>NC_133118.1:13205269-16139481 GCF_022965805.1 Primulina eburnea | reverse complement strand
AGCATTCATATTTCATCATTTAATCTTTGAGCTTGTTTGTTTAAATTTTCTTGCATTTTAGTAGTTATAACACAATCAATCACCTTTCGTCGCTAAAGTTTTAATAACTAAAATAATAATTGTTAAATACAGTCCTCAGTGGAACGATATTCGTATTCACATACACTATATTATTACTTGACATCTTGCACTTGCGATCACTTTTTGAGCATAAAAAAAAATTTTATTGGAGAATTCACAGTGCAAGTTTTGCTCGATCAAGTTTTTGGCGCCGTTGCCGGGGACTGTTAATCTACAATCTTATTTTTAGTCATTTCCTTTAGCATTATTTCATTTCTCTTGAGATAACACTTCAAATTTTCTTACAGATATCCCTTCCAGTGCATGCCAAAGTCACTTGACGTGGAGCTTGAATTCGATCCTGAAATTGAAAGAACCTTCCGCAGGAGGAGACAACAGCAGAGGCTTAAAGAACTATGGAGAGACACGAGCCAGAACGTGAGGAGGAACAGCGTGAGGAGAGACATATCGAGATGCCACGCCGCATACCAATGCTGGAGTATGCCCAACCTTCTTTGGAGGGTGCACGCCCTAGCATTGTGAGACCTATCGTGCGGGCAAATCACTTCGAAATCAAACCAGCCATTATCCAGATGATTCAGAACACCGTCCAATTTGGAGGAACTTCTGTGGACGATCCCAACACACACATCGCGGATTTTCTTGAGATTTGCGATACTTTTAAATTTAATGGAGTTTCTGATGATGCTGTTAGACTGCGTTTATTTCCTTTCTCTTTGCGTGATAAAGCTAAAGCTTGGTTGAATTGTTTACCTGTAGGTTTGATCGCTACATGGGAGGACATGGCGAAGGCGTTTCTCATCAAATACTTTCCTCCATCGAAGACCATGAAGCTGCGGGCAGACATCACAACATTTGCTCAGTTCGATCAAGAGTCACTATATGAGGCGTGGGAGCGTTTCAAGGATCTATTACGAAGATGCCCACATCACGAGTTACCACTTGGGTTAGTCGTTCAAACTTTTTATTACGGTTTGCTTACTCCTAACCGTACTATGATAGATGCTGCTGCGTGTGGGAACCTGTTGAGGAAGACTACGGAAAAAGGATATGAGTTGTTGGAGGAGATGGCTGCTAGCAGTTATCATCCTCAATCTGACAGAAACAACCAGCGGAGAAGTGCTGGAGTGCACCAGGTAACTGATTTTTCTGCTATTACTGCACAACTTGATGCTTTAAACAGGAAAATAGATGGCTTGAACTTGGGTGGCACGGCTATGCGTTTGCAAGAGGTATTCTGTGAGAAATGTGGAGGTGAGCACTATGTGAAAGACTGTCAATATGACAATCCATTCTATGTGCCCGAAGGAGCACCTGTGCATCAAGTGGGAGTCCAAAACCGTCCACGGAATGACCTTACTCGAACACATATAATCCTGGGTGGAGGCAACATCCCAACTTCTCATGGGGCGGTCAAAACAGTCAGAATAGGCCGCAAGGAGGACAACAATATGGGAAACAACCGATGTACAGATCCGATCCTCCTAGAGAAGAAAAGTCCAACTTGGAACAAATGATGTCTAAGTTTATCTCATCCACTGAAACTCGACTCCAAAACCAAGATGCATCAATAAAGGGGCTCGAGAATCAAATTGGACAGTTGGCCAAGATGATAGCAAGTCGAGAGCCGGGCACCTTGCCAAGTAATACCGAGACTAATCCAAAAGAGCAAGTGAAGGCCATTGAGTTGAAGAGTGGAAAGATTTTGGAGCCTAGAGAGAAAGAGAAAAGCCAAGTACCGGATGAGCAGGCTGAGGCGTCAAAAGGTAAGTCATCTAACTCTACACCAGCACCCACGGCACATCCTAGGATTGTTATTCCCCCGCCTTTCCCTGCAGCATTGAAAAAGGCAAAACTAGATGCACAATTCGGTAAATTTCTTGAGGTGTTTAAAAAATTGCATATCAATATTCCCTTTGCCGATGCTTTAATGCAAATGCCTAGTTATGCCAAATTCTTGAAGGACATCTTAGCTAACAAGCGAAAATTGGAGGATCACATGACAGTGAACTTGACTGAGAGTTGCTCTGCTTTGGTGCAAAACAAAATCCCACCGAAACTAAAAGACCCAGGGATTTTTTCTATCCCTTGCATGATTGGTGATGTTGTTTTTCGTAAAGCATTGTGTGATCTTGGTGCAAGTATTAATCTGATGCCCTTATCTGTTTTCAGGAAACTCGGATTAGGAGAGCCTAAGCCGACGAGGATGTCTTTACAACTGGCTGACAGGTCTGTCAAGTACCCCCGCGGAGTGATTGAGGATGTGCTAGTGAAAGTGGACAAGTTTATCTTTCCTGCGGACTTCGTGGTGCTTGATATGGATGAGGATGAGGAGATGCCTCTGATTTTGGGTAGACCGTTCCTTGCGACTGGCAAGGCACTAATTGATGTGCAAGAAGGGAAGTTGCGATTGAGAGTGGGCGACGAAGAGATTATTTTTGATGTGTTTAATGCACTTAAGCACACACTGCATTCTGATAGTTGTTTTAGAATTGATGCATTTGACTCTCTTGCGTCTAACTATGTGCAGGATGCTCTTAGGGACCCTTTGGAGGCCACTATCGATACTGAATTGGGAGAAGAGGAATTGGATGAGGAAGGAGCCGAAATTGTGGCACACTTTAATGCCAACCAACCATGGAGAAAGCCAATGAGGATGCGACTAGAGGATCTAGGAGAACGAAGAGATTTGACCCCTCAAAGGTCAAGCATCGAGGATCCCCCAACACTTGAGCTGAAGCCGTTGCCTCCACACCTCAAGTACGTGTACTTAGGTGAGAATAACACTTTACCTGTCATTATTTCTGCTGCTTTGACAAATGTGATGGAGGACAAACTGTTGGAAGTATTGAAAGCACACAAGGGTGCATTTGCGTGGAAGGTGGCGGATATCAAATGGATCAATCCATCAGTCTGCATGCACAAGATCTTGATGGAAGAGAAGTACTCACCTCTTGTGCAACCTCAGCGAAGATTGAATCCTAAGATGCAAGAGGTAGTGAAAGCTGAAACGATTAAGATTCTCGATGCAGGTATTATCTATCCTATATCTGATAGTGCATGGGTAAGTCCTGTTCAATGTGTGCCAAAGAAAGGTGGGATTACTGTTATCACAAATGAAAATAATGAATTAATACCCACTAGGACTGTTACGGGATGGCGTGTGTGCATTGATTATAGAAAATTGAATGATGCCACCCGTAAAGACCACTTTCCCCTTCCCTTTATTGATCAGATGCTTGAGAGGTTAGAGGGTCATGAGTTTTATTGCTTCTTGGATGGGTATTCGGGGTACAACCAAATTATGATTGCGCCGGAGGACCAAGAGAAAACCACTTTCACTTGTCCTTACGACACTTTTGCTTTTCGCCGCATGCCGTTTGGTCTATGTAATGCCCCTGCCACATTTCAACGTTGCATGACCGCTATATTCCATGATATGATAGAAACTTTTCTTGAAATTTTTATGGATGATTTCTCGATATTTGGCTCTTCTTTTGATGATTGTTTGCAGAATCTGACGGTAGTGTTGAGGAGATGTGAGGAGACAAACTTGGTGCTTAATTGGGAAAAATGCCACTTCATGGTACAAGAGGGAATTGTCCTAGGGCACAAGGTTTCGGGGGACGGAATCGAGGTGGACAAGGCAAAGTTGAAGTGATTAAGAACTTACCACCTCCGGCGTCCATAAAGGGAGTTAGAAGTTTTCTAGGCCATGCCGGTTTTTACCGGCGTTTTATCAAAGATTTTTTTAAAGTTGCCAAACCTCTATCTTCTTTACTCATGAAAGATGTACCTTTTGACTTTAATTCTGATTGTTTGCAGGCATACGAGAAGTTGAAGGAGCGCTTGGTGACGGCTCCTGTCTTGGTAGCACCGGATTGGGATCTACCCTTCGAGATCATGTGCGATGCTAGTGATACTGCGGTAGGTGCTGTCCTCGGCCAAAGACAGAACAAGGTATTCCACACTATATACTATGCAAGTAAGACTCTAGATGAGGCACAATAGAATTATGCTACCACCGAAAAAGAGTTACTTGCAGTAGTGTTTGCACTTGACAAGTTTCATGCATATCTTGTTTTGTCTAAAGTCATTGTCTACACTGACCACTCTGCACTTAAACAATTACTTGCTAAGAAAGATGCAAAACCACGCCTACTTCGGTGGATTCTATTGTTGTAAGAATTTGATTTAGAAATAAAAGATAAGAAGGGTGTTGAGAATGTGGTTGCAGATCATTTGTCTAGATTAGAATATATTTGTAATGATTCTGTTGATCATGCTATCGATGATTGGTTCCCGGATGAGCAACTATTTGAGGTGAGAAATTGTCCATGGTATGCAAATTTCGCCAACTTTCTTGTCACAGGCACACCTCCACCGAACCTATCTTTTCACCAACGAAAGAAATTCTTTTCTGACGTAAAATACTATTTTTGGGAGGAACCGTTCTTGTTTAAGATTTGTGCAGATTCCATGATAAGACGGTGTGTTGCGGAGGAAGAGTTTTATAAGATTGTCAACCATTGCCATGACCGTGAGGTAGGTGGTCACTTTGGACCAACAAGGACGGCATCTAAGGTACTCGAATGTGGCTTTTATTGGCCAACCCTCTTTAAAGATGCTCGTTCTTATGTGCTACATTGTGATAAATGCCAACGGTCAGGTAACATCTCTAACCGTCACGAAATGCCTTTAAATAATATCATTGAGTGTGAGGTTTTTGATGTATGGGGGATAGATTTCATGGGACCGTTCCCCAGTTCTTTCACAAAAAAATACATTTTGGTGGCGGTGGATTATGTGTCTAAGTGGGTAGAGGCGGAAGCATACGCCACTAATGATGCTCAAGTGGTTCTAAAATTTTTGAAGAAAAATATTTTTAACCGTTTTGGAACACCACGAGCAATCATTAGTGATGGTGGCACTCATTTTTGCAACAAACTCTTTGAAAAACTTTTGAGCAAATATGGTGTCACACATAAAATCTCTACCCCTTATCACCCACAGAAAAGTGGTCAAGTGGAAGTGTCGAATCGTGAGATTAAGCGAATTTTGGAGGAAGTAGTAGGTGTCAGTAGGAAAGATTGGTCGGTGAGGTTAGATGATGCTCTTTGTGCGTATAGGACTGCTTTTAAAACACCTATAGGCACTACACCGTATAGGCTTTTGTTTGGTAAAGCATGTCATCTACCTGTTGAGTTAGAGCATCGAGCATACTGGGCCACAAAAGCACTAAACTTTAATTTTACTGATGCAGGTGAACAGCGGTTGCTTCAATTGGACCAGTTGGAGGAATTCCGAAATTTGGCCTATGATCTTGCACTGTCTTACAAAGAGAAAACCAAAAAGGCTCATGACAAGAGAATCATCGAGAGAGAATTTAAAGTGGGTGAAAGTGTTCTGCTCTACAACTCCCGGTTGCGCTTGTTTCCCGGTAAATTGAAGTCGCGATGGTCCGGTCCATTCGTGATCTCGAAAGTTTATCCATCGGGAGCTGTCGAATTGAAAGATGGGAAGGACAGGACATTCACGGTCAATGCCCAGCGCCTCAAGCACTACATGGGTGGCACAGTTGAGCCACAACTTGGAATCACACGGTTCCAAGATCATCTGTACTGAGACGGACCGACAGTCAAGCTCTCGACTATAAATTGAGAACTATTCTTTTTTCCTTCATCTTGCATTCAATTTGATTTTAGTGTTATTTTATGTTTTTATTCAAAAAAAAAAAGTGTGAATTGTCCCGAGAGCTCGGCGCTCGGGCGGTAATTTATTACCGCTCGGGCGCGAAGTTCATACAAATGTCCAGAGAGCTTGGCGCTCGGGCGGTAATTTTTTACCGCTCGAGTGCGAACATCTGCCTCTGAAATTTTTTTTCCCGAGGACTCGGCGCTCGAGCGGTAATTTTTTACCGCTCGAGCGCGACTGCTTTTTAAGTCGCGAACCCCTTTCCCCCTTTCATTTTCTGCACGCCCCTACCCTCAAAATCCCTAATTCCTCTTCACTCTCTCCCTCAATTTTTGTGTGCAGGTGGTCGATTTCTTCTCCAAACCTCGGCAAGGCGACTCTTCTTCGTAGGAACACACGCCTAGTTCATCAATCGGGTCTTTGCTCCGGCCATCGTATTCCTCTTCCATCCTTCCACTCCTATGGCTCCTAAAAGACAAAAAGGTAACCCCGGCTCTTCTTCATCGTCTCCCGCGTTTGATAGACATCGTTTTATTAGTGTGGAGGCTAGGGCTCGATACGAGCATGCTAAAATTCATAGGAATCCTATAGCCGAGCGGGGGGTTCGGAAACAATATGAGGACCGCCAATTAGATATTATTGTCGATATGAGAAGGCGTGGATGGGACCAATTCTGTGATCAACCTCATGCGGCGGTAGTCTCGGTGGTGCGTGAATTCTATGCTAATGCCCCCGAGGCGCGTGATGGTAGGGTGTTTGTTCGGGGAAAACATGTATCGTACGACTCGACTACAATCAATGAACTCTTGGGGACTGCCGCGGTTGACGATTCTCTCTACGAGGCAATGGCCGCCGACCCGAACTATGATTTAATTCTCGAAACCCTTTGCCATCCGGGCGCAACATGGAAACCGATGGGCGGACCGCCGAGTTGTTTTGAGGAGAGATATTTGAAAATTGAAAAGGCTATTTGGTATCTGTTTGTGGCGCGACGATTGATGCCCGTCTCGCACAAGAGCGAGGTTCAGAAAGAGCGGGCGATACTGCTGTTCGCTTTGGCCAGCGAGTACCCAATCGATGTGGGTAAGCTTATCAGTTCTCAGATTACCATGAGTGCTCACAACCGGCATATCGGGCTCTTTTTCCCCACCATCATCTCTGAATTGTGCGCCGGGGCAGGAGTCGTGTTTCGCGATGATGAGGAATGGTTGCAGCCTATGAAGGCTATTTGTATGGATGACCTCCAGCGGAAACGCGCCAAACGAAACATTGATTTCCCAACTCCGGCCGAGAACACGGGTGGACCCAGCACTGCCGCCCCACGCCGCCTACCACCACAACCCCGCAGGCGAACGACGAATGATAAAATGGATGAAAATCTAGCCTTTCAAGCTCATCAGGGCCAGTTCAATTCGTACGTCGCAGACCATTTGTCTCACCTGGACTACATGATGCGCTCGATGCTTGTGCACGGGGGCGTGGACCCGTCGACCATTCCACCGACTCCAATACCCCCTCCCCCATTCCAGTTCCAGTATGATTATTATCAACATGGGGAGGCCGCAGGAGTGCCACCGCCGGAGCACGATGAGGACGCCACTTGATTAGGAGAGTTTACTGTTTCCCCTCTTTTGCACATTTATTTTTTATTATTTTGTTTTCTCCTTTTAGCTGTTTCCAGTTTTCTTCTTCTTTCTTTTCGTTGTTTCCGTCTAGCATGTTTATTCGTTTTCACGTTTATTCGTCTGCATTTGTGTTTGCATGCCTATGTTTTAGTCTTCTGTGCAATGGGGACATTGCACACGTCTAGTATGAGGGGGTGGGTAGATTGTTTTGGTTGTTTAGTTAATTGGTTTAGTTTCGTTGCATGTCTTTCGTTTGGGGTCGTTTATTGTGAGAAGACATCGTTATGAGCCAATGATGATTTGAAATGATAGTTACAAAGGTATTGATTGGGTCACTTCGTGAATGATACTCTTGATTGTTAAAGCATGAATTTTGGTACAAAATTTGAACTTTTTGAGCACACATGTGTGGGGGCTGGAATTTTGTAGGAATAATGGTGAAATTTGAAAGTTTTGTGTGGTTAACTTGAAAGACACCATTTATGAGTTTATTTAGCATGTCAACCCGTGAAAATGAGTCGCTAACTGGGACCTTGAATGCGAAAAATGGATTTGCCTTGAACTTTACATTTACCTCATGTCCAATGCACTGAGTTAAAATATCATACTCCTAACCAGCTATAATCCAAAGTCATATATTCTTAGCCTAGGGAGTACATGTGTGAAAATTGTGCATCAACATGTTGAAATGACAAAGTTTCTTGCAAAAAGAAGTTTGAGTAAAAAGGAAGATGTAAGGTGAGGGGGGAGCCGAAATAAAGGGAATGAAATTCTATTCCTAGGCTAAAAGTTGGAGATGTAAGGAGACGAGGAAAGTCAGACGAAAAGTCTTGACGATTGCACAATGAAAATGATCGGTGTACTCCCAACTTGTAGCCACTTGAGCTTAGTTTCCTTCTTTTCGACACCCTTATCTGCACTTAAAAGTTGAATAAAGTTCAATTTATGGCTAGTGATAAATGGACACGGGGATGCATGCTAGTAAGACTCGTATTGAAATGTTAATTGAGTGACTCGCATGATTTGATAATTGATCTATTTGAAGTGCGAATGACTAGACCCATCATGACACACATACACATTCAAATTAGTGTCAAGATTTATGTGTAGATGAGAATGAGTACTCGTTTGTGATTTGACTGGATTATGATTTGTATGTACGGAAGTTCACTGAGGCATGATCATAAAAGTTGTCAACTCACCATTGACATTTAATTGTGTTGGTTAGTCCTGTTTGAGTCTTTTATTTTCGTTATGTTTGTTTAAAATCTCGTGCTTTAACCTATTTTGCTCGAGGGCGAGCAAAAGGTTAGTATGAGGGGGTTGATATGTGTCGTTTTTACGTGTTTTATTGCATTGGTTTAGTTGTGTTTGCATGGTGCATGCATGCATTTCGTTTACTTTCTGTTCATTTTAGAGTGAATATTTGCATTTTATCCTATCTCACTCGGGCGTGATTAATTTGCAGGAAAAAGGCCGGAACAACCAAAAATCGGAGCCAAGTGCCAATTCAAGACAAAAAGGGCAGAGGAGTTGGCGCTCGGGCGGTGAAATTGTACCGCCCGAGCGCGAAAAGAGAAATGCCGAAGTTCTTGTACAGAAGGATTGGCGCTCGGGCGGTGAAATTCTACCGCCCGAGCGCGAGATGAAAGCCCCAAAGGAACTTCGACAGAAAGGTCGGCGCTCGAGCGGTAGTTTTCTACCGCCCGAGCGCGAATTCTGCATATGCCAAGGAGAATTACAGAGAGTGTGGCGCTCTAGCGGTACTTTTCTACCGCCCGAGCGCCACCTATTTTTGGAAAGTGTTATTCGCGATTTCTTGCCTGATTTGATGATGGAGAACGATATGGTAAGTCTTGGGGATGAATTGGGGGGATTATTCAGAGATATTCAGACATTATTGAGGAGCCGTCATCGAGTTTAGAGAGGATTTTTGCACTTGAATTAAAGATTCGACGGTTTCCGGGCATCGTTCTTCGCAGAATTCGTCACGTCTCGTATTTCTAGTTTATTTTCGGTCATTTAAATAGTGTTTTGCTGATTTTCATTATGAATTCTAGTAGCTAACTTTCATATTTGTTGGGATTAAAGGGGATCCTACCCCAAACTTTTAGTTGGTTAATTTATATTTCGGTTTGTGATTTATCCTTGATTATTCTACGATTTTCATTGTGTCGTTGAGCGTAGCTGACTTTAACGACTATTTTATATCACGAGTGAGTTCGAGAGAATAACTAGTGATAGGATCGAGTAGTATAATTCGCGGATCTACAATTTGCATAGATATATGAAATTGGATACGTGCCGATAGTCATAGTCCTTAGGGTCGAAAACTAGGGGATTTCATTAATCGGAATGCGATTCATTCTTGATAAATAATTAAAGACATTTAATTACTTCATTGAGTGAATTAGTTTGACATAGCTCGAGAGAGTGTGTTCAATTAAATAGGAAATTCTGTCGGAAGCGTAGAACACAATCGAACGAATTAATTAATTAATAAGGGGTAGGTGAACCAGAATTCCCAACAAATTCTTTTATCATTTGAAATTTAATCCATTGATTTAGTATTCATATTTCATCATTTAATCTTTGAGCTTGTTTATTTAAATTTTCTTGCATTTTAGTAGTTATAACACTATCAATCACCTTTCGTCGCTAAAGTTTTAATAACTAAAATAATAATTGTTAAATACAGTCCTCAGTGGAACGATATTCGTATTCACATACACTATATTATTACTTGACATCGTGCACTTGCGATCACTTTTTGAGCATAAAAAATCATATTTTATTGGAGAATTCACAGTGCAAGTTTTGCTCGATCAATAGTCATCAACATTTATCTGTTTTTACTTTTTAGTACAAATTGACAATGTTTTCGATTCGCAATCCGATATCTGTAATACTCGACAAACACATATTAACTGGACCTAATTACCTCACTTGGCTAAGAAACCTGAAAATCGTCTTGAATTCGGAAAGGGTAGCATATACACTGGCTGAGTCGCCCCCTGTTGAGGCTCCGACTGACTGCACTCCTGAGGAATTGCAGACTTACAAGGAATGGTGTGACCATGACTTGATAGCCATGTGTTATATGCTGACTTCTATGAATGATGAGCTGCAGAGGCGTTTTGAGGGTTCAAAGAATGCTGCTGACATTCATTTGCACCTCAAGGAGCTCTTTGGTGAGCAGACTCGGCCTCTTAGGCATGCTTCCGTCAAGGATCTGATCACTTTGCGCATGCGAGATGGGGCTTCGGTCCATGAGCATGGCCTAAAGATGATCGGGCTCGTGGACAAGCTCGTTGGCATGGATCTGATCTTGCCTTCGGAGTTGACCACCGACGTGTTGCTCTTATCGCTGCCTAGCTCATTTGATCCTTTTGTGGTGAACTTCAACATGAACAAGCTAGAGCCGACCCTTGAGGAGTTGGTGAATATGCTTGTTACGTTTGAATCAACCATCAAGAAAGAGAAGTTAGTTTTTTTTGTGGGTTCTTCATCTGGTACGTAGATTGATCCTCATGGGAAGGGAAAGAAGTGTTCTTTCCAACGTCCCAAGAAGAACGTGCCCTTGATGAGGCAATCTCCGAATCCTGTTGAGGCAGCCAGACCAGTTAAGGCTGACAAGACTGCTGATGTATGTCATCACTGCAAGAATCCTGGACATTGGAGGCGTAACTACAGGTAATATCTTGCCCAGAAGATCTGGAAACGGTATGTTCTAAATTGAAGTAAACATTTCAATTAACTCTACTTCTTGGGTATTGGATACCGGATGTGGATCACATCTCTGTAATGTGTTGCAGGTGATGGGAAGAGGTAGGAGACTAAGGGAATGTGAGACCTTCTTGAGGATAGGCAATGGAGCAAGAGTTGCTGCCAAGACCTTAAGAAATGTTTACTTATTGTTGAACAATGATTTTAAGTTAATTTTTAAGAGATGTTTTGTTTGTACTTTTTTGGTGAAAAACATTATTTCCATTTCTATTGTGATAAAGATGGATATTCTTGTTTATTTAGTAAAGATGTTTGCAACATTTACAAGAATGAATGTTTAATTGGTACTGAAGAACTTGAAAATGATCTCTACAACTTAAAATTGAAAGATATTCCACTAAATGTCCATTCAAAGGCAGACACCATATGAGATATGGATGGGTAAGCCTCCCAAATATTCTTATCTTAGAATATGGGGAGCCCTGCTTATGTGAAGTAGGTAGTGGGAGATAAATTGGATAGTCGATCCATTTTATGTTACTTTGTGGGATATCCAATGAATTCTGTTGGATATTACTTCTATCATCCCCAATAAACAAAAATGTTTGTTTCTAGGAATGCAACCTTTTTGGAAAAGGAATTTCTATTGGATAGAAAATGGGAGATGATAGAACTCGAAGAGGTTCGAGAGACACCCACAATTATAGAACCACACCCGAAGAGCCAAGAAAGGAGATACTAACTCCTAGAAGATCCGAGAGAGTCTCGAGACCACCTATGAGGTATGGTCTGCTTCTTGAAGAGGGCCATGATGAGCCTAACCATGGATGTGATCCAAGGACCTTCAAGGAAGCATTATCTGATGCCGCTTCATCCAAGTGTCTTGAAGCGATGGAATCTGAGATAAATTCCATGCATTCGAACCAAGTGTGGAATCTCGTGGATCCACCTGAGGGAATTGTTCCCATAGGGTGTAAATTGATTTACAAAAGGAAACTTGGGGAGGATGGCAAGGTATTGACCTTCAAGACGCGATTGGTGGCAAAAAGATGTATTCAAAGACAAGGAGTTGACTTTGAGGAAACTTTTTCCCCAGTCGCAATGTTCAAGTCTATAAGGATATTGTTAGCCATAGCTGCATGGTATGACTATGAGATATGGAAGATGGATGTTAAGACAGCCTTTCTTAATGGGGATATAAAGGAAGAGATTAACATGTCTCAACCTGAAGGGTTTACATCTATTGGAAGTGAGCATATGGTATGCAAACTTCATAGATCTATTTATGATCTAAAGCAGACATCTAGGAGTTGGAACCTTAGATTCGGTAGTACAATCAAAGAGTTTTATTTACTAAGAATCCTGAGGAACCATGTGTGTATAAGAAGGTCAGTGGGAGTGTTGTGACATTCCTGGTGGTTTATGTTGATGACATTCTAATCATTGGGAATGATGTAGGAATGTTGCAATCAACTAAGATATGGTTAGCGAGTAAGTTCTCGATGCAGGACTTGGGTGAAGCATCTTTTGTATTGGGATACAGATCTATAGAGATAGGTCGAAAAGATTTCTTGGTCTCACCCAGTCCACATACATTGATACCATCGTGAAGCAGTTCTCGATGGGTGAGTCCAAGAGAGGACACCTACCAATGTGTCATGGCGTGTCCCTATCCAAGTCTATGTCTCCCAAGACTGATGCAGAGATAGCGGCGATGAAAAGAATTCCTTATGCATCTGCGATTGGTAGCATCATGTATGGGATGATATCTACACGTCCTGACGTGGCTTTCGCACTAAGTGTAATGAGTAGATATTAATCGAACCCTGGTCTTCCACACTGGAAAGCTGTGAAAGACATCCTCAATGAGTTGAGAAGGACCAATATATTGTTCTTGGTCTATGGGGTGGAGAACTGAAATTAGAAGGCTATACCGACTCTAGCTTCCAAAGCGATATCGATGACTCGAAGTCAACCTCTGGGTTTTCATGCTCAATGGTGCTGCTGTCTCTTGGAAGAGTTCCAAGCAAGACAATACTGCGGATTCCAGCACAGAGACCGAATACATTACTGCATCAGATGCAGCAAGGGAGGCTGTTTGGATAAGGAATTTCGTCTAAGAGTTGGACGTCATTCCTAATGGAGTTGCTCCTCTCCCGGCGTTGTGTGACAACACGGGAGCTTTAGCTCAAGCAAAGGAGCCAAGGTCTCATAAGAAGTCCAAACATTTATTGAGAAAGTACCACATCCTCCGAGAGATTGTGGAAAGAGGAGAAGTGTCGATTGACATAGTCGGCTCCACAGATAAAGTTGCTGATCCACTAGCTAAGCCTTTACCTGGACAATTATTCGATATGCATCGCGAATCAATGGGTTTGAAGCATATGGGTAGTTGGCTCTAGTGCAAGTGGGAGATTGTTAGAGTAGGTGCCCGTCGAGCCAAGTGTTGGCCGAGTGTTCACAATGAAACTCTATGTATAAGCAATCTTTATTTTAATAATATTTGAAATTATTGTTTTGGAAAATCTTTATCTGTATACCCATGCTAGTTGCATAGATAAAGCCCTTGAATATACAAATAGTAGAAAAAATATGAGATGCTCATATGATGAGTATCATGAAACTCATATTTGGAATACTGTATATTCTAAACGGTTCCTAGTCAATTCAGCCGCCACTAAGAAGGATATAGGCCGCTCGAGTTCGAGACTAGTATCTGCGATGTGAGTACCATGTTTCATTGGTAGGGGACATTGTGATGTCCGAACATGCAGATAGGTGCTCCTTGTAGAGTGCACTGAACAACCCTCCATAAAAGGACTTTCCAAGTGGTTCTCACTTATCGAGTGGAAAAGTCCTGGTTTATGGTTGTACACCATTAGTCCTTATGACCCGGGACAACATTGAGACTCTATGTGCTAGAATTACACTTTGACTTGTTTACTGACTCTCATGGGGTCATCAGGTGGCAAGGTTGGGTGTTCTGTCGAAACACATAGGAGTCGATGCATTGTAGTCGGGGATTCACCGCTTACCTACGGGTATGGATATCCTATGTGTTTTCATGTATATGTAGTTTGAAATCTCTGATCAGAGTATGGTGGTAATTTTGAAAGGGGTTTCATAGATTACACCATCGATGCAACTACAACATGACACATAGTATCGATTCATTGACAACTCTCGATAAACCAATGGTTGTCGAATCGATCGGGATATATGAGTTGAAGGGACCGTACTGTACGCTAACCATAATTGAATGGTTCTTGCAGGCACTATCATTTGATACCTAGGGAATCATGTAAGCGATGATGCTAGGCGTTTAACATGATTGGTTGGGTACTATCAGACTTGAGTTCTGACGTTCTTATTATCAAGGAGTTGATAAATAAGAATGGAGCAATTGGGGGTGTGAACCCACAGCTAGTTGTATCAATGAATCATTGAGGGCCACACAAGTACTAGCTTTCTAGATCCCGTTGAGAAGTAAAATAGTTCAATGTGTTGAACGGCTTATAAAGGAGTTTATAAGCATAAGGAAAATTAGAAGTATGACTTCTATAATGGAGAAAATAGTTCAGTGTGTTGAACGGCTTATAAATGAGTTTATAGGCGTAAGAAAAAAGAGAAGTATGACTTCTATGAGAGAAATGTAAATTTTAATTTATGGAAGTGTTCCTAAATTAAAATTTGGCCAAGCGAATAATGTATTTGAAAATTGTGATTTTCATAGACATTATTATGGACTAAATTAAATTAATTCAAGTGTTGAATTAATTAAACACTAGTGGACCTAGTAGAGTCCAAATAATTAAATTAATTCAAGTGTTGAATTAATTAAATAACATCGGGCCTTGTAGAGCCCAATTAGAAATAATTATTAAACTAGTGGGCTTGAGTAAAATCAAGTAATTGTTAAATGGTCTCAAATGGGTTTGAGACATTTAAATAAAGTCCATGGGCCTTGTAATTGTTACAAGCCCAAGTGGAATTGAATGCTTGGGAGGTGAAAGATTGGGGAATACTTTTGATTAAAAAAAATTGGCATGGCATGCAACTTTTTGCAGCACCTTTTCCCACAACCAACACTAGTCTTCCTTCTCTCCTCCCACTCACTCTCTTGGCCGAAATTTCTCAAGTTTTTCTCTCCAATTTTTTGTTCTTCAATTGTTGAAACACTTCTCCATGAAAAATACCCTAATTTTTCTAGTGCAAAATTAGGGTGGTTCTAGCTAGTTGGTGGTGGGCTTGATTTGAAGTAAGGAGTCCAAAAGCTTGGAGGAGCTTGTAGATTGTCTACCATTGAAGAGCTAAGGTGTTTACACCTTAGTTGGAGCCATTCATCAACCTCAAGAGGTTGATAGGTAAAACTATTTCTAACACTCTATGTATGACTTGTATGGTGTTTAAATGTATTTGCTACACAACAATGTGGGAGCCGAAATTTTAAAGAAAAATTGTACTTCCGTTGCGTTTTCGGTCTCCATAAATCGTTCCCTTACAATGGTCGTCTGCCTGTCTGAGCCACGGATCTAGATGACTCAGCTGCCTGGGATCCCTTGGCACCTCTCTGTGGACACATTCGAGCAAAGTGTCCTTGTTGTTTGCAGATACGGCAGCTGCCAAACACTCCTCGGCACTGCTCAGTGGGATGCTTCCCTCCACAAGTATTGCAAATAGGTCCCGTATAGCTCTGGCTCTGTCGAGGCTCCCAAAGGTAGAAGAACTGCTTCCGGACTTCTTGAACTGCTTCCCTCTAGCCTTCAAGAAATCCTTCTTTCCGCCACTGCTGCTGCCACCTTCAAATCGAGGAGGTGGTTGTTGTGGTCCCGGTGCTGGAATCATAAAAGAAACTCCTCTCTGTCTTATCAGACCAGCTTCGGCTCCCTTGGCTCTGTTCAGGGCATCAGTAAAATTATTTGGTCACCCTGTGTTCACCAATGTAAATATTTCCGGATTTAGGCCATTTATGAACTGATCCGCAACGGCCTCATCATGTTCAGCCACATGTGGAGCAAATTGCAACAGTGAAGAAAACTTGGCCACATATTCTTCAATGTCTAGCTGGCCCTGTCTCAAATTAGCAAATTCGGCTCCCTTGTGCTTCATGTAAGACACTGGAAAGATCCTCTGATAGAATTCAGTTCTAAACACATTCCAGGTAATGGTCGTACCTCGGTGTTCCAATGCCCGTTTTGTTGTGATCCACCAGTTTTTAGCAACGTCGTGTAACTGGTGTTCTATCAATTTCACCCTCCGCTCGTCAGTATACTCTAAGGATTCGAACATCATCTCAATATCGTCCAACCAACTCTCACACTCCATTGACGTTGGATGGAAAGACTGAAACCTCTTTAACAATGTCTCCATTGGAGTAGCTGTAACGTCCATTGGAGGATTGAACGTGCTACCCTGTTCTGGTACTCTTCTCGGAGGCATATCTGATAATTAAATGGATTAGTAACCCAATTACAACAGATCACTTGCAATCTTCCGCGGATCATCTTACAGCTGATCCATTCCAGATAATACACAATACCATATCAAAATCAGATATTTCAGGTAAACATGTATTAAAAAAATAAATCATGCTAGCAATCAAAATCAGGAGAGAAAACCTCAATCCACCCCGCTCACTAGCTCCTACCTCAATCTCAAGGATCTATCGCTCTGATACCACTTGTTTTGGGGACCGGGACGCTAATCAATTTCTTAATCATCATCAGGATCAATTTACTAATCAAGTAATTAGGGTCATAAAAAAATTTTCTTTTTAATGCGGAATGTAGAGAAATCAAACTAATATACAACTCAGTATAAAATAAAGTACAAGTCCTGTACCGTCTACAAATCAGTAAAAACTAAGGTTCAACATCTAATTATCAAGTGCCAAAACCCTATATACATCCAAGTCCGAAGTCTCCACTCTATCACGATCTCTCCTCATCTCCTGGACTCTGATCCTGTCCCACCTGTTGTCATGTACACATACAAACAAGACAACAGTCGGATAATTCCAGTGAGAATATAATCCCAGTATAAATCAACGAAAGATGCCATCATATGATAAACATAAAAGCATGAACAAATAACAACAATATATCAAAATCTGAAACATAATCAATATCAAACTGTCGACAATGCTCGTGACTCCACGACTCAGACAAGACTCAATCCTAGTCTAGGGATCCCGGTTTCCAGATGTGGTATTCTTATATCGACCAACAGTAATAGAAAAGACACCAGTTCTATCCACGTCGATATGACCAAACATCCAGTGTCCTGACCTAACCTTCATTGACTATGGTCCTACCACCAATACACTATCTTGTGACATAGTGCAATGTGCCTATGGCTATCCAGCCACTATCAGGTACTTCTGTCACAAGATTACTCGTCTAATGCATGCTCCTATAACTCCATATAACAGGCATTTAATCAAATCAATAATCACAATCATAAAACATAATATTAAGTATGTGATTTAGGGAAACTCAAGTACATCCTACTTGAGTCGATGTCCAAATAACACATTGACATATACCTTTCGTTCGTAGTTTCGGTCTGGAATTCAAACTCTGTCAATCCTTCAATCTGGCAATGGAAATATCAATGATATCATATCAATATACCGTTCAAATCGATACCAATCTGATCAATAATTCAAAATCAACGGCATAACCGCATAATCCTGATATCCCGGTCAATACAATCTTACCAGATAATAATTCTCTCAACTAATAATCAATACCAATACAATCTGATATCATATCTCAGTCAATTAACTTCAGAAAATCATAACAATTCCATAATCAGTCCGTTTCTAAATCTGACTTCGATTCTGCGATGTCTAGCATGCCAAGAACGTCATATATGAATTTTATTCAATTCTGACAATATCATAATTTCAAGACATGTCAAAACTTAACAAAACTTACGTCCAGTTGCAGCCTGCATTGATAGGAACACAATATCGAATTCGGATTCAAAATCTAACAGACGGATTTATCGTAAATCGAATTCTAAAATCAAATTGTAAAGTTGGCCTCGGTTTTCTTGATTTCCTTCCTTTTTCTTCTGAAGGATGTTTGTTATGTGTGTATATATATATATATATATACATATATATATATATATATATACGTACATGCATCAAGGCAAATGGCGCACCCTTCACGCAATACGTCTCGCGCATATGCGCGACCCTCTTCCGTGCATATGCGCGAGGCGATAAACCCTGGCGCGTGTCTACACGGCATCTCGCTCATATGCACGCCCTTACTCGGCGCATATGCGCGAGACCAATGTTAAAAAATGCCAACTCTCGGGTTGTCTCGTGCATATGCGTAGATACACGTCGCGCATAAGCGCGAGGCTCTCTGGACATGGCATGTACAGCTCGCGCATATGCGCGCACTCCCACCGCGCAGATGCGCGAGTCCCTCTATCCGTTTCGCGCATGTGAGCGTCAAATGTCGTGCATGTGAGCGAGAGGTATTGTCCTCGCACATCATTCGTTTCACGCCGACTCAATCTTGTCCCGATTGATCCTTTCATAATCACATAACATTATAAATAAATCATCGTTAATTACAGTGATTAATTCTCGGGCATTACACTGTGTTATCATCGATTCGATAGAAAATTCATAATTTTATGAAAAGAAACGAGGGAGATTAGATTTTTATCGCAAAACTGCACAAGCAACTTACAGGTTGTTTTTTTGGAAATGATTTCAACATATGATTTGTATCACTCTGTATTATATACGATTTGATAGCAAATTCGTAATTTTTTGATAATAAATGAGGTGGATACGATTTTTATCGTAAAACCGCACAAGCTGTGAAATTTTCTGTGTTACAAAACCCGTCACCCTATGTTATTTCGAATTCTCCGAATTATAGGTTGTTTTTCTGGGAATGTTTTCAACATATGAATTGTAGAATTTTGTGTTATCTTCGCTTCGATATCAAATTCGTAATTTTTTGATAATAAATGAGAAAGATATGATTTTTAACGTAAAACTGCTCAAGCTGTGAAAATTTGTGCATGTTTTCAATGTTTTCTCAAGTTTTGGTTGTAGACTTCGTTGGGATCTCCTGGATCTTTGCTGTTGTGGTTGGGGCAGCATCTCTAGAGCATTCCAACGAAGCCCTCGACATTTGTAAGTATGATCGACGTGCAAAATATTTCATTTTGGAGGTGTGTGATTTGTCTTGTGGCCACCCGATAAAGCATGACAGGGGATTTAAAGGTCGATGAATCCATCTACGTGTAACCACAGTACTGGGGGCGGAGACATCAACGACACCATCACCCTTCAACTGAGCCTTGGGGTTACATATCTTTGTATCATCATAATCATCGTATTATTCACAATCACTTCACCTCCTTCAACTTTCATATTTTCATCATTTATAAAAATTAAAATATACAAAAAATCATTTTTCTTTTTAAACCAAGTACACAACAAATATTTTAGCATTATCGTTTCATCATAAAATTTCATAAAAATTTATAATAAACATATTAACATATTTTACAGCATTTAGGGCACTGCCATGAAATATACTATTTTTAGGTGTAAAATTATCGTTTTACGCCTAGACCTAGAATTTCTCGATTTTGACGTTTCAACTTTCATGGACTCTAAACCATCCCAAATATTCATTTAAGCTTAAATTAAATTTCTCATATTTTTATTTAGCTTAAGTTCGAGGCTTTTCATTTAATTTCATAATTATTAATTCGTAGAGCGTTTAGTTTCCGAATTAATTCAAACTTTAATATTTTAATCCCAAATTTTAAACATAGACCTTTTATACCTAACTTACCCTCGTGAACCATGAATCGAACCCTGTGGACCATGGTTACACTCTTTAACAATTAAATCAAAGAAACCGAACCCTAGCATGAATACCTCGAGCCCTCTCATGATTTCATCGAGCCTTACCCGAGCCATCTCAAGCCAGCCCCTGACCAGACCACCTAGGACCCTAATGATCAGCCCTGACCCCTGGAACCATCCCCTAGCCCACGCTGCAGCCTCCTGCCCAAAACAAGAGTCACGTGAGTTCCTAGTGCGCCTAGGACTCTAATCTTGGCGAGGACCCTTCTGCCAGAGCCACCACCGAGCCCTCACCCTCCTGTCCCTCATTGGACACAGTCAGACCTATCCTGAACCTTGGCCAAGCCGTAACAGTCCCCGCACAGCTGCTTCTCTTTGCTTGCATGGGGAAGAGTCCTATCTCGCATGGACTCTTCCCGTTTTTCTTGTGCATGAGTCCTAGCATGGCTAGGACTCATCCGTGTCCATCCCAATCCCTGGTCGAGCCGCATGCTTGCCTCTCTTCTTGTCGAGACCCTAGTGCATAACATGCAATTTATCATTCGAGCTTCGCTTCCTACGGTCCAGACATTGTGCAGCCTTGCCTAGTCTCCCAAACCCTCTGAAATTCATATCTTCTCATTGTCCTAGGATGGCAGCCTCTTTATGTCTCATTTACATTAGTTTTGAATCACCAAAACATGAGTTATATGCATGTATGCCCTTAAAAAGAAAAATAAACATTGTGCCACATATTTTTCATGCAAAGTTAATCATATAAACATAATATGGTGTGAAAGAAGTTTGAAAGAAATTTAAGGCATGCCCACAAAAACGTTTGGCGATGTGAAGAACGACGACGTAGAAACCCTAGGCTGAATTTTCCTTCAAAACCGTGGCTTTTCTCCTACAAATTCTCATGTCTGTGAGTCTGCTTGATGGAGGAAGAGTCCTTGTATACTTAGGGGGGGTGAGGGGACGTGAGTTTTGAGGGTTTGGGGTAGGCTTTAGGGCCTTTTATTTTTTAATTAATCATGTGTGCAAGCTTAGGCTCATTAACATGGTATAATAGACACATTAAGCCGATTAAGTACTATTTAAAATATTTTGTATTGGAAAGTCCGTGAAAATATTAGTCAAGTTCTCAAAAATTTCATATTTTCGTCGAATATCAAATACCATTTAAAAATACTTCTCGGCGTATAAAATCACTTCAAAACACCTAATTTTCAAAAATATCATATAGCATAAACCTTATTTTGAATAATAAAAAATAATTATTTAATAAAAATACTATCTCTTTTTCAGCCCTCGGTCTCCGTTTCTCGATCGCTCGTCGTATTTGGGACCTTACATGATCAATCAACAACACTATTAGATCTATGTGAGCCAGAGATGGATCCAATCCCATAACCTAGTCAATTGCAGGGATGCAAATGCAACTTATTACAAGAGCTTCCAATATTTTACATGTCATCTTGTGCATCGAGCCCACCATCTTCCAGTCTTGATCTCCCACTATTTCCAATAATTACATTTAAATAGTCATGGCACATAAGTGATACATTTTATGGGGTGTGAATGGGCCATAAACCAGGCCAACTTTAATAATATCAAATATTAACAAAAAGAATTAAAACAGTAAAATATCCTAACATACACCTATCACATTGATCAAGGCTCTTGATCATCCTCAATGCATTTAACGTCACATATTGACATCAATTAAGTAAACAAATTTAATTAATTGATTAAATCATGCATCTAATAATTTTATTACCACAATTACTAAAGAATTTAATAAATTAAATAAACAACTTTTATTTAATTCTAATTTATTCAATAATAATTGATTTCTTGTAAAACTTATTTTTTCATCATATATAATTAAAATCATATTCTAATTATTTTATTATATGAAAATTATTAATTTACTAAAATTTGATTTTAAGGAAAAATTGAACAATTTTCATAAAATATCAATTTTATCCAAATTTTGTAAAACCAGAAAATTGCACCCTAGACCCGAACAATTCAAGCCCACGACCCAGCACGATTCCCGAGACGTGAGGTAAAAGAGAGAGAGAAATAAAGTTTCGATTTTCTTTTCGATCATGCGACTTATCGGTTTATCCAATCGACGAACCGACTTCAGTTCTGGGATCGTTGACACGAGGTCTTCGATTTAAGGTATAAATTTTATAGTTTTGGTGATGTTTGAAATTCGTCGATTTCTGGAATAAATCTGTTAAATTGTTAGATCATATTGAAATTGAAGATTGTTGAATAGTGTATGATTTTAACGAAGTAGAGAAGATTATAGTGGTGTTATTTTGAATTATTCCTAATTTATTATAATTAGAGATTTTTAATTGTTGGATTGAGATTGGAGAGATTTTTGTCAGTTGTTATTAATTCTGATTATATATTTGGAGTCTACGAAGTATAGGCTACATGTTGATATAAAGTTTTCGCAATTTGACGGATGTTGTAAAATAGCCTATTATTTGACGTTAATTAATTATGGTGCATTTGATGGTAATATTGTAAATTAAATACACCAGAATATTAAATTGTTGAACAATAAGAATTTATAATCGAGTTTTATATTTTTTTGAATTAATTGTTGTTGGGCTATTTGATGTGATATATTGAGGCTGTTATGATTATGTTGATATGGTGACAATGATCTGATAATTGTTGTTGAATTATTTAGATACAACACAAGCCTCGGGATCAAAGAAATAGCCAGATTATATATATACTCGATTATCAAGTACGTGTTGACGTACGAGCATATGTTTATTGTTTAGTATTGATGAATACTATTGCGTTGAACGATGATGAATCACCGGAATTGGGTGATTTGATATTATATTTGCTGTTGTTTATTATTGTTGATATTGTTGACTATCGTTGTTGGGAGACGTATCGTTGATGTTGTCACGTTGATGTTGTTCGTTCAACGATATTGTTGTCGCCGGTGTTGGGGTGCGACGTATCGTCGATGTTGTTATTCGTTCGACGATATTGCTGTCGCCGGTGTTGGGGTGCGACGTATCGTCGATGTTGTTGTTCGTTCGACGTTATTTTTGTCTCCGGTGTTGGGGTGCGACGTATCGTCGATGTTGTTGCATTGTGATGTTGTTGAGGTTGTTTTTGGCTGATTGTCCAGAAACGGCAAAGGGGATATTTCTATTATGATTTCAGTTATATTTTATGTTGTTAATATAACTGTTATGTATTACGATGATGATTGTTGTATATGCTCATCCTTTGAGGGCTGTTTCTATTGGGCAGGTTACAGGACTATGCGTGAGACATGATAGTGGTGAAGGACTAGGTGTGTCTAGTCAAACAGTCCTGTAGTTGATAGTAGATAGAGACAGTATAGCTTATTTTCTTATTTGAGTTGTATGTGTGTATTTATGATACCGTTTCTGCTACACTGACGTAGATAGTGTTGTGATTGCACTATTTTGTCGTATATGCATTATATTATTACGTCGTCGAAACGAAAAATTTTATGCATATGACGTCACATGTTGCATTATTACGTGGCGAGGTTTGGGGCGCCACATTTGGTGGTATCAGAGCATATGTTAGATGTCTGGGATAGTTAGGAGTTGGGTTTGTGATGAGGGAGTTGGATGACGATATTATTTGCGTGTGTCTGTGCATTTGAGTTGGTCTTGATATGATTGATTGTTCTTTATTGCGTGTGCTTTCGTGCGAAAGGTGTGATGATGATTACCGGATTGTAATTGTTAAATGTTATTATTAACAATTTGATTTCCAGTGATGGCAGCTAGAGAACAGGTACATCCACGCGAAGAAACGGACGAGGTTGACAGTGGGTTTGGTAAGATGAATCCATTGCCACCTCCTCCTATGGAACAGGCACCTGCAGATCAGCCTTTATTACCTGGTGAGTTGACTTTGGCACATTTCAGCAGTTATTTTCCGCCGAGATTTGATAGTTCTGAGACTGGAGAGCGAGCAGAGGAGTGGATTGAGAGGATAGAGCAGATATTTGTGACCGCTCTGTGTGCTAGGTCTACTTGGTTCGATTGGCTACATTTCAGCTTTCGAGGAATGTAATGTCGAGGTGGCAGACGACTGAGGCCAGATTGAGAGCTCAGGGCCGTACTGTTGATTGAGATGTGTTTCGATCTCGTTTTCTTGATAAATATTTTTCTATAGCAGCCAGACAGAAGAAAGAGAAAGAGTTCAAGGATTTGAGACAGGGTAGTATGTCTGTTGCTGAGTATGAGTCTCGGTATTCTGCATTGCTGAAATATGTGCCACATATTGCTACAAATGTTTATGCTAAGATGAGGCACTTCTTGAAAGGGTTGAATTTAGAGTTATTTGATCGTGTGCAATCAAATAACCCGATATCATTTGAGGATGCAGTGACGAGGGCTGAGATGGCGGAGTTGGTGATGCAGGAGTATGGGGATCAGGGACGATTATCAGAGCCGACTAGGGAGTCATTGCGACCACAGGGACAGTCTTTTAAATATCAGAAGGGTTCATTTTCTTCATCCTCTTCTGGGAAGCGCCGATTTGATTCACGACGTGTTGAGAGTCGTGGGGGCAGTTCTCAGTTTGTTCAGGGGCAGAAAGGGGAGTCCAGAGCAGTGAGATGTTTTCGTTGTGGGGGACATCATTTGATCAGAGAGTGTACGCAGACCGAGATCACCTGTTTTGAGTGTGGCGGTGTTGGTCATCTGGCGAGACAGTGTCCTAGTCGTGAGGGACAGCGAGAGCCTAAGAGTGCTAGAGGTAGATCCTCAGAGAGAGGAGGACGACAGCCTCAGCAGTTTACACCACGACCTTCTGGAGGACAGCCATGTATGCAGGGAGCTGGTCTGTCTCAGGCACAGGTGTATGCTTTGACACGAGAGCAGGTAGAGGATGCACGAGAGGAGATGATAGCGGGTAAGTGTTATTTATGTTCTTATCCTGCTTATATTCTTATTGGTACTGGTGCCTCGCATACATTTATATCGAAGAGGTTTGTGGTTGAGCATCATATGCGCTCGTCTCCATTGTCTATGCCTCTTTCTGTTTCGACACCTTCTTGAGTTGATATATCAGTTGTATCTATGATATCAGATGGTATTATTTCTTATGAGGCTATGAGCTGAGATCTGATATGATTATTCAGGAGATGACTGATTTTGATTGTATCGTGGGAATTAATGTGCTAAAGAGATATTGTGCGACTGTTGATTGTTATCAGCGGGTAGTATATTTTTATACAGATGAGAAAGTGCGTTGGACATTTTATGGGAAGGGTTCTCGTCCCCGTGTTCCGTTGGTATCTGCCATCCGGATGTCTCGGTTATTGGAGCATGGACATGAGGGTTATCTTATTTATGTTGTAGATGTGACAGAGAAGAAGAAGGAGGTGGGAATAGAGGAGATACATGTAGTTGCTGAGTTTGCTGATGTATTTCCTGATGAGATCCCAGGCTTCCCACCAGCCCATGAGGTGGAGTTTAGGATTGAGTTGATGCCATGTACTTCCCCTATTTCTCGTGCTCCTTACAGAATGGCACCAGCAGAGTTGAGAGAGTTGAAAGCCCAGTTGCAGGACTTGCTGAACAAGGGATACATTCGCCCTAGTGTATCGCCTTGGGGTGCACCAATCCTATTTGTAAGAAAGAAAGATGGAACGATGCGGCTTTGTATTGACTATCGACAGCTGAATAAGGTAACGATTAAGAATAAATATCCCCTCCCTCGTATTGATGATTTGTTTGATCAGTTACAGGGAACCTCAGTATATTCGAAGATTGATTTGAGATCAGGATATCATCAGATACGAGTTAGAGAGGAGGATATTCAGAAGACATCATTCAGGAACAGATATTGGCATTACGAATTTATAGTTATGCGGTTTGGGTTGACGAATGCTCCAGCTGTGTTCATGAGTTTGATGAATAGGTATTACAAGTGTTGCGAGATAGACAATTGTATGCCAAACTCAGTAAGTGTGAGTTTTGGTTCGATCGAGTGGTCTTCTTGGGTCATGTTATATCGAGAGATGGGATTTTTGTTGATCCAACGAAGGTCAAAGCCGTGTTACAGTGGTCTGCACCTACATCTGTACCAGAGATCCGTAGTTTCTTGGGTTTAGCAGGTTATTATCGTCGATTTATCGAGGGATTTTCAAAGATTTCTAGAAATTTGACACACTTGACTCAGAAAGATGTACGATTTCAGTGGTCTGAAGCATGTGAGAGGAGTTTTCAGGAGTTGAAGCACCGACTGACGACCGCACCGGTGTTATCAATTCCTACAGAAAACGAGAGATTTGTTGTTTATACTGATGCATCATTACATGGGTTGGGATGTGTTTTGATGCAGGATCGACATGTTGTGGCATATGCCTCGAGACAGCTGAAACCACACAAAACAAGGTACCCCGTGCATGACTTGGAGTTAGCAGCCATTATCTTTGCCTTGAAGATATGGCGACACTATTTATATGGTACCTCGTTTACGATTTATACTGATCATAGGATCTCGAGATTTCTGTTTACACAGAAAGAGTTGAATATGAGACAGAGATGATGGCTAGATTTGCTGAAGGATTATGATTGTGAGATTGAATATCATCCTGGTCGAGCTAATCTTACTGTTGATGCATTGAGTCGTAAAGTTAGCTGTACTGCAGAAGATGTGGGTCGTTTATCAGCTATGATGATGTCTTGTTGTTCCTTGGGATATGATTTTGATATCTCGACGACTCCTATCCAGGTATCTACCTTATTAGCTGAACCTGATATATATGGTTGTATTCGTAATGCACAGATGACAGATGAGAGAGTTCAGCGGTGGAAGGAGTTGGTTTCTCGGAAACAAGATACTCATTTTAGGGTGGCCGATGATGGCAGTTTGAGGATGATGGATAGATGGGTAGTTCCTGATGCATCTGAGTTGCGCCAGGGTCTGTTGCGGCGTGCCCATTGTAGTCGATATTCTATCCACCCAGGTGGCAAGAATATGTATAAGGATCTACGCTCTCAGTTTTGGTGGAAGGGAATGAAACATGATGTGATTGATTTTGTATGTCGATGTCTCAATTTTCAACAAATCAAAGCTGAGAGGAGAAGGCCGGGAGGTGAATTGAAGAGTTTAGAAGTACCGACTTGGAAATGGGATCACATATCGATGGATTTTGTGACTCATTTTCCAAGAAGCACTGGAACTATTGATGCTATTTGGGTGATTGTTGATCGATTGACGAAAGTTGCACATTTTATATCATATAGCATGAGTAGTACGTACTTGACGATGGCACAGTTGTATATACGAGAGATTGTACGATTACATGGGATTCCAGTGTCTATTATTTCTGATAGAGATCCTCGATTTACTTCTCATTTTTGGGAAGGATTGCAGACTTCGATGGGGACAGAGTTGAGATTGAGTACAGCTTATCATCCTCAGACAGATGGTCAGAATAAGCGTACAATTCATACGCTGGGAATATGTTGCGTGCTTATGTTATGGATTTTAAATCTGCTTGGAAGTCATCTATTCCATTGGTAGAGCTTGCGTATAACAATAGTTATCAGAGTAGTATTAAGATGGCTCCATTTGAGGCATTGTATGGGAGACGCTGTAGATCTCCGTTATACTGGGATGACGTTGATCGAGTTGTAGTTACCGGTCTTGATATGATTCATGAGATGGAACAGAATGTAAAGTTGATACAACAACGATTAAAAGCAGCGTAAGATAGACATGCCGCCTATGCAAATAAAGACGACGACCTTTAGAGTTTCAGCAGGGTGATCGAGTATTTTTGAAAGTTTCTCCTCTTCGTGGCACAGTACGATTTGGTATGAAAGGAAATTTGGCACCGAGATATGTTGGCCCGTATGAGATATTTCAGCGGATAGGCACTTTGGCTTATCGATTGGCTCTACCTCCATCTTTATCTGGTATTCATGATGTGTTTCATGTGGCGATGTTGCGGAAATATGAGCCAGACCCTTCGCATGTGTTGGATATTTCTGAGGTTCAGTTAGTTCCTTATGTGTCTTATGTTGAGAGACCAGTTTGTATTTTGGATCGATCTGAACGAAAGCTCCGTAGTAAGCTTATACCGATGGTGAAGGTTCAGTGGGAGCATAGAGGTGTCGAAGAGGCCACTTGGGAGATAGAGCAGCATATGAGGGAGCTGTACCCCTACTTATTTTGATGGTATGACGTATCTTTTATGTTGATTAATTTTGGGGTCGAAATTCATTTAAGGGGGGTATAAATGTAATGCCTGAAATAAATATCACAATTCGTTGATTTAGTAATGTGAGATTACTAAATAATTAATTAATTTTAAAGAGATAAATATGACATATGTTGGTCATATGAAGTCCAAATGATTTGAAATTTGGATATAACGTAGAAAACTCAAAGATGTAAAAGTTTCATGTTTTGAGTTTTGGAAAATTTTATCGTTTGATTGGTTCAAATGGATATATCGGTGTTGGAAATGTTAAATATTATAAATTATATTATATTATATTATTAATATAATATAATTATATTATTAATATAAAAAATATATAATAATAATAAACTAAACTTTGATCGGTGGAATTGATAGAATTGAAATCAATTCTATACGCACGAACAGAGGCCAAAGACGTGAGGTGAAAGAGAGAGAGAGAAATAAAGTTTCGATTTTCTTTTCGATCGTGCGAATTATCGGTTTATCCAATCGACGAATCGACTTCAGTTCTAGGATCGTTGACACGAGGTCTTCGATTTTAGGTATAAATTTTATAGTTTTGGTGATTTTTGAAATTCGTCGATTTCTGTAATAAATCTGTTAAATTGTTAAATCATACTGAAATTGAAGATTGTTGAATAGTGTATGATTTTAACGAAGTAGAGAAGATTATAGTGGTGTTATTTTGAATTATTCCTAATTTATTATAATTAGGGATTTTAATTGTTGGATTGAGATTGGAGAGCTGTTTGTCAGTTGTTATTAATTCTGATTATATATTTTGAGTCTACAAAGTATAGGCTACACGTTGATATAAATTTTTCTCAATTTGACGGATGTTGTAAAATAGCCTATTATTTGACGTTAATTAATTATGGTGTATTTGATGGTAGTATTGTGAATTAAATACACCATAATATTAAATTGTTGAACAATAAGAATTTATAATCGAGTTTTATATTTTGTTGAAGTAATTGTTGTTGGGATATTTGATGTGATATATTGAGGCTATTATGATTATGTTGATACGGTGACAATGAACTGATAATTCTTGTTGAATTATTTAGATACAACACAAGCCTCGGGATCAAAGAAATAGCCAGATTATATATATACTCGATTATCAAGTATGTGTGGACGTACGAGCATATGTTATTATTGTTTAATATTGATGAATACTATTGCGTTGAACGATGATGAATCACCGGAATTGGGTGATTTGATATTATATTTGCTGTTGTTTATTATTGTTGATATTGTTGACTATCGTTGTTGGGAGACGTATCGTTGATGTTGTCACGTTGATGTTGTTCGTTCAACGATATTGTTGTCGCCGATGTTGGGGTGCGACGTATCGTCGATGTTGTTATTCGTTCGACGATATTGCTGTCGTCGGTGTTGGGGTGCGACGTATCGTTGATGTTGTTGTTCATTCGACGATATTGCTGTCGCCGGTGTTGGGGTGCGACGTATCCTCGATGTTGTTACATTGTGATGTTGTTGAGGTTGTTTTTGGCTGGTTGTCAGGAAACGGCAAAGGGGGTATTTCTATTATGATTTCAGTCATATTTTATGTTGTTAATATAACTGTTATGTATTACGATGATGATTGTTGTATATGCTCACCCTTTGAGGGCTGTTTCTGTTGGGCAGGTTACAGGACTATGCGTGAGACATGATAGTGGTGAAGGACTAGGTGTGTCTAGTCAAACAGTCCTGTAGTTGATAGTAGATAGAGACAATATAGCTTATTTTCTTATTTGAGTTGTATGTGTGTATTTATTATACCGTTTCTGCTACACTGACGTAGATAGTGTGGTGATTGCACTATTTTGTCGTATATGCATTATATTATTACGTCGTCGAAAAGAAAAATTGTATGCATATGACGTCACATGTTGCATGATTATGTGGCGAGGTTTGGGGCGCCACATCGGTAAACGAGTCAAAGCACAATTCTTGTATGTAGAGCCTCAGTGTTGTTTTGGATCGTAAGGACTAATCATGTATAATCACAAACATTTTTTTTTTCTCTCGATGAATGATAACCAGTTGGAAAGACTGCGAGAGGATTGTTCGGTGCAATCATCGTATGATTAACGATATGCATGATTGGACATCTCTATGCCCTTACCATAAAACGCGATGCACAACATCACATATGCTAATCTCAAGCAAAAACGGATTTTATCTTTGTTTTTAGGTGGATGGATCGACTAGAAACAAATCTAGAATATACAATGTTTACAAATGAGTTTCAAAGTCAAATTACGATTCATTTGTATTAATGTATAATCAAGGACTTTATCTATGCGGATTGCATTGGTATACAGATAAAGTAAAATGTAAATTATATTAAAATAAATATTTTTTATTACACTTGAGTCAATTAATTCTCTAGTAAATCGTCGGCTTACAGGGCATCTACTATAACAATATATTTATCTATATATCGAGTCATGTCTCGAGGATATGAGTTGTTTGTATGTAGTTGATTTCAATCATGTGTGGGCTTTTTTTATGATGTGATTTGTTTAAACGAGACTTTATTATATACTATTTTTTTGTATTATAATTATAGTTGACACATTGTGGGCTCATTGTAAAGAAATTTTTTACTCGTTTTCCTCTGTAATTAATTAATTCTAATCAAATTGAATTGTAATAATGATTATGAGCTAAGGGTCCCACACAGTATGATATTAGTGAATAACTTGGAATGCTCGATTAAGTCTTGTGTACACTTAATAGGCACAAATGAATTTTACGTTTGCACTTTATTTGTATTTGATGCTCCTATTTGATTTAGTTTGAATAAGTTGTTGATGAGATTAATGATTTGATATGATGCAGATGTATAGTTGATATTTATTTGTGATATTCATTCTATACTTTTTATATGGATCCCACAAATCTTGAAACTACTATGAGTAGTAGTACTGAGAAGATTGTCGGACAATTCGAAGAAATGTCCATGGATTTGGTTATGACTCGATTCCAGGAACTGAAGCCATCGAGATTCTTTAACGCCGAGAGTGCAGAAAGAGAAGAAGCATGGTTGAATGATATCGAGCAATTGTTTAATATTATATAATATTCCAAGCTTCGGAGAATGAAACTTGACCTTTATTAATTAAAGGACCTTGCAAAATCTTGGTGGGAAGTAGCTGAGATTGGAATGAATGAGACTTGTATTGAAGTGACGTGTGATGTCTTCAAGGCACAATTTCTTGAGCAGTACTCTCCTCCATATTATTATACTGAACATGAAAATGAATTCAATTAGTATGGAGCAGGGAACAATGACGGTTGCAGAATATACTTCTAAATTTTCTATTTTGTTGAATTATGTGCCTCATGTAGCGACGTACCCAAAATCTAACTATATATACTTTTGTTATTTCTGGATTGCCTACTAGCTACGTATAGGCATTTAAACGAGTTAAGGCAGCCAAAGCTGGATTAAGAAGAGGATGTCCTTAGTACTTTCCTCCGTCTCAAGTGTCAGCTAGCAACCTACCTTCCGTCCAAAAGGTAAAATGAAACGTCCTGATCTTTTATTGCTTTAAAAGTACTAGAATTTTTTTTTTTTAAAAAAAACCTCACATAGCATCGGCCGAACCATACACATTGCATAAAAATATTTTAGAGCCCTTTTAAAATTAAAACCACCCACTACATATTTGAGAAATATGGCCAATATACTAACACATGAAAATATTTTTATAAAATATTTTTCCCTCTTTAAAATAAACGTCAACCAACTAGGCTTTAAAAATTCAAGTGAAATAGCCGTAAAGCAAAAACGTCTACTGTTTTACCAAACCTAAAAAGCAATCGTTTGAAAAGTAAAGCCCATACTAAACCTCTCAAAAATCCCTCAAAGCATAAATAAATAGTCTTAAAATCTTTAACATAAAACTTAAAGCATAATGCGGAAAATGAAGCGCTGGTCCTCGGGTTGTGTGCGCCATTAGTCCAGCAGTATCACTCATCAAGGCCTCCCTCAGAACCACCTGCATCCATCACACCTAGTGAGTCTAAAGACTCAACACACCATAATCTTGATAACAAGTAATACGTAATACAGTCAACATATAACGGTGAAAAATACTTGTACTTAAAATATCTTTATCATGAAGATGCATAAACTTAAACATAATCATTTTCATAAATACTTTCATGATGCATAAAACTTTATCATAAACCCTTTTCATGACATGCACATAAAAGTCTTGATCGTTTTCCTTATCATGACATAAAACATTTTAACTTGATCATAATCATTTTCTTTTTTTCCTTTACCTTTTCTTTTGTTGAATTCAGATCATTAATTGTGACTTTCTTGATCATGCTCATGAGGGTCGATGGATCCATCTACATAAAACCACAGTACTGGGCAGCGGGGGACACCGGCAACACTCTCACCGGTCAACCGGGCCCTGGCCTATCATGATTCAAATAGAAATACGATCGTCGGGGCTCCCTCTGGGGCCTTTTCCCATAAATGGGCTCCCTCTGGGGCCTTTTCCCCTCACGATATTCCCATTCTTCCGTTACCACAAAACCGTTACCACTTTAACCGTTACCACATATTCGCAATGATGGAAACACGATCGTCGGGCTCCCACTGGGACCATAACCCTCACGACGTCGCCACCATTAACGAATTAGTCACAATCACTTTACATCCTTCAACATTTTTCATTCACATCACTTTATAAAAATCATGCATAACATAACATTTTTCATTTTTGAAACCAAGCATGCAACATGTATTTTAAATTTCTTCTTAAATCATAACAATCCCTTAGACATTTAAAAATCATCATTTAATCATGAACAATTCATAAACATTTAAAAATAATCATAATATCACAAAAACAGCATTTAGGGCACTGCCATGACCTTTACTAATTTCCCGGTGTAAAATGACCGTTTTACCCCTGGCTTCGACATTTTACGTTTTCGATTAATTTCTTGATTTCATGACTCTAACATGTCCCAAATAATTATTTAAGCCTACAAGAATTTTTCCGTAATTTTATTTAGCTTAATTCGATGACTTTTACATTTATCTTTAAATATAACATTTTAATGCGTTTTAATCCCGAATTAAACCAAACTTTCGTATAAAATTCCCAAATTAAAAACTTAGACTTATAATAATTATTTAAGCTTAAACCTAATTTTTCATAATTTTATAAAGCTTAAAACTAGACTTTTCAATTAACTCGTTAATTAGCGTTTCGTGCGGCGATTAAATTCCGAATAAATCCAAAACTCGTTATTTTGATCCCAAATTTTGAACATAGCATTTTTAATATTTATTGTACCCTTCCAAGTCATGAGCCACCCCTGTGTACCCTTGGATTCAATTTTAGTTCCTAAATTTTCGTTTTTGACCCTATATCGAACGCATCGAGCCATCTCCTAATTTACCCGAGCCACGCCCGAGCCACCTTGAGCCAAAACCTATCCAACCCATCTAGGGACCCTACTGTGCAAGTCCAGCACAAAAACATGACCCTAACCCGTTCAAACACCTACTGAACCTAGCCCCAATTCTGGACGTGTGTGTGTGCCTCTCCTACTCTTCACCAAGACTCCTAGCCCACCAGGGGACCTCCAGCCGAGCCACCACCGAGCCCACACGACCCTCACCATACCTGGACCACGCCCAGACCCAGCCCAGACCAGCCCAATGTTAGAGTAGATGCCCTACAAGTCAACTGTTGACTAGGGATTTTATTGACTCGGTTGTAAAGAACAATCTTTATTTTAATATAATTCATTATTTCATGGTTTGTTATACTTTATCTGTATACCCATGCAAGCAGAATAGATAAAGTCCTTGATTATGCTTTAATACAAATGAATCGTAATTCGATATTGAAACTCATTTGTAAACACTGCATATTCTAAATTCGTTCCTAGTCGATTCAGCCGCCTAAAACAGGGATAAAGGTCGCTTGAGATCGAGACTAGCGTCTGTGATGTTTTGTACTGCGTTTCTTGGTAAGGGCATAGAGATGTCCAAACATACAGATGGGTAGTCATATGATGATTATACCGAACAACCCTCCCTCGGACTTCCCAAGTGGTTATCATTCATCGAGAGGATAAGTCCGTGGTTATGATTGTACACCATTAGTCCTTATGACCCGGGACAACACTGAGGCTCTATATGCTAGGGCTGTGCTTTGACTCGTTTACCGGCTCCAGGAGAGTCATCAGGTGGCGAGGTTGGGTATAGTTGCGACACATATAGGAGCCAGTGCATTGTAGTCGGGGATTCACCGCTCACCTACGGGTGTGGATATCCTATGTGATCTAATGAAATAATAGTGCATGGAATCTCTGGCCAGAGTATGAGATGTACGTTGGAGAAGGAGTTCTCCAATAGTACACGTGATGCCACTATTATATTTATCACATAGTTATCGAATTAATATGCAACCCTCGATGAACCAATGGTTGCAGATTCGATCGAGATATATGAGATGAAGGGACCGTACTGTACGTTAATCATAATCGACTGGTTCTTGCAGGCACTATCAGTGATACCTAGGGGATCATGGGGCGATGCTACTAGACGCTCCTACCATGATCCGATGGGTGCAATCAGAAATGAGTTCTGACATTCTTGATCAAGGTGTTGATGAATAGAATGGGGCTAACTAGGGTAAGCCCGAATAAGAATAAGTGTTATTCTGAATCACAAGGAGTTGTGAACCCACGGCTAGCTGTATCCCTGAACCATTGAGGGTCACACAAGTACTGGATTGTTTGTTCCCGTAGAGAAAATAAATTCAAGAATTTGAATTTATATCATATAGTAAATTCAAGGAGTTGCATTTATGATAAATAAATTTTGAGAGAATAAATTCAAGTAGTTGAATTTATAAAATGTGATAATTTAATTTATTAAACTCAAATGTTGGGTTTATTAAATATTAAATTTTGGAGGTGATGTAAATTCAAGTAGTTAAATTTATAATTAAGTAATAAATTCAAATGTTGAATTTATAATGTATTTAATTTATTAAGCTCAAAAGTTGAGTTGATTAATTAATAAATTAAAATTGATGGATAATATGTTTAATGGGCTTGTAGGGGTACAAGTCCAACATATTAAATAATTAAAGTTTTAATGGACTTTGATTAAATTAATTAAACTAGTTGGACTAGCCCAATTAATTAAATCAAGCCCATTAATGTTAATTATGTAATTAGGTTATTATTTTATTATAAATAATAAATGCAAAGCTCTAAACCTAGCCACCACAACACCCATTCACGTGAGCCTCCACTAAAACAAGAAAAATCGGCCACCACTTTCTAGAAAAAAAAATACGCAAAATCTTCCATATTTTCTAGTGCAAATTGGAAGAGGAACATACTATCTAGTCGTGGACTTGATAGAAGGATTTCTTTGAAGAAAGTTCGTAGGGAATCATCAAGAGCCGGATCTGTAATACCGGATCGGTTGGTGTCCAGTGATTAATTCACCAAAGGTATAACGATTTCTAACATCCTATGTATGTTTTGATAAATCATACGAGCGCCTAAAGCAATATTATTTTGTTTTTCAAAATAAAATAAAAAATTTTAAATCCTCCGCTGCGTTTGGGCGTGTAGAAAACCCAGATCCAACAGTGGTATCAGAGCCAGGTTTTCTAAATCGTATGATTTAAATTATATTGAATAATCTGTTTCTAACCACACAAGAAAATTTTCAGAAATATTGATGCACCATAAAAATTAAATTTTTCGGAAAAACAAAAAAAATATATATATTTTTTCGCGATCTGCCCGGAACTGTTCCGGGCAGACCCCGTGCAGCGCCCTGCGCGCAGGAACGCGCAGCGCGCGCGCGCAGCGTGCGGAACGTCCGCACGCTGTGCGCCGCCCCGCGCGGCGCACAACGCGGCACAGCGTGCGGACGCTCCACACGTTGCGCGCGGCGTTGCGCGCACAGGTTGCTGCCACTGTCCGAAACGTTCGGGCAGCGGGGTGACGACCCGGGAAGCGTGCAAAATTGATGGGCTTGAATTGTTTGGGCCCAGGGTGCAATTTTCTGATTTTTCAAAATTATGGGGAAAATTGATATTTTTGAAATTGATTCAATTTTTTATTTTGGAAAATTATTTTTTGGAAAATTAATAATTTTCTTGTAAAATAAATAATTAGAATATGATTTTAATTATTTATGGTAAAAATGAGTTTTATAAGAAATCAATTATTATTGATTAAATTAGAAATTAAATAAAAGAGTTTATTTAATTTATTAAATTCTTTAATAATTGTGGTGATTAGTGATAAAATTATTAGATATATGATTTATCAATTAATTAAATTGTTTAATTAAATTGATGTTAATATTTGATATTAAATGCATGAAGGATGATCGAGAGCCTTGACCAATGTGTTAGGTGTATGTTAAGATATTTTACTGTTTTTATTCAATTTTATAATATTTGATATTATTAAAGTGGGCCTGGTTTATGGCCCGTTCCCACCCCCATGAGATGTATCCCTTATGTGCCATGGCTATTCAAATGTAATAATTAGAAATAGTGGGAGATCAAGACTGGAAGATGGTGGGCCCGATGATCAAGATGAAGACATGTAAAATATTGTAAGCTTTTGTAATAAGTTGCATTTGCATCCCTGCATTCACCTAGGTTTGGACATGGATCCATGTATGGCTCACATGGATCTATTAGTGTTGGCGATCGATCATCCTTATTTATTGTTGAATGTCATATTATGATATATGTGATATATAGTAGTATGCATGTATGTATATTATTATATAATATAGTTGTATGAATCCGGCAAACATACAAACTCGTGGCACGCATTTTTAAATTTAAATGATGAGACAATTTTAAAATTAAAATCCCTCATTTTGAATATGATTCAAAATTTATATCAAATCGAAAAGTAAAAATTAAAAGAATTTAATTTTTCCTTGCCTTCCATCAACCGTGGTTGCATGTTGATCGCTACCCGCGGACAGTGTCTGGCTCATATTATTGGGGAGGCCTGTACGCCGGAAAGCTGTGACTTCCACCGGACATATGATGTGAATTGAGTGGAACTCCCATGACTTCGGCTCATATTATTGGGGGAACTCATGGCGACCGTCCACTACAATTCAATATTGATGGGTTGGTTTGACACGTGAAAATAAACGGCGTCATATTATTGGGTCCTTATTAAACGTGAGGCAAAACACGTGGAGGTTGCATAGGGATACAATTGGACTCTACCTTTTAGAAATTATAATTGGCTGATATTATTCGGGATTATAATTGTCTAATTGGACTCTACGTGCCTACTAAGGAAATACGATTTCCCTTTTTCATCAGAGGGTGGTGGAAATGTCAAAATAGTGGGAGGGTAATTTATAAAATGAAATCCATATTTTATATCTTAGAATTATTTTAAAATTATCAGTAACATTTATTTGTTTTCATTTTCAGTATATATACGATGTCTACTCGTAACCCGCTTTCAATCATTCTCGATCAAAACAAATTGACTGGCCCTAACTATAATGACTGGTTTCGAAATTTAAAGATTGTTCTGAACTCGGAAATGATTCTGTATGTGCTTGATAAGAAGCCACCGAAGGAAGCACCTTCAAATGTCACTCCGACTAAATTGGCTGAGCTTGAAAAATGGTGGGACCATGACATTCAAGCTAAGAGCTACATGTTGGCTTCTATGTCGAATGAACTGCAGAAGCGGTTCGAGGAGGCTGTGAATGCTGCTGACATTCACTTACATCTGAAAGAATTGTATGCTGTACAAACTCGTTCAGAGAGATATGCTGTTGTTAAAGAATTCATGACTACACGCTTGCGAGATGGGGCTTCGGTCCATTGCATGGTGTTAGGATGATTGGGCTCATTGAGAAGTTGGTGGGACTCGACTTGGTTATCCCTAGTGAGCTCTCGACTGATATTCTCTTGCTGTCTCTGCCCTCTTCGTTCGATGGATTTGTGGTTAACTTTAATATGAATAAGCTTGAGGCCACCCTTGAAGAGTTGGTCAATATGCTTACTAGTTATGAGGCCACAATCAAAAAGGATAAGCCTGTTTTTCTAGTGGGTTCTTCGTCTGGCACGAAAAAGGGAGCCCCATACAAAGGCAAGAAGCGTTCTGCCCCTCCAAAGAAGAACAAGCCTTACAAAAAGCCATACAAGAAACCTAATCCGGGGCCCACAAAGCCTGACAAGTCAGAACAAATATGTTTCCACTGCAACAAGCCTGGACACTGGAGGCGTAATTGCGCGGAGTATCTTGCCCAGAAGCGTTCTGGCCATGGTATGTTTTATATTGAAGTTAATGTTTCTATTAATTCCTCTTCTTGGGTATTGGATACCGGATGTGGTTCTCATCTATGCAATGATTTGCAGGTGATGGGAAGAAGCAAGAGGCTTAGAGATGGTGAGACCTTTCTAAGACTAGGAAATGGAGCAAGGGTTGCTGCTACTGCCATTGGAGACATTACTTTAATTTTGGACAATAATTTTAAGTTATTTTTGAGAGATGTTTTATTTGTTCCTGAATTGGTTAAAAACATTATTTCTATTTCTATGCTTGATAGGGATGGTTATTCTTGTGTTTTTGCTAACGGTGTTTGCAATTTATACAAGAATGAATCTTTGATTGGAACTGGAGAATTAACAAATGATCTCTATAACTTAAAATTGAAAGAGATTCCTTTAAACAATGTCCAAGCGCATACGAAAACAACAACAAACAAAAGAAAAATAGAAAATCCAAATCCCGCAAAAATGTGGCACGCTAGACTAGGTCATATTTCTCAAAGAAGGATGCACAAGCTAGTGGGAGAAGGCATGTTTGACTTGTCAGACATAAATTCTCTACCTACTTGTGAGTCCTGTCTAAAAGCAAAAATGACTAAGACTCCATTTAATGGAAAAGTAGAACGTGCACGTGGTCTATTGGATTTGATCCATACAGACGTTTGTGGCCCGCTAAGTGTTAGCATAAAATTTGGGCATTCCTACTTCATTACCTTTACTGATGACCATTCGAGGTATGGGTATGTTTATTTGATGAAACATAAATCTGAAGCATTTGAAAGGTTCAAAGAGTTCAGATCTGAAGTAGAAAATCAGCTAGAAAGAAGTATTAAGGCACTTCGATCTGATCGAGGTGGAGAATACTTGAGTGCTGAATTTTTGGGTAATCTAAAAGAGAATGGGATTCTCTCACAGTGGACTCCACCAGCAACACCACAATTGAATGGTGTTTCTGAACGTCGTAATCGAACATTGATGGACATGGTTCGATCTATGATGGGATTCACTGAATTGCCTACAATGTTTTGGGGTTTTGCGCTTGAAACTGCGGCAATGTTGTTGAATAATGTCCATACTAAAGCAGTGGATAAAACACCATATGAGATATGGATGGGAAAACCTCCCAAGTATTCTTACTTGAGAATATGGGGATGTCCTGCTTATGTGAAGCAGACAGTGGGAGACAAATTGGATAGTAGATCCACTTTGTGCTACTTTGTAGGATATCCAAAGAATTCTATTGGATATTATTTTTATCATCCTAATGAAGCAAAAGTGTTTGTTTCAAGAAATGCCACCTTTTTGGAAAGGGAGTTTCTATTAGATAGAAAAGACAATATGATAGAACTTGAAGAAATTCAAGATACTCCCTCAACTTTCGAAGTTGAAACTAATCCCCTAGAACCAGTAGTTGAAGTACAAGCTCCTAGAAGGTCTGATAGAGTTATTAGACTACCTGCCAGATATACACTTCTTCATGAACAAGGCCATGATGAGCCTTGTGTTGGATGTGATCCAATGAATTTCAAAGAAGCAATATCTGATACTGATTCAACCAAATGGCTTGAAGCCATGCAGTCAGAAATGGACTCTATGTATTCAAACCAAGTCTGGACATTAGTGGATCCACCTGAGGGAATCGTTCCCATAGGATGCAAATGGATCTACAAAAGAAAGCTTGGGGCGGATGGGAAGGTAGTGACCTTCAAAGCAAGACTGGTTGCAAAAGGTTTTACTCAAAGGCAAGGAATTGACTATGAGGAAACTTTTTCACCAGTAGCTATGTTTAAATCCATTAGAATACTACTAGCCATAGCAGCATGGTATGACTATGAGATATGGCAAATGGATGTAAAGACTGCATTCCTCAATAGAGACATCAAAGAAGAAATTTATATGTCTCAACCTAAGGGATACACATCAGTAGGAAGTGAGCATAAGGTATGCAAACTTCAGAGATCAATATATGGTCTCAAGTAGGCATCAAGGAGTTGGAACCTCAGATTTGACAGCACTATCAAAGAGTTTGGTTTTGCTAAAAATCCTGAGGAACCATGTGTGTACAAGAAAGTTAGTGGGAGTGCAGTGACATTCCTGGTACTTTATGTTGATGATATCCTGCTCATTGGGAATGATATAGGATTACTGCAATCAACTAAAGTATGGTTAGCCAGTAAATTCTCCATGAAAGACATGGGTGAAGCATCCTATGTATTAGGAATACAAATCTATAGAGATAGATCAAAAAGGATGTTGGGGCTCACCCAAGCCACATATATCGATACCATTATAAAACGATTCTCTATGGAAGAGTCCAAGAGAGGATACTTATCAATGTGTCATGGTATTACTCTATCTAAAGCTATGTGTCCCAAAACTGATGAAGAGATAGAGATGATGACACGTATTCCATATGCGTCAGCCATTGGTAGTATCATGTATGGTATGATATCGACACGTCCTGATGTTGCTTACGCTTTGAGTGTTACAAGCAGATATCAGGCGAACCCTGGTCCAATGCATTGGAAGGCCGTGAAAGATATTCTTAAGTACTTGAGAAGGACTAAGAGCTTGTTCATGGTCTATGGGGGTGGAGAATTAAAATTGGAAGGCTACACTGATTCAAGCTTCCAATGTGATGTAGATGATTCGAAATCGACCTCTGGTTTTGTATTCATGCTTAATGGTGCGGCTGTCTCTTGGAAAAGTTCCAAGCAAGACACTGTTGGGGATTCCACCACTGAAGCTGAGTACATTGCTGCATCTGCTGCAGCCAAAGAGGCAGTTTGGTTGAGGAATTTTGTCCAAGAGTTGGGCGTTATTCCTAATGGAGTTGATCCAGTCCCGGTGTACTGCGACAACACTGGTGCCGTTGCGCAAGCAAAGGGACCAAGGTCTCATCAGCGATCCAAACATGTACTGAGGAAATTCCACATCATCCGGGAGATTGTGGGAAGGGGAGACATATCAGTCGAAAGAGTCCCCTCTGCAGATAACGTTGCTGATCCACTTACGAAGCCCTTGCCAGGTCCATTGTTTGAGAAGCATCGCGAAACAATGGGATTAAAGTTAATGGGTAGTTGGCTCTAGGGCAAGTGGGAGATTGTTAGAGTAGATGCCCTACAAGTCAACTGTTGATTAGGGATTTTATTGACTCGGTTGTAAAGAACAATCTTTATTCTAATATAATTCATTATTTCATGGTTTGTTATACTTTATCTGTATACCCATGCAAGCATCATAGATAAAGTCCTTGATTATGCTTTAATACAAATGAATCGTAATTCGATATTGAAACTCATTTGTAAACACTGCATATTCTAAATTCGTTCCTAGTCGATTCAGCCGCCTAAAACAGGGATAAAGGTCGCTTGAGCTCGAGACTAGAGTCTGTGATGTTTTGTACTGCGTTTCTTGGTAAGGGCATAGAGATGTCCAAACATACAGATGGGTAGTCATATGATGATTATACCGAACAACCCTCCCTCGGACTTCCCAAGTGGTTATCATTCATCGAGAGGATAAGTCCGTGGTTATGATTGTACACCATTAGTCCTTATGACCCGGGACAACACTGAGGCTCTATATGCTAGGGCTGTGCTTTGACTCGTTTACCGGCTCCAGGAGAGTCATCAGGTGGCGAGGTTGGGTATAGTTGCGACACATATAGGAGCCAGTGCATTGTAGTCGGGGATTCACCGCTCACCTACGGGTGTGGATATCCTATGTGATCTAATGAAATAATAGTGCATGGAATCTCTGTCCAGAGTATGAGATGTACGTTGGAGAAGGAGTTCTCCAATAGTACACGCGATGCCACTATTATAGTTATCACATAGTTATCGAATTAATATGCAACCCTCGATGAACCAATGGTTGCAGATTCGATCGGGATATATGAGATGAAGGGACCGTACTGTACGTTAATCATAATCGACTGGTTCTTGCAGGCACTATCAGTGATACCTAGGGGATCATGGGGCGATGCTACTAGACGCTCCTACCATGATCCGATGGGTGCAATCAGAAATGAGTTCTGACATTCTTGATCAAGGTATTGATGAATAGAATGGGGCTAACTAGGGTAAGTCCGAATAAGAATAAATGTTATTCTGAATCACAAGGAGTTGTGAACCCACGGCTAGCTGTATCCCTGAACCATTGAGGGTCACACAAGTACTGGATTGTTTGTTCCCGTAGAGAAAATAAATTCAAGAAGTTGAATTTATATCATATGGTAAATTCAAGGAGTTGAATTTATGATAAATAAATTTTGAGAGAATAAATTCAAGTAGTTGAATTTATAAAATGTGATAATTTAATTTATTAAACTCAAATGTTGGGTTTATTAAATATTAAATTTTGGAGGTGATGTAAATTCAAGTAGTTGAATTTATAATTTAAATAATAAATTCAAATGTTGAATTTATAATGTATTTAATTTATTAAGCTCAAAAGTTGAGTTGATTAATTAATAAATTAAAATTGGTGGATAATATGTTTAATGGGCTTGTAGGGGTACAAGTCCAACATATTATATAATTAAAGTTTTAATGGACTTTGATTAAATTAATTAAACTAGTTGGACTAGCCCAATTAATTAAATCAAGTCCATTAATGTTAATTATGTAATTAGGTTATTATTTTATTATAAATAATAAATGCAAAGCTCTAAACCTAGCCACCACAACACCCATTCACGTGAGCCTCCACTAAAACAAGAAAAATCGGCCACCACTTTTTAGAAAAGAAAATATTGTGCCGTCTCTCTCAATTATTTTCTCTCCTACGCAAAATCTTTCATATTTTCTAGTGCAAATTGGAAGAGGAACATACTATCTAGTCGTGGACTTGATAGAAGGATTTCTTTGAAGAAAGTTCGTAGAGAATAATCAAGAGCCGGATCTGTAATACCGGATCGGTTGGTGTCCAGTGATTAATTCACCAAAGGTATAACGATTTCTAACATCCTATGTATGTTTTGATAAATCATACGAGCGCCTAAAGCAATATTATTTTGTTTTTCAAAAGAAAATAAAAAATTTTAAATCTTCCGCTGTGTTTGGGCGTGTAGAAAACCCAGATCCAACACCCAACCCCTGAACCCAAGCAGCGATCTTCCTGAACGCAGCAACAGCCTGCGCGTCCAGCTTTTTGCTTCACGTTTCCATGTTCCAGTCGAGCCAGCAGCGCACCACTTGCACCAACCCCTGACCCGAGCCCTGCCCATAACCCTAGGACCCTGATGGACCGCCTAACCCAGCCCCACGCCGAGCCACCCCCTGAATTCTCTCGGCCATACCAGAAAGTTCCCCATCGAGAAGTGTCCCTACCTGCGTGAACTCCTTCCCCAGCCCCAAACTCGAACCCTAGCCGCCCTAGGACCCAACCCAGCCATAGGCCGAGACCACCCTGACCCTGACTCAGCCCTGGACGAGCCCCCTTGACCCCATGCAAACCATCGTGTTCTTTGGCCCAAACCATGGACACACACTCTTTTTCTTTGCTTTTTTAAAACTCACGGATCTTGTTATAACTTTTCCCCTTCGGTTCCAGCTTGATACTTCCTTATTATTAATCATGTTTTTTTGGCTATAAACCATTCTATATTAATACCCTATCCATGGCAGCCCCTTAAACAAAATAAAAACATGATTTTGGGACATAAATTCATACCTTGAACACATAAGAATGCCTAAAAACGAATTTGTTCAAAAAAGGTTCATGTTTTCATACAAAGTAATTCAAAGCAATAGTATGGTGTGATAGATGAGAAAAGAAAGATTTATGGCGTGCCTTTTCGTAATTTACGCTCGATACGTTGACGACGAAGAACGGGAGACGACTTTGGCTTGAATTCTTATTTGAAACTCACGAAATTCCTTCCCAAGTGTGGTCTGTGTGTGTGCCGTGAGGGGTTGGGGAGAATTGGGAGAGAATTTAGAAAAGTGTCGTGTGATTTGTAAAGGGTTTGGGTGGGTTTTGAATATTAAATACTTAATTAAGTTACTAATTAAGCTTAGGCCCATTAGGTAGATTAATTAGGCCCAATAGTGCTTAATTAGAATTTAACCAAAATATAAAAAATAATTTTGTTTAATAAAGTTTGTGAATTTATTAGCCGGATTGCCAAAACGCTCGTATTTTTGTTGAAAAACCAACACCGATAAAATTTACGTCCCGGCGTATAAAATCACCTCAAAACCCCATATTTTCAAAAATAAGAAAAACATCACCCTTAATTAAAATAATTAAAACAACTTTTAAATAAAAATCATTTTCTATTTTTCAGCCCTCGGTCCCCGTTCCTCGATCGTCACTGGAATATTCCTTAAAAACATCATTTTAAAGCTATCATGTAGAAAATATAATTTAAACATGCAATTATGTACAACATAATTAATATTAATGCAATTAAAACAATTAATTAAAATACAAAGAATTTAATAATTGCATGCACGTGGTTTGCGTGGACTTTAAAATTTTCGGGGCGTTACATAAAAAGTTTAAATAGACTGGTTCTACTGCTTCATCTTCTTCTATATCCAGTGGATCCCAGTGAGGGAGTCCCTCTATTGCTTCTTATTGTATCTACTGTGGAGTGAAGCATACAATTGAGCAATTTCGGGGTAGGTTTGGTACATGTTATAAATGTGGACAGGAAGACCATTTTTTTCATGGGTATGTCCGAACAGGTATGACTTCTTTCCAATCCCAACAGTTTCGAGGTGGCCATAGTACAACGAGACCTGATTCTCCTATTACCTCTTTCCAGCAGTCAAACTTTCCAGGATATTGAGGACCTAGTGGTCAAACTATCCAAGGCCCTCCCCAAGTTAGAGTGTGTGCCATGACTGATAATCAGGAAAAATAAGATCTTGGTGTTGTTATTGTAGGTATCTGCATGCTTTGCGATAATCATGCACGTGTCTTATTCGACATAGGAGCATCTCACTCATTCATATCTCATGCATTTGTTGCATCCCATGGTATTATGTGTACTCCATTACATGATACTTTAACGATAGCCATGCCAGTAGGAAAGATTATTCTTTGTGAAAAGTTGTGCATAATTGTGTATTGATTTATGAGAATAATGCGATATTTTCTGAATTTGATTGTGCTTCCAATGCATGAATTTGATTGTATTGTTGGAATGTTTATCCTGACATCTAATTTAGCTATAGTTGATTGTTTTCATGGAATGGTTTGGTTTCGACCTATTGATGGTCTCAATTGGAATTTTTATGGCAAGGTTTCCAAAGCGAAAATTCCTTTGGTATCCTCTCTAAAAATGTATCGACTTTTATTTAGCAGGGATGAGGGTTTTCTTATTTATGTTGTTGATTTCTGGAAAAAGAAACCTGTTTATATGATATTCATGTTGCTAAAGAGTTCCTAGATGTATTTCCATATAGGATTCCTGATTTCCTCCTCATCGAGAAGTCGAATTTATTATTGATCTTGTACCGGGGACTGCACCAATTAATAAAGCTCTTTATCACATGACACCTTGGAATTGAAAGAACAATTACAAGATCTTCTCAATAAGGGATATATTCGATCGAGTGTATCACCATGGGGAGCTCCGGTTTTATTTGCTCGAAAGAAAGATGGCACTATGAGAATTTTTATTGATTATAGGAAACTGAATCGAGCTGTGAAAAATAAGTATCCACTTCCTTGTATTGATGACTTATTTCATTAGCTTCAGGGCACTTATATCTACTATAATATTGGTCTTCGTTATAGTTATCATCAAGTAAGAGTTCCAGAAGAAGATGTGCCGAAAACTGTTTTTCGTACTAGGTATTGCAACTATGAGTTATTGGTTATGCCTTTTAGTCTAGCTAATGCTCCTGCTATCTTTAAGAACATAATTAATTATGTTTTTCGGGAATTTTTTGACCGATTTTTTATCGTATTTCTTGAAGATATTCTTGTGTATTCGAAATCGTAAAAGGAGCGTGTTGAAAATTTGAGACTGATACTTCAAACTCTTCGTACTGGACATATTTATATGCCAAATTGTCCAAATATGAATTTTAAATGTACAAAGTAGTATTTTTGGGCCACATAATTTTTCGAAACATGACATATCTGTTGATCCTGCTAAGGTTGAAGCTGTATTTAAATGGCCAAGACCTAAAAATGTCCCTGATATTCCTAGCTTCATGGGTTTAGCTGGTTATTATCGTCGTTTTATTGAATGATTTTCGAAAGTAGCAAAACCTATTACTCAACTGACACAGAAGAATCAGAAATTCATTTGTTTAGATGAATGTGAAGCTAGTTTTCTTGAATTAATGACGAAATCAACCACAACACCTGTGTTTACTATTCCTCAGGTATCAGAGGATTTGTAGTGTGTATAAATGCATCTGGTAAAGATTTGGATGTGTTCTGATGCAACATGACAAGGTGGTTTGCTTATTCGTCTCGTCAATTAAAATCTCGTGAAACTCGTTATCCTAATTATGATCTTGAATTGGCTGCCATTGTGTTTGCTTTGAAATTCCGGGGGCCATTATTTATATGGAAAAAAGTTTGTTATCTATTCAGACGATAAGAGTATGAAATATCTTTTTTCTTAATCTTATTTAAATATGAGGCAACGCAGGTGGATGGATATCCTAAAGGAATTTGATTGTACCGCATTCTTATGTAATCGAAGCTCCAATCCCCTCACTATCTGAGAAGTGAACATCTGATTCCCGGATGAAATCGTTAATCTGAATCCATTGCCACTGGTATGATTCCTAATCGTTGAACGAATGTGTCGGATATAAACGAATGTGTAGCTCCAGAATCTAGCAATGCATACGTGGTACACCTGAAATATATATCCTCCCTGCGACAAAGCATACCATCAAATCTGATCGCGTTGAAACTTAATGAATTTCTATCAGCAACTATTCCAAAATCTTCGATGAACTTACTGATTTAACCCAAGTATTCCTCCAAAAATTTCGAAATTAAACCTCAAAGATTACGAAATTTGCTATTTAGCCCTTAAAGTTTTGAAAATTACATTATGGCCCTACAAAATTTTCAAAGTTTGCATTTTTGACCCCGAAAAATTTTCGCATTTAGCCCCTTGTAACCATAAAACTCTGGAAACTAATAATTATATCTCTAAAATTTCAAAAATTCTAAACTAGTCCCTTAAAATTCTAAATTCATGCGATTCAATCCCTAAATCCTAATAGGTAGTGCATGCATCCTAATGTTTCTCTATGTTCTCAATCCCCTATATAATTCTCATAATAGTCACATAGCTGATGCAGTGAAGCGATAAATTAAAATCTTAAACATAAGGGTTACCAGTGATCAACATAGAGTCTGCCTTGGCTTCTGCTCCACAGCATGCATCACGTAGGCCCTGCTAGTAGTGGGACCCTGATTCCTCGGGCAATCAGCTGTTTTATGGCCATCTTACTTGCATATGAACCACCTGAAAGTGCCCCACATGCACTTGCCATAGTGGAGTTTATTGCACTGTTTGCACGGTGGTCCTGGCCTCCTAAACTGGCCCTGAAAAATGCTTTTTCTATGGATGGGATCTAGGCTGGGCCTGATGCCTCTTCCATTGCATCTCGACATCAATATCTCGGAGGTCTTGCTCTGCCTGAAAGGAACCATTAGTCGCCTCATCGTAACTAGCCGGTCTCATAAGCATCACATCCAAGCGCAAAGTAGGTCTGAGGCCATCCATGAAATGCCTCAATTTCTCGTCGGCATCTCTAGCAATAAGAGGCAAGAAGTGACAGACCCTATCAAACTTCCGTATAAACTCTGCCACTGTCAAGTCCTCCTGGCAGAGACGCGTGAACTCCTTTGTCAAGCGACCCCTGACACCATTTGGGAAATACTTGCCGTAAAACATCTCCTTGAACTGCTCCCAACTGATGGTAGCAAAATTCAGCCCGTGCATTGCTCACGCCCACCAAAGGGATTCATCATCTCTCAACATATACGTGGCGCACCTGACCCTGCCGCCATCCCTCATATCCAGGTACTGAAAATGAAGCTCCAATGAGCGGACCCATCTCTCAGTTAAAACGGATCAGTGGTACCCCCGAACTCCTTTGGGTTGAGCCGTCTGAACTTCTCGTATATATCAGCCTGTGGTCGGGGAGCCTGCTGAGCCTGCTCCAGAAGTCTAGCCATGCCCTCAAGAACTCGAGTAGCTGTATCCAATGGCGGTGCTGGTGGTCCTCTGCCGCCTCCTGCAGTATCATCATGTTGGTCTGTACTAGGGGCATGTCTGGGAGAATAATATCTGCACACAGTCCAATTCTAAACGGAACACTTCATGCAATTTAATCTAGTTTTCAAAACAGTAAATCTTTAAATCATGAAAGCAGCTAAACATGCACTGTAAATCATCGTAAAAATTATATAATGTAATCATGCAAGTGATAGCAATAAAAAATTTAAAACATAAAAGCTTACATGACCCTTGCTCTGACACCAATTGTAACGTCTACTACTAAAAATACCGTTAGAGTTTTTTTTTTAAAGCTGATACCTGAAAATTAAATCCAAATGCATGCATGCAATACTGCTGAAAATTAATATTTTAACATAACCATAATCAACTAAAAGGAAAATCACTGCAGTTTAAATAAAAGATAAATCGTCAGACCTAGACTTACATTTTAAAATAATGCGGTAAGAAACGTGAAAATCTTCAAAACCACCAACATAGTAAAGTGGCCAATAACGTAATAAATAAAATGAATAAAAAAATATTCATATCTACTCCTATCTCAATAACATGATGTGCGGAGAAAATGTGGTCCTCGGGTTCATGTGCGCACATCAAGCCCAGCCTACTAAGGTTTCGGCACCTCCAACCTCCACATCAACATGCTCACCTACATCATTCACCCCTAGTGAGTCTAAAGACTTAACACTCCTGTATCGATATAACAACTACATATACATAGCACACAACAGCGAAAAATAACCTAATAAAATATATTTCATGAACTTAAAAGTATAAAGGTAAACGTGTCGTAAATTAGAATAATGTGTCCAAACATGTCTCTTCGTGCCATCATATACGTATACATTTTCTTTTAATTGAATTTAGTTAATTAGTTGTGACTTTCGTATAATCATGTCAGTCGATGGATCCATATACGTGTAACCGCGGTACCCAACGGCGGGGACATCAACGACATCATTACCCGTCCATTGATCTCTAGCCTTACATGTCATCGTGTCATCGTATCAGTCACAACCAATTCACATTCTTTGAAACATATCATCATATTCATCACTTAATAAACTATGCATATACTTAACTTCTTCTTAAAACCAAGCATGCAGCGTATTTTCATATTTACATAAAAATTTGTATTCAAGATAACATAAACATTTAAAACATGACAAATTTGTGCTCAAGGCGCTGCCAAGACTAAAAACTCAACCTGGGTGCAAAATGACCATTTTGGCTTGGAAACCCAAAATGACCATTTTACCCCTGGACATCAAAATTTGAACTCGAAGCATACCAAACTCCTTAAAATACCTCAAAATTTTTTTAAAGGTTTTTCTTAGATGTAAACTCGAGCCTGTATCACTCATATGATTCGTGTTAAATCTTGGACCGTGGTCTAGGTTTTAACCCGAAACTTAACCAAATTTGTCCCAACTTAAACCGCGATTCGAACATACACAACCAGCCCCAAAACCACACGTTCCAGCCCACTTATGACCCTCGACCAGCCTTGAAATGTTGCTGGAAATTTCTGCTATAGCCTAAACTACAAAACCCTAGCACCACAACCATGAGCCATCGACCCTAGCCAACACGAAGCCGGACCCAGCATACTTGATAAGTGCAAGAATTTCACTTTATTTATATGTTAATCCATTTGATTTATGTTGGTTTCGAACAAATTTAAGCTTTGTTTTTGTTGCAATTGTGTCGTGTAGGGGATAAACAACTGTTGGACGTTTTAGAGCAAACAGAGGTGTTTTTAAGCGTGAAAATGCGAGAGGTGAGAGCTGCAGCACCGCAACGCTCATTAGGCCAAGGAACGAGCACCTAGGCGCTGCCCAACTGAAATGGGATCGGTTACGGTGCACGGATGCGGAACGGAAGTTTCAAAAAAAAAATTACAAGAAAAAATCGAGCACCTCACTATGATGTGTAGCAAATAACATAAAACACAAAAATGACATTCATAGTGTGTTTAGAAATAATTACCTATCAATCACAAAGGATTTATGATGGCTCCAACCAAGTTGTAGACAACTTTATCTCTTGAAACGCTAGACAATCTACAAGCTTCCAATGAGCACTCCTTGCTCAAAAATTAAGCCCACTACCAAAAAGGAAGATCCCCTCTAATTTTGCACTTGAAACATTAGATGATTTTTCTTTGAGAATAGTATACAATCTTCAAAAATTGAAGAAGCAAAAATGGGAGAGAATAGTGTCTGTATATTTTGGCCACCTTGATGCAAGAAAGAGGAGGAGCAATTTTCTTGGTTGTGTAAAAAGTAAAGTAAAAAATGGCATGTGCATGCTACGCCAATAACTCAAAAGTTGCCTCCAACCCTTCACCTTCCAAGGATGCAAATTTTTTTGGACTTGTAACAATTACAAGGCCCATGGAATTTTATTTAAATATCTCCAACACATTCGAGACTATTTAAACTTTACTTGATTTTACTCATGCCCACTAGTTGAATAATTATTTCTCATTGGGCTCTACAAGAACCAATGTTATTTAATTGATTCAACACTTGAATTAATTTAATTATTTGAACTCTACTGGGTCCACCGGTGTTTAATTAATTCAACACTTGATTTAATTTAATTTAGTCCATAATAATATTTATGAAAATCACAATTTTCAAATACATTTTTTGTTTGGTCAATTTTTAATTTAGGAACACTTTCACAAATTAAAAGTTACATTCCCATAATCCTCTTATAGAAGTCATACTTCTATTTTGTTAGGGCTTATAAAATCCTTTACAAACCGTTCAACACATTGAACTATTTTCCTTCTCAACGGGATCTAGAAAGCTAGTATTTTTGTGGCCCTCAATGGTTCATTGATACAACTAGCCGTGTATTCACATCTTAAAGTAATTAAGGACTAAACATGTCCTTATATGAGCACACCCCAATTGCTCCATTCTTAATTATCAAATCCTTGATAATAAGAACGTCAGAACTCAAGTATGATAATACCCAACCAATCATGTTAAATGCCTAGCAGCATCGCTTACATGATTCTCTAGGTATCAAACGATAGTGCCTGCAAAAACCATTCAATTATGGTTAGCGTACAGTACGGTCTCTTCATCTCATATATTCCCGACCGATTCGACAACTATTGGAATATCGAGAGCTGTCAATGAATTGATACTATGTGTCATGTCATAATTGCATCAATGGTGTAATATATGAATCCCCTTTCAAAATTACCACCAACACTCTGATCAGAGATTTCAAACTACATACACATAGGATATCCATAGCCGAATGTAAGCTGTGAATCCCCGACTACAATACATTGACTCCTATATGTTTCGACAAAACACCAACCTTGCCACCGGATGACCCCATATGAGTCTGTAAACAAGTCAAAGTGCAATGCTAGCACATAGAGTCTCAATGTTGTCCCGGGTCATAAGGACTAATGGTTTACAACCATAAACTATGACGTTTCCACTCGATAAGTGAGAACCACTTGAAAAGTTCTTTATAGATGGTTGTTCAGTGGACTCTAGAAGGAGCACCTATTTGCATGCTCGGACATCACAATGTCCTCTACAATGAAACATGGTACTCACATCGCAAATACTAGTCTCAAGCTCGAGCGGCCTTTATCCTTCTTAACGGCGGCTGAATCGACTAGGAACTGCTTAGAATATACATTATTCTAAATATGAGTTTCATGATACTCATCATATGAGCATCTCATATTCTTTCTACTATTTATATATTCAAAGACTTTATCTATGCAACTAGCATGGTTATATAGATAAATATGAGCCAAAACAATAATTTCAAATAGTATTAAAATAAAAAAAAATTATACATAAAGTTTCAACATGAACCCTCGGCCAACACTTGGCTCAACGGGAACCTACTTTAACAATCTCCAACTTGCACTTGAGAAAACTACTCATATACTTTAAGTCACTTCAATTAGATCAAGGTGGTGAGTACTTGAGTGCTGAGTTCCAAGAGTATCAAGAGTATCTTAGTTCCAAGAGGCCGAATGTTAGAGTAGGCGCCCGTCGAAACAAGTGTTGGCCGAGTGTTCACAATGAAACTCTATGTATAAGCAATCTTTATTTTAGTAATATTTGATATTATTATTTTGGCACATCTTTATCTGTATACCCATGCTAGTTGCATAGATAAAGCCCTTGAATATACAAATGGTAGAAAGAATATGAGATGCTCATATGATGAGTATCATGAAACTCATATTTGTAATACTGTATATTCTAAACGGTTCCTAGTCGATTCAGCCGCCACTAAGAATGATATAGGCCGCTCGAGTTCGAGACTAGTATCTGCGATGTAAGTACCATGTTTCATTGGTAGGGGACATTGTGATGTCCGAACATGCAGATAGGTGAGTTCATTGAACAACCTTCCATAAAAGGACTTTCCAAGTGGTTCTCACTTAGCGAGTGGAAACGTCCTAGTTTATGGTTGTACACCATTAGTCCTTATGACCCGGGACAACATTGAGACTCTATGTGCTAGAATTACACTTTGACTTGTTTACCGACTCTCATGGGGTCATCAGGTGGCAAGATTGGGTGTTCTGTCGAAATACATAGGAGTCGATGCATTGTAGTCGGGGATTCACCGCTTACCTTCGGGTATGGATATCCTATGTGTTATCATGTGTATGTAGGTTGAAATCTCTGGCCAGAGTATGGTGGTAATTATGAAAGGGGTTTCATAGATTACACCATCGATGCAACTACGACACGACACATACTATCGATTCATTGACAACTCTCGATAAACCAATGGTTGTCGAATCGGTCGGGATATATGAGTTGAAGGGACCGTACTGTACGCTAACCATAATTGAATGGGTTTTGCAGGCACTATCATTTGATACCTAGGGAATCATGTAAGCGATGCTGCTAGGCGTTTAACATGATTGGTTGGTTATTATCAGACTTGAGTTCTGACGTTCTTGTTATCAAGGTGTTGATAAGTAAGAATGGAGCAATTGGGGTATGCTCATATAAGGACATGTTTAGTCCGAATCACATGGAGATGTGAACCCACGGCTAGTTGTATCAATGAACCATTGAGGGCCACACAAGTACTAGCTTTCTAGATCCCGTTGAGAAGTAAAAATAGTTCAATGTGTTGAACGGCTTATAAAGGAGTTTATAAGCGTAAGGAAAATTAGAAGTATGACTTCTATAAAGCAGAAAATAGTTCAATGTGTTGAACGACTTATAAATGAGTTTATAAGCGTAAAGAAAAATAGAAGTATGACTTCTATGAGAGAAATGTAAATTTTAATTTATGGAAGTGTTCCTAAATTAAAAATTGGCCAAATGAATAATGTATTTGAAAATTGTGATTTTCATAAACATTATTATGGACTAAATTAAATTAATTCAAGTGTTGAATTAAATAAACACTAGTGGACCTAGTAGAGTCCAAATAATTAAATTAATTCAAGTGTTGAATTAATTAAATTATATTGAGTCTTGTAGAGCTCAATTTTAATTAATTATTTAACTAGTGGGACTTGGGTAAATTCAAGTAATGTTTAATTAGTCTCAAATATGTTTGAGATAATTAAATTTAGTCCAGGGTTTTTAATTTGTTAAAAACCATATAATATGCATGCATGGGAGGTGAAAGGTTGGGAGACTACTTTTTGAGTTTTCAAGGCATGGCATGCAAAAAAGTGATTTCTACTTTTTCCACTACCAAGACAAGTCTCCCTTCCCCATTCTTGCATCCACAAGGGCCGAAATTCTCACTACATTCTCTCCCAAAAATTTTTCTCTCCACTTTGTTCTTCAAGTAGTTGAATAACAAAATCTTCTCTTTGAAAAATCCTCTTAATTTTCTAGTGCAAATTAAGAGGGGATTTACCTAGTTGGTGGTGGGCCTAATTTTGGAGTAAGGAGGAAGCTTGTAGATTGTCATCCTTTTCAAGAGCCAAGTTGTTTACAACTTGGTTGGTGCCATCATCAATCTCTTGAGATTGATAGGTAAAATTCTAAACACACTATGAATGTCATTTTTGTGTATTTGTATTTGCTACACACTATCCTCATGGTGGCCGAAAATTCTAGTCAAAAATTCGATTTTTTAAACTTCCGTTGCGCTTCCGGTCACCGTAACCGATCCCCTTTCAAGTGGTATCCGAGCTATGGTTACGATTTTGTGTAGAAACTACAAGATATTATATTGAGATTGATTTCTAACCGCATGAGAATGAAATTTGCACAAAAAAAATCAAGGATTTTAGGGGAAATTCGGGCAGCTCGGGCTGCCCGAGGGGCTGCCCATTTCGGGCAGCTAGGGCAGCCCGAGGGGCTGTCCGAATCGGGCTGCCCGAACAGCCCCCTTTCGAAAATTTAAAAAAAAAATTTGGAATGTTGGCCGGAATCCGGCGACGGAGCTCCGGCGACGGCGATGACGACTAGGGTTTTCAAAAGTGTTTTGGATAATCAAAGTGTCATGGGCCTTGATGTTGTTGGGCCATTAGATGGCCAAAATATTTGTGAATTTTAAATGGGCCAAAATGTTTTTGGTGAAAAATAAGTTTTTGGGCCCTTAAGTTTAAAATTACAAAAGTTGCAAATTTTTCTCATGAAATAAATAATCGAAGTTGGAATTTAATTATTTATAGTAAATTGTGATTTACAAGAAATTCAGTTATAAATAAATTAATTTGAAAGTAGACAAAGGTGTTTGTATACTTTGTTAATTTAGTTTATAATCGTGGCGGTTAGTGATTGGATCAAGATATATAATATTGGATCAATTAATTATTGTGATAATTAATTGATGGTGTATGATTTGTGATATTATGCATGAAGGATGATCAAAAGCCCAAGCTCAATTTGCTAGATGTATGCTAGGATATTTTGTGTTGAATGATTGTAATAATTATCAATTTATAAAGTTTGCTTGGTTTATGGCCCGCTCCCACCCCCATGAGGTGTATCCCTATTTGCCATGGATATTTATTTGTAAATATTAGTATAGTGGATGATCAAGATTGGAAGATGGTGGCCATGATGATTATGAAGATCGAAGACATGTAAATATTGGAAGCTAATGTAATAGTTGCATTTGCATCCTGTGCATTTACCCTAGGATTGGACCTAGGCCCGTGTTTAGCTCACACTGGCCATTAGTATTGGGGCGATTGATCATCCTTGTTTGTTTACTATTTATAATATATGCATGATATGTTATAAATAATGAGTATGTGCGTTATTATTATGATAATAACAAAGTTGCATGAATCCGGCAAACATACGATCAAACATGGCGAGCTTTTAAAATAAAATTAATGATGAGACCTTTCAAAATTAAAAACCCTCATTTTGAATAAGATTCAAAATTAATATCAAGCCCGAAAAGGGGAATTATAAATTTGTTTATAATTTCCATGTCTTCCATCGACAATGGGTGCATGATGAACGCTACCCGTACTCGGGGCTCGGCTCATATTATTGGGGGAGTTTTGGGTGCCGGAAAGCTGTGACATCCATTGACATGGTGATGTGAACTACGTGGAACTCCCATGATTTCGGCTCATATTATTGGGGGAACTCATGGCGACCGTCCATTAAGGTTCAACATCGATGGGTAAGGCTTGACACGTGAAGATGAACGACGTCATATTATTGGGTCCTAATCAAACGTGAGACAAAAGTTTACGTAGAGGGTTGCATTGTGATGCAATTAGAAACTACCTTTTAGGAATTGTGATTGGCTGATATTATTCGGGATCATAATTCGCTAATTGGACCTTACGTACATACTGGGGAAAGGAGTTTCCCGTTTTCACTAGAGGGTAGTGAAAGATTTCAAAACAGTGGGAGCAAATATTTATGAAGTAAAAGTCCAAACTTCATATCTTACTAAATATTTTAAAATAGTCACCAACATTTATCTGTTTTCACTTTTCAGTACAAATTGACAATGTCTTCGATTCGCAATCCGATATCCATAATACTCAACAAACACATATTAACTGGACCTAATTACCTCACTTGGCAAAGAAACCTGAAAATCGTCTTGAATTCGGAAAGGGTAGCATATACACTGACTAAGTCGCCCCCTGTTGAGGCTCCGACTGACTGCAATCCTGAGGAATTGCAGGCTTACAAGGAATGGTGTGACCATGACTTGATAGCCAGGTGTTATATGCTGACTTCTATGAATGATGAGCTGCAGAGGCGTTATGAGGATGCAAAGAATGCTGCTGACATTCATAAGAACCTCAAAGAGCTCTTTGGTGAGCAGACTCGGCCTCTTAGGCATGCTACCGTCAAGGAGCTGATCACTATGCGCATGCGAGATGGGGCCTCGGTCCATGAGCATGGCCTGAAGATGATTGGGCTTGTGGACAAGCTCGTTGGCATGGATCTGATCTTGCCTTCGGAGTTGACCACCGACGTGTTGCTTTTATCACTGCCTAGCTCATTTGATCCTTTTGTGGTGAACTTCAACATGAACAAGATGGAGCCGACCCTTGAGGAGTTGGTGAATATGCTTGTTACGTTTGAATCAACCATCAAGAAAGATAAGTTGGTTCTTTATGTGGGTTCTTCATCTGGTACGAAGATTGATCAACATGGGAAGGGAAAGAAGAGTTCTTTCCAACGTCCCAAGAAGAACGTGCCCTTGATGAGGCAATCTCCGAATCCCGTTGTGGCAGCCACACCAGTTAAGGCTGACAAGACTAGTGATGTTTGTCATCACTGCAAGAAGCCTGGACATTGGAGGCGAAATTTCAAGGAATATCTGGCCCAGAAGAGTTCTGGAAAAGGTATGTTCTAAATTGAAGTAAACATTTTAATCAACTCTACTTCTTGGGTATTGGATACTGGATATGGATCACATCTATATAATGTGTTGCAGGTGATGGGAAGAAGTATGAGACTAAGGGAAGGTGAGACCTTCTTGAGGATAGGCAATGGAGCAAGAGTTGCTGCCAAGACCTTAAGAAATGTTTACTTATTGTTGAACAATGATTTTTAGTTATTTTTTTTAAGAGATGTTTTGTTTGTACCTTTTTGGTGAAAAACATTGTTTCCATTTCTATTATGTTAAAGATGGATATTCTTGTCTATTTAGCAAAGGTGTTTGCAACACTTACAAGAATGAATGTTTAATTGGTACTTGAGAACTTGAAAACGATCTCTATAACTTAAAATTAAAATATATTCCACTAAATGTCCATTCAAAGGCATACACCATATGAGATATGGATGGGTAAGCCTCCTAAGTATTCTTATCTTGGAATATGGGGGTGCCCTGCTTATGAAGCAGGTAGTGGGAGATAAATTGGATAGTCGATCCATTTTATGTTACTTAGTGGGATATCCAAGGAATTCAGTTGGATATCATTTCTATTATCCCCAAGAAACAAAGGTGTTTGTTTCTAGGAATTCAACCCTTTTGGAAAAGGAATTTCTATTGGATAGAAAAAGGGAGATGATAGAACTCGAAGAGGTTCGAGAGACACCCACAATTATAGAACCCACACCCGAAGAGCCAAGTGAGGAGATACAAGCTCCTAGAAAATCCGAGAGAGTCTCGAGACCACCTATGAGGTATGGTCTGCTTCTTGAAGAGGGCCATGATGAGCCTAACCATGGATGTGATCCAAGGACCTTCAAGGAAGCATTATCTGATGCCGATTCATCCAAGTGGCTTGAAGCGATGGAATCTGAGATGAATTCCATGCATTCGAACCAAGTGTGGAATCTCGTGGATCCACCTGAGGGAATTGTTCCCATAGGGTGTAAATGGATTTACAAGAGGAAACTTGGGGCGGATGGGAAGGTATTGACCTTCAAGGCGCAATTGTTGGCAAAAGGATATACTCAAAGACAAGGAGTTGACTTTGAGGAAACCTTTTCACCAGTTGCAATGTTCAAGTCTATAAGGATATTGCTAGCCATAGCTGCATAGTATGACTATGAGATATGGCAGATGTATGTCAAGATAGTCTTTCTTAATGGGGATATTAAGGAAGAGATTTACATGTCTCAAACCTAGAGGGTTTACATCTATCGGAAGTGAGCATATGGTATGCAAACTTCAAAGATCTATTTATGGTCTAAAGCAGGCATCTAGGAGTTGGAACCTCAGATTCGATAGTACAATCAAAGAGTTTGGTTTCACTAAGAATCCTGAGGAACCCTGTGTGTATAAGAAGGTCAGTGGGAGTGTTGTGACATTCCTGGTGTTTTATGTTGATGACATTCTAATCATTGGGAATGATGTAGGAATGTTGCAATCAACTAAAATATGGTTAGCAAGTGAGTTCTCGATACAGGATTTGGGTGAAGCATCTTTTGTATTGGGAATACAGATCTATAGAGATAGATCAAGAAGATTGCTTGGTCTCACCCAGTCCACATAAATTGATACCATCGTGAAGCGGTTCTCGATGGATGAGTCCAAGAGAGGACATCTACCAATGTGTCATGGAGTGTCCCTATCCAAGTCAATGTCTCCCAAGACTGATGCAGAGATAGCGGCGATGACAAGCATTCCTTATGCATCTACGATTGGTAGCATCATGTATGAGATGATATCTACGTGTCCTGACGTGGCTTTCGCACTAAGTGTAGTGAGTATATATCAATCGAACCCTGGTCTTCCACACTGAAAAGCTGTGAAGGACATCCTCAAGTAGTTGAGAAAGAGCAATAAATTGTTCTTGGTCTATGGGGTGGAGAACTGAAATTGGAAGGCTATACCGACTCTAGCTTCCAAAGCGATATCGATGACTCGAAGTCAACCTCTGGGCTTGTATTCATGCTCAATGGTGCTACTGTCTCTTGGAAGAGTTCCAAGCAAGACAATACTGCGGATTCCAGCACAGAGGGCAAAGACATTGCTACATCAGATGCAGCAAGGCAGGCTGTTTGGATAAGGAATTTCGTCTTAGAGTTGGACGTCATTCCTAATGGAGTTGCTCCTGTCCCGGTGTTGTGTGACAACACGAGAGCTTTAGCTCAAGCAAAGGAGCCAAGGTCTCATCAGAAGTCCAAACATGTATTGAGAAAGTACCACATCCTCGGAGAGATTGTGGAAAGTAGAGAAGTGTCTTTTGACATAGTCGGCTCCGCAGATAATGTTGTTGATCCACTAGCTAAGCCTTTACCCGGACCATTATTCGACAAGCATCGCGAATCAATGGGTTTAAAGCATATGGGTAGTTGGCTCTATTGCAAGTGGGAGATTGTTAGAGTAGGTGCCCGTCGAGCCAAGTGTTGGCCGAGTGTTCACAATGAAACTCTATGTATAAGCAATCTTTATTTTAGTAATATTTGATATTATTATTTTGGCACATCTTTATCTGTATACCCATGCTAGTTGCATAGATAAAGCCCTTGAATATACAAATGGTAGAAAGAATATGAGATGCTCATATGATGAGTATCATGAAACTCATATTTGTAATACTGTATATTCTAAACGCTTCCTAGTCAATTCAGCCGCCACTAAGAAGGATATAGGCCGCTCGAGTTCGAGACTAGTATCTGCGATGTGAGTACCATGTTTCATTGGTAAGGGACATTGTGATGTCCGAACATGCAGAGAGGTGCTCCTTGTTGAGTGCACTGAACAACCCTCCATAAAAGGACTTTCCAAGTGGTTCTCACTTAGCGAGTGGAAACGTCCTAGTTTATGGTTGTACACCATTAGTCCTTATGACCCGGGACAACATTGAGACTCTATGTGCTAGAATTACACTTTGACTTGTTTACCGACTCTCATGGGGTCATCAGGTGGCAAGATTGGGTGTTCTGTCGAAACACATAGGAGTAGATGCATTGTAGTCGGGGATTCACCGCTTACCTTCGGGTATGGATATCCTATGTGTTATCATGTGTATGTAGGTTGAAATCTCTGGCCAGAGTATGGTGGTAATTATGAAAGGGGTTTCATAGATTACACCATCGATGCAACTACGACATGACACATACTATCGATTCATAGACAACTCTCGATAAACCAATGGTTGTCGAATCGGTCGGGATATATGAGTTGAAGGGACTGTACTGTACGCTAACCATAATTGAATGGTTCTTGCAGGCACTATCATTTGATACCTAGGGAATCATGTAAGCGATGCTGCTAGGCATTTAACATGATTGGTTGGGTACTATCAGACTTGAGTTCTGACGTTCTTGTGATCAAGGTGTTGATAAGTAAGAATGGAGCAATTGGGGTATGCTCATATAAGGACATGCTTAGTCCGAATCACATGGAGATGTGAACCCACAGCTAGTTGTATCAATGAACCATTGAGGGCCAGACAAGTATTAGCTTTCTAGATCCCGTTGAGAAGTAAAAATAGTTCAATGTGTTGAACGGCTTATAAAGGAGTTTATAAGCGTAAGGAAAATTAGAAGTATGACTTCTATAAAGCAGAAAATAGTTCAATGTGTTGAACGACTTATAAATGAGTTTATAAGCGTAAAGAAAAATAGAAGTATGACTTCTATGAGAGAAATGTAAATTTTAATTTATGGAAGTGTTCCTAAATTAAAAGTTGGCCAAATGAATAATGTATTTGAAAATTGTGATTTTCATAAACATTATTATGTACTAAATTAAATTAATTCAAGTGTTGAGTTAAATAAACACTAGTGGACCTAGTAGAGTCTAAATAATTAAATTAATTCAAGTATTGAATTAATTAAATTATATTGAGTCTTGTAGAGCTCAATTTAAATTAATTATTTAACTAGTGGGACTTGGGTAAATTCAAGTAATGTTTAATTAGTCTCAAATATGTTTGAGATAATTAAATTTAGTCCATGGTTTTTAATTTGTTAAAAACCATATAATATGCATGCATGGGAGGTGAAAGGTTGGGAGACTACTTTTTGAGTTTTCAAGGCATGGCATGCAAAAAGTGATTTCTACTTTTTCCACTACCAAGACAAGTCTCCCTTCCCCATTCTTGCATCCACAAGGGCCGAAATTCTCACTACATTCTCTCCCAAAAATTTTCTCTCCACTTTGTTCTTCAAGTTGTTGAATAACAAAATCTTCTCTTTGAAAAATCCTCTTAATTTTCCAGTGCAAATTAAGAGGGGATTTACCTAGTTGGTGGTGGCCCTATTTTTGGAGTAAGGAGGAAGCTTGTAGATTGTCATCCTTTTCAAGAGCCAAGTTGTTTACAACTTGGTTGGTGCCATCATCAATCTCTTGAGATTGATACGTAAAATTCTAAACACACTATGAATGTCATTTTTGTGTATTTGTATTTGCTACACATTATCCTCATGGTGGCCGAAAATTCTTGTCAAAAATTCGATTTTTTAAACTTTCGTTGCGCTTCCGGTCACCGTAACCGATCCCCTTTCACCGAATACATTGCTGCATCAGCAGCAGTAAAGGATGCTGTTTGGATAAGAAATTTCGTCCAAGAGTTGGGTGTCATTCCTAATCGAGTTGCTCCTGTCCCGGTGTTGTGTGACAACACAGGAGCTATATCTCAAGCAAAGGAGCCAAGGTCTCATCAGAAATCCAAACATATATTGAGAAAGTGCCACGTCCTCCGAGATAGTGTGGAAAGAGGAGAAGTGTCGTTTGACAAAGTCAGCTCCGCAGATAATGATGCTCATTAACTAACTAAGCCTTTACTTGGACCATTATTTGAGAAGCATCGAGAATCGATGGGTTTGAAATAGACCTTAACATTTATCTATTTTACATTTCAGTACAAATTTGACGATGTATTCGATTCGCAACCCATTATCTGCAATACTCGACAAACACATATTAACGGGACCTAATTACCTCAATTGGCTACGAAACCTAAAAATCGTCTTGAATTCGAAAAGGATAGCATATACACTGACTGAGTCACCCCCTGTTGAGGCTCTGACTGACTGCACTCTTGAGGAATTGCAGACTTACAAGGAATGGTATGACCAAGACTTGAAATCCAAGTATTATATTAAGGCTTCTATGAATGATGAGCTGCAGAGGCGTTTTGAGGATGCAAAGAGTGCTGCTGACATTCATTTGCATCTCAAGGAGCTCTTTGGTGAGCAGACTTGACCTCTTAGGCATGCTACCATCAAGGAGCTGATCACTTTACGCATGCGAGATGGGCTTCGGTCAATGAGCATGGCCTAAAGATTATTGGTCTCATTGACAAGCTCGTTGGCATGGATCTTACGTTTCCTTCGGAGTTGACCACTGACGTGTTGCTCTTGTCGCTGCCTAGCTCATTTGATCCTTTTGTGGTGAATTTCAACATGAGCTTGTACTCGTGAGGATTTGGTGAATATGCTTGTTACCTTTGAGTCCACCATCAAGAAAGAGAAGTCGGTTTTTTATGTGGGTTCTTCATCTGGTGCGAAGACTGGTCCACATGGGAAGGGAAAAAACGTTCTTTCTAACGTCCCAAGAAGAATGTGCCCTTGAAGAGGCAAGCTCCGAATCCCGTTGTGGCAGCAACACCAGTTAAGACTGACAAGACTGCTGGTGTATGTTATCACTACAAGAAGCTTTGAAATTGGAGGAGTAACTGCAGAGAATATCCTGCCCAGAAGGGTTCTGGAATTGTATGTTCTACATCAAAGTAAACATTTCAATTAACTCTACTTCTTGGGTATTGGATACCGGATGTGGCTCACATCTCTGTAATGATTTGCAGATGATGGGAAGAAGTAGAAGACTTAGGGAAGGTGTGACTTTCTTGAGGATGGGCAATGGAACAAGAGTTGCTGCCAAGGCCGTAGGAGATGTTTACTTATTGTTCAACAATGATTTTAAGTTAATGTTGAGAGATGTTTTGTTTGTACCTGAGTTGGTGAAAAACATTGTTTTCATTTCCATGCTTGATAAAGATGGATATTTTTGTAATTTAGCAAAGGTGTTTGCAACATTTACAAGAATGAATGTTTAATTTGTACTGGAGAACTTGAAAACGATCTCTATAACTTAAAATTGAAAGATATTCCACTAAAAAATGTCCAAGCAATTACAACAATAAACAAACGAAAACAAGATACTCTAAATTCGGCATAATTATGGCATGCTCGATTAGGACATATTTCCTTAAGAAGGATGGAAAATCTAGTGGGAGTGAGCATGTTTGATATGTCTGATATTAATTCTCACCCAAAATGTGAATCCTATCTAAAAGGAAAGATGACAAAAATTCCCTTTAAGGGCCATGTGGAGCGAGCCAAAGGATTATTGGATTTGATCCATACCGATGTGTGTGGTCCGCTTAGCATCACCACTAAGCATGGACATGCCTACTTCATCACCTTTACCGATGAATTTTCGAGGTATGGGTATGTGTATTTGATGAAATGCAAAACAGAACCTTTGAAAAGTTCAAAGAATTCAGAAGTGGAGTAGAGAAATAGTTGGAACGAAGCATCAAATTTAGTAAGATAAAAGTATGGAATTTTACTTCATAAATTTTATCTCCCATTGTTTTGACATCTTTCACTATCCTGTAGTGAAAACGGGAAACTCCTTTCCTTAGTAGGTACGTAAGGTCCAATTGGCAAATTATGATCCAGAATAATATCAGCCAATTATAATTCCCAAAAGGTAGTTTCCAATTTCATCTCCATGCAACCCTTTACATAAACATTTGTCTCACATTTGATTAATTAGGAGGACCCAATAATATGACGTCGTTCATCTTTACATGTCAAGCCTTACCCATTGATATTGAACCTTAATGGACGGTCGCCATGAGTTCCCTCAATAATATGAGCCAAAATCACGGGAGTTCCACGTAGTTCACATCACCATGTTAATGGATGTAACAGCTTTCAGGTGTCCAGGACTCCCCCAATAATATGAGCCGAGCCCCGAGCACGGGTAGCGTTCATCATGCACCCATTGTCGATGGAAGACATGGAAATTATAAACGCCTTTATAATTCTCTTTTTCGGGCTTGATATTAATTTTGAATCTTATTCAAAATGAGGGTTTTTAATTCCAAAAGGTCTCATCATTAATTTGTTTAAAAGCTCGTCATGTTTTATCGTATATTTGTCGAATTCATGCAACTTTGTTATTATTATAATAATAACACACATACTCATTATTTATAACAAATCATGCATATATTATAAACAGTAAACTAAACAAGGATGATCAATTTCACCAATACTAATGGCTCGTGTGAGATAAGCACGGGTCTAGGTCCAATCCTAGGGAAATGCATGGGATGCAAATGCAACTTTTACATAAGCCTCCAATATTTACATATCTCTGATCTTCATAATCATCAATGCCGCCATCTTTTAATCTTGATCTTCTACTATACGAATATTTACAAATAAATATCCTCGGCAAATAGGGATACATCTCATGGGGTGGAAACGGGCCATAAAAATTCCCACTTATAAATCGATAATTATTACAATCATTCAACACAAAATATCCTAGCATACACCTACCAAATTTGGTTTAGGCTTTTAATCATCCTTCATGCATAGTATCATATTTCATACACCATTAATTAATTATCACAATAATCAATTGATCCAATATTATGTATCTTGATCCAATCACTAACCGCCAAGATTATAAACTAAATAAACAAATTAAATAAACTCCTTTGTCTACTTTCTAATTAATTTATTTATAACCGAATTTCTTGTAAATCACCATTTACTATAAATAATTAAATTGCAACTTCAATTATTTATTTAATGAGAATATATGTACAACTTTTGTAGATTTAAACTTAAGGGCCCAAAAAATCATTTTCCACCAAAAACATTTTGGCCCATTTAAATTTCACAAAATAAGTTAGTCATCTAATGGCCCTAAAACTGAAGATCCATGACACTTTGACATTCCAAAACATTTTTAGAAACCCTAGTTGTCATCGTCGTTTCTGGGAGCTCCGTCGCTGGATTCTGGCCAAAAAATTATTTTTTCTATTTTTAAAAGGGGGTTCGAGGGCTACCCGAGCTGCTCGAAAGCTGCCCAAAAATCACCAAAAACAGCCTCGATTATGTTGCGAGAAATTAACTCATTCGGTTAGAAATTTTTCTCAATATAATATCATGTATTTGCTACACAAAATAGTAACCATAGCTCTGATACCACTTGAAAGGGGATCGGTTACGGTGCCCGGATGCGCAACGGAAGTTTCAAAAAACAAATTTTACAAGCAAAAATCGAGCACCTCACAATGATGTGTAGCAGATAACATAAAACACAAAAATGAGATTCATAATGTGTTTAGAAATATTAACCTATCAATCACAAAGGATTGATAATGGTTCCAACCAAGTTGTAAAAAACTTTGGCTCCTGAAAGGCTAGACAATCTACAAGCTTCCAATGAGCACTCCTTACTCAAAAACTAAGCCCACCACGAACAAGGAAGATCCCCTCTAATTTTACACTAGAAAAATTAGAGTATTTTTCTTTGAGAATAGTATGCAATCTTCAAAAATTGAAGAAGCAAAAATGGGTGAGAATAATGTTTGTACATTTCGGCCACCTTGATGCAAGAAAGAGGACGAGTAATTTTCTTGGTTGTGTAAAAATTGAAGTAAAAAACGGCATGTACATGCTAGGCCATTAACTCAAAAGTTGCCTCCAACCCTTCACCGTCCAAGGATGCAAATTGGGCTTGTAACAATTACAAGGCCCATGGACTTTTATTTAAATATCTCAAACACATTCGAGACCATTTAAACTTTACTTGATTTTACTCATGCCCACTAGTTGAATAATTATTTCTAATTGGACTCTACAAGGCCAAATGTTATTTAATTAATTCAACACTTGAATTATTTAATTATTTCGACTCTACTAGGTGCACTAGTATTTAATAAATTCAACACTTGAATTAATTTTATTTAGTCCATAATAATGTTTATGAAAATCACAATTTTCAAATACATTTTTTATTTGGCTAAATTTTAATTTGAGAACATTTCCACAAATTAAAAGTTACATTCCCATAATCCTCTTATTGAAGTCATATTTCTAATTTGTTAGCACTTATAAACTACTTTATAAGCCATTCAACACATTGAACTATTTTCATTCTCAACGAGATCTAGAAAGCTAGTACTTGTGTGGTCCTCAATGGTTCATTGATACAACTAGCCGTGGGTTCAAATCTTAATGTGATTCGTGACTAAACATGTCTTTATATGAGCATACCCCAATTTCTCCATTCTTAATTATCAACTTCTTGATAATAAGAACGTCGAACCTCAAGTGTGATAGTACCGAACCAATGATGTTAAAAGCCTAGCAGCATCGCTTACATGATTCCTTAGGTGTAATAGTATATCGAGAGCTGTCAGTGAATCGATATTATGTGTCATGTCGTAGTTGCATCGATGGTGTAATCTATGAAACCACTTTCATAATTACCACCAGCACTCTAATCAGAGATTTCAAACTAAATACACATAGGATATCCATACCCGAAGGTAAGCGACGAATCCCCGACTACAATGCCTCGACTCCTATATGTTTCGACAAAACAGCCAACCTTACCACCTGATGACCCTATATGAGTCGGTAAACAAGTCAAAGTGCAATGCTAACATATAGAGTCTAAACGTTGTCCAGGTCATAAGGACTAAAGGTGTACAACCATAAACTAGGACGTTTCACTCGATAAGTGAGAACCACTTGGAGAGTCTTTATGGAAGATTGTTCAGTGCACTCTACAAGGAGCACCTATCTGCATACTCGGACATCACAATGTCCCCTACCAATGAAACATGGTACTCACATCGCAGATACTATTCTCAAGCTCGAGTGACCTTTATTCTTCTTAGAGGCGGCTGAATCGACTAGAAACTATTTAGAATATACAGTATTCCAAATATGAGTTTATCATACTCATCATATGAGCATCTCATATTTTTTCTACTATTTGTATATTCAAGGACTTTATTTATGCAACTAGCATGGGTATACAGATAAAGATGTGCCAAAACAATAATTTCAAATATTAATAAAATAAAGATTGTTTATTCTTCTTAGCGGCGGCTGAATCGACCAAAACTTGGCTCGACGGGCGCCTCACTGCTGAGGAATGAGCGCCTAGGCGCTGCCAAACAAGTGCCAAGGCGCCTCAAACACGAATTTCAAGCGCCTAAGCGCTAAGGAACAAGCGCCGCGGCGCTTACACTCATGAATGACGGGCGCTAATGGCGGCGAGACAAAAAATTTGGGCCTTCAACTTACGGCCCGGTCGTAGAATTAAAAGGCAACCAAGGGTTCATAATATTGGGACGCCGTTTTGGAGAGAAAAACACACGGGAGAGCATCCACGAACACGAGAAGAAGATATGGAGTGCGAAAAACGAACACAAATACGAAGAACGACGGATCTAGGGATGGAGACGCCACTTCGGATTTGTTATCTGATTCCTTCATCTTTATTTTCTATTGTTTCGATGTCTAAATATTCAAACATGGAATTCGTCATGAACTAATTTTCCAGTCTAGAGAATGATGTAACTTTGTGTCTAGACTCGGCGACTGTGTACGTAGTAGGACCAGCAACTCGGACATCACGGCGCAAGATCGGCCGCAATCCATCCACAAAATTCCTCAACTTACTCTGGGCATCATTAGCTTTCAGGGACATAAAGTGTCACCCCCTCTCAAAATTCCTGACAAACTCTGCAACACTACTGTTTCCCTGTCACAGTGTCATGAATTCCATGGTCATTCTGGATCGTACATCTTCAGTGAATCACTTGGAGTAGAATATGTAATGCCCGAGAATTTTATTATTATAATCTGAAATGAATTTTTGATAATTGATTTGATTATAAACTGAAAGGATCAGACCATGAAAGACGAGAAAATACACGACAAATGTGTGAGGACAGTACCTCTCGCGCACATGCGCGACATGATGCACGCACATGCGCGAAATTGGCAGAAGACCTCGCGCATATGCGCAATGTGAGTGCGCGCATATGCGCGAGTCATACGGGAAGCCAAGTGTAATTCCAGAGAACCTCGCGCATATGCGGGGAAGGAGGGTGTGCATATGCACGAGCTGCCGAGAAGACCATTGTGGAGACCAGTAGGTCTCGCGCATATGCGCGAGACGTGCAGTGCATACATGAAGACACTTGCCCCTTAGATGCATTGATATATATATATACTAAGGAGTTCAGATGCATTTCAGAAAGGAAAAAGAAGAAACCGAAGGATGCTCTGGAAAAATTATTCCTTGAATCGTAAAATCGCTATTGTGCAAAATCTGCCCGTTAGATTTTTAATCCGACTTCAGAACTGTGTTCCTATCGACGAAGTCTTCAACTAGACGTAAGTTTTATTACGTTTTGATATGACTTGAAAATTTGCTGTGGAAGGAATCATATAGGATTCATATATGGTGTTTTTGATATGTTAAACATCGTATAATTGAAACCGGATTGAAGAACAGTTATCGTATGAAATTGTTATGATTTTCAGAATGGATTTGATTGAGAATTGATATCATATTTGTGTTGTTATCGATTATGAGATGTTGGAATTGATATCTGATTGATATTGTATTGCTGGGTATATTGAGATTGTGTAGTTATGCCGTTGAAACAGAATTTTATTGAATTATGATTATATTCAGTATTGATTGAGTGGTGTATTGATATTTTACTCTTTGATATTGTCATTGTCAAATTGAAAATTGACAAGCTTTGAATCCGAGACTTCGACAGAGTCAGATTTACAGAAAGAAAGGTATAAATCAATGATAAACGGGAGATCGACTTGAGTCAGATTGGACTCGAGTTTCCCAAAAACCACATACTTTATTTATTGCATTGATGTTTGCAATTCATGATATTGATATGCTTAGTCTATTGAGTTATAGCAAATCGTGTATTGAGTCATAGGCGGAGATGCCTAGTCGTTGGCAGGATATGCCAAGTGATTGGCGGATCTGCCAAAACATTGGATCTTTGGTTTATATCGATGTTTGCTTAGGATCAGATCGACTCCTATCGCTGAAATTCGATATATGAGATAATGTCCAGAAACAGGGATCCCTAGATTAGAAATGAGTCGAGTCTGAGATGACGAGTCACGAGTTGATTTACAGTTTTATATTTAGTCATGTTTTCGGACTTGATACATGTTATTGATGAACATTTATGCTTTTATATATGTTTTTATATGATGGCATGTATACTTGATTTATACTAAGATTATATTCTCACCGGACTTATCCGGCTGTTGTCTTGTTTGTATGTGTGCATGACAACAGGTGGGACATGATCAGGGTCAGGAAGAGGGTGAGAGAGGACAAGTTAGCGTGGAGATTCGGAGCAGAAGTAGATTAGGATTCATCGCTTGAGATATAGTTGTTGAACCCTAGTTTGGTTATGTTATAATTTTACAAGACTTGTACTTTATGTTGATATTTGTATCAGACAGATTCCATTACGTTCCACATTTTAAATAAAATATTTAGACCCTGTTTATCTTAATTTATTAACTGATTCCCAAGAATGATTAAAAATTGAATTATCGTCCGGGTCCCCACAGCAGGTGGTATCCGAGCAGTAAGTCTGACTAGACTGAGATAGGAGCTAGTGAGCGGGGTAGAATGAGTTTTCTTTCCTTGCTTTTGATTGCTAGCATGCTTATTGCTTTGAAATGCATGATTACCTGAGTATCTGATTTGATTTGTGAATATGTATTATTGAGAATGAATCAGCAGTAAGATGATCGGAGGGGGGACTGAATAGGGTAGTACTTCTGATAATCCTTTTGATATTCAGATATGCCTCCTCGAAGAATCCCGGAATAGGGTAGTACTTCTGATAATCCGTTGGATGTGACAGCAACTCCGATGGAAACGTTACTGAAGAGGTTTTAGTCGTTCAAACCGCCAACCTTGAAAAGAACAAAAACTTCTGTTGATTGTGAGTGTTGGTTAGATGATATAGAGATGCTGTTTCATTTGTTGCATTACAGTGATGAGCGCCGAGTTCGATTTATTGGGCAACAATTGCATGATGTTGCAAAGAACTGGTGAATTACGATGAAGACAGCCTAGGAGCATCGAGGTACAAATATTACCTGGAATGTCCTTAAAGCTGAGTTTTATCAGAGATTTTTCCCAGTGTCATACAGGAAGGACAAGGGGGAAGAGTTCGCTAATTTGAGACAGGGACAGTTTAACATAGAGGAGTATGTGGCCAAGTTCTATACTTTGTTGCGTTTTGCTCCCCACGTTGCTGAGAATGACGAGGCTGTTGTTGATGAGCTCATAAATGGGATGAATCCCGAGATATTTACATTGGTGAACATAGGGCGACCAAATAACTTTGATGATGCCCTGAACAGAGCCAAGGGAGCCGAAGCCGGTCTAATGAGACGGAAAGGAGCTTCGTATGTTCTTCCAGCACCAAGACCACTGCAACCACCTCCCAGATTTGAAGGTGGTAGCAGTAGTGGTGGAAAGAAAGTCTGTCTGAAAGCCAGAGGGAAACAGTTTAAGAAGTCGGGCAGTAGTTCTTCTAGCTCCAGTGGTTCCCGACAGAGCCAGAGTTATACTGTGGTTTATTGTAGAACTTGCGGAGGGAGACATCCGACCGAGCAATGCCAAGGAGTGATTGGTAGTTGCCGTATCTGTAGACAGCAGGGACATTTTGCCAGAGTTTATCCACAGAGAGGTTCCCAGGGATCCCAACGAGCAGAGTCATCTGGATAAGTGGCTCACAGATAGATGATCATCTGCTGTTCATTCTTTCCAGCCACCACCGACGACTCCTCAGTCACAGCAGAGGCCAGGAGAAAGCCAGACTGTGAGCCAGCCTCCTAGATAGCAGGCCACAGTATTTGCTTTGACAGAGGAGCAGGCCCAAGAAGCACCAGATGATGTCGTTGCAGGTAACTGTTCTTTATGTGGTTACCCTGCTTATGTATTGATAGATACAGGTGCTTCCCATACATTTATTTATGAACGGTTTGCATTGATTCATGCATTGACTGTTGAGTCATTATCTGTTGTAGTGTCTGTCTCTTCTCCTTTGGTGACAGGTTTGATATCAGTGAAATCGGTGAAACATTGTATGCTACAGTATGACGGGCATGAGATTGATTTGGATTGTACTGTACTTGGTTTGTTTGATTTTGATTGCATTATTGGTATCGATATGCTAACCAAGTACATAGCTATTGTTGATTGTTTCCACAAGATTGTGAGATTCAGACCAGATATGGCTGACGAGTGGAAATTCTACGGTAAGGGTTCTAGATCCAGAATTCCTTTGATATCTGTATTGTCTATGACTCTATTGTTACAAAAAGGAGCGGAGGGATTCTGTAATGACCCGAATTCCTATTTTGAATGAAGTATTAATTAAGAGATAATTAATGAGTTGTTAATTAAGTATTATTAAAGAGTTGATAATTTGGGATTAAGTTGTTGGTATCCACCGAACTTTAAATGGATAACCCGACCTACTTCGGATTACATTATCTCGAGAAATCCAACTAGACCAATGAGATTCCGACATGTGGCAGATAAGATTGGTTCGGATTTTCTGAAATAGTGCGGATGCAGCCTATAAATGGAAGCCGATTCTTTTGTTTCCTTCACCGCATTCTTCAGAGAAAGTTCTAGTTATACCATAGTTTCTAGTCAGTTTCTAGGGCACTTTGGTGTCGGGAAGTTTCGGAGCTGGTATCGACTCGAGGAGGGGTCGGTGAACTAAGATCGAGACGTCATCAGCGGGCTGACGACGGACGCAGGTATAATCCTAAATCCTTAGATAGTGATTTAAGGATTATTAGGGAGATCTTTGTAGAATGTTTGATCTGGTTTGTTAGTGATTTCTTTTTGTTGGTATTGTCTAGGTTTAGAGCTTTCTGTCAGATTGTTTAGTGAGGTACGTGATGTTCTGACTGAGATATCCAAGCGTAGTATACACACTTATATGTTGCATATTTATCTGTTGCATGATACATGTTTTACTGCTTTGGCATATTATGCATGACATATCATGTTGAGCCTGATATCTTTGAGATATACCTCGTTTGTTGGGGCCGCTCAGCCCTATTCTGTATTGTGGACGATGGGGCATCGAGAGCTACAGTGTCCGACGGGACCCGCGGGCTCTGATGACCTGGACATTGCAGGTCCACGTCTTGATGATGAGTGTGGGAGCCAAAACATGCCTAGGGAAGATCAGAGACTACACACTCAGGCGCCTCTAGACTGAGCATGAGATTCTTGACTTGATCCTTGATATCTGAGCATATTGCATTTTGCATGCATCATATCAGTTTGTATACTCGTACATTCTCGTATTGGGCGATTGTCGCTCACGTCCTTGTTTTCATCTTGGGCACCCCATTCCAAGGGGCAGGTCTTAGGTTGGATGGTTCGGACGACCAGGGCAGTGGCTAGAGCAGTTGGGTTTTCGGTGGTGATCCAGTGGAGGTTTTCTATGGTTTATAGTTTTCTCGTTCAGAATCATGTATTTGTTATGGTTGTATTAATGTTTAAGACTGTTGTTATTGTTTTGTTTTAGTTTGGGTTGTAAGATGATTAAGTATTTGGTTTCCGCTGTTTAATTGTTGGTATTAAGTTTAATGTTGCATGTTTATTAGTCTATTTAGTAGTGGCTCGGGTAAGGGCGCTACAGATTCCATGTCTATTCAGTTGATTTACTGAAATCGAGTCCATCATTGGCTGACTTGCCAGTGGTGTGTGAGTTTGCTGACGTCTTCCCAGATGAGATTCCGGGGCTGCCTCCGATTCGAGAGATAGAATTTAGCATTGAATTGGTACCAGGTACAGTTTCGATTTCTAGAGCTCCGTAAAGAATGGCACCAATTGAATTGAAAGAGTTAAAAGATCAGTTGGAGGATTTACTGGCCAAGAGAAATATCAGATCGAGTGTTTCTCCTTGGGGTGCTCCAGTACTGTTTGTGAGGAAGAAAGACGGTTCAATGAGACTCTGTATTGATTACCGGCAACTGAACAAGGCAATGGTAAAGAAAAAATATCCCTTGCCTCGTATTGATGATTTATTTGATCAATTGCATGGTTCTTCTGTATATTCCAAGATCGACCTGAGATTTGGATATCATCAGCTGAGAGTCAGAGTTTCTGATATCTCGAAGACAACGTTCAGAACAAGGTATGGACATTATGAATTTATTGTCATGCCGTTTGGGTTGACTAATACTCCAGCTGTATTTATGGGTCTAATGAACAATGTGTTTAAGAAATATCTCGATGATTTTGTGATTATATTCATTGATGATATTTTGATCTATTCGAAGAATATGATTGATCATGCTGAGCATTTGAGAACTTGTTGCAAATTTTGAGGGCTGAAAAATTATATACAAAATTGTCGAAATGTGAATTCTGGTTGACACAGGTTCAATTTCTAGGTCATATCATATCCGGATATGGTATATCAGTTGATCCGAGCAAGGTTGAAGCCGTAATTTCTTGGCCGAGAACGACATCAGTGCTAGAGATTCGCAGTTTTATGGGTTTGGCAGGATATTATCGTCGATTAATTAAAGATTTCTCGAGTATTGCTAAACCTATTACTCAGTTAACTCAGAAAAACGCACCATTTTTTTGGTCAGAAGACTGTGAGTCCAGTTTTCTCGAGTAGAAGAAGAGATTGACCATTGCACCGATATTGACTATTCCATCAGGTACTATTACATCAGGTACTGTTAACTATTATCATAGAGGATTAGGATATATTTTGATGCAGCGTGTGATTGCTTATGCCTCGAGACAGTTGAAGCCACATGAGACTCGCTACCCAATTCATGATCTTTAATTGGCAGCCATTGTATTTGCACTGAAGATGTGGCGACACTATCTTTAGAGTGAGAAGTTTGAGATTTATTCTGATCACAAAAGCCTGAAATATCTGTTTTCACAATATGAATTGAATATGAGACAACGAAGATGGCTTGATTTATTGAAAGACTTTGATTGTGAAATCAAGTACTATCCAGGGAAGTCAAATGCAGCAGCTGATGCACTGAGTCAAAAGGTATGTTGTAACGCCCCAAATTCGACGACTGTCCTCACTGTATCAAGACGGGTCTTTCCAGCATGCTTATGTCCTCACTCACACGTACCCTGGGAAACTTCCCAGGAGGTCACCCATCCCAAAATTGCCCCAAGTCAAGCACGTTTAACTTTAGAGTTCTTATGTGATGAGCTACCGAAAAGAAGATGCACCTTCGTGGGTCGGTTCATTCATGTTCCCTCCACCTAGAAGCCTGCCAGGAGCCGCTCATTGTCCGTGCAACTGATGGCACCGGAGATCACCCCCGGCCCTCTTTGGCCCCGGGCCTCACATATGTTCTTTATCCTTATCGACGATTGGTGTTTCAAATTTGATTTAAGATTGTTGTTTGTCTGGATTTGTATTTGAGACAGATTATAGACCGTTAAGATTATATGCTGTTCAAGTTGAACCCGAACAGATTTTGAGAATTAAAGCGGCTCAGAATGTTGATCACATTGTGCATAATTCGATATCGATGATCAAAGCAGGGCATCGATCAGAGTATCAGGTTTGTGAATGTGTTTTATATGTGAATAATCGTCTTGTTGTGCTGGATGACTCGGATTTGAAACGACAGATCTTGTCAAAAGCGCATAACAGTCGATTCAGTATTCATCCTGGTGGCAGAAAGATGTATAATGATTTGAAAAGACAGTTCTGGTGGAAACAGATGAAAGCTGATATCCCTGAATTTGTGTCCAGATGTCTGAATTGCCAATAGGTAAAATCCAAAAGAAAAAGACCAGGAGGTTTGTTACACAGCTTGTCGATTCATGAATGGAAATGGGATCACATTTCCATGGACTTTGAGACAAAGCTACCGAGATCCTCCCGAGGTTGCGATGCGATTTGGGTCGTGATTGACAGATCGGCCAAATCAGCATGTTTTATCCCGTACAAGATGACGTACAGACATGACCAGATGGAAGAGATTTATGTCAGGGAAGTGGTCAGATTGCACGGAGTGCCGAAGTCGATTGTTTCAGACCGTGATCCTCGGTTTGCTTCGCAGTTCTGGCAGAGTTTACAGCAGGCTCTTGGTGCGTAGTTACATCTAGTACCGCATATCATCCAAAGACTGACGGACAGTCAGAGAGGAAGATCCTGACACTGAAGGATATGCTTAGAGCCGTAGTGCTTGATTTTAGCCCTAGTTGGCAGGAGTCATTGCCACTTTGTAAGTTTTCGTACAACAACAGCTGTCAGTCGAGTATTGATATGGCACCGTTCGAAGTGTTGTACGGAAAGAAGGGTCGATCCCCTCTGTATTGGGATGATCATCTTTGAAGTTCCTGAGATTGGACCTGATATGATCAGAGATATGACAGAAAAAGTAAAGCTGATCAGAAAAGAATGAAGGCAGCTCAAGACCGACAAGCCAATTATGACAATGTTCGACGTAGACCATTGGTATTCGAGGCAGGAGACCTAGTGTTCTTAAATATTTAACCTTTCCGAAGAGTTGTTAGAATTGTCAAGAAAGGGAAACTGTCTCCATGATATATTAGGCCGTATGAGATTATCGAGAAGATAGGAGATCGTGCCTATCGACTCGCATTACCGCCTTCATTATCTAGGATACATGATGTCTTTCATGTATCATTATTGCGAAAGTACATGCCAGGTGCTTCACATATCATTCCGCCAGATGAGGCCGAACTTGACGAGACATTAAGTTATTTCGAAAAGCCGATCAAAATTCTCGATCGTAAGGAAAAGCAGCTCAGAACGAAGAAAATTCCGCTTGTGAAAGTTCAGTGGAGTCGTCATGGCATTTAAGAAGCTACCTGGGAGACTGAATCAGACATGAGACAGAGATTTCCAGAATTATTTCACTGATGTGAGTTTTCTGTTTATCTTTTGTTATACGTTTCTTTCTGATATAATTTGATTACCTGTGATTTCGGGGACGAAATCGTATCTATGGGAGGAGAAATGTAATGCCCGAGAATTTTGTTATTGTAATCTGACATGAATTTTTGATAATTGATGTGATTATAGACGGAAAGGATTAGACTGTGAAAGAAGAGAAAAGACACGACAAATGTGCGAGGGCAGTACCTCTCGCACACATGCGCGCACATGCGCGAAATGGGCAGAAGACCTCACGCATATGCGCGAGTTGAGTGCGCACATATGCGCGAGTCATACGGGAAGCCAAGTGTAATTCCAGATAACCTCGTGGATATGCACGGAATGAGGGCGCGCATATGCGCGAGCTGCAGAGAAGACCATTGCGGAGACCAGTAGGTCTCGCTCATATGCGCCGAGGAGGGTCGCGCATATGCGTGAGACGTGCAGTTCATACATGAAGCCACTTTCCCCTTACATGCATTGATATATATATACTAAGGAGTTCAGATGCAGTTCAGAAAGGAAAAAGAAGAAACCGAAGGAAGCTCTGGAAAAATTATTCCTTGAATCGTAAAATCGCGAATGTGCAAAATCCGCCCATTAGATTTTGAATCAGACTTCAGTCCCGTGTTCCTATCGACGCACACTTCAACTGGACGTAAGTTTTATTACGTTTCGATATGACTTGAAAATATGCTATTGAAGGAATCAGATAAGATTCATATATGGTGTTTCTAATATGTTAAACATCGTATAATTGAAACCAGACTGAAGAACAGTTATCGTATGAAATTGTTATGAATTTCAGAATGGATTTGATTGAGAATTGATATCATATTTGTATTGTTATCGATTATAAGATGTTAGGATTGATATCTGATTAATATTGTATTGCTGGGTATATTGAGATTGTGCCGTTATGCCTGAAACAGAATTTGATTGAATTCTGATTATATCCAGTATTGATTGAGTGGTGTATTGATATTATACTCCTTGATATTGTCATTGTCAGATTGAATATTGACAAGCTTTGAATCCAAGACTTTGACAGAGTCAGATTTACAGAAACAAAATGTATAAATCAATGTTAACCGCGAGATCGACTTGAGTCAGATTGAACTCGAGTTTCCCAAAAACTACATACGTTATTTATTGCATTGATGTTTGCAATTCATGATATTGATATTCTTAGTCTATTGAGTTATAGCAAAGCGTGTATTGAGTCATGGGCGGAGATGCCTAGTCATTGGCAGGATATGCCAAGTCGGCAGGATATGCCAAGACACTGGATGTTTGGTTTATATCAATGTTTTCTTAGGAGCAGATCGACTCCTATCGCTAAGATTCGATATGTGAGATAATGTCCAGAAACTGAGATCCCTAGATTAAAAATGAGTCGAGTCTGAGATGACGAGTCACGAGTTGATTTATAGTTTTATATCAATTCATGTTTTCGGACTGGATACATATTATTGATGACCGTTAATGCTTTTATATATGTTTTTATATGGATTGCATGTATACTTGATTTATACTGAGATTATATTCTCACCGGAGTTATCCGGCTGTTGTCTTGTTTGTATGTGTGCATGACAACAGGTGGGACATGATCAGGGTCAGGAAGAGGGTGAGAGAGGACAAGTTAGCGTGGAGATTCGGAGCAGAAGTAGATTAGGATTCATCGCTTGAGATATAGTTGTTGAACCCTAGTTTGGTTATGTTATAATTTTACAAGACTTGTACTTTATGTTGATATTTGTATCAGACAGATTCCATTACGTTCCACATTTTAAATAAAATATTTAGACCCTGTTTATCTTAATTGATTAACTGATTCCCAAGAATGATTAAAAATTGAATTAGCTTCTGGGTCCCCACAGAATATCTCCTTAAGGCCATCCCAAGAAAGGGTCTGCAAATTCACTGATACAGACGCGCTCTCCCACCACAGTCTGTCGTCCCCGGTCAGTAGAAATGTGGCACACCTGACCCTATCTGAATCTTGCAGCTCCATAAAGACAAAAATCACCTCGATAGACTTAATCCATCCCTCGGCTATCATCGGGTCAGTGGTTCTCGAAAACTCCTTTGGGCTCATCCGCCTGAACCTCTCATACACTGCCTCTAGTCTAGGCCTAGCCCCTGTATAACCTGCAGCCTGGTTCCCCGCAAATTGTCTGAAGAATTGAGTCATACCTGCAAGCATCTCTGCTTGCATAACTGGCGGTGGAGGAGGTGGTGCGTCTCTCCCCTCCTATCGAGCCTCTCTGTCCTCATACCTAGCTTCGCGGTTAACCATACGTCTAGGAGGCATACTCTTCCAAAATTTACCCAACACGTAAACCCAACATGCATGAATATAATATCAATAGCATAAGATGCACGTAATTTGAACTTGAAACAGGGACATGCTGAAATCATGACTTAATGCTTAATACATGGAAAAATTCAAAAACTTAAAACTTACAGACATGAGGTGTGACTTTGTGAGCTTCTCGCAACGGGAAGTAGGCGTAACCCTTTACAAGAACACCGCTCTGATACCAACTATAACGTACTGTACTTTTTACTTCTTAAAATTTGCGGAGTTATTAAAAATTTCTTATATAAGAATTGAACTTTCAAAATTCGATAAAATAATCTGTTCGTCCCATAAATTGTTGCAATAAAAGATCTCAAATGAAGTTTACTAAAAGTACTTGCTTAAAATCTCATGAACATGAATGGGAAATCAGAGTATTTGAACATTTCAAAAATTCTTAAAATGACATGGGCGGTCCTCGGGTTTAGCCTCCTGCTCAGCCCAACCCAGCTCCTTGGTCCCAATCCCTAGTCTCCTCGAAATCATCCTCACTGGCATCGATCAAGTTTAGTGAGTCTAAAAACTCAACACATATAAAATGGAAGTAACGAGTAGTACGTAATAAAACCACATGCAACTTCAAAATATAATGTACATACTTGAAACTTGAACTTACAATTAAACTTGAACATACATACATAACATAGACGTGCAATAACGTGAAAACTTTTCATAAACATGCTTGCATACTTGCACATACATAACTTCATCATTTTGCGTAGAGGCATGTTCCAAAGCAAGTGACCCATACATAAATACGCCTGATCAGACTAAACCACAGTACTGGGCTGACAGGGAAAATCCACTGCCACATACATGAGATCCCCGTTCATGCATTAACGGGTGGATTGGTCCTTGGTCATGATTTACCGCTTTTCAATCCTGGTATAAACTCGTTCATGCTTTAACGCGGTGGATTGGTCCCTGGTCATACTTTACCGCTTTCCAATCCATACATAATTTGGTCACAAGACATTTAGCATACCTGAAAAACTTAAAAGTATTTTCTTTGCACGTCGAGCATACTTATTTGGCGTTGACGGAGTCGTTGGATCTTGTTCGGGACCTTGCTGCACATGCTAACATGCTACCATGAAATTTAAATTTAACAAATTAATCATGCCTATCAAATGCATCACCCCTTGACTTACTAACTTATGACCTTCTAGAAATGCTCGGGACTTGACCGTGATAAACCGCATGCTAACTCCCGATGTGGGGACCCGGGCTCTAAATCTTTTTCTTGGGATTAAATGGATTGTTATTCTAAAATGTGGGTCAATTTTTCGCTTTTATATTTAAATCAAAATGTAACTAGACAAGCACAAGTTCTTTATTTAATTTACAACATACAAACATAAAATCTATGTCCTGTTCTGTATGTCCTCAACTAACCAGTAATAAAATACAGTACATAACAAAAGACAACTACTGGTCCGTCTGCTAGGCCCGAGATCTCCACGCTAACACGATCATCTCTGTCTCGACCCAAATCCTGCCCCACCTGTTGTTATGCACACATACAGATATAACAACAGCCGGAAAACCGGTGAGAACACATCCCAGTATAAACATGTGAACATGCATATAAATACTATAAAATATGAAACATGCTGATATGAATGTCATTCATATAAAATCATGTAATGCGAGTCTAATCATGTCTAGATGCGACTCGACTAAAACTCTAGGGATCCCGGTGTGAATAAGACGATCTATCACCTACCCTCCCAATCGGGGTGACGGTACGTCTTATTCCTAGACTTCGGCCTGATCTGTATCCACGTCTACAAAGGGGCGGTGATCTTCCCCTAAGCTGGGATAGAACCGAACATCTAGAAGTCTGCCTGATCTCCAGACTGTCCTATCTTAATGCATGAATACAAAATCTGTAAACAAGCATAATCATCTAATGCAATGTAACATGATCTGTAAACAAAGCATAATAAGAATTGAATACAAGTTCTAATAAACATCTAATGCAATGTAACATGATCTGTAAACAAAGCATAACGAGATTTGCATACAAGATCTATAAACAAATCTATAATAATAATACCTATATCAAGATATAAACAATAAAACTCGTATGTGGTTTTGGTTGGGAAACTCAAATGTGATCTCATTTGAGTCGTGATTCCCCAAAACAAAACATGTATTATACCTTTCGTCGTAGAATTGCTGTTACAGTCGTGAAGATGAATCTGCAATAGAATGTCTAACACTTTCTAGGAAATGTTTCTTTAACACTTACTAATCAAATGAAATCTCGCGCCTCTATTTATAGACAATGATCGGAAGATCCGATCCACTTCGGACGCTCCGATCTGACACACTTCGGACGCTCCGAACTCACTTCGGACGTTCCGAATCCTGCATGTCTTCCACGTCTCTAGCCAACTGTCTCGGATGATCCGAACTACGATCGGTCGATCCGAACTCTGCATGCCATCCATGTGTCCAGCCACCTGGCTCGGACGCTCCGAACGCCGAACGGACGATCCGAACGCATCGGACGATCCGATCCTGGTTCGGTCCTTCCGATCTCACCGAAATATAAATAATCCAACATTCTCGATATCGGTCAATCTAATCTCAATAGATATCATTTCTTATTTCTTATGGTTATGTACAATCTTCACAACATATCTATGAATTCGTACATGTCAATCATTGCTCTGGGCATTACATTTCTCCCCCTCTAAGACAGAAGTTCGTCCTCGAACTGAAGTAACCATACAAAGTATCTAAAACAGTTTGATAATCTAAAACTGAATACATACTCATATCATATAAATAACTCGGGGTGTTTCTGCCTCATGTTTTCTTCCGTTTCCCACGTCGCTTCCTCAATGCCATGTCGACTCCACTGAACTTTCACAAGTGGAATGGTCTTCGTTCTGAGCTGTTTGTCCTTCCGATCAAGAATCTGTATCGGTCGTTCTATATAGCTCAAGGTGTGATCAAGTTCAGCTTCGTTCGGTTGAATAACATGAGAAACATCTGGCATATATCTGCGTAACATTGATACATGAAATACGTCATGTATTCCGGATAAAGAAGGAGGAAGTGCAAGTCGATAAGCTCGATCGCCAATCTTCTCAAGAATCTCGTACGGACCAATGTATCGAGGAGATAGCTTCCCACGTTTGCCAAATCGCACAACGCCTCTGAATGGAGAAATCTTTAAAAATACTCTATCTCCTGCCTCAAATACTAACGGTCTACGTCTGATATTGGCATACTTTGCTTGTCGATCTTGTGCTGTCTTCATCCTCTTCTGAATGAGTTTCACCTTCTCTGTCATGTCACGAATCATATCTGGCCCAAGTTCTGGTACTTCTGAAACATCATCCCAATATAGCGGAGATCTGCACTTCTTGCCATATAAAGCTTCAAACGGTGCCATCTCGATACTCGTCTGATAGCTATTATTGTAGGAGAATTCACAAAGAGGTAGGGAATCTTGCCAACTAATGCCAAAATCTAGCACGACGGCTCTCAACATATCCTCTAATGTCTGGATAGTTCGTTCTGACTGTCCGTCTGTCTGAGGATGATAAGCAGTACTCAGGTGTAATGTCGTACCTAAGGCCTGCTGTAAACTGTGCCAGAAGTGAGAAGTGAATCGTGGATCACGATCTGATACGATAGACTTCGGCACTCCATGTAATCTGACTACCTCTCGAATATAAATCTCCGCCATCTGGTCTGATCTATACGTCATTCTGTATGGGATGAAACATGCAGATTTGGTCAGTCTGTCAATAATGACCCAAATCGCATCACAGCCTTTGGATGATCGAGGTAACTTCGTCACGAAATTCCAGAATGGAAATGTGGTCACCTGTTGTGGGGACCCGGACGCTAATCATCTTCTTAATCGTCTTTGGGATTTAATTATTTGTTCTGATAAACAAGGTCTAAAAATTTTTCTTTTTAAAATATAAATGCGGAAGGTAATGGCATCTAATAATATACATATCTTTAGCTTCAACTACCAATCGTCATCCTCCGACGTTGGTTTCTTAAATCTGTCTATTCTGAACGGTCTTAATAGCTATTGTTAATCTGAATATTCTCGTCAATACAACCTTACCAGATATTAATTACAATAAAACAATAAGTCTAGTATGTGATTTAATTGGGAAACTCAAATAGGATCTGATTTGAGTTATATCTTCCCAAATATCACATGAATTATACCTTTGTCTTCCAGGTCTGACGAAGACGAAGTCTGGTATTCCAATCTGTCCATATCAATCTGATAATGACAATATAAAACAGGCACAATATCAATATCAGTTCTGAACTCAAGACTGTCTCTGTAAATCTGAAACGATATATCGATGAATTCGTACATGTCAATCATTGCTCTGGGCATTACACCCGACTCAACCCCGAAGTCAATATTGCCAAGAAGTATGAATTTCCCCACAAAATAGAAGACACGGACCTTGCTTAAAACATAGTTCAATGTTCCCAATTGAAACTTAATGACATCTAAATTAACTTTTCATATACTAGGACAAAACGACTTAATATTACCAAAAATAAGCAAGAGTACCAAGATTTAAAGCCAAAAATCAACCTGAAGTAGCGCCTAGGCGCTGCCCTGCAGCGTTGCGGCGCTAGTTCTGCCCAAATTCGACCAAAATTCTGCACATGAGTTCCCTATGACTTCTAATGCATGCACAACCTCACCAACTCGAGACAACACCTCAAAATTCACATAGTCAACCCAATGGACACTCCTAAACACAGCAAGGAACCTCCGACAATTCCCAACGAAGACTGCAACAAGAAATTCTCGAGAATATGACATGAACCCATTTTTCAGAAAAAATTCTGTTTGAGCAGTCCCACGAAAACAATCATAACTTGCTCAATTTTTATCCAAATATTTCAAATTTGCTTTCCAATCGAAGGTATCGGAATGATCTATGTTTTTTATGTTGAAAATTTTCTCGAAATAACGACAAAAAAATCTCTGCAATTCAATGTACAGTAGGGTTCGAAATTTCAGATCTAAAAATTTCTTCAAAACACATCCAATAAATTTTCTGCTCAAACTACTACATAACATTCACATGATTTCATACAAAATACATTAAAATTTATATTATGACAAGATCAACGTAGGAAAAACAGAATATAGGTGCCTTATGATGTTAAAGTTTACCGAACCTACGATACCGAAGCGGGAACGGAGCGAGGGTTGATCCGGGACGAATGTGGCACGGTTTTCTTGAAATAAAACTCACAAAAATTTGTTGGAATAATGAACGGAATGGGGCGGCTGCTCTCTTCTTCAAGAACCCTAGTTTTTGCTCTCAAATTCTTAAAATAAAATGTTTAGGTGTGTGTTGTGTGTTTTGGTGTGTGTAAAAACGTGTAAGTGTGTGTGAGTGTGTGTGAGTGTGCATGTTTTAATTAGGAGAAATTATTGCTAAATTAACTAATTAAAATGCTAATATCAAGTTTAACTCACCCTAATTTTAAACAAAATCCTCAATTAAAATAATAAACACTAATTTTATAAAATTCTCCTTTTTAACAAAATAAATGCACAAAGACAACTTTAAAAGTTTCAAAATTTTAAACTCGCTAAATACATAGTTTAGGCTTTAAAATGATGAAACTTATTAAATTAATTAATATGCACCCAACCTTAACTTAAAATAAAATACCACGTTTTAAAATTGCCAAACTCGTCGCCGGTATCTTTCCTCGATCCCTCATCGAATAATCGCCGAAACCTGAAACTCAAGAAAACATTTTAACGTGCATCACACAAACATAAATAAATTAAAATAATGCATTTAAAGAAGTCATGCACGGATAATACTCATTTTAAATTTAAATAAATTATTTATCAATTAAATAAATTTATGGGTTTTACGTGCACTGAATTTTGGGCTCTACATTAGACAGCCTGTATCAATTACACTCAAGTGCGGTGCAATTCTCGAGGTGGCCCAGGTGGTAAGGTACCTGAGTGCTTGTATGAGAGCCTGGGCTATTGATTACCCGGGAGGAGAAGAAATGCCCGGCTAGTGAGGAGAGTACCTGGCATATTGGCTCTGATATCGGCTATCCAATTAATATCCCAAGTCATCTATGACCCGGATCTTTATGGGGGTATCACCACCCATCCTTAAAATATTTGGGCTAGAGTGTGACTCGCTGTCCCGATTAGTCGTACTTATAATTTTATAGAAAAATAATTTAGAGTGTGTAAGAGCATCGGGAGCTTCAAATATCCCAGAGATGGGACAATATATTGGGGTCTGATATCACCTGGGGTTAGGATAAGATGTCGAGGCCTTATATCTCCCGGACTTTAAAATATTTTTTTCGTTTAGTATTATCGGGCAACAGGGTTATTGTCATGATGACGTGTACCATAGCAGTAAATCCCGCCAAAAAATGCCTCGCATTTCGAGAATCTGATAAGTCCGACAGCTGGTATATGCATGCGTACTTTCGCCTACCCGAACAACTTCCAAGAACCATCTCGACCGTCCGATTAATTTAGATCAACGGTGGAGATTATATCCCTCCCCTTATATAGTAGCCCACCTGTTTTTCAAAAATTACTCGCAAATTAAAATTTGTGGCCAAAGTCTTGCAAATTTCTCTCTCGATTCTCCGACGTGGGAACTCCTCCATCTCCGATGATCTTCCACCGCTTTCCTCTCCCAAACTCGTAAATTCTCTTCTCCTAGATTCTTAAAGAATGTCTAACTCCACTACCTCCACCTCAGGAGCCAATGCACGAGGCTCATCTGGTTATGAGTTCACCGCGCTACGATCCGATTCACCCCCTTCTCCCACTCGTCGTCTAGCTTCTACCCACACTTCAAAAAAACCAAAAACTCATCTAACCAAACCCTCTTCTTCAAAACCTTCCTCCTCGGGCACTTTCCGAGTTCTGAAAAAGGACAAGGGTAAGGGGAAAGCCCGGGTTGAAGACCTTCCTACTTCTGAGACCCTGGGAGTTCCTTGGTTCTCCTCAATGAGCAGCACTTTACGCTCGGGGGCGACGAGGAACTCAGGATGTCACACCCTTACTCTACACTTGACATGATTACTATAATCAAAATAGGATTTGAATGTTTTATCTATATTACGAAGTAATTCAAACAAGGACATCAATTTGACATTTTTGTAAAAAATTTGGCATGATGACCCTATATTTCAGTACACCAACACTCAGACAATATTAACAATATGTAATACATTAACCCTCAAGAAACAATAAGAATATATACATATAATCATTTCCTTCTATACAAACATATTCTGTATTATTATATCCATAGAAATACACATTGTAAAACTTGTTTCAAACCCTGACATTAAATTCATTATAATACATATGTGGAAGCTATACAATAAGAAGTCCCGGTTCTTGTCGAGGTGAGGCACGTCACAAGCATCTATTGGAGAATCGGCATCCTATATAACTTCTTCAACCGAACATGTCATACATGAGCTACGTGAGTTTAAAAAACTCAATAAGTTGGCACTTATACGTATCAATATGCGTAGAAAGAACATACATATCAAGTCGGGAACAAAAATGATTAAGTAAACCATGTCATATCATATCATATATTCATGTTCATTTTTGTTCTTGACCCTCATTAGTTGACCCGTACTACCGTACTTGCTGAATTATATAGCTACTACTGTGTTGGATGTCAGTATGCAATCTTTGGCAACCCCATGCCCCATGAAAATATATTAGCCAATAGGTTTGGTGGACTTAAAACCACCCATGATTTCAACAAGCTCTATATCATAAAAAATCAGTCATTTTTCCTTTCATGTTCGTGACATAGCACCTATCTTCAATATTCATGAGTTTCTTTCATATTTAATACATTACAATGGAATATGGTGCTATGTTTTCATCAATAAACATACTAACAATTTACTTATATCAATAAACAATGAGAAGCATTTGAAATTCATAATATTACTCATGTATTTTTTAAGAACATGCCAACTTACAGTCCAAGCATACGAATACTGATTTGAGACGATGTTTTTCACTTTTATACTGTCATATATATCAATAAACCAATTACTATGTATATACTAGGTGAAAATCATTCCTTTATTGTCATCTACATGTAGAACAACTAAAATAGAAGAAAACATGCACCCTTATGAATTTCTTGTGATGGAGAACTTAATTCTAACTTGAAAATGATGAAAGGAATGAAGGAGGCTTTGGAGGAAGATTTATATGAGTTTCTCTCGAGTTTTTGCTGAAGAAGTGTTGTTGAAATGGCTTAGAAAACCGATACTTATCTTTTCTTATGCAAAGAGGCGCTCGGGCGGTCATTTTCTACCTCCTGGGCGCAGAATGTTATGTAAGAATACTAGGCTTGTAATGCACCGGCGCTCGGGCGGTCATTTTCTACTGCTCGGGAGCCACATGTTCTGCCTCTGCGCATTGCTTCATCAAAGATCACTCCAGAAACAGCTCTTACCTTCATAATTTGAAAAAGTGGTAAACATGAAATTTGTAGCCCTATGTCTTGCCTTGAATCTCCAACTAGTTTCATGTCATTGGGAGGTCTGAGTAAAAGGTTATGCTCAATATAAAAAAATGTGTAATTGTAGGAATGACGATACACACGACACACTTCGGGGAACTTTTGGCTTGTCTTCCACAATTATTTGAACAAAACCCAAAACCGGAAAGTTGTATCATTATATCTTAGCTTTCTAATGGTTGTGACCTCACACAATTTTGATAAATATTTAAATAATTATGCTAAAACCCGTAAAAACTACCATATTTTCATCTCATTTCGTGTCAACTTCATTATACTACTTCTATCTACACATCTTACTATCACTATTTAAACACATATTCATTCTCAATACAACATGGACAATATAGAAATCATATTCAATCTCAATATCGATACCTCAGTCAACATATAAAACATAATGAGCTAAATGACTACATATTAAATGACATAAACGCATTATTATCATTTGTACGAGTGACCGGGCATTACACGGGACCCTGGTATTTATTCCTTCTACTTATTCCATTCTAATTCCCGGCCCTTTTGATAGGGCCGATAGCCCTCCTCCCGGCTATTGTGGGGACCCGGGCTCTAAATCGACTCAATCTGGGATTAAATGGATCTGTAAGAAAATGTGGGTCAAATTTTCGCTTTTCAACATTAATTCTAATTCTAATAAAACATCTTCTGCGCTCGTAGTCACCACGCTATCTCGAACTCATTTCTGTCGTGACCCAGATCCTGCCCCACCTGTCGTTGTGCACACATACAGACATAACAACAGCCGGAAACTCCGGTGAGAACAAATCCCAGTATAAAACATGTATACATGCATATGCGTAATAAAATCATAAAACACCATATCATGCATGTGACGTAAATCATGGGTTCCATAGTCTATGAAACCAATCTATATAAGCATGCAATGCAAATCAAACCATGTCTTGACTCAACTCGACTCTACTCTAGGGATCCCGGGGTGAATAAGACGTCACTGTCTGTTACCTACCCTCCCAATCGGGGTAACTGTACGTCTTACTCCTAGACTTCGGTCGTGTCTGTATCAAATGTCTACAATCGGAGGAAGTCTGCTCCTATGCGTCGATAAAGCGAACCTCTAGTTTTGACAAATCTGTCAATGACTCTCCTATCTCAATGCTTGAATACAAATCTATAGACAAAGCATGATTATATCAAGAGATTTGAATATAAATCTATAAACAAATCCAAATCATATCAAAGATATAAACAATAACAAATCTAGTATGTGATTTTGTTGGGAAACTCCAATCAAATCTGATTCGAGTCGTGTCTTCCCTATAATCACATGAATTATACCTTTCTTGTCGTAGTCGAAGTCTCGAAGTCGATATCAAATCTGTCAATCAAATCTGAAATGGCAATGAAGAGGAGTATCATGTCAACATACTACTCAAGGCAAATCTTATACAATTCAATATCACTCTCGGTACAATTTCGACAGCATATCGGCGTGGTTTCTCAATACCGGTCAATCCAACTCTCAACATATATCAACAATTCATCAATCTCAACTCATAATCATCATCATAGTACTCAAAATCTGCATTATTTAACTCTAAACATGCTGGAAAATAGTAGCAATAGCATACAACATCCGTTCTTCGATCCGGTTGCAAATAACCGTTACTCAAAATCGTAAGAACATGTATCTACAAGCATAATAAATTTTCCCAAACATCAATATCTCAAATCAGGTTGAAAATGAATGTAACTTACACCCTCTCGTAGCCCTTGAAGAGAAGAACAAGAATCTCAACTCGGAATACAATTCGGATGGCTAAATCTTAAGAATCTAACTTCAAAGTGAAAGAACTTTCCTTCTTCCTTACCCTTTCTCTCTCTCGGTTTTCAGCTTTTCCAGGAGATGAAATGAAGCCACATACACTTATATTGCATGGCAAGGGACAAGTGTTATTATTTTTCACTCAACACGCATGACCGCGGGTGCGGTAACTGCTTCAGCGCGGGTACGCTCATGCTTCGGCAGCACTTTCATTTTCTGAAATTCGACGTCCGCGGGTGCGGTCCCTCCATGACCGCAGGAGCGGTCTTGCTTCGAATAAACTTTCCTACCCTACTGGACATCGACAGCGGGTGCGGTGTGGATTCGGCCTCACCTTCACAAATTCACATTTTTATGACCGCGGGTGCACTCCTTTTCTAAGCGCGGGTGCGGTCTATCTTGTACTCAAAACTCTAATTTCTCGTGCATTTTCTCCCCTCATTCCATGTCATGCATTCTCATATCTTTGAGTATCATATTAATGAAGACTAATGAATCTCGAGCCTTACATTTCTCCCCCTCTAAGAAATGATTTCGTCCTCGAAATTGCAGGCATTCTATCAAATCATACATGAAAAGTAATATAATCAAGACTGAAGAATTACTTACATCATGTAAATAACTCGGGATTTTTCTGTCTCATCTCTGCTTCTGTCTCCCAAGTCGCTTCTTCGATGCCATGACGACTCCATTGGACTTTCACTAACGGAATAGTTTTCGTCCTGAGATGTTTTTCTTTCCGATCAAGAATCTGTATCGATTGTTACACATCACTCAATGTCTGATCCAGCTCAGCTTCGTCAGGGTGAATGACATGAGAAATATCTGGCATATATCTACGCAACATCGATACATGAAAAACGTCATGTATCCCGGATAGAGAAGGAGGAAGAGCAAGTCGATATGCTCGATCACCAATCTTCTCAAGAATCTCGTAAGGACTGATGTATCTCGGAGACAACTTTCCACGCTTGCCAAATCTGACAACGCCTCTGAAAGGAGAAATCTTCAGGAATACTCTGTCTCCTGCTTCAAATACCAACGGTCTACGTCTGATATAACATATTTCGCTTGTCTATCATGTGCCGTCTTCATTCTTTTCTGAATGATCTTCACCTTCTCAATCATCTCACGTATCATATCAGGCCCAAGTTCTGGTACCTCAGATACATCATCCCAGTACAACGGAGATCTGCACTTCTTGCCATACAAAGTTTCAAACGGTGCCATCTCGATACTCGTCTGATAGCTGTTGTTGTACGAGAATTCACATAATGGCAGTGAATCTTGCCAACTAGTACCAAAATCTAGTACTACAGCTCTCAACATGTCCTCTAAAGTTTGGATAGTCCGCTCTGATTGTCCGTTTGTCTGAGGATGATAAGCAGTACTTAGGTGCAATGTCGTACCTAAGGCCTGCTGAAAACTGTGCCAAAAATGTGAAGTGAATCGTGAATCACGATCTGATACGATAGACTTCGGCACACCATGCAATCTGACTACTTCTCGGATATAGATCTCAGCCATCTGATCGTGTCGATATGTCATTCTGTATGGAATAAAACACACTGATTTGTTCAGTCGACCAATGATGACCCAAATCGCATCACAGCCCCAGGAAGAACGAGGTAACTTCGTCACGAAATCCATGGAAATGTGATCCCATTTCCATTCTGGAATAGACAAACTCTAAAGTAAACCTCCGGGCTTCTTTCTCTCAGCCTTCACCTGTTGGCAATTTAAGCACTTAGACACAAATTCTGCAATGTCTGTCTTCATCTGTTTCCACCAGAATTGTGTCTTCAGATCGTTGTACATTTTACGGCCTCCAGGATGAATGCTAAACCGACTACAGTGCGCTTCTGACAATATCTGTTGTTTCAAATCTGAAACATCTGGCACTACAAGACGGTTATTCACGTATAGTACCTGATCACGTACCTGATATTCGGATATATGCCCTGATCTGACCATCTCAATTGATCTCTGAACATTCTGATCCATTCTTTGTGCTTCTTTAATTCGCACAATCAAATCTGGCCCAACTTGAATCGAAGCAAGTAGCAATTGTCTACCACCTGTATCAAATGTTAATCCAAACAAACAGCAATCTTCAACTAAATTTGAAACCCCTATTGTCGACAAGGATAAAGCACAAACCTTTCGACTCAAGGTATCTGCTGCTGCATTTGACTTCCCTGGATAGTAATTGATTTCGCAATCAAAGTCTTTCAACAAATCGAGCCATCTGCGCTGTCTCATGTTCAATTCTGACTGAGAAAACAAGTACTTCAGGCTTTTATGATCCGAATAGATTTCAAATTTCTCGCCATAAAGATAATGACGCCAAATCTTCAATGCAAATACGATGGCTGCCAATTCAAGATCATTATTTGGGTATCGAGTCTCGTGAGTCTTCAACTGTCTCGAGGCGTAAGAAATCACATGACCTCGCTGCATAAGAACACACCCCAACCCTCTGTGAGATGCATCACAATATACAATGAAATCGCCAGTACCTGAAGGAATCATCAATACAGGTGCACTGGTCAACCTCGTCTTCAATTCTAAGAAGCTAGACTCACAATCTTCAGACCACACAAATGGCGTATTCTTCTGTGTCAACTGGGTAATCGGTTTCGCAATACTGGAGAAATCTTTGATGAATCTTCTATAGTACCCTGCTAGACCCATGAAACTGCGTATCTCTTGCACAGAAGTCGGTCTCGGTCAACTGATAACAGCTTCAACTTTACTCGGATCCACAGAAATACCGTCTCCAGATATGATATGACCCAAGAAGACAACTTGTCTCACCCAAAACTCACATTTTGACAGCTTAGCATATAATCTTTCATTTCTCAGTGTTTGCAACACAATTTTCAAGTGATTGGCATGCTCATTCAAATTCTTTGAATACACCAAAATATCATCAATAAAAACAATCACAAACTCATCCAAGTACTTCTGAAAGATGCGGTTCATCAGACTCATAAACACCGCTGGAGCATTCGTTAAACCAAAAGGCAGGACAACAAACTCGTAGTGTCCATACCTGGTCCGGAATGCTGTCTTCGGTATATCAACATCTCGAACTCTGAGTTGGTGATATCCCGATCGCAAATCAATCTTGGAATAGATAGAAGATCACTGCAACTGATCAAATAATTCGTCGATTCTAGGCAAAGGATATTTGTTCTTTATCGTTGCCTTATTCAGTTTCCTGTATTCTATACACAATCTCATAGAACCGTCTTTCTTTCGCACAAATAGCACTGGTGCGCCCCAAGGAGATACACTAGGTCTGATATATCCCTTTGCTAGAAGATCTTCTAATTGTGCTTTCAGTTCTTTCAGCTCTATCGGCGACATCCTATACGGAGCTCTCGAAATAGGAACGGTACCTGGAATAAGATATATGCTGAAATCAACCTCTCGGGCTGGTGGTAACCCTGGAATCTCGTCTGGGAATACAACCTGTTGTGGGGACCCGGGCTCTAAATCGACTCAATCTGGGATTAAATGGATCTGTGAGAAAATGTGGGTCAAATTTTCGCTTTTCAACATTAATTCTAATGTATATAAATAAGCATAAGGTCTTTACTTATTTTACAAACATGTCTTATTCTAATACATCAATCCAACTAGTGTTTAATACAAAATACCAAAATACAAGTAGTCCAAATCTAATAAAAGCCACTAGTCATCTTCTGCGCCCGTAGTCACCACGCTATCTCGAACTCATCTCTGTCGTGACCTAGATCCTGCCCCACTTGTCGTTATGCACACATACAGACATAACAAAAGCCGGAAACTCTGGTGAGAACAAATCCCAGTATAAAACATGTATACATGGATATGCGTAATAAAATCATAAAACACCATATCATGCATGTGACGTAAATCATGGGTTCCATAGTCTATGAAACCAATCTATATAAGCATGCAATGCAAATCAAACCATGTCTTGACTCAACTTGACTCTACTCTAGGGATCCCGGGGTGAATAAGACGTCACTGTCTGTTACCTACCCTCCCAATCGGGGTAACTGTACGTCTTACTCCTAGACTTCGGTCGTTTCTGTATCGAATGTCTACAATCGGAGGAAGTCTGCTCCTATTCGTCGATAAAGCGAACGTCTAGTTTTGAAAAATCTGTCAATGACTCTCCTATCTCAATGCTTGAATACAAATCTATAGACAAAGCATGATTATATCAAGAGATTTGAATATAAATCTATAAACAAATCCAAATCATATCAAAGATATAAACAATAACAAATCTAGTATGTGATTTTGTTGGGAAACTCCAATCAAATCTGATTCGAGTCGTGTCTTCTCTATAATCACATGAATTATACCTTTCTTGTCGTAGTCGAAGTCTCGAAGTCGATATCATATCTGTCAATCAAATCTGAAATGGCAATGTAGAGGAGTATCATGTCAACATACTACTCTAGGTAAATCTTATACAATTCAATATCACTCTCGGTACAATTTCGACGGCATATCGGCGTGGTTTCTCAATACCGGTCAATCCAACTCTCAACATATATCAACAATTCATCAATCTCAACTCATAATCATCATCATAGTACTCAAAATTTGCATTCTTTAACTCTAAACATGCTGGGAAATAGTAGCAATAGCATACAACATCCGTTATTCGATCCGGTTGCAAATAACCGTTACTCAAAATCGTAAGAACATGTATCTTCAAGCATAACAAAGTTTCCCAAACATCAATAGCTCAAATCAGGTTGAAAATGAATGTAACTTACACCCTCTCGTAGCCCTTGAAGAGAAGAACAAAAATCTCATCTCGGAATACAATTCGGATGGCTAAATCTTAAGAATCTAACTTCAAAGTGAAAGAACTTTCCTTCTTCCTTACCCTTTCTCTCTCTTGGTTTTCAGCTTTTCCAGGAGATGAAATGTAACGCCCCGAAAAATTTAAAGGGCCACGCGAACCACATGCATATAAATTATTAAATTCTTTGTATTTTGATTAATTTATTTTAATTTCTAATTAATTATGTGACATACATGTTTAATTGCTAATTATGATTTTATTTGTCATCATGCATAAAATGTAATTTTTAGGAATATTCAAGCGACGATCGAGGAACGGGGAACGAGGGCTGAAAAATGTAAAATATTTTTATAATTATTTTTAATTATTTAAAAGATGGTCGATGCTTTTTAGTATTTTTAAAAAAATGAAGGGTTTTGAGGTGATTTTATACGACAGGGCGTAAATTTTATCGGTGTTGGTTTTTCAACTAAAATACGAACTTTTTAGCAACTCGGATAATAAATTCACAACTTTATTTTTCCAAATTATGATAACATTTTATTCAACTCCTAAACAAGCACTAATGGGCCTAATTAGGGGGTTAATGGGCTTAAGCCTAATCAAAAGAGTAATTAGTATATAAAGTGATAATCAAGTCACCAACCCTATTCTACTTACCAAGGGCTCGGCCACCACAATTGGAAAACCTGAAAACTCCCCTCCCCTCTCATATAACCCTCGGCTGCACACACACACAGAATCCTTAAGGGGTCTCGTGAGTTTTTTTCAAAGGCACCAAGGAGATCAAGCCAAAGGTTTCGTCCCGTTCTTCGATGTCAACGATTTTTCGGGCGTTTTAATACGCAAAGGCACGCCATAAATCTCCTTTTCTCATCCATCATATCATATATTGTTTTAAATATTGTATGCTTGAAGAACATGAACTTATTTTCTGAATTTTCGAAATTGTGGCATGAACAAGAGGAAAACTCTTGATCCCATGTGTTAAAATCATGTTTTTATATTGTATATGTGGGGACCCGGGCTCTAATTCTTTTCTTTGGGATTAAAACGGATCATTAATATAAAAAGTGGGTCAAATTTTTTGCTTTTAAACATTCACTCTAATGCATATAAACAAGCATCATATTTTTATTTAATTACAACATGAACACATAATATACATATCCTGTCTGGTACGTACTCAACAATCCAGTGTTCAACTACAGTACATAACAAAGTACAACTACTAGCCATCTGCTATGCCCGTGATCACCACGCTATATCTGTCTCTCATCCTCTGCGTGACCCAGATCCTGTCCCACCTGTCGTCATGCACACATACAGACACAACAACAGCCGGAAAACCGGTGAGAACAAATCCCAGTATAAACATGTATACATTCATATAATAAATTAAACATGAACATGCTATCATGAATGACATCATATGCACATGCAATGCAATGCGAATCAAACCATGTCTGGACACGACTCGACTAGAACTCTAGGGATCCCGGTGTGAATAAGACGTCACTACCTACCCTCCAATCGGGGTAATGTACGTCTCATTCCTAGACTTCGGTCTGAACTGTATCAACGACGGCAATAAGAGTAATACCTACTCCTATGCTGAGATACACCGAAACGTCTAGCTATTTGACAATGCCTGTCAAAGACTCTCCTATCTTAGATGCAATGAATATCAATATGTAAACAAAGTATAATCATATTCATATCTGAATATCACACTGATCATACATGCTTGAATACAATTCTGAAATCAAAGCATAAACATGTTACAAGATTGAATATAATGCTATACACAATTCATAAACATGTTACAATACATCTAATAATACTAGTATGTGATTTTGGTTGGGAAACTCAAATAATATCTTATTTGAGTTACATCTCCCCAAACAAAACATGACTTATACCTTTCGTTGCACAATTGCTGTCGCTGTCACCAATACGAATCTGAAATGGAAACGTTGATACACAATTTATCAATTTCTAATCTCAATCAACACATACCCACTTAAATACTTGATTTCGGTATCATTTCAACTGTACAATCTCCATATTAAACAATCTATATCAATTCCCCCAATTCATAACTGAAAATGGTATAAATCTGGTACCAACACCCAGTCGATTCAACTCTAAAATTCATAACAATTCTATACGGTGTCCGTTATTAAATCCGTTTGTAATTATACGATGTCTAATATGTCAGAAACAACATATATGAATCATATCTGATTCCTGCAACATCATAATTTCAAGACATGCCAAAACATAGTAAAACTTACGTCCACGCGTAGCCTACAACGATAGGAACATGGTACCGAAGTCGGATTTCAAATCTGACGGACGGATTGCAAACTACCAGCGCAAGAATTTCCAAAAGCCTCTCGGAGCTTTTCTATTCTTGTTTCTGATTCATTTTGAGGCAATTACCGTTTATATATTATCCCACTTGCATGCCATGAAACGTGGCTTGCTCTTGCCAATCTTCGCTGGCGCTCGGGCGGTCGAAACTTACCGCCCGGGCGCGAGCTCGGCGCTCGGGCGGTTAAGTTCTACCGCCCGGGCGCGGAAGGTTCTGCCCGCGGTGTTTGGTTCTGGCGCTCGGGCGGTCATAAATTACCGCCCGGGAGCCACACATTCTGCCCGAACATAATTCCATTGAACATTGGCGCTCGGGCGGTCACTTTCTACCGCTCGGGCGCCACTAGTTCTGCCCGAAATTGGTGAAATTCATATTCTTTGTCCAATCTGGTCTCGTAATGGCCCGTTTACAATTATATCTATTTAATTCACTAATCTCCTAGCAAATTACGATAATCAAATCCTCGGGCATTACATTTCTCCCCCTCTTAGATAAGAGTTCGTCCTCGAATTCATACATCATTCTATCATTGAAAGCATCAAGGTAATGACATCAAAGCTAGATTAATACTTACATCATTGGAATAATTCGGGGTGTTTCTGTCGCATATCTGCTTCTGTCTCCCATGTCGCTTCTTCGATGCCATGACGACTCCACTGAACTTTCACAAGTGGAATAATCTTCGTTCTGAGTTGCTTTTCTTTTCGATCAAGAATCTGTATCGGGGGTTCCACGTAGCTCAAAGTCTGATCAAGTTCAGCTTCGTCAGGTTGAATGACATGAGAAACATCTGGCATATATCTTCGCAACATTGATACATGAAACACGTCATGTATTCCGGATAGAGAAGGAGGAAGTGCAAGTCGATAAGCTCGATCGCCAATCTTCTCAAGAATCTCGTAAGGACCAATGTATCGAGGAGATAGTTTCCCGCGTTTGCCAAATCGCACCACGCCTCTGAATGGAGAAATCTTCAAGAATACTCTATCTCCTGCCTCAAATACTAACGGTCTACATCTGATATTGGCATACTTTGCTTGTCGATCTTGTGTTGTCTTCATCCTCTTCTGAATGAGTTTCACCTTCTCTGTCATGTCACGAATCATATCTGGTCCAAGTTCTGGTACTTCTGAGATATCATCCCAATATAGCGGAGATCTGCACTTCTTGCCATACAAAGCTTCAAACGGTGCCATCTCAATACTCGTTTGATAGCTATTATTGTAGGAGAATTCACAAAGAGGTAGGGAATCTTGCCAACTAGTGCCAAAATCTAGCACTACGGCTCGCAACATATCCTTTAGTGTCTGGATAGTCCGCTCTGACTGTCCATCTGTCTGAGGATGGTAAGCAGTGCTAAGGTGTAAGGTCGTACCTAAAGCCTGCTGTAAACTGTGCCAAAAGTGCGAAGTGAATCGTGGATCACGATCTGAGACGATAGACTTCGGCACATCATGTAATCTGACTACCTCTCGAACATATATCTCCGCCATCTGATCATGCCGATACGTCATTCTATACGGAATGAAACAAGCTGATTTGGTCAATCTGTCAATAATGACCCAAATCGAATCACAGCCACGGGAAGATCGAGGTAACTTCGTCACAAAATCCATGGAAATGTGATCCCATTTCCATTCCGGAATAGACAAACTCTGAAGTAGCCTTCCGGGCTTCTTCCTCTCGGCCTTCACCTGTTGGCAATTCAGACATTTAGACACAAATTCGGCAATGTCTGACTTCATTTGCTTCCACCAGAACTGTGTCTTCAAGTCATTATACATCTTTCTGCCACCAGGATGAATGCTGAACCGACTAAAATGTGCCTCTGTCAGAATCTGCTGTCGTAAATCTGTAACATCTGGCACAACTAGACGGTTATTCACATATAACACATGATCTCGTACCTGATATTCTGATACATGCCCTGATCTGACCATTTGGATCGATTTCTGCACAATCTGATCGGTTCTTTGTGCTTCCTTGATCCTCATAATCAAATTGGGCTCAACTTGGATCGTAAAAAGTCGTAGTGGCTTACTATCGGTATCAAATTCTAATCCAGATGTACAGCAATTTTCAACTAACTTGTTAACACCTATCGTCGATAAGGACAAAGAACATACCTTACGACTCAAGGCATCTGCTGCTGCATTTGACTTTCCTGGATAGTATTTGATCTCGCAATCAAAGTCCTTTAACAGATCAAGCCATCTACGCTGCCTCATGTTCAATTCTGACTGAGAGAACAAGTACTTTAGGCTTTTATGGTCTGAATAGATCTCGAATTTCTCGCCATAAAGATAGTGACGCCAGATCTTTAATGCAAATACGATAGCCGCCAATTCCAGATCATGAATGGGGTATCGTACTTCATGTGGCTTCAATTGTCTCGAGGCGTATGCGATCACATGGCCTTGCTGCATAAGAACACATCCCAAACCTCTATGAGAAGCATCACAATAGACAACGAAATCACCCGTACCTGAAGGAATCATCAAGACAGGTGCACTGGTCAGCCTCTTCTTCAATTCTAGAAAGCTAGACTCACACTCCTCAGACCATAGGAATGGCGCATTCTTTTGTGTCAATTGTGTGATTGGCTTAGCAATACGAGAGAAATCTTGGATGAATCGTCTATAGTATCCTGCTAGACCCATGAAACTGCGTATTTCTGGCACAGACGTCGGTCTCGGCCAACTGATCACAGCTTCCACTTTACTCGGATCTACAGAGATACCATCTCAAGATATGATATGTCCCAAAAAGACAACTCGATTCAACCAAAATTCACACTTTGACAATTTGGCATACAATCTCTCATTTCTCAGTGTCTGCAACACAATTCTGAGATGTTCTGCATGCTCATTCATGTTCTTAGAATACACCAGAATATCGTCGATAAAGACAATAACAAAATCATCCAAATACCTCTGAAAGATTTGATTCATCAAGCCCATAAATACCGCCGGAGCATTTGTTAAACCAAAAGGCATGACAATAAATTCGTAATGCCCATACCTGGTTCGAAATGCTGTCTTCGGTATATCTACATCTCGAACTCTGAGCTGGTGATATCCGGATCGCAAGTCAATCTTAGAATAGACAGAGGATCCCTGCAACTGATCAAATAGGTCATCGATCCTAGGCAAAGGATATTTGTTCTTGATCGTTGCCTTATTCAACTGCCGGTAATCGATACACAACCGCATCGATCCATCTTTCTTTCGCACAAATAGCACTGGAGCGCCCCAAGGAGATACACTAGGTCTGATATATCCATTGGCTAGAAGATCTTCCAACTGTGCCTTTAATTCTTTCAACTCTATCGGCGCCATCCTATAAGGAGCTCTCGAAATAGGAGTGGTACCTGGAATAAGATCGATACTAAAATCTACCTCTCGCATTGGAGGTAACCCTGGAATCTCCTCTGGAAACACATCTGCAAATTCCCGAACTACTGGCAAATCTGCTAATGTCGGGATAGATTTCTGTACATCTACAGCATACACAAGGAACCCATCTGCTCCTTTCTGTAACAACTTATTCATAGACAAAGCCGAAATCAAGGGAATCCGAGATCTGGAACCCTTTCCGTAGAATTTCCACTCCTCTGCCATTTCTGGTCTGAATCTGACAATCTTGTGGAAACAATCCACGGTGGCTCTGTACTTTGTTAACATGTCAATTCCAACAATACAATCAAAATCATCTAACCCAAGTACTATGCAATCTAGATCAATTTCATGACCCTCAAACCGTAAGATGCAATGTCTAACCGTGGTCACAGCTATCAAACCACTTCCCAACGGAGAAGTAATAGACACGACATCTAATAACGACTCAACAGGCAGAGAATGCAATAATGCAAATCGTTCTGATATGAATGTATGCGATGCACCCGTATCTATCAATATATAAGCAGGATAACCACAAAGGGAACAGTTACCTGCAATGACATCATCTGGGGCATCTTGTGCTTGCTCCTCTTTCAACGCAAACACCTGAGCCTGTTGTCGGGTCGGTTGGCTCCCGGTCTGACCACCTCTGGCTCGAGGCTAGGTTTGTGCAGGTGGCGGCTGAAATGAGTGAACAGATGAAACTTGCCTCTCAGGCTGAGTCACTGAGGCAGACGACCCTGCAGCCTGAAATCTCGATGTACCAATTCTCTGAGGACATACCTTGGCATAATGCCCCGGTTGCTTGCATATGTTACACCTGCCCACTACACCCTGACACTGTTCTGTGGCATGCTTACCTCCACACGTACTGCAATATCCACTCATCGCCTCTAGAATCTGGCCAAAACCTCTCTGTCTTGACCCGCTGGAGCTCGAAGAACTGCTCCCTGCCCTCTTAAACTGTTTGCCCTTTGCTTTCAATTGCTCTTTGCGTCCACTACTGCTACCACTACTTTCGAATCGAGGAGGATGTTGTGCTGGAGGTAGTGGCGGTCTCGGACTCGGAGCCACATACGGAACACTCCGTTGCCTAAGCAACCCTGCTTCTGCTCCTTTGGCACGGTTCAATGCTTCAGCGAAATTGTTAGGTCTCCCCGTATTAACCAATGTAAAGACATCAGGATTTAAGCCGTTTATAAACTCATCTGCCACGGCTTCATCACTACCTGAAACGTGAGGTGCAAAGCGAAGCAAAGAAGAAAATTTAGCAACGTACTCTTCGATGTTCAGTTGCCCTTGCCTCAGGTTTGCAAATTCAGCGCCTTTATCTTTACGGTAGGATACAGGGAAGAATCTTTGATCAAACTCCGTCTTGAATGCTTTCCATGTAATTTCGGTGCCACGCTGTTCTAGTGCTCTCCTTATATTCACCCACCAATACTTAGCCACGTCTTGCAGTTGATGGCCAATGAGCTTCACTCTCTTCTCATCACTGTACCCTAGAGACTCGAATAACATCTCGATATCCTCCAACCAGCTTTCGCATTCAATTGCATTTTCTGTACCCTTAAGAGTTGGCGGTCGAAAGGACTGAAATCGCTTTAACAGAGTCTCCATAGGCGTAGCAGTGACATCCATTGTATCTCCAGATGTTCTACCCTGTTCTGGCGCTGGTGGTCGTACTGGCACAACTGCTCTTCTAGGAGGCATGTATCTAATAATCCAACGGATTAGAATACAAGATATACAACTGTCTCAGCCCTCCTCTAGTCAGTTACCTCTGACCTAGAATCGGTTCTGATTCAGTTTATTGCACGCTGTAATCAATCAGATAATAAACAACATGTAATGATGGAAGCAATAAACATGCTAGCACAGTATAAGCAAGGAAGATGACTCGATCTACCCCGCTCATTCTACTCTATCTCAATCTACAGAACCTAAGGCTCTGATACCACCTGTTGTGGGGACCCGGGCTCTAATTTTTTTCTTTGGGATTAAAACGGATCATTAATATAAAAAGTGGGTCAAATTTTTTGCTTTTAAACATTCACTCTAATGCATATAAACAAGCATCATATTTTTATTTAATTACAACATGAACACATAATATACATATCCTGTCTGGTATGTACTCAACAATCCAGTGTTCAACTACAGTACATAACAAAGTACAACTACTAGCCATCTGCTATGCCCGTGATCACCACGCTATATCTGTCTCTCATCCTCTGCGTGACCCAGATCCTGCCCCACCTGTCGTCATGCACACATACAGACACAACAACAGCCGGAAAACCGGTGAGAACAAATCCCAGTATAAACATGTATACATTCATATAATAAATTAAACATGAACATGCTATCATGAATGACATCATATGCACATGCAATGCAATGCGAATCAAACCATGTCTGGACACGACTCGACTAGAACTCTAGGGATCCCGGTGTGAATAAGACGTCACTACCTACCCTCCAATCGGGGTAATGTACGTCTCATTCCTAGACTTCGGTCTGAACTGTATCAATGGCGGCAATAAGAGTAATACCTACTCCTATGCTGAGATACACCGAAACGTCTAGCTATTTGACAATGCCTGTCAAAGACTCTCCTATCTTAGATGCAATGAATATCAATATGTAAACAAAGTATAATCATATTCATATCTGAATATCACACTGATCATACATGCTTGAATACAATTCTGAAATCAAAGCATAAACATGTTACAAGATTGAATATAATGCTATACACAATTCATAAACATGTTACAATACATCTAATAATACTAGTATGTGATTTTGGTTGGGAAACTCAAATAATATCTTATTTGAGTTACATCTCCCCAAACAAAACATGACTTATACCTTTCGTTGCACAATTGCTGTCGCTGTCACCAATACGAATCTGAAATGGAAACGTTGATACACAATTTATCAATTTCTAATCTCAATCAACACATACCCACTTAAATACTTGATTTCGGTATCATTTCAACTGTACAATCTCCATATTAAACAATCTATATCAATTCCCCCAATTCATAACCGAAAATGGTATAAATCTGGTACCAACACCCAGTCGATTCAACTCTAAAATTCATAACAATTCTATACGGTGTCCGTTCTTAAATCCGTTTGTAATTATATGATGTCTAATATGTCAGAAACAACATATATGAATCATATCTGATTCCTGCAACATCATAATTTCAAGACATGCCAAAACATAGTAAAACTTACGTCCACGCGTAGCCTACAACGATAGGAACACGGTACCGAAGTCGGATTTCAAATCTGACGGACGGATTGCAAACTACCAGCGCAAGAATTTCCAAAAGCCTCTCGGAGCTTTTCTATTCTTGTTTCTGATTCATTTTGAGGCAATTACCATTTATATATTATCCCACTTGCATGCCATGAAACGTTGCTTGCTCTTGCCAATCTTCGCTGGCGCTCGGGCGGTCGAAACTTACCGCCCGGGCGCGAGCTCGGCGCTCGGGCGGTTAAGTTCTACCGCCCGGGCGCGGAAGGTTCTGCCCGCGGTGTTTGGTTCTGGCGCTCGGGCGGTCATAAATTACCGCCCGGGCGCCACACATTCTGCCCGAACATAATTCCATTGAACATTGGCGCTCGGGCGGTCACTTTCTACCGCTCGGGCGCCACTAGTTCTGCCCGAAATTGGTGAAATTCATATTCTTTGTCCAATCTGGTCTCGTAATTTCCCGTTTACAATTATATCTATTTAATTCACTAATCTCCTAGCAAATTACGATAATCAAATCCTCGGGCATTACAGTATAAGGGGCTGCCATGTCTTAGGAAGTTATGGGACATGTTTTACATGAGTTTTAGAGTCATTAGAAGCACCAAATACACTACACAAATCAAGAAAGACAAAGCTGGAACCAACGTGAAATTATGTGGTGTGGGCCGAGAGGGTTGTTGCTGTCGTGGGGTTGAGTTCCTTGCATGGGGCTTGGGGGCTTGGACAAGGATCGAGTTAAGTCCATGGGTGAGGTACGATCAGGGTCCAAGCCATGCTAGGACGCGAGCTTAGATGGCTGGGAGGAGTCCTATCCATCGAGGACTCCTACCCAAGATAGGAATCGGTTGTGCGCAGGGTTCAGCTCTTGAGTAGGGCTAAGGGGCTCGGTCTGGGGTCTTCGGACTGGGCTAGGATGCGACGTTAGGGTCCTAAGAGAGTGCTTAAGGGTTGGGTCAGGGGCTGGAGTGGCTGGGATGGCCGTTGGCTCGAGAGATCTTGAAGGAAGCACTCGCGTGCAGCACTGCTTCTTCTTGCAGCGGGCTTGCAGCGTTTCAGGCGCGAGTCCAGGGGCTTGGGTTGGCCTGGGCAGGGGCTGTGCGTGGTCTGGGGAAGGTTAGGGACGTGTGGGCTCGGTGGTGGTGCAGCTGGAAGAGTCCTAGGTTGGCTAGGAGTCCTTAAGGGATTAGGAGTCACACTCACATGCACGGACAGATTTTTGAGTCTAGTTCCAGCAAGGTTTGACTGGGTTAGGTTCATGTTTTGGGGCTGGGCTTGCTCAGTAGGGTCCCTAGGTGAGTTGGCTAGGCTTTGGTTCGAAGTGGCTCGGGCATGGCTCGGGTAAAATAGGATATGGCTCGGTGCATTCGGTAGGGTGTCAAAAACGAAAAGTGAAAGGATAAAAATGAAATTATGGGTCCATGGGGGTGGCTAATGATGTGAAAGGGTAGAATAAATCATAAAAAGGTTATGGTAAAAATTTTGGATCAAAATAACGAGTTTTGGATTTATTCGGAATTTAATCGCGGCACGGAACGCTAATTAACAAGTTAATTGAAAAGTCTAGTTTTATGATTCATAAAATCATGAAAAATTAGATTTAAACTTAAATAATTATTATAAGTCTAAGTTTTTAATTTGGGAATTTTATATGAAAGTTTGGTTTAATTCGGAATTAAAACGCATTAAAACGTTATATTTAAAGATAAATGTAAAAGTCATCGAATTAAGCTAAATAAAAATATGAGAAAATTCATGTAGGCTTTAATAAATATTTGGGACATATTAGTGTCATGAAATAAAGAAAAAAGACAAAAACGTAAAATGTCGAGTCTAGGGGTAAAACGGTCTTTTTACACTGGGAAATTAGTAAATGTCATGGCAGTGCCCGAAATGCTATTTTATGATATTATGATTATGTTTAAAATGTTTATGACATGTTCACGATTAAATTATTATTTTTAAATGTCTATTTAATATTTATGACTGAGGGAAGACATTTAAAATACATGTTGCATGCTTGGTTTCAAAATGAAAAATGTTACGTTATGCATGATTTTTATGAAGTGATGTGAATGAAAAACGTTGAAGGAAGTGAAGTGACTGTGACTAATTCGTTAATGATGGCGATGTCGCGAGGGTGATGGTCCCAGTGGGAGCCCGACGATCGTGTTTCCATTATTGCGAATATGAGGTTATGAGGTTTGAGGAAGAATGGGAATGTCGTGAGGGGAGAAGGCCCCAGAGGGAGCCCATTTTTGGGAGAAGGCCCCAGAGGGAGCCCGACGATTGTATTTCTATTCGATAATGTTTGGTTAGGGCCCAGTTGACCGGTGAGAGTGTTGCTGGTGTCCCCCGCCGCCCAGTACTGTGGTTTTATTTAGATGGATCCATCGTCATGTCATGTCATGTCAGGAAAATCACAATTAACGATCTGAATTCAACAAAGGAAAAGGAAAAGGAAAACGTTTACGATCATGTTAAATGTTTTATGTCATGTCATGTTGAGGAAAAAGAAAAAGTTAGGGTTTATGTTTGCATGTCATGAAAATGTTTATGTTTAAAGTTTTATGCATCATGAAAATGTTTACGAAAATGTTTATGTTTATTCATCTTCATGAAAACGATATTTTAAGTACAAGTATTTTTCACTGTTATATGTTAACTGCATTACGTATTACTCGTTATCAAGATGATGGTGTGTTGAGTCTTTAGACTCACTAGGTGTGATGGATGCAGGTTATCATGATAATGCTAGTGGAGGTCTTGATGGTTGATCCGACTGGACTGAAGGTGCACATGACCCGAGGACCGACGCTAGTTTCCGCAAATATGTTATGATTTATGTTAAAATATTTTATGACTTTTATCATGAGTATGAGTGGTTTTTGAGGGGTTATAGTATGGGCTATACTTTTCAAATGTTATTTTTTTAGATTTAGAAAAATGTTAGTTGGTTGTTTATTTTAAAATGATGTCAAAAATATTTTATGAAATTTTATGGTTCGGCCGAATGCTATGTAAGGGTTTAAAAAAAAAATTCTAGTACTTTTAAAACAATAAAAAGGACAGGACGTTTCATGAAATGAAGCCACTTACACTTATATTGCATGGCAAGGGACAAGTGTTAATATTTTTCACTCAACACGCATGACCGCGGGTGTGATGACTGCTTCAGCGCGGGTGCGCTCATGCTTCGGAAACACTTTCATTTTCTGAAATTCGACGACCGCGGGTGCGGTCCTTCCAGCACTGCGGGTGCAGTGTGGCTTCGGCCTCACCTTCACAAATTCACATTTTTATGACCGCGGGTGCACTCCCTTTCTAAGCGCGGGTGCGGTCTATCTTGTACTCAAAACTCTAATTTCTCGTGCATTTTCTCCCCTCATTCCATGTCATGCATTCTCATATCTTTGAGTATCATATTAATGAAGACTAATGAATCTCGAGCCTTACAGCTATACATTGTTTTTCCGGGACAAAATTAGAAATGGTCTCCGTTTCCCCATTCCTTATTTCAACATCGAGGTCGCCAAGTTTTTTTTTGTGCCCATCAATCAATTCCATCCTAATTCTTTCTGCATAATGGCTCGGCCTATGTACTCTTCAAAATGCACAATCTTGTCATCAACCCTCTAGTCCTTCATTATTTTTTGTTTGCAGACTGGGAGACAATGCCTTCTCCCTGTCTGCCTGCCTGAACATCTGGTTCCTTGATGACATTCCTTCTTCTCAGAAGGGATGGAAAGGACGTTATTTTTTCATCCAACTCTTGGTCCCTCTTTCCTACCAAACCGATTTTCTCCCTTCTCTTCCTACTCAACCTACCCTTCCCCGGGCTTACAAATTTGAACAATTGTACATCCGAAGCCAAAGCTTGGTGGAGGGTCAAAAATACTCCTCTTCCATCCTCATCTCCCAGGAGAATCTTGTTGCCTATGGGTTGAGTGCCCGGGCTGAAGACTCAATAGACCGGGTGATTGATGAGGAGGCCGGTTCAGGCGCTCAACCCGGTAATTCTCAATCTCTCTTTGTATTTATTTCATTTTATTTATACTTCTGACTTGTTCTAACCCTTTTATTTTTTTCTTCCTATGAAGACAACTCCAAGATGCAGGAAGCCTTTGCCAAGAAGTGGGAGGCTGAGAGGGTAGCGAAAGAGAAGAAACTGGCAGCTCGGAAGGCTGCGGCTGAGAAGAAGAAAAATTCTGAAGAGGAGGCGTCCCGGACAAAAGAAACAACCCTGGTAGAGTCCCCTCCGGAGAAGCAGCAGAGTCCCAGGACTCTGAAGATAAAATTCCTCTACTCCAGAGGAATCGAAAGGCTGCTACAAGCCCTGAACTGATCTTGGTTGAGAGTGAAGGAGGTCAAGGTTCCCCTCGGGTAAGCCAATCATCTATTCCTCCCCGCCAACAGCCTACCCAAGAGCCCCTTCATGTGCCTCTCTTGACTGAATAGCCTACCCGGGCTAATTTCTTTTTGGAGGGGGTTACATCGACCGGTATACAACTCTTCAAGCAGATACTCATTCTTGCTGAGGAGGCTTTTTTGAAAATTTCCCGGCCAGGTGCCAGATTCCTGGAGGGCTCGAATCGGCTCTTATCTGTAAGTTTCCTCTTTCTTCTTTCCTCTTTCTCTTCTTTTTTTTAAACTTCTTTTGCACAGGCTGCTCAGATGATGATCTCGGCTTTCGAGGAGGTGGCTGCGGTGGCTACTAAGAAAGGTCAACAAGTCCGGGCTGCTCAAGAACTCTATGACCAACAGCAAGTAGAGCTTGCCCGGGCTCAGAGACTTCACGAAGATGAAGAGCCCACTCTTCGTGCCTCATTGGATTTAGCCCAGGCAGATCTTGCCAAGGCTCGGGACAATACTAATGAAGTCCTCACCAGAGAAGAGACCCTTCAGGGACGCATATGTTCTTGAAGGCAAAAAAAGATCCTTGTTAGAGGGCATAGAACAAAAAATGTCACGAGCTGAGGCGGCCCTGGCTGAGGATGAGCAACAGAGGGAGAAGCTGCAAACCTCCTTCCCCATCTCTCCTGATTTCAAGGCAACCTTGGTAGACAATGCATACCCCTTTTTCAAGACCGGCTTTGACAAATGTCGGGAACAATTTTAATAGGCCGGGCTCCTTCCTCAAGATAAGAAGAATTTTCCTGATTTTGGCCGAGCAATTGCATCTCTCCTGAAAGATGGAGAAGAGGAGAAGGCAGTCTCCGCAACCGAAGAAGAACAGCCAGAGTATGAACATTAGACGTAGATTAGGATTGTAATCATTTCTTTATTTTCTTTTCATTGTAATTTCTGCCTTCGGGATTTTATCAATGAAAATTCACTCCTTTAATTTTCTGTGCTTTCCATAATGCTTTACTAATTCATCAATACCCGGTCTTGAAACAAATAGAACTGCTCATGACTAATAAATCACAAAAATTTTCTAAGTGTTAAAAATCAATTGGGAACCTCAAATAAGTAATCGAGATTTTGATCAATGTAATGAATATAATGCCCCATACTCATCAAATGACATAGATGTAGAAACCTTAAACCAGGTATAAAGCCCTGGTATGTATAACCAAAGTGCGAAATCCGGGCAAAGGGGATATCTCGAGATTTGGACTGATCGAGGTGTGTTGCCCCTAGCTAGAGTGTAGCGCCCTAGGATTATAATGGTCGTGGTGTGGTTCCCCGAGCCAGGGTGTAGTTCTCTGGGCTTTTAAATTAACCAGAGCTTTGTACCTCCCGGATCAATATAGAACAATCATATAACACTTATCTCGAGAAAATAGATCTTTCATTATACCTTCAAACAGATAATTACATATGTCAAACATAATAATTCTATAAATGAAAAACATTCCAAGGTCTTTTGAGAGCATTTCCTTGAGCATCTTCAAGATAAAAAAATCCTGAGCTAACTCTCCGGTTTATTTTTTAAGGTCCTTCCCACCGAAATTCCAATTTTCCCACATCTCCCGCTGGATTAACTTTCTTCATAACCAAATCTCCTACTTGGAAGTCTTGTATTCAAACTTTCTTGTTATATGATTTCATAATCCGGCCTATATATGCTTACATTCGAATCAATGCTTGATCTCTCTTCTCTTTTAGAAGGTCAAACTCCATGGCCCGACTTTGATCATTGTTATCCGGGTAAGATTTTACCCGGGAAGAAGTTTGTCTGATTTCAACTCGCAAAACCGCTTCAGAACCATATACCAGATTAAAGTGAGTTTCTTGAGTAGGTGTCCAGGGGAGTAGTTCTGTATGCCCAGAGAACACTGGACAACTCTTGCACTCAATCTTTACCTTTTCCATGCAACCTAGTATTCAAGGCTTTCGCAATAATTCTATTTACAACTTCTGTCCGGCCATTAGCTTGAGGGTAGGCAACATAGGTGAAAGACTTAGTAATCTCGATCTCATGACACCAAGATGTAATCATTCTTCCCTAAAATTGTCTCCCATTGTCTGTTATTAGTCTCCGGGGGACTCCATATCAACATACTATGTTTTTTCATAGAAACTTTAAGACTTCCTGCTTAGTGATTTTGGCCAAGGGCTCGGCCTCTATCCATTTAGAAAAATAGTCCACAACCACCAGCAAAATTTTCTTTTGAGCCCGGGCAGTAGGATAGGGACCCACGATGCCCATGCCCCATTGATCAAAGGGACATGACGCCCAAACAGGCTTCATTGGAGTGGCCGGACTGTGCTGAAAGTTTGAATGGTGCTGACATCCTTCACAAGCCCATACCACCCGGGAAGAGTCTTGGCTAATAGTTGGCCACAAGAATCCAATTTTTGCGGTGATTTTATACGCCGGGACGTAAATTTTATCGGTGTTGGTTTTTCAACAAAAATAGGAACTTTTTGGCAACCCCCGGCTATTAAATTCACAAACTTATTTTAGCAAAAATATTTTAATTAAATCCTAATTAAGACTAATGGGCCTAAACTTATGCTTAATGGGCCTAATCTTAATTAAGGAGATAATTAACTATTTAATATGTTAAACATACCCCAAACCCTACACATGTACACGCCACACACTCAATCAAATTCAGAATTCTCCCCACCACAATTACACGGCACACACCAACTTCTTTGAAGATAAAAAGCATCAAATTCTTCAAGGTTTTCAAGGGTTCTTCAAGCCGTCGTTCTTCGATTCGTCAACGAGAATTCGTGCGTTTAATACGCAAAGGCACGCCATAATTTTTCCTTTTCTCATCTTTCACACCATAGTATTTGTTTAAATATGTTAGGCATGAAAAATTAAGTGAGGCTTTCAAATAAATTCGTTTATGCATCATAGGTGGAATTTAAAGCATGATTTTTGTTCCAAAACTTGTTTAATATGTGTTAAGGGGCTGCCATGAATTAGGATATGCCAATACATGATGAAACACGATTGAATTATGGGCTAAAACATGCTTAATTAATAGAGGAACAAGATGGAACAAAAAGGGGAAAACTTCAGAAGAGGAGCCGTGAGTTTTGTAGAGTTTGTGTGCATGTTGTGGTCCAAAGGGTTCGTTCCTTTGCATGGGGTCTTGGGGCTCGACCAGGTCTGGGGGTTGGGTCCTAAGGGTCGTGGTCTAGGGCTAGGATGGGTCCTAGAGCGGCTAGGTACGTGGGAGCGGCAGGGTCGCGGCTGGCTTGAGCAGCGTGAGGGAAATTCTGCGCGCAGCCCTGCATCCGTTTGCAGCAGGCTTGCTGCGCTTCGGGCGATGGCTCAAGGGCTTGGGCTGGTATGGGTTCGGTCTGGGAGAATTCTAGGGATGTCTAGGGTGTGCTGGGCTTGGCGGTTGTCGTTGTGGTAGAGTCCTAGTTAGGCTACAAATTCAGAAGCGTATGAAGGTTGAAACGCGCAGCTTGTCTTCTGATTTTTGTGCTTCGCTTCTTGGGTTCAGGGCTTGGGTTGGTCTGGGTAGGGGCTGGCCGTGGTCCCGGGATGGTGAGGGTCGTGTGGGCTCGGTGGTGGCTCAACTGGAAGTATCCTAGTTGGGTTAGGAGTCCTAGAAGTCATGGGAGTCTCACGCACAGCACCTACAGATTTGGGTTCGGTTCAAGGATGGTTGGAGCGAGCCAAGGCTAGGTTCAGGGGCTTGGGCTTTGTCAGGAGGGTGCCTAGATGGGCTGGCTAGGTTTTGGCTCAAAGTGGCAAGGGCGTGGCTCGAGTAAATTGGGGATGGCTCGGTATATTCGTATGTGTGTCAATTTCAAAATTTAAAGAACAAAAAATAGAACCATGGGTCCACGAGTGCGGTTCATGGCTCCTAAGGGTAGAATAAATACCAAAAATGTTATGTTAAAAATTTGGGATCAAAATAATGAGTTTTGGATTTATTCGGGATTTAATCGCCGCACGAAACGCTAATTAACGAGTTAATTGAAAAGTCTAGTTTTATGCTTCATAAAATCATGAAAATTAGATTTAAGCTTAAATAATTATTATAAGTCTAAGTTTTTAATTTGGGAATTTTATATGAAAGTTTGGTTTAATTCGGGATTAAAACGCATTAAAACGTTATATTTAAAGATAAATGTAAAAGTCATCGAATTAAGCTAAATAAAAATATGAGAAAATTCTTGTAGGCTTAAATAATTATTTGGGACATGTTTGAGTCATGAAATCAAGAAAAAAGTCGAAAACGTAGAATGTCGAGTCCGGGGGTAAAACGGTCTTTTTACACCTAGAAATTAGTAAAAGTCATGGCAGTGCCCTAAATGCTATTTTTATGATATTATTATTATTTTTAAATGTTGATGAAATGTTCATGATTAAATTATGATTTTTTTAAATGTCTAAATGATTTCATGATTTAAGAAGACATTTAAAATACATGTTGCATGCTTGGTTTCAAAAATGAAAAATGTAATGATATTCATGATTTTTCTAAAGTGATGTAAATGAAAAACGTTGAAGGAAGTGAAGTGATTGTGACTAATTCGTTAATGGGGGCGACGTCGTGAGGGTTATGGTCCCAGTGGGAGCCCGACGATCGTGTTTCCGCCATTGCGAATATGAGGTTATGAGGTTTGAGGTAAGAATGAGAATGTCGTGAGGGGAGAAGGCCTCAGAGGGAGCCCATTTATGGGAAAAGGCCCCAGAGGGAGCCCCGACGAGCGTATTTCTATTCGATCATGATAGGCCAGGGCCCAGTTGACCGGTGAGAGTGTTGCTGGTGTCCCCTGCCGCCCAGTGCTGAGGTTTCACGTAGATGGATCCATCGTCATTTCATGTCATGTTGAGGAAAGTCACAATTAACGATCTGAATTCAACAAAGGAAAAGAAAATGTTCATGATTATGTTTAAGGATTTATGTCATGTCATGTTGAGGAAAAATGTTAAGGATTTATTTATCTATGTTATGAAAATGTTTAAAGTTTTATGCATCATGAAAATGTTTACGAAAATATTTATGTTTATCCATCTTCATGAAAACGATATTTTAAGTACAAATATTTTTCATCGTTATATGTTGACTATATTACGTATTACTCGTTATAAAGATTATGGTGTGTTAATAAGTAAGCATCTTGGAAGCTTCAATTTCAATTAGAACACGTGCATATTTAACCCGTTTACGTTGATAAGTAAGCATATCCATGTGAATAGGAGTACCTATACGAGAAGACAACTTACTCAAGATGTTGAAGTTCCAACAGTCCGGTGGTAAAAAACTTACTCTTTGGACTCACTAGGTGTGATGGATGCAGGCTATCATTATGGTGGTATTTTTCTAGTACTTTTAAAGCAATAAAAAGGACAGGACGTTTCAATAACAATATACAGTATCAATATTCTAATCAAATCACGACATCCCTGTTTTATCAAATTCTGACAGTACAATAGTACAGTCCTGGGATACCGGTGATACAAAACCAGTATCTACTAATTCCAATAGTTTACAATCAACCACCGTACAAATCTGACATCAATTCTAGTCAATCTCATTCTGAAAATCATAACAATTCCATATTCAATTTGTTTCTTAATCTGACTTTGATTCTATGATGTCTACTATGTCAAGAACAGTATATATGAATCGTATCTGATTCTGGACATAGCATAATTTCAAGACATATCAAAACTTAACAAAACTTACGTCTAGTTAAAGCCTGCATCGATAGGAACACAGTACTGCAGTCAGATTCAAAATCGGACGGACGGATCGAAATATAAAGGCGTAGTGATTTTGGAGGATTTCTCGTTCCTTTTCTTTATTTTCCCCATTTCTGAAGGCAAGAGTTATATATATATATATATATTGAAGAACCTAAAGGGGGGGTGAATAGGTTCTTTTAGGCCCTTTGGCGTTTTTAAAACGAGTTTGCAAAAATTGCAAGCGGAAGACTTGAGGGACAATCACAAATGAATGCGTAAAGTAAGTGCGTAAAATAAATGCGTAGTAAAGTAAATGCGTAAAGTAAAGAGGGATAGAGATGTTTATGGAAGTTCGACGAAGAATCGTCTACGTCTCCCCTTCTCGATGAGGATCGAGGTATCACTATATCGACTTGGCTTTAGGAGCTCCAAGCTAGCTTTTACAACCACGCCTCGATGCGTCTACTTGGCCTTGAGGGCTCCAAGGATAGCCACGAACTTTACAACCCACTCGAGAGTATTACTTTCACTCTTTTTCTACAACTCTTTTGATATTACAACTCTTTTAATCAACGCACACAAGAGATAGTAGAAAGCTTTGTAAGAGACAAGAGAGAGTGGAGTGGATTTGTGAAAATGCATCCTCAAAGGCCTATTTATACTAGTCTTGGACGCCAAGGTTCGGATCTTCTGTTTATGCTTCGGAACGTCCGATGTGATTGAAATCAATTTCCGTAATTTTGGGATGACTTCGGATCGTCCGTTCTTGACTTCGTAGGGTCCGAACATATGCTTCGGAGGGACCGATCAAACTTCGTTGCTTCCGAACAGTTCTTTCAGACAGTCTATGCACAGCTTCGGAAGGTCCGAACTCCAGTTCGTACCGTCCGAACATTCCCGCGTTTCCGGAGATTTGAAATCTTCAACACTTCGTAGCGTCCGAAATGTCCTTCGTAGCGTCCGAAATCTTACTCGATCAATCAGTCATAACAATTTGTCTCCGCATTGAAGTGATTTGATTGCTTGTGTTCGGAACGTCCGATCACGTCTTCGGAACGTCCGAACGCTCTCCTCGCAGCTTCCGAACAGCTTCTATTTTGCTTCTGAATTGCACAATTTCGGACCGTCCGAACCGAATGTCGGATCTTCCGAACGTAACCTGTTCTTAATTTCCTGCATGCCTCAATATAAAACATTAGTACATTTTTAATCCAAGTTTTGGTATCATCAAAACAAAAACTTTGGGATATGTTACAGCATTAAAAACATTAATCTCATCCTCGAGATTTGTATGCGTTTAAGGCGTAACAATCTCCCCCTTTTTGATGATCACAAAACTTGGTTAAAAATTGAGATAACAATAATCAACATAATCTAAATTATTATTAAATAACTCCCCCTTAATCAAATAACAAGTCTAAGAGGTTGAATTAAGGCGAATTTATTTAATAACCATTTAATAGCAATTTTAACCAAATAAATTCTCCCCCTTTTTGTGATAAGCAAAAAGACATAAACATAAAGAGAGACAAATAAACAGGTAAAATATCCACTAATAAAATTTAAAATATTTAGCACATAAATGAATGTTGAGCCATAATTATGGATAAATACAATTAATTTGTATTATCCGACATTATAATGCTCACATTAATAATACTCCCCCTCAATTTAACAAATATGTACGAGAGTATTCGACTAGTGTTTACAACTCAATCATGCCAAGTTCACCACGCAAACGAGTAAAAGTAGATTCATCTAGTGGTTTTGTAAAAATATCAGCAATTTGATTCTTGGTGTCAACATAGTGAAGTTCAACATCATTTTGCTCAATGTGATCACGAATGAAATGATGTCGAATGTCAATATGTTTAGTACGAGAATGTTGAACTGGATTCTTTGTTAGACATATGGTGCTTGTATTATCACAAAAGATTGGAATTTTTTGAAAAAGTAACACCATAGTCGAGTAATTGATACTTCATCCAAAGAATTTGTGCACAACAACTACCGGCAGCCATATACTCGGCCTCGGTCGTTGAAAGTGCAACACAGTTTTGCTTTTTAGAAAACCATGACACCAAGCAATTTCCCAAAAAGAAACAAGTTCCACTAGTGCTCTTTCTATCCACCTTATATCCTCCAAAGTCGGCATCACAGTAAGCTTTTAAATCGAAAAATGAGTTCTTAGAATACCATAATCCGAGATTTGGAGTATTTGAAAGATATTTGAAAATGCGTTTTAAGGCGAATAAGTGTGATTCCTTTGGACATGATTGAAATCGTGCACACAAGCAAACACTAAACATAATGTCAGGTCTACTAGCAGTCGCATAGAGTAGGGAGCCAATCATGCTACGAAATAACTTTTGGTCAACAGGTTTACCTCCCTCATCTTTGTCGAGTCTGACTGTCGTGCTCATAGGTGTGGATGAGGCTTTGGAAGACTCCATCCCAAACTTTTTTAGCATCTCCTTGATGTACTTTCCTTGGTTGACAAAGAAACCATCCTTGCATTGCTTGATTTGGAGACCAAGGAAGTAGTTGAGCTCGCCCATCATGCTCATCTCAAAGTGATCCTGCATAAGCTTAGAAAAATCTCTACACAAGTGTTCATTAGTAGCACCAAAAATAATATCATCTACATATATTTGTACTATCAGCAAATCATTATTTTTAGTCAAGGTAAATAAGGTAATATCAACTTTACCTCTACAAAAACCATTAGACAGCAAAAAGGTATATAATTTCTCATACCAAGCTCTAGGAGCTTGTTTCAAACCATACAAAGCCTTATCAAGTTTATACACATAATCAGATAAGTGCACATCTTCAAAACCAATAGGTTGCTCAACATACACTTCTTCTTTCAAATCACCATTAAGAAAAGCACTTTTAACATCCATTTGAAACAATTTAAAGTCTCTAGAGCAAGCAAAAGCAAGTAGCATGCGAATGGATTCTAGTCTAGCAACAGGGGCATAAGTCTCATCATAATCAATTCCCTCTTCTTGACTATATCCTTTAGCTACTAGCCTAGCTTTATTTCTAGTGATTGTACCATGCTCATCTAACTTGTTCCTAAATACCCATTTAGTTCCTATGACAGGTCTATCAGTGGGTCTAGGTACAAGATTCCAAACTTTATTCCTTCTAAATTCATTTAGTTCATCTTGCATAGCAAAAATCCAAGAATCATCAAGTAAAGCTTCTTCTATGTTCTTAGGCTCTATGTGAGAAAGAAAAGCAAGATAATTGCACATATTAGAAGAGCGAGTAGATACTCCCTTCGATGGGCTACCAATGATGAGGTCCATGGGATGATCCTTGTGTGTAGTCCACTCCTTCGGAAGAGGTGCGTCCTCTTGATCTTTAGGAACATCATCTAGGCTTGTGGACTCCAACTTTTCGCCAAGGATATCTATATCATCATCATCAGAAACAACAGTTCTAGGCAAGCAAGGGTTAGTTTCATCAAATATGACATGAATAGATTCTTCAACTAGTAAAGTACGTTTATTAAAGACTCTATATGCTTTGCTAGAAGTAGAGTAACCAAGAAAGATACCTTTGTCCGATTTAGCATCGAACTTACCCAGGTTGTCCTTACCATTGTTGTGGATGAAGCATTTTGATCCAAAAGCGCGGAAGTAAGAAATGTTAGGCTTTCTCCCTCTCCATAGTTCGTATGGAGTTTTCTTGAGAATTGGCCTTATTGATACGCGATTGATGATGTAACAAGCAGAACTCATTGCTTCAGCCCAAAAATATTTTGGTAGAGAATGCTCACATAGCATGGTCCTTGCAATCTCTACTAGGGTCCTATTCTTCCTCTCAACGACACCGTTTTGTTGAGGAGTTCTAGGACAAGAAAAGTTGTGACCAATGCCTTTGCTTTGACAAAAAATTGAAAAATTTTCATTTTGAAATTTCGTTCCGTGGTCACTACGGATTTGTTTAATCAAAAGATTTTTCTCATTTTCAACCTTTTTGACAAAAATTTTGAAATGATCAAAGGCATCATTTTTGTGGGCTAAAAACAATGTCCAAGTAAAACGTGAAAAATCATCTACAATGACAAAAGCATAAGATTTTCCTCCTAGACTAGTTGTCCTCGAGGGACCACATAAATCTAGGTGAAGTAATTCAAGGGGCATAGAAGTGGATACAAAATTTTTATTTTTGAAAGATTCCTTTGTGTGTTTACCAAGTTGACAAGCATCACAAAAAGAATCTAATTTTAAATTCAGCTTTGGCATTCCGGAAACTAGGTCAAGTTTTAAAAGTTTTTCTATGGTGCTTATCCCAACATGACCAAGTCGTCTATGCCAAAGAATGTTGTCATCAACATTTAATGTTACAAGGCTTTTTATTTTTGAAAAAGATGAAATCTTTAAATCGACCTTGTAAACATTTTCACTTCTATAACCTTTGAAACTAATGGTTTTGTCAGTTGTGAGTGATACAGTGCAATCGTGTGGTGTGAATTTGACTTCATAACCCCTATCGCACAATTGACTAATGCTTAGGAGGTTATGTTTAAGCCCTTTCACAAGAAGTACATCATCAATAATAGTAGAGTTAGATATACCTATTGAGCCGATGCCTTCTATGATCCCTTTGCTGTTGTCTCCGAAGGTCACCGATCCCTTTTCTTTTGGTCGAATGGATTGTAGCAGCTTCTTTTCTCCCGTCATGTGTCGAGAGCATCCACTGTCAAGATACCAAGTGCTCGATGACTTGTCTCCCCTTTGTCCCTACAAGGTTGAGATACAGTTTGATAGTTGGTACCCGTTTCTTTGGGTCCTTTGGGGTTAGTAGTAGTTGGGGATTTGGGGATCCATTTCCAATAACTATTTTTGTTGTGTTGGTGTCTAAGTTTCTTGCATTTAGGTCTTATGTGACCTATCTTACAACAGTAAGTACATGTTGGTGGTGTTCTTGGTTTTGCCTTTGCGATAAGACTAGCGAAGTTGACTGATTTCTTTTCATATCCTAGACCTCCTTTGTCGAAGTTACACCTTTGCATGCTCAAGAGGTTTTCTAGTTTACCGCTACTCACATTGAACTTGTTGAAGGCTTTCTCTAAGTCTCTTAGGTTTGTTTTGAGCTTAGTGTTGTCATGCATCCTAGCTTCTAGTTCAGTTTTAAGTTGCTTATTCTCATTTCTAAGTGACTTAGCCTTATTGTACATACTAGTGTAAGCGGAGAGTAATTCATCGTAAGAGGGTACCTCGTCGTCATCCGAGTCGGTCAGATGATCTTCCTTCGCCATGAAGCATAGGGTAGACTCCTCTTCGTTGTCGCTGTCGCTCCACGTGGCTAGAAGGGCCTTTTTCTTGTCTTTGCCGGCCTTCTTCTTGGAGGGACACTCGTTTGCATAGTGACCCTTTTGTTGACAGTTGTAGCAGGTCACTTCCTTCTCAAACTTTTTGTCTTTCTTGTTGAAGTTGGAACTCCGCATGAATCTTTTGAACTTTCTAGTGAGGAGTGCCATTTCTTCATCGTCGCTATCTTCAAGTTGACTGGTCAAGGCGATCCCTTTCGCCTTTACTTTGTCGTCATCTTTCTTTGTCTCCTTCCGGGTAGATACTTCAAGTTCATGGGTTTTTAGGGTCCCATGAAGTTGATCAAGGTCGTAGGATGCAGCATCTCCCTTGTTGGATTCAATGATAGCCGTGCGCTTTGCATCCCATTCCGCCGGTAATGCTCGAAGGGCTCTCCTCCACACTTGTTTAGTTGGGTAGTTCTCACCAAGTTGGGCAAGCTCATTGATGATTTGGGTGAGCCGCCGGAACATGGTGTCGATATCCTCCTTGGGTTCCATCTCAAAGGTCTCGTACTTGAGTTGGAGAAGGTCTATCTTCGTTTCTTTGACTTGATTGGTTCCCTCGTGGCAAATCTCCAATTTGTCCCAAATCTCTTTGGCGGAGGTACAAGCCGAGATTCGGTTGTATTCATTCATATCTAGAGAACAATGAAGAATATTCATAGATTTAGCATTTTGAGAGATAAGTTTCATATCGTCCTTGGTGAAGTCATCCATTCCCTTAGGAATTTCCTTATTATCCACCGTTTTCATGGGGATATAGGGACCTTTCACCGTTATTTTCCAAAGGTCGTAATCGACGGATTGGATGTATAGAGATATTCTATTTTTCCAATATCCGTAATTAGTACCATTGAAAAGAGGGGGACGATTTGTGGATTGTCCTTGGGCATACTCGCTTGCTAGATTGGCCATTTAAAAGATTTTGAAAAACCTTGCTCTGATACCACTTGAAGAACCTAAAGGGGGGGTGAATAGGTTCTTTTAGGCCCTTTAGCGTTTTTAAAACGAGTTTGCAAAAATTGCAAGCGGAAGACTTGAGGGACAATCACAAATGAATGCGTAAAGTAAGTGCGTAAAATAGATGCGTAGTAAAGTAAATGCGTAAAGTAAAGAGGGATAGAGATGTTTATGGAAGTTCGACGAAGAATCGTCTACGTCTCCCCTTCTCGATGAGGATCGAGGTATCACTATATCGACTTGGCTTTAGGAGCTCCAAGCTAGCTTTTACAACCACGCCTCGATGCGTCTACTTGGCCTTGAGGGCTCCAAGGATAGCCACGAACTTTACAACCCACTCGAGAGTATTACTTTCACTCTTTTTCTACAACTCTTTTGATATTACAACTCTTTTAATCAACGCACACAAGAGATAGTAGAAAGCTTTGTAAGAGACAAGAGAGAGTGGAGTGGATTTGTGAAAATGCATCCTCAAAGGCCTATTTATACTAGTCTTGGACGCCAAGGTTCGGATCTTCTGTTTATGCTTCGGAACGTCCGATGTGATTGAAATCAATTTCCGTAATTTTGGGATGACTTCGGATCGTCCGTTCTTGACTTCGTAGGGTCCGAACATATGCTTCGGAGGGACCGATCAAACTTCGTTGCTTCCGAACAGTTCTTTCAGACAGTCTATGCACAGCTTCGGAAGGTCCGAACTCCAGTTCGTACCGTCCGAACATTCCCGCGTTTCCGGAGATTTGAAATCTTCAACACTTCGTAGCGTCCGAAATGTCCTTCGTAGCGTCCGAAATCTTACTCGATCAATCAGTCATATCAATTTGTCTCCGCATTGAAGTGATTTGATTGCTTGTGTTCGGAACGTCCGATCACGTCTTCGGAACGTCCGAACGCTCTCCTCGCAGCTTCCGAACAGCTTCTATTTTGCTTCTGAATTGCACAATTTCGGACCGTCCGAACCGAATGTCGGATCTTCCGAACGTAACCTGTTCTTAATTTCCTGCATGCCTCAATATAAAACATTAGTACATTTTTAATCCAAGTTTTGGTATCATCAAAACAAAAACTTTGGGATATGTTACAGCATTAAAAACATTAATCTCATCCTCGAGATTTGTATGCGTTTAAGGCGTAACATATATATATATATATATATATATATATATATATATATATATATATATATATATATATATATATATATATATATATATATATCAAGTTTGCATGTTAATGAAACGTGGCTCATCTTTACACATTTCAGGTGGCGCTCGGGCGCCGAACCTTCTGTCCAAGTACTCGGCGTTTTACACATTGGCGCTCGGGCGGTCAAAAACTACCGCCCGGACGCCACCTCTTCTGCCCGAAACATATATTTGATGAACACTGGCGCTCGGGCGGTCAAAAACTACCGCCAGGGAGCCAGACTCTCTGTCCCCAAGTTGTGTAATTCATATACTTGGCCTGATTTGGTCTCGTAATGGCCCGTCAATAATCACATTAGTTCAACTTCAATAATCTCAGGTTAATATAATCAAAATCTCAATGTTAACAGAATCAAGATCTTGGCCCTTATATTTCTCTCCCCCCTAAGATATGATTTCGTCCCCGAAATCACAAGCAATTAATCGTATCAATAAGGAGTATATACAAAACTGTATAAGAAAATTTACATTAGCGAAATAATTCTGGGAACTCTTATCTCATATCTGATTCAGTTTCCCAGGTTGCTTCTTCAATGTCATGATGAGTCCATTGAACTTTTACAAGTGGAATAGTCTTCGTTCTGAGTTGTTTTTCCTTACGATCAATAATCTGAATCGGTTTTTCTACATAGCTCAACGTCTCATCCAGTTCGGCCTCGTCTGGTTGACTAGCATGTGAAGCATCAAAAAGGTATTTCCTTAATAATGATACATGAAAAACATCATGTATCCCAGATAATGAAGGCAGTAAAGCGAGTCGATAGGCACGATCTCCTATCTTCTCGAGAATCTCATAAGGCCCAATGTATCGTGGAGACAATTTCCATTTCTTGCCAAATCTGACAACTCCTCTGAAAGGTGAAATCGTCAAAAATACTAGGTATCCTGCTTCAAATACCAACGGTCTACGTCGAACATTGGCATATTTGGTCTGTCTATCTTGTGCTGCCTTCATTTTCTTTCGAATTAACTTCACTTTTTCTGTCATATCTCTGATCATATCAGGTACAATCTCAGGCACTTCAGAGATATCATCCCAATAGAGAGGGGATCGACACTTCTTTCCGTACAACGCTTCGAATGGTGCCATCTCAATACTCGTCTGATAGTTGTTGTTGTACGAAAATTCACAAAGCGGCAATGCATCTTGCCAATTAGTGCTAAAATCAAGCACTACTGCTCTCAGCATATCTTCCAGTGTCTGGATAGTCCGTTCTGACTGTTCGTCGGTCTGTGGATGATATGCGGTACTCAGATGTAACTTCGTACCGAGAGCCTACTGTAAACTCTGCCAGAAGTGCGAAGTAAATAGAGGATCACGGTCTGATACAATTGACTTCGGCACTCCGTGTAATCTGACCACTTCTTTGACATAGATCTCTTCCATCTGGTCAAATCTGTACGTCATCTTGTACGGAATAAAACATATGGATTTTGTCAATCTATCAATCACGACCCAAATCGCATCACAACCTCGTGAGGAACGCGGCAATTGTGTCACAAAATCCATGGAAATGTGATCTCATTTCCATTAAGGAATGGATAAACTCTGTAATAAAGCTCCTGGTTTCTTTCTTTCTTCTTTCAAGTGCTGGCAATTCAGACATTTGGAACATTTGTTTCCACGAGAACTATCTTTTCAAATCATTATACATCTTTCTGCCACCAGGATGAATACTGAATCGACTGTTGTGCGCTTCTGACAATATCTGTCGTCTCAAATATGAAACATTCGACACAACCAGGCGATTATTCACATACAAGACGTTATCACGTACCTGATACTCCGATCGATGTCCTGTTCTAACCATTGATATTGATTTATGTACATTCTGATCAACTTTTTGAGCTGCCTTAATTCTTAAAATCAGCTCTGGTTCTACTTGCACCGTATAAAGTCTCAACGGTTTATAATCTGTTTCAAATGCTAATCCAGACAAACAGCAGTATTCTATCAAATTTGAAACACCGATCGTCGATAAGGATAAAGAACATACCTTTCGACTTAGTGCATCAGCTGTTGCATTAGACTTTCTTGGATAGTATTTGATTTCACAATCAAAATCTTTAAGCAAATCAAGCCATCTTCGCTGTCTCATATTCAATTCGGATTGTGAAAACAGATATTTTAAACTCTTATGATCAGAATATATCTCAAACTTTTCACCGTAAAGGTAGTGTCGCCATATCTTTAATGCAAAGACAATGGCTGCCAATTCAAGGTCATGAATTGGATAACAGGTCTCATGTGGTTCAAGGTCATGAATTGGATAACAGGTCTCATGTGGCTTAAGTTGTCTTGAGGCATAAGATATAACATGCCCTCGTTGCATCAGAACACATCCCAAACCACTGTGAGAAGCGTCGCAATAAACCACAAAATCACCAGTACCGGATGGAATAGTCAACACCGGTGCACTGGTCAACCTCTTCTTTAACTCCAGAAAACTGGTCTCGCATTCTTCAGACCAAACAAATGGAGCATTCTTCTGAGTCAGCTGAGTAATTGGTTTATCTATACTCGAGAAATCATTAATTAAACGACGGTAATATCCCGCTAAACCCATGAAACTGCGAATTTCGGGCACGGACGTCGGTCTTGGCCAAGAAATCACGGCTTCTACTTTACTGGGATCCACTGATATCCCGTCTCCGGATATAATATGACCTAGAAATACTACTTGTCTTAACCAAAACTCACATTTTGACAATTTAGCATATAATTTCTCAGCCCTTAAAATTCGAAACACAGTTCTTAAATGCTCAGCATGCTCACTCATATTCTTTGAAAAAATCAAAATATCATCGATGAAAATAATCACAAAATCATCAAGATATTTCTGGAAGATACGGTTCATCAATACCATAAATACAGCTGGAGCATTCGTCAAACCAAACGGCATGACAATAAATTCATATTGTCCATACCTGGTTCTGAATGCTGGCTTTGAGATATCAGAATCTCTAACTCTCAGTTGATGATATCCCGATCTTAAATCAATTTTGGAATATACCGAAGAACCCTGCAACTGATTGAATAAATCATCAATACGAGGCAAAGGATATTTATTCTTTACCGTTGCCTTGTTTAGTTGCCGATAGTCGATGAAGAGTCTCATCGAACCGTCTTTCTTTCTTACAAAGAGTACTGGAGCACCCCAAAGTGAAACACTCGGTCTGATGTACCCCTTGAACAGTAAGTCTTCTAACTGATCCTTCAATTCTTTCAATTCAACTGGTGTCATTCTGTACGGTGCTCTAGAAATCGGCACTGTACCTGGCATCAATTCAATGCTGAAGTCTATCTCTCTAACTGGAGGTAATCCCGGGATCTCATCTGGGAAGACGTCAGTAAACTCACGTACCACTGGCAGGTCTGCCAATGCTGGACTCGACTTCAGTAAATCTATTGAATATACAAGGAATCCCTCTGCTCCTTTCTGTAACAATCGAGTCATAGCTAATACGGATATTAAAGGAATTCTCGATCTAGAACCCTTACCGTAAAATTTCCACTCTTCAGCCATATCTGGTCTGAATCTCACTATCTTGTGGAAACAATCAACTGTCGCTCTGTACGTGGTCAACATATCAATACCGATAATACAATCAAAATTGGACAACCCAAGTACAATGCAATCTAATTCAATCTCATGCCCGTCATACTGTAGTACACAATGTTTTACAGAATTTACGGATATCAAACTTGTCCCCAAAGGCGAAGAGACAGACACTATAGTAACTAAAGACTCTACAGGCAATGCATGACTTAATGCAAATTGTTCATAATAAACGTATGTGAAGCACCGGTATCAATCAGTACATAAGCAGAGTAACCACATAAAGAACAGTTACCTGCCACAACGTCATCTGGTGCTTCCTGGGCCTGCTCCTCTCTCAAAGCGAATACCCTGGCCTGCTGTCTAGGAGGCTGGCTAACAGTCTGGCTACCTCCTCGCCTCTGCTGTGACTGAGCTGGCGCTGGCTGAAATGTGTGAACAGCAGCTGATCGTCTCTCAGTCTGTGCTGCTGATCCCGATGACTCGGCTCCCTGAGATCTTTGGGAACCTCTCTGTGGACACACTTTAGCAAAGTGTCCCGGCTATTTACAAATGTTGCAACTACCAGTCACTCCCTGGCATTTCTCAGTTGCATGTCTTCCTCCGCAAGTCTTGCAATAAACTCCAGTGTAACTATGGCTCTGTCTGGAACCACCGGAGCTGGAAGAACTGCTGCCAGATTTCTTGAATTGCTTTCCTCTGCCTTTCAAAAATTCTTTCTTCCCTCCACTGCTGCTGCCACTCTCAAATTTGGGAGGTGGTTGCTGTGGTCTCGGTGCTGGAGGCACAAATGAAGCCCCTTTCTGTCTCATCAGACCGGCTTCTGCTCCCTTGGCTCTGTTTAGGGCGTCAGTAAAATTATTCGGTCGCCCTGTGTTCACCAATGTAAAAATGTCGGGGTTCAGGCCATTGATGAACTGGTCAGCAGTAGCTTCCTCGCAGTCAGCCACATGTGGAGCAAATTTCAGCAAGGAGGAGAACTTTGACACGTACTCTTCTATGTTCATCTGTCCCTACTTTAAATTGGCAAACTCCGCCCCCTTGTCTTTTCGGTATGACACTGGAAAGAATCGTTGGTAGAATTGAGTTATAAATATATTCCAGGTAATAGTCGTACCTCTATGCTCCATGGCTCTCTTTCTCGTAATCCACCAGTCCTTTGCCACATCGTGTAACTGGTGTCCAATCAATTTCACTCTCCTCTCATCTGTATAGTCCAAGGATTCGAATAGCATTTCAATATCATCAAGCCAACTCTCGTATTCCACAGCGTTCTCTGTTCCTTTCAAGGTTGGCGGATGAAATGATTGACATCGTTTCAGTAACGTTTCCATTGGAGTCGGGGTGACATCCATTGGAGGATTTGATGTACTTCCCTGTTCTGGTACTCGTCTCGGAGGCATATCTGATAATCAAATAGATTAGTAACCAATACCACAATTCTGTTTCAATCCTCCTCTGATCATCTTACTGCTGATCTAGAATCGGTGCTGATCCAATCTCAATAAAACATATTACTATATCATATCAGATAAAGAAGTAACATGTATTAAAGCCGTAAGACATGCTATCATTCAAAAGCAGGAAAGAAAACCTCAATCTACCTCGCTCACTAGCCTCTTCTATCTCAATCTAAAGGATCTATCGCTCTGATACCACATGTTGTGGGGACCCGGACGCTAATCATCTTCTTAATCGTCATTGGGACTAATTCAATCAATTAAGATAAATAGGGTCTAAATTTTTTTTTAAAAAATGCGGAAGGTAATGGAATCATTCTATTATACAAACCAGTATAATAATACAAATCCTGTATAACATGCATCTGGATCAAAATTAGGTTCAACTACTACAATCAAGTAATAAAACCTATCTATATCCAAGTCCGGAATCACCACTCTAATCTCGATCTTTCTTCACCTCTGTGACCCTGAACTTGTCCCACCTGTTGCCATGCACACATACAAATAAGACAATAGTCGGATAACTCCGGTGAGATATAAATATCCCAGTATAAACAATGTATACATGCGATCATATAAAATATATATAAAAGCATAAACAAACATCAAAACATGTATCTGATCTGATTACATGAATCATTGACTCGTGATCTAATCTTATCTTATCTCTAATCTAGGGATCCCGATCTAATTTAGACTTTGGTATGCTGTATCGAATGTCTACAATAGACGTCGATCTACATCTAAGCTCATCGATACACCGTAAGTCTAGAGTCTTCGTGGTTCTGACAAAGACTCGGCGGTTCTGCCCTAGCTAGACTGATCTGCCCTAGACTCAAACTCTGGCTCTGCTATCATTCAATAGACTAAACATATCAATCTGATAATCTGCAAATATCATTGCAATAAAATAAAGTATGTGATTTAGGGAAACTCAAGTCAAACCTAACTCGAGTTGTGCAATTCCGAATCAACATTTATTTATACCTTTCTTGCTGTCGCTCTGATACAATCGAAGTCTTGACTCAAAGTCTGTCACAGTTCAATCTGGCAATGACAATATCAATATACTGTATCAATATTCTAATCAAATCACGACATCCTTGTTTTATCAAATTCTGACAGTACAATAGTACAGTCCTGCGATGCCGGTGATACCAAACCAGTATCTACTAATTCCAATAGTTTACAATCAACTGATAAAGATAAAAAATTGTATATTAATTAAATGTTTTATAATATAAATATATAGTTTTTGTTTTATTAAATTTTTAAATATTATATGTTTTATAATAAATTGTATAAAATATAAGTTGTTGTGTAATTATAAGTTTTTACTATTTTTACAGGTTTGATAAAACAAGAATAACCTTGGCGTTGCAAATGGGATTAAGATGATTCTTGGACCTGTAGAAAGTTTATTATAATATCTACAATATTGTTGACAAGCATGAGATAAAAATCCTCTCACAAGTGGGATCAAATTAAGCAACAATTAAATTTACCAAAGGAGTGGCAGTTTTACCATGCTCTAGTATTTTGACCATATCTCTCAAATTACTTGGTCAAATATTCTGAAAAAAATACCACCACTAGACAAATAAATTATCCACATGTTTCATTTTATGTGAAGAAGCAAATTCGGAGAAGAAGATTTTCAAAAGTGATGTGTAATATAATATTAATTTCTTGGAACACCAATGAAGACTTATGTGTAAAAAATAATATTTTATTTGTGGTTGTCTCCCCAAATTTGGCTATAAATAGGGGTGCATTTTAATGTATTGAGATATCCCTCATTCTATGAACAAACCTTTGAGTTCATAATATTTCTCTCTATATTTTTCCTTTATTTCTTCATTTAAATACAATTAGCATGTTAATTTTATATTCAAAGTTTTACACTTTGAATAATAAATAGCTAACTTCCTAAAGTTGAGATGATAAGGTGAAACTCTTGGCATGATAATAAGGTTATTAAAAGGTAAGAATCTATGTTTTATATTATTTAATCATTATTTATTGTTTATGTTATATTTATTTCTTTAAGCATTTTTATACCCTACTTATAAGTGGGAGTTTTGATTTATTGTTGCTATATGTTACACTAAATTCTTGGAACCATTTAAATGTTAGTTTGGTATTACCAATCATTTAAAGTGGATGCCTTGATTTATTATATATAAATATATTATAATATTAAATTTTTGGAACTATTTAAATGTTAGTTTGGTTTTACCAACCATTTAACTTGGATTCCTTGATTTACTATATATAATTATATCATAATAATATTTTCTTGGTACCATTTAAATGTTAGTTTGGTTTTACCAATCATTTAAAGTGGGAACCTTGATTTATTGTTTACAAATATATATAGCACAATAAATACTTGACCACATTTATAAGTTTTGGTATATATTATATACTTATAAGATAATAATATATAACATAATATAAATATGATTATTTAATATATTGGAACCATTTTATTAAGTGGATTTCAATATTGTTCATTAATGTTAATTTTATTAAAATGCCAAGAGTGGATCCTTTAATCTCAACTACTTAAATTAAAATTTGAACAATTAAAATTTACCCATTAAAGATTCAATTAAAATTAAAAAGAAACAAAAAAAAAACAAAAAGACATTGTAGTGGACTTGTAATTACCTTTGCTTTCCTGTGGATACGATATTCGGACTCACCGAATTATACTACTTGTGGACAACCTGCTCTTGGGAGTGCAACAATCAAAGTCGCAACAAGTTTTTGGCGCCGTTGCTGGGGAAGTATAATTCAATTTCAAGTCTATTTAATATTGTTTATAGTTTATTTTTCTTTATTTGAATTTTTATTGCTTTTGTGTGTTTTTTTCTTTTTATTTTGCATTTGCATGAGCATTTGGTCACGTACACTTAGTGGTCGACTCATTCGAAACAACCCTTTATTTTTACAAAACACGGCGGAAGAACCGATCCAAGAAAATGAAGATGAAATTCAATCTCAACATGATCATGATAGACGAAGAACACTTAGAGATCACATCAATCATACACGTACTAGTTCACCTTCATGTCTAGTTTTTCCCCCTGATGCATCTCATTTCAATTTTAAGCCTGGTATTATCCAAATTTTACCCAACTTTCATGGCTTAGATTCTGAAAATCCATACATGCATTTACGAGAGTTTGAAGAAGTGTGCAACACATATAATGATCTAAATTGTAGCATGAACACCATTCGCCTTAAGCTTTTTCCTTTTTCTTTAAAAGATAAAGCTAAAACTTGGCTACAAAATCTTAGATCGGGATCCATTCGAACTTGGGATGAATTGCAACAACAATTTTTGAAAAAGGTTTTTTCCATCTCATAGAACAAATTCTTTCAAAAGGCAAATCATCACTTTCACTCAAAAACAAGGAGAAACTTTTTATCAGTGTTGGGATAGATACAAAGAATTGCTTAATCTTTGTCCAGATCATGGTTTTGAAATTTGGAGAGTTGTTTCTCAATTTTATGAAGGCTTAACACCTAAAGATAGGCAAATGGTTGAATTTATGTGTAATGGAACATTTGAAGATAAAGATCCAAACGAGGCAATTGAGTATCTCGATTCATTAGCTAAAAATGCTCAAAATTGAGACACTATAGGTACAATCGAACCCTCAAACAAGATTCAATCTCCTACATCTGGTGGAGGTATGTACACTCTGAAAGATGAACATGATCTTCAAGCTAGATTTACCTCTTTGGCAAGAAAAGTTGAGGCACTTGAATTGAAAAAGAATGGTCAATTAAAATCTATTCAAGAAATTGTGTGTCACATCTATGATACAAGTGATCATTTTACAAAAGATTGTCCCACTTTGCCCTGTTTTAAAGAATGTCTCCATGAACAAGCCAATGTTTTGAACAATTTCAAAAGGCCAAATTTTGAACCATTTTCTCAAAATTACAATCCAGGTTGACGAAATCATCCAAATTTTAGTTGGAGGAATGATAATGCTGCACAATTTTCACAACCACATTTCCAAAATCAACAAAATTTTCAAAATTATGCACCTTATGTTCCTCCACCTAAAAGAAATTTGGAAGATACATTGAATTCTTTCATTGCAAAGCAAGAGTCTATCAATACTCAAACTGCTCAAACCATGACAGATTTGAAAGATACTCTTGCTAAATTTGCATCTGCACTTAATGTTCATGAGAAAGGTAAAATTCCTTCACAACCTCTGCCTAATCCCAAGGATCATCATTCACAAACTGGAACTTCTGGAACTCAACCGATGGATCAGGTAAAATCTGTTATTACCCTTCGAAGTGGTAAGGTTGTGGAAAAATCCATTCTTGAACCTTGTGAAGATGATGATAAATCAACTTCAAAGGGTAAGGAAGTGGAACCCATAACTTCCGAAGAGGAGGTTCAACAGACAGTGTCACCACCATTCCCTCATGCATTGAAAAATACAAAAAAATCAAATTTGAATTCTGATATATATGATATTTTTAAACAAGTAAAAGTTAATATTCTTTTATTAGATGCAATAAAACAGGTACCATCATATGCTAAATTTTTGAAAGACTTGTGCACTGTGAAAAGAAAATTGAATGTGAAAAAGAAAGCATTTTTAGCCGAACAAGTAAGTGCAATCATTCAAAATAATAATACTTTGAAATACAAAGACCCTGGTTGTCCTACTATTTCATGTATTATTGGAGAACGAAAGATTAAAAAAGCCTTGCTTGATCTTGGAGCTAGTGTTAATTTACTTCCATATTCAGTTTATCAAGAACTCAATCTAGGCGAGTTAAAATCTACTTCGATAACACTTTTACTTGCTGATAGATCTGTTAAAGTGCCAAGAGGTATGGTAGAAGACGTGTTGGTCCAAGTTGATAACTTTGTATATCCTGTCGATTTCATAGTTTTAGATACACAACCTATCGAAGCTTGTAATGCAATTCCTGTAATTCTGGGTCGTCCATTTTTAGCAACTTCTAATGCTCTTATAAATTGCAGGAATGGAATAATGAAGTTGTCATTTGGTAACATGACCTTGGAGCTCAACGTTTTTAATCTTTGTAAGCAACCACATGACAAAGGAGATGAAAGTGAAGATGAAAATCATATTGAAACTCTTGTGGAAGAAAACATTCAAGAAGGGAGTACTCGTGATCAATTAGATATTTGTTCAATTGAAACTGTTAAAGAAAATATTGAAATTGATCTTGATGATTTTATCAGGTATCACTCGTTACCAGGATCAGAGAAAGAATTTGATGCAAAATATGAGAACAAAGACGAACCACCCATATTGGAGTTAAAACCCTTGCCAGAAGAATTGAAGTATGCATTTCTTGGAGATGATGAAACATATCCGGTGGTAATTTCTTCCAAACTAGAAAGTGATCAAGAAGGTAAATTAGTTGATATGCTTAAAAGACATAAAAATGCAATTGGTTAGACACTAAAAGATCTTAAGGGCATTAATCCACTAATTTGCACACACAAAATTCACTTAGAAGAAAATGCAAAAACATCTCAACAACCACAAAGGAGATTAAATCCACACATGAAAGATGTTGTGAAAACTGATGTTCTCAAACTACTTGATGTTGGGATTATCTACCCTATTTCTGATAGTAAGTGGGTAAGCCCAACACAAGTAGTTCCAAAAAAATCTGGCATCACAGTGATAAAAAATGAAAAAGGTGAATTGTTAACAAGTCGAGTCCCATCTAGTTGGCGGATGTGTATTGACTATAGAAAATTAAATGATGCCACTAGAAAAGATCATTTTCCATTACCATTTTTGGATCAAATTTTAGAAAGAGTAGCTGGTCATTCCTACTACTGTTTTCTTGACGGATATTCAGGCTATTATCAAATTCCCATTGCACTCGAAGATCAAGATAAAACTACATTCACATGCCCTTTTGGAACATTTGCATTTAGAAGGATGCCATTTGGATTATGCAATGCCCCAGCAACATTTCAAAGATGTATGCTAAGCATTTTTTGCGACATGGTTGAAAATTGTTTGGAAATTTTCATGGATGATTTAATTGTCTTTGGGAATACATTTGATAATTGTCTTGAAAATTTGAAAAAAGTTTTAAAAAGATGCGAGGAAAAAGGTCTTATTTTAAATTGGGAAAAATGTCATTACATGATTACTTCTGGAATTGTATTGGGACATGTCGTGTCATCTCATGGAATTGAAGTTGATAAAGCAAAAGTTGATGTCATTGCCAATTTACCCCCTCCAAAAACCATTAAAGAAATTCGCTCATTTTTGGGACATGCTGGATTTTATAGGAGGTTTATAAAGGACTTTAGTTTAATCTCTAAACCCATTTGTAACCTCTTAACAAAAGACATTGCATTTGAGTGGACTCAAGAATGTCAAAATGCATTTGATAAAATCATTCGACATTTAACATCAGCTCCTATCATGCAACCTCCTGACTGGTCTTTACCATTTGAAATCATGTGCGATGCGAGTGATTATGCAGTCGGTGCAGTACTGGGTCAAAGAAGAAACGGTAAGCCTTATGTGATATATTATGCAAGTAGAACTTTAAACAATGCTCAAATGAATTACTCCACAACTGAAAAAGAACTACTTGTTGTAATATTTGCATTAGATAAATTTCGTTCTTATTTGATTGTATCAAAGACTACTGTGTTTACTGATCATTCTGCTATTAGATATTTGTTGACCAAACAGGATGCAAAGCCACGACTGATACGATGGATTTTGTTGCTCCAAGAATTTGACATTGTGATCAAAGATAAAAAAGGAACCGAGAATGTCGTAGCCGATCATTTATTGTAATTCCCGAGATTTAATTACTGTAATCAGACGTGATTAATTGACGTGATTAAGGTTATACGAACTCAAGTGACGAAGCCGGGCGTTGGTTTATTTTAAGCCAAGATGTTGAACCGAACATCTCAAGATGTTAGGCCGAACATCTCGCGCCCGAGCGGTAGAAAAGAACCGCCCGAGCGCCAATTTTAATTTTTGGACAGAATGTTTGGCGCTCGAGCGGTAGAATATTACCGCTCGAGCACCAGGAGATGCTCGGTTGAGGATCTGGACAGAGACTTCCGCGCCCGAGCGGTAATTTTTAACCGCTCGAGCGCGAGTCATGCAGAACCAAAACATGCCACGTTTATGACATGCACGAGTTATGTATATATATATATATGCATACAAACATTCTAATCAGCAGAAATCGAGAATTGAGGGGAAGTTTTACTTCTTGATTTTAGAATTCGATTTACGAGAAATCCGTCCGTCTGATTTTGAATCCGAGTACGGTATCGTGTTCCTATCGACGTAGGCTACAACTGGACGTATTACTACGTTTTGATATGATTTGAAATTATGATGTTGTTGAAATTGAATACACGTCATATATGATGTTCTTGACATGTTAGACATCATAGAATCGAAGTCAGATTAAGAAACGGACTGATTATGGAATTGTTATGATTTTCGGAATAGTTTTGGAGCCGATTTGATATCAGAATTGAGTTGTATTGATTATGAGATGTTAGAATTAATATCTAACTGATATGATATGGCTGGATATATTGAGATTATGCCGTTATGTTGTTGAAACAGAATTTGATTGAATTCTGATTATATCCAGTATTGATTGAGTGGTGTATTGATACCATACCCTCGATATTGTTATTGTCAGACTGAGTATTGACAGGCTTGGGGTTCGAGACTTCGACAGAATCAGAATATCAGAAAGAAAGGTATAAATTAATGTTGAGTTGGGATTGCACAACTCGAGTAAGGTTTGACTCGAGTCTCCCTAAATCACATACTTAGATTATTACATTGAGATTTGTAATTGATAAGATTGACGTTGTTGTCTATTGATTTATAGTCATTGCATGTATTGATTACTGAGTTGTTGAGTCATTGGCTGATTCGCCTAGTCACCGGCTGAGTCGTCCGGTTATTGACTGATTCGTCTAGCTATTGGCTGATTCGCTTATTTATTGACTTATTCGTCTAGCTATTGGCTGATTCGCTTATTTATTGACTGATTCGTCTATTTATTGGCTGATTCGTCTATCTATTGACTGATTCGTCTATCTATTGAGTGATTCGTCTAGCTATCGGCTGTTTCGCCTAGCTATTGGCTGATTCGCTTAAATCTTGACTGAGTCGTCAATTCTGTGGCTGTTTCGCCCAGACATCGGGATCCCTAGGTTAGAGTTGAGTCGAGTCTGAGACGACGCGTTGTTTGAGTCTGAGTGTGATTCATTATTTGTTATTGATTTATGTTTCTGATTTGATACATGTTATGAATGTTAATTATATGCTTTTATATATGTTTTTATATGATTGCATGTTTACATTGTTTATACTGGGAGTTATTCTCACCGGATTTATCCGGCTGTTGTCTTGTTTGTATGTGTGCATGACAACAGGTGGGGCAGGTTCAGGGTCACAGAGGTGAAGAAAGATCGAGATTAGCGTGGTGATTCCGGACTTGGACATAGATAGTTTTTATTATTTGATTGTAGTAGTTGAACCTAGTTGAATACTTGTAGATCATACAGGATGTGTATGTTTATGTTTAATATGTAATTTAAATTGAATTACATTACGTTTCCGCTTTGTATATTAAAAGAAAAAAATTTTAGACCCTGTTTATAATTGATTAATTAGTCCCAATGATGATTAAGAGCTTGATTAGCGTCCGGGTCCCCACAACAGGTGGTATCAGAGCGATAGATCCTTTAGATTGTGATAGAAGAGGCTAGTGAGCGGGGTAGATTGAGTTTTCTTTCCTTGCTTATGATTGCTAGCATGTTGTACTGCTTTATATAATACATGTTACCTGATTTATCTGATTTGATTTGTAATCTGTATTATTGGGAACGAATCTGAATTGATTCTCGATCAGCAGTAAGATGATCGGGAGGGAGATTGAATTGAAACAGATGTGTTGGATTGGGTCACTAATCCTTTTGAGTTTCAGATATGCCTCCTAGACGAATTCCAGAACAGGGTAGTACATCGAATCCTCCAATGGATGTAACACCGACTCCAATGGAAACCTTGCTGAAGAGGTTTCAATCATTCAAACCACCCACTCTGACGGGTACTGAGACATCAGTCGAGTGTGAGAGTTGGTTAGATAGCATTGAGATGATGTTTAATTCACTGGAGCACAGTGATGAGCGCCGGATTAAATTGATTGGGCACCAGTTGCTTGATGTTTCACAAAGCTGGTGGGTTACAATGAAGAGGGCCTTGGAGCAACGAGGTACGATTATTACTTGGGATGTATTTAAAACTGAGTTTTATCAGAGATTTTTCCCAATATCGTACAGAAAAGACAAGGGGGCGGAGTTTTCCAATTTGAGACAGGGTCAGCTGAACATTGAAGAATATGTGACCAAGTTCTCTACCTTGTTGAAGTTTGCTCCACATGTGGCTGGAAATGACGAAGCTGTTGCCGATCAGTTCATCAATGGCTTGAATCCCGATATATTTACATTGGTGAACACAGGGCGACCCAATAACTTTGCTGATGCTATGAATAGAGCAAAGGGCGCTGAGGCGGGCCTGATAAGGCAGAGAGGAGCTGCATTTGTTCCTCCAGTGTTGAGACCACCGCAACCCCCTCCCCGATTCGAGAGTGGCAGTAGCAGTGGTGGAAGAAAAGATTTTCTGAAGGCTAGAGGAAAGCAGTTTAAGAAGCCTGGCGGCAGTTCTTCTAGCTCTAGTGGTTCTCAGCAGAGTTATACTGACGTTTACTGCGGAAATTGTGGTGGGAGACATTCCACTAGGCAATGCCAAGGAGTACTTGGTAGCTGCCACTTCTGCAAGCAACAGGGACATTTTGCCAGAGTATGTCCACAGAGAGGTTCCCAAAGATCCCAGGGAGCTGAACCATCTGAACCAGCGGCACAGTGGAGTAGACGATCAGATGTTGTTCCTTCATTTCAGCCAGCACCATCTCAGTCACAGCAGAGGCCAGGAGGAAGCCAGATAGTCGGCCAGCCTCCTAGACAGCAGGCCAGATTATTTGCTTTGACCGAGGAGCAGGATGAGGAAGCACAAGATGAGTGATGTTGCAGGTAACGATTCTTGATATAATTATCCTGCTTTTGTACTGATAGATGCGGGTGCTTCACCTATATTTATTTCTGAATGATTTGCATTGAGTTATGCATTGCCTGTTGAGTCCTTATTTATTGTAGTGTATACCCTTGCTCCGTTGGGGAGAGTTTTTATAACAGTGAATTCTGTAAAATATTGAATACTACAGTAGGATAAGAGTGAGATTGAGTTAGATCGTGTGGTAGCTTGTATTGTACTAGTGTTGTCTGATTTTGGAACTGCATTACTGATATTGATATGCTGACCAAGTACAGAGCTACCATAGATTAGTTTCAGAAGATGGTGAGAATCAGACCTGAGATGACCAAGAGATGAATATTGTACGATAAGAATTCTAGACTGAGAATTCTTTTGATATTCGTACTAGCTATGACTCAATTATTACAGAAAGGAGCAGAGTGACTCCTTATGTATTCAGTTGATTTACTGAAGTTGAGTCTATCATTGGCTGATTTACCAATGATATGAAAATTATTGATGTTTTCCCCGATAAGACTTCAGATATGATTTCAGTCCGAAAGATTGATTTTAGCAGAGTTAAACCGTGATTAGTCAGCTGAGGTTGACATCAATGTCAGACAGTTGCGGTTTATGAGTTTAGCATGTTTTGAATTTGATTGAATATTGATGATATTCTGAATACATATTTGAGACTGATTGTAGACAACGAAGATTATGTTGTATCGTCCGAATCAGAGCTGATTTTGAAACGATAACAGTTCAAAAAGCTGATTAGAATGTTTAGAACTCAATATCGATAATCAGAACAGAGTGTCGATCAGAGTAACAGATATGTGATTGTGTATGTTGTATGAGATTGATTATTCTGTGATATCAGATGTGTCAGAAATGTACAGCAAAGCTTGATAGTAATAGTCAGAGCCGAATACCAGGTAGGTATTTCTTCTTTAATTTATGTTATTAACTGATTTGTGTATATCAAATAGTTCGAATCAGAAAGAACAGATATTGTTAGAAGCTTACAGTCAGGGATTCAGTGTTCAGTCTGATGATTGAGACTGTATTGTATTCGAACAGATAGTTGTGATATAGACAGATGAGATCAGTTATAACAGAATGGTATGGAAATGTTGGCAGAATTTGTACTGATATGTCTAAATCGCTAACAGAAAAAAATAGAAAGATAGAAATCAGAAGAATTATTACAGAATTGTAAAGTTCTAAATAGAAATGGGAATACATTTCTATAGTCTTCGTAATGAAATTACCGTCATTTTACAGATTGTAATATGATATGATTAAGATTGACAGATTGTTCAATCTATATCTATCAGTTTGTACTAGATAATGTACAAACATGATCAAATGACACAGATTGATGTCAGAAAAGTGGTCAGAAAGATCAGAATGCCACCATAGAACGTATCAGATTGTGATTTTTTTTGATTGATTGTGTACTTATGATAGAGTATACCATGAGCTCTCTCTTGGATTGTTTCGTAGATTGACGGATAATCAGAGCGAATTATCCGGATACTGGAGAATATCCAGGAACTGTAGTGCTAGATTTTAGCACTAGTTGACATGATTCATTACCATTTTGTGAATTGTCGTACAACAACAGATATCAGACGAATATTGAAATCGCTTCTTCGAAGCGTTGTACGGAAAGATATATGGATCCTCTCTTTATCGAGATGATATCTCTGAGGTTCTTGAGATTGGATCTGAAATGATCAGAGATAGGACTGGAAAGAATGAAGCTAATTCAGAAGATGAGACAAACTTAATATACCACGTCGGACGATGACTGTTGGTATTTAAGACTGAAGATTGAATATATCCTTGATTGGGATAAACAGCTTTGATAACAGCTAATGGTGTTGAATTGTTATGAGCTGTTGATTGATATATACGGATGTTGTATAGTCAGTATTGTGAGATTGATTTCAGAATGGATTCATTGAGATGAGTTTTCTGATTAAACTCTGTTATCCATTTATTCTGATATATCTGAATTGATTGTTTGCGAGTTCGAGGACGAACTCAGATCTAAGAGGGGGAGAAATGTAATGCCCGAGATTTAATTACTGTAATCAGACGTGATTAATTGACGTGATTAAGGTTATACGAACTCAAATGACGAAGCCGGGCGTTGGTTTATTTTAAGCCAAGATGTTGAATCGAACATCTCAAGATGTTAGGCCGAACATCTCGCGCCCGAGCGGTAGAAAAGAACCGCCCGAGCGCCAATTTTAATTTTTGGACAGAATGTTTGGCCCTCGAGCGGTAGAATATTACCGCTCGAGCGCCAGGAGATGCTCGGTTGAGGATCTGGACAGAGACTTCCGCGCCCGAGCGGTAATTTTTAACCGCTCGAGCGCGAGTCATGCAGAACCAAAACATGCCACGTTTATGACATGCACGAGTTATGTATATATATATATATATATATATATATATATATATATATATGCATACAAACATTCTAATCAGCAGAAATCGAGAATTGAGGGGAAGTTTTACTTCTTGATTTTAGAATTCGATTTACGAGAAATCCGTCCGTCTGATCTTGAATCCGAGTACGGTATCGTGTTCCTATCGACGTAGGCTACAACTGGACGTAAGTTTTACTACGTTTTGATATGATTTAAAATTATGATGTTGTTGAAATTGAATACACGTCATATATGATGTTCTTGACATGTTAGACATCATAGAATCGAAGTCAGATTAAGAAACGGACTGATTATGGAATTGTTATAATTTTCGGAATAGTTTTGGAGCCAATTTGATATCAGAATTGAGTTGTATTGATTATGAGATGTTAGAATTAATATCTAACTGATATGATATGGCTGGATATATTGAGATTATGCCGTTATGTTGTTGAAACAGAATTTGATTGAATTCTGATTATATCCAGTATTGATTGAGTGGTGTATTGATACCATACCCTCGATATTGTTATTGTCAGACTGAGTATTGACAGGCTTGGGGTTCGAGACTTCGACAGAATCAGAATATCAGAAAGAAAGGTATAAATTAATATTGAGTTGGGATTGCACAACTCGAGTAAGGTTTGACTCGAGTCTCCCTAAATCACATACTTAGATTATTACATTGAGATTTGTAATTGATAAGATTGACGTTGTTGTCTATTGATTTATAGTCATTGCATGTATTGATTACTGAGTTGTTGAGTCATTGGCTGATTCGCCTAGTCACCGGCTGAGTCGTCCGGTTATTGACTGATTCGTCTAGCTATTGGCTGATTCGCTTATTTATGGACTGATTCGTCTATTTATTGACTGATTCGTCTATCTATTGACTGATTCGTCTAGCTATCGGCTGTTTCGCCTAGCTATTGGCTGATTCGCTTAAATCTTGACTGAGTCGTCAATTCTGTGGCTGTTTCGCCCAGACATCGGGATCCCTAGGTTAGAGTTGAGTCGAGTCTGAGACGACGCGTTGTTTGAGTCTGAGTGTGATTCATTATTTGTTATTGATTTATGTTTTTGATTTGATACATGTTATGAATGTTAATTATATGCTTTTATATATGTTTTTATATGATTGCATGTTTACATTGTTTATACTGGGAGTTATTCTCACCGGAGTTATCCGGCTGTTGTCTTGTTTGTATGTGTGCATGACAACAGGTGGGGCAGGTTCAGGGTCACAGAGGTGAAGAAAGATCGAGATTAGTGTGGTGATTCCGGACTTGGACATAGATAGGTTTTATTACTTGATTGTAGTAGTTGAACCTAGTTGAATACTTGTAGATCATACAGGATGTGTATGTTTATGTTTAATATGTAATTTAAATTGAATTACATTACGTTTCCGCTTTGTATATTAAAAGTAAAAAATTTTAGACCCTGTTTATAATTGATTAATTAGTCCTAATGATGATTAAGAGCTTGATTAGCGTCCGGGTCCCCACATTTATCGAGACTAGTAACAGGATCATCTTGTGAAATGACACCAATTAACGATAATTTTCCTGATGAACATCTATTTTCAGTTACTACTACACCTTGGTTTGCTAACATAGTAAATTTTCTTGTGACAGGAAAAATGCCACCGCAATGGAGTTCCCAAGATAAAAGAAAATTTTTGAATGAGGTAAAAAACTTTTATTGGGATGATCCGTATCTGTTCAAGTATTGTCCAGATCAAATTTTTCGACGTTGCATACCCGACAATGAGGTAAGTATTGTCATTAAATTTTGTCATTCAGAAGCATGCGGAGGACATTTTTCTTCAAAGAAAACGGCTGCAAAAATATTGCAGTGTGGATTTTATTGGTCCACTTTGTTTAAAGACACACACGAAATCTGCAAGATCTGTGAAAATTGTCAAAATTTGGGTGCGATTTCAAAGAGAAACATGATGCCTTTGAATCCTATCATTGAAATTGAAATATTTGACTGCTAAGGAATTGATTTTATGGGACCTTTTCCACCGTCGTTTGGATACTTGTATATTTTAGTTGCAGTTGATTATGTTTCCAAATGGATAGAGGCAATTCCATGTCGAACAAATGATCATAAAATCGTCATCAAATTTTTAAAAGAAAATATTTTTAGTAGATTTGGAATTCCTTGAGCCATGATAAGTGATGGGGGAACTCACTTTGTTAATAAACCATTTTCTTCATTAATGAAAAAATATGGTATTACTCATAAAGTAACTACTCCTTATCATCCCCAAATAAATGGACAAGTTGAATTAGCTAATAGGGAGATAAAGAAAATTTTCCAAAAAACTGTTAACTCAAATAGAAAAGATTGGTCTCTGCGACTTAATGATGCACTTTGGGCATATCGAACAGCTTTTAAAACATCTTTGAATATGTCTCCCTATAGGTTGGTTTATGGAAAACATTGTCATTTGCCTGTGGAATTGGAACATAAAGCTTATTGGGCGATCAAAACTTTAAATTCAAGCATGGATGATGCCAACAAATTGCGTAAATTGCAACTTAATGAACTTGATGAACTCAGAAATGACGCGTATGAGAATTCAAGGATTTATAAAGCAAAAATCAAATCATTTCATGATAAAAAAATTCTTAGAAAATCTTTTGAGATTGGTAAAAAAATTTTGCTTTATAATTCTCGACTTCACATATTCCCAGGAAAATTACGATCAAGATGGACATGCCCATATGTTGTAAAGCATGTGTATCCTTATGGAGCTGTGGATATTGAAAATCCTAAAAATGGTGATGTTTTTAAAGTGAATGGACAAAGGCTTAAACCATTTTTGGAAAATGAAATCTTTCAAGAAGAGTTTATTTCCCTTTCTGATCCTTAAATTTTTATGTTGCATTTAATTTTGTTTGTTTTTATTTCAGGTTTCCTCAATCTTTTTATTTTCTCGGTTAAATGGCGGATAACGGTACTCCGTGACTCTCATAGTCGGTTAAATTAGTTTCCTACAATTGCTGATACAAAAATAAAAAAAAATTCATTTCTTTTCTTTTCAAAATGGATGAAATTCTCTCAAAAATTTGTAAATATTTTCCCTCTGTTTCTGAAAATGTTCTAAGAAAAATTTATGCAGGAAGGTGTGAAAGATTGAGATTGCTAATGCAAAAAGGAATTCCAGAAGATATTCGTCTTGTAATAGAAGCTAAGGTCCGATTAGGAGGAGAAGTTCCACAATCATTGCTCATTCGATATTTGCCTGGATTAGGAAAAAGCACTTATGCGAAAAAACGAAGGGCCAAAAGGTTAGGGGTTTGTCATAAGTGTGCAAGATGGACTTGTGACAAACGATGCAGATCTTTGGGATGTGTTTCCGATAACAGAGAAGATAAAATTGGTTTCATTAAGAATGGGCTGAGTAAGGAGTCTTTGGATAACATCTTATTGACTCTTGAGACGCATTCTAGTGGACATGTGCATATTGAACTTCTCCGTTTATGGAAACAATTCCAAGATGAGCGTCATAGTCTTGGGAATTTGACTAAAAAAGACCATGTTTGCCAATTTATAAGAAAATTGGATGGGAAGCATATCCTCGACTCATAGAAAGCGTTGAAGCCGTTTCTGGACGTAAAACCAGAGGAAAATTGTGAGCCACAATCACACTACTGTTTATATGCATGTGTGTCATTATTGTTTTTACTATTTATTCTGTTCACAGCCGTGACCCATAGTTTTGTCATGATAACATATTACCCCTATAAAATCTCTCATCTTTCTCTCTATTTTCGCAGAAAAAAAAAGGTAAAAACATGGCTGGATCCTCTACACAAACATTGAAAAATATTTGTGTATTTTGTGGGTCGAGTCCTGGAAAAAGTGAAGTGTTTGTAGAAGCAGCGAATAATCTTGGAAAGATATTGGCTGAGAGAAAAATTCACTTGGTATATGGGGGAGGTAATATTGGGTTAATGGGATCTGTTTCAACATCTGCTCATCTTGGAGGTAGTCAGGTTTTGGGTATTATTCCTACAGCTTTAGCTGAAGGAAATATTTCAGGTGTTACGATTGGGGAGGAATTAAAAGTTTCTTCTATGTATGAAAGAATCACTCAAATGATTGAAAATTCTGATGCTTTTATCGCACTACCAGGTGGTTTTGGTACATTAGAAGAAATTGTTCACACTGTTTCTTGGTCACATCTTAATATCCATAATAAACCTGTGGGCTTGTTGAATATCAATAATTATTATGACAGTTTGTTGACATTTCTTGATAAAGCTGTGGAACAGAATTTCATTTCAGAAAATTCACGACGGATGCTTATCTGTGCTTCGAATGCCGACCAATTAATTGATGACTTGGAAGCTTTTGTTCATAAGCCAGATCCGATGATAACAAAGATCAATTGGTTGCAATCAAGAAGTAAGAAAAGGAAGTTGGATCATTGATTCAAAAGTCGTGGATTGGTTTGCGTTTGTTTCAGTTTGTTATCTTCAATAAAATTCCAGGTGATATCTCTTTCATTATGTACTCTTTATTAATAGCTATTTTGACATTAGGGACAATGTCATATTCTGATTGGGGGGAGAACAAATTTAAAATTTAAAAAAAATAACAAACAAACAAACAAATATTTTTTTAAAAAAAAAATTTTAATATTATTTTAAAATAAAACCATGTTTATTGTTTGTACCTTAGTAATTTTTGCAAAAATGTCATAATTTACATATTTGAAAGATTTAAATTAGAACATGTATTAATCTATTTAAGAATGTTTAAATTTTTATTTGAAAAAAGGTCATTTTTAATATTCTGATCAATATAAAAATATGATTTATGAAATCTTTTTGAGTGATTAACCATTGTGATAAAATTAGGTATTAAAGTATATGGCCCAAGATATACCTTATAAGAGTGCCTAAAATTTTAAACTCACACATATTTTGTGAGTGAGTGGAGAGGACTGAGAAAACAGCTTTCGAGCCTCTATTGATCATGATAGAGACTATCTATTGTTTAGATCTTGAGTTCTTATTTTGAAAAAAAAAATGATATTTCTTGAAAAAAAAGAGGAGAAAAAAAAAGAAAGATATTGAAGATCTATGTAATTTTTAAGTTATATGCTACGACCCATATATCTCTCATAAAAAAAAAAGAAAGAAAGAGAGAAAATTATTGTAAAAATTAAATAAATATGTAGTCAAGAAGCATAAACTTAGTCTGATTCCATGATGTTATGAAAAAAAAAACATTATCAGGAAAAAAATTATATATAATAAGAACAAATAGATTTTGAATCAATGGATTTTCTATCTTTTGATTTGGTTGGCTCGTTTGTCTGTCTGCATTCTGTAAACCATTTCCTTGAGCATTTATCTGTATTCCAACTTCATGAGAGAAATCGTTGCCATAAATTTGAAACATTTATTAACCTGTGAGGATATGGAGTTGAGGCTCTTACTAGGAATTTCTGAAGGCCGTGTACATTTAACTACCTGAAATAAGCTTTGAATTGATCATCTCAAATTATTTCACAAATTATAATTATGATGATCTTGATATAACTTAGACAGTTTTCAAATTTAATTTAAACACTTAGATAGTTTAGATTATATTTCTATTTAAATTAATCAATATGTTTTGTATTGCTATTAACGCTTAAATTGCTAGGGACTAGCAATAAGCTGGTTGGGGAGTGTGATAAAGATAAAAAATTGTATATTAATTAAATGTTTTATAATATAAATATATAGTTTTTGTTTTATTAAATGTTTAAATATTATATGTTTTATAATAAATTGTATAAAATATAAGTTGTTGTGTACTTATAAGTTTTTACTATTTTTACAGGTTCGATAAAACAAGAATAACCTTGGCGTTGAAAATGGGATTTAGATGATTCTTGGACCTGTATAAAGTTGATTATAATATCTACAATATTGTTGACAAGCATGAGATAAAAATCCTCTCACAAGTGGGATCAAATTAAGCAACAATTAAAGTTAACAAAGGAGTGACAGTTTTACCATGCTCTAGTATTTTGACCATATCTCTCAAATTACTTGGTCAAATATTCTGAAAAAAATACCACAACTAGACAACTAAATTATCCACATCTTTCATTTTATGTGAAGAAGCAAATTCGGAGAAGAAGATTTTCAAAAGTGATGTGTAATATAATATTAATTTCTTGGAACACCAATGAAGACTTATGTGTAAAAAATAAAATTTATTTGTGGTTGTCTCCCCAAATTTGGCTATAAATATGGGTGCATTGTAATGTATTGAGATATCCCTCATTCTATGAACAAACCTTTGAGTTCATAATATCTCTCTCTATATTTTTCCTTTATTTCTTCATTTAAATACAATTAGCATGTTAATTTTATATTCAAAGTTTTACACTTTGAATAATGAATAGCTAACTTCCTAAAGTTGAGATGATAAGGTGAAACTCTTGGCATGATAATAAGGTTATTAAAAGGTAAGAATCTATGTTTTATATTATTTAATCATTATTTATTGTTTATGTTATATTTATTTCTTTAAGCATTTTTATACCCTACTTATAAGTGGGAGTTTTGATTTATTGTTGCTATATGTTACACTAAATTCTTGGAACCATTTAAATGTTAGTTTGGTATTACCAACCATTTAAAGTGGATGCCTTGATTTATTATATATAAATATATTATAATATTAAATTCTTGGAACCATTTAAATGTTAGTTCGGCTTTACCAACCATTTAACTTGGATTCTTTGATTTACTATATATAATTATATCATAATAATATTTTCTTGGTACCATTTAAATGTTAGTTTGGTTTTACCAACCATTTAAAGTGGGAACCTTGATTTAGTGTTTACAAATATATATAGCACAATAAATACTTGACCACATTTATAAGTTTTGGTATATATTATATACTTATAAGATAATAATATATAACATAATATAAATATGATTATTTAATATATTGAAACTATTTTATTAAGTGGATTTCAATATTGTTCATTAATGTTAATTTTATTAAAATGCCAAGAGTGGATCCTTTAATCTCAACTACTAAAATTAAAATTTGAACAATTAAAATTTACCCATTAAAGATGCAATTAAAATTAAAAAGAAACAAAAACAAAAACAAAAAGACATTCTAGTGGACTTGTAATTACCTTTGCTTCCCTGCGGATACGATATTCGGACTCACCGAATTATACTACTTGTGGACAACCTGCTCTTGGGAGTGCAACAATCAAAGTCGCAACATCAACCAACGTACAAATCTGACATCAATTCTAGTCAATCTCATTCTGAAAATCATAACAATTCCATATTCAATTCGTTTCTTAATCTGACTTTGATTCTATGATGTCTACTATGTCAAGAACACTATATATGAATTGTATCTGATTCTGGACATAGCATAATTTCAAGACATATCAAAACTTAACAAAACTTATGTCCAGTAGAAGCCTGCGTCGATAGGAACACAGTACTGCAGTCAGATTCAAAATCGGACGGACGGATCGAAATATAAAGGCGTAAAGATTTTCGGAGGATTTCTCGTTCCTTTTCTTTGTTTTTCCCCATTTCTGAAGGCAAGCGTTATATATATATATATATATATATATATATATATATATATATATATATATATATATATATATATCAAGTTTGAATGTTAATGAAACGTGGCTCATCTTTACACATTTCAGGCGGCGCTCGGGCGGTCACAACTTACCGCTCGGGCGCCGAACCTTCTGTCCAAGTACTCGGCGTGTTACACATTGGCGCTCGGGCGGTCAAAAACTACCGCCCCGGGCACCACCTCTTCTGCCCGCAACATATATTTGATGAACATTGGCGCTCGGGCGGTCAAAAACTACCGCTCGGGCCCAGAACTCTTTGTCCCCAAGTTGTGTAATTCATATGGTTGGCCCGATTTGGTCTCGTAATGGCCCGACCATAATCACATTAGCTCAACTTCAATAATCTCGGGTTAATATAATCAAAATCTCATATTAACAGAATCAAGATCTTGGCCCTTACATAAATCATCTTGATCAAGGTGTGTTCTTGGAAGCTTGTAGATTGGTTCAACCTTTCAAGAGCTAAGTTGTTCACAACTTAGTTGGAGCCAATAATCAATCCTTGTGATTGATAGGTAAAAAACTAAACACACTATGTATGATTTTGTGTTTTTTATTTGCTACACACTAAGTGTGGTGCTCGGTTTTGCTATTGTAAAATGTTTTTTTGAAACTTCCGTTGCGTGTCCGTACACCCGTAACCGATCCCATTTCAAGAGCTATCAAGAGCTTAGGTTACTTTTTGTGTATTTAGTATTGTGTAGCAAATACTTGATATTATAATGACGACAATTTCTTATCGCACGAGAAAATTCGACACAACAAATCGAGGGCCAATCGAGGGGCTTTTTTGGGGCGCTTGTTAATGCCCAAATAAAAAAAATATTAAATTTGTGTTGGCCGGAATCCGGCGACGGACCTCCGGAAACGACGATGACGACTAGGGTTTCCAAAAGTGTTTTGGAATATCAAAGTGTCACGGGCCTTGAGTTGTTGGGTCATTAGATGGTTGACATATTTTGTGAAATTTAAATAGATCAAAATATTTTTGGTGAAAAATATCTTTTTAAGCCCTTAAGTTTAAATCTACAAAATTTGTATATATTATCTAATAAAATACCTAATTGAAGGTGGACTTTAATTATTTATAGTAAATGGTGATTTACAAGAAATTAGATTATAAAAAAATTAATTAGAAAGTGAAAGAAAGAGTTTGTTTACTTTGTTATTTTAATTTATAATGGTGGCGGTAAGTGATTGGATCGAGATATATTGTAAGGCCCGAGAATTTGATTACCATAATCTGAAATGATTTGGTGATAATTGATAAAGATAAAAAAATGTATATTAATTAAATGTTTTATAATATAAATATATAGTTTTTGTTTTATTAAATGTTTAAATATTATATGTTTTATAATAAATTTTATAAAATATAAGTTGTTGTGTAATTATAGTTTTTACTATTTTTTTACAGGTTCGATAAAACAAGAATAAACTTGGCGTTGAAAATGGGATTAAGATGATTCTTGGACCTGTAGAAATTTGATGTTAATATCTACAATATTAGTGGCAAGCATGAGATAAAAATCTTCTCACAAGTGGGATCAAATTAAACAACAATAAAAGTTACCAAAGAAGTGACAGTTTTACCATGCTCTAGTATTTTGACCATATCTCTCAAATTACTTGGTCAAATGGTTAAAAAAAATACCACAATTCAAACAACTCAGATATCTACATGTTTGTTTTTATGTGGAGAAGAAAATTCAGATTGGAAGATTTTCAAAAGTGATGTGTATTAAAATATTAATTTCTTGGAACACCAATGAAGACTTATGTGTAAAAAATAATATTTTATTTGTGGTTGTCTTCCCAAATTTGGCTATAAATAGGGGTGCATCGTATTGTATTGAGATGTCCCTCATTTTATGAACAAACCTTTGAGTTCATAATTGTGGGGACCCGGGCTCTAATTCATTTCTTTGGGATTAAATGGATCTATGAGAAAATGTGGGTCAATTTTTTTTTTTTGCTTTCTAACATTAATTCAAATGTTATTACTATGCATAATCTTTCTTTATTAATTTTACAACATACATAATGTACAACATAATAAACAAGTTTTATTCTAACACATCACTCCAAACTAGTGTTTAATATACAATACCAAAATACAACTAGTCCAAGTCTAATACAGCTACTAGTCATCTTCAGCGCCCGTAGTCACCACGCTATGTCCATCTCTCATCTCTGTCTCGACCCAGATCCTGCCCCACCTGTTGTTATGCACACATACATACATAACAACAGCCGGAAATTCCTGTGAGAACAAATCCTAGTATAAACATGTATACATGCATATAATCAATCTAAAACATGAAACATGCTATTATGAATGATATCCATATAAACATGCAATGCAAATCAAATCATGTCTGGACTCGACTCGACTATACTCTAGGGATCCCGGTGTGAATAAGACGATCTATCACCTACCCTCTCAATCGGGGTGACTGTAGTCTTATTCCTAGACTTCAGCCTGATCTATATCCACATCTACAATAGGAGACTGATCTTCCCCTAAGCTGTGATATCACAGAACGTCTAGAAGTTTGACTGTTCTGTCAAGACTCCCTATCTTAAATGCAATGAATAACAATCTGTAAACAAAGCATAATCATCTCAAAAGATTTGAATACAAGTCTATAAACAAATCACAATCATATTACAAGATAAACAATAAATCTAGTATGTGATTTTGGTTGGGAAACTCAAATGGGATCTCATTTGAGTTGTATCTCCCCAAACAAAACATGCATTATACATTTCTTGCCGAATAATCTGTCGTCGTCAAAGCCTCGAGTTTAAAGTGGCCAATACAAATCTGAAATATCAATGTCTAGATATCATCTATCCACCATATACAATCCAGTAATCGATTTTGATACAATTTAACGGCATAAAAGCGTAATCTCGAGATGCCGATAATATCAACAAGTCGAATATCAGTCTATCCATATCACCAACTCATACACAAGCATATTCATCTCATAACTTCAATATGCTGCATAAACTTATCATATATATGTTGTAATTCAATAACAAGTGCATACGATACCGTTCTTTCGATCCGATTCCGATTATAACATCATAACCATCACAAGAACATCTAATACTCATCATATCTGATTTCTCTCAACATCTTAACTTCAAAACAAGTTAAAAATGAACAATACTTACATCCTTGGATAACTCTTGATGCAAGGAGCAAGAATCTCAACTCGTATCGAAAATCAGACCACTATTTCATTCAAAATCACAAATCAAAGATCAAAGGAAATGGAAGCTTTCTTCCTAGATTCTCTCGGCCCTCAGCACTCTGAATGCAAGGAATGAAGACACATAACCTCTTATTGCATGGTAGGGGCAAGTGTCTCATTTTTCACATTACACGCAAGACCGCGGGTGCGGTGATCTCCTCAGCGCGGGTGCGCTGCGCCTTCGGAAACTCTATCATTTTTCTAAAATCATCGATCGCGGGTGCGGTCCTGTTCTGCACCGCAGGTGCGGTGTGGCTTCGGTAAAAATCGCCAACTTTCTATCTATGCACCGCGGGTGCGGTGTTGCTTCGGCAGCACATTCAAAATTCCAGAATTAATAACCGCGGGTGCACTCTTGTTCTAAGCGCGGGTGTGGTCTAGCAAACTCCTAATTTCTCATGTCATGTATTCTCACATCTTCCGAGTCTCATATTAATGAATACTAATAAATCTTGAGCCTTACAATAATATTTCTCTCTTTGTTTTTCCTTTATTTCTTCATTTAAATATAATTAGCATGTTAAATTCATATTCAAAGTTTTACACTTTGAATAATGAGTAGCTAACTTCTCAAAGTTGAGATGAAAAGGGGAAACTCTTGGCATGATAATAAGGTTATTGAAAGGTAAGAATCTATGTTTTATATTATTTAATCATTATTTATTGTTTATGTTATATTTATTTGTTTAAGTATTATTATACCCTACTTATAAGTGGGAATTTTGATTTATTGTTGCTATATGTTACACCAAAATATTTGAACCATTTAAATGTTAGTTTGGTATTACCAACCATTTAAAGTGGATGCCTTAATTTATTATATATTTGTAATGCCCAAGAATTAATCACTGTTAATTAACGAGTATTGAATACTAATTTAATGTGATTACGAAAGGGCTAACCGAGACACGAAATGAGTTTCATGAGAGTTGGAAGTGTGCAAGGACAGTAGCATCGGCGCACATGCGCGACAAGTACGCGTGCACATGCACAAGACGTCCAGAGAATTCGGCGCACATGCGCGACGTATATGCGCGCACATGCGCGAGAGGTCCAGAGAGTTGGCGCACATGCGCGACTTAAACTCGCGCATATGCGCGAGGGTACCCGAGAGTTGTGAAGAATTCCTCGTGAATATGCGCTGAACAGGGGCGCGCCTATGCGCGAGCTGCCGTGTTGCCACGCGCCGAGACATATGGTCTCGCGCATATGCGCCGGTTGATGTCGCGCAAATGCGCTAGACGTGTTGCCTGTAGGATCGGCCATTTGCTTTACATGCGTGAAGGTATATATATATATGTATATATATATACAAACGTACGAAATCATTCAGAAAAACGAGAAATCGAGAAAACGCTGTCAAAATTGGTTCTTGAATCTTAGGATCGCGATTGTGCAAAATCCGTCCGTCTGATTTCGAATCCGACTTCGGTACCGAGTTCCTAACAACGTAGGCTACAACTGGACGTAAGTTTTACTACGTTTTGACATGTTTTGGAATTATGATATTGTCAGAATTGAATAGGACTCATTTATGTTGTTCTTGACATATTAGACATCATAGAATCGAAGTCAGATTAGGAAACAGACTGATTATGGAATTGTTATGATTTTCTGAAGTTAATTGACTGAGATATGATATCAGATTGTATCAGTACTGAGTATGAGTTGAGGGAATTATTGTCTGGCGATGTTATATTGACCGGGATATCGGGATTGTGCGGTTATACCTTTGATTTTGAATTATTGATCAGATTGGTAGCGATTTGAACGGTATATCGATATGGTATCATTGATATTGCCATTGCCAGATTGAAGGATTGACAGAGTTTGGATTCCAGACCGGAACTGCAAACAAAAGGTATAAGTCAATGTGGTATTGGGAGATCGACTTGAGTCGGTTTAGACTTGAGTTTCCCTAAATCACATACTTTACTTTATTGCATTGATATTTGCATTGATTGGACTGATGTACTTGTTTTCTTGAATTATAGATAGAAGGTATCAGATGAGTAATCTTGTGACAGATGTGCCTGATAGTGGAGGGATCGCCACGGGCACATTTCACGATGTAACAAGGTAGTATAGAAATCTTGTAGACGGAGGTGCCTGATAGTGGCGGGATCGCCACGGGCACAGTGCACGAGGTCTCAAGATAGGATATTAGCGATAGAGCTACAGTCTATGACGGTTAGGTCAGGACACCGGATGTTTGGTTATATCGAGTAAATAGAATTGGAATTTCTTCTATTACGGAATTCTATATAGGGACACCATATTTGGTTATATCGAGTAAATAGAATCACTGTTCCTTCTATTACGGAATTCGATATAGGAACACCACATCTGGAAACCGGGATCCCTAGACTAGGATTGAGTCTAGTCTGAATTGTAGAGTTACGAGCATTGTCGACAGTCTGTGATTAGTTATGTTTCAGATTTCGATACATATTGCTGTTACCTGTTACATGCTTTATATTTTTGGTTATATGATTGCATGTTTCGTTTATTTATACTGGGATTATATTCTCACCGGAATTATCCGGCTGTTGTCTTGTTTGTATGTGTACATGACAACAGGTGGGACAGGTTCAGGGTCCAGGAGATGAGGAGAGATCGTGATAGAGTGGAGACTTCGGACTTGGATGTATATAGCGTTTTGACACTTGACATTTAGATGTTGAACCTTAGTTTTACTGATTTGTAGACAGTACAGGACTTGTACTTTCTTTTATACTGAGTTGTGTATTAGTTGATTTCACTACGTTCCGTATTTTAAAAAAAAATTTTAGACCATGTTTTATAATTGATTAATTAGTCCCAATGATGATTAAGAACTTGATTGGCGTCCGGGTCCCCACAATATTAATATCATAATATTAATTTCTTGGTACCATTTAAATGTTTGTTTGGTTTTACCAACCATTTAAAGTGGGAACCTTGATTTAGTGTTTACAAATATATATATAGCAAAATAAATAATGGAAAATATTTACAAGTTTTGGTATATATTATATATACTTATAAGATAATAATATATAACATAATATAAATATGATTATTTAACATATATTGGAACCATTTTATTAAGTGGATTTCAAAAATGTTCATTAATGTTAACTTTATTAAAATACCAAGAGTGGATCCTTTAATCTCAACTAATTAAATTAAAATTTGAACAATTAAAAATTATCAATCAAAGATTCAAACCATTAAAAGGAAAAAAAAACAAAAACAAAAACAAAAAGACATTGTAGTGGACTTGCAATTACCTTAGCTTCCCTGTGGATACGATATTCGGACTCACCGATTTATACTACTTGTGGACAACCTGCTCTTGGATTGCAACAATCAAAGTCGCAACAAGTTTTTGGCTCCGGTGCCGGGGAAGTATAATTTAATTTCGAGTCTATTTAATTTCTTTTATAGTTTATTTTTCTTTATTTGAATTTTTATTGCTTTTGTGTGTTTTTATTCTTTTGCATTTGTATTTGCATGAGCATTTGGTCACGTACACTTAGTGGTCGACTTATTCGAAATAACCCTTTATTTTTACAAAACATGGCGGAAGAACCCATCCAAGAAAATGAAGATGAAATTCAATCTCAACATGATCATGATAGACGAAGAACACTTAGAGATTACACGAAACCTACACGTAATAGTGCACCTTCATGTTTAGTTTTTCCCCCTTATGCATCTCATTTCAATTTAAGCATGGTATTATCCAACTTTACCCAATTTTCATGGCTTAGATTCTGAAAATCCATACATGCATTTACGAGAGTTTGAATAAGTTTGCAACAAATATAATGATCTAAATTGTAGCATGAACACCATTCGACTTAAGCTTTTTCCTTTTTCTTTAAAAGATAAAGCTAAAACTTGGCTACAAAATCTTAGATCGGGATCCATTCGAACTTGGGATGAATTGCAACAACAATTTTTGAAAAAGTTTTTTCCATCTCATAGAACAAATTCTTTCAAAAGGCAAATCATCACTTTCACTCAATAACAAGGACAAACTTTTTATCAGTGTTGGGATAGATACGAAGAATTGCTTAATCTTTGTCCACATCATCGTTTTGAAATTTGGAGAGTTGTTTCTCAATTTTATGAAGGCTTAACACCTAAAGATAGGAAAATGGTTGAATTTATGTGTAATGGAACATTTGAAGATAAAGATCCAAATGAGGCAATTGAGTATCTCGATTCATTAGCTGAAAATGCTCAAAATTGGGACACTATAGGTACAATCGAACCATCAAACAAGATTCCATCTCCCACATCTGGTGGAGGTATGTACACCCTCAAAGATGAACATGATCTCCAAGCTAGATTTACCTCTTTGGCAATAAAAGTTGAGGCACTTGAATTGAAAACAAAATGGCCAATTAAAAGCTATTCAAGAAATTGCGTGTCACATCTGTGATACAAGTGATCATTCTACAAAAGATTGTCCCACTTTGCCCTCTTTTAGGGAATGTCTCCATGAACAAGTCAATGTTTTGAACAATTCAAAAGGCCAAATTTTGAACCATTTTCTCAAAATTACAATCCAGGTTGGAGAAATCATCGAAATTTTAGTTGGAAGAATGATAATGCTGCACAATTTTCGCAACCACATTTTCAAAATCAACAAAATTTTCAAAATTATGCACCTTTTGTTCCTCCACCTAAAAGGAATTTGGAAAATTTATTGAATTCTTTCTTTGCAAAGCAATAGTCTATCAATACTCAAACTGCTCAAACCATGACATATTTGAAAGATACTCTTGCTAAATTTGCATCTGCACTTAATGTTCATGAAAAGGGTAAATTTCCTTCACAACCACAGCCTAATCCCAAGGATCATCATTCACAAACTAGAACTTCTGGAACTCAACCGATGGATCAGGTAAAATCTGTTATTACCCTTCGAAGTGGTAAGGTTGTGGAAAAATTCATTCCTTAACCTTGTGAAGATGATGATAAATCAACTCCAAAGGGTAAGGATGTGGTACCCATAACTTGCGAAGAGGTGGTTTAACAGAAATTGTCACCACCATTCCCTCATACATTGAAAAATACAAAAAAAATCAAATTTTAATTCTGATATATATGTTTTTTTTAAAACAAGTAAAAGTTAATATTCCTTTATTAGTGCAATAAAACAGGTACCATCATATGCCAAATTTTTGAAAGACTTGTGCACTGTGAAAAAAAAATAGAATGTGATTGTATCATATCTGTGATGTTGAGATTGACGGGGTTTTCAAGACGGTATTTTTATGCCGTCGAAACATCAGTGGATTTATTTTGATCAGATTCAGTATTGATTATGATTGTATCGTTGTATCATTGACATTGATCTGATTATGTTTGATTTGAATATTGATCAGAACATGGCTTGAATTGAGTTATATACTAATACAATGTATTCGATATTATTATTGCCAGATTTATTTGACAGGCAGTGAGTTCGAGACTTCGGCAGATCCATATCGACAGAACGAAACGAAAGGTATAAATTGATGTTGATGTGGATTGCACAACTCGAGTTTGATTTGACTTGAGTTTCCCAAAATCACATACTTTATTTATTGCATTGATATTTTCAATTGAATGAGATTGATATCTTTGATCTATTGTGTGATACCCTTGTCCCACATCGAAAAAAACAAAGATTTAAAATGAGGTTATAATGGCTTACAATGAACTTCTATAACAACTTGGGTTAATCATTTTCGTAAAGCGAGGACGAATACGAAGTAGTTGCTATAGGGGCCGTTGTGCAGTCACGCAGGCGCGGGCCCGGGCTCGGGGCGTGACAGAATGGTATCAGAGCAGGTCACCGGCATGGAACACCGGGAAATAAGTGCTATGTGGGGAAAAGTGCTACGTGCATGGGAGCCACCTCTTGAACCTGCGGGGTAAAGTGCTACATGACGGGAGCCACCTCTTGAACCTGTAGGAGCCATCTCTAGATTCTCGGTGCTGGTGGATCGAGGGGTCAGGGTGCGACGAGGACGTCGCGTTCTGAAGGAGGGGTGATTGTGATACCCTTGTCCCACACCGAAAAAAACAAATATTTAAAATGAGTTTATAATGGCTTACAATGAACTTCTATAGCAACTTGGGTTAATTATTTTCGTAAAGCGAGGACGAATACGAAGTAGTTGCTATAGGATCCCATTGTGCAGTCACGTAGTCGCGGGCCCGGGCTTGGGGCGTGACATATTGATTTATTTATTGAGTCATAGGCGGATGCGCCTAGTCGTAGACGATTGATCTCGCGACAGGTGTCCCTGATAGTGATTGAATCGTCACTGGGCCCATTGCACATTGTCACAGATGTTTGGCAGGATATGTCAGGGCTGATATGATAAACATGCAACATTAAACTTAATACCAACAGTTAAACAGCGGAAATCAAATACTTAATCATCTTACAACCCAAATGAAAACAAAACAATAACAGCAGTCTTAAATATTAATACAACCATAACAAATACATGATTCTGAACGAGAAAACGATAAACCACAGAAAACCTCCACTGGATCACCACCGAAAACCCAACTGCTCTAGCCACTGCCCTGGTCGTCCGAATCGTCCAACCTAAGACCTGCCCCTTGGAATGGGGTGCCCAAGATGAAAACAAGGACGTGAGCGACAATCGCCCAATACGAGAATGTACGAGTATAGAAACTGATATGATGCATGCGAAATGCAATATTCCCGGATGCATGCGAAATGCAATCTTCTCGGATATCAAGGATCAAGTCAAGAATCTCATGCTCAGTCTAGAGGCGCCTGAGTGTGTAGTCTCTGATCTTCCCTAGGCATGTTTTGGCTCCCACACTCATCTTCAAGACGTGGACCTGCAATGTCCAGGTCATCAGATCTCACGGGTCCCGTCGGACACTGTAGCTCTCGATGCCCCATCGTCCACAATACATAATAGGGCTGAGGGGCCCCAACAAACGAGGTATATCTCAAAAGATATCAGGCTCAACATGATATGTTATGCATAATATGCCAAAGCAGTAAAACATGTATCATGCAACAGATAAATATGCAACATATAAGTGTGTATACTACGCTTGGATATCTCAGTCAGTACATCACGTACCTCACTAAAACAATCTGCAGAAAGCTTTGAACCTAGACAATACCAACATAAAGAAATCACTAACAAACCAGATCAAACATTCTACAAAGATCTCCCTAATGATCATTAAATCACAATCTAAGGATTTAGTATTATACATGCGTCCGTAGTTAGCCCGCTGATGATGTCTCGATCTCAGTTCACCGACCCCTCCTCGAGTCGATACTAGCTCCAAAACTTCCGAAAGCTCTGCACCTAGACAATACCAACATAATGAAAACATTATTAAATCAAACCCTGATTTACAAACATGCTACAAAATTCTCCCTAATGATCCTTAAATCACTATTTAAGGTTTTATGATTATACATGCGTCCGTCGTCAGCCCGCTGATGTTGTCTCGATCTCAGTTCACCGAACCCTCCTCGAGTTGACACTAGCTCCTAAACTTCTCAATACCAAAGTGTCCTAGAAACTGGCTAGAAAACCTATGGTAGAACTAGAACTCTCTCTGAAGAATGTGGTGAAGGAAACAAAAGAATCGGTTTCCATTTATAGGCTGCATCCGGACTATTTCAGAAAATCCGAACCAATCTTATCTGCCACGTGTCAGAATCTCATTTGTCTAGTTGGATTTCTCGAGATAATGTAATCCGAAGTAGGTCGGGTTATCCATTTAAAATTCGGTGAATACCAACAGCTTAATCCCGAATTGTCAATTCCTTAATAATACTTAATTAACAACTCATTAATTATGTCTTAATTAATACTTCATTCAAAACAAATATTCGGGTCATTGCAGTGTCCCTTCTCATGCATACTTATTGTGTTGTCTTCATTTCCTCCCTATTCCAGCCTAAGGACCGAGAGAGAGATTTCAGAGAAGGGGCAAGATTCTTTCATTTTAGAAGCTAGCTTGTGCAAGATTTACTCATCCAAATTTCAATCTGTGTTCAGATTTGTGTTGTTCTCATCAAAGGCTACAAGAGGATGTAAGTATTGTTAGATTTCAACACGATTCAAATTCCAGATGCTGGGGAAATTATGATATAATGGTTATGATGTGTTCTTATGTTTATTGTGAGTGTATATTCGAAACCGGATCGAAGAAATGATACCATATGTGATTGTTATGATTTTCAGCATGTTTTGAATTGGGATATACAGATTTTAAGATGATAATGAGTATGTTGTGCTGATTATGATTTGAAGATTATTAATTGTTGATATCATATATGTGTTATTTGAGTTGATCGGTATCGAAAGATTACGTCGTTATGTCGGAAAAATGTACCGATAATGAATATTGCTGCGTACATGTATTGGTTGAGTTGAATGTTGATCTTGTATCTATTGAACATTGCCATTTCAGATTCATCTTGCCACGCTTCGACATCGAGACCTCGACATCGATAAAGGTTTAACAACGAAAGGTATAATTCAATGTTTGATTCGGGAAGACACAACTCAAATGAGATTCGATTTGAGTTTCCCTAAATCACATACTTGTTATGTTTGTACTTTATATTGATTTATATATATGTACTGAGACAGTAGAGTCATTGGTAGATACGCCAATTTCTAAATGTTCGGTGATATCGAAGCATAGGGGAAGATTCAATCCGATTGTAGAATTCGATACAGACAGGACCGAAGTTTAGGAATAAGATGTAATGCCACCCCGATTGGGAGAGTAGGTGGGAGGCCTGTTACATCTTATTCTCACCGGTATCCCTAGAATTAGATATGAATTGAGTCAAAGATATGAGTTTGATTTACATTGCTTGACTTATTCTAATTATGTTTTATAGTCTATAAGATGAATTATTGTTGATTACATTCATGATAGTATGTTCATGATTTATATTGTGTATATGCATGTATACATGTTTTATACTGGGATTTGTTCTCACCGGAGTTTCCGGCTGTTCTTGTGTCTGTACGTGTGCAGAACGACAGGTGGGATAGGATCTGGGTCGCGACAGAGATGAGAGATCGAGATAGCGTGGAGATTACGGGCATAGAAGAAGATTACTGGTAGTTCCTTACTAGACATGTACTACATGCGGTTGGTAGTTGGTATTGAACACTAGTTTTATATATGTACTGAACAAGACATGTTTGTATATATTTGTGAAAATAAATTAGAGCAAGATCTTGTGTTTGATTGATATACATTTGAGTTATTGTTATAAGAATTTTTTTTTATGACCCACATTTTCGAACAAATATCCAATTAATCCCAAAAAGAATTGAGTTAGAGCCCGGGTCCCCACAGATAGTCAGAGCAGACTATCAAAATACTGGAAGATATAGTTTGAGCTATAGTGCTTGATTTAGCACTAGTGCGCAAGAATTTTTTCCACTTTTAGAGTTTCGTACCACAACATTTATCAGAGGAGTATCGAGATAGCTCCATTCAAGGCATTGTACGATGAGAAGGGCAGATTCCCTTCTGTACTCGAGATAATATCTCTGAGGTTCCTGAGATTGGACCTGATATGATAAGAGATATGAATGAAGAAGTGAAGCTGATTCAGAAAAGAATGTAGACAGCTCTGAATAACAGACTAAATATGCCAACGATTGAAGACGACCGATGGTATTTTGATATAAGAGATTGAGTATTGAATTGATTTAGATTAAACAAGTTTGGTAGCCAATGATGGTATTGATGTGTATGGGATATTGATTGGTATATACAGATATTGTATAACCAGTATTCTGAGATCGATTCTATCAAAGTTACTTCGAGTTATATTATGGTAGTATACTTCTTAAATTATTATTCCAGATGGGAATCAGAATCAATAGAGGAAAGATAATTCAGAATGAAGACTATTCAGTGGTTGAAAGTTCAAGGGACTGGTTAAGGCATCAATGAAGCTATTCGGAAGACAGAATCTGAGATGAGACAGAGATTCTAGAATTGTTTCATTGAGGTGAGTTTTCTTTTAGCCTCTTTATATAGCTCCTTTGGTATCTGATTTGATATCTAACTTGATTGGTATATACAGATATTGATTACCGTAATCTGAAATGATTTGGCGATAATTGAAGTTATTATAGACAGAACGGATTAGACCGGGGAAGCCGGAAAGAAGTTGGAAATATGTGCGAGAAAAAGACCTCGCGCATATGCGCGACCCTGCCGGGCACATATACGCGAGGCAGGTAGAATACCTCGCGCATATGCGCGACCAAGATCCGCGCATATGCGCGAGTGTAGCAGAAACTAGTGAAGAATGGAAAAAGGGCCTCATGCATATGCGCCAAATGATGGCGCGCATATGCGCGAGTCACCGTGAAGACACACGCCGAGACATAGTGTCTCGCGCATATGCGCCGATGGTGGTCGCGCATATGCGCGAGACGTGCTGCCTTTAGAATGAGCCACTTGCCCTTCACATGCAATGATATATATATATATATATATATATATATATATGTTACATTTCTCAGAATTCAGAAACTAGAATCGAGAAAAAGAGGCGAGGAAGAAAGTGGAAAATCCTTACGCCTTTTAGTTTGCAAATTTGAAGTTTGTGCAAAATCCGCCCGTCAGAATTTCAATCCGACTTCAGCACCGAGTTTCTAGCAACGACAGCTACAACAATACGTAAGTTTTAATGAATTCTAATATCATTTGAAATTATGATATTGGGGGAATTATGATTTGACTGATATATTGTGTTCTGGGTATACTGATCAGTATATAATTGAAGTCAGATCGAAGAACGGATTGTTTATGTAATTTTTATGATTTTCGGAAGTAATATGATTTAGATTGCGCATATTTGATATTAAAATATGTTATTATTGAAGATTATGATTCGTATTGATATCGATTATGAGTTGTGGTATTATATTTGTGATGTTGAGATTGACGGGGTTATCAAGACGGTATTGTTATGCCGTCGAAACATCTGTAGATTGATTTTGATCAGATTCAGTATTGATTGAGATTGTATCGTTGTATCATTGACATTGATCAGATTATGTTTGATTTGAGTACTGATCAGAACAGAGCTTGAATTGAGTTATACGCTGATACAGTGTATTCGATATTATTATTGCCAGATTGATTTGACAAGCAGTGAGTTCGAGACTTCGACAGAGCCATATCGACAGAACGAAACGAAAGGTATTAATTGATGTTGATGTGGGATTGCACAACTCGAGTTTGATTTGACTTGAGTTTCCCAAAATCACATACTTTGTCTTATTGCATTGATATTTGCAATTGAACGAGATTAATATGTTTGATCTATTGATTTATGTATTGAGTCATAGGCGGATGCGCCTAGTCGTAGACGATTGATCTCATGACAGGGGTCCCTGATAGTGATGGAATCGTCACTGGGCACATTGCACATTGTCACAGAGGTTTGGCAGGATATGCCAGGGCTGATATGCCTAGATTATTGGCCGATATGCGAGGGAGGATGTGCCTAGTCTGTGGCTGATTCGCCAAGACACCGGACGTTTGGTCGTATCGATATGTTGGGGAGTCGAGCAGCTCCTATCGCTGAGTTTCGATACGGAAAGGGCCAAAGTCCGTGAACAAGAACGTACCACAACCTCGATCGGGAGTGTAGGTGGGTGTATGTTCTTATTCAGACCGGGATCCCTAGATTAGGATGAGTCGAGTCAATCTAAGAATCACGGAGTGTGATTCAGAGTTTGTATTGATTCATGTTTCTGATTTTGATACATGTTATGAATATTTGTTTCATGCTGTTATATTTTTTTATATGAAATTCATGTGTACATGATTTATACTGGGAATGTAATTCTCACCGAAGTTATCCGGCTATTGTCTGGTTTGTATGTGTGCATGACATCAGGTGGGATATGATTCAGGTTCAAGAAGAGGATGAGAGATTATAGGTAGCGTAGAGATCCAGGCCCAGAAGCAGAATATGATTCAGCACTTGATGTATAGCTGTTGAACCTAGTTGAGATATAAATATGTAGTACATGATTTGTACTTTTATACTGACATGTATATGAGATAGATTACATTATGTTTCCGCATTTATATTTTTAAAAAAAAAGGAATAAAAATTTAGTCCCACTTTTCTTAATTGTGATATTTGACATTAATAATGATTAAGACATGAATTAGCGTCCGGGTCCCCACATATATAATATTAAATCAATTAATTATTGTGATTATTAATTAATGGTGTATGGTATGCGATATTATGTGTAATGCCCAAGATTGTAGGTTGATCAAATGAAATTATGAAGTGTTGCATGAGGTATAGACCGCACCTGCACAGCAAAACATACCGCACCCGCGGTGTGGTGGCAGAAAGTTAGAGTTCGATTTCGAGAGGACACCGCACCCGCGCTCATGTTTTGACCACACCCGCGGTTAATAGGCAGAAAGTTAGAGTTTTGCACACGAACCAACACCGCAACCGCGGTGAAAAAAGGGACCGCACCCGCGGTCGTCTCTTTTTGAAATCTGGATAGGATGCCGTGAGCTTAGCGCACCCGCGGTCCGGAAGGAGCGCACCCGCGGTGCTCTGTGCGAGAAATCCACCTTGAAGTATTATGTTGACACATGACATGTGATATATAAACTTTGTATTGTTGTCATTCTTCAGCATCTTCCAAGCAAGAACCGAGAGAGAGACCCTCAAGAAATTGATTTGTGCCAGATATATTCATCCGATTTTCAATCCGAGGCTAGATTCTTGTTCCTCTCATCAAGTTCCATCAAAGGATGTAAGTATTGTTAGATTTCAGCATGATTCAGATTTCAGATGTTGGGGAAATTATGATATCATGGTTATGATGTGTTATTATGTTTATGGTGAACGTATATTCGAAACCGGGTCGAAGAAATGATATCGTATGTGAGTACTACGATTTTCCAGCATATATGTATATGATATTATGCAGATTTTGAGATTATGAGGCATAGATTGTGATGGTTATGAGTTGTGATTTAGTATCGATTGTTGTTGAGTTGATCGGTATCGAGAAACTACGTTATTATGCCGTCAAAATGCTTCGAGATAGAATATTGATATGAATATGTATTTGTTTGAATTGTGAATTTATAGAATGCTTCTCAATATTGTCCTTTCAGATTTGTGTTGACAACTTTGACATCGAGACTTCGACATCGACAAAGACTGTACGACAAGAAGGTATAATTCATGTGAATTCGGGAAGCTACAACTCGAATTAGATTTGATTTGAGTTTCCCAATTTCACATACTAGATTTTATACTTTGCTATGTTTGTGCTTTATATTGATTTATATATAAGCATTGAGATAGGAGAGTCATTGGCAGATTTGCCAAGTTCTAGACGTTCGGTGGTATCGAGGCATAGGAGAAGATCAACTCCAATTGTAGATATTCGATATAGATAGGGCCGAAGTCTAAGAATAAGACGTACCGCCACCACGAATGGGAGGGTAGGTGGGAGACTTGTTACGTCTTCACAACGGGATCCCTAGATTTAGATATGAGTTGAGTAAAGAGTAATGGTCGAATTGTTTTATCTGTATTCACTAATGTGTTATAATTACCGAAACATGTGTTATGATTTATTATGAAATTGCATGACATGCATGTATACATGTTTTATACTGGGATTTGTTCTCACCGGAGTTTCCGGCTGTTGTTGTGTCTGTATGTGTGCATAACAACAGGGGGGACAGGATCAGGGTCCAGAAGAACTTGACAGAGATGAGAGATCGAGATAGCGTGGAGATTTCGGGCGTAGAAGATTACTAGTTGTTTCTTACTAGACTTGTATTGATTTTCTAAACACTAGTGACATCTTTGTAGTTGAACAAGTGTATGATCTTTTGAATAAAGTGCAATGGAAACATGTTGTATAATATATTGTGTATGTTTGTATACATTTGAATTAATGTTAAAAACCAAAATTTTGACCCGCATTTTCTAACAAAGATCCAATTAATCCCAAAAAGAATTGAGTTAGAGCCCGGGTCCCCACATTATGCATGAAGGATGATCAAGAGCTCAAGCATAATTTGCTATGTGTATTCTAGGATATTCGTGTTAAATGGTTGTAATATATATCAATTTATAAGTGGGATTAGTTTATAGCTCCCGTTCCCACCCCATGAGATGTATCCTTATTTGTCATGGATATTTAATTGTAAAAATTAGTATAGTGGAAGATCAAAATTGAAAGATGGTGGGCTTTGATGATTATGAAGAACGAAGACATGTAAATATTGGAAGCTTTTGTAATTATGCATTTGCATCCCATGCATTCCTTAGGATTGGATCTAGCCTGTGTTTGGCTCACACGGGCGATTAGTTTTAGGGCTATTGATCATCCTTGTTGGTTTACTGTTTATAATATATGGATGATATATTATACATAATGAGTATGTGAGTTATAATTATTATAATAATACCTAAGTTTCATGAATCCGGCAACATACGATCAAACATGGTGAGCTTTCAAAATAAAATTAATGATTAGACATTTTCAAAATTAAAAAACCCTCATTTTGAATAGGATTCAAAATTAATATCAATTCCGAAATGGGGAATTATAAAGGAGTTTATAATTTCCATTTCTTCCATCGACAATGGATGCATGATGAATGCTACCTGTGCTCAGTGCTCGGCTCATATTATTGGGGGAGCCCTGGATGCCGGAAAGCTGTGACATCCATTGACATGATGATGTGAACTACATGGAACTCACATGATTTCGGCTCATATTATTGAGGAAAATCATGGCGACCAACCATTAAGGTTCAACATCGATAGGTAAGGCTTGACACGTAAATATGAACGACGTCAAATTATTGGGTCCTAATCAAATGTGAGACAAAATTTTACGTAGATGGTTCCATTAAGATGCAATTGGAAATTGCTTTTTATAAATTATGATTGGCTGATATTATTCGGGATCATAATTTGTTAATTGGACCTTACGTACCTACTGAGGAAAGGAGTTTCCGGTTTTCACTAGAGGGTAGTGAAAAATGTCAAAATAGTGGGATTGAAAATTTATGAATTAAAAGTCCATAATTTATATCTTACTAAAATTTTTAAAATAGTCATTAACATTTATCTATTCATATTCAACAATTTCTTCGATACGCAACTAGTTATCTGCTATACTCAACAAACACATTTTAACCAGACCTAATTACATAAGTTGGCTAAGAAATCTGAAAAACATCTTGAATTTGGAAAGGATAGCATATACACTCACTGAGTCGCCCCCTATTGAGGCTACGACTAGGTCGACTCCTGAAGAATTGCAGACTTACAAGGATTGGTGTGACCATGACTTGCGAGCTAAGTGTTATATGCAGGATTCTATGAATGATGAGCTGTAGAGGCATTTTGAGGATGCAAAGAGTGCTGATAACACTCATATGCATCTCAAAGAGCTCTTTTTTTAAGCAAACACGACATCTTAGGCATGCTACCGTCAGGGAGTTAATAACTTTACGTATGCGGGATGGGGCTTCTGTCCATGAGCATAACCTAAAGTTGATTGGGCTAGTGGACAAGCTTGTTGGCATGGATCTTAAGTTGCCATCGGAATTGACCACTAACGTGTTGCTTTTGTCACTACCTAGCTCATATGATATTTTTGTGGTGAATTTCAACATGAACAACCTAGAGCCAACCCTTGAGGAGTTGGTGAATATTCTTGTTATGTTTGAGGCCACCATCAAGAAAGAGAAGTCGGTTTTTTATGTGGGTTCTTCATCTGGTACGAAGAAGGGTCCAGATTGGAAAGGAAAGAAGCGTTCTTAACAACGTCCTAAGACGAACGTGCCCTTGAAGAGGCAAACTCCGTGTCCTGATGTGGCAGCCATACCAATTAAGGCTGACAAGAATGATGACATGTGTCATCACAGCAAGAAGCCTGGACATTGGAGGCGTAACTGCAGAGAATATCTTGCCCAGAAAAGTTCTAGAAATGTATGTTCTACATTGAAGTAAACATTCAATTAACTCTACTTCTAAGGTATTAGATACCGGCTGTGGATCACATCTCTGGAATTATTTGTAGGTGATGGGAAGAAGTAGAAAACTTAGGGAAGGTGAGACCTTCTTGAGGATGGGCAATGGAGCAAGAGTTGTTGCCATGGCCGTATGATATGTTTACTTATTGTTGAACAATAATTTTAAGTTAATTTTGAGAGATGTTTTTTTTGTACCTGATTTGGTGAAAAACATTGTTTCAATTTCTATGCTTGATAAAGATAGATATTCTTGTTTATTTAGCAAATGTGTTTGCAACATTTAAAAGAACGAATGTTTGATTGGTACGGGTGAACTTGAAAACAATCTCTATAACTTAAAATTGAAAGATATTCCACTAAAAAATGTCCAAGCAATAACAATAACAAATAAGCGAAAACAATATACTATAAATTCGTCACATTTATGGCATGCTTGATTTAGACTTATTTCCCTAAGAAGGATGAACAAGCTAGTGGGAGTAAGTATGTTTGATATGTCTGATATTAATTCTCTCACAACTTGTGTATCATGTCTAAAAGGGAATATTACCAAAATTCCCTCTAAGGGTCACGTGGAGCGAACCAAAGGATTATTGGATTTGATTCATACTAATGTGTGCAGTCCACTTTGCATCACCACTACGCGTGGACATGCCTACTTCACACCTTTAACGATGATTTTTCAAGGTATGATTATGTGTATTTGATGAAACACAAATCTGAAGCCTTTGAAAGGTTCAAAGAATTTAGAAATGAAGTAGAGAAACGGTTGGGACGGAGCATCAAGTCACTTCGATCGGATTGAGGTTGTCAGTGCTTAAGTGCAGAGTTCCAAGAGTATCTTAGGGAGAATGAGATTCTCTCGCAATGGACTCAGCCTACTACACAGCAGTTGAATGGTGTTTCAGAGATTCGTAACCGGACTTTGATGGACGTGGTTCGGTCTATGATGGGGTTCACAAAATTACCGCCATCTTTTTGGGGATATGCACTTGAGACAGCGGCACTGTTTTTGGAGCGTTCTTACCCGAGCCACTACTAAACAGACTAATAAACATGCAACATTAAACTTAATAACAACAATTAAACAGCGGAAACCAAATACTTAATCATCTTACAACCCAAACGAAAACAGAACACTAACAGCACTCTTAAACATTAATACAACCATAACGAAAACATGATTCTGAAAGAGAAAACGATAAATCACATAAAACCTCCACTGGATCACCACCGAAAACCCAACTACTCTAGCCACTTCCTTGGTCGTCCGAACTGTCCAACCTAAGACCTGCTCCATGGAATGGGGTGCCCAAGATTAAAACAAGTACGTGAGCGACAATCGCTCAATACGAGAATGTACAATTATAAAAATGATATGATACATACGAAATGCAATATGCTCGGATATCAATGATCAAGTCAAGAATCTCATGCTCAGTTTAGAGGCCATGTGTGTAGTCTATGATCTGCCCTAGGCATGTTTTGGCTCCCACACTCATCATCAAGATGTGGACCTACAATGTCCAGGTCATCAGAGCCCGCGGGTCCCGTCAAACACTGTAGCTCTCGATGCTCCATCGTTCACAATATAGAATAGGGCTGAGCGGCCCCAACATAGGTGGTATATCGCAATAGATATCAGGCTCAACATGATATGTCATGCATAATATGCCAAAGCAGTAAATCAAGTAACATGCAACAGATAAATATGTAGCATATAAGTGTATATACTACGCTTAGATATCTCAGTCAGTACATCATGTACCTCACTAAAACAATCTGTCAGAAAGCTCTGAACCTAGATAATACCAAGAAAATGAAATCACTAACAAACCAGATCAAACATGCTACAAGGTTATCCCTAATGATCCTTAAATCAATATTTAAGGCTTAGGGATTATACCTGCAACCGTCGTCAGCCTGCTGATGATGTCTCGATCTCAGTTCACCGAACCCTCCTCGAGTCGATACTAGCTCTGAAACTTCCCGACACCAAAGTGCCCTTGAAAATGGCTAGAAAACCTAAGGGATAACTAGAACTCTCTCTGAAGAATGCGGTGAAGGAAAAAAAGAATTTGGCTTCAATTTATAGGATGTATCTAGACTATATAAGAAAATCCAAATCAATCTTATCTTCCACGTATTAGAATCTCATTTGTCTAATTGGATTTCTCAAGATAATGAGATCTGAAGCAGATCGGATTATCCATTTTTAAATTCGGTGGATCCCAACAGCTTGATCCTGAATTATCATTTGCTTGTTGAGACTAAATTAACAACTCATTAATTATCTCTTAATTAATACTTCATTCAAAACAAGGATTCTGGTCATTACATCATCCCCTCTTTACAAAGATTTTGTCCTCGAAATAAAAACTGAAGTATAATACAACTGAGTAAAATACAAATCAAAACAAATGTTGATACTCTGACCACATATGACTCTCCAATTCCCAAGTCGCTTCTGCAGTACCTCGGCATTGTCATTGCACTAGAACAAGTGGAATGGTCTTGTTTCTGAGCCTTTTCTCTTTCCTACCCAGGATTAAAAGCGGTTGCTCGACATAAGTCAAGTCTTCTTCAAGTTGAACATCTGTCGTACCAAAAAAGTGCGATTCATCAGCTACATACCGTCGTAACAATGATACATGAAAGAAATTATGAATGCTGGACAGATATGGCTGTAAAGCTAATCGATATGCCAAATTTCCAACACATTCCAAGATCTCAAAAGGTCCGATGAATCTTGGGGCTAATTTTCCCTCGAGTCCAAATCTCATTACCCTGCGGAATGGTGAAACTTTAAGGAAAAGTTTTTCCCCTGAAACTGTAGAGGTCTACGCTTGGTATTCGCATAACTCGATTGACGATCTTGTGCAATTTTAATTCTCTTCTTGATCAATTCAACAATTACAATCGCTTGTTGCACTAATTCACGTCCTTGCACTTGTCGTTCTCCTACTTCGTTCCAAAACAATGGAGTACGACAACGTGTACCACACAATGCTTCGAACGGAGCCATACCAATGCTGTTTTGGTAGTTATTGTTATGTGCAAACTCCACAAGAGACAGATGATCATGCCATGCTGGTCCAAAATCCAAAGCAAAAGCACGCAACATGTCCTCGAGTGTCTGAATAGTCCTCTCAGACTGATCATTGGTCTCTGGATGATAGGCAGTACTTAGACTCAATGTCGTTCCCAACTCTTTTTGAAAACTTCCACATAACCTTTAGGTAAAGCGTGGATCTCTGTCACTGACTATACTTGTTGGCACACCATGATATTTAATAATCTCTTGGATGTATAGTCTTGCCATGCGATTGAAACTATATTCCCGAATATAAGAAATTAAATGTGCTGACTTAGTCAGTCGGTCTACAACAACCCAAATGGCATCACAATTCATTGAAGACAACGGCAAGTGGGTGACAAAATCCATCGACACATGATTCCACTTCCACTCAGGGATAGGAAGATTCTGAAGTAATCCAACTGGTCGTCGATGTTCAACTTTCACTTGCTGACAAACCAAACACTTGGCTACAAACTGATAAAAACTTTTCTTCATACATTTCCACCAAAACTTGGTCTTCAAATCCTTATACATTTTCATGCTTCCTGGGTGGATACTCAACTTACTCCTATGAGGTTGAGATAAAATCTCGTCTCTCAATTTAGAATCTTCTGGAACTACGATTCTTCCTGATTGACACAAGATTCCATCTGTTTGGAACGCAAATCCAGATGTGTTGTCTCCGTTAGCTAACCTTGCTAACTTTTTCACCTTCGGATCAGAAAAATGAGCTTCTCTTATTTTTTCATACAACGTCTGTTCAGATAAAATCCTCGTTACTCGAATGTGTTCCATTCCTTTCTTATGACGGAAGTGAAATTCCAGAGAACAAAAATCTGGGATTACACTTGATATGAAACTTGTCTGAAGTGCAGATAATCTCACCTTGCGACTAAGAGCATCAGCCGTAATATTCGCTTATAATGGATGATAATTGATTTTGCAATCATAATCCTTTAACAAATCCATCCATCTTCTTTGGCGCATATTCAACTGTAATGTCCGAGATTTTATTACCGTAATCTGAGATTGTTTGATTTATGATTTGATGTGATTAGAATGATCATTCCGGGGCATGATTCGAGAATGCATGGGAGATATTATGTGCGAGGAACAAAGGTCTCGCGCATATGCGTGACACCGATACGTGCATATGCGCGAGACAGGCAGAGCACCTCGCGCATATGTGAGGCACCGTTGCGCACATATGCGTGGTTATGGCAGAGGACCTCGCGCATATGCTAGGAGATGGTGCGTCCATATGCGCGAGCTGCCGTGAGGTTACGTGCCGAGACAGAATGTCTCACGCATATGCGCCGAGGAGGGTCGCGCATATGCGCGAGACGTGCAGTACATACACGAAGCCACTTGGTCCTTGGACATGCAATATATATATATATATATATATATATATATATATATATATATATATATATATATATATATATATATAAATTCATTCTCATTCCTTCATAATTGAAAGAGGAAGGAGTCGAGAGCTGTGGAGATTTCTTAAGCTTTTAAATCATAGAATTTGATTTGTTCAAAATCCGCCCGTCCGATTTTTTATCCGACTTCAGTACTGTGTTCCTATCGACAAAGACTTCAACTTGACGTAAGTTTTACTACGTTTTGTTATGATTGGAAATATGATATTGAAGGAATAAGATATGATTCATATATGGCGTTCTTGCAATATTAGACATCGTATAATAGAAACCTGATTGAAAAACATATAGAGTATGAAATTGTTATGATTTTAAGAATGAATTTGATTGAGATTTGATATCAAATTTTTATTGTCATCGATTATGAGTTGTGGGAATTTATATCTGTTGATTTGTATTGTTGGGTATATTGAGATTGTGCAGTTATGCCGTTGAAACAAAATTAGATTGAGTTTTGATTATATCCAGTATTGATTTGAGTGGTGTATTGATATTATACTCCTCGATATTGTCATTGCCAGATTGAGGATTGACAGACTTCGAATTCTAGATTTTGACTTCGACAGATTGACAGAAAGAAAGGTATAAATCAATGTTAACCAGGAGATCGACTCGAGTCGGATTGGACCGGAGTTTCCCAAAAACCACATACTTTATTTTATTGCATTGATGTTTGCAATTTTATGAGATTGATATGCTTAGTCTATTGATTTATAGCAAAGCGTGTATTGAGTCATGGGTGGAGATGCCTAGTCATTGACGAATATGCCAAGTCTGTGGCTGATATGCCAAGACACGGGATATTTGATTTATATCGATGTTGCGTAGGAGCATATCGGCTTCTATTGCGGAGATTCGGTATATTGTAATATCCAGAAACCGGGATCCCTAGATTAGAGATGAGTCGAGTTTGAGATGACGATTCATTAGTTGATTTACAGATTTATATCGATTCATGTCTTTCAAATTTTGATACATGTTATTAATATCTGTTTCATGCTTTCATATCTGTTATATGATTGCATGTTTACGTTGTTTATACTGGGATTATATTCTCACCAGAGTTATCCGACTGTTGTCGTGTTTGTTTGTGTGCAAGACAACAGGTGGGACAAGATCAGGGACGAGAATAGGATGAGAGATTGCAGTTAGCGTGGAGATCTGGATCAAATGTAGATTAGGATTCAGCATTTGAAACATAGTAGTTGAACCCTAGTTTGATTGTAATATAATTGTACAAGATTTGTACTTTATACTGATGTTTATATTAGATTGATTCCATTACGTTCCGCACTTGTATTTTTTAAAAAAAAATTTAGACCCAGTTTATTAAATTGATCCAATTATTCCCAAGAATGATTAAGAAATGAATTAGCGTCCGGTCCCCACAGCAGGTGGTATAAGAGCAGTAGGTTCCAGAAATGTAGGTTCCTTAGACTGAGATAGAAGCTAGTGAGCAGGGTAGATTGAGTTTTCTTCCTTGCTTTTGCATGCTAGCAATCTATTATGTTTTACTGCTTTGAAATACATGTTTACCTGAATATCTGATTTGATTGGAAATATGTGTTGTTGAGAATGAATCAGAACCGATTTTTGATTAGCAGTAAGATGATCAGAAGGGGACTGAGACAGATTTGTCAGAATTGATTTGTAACGACTCGAAAATTTAGAGGTCCACGCGAACCACATGCATTTGAATTATTAAATTCTCCTGTATTTTAATTAAATGTTTTAATTGCATGAATTAATTATGTTGTGCATATTTACATGTTTAAAATATATTTTTCTACATTGTTGCATAAAAATGTATTTTTTAAAGGTTATTCGAGTTGCGATCGAAGAACGGAGACCGAGGGCTCTAAATTAGAAAATGTTTTTACTGGTTAATTGTTTTTAATTATTTAAAATAAGGGTGATGCTTTTTATTATTTTTGAAAATAAGGGATTTTGAGGTGATTTTATACGCCGGGACGTAATTTTATCGGTCTTGGATTTTTAATCAAAAATATAAACTTTTTGGCAACCCGGCTAAAAAATTCACAAACACATTTAAAAAAAATTATTTTATTAAATTAATTAAGCACTAATGGGCCTAATTTACCTACTTGGTGGGCTTAAGCATAATTATTAAATAATTAAATATTTAATACTCAAACCCTAACCTAATCCATGACACAATTCACGTCCACTTTTCAGAATTTTGTTCTCCTAAAACACAATCAAACACACGACCACACAACACATCATATTTTGAAGAAAAATATCGAGAAAGCTTTAGGGAGTTTCAAGCCAAGGTTGTCGTCGCCGTTCTTCGTAATCTGCAACGAGAAATCGTGCGTTTAAAACGCTAAGGCACGCCATAACTCTTCTTTTTCTCATCTATCACATTGTATTATCATTTTAAATATCGTTTGTATGAAAAGCATAAAGTTCTATGATTTTTTTTGGAATTTTGCATTCACACATGGGGAAACTTGAGTTTTTGATGCAAAAATCATGTTTATATGTTGTAAAAGGGGCTGTCATGAATTAGGATGATATAGTTCATGTTTTAAACGAATTTAAGGGCCTAGAATCATGCACATTATGCTGCACACACACAAGAACAAAAGCTGGAACCGTAGGAAACACACAAGAACAAGAACCGTAAGTTTGTGTGATTGGTTGTGGTTCATGTGGCTCGATCACGAACCATGGGGCAAGAGGGCTCAACCAGGTCTCAAGGGAGGCTAGTTCTGGACAAGGGTCAGGGTCAGGAAGGATCCTAGCATGGCTAGGACCCCTGGTGAGCAGCCTTGGAGGAGTCCCATGCAGCAGGGACTCCTCTCGCGCGATCTATGATGACATCAGCCAAGTGGGCTCGCTGCTAGGGCTTGGTGGCTTAGGGTAGGTCCATCAGGTCCAAGGGTCATGGGCATGGGATGGTCAAGGGGCTGGAGTGCTGGGTCGCTGTTGGCTCGAGGAAACAATGGAAGCCGTGAGGGAGAGCAATTCGCGCAGCTGGTGTTATTTGGTTCAGGTGCTTCGGGATTGGGGTTTTGGTGGCTGGGTTGGTCTGGGCTTGGTCTGGGCATGGTCCAGGGAGGGTTAGTGTCGTGAGGGGTCGAGTCGTTAAGGCTAGGAGGTGTCCTAGTTGACAAGGGAACCTAATACACCAAGGATGCAAACTCACGCACACACATTCATACAGGTGGTCTATTGTCCAGGAAGTTTTAAGCGGGCCAAGGTTGGTTCTTCGGGCTGGACTCGGTCAGGAGGGTTCCTAGATGGGTTGGATTGGTTTTTGCTCAAGGTAGCTCTGGCGTGGCTCGAGTAAATTAGAAGATGGCTCGGTGTGTTTGATAAGGTGTCAATTTCGAATTTAATTAGAATAAAATTGAATCCATGGGTCCACAGAGGTGGCTCATGACTTGGAAGGGTAGTATAAATCTTAAAAATGTTATGTTTAAAATTTGGGATCAAAATAACGAGTTTTTGATTTATTCGGGATTTAATCGCCGCACGAAACGCTAATTAACGAGTTAATTGAAACGCCTAGTTTTATGTTTTTTAAAATTATGAAAAATTATATTTAAGCTCAAATAATTATTTAAAGTCTAAGTCTTTGATTTGGGAATTTTATATTAAGGGTTGGTTTAATTCGTGATTAAAACACATTAATACGTCACATTTAAAGAATAAATTAAAAGTCATCGATTTAAGCCAAATAAAAATATGAGAAAATTCATGTAAGCTTAAATAATTATCAGAGACATGTTAGAGTCAAGAAATCAACAAAAAAGTTAAAAACTTGTCAAGTCCAGGGGTAAAAGGCTCTTTTTACCCTTAAAAATTAGTAAACGTCATGGCTGTGCCCTAAATGTTGTTTTTATGATATTATGATTATTTTTAAATGTTTTTGAAATGTTCATGATTAAATTATGATTTTTAAATGTCTATGGGATTTTTATGAATTAAGGAAGACATTTAAAAGACATGTTGCATGCTTGATTTCAAAAACAAAATTATATGTAATGCATTAATTTTATAAAGTGCTGAGAATAAGAAACGTTGAAGGAAGTGAAGTAATTGTGACTGTTACGTGGTTACATTGGAGATATCGTGAGGGTTATAGTCCCAGTGGGAGCCCGACGATAGTACTTCTATTGTTACCATTGAGGATATGAGGTTTGAGGTAAGAATGAGAATATCGTGAAGGGAGAAGGCCCCAGAGAGAGCCCACTTATGGAAGAAGGCCCCAGAGGGAGCCCCGACGATCGTATTTCTATTCGAAAGAGGATAGGCCAAAGCTTAGTTGACCGGTGAGAGTGTCGCTGATGTCCTCGCCGCCCAGTACTATGGTTTCATGTAGATGGATCCATCGATTTTTGAGGTTTATGTCATGTTGAGGAAAGTCACAATTGATGATCCGAATTCAAAAAGGAAAAGGAAAATGTTTATGATCATGTTAAAAATGTTTTATGTTATGTCATGTTAAAGGAAAAGGAAAAGGAAAAAGAAAAATGTTTACGATCATGTTAAAGGTTTTAAATCATGTTGAGGAAAAAGGAAAAAGTTAAATTTTAAGTTTTCATGTCATGAAAAAGTTATTTTTACGTAAAAGTATTTTCACTGTTGCATGTGGTTTTATACGTATCAAATCTTTCTCTGATCATCTTACTGCTGATCAAGAATCAAATCTGATTCATACTCCATAATACATATTACCCATTCAAATCAGATAATTAGATAACATGTATTTTAAAGCAGTAAAACATAATGTCATGCTAGCTCACACAATGTAAGTCAACATTAAATTAAATCTCATGCTAGCAATCACCTGCAAGGAAAGAAAACTCAATCTACCCCGCCCATTCTCTTCTATCTCAGTCTAAAGGATATATCGCTCTGATACCACCTGTTGTAGGGACCCGGACGCTAATCAAGTTCTTAGTCATCTTTTGGATTTAATTATCAATTATGATAAACAAGGTCTAAAAATTTTTCTTTTTAAAATGCAAGTGCGGAAGGTAATGGAATTAATTAATATACATATCAGTATGAAAATACAATTCTTGTACATCATGCATCTAGTTCAACTAGACCAAGGTTCAACTATTATAATCAAGTAATGAAACCTATCTATATCCAAGTCTGGAATCACCACTCTAATCTCGATCTCTCATCATCTTCTTTACCCTGATCCTGTCTCACCTGTTGTCATGCACACATACAAAACAAGACAACAGCCGGATAACTCCGGTGAGATATAAATATCCCAGTATAAACAATGTATCAATGCAATCATATAAAACATATATATAAGCATAAACAGACATTAAAACATGTATCTAATCTGACTACATGAATTAATACCAATCTGTATTTAAATCAATGACTCGTTATCTTATCTCAACTTATTTATACTCTAGGGATCCCAATCTAATTTAGAATTTGGCATGCTGTATCGAGTGTCTACAATAGAAGTCGATCTACATCTAAGCTCATCGATACAACGTAAGTCTAGAGTCTTCGCGGTTCTGACAAAGACTCGACGGTTCTGCCCTAGCTAGGCTGATCTTTCCTAGACTCAAACTATGGCTCTGCTATCATTCAATAGACTAAACATATCAATCTGATAATTTTCAAATATCAATGCAATAAAATAAAGTATGTGATTTAGGGAAACTCAAGTCAAACCTAACTCGAGTTGTGCAATCCCGAATCAACATTTATTTATACCTTTGTCTTCCCGGTCTGATGAAGACGAAGTCGTGTATTCTGATATGTCCATACCCAGTCTGGCAATGACAATCGTATAAATACAATATCAGTATATAACTCAATTCAATATCTGTTCTGATCAGTATTCAAATCGAAATATATAATCTGATCCATATCTGAACAAAGTACAATCTACTTCATATCAACGATATCACGATACAATCGAGATCATTACTGAATCTGATCAATCTAAATCAACTGATGTTTCAACTGCATTACAATACAATTTGAATAACCCCGTCAATCTGAACATCACAGATATAATACCACAACTCATAATCGATTTCAGTACTAATAATAGTCTTCAAAATAACAGATCGTGATACCAAATGTATACAATCTCAGTCATATTACTTCAGAAAATCATAACAATTACAGAAACAGTCTGTTCTTTAATCTGACTTCAATTATACAACGTCTATTGTACACCATATATAATTCCAATCAAATCCTGACAATATCATAATTTCAAATCGTGGCTAAACGTAACAAAACTTACATCTAGTTGTAGCCTGCATCGATAGGAACACAGCACTGAAGTCGGATTCAAAATCAGACGGACGGATTTTTCACAAAAGGCGTAAGGATTTTTCACTCTTCTCCAGAAGCTTTTCCCTACGATTCTTTCCTTTGTTTCTGAGGAAATATTGATTATCTTATATATATATATATATATATATATATATATATATATATATATATATATATATATATATGTTGCACGAGAGAACCAAATGTCAATTTTCCATGATGCATGTCGCGCGCATATGCGCGCACAAAGCCGCACATATGTGCCGGTAGTTCTGCCCGGCTGCCTGCTGCATATATCTTCTCGCGCAAATGCGCGACGTTTCTCGCGCATATGCGCGAGATGTTCTGTCTCGCATATTCCCTTACTCGTGCATATGAGCGCCTCCGCGCATATACGCGCCCAAGGTTCTGGACGGGTCGCGCATATACGCGCCTTATCTCGCGCATGTGCGCCGATGCTTGCGCCGATACGTGTCGCACATGTGCACGCATGGTTCTGTCCTCCTCGCGCATGTGTGCCCATACATGTCGCGCATGTGCGCGGGGACTTCTTTTTCCACCTCTTTTGATTTTCTTTCGTCTTTCCCAGTCCAATCTGTTCCATCTATAATCATATTGATTATCACCAATTAGATTATAATAATCATCGTCAAATCATTTCGGATTAACAGGATAAATTTCTTGGGCCTTACATTTCTCCCCCTCTTAGATCTGAGTTCGTCCTCGAACTCGCAAGTAATCAATTCAGATCTATCAGAAAAAATGTATACAGAATTTAAATCAGAAACTCATCTCAATGAATCTATTCTGCAATCTCAATCTTATATTAGATTCTATCTCTCAAAATAGCTCTGACAAAGTCAATCTCGCAATACTGGTTTTACAACATCCGTATATACCAAACCACAGCTCATAACAAATCACTACCATCAGCTGTTATCAAATCTGTTTATCCCATTCAATGATATATTAAATCTTCAGCCTCAAATACCAATCGTCACTATCCGACGTTGGCATATTAAGTCTGTCTGGTCTGAGTTATCTTCATTCTGTTCTAAATTAGCTACATTTTCTTTGTCATATCAATTAGTGCTAGCATCCAGAACTACAGCTCTCTGGATATCTTCCAATATCTGGATAGTATCCTCTGGTTATTTGTCAGTCGGTGGATAATATAAGAATGAGTTTATGGTATGTTCTGCCACAAATACAAACTCAAGCAAAATCACAATCTGATATGTTCTACTTCGACATTCTAATTATTCTGACCACTTTTCTGACTTCAATCTGTGTCATTTGGTCATGTTTGTACGTTATCTGGTACAAACTAATAGATATAGATTGAACACTCTGTCAATCATAATCATATCACATCACAATCTGGAAAGTATTACAGTAATTTTATTACTAAATTCATCGAAATATACTTTCCATGTCTAGTCAAGGATATACCAATTCTGTAACAAGTCCTCTGATCTCTATCTTTCTATCTTCATTTATTGACAATTCAGACGTATCAGTACAAATTCTGTCAACATTTCAGCATAATTCTATCATAACTGATTTAATCTATCTATATCAAAACTGTCTGTTCGAATTATCATACACTTTCTGTTACCAAAATGAAAACTGACTCTACTACCGTGCATCTCTGACACTATCTGTCATTTCAAATTCGAACTATTTGGTACAGACAATCAGTTAACAATATAAATTAAAGAAAAATACCTACCTGGTATTCGGTTCTGACTATCGATACCAAATTCTGTTATACAATTCTGAAACATTTCACATCACAAGATAATCATTCTCATACAGTAAAAATGACATATCTGTCACTCTGATCGATGCTCTGCTCTGAATATCGAAATTAAGTTCTGAACATTCTGGTTAAATCTCTAAACTGCCGTAATTCTCGAATTCAACTCTAATTCAGTTTGAACGATATATAATCTCAACGGTTCACAAAAATCTGTCTCAAACACGAATTCAAAATAACAGTACTATCACATTAAATTTACAATATTAATAACCTATACTGATCTAGTGAGTTCACTAAACTCATAAAACGGCAATCTCTGGCAATACTGTCAATTCTGACTAATCAATCATATCTTCATGTAGCTCAGATCAATTGCTATAGGTAATCTGCAAATATAGTATGACCCCAAGCAATATAAGCTGTCTCAATTACTGTTTTAGGACAATAACAATTCTCAAGCAGATACAAAACAACAATCGTATAAAATGATCTGCCAATTCAGACAAGAATAAATTTCTGACATTTCTGAAATTTTCTGATATTTCTGATCTTTCTGATATCGGTATCATTCTCAGTCATTGATCATGATCTCAACTGTGTCAAAATCAATCGGTATACTAACTTCAGTTATCGCATATACGGAATACAATCTGTTTCAGGCAGGATTCGTATCTGAATAATTTTTCATATCTGAATAATTTCTGAATACAATAATCACAGTTCTCAGAGTATTCAATACAATCTTCAATTATTTGATTCAATCAATCAGACGCTGCAAGTATATCAAAATATCATAGATACAACAAGCATGAAATCAACAGAATATCTGTGAACATATTGAAACATACCAAAGAGAAACACTAAATCAGATGTATCTCCTGGTCGGTACTCTTCTACTGATCTTTCAATTCTTTCAATTCATTTTGTATCATTCTGTACATTCAATGTCATTCTGTACTGAATTCTAAAGCACAAACAGTACCTGATCTCCCTTCAATTCTGAAATCAATCTTTCTGATATAAAGCAAATCTGAAATCTTATCTGGAAAATCATCAGCCAATTCGTACCATTGGCAAATCTGCCAATGCTAGGCTCGATTTCAGTACATCTACTGAATACATAAGGATACCATCTGCTCCTTTCTGTATCAATCGAGTCATAGACAATACAGATATCAAAGGAATTCTAGATCTAGAATTCTTACTGTAGAATTCCTACTCATCAACCTCATCTGGTAAGAATCTTATATTCTGAAAGGAATCTACGATAGTTCTGTACTTGTTCAGCATATTAATATCAATAATGCAGTCAAATCAGAAAACACAAGTACATCATAATCTAACTCAACCTCATTCTCATCTTACTGTAGTATACAATATGACATAAATCTCTGATATCAATCTTTCTTCCCCAAAAAGGTACAAAGATTAATACTACAGCAATACAGGCCCAACAGGTACCATATATATCAATGCAACTCAGTCAAAGATAATCATAAGAAATGCATTAGTATATATCAATACATATGCCACATAATCATAAAAGAACAGCACCTGCCACTCTATCATCGAGTGCCTCTTGGGTCTGCTCCTCGGTCACTATCACCAGACGGTCCAGCTCCCTGAAATCTGCGGGAATCTCTCTGTGGACAGACTCTAGCAAAGTGTCCCGACTATCGGCAGATACGACAACTACCAGTAACTCCCTGACATTGCTCCGTGGAATGTCTTCCTCCGCAAGTTCTGCAATACACGCCAGTATAACTCGGGCTAGAACCACTGGAGCTAGATGAACCGCTCAATCCGCTCCCTAACTTCTTAAACTGTTTCTTTCGAGTTTTCAGCAAATATTGCTTTCAACTCGTGCTGCCGCGATTAAATCGGAGAAGGAATTGTTGTGTCTGGGGTTGTATCGCACACACACTTTTCAATTGTCTAATCAGACTCGCCTCCGCTCTCTTCGCTCTACTCAAGGCATCAGCTAAATGGTGAGGTCGCTGTATATTCATCCATGCAACTATCTCTGAATTCAATCCTCTGATGAACTGATCCGTTACAGCTTCATCATTTCCCATTACATGAGGAGCAAAACGCAGTAGAGTAGAGAATTTAGCAACATATCCTTCAATATTCAGTTGACCTTGTCTCAAATTCTCAAACTCTGCTTTCTTGTCCTCTCGGTACGAAACTGAGAAAAATCTTCGATAAAATTCAGTTCTGAATATTTCCCACGAAATCACTGTACTTCTCTGTTCTATCATTCTTTTACTTGTAATCCACCAACTCCTGGCGGCTTCTCGTAACTGGTTAGGCACCATTTTAACTCTCTGTTCATCTGTACAATCAAGTAAATCGAACAGTATTTCTATGTCATCAAATCAGTTCTCACAATCTTCAGACGTCTCGATACCACTCAGAATCGGCGGCTGAAATAACTGAAACTCTTTCAATTTTATTTCCATCTGATTTTCTGATACATCTATCTGTTCAGTCAAAGTACTACTCCTTTCTGGAATTCTTCGTGGAGGTATATCTGCTTATCAAAACATTAGTACCCAAATACTACAAATCTGTTCAAATCTTTCTCTGATCATCTTACTGCTGATCAAGAATCAAATCTGATTCATACTCCATAATACATATTACCAATTCAAATCAGATAATTAGATAACATTTACTTTAAAGCAGTAAAACGTAATGTCATGCTAGCACACACAATGTAAGTCAACATTAAAATAAATCTCATGCTAGCAATCACCTGCAAGGAAAGAAAACTCAATCTACCCCGCCCATTCTCTTCTATCTCAGTCTAAAGGTTCTATCGCTCTGATACCACCTGTTGTGGGGACCCGGACGCTAATCAAGTTCTTTGTCATCTTTGGGATTTAATTATCAATTATAATAAACAGGGTCTAAAAATTTTTCTTTTTAAAATGCAAGTGCGGAAGGTAATGGAATTAATTAATATACATATCAGTATGAAAATACAATTCTTGTACATCATGCATCTAGTTCAACTAGACCAAGGTTCAACTACTATAATCAAGTAATGAAACCTATCTATATCCAAGTCAAGAATCACCACTCTAATCTCGATCTCTCATCATCTTCTTGACCCTGATCCTGTCTCACCTGTTGTCATGCACACATACTAACAAGACAATAGCCGGATAACTCCGGTGAGATATAAATATCCCAGTATAAACAATGTATTAAATGCAATCATATAAAACATATATAAAAGCATAAACAAACATCGAAACATGTATCTAATCTGACTACATGAATCAATGACTCGTGATCTAATCTTATCTTATCTCAAATCTAGGGATCCCAATCTAATTTAGACTTTGGTATGCTGTATCAAGTGTCTACGGTAGACGTCAATCTACATCTAAGGCTCATTGATACACCGTAAGTCTAGAGTCTTATCGGTTCTGAGAAAGACTCGGCGGTTCTGCCCTATCTAGGCTGATCTGTCCTAGACTCAGACTCTGACTCTGCTCTAAGTCAATATATTGACATATTAATCCGATAATCTGCAAATATCAATGCAATAAAATAAAGTATGTGATTTAGGGAAACTCAAGTCAAACCTAACTCGAGTTGTGCAATCCCGAATCAACATTTATTTCTACCTTTCTTGCTGTCGATCGGATACAATCAAAGTCTTGATTCAAAGTCTATCACTGTTCAATCTGGCAATGACAATATCAATATTCTATATCAATATTCTAATCAAATCATAACATCTCTGTTTTATCAAATTCTGACAGTACAACAGTACAATCTTGCGATAATGATAATACTATATCAGTCTATACAAATTCCAATCATTTACAATCAACCCCCGTTCAAATCTGATATTGAGTCTAGTCAATTTCATTCTGAAATTCATAACAATTCCATATTCAGTCTGTTTCTTAATCTGACTTCTTTTCTACGCTGTCTAACATGTCAAGAACATCATATATGAATTCCATTCAATTCTGACAATATCATAATTTCAAGACATGTCAAAACGTAGTAAAACTTACGTCCAGTTGTAGCCTGCGTTGATAGGAACACAGTACTGAAGTCGGATTTAAAATCTAACGGACGGATTGATCGTAAAATCGAATTTTAAAATCAAATTGGAAAAGGGGCCTCGATTTCTTCTTTTTCCTCTGATTTCCTCTTTAACTTCGTATGTATATATATATATATACCGTGCATGTTTCTAAAACGTGGCTCATGTTTTTGTAGCACACGTCTCGCGCTCGGGCGGACAAAAAGTTCCGCCCGGGCGCGGCACTCTCGGCCCTCTCATTTTATTCAATCGCGCTCGGGCGGTTATAAACTTCCGCCCGGGCGCAAGGTGCTCGGGTTTCTTGCTTTTAACATTGGCGCTCGGGCGGTCAAACACTTCCGCCCGGGCGCCAAACTCTCGGCCCAAAATCTGTGCAGTTCATACACTTTGTCCAGTCTGGTCTCGGAATGGCCCGGCTATACTTACATTAAATCATAATTAATAATCTCATATTAATATAATCGAAATTTCGGGTATTACATTTCTCCCACCCTAAGATACGATTTCGTCCCCGAAATCATAAGCATTTTATTTATATCAATAAGGAGTTTATATATATAAAACCGTATACAAATTTACATCATCGAAATAACTCTGGGAATTCTTGTCTCATATCATATTCAGTTTCCCAGGTTTCTTCTTCAGTACCATGACGAGTCCATTGAACTTTTATAAGTGGAATAGTCTTCGTTCTGCGCTGTTTCTCTTTACGATCAAAAATCTGAATCGGTTTTTCAACGTAGCTCAACGTCTCATCCAGTTCGGCCTCGTCTGGTTCAATAGCATATGATGCATCAGGAAGATATTTTCTTAATAACGATACATGAAAGACATAATGTATCCCAGATAATGAAGGCGGTAAAGCGAGTCGATAGGCACGATCTCCTATCTTCTCAAGAATCTCATAAGGCCCAATGTATCGTGGAGACAGTTTTCCTTTCTTGCCAAATCTGACAACTCCTCTGAAAGGTGAAATCTTCAAAAATACTCGGTCTCCTACTTCAAATACCAATGTTCTACGTCGAACATTGGCATATTTGGCATGTCTGTCTTGTGCTGCCTTCATTTTCTTCCGAATTAGCTTCACTTTTTCTGTCATATCTCTGATCATATCTGGTCCAATTTCAGGCACTTCAGAGATATCATCCCAATAAAGAGGGGATCGACATTTCTTTCCGTACAACGCTTCGAATGGTGCCATCTCAATACTCGTCTGATAGCTGTTGTTGTACGAAAACTGACAAAGAGGCAATGCATCTTGCCAATTAGTGCTAAAATCTAGCACTACTGCTCTCAGCATATCCTCCAGTGTATGGATAGTCCGCTCTGACTGTCCATCGGTCTGTGGATGATACGCGGTACTTAGATGCCTTTATATATGTTTTATATGATTGCATTTAATACGTTGTTTATACTGGGATATTTATATCTCACCGGAGTTATCCGGCTGTTGTCTTGTTTGTATGTGTGCATGACAACAGGTGGGACAGGTACAGGGTCACAGAGGTGAAGACAGATCGAGATTAGAGTGGTGATACCGGACTTGGACTAGAGCTAGGGTTTAAACACTTGATAGTAGATGTTGAACCTGAGATGTAAATTATTGTATGATGTTTTAGATTTATACTTTTATACTGATATGTATAGGAGTTTGATTTCCATTACCTTCCGCATTTAAAAAAAAAAAATTAGACCCTGTTTATTTAATTGATTAATTAGTCCCAAGCATGATTAAAAAGATGATTAGCGTCCGGGTCCCCACAACAGGTGGTATCAGAGCGATAGATCCTTTAGATGTGATCACAAAATTGATATGTGATTGCGTCAAAAAATCCATGGAAATTCAGACATTTGGAAACAAATTCGGCGATATCAGTCTTCATTTGTTTCCACCAGAACTGTCCTTTCAAATCGTTATACATCTTTCTGCCACCTGGATGAATACTGAATCGACTGTTGTGCGCTTCTGAAAATATATGTCGTCTCAAATCTGAAACATTCGGCACAACCAGACGATTTTTCACATACAAGACGTTGTCACGTACCTGATATTCTGATCGATGTCCTGTTTTAACCATCGATACTGATTTCTATACATTCTGATCACTTCGCTGAGCTGCTTAATTCTCATAATCAGCTCTGGTTCTACTTGCAACGTATAAAGTCTCAACAGTTTATAATCTGTTTCAAATTCTAATCCAGACAAACAGCAGTCTTCTATCAAATTTGAAACACCAATCGTCGATAAGGATAAAGAACATACCTTTCGACTCAGTGCATCAGCTGCTGTATTAGACTTTCCTGGATAGTATTTGATTTCACAATCAAAATCTTTAAGCAAATCAAGCCATCTTCGTTGCCTCATATTCAATTCAGATTGTGAAAACAGATATTTCAAACTCTTATGATCAGAATATATCTCAAACTTCTCCCCGTAAAGATAATGTCGACATATCTTTAATGCAAAGACAATGGCTGCCAATTCTAGGTCATGAATTGGATAACGGGTCTCATGTGGTTTAACATGTCTTGAGGCATAAGCAATAACATGCCCTCGTTGCATCAGCACACATCCCAACCCTCTATGAGAAGCGTCGCAATAAATCACAAAATCACCAGTACCTGAGGGAATAGTCAACACCGGAGCAATGGTCAGTCTCTTCTTCAACTCCAGAAAACTGGTCTCACATTCTTCAGACCAAACAAATGGACCATTCTTTTGAGTCAGCTGAGTAATTGGTTTAGCAATACTCGAAAAATCCTTAATGAATCGACGGTAATATCCCGCTAAACCCATAAAACTGCGAATTTCAGGCACTAATGTCGGTCTTGGCCAAGAAATCACGGCTTCCACTTTACTGGGAACAACTGATATACCATCTCCAGATATAATATGACCCAGAAATATTACTTGTCTAAGCCAAAACTCAAATTTCCACAGTTTAGCATATAATTTCTCTGCCCTTAGAATTCGCAACACAGTTCTTAAATGCTCAGCATGCTCACTCATATTCTTTGAATAAATCAAAATATCATCGATGAAAATAATCACAAAATCATCGAGATATTTCTGGAAGATACGGTTCATCAATCCCATGAATACAGCTGGAGCATTCGTCAGACCAAACGGCATGACAATAAATTCATAGTGTCCATACCTGGTTCTGAATGCCGTCTTTGAGATATCAGAATCTCTGACTCTCAGCAGGTGATATCCCGATCTCAAATCTATCTTGGAATATACTGAAGAACCCTGCAACTGATCGAATAAATCATCTATACGAGGCAAAGGATATTTATTCTTTACCGTTGCCTTGTTCAGTTGCCGATAGTCGATGCAGAGTCTCATCGAACCATCTTTCTTTCTTACAAATAATACTGGAGCACCCCAAGGAGAAGCACTCGGTCTGATGTACCCCTTGGCCAGTAAATCTTCTAGCTGGTCTTTCAATTCTTTCAGTTCAACTGGTGCCATTCTGTACGGAGCTCTAGAAATCGGTACTGTACCTGGCATCAGTTCAATGCTGAAGTCTATCTCTCTAACTGGAGTTAATCCCGGGATCTCATCTGGGAAGACGTCAGCAAACTCACGTACTATGGGGACCCGGGTTCTAATTCAATTCTATTGGGAATTAAATGGATCTTTAATAAAATGTGGGTCAATTTTTCGCTTTTACATTAAATCAAATGTAACTAAAACATAACATGATTCTATATTATTCCAGCAAACATAATGTACATACAAACTCTGTCTAGTACAAACATACAACTAGTGTTTAGAAGTTCAGTACAAATCTAGTACAACAACTAGAATTCAAATCTCAAATACAAGTAGTTTGAATCTAAACAGAACTACTAGTAATCTGCTACTACACCCGGCATCACCACGCTATCAACTCCCTCGTCCTCGTCGTGACCCTGATCCTGCCCCACCTGTTGCCATGCACACATACAGACACGACAACAGCCGGATAACTCCGGTGAGAACATATCCCAGTATAAAACATGTATGCATGCAATGTAATGAATCATATAAACAAAGCATAGCATATATCAAATGACATGAATTAAATTCTAAAACATGCAAAGGAATACAAATCTGTATTCACATCTAGTTCTTGACTCGATTCGTTTCTAATCTAGGGATCCCGGTGTGAATAAGACGGTCTGTCACCTACCCAGCCACTCGGGGTAACGGTACGTCTTATTCCTAGACTTCGGTCAACTCTGTATCGAGGGTCTACACATATAGCAAATCTGCTCCTATGCGACGATACACCGAAACGTCTAGTTTTGGCAAATCTGCCAATATCTCCTATCTCAAGACTCGAATATAAATCAATAAATGAAACATTACATAATCAATGTAATAACAATCTAGTATGTGATTTAGGGAAACTCGTATCAAATCTGAATCGAGTTGTGCAATCCCAAGACCACATGAATTATACCTTTCTTGTCGCACTGTCTGTCGAGATCTCGAACCAAATGTCAAACCTGTCACTTCCAATCTGAAATGGCATAATGAATGTGCTATATATATCAAAACACAACTCAACCATCTTGTACAACTCAAGAATCACATTGGGTATCAAATCGACGGCATAACGACGTATTTCTTCAACACCGATAATACAATCTCATCACAACAATATCATACTCAATCCCAACAACTCATAATCTCATCTAAACATCAATCCACCAGCTAGAATCTGTAAAATCTTCACATAACACATGCTGAAATTTCGAACAAAAGCATACGATATCCGAAATTTAATCCGATAGTAAATATAACAAGCTCAAGATATCAAGAACACATATTCTAACTCAAATCTGAATTTCCCCAACAAGTATATTTCGAAACATGCTGAAAACATAAGAAACTTACGTCCTTTCGTAGCCCTTGTCAAGAGGAACACGAATCTCTACTCGGATTTAAAATCGGATAGCAAATTGTTGCACAATCTAAATTCTAATATGCAAAAGCTTGAAGGACTTTGATGGCTTGTCTCGGTTCCTTCTTGCTGAAAGGGAAGAAGTGAAGTGTCAATGCAAGGTATTTATATAGCATGCCATGTGTCAACACGAAATTCAAAAGTGGCAATCTCGCATGCAGACCGCGGGTGCAGCGTGAACAACAGCGCGGCTGCGCTCGTGCTTCGGCAGCATCATTAATTTTTCACGAGCCATGACCGCGGGTGCGGTCATGTTAACACCGCGGGTGCGGTGTGGCCTCGCCCAAATCTCATTTTTCTGACATTACACCGCGGGTGCGGTGATATTAGTACCGCAGGTGCGGTCTTGTCTCGGCCATACTTGGTCAAACTCACATTTTTCATGTCATGCATACTCCTCTTCAACTCTCACATCGATGACACGAATAATTCTCGAGCCTTACATTTCTCCCCCTCTTAGACAAGAGTTCGTCCTCGAACTCATAAGCAACTAATCATGCAAGTATATACAAATCTGTAAAGTCAAAACGGGAAGAAAGACTCACATCAAAGGAATAGCTCGGGATGCCTCTGTCTCATCTCCGACTCTGTCTCCCAAGTTGCTTCCTCGATGCCATGACGACTCCACTGAACCTTCACAAGCGGAATGGTCTTGGTTCTAAGTTGTTTCTCTTTCCGATCCAAAATCTGTATCGGTCGTTCAACATAGCTCAGTGTCTGATCTAGTTCGGCTTCGTCAGGTTGAATAACATGAGAACTGTCTGGCATATATCTACGCAGCATCGATACATGAAATACATCGTGAATGCCGGATAATGAAGGAGGAAGAGCAAGTCTATAAGCTCGATCGCCAATCTTCTCAAGAATCTCGTACGGACCGACGTATCTAGGAGACAACTTTCCTCGCTTGCTAAATCTGACAACACCCCTGAAAGGTGAAATCTTCAAAAATACTCTGTCTCCCTGATCAAACACTAACGGTCTGCGTCTAATATTGGCGTATTTCGCTTGCCTATCCTGTGCTGTCTTCATTCTCTTCTGAATGATCTTCACTTTCTCGGTCATTTCACGAATCATATTAGGCCCCAACTCTGGTACCTCAGAAATATCATCCCAGTACAACGGAGATCTGCACCTCTTTCCGTATAAAGCTTCGAACGGTGCCATCTCTATGCTCGTCTGATAGCTGTTGTTGTATGAAAACTCACACAACGGCAATGAATCTTGCCAACTAGTACCAAAGTCTAGTACTACAGCTCTCAGCATATCCTCTAAAGTCTGGATAGTCCGCTCTGACTGTCCGTCCGTCTGGGGATGATAAGCAGTGCTCAGGTGTAAAGTCGTACCCAAAGCCTGCTGCAAGATGTGCCAGAAGTGAGAAGTAAAGCGTGGATCACGGTCTGATACGATCGACTTCGGCACACCATGCAATCTGACGACCTCTCTGACATACAACTCTGCCATCTGATCGTGTCGATAGGTCATCCTGTACGGAATGAAACAGGCAGATTTGGTCAATCTGTCAATGATGACCCAAATCGAATCACAGCCTCGGGATGATCGAGGTAACTTCGTCACGAAATCCATGGAAATGTGGTCCCATTTCCATTCAGGAATAGACAAACTCTGAAGTAAACCTCCGGGCTTCTTCCTCTCTGCCTTCACCTATTGGCAATTCAGACATCTAGACACAAATTCTGCAATATCTGTCTTCATCTGCTTCCACCAGAATTGCGTTTTCAAGTCATTGTACATCTTTCTGCCACCACGATGAATACTGAACCGACTACAGTGTGCCTCTGACATGATCTGTCGTCTCAAATCTGAAACATCTGGCACTACTAAGCGGTTATTCACATACAGAACAGAATCTCTAACCTGATACTCTGATATATGACCAGCTCTGACCGTATCAATCGATTTCTAAATGCTCGGATCATTTCTTTGTGCTTCTTTGATCCTCAAAATCAGATCTGGCTCAATCTGAATCGCAGCAAGTCGCAACGGTCTACTCTCTGTATCAAATGTCAGTCTAGACAAGCAACAATCCTCTACTAAACTCGATACACCTACAGTCGACAAAGAAAGAGCACATACCTTTCGACTCAAGGCGTCTGCCGCTGCATTTGACTTTCCTGGATGGTACTTGATTTCGCAATCAAAATCTTTTAGCAAATCAAGCCATCGCCGCTGTCTCATATTCAACTCTGACTGAGAAAAGAGATACTTCAGGCTCTTATGATCGGAGTAAATCTCAAACTTCTCGCCATACAGATAATGACGCCAGATCTTGAGTGCAAAAACAATCGCCGCCAATTCAAGATCATGAATCGGATAACGAGTCTCGTGCGGCTTCAACTGTCTAGATGCGTATGCTATCACATGTCCACGCTGCATAAGAACACATCCCAACCCTCTGTGAGATGCGTCACAATATACAACGAACTCACCTGTACCTGAAGGAATCGTCAAGACAGGCGCACTAGTCAGCCTCTTCTTCAACTCAACAAAACTTCTCTCACAATCTTCTGACCACACAAATGGCATGTTCTTCTGTGTCAACTGGGTAATCGGCTTTGCTATACTGGAGAAGTCTCGAATAAAACGTCGATAATATCCGGCTAGACCCATGAAACTGCGTATCTCAGGCACAGAAGTCGGTCTCGGCCAACTGATAACAGCCTCAACTTTACTCGGATCTACTGCAATACCCTCTCCAGATATAATATGCCCCAAGAAGACAACCTGTCGCAACCAGAATTCGCACTTGGACAGTTTGGCATACAATTGCTCCTGTCGCAAAGTCTTCAGCACAATTCTCAGAAGATCTGCATGCTCAGTCAAACTCTTCGAATACACCAAAATGTCGTCAATAAACACAATCACAAAATCATCTAAATATCTCTGAAAAATGCGGTTCATCAAACTCATAAACACCGCAGGTGCATTCGTCAAACCAAAAGGCATAACAACAAACTCGTAATGTCCATACCTGGTTCGGAATGCAGTCTTCGGTATATCAACATCTCTAACTCGGAGCTGATGATACCCTGATCTCAAATCGATCTTCGAGTATACAGAAGATCCCTGTAGCTGATCAAACAAATCATCGATGCGCGGCAAAGGATACTTGTTTTTCACTGTTGCCTTATTCAACTGCCTATAATCAATGCACAGTCGCATCGAACCATCTTTCTTTCGAACGAAAAGCACCGGAGCACCCCAAGGAGATACACTGGGTCTGATATATCCCTTGGACAGAAGATCCTCCAACTGTGCTTTCAACTCTTTCAGCTCTATCGGTGCCATCCTATACGGAGCTCTCGAGATAGGAACACTGCCTGGCACAAGATCAATGCTGAAATCAACCTCTCGAACTGGAGGCAACCCTGGAATCTCGTCAGGAAAAACATCTGCAAACTCGCAAACCACTGGCAAATCTGCCAATGCTGGACTCGACTTCAGTAGATCTACTGAATATACGAGAAAGCCCTCTGCTCCTCTCTGAAGCAATCTACTCATAGTCAGAGCAGATACTAAGGGAATCCGAGATCTGGAACCCTTGCCGTAGAATTTCCACTCATCTGTCCTGTCGGGTCTGAATCTGACAATCTTGTGGAAACAATCTACCGTGGCCCTGTACTTGGTCAACATGTCTATACCAACTATACAATCAAATCAGCTAAGCCAAGTACTACACAATCAAGATCGATCTCATGCCCCTCAAACTGAAGCATACAGTGTCTAACAGTAGTTACAGATATCAAACCACTTCCCAACGGAGAAACTATAGACACTACTGTAGACATCGACTCAACAGGTAATGCATGTCTCAATGCAAAATGTTCAGATATGAATGTATGAGATGCACCTGTGTCAATCAACACATATGCAGGATAACCGCAAAGAAAACAGCTACCTGCAATGACGTCATCTGGCGCCTCCTGCGCCTGCTCCTCTGTCAGGGCAAAAACACGGGCCTGCTGTCTGGGAGGCTGCCTCACGGTCTGGCTACCTCCTGGTCTCTACTGGGTCTGTGTAGAGGGTGGCTGAAAGGAGTGTACAGAAGATGCCTGTCTCTCCATCTGTGGCACTGCAGCAGACGATCCTGCACTCTGGAATCGCTGAGAACTCCTCTGTGGGCACACTCTGGCGAAATGCCCCTGCTGTCTGCAGATGCTGCAGCGTCCCAGAACTCCTTGACACTGCTCCGTGGCATGTCGCCTTCCGCACGAACCACAGTATACGCCACTGGAATCTGAACCCTGACCTCTCTGTCGAGATCCACTCAAACTCGATGAACTGCTCCCAGATTTCTTAAACTGTTTGCCCTTAGCCTTCAGAAAATCCTTCTTGCCACTACCACTAGCTCCACTATCAAAACGAGGAGGAGGTGGTGGAAACTGTACGGTCGTGGACTGTGGCGGTCTCTGTCCTTGAACACCGTAGGAAGCTCCTCGCTGCCTTATCAAGCCAGCCTCTGCTCCCTTCGCTCGGTTCAATGCCTCTGAAAAAGTGTTAGGCCGTCCCGTGTTCACCAAGGTAAAAACATCCGGATTCAATCCGTTGATGAACTGATCGGCCACTGCCTCGTCGTTCCCAGCCACATGCGGTGCAAATCGCAGCAAAGCAGAAAATTTAGCGACATACTCCTCGATGTTCCACTGTCCTTGCCTCAGATTCGCAAATTCATCCCCCTTATCTTTCCGGTAAGAGATGGGGAAGAAGCGCTGATAGAACTCATCCTTGAAGACTTTCCACGTGATATCAATGCCTCTGTGCTCCAAGGCTCTCTTCGTCGTCAACCACCAGCTCTTGGCAACCTCTTGCATCTGATGCCCTATCAACTTCACACGTCGCTCATCAGTATATGCCAAAGACTCAAACAACATCTCGATATCATCTAGCCAGCTCTCGCACTCTACTGCACTCTCTGTGCCCTTCAGGGTAGGCGGATGGAAAGACTGAAATATCTTCAATAAGGTCTCCATCGGCGTAGCGGTAACATCCATCTGTGCACCTGATGTGCTACCCTGCTCTGGCTGTGGCACTCGTCTAGGCGGCATAAATCTGATCATAAAACTGATTAATACACAACCAATATCATCTGTCTCAGCCCTCCTCTGATCATATACCTCTGATCGAGAATCGGTTCTGATTCAGGCTTGAAATGCTGTAAATCAATTCAAAAATACAACAACATATATAATAGGGAAAACAATAAAGCATGCTAGCATCTCAAAAGCAAGGAAGATGACTCGATCTACCCCGCTCATTCTATTCTATCTCAGTCTACAGAACCTACGGCTCTGATACCACCTGTTGTGGGGACCCGGGTTCTAATTCAATTCTTTTGGGAATTAAATGGATCTTTAATAAAATGTGGGTCAATTTTTCGCTTTTACATTAAATCAAATGTAACTAAAACATAACATGATTCTATATTATTCCAGCAAACATAATGTACATACAAACTCTGTCTAGTACAAACATACAACTAGTGCTTAGAAGTTCAGTACAAATCTAGTACAACAACTAGAATTCAAATCTCAAATACAAGTAGTTTGAATCTAAACAGAACTACTAGTAATCTGCTACTACACCCGGCATCACCACGCTATCAACTCCCTCGTCCTCGTCGTGACCCTGATCCTGCCCCACCTGTTGCCTTGCACACATACAGACACGACAACAGCCGGATAACTCCGGTGAGAACATATCCCAGTATAAAACATGTATGCATGCAATGTAATGAATCATATAAACAAAGCATAGCATATATTAAATGACATGAATTAAAGTCTAAAACATGCAAAGGAATACAAATCTGTATTCACATCTAGTTCTTGACTCGATTCGTTTCTAATCTAGGGATCCCGGTGTGAATAAGACGGTCTGTCACCTACCCAGCCACTCGGGGTAACGGTACGTCTTATTCCTAGACTTCGGTCAACTCTGTATCGAGGGTCTACACATATAGCAAATCTGCTCCTATGCGACGATACACCGAAACGTCTAGTTTTGGCAAATCTGCCAATATCTCCTATCTCAAGACTCGAATATAAATCAATAAACGAAACATTACATAATCAATGTAATAACAATCTAGTATGTGATTTAGGGAAACTCGTATCAATGAATCCAGTTGTGCAATCCCAAGACCACATGAATTATACCTTTCTTGTCGCACTGTCTGTCGAGATCTCGAACCAAATGTCAAACCTGTCACTTCCAATCTGAAATGGCATAATGAATGTGCTATATATATCAAAACACAACTCAACCATCTTGTACAACTCAAGAATCACATTGGGTATCAAATCGACGGCATAACGACGTATTTCTTCAACACCGATAATACAATCTTATCACAACAATATCATACTCAATCCCAACAACTCATAATCTCATCTAAACATCAATCCACCAGCTAGAATCTGTAAAATCTTCACATAACACATGCTGGAATTTCGAACAAAAGCATACGATATCCGAAATTTAATCCGATAGTAAATATAACAAGCTCAAGATATCAAGAACACATATTCTAACTCAAATCTGAATTTCCCCAACAAGTATATTTCGAAACATGCTGAAAACATAAGAAACTTACGTCCTTTCGTAGCCCTTGTCAAGAGGAACACGAATCTCTACTCGGATTTTAAATCGGATAGCAAATTGTTGCACAATCTAAATTCTAATATGCAAAAGCTTGAAGGACTTTGATGGCTTGTCTCGGTTCCTTCTTGCTGAAAGGGAAGAAGTGAAGTGTCAATGAAAGGTATTTATATAGCATGCCATGTGTCAACACGAAATTCAAAAGTGGCAATCTCGCATGCAGACCGCGGGTGCAGCGTGAACAACAGCGCGGCTGCGCTCGTGCTTCGGCAGCATCATTAATTTTTCACGAGCCATGACCGCGGGTGCGGTCATGTTAACACCGCGGGTGCGGTGTGGCCTCGCCCAAATCTCATTTTTCTGACATTACACCGTGGGTGCGGTGATATTAGTACCGCAGGTGCGGTCTTGTCTCGGCCATACTTGGTCAAACTCACATTTTTCATGTCATGCATACTCCTCTTCAACTCTCACATCGATGACACGAATAATTCTCGAGCCTTACACGTACTACTGGCAGATCTGCCAATGCTGGACTCGAATTCAGTAAATCTACTGAATATACAAGGAATCCTTCTGCTCCTTTCTGTAATAATCGAGTCATAGATAATACGGATATTAAAGGAATTCTCGATCTAGAACCCTTACCGTAAAATTTCCACTCTTCAGCCATATCTGGTCTGAATCTCACTATCTTGTGGAAACAATCAACTGTCTCTCTGTACTTGGTCAGCATATCAATACCGATAATACAATCAAAATCGGACAATCCAAGTACTATGCAATCTAATTCAATCTCATGCCCATCATACTGTAGTACACAATGGTTAACCGAATTTACGGATATCAAACACATCCCCAACGGAGAAGAGACAGACACTACAGTAGCTAAAGACTCTACAGGCAAAGCATGACTCAATGCAAATCGTTCAGAAATAAATGTGTGTGAAGCACCGGTATCAATCAGTACATAAGCAGAGTAACCACATAAAGAACAGTTACCTGCTACAACGTCATCTGGTGCTTCCTGGGCCTGCTCTTCTGTCAAAGCGAAGACTCTGGCCTGCTGTCTCGGAGGCTGACCAACTGTCTGGATTCCTCCTGGCCTCTGCTGTGACTGAGCTGGCGCTGCATGAAATGTATGAACAGCAGGTGATCGTCTCTCAGTTTGTGTTGTTGATCCCGATGACTCGGCCCCCTGAGCTCTCTGCAAACCTTTTTATGGACACACATTAGCAAAGTGTCCCGGCTGTTGACAAAAATTGAAACTACCAGTCACTCCCTGGCATTGCTCAGTAGCATGTCTTCCTCCGCAAGTCTTGCAATAAACTCCAGTGTAACTCTGGCTCGGTCTGGAACCACCGGAGCTAGAAGAACTACTGCCAGATTTCTTGAATTGCTTTGCCCTGGCTTTCAAAAATTCTTTCTTTCCTCCACTGCTGCTGCCACCATCAAATCTAGGAGGTGGTTGCTGTGGTCTTGGTGCTGGAGGCACAAATGAAGCCCCTTTCTGTCTCATTAGACCGGCTTCTGCTCCCTTAGCTCTGTTCAGGGCATCAGTAAAATTATTCAGTCGCCCTGTGTTCACCAATGTGAAAATATCGGGGTTCAGGCCATTGATGAACTGGTCAGCAGTAGCTTCTTCGCTGTCAGCCATATGTGGAGCAAATTTCAGCAAGGAGGAGAACTTGGACACGTATTCTTCTATGTTCATCTGTCCTTGCTTTAGATTGGAAAATTCCGCCCCCTTATCCTTCCGGTACGACACTGGAAAGAATCGTTGATAAAATTCAGTTCTAAATATATTCCAGGTAATAATCGTACCTCTATGCTCCACGGCTCTCTTTCTCGTGATCCACCAGTATTTTGCAACGTCGTGTAACTGGTGTCCAATCAATTTCACTCTCCTCTCATCTGTATACTCCAATGATTCAAACAACATCTCTATATCATCAAGCCAACTCTCGCAATCCACAGCGTTCTCTGTTCCTTTCAACGTTGGCGGATGAAAAGACTGAAATCATTTCAGTAACGTTTCCATTGGAGTCGGGGTGACATCCATTGGAGGATTTGATGTACTTCCCTGTTCTGGGACTCGTCTCGAAGGCATATCTGATAATTAAATAGATTAATAACAAATACAACAATTCTGTTTCAATTCTCCTCTGATCATCTTACTGCTGATCTAGAATCAGTACTGATCCAATCTCAATAAAACATATTACTATATCAAATCAGTTAAACAAGTAACATGTAATAAAGCAGTAAGACATGCTAGCATTCAAAAGCAGGAAAGAAAACCTCAATCTACCCCGCTCACTAGCCTCTTCTATCTCAATCTAAAAGATCTATCGCTCTGATACCACCTGTTGTGGGGACCCGGACGCTAATCATCTTCTTAATCGTCATTGGGACTAATTTAATCAATTATAATAAACAGGGTCTAAATTTTTTTTTAAATGCGGAAGGTAATGGAATCAAAACGCTATACATATCAGTATAAAAGTATAAATCTGATAAAATATACAATCATACATAACTCATGTTCAACAACTAACTGTCAAGTGTTTGAACCCTATCTCTAGTCCAAGTCCGTAGTCTCCACTCTACTCGCTCTTTCTTCACCTCTGTGACCCTGAACCAGTCCCACCTGTTGCCATGCACACATACAAACAAGACAACAGCCGGATAACTCCGGTGAGATATAAATATCCCAGTATAAACAATGTATTAAATGCAATCATATAAAACATATATAAAAGCATAAACAAACATCGAAACATGTATCTAATCTGACTACATGAATCAATGACTCGTGATCTAATCTTATCTTATCTCAAATCTAGGGATCCCAATCTAATTTAGACTTTTTAGACTTTGGTATGCAGTATCAAGTGTCTACGATAGACTTCGATCTACATCTAAGGCTCATCGATACACCGTAAGTCTAGAGTCTTATCGGTTCTGAGAAAGACTCGGCAGTTCTGCCCTAGCTAGGCTGATCTGCCCTAGACTCAGACTCTGACTCTGCTCTAAGTCAATATATTAACATATCAATCTGATAATCTGCAAATATCAATGCAATAAATAAAGTATGTGATTTAGGGAAACTCAAGTCAAACCTAACTCGAGTTGTGCAATCCCGAATCAACATTTATTTCTACCTTTCTTGCTGTCGATCGGATACAATCAAAGTCTTGATTCAAAGTTTATCACTGTTCAATCTGGCAATGACAATATCAATATTCTGTATCAATATTCTAATCAAATCATAACATCTCTGTTTTATCAAATTCTGACAGTACAACAGTACAATATTGCGATACTGATAATACTATATCAGCCTATACAAATTCCAATCATTTACAATCAACCCCCGTTCAAATCTGATATTGAGTCTAGTCAATTTCATTCTGAAATTCATAACAATTCCATATTCAGTCCGTTTCTTAATCTGACTTCGATTCTACGCTGTCTAACATGTCAAGAACATCATATATGAATTCCATTCAATTCTGACAATATCATAATTTCACGACATGTCAAAACGTAGTAAAAATTACGTCCAGTTGTAGCCTGCGTTGAGAGGAACACAGTACTGAAGTCAGATTTAAAATCTAACGGACGGATTGATCGTAAAATCGAATTTTAAAATCAAATTGGAAAAGGGGCCTCGATTTCTTCTTTTTCCTCTGATTTCCTCTTTAATTTCGTATGTGTGTATATATATATATATATATATAAAATATATATATATATATATATATATACCGTGCATGTTTCTAAAATGTGGCTCATGTTTTTGTAGCACACGTCTCGCGCTCGGGCGGACATAAAGTTCCGCCCGGGCGCGGCACTCTCGGCCCTCTCATTTTATTCAATCGCGCTCGGGCGGTTATAAACTTCCGCCCGGGCGCGAGGTGCTCGGGGTTTCTTGCTTTTAACATTGGCGCTCGGGCGGTCAAACACTTCCGCCCGGGCGCCAAACTCTCGGCCCAAAATCTTTGCAGTTCATACACTTTGTCCAGTTTGGTCTCGGAATGGCCCGGCTATACTTATATTAAATCATAATTAATAATCTCATATTAATATAATCGAAATTTTGAACATTACAAAATCTATACAATCTCAGTCATATTACTTCAGAAAGTCATAACAATTACAGAAACAGTCTGTTCGTTAATCTGACTTCAATTATACAACGTCTATTGTATCAGGAACACCATATATGATTCCAATCAAATCCTGACAATATCATAATTTCAAATCGTGTCTAAACATAACAAAACTTACGCCCAGTTGTAGCCTGCGTCGATAGGAACACAGCACTGAAGTCGGATTCAAAATCAGACGGACGGATTTTTCACAAAAGGCGTAAAGATTTTTAACTCTTCTCCAGAAGCTTTTCCCTACGATTCTTTCCTTTGTTTCTGAGGAAATATTGCTTATCTTATATATATATATATATATATATATATATATACACACACACACGTTGCACGAGAGAACCAAATGTCGATTTTCCATGATGCACGCCGCGCGCATATGCGCGCACAAATCCGCGCATATGTGCCGGTAGTTCTGCCCGGCTGCCTGCTGCATATATCTTCTCGCGCATATGTGTGACGTTTCTCGCGCATATGCGCGAGATGTTCTGTCTCGCATATTCCCTTACTCGCGCATATGCGCGCCTCCATATGCGCCCAAGGTTCTGGACGGGTCGCGCATATGCGTGCCTTAACTCGCGCATGTGCGCCGATGCTTCTGTAATTTTCGTGCATGTGCGCCGATATGTGTCGCGCATGTGCGCGCATGGTTCTGTCCTCATCGCGCATGTGCGCCCATACATGTCACGTGTAAGGCTCGAGAATTATAAACTGGCATTGATGTTAGATTTGAAGAGATTAGAATGCATGACATAAAAATGAGGATTTGTGACAGCAGGGCCAAAGCCACACCGCACCCGCGGTACAGGAAGGACCGCACCCGCGGTGTATTGACAGAAAATTTGTTAAATTGTGCGAAGCAAGACCGCACCCGCGATCCTGCAATGACGGCACCCGCGGTCATCGAAATTCAGAAAATGCAAGATGTGCCGTGGGCACAGCGCACCTGCGCTGCTAGTGTACCGCACCCGCGGTCGTGCGTGCCACTTGAACAATAAAGACACTTGTTCCTTGCCATGCAATACAAGGGTATGTGGCTTCATTTCCTTCCATTTCAGTAGCAAGCACCGAGGGAATTTCAGAGAGAAAGCTTCCAAGTTCTTGTAATTAGAAATTAAATCGTGCAAGATTTAGCCATCCGAATTAGATTCCGAGTTGAGATTCTTGTTCCCCTCTACAAGAGCTAGCTAAGGATGTAAGTATTGTTTATTTCCAGCATGTCTCGATATTTATGTGTTAGAAGAATTCCGATTTGAGTGAGAATATGTGTTCTTGATATGTTGAGGGTGCTATATTCGTTATCAGATCGAATTTCGGACATAGTATGCTATTGTTTCGATTTCCAGCATGTATTATGGGGAGATTATGCAGATTTCAGTGTATGTATTGATGTGTTGATGATATTGGGAGTTGATTTGGAATTAGCATGTTATTATTGAGTTATCGGTATCACGAGACTAAGCCGTTATGCCGTCGAATTTGTATCGAGTATGAGTATTGAATTGTACAAGACTTGTTTGAGTTGTGTTTTGATATAGCACATTTATGCATTGTCATTTCAGATTGAATTGACAGAGTTACTGTAGTGACCCGTTCCAGAATCACCTACTAATCAAACTAAGCATGCAATTAACCTAATTAATTATAATCAGAGATAACAGCGGAAAACAAGGCCAACAACAATAGTTATACAACCCAATCGAAATCCAGAATACTCAAACTAACTGAAAGTATCTGATACAACCATATCGAATAAAAAGGAAATCACTAAAAAGATAAGCCAACCAGCTACTCAACGTCCTCCTCCTGCTCCTCCTGAGCCATCCAACCTGAGGCCTGCCCCGTGGGAATGGGGTGTCCAAGAATAAACAAAACCGAGGACGTGAGCGATAAGAACGCCCAGTACAAAAGTATGAGTATACAGACCTATATGAAATGCACATGCTATGATCATGATACCGGGTAGTCAAGAAACAGGAATCACAAAGGATCTCAAAATGCTCAGTCTAGAGGCGCCAAGTGGATAGTGCCGCGCGGTCCAACCTCTGGGTCACTGCATCCACTATAAGACAGACGTGGACCTAAAATGTCCCGGACCACCGAAGCCCTCCCGACCCGTCGGCCACTGTGTACTCTCGGTGTCCATGCGTCCACAAGACAGGGCTGAGCGGCCCCAGGATATAGCTTATCTCGAAAGAGATACAGCTCAACAGTAAAGGCTATCTCGAAGGAGATACGGCTCAACGTGAAATGCAATGTGCAGTAATAAACGTGACATAATAGCATGCATCAAATGACATATATCAATGCACCACATAATCATGCAACACATATATGAATGTATACTCAACCAGGATATCTCGGATAGTACTTTCGTACCTCTAACACAGCAATCCTAATCCACTGGAACAACCAGACAACAGGTCTAGAACAAGCCTACGCATCAAAAGCATATCCCAATCAATTCTACCATGCTCGACTAGCAAAACCAGTACTCCCTAGTACTACCAAAGGTTTAGGGTTTACCTTCGTCCGTCGACAGCCCTTTGATGTCGATTGCCTCGAAACTCCGGCGCTGCTATGCTACCAATCCCGGCAGCTCCCGGCTATCGCTCGAACAACAACTAGCCCTAGAAACCTTACAAATCTCTCAAATATAAGACTTACTCAAGAAATGAGAATACCAAAATGAGGAATTCCGAGCACTATTTATAGGCCATGTTCGGATCCTCCGAACCTCACTTCGGAACGTCCGAACGCTACGTGTCCATCGGCTCTTGACAGCTCATGTTCGGATCCACCGAACATACACTTCGGACCGTCCGAACGTGCATGAAAACTGACGTGTCGATCCACTCTTGACACCTATGATCGGATCCACCGAACCCACTTCGGATCGTCCGAACTCTTCAGTGCTTCCGAACCATCTTCGGACCTTCCGATCATGATTAATCACCATTAATCCGTTAATTACCCAATTCGGCATTCGGGCTACTACATTCTCCCCCCCTTAAAAGATTTCGTCCTCGAAATCAGGCTTAGAGGATGAACAAAACGAAATAACAACAACATTGTTATTACATCTCAATTGTTGTTGAATACAACTGATATCTCGATGACAATTGAAAAACACAAACATATACAAAGCATAACTCAAAAGAGCTCTGGATGCTCTGAACGCATACGACTCTCTAACTCCCAAGTGGCTTCTTCAGTGCCTCGACGCTGCCACTGCACTAAGACAAGAGGAATGATCTTATTCCGCAACACTTTATCTTTGCGATCTAGAATCTGAACTGGTCGCTCCACGTAAGACAAATCCGTATCAAGTTGAACTTCCGATGGATGTAAGATGTGAGACTCATTTGCTACATAACGTCTCAACAAGGATACGTGGAACACATCATGAATGCTTGATAGGTACGGCGGCAACGCAAGTCTGTAAGCTACATCTCCTACACATTCCAGAATCTCAAAAGGACCAATGAATCTCGGAGATAGCTTACCCTTGAGACCAAATCTCAAAATCCTGCGAAAAGGCGAAACTCGGAGAAACACTTTCTCACCTGGCTGAAAATAAAGAGGTCGACGCTTTGTGTTCGCATAACTAGCCTGTCGATCCTGAGCAGTCTTAATCCGCTTCTTGATTACTGCAACCTTATCTATAGCCTGCTGGACTAATTCCGGTCCCTCTACCTGTCGTTCCCCGACTTCATCCCAGAATAATGGAGTACGACAACGTCGCCCGTACAACGCCTCAAATGGTGCCATACCAATACTACGATGGTAGCTGTTGTTGTACGCGAACTCAATCAAAGGCAAATGATCCTGCCAAGCGGGTCCGAAATCCATAACACAGGCTCGCAACATATCCTCAAGCGTACGGATAGTCCTCTCTGATTGACCGTCAGTCTCCGGATGATAAGCAGTACTCAGACTCAGTGTAGTACCCAAAGCTGACTGGAAACTACCCCAAAACCGTGAGGTAAAACGAGGATCTCTGTCACTAACAATACTGACAGGCACTCCATGCAAACGTACAATCTCCTGAATGTACAATCGAGCCATACGATCGAAAGTGAAATCACGATTATACGGCAGAAAATGAGCAGACTTGGTGAGTCGATCCACCACTACCCAGATAGCATCGCTGTTCCTCGAAGATAATGGCAAATGAGTAATAAAATCCATCGTAATATGCTCCCACTTCCATTCTGGAATAGGTAAGTTCAATAATAATCCTCCCGGTCGACGGTGCTCTGCCTTAACCTGCTGGCAAACTAGACATTTGGAGACAAACTGATACACGCTGCGCTTCATCCCTTTCCACCAAAAACGAGTTCTCAAATCTTTATACATCTTATTGCTTCCTGGATGAATACTCAGCTTGCTTCGATGAGCATGAGACAAAATCTCTTCCCTCAAAGTGTCATCCTCTGGTACTACAACCCGATTAGATAAGCACAGAAGACCATTGGACTGATAATGGAAGCCGCTATCTCCACCCGCTAACCGAGCTAATCTCTGCGTCTTCAGATCAGACATCTGAGCATCTCGAATCCGAGTGAACAATTTGGGCTCAGATAAAATGGTAGCAACACGAATGCTCTCCATACCTTTCCGATGCTTGAAGTTAAACCCCAACGAGCAACTATCCTGGATGGCACTAGTCATAGCACAAGTCTGAAGTGCAGAGGCTCTCACCTTGCGACTCAGCGCATCAGCTGTGAGATTCGCAGAACCTGGATGGTACTTGATCTCGCAATCATAATCCTTCAGCAAATCCATCCAACGACGTTGCCTCATGTTCAACTCAGCCTGAGTGAACAGATATTTCAGACTCTTATGATCAGTAAAGATCTCAAACTGAACACCGTACAAATAATGACGCCAGATCTTCAGCGCAAACACAATAGCTGCCAATTCCAGGTCATGAGTGGGATACTTCTCCTCGTGAGGTTTCAGCTGTCTGGAAGCATAAGCAATCACATGACCATTTTGCGTCAACACACACCCTAAGCCTTGAGTGGAGGCATCGGTGTAAACACTGAAACCATCAGATCCTGACGGTAACGCCAAAACAGGTGCGGAAGTCAGAAGTCGACGAAGCTCTCTGAAACTATCTTCGCACTCGGATGACCACTCAAATGGAACATCCCTCCGAGTAAGTTGCGTCAAAGGTCTGGCTATCTGAGAGAAATTCACGATGAAGCGACGATAATACCCGGCCAGACCTAGAAAACTACGGATCTCAGCCACCGTCGTCGGACGTGACCAATTCAGCACCGCTTCAATCTTGCTGGGATCCACAGAAACTCCTTCCTTGGAAATCACATGACCAAGGAATACCACACGATCAATCCAGAACTCGCACTTACTCAGCTTAGCATACAATTGCTTCTCGCGAAGAATCTGCAACACAATCCTCAAGTGTTGGGCATGCTCTTCCACACTGTGGGAATAGATCAAGATGTCGTCAATGAAAACCACCACAAACTGATCCAGAAAATCTCGGAAGACTCGGTTCATCAGATCCATGAATACTGCTGGTGCATTCGTCAATCCGAATGGCATAACTAGAAACTCGTAATGCCCATAACGAGTACGAAATGCAGTCTTGGAAATATCATCATCTCTGACTCTCATCTGATGATAACCTGATCGCAAGTCGATCTTGGAGTAAACAGAAGTACCCTGAAGCTGATCGAACAAGTCATCAATACGGGGTAATGGGTACTTGTTCTTGATCGTCACACGATTCAGCTGACGATAATCAATGCACAGTCGCATCGATCCATCCTTCTTCTTGACAAACAAGACTGGAGCTCCCCAAGGCGAAACACTCGGGCGAATATAACCCTTATCAAGAAGATCCTGCAATTGCTGCTTCAGCTCTCTCATCTCTGACGGAGCCAGACGATAGGGGACACGAGAAATCGGTGCAGTCCCTGGCATTAACTCAATGCCAAACTCCACCTCTCTAACCGGAGGAAAACCAGGAATCTCATCTGGAAAAACATCAGGAAATTCACAAACCACTGGAATATCCTCTAGACCAACACTACCTGTGGAAGAATCGATTGCATAGATGAGGTAGCCTTCCCCGCCCGACTCTAAAGCACGACAGGCTTTCAGAGCAGATACCACTGGCATCGGAGGTCGCGCTCCCTCACCATAGAAAAACCAACTGGAGCTCTCAGTCGTAAACTGAACAAGCTTCTGGTAACAATCCACAGTAGCTCGGTAGGTAGTCAAAATGTCTATACCCAAAATACAATCAAAATCCTCCATCTCTAGGATCATAAGATTCGCAGTCAACTCGTTACCCTCAAAATCTAAGGGACAACCCATCACTAGACGCTTCGCTAACACCGAATGACCCATCGGAGTAGAAACAGAAAGAATGACGTCTAGAGAAACATAGGGTAACCTATGACGCTTAACAAATCGTGCAGAAATGAAGGAATGAGAGGCTCCTGTATCAATAAGAACAAAAGCAGGAATACCGCATAAATGAAAAGTACCTGCTATGACTCTCTCCGTCTCATCTGCAGCCTGATCCTGGTTCAGTGCAAAAACCTGACCTTGGGCACGAGGTCGAAGATTCGAACTACCCACTGCCTGACCCTGTCGCCTCTGCTGAACAGTCGTCTGAGATCCAGAACCAGATCCTGCTCCACCTCGCAGCTGAGGACAATTCTTCTTAATATGCCCCAACTCTCCGCACTGATAACAAGCTCCTGCGGCTACTCGGCATTGCTCCGATGGATGGTTCTTCCCACAATGCGCACAAGACTCCTTCTTCTTACCAAAACGGAAAACACCGCTAGATCGAGATCCAGATCCAGAAGAAGACGAACCAGATTTCTTGAACGACTGAGATCGAGGCCTCAAAGTACTCGGAGGTCTAGAAGAAAGAATAGCCCTACCACGCTGGAGACTGATCTCTGCCTGGCGACACCGGTTCACCAACCCATCATAAGAAGTAGGATTATCACAGACAGTGACTCGATCAAAGATCTCCTGATTAAGGCCCTGGAGGAAATGATCATACTTGGCCTCAGAACTGCCACTGATATGAGGAGCGAAGGGTAACAACTCAAAGAATTTCTGCTGATACTCATCAACAGACATACTCCCCTGCTTAAGGTTCAGGAGCTCAATCGTCTTGGCCTGGCGAAGGGCTGGAGGAAAGTACAGCTGCATGAACGCTGCACGGAAATCGGCCCACGTCGCTCTACCCTGCGACTGAACTATCGGCGCAGAAGTCGATCGCCACCACCTGCGAGCACGGCCCTCGAGAAGAAAACTAAGGGTCTCCATCTTCTGCTCATCGGTGCACTGGAATGCGCGGAAACAACTCTCCATGCGCTCTAACCAATCCTCCGCATCATCGGGAGTCTCACCGCCAACTAAAGGCTTAGGCCCCATCTGCATGAAACGATGCATATCGAAACGCCTAGGACCATCCCGACGATGACGATGCTCACGATGTCGTCTAAGATCATCCTGGTCACCCCATCGACCTACACTCCCCTGACTACTCCCGTCATCAAAATGGTCAGCCATCGCTACAAGATAGAATAGGGAAAATGGTAAAATGGTCAACGAAATCCCAAAACAGAATCTATATCCCAAAATCCTACGCATGCTCTGATACCATAAATGTAGTGACCCGTTCCAGAATCACCTACTAATCAAACTAAGCATGCAATTAACCTAATTAATTATAATCAGAGATAACAGCGGAAAACAAGGCCAACAACAATAGTTATACAACCCAATCGAAATCCAGAATACTCAAACTAACTGAAAGTATCTGATACAACCATATCGAATAAAAAGGAAATCACTAAAAAGATAAGCCAACCAGCTACTCAACGTCCTCCTCCTGCTCCTCCTGAGCCATCCAACCTGAGGCCTGCCCCGTGGGAATGGGGTGTCCAAGAATAAACAAAACCGAGGACGTGAGCGATAAGAACGCCCAGTACAAAAGTATGAGTATACAGACCTATATGAAATGCACATGCTATGATCATGATACCGGGTAGTCAAGAAACAGGAATCACAAAGGATCTCAAAATGCTCAGTCTAGAGGCGCCAAGTGGATAGTGCCGCGCGGTCCAACCTCTGGGTCACTGCATCCACTATAAGACAGACGTGGACCTAAAATGTCCCGGACCACCGAAGCCCTCCCGACCCGTCGGCCACTGTGTACTCTCGGTGTCCATGCGTCCACAAGACAGGGCTGAGCGGCCCCAGGATATAGCTTATCTCGAAAGAGATACAGCTCAACAGTAAAGGCTATCTCGAAGGAGATACGGCTCAACGTGAAATGCAATGTGCAGTAATAAACGTGACATAATAGCATGCATCAAATGACATATATCAATGCACCACATAATCATGCAACACATATATGAATGTATACTCAACCAGGATATCTCGGATAGTACTTTCGTACCTCTAACACAGCAATCCTAATCCACTGGAACAACCAGACAACAGGTCTAGAACAAGCCTACGCATCAAAAGCATATCCCAATCAATTCTACCATGCTCGACTAGCAAAACCAGTACTCCCTAGTACTACCAAAGGTTTAGGGTTTACCTTCGTCCGTCGACAGCCCTTTGATGTCGATTGCCTCGAAACTCCGGCGCTGCTATGCTACCAATCCCGGCAGCTCCCGGCTATCGCTCGAACAACAACTAGCCCTAGAAACCTTACAAATCTCTCAAATATAAGACTTACTCAAGAAATGAGAATACCAAAATGAGGAATTCCGAGCACTATTTATAGGCCATGTTCGGATCCTCCGAACCTCACTTCGGAACGTCCGAACGCTACGTGTCCATCGGCTCTTGACAGCTCATGTTCGGATCCACCGAACATACACTTCGGACCGTCCGAACGTGCATGAAAACTGACGTGTCGATCCACTCTTGACACCTATGATCGGATCCACCGAACCCACTTCGGATCGTCCGAACTCTTCAGTGCTTCCGAACCATCTTCGGACCTTCCGATCATGATTAATCACCATTAATCCGTTAATTACCCAATTCGGCATTCGGGCTACTACAGTTACTATTCAACTTCGAGATCTCGACCGATTCCTACGACAAGAAAGGTATAATTCATGTGGTCACAGGATTGCACAACTCGATTCAGATTTGATACGAGTTTCCCTAAATCACATACTAGATTGTTATTACATTTGATTATGTAATATCTTGTTTATTGATTTATATTCGAGTCCTGAGATAGGAGATATTGGCAGATTGGCCAAGACTAGACGTTTCGGTGTATCGACACATAGTAGTAGATTTACTCTATGTGTAGACCCTCGATACAGAGTTGACCGAAGTCTAGGAATAAGACGTACCGTCACCCCGAGTGGTTGGGTAGGTGACAGACCGTCTTATTCACACCGGGATCCCTAGATTAGAAACAAATCGAGTCAAGAAATATACGTTGAATACAGACTTGTATTCTTTTACATGTTGTAGATTTTACATTCATGTTACTTGATATATGCTATGCTTTTGTATATGATTATTACATTGCATGCATCCATGTTTTATACTGTGATATGTTCTCACAGGAGTTATCCGGCTGTTGTCGTGTCTGTATGTGTGCATGGCAACAGGTGGGGCAGGATCTGGGTCTCGAGCCAGATGAGCGATTGACGATAGCGTGGAGATCTCGGGCGTTGAAGATTTCTAGTGTTTTCTTATTAGACTTGTACTACTGATGTTTGTAGTTGGTATTTAAACACTAGCGTAAGGTTGTACTAGACAGACGTGTATGTACATTATGTTGTTTATTTCAGTTAAAGACATGTTATGCTTTAAATTATACATTTGAATTAATGTTAAAAGCAAAATTTTTGACCCACATTTTCTAGCAAAGATCAAATTAAATCCCAAAAGAATTGAGTTAGAGCCCGGGTCCCCACAACAGGTGGTATCAGAGCAGTAGGTTCTGTAGACTGAGATGGAGTAGAATGAGCGGGGTAGATCGAGTCATCTTCCTTGCTTATATCATGCTAGCATGTCATGATTTATTGCTTTCCCTATTATATGTTGTATTGTATTTGACTTGATTTACAGCATATACTTGTCAAGCCTGAATCAGAACCGATTCTCGATCAGAGGTTATGATCAGAGGAGGGCTGAGACAGATGATATTGATTGTGTACTAATCAGTTTGATAATCAGATTTATGCCGCCTAGACGCATACCACAGCCAGAGCAGGGTAGCACATCAGGTGCACAGATGGATGTCACCGCTACACCGATGGAGACTTTACTCAAGAGATTTCAGTCCTTCCATCCTCCTACGCTGAAGGGCACAGAGAGTGCAGTAGAGTGTGAGAGTTGGCTTGACGATATCGAGATGTTGTTCGAGTCTTTGGCATATACTGATGAGCGACGTGTGAAGTTGATAGGGCATCAGATGCAGGAGGTTGCAAAGAGCTGGTGGTTGACTACGAAGAGAGCCTTGGAGCACCGAGGCATTGACATCACGTGGAAAGTCTTCATGGATGAGTTCTATCAGCGCTTCTTTCCCGTCTCCTACCGAAAAGATAAAGGAGCTGAATTTGCAAATATGAGACAGGGACAGTGGAACATAGAGGAATATGTTGCTAAATTTTCTGCATTGCTATGATTTTCACCGCATGTAGCAGGAAACGACGAGGCAGTGGCCGATCAGTTCATTAATGGGTTGAACCCAGATGTTTTTACTTTGGTGAACACGGGACGGCCTAATACTTTTTCAGAGGCACTGAACAGAGCTAAGGGAGCAGAGGCTGGCTTGATCAGGCACCGAGGAGCTTCTTACGGTGTTCAGGGTCAGAGACAGCCACAGCCTACCGCCGTTCAGTTTCCACCACCTCCTCCTCGTTTTGATAGTGGAGCTAGTGGTAGTGGCAAGAAGGAATTTTTGAAGGCTAAGGGCAAACAGTTTAAGAAATCTGGGAGCAGTTCATCGAGTTCGAGTGGATCTCGACAGAGAGGTCAAGGTTCAGATTACAGCGGTGTATACTGTAGTTCATGCGGAGGGCGACATGCCATGGAGCAATGTCAAGGAGTTATAGGACGCTGCAACATCTGTAGGCAACAGGGACACTTTGCCAGAGTTTGTCCCCAGAGAGGTGCACAACAATTTCAGAGTACCGGGTCATCAGCACCAGTGCCACAGATGGAGAGACAGGCATCCTCTGTACACTCCTTCCAGCCACCATCCACACAGACCCAGCAGAGACCAGGAGGTAGTCAAACTGTGAGTCAACCTCCCAAACAGCAGGCTCGTGTGTTTGCCCTGACAGAGGAGCAGGCCCAGGATGCGCCAGATGACGTGATCGCAGGTAACTGTTTTCTTTGCGGTTATCCTGCATATGTGTTGATTGACACAGGTGCATCTCATACATTCATATCTGAGCATTTTGCATTGAGACATGCATTGCCCGTCGAGTCTTTGTCCACTGTAGTGTCTATAGCTTCTCCGTTGGGAAGTGGTTTGATATCTGTGACCACTGTTAGATAATGTATGCTTCAGTTTGAGGACCATGAGATTGATCTTGATTGTCTAGTACTTGGTTTAGCTGATTTTGATTGTATAGTTGGCATAGATATGTTAACCAAGTACAGGGCCACTGTAGATTGTTTCCACAAGATTGTCAGATTCAGACCCGAGATGACAGAGGAGTGGAAATTCTACGGAAAGGGTTCCAGATCTCGGATTCCCTTAGTATCTGCTCTGACTATGAGTAGATTGCTTCAGAAAGGAGCAGAGGGCTTTCTCGTATATTCAGTAGATCTACTGAAATCGAGCCCAGCATTGGCAAATCTGCCAGTGGTTTGTGAGTTTGTAGATGTGTTCCCAGATGAGATTCCAGGGTTGCCTCCAATTCGAGAGGTAGATTTTGGCATAGATCTTGTGCCAGACAGTGTTCCTATCTCGAGAGCTCCGTATAGGATGGCATCGATAGAACTGAAAGAATTGAAAGCACAGTTGGAAGATCTTCTGTCCAAGGGATATATCAGACCCAGTGTATCTCCTTGGGGCGCTCCGGTGCTTTTCGTCAGGAAGAAAGATGGTTCGATGCGACTGTGTATTGATTATAGGCAGTTGAACAAGGCAACAGTGAAGAACAAGTATCCTTTGCCTCGCATCGACGATTTATTTGATCAGTTACAGGGATCTTCTGTATACTCAAAGATTGATTTGAGATCAGGGTATCATCAGCTCAGAGTTAGAGACGTTGATATTCCGAAGACTGCATTCCGAAACAGGTATGGGCACTACGAATTTGTTGTTATGCCTTTCGGTTTGACGAATGCGCCAGCGGTTTTTATGAGTTTGATGAACCGCATTTTTCAGAGATATTTAGATGATTTTGTGATTGTGTTCATTGATGATATTTTAGTATATTCGAAGAGTCTGACTGAGCATGCAGATCATTTGAGAATAGTATTGAAGACTTTAAGAAATGAACAGTTGTATGCTAAATTGTCCAAGTGCGAATTCTGGCTGAGACAGGTTGTCTTCTTGGGTCACATTATATCTAGAGATGGTATTGCAGTAGATCCGAGTAAAGTTGAGGCTGTGATCAGTTGGCCGAGACCGACTTCTGTGCCTGAGATACGCAGTTTCATGGGTCTAGCCGGGTATTATCGTCGTTTTATCCGAGATTTCTCCAGTATAGCGAAGCCTATCACCCAGTTGACACAGAAGAACATGCCATTTGTATGGTCCGAAGATTGTGAAGCCAGTTTTGTAGAGTTGAAGAAAAAGCTGACTAGTGCGCCTGTCTTGACGATTCCTTCAGGTACAGGTGAGTTCGTTGTATATTGTGATGCATCTCACAGAGGTCTAGGATGTGTTCTTATGCAGCGAGGACACGTGATAGCGTACGCCTCTAGACAGTTGAAGCCGCACGAGACCCGTTACCCGATTCATGATCTTGAATTGGCGGCGATTGTCTTTGCCTTAAAGATCTGGCGTCATTATCTGTATGGCGAGAAATTTGAGATCTATTCCGATCATAAGAGCTTGAAGTACCTCTTTTCTCAGTCAGAGTTGAATATGCGACAGCGCAGATGGCTTGATCTACTGAAAGACTTTGATTGTGAGATCAAGTATTATCCAGGGAAGTCAAATGCAGCAGCAGATGCCTTGAGTCGAAAGGTATGTTCTTTGTCCTTGTCGACTATAGGTGTATCGAGTTTAGTAGAAGATTGTTGCTTGTCTGGGTTGACATTTGATACAGAGAGTAGACCATTGCAACTTGCTGCGATACAGATTGAGCCAGATCTGATTTTGAGGATTAAAGAAGCACAGAGAACTGATCCGAGCGTTCAGAGATCGATTGATATGGTCAGAGCTGGTCATATATCAGAGTATCAGGTTAGAGATTCTGTTCTGTATGTGAATAACCGCTTAGTAGTGCCAGATGTTTCAGATTTGAGACGACAGATAATGTCAGAGGCACACTGTAGTCGGTTCAGCATTCATCCTGGTGGCAGGAAAATGTACAATGACTTGAAGACGCAATTTTGGTGGAAGCAGATGAAGACCGATATCGCAGAATTTGTGTCTAAATGTTTAAATTGCCAGCAGGTGAAGGCAGAAAGAAAGAAGCCCGGAGGTTTACTTCAGAGTTTGTTTATTCCTGAATGGAAATGGGACCACATTTCCATGGACTTTGTGACGAAGTTACCTCGATCATCCCGGGGCTGTGATTCGATTTGGGTCATCATTGACAGATTGACCAAATCTGCCTGTTTCATTCCGTACAGGATGACATATAGACATGATCAGATGGCGGAGATATACATCAGAGAGGTCGTCAGATTGCACGGTGTGCCGAAGTCGATTGTATCAGATCGTGATCCACGATTTACTTCTCACTTCTGGTACAGTTTGCAGCAGGCTTTGGGTACGACTTTGCACCTGAGCACTGCTTATCATCCTCAGACGTACGGACAGTCAGAGCGGACTATCCAGACTTTAGAGGACATGCTGAGAGCTATAGTACTAGACTTTGGTACTAGTTGGCAAGATTCATTGTCGTTGTGTGAGTTTTCATACAACAACAGCTATCAGACTAGCATTGAGATGGCACCGTTCGAAGCTTTGTATGGCAAGAAGTGCAGATCTCCTCTGTATTGGGATGATATTTCTGAGGTACCAGAGTTGGGGCCTGATATGATTCAAGATATAACTGAGAAGGTGAAGATCATTCAGAAGATAATGAAGACGGCACAGGATAGGCAAGCCAAGTATGCCAATATCAGACGCAAACCGTTAGTGTTTGATCAGGGAGACAGAGTATTTTTGAAGATTTCTCCTTGCAGAGGCGTTGTCAGATTTGGCAAGCGTGGAAAGTTGTCTCCTAGATACGTCGGTCCGTATGAAATCCTTGAAAATATTGGCGATCAAGCTTATAGACTTGCTCTTCCTCCTTCATTATCTGGGATACATGACGTATTTCATGTATCGATGCTGCGTAGATATATGCCAGATAGTTCTCATATCATTCAGCCTGACGAAGCCGGGTTAGATCATACTCTGAGCAATGTAGAAAGACCGATACAGATTCTTGATCAGAAAGAGAAACAGCTCAGAACGAAGACCATTCCGCTTGTGAAGGTGCAGTGGCGTCGTCATGGTATCGAGGAAGCAACCTGGGAAACAGAGTTTGATATGAGACAGAGGCATCCCGAGCTATTCAGTTGATGTAAGTATTTTGTTAGTTTGATTTTACTGCTTCTGTATATACTTGCATGATTACTGATTTACGAGTTCGAGGACGAACTCCTCTTTAAGAGGGGGGGAAATGTAAGGCTCGAGAATTATAAACTGGCAATGATGTTAGATTTGAAGAGATTAGAATGCATGACATAAAAATGAGGATTTGTGACAGCAGGGCCGAAGCCACACCGCACCCGCGGTACAAGAAGGACCGCACCCGCGGTGCATTGACAGAAAATTTGTGAAATTGTGCGAAGCAAGACCGCACCCGCGGTCCTCGAAATTTAAAAAATGCAAGATGTGTCGTGGGCACAGCGCACCCGCGCTGCTAGTGTACCGCACCCGAGGTCGTGCGTGCCACTTGAACAATAAAGACACTTGTTCCTTGCCATGCAATACAAGGGTATGTGGCTTCATTTCCTTCCATTTCAGTAGCAAGCACCGAGGGAATTTCAGAGAGAAAGCTTCCAAGTTCTTGTAATTAGAAATTAAATCGTGCAAGATTTAGCCATCCGAATTAGATTCCGAGTTGAGATTCTTGTTCCCCTCTACAAGATCTAGCTAAGGATGTAAGTATTGTTCATTTCCAGCATGTCTCGATATTTATGTGTTAGAAGAATTCCAATTTGAGTGAGAATATGTGTTCTTGATATGTTGAGGGTGCTATATTCGTTATCAGATCGAATTTCGGACATAGTATGCTATTGTTTCGATTTCCAGCATGTATTATGGGGAGATTATGCAGATTTCAGTGTATGTATTGATGTGTTGATGATATTGGGAGTTGATTTGGAATTAGCATGTTATTATTGAGTTATCGGTATCACGAGACTAAGCCGTTATGCCGTCGAATTTGTATCGAGTATGAGTATTGAATTGTACAAGACTTGTTTGAGTTGTGTTTTGATATAGCACATTTATGCATTGTCATTTCAGATTGAATTGACAGAGTTACTATTCAACTTCGAGATCTCGACCGATTCCTACGACAAGAAAGGTATAATTCATGTGGTCACGGGATTGCACAACTCGATTCAGATTTGATACGAGTTTCCCTAAATCACATACTAGATTGTTATTACATTTGATTATGTAATATCTTGTTTATTGGTTTATATTCGAGTCCTGAGATAGGAGATATTGGCCGATTGGCCAAGACTAGACGTTTCGGTTTATCGACACATAGTAGTAGATTTACTCTATGTGTAGTCCCTCGATACAGAGTCGACCGAAGTCTAGGAATAAGACGTACCGTCACCCCGAGTGGTTGGGTAGGTGACAGACCGTCTTATTCACACCGGGATCCCTAGATTAGAAACAAATCGAGTCAAGAAATATACGTTGAATACAGACTTGTATTCTTTTACATGTTGTAGATTTTACATTCATGTTACTTGATATATGCTATGCTTTTGTATATGATTATTACATTGCATGCATCCATGTTTTATACTGTGATATGTTCTCACCGGAGTTATCCGGCTGTTGTCGTGTCTGTATGTGTGCATGGCAACAGGTGGGGCAGGATCTGGGTCTCGAGCCAGATGAGCGATTGACGATAGCGTGGAGATCTCGGGCGTTGAAGATTTCTAGTGTTTGCTTATTAGACTTGTACTACTGATGTTTGTAGTTGGTATTTAAACACTAGCGTAAGGTTGTACTAGACAGACGTGTATGTACATTATGTTGTTTATTTCAGTTAAAGACATGTTATGCTTTAAATTATACATTTGAATTAATGTTAAAAGCAACTTTTTTGACCCACATTTTCTAGCAAAGATCCAATTAAATCCCAAAAGAATTGAGTTAGAGCCCGGGTCCCCACATCGCGCATGTGCGCGGGGACTTCTTTTTGCACCTCTTTTGATTTTCTTTCGTCTTTCCCAGTCCAATCTGTTTCATCTATAATCATATTGATTATCATCAATTAGATTATAATAATCATCGTCAAATCATTTCGGATTAACAGGATAAATTTCTCGGGCCTTACAGGTCAAACAGTTGTCGATTTCATTTTTGGACTATTGCACTTGATTTTTAAAATGCTAGTTGGTTGGTGTTTTATTTTAATGGGGTTTTCATGTGGTAAATGTACATGGCCAAAAATTGAGTGTTTAAAAATAAAAAATTAATTTCTAGTACTTTTTAAGCAATAAAAAGGGGAGACGTTTCATGATTGATAACCCTTTTGATAATCAGATATGCCTCCTCGACGAATCCCAGAACAGGGTAGTACTTCAGCTAATCCGATGAATGTGACAGAAACTCCGATGGAAACGCTACTGAAGAGGTTTCAGTCAATCAATCCGCCAACCCTGAAAAGAACGGAGACTTCTTTGACTGTAAGTGTTGGTTAGATGATATTGAAATGTTGTTTGACTCATTGGATTACACAGATGAGCGTCGAGTTAGATTGATTGGTCACCAATTGCATGATGTTGCGAAAAATTGGTGGATCACGACAAAGAGAGCATTGGAGCACCGAGGTACGAATATAACTTGGATTAAACTGAGTTTGTCAGAGATTTTTTCTAGTGTCGTACAGGAAAGACAAGGATGCAGAGTTTGCAAATTTGAGACATGGTCAGTTGAATATAGAAGAATATGTGGCCAAGTTCTCTACCCTGTTGCGTTTTGCTCCACATGTGGTTGACAATGATGAAGCTGTTGCTGATCAGTTCATCAATGGCTTGAATCCTGAGATTTTTACACTGGTGAACAAGGGTGACCGAATAACTCTGCTGACGCCCTGAACAGAGCAAAGGGAGCCGAAGCCGGTCTGATGAGACAGAAAGGAGCTTCCTATGTTCCTCCAGCACCAAGACCACAGCAACCCCCTCCCAGATTTGAGAGTGGCAGCAGCAGTGGTGGGAAGAAAGACTATCTGAATGCCAGAGGAAGATATTTTAAGAAGTATGACAGCAGTTCTTCTAGCTCCTGTGGTGCCCGACAGAGCCAGAGTTATAACGGGGCTTATTGCAGAACTTGCGGAGGGAGACATCCGACCGAGCAATGCCAAGGAGTGATTGATAGTTTCCGTATCTGTAGACAGTAGGGACATTTTGCGAGAGTATGTCCACAGAGAGGTTCCCAGGGATCCCATGGAGTAGAATCAGCTGGATCAGTGGCTCAGACTGATAGACGATCATCAGCTGTTCATTCTTTTTAGTCCCCACTGACTACTACTCCGTCACTCCGTCACAGCAAAGGCCATGAGGAAGCCAGACAATTAGCCACCCTCCTAGAAAGCAGGCCAGAATATTTGCTTTTACAAAGGAGCATGCCCAAGAAACACCAGATGATGTTGTTGCAGGTAACTATTCTTTATGTGTGTGGGGACCCGGACGCTAATTCATTTCTTAATCTTCTTTGGGAATAATGTAATCAATTATAATAAACAGGGTCTAATTTTTTAAAAAAAATACAAATGCGGAAACGTAATGTAAATCACTCTGAGATACATATTAAACATAAACGTACAAGTCTTGTACTGTCTACAATAAATCAACTAGGTTCAACTACATATCAGTGCTGAATAATAATCTACTTCTGAGCCCGGATCTCCACGCTAATCTTGAATCTCTCATCTTCTTCATTACTGTGATCCTGTCCCCCCTGTTGTCCTGCACACATACAAACACGACAACAGCCGGATAACTCCGGTGAGAATTATATTCCGAGTATAAACCAAGTATACATACTTTTCATATAAACAAATATCACAATCAGAAACATGGATCAATATCGAACTATAAATCATACTCTGAACATGTACCACAATCAGGAACATGAATCGGTATTAACCAGTAAATCACTCTCTGTGACTCTTAGACTCGGACTCGACTCATTCCTAATCTAGGGATCCTGATCTGAATAAGAACCTAACACCCACCTACTCTTCCGATCGCGGTGGTGGTAAGTTCTCATTCACGGACTTTGCCCCTTTCAATATCAAATCTCGTCGATAGGAGTCACTCTTCTCCTCAGCAACATCGATACGACCAAACGTCCTGCATCCTGGCATCTCCGCCAATGACTAGGCATATCCGCCGTGGCATATCCTGCCACTGACTAGGCATATCCTACCCAGGACTCGTCACAAACACATGCTAGACCATAAATCAATAGCATAAGCATAACAAAATCATTAATTGCAAATATCAATGCAATAAAATAAAGTATGTGATTTTGGGAAACTCTAGTCAAATATAACTCGAGTTGTGCAATCCGAAATCAAAATTGATTTATACCTTTCTTTTCGTTTTGTCGATCCGACTCTGTCGAAGTCTCGAACTCACTTCCTGTCAATATCAATCTGGCAATGACAATATCTAATATACTGTGTCAATGTACAACTCAATTCCAGACCTGTTCTGATCAATACTCAAATCAAGACATAATCTGATCAATATCAACTACATAACGGTACAATCTCAATCAATACTGAATCTGCTCAATATCAATCTACTGATGTTTCGACGGCATAACAACACAATCTCGATAACCCATCAATATCAACATCACAAATATAATATCACAACTCATAATCGATACCAATACAACTCATAATCTTAACAATAACAGATCATAATCTTAAATCTGTACAATCTCGATCATATACATTCTGAAAATCATAACAATTGCATAAACAGTCTGTTTTTCGATCTGACTTCAATTATATACTAAATAGTATATCATAACACATAATAATAAGCAAATCATCATTCCCCCAATATCATAATTTCAAATCATGTCGAAACGTAACCAAACTTTCGTTCAGTTGAAGCTCTCGTCGCTAGAAACACGGTACTGTGCTCGGATTCAAACTTGAATTGACGGATTTTGCTCAAATGTAAAACTTTGAAACTTTTCCCTTGAGCTCTCGGTTTATCCTTTTTCCGTTTCTGAAAGAATTGTAGTAAACAAATGTATATATATCCTGCATGTCTAGGGACAAATGGCCACTTCTTCACGCAGCACGTCTCGCACATATGCGCGACCTCAACCTACGCATATGCGCGAGACCTACTGGTCTCCACACATCTATTCTTGGCCGCTCGCACATATGCGCGAGCCATCTCCGTGCATATGCGCGAGGTTCTCTGACTTCACAATTTTCCTTGCACAGGCTTGCGGATATGCGCGCACACCCTCCGCGCATATGCGCGAGACCCCCTTCCCATCTCGCACATATGCGCGCATCGTGTCGCGCATATGCGCGAGACCTTCTGTCCTCGCACATACATCTTTTCATGCTGAATCAAATAGTGTCCCGATTAATCCTCTCATAATCATATCAATTCACAATAATCAAAATCTCGGGCATTACATTTCTCCCCCCCTAAGATATAATTTTGTCCCAGAAATCACAGGAAATCGGCTTAGATATCAAAACAAATAAAAGAATCAGATGTACAGAAGCTAAAAGAAAGCTCATATCGATGAAATAACTTTAGTAATGTTTGTATCATATCAGATTCTGTCTCCCAGGTAGCCTCTTCGATGCCTTGACAACTTTACTGTACTTTAAACAACGGAATAGTCTTCGTTCTGAATTATCTTTCTTTCACGGATTTCTGATTCCAATCTGGAATAATAATTCAAGAATTATAATATCATAATACAACTCGAAGTAACTCTGATAGAATCAATCTCAAAATACTGGCTATGCAATATCCGTATATACCAATCAACAGCTCATAACAAATCAACACCATCATCTGCTGCAAAATCTGTTTAATCCCAGTCAATTCAATATTCAATCTTCTTCCTCCAATATCAACGGTCATCATATGACTTTGGCATATTTAGTCTATCTATTCTTAGCTGTCTTCATTTTCTTCTGAATCAGCTTCACTTTTGTTGTCATATCTTTGATCATATCAGGTCCAATCTCAGGTACCTCAGAGATATTATCCCCATACGAAGGGAATCTGCAGTTCTCACTGTACAATTCCTCGAATGAAGCTATCTCAATAATTATCTGCTAGCTATTGTTTTACAACAATTCACAAAGTGACAATGAATCTTGTAAACTAGTGGCTAAATCAAGCACTACAGCTCCACGGATAACCTCCAGTGTCTGGATAGTCCGCTCTGACTATCCGTCGGTCTAGGAATGATATGTGAAAGAGCGTTTTGTATACTCTGCCAAAAGTACGAATCTCCGAAAATCACGGTCTGATATAATCAACTTTGGCGCTTTGTGCAGTCTGACCACTTTTCTGACATAAATCTCAGTCATCTGGTCGTGTTTGTACGTTTTCATGTGCTAAATAAAACGTCTTAATCTGTCTATAACGACCCACATCACATCATTAACTCGGGCGGGACGTGGTAGCTTCATTACGATATCCCTGGAAATGTGATTCCATTTTCATTCAAGAATCGATAATCTATGTAACCAATCTCCTGGTTTCATTCTTTCTGCTTTATTGGTGGCCAATTTAGACATCTCAGTACAAAATCTTCCTCCACTGATCTCATCTGTTTCCCTAAAATCTGTCTTTTCAAATTGTTATACATCTTTCTGCAATCAGGATGAATATTGAATCAATTACTGTGCACTTCTGACCATATCTGTCGTTTCAAATCCGAAACGTCTAACACAACAAGTCGGTTATTCATATACAATACAGTATCACATACCAGAGATTTTGATCGATACCCTGCTCTGACTATCGATATCAAATTTTGTACATTCTGATCAACTTTCTGAGCCACTTTAATTCTCAAAATCCGCTCTGGTTCAATTCGCACCGTATAGAGTCTCCACGGTATACAATCTGTATAAAATACTGATCTAGAAGATAACAATTCTCAAGCAGATTCAATACAACAGTCGTATATAATAGCCTGCTAAACTCATGCATCTATGAATTTCTGACACTGATGTCGTTCTGAGCCAACTGATCACGGCCTCAACTGTGCTAAGATCAATCGGTATACTATCTTCGGATATCACATACCCCGAATACAATCTGTCTCAGTCAAGATTCACATCTCAACAATTTCTGTATACAACATCTCAATTCTCAGAATATTTAATACAATTTTCAAATGTTCGATTCAGTCAGTCATATGCTTCGAATATATCAGAGTATCATAGATAAAACGAGCATAAAATAATCAAAATACTTCTAAACATGGGGTTCATCAACCCATAAACATAACTGAAGCATCCCAAAGAGAAACACTCAATCAGATGTAACTCTCGGCCAGTACTCTTCTAACTGATCTTTAAATTCTTTTCAATTAAATCAGTGTCATTCTGTACGGAGTTCTAGAAATAAGAACAGTACCTGGTATCGAGTCAAGGCTGAAATAAATCTCCCTGACTGAAGGCAAACCCAGAATCTCATCTGGGAAGACTTTAACAACTCTCCTGTCACTGGGAAATCAGCCAATGATACGCTCAATTCCAGTAAATCAACTGAATACATAAGGAATCTTTCTGTTCCTTTCGATAATCATCGAGTCATAAATAATACGGATATCAAAGGAATTCTAGATCTAGAATCCTTACCGTACAAGGTTCATTCTTCGGCCATTTCACGTCCGAATCTTACCATCTCCGGGAAATAGTCTACGATAGCTCTGTAGTTGGTCAACATATCAATATCAATAATGCGGTCAGAATCAGACAACACAAGTAGAACACAAGCTAACCCGATCTTATTCCCATCTTACTGCAGTATACCATGTTTCACACGATTCACTGATATCAAACCTCTCCCCAAAAAAGTAAAGAGATAACTACTACAGCAGGTACAGACTCAACAAACAAAGCATATGCCAATGCAATTTATTCAGAAATCATATATAAGATGTACGAGCATCTCTCAGTACATACGCAAAATAATTACAAAAGAACAGTTACCTGTCACTATCTCATCAAGTGCATCCTGGGTCTGTCCCTTGGTCACTGTAACCACTCCACTCTAGCTTCCTTCTGGTCTTGGTTGGGACTGAGTAAAGGGTGGTTGGAACGAGTGAACAATCGATGATGGTCTATCAGTCTGAGTCACTGATCCAGAAGATTCTGCTCCCTGAAATCTTCGGGAACCTCTATGTGGACAAACTCTAGCAAAGTGTCCTTGCTGTCGGCAGATACAACAACTACCATACACACCTCATCATTGCTCTGCGGGATGTCTTCCTCCACAAGTTCTGCAATACACCTCGGTATAACTCTGGCTAGAACCACTGGAGCTAGATTAACCGCTCCATAACTTCTTAAACTGTTTCTTTCGAGCTTTCAACTGTTCTTTACTTCAAACACTAGTACTGCCACTATCAAATCTGAGAGGGGATTGCTGTTTCTGTGGTGGATCAACATACGAATTTCCTCGTTGTTGTATCAAACTTGCTTCAGCCTCCTTAGCTCTGTCCAAGGAATCAGCAAAACTATGGGGTTGGCCCGCATTTACCAGTGTTAATATCTCATGATTCAATTCATTGACAAACTAATCGGTTACAGCTTCATCATTCACAGCCACGTGAGGAGCAAAATGTAGCAAGGTAGAGAATTTGACAACATATTCTTCAATATTCAGCTGACCCTGTTTCAAATTTTCAAACTCTGCCCTCTTTTCCTCTCGGTACGAAACTGGGACCTTCGATAGAATTCAGCTTTGAAAATTTTCCACCTTATCACCGTACCACTCTGTTCTAATGCTTCTTTGGTTGCTATCCACCAACTGTTCACGAAGTCTTGTAACTGGTGCCCAATCAGTTTAACTCTCCGTTCATCTAGGTACTCAAGTGAATCAAACTGTATCTCTATATCATCTAGCCAGCTCTCAAAATCAACAGTTGTCTTAGTACCCTTCAGAATCGGTGGTTGGAATGACTGAAACCTCTTCAACTATATTTCCATCGGAGTTTCTGACACATCCATCCGATTAATCAAGATTCTTCTCTGTTCTGGAATTATTCGTAGAGATAGATCTTTTCATCGAAAGGATTAGTAACCCAATACAACAAACTTGTTTCAGTCCTCCTCTGATCATCTTACTGCTGTCGGTTCTGATTCATTCTCAATAATACTATACCTTAAGTTTTCTAGCCAGTTTCTAGGGCACTTTGGTATTGAGAAGTTTCGGAGCTAGTGTCAACTCGAGGAGGGTTCAGTGAACTGAGATCGAGACATCATCAGCGGGCTGAGACGGACGCAGGTTTAATCATAAAGCCTTAAATGGTGATTTAAGGATCATTAGGGAGAACTTTGTAGCATGTTCGGTAAATCAGGATTTGATTTAATAATGTTTTCATTATGTTGGTATTGAATAGATTCAGAGCTTTCGGTCATATTGTTTTACTGAGGTACGTGATGCATTGATTGATATATCCAAGCATAGTATACACACTTATATGATGCATATTTATCTGTTGCATGATACATGTTTTACATCTTTGACATATTATGCATGACATATCATGTTGATCCTGATATCCTTTGAGATATACCTCGTTTGTTGGGGCTCCGCAGCTCTATTTTGTACTTTGTGGACGATGGGGCATCGAGAGCTACAGTGTGTGACAGGATCCACGAGCTTAGATTACCTGTACATTGTAGGTCCACCTCTTGATGATGAGTGTGGGAGCCAAAAACATGCCTAGGGCAGATCAAATACTACACACTCATGCGCCTCTAGACTAATCATGAGATTCTTGACTTGATTCTTAATATCCGAGAATATTGCATTTCTCATGCATCATATCAGTTTGTATACTCGTACATTCTATAATTGGGCGAATGTCGCCCACATCTTTGTTTTCATCTAGGACACCCCATTCCACTGGGCAGGCCTTAGGTTGGACGGTTCGGACGGCCAGGGAAGTGTCTATAGCAGTTAGGTTTTCGGTGGTGATCTAGTGGAGGTTTTATGTGGTTTATCGTTTTCTCGTTCAGAATTATGTTTTCAATATGGTTGTGTCGACTGCTGTTATTGTTCTGTTTTCGTTTGGGTTGTAATAAGATTAAGTATTTGGTTTTCGCTGTTTAATTTTTGTTATTAAGTTTAATGTTCAATGTTTATTAGTCTGCTTAGTAGTGGCTCGGGTAAGGGCGCTACATTTGGTGGTATCAGACCATGCAAAGATTTTCAGGAAATTAGTAATTCTGCTTTGAGGATTTAGAGGTCGATTTTGGGTTCCTTTAAAAAGCCAGGAGATGGAAGCATTCACAGAAGTGTGGGACATGGCCGTTATGGCAACACCGAGGTATTGAAGAAGCGACTTGGAAGTTAGAGAGTTGTATGCGCTCAGAGTATCCACATTTGTTTTGAGATGTATCTTTGTAATCATGAGTTGTATTTTATTGAGTTGTATTTTACCTCAGTTCTGATTTTGAGGACGTAAGAAGGGGAGGCTGTAATGCCCGAATCCTTATTTTGAATGAAGTACAAATTAATAGATAATTAAAGATTTGTTAATTAAATATTATTAAGAAATTGATAATTCGAGATTAAGCTGTTGGGAATCATCGAATTTAAAATATACAACCTGATATACCTTAAATTTCAATATTCCGATAAATCCACCTAGACAAATGAGATTCTGACACACGGTAATATGGATTTTCTGAACTATTCTGGATGCAGCCTATAAATGGAAGCTGATTTGTTTTTTTCGTACACTGCATTCTTTAGAGAGAGTTCTAGCCATATACCTTAGGTTTTCTAGCCAGTTTCTAGGGCACTTTGGTATTGAGAAGTTTCAGAGCTAGTGTCAACTCGAGGAGGGTTCGTTGAACTGAGATCGAGACATCATCAGCGGGCTGACGACAGATGTAGGTATAATCATAAAGCCTTAAATAGTGATTTAAGGATCTTTACGGAGAACTTTGTAGAATGTTTGGTAAATCAGGATTTGGTTTAATAATGATTTCATTATGTTGGTATTGTCTAGGTTCAGAGCCTTCGGTCAGATTGTTTTAGTGAGGTACGTGATGTACTAATTTGTGGGGATCCGGACGCTAATCATCTTCTTAATCATCTTTGGGATTTAATTATCAATTAAGATAAACAGGGTCAAGAAGATGATGAGAGATCGAGATTAGAGTGGTGATTCCGGACTTTGATGTAGATAGGTTTTATTACTTGGTTGTAGTAGTTGAACTTTAGTCCAGTTGAACTAGATGCATGTTGTACACGAGTTGTATTTCCATACTGATATGTATATTCATTAAATTCCATTACCTTCCGCACTAATACCACCTGTACTGGGGACCCGGGCTCTAACTCAATTCCTTTGGGATTAATTGGATCTTTATTAAAAAATGTGGGTCAATTTTTTTTTGCTTTTAACATTAAATCAAATGTATATAAACTAAACATAAGATCTTTCTTTATTTAATTACAACAAGCATAAGTACATATCTTGTTCTAATACATTCATCCAAACTAGTATTTAATACAAACTACAATCTACGAGTAGTACAAGTCTAATATGAAACCACTAGTGATCTTCTGCGCTCGAAGTCACCACGCTGTCTCGATCTCATCTCTGTCGTGACCCAGATCCTGCCCCACCTGTTGTTATGCACACATACAGACATAACAACAGCCGGAAACTCCGGTGAGAACAAATCCCAGTATAAAACATGTATGCATGCTAATACATAATCATAAATCATGCATGAAAGTAATAATAATAGGCTCCATAATCTATGAAACCAATCTATATAAGTATGCAATTCAAATCAAATCATGTCTTGACTCGACTCAACTCTAATTCTAGGGATCTCGGTGTGAATAAGACGTCACTGTCTGTCACCTACCCTCCCAATAGGGGTGACGGTACGTCTTATTCCTAGACTTCGGTCATGTCTGTATCGAATGTCTACAATCAGAGGAAGTCTGCTCCTATGCGTCGATACACCGAACGTCTAGAAGTTTGACAAATCTGCCAATGACTCTCCTATCTTAAATGCTTGAATATAAATCAATAAAAAAAGCATAATCATATCAAAAGATTTGAATATATATCTATAAACAAATCATAATCATATCAGAAGCTAAACAACAATTCTAGTATGTGATTTTGTTGGGAACTCAAATTGAATCTCATTTGAGTTGTATCCCCCCAAAGTCACATGAATTATACCTTTCGTTTGTAGTCTCAGTCTGAAGCAATATCAGTTATGAACTCAAGGCTGTCTCTATAAATCTAAAATGACATATCGAGAATCATAATATCAATATTCCATTCTCAATTCAATACTGAATCTGATTAATCTGGATTTAATTCAAAACCAACGGCATAACGGCACAATCCCGATATTCCCGTCAATACAATATCACCAGATATTAATTACAAATCATAACCCATATCTGATATAATCCATAATCAATTCATAATCCAAATCTGTCCCATTTTCAATGAGTATAATCAGAAAATCATAACAATTTCCTAATCAGTCTGTTCTTCGATCTGACTTCGATTATGCAATGTCTAGTATTCCCAGAACACATAATAATGATCAAATCACAATTTCTCCAACATCATATTTTTGAATCAAGATAAAACTTAATAAAACTTACGTCCTTGTGTAGCTCTTGACGAGGGAAACTCACAACTGTACTCGGATTAAAAATCGGATCACCGGTACTCGCAAAATCAATTTTCTAAGATGTAAGGAATTTAAGGATTTCCATGGAACTCTCGCTTGTTTCCTTGCTGAAGGCTTGAAGAATGAAGATCATTTATATATATCAAGTTTTCTAGTTGTGACAAGTGTCCCACTCAACTTTCCATATTTGTACTTTAGTCCCTCAACTTTTCACTATTTGCAAATCGGCCCCCCAATAATTACGAAATTTCCATCAAATTTAAATCAAGTATTTTTTCACTTAATTACAAAATTGCCATCAAATTTAAATTAAGTATTTTTCCACTTAATAACAAAAATGCCATCAATAATATTTTCTTTTCGGGGTCTCACAAAATTGATAACATCTCGGGCCTTACATAATTGATATATCCAAACATAGTATACACACTTATATGATTCATATTTATCTGTTGCATGATACGTGTTTTACATCTTTGACATATTATGCATGACATATCATGTTGAGCCTGATATCCTTTGAGATATACGTCATTTTTTGGGGCCGCTCAGCTCTATTTTGAAGTTTGTGGACGATGGGGCATCGAGAGCTACAATGTCTGACAAGATCCACGAGCTTTGATTACCTGTACATTGTAGGTTCACCTCTTGATGATGAGTGTGGGAGCCAAAAACATGCCTACGGCATATCAAATACTACACACTCAGGCGCCTCTAGACTGAGCATGAGATTCTTGACTTGATCCTTAATATCCGAGCATATTGCATTTCCCTTGCATCATATCAGTTTGTATACTCGTACATTCTAGAATTGGGCGATTGTCGCCCACATCTTTGTTTTCATCTTGGACACCCCATTCCACTGGGCAGGCCTTAGGTTGGACGGTTCGGACGGCCAGGGAAGTGTCTAGAGCAGTTGGGTTTTCGGTGGTGATCCAGTGGAGGTTTTATGTAGTTTATCGTTTTCTCGTTCAGAATTATGTTTTCAATATGGTTGTATTGACTGCTGCTATTGTTCTGTTTTCGTTTGGTTTTAATAAGATTAAGTATTTGGTTTCCGATGTTTAATTTTTGTTATTAAGTTTAATGTTCAATGTTTATTAGTCTGCTTAGTAGTGGCTCGGGTAAGGGCGCTACATTTGGTGGTATCAGAGCATGCAAAGATTTTCGGGACATTAGTAATTTTGTTTTGAGTATTTAGAGGTCGATTTTGGGTTCCTTTCAGAAGTCAAGAGATGGAAGCATTCATAGAAGAGTGGGACATGGCCGTTATGGCAACATCGAGGTACTGAAGAAGCGACTTAGTAGTTAGAGAGTTGTATGCGCTCTGATTATCCACATTTGTTTTGAGTTGTATCTTTTTAATCATGAATTGTATTTTATTCAGTTGTATTTTACCTCAGTTTTGATTTCGAGGACGTAAGGAGGGGAGGCTGTAATGCCCTAATCCTTATTTTGAATGAAGTACAAATTAAGAGATATTTAAAGAGTTGTTGATTAAGTATTATTAAGGAATTGATAATTCGGTATCAAGCTCTTGGGAATCATCAAATTTAAAATGGACAACATGATATACTTTAGATTTCAATATTCCGAGAAATCGACCTAGAAAAATGAGATTCTGACACATTGTAATTCGGATTTTCTGAACTAGTCTGGATGCAGCCTATAAATGGAAGCTGATTTGTTTCGTACACTGCATTCTTCACAGAGAGTTCTAGCCATATACCTTAGGTTTTCTAGCCAGTTTCTAGGGCACTTTGGTATTGAGAAGTTTAGGAGCTAGTGTCAACTCGGGGAGGGTTCGGTGAACTGAGATCGAGACATCATCAGCGGGCTGACGACGGACGCATGTATAATCATAAAACCTTAAATAGTGATTTAAGGATCATTAGGGAGAACTTTGTAGCGTGTTTGTATATCAGGGTTTGATCTAATAATGTTTTCATTATGTTGGTATTGTCTAGGTTCAGAGCTTTCGGTCATATTGTTTTACTGAGGTACGTGATGTACTGATTGATATATCCAATCATAGTATACACACTTATATGATGCATATTTATCTGTTGTATGATACATGTTTTACATCGTTGACATATTATGCATGACATATCATGTTGAGCATGATATCCTTTGAGATATACCTCGTTTGTTGAGGCCGCTCAGCTCTATTTTGTATTTTGGACGATGGGTGTGGGGACCCGAACCTAATTCAACAATTAATTGTTATTAGGATGTTCCCTAATTCAACACTTAATTGTTATTAGGATCAAAGTTAACAACTAAGTAATAGTGCGACATAAAAAAAAAATTTAATATACAAGTGCGGAAACGTAAGATAATAAATCTGATACACATGTCAGTGTAATAGTACAAATCTTACACAACATTTATTTAACTTAATTAAAGTTCAGTCGCTATGTCAAGCACTAAAATCACTCTACTCTAGGTCTGGATCTCCACGCTAATCCTGAATCTCTCATCCTCTTCCTGATCCTGATCCTGCCCCACTGTTGTCATGCACACATACAAAACAAAATAACAGCTGGATAACTCCGGTGAGAAATACATCCCAGTATAAACAATGTATACATGCAATCATATGTACAATATAAAATCATATAACATATATTCATAACATGTATCAAATCAGAAACATAACTCCATATCAAGTAATGAATCACACTCAGACTCAGACTCGACTCATTCCTAATCTAGGGATCCCGGTTTCAGGATATTGACAAATAAATCGAATCTCAGTCGATAGGAATGAATAAATTCCTAAACGGCATCGATATAATTCATATATCCAGTGTCTGGGAGAATCGGCCACAGAATTGACGAATCAGCGAATGACTAGGCGAATCAGCCAGTGACTAGGCGAATCTGCCGATAGCTAGACGAATCAGTCTATGACTCAATACATACATTGTCTATGAATCAATAGACTACACACATCAATATCATTAATTGCAAATATCACTGAAATAAACTAAGGTATATGATTTAGGGAAACTCGAGTCAAACCTCACTCGATTTGTGCAATCCCAACTCAACATTAATTTATACCTTTCGTTCTGTTACTCTGACTCTGTCGAAGCCTCGAACTCCAAGCCTGTCAATATCAATCTGGCAATGACAATATTAAGGAGTATAATATCAACACCCGTTCAAATCACTACGGGATATAATCAGAATCCAATCAAATTCCATTTTAATGGAATAATGGCATAATCTCAATATACCTAGCCATATCATATCTATCAGATATCAATTCTAACATCTCATAATAAATAACGACTCAATTATGGTATCCAATCAACTCCGAAATTCATAAAAATTCCATATGGTATTTGTTCTTCAGCCCGGTTTCGATTATACGATGTTTAACATAATAAGAACACCATATATGAATCATATCAGATTCTAACAATATCATAATTTTAAAACATATCAGAACGTAGCAAAACTTACGTCCAGTTGTAGCCTGCATTGGTAGAAACACAGTATTGAAGTCGGATTCAAAATCGAACGGACGGATTTTTCGTATATTACAAATCTATATGAAAACTCGAAGTTTCTCTCGGCTACCTCGTTTCCTTCTTTTTTCCTTTAGTTTCCTTCGAAGGCTGAATGTATATATATATATATATATATATATATATATATATATATATATATAATTCGCATGTCAAGGCAACGTGGCAAACCTTCAATCTGCATGTCTCGCGCATATGGGCGAGACCTACTGGTCTCGTCCCTTGGCAACTCGCGCATATGCGCGTCCATCTTCCGCGCATATGCGCGAGGCTCTCTGGACAACAACTTGGTTTCTCGCACAGCTTGCGCATATGCGCGCCTTTACGTCGCGCAAATGCACGAGGTCTTCTGCCCGTTTGGCGCATGAGCGCGCATCACGTCACGCATATTAACGAAAGGCACTGTCCTCACACATACATTATCACACGTTACCTCAAATCGTGTCTCGGTTTGCCCTTCCATAATCACATTAAATTATAAATCAATAATCGTTAATTAAAAGCGATGAATTTTCGGGCATTACATTTCTCCCCCCCCTAAGATATGATTTCGTCCTCGAAATCACAGGCAATTAATCATATCCATAAGAAGGAATGTAATAGAAACTGAATGGAAACTTTCATCAGTGAAATAGTGCTGGAAATTCATGTCTCATGTCCGATTCAGTGTCCCAAGTGGCTTCTTCAATGCCAAGACGAGTCCATTGAACTTTCACAAGAGGAATTGTCTTCGTTCTGAGTTTCTTTTCTTTACGATCAATAATCTGGATCGGTTTTTCAACATAACTCAGAGATTCGTCAAGTTCGGCCTCGTCTGGCTGAATAATATGAGAATCATTGGGGAGATACTTCCGCAGCATAGATACATGAAAGACGTCATGTATTCCCGATAATGAAGGCGGCAAGACGAGTCGATAGGCACGATCTCCTATCTTCTCCAGAATCTCATACGGACCAATGTATCGTCGAGACAACTTTCCTTTCTTGCCAAATCTAACAACTCCTCGGAAAGGTGAGATCTTCAAGAATACTCGATCTCCAGTCTCAAATACCAACGGTCGTCGTCTGATGTTGGCATATTTGGCCTGTTGGTCCTGCGCTGCCTTCATTCTCTTCTGAATCAGTTTCACCTTTTCAGTCATATCCCTGATCATATCAGGTCCAATCTCGGGAATTTCAGAGATATCGTCCCAGTATAACGGGGATCGACACTTCTTTCCGTACAACGCTTCGAAAGGAGCCATCTCAATACTGGTTTGATAGCTGTTTTTGTACGAAAATTCACAAAGTGGCAATGCATCTTGCCAATTAGTGCTAAAATCAAGCACTACAGCTCTCAGCATATCTTCCAGTGTCTGAATCGTCCCTTCTGACTGTCCGTCAGTCTGGGGATGATATGCGGTACTCAGATGTAACTTCGTACCGAGAGGCTGCTGCAAACTCTGCCAGAAGTGCGAAGTAAACCGAGGTTCACGGTCTGATACAATCGACTTCGGCACTCCGTTCAATCTAACAACTTCTTTAACATAAATATCAGCCATTTGATCATGCCGGTACGTCATTTTGTATGGAATAAAACATGCAGATTTGGTCAATCGATCGATCACGACCCATATCGCATCACAACCTCGGGAGGAACGTGGCAATTGTGTCACAAAATCCATGGAAATGTGATCCCATTTCCACTCAGGAATGGACAGACTCTGTACCAATCCTCCTGGTTTCTTTCTCTCAACTTTCACCTGTTGGAAATTCAGACATTTAGAAACAAATTCTGCAGTGTCAGTCTTCATTTGTTTCCACCAAAACTGTCCTTTCAAATCATTATACATCTTTCTGCCACCAGGATGAATACCGAATCGACTACTGTGCGTGTAATGCCCAAGATTTAATGTCGTGTTAAATTACGATTATTGATTTTAATCTAGATGATTAGTAAAGGGCTAACCGGGACACGAATTAAAAGTTTGCATGTCAATTGATAGTGTGCCAACAACAGTAGCATTGGCGCACCGACGCGATGATATGCGCGCACATGCGCGAGGGGCGCGCACATGCGCGATTCTAGGTGCGCACATGCGCAACGGGTCCAGTAGAGTTCGCGCACATGCGCGGCAGGAAGCGGCGCACATGCGCAACGGGTCCAGTAGAGTTCGCGCACATGCGTGGCAGGAAGCGGCGCACATGCGCGAGGGTGCCGAGAAGCTATGGGCCGAGGCAGAATGTCTCGCGCATCTGCGCGAAGGAAGTCGCGCATATGCGCGAGACGTGTTGCACGTTGGGTGTGCCACTCGGCCTTATGCATGTTCGTGTATATATATATATATATATATACATGCAATAATTCTTCGGAAATCTCTGAATAAAATCGAGAGCTTCAGGGAAAAAGTGCTTTTGGATTTTATAATCCGATTTATAATCAATCCGTCGGTTCAAACTTGAATCCGAGTACGGTACCGTGTTCCTAGCAACATAGGCTACAACAGGACGTAAGTTTTATTACGTTTTGACATGTTTTGAAAATATGATGTTGTTAGAATTGAATAAACGTCATAAATGTTGTTCTTGACATGTTAGACCGCGTAGAATCGAAGTCAGATTAAGAAACGGACTGAATAAGGAAAGGTTATGAATTTCAGAAGGAAATTGACTAGAATTGATATCAGATTTATCTGGTGGTTGATTGTAAACATTTGGAATTGATATAGACTGATATAGTATTATCAGTATCGCAAGATTGCACTGTTGTACTGTCAGAATTTGATAAAACAGAGATGTTGTGATTTGAATAGAATATTGATACAGAATATTGATATTGTCATGGCCAGATTGAACAGTGACAGACTTCGATTGTATCAGAGCGACAGCAAGAAAGGTATAAATAAATGTTGATTCGGGATTGCACAACTCAAGTTAGGTTTGACTTGAGTTTCCCTAAATCACATACTTTATTTTATTGCATAGATATTTGCAGATTATCAGGTTGATATGTTAATGGATTGACTTAGAATAGAGTCAGAGTCCGAGTCTAGGGCTGACAGCCTAGCTAGGGCAGAACCTCCGAGTCTTTGTCAGAACCGATAAGACTCTAGACTCACGGTGTATCGATGAGCTTTAGATGTAGATCGACTTCTATCTCAGACACTCGATACAGAGTACCAAAGTCTAATTTAGATTGGGATCCCTAGAATTGAGATAAGATAATATTAGATCACGAGTCATTGATTCATGTAGTCAGATTAGATACATGTTTTGATGTCTGTTATGCTTTTATATATGTTTTATATGATTGCATTTAATACATTGTTTATACTGGGATATTTATATCTCACCGGAGTTATCCGGCTGTTGTCTTGTTTGTATGTGTGCATGACAACAGGTGGGACAGGTACAGGGTCACAGAGGAGAAGACAGATCGAGATTAGAGTGGTGATACCGGACTTGGACTAGAGCTAGGGTTTAAACACTTGATAGTAGATGTTGAACCTGAGATGTAAATTATTGTATGATGTTTTAGATTTATACTTTTATACTGATATGTATAGGAGTTTGATTTCCATTACCTTCCGCATTTAAAAAAAAAATTTAGACCCTGTTTATTTAATTGATTAATTAGTCCCAAGCATGATTAAAAAGATGATTAGCGTCCGGGTCCCCACAACAGGTGGTATCAGAGCGATAGATCCTTTAGATTGAGATAGAACAGGCTAGTGAGCGGGGTAGATTGAGGTTTTCTTTCCTGCTTTTGAATGCTAACATGTCTTACTGCTTTATTACATGTTACTTGTTTATCTGATTTGATATAGTAATATGTTTTATTGAGATTGGATCAGTATTGAATCTAGATCAGCAGTAAGATGATCAGAGGAGGATTGCAACAGAATTGTTGTATTTGTTACTAATCTATTTGATTATTAGATATGCCTCCGAGACGAGTACCAGAACAGGGAAGTAAATCAAATCCTCCAATGGATGTCACTCCGACTCCAATGGAAACGTTACTGAAACGATTTCAGTCATTTCATCCGCCGACCTTGAAAGGCACAGAGAACGCTATAGAGTGCGAGAGTTGGCTCGATGATATAGAGATGTTGTTCGAATCCTTGGAGTATACAGATGAGAAGAGAGTGAAGTTGATTGGACACCAATTACACGACGTTGCCAAGGATTGGTGGATTACGAGGAAGAGAGCCATGGAGCATAGAGGTACGATGATTACCTGGAATATATTTAGAACTGAATTCTATCAACGTTTCTTTCCAGTGTCGTACCGGAAGGACAAAGGGGCAGATTTTGCCAATCTAAAGCAGGGACAGATGAACATGGAAGAGTATGTGTCAAAGTTCTCCTCCTTGCTGAAATTTGCTCCACATGTGGCTGACAGCGAAGAAGCTACTGCTGACCAGTTCATCAATGGCCTGAACCCCGACATTTTCACATTGGTGAACACAGGGCGACCGGATAATTTTACTGATGCCCTAAACAGAGCCAAGGGAGCAGAAGCCGGTCTGATGAGACAGAAAGGGGCTTCATTTGTGCCTCCAGCACCGAGACCACAGCAGACACCTCCCAGGTTTGAGAGCGGCAGCAGTAGTGGAGGAAAGAAAGAATTTTTGAAAGCTAAGGGAAAGCAATTCAAGAAATCGGGGAGTAGTTCTTCCTGCTCCGGTGGTTCCAGATTGAGCCAGAGTTACACTGGAGTTTACTGCAAGACTTGCGGAGGAAGACATGCAACCGAGCAATGCCAGGGAGTGACTGGTAGTTGCAACTTCTGTAAACAGCCGGGACACTTTGCTAAAGTGTGTCCACAGAGAGGTGCCCAAAGAACTCAGGGGGCCGAATCATCAGGATCAGCAGCACAGACTGAGAGACGATCTGCTGCTGTTCACACATTTCAGCCAGCGCCAGCTCAGTCACAGCAGAGGGCCGGAGGAAGCTAGACAGTTGGTCAGCCTCCGAGACAGCAGGCCAAAGTTTTCGCTTTGACGGAGGAGCAGGCCCAGGAAGCCCCAGATGACGTTGTGGCAGGTAACTGTTCTTTATGTGGTTACTCTGCTTATGTACTGATTGATACCGGTGCTTCACACACATTTATTTCTGAACGATTTGCATTGAGTCATGCATTGCCTGTAGAGTCTTTAGCTACTATAGTGTCTGTTTCTTCTCCGTTGGGGATGGGTTTGATATCCGTAAATTCGGTTAACCATTGTGTACTACAGTATGACGGGCATGAAATTGAATTAGATTGCATCGTACTTGGGTTGTCAGATTTTGATTGTATTGTCGGTATTGACATGCTAACCCAGTACAGAGCGACTGTTGATTGTTTCCACAAGATAGTAAGATTCAGACCAGATATGGCTGAGGAGTGGAAATTTTACGGGAAATGTTCTAGATCGAGAATTCCTTTAGTATCCGTATTATCTATGACTCGATTATTACAGAAAGGAGCAGAAGGATTCCTTGTATATTCAGTAGATGTACTGAAGTCGAGTCTAGCACTGGCAGATCTGCCAGTGGTACGTGAGTTTGCTGACGTCTTCCCAGATGAGATCCCGAGATTACCTCCAGTTAGAGAGATAGACTTCAGCATTGAACTGATGCCAGGTACAGTACCCATTTCTAGAGCTCCGTACAGAATGACACTGGTTGAATTGAAAGAATTGAAAGACCAGCTTGAAGATTTACTGGCCAAGGGGTACATCAGACCGAGTGTTTCTCCTTGGGGCGCTCCAGTACTGTTTGCAAGAAAGAAAGATGGTTCGATGAGACTCTGCATCGACTATCGGCAACTGAACAAGGCAACGATAAAGAATAAATATCCTTTGCCTCGTATAGATGATTTATTTGATCAGTTGCAGGGTTCTTCAATATATTCCAAGATTTATTTAAGATCGGTATATCATCAGTTGAGAGTCAGAGATTCTGATATCTCAAAGATGACATTTAGAACAGGGTATGGACACTATGAATTTATTGTCATGCCGTTTGGTCTGACGAATGCTCCAGCTGTATTCATGGGATTGATGAACCGTGTATTCCAGAAATATCTCGATGAATTTGTGATTATTTTCATCGATGATATCTTGATTTATTAAAAGAATATGAGTGAGCATGCTGAGCATTTAAGAACTGTGTTGCGAATTTTAAGAGCAGAGAAGTTATATGCTAAACTGTCGAAATGTGAGTTTTGGCTAAGACAGGTAGTATTTCTGGGTCATATTATATCTGGAAATGGTATATCAGTTGATCCCAGTAAAGTAGAAGCCGTGATTTCTTGGCCAAGACCGACATCAGTGCCCGAAATTCGCAGTTTCATGGGTTTAGCAGGATACTACCGTCGTTTCATTAAAGATTTCTCGAGTATAGCTAAACCAATTACTCAGCTAACTCAGAAAAATGCTCCATTTGTTTGGTCTGAAGAATGTGAGACCAGTTTTCTGGAATTGAAGAATAGGTTGACCAGTGCACCGGTGTTGACTATTCCATCCGATACTGGTGATTTTGTGGTTTATTGCGACGCTTCTCACAGAGGGTTGGGATGTGTGCTGATGCAACGAGGGCATGTTATTGCCTATGCCTCAAGACAACTTAAACCACATGAGACCTGTTATCCAATTCATGACCTTGAATTGGCAGCCATTGTCTTTGCATTAAAGATATGGCGACACTACCTTTACGGTGAAAAGTTTGAGATATATTCTGATCATAAGAGTTTGAAATTTCTGTTTTCACAATCTGAATTGAATATGAGACAGCGAAGATGGCTTGATTTGCTTAAAGATTTTGATTGTGAAATCAAATACTATCCAGGAAAGTCTAATGCAGCGGCTGATGCACTAAGTCGAAAGGTATGTTCTTTATCCTTATCGACGATTGGTGTTTCAAATATGATAGAAGACTGCTGTTTGTCTGGATTAGAATTTGAAACAGATTATAGACCGTTGAGACTTTATACGGTGCAAGTAGAACCAGAGCTGAATATGAAAATTAAGGCAGCTCAGAAGGTTGATCAGAATATACAGAAATCAGTATCGATAGTCAGAGCAGGACATCAATCAGAATATCAGGTACGTGATAATGTCCTGTATGTGAATAATCGCCTGGTTGTGCCGAATATTTCAGATTTGAAACAACAGATATTGTCAGAAGCGCACAACAGTAGATTTAGTATTCATCCTGGTGGCAGAAAGATGTACAATGATTTGAAGAGACAGTTCTGGTGGAAACAAATGAAGACTGACATCGCCGAATTTGTTTCCAAATGTCTGAATTGCCAGCAGGTGAAGGCAGAAAGAAAGAAACCAGGAGGTTTATTACAGAGTTTGTCCATTCCTGAATGGAAATGGGATCACATTTCCATGGACTTTGTGATGCAATTGCCGCATTCCTCCAAAGGTTGTGATGCGATTTGGGTCGTGATAGACAGATTGACCAAATCCGCATGTTTTATTCCGTACAAGATGACGTACAGAGTTGACCAGATGGCGGAGATCTATGTCAGAGAAGTGGTCAGATTGCATGGAGTGCCGAAGTCGATTGTATCAGATCATGATCCTCGATTTACTTCGCACTTCTGGCAGAGTTTGCAGCAGGCTCTCGGTACGAAGTTATATCTGAGTACCGCATATCATCCACAGACCGACGGACAGTCAGAGCGGACTATCCAGACACTGGAGGATATGCTGAGAGCAGTGGTGCTAGATTTTAGCACTACTTGGCAAGATGCATTGTCTCTTTGTGAGTTTTCGTACAACAACAGCTATCAGACGAGCATTGAGATGGCACCATTTGAAGCGTTGTACGGAAAGAAGTGTAGATCCCCTCTCTATTGGGATGATATCTCTGAAGTGCCTGAAATTGGACCAGATATGATCAGAGATATGACAGAAAAAGTGAAGCTAATTCGAAAGAAAATGAAGGCAGCACAAGACAGACAGGCCAAATATGCCAATGTTCGACGTAGACCGTTGGTATTTGATGTAGGAGATCGAGTATTTTTGAAGATTTCACCTTTCAGAGGAGTTGTCAGATTTGGAAAGAAAGGGAAGTTGTCTCCACGATATATTGGGCCATATGAAATTCTCGAGAAGATAGGAGATCGTGCCTATCGACTCGCCTTACCGCCTTCATTATCTGGGATACATGATGTCTTTCATGTATCGTTATTAAGGAAGTACCTTCCTGATGCTTCACATGCTATTCAACCAAACGAGGCCGAGCTTGATGAATCTCTGAGTTATGTTGAAAAACCGATCCAGATAATTGATCGTAAAGAAAAACAGCTCAGAACAAAGATGATTCCACTTGTGAAAGTGCAATGGACTCGTCATGGCACTGAAGAAGCAACCTGGGAAACAGAATCAGATATGAGACAAGAATTCCCAGAGTTATTTAGATAATGTAAATTTCGTATACAATTTTGTATATATACTCCTTGTTGATACGAATGAAATGCTTGTGATTTCGAGGACGAAATCATATCTTAGGGGGGGAGAAATGTAATGCCCAAGATTTAATGTCGTGTTAAATTACGATTATTGATTTTAATCGAGATGATTAGTAAAGGGCTAACCGGGACACGAATTAAAAGTTTGCATGTGAATTGATAGTGTGCCAACAACAGCAGCATTGGCGCACCGGCGCGATGATATGCGCGCACATGCGCGAGGGGCGCGCACATGCGCGATTCTAGGCGCGCACATGCGCAACGGGTCCAGTAGAGTTCGCGCACATGCGCGGCAGGAAGCGGCGCACATTAGCAACGGGTCCAGTAGAGTTCGAGCACATGCGCGGCAGGAAGCGGCGCACATGCGCGAGGGTGCCGAGAAGCTATGGTCCGAGGCAGAATGTCTCGCGCATATGCGCGAAGGCAGTCGCGCATATGCGCGAGATGTGTTGCACGTTGGGTGTGCCACTCGGCCTTATGCATGTTCGTGTATATATATATATATATATACATGCAATAATTCTTCAGAAATCTCAGAATAAAATCGAGAGCTTCGGGGAAAAAGTGCTTTTGGATTTTATAATCCGATTTATGATCAATCCGTCGGTTCAAACTTGAATCCGAGTACGGTACCGTGTTCCTAGCAACACAGGCTACAACAGGACGTAAGTTTTATTACGTTTTGACATGTTTTGAAAATATGATGTTGTTAGAATTGAATACACGTCATATATGTTGTTCTTGAAAGGAATCGATTTAGGTGACCGAAATGCACAACGGAAGCTACAAAATTTTCGAAAATCACATTTTCTTGCAAGGAAATTTTCGGCCACCATGTGTACTAGTGTAGCATATACAAAAATCTCAACTTTCAAGCATAGGGTGTTGAGAAAATTACCTATCAATCTCAAAGATTGATTGTGGCTCCAACTAAGGTGTAAACACCTTAGCTCTTGAAGGTAGACAATCTACAAGCTTCACCTTTCTTTTGGACTCCTTTCTTCCAATCAAGCCCACCACTAACTAGCTAGAACCCTTCTTATTTTGCACTAGAAAAATAAGAAGATTTTTCAAAGAGAAATGATTTCTTTCCTCAACAATTGAAGAAGAAAATTGAGAGAAAAACTTGGAGAAAAATGTGAATAGTAACTCGGCCACTATTCATGCTAGGAGAGAAGGAGAGACATTTTTTTGGTTGTGGGAAAAGTTGTTCCAAAAAGTTGCATGCCATGCCTTGAAAACACAAAAAGTAGTCTCCCAACCTTTCACCTCCCATGCATGCATATTATATGGTTTTTAATCAAATTAAAACCTTGGACTAAATTTTAATTATCTCAAACATATTTGAGACTAATTAAACATTACTTGAATTTACCCAAGTCCCACTAGTTAAATAATTATTTTAATCGAGCTCTTCAAGACTCAATATAATTTAATTAATTCAACACTTGAATTAATTTAATTATTTGGACTCTACTAGGCCCACTAATGTTTAATTAATTCAACACTTGAATTAATTTAATTTAGTCCATAATAATGTTTATGAAAATCACAATTTTCAATTACATTATTCACTTGGCCAATTTTAATTTATTCACTTGGCCAATTTTAATTTAGGAACACTTCCTTAAATTAAAATTTATATTTCTCTCATAGAAGTCATACTTCTATTTTTCTTTACACTTATAAACTCATTTATAAGTCGTTCAACACATTGAACTATTTTCTCCTTTATAGAAGTCATACTTCTAAATTTCCTTACGCTTATAAACTCCTTTATAAGCCGTTCAACACATTGAACTATTTTTACTTCTCAACGGGATCTAGAAAGCTAGTACTTGTGTGGCCCTCAATGGTTCATTGATACAACTAGCCGTGGGTTCACATCTCTATGTGATTCGGACTAAACATGTCCTTATATGAGCATACCCCAATTGCTCCATTCTTATTTATCAACACCTTGATAATAAGAACGTCAGAACTCAAGTCTGATAGTACCCAACCAATCACGTTAAACGCCTAGCAGCATCGCTTACGTGATTCCCTAGGTATCACATGATAGTGCCTGCAAGAACCATTCAATTATGGTTAGCGTACAGTACGGTCCCTTCAACTCATATATCCCGATCGATTCGACAACCATTGGTTTATCGAGAGTTGTCCATGAATCGATACTATGTGTCATGTTGTAGTTGCATCGATGGTGTAATCTATGAAACCCCTTTCATAATTACAACCATACTCTGGCCATAGATTTCGATCTACATACACATGATAACACATAGGATATCCATACCCGAAGGTAAGCGGTGAATCCCCGACTACAATGCATCGACTCCTATGTGTTTCGACAGAACACCCAACCTTGCCACCTAATTACCCCATGAGAGTCGGTAAACAAGTAAAAGTGTAATTCTAGCACATAGAGTCTCAATGTTGTCCCGGGTCATAAGGACTAATTCTGTACAACCATAAACTAGGACATTTCCACTCGATAAGTGAGAACCACTTGGAAAGTCCTTTTATGGAGGGTTGTTCAGTGCACTCTACAAGGAGCACCTATCTGCATGTTCGGACATCACAATGTCCCCTACCAATGAAACATGGTACTCACATCGCAGATACTAGTCTCGAACTCGAGCGGCCTATATCCTTCTTAGTGGCGGCTGAATCGACTAGGAACCGTTTAGAATATACAGTATTACAAATATGAGTTTCATGATACTCATCATATGAGCATCTCATATTCTTTCTACTATTTGTATATTCAAGGGCTTTATCTATGCAACTAGCATGGGTATACAGATAAAGATGTGCCATAATAATAATATCAAATATTACTAAAATAAAGATTGCTTATACATAGAGTTTCATTGTGAACACTCGGCCAACACTTGGCTCGACGGGCACCTACTCTAACAATCTCCCACTTGCACTAGAGCCAACTACCCATATGCTTTAATCCCATTGATTCGCGATGCTTGTCGAATAATGGTCCAGGTAAAGGCTTAGCTAGTGGATCAACAACATTATCTGCGGAGCCGACTGTGTCAAAAGACACTTCTCTACTTTCCACAATCTCTCCGAGGATGTGGTACTTTCTCAATACTAGTTTGGATTTCTGATGAGACCTAAGCTCCTTTGCTTGAGCTATAGCTCCCGTGTTGTCACACAACACCGGGAGAGGAGCAACTCCATTATGAATGACGCCCAACTCTTGGACGAAATTCCTTATCCAAACAGCCTCCCTTGCTGCATCTGATGCAGCAATGTATTCGGCCTCTGTGCTGGAATCCGTAATATTGTCTTGCTTGGAACTCTTCCAAGAGACTGCAGCACCATTGAGCATGAATACAAAACCAGAGGTTGACTTCGAGTCATCGATATCGCTTTGGAAGCTAGAGTCGGTATAGCCTTCCAATTTTAGTTCTCCACCCCATAGACCAAGAACACATTATTGGTCCTTCTCAACTACTTGAGGATGTCTTTCACAGCTTTCCAGTGTGGAAGACCAGGGTTCGATTGATATCTACTCACTACACTTAGTGCGAAAGCCACGTCAAGACGTGTAGATATCATCCCATACATGATGCTACCAATTGCCGAAGCATACGGAATGCGTGTCATCGCCACTATCTCTGCAACAGTCTTGGGAGACAGACTTGGATAGGGACACGCCATGACACATTGGTAGGTGTCCTCCCTTGGACTCATCCATCGAGAACGGCTTCACGATGGTATCAATGTATGTGGACTGGGTGAGACCAAGCAATCTTCTCGATCTATCTCAATAGATCTGTATTCACAATACAAAAGATGCTTCACCCAAGTCGTGCATCGAGAACTTACTCGCTAACCATATATTAGTTGATTGCAACATTCCTACATCATTCTCAATGAGTAGAATGTCATAACATACAACACAAGGAATGTCACAACACTCCCACTGACCTTCTTATACACATAGGGTTCCTCAGGATTCTTAGTGAATCAAACTATTTGATTGTACTATTGAATCTAAGGTTCCAACTCCTAGATGCCTGCTTTAGATAATAAATAGATCTCTGAAGTTTGCATACCATATGCTCACTTCCGATAGATGTAAACCCTTCAGGTTAAGACATGTAAATAACTTTCTTAAAATCTCCATTAAGAAAGTTTGTCTTGACATCCATCTGCCATATCTCACAGTCATACCATGCAGCTATGGCTAGCAAAATCCTTATGGACTTGAACATTGCGACTGGGGAAAAGGTTTCCTCAAAGTCAACTCCTTGTCTTTGAGTATATCCTTTTGCCACCAATCGCGCCTTGAAGGTCAATACCTTCCCACCCGTCCCAAGTCCCTATGGGAACCTTTCCCTCAGGTGGATCTATAAGATCCCACACTTGGTTCGAATGCATGGAATTCAACTCAGATTCCATAGCTTCAAGCCATTTGGATGAATCGGCATCAGATAACGCTTCCTTGAAGGTCCTTGGATCACATCCATGGTTAGGCTCATCATGGCCCTCTTCAAGAAGCTGACCATACCTCATAGGTGGTCTCGAGACTTTCTCGGATCTTTTAGGAGCTTGTATCTCCTCACTTGGCTCTTCGGGTGTGGGTTCTATAATTGTGGGTGTCTCTCGAACTTCTTCGAGTTCTATCATTTCCCCTTTTTCTATCCAATAGAAAATTCCTTTTCCAAAAAGGTTGCATTCCTAGAAACAAACACCTTTGTTTCTTGGGGATGATAGAAATGATATCCAACTTAATTCCTTGGATATCCCACAAAGTAATATAAAATGGATCAACTATCCAATTTATCTCCCACTACCTTCTTCACATAAGCAGGGCTCCCCATATTCTAAGATAGGAAAATTTGGGAGACTTACACATCCATATCTCATATGGTGTCTGCCTTTGTATGGACATTTAATGGAATATCTTTCAATTTTAAGTTATAGAGATCGTTTTCAAGTTCTCAAGTACCAATTAAACATTCATTCTTGTAAATGTTGCAAACACCTTTGCTAAATAAACAAGAATATCCATTTTTATCACAATAGAAATGGAAATAATGTTTTTCACCAAATTAGGTACAAACAAAACATCTCATAAAATTAACTTAAAACTATTGTTCAATAATAAGTAAACATCTTCAATAGCCTTGGCAGCAACTCTTGCTCCATTGCCCATCCTCTAGAAGGTCACACCTTCCTTAAGCTTTCTACTTCTTCCCATCACCTGTAACACATTACAGAGATGTGATCCACATCCGGTATCCAATACCCAAGAAGTAGAGTTAATTGAAATGTTTACTTCAATTTAGAACATACCGTTTCCAGAACTTTTCTGGGCAAGATATTCCCTGCAGTTACGCCTCCAATGTCCAGGCTTCTTGCAGTGATGACATACATCATCAGTCTTGTCAGCCTTAACTGGTGTGGCTGCCACAACGGGATTCGGAGATTGCCTCATCAAGGGCACGTTCTTCTTGGGACGTTGGAAAGAACTCTTCTTTCCCTTCCCATGTGGATCAATCTTCGTACCAGATGAAGAACCCACATAAAGAACCAACTTCTCTTTCTTGATGGTTGATTCAAACGTAACAAGCATATTCACCAACTCCTCAAGGGTCGGTTCAATCTTGTTCATGTTGAAGTTCACCACAAAAGGATCAAATGAGCTAGGCAGCGATAAGAGCAACACGTCGGTGGTCAACTCCGAAGGCAAGATCAGATCCATGCCAACGAGCTTGTCCACGAGCCCGATCACCTTTAGGCCATGCTCATGGACCGAGGCCCCATCTTGCATGCGTAAAGTGATCAGCTCCTTGACGGTAGCATGCCTAAGAGGACGTGTTTGCTCTCCAAAGAGCTCCTTGAGGTGCAAATGAATGTCAGCAGCACTCTTTGCACCCTCAAAACGCCTCTGCAGCTCATCATTCATAGAAGTCAGCATATAACACCTGGCTATCAAGTCATGGTCACACCATTCCTTGTAAGCCTGCAATTCCTCAGGATTGCAGTGAGTCGGAGCCTCAACAGGGGGCGACTCAGTCAGTGTATATGCTACCCTTTCCGAATTCAAGACGATTTTTAGGTTTCTTAGCCAAGTGAGGTAATTAGGTCCAGTTAATATGTTTTTGTCGAGTATTACGGATATTGGATTGCGAATCGATGACATCGTCAATATGTACTGAAAAGTAAAAACAGATAAATGTTGATGACTATTTTAAAATATTTAGTAAGATATGAAGTTTGGACTTATACTTCATAAATATTTGCTCCCACTGTTTTGACATCTTTCACTACCCTCTAGTGAAAACGGGAAACTCCTTTCCTCAGTAGGTACGTAAGGTCCAATTAGCGAATTGTGATCCCGAATAATATCAGCCAATCACAATTCCCAAAATGTAGTTTCCAATTGCATCTCCATGCAACCCTCTACGTAAACTTTTGTCTCACGTTTGATTAGGACCCAATAATATGACGTCGTTCATCTTTACGTGTCAAGCCTTACCCATCGATGTTGAACCTTAATGGACGGTCGCCATGAGTTCCCTCAATAATATGAGCCGAAATCATGGGAGTTCCACGTAGTTCACATCACCATGTCAATGGATGTCACAGCTTTCCGACACCCAGGGCCCCCCCAATAATATGAGCCGAGCCCCGAGTACGGGTAGCGTTCATCATGCACCCATTGTCGATGGAAGACAAGGAAATTATAAACAAATTTATAATTCCCCTTTTCGGGCTTGATATTAATTTTGAATCTTATTCAAAATGAGGGTTTTTAATTTTGAAAGGTCTCATCATTAATTTTATTTTAAAAGCTCGCCATGTTTGATCGTATGTTTGCCGGATTCATGCAACTTTGTTATTATCATAATAATAACGCACATACTCATTATTTATAACATATCAAGCATATATTATAAACAGTAAACAAAACAAGGACGATCAATCGCCCCAATACTAATGGCCCGTGTGAGCTAAACACGGGCCTAGGTCCAATCCTAGGGTAAATGCACGGGATGCAAATGCAACTACATTATTACATTAGCATCCAATATTACATGTCTTCGATCTTCATAATCACCAAGGCCGCCATCTTCCAATCTTGATCTTCCACTATTCTAATATTTACAATTAAATATCCATGGCACATAGGGGTACATCTCATGGGGGGTGGGAACGGGCCATAAACCAAGCCCACTTTAAATTGATAATTATTACAATCATACAACACAAATATCCTAGCATACACCTAGCAAATTGGGCTTGGGCTTTTGATCATCCTTCATGCATAATATCACATATCATACACCATCAATTAATTATCACAATAATTTATTGATCCTATATTATATATCTTGAACCAATCACTAACCGCCACGATTATAAACTAAATTAACAAAGTATACAAACACCTTTGTCTACTTTCAAATTAATTTATTTATAACCGAATTTCTTGTAAATCACCATTTACTATAAATAATTAAAGTCCAACTTAAATTATTTATTTCATGAGAAAATATTTGCAACTTTTGTAATTTTAAACTTAAGGGCCCAAAAACTCATTTTTCACTAAAAATATTTTGGCCCATTTAAAATCACAAATGTGTTGGCCATTCTATGGCCCAACAACTCAAGGCCCATGACACTTTGATATTCCAAAACACTTTTGGAAACCCTAGCCGTCATCGCCGTCGCCGGAGCTCCGTCACCGGATTCCGGCCAACAATTTTTTTTTTTTTAATAAAATAGGGAGGGCGGTTCGGGCAGCCCTTAGGGCTGCCCTTGCTTCCCGTTTCGGGCAGCCCCTCGGGCAGCCCAAGCTGCCCGAAATGGGCAGCAACATGCTGCCCAAAAATCGCCCCAATCCGGCCTTGAATCGTTGCAAATTTTCATCTCAATCGGTTAGAAATCGCCCTCAATATAATATCTTGTATATGCTATCCAAAAACTAGCACCCTTAGCTCATGATACCACTTGAAAAGAATCGATTTAGGTGACCGAAATGCACAACGGAAGCTACAAAATTTTCGAAAATCACATTTTCTTGCAAGGAAATTTTCGGCCACCATGTGTACTAGTGTAGCATATACAAAAATCTCAACTTTCAAGCATAGGGTGTTGAGAAAATTACCTATCAATCTCAAAGATTGATTGTGGCTCCAACTAAGGTGTAAACACCTTAGCTCTTGAAGGTAGACAATCTACAAGCTTCACCTTTCTTTTGGACTCCTTTCTTCCAATCAAGCCCACCACTAACTAGCTAGAACCCTTCTTATTTTGCACTAGAAAAATAAGAAGATTTTTCAAAGAGAAGTGATTTCTTTCCTCAACAATTGAAGAAGAAAATTGAGAGAAAAACTTGGAGAAAAATGTGAATAATAACTCGGCCACTATTCATGCTAGGAGAGAAGGAGAGACATTTTTTTGGTTGTGTGAAAAGTTGTTCCAAAAAGTTGCATGCCATGCCTTGAAAACACAAAAAGTAGTCTCCTAACCTTTCACCTCCCATGCATGCATATTATATGGTTTTTAATCAAATTAAAACCTTGGACTAAATTTTAATTATCTCAAACATATTTGAGACTAATAACATTACTTGAATTTATCCAAGTCCCACTAGTTAAATAATTATTTTAATTGAGCTCTTCAAAACTCAATATAATTTAATTAATTCAACACTTGAATTAATTTAATTATTTGGACTCTACTAGGCCCACTAGTGTTTAATTAATTCAACACTTGAATTAATTTAATTTAGTCCATAATAATGTTTATGAAAATCACAATTTTCAATTACATTATTCACTTGGCCAATTTTAATTTAGGAACACTTCCTTAAATTAAAATTTATATTTCTCTCATAGAAGTCATACTTCTATTTTTCTTTACACTTATAAACTCCTTTATAAGCCGTTCAACACATTGAACTATTTTTACTTCTCAACGGGATCTAGAAAGCTAGTACTTGTGTGGCCCTCAATGGTTCATTGATACAACTAGCCGTGGGTTCACATCTCTATGTGATTCGGACTAAACATGTCCTTATATGAGCATACCCCAATTGCTCCATTCTTATTTATCAACACCTTGATAATAAGAACGTCAGAACTCAAGTCTGATAGTACCCAACCAATCACGTTAAACGCCTAGCAACATCGCTTACGTGATTCCCTAGGTATCACATGATAGTGCCTGCAAGAACCATTCAATTATGGTTAGCGTACAGTACGGTCCCTTCAACTCATATATCCCGATCGATTCGACAACCATTGGTTTATCGAGAGTTGTCCATGAATCGATACTATGTGTCATGTTGTAGTTGCATCGATGGTGTAATCTATGAAACTCCTTTCATAATTACAACCTGTTACGCCTTAAACGCATACAAATCTCGAGGATGAGATTAATGTTTTTAATGCTGTAACATATCCCAAAGTTTTTGTTTTGATGATACCAAAACTTGGCTTAAAAATGTACTAATGTTTTATATTGAGGCATGCAGGAAATTAAGAACAAAGTTAAGTTCGGAAGATCCGAAATGTGGTTCGGACGTTCCGAATTTGTGCAAATCAGAAGCAAAGTAAAAGCTGTTCGGAAGCTGCGAAGAGCCAGTTCGGACGTTCCGAAGACGTGATCGGACGTTCCGAACTCAAGCAATCAAATCACTTCAATGCGGAGACAAATTGATCTGACTGTTGATTGAGTTAGATTTCGGACGCTACGAAGTACATGATCGGACGCTACGAAGTGTTGATGATTTCAAATCTCCGGAAACGCGGGAATGTTCGGACGGTACGAACTTGAGTTCGGACCTTCCGAAGCTGTGCATACACTTTTTGAAAGAACTGTTCGGAAGAAACGAAGTTTGATCGGTCCCTCCGAAGCATATGTTCGGACCCTACGAAGTCATGAACGGACGATCCGAAGTCATCCCAGATTTACGCAAATTGATTTCAATCAGATCGGACGTTCCGAAGCATAAACAGAAGATCCGAACCTTGGCGTCCAAGTCTAGTATAAATAGGCCTTTGAGGATGCATTTTCAATCATCCCACTCCACTCTCTCTTGTCTCTTACAAAGCTTTCTACTATCTCTTGTGTGCATTGATTAAAAGAGTTGTAATATCAAAAGAATTGTAGAAAAAGAGTGAAAGTAATACTCTCGAGTGGGTTGTAAAGTTCGTGGCTATCCTTGGAGCCCTCAAGGCCAAGTAGACGCATCGAGGCGTGGTTGTAAAAGCTAGCTTGGAGCTCCTAAAGCCAAGTCGTTATAGTGATACCTCGATCCTCATCGAGAAGGGGAGACGTAGACGATTCTTCGTCGAACTTCCATAAACATCTCTATCCCTCTTTACTTTACGCATTTACTTTACTACGCATTTATTTTACGCACTTACTTTACGCATTCATTTTTATTTGTGATTGTCCCTCAAGTCTTCCGCTTGCAATTTTTGCAAACTCGTTTTAAAAACGCTAAAGGGCCTAAAAGAACCTATTCACCCCCCCTTTAGATTCTTCAAGTGGTATCAGAGCCAGATTTTTCAAAATCTTTTAAATGGCCAATCTAGCAAGCGAGTATGCCCAAGGACAATCCACAAATCGTCCCCCTCTTTTCAATGGTACTAATTACGGATATTGGAAAAATAGAATATCTCTATACATCCAATCCGTCGATTACGATCTTTGGAAAATAACGGTGAAAGGTCCCTATATCCCCATGAAAACGGTGGATAATAAGGAAATTCCTAAGGGAATGGATGACTTCACCAAGGACGACATGAAACTTATCTCTCAAAATGCTAAAGCTATGAATATTCTTCATTGTTCCCTAGATATGAACGAATACAACCGAATCTCGGCTTGCACCTCCGCCAAAGAGATTTGGGACAAATTGGAGATTTGCCACGAGGGAACCAATCAAGTCAAAGAAACAAAAATAGATCTTCTCCAACTCAAGTACGAGACCTTTGAGATGGAACCCAAGGAGGATGTCGACACCATGTTCCGGTGGCTCACCCAAATCATTAATGAGCTTGCCCAACTTGGTGAGAACTACCCAACTAAACAAGTGTGGAGGAGAGCCCTTCGAGCACTACCGGCGGAATGGGATGCAAAGCGCACGGCTATCATTGAATCCAACAAGGGAGATGCGGCATCCTACGACCTTGATCAACTTCATGGGACCCTAAAGACCCATGAACTTGAAGTATCTACCCGGAAGGAGACAAAGAAAGATGACGACAAAGTAAAGGCGAAAGGGATCGCCTTGACCAGTCAACTTGAAGATAGCGACGATGAAGAAATGGCACTCCTCACTAGAAAGTTCAAAAGATTCATGCGGAGTTCCAACTTCAACAAGAAGGACAAAAAGATTGAGAGGGAAGTGACCTGCTACAACTGTCAACAAAAGGGTCACTATGCAAACGAGTGTCCCTCCAAGAAGAAGGCCGGCAAAGACAAGAAGAAGGCCCTTCTAGCCACGTGGAGCGACAGCGACAACGAAGAGGAGTCTACCCTATGCTTCATGGCGAAGGAAGATCATCTGACCGACTCGGATGACGACGAGGTACCCTCTTACGATGAATTACTCTCCGCTTACACTAGTATGTACAATAAGGCTAAGTCACTTAGAAATGAGAATAAGCAACTTAAAACTGAACTAGAAGCTAGGATGCATGACAACACTAAGCTCAAGACAAACCTAAGAGACTTAGAGAAAGCCTTCAACAAGTTCAATGTGAGTAGCGGTAAACTAGAAAACCTCTTGAGCATGCAAAGGTGTAACTTCGACAAAGGAGGTCTAGGATATGAAAAGAAATCAGTCAACTTCGCTAGTCTTATCGCAAAGGCAAAACCAAGAACACCACCAACATGCACTTACTGTTGTAAGATAGGCCACATAAGACCTAAATGCAAGAAACTTAGACACCAACATAACAAGAATAGTTATTGGAAATGGATCCCCAAATCCCCAACTACTACTAACCTCAAAGGACCCAAAGAAACGGGTACCAACTATCAAACTGTATCTCAACCTTGTAGGGACAAAGGGGAGACAAGTCATCGAGCACTTGGTATCTTGACAGTGGATGCTCTCGACACATGACGGGAGAAAAGAAGCTGCTACAAGCCATTCGACCAAAAGAAAAAGGATCGGTGACCTTTGGAGACAACAGCAAAGGGATCATAGAAGGCATCGGCTCAATAGGTATATCTAACTCTACTATTATTGATGATGTACTTCTTGTGAAAGGACTTAAACATAACCTCCTAAGCATTAGTCAATTGTGCGATAGGGGTTATGAAGTCAAATTCACACCACACGATTGCACTGTATCACTCACAACTGACAAATCCATTAGTTTCAAAGGTTATAGAAGTGAAAATGTTTACAAGGTCGATTTAAAGATTTCATCTTTTTCAAAAATAAAAAGCCTTGTAACATTAAATGTTGATGACAACATTCTTTGGCATAGACGACTTGGTCATGTTGGGATGAGCACCATAGAAAAACTTTTAAAACTTGACCTAGTTTCCGGAATGCCGAAGCTAAATTTAAAATTAGATTCTTTTTGTGATGCTTGTCAACTTGGTAAACACACAAAGGAATCTTTCAAAAATAAAACATTTGTATCCACTTCTATGCCCCTTGAATTACTTCACCTAGATTTATGTGGTCCCTCGAGGACAACTAGTCTAGGAGGTAAATCCTATGCTTTTGTCATTGTGGATGATTTTTCACGTTTTACTTGGACATTGTTTTTAGCCCACAAAAGTGATGCCTTTGATCATTTCAAAATTTTTGTCAAAAAGGTTGAAAATGAGAAAAATCTGTTGATCAAACAAATTCGTAGTGACCACGGAACGGAATTTCAAAATGAAAATTTTTCAATTTTTTGTCAAAGCAAAGGCATTGGTCACAACTTTTCTTGTCCTAGAACTCCTCAACAAAACGGTGTCGTTGAGAGGAAGAATAGGACCCTAGTAGAGATTGCAAGGACCATGCTATGTGAGCATTCTCTACCAAAATATTTTTGGGCTGAAGCGATGAGTTCTGCTTGTTACATCATCAATCGCGTATCAATAAGGTCAATTCTCAAGAAAACTCCATACGAACTATGGAGAGGGAGAAAGCCTAACATTTCTTACTTCCGCGCTTTTGGATCAAAATGCTTCATCCACAACAATGGTAAGGACAACCTGGGTAAGTTCGACGCTAAATCGGACAAAGGTATCTTTCTTGGTTACTCTACTTCTAGCAAAGCATATAGAGTCTTTAATAAACGCACTTTACTAGTTGAAGAATCTATTCATGTCATATTTGATGAAACTAACCCTTGCTTGCCTAGACCTGTTGTTTCTGATGATGATGATATAGATATCCTTGGCGAAAAGTTGGAGTCCACAAATCTAGATGATGTTCCTAAAGATCAAGAGGACGCACCTCTTCCGAAGGAGTGGACTACGCACAAGGATCATCCCATGGACCTCATCATTGGTAGCCCATCGAAGGGAGTATCTACTCGCTCTTCTAATATGTGCAATTATCTTGCTTTTCTTTCTCACATAGATCCTAAGAACATAGAAGAAGCTTTACTTGATGATTCTTGGATTATTGCTATGCAAGATGAACTAAATGAATTTAGAAGGAATAAAGTTTGGAATCTTGTACCTAGACCCACTGATAGACCTGTCATAGGAACTAAATGGGTATTTAGGAACAAGTTAGATGAGCATGGTACAATCACTAGAAATAAAGCTAGGCTAGTAGCTAAAGGATATAGTCAAGAAGAGGGAATTGATTATGATGAGACTTATGCCCCTGTTGCTAGACTAGAATCCATTCGCATGCTACTTGCTTTTGCTTGCTCTAGAGACTTTAAATTGTTTCAAATGGATGTAAAAAGTGCTTTTCTTAATGGTGATTTGAAAGAAGAAGTGTATGTTGAGCAACCTGTTGGTTTTGAAGATGTGCACTTATCTGATTATGTGTATAAGCTTGATAAGGCTTTGTATGGTTTGAAACAATCTCCTAGAGCTTGGTATGAGAAATTATCTACCTTTTTGCTGTCTAATGGTTTTTGTAGAGGTAAAGTTGATATTACCTTGTTTACCTTGACTAAAGATAATGATTTGCTGATAGTACAAATATATGTAGATGATATTATTTTTGGTGCTACTAATGAACACTTGTGTAGAGATTTTTCTAAGCTCATGCAGGATCACTTTGAGATGAGCATGATGGGCGAGCTCAACTACTTCCTTGGTCTCCAAATCAAGCAATGCAAGGATGGTTTCTTTGTCAACCAAGGGAAGTACATCAAGGAGATGCTCAAAAAGTTTGGGATGGAGTCTTCCAAAGCCTCATCCACACCTATGAGCACGACAGTCAGACTCGACAAAGATGAGGGAGGTAAACCTGTTGACCAAAAGTTATTTCGTAGCATGATTGGCTCCCTACTCTATGCGACTGCTAGTAGACCTGACATTATGTTTAGTGTTTGCTTGTGTGCACGATTTCAATCATGTCCAAAGGAATCACACTTATTCGCCTTAAAACGCATTTTCAAATATCTTTCAAATACTCCAAATCTCGGATTATGGTATTCTAAGACCTCATTTTTCGATTTAAAAGCTTACTGTGATGCCGACTTTGGAGGATATAAGGTGGATAGAAAGAGCACTAGTGGAACTTGTTTCTTTTTGGGAAATTGCTTGGTGTCATGGTTTTCTAAAAAGCAAAACTGTGTTGCACTTTCAACGACCGAGGCCGAGTATATGGCTGCCGGTAGTTGTTGTGCACAAATTCTTTGGATGAAGTATCAATTACTCGACTATGGTGTTACTTTTTCAAAAATTCCAATCTTTTGTGATAATACAAGCACCATATGTCTAACAAAGAATCCAGTTCAACATTCTCGTACTAAACATATTGACATTCGACATCATTTCATTCGTGATCACATTGAGCAAAATGATGTTGAACTTCACTATGTTGACACCAAGAATCAAATTGCTGATATTTTTACAAAACCACTAGATGAATCTACTTTTACTCGTTTGCGTGGTGAACTTGTCATGATTGAGTTGTAAACATTAGTCAAATACTCTCGTACATATTTGTTAAATTGAGGGGGAGTATTATTAATGTGAGCATTATAATGTCGGATAATACAAATTAATTGTATTTATCCATAATTATGGCTCAACATTCATTTATGTGCTAAATATTTTAAATTTTAGGTGTTCCTCATCTTGGCCACTTCGGAATCACCGTTCCTATTCGGATGCTACGTTTCACTTCGGATCCACCGAACGTGTTCGGATCGTCCGAACCTGACCATAGGTTCCAGAACCTCCGATTCCCTCTTCGGACCTTCCGAACACACATCGGATCGTCCGAACCTCCTGCCGATGTCATTTAAATGTTCGCGCCTTCCCATGCCTGATTGTCAGACTTCGGACCCTCCGTTTACTCTTCGTAGCCTCCGTTCCAGGATCGGACCGTCCGATTGTTAATCGGATCGTCCGAACATCTTGCCAGATAACCGTTCCGTTCAAATTCCGGACCTTCCGAACGCATGTTCGGACCGTCCGAACATGGCCTATAAATAGGCGTTCGGATCCTCTGATTTATTTGCTCATTCACTCCTTCTTTCTCTCCTCACACAAAACACTCACTACTCACTATGCCTCCGCGCCGTAACGCAGCAGGCCGAAATGTTCGCCCTCGTCACGGTGCCTTTCACCATGATCTTACCCAACCACCCAACCCTCGTCCTATCCCACCTGAATTCGAAACCCGTAACATTCTGCCGGGTCGTACCCTTCACTCCGATTACCTCCGTGCGAATTCCTTTACGTTGATTACTCTTATTGAGTCTCAACATTGGGAAAATTTTTTCCTACCTTCCGTACCCGATCTCATCTACCCCTCTCTCATTCATCAGTTCTACGCGAACTTTTCCTTAGTTCTTGGTGGTGATGACACTCGTGTTGTTACCATTGTTCAGGGTCGGTTCATTTCTTTTTCTACCGCCGACCTCTCTACTTGGTTCGATCTTCCTCGAGACGGACCGAGTGAGTTCTTTTCTCAGTCTTGGACTGAGAATGACCCTACTTTTGATCGAGTCACTGCTTTGACCATCATCTTCGGTCGTCCGCCTACTCCTGCCGATGACCGTCCTCATGCGAAGGACCTTCCTCCTCAGCTTCAGCTTGTTCTGAAGCTCATCACTTCTTCCATTGTTCCTCGCAGTGGAGACCTCTCCACTTGCAAGTATCTTGATCTGTACATTCTCTATTATTTAGTCTCCCAGCGTTCTTTTAACCTTCCCCGTTTTCTTATGTACGCCATGGAGTACGCGGCTTCTTCTACTCGCGTCTCTTTTCCGTTTGGCCGGTTCATAAACCGGATTCTTGCCCATTTTGACATTGACTTTGTAGATGAAGAATCCTTATCTATTTCTCCCCGCGAGACTATCGACCATGATACTGTTGTTAAGATGGGACTCTCTTGGAATCCCGTCTTATCCTCTTGGGTCGTCGACAAGGATCGCATCTTTTCGTCCTATCGTCCGACCGAACATTTTCATGTTCCCTTCGGTCTTCTTCCTCCTCACGTTCAGACGAGAGGATTTCCCGCTGGTCCCCCTACTACGGGTACCACTCCTACCACTTCGTTTGATATTCCCTCTTCATCTCATCAGCGTGTTCCCGACCCTATTAGCACTCCTTTGATGACCATGGATGACCTTCCTCATGGCTTCACTCCGCCTGCTCCTTCTGGACCCTACGATCGGATTTTCGAGTATCTCGAGAGATTGGAGACTCGTTTCGATACTCGTTTCTCCCTTTTGGAGTCTACCTTAGAGCGTCATCATACTGAGACTTCCTCGCGTCTTGATTCCATCGAGGCTGAGATGAGGAGCTATAGAGAGTCGCGGGATGCGGATTCTTAGTTTTTTTTTTGTTATTTTTGTTTATTTTATCTTGATGTATCGTTGTATAAAAGACTTGTAATTTATTAGTGGATATTTTACCTGTTTATTTGTCTCTCTTTATGTTATGTCTTTTTGCTTATCACAAAAAGGGGGAGAATTTATATGGTTAAAATTGCTATTAAATGGTTATTAAATAAATTCGCCTTAATTAAACCTATTAGACTTGTTATTTGATTAAGGGGGAGTTATAACATTCAGATTATGTTGATTATTGTTTCTCAATTTTTAACCAAGTTTTGTGATCATCAAAAAGGGGGAGATTGTTACGCCTTAAACGCATACAAATCTCGAGGATGAGATTAATGTTTTTAATGCTGTAACATATCCCAAAGTTTTTGTTTTGATGATACCAAAACTTGGCTTAAAAATGTACTAATGTTTTATATTGAGGCATGCAGGAAATTAAGAACAAAGTTAAGTTCGGAAGATCCGAAATGTGGTTCGGACGTTCCGAATTTGTGCAAATCAGAAGCAAAGTAAAAGCTGTTCGGAAGCTGCGAAGAGCCAGTTCGGACGTTCCGAAGACGTGATCGGACGTTCCGAACTCAAGCAATCAAATCACTTCAATGCGGAGACAAATTGATCTGACTGTTGATTGAGTTAGATTTCGGACGCTACGAAGTACATGATCGGACGCTACGAAGTGTTGATGATTTCAAATCTCCGGAAACGCGGGAATGTTCGGACGGTACGAACTTGAGTTCGGACCTTCCGAAGCTGTGCATACACTGTTTGAAAGAACTGTTCGGAAGAAACGAAGTTTGATCGGTCCCTCCGAAGCATATGTTCGGACCCTACGAAGTCATGAACGGACGATCCGAAGTCATCCCAGATTTACGCAAATTGATTTCAATCAGATCGGACGTTCCGAAGCATAAACAGAAGATCCGAACCTTGGCGTCCAAGTCTAGTATAAATAGGCCTTTGAGGATGCATTTTCAATCATCCCACTCCACTCTCTCTTGTCTCTTACAAAGCTTTCTACTATCTCTTGTGTGCATTGATTAAAAGAGTTGTAATATCAAAAGAATTGTAGAAAAAGAGTGAAAGTAATACTCTCGAGTGGGTTGTAAAGTTCGTGGCTATCCTTGGAGCCCTCAAGGCCAAGTAGACGCATCGAGGCGTGGTTGTAAAAGCTAGCTTGGAGCTCCTAAAGCCAAGTCGTTATAGTGATACCTCGATCCTCATCGAGAAGGGGAGACGTAGATGATTCTTCGTCGAACTTCCATAAACATCTCTATCCCTCTTTACTTTACGCATTTACTTTACTACGCATTTATTTTACGCACTTACTTTACGCATTCATTTTTATTTGTGATTGTCCCTCAAGTCTTCCGCTTGCAATTTTTGCAAACTCGTTTTAAAAACGCTAAAGGGCCTAAAAGAACCTATTCACCCCCCCTTTAGGTTCTTCACAACCATACTCTGGCCAGAGATTTCGATCTACATACATATGATAACACATAGGATATCCATACCCGAAGGTAAGCGGTGAATCCCCGACTACAATGCATCGACTCCTATGTGTTTCGACAGAACACCCAACCTTGCCACCTAATGACCCCATGAGAGTCGGTAAACAAGTCAAAGTGTAATTCTAGCACATAGAGTCTCAATGTTGTCCCGGGTCATAAGGACTAATTCTGTACAACCATAAACTAGGACATTTCCACTCGATAAGTGAGAACCACTTGGAAAGTCCTTTTATGGAGGGTTGTTCAGTGCATTCTACAAGGAGCACCTATCTGCATGTTCTGACATCACAATGTCCCTTACCAATGAAACATGGTACTCACATCGCAGATACTAGTCTCGAACTCGAGCGGCCTATATCCTTCTTAGTGGAGGCTGAATCGACTAGGAACCGTTTAGAATATACAGTATTACAAATATGAGTTTCATGATACTCATCATATGAGCATCTCATATTCTTTCTACTATTTGTATATTCAAGGGCTTTATCTATGCAACTAGCATGGGTATACAGATAAAGATGTGCCATAATAATAATATCAAATATTACTAAAATAAAGATTGCTTATACATAGAGTTTCATTGTGAACACTCGGCCAACACTTGGCTCGACGGGCACCTACTCTAACAGTTCTTGACATGTTAGACAGCATAGAATCGAAGTCAGATTAAGAAACAGACTGAATATGGAATTGTTATGAATTTCAGAAGGAAATTGACTAGAATTGATATCAGATTTATCTGGTGGTTGATTGTAAACATTTGTAATTGATATAGACTGATATAGTATTATCAGTATCGCAAGATTGCACTGTTGTACTGTCAGAATTTGATAAAACAGAGATGTTGTGATTTGATTAGAATATTGATACAGAATATTGATATTGTCATGGCCAGATTGAACAGTGACAGACTTCGATTGTATCAGAGCGACAACAAGAAAGGTATAAATAAATGTTGATTCGGGATTGCACAACTCAAGTTAGGTTTGACTTGAGTTTCCCTAAATCACATACTTTATTTTATTGCATAGATATTTGCAGATTATCAGGTTGATATGTTAATGGATTGACTTAGAATAGAGTCAGAGTCCGAGTCTAGGGCTGACAGCCTAGCTAGGGCAGAACCTCCGAGTCTTTGTCAGAACCGATAAGACTCTAGACTCACGGTGTATCGATGAGCTTTAGATGTAGATCGACTTCTATCTCAGACACTCGATACAGAGTACCAAAGTCTAATTTAGATTGGGATCCCTAGAATTGAGATAAGATAAGATTAGATCACGAGTCATTGATTCATGTAGTCAGATTAGATACATGTTTTGATGTCTGTTATGCTTTTATATATGTTTTATATGATTGCATTTAATACATTGTTTATACTGGAATATTTATATCTCACCGGAGTTATCCGGCTGTTGTCTTGTTTGTATGTGTGCATGACAACAGGTGGGACAGGTACAGGGTCACAGAGGTGAAGACAGATCGAGATTAGAGTGGTGATACCGGACTTGGACTAGAGCTAGGGTTTAAACACTTGATAGTAGATGTTGAACCTGAGATGTAAATTATTGTATGATGTTTTAGATTTATACTTTTATACTGATATGTATAGGAGTTTGATTTCCATTACCTTCCGCATTTTAAAAAAAAAATTAGACCCTGTTTATTTAATTGATTAATTAGTCCCAAGCATGATTAAAAAGATGATTAGCGTCCGGGTCCCCACAGTGCGCTTCTGTAAATATCTGTTGTCTGAACTCGGAAACATTTGGCACAACTAGACGATTATTCACATACATTAGATTATTCCGTAGCTGGTACTCAGATCGATGCCCTGCTTTGACCATCGAAATCGAATTCTGTACATTCTGATCAACTCTCTGAGCCGCTTTAATTTTTAAAATCACCTTTGGTTCAGCTTGAATAGTATATAATCTCATGGGTTTCCTATCTATCTCAAATACTAATCCAGACAAACAGCAATCTTCAATCAAATTTGACAAACCAATAGTCGTTAAAGGACAAAAAACATATCTTACGACTCAGTGCATCTGCTGCTGCATTGGACTTTCCAATATAGTATTTGATCTCACAATCAAAATCTTTAAACAAATCATGCCATCTTCGCTTTCTCATATTCAATTCTGATTGTGAAAATAGGTATTTCAGACTTTTATGATCAGAATAAATCTCAAACTTCTCACAGTACAGGTAGTGTCGCCATATCTTTAATGCAAAGACGATGGCTGCCAATTCAAGATCTTGAATTGGATAGCGAGTCTCGTGTGGCTTCAACTGTCGTGAAGCATAAGCGATAACATGGCCTCGCAGCACTAATACGCATCCCAATCCCTGTGAGAAGCGTCACAATAAACAACAAAATCACCAGTACCAGAGGGAACAGTCAGTATCGGGGTTAGAGTAGGTGCCCGTCGAGCCAAGTGTTGGTCTAGTGTTCACAATGAAACTCTATGTATAAGCAATCTTTATTATAATAATATTTGAAATTATTGTTTTGGCAAATCTATATCTGTATACCCATGCTAGTTGCATAGATAAAGCCCTTGAATATACAAATAGTAGAAAGAATATGAGATGCTCATATGATGAGTATCATGAAACTCATATTTGGAATACTGTATATTCTAAACAATTCTTAGTCGATTCAGCCGCCGCTAAGAAGGATATAGGCCGCTAGAGTTCGAGACTGGTATCTGCGATGTGAGTACCATGTTTCATTGGTAGGGGACATTGTGATGTCCGAGCATGCAGATAGGTGCTCCTGGTAGAGTGCACTGAACAACCCTCCATAAAGGACTTTCCAAGTGGTTCTCACTTATCGAGTGGAAAAGTCTTAGTTTATGGTTGTACACCATTAGTCCTTATGACCCAGGACAACATTGAGACTCTATGTGCTAGAATTACACTTTGAATTGTTTACCGACTCTCATGGGGTCATCAGGTGGCAAGGTTGGGTGTTCTGTTGAAACATATAGGAGTCAATGCATTGTAGTCGGGGATTCACCGCTTACCTTCGGGTATGGATATCCTATGTGTTCTCATGTGTATGTAGGTTGAAATCTCTGATCAGAGTATGGTGGTAATTATGAAAGGGGTTTTATAGATTACACCATCGATGCAACTACGACATGACACATAGTATCGATTCATTGACAACTCTCGATAAACCAATGGTTGTCGAATCGGTCGGGATATATGAGTTGAAGGGACCGTACTGTATGCTAACCATAATTGAATTGTTCTTGCAGGCACTATCATTTGATACCTAGGGAATCATGTAAGCGATTCTGCTAGACGTTTAACATGATTGGTTGGGTACTATCAGACTTGAGTTCTGACGTTCTTGTTATCAAGGTGTTGATAAGTAAGAATGGAGCAATTGGGGTATGCTCATATAAGGACATGTTTAGTTTGAATCACATGGAGATGTGAACCTACGGCTAGTTGTTTCAATGAACCATTGAGGGCCACACAAGTACAAGATTTCTAGATCCCGTTGAGAAGTAAAATAGTTCAATGTGTTGAACGGCTTATAAATGAGTTTATAAGCGTAAAGAAAAATAGAAGTATGACTTCTATGAGAGAAATGTAAATTTTAATTTATGGAAGTGTTCCTAAATTAAAAGTTGGCCAAGTGAATAATGTATTTGAAAATTGTGATTTTCATAAACATTATTATGGACTAAATTAAATTAATTCAAGTGTTTAACTAATTAAACACTAGTGGGTCTAGTAGAGTCCAAATAATTAAATTAATTCAAGTGTTGAATTAATTAAACAATATTGGGTCTTGTAGAGCCCTATTAGAAATAATTATTAGATTAGTGGGCTTGAGTAAAATCAAGCAATGGTTAAATGTTATCAAATGTGTTTGGGACATTTAAATAAAAGTTCATGGGCTTTGTAATTGTTACAAACCAAAATAGAAATGCATGCAAGGGAGGTGAAAGGTTGGGAGACAAATTTTTCTATTATCTAGGCATGACATGCAACCTTTTTACTTTAACTTTTCCCACAACCAAAAAAATGTCTCTCCTTCTCTCCTAGCATGAATAGTGGCCGAAATTACTATTCATTCTCCCTCAATTTTTTTCTTTTCTTCAATTGTTGAGGAAATCCTACACTTCTCAATGAAAAATACTCTAATTTTTCTAGTGCAAAATTAGGGTGGTTCTAGCTAGTTGGTGGTGGGCCTAATTTTGAAGGAAAGATTCAAGAACAAGGTGAAGCTTGTAGATTGTCTTGCCATCAAGAGCTAAGTTGTATATCAACTAAGTTGGAGCCATTACATCAATCCTTGTGATTGATAGGTAAACTTCTCAACACCCTATGTATGAGATTTGGTGTTTGTCGTATTTGCTACACAATATCATGAGGTGGCCGAAAATTTTCTTGTAAAAAATTCGATTTTTAAACTTCCGTTGCGCTTCCGGTCACCGTAACCAATCCCCTTTCAAGTGGTATCCGAGCTATGGTTACGATTTTGTGTAGCGATTACAAAATATTATGTTGAGATCGATTTCTAACCGCATGAGAACAAAATTTTGCATCGAATCAAGGCCGGTTTCGGGGGGATTTGGGGCAGCTAGTTGTTGCCCATTTCGGGCAGCTTGGGTGCCGGAAAGCTGTGACATCCATTGACATGGTGATGTGAACTACGTGGAACTCTCATGATTTCGGCTCATATTATTAGGGGAACTCATGGCGACCGTTCATTAAGGTTCAATATCGATGGGTAAGGCTTGACACGTGAAGATGAACGACGTCATATTATTGGGTCCTAATCAAACGTGAGACAAAATTTTACGTAGAGGGTTGCATTGTGATGCAATTGGAAACTACTTTTTTTGAATTGTGATTGAATGATATTATTCTGGATCATAATTCGCTAATTGGACCTTACGTACCTACTGAGGAAAGGATTTTCCCGTTTTCACTAGAGGGTAGTGAAAGATGTCAAAACAGTGGGAGCAAATATTTATGAAGTAAAAGTCCAAACTTCATATCTTACTAAATATTTTATAATAGTCATCAACATTTATCTGTTTTTACTTTTCAGTACAAATTGACAATGTCTTCGATTCGCAATCCGATATCTGCAATACTCGACAAACACATATTAATCAGACCTAATTATCTCACTTGGCTAAGAAACCTGAAAATCGTCTTGAATTCGGAAAGGGTAGCATATACACTGACTGAGTCGCCCCCTGTTGAGGCTCCGACTGACTGCACTCCTGAGGAATTGCAGGCTTACAAGGAATGGTGTGACCATGACTTGATAGCCAGGTGTTATATGCTGACTTCTATGAAGGATGAGCTGCAAAGGCGTTTTGAGGATGCAAAGAGTGCTGCTGACATTCATTTGCATCTCAAGGAGCTCTTTGGTGAGCAAACACGGCCTCTTAGGCATGATACCGTCAAGGAGCTGATCAATTTGCGCATGCAAGATGGGGCCTCGGTCCATGAGCATGGCCTGAAGTTGATTGGGCTCGTGGACAAGCTCGTTGGCATGGATCTGATCTTGCCTTCGGAGTTGACCACCGACGTGTTGTTGTTATCATTTCCTAGCTCATTTGATCCTTTTGTGGTGAACTTCAACATGAACAAGATGGAGCCGACCCTTGAGGAGTTGGTAAATATGCTTGTTACGTTTGAATCAACCATCAAGAAAGAGAAGTTGGTTCTTTATGTGGGTTCTTCATCTGGTACGAAGATTGATCTACATGGGAAGGGAAAGAAATGTTCTTTCCAACATCCCAAGAAGAACGTGCCCTTGGTGAGGCAATCTCCGAATCCCGTTGTGGCAGCCATACCAGTTAAGTCTGACAAGACTAGTGATGTTTGTCATCACTGCAAGAAGCCTGGACATTGGAGGCGTAATTGCAAAGAATATCTTGCCCAGAAAGGTTTTGGAAACGGTATATTCTAAATTGAAGTAAACATTTCAATTATCTCTACTTCTTGGATATTGGATACCGGTTGTGGCTTATATCTGTGTAATGAGTTACAGGTGATGGGAAGAAGTATGAAGCTTAAGGAAGGTGTGACCTTCTAGAGGATGGGCAATGGAGCAAGAGTTGCTGCCAAGGATATTGAATATGTTTACTTATTGTTGAACAATAGTTTAAGTTAATTTTAAGAGATGTTTTGTTTGTACCGGATTTGTGAAAAACATTGTTTCCATTTCTATGTTGATAAAGATGGATATTCTTGTTTATTTAGCAAAGGTGTTTGCGACATTTACAAGAATGAATGTTTGAATGGTACTAGAGAACTTGAAAACGATCTCTATAACTTAAAATTGAAAGATATTCCACTAAATGTCCATTTAAAGGCAGACACCATATGAGATATGGATGGGTAAGCCTCCCAAATATTCTTATCTTAGAATATGGGGAGCCCTGCTTATGTGAAGCAGGTAGTGGGAGATAAATTGGATTGTCGATCCATTTTATGTTACTTTGTGGGATATCAAAGGAATTCAGTTGGATATCATTTCTATCATGCCCAAGAAACAAATGTGTTTGTTTCTAGGAATGCAACCTTTTTGGAAAAGGAATTTCAATTGGATAGAAAAGGCGAGATGATAGAACTCGAAGAGGTTCGAGAGACACCCAAAATTATAGAACCCACACCCGAAGAGCAAAGAGAGGAGATACAAGCTCCTAGAAGATCCGAGAGAGTCTCGAGACCACCTATGAGGTAAGGTTTGCTTCTTGAAGAGGGCCATGATGAGCCTAACGATGGATGTGATCCAAGGATCTTCAAGGAAGCATTATCTGATACCGATTCATCCAAGTGGCTTGAAGCTATGGAATCTGAGATGAATTCCATGCATTCGAACCAAATGTGGAATCTCGTGGATCCACCTGAGGGAATTGTTCCCATAGGGTGTAAATGGATTTATAAGAGGCAACTTGGGGCGGATGGATGGTATTGACCTTCAAAGCGCGATTGGTGGCAAAAGTATATACTCAAAGACAAGGAGTTGACTTTGAGGAAACCTTTTCACCAGTTGCAATGTTCAAGTCCATAAGGATATTGCTAGCCATAGTTGCATGGTATGACTATGAGATATGGCATATGGATGTCAAGACAGCCTTTCTTAATGGGGATATTAAGGAAGAGATTTACATGTCTCAAACCTGGAGGGTTTACATCTATCGGAAGTAAGCATATGGTATGCAAACTTCAAAGATCTACTTATGGTCTAAAACAGGCATCTAGGAGTTGGAACCTCAGATTCGACTGTACAATCAAAGAGTTTGATTTTGATAAGAATCCTGAGGAACCCTGTGTGTATAAGAAGGTCAGTGGGAGTGTTGTGACATTCCTGGTGTTTTATGTTGATGAAATTCTAATCATTGGGAATGATGTAGGAATGTTGCAATCAACTAAAATATGGTTAGCAAGTAAGTTCTTGATACAGAACTTGGGTGAAGCATCTTTTGTATTGGGAATACAGATCTATAGAGATAGATCAAGAAGATTGCTTGGTCTCACCCAGTCCACATACATTGATACCATCATGAAGCGGTTCTCGATGGATGAGTCCTAGAGAGGACATCTACCAATGTGTCATGGTGTGTCCCTATCCAAGTCTATGTCTCCCAAGAATGATGCAGAGATAGCGGTGATGACAGGCATTCCTTATGCATCTGCAATTGGTAGCATCATGTATGAGATGATATCTACACGTCCGTACGTGGCTTTCTCACTAAGTGTAGTGAGTAGATATCAATCGAACCCTGGTCTTCCACACTGGAAAGCTGTGAAAGACATCCTCAAGTAGTTGAGAAGGACCAATAAATTGTTTTTGGTCTATGGGGTGGAGAACTGTAATTGGAAGGCTATACTGACTCTAGCTTCCAAAGCGATATCGATGACTCTAAGTCAATCTCTGGGTTTGTAATCATGCTCAATGGTGCTGGTGTCTCTTGGAAGAATTCCAAGCAAGACAATACTACGGATTCCAGCACAGAGGCCGAATACATTGCTGCATCAGATGCAGCAAGGGAGGCTGTTTGGATAAGGAAATTCGTCTAAGAGTTGGACGTCATTCCTAATGGAGTTATTCCACTCCCGGTGTTGTGTGACAACACGGGAGCTTTAGCTCAAGCAACGGAGCCAAGGTCTCATCAGAAGTCCAAACATATATTGAGAAAGTACCACATCCTCGGAGAGATTGTGGAAAGAGGAGAAGTGTCGATTGACATAGTCGGCTCCGCAGATAATGTTGCTGATCCACTAGCTAAGAGTTTACCTGGACCATTATTCGAGATGCATCGCGAATCAATGGGTTTGAAGCATATGGGTAGTTGGCTCTAGTGCAAGTGGGAGATTGTTAGAGTAGGTGCCCGTCGAGCCAAGTGTTGGCCGAGTGTTCACAATGAATCTATATGTATAAGCAATCTTTATTTTAATAATATTTGAAATTATTGTTTTGGCAAATCTTTATCTGTATACCCATGCTAGTTGCATAGATAAAGCCCTTGAATATATAGTTAGTAGAAATAATATGAGATGCTCATATGATGAGTATCATGAAACTCATATTTGGAATACTGTATATTCTAAACAGTTCCTAGTCGATTCAGCCGCCGCTAAGAAGGATATAGGCCGCTAGAGTTCGAGACTGGTATCTGCGATGTGATTACCATGTTTCATTGGTAGGGGACATTGTGATGTCGGAGCATGCAAATAGGTGCTCCTGGTAGAGTGCACTGAACAACCCTCCATAAAGGACTTTCCAAGTGGTTCTCACTTATCGAGTGGAAAAGTCCTAGTTTATGGTTGTACACCATTAGTCCTTATGACCCGGGACAACATTGAGACTCTATGTGCTAGAATTACACTTTGACTTGTTTACCGACTCTCATGGGGTCATCAGGTGGCAAGGTTGGGTGTTCTGTCGAAACATATAGGAGTCGATGCATTGTAGTCGGGGATTCACCGCTTACCTTCGGGTATGGATATCCTATGTGTTCTCATGTGTATGTAGGTTGAAATCTCTGATCAGAGTATGGTGGTAATTATGAAAGGGGTTTCATAGATTACACCATCGATGCAACAACGACATGACACATAGTATCGATTCATTGACAACTCTCGATAAACCAATGGTTGTCGAATCGGTCGAGATATATGAGTTGAAGGGACCGTACTGTACGCTAACCATAATTGAATGGTTCTTGCAGGCACTATCATTTGATACCTAGGGAATCATGTAAGCGATGCTGCTAGGCGTTTAACATGATTGGTTGGGTACTATCAGACTTGAGTTCTGACGTTCTTGTTATCAAAGTGTTGATAAGTAAGAAAGGATCAATTGGGGTATGCTCATATAATGACATGTTTAGTTCGAATCACATGAATATGTGAACCCACAGCTAGTTGTATCAATGAACCATTGAGGGCCACACAAGTACTAGCTTTCTAGATCCCGTTGAGAAGTAAAATAGTTCAATGTGTTGAACGGCTTATAAATGAGTTTATAAGCGTAAAGAAAAATAGAAGTATGACTTCTATGAGAGAAATGTAAATTTTAATTTATGGAAGTGTTCCTAAATTAAAAGTTGGCCAAGTGAATAATGTATTTGAAAATTGTGATTTTCATAAACATTATTATAAACTAAATTAAATTAATTCAAGTGTTGAACTAATTAAACACTAGTGGACCTAGTAGAGTCCAAATAATTAAATTAATTCAAGTGTTGAATTAATTAAACAATATTGGGTCTTGTAGAGCCCAATTAGAAATAATTATTAGACTAGTGGGCTTGAGTAAAATAAAGCAATGGTTAAATGGTCTCAAATGTGTTTGGGACATTTAAATAAAAGTCCATGGGCTTTGTAATTGTTACAAACCCAAATAGAAAGGCATGCAAGGGAGGTGAAAGGTTGGGAGACAAAATTTTCTATTATCTAGGCATGACATGCAACCTTTTTACTTTAACTTTTTCCACAACCAAAAAAATGTCTCTCCTTCTCTCCTAGCATGAATAGTGGCCGAAATTACTATTCATTCTCCCTCAATTTTTTTTCCTTTCTTCAATTTTGGAGGAAAGCCTACACTTCTCAATGAAAAATACTCTAATTTTTCTAGTGCAAAATTAGGGTGGTTCTAGCTAGTTGGTGGTGGGCCTAATTTTGAAGGAAAGATTCAAGAACAAGGTGAAGCTTGTAGATTGTCTTGCCATCAAGAGCTTAGTTGTATATCAACTAAGTTGGAGCCATTACATCAATCCTTGTGATTGATAGGTAAACTTCTCAACACCTTATGTATGAGATTTGGTGTTTGTTGTATTTGCTACACAATATCATGAGGTGGCCGAAAATTTTCTTGTAAAAAATTCGATTTTTAAACTTCCGTTGCGCTTCCGGTCACCGTAACCGATCCCCTTTCAATCGGAGCACTGGTCAGTCTCTTCTTCAATTCCAGAAAACTGGACTCACAATCTTCTGACCAAACAAAAGGTGCATTCTTCTGCGTCAACTACGTAATTGGTTTAGCAATACCCGAGAAATCTTTAATAAATCATCGGTAATATCCTGCTAAACCCATAAAACTGCGAATCTCGGGTACTGATGTCGGTCTCGGCCAACTGATCACGGCTTCAACCTTACTAGGATCAACTGAAATAGCGTCTCCGGATATAATATGACCCAGAAATACCACCTGTCTCAACCAAAATTCACATTTCGACAGTTTTGCATACAATTTCTCAGCCCTCAAGATTGTCAACACAGTTCTCAAGTGTTCGGCATGCTCAGTCACATTTTTCGAATAAATCAAAATATCATCAATGAATATAATCACAAAATCATCGAGATATTTCTGGAAGATACGGTTCATCAGGCCCATAAATACAGCTGGTGCATTCGTTAAACCAAACGGCATGACAATAAACTCATAATGTCCATACCTGGTTCTGAATGTTGTCTTAGAGATATCAGAGTCCTTGACTCTCAGCTGATGACATCCAGATCTCATATCGATCTTGGAATATACTGATGAACCCTGTAACTGATCAAATAAATCATCAATACGAGGCAAAGGGTATTTGTTCTTTACTGTTGCCTTGTTCAGTTGCCGGTAATCGATACAGAGTCTCATAGAACCGTCTTTCTTCCTCACAAACAGTACTGGAGCACCCAAGGAGACACACTCGGTCTAATATACCCCTTGGCCAGCAAATCTTCTAACTGATCTTTCAATTCTTTAAACTCAATCGCTGCCATTCTGTACGGAGCTCTCGAAATCTGAACTGTACCTGGCATCAATTCAATGCTGAAGTCGATCTCTCGAATCGGAGGCAAACCAGGAATCTCATCTGGGAAGACATCAACGAACTCACTTACCACTGGAAAATCGGCTAATGATGGACTCGATTTCAGTATATCAATTGAATAAACAAGGAATCCCTCCGCTCCTTTCTGCAATAATCGAGTCATATTCATAGCAGATATCAAAGGAATTCTGGCTCGAGAACCCTTACCATAAATGTTTCCACTCATCAGCCATTTCAGGTCTGAATCTCACAATCTTGTGGAAACAATCGACTGTAGCTCTGTACTTGGTCAACATATCGATGCCGATAATACAATCAAAATCAGATAACCCAAGTACAATACAGTCTAACTCAATCTCATGCCCGTCATACTGTAGTATACAATGTTTCACAAAATTCACCAATATCAAACATGTCCCCAAAGGAGAAGAGACAAACACTACAGATGATAATGACTCAACAATTAATGCATGACTCAATGCAAATCTCTCAGAAATAAACGTGTGAGAGGCACCAGTATCAATTAATACATAAGCAGGGTAACCAAATAAAGAAAAGTTACCTGCAATGACGTCATCTGGTGCTTCCTGAGCTTGCTCCTCCGTCAAAGAAAATACTCGGGCCTGTTGTCTCGGAGGTTGGCTAACTGTCTGGCTTCCTCCTGGCCTCTGTTGTGACTGAGATGGTGCTGGCTGAAATGAAAGCACAGCAGCTGATCGTCTATCAGTCTGTGCTGCTGATCCTGATGATTTGGCTCCCTGGGATCTTTCGGATCCTCTCTGTGTACATACTCTGGCAAAATGTCCCTGTTGTCTGCAGATATGGCAACTACCAAGCACTCCTTAGCATTGCTCTATTGGATGTCTCCCTCCGCAAGTTCTGCAGTAAGCTCCGGTATAACTCTGTTTGGAACCACTGGAGCTAGAAGAACTGCTGCCAAAATTTTTAAATTGTTTTCCTCTAGCTTTCAAGAAATCCTTCTTTCCACCACTGCCACCCTCAAATTTGGGAGGTGGTTGTTGTGGTCTCGGTGCTAGAGGAACAAACGAAGCTCCTTTCTGTCTCATCAGACCGGCTTCTGCTCCTTTGGCTCTGTTCAGGGCGTCAGTAAAGTTATTCGGTGTTCCCTGTGTTCACCAATGTAAAGATCTCGGGGTTCAAACCATTGATGAACTGATCAGCAGTAGCTTCCTCGCTCTCAGCAACATGTGGGGAAAATCTCAAAAAAGTAGAGAACTTGGTCACATATTCTTCAATATTCAATTGACCCTGTCTCAGATTGGTAAATTCGGCCCTCTTGTCTTTCCTGTACGACACTGGGAAAAATCTCTGATAAAATTCAGTTCAAAATACATTCCAGGTAATAGTCGTACCTCGATGCTCTAATGCTCTTTTTGTCGTAATCCACCAGTTCTTTGCAACGTCCTGCAACTGGTGTCCTATCAGCCAAACTCGTCGCTCATCTGTATACTCCAACGAATCGAACAACATTTCGATGTCATCCAACCAACTCTCAAAGTCAACCGAAGTCTCTGTTCCTTTCAGGGTTGGCAGTTTGAATGAATGAAATCTTTTCAATAATTTTTCCATAGGAGTGGCCGTAACATCCATGGGAGGATTCGAAGTACTACACTGTTCCGGTACTCTTCTCGGAGGCATATCTGATAATCAAATGGATTAGTAACAAATACCACAATTCTGTTTCAATCCTCCTCTGATCATCTTACTGTTGATCTAGAATCGGTGCTGATCCAGAATCAATAAAACATATTTCTATATCAAATCAGATAAGCAATTAACATGTATTATAGCAGTAAGACATGCCAGCAATCAAAACCAGGAAAGAAAACCTCAATCTACCCCGCTCACTAGCTCCTATCTCAATCTAAAGGATCTATCGCTCTGATACCACCTGTTGTGGGGACCCGAACCTAATTCAACACTTAATTGTTATTAGGATCAAAGTTAACAACTAAGTAATAGTGGGACATAAAATTTTTTTTAATATACAAGTGCGGAAATGTAAGATAATAAATCTGATACACGTGTCAGTGTAATAGTACAAATCTTGCACAACATTTATTTAACTTAATTAAAGTTCAGTCGCTATGTCAAGCACTGAAATCACTCTAATCTAGGTCCAGATCTCCACGCTAATCCTGAATCTCTCATCCTCTTCCTGATCCTGATTCTGCCCCACCTGTTGTCATGCACACATACAAAACAAGACAACAGCCGGACAACTCCGGTGAGAAATATATCCCAGTATGAACAATGTATACATGCAATCATATGTACAATATAAAAGCATATAACAGATAATCATAACATGTATCAAATCAGAAACATAACTCCATATCAAGTAATGAATCACACTCAGACTCAGACTCAGACTCGACTCATTCCTAATCTAGGGATCCCGGTGTCTGGATATTGACAAATACATCGAATTCCATTCGATAGGAATGAATCAATTCCTAAACTGCATCGATATAATTCATATATCTAGTGTCTGGGCGAATCGGCCACATAATTGACTATTGAGCCAATGACTAGGCGAATCAGCCAGTGACTAGGCGAATCAGCCGATAGCTAGACGAATCACTCTATGACTCAATACATACATTGTCTATGAATCAATAGACCACACACATCAATATCATTAATTGCAAATATCACTGAAATAAACTAAGGTATGTGATTTAGGGAAACTCGAGTCGAACCTCACTCGAGTTGTGCAATCTCAACTCAACATTAATTTATACCTTTCGTTTTGTTACTCTGAATCTGTCAAAGCCTCGCACTTCAAGCCTGTCAATATCAATCTGGCAATGACAATATTAAGGATTAAAATATCAACACTCGTTCAAATCACTACATGATATAATCAGAATCCAATCAAATTCCGTTTCAATGGCATAATGGCATAATCTCAATACATCTCGCCATATCATATCTATCAGATATCAATTCTAACATCTCATAATCAATAACGACTCAATTCTGGTATCAAATCAACTCCGAAATTCATAACAATTCCATATGGTATTTTTTCTTCAGTCCGGTTTCGATTATACGATGTTTAACATAATAAGAACATCATATATGAATCATATCAGATTCTGACAATACCATAATTTCAAAACATATCAGAACGTAGCAAAACTTACGTCCAGTTGTAGCCTACGTTGGTAGGAACACAGTATTGAAGTCGGATTCGAAATCAAACGAGCGGATTTTTCGTAAATTACAAATCTATATGAAAAACTCGAACTTTCTCTCGGCTACCTCGTTTCCTTCCTTTTCCTTTTGTTTCCTTCGAAGGCTGAATGTATATATATATAATTCGCATGTCAAGGCAACGTGGCAAATCTTCAATCTGCATGTCTCGCTCATATGCGCGACATCCACTTGCGCATATGCGCGAGAGCTACTGGTCTCGTCCCTCGGCAACTCGCGCATATGCGTGTCCATCTTCCGCACATATGCGCGAGGCTCTCTGGACAACAACTTGGTATCTCGCACATTTTCTTCTGCCCGTTTGGCGCATGAGCGTGCATCACGTCGCGCATATGCGCGAAAGGCACTGTCCTCGTACATACATTATCACACGTTACCTCAAATGGTGTCTCGGTTTGCCCTTCCATAATCACATTAAATTATAAATCAATAATCGTTAATTAGCAGCGATTAATTTTCGAGCATTACAATGGGGCATCGAGAGCTACAGCGTCCGACAGGATCCGCGAGCTTTGATTACCTGTACATTGTAGGTTCACCTCTTGATGATGAGTGTGGGAGCCAAAAACATGCCTAGGGCTGATAAAAAACTACACACTCAGGCGCCTCTAGACTGAGCATGAGATTCTTGACTTGATCCTTAATATCCGAGCATATTGCATTTCGCATGCATTGTAATAGCCAAGCCTGGTGAATGGTACGGTTTAAGATTTCGTATGATTATTGACTATTTGGTTAAAATTAAGTATAGTTTGATGTTAAGAGTTGTGATTTATGGTTTATAGTATTGTTGGTTATACTTGTTATGTGGTTTTATTGTAGCGTTGTTACGATTTAATTCATGGTAATTAGCATGTTGAGCCAATTGGTATGAGGCCAATTGGGGTGGTTAGATAAGATATAGAAGTGCAACTTTCTTGTTGAGGGTGTTGTCAGATTGTGAAGAGAAGTGACGTTGCGATTCGATTTTAGTTGAAAAAGTTGGTTGTTGGACAGAGGTGACCGCACCCGCGGTCAGTAAGACACCGCACCCGCGGTGGTTTGGCAGAGGTGGCACCGGACCTGCGGTCAGTTTTATAGCGCACCTGCGGTCGATGCTTCCAGATTTGTGGATGTTTTCCAGTAAGCTCAGGGCACCCCCGGTAAGATCTTAGCGCACCCACGGTCGTCACTTTGGATGTTTTCAATGTTTTTCAGAATGCCTAGCGCACCCGCGATGTATTTTGGAGTGCACCCGCGGTGCGTGAATAGTAAAAACGTGTTTTCGGTTTTAAGTGATTAAATACAAGAGTTGGTTCACTTTTCCTCATTTCTTTCCCAATTCTATCGGTTCTTCTCTCAAGGGGAGGTTAGGGTTCCTACATTTCTTTCTTTCCTTCCTTTGATTTTAGCATCTAGTTGGAGTATTGAAGCGGGAACAAGTTAGTTTTGGGTTCAAGGAGCTAAGATTGTGGTATAATTTACTCTTGGTTTTTGGTGTTGGGAGAAATTATGGATTATTGAGTGTGTTGGTTTTATGGATTTACTGGTAAGGTTGTTTGATTATTGGGTTATTGATGGTGCAATATATGGTTTATTGTTGTATGTTTTCTACCAAGAGATTATAATCAAGCTTCTTGTTGGTTGTAAGTGTAATTCATTTCCTTGTGCTCACATGATAATATGTGTATTGTGTTTCAATGGTTTTAACATGTTATTCCCTTCCATTTGATTCATGCTATTTATTAATACACTTTGTTGTATATTAGAGGCATTTTATGTCTCAATTATGTCAAAGGAAATAAAAAAGAAAAGAGTATGCAAAGTGTTTGGTTTAGTGCATAAAAGAGAGTTCAAATGATTTATTGGATTGATAGATACATAGTTAGATATTGCATGCAATTAGTTGATCAACGACCATAGGCTTATATCCCAACAGAATATCGATTCATATCGATGGGATATAGGTACAGAGACATAGATACTATCTAGATATCAATCCATCAGAGAAAAGAGAAATATCATCGTTATTGCTATTCATGCTATGATATTTATGTTTCAGAGTTGATGGTATTCAATGTTTTCAAGGTTATGTTTTTCAGAGTATGCTATGTATTCATTACTATGTAAGAGTTCCACTTGCTGAGTTTTATACTCATTTCAGTTATTTCATGTGATGCAGATTAGAGCGACGAGCCGGGACGTTGATTGGGGCCGGAGTCATATGCATAAGAGAAGGAAGGAAGAAGACTATTTTGATAGCATTTTGGACATGATCACAAAAACGATATTTTGTATTTTGTTGCATCATTTTATTGATCATGTATATGAAAGGGGATCGGTTACGGTGACCGGAAGCGCAACGGAAGTTAAAAATTTTGACTTTTCATCAAGAAATTTCGGCCACCTCATATTTTGTGTAACAAATACAACAAACACCAAAATGTCATACATAGGGTTTTAAGAAAAATATACCTATCAATCTCTTGAGATTGATGTTTGGCTCCAACTTAGTTGATAAACAACTAAGCTCTTCAAGGATGACAATCTACAAGCTTCACCTTGTTCTTGAATCTTTCCTTCAAAATTAGGCCGAACACTAACATGCTAGAACCACTCTAATTTTGCACTAGCAAAATTAGAGCATTTTTCATTGAGAAGTGTTTTCTTTCCTCAACAATTGAAGAAGAAAATTTTTGAGAATTTTTTGAGCAAAATTTCTTACAAAGGGGTGGGGAGGAGAGAAGGGGGAGACTTTTCTTGGTTGTGGAAAAAGTTAAAGCAAAAAGGTGCATTTGCATGCCATGAAATTAACTAAAAAATTTTCTCCAACCCTTCACCTTCCAAGCATGCCTTTTCACTTGGGCTCGTAACAATTACAAAGCGCCCATGGACTTCTATTTAAATTGTCTCAAACATATTTGAGCCCAATTAAATCTTACTTGAATTTACTCAAGCCCACTAGTTTAATAATTATTTCTAATTGGGCTCTACAAGGCCCAATGTAGTTTAATTAATTCAACACTTGAATTAATTTAATTATTTGGACCCTACTAGGCCCACTAGTGTTTAATTAATTCAACACTTGAATTAATTTAATTTAGTCCATAATAATGTATAAGAAAATCACAATTTTAAAAAAAATTACTCATTTGGCCAACTTTTAATTTAGAAACACTTCCACAAATTAAAAGTCACATTCTCCTAATAGAGTTCATACTTCTATTTTTCCTTACGCTTATAAACTCCTTTATAAGCCGTTCAACACATTGAACTATTTTACTTCTCAACGGGATCTAGATAGCTAGTACTTGTGTGGCCCTCAATGGTTCATTGATACAACTAGCCGTGGGTTCACATCTCCACGTGATTCGGACTAAACATGTCCTTATACGAGCATACCCCAATTGCTCCATTCTTACTTATCAACCCCTTGATAACAAGAACGTCAGAACTCAAGTCTGATAGTACCCAACCAATCATGTTAAACGCCTAGCAGCATCGCTTACATGATTCCCTAGGTATCAAATGATAGTGCCTACAAGAACCATTCAATTATGGTTAGCGTACAGTACGGTCCCTTCAACTCATATATCCCGACCGATTCGACAACCATTGGAATATCGAGAGTTGTCAATGAATCAATACTATGTGTCATGTTGTAGTTGCATCCAATTACCACCATAATCTGATCAGAGATTTCATACTACATACACATGAGAACACATAGGATATCCATACCCGAAGGCAAGCGGTGAATCCCCGACTACAATGCATCGACTCCTATATGTTTCGACAGAACACCCAACCTTGCCACCTGATGACCCCATGAGAGTCGGTAAACAAGTCAAAGTGTAATTCTATCACATAGAGTCTCAATGTTGTACCGGGTCACAAGGACTAATGGTGTACAACCATAAACTAGGACGTTTCCACTCGATAAGTGAGAACCACTTGGAAAGTCCTTTATGTAGGGTTGTTCAGTGCACTCTACCAGGAGCACCTATCTGCATGCTCGGACATCACAATGTCCCCTACCAATGAAACATGGTACTCACATCGCAGATACTAGTCTCGAACTCGAGCGGCCTATATCCTTCTTAGCGGCGGCTGAATCGACTAGGAACTGTTTAGAATATACAGTATTCCAAATATGAGTTTCATGATACTCATCATATGAGCATCTCATATTCTTTATACTATTTGTATATTCAAGGGCTTTATCTATGCAACTAGCATGAGTATACAGATAAAGTTGTGCCAAAACAATAATTTCAAATATTATTAAAATAAAGATTGCTTATACATAGAGTTTCATTGTGAACACTCGGCCAACACTTGGCTCGACGTGCACCTACTCTAACAGTATATACTTTTGATTATATATTTAAATGTATTTTAAATCCTTCTTCCCTTCAAGTAGAATTTTAAATTCCGCTGCTATTTTATTAAAACCGGTCATTGGGTGTTACATGCATCATATCCGTTTGTATACTCGTACATTCTACAATTGGGCGATTGTCGCCCAAATCTTTGTTTTCATCTTGGACACCCCATTCCACTTGGCAGGCCTTAGGTTGGACGGTTCTGACGGCCAAGGAAGTGTCTGGAGCAGTTGGGTTTTCAGTGGTGATCCAGTATAGGTCTTATGTATTTTATTGTTTTCTCGTTCAGAATTATGTTTTCAATATGGTTGTATTGACTGCTGTTATTGTCTGTTTTCGTTTGGGTTGTAATAAGATTAAGTATTTGGTTTCCGCTGTTTAATTTTTGTTATTAAGTTTAATGTTCAATTTTTATTAGTATGTTTAGTAGTGGCTCGGGTAAGGTCGCTACATTTGGTGGTATCAGAGCATGCAAAGATTTTCGGGACATTAGTAATTGTGTTTTGAGGATTTAGAGGTCGATTTTGGGCTCCTTTCAAAAGTCAGGAGATGGAAGCATTCACAGAAGTATGGGACATGGCCGTTATGGCAACACCGAGGTACTGAAGAAGCGACTTGAAAGTTAGAGAGTTGTATGCGCTCAGATTATCTACATTTGTTTTGAGATGTATCTTTGTAATCATGAGTTGTATTTTATTCATTTGTATTTTACCTCGGTTCTGATTTCGCGGACATAAGGAGGGGAGGCTGTAATGCCCGAATCCTTATTTTGAATGAAGTACAAATTAAGAGATAATTAAAGAGTTGTTAATTAAGTATTATTAAAGAATTGATAATTCGGGATTAAGCTGTTGGGAATCATCGAATTTAAAATGGTCAACCTGATATACTTTAGATTTCAATATTCCGAGAAATCAACCTAGAAAAATGAGATTCTGACACATGGTATATAAAGGCCTAAAAATCCTTACTTTGAAAATTTGCGGGCAATTTAAAATTTTTCTTTTAAAATAAATTGAGTGTCTCATTCATACCAAAAACGGATAAAATGTTTAATGTTCAAAATAGCTGCGGAAGAAATTATTACTTGCCAAAATAAGAAGTTAAAGTATTCAACAACTGATAAAATATTTGAGAATAAAAAAAAATGGCAAGTGCTGAAACTGAAGGTCCTCGGGTGCCACTACTACCGACCCAAGCTAGCTCACTGGTCCCCGCCCTCGATCCCGACATCATCAGTACCTACAACAATCAAGTCTAGTCAGTCTAAAGACTCAACATGCATATATCGTAAATAACGAGTAAATAATATAGTAAAATTTGGATGGGATAAAAATATCATGTCATGAGGCATACGTGAAAATAACTTGTCATGAGCAATTATAATACGTGCATAACTGAACTGAAAAATCATAGTAAAAATGTTTGCTCCTTGGAGCCCTGTACTGAAATAACTTGTAATAATTTTCTGGTGAGATAATGGTCTACGCAAGTGGTCCCTGAACTGAACTGAACTGAGCTGACCGATACTGGGGACCGGACCGGTGACTGGTGACTGGATTTACGTCTGATCAGACTACTGCCACAGTATACTGGGTGAAACAACTGAACTGACCGGCAACTGGTGACCAGACCGGTAACTTGGGACCAGATTTAATCATAATAGTAAAGTGACCACAAGAAATATCGCATAAATCTCAAAATGAATAATTTTGCACGTAATATAATTAATTCATACAATTAAATATCCTGCAATAATTTTTATAGATGGATTGGATCGCTCCCAGGCTCGCTGCAACCTAAATATGCCATGAAAAATATGCAATAGCTTTTACTTGACCAAAATATGCAATTAAATCCAAAAACTGAGACAAATGCGCCTAATGACTTCGTATTTAATCATTACTCCGAACCAACCCGAGCCAACACTGAAACATCATATAGTCATGATTAAAATACGCTTAAAATGATGAATTAATGTTCCTCAAATGATTCATGTCGATTCTTAGGTGAATGGAGGCCAAAACATGAAACGCTCTTTCGAGAGTCAATTTGACACATCGCACCATAAATTCTCGTTCGACCTCAAAAATGAACAGAATTACGAACGGTTGAAAACATGAATTTCATAACTCAATGAGGCACTGTCCAGTCCAAGGCCATAGGCTAAAAGCCAGACGAGAACTCGAACGAGCCACTGAACCCTCACAGCAAGTTGCTGTCCAAAAATAAAGCAACTGTGCTTTGGTTTCCTGCGTCGGTTGCGAGGCTAATCGCCATTGGGGCTTGAATCACCGACCAAAACCTCTTACCAACATCCCAAATAATGATTTGAACCATGGCTAAGGGCCCTAGGCCAGCCACAATTCGCATCACACCATAACTCCATCGAAAGTCACACCCGAGAGCACCCTTGCATGCGTGTGGTGTCTTGCTTCGTTTGTTGTCTCCTGTTGTTCCAATGTCCATTTGATTGACCATGGCACGATCTAGACATCTAGGGTCCTGGTATGAACCGTGGTTAGGGGCCATAGGCCAACCAAGATCCACACCATCCCTCAAAACCAAATGTTACACTTGCTGAATTCGAAAGGGGCGAAAGGGGAAGGGCTGTTCTTGTGTTGTTTTGTAAAAACCGATTCACCATGGACCAAGCCACAAAAAGATGACTTAGTCACGTCTTAGAAATGCTAGGGAAGTGATCTAACCATGGCTGTAGTCCTTTTGGGCAGCCATAATCAAAAACTTCTTCCTTGACTTAAAAACAAAATTTTCGAAAAACACAAATGGCTAAGAATGAGAAGCTGCTGTAAATTTCGGTTTCTATCATGCATGGGGCTTGTTTGAATGGACCATCATGGTCTTGACACACCCTAGTATGTGTCTAGATGTAGCCTAGTGAGCCTGGAGTCGAACCATCCACCTGAAACATCAAAAGAAAAGAAACCGTGAAGAGCATCATGAAGGCCAAAAATCTGAACCATTTATTTTCTGAAAATTGTTTGATATATTTCGGTTTTTGCATGAAATGATGATCATGAAACATAAAAATAATAATAGTAGGACTTGATTGAAGAGTCAAGGAAGAATATATGCATGCTTGGTTTCGTTTTGAAAGAAAACGAAAGAATGAGGCGATCCGGTGCGAAGGAGGTGGAGTGCTTTCTTTTCTTGCTACCTTGCTCTCGATTTTTCTCTCCTCTTTTAAGCTATGAACCTCACGGTTATAACACTCTGAAAATGATCTGAATTTCGAAATTAGAGAGAGGGGAAAATGGTTAGGAGTGTGTGACGGAGATCCAAAATAAACGGATGCAAAGGTATGACCAAATCTTCCCTTTTTGAAATTTGAATTGGTTGATATCAAATGGCTTCTTGGATGGATCTAGAATAAGTGGCCGATTCTCTCATGCAAATCTTGACTAGGATAAAGCTTAATAATTAATTAATTAAGGTTGATTACTAATTAAAAAAGTTAGCATGCTAAAATAACAAAGAATGGGTCCAAGGGTGAGTTGGCATATCATAGTTGACACACTAAGGGGTGGCCGAATAATAGCAATAAAAATGAAGGGGAAATATTGCTTAGTAGCTAAATTTTAATACCATAAGAGCCTTACATATCCTTTAAATAATTTAGTGAACTAATCCCTTAATTATGGAACTTAAATGAATTTATTTTCTACTCACGTCAAGTAACTAAAATAATTTTTAAACTTCCTTATTAACTTAAATGAACTTACTTGCTAGCTAAAATAAAATCTGGAAATGTTTTATGAATCTTAAATTCTATCTCAAAACTCCTACTCTAGTCCGACCTCACTGAATTAACTTGAAATGATAAAAATCAAAATACTGTATAAAATAATTAACTTAAGGAAAAGCATTTAAATACTCATGCAATAAAATCAATTTACTTTAAAATACTAGAATTATGCATGGCTTATACGTAGTCTAAGTTATGAGTTCTACAATCCTTCCCCCCTTAAAATAAATTCCGTCCTCGAAATTCGCTTATCCTTGATAAACAAAAAGTTTATACTCTTAATTCTAGAATCCTAATAATCCATGCTTCTGTTGCGCTACCCTGATAAAATAAGTGTTAACCCATCCTTACATCTCCCGAATCCTAATTAAATTTGCCTACCAAAATTCTCGTTTGCAGATCACAACTTAAAACGATCCACGGTGACCTAGTTCTATTTTCCTATAACCTCGAATTTTGACTTATCTCTCAATTCCTCCTCCTAGAAATGGATGTCCAAACTTATCACACCTTAATTTTCTTATACTATACTCGTAATATTCATCGACCTATTACATTAGCATTTACGCAGTTCAACTGAAGAAACCTTTGTGCCAAAATTTACTGATCGACCTCTATTCTCAGTAGAACGCTTAAAGGTTACACCTTATTTCAACCTCATAGTAGTATTAGCCTATTATCCTCGAATCGAATCTTTATCTTACGGCACCAAACTTACTAACTTATTATTTATAAGTGCATCCCGGGTGTGAAATCGTTGTAAATCTTAAACCTCGAATAACGTCAATTCATAAAACTCAATTATACAGCATCGACCTTCTACCTGAATAACAACACTTTTAGCATCAAATACCTGCACAAACTATTCTCTTCCCAATTACAATATAGTTGAGGCCTAGAACTCTGGACTTCCTCATTGGGACAAGTGTCTCATTCTTATGTGTCCTTAATGCTTACTTAATTCTAGCATATAAACTTAATAAGTTAGCCCATGGTAGCATTAGACTAACTTTAATAAATCAATTTCACTTATAACCCATAGAACTCTAGAATCCCCATATCAAACTTTTAGATTCCTTACTTGAAAAAAAAAATCTTCATATTCATCAATTGATAACTTATTTTGAACACAACTAATTCTCTTTTATTTTTATTTCACTCAAAATTTCCGTATGAACAAATATCCCATAAATTTGAAATTCAAACTTACCTAATCCAAATAGCTTTGAATAAAATAATTCCAATACGCATATCCGTTTAGTCCCAAGTTTGTTAATGACTTCCAAGATTTCTCAAGACAAGGTGTCCACCTCACCTCTTACGTGCGTCTACCAATTAAACTAACCATCATCGTACCCAACTTTCCTAAAATTTTAAATTCTCACAAGGTATAATCTTAACTGTTAAGATTATGAATAAAACTTGTGACACATCAAACTTATGTTCCATAAATTTACTAACTCCATGTTTATTTTTATAACTTAACTAACCGATCAAATTTACCTTAAATCGTCATCACTTTAAATTCTTAATTTGCCACAACATTATTTCACTAACGCTTAAATTTTCACGCCTAATATTGATTCATCCTACAATGTCCTTGGTTACCGTTCATTATAACATTATAACCAAAATATCTAAATATTCTATATTTCCTTCGAGCCTAAATAACCGAAAATTCCTATCATTTGAACCATTCAATTCTCACTTACTACTAAATAAGTTCTCAAATTTCTTAAAATTGTAAAATTAATTCTTACTTTCCTCGAATATCATCCAAATTATTTTTTTTTCTTTCCTAAATCTCGAAATTCCACAATTACCCATTAGTCCTCAGTATTCTAAATTTCATTTTATATATTTTCCGCATCATAAGGTACAATAGCCTTAAGTTTATTAAACCCAAAATTAATTCCCATAACACGTCTTACATTTCTATAAATACTTAAAATTCCAAGTGTTCCTCAAAAGTTCGCATTTAATCTTTAAAATTTTGAAAATTGAAGTCTGAACCTTACAGTTCTCCAAATTTACATTTTGGCCCTACAACTCTTTGAAATTTACATTATTGTCTCCATAATGCATTCCAAAAGACCTCATTACTCTTTTAGATTCTCGAACTCGAAATTTAATCCCAAAATTTGATAAATTCGAAAATAGTCCCTTAGAATTTTATTTTTGAACTTAGGTCCTCAAATAATTGGTTATTATAATTAGGTCCTTAAAATTCTCAATTCCTGCAATTCAATCCTTAAATCCAACTATGTAGAGCATGAATCCTAAATAAATTCTCATAATTAATCTTACATTTCCATAGATACTTAAAATCCTCAAATTGTACATTTATAATCCTAAAAATCGTCGTAGTATTCGAATTGCTATTGCTTATATGAAATCCTCAAAAATTTACTCGACTAGCAACCAAGAACCATTAATAATTTCTTAGAAATTCTACAAGTCTCAAATCCATTCATAATTTTCAAGATTAACTTATAACCCATAAGGAAGACATCAACATTACTGACCTAAAAATAATATAGTCAAATCATTTTCAACCTCTCCTAAAGCCCAATATTCGAATTCTTAGACATGTCCAATTCCAAACGTACCCAACATGCATAATTCCATAATTTATTTAAATTTAAATACTGAACACTAAAATAAATCTGGACGTAAAACATTTCATGAAAACATGCTGTTAAATAATTCATGCTTTAAATAAAATGCATAAAGGTAAAACTTATTGACCGAAGACGTGACTTCATGAGCTTCTCGTGATCAGTAGTAGTACAACCCTTTACAGAACCATTGCTCTGATACCATCTATAAAGGCCTAAAAATCCTTACTTTGAAAATTTGCGGAAAATTTAAATTTTTCTTTTAAAATAAATTGAGTGCCTCATTCATACCAAAAACGGATAAAAATTTTAACGTTCAAAATAGCAGCAGAAGAAATTATTACTTGCCAAAATAACAACTTAAAGTATTCAACAACTGATAAAATATTTGAGCATAAAAAAAAATGGCAAGTGCTGAAACTGAAGGTCCTCGGGTGCCACTACTGCTGACCCAAGCTAGCTCACTGGTCTCCGCCCTCGATCCCGACATCATCAGTACATACAACAATCAAGTCTAGTGAGTCTAAAGACTCAACATGCATATATCGTAAATAACGAGTAAATAATATAGTAAAATTTGCATGGGATAAAAATATCATGTCATGAGGCATACGTGAAAATAACTTGTCATGAGCAATTATAATACGTGCATAACTGAACTGAAAAATCATAGTAAAAATGTTTGCTCCTTGGAGCCATGTACTGAAATAGCTTGTAATAATTTTCTGGTGAGATTATGGTCTACGCAAGTGGTCCCAGAACTGAACTGAACTGAGCTGACAGATACTAGGGACCGGACCGGTAACTGGTGACCGGATTTACGTCTGATTAGACTACAACCACAGTATATTGGGTGAAACAATTGAACTGACTGGTAACTGGTGACCAGACCGGTAACTGGGGACCGGATTTAATCATAATAGTAAAGTGACCACAAGCAATATCGCATAAATCTCAAAATGAATATTTTTGCACGTAATACAATTAAATATCCTGAAATAATTTTTACTGATGGATTGGATCGCTCCCAGGCTCGCTGCAACCTAAATATGCCATGAAAAATATGCAATAGCTTTTAGTTTAACAAAATATGCAATTAAATCCAAAAACTGAGACAAATGCGCCTAATGACTTCATATTTAATCATGACTCTGAACCAACCCGAGCCAACACTGAAACATCATATAGTCATGATTAAAATACGCTTAAAATGATGAATTAATGCTCCTCAAATGATTCATGTCGAATCTTAGGTGAATGGAGGCCAAAACATGAAACGCTCTTTCGAGAGTCAATTTGACACATCGCACCGTAAATTATCGTACGACCTCAAAAATGAACCGAATTATGAACGGTCAAAAACATGACCTTCCTAACTCAATGAGGCACTGTCCAGTCCAAGTCCATAGGCTAAAAGCCAACCGAGAACTCGAACGAGCCCATGAACCCTCACAGCAAGTTGTTGTCCAAAAATACAGCAACTGTGCTTTGGTTTCCTGCGTCGGTTGCGAGGCTAATGGCCATTGGGGCTTGAACCACTGACCAAAACCTCTTACAAACATCCCAAGGAATGATTCGAACCATGGATAAGGGCCCTAGGCCAGCCACAATTCGCATCACACCATAACTCCATCGAAAGTCACACCCGAGAGCACCCTTGCATGCGTGTGGTGTCTTGCTTCGTTTGTTGTCTCGTGTCGTTCCAGTGGTCATTTGATTGACCATGGCACGATCTAGACATCTAGGGCCTGGTATGAACCATTGTTAGGGGCCATAGGCCAACCAAGATCCACACCATCCCTCAAAACCAAATGTTACACTTGCTGAATTCGAAAGGGGCGAAAGGGGAAGGGGTTGTTCTTGTGTTGTTTTGTAAAAACCGATTCACCATGGACCAAGCCACAAAAAGGGCGACTTATTCACGTCTTATACATGCTAGGTAAGTGATCTAACCATGGCTATAGTCCTTTTGGGCAGCCATAATCAGAAACTTCTTCCTTGACATAAAAACAGAATTTTCGAAAAATACAAATGGCTAAGAATGAGAAGCTGCTGTAAATTTCGGTTTCTATCATGCATGGGGCTTGTTTGAATGGACCATCATGGTCTTGACACACCCTATTATGTGTCTAGATGTAGCCTTGTGAGCCTGGAGTCGAACCATCCACCTGAAACATCAAAACAAAAGAAAACGTGAAGAGCATCATGAAGGCCGAAAATCTGAACCTTTTATTTTCTGAAAATTGTTTGATATATTTCGGTTTTTGCATAAAATGATGATCATGAAACATAAAAATAATGATAGTAGGACTTGATTGAAGAGTCAAGGAAGAATATATGCATGCCTGGTTTCGTTTTGAAAGAAAACGAAAGAATGAGGCGATCTGGCGCGAAGGAGGTGGAGTGCTTTATTTTCTTGCTACCTTGTTATCGATTTTTCTCTCCTGTTTTAAGCTATGAACCTCACGGTTATAACACTCTGAAAATGATCTGAATTTCGAAATTAGGGAGAGGGGAAAATGGTTAGGAGTGTCTGAGGGAGATCCAAAAATAAAGAGATGCAAAGGTATGACCAAGTCTTCCCTTTTTGAAATTTGAATTGGTTGATATCAAATGGCTTCTTGGATGGATCTAGAATGAGTGGCCGATTCTCTCATGAAAATCTATCCTGATAAAGCTTAATAATTAATTAATTAAGGTTGATTACTAATTAAAAAGGTTGGCATGCTAAAATAACAAAGAATGGGTCCAAGGGTGAGTTGGCATATCATAGTTGACACACTAAGGGGTGGCCGAATATTAGCAATAAAAATGAAGGGGAAATATTTCTTAGTAGCTAAATTTTAATACCATAAGAGCCTTACCTATCTTTTAAATAATTTAGTGAACTAATCCCTGAATTATGGAACTTAAATGAATTTATTTTCTACTTACCTCAAGTAACTAAAATAATTCCTTAAACTTCCTTATTAACTTAAATGAACTTACTTGCTAGCTAAAATAAAATCTGGAAATGTTTTCTGAATATTAAATTCTATCTCAAAAATCCAACTCCAGTCCGGCCTCATTGAATTAACTTGAAATGATAAAAATCAAAATACTGCATAAAATAATTAACTTAAGGAAAAGCATTTAAATACTCATGCAATAAAATAAATTTACTTTAAAATACTAGAATTATACATGCCTTATACGTAGTCTAAGTTTCGGTTTCTACATGGTAATTCGGATTTTCTGAACTAGTCGGGATGCAGCCTATAAATGGAAGCTGATTTCTTTTTTTCGTACACTGAATTCTTTAGAGAGAGTTCTAGCCATATACCTTAGGTTTTCGAGCCAGTTTTTAGGGCACTTTGGTATTGAGAAGTTTCAGAGCTAGTGTCAACTCGAGGAGGGTTCGGTGAACTGAGATCGAGACGTCATCAGCGGGCTGACGACGGATGCAGGTATAATCATAAAGCCTTAAATAGTGATTTAACGATCATTAGGGCGAACTTTGTAGCATATTTGGTAAATCAGGATTTTGTTTAATAATGATTTCATTATGTTGGTATTGTCCAGGTTCAGAGCTTTCGGTCAGATTGTTTTAGTGAGGTTCGTGATGTACTGATTGATATATCCAAGCATAGTATACACACTTATATGATTCATATTTATCTGTTGCATGATACATGTTTTACATCTTTGACATATTATGCATGACATATCATGTTGAGCCTGATACCCTTTGAGATATACCTCTTTTGTTGGGGACGCTCAGCTCTATTTTGTATTGTGGACGATGGGGGCATCGAGAGCTACAGTGTATGACAGGATACGCGAGATTTGATTACCAGTACATTGTAGGTCCACCTCTTGATGATGAGTGTGGGAGCCAAAAACATGCCTAGGGCAGATCAAATACTACACACTCAGGCGCCTCTAAACTTAGCATGAGATTCTTGACTTGATCCTTAATATCCGAACATATTGCATTATCATATCAGTTTGTATGCTCATACATTCTAGAATTGGGCGATTGTCGCCCACATCTTTGTTTTCATCCTGGACACCCCATTCCACTGGGCAGGCCTTAGGTTGGACGGTTCGGACGGCCAGGGAAGTGTCTAGAGCAGTTTGGTTTTCAGTGGTGATCCAGTGGAGGTTTTATGTAGTTTATCTTTTTCTCGTTTAGAATTATATTTTCAATATGGTTGTATCGACTGCTGTTATAGTTCTGATTTCGTTTGGGTTGTAATAATATTAAGTATTTGGTTTCCTCTGTTTAATTTTTGTTATTAAGTTTAATGTTCAATGTTTATAAGTCTGCTTTGTAGTGGCTCGGGTAAGGGCGCTACATTTGGTGGTGTCAGAGCATTCAAAGATTTTCAGACATTAGTAATTCTGTTTTGAGGATTTAGAGGTCGATTTTGGGTTCATTTCAGAAGTCAGGAGATGGAAGAAGACACAGAAGTGTGTGGCATGGCCGTTATGGCAACACCGAGGTACTGAAGAAGCGACTTGGGAGTTAGAGAGTTGTATGATCTCAGAGTATCCACATTTGTTTTGAGTTGTATCTTTGTAATCATGAGTTGTATTTTACCTCAGTTCTGATTTCGAGGACGTAAGGAGGGGGGCAATAATTCCCGAATCCTTATTTTGGATGAAGTACAAATTAAGAGATAATTAAAGAGTAGTTAATTAAGTATTTTTAAGGAATTGATAATTGGGGATCAAGCTGTTGGGAATCATCAAATTTAAAATGGACAACCTTATATACTTTAAATTTCAATATTCCGAGAAATCCACTTAGACAAATGAGATTCTGAGACATGAAAATTCGGATTTTCTGAGCTAGTCTGGATGCAACCTATAAATGGAAGCTGATTTCTTTTGTTTCGTACACTGCATTCTTTATAGAGAGTTCTAGCCATATACCTTAGGTTTTCTAGCAAGTTTCTAGGGCACTTTGGTATTGAGAAGTTTCAGAGCTAGTGTCAACTCGAGGAGGGTTCGGCGAACTGAGATCGAGACATCATCAGCGGGCTGACGACGGATGCAGGTTAAGAGATTTCTGTCATATTGTTTTAGTGAGGTACGTGATGTACAAATTGATATATCCAAGCATAGTATACACACTTATATGATTCATATTTATCTGTTGCATGATACATGTTTTACATCTTTGACATATTATGCATGACATATCATGTTGAGCCTGATACCCTTTGAGATATACCTCTTTTGTTGGGGCCGCTCAGCTCTATTTTGTATTGTGGACGATGGGGGCATCGAGAGCTACAGTGTCTGACAGGATCCGCGAGCTTTGATTACCTGTACATTGTAGGTCCATCTCTTGATGATGAGTGTGGGAGCCAAAAACATGCCTAAGGCAGATCAAATACTACACACTCAGGCGCCTCTAGATTTAGCATGAGATTCTTGACTTGATCCTTAATATCCGAGGATATTGCATTTCGCATGCATAATGTCAGTTTGTATATTTGTACATTCTAGAATTGGGCGATTGTCGCCCACATCTTTGTTTTCATCTTGGACACCCCATTCCACTGGGCAGGCCTTAGGTTGGACTGTTCGGACGGCCAGCGAAGTGTCTAGAGCAGTTGGGTTTTCGGTGGTGATTCAGTGGAGGTTTTATGTGGTATATCGTTTTCTCGTTCAGAATTATGTTTTCAATATGGTTGTAACGACTGTTGTTATTGTTCTGTTTTCGTTTGGGTTGTAATAAGATTAAGTATTTGGTTTCCGCTGTTTAATTTCTGTTATTAAGTTTAATGTTCAATTTTTATTAGTCTGCTTAGTAGTGGCTCGAGTAAGGGCGCTACATTTGGTGGTATCAGAGCATGCAAAGATTTTCAGGACATTAGTAATTCTGTTTTGAGGATTTAGAGGTCGATTTTGGGTTCATTTCAGAAGTTTTGAGATGGAAGAAGTAACAGAAGTGTGTGACATGGCCGTTATGGCAACACCGAGGTACTGAAGAAGCGACTTGGGAGTTAGAGAGTTGCATGCGCTCAGAGTATCCACATTTGTTTTGACTTGTATCTTTGTAATCATGAGTTGTATTTTATTCAGTTGTATTTACCTCAGTTCTGATTTCGCGGACATAAGTAGTGGAGGCTGTAATGCCCGAATCCTAATTTTGAATGAAGTACAAATTAAGAGATAACTAAAGAGTTGTTAATTATGTATTTTTAAGGAATTTATAATTTGGGATCAAGCTGTTGGGAATCATCGAATTTAAAATGGACAACCTGATATACTTTATATTTCAATATTCCGAGAAATCCACCTAGACAAATGAGATTCTGACACATGGTAATTCGGATTTTCTGAACTAGTCCGGATGAAGCCTATATATGGAAGCTGATTTCTTTTGTTTCTTACACTGGGATTCTTCATAGAGAGTTCTAGCCATATACTTTAGGTTTTCTAGCATGTTTCTAGGGCACTTTGGTAATGATAAGTTTCGGAGCTAGTGTCAACTCGAGGAGGGTTCTTTGAACTGAGATCGAGACATCATCAGCGGGCTGACGACGAACGCAGTTATAATAAGAAAGCCTTAAATAGTTATTTAAGGATCATTAAGAAGAACTTTGTAGCATGTTTGTGAAATCAGGATTTGGTTTAATAATGATTTCATTATGTTGGTATTGTCTAGATTCAGAGCTTTCGGTCAGATTGTTTTAGTGAAATACATGATGAACTGATTGATATATCCAAGCATAGTATACACACTTATATGATTCATATTTATCTGTTGCATGATACATGTTTTACATCTTTGACATATTATGCATGACATATCATGTTGAGCCTGATATCCTTTGAGATATACCTCGTTTGTTGGGGCCGCTCAGCTCTATTTTGTATTGTGGACGATGGGGCATCGAGAGCTACAGTGTCTGACAGGATCCACGAGCTTTGATTACCTGTAATTTGTAGGTCCACCTCTTGATGATGAGTGTGGGAGCCAAAAGCATTCCTAGGGCAGATCAAAGACTACAGACTGAGGTGCCTCAGAGTGAGCATGAGATTCTTGAGTTGATCCTTAATATCCGAGCATATTGCATTTCGCATGCATCATATCAGTTTGTATACTCGTACATTCTAGAATTGGGTGATTGTCTCCCACATCTTTGTTTTCATCTTGGACACCCCATTTCACTGGGCAGGCCTTAGGTTGTACGGTTCGGACGGCCAAGGAATTGTCTAGAGCAGTTGGGTTTTCGATGGTGATCCGTGGAGGTTTTATGTGGTTTATCGTTTTCGCGTTCTGAATTATGTTTTCAATATGGTTGTATCGACTGCTGTTATTGTTCTCTTTTCGTTTGGGTTGTAATAAGATTTAGTATTTGGTTTCCGCTGTTTAATTTTTGTTATTAAGTTTAATGTTCAATGTTTATTAGTTTGCTTAGTAGTGGCTCGGGTAAAGGCGCTACATTTGGTGGTATCAGAGCATGCAAAGATTTTCAGGACATTATTAATTCTGTTTTGAGGATTTAGAGGTTGATTTTGGGTTCATTTCAGAAGTCAGGAGATGGAATAAGTCACAAAAGTGTGTGACATGGCCGTTATGGCAACACCGAGGTACTGAAGAAGCGACTTGGGAGTTAGAGAGTTGCATGCGCTCAGAGTAACCACATTTGTTTTGAGTTGTATCTTTGTAATCATGAGTTGTATGTTATTCAGTTGTATTTTACCTCAGTTCTGATTTCGAGGACGTAAGTAGGAGAGGCTGTAATTCCCGAATCCTTATTTTGAATGAAGTACAAATTAAGAGATAATTAAAGAGTTGTTAATTAAGTATTTTTAAAGAATTGATAATTCAGGATCAAGTTGTTGGGAATCATCGAATTTAAAATGAACAACGTGATATACTTTAGATTTCAATATTCCGAGAAATCCACCTAGACAAATGAGATTCTGACACATGGTAATTCGGATTTTCTGAGTTGGTCCGGATGCAGCCTATAAATGGAAGCTGATTTCTTTTGTTTCTTACACTGCATTCTCTATAGAGAGTTCTAGCCATATACCTTAGGTTTTCTAGCAACTTTCTAGGGCACTTTGGTATTGAGAAGTTTCAAAGCTAGTGTCAACTCGAGGAGGGTTCGGTGAACTGAGATCGAGACATCATCAGCGGGCTGAGGCGGATGCTGGTATAATCATAAAGCCTTCAATAGTGATTTAAGGATCATTAGGGAGAACTTTGTAGCATGTTTGGTAAATCAAGATTTGGTTTAATAATGATTTCATTATGTTGGTATTGTCTAGGTTAAGAGATTTCGGTCATATTGTTTTAGTGAGGTACGTGATGTACTAATTGATATATCCAAGCATAGTATACACATTTATATGATTCATATTTATCTGTTGCATAATACATGTTTTACATCTTTGACATATTATGCATGACATATCATGTTGAGCCTGATACCCTTTGAGATATACCTCTTTTGTTGGGGCCGCTCAGCTCTATTTTGTATTGTGGACGATGGGGGCATCGAGAGCTACAGTGTCTGACAGGATCCGCGAGCTTTGATTACATGTACATTGTAGGTCAACCTCTTGATGAGTGTGGGAGCCAAAAACATGCCTAGGGCAGATCAAATACTACACACTCAGGCGCCTCTAGACTGAGCATGAGATTCTTGACTTGATCCTTAATATCCGAGCATATTGCATTTCGCATGGATCATGTCAGTTTGTATACTCGTACATTCTAGAATTGGGCGAATGTCGCCCTCATCTTTGTTTTCATCTTGGACACCCCATTCAACTGGGCAGGCCTTAGGTTGGACTGTTCGGACGGCCAGGGAAGTGTCTAGAGCAGTTGGGTTTTCGGTGGTGATTCAGTGGTGGTTTTATGTTGTTTATCGTTATCTCGTTCAGAATTTTGTTTTCAATATGGTTGTATCGACTGTTTTTATTGTTCTGTTTTCGTTTGGGTTGTAATAAGATTAATTATTTGGTTTCCGCTATTTAATTGTTGTTATTAAGTTTAATGTTCAATTTTTATTAGTCTGCTTAGTAGTGGCTCGAGTAAGGGCGCTACATTTGGTGGTATCAGAGCTTGAAAAGATTTTCAGGACATTAGTAATTATTTTTTGAGGATTTAGAGGTCGATTTTGGGTTCATTTCAGAAGTCTGGAGATGGAAGAAGTCACAGAAGTGTGTGACACACTACAACAATAAATGGCTATTGTGACACTTTTTTATAGACACTTTTAATTAAATATTGTTACAAATACTTAATAATGATACTTGTAAAAAATTAAGAATGTGTAAAATAAAAAAACATATTAGATTAGTTATCATGACATTTTTAATTGATGTCATCTTTTATATGGAGGGAAACAATAACTTTTCCCACATCTTAAAAAATCGTTAAAAACTAAAAAAATTCACTATAAATAAGTGTGAGAATATTTGGGTTAGATAAATATTGGAGGAGGGAAAATAATTGTCTCCCTCCATATAAAAAATGACATCAATTAAAAATGTCAGGATAACTAATCTAATATGTTTTTTTATTCTCACATTTATTTTATCTAATTTCCCTCCTCTTATATTTATCCAACCCAAATATTCCCACATTTGTTATTGTCACTATAAATAACATACACGACACTTTTAGTTGTCATTATAAATGATTTTAACTGACATATAAATTTGTCATTATTACTATAATCACAAGACATCTATAAATGTATTTAAATATGAGTTTTTCTGACATTTAAAATTGTCATTATATGAATTATTAGTAACACGTATGAAGTTGTCATTAACATCTTATAATGAAATTAAAAAATGTCAGTAAGTTTAAGACGACATTGGAATAGATGACATTTGTTGGAGGTGTCATTAAAACTTAAATGCCACTAAATATTGGATATGATGACATTTATGAATGTCACCATAAGCATTTTTTCTTGTAGTGACATGGCCGTTATGTCAACACCGAGGTACTGAAGAAGCGACTTGAGAGTTAGAGAGTTGCATGCGCTCAGAGTATCCACATTTGTTTTGAGTTGTATCTTTGTAATCATGAGTTGTATTTTATTCAGTTGTATTTTACTTCAGTTCTGATTTCGAGGATGTAATGAGGGGAGGCTGTAATGCCCGAATCCTTATTTTGAATGAAGTGCAAATTAAGAGATAATTAAAGAGTTGTTAATTAATTATTTTTAAGGAATTGATAATTCGGGATCAAGCTGTTGGGAATCATCGAATTTAAAATGGACAACGTGATATACTTTAGATTTAAATATTCCGAGAAATCCACCTAGACAAATGAGATTCTGACACATGGTAATTCGGATTTTCTGAGTTGGTCCGGATGCAGCCTATAAATGGAAGATGATTTCTTTTGTTTCGTACACTGCATTCTTTATAGAGAGTTCTAGCCATATACCTTATACTTTCTAGCAAGTTTCTAGGGCACTTTGGTATTGATAAGTTTCGGAACTAATGTCAACTCGAGGAGGGTTCGGTGAACTGAGAACGAGACATCATCAGCGGGCTGACGACGGACGCAGTTATAATCATAAAGCCTTAAATAGTTATTTAAGGATCATTAGGGAGAACTTTGTAGGATGTTTGGTAAATCAGGACTTGTTTTAATAATGATTTCATTATGTTGGTATTGTCTAGGTTCAGAGTTTTCGGTCAGATTGTTTTAGTGAGTACGTGATGTACTGATTGATGTATCCAAGCATAGTATAAACACTTATATTATTCATATTTATCTTTTGCATGATACATGTTTTACATCTTTGAGATATTATTCATGACATATCATGTTGAGCCTGATATCCTTAGAGATATACCTCGTTTGTTGGGGCCGCCCAGATCTATTTTGTATTGTGTACGATGGTGCATCGAGAGCTACAGTGTCTGACAGGACCCACGAGCTTTGATTACTTGTAATTTGTAGGTCCACCTCTTGATGATGAGTGTGAGAGCCAAAAACATGCCTAGGGCAGATCAAAGACTACACACTGAGGCGCCTTTAAAGTGAGCATGAGATTCTTGACTTGATCCTTAATATCCGAGCATATTGCATTTCGCATGCATCATATCAGTTTGTATACTCGTACATTCTAGAATTAGGCGATTGTCGCCCACATCTTTGTTTTCATCTTGGACACCCCATTCCAGTGGGCAGGCCTTAGGTTGGACGGCTCGGGCGGCCAGGGAAGTGTCTAGAGCAGTTGGGTTTTCGATGGTGATCCGTGGAGGTTTTATGTGGTTTATCGTTTTCTCGTTCCGAATTATGTTTTTAATATGGTTGTATTGACTGCTGTTATTGTTCTGTTTTCGTTTGGGTTGTAATAAGATTAAGTATTTGGTTTCCGCTGTTTAATAGCTATTATTAAGTTTAATGTTCAATTTTTATTAGTCTGCTTAGTAGTGGCTCGGGTAAGGGCGCTACATTTGGTGGTATCAGAGCATGCAAAGATTTTCGGGACATTATTAATTCTGTTTTGAGGATTTAGAGGCCGATTTTTGGTTCCTTTCAGAATTCAGGAGATGGAAGCAGTCACAGAAGTGTGGGACATGGCCGTTATGGCAACACTGAGGTACTGAAGAAGCGACTTGGTAGTTAGAGAGTTGTATGCGCTTAGAGTATCCACATTTGTTTTGAGTTGTATCTTGGTATTCATGAGTTGTATTTTATTCAGTTGTATTTTACCTCAGTTCTGATTTCGAGGACGTAAGGAGGGGATGATGTAATGCCCGAATCCTTAATTTGAATGAAGTACAAATTAAGAGATAATTAAAGAGTTGTTAATTAAGTATTATTAAGGAATTGATAATTCGGGATCAAGCTGTTGGGAATCATCGAATTTTAAATGGACAACCTGATATACTTTAGAGTTCAATATTCCGAGAAATCCACCTAGACAAATGAGATTCTGACAAATGGTAATTCGGATTTTCTGAACTAGTCCGGATGCAGCCTATAAATTGAAGTTGATTTCTTTTGTTTCGTACACTGCATTCTTCAGAGAGAATTCTATCCATATACCATAGGTTTTCTAGCCAGTTTCTAGGGCACTTTGGTATTGAGAAGTTTCGAAGCTAGTGTCAACTCGAGGTGGGTACGGTGAACTGAGATCGAGACATCATCAGGGGGCTGACGACGGACGCAGGTATAATCATAAAACCTTATAGTGATTTAAGGATCATTAGGGAGAACTTTGCAGCATGTTTGGTAAATCAGGATTTGGTTTAATAATGATTTCATTATGTTGGTATTATCTAGGTTCAGAGCTTTCAGTCAGATTGTTTTAGTGAGGTACGTGATGTACTGGTTGTTATATCCAAGAATAGTATAAACATTTATATGATTCATATTTATCTGTTGCATGATACATGTTTTACATCTTTGAAATATTATGCATGACATATCATGTTGAGTCTGATATCCTTTGAGATATACCTCGTTTGTTGGGGCCGCTCAGCTCTATTTTGTATTGTCGACGATGGGGCATCGAGAGCTACCGTGTCTCACAGGATCCACGAGCTTTGATTACCTGTACATTGTAGGTCCACCTCTTGATGATGAGTGTGGGAACCAAAAACATGCCTAGGGCAGATAAAAGACTACACACTGAGGCGCCTCTAGAGTGAGCATAAGATTCTTGACTTGATCCTTAATATCCGAACATATTGCATTTCGCATGCATCATATCAGTTTGAATACTCGTACATTCTAGAATTGGGCGATTGTTGCCCACATCTTTGTTTTCATCTTAGACACCCATTCCACTGGGCAGGGCTTAGGTTGGAAGGTTCGGACGGCCAAGGAAGTGTCTAGAGCAGTTGGGTTTTCGGTGATTATCTAGTGGATGTTTTATGTGGTTTATCGTTTTCTCGTTCAGAATTACATTTTCAATATGGTTGTAGTGACTGCTGTTATTGTTCTGTTTTCGTTTGGGTTGTAATAAGATTAAGTATTTGGTTTCCGCTATTTAATTGTTGTTATTAAGTTTAATTTTTAATTTTTATTATTCTGCTTAGTAGTGGCTCGGGTAAAGGCGCTACATTTGGTGCTGTCAGAGCATGTAAAGATTTTCGGGACATTAGTCATCCTGTTTTGAGGATTTAGAAGTCAATTTTGGGTTCTTTTCAGAAATCAGGAGATGGAAGAAATCACTGAAGCGCGGGACATGGCCGTTATGGCAACACCGAGGTACTGCAAAAACGACTTGGGAGTTAGAGAGTTGTATTGTGGGGCCCCGGGTCTGATATCTAATATTAATAATTTTTAATGTATCAAACCAAACGATGTAATAAAATACATAATTTGTTGTTCACAAATCCACATAAACATCGTCAGAATAATTTAAAAGTCTCACATGTTTGAAATATAATTTTTCAACATGCCAAAATAAAATAATAACCAAAGAAATCCAAACATCATCACATAACTCCTAAGACCCGAGAATCCCACTCTAACTCGTATCTCCTCGCCTGGAACTGGACTCTGGCATTCCAAGCCTCGCCTCACCTACCGTCAAGCACATGAAAACAAGAGGTAGCCGACATGCCGGTGAGTATAAACCCAGTATGATACAATCAATAACATATGAGAATTAAAATTTCAAATAGTTCATATAAATTCATAAAGATGCAATATAATGCAATGCATGATCAGAAGCTGTGGGCTATCAATAAATCTCAAGATCAAGTTAATCATCTGGTCATAGGGTACCCAAGGGAATAGAATCACCCAGCAACATCCACCGACTCATCCGCTCGGGGTGGATTGCTGTTGCGACTTTGATTGTTGCACTCCCAAGAGCAGGTTGTCCACAAGTAGTATAATTCGATGAGTCCGAATATTGTATCCACGAGGAAGCTAAGGTAATTACAAGTCCACTACAATGTCTTTTTATTTATTTTTTTCTTTTAGTTGTTTGAATCTTTAATTGGTAATATTTTTAATTGTTCAAATTTAAATTTAAGTAGTTGAGATTAAAGGATCCACTCTTGGTATTTTAATAAAGTTAACATTAACGAACAATATTGAAATCCACTTAATAAAGTGGTTCCAATATATTAAATAATCATATTTATATTATGTTATAAATTATTATCTTATAAGTATATAATATATACCAAAACTTATAAATGTGGTCAAGTATTTATTGTGCTATATATTTTTGTAAACACTAAATCAAGGTTCCCACTTTAAATGGTTGGTAAAACCAAACAAACATTTAAATGGTACCAATAAATTAATACTATAATATATTCATAAATAATAAATCAAGGAATCCAAGTTAAATGGTTGGTAAAACCAAACTAACATTTAAATGGTTCCAAGAATTTAATATTATAATATATTTATATATAATAACTCAAGGCATCCACTTTAAATGGTTGGTAATACCAAACTAACATTTAAATGGTTCCAAGAATTTAGTGTAACATATAGCAACAATAAATCAAAACTCCCACTTATAAGTAGGGTATAAAAATGCTTAAAGAAATAAATATAACATAAACAATAAATAATGATTAAATAATATAAAACATAGATTCTTACCTTATAATAACCTTATTATCATGCCAAGAGCTTCACCTTATCATCTCAACTTTAGGAAGTTAGCTATTCATTATTCAAAGTGTAAAACTTTGAATATGAAATTAACATGCTAATTATATTTAAATGAAGAAATAAAAGAAAAATATAGAGAGAAATATTATGAACTCAAAGATTTGTTCATAGAATGAGGGATATCTCAATACATTACAATGCACTCCTATTTATAGCCAAATTTGGGGAGACAACCACAAATAAAATATTATTTTTTACACATAAGTCTTCATTGGTGTTCCAAGAAATTAATATTATATTGCACATCACTTTTGACAAGCATCTTCTCCGAATTTTCTTCTTCACATAAAATGAAACATGTGTATAATTGAGTTGTCTAGTTGTGGTATTTTTTTCAGAATATTTGACCAAGTAGTTTGAGAGATATGGTCAAAATACTAGAGCATGGTAAAACTGCCACTCCTTCGGTAACTTTAATTGTTGCTTAATTTGATCCCAATTGTGAGATGATTTTTATCTCATGCTTGCCACCAATATTGTAGATATTAACATCAACTTTCTACAGGTCCAAGAATCATCTTAATCCCATTTGCAACGCCAAGGTTATTCTTGTTTTATCGAACCTGTAAAAATAGTAAAAACTTATAATTACACAACAACTTCTATTTTATACAATTTATTATAAAACATATAATATTTAAACATTTAATAAAACAAAAACTATATATTTATATTATAAAACATTTAATTAATATACAATTTTTTATCTTTATCACACTCCCCAACCAGCTTATTGCTAGTCCCTAGCAATTTAAGCGTTAATAGCAACACAAAACATATTGATTAATTTAAATAGAAATGTAATCAGAACTATCCAAGTGTTTAAATTAAATTTGAAAACTGTCAAAGTTATATCAAGATCATTATAATTATAATTTATGAAATAATCTGAGATGATCAATTCAAAGCTTATTTTCAGGTAGTTAAATGTACATGGCCTTAAGAAATTCCTAGTAAGAGTCTCAACTCCATATCCTCACAAGTTAATAAATGTTTCAATTTATGGGAACGATTTCTCTCATGGAGTTGGAATACAGATAAATGCTCAGGAAAATGGTTTACAAAATGCAGACAGACAAACGAGCCAAACTAATCAAAAGATAGAAAATCCATTGATTCAAAATCTAGTTGTTCTTATTATATATTTTTTTTTCCTGATATTTTTTTTTTTTTCATAACATCACGGAATCAGACTAAATTTAAGCTTCTTGACCACATATTTATTTAATTTGTACAATAAATTTCTCTCTCTCTTTTTTTTTTTTATTTTTATGAGAGATATATGGGTCGTAGCATATAACATAGATCTTCAATATCTTTCTTTTTGTATTTTTCTCTTTTTTTTTCTTTTTTTCTTTTTTCAGGAAATATCAATTTTTTTTCAAAATAAGAACTCAAGATCTAAACAATAGATAGTCTCTCTCATGATCAATAAAGGCTCGAAAGCTGTTTTCTCAATCCTCTCCACTCACTCACAAAATATGTGTGAGTTTAAAATTTTAGGCACTCTTATAAGGTATATCTTGGGCCATATACTTTAATACCTGATTTTATCACAATGGTTAATCACTCAAAAAGATTTCATAAATCATATTTTTATATTGATCAGAATATTAAAATTGACTATTTTTTCAAATAAAAATTAAACATTCTTAAATAGATTAATGCATATTCTAATTTAAATCTTTCAAACATGTAATGTATGATATTTTTGCAAAAATTACTAAGATACAAACAATAAACATGGTTTTATTTTAAAATAATATTTAATTTTTTTTTATTTTTTTAAATTTGTTTTTTTTTTTTTTTAAATGTGTTTTCCCCCCAATCAGAATATGACATTGTCCCCAATGTCAAAATAGCTATTAATAAAGAGTACATAATGAAAGAGATATCACCTGGAATTTTATTGAAGATAACAAACTGAAACAAACGCAAACCAATCCACGACTTTTGAATCAATGATCTAACTTCCTTTTCTTACTGCTTGATTGTGACCAATTGATCTTTGTTATCATCGGATCAGGCTTATGAACAAAAGCTTCCAAATCATCAATTAATTGATCGGCAGTCGAAGCACAGATGAGCATCCGTCGTGAATTTTCTGAAATGAAATTCTGTTCCACAGCTTTATCAAGAAATGTCAACAAACTGTCATAATAATTATTGATATTCAACAAGCCCACAGGTTTATTATGGATATTAAGTTGTGCCCAAGAAACAGTGTGAAAAATTTCTTCTAATGTACCAAAACCACCTGGTAATGCGATAAAAGCATCAGAATTTTCAATCATTTGAGTGATTCTTTCATACATAGAAGAAACTTTTAATTCCTCTCCAATCGTAACACCTGTAATATTTCCTTCAGCTAAAGCTGTAGGAATAATACCCAAAACCTGACTACCTCCAAGATGAGCAGATGTTGAAATAGATCTCATTAACCCAATATTACCTCCCCCATATACCAAGTGAATTTTTCTCTCAGCCAATATCTTTCCAAGTTTATTCGCTGCTTCTACAAACACTTCATTTTTTCCAGAACTCGACCCACAAAATACACAAATATTTTTCAATGTTTGTGCAGAGGATCCAGCCATGTTTTTACTTTCTTTTTTTTAGGTCTGCGAAAATAGAGAGAAAGATGAGAGATTTTATAGGGGTAATATGTTATCATGACAAAACTATGGGTCACAGCTGTAAACAAAATAAATAGTAAAAATAATAATGACACACATGCATATAAACAGTAGTGTGATTGTGGCTCACAATTTTCCTCTGGTTTTACGTCCAGAAACGGCTTCAACGCCTTCTATGAGTCGAGGATATGCTTCCCATCCAATTTTCTTATAAATTGGCAAACAGGGTCTTTTTTAGTCAGATTCCCAAGACTATGACGCTCATCTTGGAATTGTTTCCATAAACGGAGAAGTTCAATATGCACATGTCCACTAGAATGCGTCTCAAGAGTCAATAAGATGTTATCTAAAGACTCCTTACTCAGCCCATTCTTAATGAAATCAATTTTATCTTCTCTGTTATTGGAAACACATCCCAAAGATCTGCATCGTTTGTCACAAGTCCATCTTGCACACTTATGACAAACCCCTAAACTTTTGGCCCTTCGTTTTTTCGCATAAGTGCTTTTTCCTAATCCAGGAAAATACCGAATGAGCAATGATTGTGGAACTTCTCCTCCTAATCGGACCTTAGCTTCAATTACAAGACGAATATCTTCTGGAATTCCTTTTTGCATTAGCAATCTCAATCTTTCACACCTTCCTGCATAAATTTTTCTTAGAACATTTTCAGAAACAGAGGGAAAATATTTACAAATTTTTGAGCGAATTTCATCCATTTTGAAAAGAAAAGAAATGATTATTTTTTTTTTATTTTGTATCAGCAATTGTGGGAAACTGATTTAACCGACTATGAGAGTCACGGAGTACCGTTATCCGCCATTTAACCGGGAAAATAAAAAGATTAAGAAAACCTGAAATAAAAACAAACAAAATTAAATGCAACATAAACAAAAATCAAGGATCAGAAAGGGAAATAAACTCTTCTTGAAAGATTTCATTTTCTAAAAATGGTTTAAGCCTTTGTCCATTTACTTTAAAAATATCACCATTTTTAGGATTTTCAATATCCACAGCTCCATAAGGATACACATGTTTTACAACATATGGGCCTGTCCATCTTGATCGTAATTTTCCTGGGAATATGTGAAGTCGAGAATTATAAAGCAAAACTTTTTTACCAATCTCAAAAGATTTTCTAAGAATTGTTTTATCATGAAATGATTTGATTTTTGCTTTATAAATCCTTGAATTCTCATACGCATCATTTCTGAGTTCATCAAGTTCATTAAGTTGCAATTTACGCAATTTGTTGGCATCATCCATGCTTGAATTTAAAGTTTTGATCGCCCAATAAGCTTTATGTTCCAATTCCACAGGCAAATGACAATGTTTTCCATAAACCAACCTATAGGGAGACATATTCAATGATGTTTTAAAAGCTGTTCGATATGCCCAAAGTGCATCATTAAGTCGCAGAGACCAATCTTTTCTATTTGAGTTAACAGTTTTTTCCAAAATTTGCTTTATCTCCCTATTAGCTAATTCAACTTGTCCATTTGTTTGAGGATGATAAGGAGTTGTTACTTTGTGAGTAATACCATATTTTTTCATTAATGAAGCAAATGGTTTATTAACAAAGTGAGTTCCCCCATCACTTATCATAGCTCGAGGAATTCCGAATCTACTAAAAATATTTTCTTTCAAAAATTTGATGACGATTTTATGATCATTTGTTCGACATGGAATTGCCTCTATCCATTTGGAAACATAATCAACTGCAACTAAAATATACAAGTATCCAAACGACGGTGGAAAAGGTCCCATAAAATCAATTCCCCAACAGTCAAAGATTTCAATTTCAATGATAGGATTCAAAGGCATCATGTTTCTTTTTGAAATCGCACCCAATTTTTGACAATTTTCACAGATCTTGCAGATTTCATGGGTGTCTTTAAACAAAGTGGGCCAATAAAATCCACACTGCAAGATTTTTGCAGCCGTTTTCTTAGAAGAAAAATGTCCTCCGCATGCTTCTGAATGACAAAATTTAATGACACTACTTACCTCATTGTCGGGTATGCAACGTCGAAAAATTTGATCCGGACAATACTTGAACAGATACGGATCATCCCAATAAAAGTTTTTTACCTCATTCAAAAATTTTCTTTTATCTTGAGAACTCCATTGCGGTGGCATTTTTCCTGTCACAAGAAAATTTACTATGTTAGCAAACCAAGGTGTAGTAGTAACTGAAAATAGATGTTCATCAGGAAAATTATCGTTAATTGGTGTCATTTCACAAGATGATCCTGTTACTAGTCTCGATAAATGATCGGCTACGACATTCTCGGTTCCTTTTTTATCTTTGATCACAATGTCAAATTCTTGGAGCAACAAAATCCATCGTATCAGTCGTGGCTTTGCATCCTGTTTGGTCAACAAATATCTAATAGCAGAATGATCAGTAAACACAATATTTTTTGATCCAATCAAATAAGAACGAAATTTATCTAATGCAAATATTACTGCAAGTAGTTCTTTTTCAGTTGTGGAGTAATTCATTTGAGCATTGTTTAAAGTTCTACTTGCATAATATATCACATAAGGCTTACCATTTCTTCTTTGACCCAATACTGCACCTACTGCATAATCACTCGCGTCACACATGATTTCAAATGGTAAAGACCAATCAGGAGGTTGCATGATAGGAGCTGATGTTAAATGTCGAATGATTTTATCAAAAGCATCTTGACATTCTTGAGTCCACTCAAATGCAGTGTCTTTTGTTAAGAGGTTACAAATGGGTTTAGAGATTAAACTAAAGTCCTTTATAAACCTCCTATAAAATCCAGTATGTCCCAAAAATGAGCGAATTTCTTTAATGGTTTTTGGAGGAGATAAATTGGCAATGACATCAACTTTTGCTTTATCAACTTCAATTCCATGAGATGACACGACATGTCCCAAAACAATTCCAGAAGTAATCATGTAATGACATTTTTCCCAATTTAAAATAAGACCTTTTTCCTCGCATCTTTTTAAAACTTTTTCCAAATTTTCAAGACAATTATCAAATGTATTCCCAAAGACAGTTAAATCATCCATGAAAATTTCCAAACAATTTTCAACCATGTCGCAAAAAATGCTTAGCATACATCTTTGAAATGTTGCTGGGGCATTGCATAATCCAAATGGCATCCTTCTAAATGCAAATGTTCCAAAAGGACATGTGAATGTAGTTTTTTCTTGATCTTCGAGTGCAATGGGAATTTGATAATAGCCTGAATATCCGTCAAGAAAACAGTAGTATGGATGACCTGCTACTCTTTCTAAAATTTGATCCAAAAATGGTAATGGAAAATGATCTTTTCTAGTGGCGTCATTTAATTTTCTATAATCAATACACATCCGCCAACTAGATGGGACTCGACTTGTTAACAATTCACCTTTTTCATTTTTTATCACTGTAATGCCAGATTTTTTTGGAACTACTTGTGTTGGGCTTACCCACTTACTATCAGAAATAGGGTAGATAATCCCAACATCAAGTAGTTTGAGAACTTCAGTTTTCACAACATCTTTCATGTGTGGATTTAATCTCCTTTGTGGTTGTTGAGATGTTTTTGCATTTTCTTCTAAGTGAATTTTGTGAGTGCAAATTAGTGGATTAATGCCCTTGAGATCTTTTAGTGTCCAACCAATTGCATTTTTATGTCTTTTAAGCATATCAACTAATTTACCTTCTTGATCACTTTCTAGTTTAGAAGAAATTACCACCGGATATGTTTCATCTTCTCCAAGAAATGCATACTTCAATTCTTCTGGCAAGGGTTTTAACTCCAATATGGGTGGTTCGTCTTTGTTCTCATATTTTGCCTCAAATTCTTTCTCTGATCCTGGTAACGAGTGATACCTGATAAAATCATCAAGATCAATTTCAATATTTTCTTTAACAGTTTCAATTGAACAAATATCTAATTGATCACGAGTACTCCCTTCTTGAATGTTTTCTTCCACAAGAGTTTCAATAAGATTTTCATCTTCACTTTCATCTCCTTTGTCATGTGGTTGCTTACAAAGATTAAAAACATTGAGCTCCAAGGTCATGTTACCAAATGACAACTTCATTATTCCATTCCTGCAATTTATAAGAGCATTAGAAGTTGCTAAAAATGGACGACCAAGAATAACAGGAATTGCATTACAAGCTTCAATAGGTTGTGTATCTAAAACTATGAAATCGACAGGATATACAAAGTTATCAACTTGGACCAACACGTCTTCTACCATACCTCTTGGCACTTTAACAGATCTATCAGCAAGTAAAAGTGTTACCGAAGTAGGTTTTAACTCGCCTAGATTGAGTTCTTGATAAACTGAATATGGAAGTAAATTCACACTAGCTCCAAGATCAAGCAAGGCTTTTTTAATCTTTCGTTCTCCAATAATACAAGAAATAGTAGGACAACCAGGGTCTTTGTATTTCAAAGCATTATTATTTTGAATGATTGCACTTACTTGTTCTGCTAAAAATGCTTTCTTTTTCACATTCAATTTTCTTTTCACAGTGCACAAGTCTTTCAAAAATTTGGCATATGATGGTACCTGTTTTATTGCATCTAATAAAGGAATATTAACTTTTACTTGTTTAAAAATATCATATATATCAGAATTCAAATTTGATTTTTTTGTATTTTTCAATGCATGCGGGAATGGTGGTGACACTGTCTGTTGAACCTCTTCTTCGCAAGTTATGGGTTCCACTTCCTTACCCTTTGGAGTTGATTTATCATCATCTTCACAAGGTTCAAGAATGGATTTTTCCACAACCTTGCCACTTCGAAGGGTAATAACAGATTTTACCTGATCCATCGGTTGAGTTCCAGAAGTTCCAGTTTGTGAATGATGATCCTTGGGATTAGGCAGAGGTTGTGAAGGAAATTTACCTTTTTCATGAACATTAAGTGCAGATGCAAATTTGGCAAGAGTATCTTTCAAATCTGTCATTGTTTGAGCAGTTTGAGTATTGATAGAATCTTGCTTTGCAATGAAAGAATTCAATGTATCTTCCAAATTTCTTTTAGGTGGAGGAACATAAGGTGCATAATTTTGAAAATTTTGTTGATTTTGGAAATGTGGTTGTGAAAATTGTGCAGCATTATCATTCCTCCAACTAAAATTTGGATGATTTCGCCAACCTGGATTGTAACTTTGAGAAAATGGTTCAAAATTTGGCCTTTTGAAATTGTTCAAAACATTGGCTTGTTCATGGAGACATTCTTTAAAAGAGGGCAAAGTGGGACAATCTTTTGTAAAATGATCACTTGTATCACAGATGTGACACACAATTTCTTGAACAGATTTTAATTGACCATTCTTTTTCAATTCAAGTGCCTCAACTTTTCTTGCCAAAGAGGTAAATCTAGCTTGAAGATCATGTTCATCTTTGAGAGTGTACATACCTCCACCAGATGTAGGAGATTGAATCTTGTTTGATGGTTCGATTGTACCTATAGTGTCCCAATTTTGAGCATTTTCAGCTAATGAATCGAGATACTCAATTGCCTCGTTTGGATCTTTATCTTCAAATGTTCCATTACACATAAATTCAACCATTTGCCTATCTTTAGGTGTTAAGCCTTCATAAAATTGAGAAACAACTCTCCAAATTTCAAAACCATGATGTGGACAAAGATTAAGCAATTCTTTGTATCTATCCCAACACTGATAAAAAGTTTCTCCTTGTTTTTGAGTGAAAGTGATGATTTGCCTTTTGAAAGAATTTGTTCTATGAGATGAAAAAAACTTTTTCAAAAATTGTTGTTGCAAATCATCCCAAGTTCGAATGGATCCCGATCTAAGATTTTGTAGCCAAGTTTTAGCTTTATCTTTTAAAGAAAAAGGAAAAAGCTTAAGTCGAATGGTGTTCATGCTACAATTTAGATCATTATATGTGTTGCACACTTCTTCAAATTCTCGTAAATGCATGTATGGATTTTCAGAATCTAAGCCATGAAAGTTGGGTAAAAGTTGGATAATAGCAGGCTTAAAATTGAAATGAGATGCATCAGGGGGAAAAACTAGACATGAAGGTGCACTAGTACGTGTAGGATTCATGTGATCTCTAAGTGTTCTTCGTCTATCATGATCATGTTGAGATTGAATTTCATCTTCATTTTCTTGAATGGGTTCTTCCGCCATGTTTTGAAAAAATAAAGGGTTATTTCGAATGAGTCGACCACTAAGTGTACGTGACCAAATGCTCATGCAAATGCAAAAGAAAAGAAGAAAAACACACAAAAGCAATAAAAATTCAAAGAAAGAATAATAAAATTAAATAGACTTGAAATTAAATTATACTTCCCCGGCAACGGCGCCAAAAACTTGTTGCGACTTTGATTGTTGCACTCCCAAGAGCAGGTTGTCCACAAGTAGTATAATTCGATGAGTCCGAATATCGTATCCACGAGGAAGCTAAGGTAATTACAAGTCTACTACAATGTCTTTTTATTTATTTTTTTCTTTTAGTTGTTTGAATCTTTAATTGGTAATATTTTTAATTGTTCAAATTTAAATTTAAGTAGTTGAGATTAAAGAATCCACTCTTGGTATTTTAATAAAGTTAACATTAACGAACAATATTGAAATCCACTTAATAAAGTGGTTCCAATATATTAAATAATCATATTTATATTATGTTATAAATTATTATCTTATAAGTATATAATATATACCAAAACTTATAAATGTGGTCAAGTATTTATTGTGCTATATATTTTTGTAAACACTAAATCAAGGTTCCCACTTTAAATGGTTGGTAAAACCAAACAAACATTTAAATGGTACCAATAAATTAATACTATAATATATTCATAAATAATAAATCAAGGAATCCAAGTTAAATGGTTGGTAAAACCAAACTAACATTTAAATGGTTCCAAGAATTTAATATTATACTATATTTATATATAATAACTCAAGGCATCCACTTTAAATGGTTGGTAATACCAAACTAACATTTAAATGGTTCCAAGAATTTAGTGTAACATATAGCAACAATAAATCAAAACTCCCACTTATAAGTAGGGTATAAAAATGCTTAAAGAAATAAATATAACATAAACAATAAATAATGATTAAATAATATAAAACATAGATTCTTACCTTATAATAACCTTATTATCATGCCAAGAGCTTCACCTTATCATCTCAACTTTAGGAAGTTAGCTATTCATTATTCAAAGTGTAAAACTTTGAATATGAAATTAACATGCTAATTATATTTAAATGAAGAAATAAAAGAAAAATATAGAGAGAAATATTATGAACTCAAAGATTTGTTCATAGAATGAGGGATATCTCAATACATTACAATGCACTCCTATTTATAGCCAAATTTGGGGAGACAACCACAAATAAAATATTATTTTTTACACATAAGTCTTCATTGGTGTTCCAAGAAATTAATATTATATTGCACATCACTTTTGACAAGCATCTTCTCCGAATTTTCTTCTTCACATAAAATGAAACATGTGTATAATTGAGTTGTCTAGTTGTGGTATTTTTTTCAGAATATTTGAACAAGTAGTTTGAGAGATATGGTCAAAGTACTAGAGCATGGTAAAACTGCCACTCCTTCGGTAACTTTAATTGTTGCTTAATTTGATCCCAATTGTGAGAGGATTTTTATCTCATGCTTGCCACCAATATTGTAGATATTAACATCAACTTTCTACAGGTCCAAGAATCATCTTAATCCCATTTGCAACGCCAAGGTTATTCTTGTTTTATCGAACCTGTAAAAATAGTAAAAACTTATAATTACACAACAACTTCTATTTTATACAATTTATTATAAAACATATAATATTTAAACATTTAATAAAACAAAAACTATATATTTATATTATAAAACATTTAATTAATATACAATTTTTTATCTTTATCAATTGCTGTGTTCTACAATCTCAGGACTATGGTGCGCCTATAGAGAGTGTTCAGGCCATAGCAGCGACCTCCGCATACACTATGCCAACTCAACTATAGCCCCATACGTCCAACAAATCAATAAATCAAGGCGACCTCCGCCATATCAAATCTGAATCAACAAGTGGCTCAATATGCAATGTCATGATGCAAACCAATATCATCATCTCGATATCATAACCAACTCATCTCAATACAACAATCATCATCAAATCACAATAGTTCATCTAGCCATAGAGTTTCAATTTAAATAAAATGATACTTTTACCTCGTATGTTACCGACCGTAACATACCTTTCAAATATTACCAAAAGAAGATCGAAATGCGTATGTGAGAAGTCTTGAACCTTTGAATTCTACTATAACTCAAGGACTTTGATCATCTATCAAAATAGAGTAATTTCTGTTCAAAATTTATAATCAATTCAATACGGCTTCAAATCAAGATCCATAAATTTCTTAATCATATTATGCCATAAAAACATTCATTGGATCATTTCATCAAACACATGGCATGTGTGCTAAAGAGTTAGCTCCTCTTCAACTCTATTTTAAATTCAAACCAACACAATCACAACATCTCCAACATCTCAATATCTCAAATATCAACTCAAATATCAATTCTAACTTCATCTCATTTCCAAACTTGAATAAAAATATAACATACTTACAACATCTTGAAGATCTTGGAGAGAGGATCACAAATCTAACTTCATTTCATAATTTCCTTGAACAAATCTCCCATGGATTGAAGAATAATTTAGAAAATTGAAGGAAGGAGAGAACCCTAGCTTCTAACCCAATGGAGAGAAAAGAATGAGAAGAAAAATGAGTAGAAAGTGGATCCCATTCGATTTTATGCCTTCCCAAACACCAAAACACGTTTTTGTACAAGTGCTGGGCACCATGGCGCGAGATTTGATGCTGGGGCGCGCACCATACTGCACAAACAACCCAAAAGTTCAGAAATGGGCACGCCATCGCGCGAGATCTGGTGCTGGGGCGCGCTACAGCACGGGTTCTGGCGCAGGGGCGCGCGGTATTCTGTCCAAAACACATTTTTAACTTCAGAATTTGCGAAAGTGGTAAACTACAAAGTTGTAGCCCTATGTCTTGGATTTCATGTCCCAAATTTTCAGCTCATTTGGAGGTCTGAGTAAAAAGTTATGCCCATTCTCCCAACATGTATCATTGTAGGAACGACGGTACGCACGACACACTTCGAGGCGCTTTTGCCTCGTCTTCCCTAATGATTTGAACAAAACTCAAAACTACAAAATTATAGCCTTATGTCTTATCTTTCTAATGAAAAAGGTCTCACATCAATTGGATCAATATACAAAACATTATGCTAAAAACCACAACTTGTGCCATATTTTTCATACCGTTTCTGCACGTCCATTACCTATTTAGCTCAAATTCAACCTTTGATTCTACCCATCCATTATCTATTCCATTCTATAAAATCATTATCATTCATACCATAACGTAAACCAAGAACCATCACAACTACTGCCATATTATATCAAAATTCGGGCATTACAATTCTTCCCCTCTAAAAATAGATTTCGTCCTCGAAATCAATCATCTCTTTCAAGTCTAACATGTAATAATCAAAACTAAAATTAAAACCGAGAATAGAAGCGTACTTCATTTGAATAACTCTGGATATTTATGTCTCATTTTATCTTCTAATTCCCAAGTTGCCTCCTCGACACCATGTCTGTTCCACTGTACTTTAATCAACGGTATCAATTTATTTCTGAGTTGTTTATCTTTTCTGTCTAGAATCTGAATCGGTCTCTCAATGTAGCTCAAAGTCTTATCTAACTCAACCTCATCGGTTGGAAGTACATGAGAAGGATCTGGATGATATTTCCTCAATATAGACACATGAAAAACATCATGAACACCTGATAATGCAGGAGGAAGAGCTAATCTATAAGCCAAATCACCAACACGTTCCAAAATCTCATACGGACCTATGAATCTCAGTGATAATTTACCCTTCTTTCCAAATCTAATTGTACCACGGAAAGGAGATATTTTCAGAAAAACTCTGTCACCTTTCTTAAAAATCAACGGCCGTCTCCTGATGTTCGCATACTTAGCCTGCCTGTCCTGAGCAGCTCTCATACGACTCTGAATCAATTTCACCTTCTCTGTCATATCTTTTATCATATCAGGTCCTACAATTGGTGCTTCAGATAAATCGTCCCAATACAGAGGAGATCGACACTTCCTGCCATTTAATGCTTCAAATGGTGACATTCCAATGCTCACTTGATAACTATTGTTATAAGAAAACTCAACAAGTGGTAACGAATCCTGCCAACCAATACCAAAATCCATCACTACAGCTCTCAGCATATCTCTAATGTCTGAATAGTACGTTCTGACTGTCCGTCTGTCTGAGGATGATATGTTGTACTCAAATGCAAACGAGTACCAAGGGCCTCTTGTAAACTCTGCTAAAAATGAGAAGAAAATCTGGGATCACGATCTGATACAATTGACTTAGGAACACCATGCAATCTCAAAACTTCTCTGATGTACAATCTGGCCATCTGATCATGTCTATAAGTCATCTGATAATGAATAAAACATGAAGACTTGGTTAATCTGTCAACGATAACCCAAATTGCATCGCAACCCCTCGACGACCTCGGCAATTTCGTGACAAAGTCCATGGTGATATGATCCCACTTCCATTCTGGAACTTTAAGGCTATGCAAAAGACCTCCTGGTCGCTTTCTTTCTGCTTTCACTTGTTGGCAATTCAAACAACGAGATACAAATTCTGCTATGTCAGATTTCATTCTTTTCCACCAAAATTGTTTCTTCAAGTCATTGTTCATCTTTTTACTTCCAGGGTGTACACTGAACTTACTGCAATGAGCATCACGCAAAATCTGCATCCTCAACTCTGAAATATCAGGAACTACAATACGATCATTCACAAACAAAATACCCTCATTACTGACCTGAAATTCTGATTGATGTCCTGATTTGATCATCTATCAAAATAGAGTAATTTCTGTTCAAAATTCATAATCAATTCAATACGGCTTCAAATCAAGATCCATAAATTTCTTAATCATAATATGCCATAAAAACATTCATTGGATCATTTCATCAAACACATGGCATGTGTGCTAAAGAGTTATCTCCTCTTCAACTCCATTTTAAATTCAAACCAACACAATCACAACATCTCCAACATCTCAATATCTCAAATATCAACTCAAATATCAATTCTAACTTCATCTCATTTCCAAACTTGAATAAAAATATAACATACTTACAACATCTTGAAGATCTTGGAGAGAGGATCACAAATCTAACTTCATTTCATAATTTCCTTGAACAAATCTCCCATGGATTGAAGAATAATTTAGAAAATTGAAGGAAGGAGAGAACCCTAGCTTCTAACCCAATGGAGAGAAAAGAATGAGAAGAAAAATGAGTAGAAAGTGGATCCCATTCGATTTTATGCCTTCCCAAACACCAAAACACGTTTTTGTACAAGTGCTGGGCACCATGGCGCGAGATTTGATGCTGGGGCGCGCACCATACTGCACAAACAACCCAAAAGTTCAGAAATGGGCACGCCATCGCGCGAGATCTGGTGCTGGGGCGCGCTACAGCACGGGTTCTGGCGCAGGGGCGCGCGGTATTCTGTCCAAAACACATTTTTAACTTCAGAATTTGCGAAAGTGGTAAACTACAAAGTTGTAGCCCTATGTCTTGGATTTCATGTCCCAAATTTTCAGCTCATTTGGAGGTCTGAGTAAAAAGTTATGCCCATTCTCCCAACATGTATCATTGTAGGAACGACGGTACGCACGACACACTTCGAGGCGCTTTTGCCTCGTCTTCCCTAATGATTTGAACAAAACTCAAAACTACAAAATTATAGCCTTATGTCTTATCTTTCTAATGAAAAAGGTCTCACATCAATTGGATCAATATACAAAACATTATGCTAAAAACCACAACTTGTGCCATATTTTTCATACCGTTTCTGCACGTCCATTACCTATTTAGCTCAAATTCAACCTTTGATTCTACCCATCCATTATCTATTCCATTCTATAAAATCATTATCATTCATACCATAACGTAAACCAAGAACCATCACAACTACTGCCATATTATATCAAAATTCGGGCATTACAATTCTTCCCCTCTAAAAATAGATTTCGTCCTCGAAATCAATCATCTCTTTCAAGTCTAACATGTAATAATCAAAACTAAAATTAAAACCGAGAATAGAAGCGTACTTCATTTGAATAACTCTGGATATTTATGTCTCATTTTATCTTCTAATTCCCAAGTTGCCTCCTCGACACCATGTCTGTTCCACTGTACTTTAATCAACGGTATCAATTTATTTCTGAGTTGTTTATCTTTTCTGTCTAGAATCTGAATCGGTCTCTCAATGTAGCTCAAAGTCTTATCTAACTCAACCTCATCGGTTGGAAGTACATGAGAAGGATCTGGATGATATTTCCTCAATATAGACACATGAAAAACATCATGAACACCTGATAATGCAGGAGGAAGAGCTAATCTATAAGCCAAATCACCAACACGTTCCAAAATCTCATACGGACCTATGAATCTCAGTGATAATTTACCCTTCTTTCCAAATCTAATTGTACCACGGAAAGGAGATATTTTCAGAAAAACTCTCTCACCTTTCTTAAAAATCAACGGCCGTCTCCTGATGTTCGCATACTTAGCCTGCCTGTCCTGAGCAGCTCTCATACGACTCTGAATCAATTTCACCTTCTCTGTCATATCTTTTATCATATCAGGTCCTACAATTGGTGCTTCAGATAAATCGTCCCAATACAGAGGAGATCGACACTTCCTGCCATTTAATGCTTCAAATGGTGACATTCCAATGCTCACTTGATAACTATTGTTATAAGAAAACTCAACAAGTGGTAACGAATCCTGCCAACCAATACCAAAATCCATCACTACAGCTCTCAGCATATCCTCTAATGTCTGAATAGTACGTTCTGACTGTCCGTCTGTCTGAGGATGATATGTTGTACTCAAATGCAAACGAGTACCAAGGGCCTCTTGTAAACTCTGCTAAAAATGAGAAGAAAATCTGGGATCACGATCTGATACAATTGACTTAGGAACACCATGCAATCTCAAAACTTCTCTGATGTACAATCTGGCCATCTGATCATGTCTATAAGTCATCTGATAATGAATAAAACATGAAGACTTGGTTAATCTGTCAACGATAACCCAAATTGCATCGCAACCCCTCGACGACCTCGGCAATTTCGTGACAAAGTCCATGGTGATATGATCCCACTTCCATTCTGGAACTTTAAGGCTATGCAAAAGACCTCCTGGTCGCTTTCTTTCTGCTTTCACTTGTTGGCAATTCAAACAACGAGATACAAATTCTGCTATGTCAGATTTCATTCTTTTCCACCAAAATTGTTTCTTCAAGTCATTGTTCATCTTTTTACTTCCAGGGTGTACACTGAACTTACTGCAATGAGCATCACGCAAAATCTGCATCCTCAACTCTGAAATATCAGGAACTACAATACGATCATTCACAAACAAAATACCCTCATTACTGACCTGAAATTCTGATTGATGTCCTGATTTGATCATCTATCAAAATAGAGTAATTTCTGTTCAAAATTCATAATCAATTCAATACGGCTTCAAATCAAGATCCATAAATTTCTTAATCATAATATGCCATAAAAACATTCATTGGATCATTTCATCAAACACATGGCATGTGTGCTAAAGAGTTATCTCCTCTTCAACTCCATTTTAAATTCAAACCAACACAATCACAACATCTCCAACATCTCAATATCTCAAATATCAACTCAAATATCAATTCTAACTTCATCTCATTTCCAAACTTGAATAAAAATATAACATACTTACAACATCTTGAAGATCTTGGAGAGAGGATCACAAATCTAACTTCATTTCATAATTTCCTTGAACAAATCTCCCATGGATTGAAGAATAATTTAGAAAATTGAAAGAAGGAGAGAACCCTAGCTTCTAACCCAATGGAGAGAAAAGAATGAGAAGAAAAATGAGTAGAAAGTGGATCCCATTCGATTTTATGTCTTCCCAAACACCAAAACACGTTTTTGTACAAGTGCTGGGCGCCATGGCGCGAGATTTGGTGCTGGGGCGCGCACCATACTGCACAAACAACCCAAAAGTTCAGAAATGGGCGTGCCATCGCGCGAGATCTGGTGCTGGGGTGCGCTACAGCACGGGTTCTGGCGCAGGGGCGCGCGGTATTCTGTCCAAAACACATTTTTAACTTCAGAATTTGCGAAAGTGGTAAACTACAAAGTTGTAGCCCTATGTCTACAAAATTTTTAATTTCAGAATTTCATGTCCCAAAATTTCAGCTCATTTGGAGGTCTGAGTAAAAAGTTATGCCCATTCCCCCAACATGTATCATTGTAGGAATGACGGTACGCACGACACACTTCGAGGCGCTTTTGGCTCGTCTTCCCTAATGATTTGAACAAAACTCAAAACTACAAAATTATAGCCTTATGTCTTATCTTTCTAATGAAAAAGGTCTCACATCAATTGGATCAATATACAAAACATTATGCTAAAAACCACAACTTGTGCCATATTTTTCATACCGTTTCTGCACGTCCATTACCTATTTAGCTCAAATTCAACCTTTGATTCTACCCATCCATTATCTATTCCATTCTATAAAATCATTATCATTCATACCATAACGTAAACCAAGAACCATCACAACTACTGCCATATTATATCAAAATTCGGGCATTACATGTATGCACTCAGATTATCCATATTTGTTTTGAGTTGTATCTTTGTAATCATGAGTTGTATTTTATTCAGTTGTATTTTACCTCAGTTCTGATTTCGAGGACGTAAGGAGGGGAGTCTGTAATGCCCGAATCCTTATTTTGAATTAAGTACAAATTAAGAGATACTTAAAGAGTTGTTATTTAAGTATTATTAAGTAATTGATAATTCGGGATCAAGCTGTTTGGAATCATCGAATTTAAAATGGACAACCTGATATACTTTAGATTTCAATATTCCGAGAAATCCACCTAGGAAAATGAGATTCTGACACATGGTAATCCGGATTTTCTGAACTAGTCCAGATCCAGTCTATAAATAAAAGCTGATTTCTTTTGTTTCGTACAGTGAATTCTTCAAAGAGAGTTCTAGCCTTATACCTTAGGTTTTCTAGCCAGTTTCTAGGGCACTTTGGTATTTTGAAGTTTCGGAGCTAGTGACAACTCGAGGAGGGTCGATGAACTGAGATCGAGACATCATCAGCGGGCTGACAACAGACGCATGTATAATCATAATGTATTAAATAGTGATTTAAGGATCATTCGGGAGAACTTTGTAGCATGTTTGGTAACTCAGGATTTGGTTTAATAATGATTTCATTATGTTGGTATTGACTAGGTTCAGAGCTTTCGGTTAGATTGTTTTAGTGAGGTACGTGATGTACTGATTGATATATCCAAGCATAGTATACACATTTATATGATCCATATTTATCTGTTGCATGATACATTTCTTAGATCTTTGACATATTATGCATGACATATCATTTTGAGCGTGATATCCTTTGAGATATACCTCGTTTTTTGGGGATGCTCATCTCTATTTTGTATTGTGGACGATGGAGGCATCAAGAGGTACAGTGTCTGACAGGATCCGCGAGCTTTGATTACCTGTACATTGTAGGTCCACCTCGTGATGATGAGTGTGGGAGCAAAAAACATGCCTAGGACAGATCAAAGACTACACACTCAAGCGCCTCTAGACTGAGCATGAGATTATTTACTTGATCCTTAATATCCGAGCATATTGCGTTTCACATGCATCATATCAGTTTGTATACTCGTATATTCTAGAATTGGGCGATTGTCGTCCACATCTTTGTTTTCATCTTGGACTCCCCATTCCACTGGGCAGGCCTTAGGTTAGACGGTTCGTACGGCCAGGGAAGTGTCTAGAGCAGTTGGTTTTCGGTGGTGATTCAGTGGAGGCTGTATGTGGTTTATCGTTTTCTCGTTCAGAATTATGTTTTCAATATGGTTTTATTGACTTCTGTTATTGTTCAGTTTTCGTTTGGGTTGTAATAAGATTAAGTTTTTTGTTTCCGCTGTTTAATTGTTGTTATTAAGTTTAATGTTCAATGTTTATTAGTCTGCTTAGTACTGGCTCGGGTAAGGGCGCTACATTTGGTGGTATCAGAGCATGCAAAGATTTTCGGGACATTAGTAATTCTGTTTTGAGGATTTAGAGGTCGATTTTGGGTTCCTTTCAGAAGTCAGGAGATGGAAGCAGTCACAGAAGTGTGGGACATGGCCGTTATGGCAACACCGAGGTACTGAAAAAGCGACTTGGGAGTTAGAGAGTTGTATGCGCTAAGAGTATCCACATTTGTTTTGAGTTGTATCTTTGTAATCATGAGTTGTATTTTATTCCGTTGTATTTTACCTCATTTCTGATTTCGAGGACGTAAGGAGGGGAGGCTGTAATGCCCGAATCCTTATTTTGAATGAAGTACAAATTATGAGATAATTAAAGAGTTGTTCATTAAGTATTATTAAGGAATTGATCATTCGGGATCAAGCTGTTGGGAATCATCGAATTTAAAATGGACAACCTGATATACTTTAGATTTCAATATTCCGAGAAATCCACCTAGATAAATGATATTTTGACACATGGTAATTCGGATTTTCTGAACTAGTCCGGACGCAGCCTATAAATGAGATTCTGACATATCATGTTGAGCCTGATATCCTTTGAGATATACCTCGTTTGTTGGGGCAGCTCAGCCCTATTCTGTATTGTGGACGATGGGGCATCGAGAGCTACTGTGTCTGACAGGTCCTGTGGGCTCTCATAACTTGCACATTTTAGGTCCACGTCTTGATGATGAGTGTGGGAGCCAAAACATGCTTAGGGCATATCAGAGACCACACACTCAGTCGCATCTAGATTGAGCATGAGATTCTTGACTTGATCCTTAATATCCAAGCATGTTGCATTTCACATGCATCATATAAGTTTGTATACTCGTACATTATGTAATTGGGAGATTGACGCTCACGTCCTTGTTTTCATCTTGGGCACCCCATTCCACTGGGCAGGTCTTAGGTTGGACGGTTCGGGCGGCCAGGACAGTGGCTAGAGCAGTTGGGTTTTCAGTGGTGATCCATTGGAGGTTTTATGTGGTTTATCGTTTTCTCTTACAGAATTATGTTTTAAATATGGTTGTATTGACTGCTGTTATTGTTCTGTTTTTGTTTGGGTTGTAAGAAGATTAAGTATTTGGTTTCCGCTGTTTAATTGTTGATATTAAGTTTAATGTTCAATGTTTATTTGTCTGTTTAGTAGTGGCTCGGGTAAGGATGCTACAGTTACGAGTTTCAGCTACTGTGGGGGCATGACAGGAGACCCTAGGGAGACTGCACGAGGGCCCTAAGTTGGCTGCACGATGGTCGGGTCGAGGGGCAATGCCGATCAGGAGTCATGGGACAGCCGCACACATGCTAGTTCATGGGTTGAGGGCCAATGTCTCTAGAACTTCTAGGGTTGGTCCTGTAGGTTTCGAGCAAGGCCCTAGGTGGTTCAGCTAGGGTCTGGTCGGGTGGACATGGGCAGGAACTAAGGATTGCACGGTTATGGGACTAGGGTTTCTCGAAAATAGAGGGCAAGAAGTTCAGTAGGTGTTCTAGCGTGTTCAAGGGACTTATTGGGTTTGAATTGGGTCGAATATGGTTTATTTAGGTGTTAGTAAGCTTTGGTTCAAGTTTGGATAAAGTTTCGAGTCAAACCGAGATGTACGTCTAAGCTTTAAAAATGATTTGGAAAATTACTGAAGGAAAAAAAGTTTACGTCTAAGGAATATTTATGGGGGTGTTTTAAGGTTATATGTTAAGTTTGTAATGATTAGGGACGTCGTTTTGAGGTCTAAGGATAAATACGAAAAGTTGTGATTTTAGGGGTAAAACGGCCATTTTATACCTGAAAAATATTAGGCGTCCTGACAGTGCCCGAATGCTGTAATATATGATAAAAGGCTTATTTTAAAAAATGCATCCGAAATGCTTTTGGGCAAGATCATGATTGAACTTTCTGCTCTCCCAAGAAAAAAAAATGGGGCTCTCGAAAATCCATTATTCATTGCAAGAAAAATTCGGCCATTCCAAGTTTGAGGGTTGTGCCGGGTTTTTAGTGTTCTATCTCTACGCAAAATATCTCCTAAATTTATACTGCAAGTTAGAACAGGAACAAGTAATCCGGTCGTGGACCTGATTCGGAGTTCGAAGAAGGAGGTTCGAAGAAAGTTCGTAGGGATTTACCACACGAGCTACGTACGCTAATACCGGAGTAGTTGGAGTCGAGTGAATTATTCACCAAAGGTATATTACTGAACATCCTTTTTTGTTTATTTATTGAAACCATATGAGTGCTCAAACAAATATTTTGATTGTCAAAATAAAATAAAATTTTAAAACTTCCGCTGCGTTTTGGGCACGAGAAAACAAGATCAACAAAAATATGGTCGATGCTTTTTTCTTATTTTTGAAAATAAGGAGTTTTGAGTTGATATTATACGCCAAGACGTAATTTTTATCGGTGTTGGATTTTCAACAAAAATACGAACGTTTCGACAACCCAGCTAATAATTTAACAAACTTTATTAAACCAAATAATTTCATTAAGCACTATTGGGCTTATTGGGCCTAGCTAACCTAGTTAATGGTCCTAAGCTACCATTAGTATTTTAATTGCTATTTAAAATACAACCTGTTAGAGTAGGTGCCCGTCGAGCCAAGTGTTGGCCGAGTGTTCACAATGAAACTCTATGTATAAACGATCTTTATTTTAATTATATTTGAAATTATTGTTTTGGCACATCTTTATCTGTATACCCATGCTAGTTGCATAGATAAAGTCCTTGAATATACAAATAGTAGAAAGAATATGAGATGCTCATATGATGAGTATCATGAAACTCATATTTGGAATACTGTATATTCTAAACAGTTCCTAGTCGATTCAGCCGCCGCTAAGAAGGATATAGGCCGCTCGAGTTAGAGACTAGTATCTGCGATGTGAGTACCATGTTTCATTGGTAGGGGACATTGTGATGTCCGAACATGCAGATAGGTGCTCCTTGTAGAGAGTGCACTGAACAACCCTCCATTAAAGGACTTTCCAAGTGGTTCTCACTTATCGAGTGGAAACGTCCTAGTTTATGGTTGTACACCATTAGTCCTTATGACCCGGGACAACATTGAGACTCTATGTGCTAGCATTGCACTTTGACTTGTTTACCGACTCTCAAGGGGTCATCAGGTGGCAAGGTTGGGTGTTCTGTCGAAACATATAGGAGTCGATGCATTGTAGTCGGGGATTCACCGCTTACCTTCGGGAATGGATATCCTATGTGTTCTCATGTGTATGTAGATTGAAATCTCTGATCAGAGTATGGTGGTAATTATGAAAGGGGTTTCATAGATTACACCATCGATGCAACTACGGCATGACACATAGTATCGATTCATTGACAACTCTCGATAAATCAATGGTTGTCGAATCGGTCGGGATATATGAGTTGAAGGGACCGTACTGTACGCTAACCATAATTGAATGGTTCTTGCAGGCACTATCATTTGATACCTAGGGAATCATGTAAGCGATGCTGCTAGGCGTTTAACATGATTGGTTGGGTACCATCAGACTTTAGTTCTGACGTTCTTGTTATCAAGGAGTTGATAAGTAAGAATGGAGCAATTGGGGTATGCTCATATAAGGACATGTTTAGTCCGAATCACATGGAGATGTGAACCCACGGCTAGTTGTATCAATGAACCATTGAGGGCCACACAAGTGCTGGCTTTCTAGATCCCGTTGAGAAGTAAAATTAGTTCAATGTGTTGAACGACTTATAAAGGAGTTTATAAGTGTAAGGAAAAATAGAAGTATGACTTCTATGAGAGAAATGTAAATTTTAATTTATGGAAGTGTTCCTAAATTAAAAGTTGGCCAATTGAATAATGTATTTGAAAATTGTGATTTTCATAAACATTATTATAGGACTAAATTAAATTAATTCAAGTGTTGAATTAATTAAACACTAGTGGACCTAGTAGAGTCCAAATAATTAAATTAATTCAAGTGTTGAATTAATTAAATTATATTGAGTCTTGTAGAGCTCAATTTAAATTAATTATTTAACTAGTAGGACTTGGGTAAATTCAAGTAATGTTTAATTAGTCTCAAATATGTTTGAGATAATTAAATTTAATCCATGGTTTTTATTTTGATAATAAACCATATAATATGCATGCATGGGAGGTGAAGGGTTGGAGACAACTTTTGCAACTATTTCTAAACACATTATGAATGTCATTTTGGTGTTTTATTGTATTTCCTACACAAATCTATGGTGGCCGAAATTTATATGCTAAAATCGAAATTTTTTGTGCTTCCGTTGCGTTTCCGGCCACCGTAACCAATCCCCTTTCAAGTGGTATCAGAGCTATGGTTACGTTTTTGTGTAGCAAATACAAGATATTATGTTGAGATCGATTTCTAACCGCATGAGTGTATTTTTTGCAACAAAATACCAAGGCTTTTTTAGGGGTAACTTCGGGCAGCATGTTGCTGCCCGTGTCGGGCAGCTCGGGCTGCCCGAGGGGCTGCCCGTTTCGGGCAGCAAGGGCAGCCCGAGGGGCTGCCCGAACGCCCCTCCTTTTAAAATAAAAAAAAAAAATTTTTTGTTACCGGAATCCGACGACGGAGCTCCGGCGACGGCAATGACGACTAGGGTTTTCAAAAGGTGTTTTGAAATATCCAAGTGTCATGGGCCTTGAGTTGTTGGGCCATTGGATGGCTAACATATTTGTGAATTTTAAATGGGCCAAAACGTTTTTGGTGAAAAATAATTTTTTGGGCCCTTAAGTTTAAAATTACAAAAGTTGCAAATATTTTCTCATGAAATAAATATTTTAAGTTGGACTTTAAATATTTATAGTAAATGGTGACTTATAAGAAATTCGATTATAAATAAATTAATTGGAAAGTAGACAAAGGTGTTTGTATACTTTGTTAATTTAGTTTATAATCGTGGCGGTTAGTGATTGGATCAAGATATATGATATTGGATCAATTAATTATTGAGATAATTAATTGATGGTGTATGATATGTGATATTATGCATGAAGGATGATCAAAAGCCCAAGCCCAATTTGCTAGATGTATGCTAGGATATTTTGTGTTGAATGATTGTAATAATTATCTATTTATAAAGTGGGCTTGGTTTATGGCCCGTTCCCACCCCATAAGATGTATCCCTATTTGCCATGGATATTTATTTGTAAATATTAGTATAGTGGATGATCAAGATTGGAAGATGGTGGCCATGATGATTATGAAGATCGAAGACATGTAAATATTGGAAGCTTATGTAATAGTTGCATTTGCATCCCATGCATTTCCCTAGGATTGGACCTAGGCCCGTGTTTAGCTCACACGGTCCGTTAGTATTGGGACGATTGATCATCCTTGTTTGTTTACTGTTTATAATATATGCATGATATGTTATAAATAATGAGTATGTGAATTATTATTATGATAATAACAAAGTTGCATGAATCCGGCAAACATACGATCAAACATGGCGAGCTTTTAAAATAAAATTAATGATGAGACCTTTCAAAACTAAAAACCCTCATTTTGAATAAGATTCAAAAATTAATATCAAGCCCGAAAAGGGGAATTATAAAATTGGTTATAATTTCCTTGTCTTCCATCGACAAATGGGCGCATGACGAATCGCTACCCGTACTCGGGGCTCGGCTCATATTATTGGGGGGGCCCTTAGTACCGGAAAGCTGTGACATCCATTTGACATAGTGATGTGAACTACGTGGAACTCCCATGACTTCGGCTCATATTATTGAGGGAACTCTTGGCGACCGTCCATTAAGGTTCAATATCGATGGGTAAGGCTTGACACGTAAAGATGAACGACGTCATATTTTGGGTCCTAATCAAACGTGAGACAAAAGTTTACGTAGAGGGTTGCATTGTGATGCAATTGGAAACTACCTTTTAGGAATTGTGATTGGCTGATATTATTCGAGATCATAATTCGCTAATTGGACCTTACGTACCTACTGAGGAAAGGAGTTTCCCGTTTTCATTAGAGGGTAGTGAAAAATGTCAAAACAGTGGGAGTAAACATTTATAAAGTTAAAGTCCATACTTTATATCTTACTAAATATTTTAAAATAGTAATTAACATTTATCTGTTTACTTTTCAGTACTATTTGACAATGTCTTCAATTCGCAATCCGCTTTCTACCATACTCGAAAAACATGTGTTAACCGGACCTAACTACCTCACTTGGCTAAGAAATCTGAAAATTGTCTTGAACTCGGAAAAGATTGCATATACACTAAATGAGTCGCCCCCTGATAAGACTCCGACTGACTGCACTCCTGAGGAATTGCAGACCTACAAGGATTGGTGTGACCATGACTTGAAGGCCAAGTGTTATATGCAGGCTTCTATGAATGATGAGCTGTAGAGGCGTTTTGAGGGTGCAAGGAATGCTGCTGACATTCATATGCACCTCAAGGAGCTCTTTGGTGAGCAGACTCGGCCTCTTAGGCATGCTACCGTCAAGGAGCTAATCACTCTGCGCATGCGAGATGGGGCCTCGGTCCATGAGCATGGCCTAAAGTTGATTGGACTCGTGGACAAGCTCGTTGGCATGGATTTGATCTTGCCTTCGGAGTTGACCACCGACATGTTGTTGTTGTCCTTGCCTAGCTCGTTTGATCCTTTTGTGGTGAATTTCAATATGAACGAGATGGAGCCGACCCTTGAGGAGTTGGTGAATATGCTTGTGACTTTTGAGTCCACTATCAAGAAAGAGAATTCGGTTCTTTATGTGGGTTCTTCATCTGGTACGAAGACTGATCCACGTGGGAAGAGGAAGAAGCGTTCTTTCCAACGTCCCAAGAAGAACGTGCCCTTGAAGAGGCAAGCTCCGAGTCCTGTTGTGGTAGCCACACCAGTGAAGGCTAACAAGACTGTTGATGTTTGTCATTACTGCAAGAAGCCTGGACATTGGAGGCGTAACTGCAGGGAATATCTTGCCCAGAAGGGTTCTGGAAACGGTATGTTCTATATTGAAGTAAACATTTCAATTAACTCTACTTCTTGGGTATTGGATACCGGCTGTGGCTCACATCTCTGTAATGATTTGCAGGTGATGGGAAGAAGTAGAAGGCTTAGAAAAGGTGAGACCTTTTTGAGGATGGGCAATGGAGCAAGGGTTGCTGCCAAAGCCGTAGGAGATGTTTACTTGCTTTTGAACAATGATTTTAAGTTAATTTTGAGAGATGTTTTGTTTGTACCCGACTTGGTGAAAAACATTATTTCCATTTCTATGTTGGACAAAGATGGATTTTCTTGTTTATTTAGCAAAGGTGTTTGCAACATTTACAAGAATGAATGTTTAGTTGGTACCGGGGAACTTGAAAACGATCTCTATAACTTAAAGTTGAAAGATATTCCACTAAACAATGTCCAAGCAATAACAACAACAAACAAGAGAAAACAAGATACTCTAAATTCGGCACAATTATGGCATGCTCGATTAGGACATATTTCCTTAAGAAGGATGAACAAGCTAGTGGGAGTTGGCATGTTTGATATGTCTGATATTAATGCTCTCACGACTTGTGAATCCTGTCTAAAAGGAAAGATGACCAAAATTCCCTTTAAGGGCCATGCGGAGCGAGCCAAAGGGTTATTGGATTTGATCCATTCCGATGTGTGCGGTCCGCTTAGCATCACCACTAAGCATGGACATGCCTACTTCATCACCTTTACCGATGACTTTTCGAGGTATGGGTATGTGTATTTGATGAAATACAAGTCTGAAGCCTTTGAAAGGTTTAAGGAATTCAGAAGTGAAGTAGAGAATCAGTTGGGACGAAGCATCAAGACACTTCGATCGGATCGAGGTGGTGAATACTTGAGTGCCGAGTTCCAAGAGTATCTAAGGGAGAATGGGATTCTCTCGCAGTGGACTCCGCCCGCTACACCACAGTTGAATGGTGTTTCGGAGCGTCGTAACCGGACTTTGATGGACATGGTTCGGTCTATGATGGGGTTCACGGAGTTGCCGCCATCCTTTTGGGGATATGCGCTTGAGACAGCGGCACTGTTGTTGAACAATGTCCATACAAAAGCAGTTGATAAGACACCATATGAGATATGGATGGGTAAGCCACCCAAATATTCATATTTTAGAATATGGGGGTGCCCTGCTTATGTGAAGCAGACAGTGGGAGATAAATTGGATAGTCGATCCATTTTATGCTACTTTGTGGGATATCCAAAGAATTCTGTTGGATATTACTTCTATCATCCCCAAGAAACAAAGGTGTTTGTTTCTCGGAATGCAACCTTTTTGGAAAGGGAATTTCTATTGAATAGAAAAGGAGAGATGATAGAAATCGAAGAAGTTCGAGAGACACCCACAATTGTTGAACCCACACTCGAAGAGCCAAGGGAGGAGATACAAGCTCCTAGAAGATCCGAGAGAGTCTCGAGACCACCTATAAGGTATGGTCTGCTTCTTGAAGAGGGCCATGATGAGCCTAACCATGGATGTGATCCAAGGACCTTCAAAGAAGCGTTATCTGATGCCGATTCATCCAAATGGCTTGAAGCAATGGAATCTGAGATGAATTCCATGCATTCGAACCAAGTGTGGAATCTCGTGGATCCACCTGAGGGAATTGTTCCCATAGGGTGTAAATGGATTTACAAGAGGAAACTTGGGGCGGATGGGAAGGTATTGACCTTCAAGGCGCGATTGGTAGCAAAAGGATATACTCAAAGACAAGGAGTTGACTTTGAAGAAACCTTTTCTCCAGTCGCAATGTTCAAGTCCATAAGGATTTTACTAGCCATAGCTGCATGGTATGACTATGAGATATGGCAGATGGATGTTAAGACAGCATTTCTGAATAGGGATATTAAGGAAGAAATTTACATGTCTCAACCCGAAGGGTTTACATCTGTCGGAAGTGAGCATATGGTATGCAAACTTCAGAGATCAATTTATGGTCTAAAACAGGCATCTAGGAGTTGGAACCTTAGATTCGATAGTACAATCAAAGAGTTTGATTTTACTAAGAATCCTGAGGAACCATGTGTGTATAAGAAGGTTAGTGGGAGTGCTGTGACATTCCTAGTGTTGTATGTTGATGACATTCTACTCATTGGGAATGATGTAGGAATGTTGCAATCAACCAAGATATGGTTAGCAAGCAAGTTCTCGATGCAAGACTTGGGTGAAGCATCTTTTGTATTGGGAATACAAATCTATAGAGATAGATCAAAGAGATTGCTTGGTCTCACTCAGTCCACATACATTGATACCATCCTGAAGCGATTCTCGATGGATGAGTCCAAGAGAGGACATCTACCAATGTGTCATGGCGTGTCCCTATCCAAGTCTATGTCTCCCAAGACTGATGCAGAGATAGCGGCGATGACCAGCATTCCTTATGCATCTGCAATTGGTAGCATCATGTATGGGATGATATCTACACGTCCTGACGTGGCCTTTGCACTTAGTGTAGTGAGTAGATATCAATCCAACCCTGGTCTTCCACACTGGAAAGCTGTGAAAGACATCCTCAAGTATTTGAGAAGGACCAATAAATTGTTCTTGGTCTATGGGGGTGGAGAACTGAAATTGGAAGGCTATACCGACTCTAGCTTCCAAAGCGATATTGATGACTCAAAGTCAACCTCTGGATTCATATTCATGCTCAATGGTGCTGCTGTCTCTTGGAAGAGTTCCAAGCAAGACAGTACAGCGGATTCCACCACTGAGGCAGAATACATTGCTGCATCAGCTGCAGCAAAGGAGGCAGTTTGGATAAGGAATTTCGTCCAAGAGTTGGGCGTCATTCCTAATGGAATTGCTCCTGTCCCGGTGTTTTGTGACAACACGGGAGCCATTGCTCAAGCAAAGGAGCCGAGGTCTCATCAGAAGTCCAAACACGTATTGAGAAAGTACCACATCCTCAGAGAGATCGTGGAAAGAGGAGATGTCATGATTGACAAAGTCGACTCCGCAGATAATGTTGCTGATCCACTAACTAAGCCTTTACCTGGACCATTATTCGAGAAGCATCGCGAATCAATGGGTTTGAAGCATATGGGTAGTTGGCTCTAGTGCAAGTGGGAGATTGTTAGAGTAGGTGCCCGTCGAGCCAAGTGTTGGCCGAGTGTTCACAATGAAACTCTATGTATAAACGATCTTTATTTTAATTATATTTGAAATTATTGTTTTGGCACATCTTTATCTGTATACCCATGCTAGTTGCATAGATAAAGTCCTTGAATATACAAATAGTAGAAAGAATATGAGATGCTCATATGATGAGTATCATGAAACTCATATTTGGAATACTGTATATTCTAAACAGTTCCTAGTCGATTCAGCCGCCGCTAAGAAGGATATAGGCCGCTCGAGTTAGAGACTAGTATCTGCGATGTGAGTACCATGTTTCATTGGTAGGGGACATTGTGATGTCCGAACATGCAGATAGGTGCTCCTTGTAGAGAGTGCACTGAACAACCCTCCATTAAAGGACTTTCCAAGTGGTTCTCACTTATCGAGTGGAAACGTCCTAGTTTATGGTTGTACACCATTAGTCCTTATGACCCGGGACAACATTGAGACTCTATGTGCTAGCATTGCACTTTGACTTGTTTACCGACTCTCAAGGGGTCATCAGGTGGCAAGGTTGGGTGTTCTGTCGAAACATATAGGAGTCGATGCATTGTAGTCGGGGATTCACCGCTTACCTTCGGGAATGGATATCCTATGTGTTCTCATGTGTATGTAGATTGAAATCTCTGATCAGAGTATGGTGGTAATTATGAAAGGGGTTTCATAGATTACACCATCGATGCAACTACGGCATGACACATAGTATCGATTCATTGACAACTCTCGATAAACCAATGGTTGTCGAATCGGTCGGGATATATGAGTTGAAGGGACCGTACTGTACGCTAACCATAATTGAATGGTTCTTGCAGGCACTATCATTTGATACCTAGGGAATCATGTAAGCGATGCTGCTAGGCGTTTAACATGATTGGTTGGGTACCATCAGACTTTAGTTCTGACGTTCTTGTTATCAAGGAGTTGATAAGTAAGAATGGAGCAATTGGGGTATGCTCATATAAGGACATGTTTAGTCCGAATCACATGGAGATGTGAACCCACGGCTAGTTGTATCAATGAACCATTGAGGGCCACACAAGTGCTGGCTTTCTAGATCCCGTTGAGAAGTAAAATTAGTTCAATGTGTTAAACGACTTATAAAGGAGTTTATAAGTGTAAGGAAAAATAGAAGTATGACTTCTATGAGAGAAATGTAAATTTTAATTTATGGAAGTGTTCCTAAATTAAAAGTTGGCCAATTGAATAATGTATTTGAAAATTGTGATTTTCATAAACATTATTATGGACTAAATTAAATTAATTCAAGTGTTGAATTAATTAAACACTAGTGGACCTAGTAGAGTCCAAATAATTAAATTAATTCAAGTGTTGAATTAATTAAATTATATTGAGTCTTGTAGAGCTCAATTTAAATTAATTATTTAACTAGTAGGACTTGGGTAAATTCAAGTAATGTTTAATTAGTCTCAAATATGTTTGAGATAATTAAATTTAATCCATGGTTTTTATTTTGATAATAAACCATATAATATGCATGCATGGGAGGTGAAGGGTTGGAGACAACTTTTGCAACTATTTCTAAACACACTATGAATGTCATTTTGGTGTTTTATTGTATTTCCTACACAAATCTATGGTGGCCGAAATTTATATGCTAAAATCGAAATTTTTTGTGCTTCCGTTGCATTTCCGGCCACCGTAACCAATCCCCTTTCACAACCCACCCCATAATTTGAGTTAGCATCACACGTCCCTCACCCCAACAAATTTTCAAGGACTCGTTTTTCTCCTCTCAATACACGGCAGACACGATTTCTCTACAAGGACTCGTCGTCGTTCTTCGATTCTTCAACATTTATTCGTGCGTTAAGTACGCAAATGCACACCATATTCTTCTCTTTACTCATCCATCACACCATAGTATTTATTTAATTGTGTCTTGAATGAAAAACAAGTCTCACCTATGAATATTTTCGTTTATGGATATTGTGTGAAATTTTAAAGAATGTGTTTTGATCCAAATCATGATTTAAGAATCATTAGGAGTTGAAAGGGCAGTGTTTTACACGTTTTAAGAATCCTAGAACACACACAAACACGCTGCACACGCACACAAAAAAGCTAGAACCATCTTCACGTTTTGTTGATCAAAGGGCTCGGTTCAAGGGTTTTTGTTTGCATGGCTTGGCTTGGGTCATGGCTGGGGCTTGGCATGGGTCAGGGAAGGAGTCCTAGCCATACTAGGACTCGAGGGTCACGGCTTGGGAGGATTCCTAGCAAGCTAGGACTCCACCCGAGAAGCATCGTGCGTGCGCGCAAGGGTGCAGCCACAGAGGGAAGGAAGGGCTCGGCCAGGGGGCTTCGGGCTGGGCGAGGTTAGTTCCTTAAGGTCTTTGGAGGGTGCACAAGGGTCTGCTTCAGGGACTGGTCCAGTGGTTAGAGTCCGAAGCGGACAAACGTAGAGTCCTATCGCCTTGGGGCTCTCGACCGATTGCTCATCTGTTTTTGTGGCTTCGGTTTTGAGCTTGGGGTAAAATTCTAAGAGATCTAAGGGTTCACGAGTGTCCAAGGGAGGGCTGGTTCGAAGTTCGCTTAGGCTGGCTCGAGGTGGCTCGATAAAAACGTAAGTATGGCTCGTGGTTGGTTAATTGGCTCAAGACTTAGGGTTTTCTTTCTTTGTTTAAATTCGAAACGTGGCTCACGGGGGCGAGTCATGGTTCACGAGGGTTAAATAAATAAATAAAAAGTCTAAGTTTTTAATTTGGGAATTTTATATTAAATTTTGATTTAATTCGGGATCAAAACGCGTTAATATGTTATAATTAAAGAATATATTAAAAGCCATTGATTTATGCTAAATAAAAATACGAGAAAGTTAATGTAAGCTTAAATAATTATTTGGGATGGTCTAGAGTCAACGGAATTAAGAAAATGTCAAAAACGTGAAATTTTACGTCTAGGGGTAAAACGATAATTTTACACCTGAAAATAAACAAATGTCATGACAGTGTCCTGAATATTATATTATATGTTAATATGATTATTTTGCATGTTTATGGAATTTTATGATGAACGGTAACGTTAAAAGACATGTTGCATATTTGGTTAAGAAAAATGTTGTATGCATGCTTAATTTTTATTAAGTGATGAGAATATTAAATGTTGAAGGAAGTGAAGTAATTGTGACTAATACGCTGATACGATGATACAATGATATGTTAATACATAGACCAAGGCTCAGTTGACTGGTAAGAGTGTCGCTGATGTCCCCACCGCCCAGTACTGTGGTTACATGTAGATTGATCCATCACCCCAATACGAATACGAATAGAAAAGTCACAATTAACGATCCGAATTCAACGAAAATGAATACGGATATGAATATGATGATTGCAAATATGTTTATGATGAATATGAATAAGTTTATGATAATATGAAAATGTTTATTAAAAATGTTTATGTTTAAGTTTATGTATGATCATAAAAATGTTATTTTACGTAAAAGTATTTTCACTATTGCATGTGATCTGTATACATATTTTTTGTTATAAAGATTACCGTGTGTTGAGTCTTTAGACTCATTATGTGTAATTGATGCATGTGATTACGATAATAATGATAATGGAGGTCTTGATAGTTGATCTAACTGGACTGAAGGTGCACATAACCCGAGGACCAGCGCTAGTTTTCCGCACTAGTTTATGATTTATGATTTTTAAGATTATGTTAAAAATATTTTATGAATTTGATTATGTTTTGAGTGGTTTTTGAGAAGTTGTTAGTTTTAGCAGTTTTGCTAAGTTAGGATATGCATACGATTTACAGTTTTAATATTCAAACTATTTTCCTTTAGATTTTTAAATGTTAGTTGGTTGTTTTATTTTTAAAAAAATGGTGCAAAATACTTTATAAACATTTATATGTAATTCGGCCGAGTGCAAGTGTAAAAACAAAAAAATATATAGTATTTTTTTAAAAAACGAGTAGTGGACGTTTCAGCTTTAGTTTACATAAAGGGCCTTATAATTAATTAATTAATCACCAACAATCTAGGCCCATTAAGATATTATAAATTCCCAACAATATTAAAAATATTTGGTGCCACTTGTTTCTATCACCGTAAACCCGAAACTTCTTAGTTTCTAGCAAACGTTTGCTATTGATTTCGTCCCTTACTATAAATAGATTCACCGCTTTCCTATTTTGGATTACTAAGTCCCATGCTTCTAGAAATATAAACCTTATAAAAATTGTCCCAGTTTCTCACGCCTTTGCCGTACATCGCGTATTCGACTGGAGAAAGCTCATATTCATAACATTCGGTCAAATAAGCATTAAATCAAGCCAATACTTAAACATACTTCTAGACTATTCATTTAAATAAATTCAAATAAATTTTCATGCATGCATGGGGTTAATGTGTTTGGGTTTTTGAGCGTTACAATACCCTCCCCCCCTCCTTAAATAGAATTTTGTCCTCGAAATTTGTCTAGTTTTGATTATTGAAAGTTGAGCTTCCCTCATTCCCTTCATGCTTAATTCTCTTGGCTTAAATTTTGCCCTCTATTACACATTCGCTACGTACTCTAATATGCTATCGTCCATTTTTATACATTTATACCAAATTTCTTGATCTCAAGGAAATCAAAATTTTAATTAACTCTACGTCCTCTATCAATTATAAATCCTAAACTACCTTAATTATAAGTTAGTTTACCTTCCCAAAGATTACTTTAATTGATTGACTTTATCTCAAGTAATCCTGATTGTATAATTTAATTGGACCAAACTTATTTTTATTGCCAAAATTAGTTTCGATCTATATTTATCCTATAGTATCCATGATTATAAAACACCTTAATGACTGGTACTTACTAAAACCTTATTCTTGTATATACCCAACATATTGTCCTTAACATCATCATCAATATATATATATATTTTTTGAACTCCCAAGCATTCTAAGTACTTAAACGATACAAGTGTATTGAGCCACCCTTTCATATTATGACTTAATTCTAAATCCGCTATAAAATCAAACACCTAAAACTAACCTCGGAACTAAATATTATGTCAAATGTCCTTATACTCAGAAAAATCTTAACACACTAGGAAAGAAAATTTTTATTCACCTTCCAATATTATTTATTATGCTACTCTTTCCTCGATTCTTATCTAGTTGTTATCCCAAAAGGTAAGTAATTTCCTTATCCCGGAAAAGTCCTTCCTCAACTTATTGTAGTCAAAATAATACAAAGTCTTACATATCCCAATTTAAGTGTTCAGCATTTTTAAGCATCCAAATTTAATATTCACAAGGTTAGTCATTGACCCAAAAATAATTCTTATATTGGAGCCTGAAAATTGATCCATGGAGTTTCAGTTCCATATATTCCCATAAATCTCAAAGTACGCAGAACCTAGCATCGACAAATCATAAATTATTTGTCTAATAAAACATACTACATAATCCCAATACCTATTTCCAATTGGTCCCAAAATAAATGTATTATAGTAACAACTATACTCTTCATCACCAATTAGAACTTAGATTCCCAATTTCATAATCTCAAAAAAATAACTATTTTATGACACTACAAGTTTTTTAATAACTTTAAATATTTCCCAAAATGAATCCATCCTTATAAGGTTGAGCGAAAAAGTTCAAGATTGAGGTTTCCGGACCATAGAAATCACAACAATTGCAGTGTCAACCCAAAATGAAATTCTTTATTTTAACTTACTTCCCACGTTTCACAATTACCTTGTATGGTTCTGAAATAATATCTTTCTCAAATCTTATAAACTGAAGTTTATGAGAAATATACGAACTCCGATATTCTTAGTTTGTATTCCTCGACTCCTTCATAACAGTACTTCCACAGTTTTATTACAAATACCATAATATAAACGAATTCCATTCATTTATTTTCTTCTTTAGTCGTTTGACCCCCTTAAATATCTTATTAAAATTAAATTTTGAAATCTAAAATACTAACTCCCCAAACTTTCCGATACAATAACCATTATTGATTAAATCTTATTTTTAATATTTCCATCTTTTGTGTTTCATGACATACACTTATAACACCTATAATACAATTGTAATTCTCTATAATCCACTATGATACCCAAAAAAATTATTAATTTGACGAATCTTACTTTCTCACCAAAATCACTAATACAAATATTTCTCGTTCCTCCTAAGACATCCTCATACTTACATATCTGTCTAATTTGCTCAATCAAAATTTCTTATGTAACACTTAATTAGTAATTTACTTGCTGACTACATTCAAATAGACCATTTTTTTATTTTTCGGAAAGTTGCAATCTATATGACAAAGTTCTCGGATTATTCATTAAGACTAAATTATCGCATTCTAGTCCTCTCAAACTATCGAATTTAATAAAAAAACGGCTCTCATAGCTTTTTAAAATTGTTAAAATGACCCCATAATTTTCCTAAAATTGCAATCAAGACCCAAAATTCTCGAATTCTCAAATTTAGCCCCAAATTTTTGCATTTAGCCCTCCAAGTTTTTGAATTCATACAAATAAGCCCCTATAATTTTGAATTATAGCAAAATCACCCTAAATATTTCCAAAAACTTGCAATTAAGTCCTGTAATTTATTATAATCAAGTCCCTATGTTATTGATTCCTAAAAATTCAAACCACAACATCACTTCGAAATTCTGTTCCTATACAATGTAGAATTTGAAACAAGTAATCCTAAATCATCAAGTTCAATTCGCCTCAACTTAATCTTAGGTAGTGTAAAATTCGAGATACCGAAAAACTATATTATCCTCACGTCTCTGAAGCATAATTGTACACACCGTCTAAACAACGAAACCAACATGCATTTAAAAATAAAAGTCATCTAACATTTATCATCGACAGTCATAAATTCTAGTACATCTAAAAAATTAAAGAAATAATAAGATAATAAAAATTTAAAACAATAAAAGTTACAGACATTGATGTGAGACTTCTCGAGCTCCTTGGAAACAGCAGCAGCAATAACCCGCTTCAAGAACCAATGCTCTGATACCAACTGAAACGACCCTACTGATAAATTCATTTAATTTACCCTAGTTTTTTTCTAAACCACGCATAATTAATTCATCATAAAGAAACTAGCATAAATAATCCAATAAATGAATTCCATAATATCCAAAACCATTCATGCAAAATAAGTAAATAAAGAATTAAAAAAGTCTAAAATTCAACTCAATAAATTCTAGCATCCTATCACTCTGTAAATAAAAACAATAATCGATAAATTCATAAAAAAGTCTTTAACGTTTGCGGAATTTCTAGGTCTTCGGGTATGCACTGCACTGCGCCTTTCGAATTACTCGATACTCCGCACCTCATGACTCAACATCGTCATCACATGTAACCATTCAAACCTAGTGAGTCTAATGTGTGGGGCCCTTAACTCCTAATCATTATTGCAACACAATCTGATTAAGGTTAATTAATTACAACGGAAAATGATTTTAAATTTTCTTCACAATGAGCCAAAAAACGTGTCAACTGTAATTATAATACTAAAAATATTATAAAATATAGTCTCGTCGATCTCAATCACAATATAAAACTAGCCCACACGTAATCCAAAACAACTACAAACAAACAAACTCATACTCCTCGGGACATGCCCCAGTATATAAAGACATATACATATATACGGGGATAGACCACTAAACCCCAGCTCAAACTATGACTCCCTCCAGAAGTACCCTCTCCGGTTTAATGATATCTTGGAGTACCTGTCATTGTTCACACACAAAGACAACAACAGCCCCATCGGTGATGAGCAAAGGTCATTCTGAAACAAGAAAAATATATATCACAAGTATCTAAACAATGATATATGATATGCAATGCATGTATGTCGTAGAGGTATCAGGTCAAATTCTCATCTACTAAGCACATGTCAGAATCAATCGAATCGCTATCAAATCAATGCTCGAGCTGGCACACCGACCTCAGTCAGGGATACTCGTATGATAGCGTCGAAAAAACGCCATTAAATCCCAAATCTCAATCAATCATCGGGGCCACTAATGACTATGTTTTAAGGTCCACATAATGCCAAACATATCATCGTGTTCAGAAACCCCAGAATCAAATCCAATCATATCAGGATATCCAAGGATCATAGCTCAACGTGCATGTAATGTATGCCACATCAACTCAGAAAATAAGGCATATAGACATGTATTCTCAATACAATCAATCAAACATATATCATATAATACAGATACCTGTCGTATGATACTTGGTCGCAACATACCTCAATTCTTCGTTCTAGTTGATATAGCTTGCAGATATCAGTATACTAATCTATCTACGTCAACAACATATTCATTTAAATCAATAACATGATTTAAATTCAACAATATAAGTTTCAAATATCTTTTGAAACTTAGAAATTTCATATCAAATTGAAATCATAACATAATTCACTTCCGACTTCAAAACATAGTTTCATGTCGGTTATTCTACCGCATATATAATCAGAATTAATAACAACTGAAAAATAATTCTTCAATATCCGCCGAACGATTAAAATTCTCTAATTATAATAAATTAGGAATAATTCAAAATAATATCACTATAATCATCTCTTCTTCGTTAAAATCATACAGTATTCAACAATCTTTAATTTCTGTATGATTTAACAATTTATCGGATTTATTCCAGAAATCGACAAATTTCAAACATCAACAAAACTATAAAATTTATACCTCAAATCGAAGACCTCGTGTCAACGATTTCAAAACTGAAGTCGATTCGATTATTGGATAAACCGATAAGTCGCAAGATCAAAAAGAAAAAAAAAATCGAACACTCTAATCTCGCTCACCTCTCTATCCTCTGTCAATTGAATTATACACATGTTCATGACTTTCATATTTATCTTTCCTTTTTTAATTATATTATATTAATATTAATATTATTATATAATATAATATAATATATAATATTTACCATTATAACGCCGGTATATTCCTTTGGACCAGTCTAACGATCAAATATTCCAAAGCTCAAGACATGAAACTTCTATATCTTTGAGTTTTCAACGTTATATCCAAATTTCAAATCATTTGGACTTCATATGACGAAGATATTTCACTAATTATTATTATACCCTTAAAATTAATTCATTTTTTTCAACTTATTTAGGAAAATTCCATAAAAAAAACTGAATATTTTTCAAATTATTTACAAAAATGATATCAATATTATTTTATTCTCGGGGTCTCACATTTCTCCCCTAAATTAAAAGATTTCGTCCTCGAAATCTCAAATATCTCTATATACATAACATTGACAAACATATAATATGTCACCAATTATAGTACATATTAAAACTAAAATCAGTAAAAAGATCACTATACGTTGAATATAATGGAACAGGTGGAATAGAATCAAACAAGTGTGGATATGATTCTCGCATCTTGCTTTTCGATTCCCACGTTGACTCCTCTACATCATGTCGTGTCCATTGCACTCGAACTAGCGAAATCGATTTATTACGCAATACTTTCTCCTTCCAATCCATAATGCAAACAAGTTGTTTAACATAGAAAAGAGAAGGATCAAGTTCAACATCATCAGGTGCAAGTACATGTGATGGATCTGGTTCATTTTTTCTCAACATAGAAACATGAAATACATCATGAATGGCAGATAAAGCTGGTGGCAATGCTAACCGATAAGCAAGATCCCCAACTTGATCAAGGATCTCGTATGGAACAACATATCGAGATGATAACTTCCCTCTCATGCCTTATCGAACAGTGCCTCTGAAGGGAGATATTTTCAAAAACACTTTATCACCTTTCTGGAATTCTAAGGTTCGTCTTCGTTTATTCGCATAACTCGTTTGACGATCCTTAGCAGCTTTCAACCGCTGTCAAATCAACTTAACCTTATCATCCATTTCCTGTATCATTTCAGGTCTAGCCAATTGTTTTTCACCAATTTCATCCAAGAATAACGTTGACCTATCGTCTCCCATACAAGGCTTCAAACGGTGCCATGCCAATACTGGTTTAAAAATTATTATTATAAGAGAATTCTACCAATGGTAAGGCATTTTGGCATCCCATTCTGAAATCCATCACAATCGCACGTAACATAGCATCGCAGCCCTTGGACGAACGAGGTAAATGAGTCATAAAGTCCATAGCAATATGTTCCCAATTCCACTTTGGGATTTCATGACTATGGAGTAATCCTCCAGGTTTCATTCTCTCGGCTTTTACTTGCTGGCAGACAAAACATTTCAAAATAAATTCAGCAATGTCCTTCTTCATACGTCTCCACCAGAATTGGGGTCTCAATGTCAAATACATATTTCAACCTCCAGGGTGAATACTGTATTTGCTACAATGTACTTCTCGAAGAAGGGCAGATTTCAAATTCCACCAGTCGACCGTTGAGTCGTAAAGAACCATCAGAAGAAATCTGGAATCCAGACTAATGTCCTGCAGATACAAGTTCTTTCAAATTTTGGATCTGAGCATCAATTTGTTGGGCCTTTCGTATTTTTGATATCAAGTTCGGCTCAATTTGCAATGCTGAGACAGTGAAAAAATTCCAATTCGAGAGAAAATTCCAACTAGAAGTTCATATATCCTCATGTACATTGTCGACGCAAACAGAAGCTAAAACAGAATCATGCACCTTACGACTAAGGGCATCCGCAGTAACATTCACCGATCTAGGGTGATAATGAATCTCACAATCAAAGTCCTTCAGGAGATCTATCCACCCACGTTGCCTCATATTCAAATCAGATTGAGAAGAGAAATTTCAGACTCTTATGATCTGAATAGATAACAAACTTCTCTCCATACAAGTAATGGCTCAAAATATTCAGTGCAAAACAAATTGCGGCCAATTCAGGATCATGAACAGGATAACGTGTTTCATGAGATTTCAATTGACGAGACGCATAAGTAACCACTTTTCCATGTTGCATCAGAACACAACACAAACCTTTACCAGACGTATCTGTACACACTACAAATCCACCGGTACCTGAGGTAATAGTTAGCACAGGTTCTGTGGTCAATTTCGTCTTCAATTCAAGAAAAATAGCTTCACATTCATCTGACCAAATGAATTTCTTATTCTTCAGTGTCAGTTGAGTAATAGGTTTAGCTATTTTCGAAAATCTTTCAATAAAACGATGATAATAACCAGCTAAACCCATGAAGCTACGGATCTCAGGAATATTCGTAGGTCTCGGCCAATTAAATACAGCTTCAACCTTAGCAGGATCAACAGATATGCCATGTATCGAAATGATGTGGCCCAAAAATACTACAATATCCATCCAGAATTCGCATTTGAACAATTTAGCATATAAATGGTCATTGCGAAGAGTTTGAAGTACTAGTCTCAGATGTTCAACATGCTTTTTTTTTGATTTCGAATACACAAAAATATCATCAATAAATACAATAACAAATCGGTCAAGATAATCTCGAAAGACACGATTCATTAAATCCATGAAAACAACAGGAGCATTCGTGAGACCGAAAGGCATAACCAAAAATTCATAATGGCCATACCTGGTACGAAAATTAGTCTTAGGCACATCTTCTTCTTGAACTCGTACTTGATGATAAACAGAACGAATAAAAATCTTAGAGTAAACAAAAGTACCCTGAAGCTGATGAAATGAGTCATCAATACGAGAAAATGGATACTTGTTTTTCACAGTAGCCCGGTTCAAGTGTCTATAATCAATACACATTCGCATAGTACCATCTATCTTTCGAGCAAATAAAACTGGAGCTCCCCAAGGTGGTACACTCGGTCAAATATACCCTTATCGAGAAGATCCTGTAATTGTTCTTTCAGTTATTTCAATTCCAATGGTGCCATGCAATAAGGAGCTTTAGAAATGGGCGCAGTCCCCGGTACAAGATCAATACTAGACTCAACTTCTTGATGAGGAAAAAAATCAAGAATCCCATCGGCAAATACATCGGGAAATCTTTCGCAACAGGAAATCAGATAAAGATGTCTCTTTTTTCGAGACATCAACAGCGTAGATAAGATAACCCTCATATCCGCTAGTCAAAATTTGAGACATTTCTACAGAGGATATCAATGAAATTTTAGCTTGGGAGACTTTACGATAAAAATTCCACTTGGGTCCATTAACAAGTCGAAATCGAACCACTCCATGAAAACAATCGACAATAGCTCGATTTGTCGTCAAATATCCATGCCAAAAATAAAATCAAAGTCGTGCATCGGGAGGACAATTAAAATCAGGAACATCACATTATCCTCGTATATCAATACACAATTCTGCACAACTTGCTAAGACAGAATAATCTTTCCTGCTGGCGTGGCTATCGACAATGTATCATACAACAGAGTACACATAATATCATGCAATGCAACAAATGCATGAGATATGAATGAGTGACATGCTCTTGTATCAAATAAATCACGTGCCAGATAATCGCAAAGCATGCAAATACCTGCAATCACACCGCCAGGAGCTTCTTTCGCCTGATCCTCGGTCATAGCATATACACTAACTTGAGGAGGGATTTGAGCAGTCTGACCACCCGGTCCTCGATATCGTGGAACATTCGACTGGTGGAAATAGGGAAAAGCAACAGCAGGTCTCATCATTCTTGGACAACCTCTAAATCCTAGCTGGGTTTGGGAAGAAGTCGTACCCCTGTTAGGACATACTCGAGAGAAATGGCCTTCCTGTCCACACTAATAACAAGTACCAAACATACCTTGACACTGTTCGATAGAATGTTTGTCTCCACAATGACTATAATAGAGAGCAATCACGGGACTCCCTCTCTGGAATCCACTGGAACTCGAAGAAGATGAAGAAACAGAACCAGGCTTCTTGAACTTCTTACCCCTTGGACGCAAAGTAGGCTGCTGAGCTGACACTGAAGGTGAAGGAGCGTACCGAGGACCTCCTCGCCTTAGTCAAGCTTCGGCGGCCTTGGCTCTTTCGACTGGCTCTGCATAGCTGGTAGGCAAACCAGAATGACAAAAGTATATATAGCAGGATGCAATCCATTCACAAACCTGTTATATTTCTCTTTTGCATTTGTAGCTACGTGAGGTGCATATTTCATCAACGTAGATAATTTCGAAGCATACTCTGTAACAGTCATCGTTCCCTGCTACAGACTATTGAATTCATTCTCCTGAGCAGTTTAATAAGAAAGAGGGGAATACTGCTCCAAAAACTGGGCCTTGAAGACATCCCAGGTGACTTCAATCCCGGCTTCTTTCAATCGAATCTCAGCGGCTCCCACAAAGATTTTGCTCCGTCTTCAATTAATAAAGGGAAAGCTTCATTCGCCGAGCCTTAGGATATTCAACAATATTAAACAGATGCTCAATATCCTTCAACCAGGCCTCAGATCTTTCTGCAATCGGTGGTTTCAAATCCTGGAATCGAGCCATCACTAAGTCCATGGACTTTCCTTCAAATTGTCCAACTATCCTCTCAATACTGCTACTCGAAGTTTCATTCGTGGGATCCATCTACAAATCAGAGGATGAATATCAAAAATCAATATCAATTTCACATCATCATCATCAACATCTCATTTCATCAATCTCATCAATAACTTACTCAAACTAAATCAAGTAGGAGCAAGTAATACAGATAAATCAAACACAAACGCACAATTCATTTGTGCCTATTCAAGTGTGCAAAATACTCAATCGAACATTCCCAGCTATGCTCTGATACCACTCTGTGTGGGGCCATCAACTCCTAATCATTATTACAACACAATCTTATTAGGTTTAATTTATGACAATGGAAAACGAGTTTAAATTTTCTTTACAAGGAGCCAAAAAACGTGTCGAATTTAATTATAATACTAAAATAGTATATAATATAGTCTCTTCGATCTCAATCACAATATAAAACAAGCCCACACGTAATCCAAAACAACTACAAACAAATAAACTCATACTCCTCGGGACATGCCCCGGTATAGAAAGACATATACATATATACTCGGATAGACCACTAAACCTCAGCTCAAACTATGACTCCCTCCAGAAGTATCCTCTCCGGTCTCCTGATATCATGTAGTACCTGTCATTGTCCACACACAAAGACAACAACAGCCCCATCTGGGGTGAGCAAAGTTCAATCTGAAACAACCACAATATATACCACAAGTATCTAAACAATGATATATGATATGCAATGCATGTATGTCGTAGAGGTATCAGGTCATATTCTCATCCACTGAGCACATGTCAGAATCAATCGAATCGCTATCAAATCAATGCTAGAGCTGGCACACCGACCTCAGTCAGGGATACTCGTATGATAGCGTCGAAAAAACGCCATTAAATCCCAAATCTCAATCAATCATCGGGGCCACTAATGACTAGGTTTTAAGGGCCACATAATGCCAAACATATCATTGTGTTCAGAAACCCCAAAATCAAATCCAATCATATCAGGATATCCAAGGATCATAGCTTAACGTGCATGTAATGTATGCCACATCAACTCAGAAAATAAGGCATATAGACATGTATTCTCAATACAATCAATCAAACATATATCATATACTACAGATACATGTCGTATGATACTTGGTCGTAACATACCTCAATTATTCGTTCTAGTTGATATAGCTTGAAGATATCAGTATACTAATCTATCTACGTCAATAACATATTCATTTAAATCAATAACATGATTTAAATTCAACGATATAAGTTTCAAATATCTTTTGAAACTTAGAAATTTCATATCAAATTGAAATCATAACATAGTTCAATTCCAATTTCAAAACTTAGTTTCTTGTCGATTATTCTACCGCTTATATAATAAAAATTAATAACAGCTGACAAATAATTCTTCAATCTCAATCCAAATATTAAAATTCCCTAATTATAATAAATTGGGAATAATTCAAAATAACATCACTATAATCATCTCTTCTTTGTTAAAATCATACATTATTCAACAATCTTCAATTTCTGTATGATTTATCAAGTTATCGGATTATTCCAAAAATTGACGATTTTCAAACATCAACAAAATTATAAAATTTATACCTCAAATCAAATACCTCGTGTCAACAATTCCAAAACTAAAGTCGGTACGTCGATTAGATAAACCGATAAGTCGCAAGATCGAAAAGAAAAAAAAATCGAAACTATAATCTCGCTCACCTCTCGATCCTCGGTCAATTGAATTCTACACATGTACGTGACTTTCATTTTTATCTTTCTTTTTTTTTCAGAGCCATGAAAATAGACTGGTTAATAATTTAGCACATTTATTCAATGAATACTTTTAGTATGAAAGAAACTGTTCAAAACAGTTTAAATGAATAATATGATTTACTTGAAAATTTAGATTTATTAAATAAATAGATTATTCATAAGATAGAATCTAAAATGATCTATAAGTTAGGAAACTTTGAAAGAATTGGTTTCAAACAGGTAGTTAAAACTATAGAATCTTCCGTACCTCTTCATAATGAAGAAATGGTTATTAGATTATTAAATAATAAGGATATTTTACCTTATAGGAAAAATTACAGATATATTTAATATAAATTGCCTTTAGACCTTTAACTTTAGAAGGTTTACCAGAAATCTTATAGCAGCTTTAAGAGATGGTAGAAATTTAAATTGGAAACAATCCCTTATGGGAATAATTCAATCTAGTCTGGCACATGGTCCAGTATATTTTGATGTTTATGTTAATTTATCATTATTTTTGTCTGATATAAATATCTTAAACTCTTTAACATTAAATGTTAAAAGACATGGTTATAATTATACTCCTGGAACATAAGTAATATGTATCTGTTATCGTATTTATTATAAACCATTATTTACACTAAATCATATGTATAAAAGAATAGATAAAAAAATTAAATGAAACTATTCTTATAGAAACTAATTTTAATAGATATAATATTACAACTCGTAATCTATAAAATGGGAAGAAATAGAATTTCCAGAAAATTCGATAATTGAACAAGTTGTTCCTTGAAATCCTATAATAAATATGGATTTACAACAAGTCATACAGACTAATGTGGGATCTGTTAAAATACAATTTAATAATGAACAAAGAATACAGACTAATGAAGGATCTGTTCAGATATAGTTTAATAATGAACAAAGAAGATTATTACAGTCTTCAAATTATGCTAGATCAAGATGTATTCATTATTTTATTTCATCTCTAGATTATATGCTTGATATGCCACAAACTTCTAGAACATCTACTTCTCAAGTATGAGAAGATATAGAATCTACTGATACAGTAGATGATTTAATTATAAATCAAAATAATATTGTTCGTAAAAGTAAATTTCAAAAAGTTAAAGAAACTGATACAGTTTCAGATATGAATTTTAGTTTTTAATGGATAGTAAATCAAAAATTGATTTTACTTAAGATTCTATAGCTAGAGCCAAGATTAATGCAAAATTTTATTTACCCAAATGAGAATATTTCAGAGATTGGTATTTTAAAAGTTTCTCTGAAGAAGAATTTGAGTAAATTGTTTCAGAATTTTTATAAATATTGTGAAAATCAAAATAAATTAATACTTTTTGTTCCTTGGTTTTTTAAAACATTTATCATAGATTATATTTCTATACTTGAAAAAAATTATAAACTTTCCTCAGGACAGATTCAAAAATCTGTTTACCCTCCTCAACAATTTTTATTATAGAAAAAAATAAAACAAAATTAAATTATACTGCTTTTTCAAAATTATTTGACAATGATATGTTACAAATAACTGTTAAACATATTAATCGGATAATTGAAAAACAAAATTATACAAATTTATATCTTACGATAATAAAAGAAGAAATAATTTCTCTAAAAGATCGTATTGATAAAATTATTTTGGCTATTAATCAAATCAAACCAGATGTTCATCTACAAGAACCAGAAACTAATATTGTTTCTATTACTACTTCTTCTATACAATCCCCTCCTGATATAAAGGATTTTAAATTTAAATCTTCTGTTTCTGATATAGAAAAAATATTAGAAGAAAAATTTTAAAATCTTAATTTAAATACTCTTAATGAAGATTTTGAAAAAATTAATAATTTCTCTGATGAAGAAATTAATAAAATTAAATGGACAGATAGACCTACTCAAAATAAATATTAGTATGATAGACCTATTCCTATGGATGTTCTTATTGAAGAACAAGAATACATATTTTCCAATAATTATAAGGGAAAAGTATTTATGAATGGAATATTGATGGTTTTAGTGATAAGCAGATTTATAATACTGCTCATAGAATGCTCATGTATAGTACTGTATGTAAAACATCAGGTAATACTGATAAAAATATTACTAAAATGATAATATTATGATTTACTGGCCAACTTAAAGGTTGGTGAGATAAATATTTACATTACTCTCATAAAGATGAAATTTTTAATTCAGTAAAAATTGAAAATAATATCCAATCAGAAAATGTAGTATATTCATTAATAATGACTATGATTGAACATTTTACTGGAAAATTCACTGATAATAGTGAACAAATTAGAATTTATTAAGTAATTCAAAATGTAAAACACTTATTGATTTTAAATAGTACAAATATGCCTTTTTATCTCGTATATATGAGATACCAGAATGTAATAATAGTCTTTGGAAAGCCAAATTTATAGATGGCTTAACTTTCTTATTTACTGAAAGGGTTAGAAAAGTATTAAGAAAGGATGATATAAATATTCCTTCTGAAAATTATTCTTATGTTAAATTAATAAGTACCTGTATTCAAGATGGTTTAGCTCTCTATAATGAATAAAAATTAAATAATCAAATTAAAAGACAGAATTTACTAGAGAAAAAACAATAAGGTAATTTTTTTTTATCAATTTGGTATGGACCTACCTAATAAAGGTAAAAAAGAAAATTAAAGATAAAGTTGAAAAATTTTATAAGAGAAGACATTTATCTGAAAGACAAAAAGAGAAAAAGAAGAAAAGAAAAGAAAGCTGTGATTTACGGAAAGCAGAAAAATACAAAAATAAATTAATAATTTGTAGAAAATGCGAAAAGCCGGGACATTATGCTAATCAATGTTGGGCTAAAAACAAAATTAATAATTTAGATATAGACGATAATCTAAAAGAAACATTATTTAAAATAATAATGGATTCGAATAATAATTCTGTGGGGACCCGAACTTAATTCAATTCTTAATCACTCTCTGGGAATAATTAGTCAATTAAAATAAACAGGGTCTAAATTTTTTTTTTAAAATACAAGAGTACGCAGCATATGAAATAAGTCCTATCTCATTTACAAGATCAATATCCAGATCTAAGTACAAGTCTTGTACAAACGTATATCATAATATCTACTGTTTCTTCACCACAGCTCAGGTGATGTAACAGATATACTCCTAAGTCCGGATCTCCACGCTAACTGTCATCTCTCATCCTCTTCTTGACTCTGATCCAGCCCCACCTGTTGTCATGCACACATACAAAACAAGACAACAGTCGGATAACTCCGGTGAGAATTACATCCCAGTATAAACAATGTAACCATGCAATCATATAAAAGCATATACAAAAGCATATAAGACATATTCATAACATGTATCAAATCAGAAACATAAATCAATATCAAGCAATGAATCACACTCAGACTCAGACTTGACTCAAACAACGCGTCGTCTCAGACTCGACTCAACTCTAACCTAGGGATCCCGATGTCTGGATAATGGTAAATATACCGAATCTCAGTCGATAGGAATGAATCAATCCCTAAACGGCATCGATATAATTTATATATCCAGTGTCTGGGCGAAACAGCCGCAGAATTGACGAATCAGTCAAGAATTAAGCGAATCAGCCAATAACTAGACGAATCAGCCAGTAATTAAGCGAATCAGCCAAAGTTTAGACGAATCAGTCAATAACTAGACGAATCAACCAATAACCAGACGTATCAGCCGGTGACTTGGCGAATCAGCTAATGACTAAACGATTCAGTAGTCAATACATGCAGTGGCTATAAATCAATATACAACAAACATCAATCTCGTCAATTACAAATATCAATGTAATAAACTAAGTATGTGGTTTAGAGAAACTCGAGTCAAACCTCATTCGAGTTGTGCAATCCCGACACAACATTAATTTATACCTTTCTTTCTGTTACTCTGACTCTGTCGAAGTCTCGAACTCCAACCCTGTCAATACTCAGTCTGACCATAACAATATCGAGGGTCCTGTATCAATACATCACTCAATCAATACTGGATATAATCAGAATTCAATCAAATTCTGTTTCAACAACCTAACGACATAATCTCAATATATCCAGCCATATCATATCAGTCAGATATTAATTCCAACATCTCATAAGCAATAACAACTCAATTCTGATATCAAATCGACTCCAAACTACTCCGAAAATCATAAAAATTCCATATGGTATTTGTTCTTCAGTCCGGTTTTGATTATACGATGTCTAACATGACAAGAACATCATATATGAATCCTATCAGATTCTGACAATACCATAATTTCAAAACATATCAAAACGTAGTAAAACTTACGTCCAGTCGTAGCCTACGTCGATAAGAACTCAGTACCGAAGTCAGATTCAAAATCAGACGGACGGATTTTGCACGATTGAAATTTGAATAGTAAGGACCAACACTTCCCTCACTTTTCCTTTTTCATTCTGAAGATTATAACGTATGTATATATATATATATATATATATATATATATATATATATATATATATATATATATATCTCGCGCATGCAACAACACAAGTGTCAAGTTTTCCTTTTGCATGACTCGCTCTCGGGCGGTTAAAACTTACCGCTCGGGCGCGGCAGTTTCTGTCGAGATGCTCAGCCGAACATCTCCTGGCGCTCGGGCGGTAATATTCTACCGCTCGGGCGCCAAACATTCTGTCCAAGAAGTAAAATTGGCGCTCGGGCGGTTCTTTTCTACCGCTCGGTCGCGAGATATTCGGCCTAACATCTTGAGATATTCGGTTCAACATCTTGGCTTAAAATAAACCAACGCCCGGCTTCTTCATTTGAGCTCCTACAACCTCAATTCTGTCAATTAATCAACGTCTGATTACAATAATTAAATCTCGGGCATTACAAATTCTGATAGTGAAACTGAGAATTCTTCCTAATCTTATAATTCCGAAGAAATTATAGATAATGAATCAGATATTTCTGATTTAGAAGAATGTAATAATTGTATACAAGGAAAATCTTGTATTAATCATATAGAATATAATAATGATAAAAATGATGATTTTTATAAAATTATGTCAAAATTTCAAGATTTAAATATTAACGTTTTAATTGACAATAATATTCTAGAATTCCTTAAAATGATTAAGGATCCAATGTTGATGTAAAGGCCCTAAAACTTCTCGGTTTAAAATTTGCGGAAAATTAAAAATTTTCTTTTTAAATGAACTTAAATGGCCTTACTCATAAAATCCACTGATGAATCGAGTCCAATGTTTAAAAATAAAAGCAGCGGAAGAAAATAATTGTTTTCCAACAACAACAATTTAAAAAAAAAGTTTGATGACTGATAAAAATTTAGTTTGCGGAATAAAATGAACTCTGCTGCACTGAGGTCCTCGGGTGCCACTACTGCCGACCCAAGCTAGCTCACTGGTCCCCCCGCCCTCGGCCCTGGCCTCATCAGTACCTACAACAATCAAGTCTAGTGAGTCTAAAGACTCAGCATGCATATATCGCAGGTAACGAGTAAAAATCTGAAGTAAAATATGCATGGGATAAAATATCATGCCATGCGACATGCTGAAAATAATCTGTACTGCGCAATTATAATACGTGCATGCTGAACTGATAATCACAGTAAAAATAATTGCTCCTTGGAGCCTGCACTGAAATAACTGATAAAAATTTTCTGTTGAGATTATGTTTTACGCCTGTGGCCACTGCACTAAGCTGAACTGATCGGTAACTGACTACCGGGGAGCCTGAAACTGAGCTGGCGGTCACTGAAGACCCGATGGTACCAACCTGAACTGAGCGGTCACTGAAGACCCGATGGTACCAACCTGAACTGAGCAGTCACTGGCGACCGTATAAATAATGCTCCCACATAGTGAATGAACCACAAGCCATATCGCATAAATCTCAAAAATAATCATTTTCTGTTTTCATGCACGTAAAATAATTAACTGACGATAATGAAAATATCCTGAAATTTTACCAACTGGAATGGATCGTCCCCAGGCTCGCTGCGACCTAAATATGCCATAAAATATGCAATGGATTTTCTTTGGCAAATTGATGAAATTAAATTTCTAAAATGCGACAAATACTTCTAACGACCTCGTATTTAATCATGACTTTAAACCAACCCGAACCAACACTGAACCAACGTGACGTCATGATTAAAATACGCTTAAAATTATGAATTTATGCTCCTAAAATTATGAGGGTCGAAATCTAGGTGAAATGGAGGCCAAAACATGAAACACTCTATCGAGAGTCAATTTGGCAAATCGCACCGTAAATTCTCGAACGACCTCAAAAATGATCCGAATCACGAACGGTCGAAAACATGACCTTCCTAACTCAATGGGGCACTGTCCAGTCCAAGGCCATAGGCTAAAAGCCAACCAAGAACTCAGACGAGCCCTCGCACCGGCACAGCAACCTGCTGTCAAAAAAAAATCCAGCAGCTGTGTAGTGCGTAGTGTCTTGCTTTGATCGATGTCTTGCGTCGTTCCAGTGGCCATTAATTTACCGTGGCACGACCTAGACATCTTGGGGTGTGGTATGGACCGTGGCTAAGGGCACAAGGCCGAACCAGATCCACACCAAGCCACAAAAACGAAATGCAAACCTGCTGTCAAAAATGAAGGGTCCGAGAGGACACTTGTGTTGCTTCTGTCCAAACGACTTGGGACATGGCTCAAGCCACTTATGGCCGACTTGACCACGTCCTATGCTTGCTAGGGAAGGGTCCTAGCCATGGCTACTGGCCCTAGGCCAGCCATGACTCGAAATCTAACCCAAACAAGCCAAGACACACCAGCTGTCAAAAACCGAAGGGGCGAGAAGGGGAGGGGCTGTTGTGATGTTTTGTTTAAAAACCGAGGAGCCATGGACCGAGCCACCAAAAGGACGACTTAGTCACGTCTTAGACATGCTAGGGAAGTGATCTAACCATGGCTATAAGCCCCTGGGGCAGCCAAGATCAGATCTCTTCCCATGACAACAAAACTGAAATTTGAAGCACAAAAATGACAGCAAAGGGGAGTTGCTGTCATCTCGATTTCTCTCATGCATGGGGGCTGATTTTAATGGACCAAAGTGGTCCTAATCCATCCTAGTACATGCCTAGATGTCGCCTTGGGATCCTGGAGTCGAGCCATAACCTGAAACTCACAAAAACAATACAACCGTGAAGCTGCCAAGGAAATAAAAACTGCACAGAATTTTTATATGCTATTGTTGTCCAAATTTCGGTTTTCATGCAAGAATTTCATGAGTTTGATGTAAAAATAATTTTACTACTATGGCTTGATTGAGGTTTGAAAGAGATCTAGACATGCCTGGATTCGTTTTAACTAGAAACGAAAAGAAACAACGACGACGCGACGCGGAGACGGAGCGCTTTTCCTTCCTTCTTTTCTCTCTTGAAGCACACGATTTTCTCCCTAAGAACACTACTGAAAACTCACGGTTTCTAGATCTGAAAGGGCTGCTCTTCTCGATCAAGGGAGAGGGGAGAAGGTGTTCTAGATAATGAGGGGGATAGGTGCAAGATAATAGGATCTTATCAAGGCCAAGTCTCCAACAAATTGTTTTTTAAAATTTAAAATCTCGAATGTTTGTTGCTAACAAATCTTTGGATGGCTCTAGAAGGAGATGGCCGATTATTCTAGTTAAACTAGACTAGGAAAAGCTCTAATAATTAATAAAATGTGCTCCCAAAAATCCTAGACTTAAATTACTAAATAAATTCAAAGATGGGATGAGATGATGATAAGGAAAATAATTGTTTGAACAAATCATTGTGGCCGAAAATTTGAGGATAAATGGGGAGGATAAATATTTTCTTAAACCTTGTATTTTAAATCTCTAGTGTTTAATCCACTCATTTTATTTTATGGAATTAAGGAATTAATTATCTAACTCTATTTACTATTCTATCTCAACTTAATTAGATAATCCCCAAAAACTTTATTTTACACTAAAATCACTATTTATTTAGCTTAAATAAATTCTAGTAATATTTCCTAAATATTAAAATTTATCCAACTCCGGTCCGGCCTCACTGAATTTACTGAAAAGCTGAAAATTAAACTAGTGCATGAAATAAATAAATTTAAAGAATTTAAATACTCATGCAAATAAAATAAATTATTTTAATTTAAATGCTAGGAATTATGCATGGCTTATACGTAGTCTAAGTTACGGGCTCTACAGTTGAAATCTACAATTATTGATCAAATGGAAAATACTCTTTCAACAAGCAATAATAATATTCTTGTTAAACAAGAAAAAGCTTATTCTATGAAAGAAGTTAAAAATATTTTACCGAAAAAATGTAGTCAACAAAATCCAGTTACTATACAGGATTTAGTTAAAGTGATAGATAATCTTAAAGAACAAGTAAAAATTTTACAACATAATAATAATAGTTTAAATTATAGAATTTCAATTATTGAAACTAACAATTCAGTTAATAATACTGAATGTTTTGAAAATATTCAAGATATTTCTTTCCCTGATATTGATTCAAATCAAAAACATTTATCTATTTTGAGTATGATCATATCTCAAAAATGGTACATTAATACTACTTTGTTGATTGATAACTCTTATAAGAGAAATTTCATTGCTATGATAGATAGTGGTACTGATTCAAATGTTATACAGGAAGGATTAATTCCTACAAAATATTTTCATAAAACTACTCATTCTCTTTCTCATGCAGGAGGAAAACCATTAGAAATAAATTATAAATTAACAAAAGCTTATATTTGCAAAGATAAAAACTGTATTCAAACCAGTTTTTTACTAGCAAAAGATATTTCTAGCCAACTTATACTTGGTCTCCCTTTTATTTATCAAATTTATCCTTTAACTCATGTTGATGAAACATGTATTATAGGAACTTTTCAAGGTAATCATATTTCCTTTCAGTTCATAATTAAACATGTTCAGAGAATTTTAAATGAATTACAAGAACAGATTGAAAGAAAAACCTTTCAAATAAATTCTTTAAAAGAAGAAATAAAATTTCTAACAATAGATGATAAATTACAGAATCCTAAACTACAGAAAAAAATAAAAACTATTTATAATAAATTTTCATTAGAAATTTGTAATGATCTCCTAAATACTTTTTGGAATAGAATGAAGCATATTATTTCTCTTCCATATGAAGAGAATTTTGATGAAAAGAATATTCCTACCAAGTTATTTCTCTTCCATATAAAGAGAATTTTGATGAAAAGAATATTCCTACCAAGGCTCGTCATTTTCAAATGAATTCTGAATATTTAGAATTATGTAAGAATGAAATACATTCTTTATTAGAAAAAGGTTTGATAAAACCTTATCAATCTCCTTGGTCTTGTACTGCTTTCTATGTTAATAAACATTATGAGCAGGAAAGAGGAGTTTCTAGATTAATCATAAACTATAAACCTCTTAATAAGGTTTTGAAATAGATTAGGCATCCTATTCCCAATAAAAAAGATTTATTAGACATATTAGTACATGCAATTATATTCTCAAAATTTGATTTAAAATCAAGATTTTGGCAGTTCAAATAAAAGAATATGATAGATATAAAACTGCTTTTAATATTTCAATAGGACATTATGAATGGAAAATAATGTCATTTGGCCTTAATAACGCCCCTTCAGAATTTCAACAAATTATGAATGATATTTTTTATACATATATCAATCTTATTATTGTTTATATAGATGACATTTTAGTGTTTTCAAATGATATTGAAACATATTTTAAACATTTAGATATGTTTAAAAATATTGTTATCCAAAATGATCTTGTAATATCAAAATCCAAAATGATTTTGTTTCAAACTAATATTAGATTTCTTGGTCATATGATTGAAAAAGGGAAAATAATTCCTATTCAAATAAGTATTGAATTTTGGTTCAAAATTTCCCGATATTATAACTAATAAAACTCAGTTACAAAGATTTTTAGGAAGTCTAAATTATATTTCTCCTTATATTAAAAATCTAACAAATGATTCTGCTATCTTATATGTTAGATTAAAGAATAATCCTTTACCTTGGTCTGAAAAACATACTACGGCAGTTAAAAATATTAAAGAAAAGGTTAAAAATCTCACTTGTTTAATGCTTGCAAATCCCCAACGGGATAAAATTGTAGAAGCTGATGCTTCAGATATACGTTTTGGAGGAATTTTAAAACACCTAGATCCTCAGTCAAAACAAGAATATCTTATCAGATTTTATTCTGCGAAATGGAATAATGCCCAGAAAATTTATTCCACATTGGCAAAAGAAATTTTAGCTATTGTGAGATGTATTTTAAAATTTCAAGATGATTTATATAATCAAAAATTTATTATAAAAACTGATTGCAAATCTGCAAATTTATGTTTAACAAAGATTTTAAACATGATGTCTCCAAACAAATGTTTGCAAGATGGCAGGCTCATTTAGCTCCTTTTGATTTTGAAATCATTTATAAAAAAGGTGAAGATAATCACTTATCTGAATTTTAAGCTCCTTTTGATTTTGAAATAATTTACTCTCGAGGCAGAGGTTTGTCCTCTTATAGAGGGCGAGGTTGTGAGACCCCGTGATTTGATTAACGTTAATTATGTCGATTATGGAAATAAATCTGAAAATATTACATTAAAGTGTTGATGGCAATTGTGTAAATTAATAGAAAAATACTCAATTAAATTTGATGGCACTTGTGTAAATAAAGTGAAAAATACTTGATTTAATTTTTAAGGGTAAAATGGTAATTTGATTTAAGGAAATCAATGGAGCCTTGCTTGAATTTTGTTACGTGTATTCTCATTGCCTTGTTTTTTCATATATATTATAATATTAAATTTTTTTATCAAGAATTAACAATAGAAAAGTTCATATTTTAGATACGAGTATGTTCTTGAATGCACTTAAGTCATTAAACGATAATGTGAATGGTAAATATGCTCTTAAATATTATTTAGGAGGACATATAATCATTAATAAATTGGACAGAGAAACTAACTAAATACTCATTTAGTTTATTTAATAGGTAAGTTGGTTGCTCAGTAATCAAATAGAATAAAATTACTGATTCGTTAATAAAGTATGAAATGACAATATTTAAAGGTTGTAGCTTTTTCTATTTCACTTTGTTGGAAATAGTCTACCCATTTCATTAACGATGTAAATTATTTTATTAGGTAGATCGATATTTCGTATTGGTATATTTCAGTTCAACCACAAATCCACAGACAATAAGATATGTTGCGACCGGGTAACATACGATAGGTATCTGTATTGTATGATATATGTTGGATTGATTTGATTGAGAATATGTGTCTATATGCCAATTTGTTGATTTGATGTGGCATATATGACATTGAGATTTGAATATCGATGTATAAAATAAATGTTTTGTTAACACACATCGTTTGATGCATACATCGATACATGACATGCACGTTGAGCTATGATCCTTGGATACTCTGATATGATTTGATTGGATTCTGGGGTTTGTGAACACAATTGCTATATTGGTATTATATGACCCGTAAAGCATAGATAATTGTGGCCCCGATGATTGGATATGAGATTTGGGATTTGATGGCGCTTTGTCGACGCTATCATACGAGTATCCCTTATTGAGGCCGGTGTGCCAGCTCGAGCATTGATTTGATAGCGATTCGTTTGATTCTGACATGTGCTCAGTGGATGGGCATGTTACCTGATATCTCCACGACATATATGCATTGCATACCATATATCATTGTTTAGATACTTGTGGTATATATGTTGGTTGTTCCATACGGAGCTTTGCTCACCCCCAAGGGGGACTGTTGTTGTCTTTGTGTGTGGACAATGACAGGTACTCCAGGATATCAGGAGACCAGAGAGGGTACTTCTGGAGGGAGCCACAACTTGGGCTGAGGTTTTATGTTTATGTCTTGTTCCCAGTATATATGAATATGTATCTATATACCGGGGAATGTCCCGAGGATATGAGTTATTTTTTTGTGATTGGGTTTGATTATGTGTGGGCGTGTTTTATTATTTGAAATTAAATACTATTTTTAGTATTCAAATATCAGAAGAAATATTATGGGCTCATCGTAAAGAAAATTTAAACTCGTTTTCCGCTGTAATTAATTAACCCTAATCAGATAGTGTTGTAATAACGATTAGGAGCTAAGGGCCCCACAGAGGTGGTAGGGGAAAACTCCCTAATATAATAGCACAACATGGCAAGCAGAGGCTAATAGCCCATAATTTATCGAGTTCATCAGCTAGTAATACTGAGAAAAATGAATTTCATGAATTCTTGAAAAAAAAACAGAGAAATAATACAGATTCTCAAGCTTCAGCATCATATGCTAATATCATCAAAGAAGATGATGATGATTCAGCTTTATATACGGAGAAAAACATAGAGAATTAATTCTTCTTATAGAAGAAAAGATACCCAATGGGAAAAAACTCCATGGACTATCATGAAAAGATATTTAACCAATACATCATATGTATATGGTTCTTATAAGCAGAGAGGATTTTATGAAAATCTTCTTCTATCTACAAAAAGTGTTGATATAACTCACTTTTTCAATAATACTCAGCAAAAAGGAAGTTAAACTTCTCCAAGTTCATTATCAAAAAGATAATATATATTGAAGAATCTGGTATATCTCCATTAGTTGAAAAAGAATTTTATTCTGAAAGTCATAAAATAAGTTTTAGATTCAATTTCTGGGATTATATTGAAAGTTTTAATAAAACTTTGTTTTATGAAAATGAAAAGAGGAAATATATATGGTTTCTAAAGATTTGTGAAAATGTTTTTCACCTGTTCCAAATTGGTTTTTCATATGGTGGAAGATATTTGGTCCATCTCCAAAGATTTTGCCAGAGGTTTTTATAAAACACATGAATACTTGGCTAAATGTTTCCCCAAGTATGAAAAAATAATTTTCTGAACATTGGATTGATGGAAAGAATTTATGTCCAACTTTCATGGAATTTGAAACTCCTTGGATCTAGAAATGGCAACCAGAATTCGGTTACACTGATGAAGGTATCCCTTGCTTATGGAGAGTTAGCTCTACTAAATTTTGGGAAAAATTATTGTGAGATGCTCCAGAAAATGGAAATTCTTATGGTTATTGTGGGGACCCGGACGCTAATCATGTTCTTAATCATCATTGGGACTAAATCAATTATAATAAACAGGGTCTAATTTTTTTTTTTTAAATGCGGAAAGTAATGGCATCAAACTCCTATACATATCAGTATAAAAGTATAAATCTGATAAAATATACAATCATACATACTCAGGTTCAACAACTACTATCAAGTGTTTAAACCCTAGCTCTAGTCCAAGTCCGGTATCACCACTCTAATCTCGATCTGTCTTCACCTCTGTGACCCTGTACCTGCCCCACCTGTTGTCATGCACACATACAAACAAGACAACAGCAGGATAACTCCGGTGAGATATAAATATCCCAGTATAAACAATGTATTAAATGCAATCATATAAAACATATATAAAAGCATAAACAAACATCGAAGCATGTATCTAATCTGACTACATGAATCAATGACTCGTGATCTAATCTTATCTTATCTCAAATCTAGGGATCCCAATCTAATTTAGACTTTGGTATTCGGTATCGAGTGTCTGAGATAGAAGTCGATTTACATCTAAAGCTCATCGATACACCGTAAGTCTAGAGTCTTATCGGTTCTGAGAAAGACTCGGCGGTTTTGCCGTAGCTAGGCTGATCTGCCCTAGACTCGGACTCTGACTCTGTTCTAAGTCAATACATTAACATATCAATCTGATAATCTGCAAATATCAATGCAATAAAGTAAAGTATGTGATTTAGGGAAACTCAAGTCAAACCTAACTCGAGTTGTGCAATCCCGAATCAACATTTATTTATACCTTTCTTGCTGTCTTTCTGAATCTGTCGAAGTCTCGAACACAAGGTCTGTCAATACTCAATCTGGCAATGACAATACCGATATTCTGTATCAATATTCTAATCAAATCACAACATCTCTGTTTTATCAAATTCTGACGGTACAACCGTACAATCTTGCGATACGGATAATACTATATCAGTCTATATCAATTCCAAACGTTTACAATCAACCACTGTACCAATCTGATATCAATTCTAGTCAATTTCATTCTGAAATTCATAACAATTCTATATTCATCCCGTTTCTTAATCTGACTTCGATTCTACACTGTCTAACATGTCAAGAATAACATATATGACGTGTATTCAATTCTAACAACATCATAATTTCAAAACATGTTAAAACGTACTAAAACTTACGTCCAGTTGTAGTCTGCGTTGATAGGAACACAGTACCGAAGTCGGAATTAAAATCTAACGGACGGATTTCTCACAAAAGGCGTAAGGATTTTTCACAAAATTATTCTGACCCTTTTCTCGTTCTTTCTCCTCAATTCTGAAGGCATAATACGTATATATATCCTCTTGCATGTATTGGAGACGTGGCTCATTTCCACACTTTCAGGCGGCGCTCGAGCGGTGCAAATCTACCGCTCGAGCGCGGCATGTTCTGTCCGTGTTCTTCCGGATTGCACCTTTGGTGCTCGGGCGGTCAAAAACTACCGCCCGGGCGCCAAGTCTTCTGCCCGAGACAATTTCTTGATGCACACTGGCGCTCGAGCGGTCAGAAATTACCGCTCGGGCGCCAGACTCTCTGCCCACATGTTATGTAATTCACATGCTTGGCCCGATTGGTCTCGTAATAGCCCTTTAATAATCACATTTAATTATTACTCAATACTCATCTCGATTAAAATCTATAATCGTAATTTAACATGATATAAAATCTTGGGCATTACATTTCTCCCCCCCTAAGATACGATTTCGTCCTCGAAATCACAGGCATTTTATTCGTATCAATAAGGAGTATATATACAAACTATATAAGAAATTTATATCATCGAAACAACTCTGGGAATTCTTGTCTCATATCTGATTCAGTCTCCCAAGTTGCTTCTTCCACACCATGACGAGTCCATTGCACTTTTACAAGTGGAATCATCTTCGTTCTGAGCTGTTTTTCTTTGCGATCAATAATCTGAATCGGTTTTTCAACATAGCTCAGAGATTCATCAAGCTCGGCCTCGTCTGGTTGAATAGCATGTGAAGCATCAGGAAGGTACTTCCTTAATAACGATACATGAAAGACATCATGTATCCCGGATAATGAAGGAGGTAAAGCGAGTCGATAGGCACGATCTCCTATCTTTTCGAGAATCTCATAGGGCCCAATATATCGTGGAGACAATTTCCCTTTCTTGCCAAATCTGACAACTCCTCTGAAAGGCGAAATCTTTAAAAATACTCGGTCTCCTACTTCAAATACCAATGGTCTGCGTCGAACATTGGCATATTTGGCCTGTCTGTCTTGTGCTGCCTTCATTTTCTTTCGAATTAGCTTCACTTTTTCGGTCATATCTCTGATCATATCTGGTCTAATTTCAAGAACTTCAGAGATATCATCCCAATAGAGAGGGGATCGACATTTCTTTCCGTACAACGCTTCAAAATGAGCCATCTCAATACTCGTCTGATAGCTGTTGTTGTACGAAAATTCGCAAAGCGGCAATGCATCTTGCCAATTAGTGCTGAAATCTAGCACTACTGCTCTCAGCATATCCTCCAGTGTCTGGATAGTCCGCTCTGACTGTCTGTCGGTCTGTGGATGATATGTGGTACTCAGATGTAACTTCGTACCGAGAGCCTGCTTTTAACTCTGCCAGAAGTGCGAAGTAAATCGAGGATCACTATCTGATACAATCGACTTCGGCACTCCATGCAATCTTACCACTTCTCTGACATAGATCTCTGCCATCTGGTCGAATCTGTACGTCATCTTGTACGGTATAAAACATGCGGATTTGGTCAATCTGTCAATCACGACCCAAATCGCATCACAACCTCGGGAGGATCGCGGCAGCTGCGTCACAAAGTCCATGGAAATATGATCCCATTTTCATTCAGGAATGGACAAACTCTGTAATAATCCTCCTGGTTTCTTTCTTTCTACTTTCACCTGTTGGCAGTTCAGACATTTGGAAACAAATTTGGCAATATCAGTCTTCATTTGTTTCCACCAGAACTGTCTTTTCAAATCGTTATACATCTTTCTGCTACCAGGGTGAATACTAAATCGACTGCTGTGCGCTTCTGACAATATCTATCGTCTCAAATCTGAAACATTCGGCACAACCAGACGATTATTCACATACAAGACGTTGTCACGTACCTGATATTCTGATCGATGTCCTGTTCCAACCATCGATACTGATTTCTGTACATTCTGATCACCTCGCTGAGCTGCCTTAATTCTCATAATCAGCTCGGGTTCTACTTGCACCGTATAAAGTCTCAACGGTCTATAATCTGTTTCAAATGCTAATCTAGACAAACAGCAGTCTTCTATCAAATTCGAAACACCGATCGTCGACAAGGATAAAGAACATACCTTTCGACTCAGTGCATCAGCTACTGCATTAGACTTTCCCGGATAGTATTTGATTTCACAATCAAAATCTTTAAGCAAATCAAGCCATCTTCGCTGTCTTATATTTAGTTCAGATTGTGAAAACAGATATTTTAAACTCTTATGATCAGAATATATCTCAAATTTTTCTCCGTAAAGATAATGTCGCCATATCTTTAATGCAAAGACAATGGCTGCCAATTCTAGGTCATGAATTGGATAACGGGTCTCATGTGGTTTAAGCTGTCTTGAGGCATAAGCAATAACATGCCCTCGTTGCATTAGTACACAACCCAACCCTCTGTGAGAAGCGTCACAATAAACCACAAAATCACCAGTACCTGACGGAATAGTCAACACCGGAGCACTGGTCAGTCTCTTCTTCAACTCCAAAAAACTGGTCTCACATTCTTCAGACCAAACAAATGGAGCATTCTTTTGAGTCAGCTGAGTAATTGGTTTAGCTATACTCGAGAAATCTTTAATGAAACGACGGTAGTATCCTGCTAAACCCATGAAACTGCGAATTTCAGGCACTGATGTCGGTCTTGGCCAAGAAATCACGGCTTCAACTATATTGGGATCAACTGATATACCATCTCCAGATATAATATGACCCAGAAATACTACCTGTCTTAGCCAAAACTCACATTTTGACAGTTTAGCATATAACTTCTCAGCCCTTAGAATTCGCAACACAGTTCTTAAATGCTCAGCATGCTCACTCATATTCTTTGAATAAATCAAAATATCATCGATGAAAATAATCACAAATTCATCAAGATACTTCTGGAATACACGGTTCATCAATCCCATAAACACAGCTGGAGCATTCGTCATACCAAACGGCATGACAATAAATTCATAGTGTCCATACCTGGTTCGGAATGCTGTCTTTGAGATATCAGAATCTCTGACTCTCAGCTGATGATATCCCGATCTCAAATCAATCTTGGAATATACTGAAGATCCCTGCAACTAAATCATCAATACGAGGCAAAGGATATTTATTCTTTACCGTTGCCTTGTTCAGTTGCCGATAGTCGATGCAGAGTCTCATCGAACCATCTTTCTTTCTTACAAATAATACTGGCACACCCCAAGGAGAAACACTCGGTCTGATGTACCCCTTGGGCAGTAAATCTTCAAGCTGATCTTTCAATTCTTTCAATTCAACTGGTGCCATTCTGTACGGAGCTCTAGAAATTGGTAATGTACCTGGCATCAGTTCAATGCTGAAGTCTATCTCTCTAACTGGAGGTAATCCCGGGATCTCATCTGGGAAGACGTCAGCAAACTCACGTACCACTGGCAGATCTGCCAATGCTGGACTCGACTTTAGTAAATCTAATGAATATACAAGGAATCCTTCTGCTCCTTTCTGTAATAATCGAGTCATAGATAATACGGATACTAAAGGAATTCTCGATCTAGAACCCTTACCGTAAAATTTCCACTCTTCAGCCATATCTGGTCTGAATCTCACTATCTTGTGGAAACAATCAACTGTCGCTCTGTACTTGGTTAGCATATCAATACCGATAATATAGTCAAAGTCAGACAACCCAAGTACAATGCAATCTAATTCAATCTCATGCCCGTCATACTGTAGTTCACAATGGTTAACCGAATTCACGGATATCAAACCCATCCCCAACGGAGAAGAGACAGACACTACAGTAGCTAAAGACTCTACAGGCAATGCGTGACTTAATGCAAATCGTTCAGAAATAAATGTGTGTGAAGCACCAGTATCGATTAATACGTAAGCGGGATATCCACATAAAGAACAGTTACCTGCTACAACGTCATCTGGTGCTTCCTGGGCCTGCTCCTCTGTCAAAGCGAAGACTCTGGCCTGCTGTCTCGGAGGCTGACCAACTGTCTGGCTTCCTCCTGGCCTCTGCTGTGACTGAGCTGGTGCTGGCTGAAATGTATGAACAGCAGCTGATCGTCTCTCAGTCTGTGCTGCTGATCCCGATGACTCGGCCCCCTGAGTTCTCTGCAAACCTCTCTGTGGGCACACTTTAGCAAAGTGTCCCGGCTGCTTACAGAAATTGCAACTACCAGTCACTCCCTGGCATTGCTCGGTTGCATGTCTTCCACCGCAAGTCTTGCAGTAAACTCCAGTGTAACTCGGGCTCGGTCTGGCACCACCGGAGCTGGAAGAACTACTGCCAGATTTCTTGAATTGCTTTCCCCTGACTTTCAAAAATTCTTTCTTTCCTCCACTACTGCTGCCACTCTCAAATCTAGGAGGTGGTTGTTGTGGTCTTGGTGCAGGAGGCACAAATGAAGCCCCTTTCTGTCTCATCAAACCGGCTTCTGCTCCCTTGGCTCTGTTCAGGGCATCAGTAAAATTATCCGGTCGCCCTGTGTTCACCAATGTGAAAATATCGGGGTTCAAGCCATTGATGAACTGATCAGCAGTAGCTTCCTCGCTGTCAGCCACATGTGGAGCAAATTTCAACAAGGAGGAGAACTTGGACACGTATTCTTCTATGTTCATCGGTCCTTGCTTTAGATTGGCGAATTCCGCACCCTTGTCCTTCCGGTACGACACTGGAAAGAATCGTTGATAAAATTCATTTCTAAATATATTCCAGGTAATCATCGTACCTCTATGCTCCATGGCTCTCTTTCTTGTGATCCACCAGTCCTTGGCAACGTCGTGTAACTGGTGTCCAATAAATTTCACTCTCTTCTCATCCGTATACTCCAAGGATTCGAACAACATCTCTATATCATCAAGCCAACTCTCGCACTCCACCGCGTTCTCTGTGCCTTTCAAGGTCGGCGGATGAAATGACTGAAATCGTTTCAGTAACGTTTCCATTGGAGTCGGTGTGACATCCATTGCAGGATTGGATGTACTTCCCTGTTCTGGTACTCGTCCCGGAGGCATATCTAATAATCAAATAGATTAGCAACAAATACCACAATTCTGTTGCAATCCTCCTCTGATCATCTTACTGCTGATCTAGAATCAGTACTGATCCAATCTCAATAAAACATATTACTATATCAAATCAGATAAACAAGTAACATGTAATAAAGCAGTAAGACATGCTAGCATTCAAAAGCAGGAAAGAAAACCTCAGTCTACCCCGCTCACTAGCCTCTTCTATCTCAATCTAAAGGATTTATCGCTCTGATACCACCTGTTGTGGGGACCCGGACGCTAATCATGTTCTTAATCATCATTGGGACTAAATCAATTATAATAAACAGGGTCTAAATATTTTTTTTAAAATGCGGAAGGTAATGGCATCAAACTCCTATACATATCAGTATAAAAGTATAAATCTGATAAAATATACAATCATACATACTCAGGTTCAACAACTACTATCAAGTGTTTAAACCCTAGCTCTAGTCCAAGTCCAGTATCACCACTCTAATCTCGATCTGTCTTCACCTCTGTGACCCTGTACCTGCCCCACCTGTTGTCATGCACACATACAAACAAGACAACAGCCGGATAACTCCGGTGAGATATAAATATCCCAGTATAAACAATGTATTAAATACAATCATATAAAACATATATAAAAGCATAAACAAACATCGAAGCATGTATCTAATCTGACTACATGAATCAATGACTCGTGATCTAATCTTATCTTATCTCAAATCTAGGGATCCCAATCTAATTTAGACTTTGGTATTCGGTATCGAGTGTCTGAGATAGAATTCGATCTACATCTAAAGCTCATCGATACACCGTAAGTCTAGAGTCTTATCGGTTCTGAGAAAGACTCGGCGGTTCTGCCCTAGCTAGGCTGATCTGCCCTAGACTCGGACTCTGACTCTGTTCTAAGTCAATACATTAACATATCAATCGGATAATCTGCAAATATCAATGCAATAAAGTAAAGTATGTGATTTAGGGAAACTCAAGTCAAACCTAACTCGAGTTGTGAAATCCCGAATCAACATTTATTTATACCTTTCTTGCTGTCTTTCTGAATCTGTCGAAGTCTCGAACACAAGGTCTGTCAATACTCAATCTGGCAATGACAATACCGATATTCTGTATCAATATTCTAATCAAATCACAACATCTCTGTTTTATCAAATTCTGACGGTACAACCGTACAATCTTGCGATACGGATAATACTATATCAGTCTATATCAATTCCAAACGTTTCCAATCAACCACTGTACCAATCTGATATCAATTCTAGTCAATTTCATTCTGAAATTCATAACAATTCTATATTCAGCCCGTTTCTTAATCTGACTCGATTCTACACTGTCTACCATGTCAAGAATAACATATATGACGTGTATTCAATTCTAACAACATCATAATTTCAAAACATGTTAAAACGTACTAAAACTTACGTCCAGTTGTAGTCTGCGTTGATAGGAACACAGTACCGAAGTCGGAATTAAAATCTAACGGACGGATTTCTCACAAAAGGCGTAAGGATTTTTCACAAAATTATTCTGACCCTTTTCTCGTTCTTTCTCCTCAATTCTGAAGGCATAATACGTATATATATATCCTCTTGCATGTATTGGAGACGTGGCTCATTTCCACACTTTCAGGCGGCGCTCGAGCGGTGCAAATCTACCGCTCGAGCGCGGCATGTTCTGTCCGTGTTCTTCCGGATTGCACCTTTGGCGCTCGGGCGGTCAAAAAATACCGCCCGGGCGCCAAGTCTTCTGCCCGAGACAATTTCTTGATGCACACTGGCGCTCGAGCGGTCAGAAATTACCGCTCGGGCGCCAGACTCTCTGCCCACATGTTATGTAATTCACATGCTTGGCCCGATTGGTCTCGTAATAGCCCTTTAATAATCACATTAAATTAGTACTCCATACTCATCTCGATTAAAATCTATAATCGTAATTTAACATGATATAAAATCTTGGACATTACAGTTATGACACTCTTCATCAAATGGAGGGAAATTTTTTATTATACCAGAAAGAACTTCATAATGAACAAGAAAAGGAAAACGTCTCTATGAGTCCATTTAAGATTATAACTCGGAAATATTCCGAGATTTATTCTAAAGAAAAAATGATTGAGGTTTATATTGAAGAAATGAAGAAGGATCTTTTTCATAATATTGGATGTTCTGATTCAAAATCAGATAAATCTATAGCGTCTGAATCCAACGAGAATAAATTCATTCATTTAATGTAGATGCAAGATGCACAAAATCCAGAGGATGATATCCCTCAGTACTCAGATAAATGATATTTTTGACACTTTAAAAAATTCAATAAAAAACAATATTAAAGATGATTAAATTATTCATCTTTATTCGTTGGAAGTGAAATCTCACTATTCAGAGTTAGTGGAATATCACATCAATAAGTGATAATGGCATCATTATAGACTTTTTGAATTTTGTAACCATGTTTCTATTTGTTTTTCTTTTCAAAAAAGCATTTTACTATTTATATTTTGAGATGGAATCCGGGGTTTCATGTCCGGCTATTCTATCTATTTATAGGTTCATTATGTGTTTTTAGAGGGACGGTCGAGTTTGCTTCCCTCTATTCTCTCTTGTAAAATACCCTTCTGAAGTTTATTAATAAAAGTTTGATGTTCTGATAACAATCTTGTAAGTTTATACTGTTTTTATTTTCTGTTTTTTATTTACTGTTTTAAATTTTTATATTTCATAGATTAGCTTGAATGACATGCTAAAGTGTTCGTCTAAATTATTAACTTACTATTCCATGATCTATATTTTTTTGTACCTTAGAATTAAATTGAGATAATAAAATATTTATTTAAATTTTTGGAATTTAATGTAATATAAGAGTTTTTTTTAGAAATAAGGTAAAAAGATGAACCAGGAAATGATAAACACAAGGTTCGAGTTCATCCGGGAAAAATAAATTCATGTTGTAGCCCTTCAGCCTGCTTAGCCGAGAAATGACGTCTAAGGCGTTTATGAGTGATTTTTATGAATTTATGATTCTTTTGGCCCTCGGTAAAATCCTCTGTTGTTTAATTTCTTCGGTATATTTTTAGTAAATCCTTAATGTTTTGTAAAATTTTTACTTGTTCTTTAATATTATCTATCTCTTTAACTAAATCCTGTATAATAACTGGATTTTGTTGACTATATTTTTTCTGTAAAAGATTTTTAACTTCTCGTTGAATAAGCTTCTTCTTGTTTAACAAGAGTATTATTATTGCTTGTTGAAACAGTATTTTCCATTTGATCAATAATTGTAGATTTCAATATTGGATCCTTAATCATTTAAGGCCCAGTTTGGTGTGTAGGATTGAGGTTGGATAAATTACTAATACTTTGTTTGGTTTCCTTTTTAAATTCGGGATTGATTGTTTAATTGACACCTTTCACTATTTGTAATGCCCGGAAATTTAATCCTAGTAATCTATAATTATTGAAATATAATTGATATGATTATGAAAGGATTAATCGGGACACGAAATAAGAGTACACATGAATTGTGTAAGTTTCGGGCAGAATTGTTGGCGCCCGAGCGGTAAGAAATGACCGCCCGAGCGCCAAAGTTCATTAGAAGCATGTCTCGGGCAGAAGAAGTGGCGCCCGGGCGGTAATTTGTGACCGCCCGAGCGCCAAATGTGTAATCCGGAGGAATTGGACAGAAGATGCCGCGCTCGAGCGGTAGTTTATTACCGCTCGAGCGCCGACCGGAATTCAGGAAAAATGAACACGTATCATAACATGCAATTGAGGATATATATATACGTATAAGCGTTGATTTCCTTCAGAAGAAAACCGAGAAAGGGTTCTTGTATATGTGTTGAAAATCCTTACGCCTTTTCTGAGAAATCCGTCCGTATGAATTGTAATCTGACTTCAGTACTGCAATCCTATCAACGTAGGCTACACTTTGACGTAAGTTTTGCTACGTTTTGACATGCTTTGAAATTATGCTATGCTCAGAATTGAATGGAACTCATATATGTTGTTCTTGACATGTTAGACATCATAGAATCGAAGTCAGATTAAGAAATAGACTGATTATGGAATTGTTATGAATTTCTGATTATAATCAGTTGATACCGGACAGATTTGAATTGTGGCAGGATTATGAATTGTATGGGATATGAGTTATAGATTGTAACTGTTATCTGGTGAATTGGTATTGACGGGGATATTGAAATTGTACCGTTATACCGTTGATTTTGAATTAAATCCAGATTGATCAGATTGTTATGGAATTGACTAGTATATTGATATGAGATTATTGATATTGTCAGTACCAGACAGATTGTGAGTTTAGGATATCGACTGAGCCAGGAACCGACGAAAGAAAGGTATAAGTCAATGTGGTATTGGGAAATGGACTTGAGTCGGTTTAGACTTGGGTTTCCCTAAATCACATACTTTACTTTATTGCATTGATATTTGCATTGATTGATTTATATACTTGTTCTCTGGATTTTAGACAACAGGTATTAGAGGAGTCATCTTATGACAGAAGTGTCGTTAGTGGTGGGATCACCACGGGCACGTTGCACGATGTCATAAGATGGTGTATTGGCGGATGTGCCAAAGTTTGTCACTGGATGTTTGGCTATCGATGTGGATAGGATGGTGGCTTTTTCTATTACTGTTAATCAGTATTGTATCGATGTGGATAGATTAGTAGCTCTTCTATTACTGTTAATCGATGTCATATCGATGTGGATAGAATTAGAGTTGCTTCTATTACTGTTGATCGGTACTATATTGATGTGGATAGAATAATAGCTTCCTCTATTACTGGTAATCGATACCGTATCGATGTGAATAGAACTGGAGTCTTTTCTATTACTGTTGATCGATACCATATCGGCGTGGGTAGAACTGGAGTCTTTTCTATCACTGTTAGTCGATATACACATGCCAACATCTGGAAACCAGGATCCCTAGACTATGATTGAGTCTAGTCTGAATTATGATTGATGTCGACAGTTTGATTTGATATTGTTTATGTTTCAGATTTTGATACATATTCATGTTACCTGATTACATGCTTTATATTGTTTATATGATTGCATGTTTCATTGATTTATACTGGGGATTATATTCTCACCGGTATATCCGGCTGTTGTCTTGTTTGTATGTGTACTTGACAACAGGTGGGAAAGGTCCAGGGTCGAGGAGATGAAGAGCTAGATCGTGAGTAGAGTGGTGGCACCGGACTTGGACTAGATGTAGGGTGAAACACTTGACTTTAGTTTAAACCCTAGTTTGAATAAATGTTGAAATACAGGACTTGTATTTTATATACTGATATGTATATATGTTTTAATTTCACTACGTTCCGCATTTTAAAAAAAAAAATTTAGACCCTGTTTTTAATTGATTAATTAGTCCCAATTATGATTAAGAACTTGTTTAGCGTCCGGGTCCCCACAACAGGTGGTATCAGAGCGATAGATCCCTTAGATTGAGATAGAAGCTAGTGAGCGGGGTAGATTGGTTTTCTTTCCTGCTTTTGATTGCTAGCATGATTCCTGTTTTAATATATGCTACCTGAATTATCTGATATTGATATGGTATTGTATATTACTGGAATGGATCAGCTGTAAGATGATCCGAGGAGGATTGAAACTGGTAAGTGGTAGTTAGAATTACTAACCTCTTCGATTATCAGATATGCCTCCGAGAAGGATACCAGAACAGGGAAGTACCTCAAATCCTCCCATGGATGTGACCCCTACTCCAATGGAGCAATTGTTGAAAAGATTTCAGTCATTCCATCCACCGACTTTGAAAGGAACGGAGAATTCCGTGGAATGTGAAAGTTGGTTGGACGACATTGAATCACTGTTTAACTCTTTGGAGTATACTGAGGAAAAGAGGGTGAAACTGATCGGACACCAGATGCATGACGTTTCTAAACACTGGTGGAATACGACAAAACTGGCTTTGGAATTACGAGGTACGACCATTACCTGGAATGTGTTTAAGACTGAATTTTATCTACGGTTCTTTCCAGTTTCATATAGGAAGGACAAGGGAGCCGAGTTTGCAAATTTGAAACAAGGCCAGTTGAACATTGAGGATTATGTGGCTAAGTTTTCTACTCTGCTTCGCTTTGCCCCTCATGTGGCTGGGAGTGATGAGGCCGTTGCAGACCAGTTCATAAATGGTCTAAATCCTGAAATCTTTACCCTGGTGAATACCGGAAGGCCAAACAATTTCACTGATGCACTGAATCGAGCCAAGGGAGCTGAAGCCGGATTGATAAGACAGAAAGAGGCTTCGTTTGTGCCTTCAGCACCGAGTTCACAGAAGCCTCCACCATTTCCTCGATTTGACAGCTGCAGTGGAAGTGGGAAGAAAGACTTCCTGAAGGCTAAGGGGAATAAATTCAAGAAAGCTGGAAGTAGTTCATCCAGTTCGAGTGGCTCTAGACAGACTGGTCAGGGTCAGAGTTATACTGGACCCTACTGTAGCACTTGTGGAGGGAAGCATTCCACAGAGCAGTGCAGAGGAGTGTTCGGCAATTGCCGCATCTATAAGCAGCATGGACACTTTGCTCGAGTGTGTCCCCAGAGAGGTGCCCAGGGATCACCGGCAGCTGAGTCATCGGGATCAGTTGCTCAGACAGGGAGACGACCCTCTGCCGTGCATTCCTTTCAGCCAGCACCGTCTACTCTGTCACAGCAGAGGCCAGGAGGGGGCCAGACAGCGAGCCAGCCTCCTAGACAGTAGGCCCGATTGTTTGCTTTGACTGAGGAGCAAGCTCAGGATGCACCTGAGGATGTCGTGGCAGGTAACTGTTTTATTTCTGGTTATCCTGCATATGTACTGATTGACACTGGCGCATCGCATACTTTCATATCTGAGCGATTTGCTTTGATGCATTCTTTGCCTATTGAGTCTTTAGCTACTGTAGTATCTGTCTCGTCTCCGTTAGGGACAGGTTTGATGTCAGTGAAATCTGTGAAACCTTGTATACTTCAGTACGATGGGCATAAGATTGAATTAGACTGTATTGTACTTGGGATATCTGACTTTGATTGTATTATTGGTATTGATACATTAACCAAGTATAGAGTTACAGTTGATTGTTTCCACAAGATTGTACGCTTCAGACCGGAAATGGCTGAAGAGTGGAAATTTTATGGTAAGGGTTCTCGAGCTAGAATTCCTTTGATATCTGCAATAAATATGACACGATTATTGCAGAAAGGAGCGGATGGATTCCTGGTATATTCAGTGGATTTACTGAAGAAGAGCCCATCATTGGCGGATATGCCTGTGGTGTGTGAATTTGCTGATGTCTTTCCGGACGAGATTCCTGGATTGCCTCCGATTCGAGAGATAGACTTCAGCATAGAATTGATGCCAGGAACAGTTCCGATTTCGAGAGCTCCATACCGAATGGCACCAATCGAATTGAAAGAATTGAAGGAACAGTTGGAAGATTTATTGGCCAAAGGATATATCAGACCGAGTGTATCTCCTTGGGGTGCTCCAGTATTGTTCGTAAGGAAGAAAGACGGGTCGATGAGACTTTGTATCGACTACAGGCAATTGAACAAAGCAACGGTAAAGAATAAATATCCATTGCCTCGTATTGATGATCTGTTTGATCAGTTGCAAGGTTCATCTGTTTATTCCAAGATCGATCTGAGATCTGGATACCATCAATTGAGAGTTAGGGATTCTGATATCTCAAAGACTGCATTTAGAACCAGGTATGGACACTATGAGTTTATTGTCATGCCTTTTGGTTTGACGAATGCACCGGCGGTGTTTATGGGATTGATGAACCGCGTCTTTCAGAAATATTTGGATGATTTTGTTATCATATTCATTGACGATATATTGATTTATTCAAAGAATATGATTGAACATGCTAATCATCTGAGGACTGTGCTGAGAATTCTGAGAGCTGAGAAGTTGTATGCGAAACTGTCAAAATGCGAATTTTGGTTGAAACAGGTAGTGTTTTTGGGTCACATTATATCGGGAGACGGTATATCAGTTGATCCCAGTAAGGTTGAAGCCGTGATTAGTTGTCCAAGACCTACATCTGTGCCAGAAATTCGTAGTTTTATGGGTTTGGCAGGGTATTACCGAAGTTTTATCCAAGATTTTTCAAGTATTGCCAAGCCTATTACACAGTTAACTCAGAAGAATGCTCCATTTAACTGGTCTGAAGACTGTGAGACTAGTTTTCTAGAACTGAAGAAGAGATTGACCAGTGCGCCTGTGTTGACGATTCCTTCAGGTACTGGTGGATTTGTTGTTTACTGTGATGCATCTCACCGAGGATTGGGTTGTGTTTTGATGCAGCAAGGGCATGTGATTGCTTATGCCTCGAGACAGCTGAAACCCCATGAAACTCAATACCAAATTCATGATCTCGAGTTGGCAGCCATAGTCTTTGCACTGAAGATATGGCGACATTATCTGTACGGTGAGAAATTTGAAATCTATTCTGATCACAAAAGCTTGAAATATCTCTTTTCACAATCAGAGTTGAATATGAGACAGCGAAGATGGCTGGATTTATTGAAAGACTTCGATTGTGAAATCAAGTATTATCCAGGGAAGTCAAATGCAGCAGCTGATGCACTAAGTCGAAAGGTATGTGTACTATCCTTGTCGACTATTGGTGTTTCGAATTTGATTGAAGACTGCTGTTTGTCTGGATTAGTATTTGAGACAGCTCGGAGACCAATAAGATTATATACTATTCAAGCTGAACCAGAGCTGATTTTGAAAATTAAAGCAGCTCAGAAAGTTGATCAGAATATACAGAAATCGATTGCTATGGTTAGAGATGGACATCGAGCGGAATACCAGGTTCAAAATGGTATGTTGTATGTGAATGATCGTCTTGTTGTGCCGAATGTTTCTGATTTGAGACAGCAAATACTGACGGAAGCGCACAACAGCCGTTTTAGCATTCATCCTGGTGGCAGGAAAATGTATAATGATTTAAAGACACAGTATTGGTGGAAACAAATGAAAGCGGACACTGCTACATTTGTATCAAAGTGTCTCAATTGCCAACAGGTGAAAGCTGAAAGAAAGAAACCAGGAGGATTGTTACAGAGTTTGTCCATTCCTGAATGGAAATGGGATCACATTTCCATGGATTTTGTGACACAGTTACCGAGATCCTCCCGAGGTTATGATGCGATTTGGGTGGTGATTGATCGATTGACCAAATCTGCATGTTTTATTCCATACAAGATGACGTATAGGTATGATCAGATGGCCGATATCTATGTCAAAGAAGTTGTTAGACTGCACGGAGTGCCGAAGTCGATTGTGTCAGACCGAGATCCTCGGTTTACTTCACACTTCTGGCAAAGCTTGCAGCAAGCTCTTGGTACGAAGTTACATCTTAGTACTGCATATCATCCACAGACTGACGGACAGTCAGAGCGTACAATACAGACATTGGAAGATATGCTGAGAGCTGTAGTACTTGATTTTAGTACTAGCTGGCAAGATGCATTGCCTCTTTGTGAATTTTCGTACAACAATAGCTATCAAACGAGTATTGAGATGGCACCATTTGAAGCGTTGTACGGAAAGAAATGCAGATCCCCTCTATATTGGGATGATATCTCTGAAGTTCCTGAGACTGGACCTGATATGATCAGAGATATGACTGAAAAAGTGAAGTTGATTCAGAAGAAAATGAAGGCAGCCCAGGACAGACAAGCCAAATATGCCAACCTTCGACGACGACCGTTGGTATTTGAGGCCGGAGACCGAGTGTTCTTGAAGATTTCGCCGTTCAGGGGTGTTGTCAGATTTGGAAAGAAAGGGAAATTGTCTCCACGATATGTCGGTCCTTATGAGATTCTTGAAAAGATAGGAGATCGTGCCTATCGACTTGCTTTGCCGCCTTCAATGTCAGGAATACATGATGTGTTTCATGTATCGATGCTGCGGAAATATCTCCCTGATGACTCGCACGTGATTCAACCAGACGAGACTGAGCTGGATGAGACATTGAGTTATGTCGAGAAACCGATTCGGATTATCGATCGTAAAGAAAAACAGCTCAGAACGAAAATGATTCCATTAGTGAAAGTTCAATGGACTCGTCATGGCGTTGAAGAAGCCACTTGGGAGACTGAATCAGATATGAGACAGGAATTCCCAACATTATTTCACTGATGTAAATATCTATTACATTTCTGTGCAGTTCTGTATATACTCCTTATCAATACGATTGACAGTTGGGGATTTCGAGGACGAAATCGTATCTTAGGGGGGGAGAAATGTAATGCCCGGAAATTTAATCCTAGTAATCTATAATTATTGAAATATAATTGATATGATTATGAAAGGATTAATCGGGACACGAAATAAGAGTACACATGACTTGTGTAAGTTTCGGGCAGAATTGTTGGCGCCCGAGCGGTAAGAAATGACCGCCCGAGCGCCAAAGTTCATTAGAAGCATGTCTCGGGCAGAAGAAGTGGCGCCCGGGGCGCCAAATGTGTAATCCGGAGGAATTGGACAGAAGATGCCGCGCTCGAGCGGTAGTTTATTACCGCTCGAGCGCCGACCGGAATTCAGGAAAAATGAACACGTATCATAACATGCAATTGAGGATATATATATACGTATAAGCGTTGATTTCCTTCAGAAGAAAACCGAGAAAGGGTTCTTGTATATGTGTTGAAAATCCTTACGCCTTTTCTGAGAAATCCGTCCGTATGAATTGTAATCTGACTTCAGTACTGCAATCCTATCAACGTAGGCTACACTTTGACGTAAGTTTTGCTACGTTTTGACATGCTTTGAAATTATGCTATGCTCAGAATTGAATGGAACTCATATATGTTGTTCTTGACATGTTAGACATCATAGAATCGAAGTCAGATTAAGAAATAGATTGATTATGGAATTGTTATGAATTTTTGATTATAATCAGTTGATACCGGACAGATTTGAATTGTGGCAGGATTATGAATTGTATGGGATATGAGTTATAGATTGTAACTGTTATCTGGTGAATTGGTATTGACGGGGATATTGAAATTGTACCGTTATACCGTTGATTTTGAATTAAATCCAGATTGATCAGATTGTTATGGAATTGACTAGTATATTGATATGAGATTATTGATATTGTCAGTACCAGACAGATTGTGAGTTCAGGATATCGGCTGAGCCAGGAACCGACGAAAGAAAGGTATAAGTCAATGTGGTATTGGGAAATGGACTTGAGTCGGTTTAGACTTGGGTTTCCCTAAATCACATACTTTACTTTATTGCATTGATATTTGCATTGATTGATTTATATACTTGTTCTTTGGATTTTAGACAGCAGGTATTAGAGGAGTCATCTTATGACAGAAGTGTCGTTAGTGGTGGGATCACCACGGGCACGTTGCACGATGTCATAAGATGGTGTATTGGCGGATGTGCCAAAGTTTGTCACTGGATGTTTGGCTATCTATGTGGATAGGATGGTGGCTTTTTCTATTACTGTTAATCAGTATTGTATCGATGTGGATAGATTAGTAGCTCTTCTATTACTGTTAATCGATGTCATATCGATGTGGATAGAATTAGAGTTGCTTCTATTACTGTTGATCGGTACTATATTGATGTGGATAGAATAATAGCTTCCTCTATTACTGGTAATCGATACCGTATCGATGTGAATAGAACTGGAGTCTTTTCTATTACTGTTGATCGATACCATATCGGCGTGGGTAGAACTGGAGTCTTTTCTATCACTGTTAGTCGATATACACATGCCAACATCTGGAAACCGGGATCCCTAGACTAGGATTGAGTCTAGTCTGAATTATGATTGATGTCGACAGTTTGATTTGATATTGTTTATGTTTCAGATTTTGATACATATTCATGTTACCTGATTACATGCTTTATATTGTTTATATGATTGCATGTTTCATTGATTTATACTGGGGATTATATTCTCACCGGTATATCCGGCTGTTGTCTTGTTTGTATGTGTACTTGACAACAGGTGGGACAGGTCCAGGGTCGAGGAGATGAAGAGCTAGATCGTGAGTAGAGTGGTGGCACCGGACTTGGACTAGATGTAGGGTGAAACACTTGACTTTAGTTTAAACCCTAGTTTGAATAAATGTTGAAATACAGGACTTGTATTTTATATACTGATATGTATATATGTTTTAATTTCACTACGTTCCGCATTTTAAAAAAAAAATTTAGACCCTGTTTTTAATTGATTAATTAGTCTCAATTATGATTAAGAACTTGTTTAGCGTCCGGGTCCCCACACTATTCCCGAAGGAGAATGAATCCAGCCATGAAAGAAGGATACCAATTATCCTACTACACCATAAACGTGTAATGACCTAAATACCCCTCATTTTACCAATCAAATTTGCAGATTTCTCTTCTTTACGTCATTCTCGTATTAAATTAAATATTAAAAGTGAAGGGTATTTTGGTCCTCAAAGCATTAATCATTATTTTATCCATCTCACAAATTTGACACCACACATGATATTATATATCTACCAAATAATATATCCTATCATATCAACCATTTATCAATCAAATTATTAATCATTCGATTATCACATCCTACACACCAAGCGGACCCTAAAGGTATTCTATAATATTATTATTAATTAAAACGTTAATATTTGAATCTTCAAATCGTGACATAATTTGATAAAAATCATCATTTTTATCATTATTAAATTCTATATGATTAAAACAAGATTTTCCTTGTATAAAATTATTACATTCTTTTAAATCAGAAATATCTGATTCATTATCTATAATATCTTCGGAATAATAAGATTCTGAAGAATTCTCAGTTTCACTATCATAATTATTATTCGAATCCATTATTATTTTAAATAATGTTTCTTTTAGATTATCATCTATATATAAATTATGTTGAGGATCGAAGTTGAGTTTAGAGGGGGGTGAATAAACTCTACTCGTTTTTCGTTCTGATGAGGTACTAAAATCCTGTTAAGGATAGTAGTTGATCTTGTGCGAATACTTTCACCTGATTACAATAAAACGTGCGGAAACAATCTGATGAAGTAGTTGAAAAACAATAAAGCAGTAGGCAGCAGTTGTTTATGGAAGTTCGAAGATAAACTCTTCTACGTCTCCCTTCTTCTGTTTCCAGAAGGTATAACTAAAAGACTTTGGATATTACAGTACAACTCTTGTACACACCCACTTCAGAAGGACTTACACCTCAGCCTACTGAAACTCTTAGTTTCTCAACTCACAAAAATGCGAAACACAAAGTTCTGAAAAGACTCTTTTCAGATTACAGACTCTTTTGACAAAGTATAAATGATTTAAAGATCGTGAAGAGTGTAAGAATCAGTAGCACAAGATGATCTTCAAAAGATCAGATATAAGCGATGAAGCGTGTACTACTTTTCTTTGTGTTGAACTTTAAATGCTCAAGGAATTTTGATATTCGTCTGATAAGAGAAAAGCTTTGTTCCTTGAAGAATGATAATAAGCGAAGTGTCGTGTCGAACAAGGATTTTATCCAAGTATATATAATCGACTGAGTTCAACGTTCACAATCAGAGTATGTCTTCAGATAACTGATACAATCAGCTTTATTACCGAAAGAAGTTCCTGCAGAAAAGCTAAAAAACAATCAGTCTTGTTTTATACTTAATTGGGTAAAGTGCATTAAAGGACTCCGTATAGTATTTAATGCTGCAATTAATACTAGTACTAGGAACTCTTTAACGGTAACAATTAAGATAACTACGTTAGAAAACGTTCTCTACTGGTTTTGTATTGTTATCCCTTTCTACTACTTTAGTTATAGTAGATCAGCAGCTACTGATAAGTTATTCTATTGTTCTGGTCTGCTGGTCTACTGGTCTACTGGTCTTAGCTATCATCGCCACAATAAAATTCATGTCAAACAAATTCCTCTTTTGTGGTTATGCCAAAACCTAAACAGTAGAAAGTTGTTAAATAAAACAGATAATCATTTAAACAAATGGATAATGTCAATAAAGTAATAAGATAAAAAAATCAATCGGTTCCAATATCCCTGTAAATGATTTCTTCATTCTGAGGTTCTTGATCTCTTTTGTTAGAAGGTATAGCCTCATCTTCTGGTTGCCTAGCTCCTGCTTGATCTCCTCTATCTCCTCTATCTTCCCCTTTTTTGGCATCAGCGGCAACCACATGGGCAAAGAGGTCATTCAGTCTGCCGGAAATATTTTGAATGCCATCGGTTAGCATCTCCAGATACGGGGTCTGAGAAGAGATGCGATTATCCAATGCAGTGATAGATTGATTTTGAGAGTCAATCTTGGCATCCAAAAGTTCCACAAAAGTAGAGAGTGATCGATAGAGATCATCATGCTCAGTGATTCGAGTGAGTATATCATTTTGAGCAAGCATGATGGTGCCGTGAGTTCTCGAGATAGCTTGTCTGAAAATGACGGTTTCATCATACATCTTGTCCATGGTATCCTTAGTGTTATAGATGTGTTTGCCCATTCGTTCTCTGAAAGATTGAGCACCACTAAATTCCGAAATGTTTTCACAAGAAATACGTTTCACTAAAGCAGAGATGTTGTTGAGTTCGGTTTGTAGAGACTCAATCTGATGTTCCAGGTTAAATGCATATGATTCTAGGGAGGGAGTTTGCGCAAGAATGCGTTGTTTAATCTCAGAAAGACGAGAGTTCGTCTCAGTCAAAACAGGAAGAGAGACAGTCAACGCAGTAGTAACAAGATTAGCATCCATCAAGGGAGTAGAAGGAGCAGGGTCTGCTGTGCTTTCTGCTGGAATTGCAGAAACAGCAGGTTCATCAGCAATCATGGGAAGAGCAATTTCTTCAGTAGGAACGGCCAAGTCAGAGGCCAAAGCTTCTTCCGTTGATACAATAACAGCCTGTGAATCTGAAGGTGCTTCAGTAGAAGGTGCAGAAGGTTGTTCCAGAAGAATGTTCATTTCCGCTTGATGAGCAGCGGAAAACATATATAAATTCGGCAGTAAAGAAGTAGCATCTGGTTCTGCTATTTGTTGCCCTGGGTTAGGAGAACCAGAAGGGGGCAATGAAATAGCCGGTGCTGCTTCCAGGGTAGTGGAGACTGAAGGGACAATCGATTCAATGACTTCCTCAACCAAAGCCAGTTCATGCACGGACAATAGTGTTGATGACGGAATGGGCCTAGTCGGAGATGCAGGAGTACTAAGAGTAGAAGCCTTTGGGGAGGCTGTAGTCCTTTCCTCAACTGTCTGATTCTGTTGAAAGATTGGGACAAGGCCAACATGATAGACAGTAGGCTCTCCAAAGCCTTGTTCTTGAGCAAGAAGTTGCTCACTCATCTGCTTTAATCTGTCAGAAAGAATCATAATAACTTTTTGATCCTGAACAGCAGTAGGAACTGCAGGATCAAAATTTGATTGAAGAACTTTCAGAACCGATTCTAATTTCTGACATTTCAGCTGATCGAGGATAAAATTCCTTCTTCGCAAGGCCTCGATGACATTTTCTGTTTTTGCCAGCTGCAAAATCTTCTTTTCTGCATTCATCATCTTGCCATAATTCCCTTTTGTTTTGAAGTAGGCAAAAGAGTGGAAAAGTCGGACAGTATGCCATTCATCAAAGAAACGCATGTCATCGTTTGCAGAGGTCTCAATCTCGGCTAGATGAAGATCAACGCCGGTGGTGACAGTGGTCTTGTGACCAAAAATAGGTGGTTCTTCGACCATTTTTCCTTTGCCTTTGACAGAAGATGAAGTAGGCACGATGGGACGAAAAGCAGAAGACCCGCTTGCTGGTTCTCGAATAACTATTCCAGATGTTGCCTTAGAAGCAATAGCAGTAGAAGGTGCTGAAATAGACACAGTAGCGTGAGCAGTCGAAGAAGCAGTTGATCGAGCAGAAGGAACCGCTTCTGGAAAGACCTGTCGAATAGGTACTTTCTCAATTTCAGACAGTGCTATTGTCTTCTTGATCTTAAGAATGGTGCGCGGTTTCTTCTTGGCTGGGGTTGGCACTGCTGGTTGAACAGCAGCAGCATAAATAACCAATCGTTTCTTTGAAATTTTCTTTTGAGGTTTTGAAGCCTCAGAAGCAGTTTCCCCAATTTCCTTCTTCAACGCAATAAACTCTGCCACTGTTGGCTTAGGCCTTAAAGCCAGTACATTTTCAGCATCAATCATGGTGACTGAAGTAGCATCTAGATCACTGGTAGAGGCAAAACCAGCATCCTTGAGCAAAGCGCTGATCTGAACAGCAAAACCAGAACTCCTCCAGACAACCATATCCTTCATAATTCTGAAAATAAAATGACTCCAGTCCACCTTAATCCCCTTAGTGATGGCAGTCATTACTTGAACCTTCTCCTTCGTCAACTTGTCGAAGGTGCCAACTTTGATCAAAATAGCTTTAGCCACAATATCGGCCAGAATATGATATTCTATTTTGAGTAATTTCTTGTGACAAGAAGGAGACACTTCTTCTCCAGATGCTGAGAAAGAGCTGAGTGCAACAGACATATCTGTCTTGGAAATATCAGAGAGTTCAGACGTACCTGAAAGTGGAAGGAGGAAGGTTGCTCCTAAGTGTGCGGCATCAATAGAGATAGATGCATCTCCTTGAGTATGAACAATCCTTCCTTCATGCAATGTTGCTTTAGCGTAAAATTCCAGAAGAGCATTTTTGTAAATAACTGCTGGTGCTTCCAGGAATTTCCGGAGTCCCGATTTTTCAATATCCTGAAACATTTTCATGAGATTCGCATCCTTGATGTTGAGAACCGAAGCAAAGTTAACTTGATAAGCGTTAAGAGTGTATGCTCCAGCCATTTCTGTATGTAGATAAAATTTGATAAACTTTGCAGTAGTTAGAGATGATATGAGAGAAAGCAGTAGCTGAATAGCGATAGATATGAAACAGTAAAGGTGAAAAGGTGAAATTTGAAATAGATATACAGCCGTCAAATAAACATAAAGACACGTGTCAGTATGTTCTTGGTTGAATGTTTGAAAAATTTTGCAGAAACTGTCAGAAATACGAATGATTTGAAAATTTTGAAAAGGAGCAGGCTGTCCAGACGGTTACTAAAAAAAATCAGAAGAGGATTTGTCATTTTATGATAACGTCTGCTGGAAGTTTCAGGGTGCTGAAATATTTAAACACTTTAACAAAAACCAGCAGACTTGAAGTTTTATCGAAAAGACAAACATTCTCTCTGTTTTTTGAAAAGGTGTCAAACTCTTAGTCTGACTAAACTACTGTTCCCCCTCGGTAAATGCAATTAATTAGTGGTCATAATTGCGACAAGTGACTCTTGGCCATCTCTCAATCTGAGCCGTTGAAAATGAACAGTCACAATCTTGCGATTCACAAGAGTCTTTGTTCCCTCTATAAATACCTGCATATCTTGAACGAAGTTAAACAGATGAACTTAAAAAAAAAATGAAAACTCAAGTAAAAAGAGAGTTAGAGTTTGATTCAGGAGTCGAAGCAAAACTGTTCAGAGAGAAGTTTGAGAATATCATTATTTTCGTAATGATCCTTGAAATACATTCCTGGAGTTGTAGTTTCCACAGTCAAGCAGATCTTTTGCTTCGATTGAGTTTGAAATGTTGCATTGATTTCTTCCAGAAGCATGCTAATGCAATAAGATAGTGCTGGTGGATTGATGATGCTGAAATCCTCTCTGATGCCCTGTAAGGCATCTAAAAATTACATTAGTGCTGACAAGACCCAAGCTTGCTAGATTCTTTCTAGGCCTTTTCTCTTGTTCCTGTTGAAGTACTTTTCAAGCAAATAACAAAGAGCTCCTATTATTGAAGACAAACGATAAATGTAACGCTACGGGTTAAATAGCATAGAAGATCTACTGTTTTTACTTTTGCATCGTGTAATGTACTGAAATGGTTTCTAATAAAGTTCCAGTTTACGTATCTGACTTTCCTTCTGCTTTTCTGCAAATATCTTACTGTTAGTTCAATACGATAAGTAAGCGAGTAAGAATAAAAGTTAACTAAGTTAACAGAAAATAATCAAGTTAAATCTATCAAACCAAGAGAATTACGAAAGTAAGAAAACTTATTCTCTGGTAAGGGTTTCGTGAAGGTATCTGCTGTTTGTTGATCAGTAGAAACATATTCCAGACGAATGTTCTTCTTCTGCACATGATCTCTAATAAAGTGATGTCTGATGTCTATGTGCTTCGTTCTGGAATGAAGTACTGGATTTTGTGTGATTGCAATTGCACTGGTATTGTCACAGAATATAGGTGATTCAGAGGCTTGAATCCCATAGTCTCTTAACTGTTGTTGAATCCACATCATCTGAGAGCAGCAGCTTCCAGCAGCCAGATATTCTGCTTCTGTAGTAGATGTGGCTATGGAAGTCTGTTTCTTGCTAAACCAGGATATCAGCCTATCACCAAGAAATTGACAAAATCCACTTGTGCTTTTTCGGTCTAGTTTGCAACCTGCGTAATCAGCATCTGAATATCCAATAAGATTTAACGATGAATCATTGGGATACCATAAGCCGAAATTTTGAGTTCCTTTCAAGTACTTCAAAATACGTTTAGCAGCAATATAATGAGATTGTTTGGGGTTAGATTGAAATCTAGCACAAATGCAAACATCAAACATGATATCTGGTCTACTGGCAGTTAAATATAATAATGAACCAATAAGACCTCGATACTGAGTTACCTCTACTGGAATACCACTTTCATCTTTATCAAGCTTAATAGATGAGCTCATTGGAGTAGAAGCAGCAGAGCATGCTTCAATTCCAAACTTTTTCAGAAGCTCCTTGGTGTACTTGGCTTGATTTATAAAGATTCCAGTCTCTGATTGCTTAATCTGTAATCCTAGGAAGAATGTTAATTCTCCCATCATACTCATTTCAAATTTATCCTGCATCAATTTTCCAAACTTTGCACATAATTTGGGGTTAGTTGACCCAAAAATAATATCATCAACATAGATCTGTACTAAAAGAATGTGCTTATTCTTGACTAAAGTAAATAAAGTTATATCTACTGCTCCAATGGTAAAATCATGATCAATAAGAAATTGTGATAGAGTGTCATACCAAACTCTAGGTGCCTGTTCTAGACCATATAATGCTTTGTGTAATTTAAATACATGATGCGGAGAGAAATGATCGATAAAACCTGGAGGTTGTTCGACGTATACTTCTTCTTGTAAAAGACCATTTAGAAAAGCATTTTTCACATCCATTTGATATACTTTGAAATTCTTGAAAGCTGCTTCTTTTAGAGTTCTATTTCTCCTCTCAGCTACTCCGTTTTGTTGAGGTGTTCTGGCAGCTGAATATTCATGATGAATCCCCTGCTCATTCAAATATAATTCAATATACTTGTTAGTGAACTCAGTACCCCGATCACTTCTGATTTTGTTGATGGTTGTAGATTTTTCATTTTGAATCCTTTTCAGAAGCTTGATCAAAAGGCTACTGGTTTGATCTTTTCCTGCGAGAAATATTATCCAAGTGAGTCTAGAGAAATCATCAATAACAACAAGAGTATATTTCATTCCCCCTAAGCTCATGATGGGAATAGGACCAAATAGATCCATATGCAGTAGTTCCAGACATCTTGAAGTTGATTTGCTATCTTTGGTCTTGAAACTGGATCTTATCTGTTTCCCGAGCTGACAAGCAGAACAAACATGATTTTTAACGAAATTAATGTCAGGTAATCCATTAACTATATTCTGCTTCTTGAGATAATTGATTGACTTGAAATTCAGATGATTCAATTTCTTGTGCCATAGCCAGTGTTTATTGCTAAGAGAAGCAACTAAGCATGTAGGAGTATTGACATGATTTGAGTTCCAGGAGACTCTGTAAGTGTTGCCTTCTCTCTTTCCGGTTAACACAGTAGTTTCAGCAGAATCTTTAACTATACATGAATGCTTCTGAAAAGCTACAGAATAACCATTATCACATAGTTGACTAATGCTGATTAAATTGTAACAAAGATTGTCAACTAGTAACACGTCATTAATAGTGATGTTACCATGGATAATCTTACCCTTACCCATGGTTCTACATTTTGAGTTGTCTCCAAAAGTTATCTTTGGTCTAGTACAACTCACTATCTCAGAAAGTAGGTTTTTCTGTCCAGTCATGTGTCTGGAACATCCACTGTCCAGATACCATGTAGAGTTACTGATTTCTTCTTCCTTCTGCTGTTCGTGCAAACACAAATTTTAGTATCTGGTACCCAAATCTATTTGGGTCCAAGCCTTATCAGTCCTTTGGGAACCCACATTTGTACAATTCTTGGTGACTTTGTACTTCGGGTATCCAAAGATGTGTGTGCAACAGAAGGTCTGTTATTTCTAACAGTATGCATACCAAAATGTTGTTCTTCCCTTCTGTTTCTGTTTTCCAGTCTGTATCTCTTCTGAACAGGTTTAGAGTTGTAGTACTGGTAGTTTTTAACCTTCATAGGATGTTGTCTTCCAGAGTTGAATTCTTTTTTGAATCTAGAACTCTGGTCAACTTTTTCCTTAGGTTTAACGTAACCCAGACCATAGTGCATTCTTCTGTTCGTCAGATTTACATTCCTTTCAACTGAAGCAGTAGGTACTTCTGGTTCCTGTACCAAGCTGGATTTCACAAAGTGAATGTATTTCCCTTTGCATATTTCCAGTGTTGGCTTAATATTCGTTTCAGAAGTACCTTCATTATTACAAAAACCGAGACCACTCCTATTTCCTGACTGTTTTTGTAATTCTTTCATCTTTTCCAATGAAACAGAAGACTTGTTCCAAGCATTCACCAGTAGCGACAACTTCTGGTTTTCAGAAAGCACCTTCTGGTAATCTGCTTTGGCTCTTTCATTCTCAGTTATTAATTTACTCATCTTAACTTGTAAATCATTGCAGCTGTCTACTTGCAAGCAAGTTAACTTACTGTTCTGATTCTTTAAGTTCTGATTTTCAATCTTAACTTCTTCAAATGATTGAGAAAGTCTGGAATACTCTTTTACCATTTCATGTAGTGCATCAATCAAATCAGTTCGTGTAAATTCATTAGAGTCAAAATCAAATACCTCTCCAGGTGTCGAGGTTGAGTCATTGTCCGCCATTAGACATTTGACTTCTTCTGCATCACTATCACTGGAATGGCTTTTTGAGTCAGATGACTCAGAACTAGAGTCCGCCCACTTAGATTTTCTTTCTTCGGCAATCATCGCTTTTCGATCTCTTCTGGACTTTTTGTCATTCCTCTTGTGATCCTTTCTCTTTTGGTCATCCTTCTTTGGTTTAGACAATCTGCAATGAAGTTACCTATCTTTCCACAGTTAAAGCATCCCATATCACCAGATGGTGAATCTTTCTTGAGGTTGCGATGGGGACCCTGATAGGTTCGATGGTTCTTCTTCATGAACCTGAAGAATTTCTTTACAAATAAGGACATAACATCACTACTGATTTGTTCAGCAGTCTTCTCCATTGTATTGTCAATGATCACAGCAGGTAATGCCTGAGGTACAACTGCAGCAGCAGTAGAAGAGGTAGAGGCAGTAGCAGTAAAAGCAGTAGCAGTAGCAGCAAGAGCCTTAGTGGGTAGGCTTGAAGGCTCTTCTCCACTTCTCACTTCCAATTCGAACTCGTAGGCTTTCAGATCTGCAAATAAGTCGTGCAGTTCCAATTTGTTCAAGTCTTTGGATACTCTCATAGCCATTGTTTTAACATCCCATTCTCTGGGTAAAGCTCTCATCACCTTGAGGGCTATTTCTCTATTGTTATACTCTTTACCCAGAGCTGTTAGCTCATTTACCAGGCTGCTGAATCTTTCATCAAACTCATTTAGAGTTTCACCAGCTCTCATTTTCAGATTTTCAAACTTCTGCATTGCTACAGACAGTTTGTTTTCTTTCGTTTGCTCATTTCCTTCACATATCTGGATGAGCTTTTCCCAAATATCCTTTGCAGTAGAACACATTTTAATCTTGCTGAAAGTGTTCTTGTCGAGAGTTTTATACAATATATCATTCGCCACATTATCAAGATTGGCCTTTTTCTTATCTTCACTGGTCCATTCACTTCTTGATTTTTCGACCATCTGTGGTGCACCGTCAGTAACAGCAACAGCTGTGTTAGGCTTTAAGATTTTCAGTGGACCATCTGTGATGACATACCACATGTCATCATCTTGTGCTGCAAGATGAGCTTGCATCCTTATCTTCCAGTCGTCAAAATATTCTTTAGAGAACATAGGGATCTTGCTGAAGTGTGCCATTTGTTGTAGTTTTTCACAAACAAGAATAACCTGCTCTGATACCAATTGTTGAGGATCGAAGTTGAGTTTAGAGGGGGGAGGGTGAATAAACTCTACTCGTTTTTCGTTCTGATGAGGTACTAAAATCCTGTTAAGGATAGTAGTTGATCTTGTGCGAATACTTTCACCGGAAACAATCTGATGAAGTAGTTGAAAAACAATAAAACAGTAGGCAGCAGTTGTTTATGGAAGTTCGAAGATAAACTCTTCTACGTCTCCCCTTCTTCTGTTTCCAGAAGGTATAACTAAAAGACTTTGGATATTACAGTACAACTCTTGTACACACCCACTTCAGAAGGACTTACACCTCAGCCTACTGAAACTCTTAGTTTCTCAACTCACAAAAATGCGAAACACAAAGTTCTGAAAAGACTCTTTTCAGATTACAGACTCTTCTGACAAAGTATAAATGATGTAAAGATCGTGAAGAGTGTAAGAATCAATAGCACAAGATGATCTTCAAAAGATCAGATATAAGATATGAAGCGTGTGCTACTTTTCTTTGTGTTGAACTTTAAATGCTCAAGGAATTTTGATATTCGTCTGATAAGAGAAAATCTTTGTTCCTTGAAGAATGATAATAAGCGAAGTGTCGTGTCGAACAAGGATTTTATCCAAGTATATATAATCGACTGAGTTCAACGTTCACAATCAGAGTATGTCTTCAGATAACTGATACAATCAGCTTTATTACCGAAAGAAGTTCCTGCAGAAAAGCTATAAAACAATCAGTCTTGTTTTATACTTAATTGGGTAAAGTGCAGTAAATGACTCCGTATAGTATTTAATGCTGCAATTAATACTAGTACTAGGAACTCTTTAACGGTAACAATTAAGATAGCAACGTCAGAAAACGTTCTCTACTGGTTTTGTATTGTTATCCCTTTCTACTGGTTTAGTTATAGTAGATCAGCAGCTACTGATAAGTTATTCTATTGTTCTGGTCTGCTGGTCTACTGGTCTACTGGTCTTAGCTATCATCGCCACAATAAAATTCATGTCCAACAAATTATTAATTTTGTTTTTAGCCCAACATTGATTAGCATAATGTCATAGATTTTTGAATTTTCTACAAATTATTAATTTATTTTTTTATTTTTCTGTTTTCCATAAATCACGGCTTTCTTTTCTTTTCTTCTTTTTCTCTTTTTGTCATTCAGACAAATGTATTCTCTTATAAATTTTTTCAACTTTATCTTTAATTTTCTTCATACCTTTATTAGGTAGGTCCATACCAAATTGATCACAAAATTTACCTAATTGTTTTTTCTCTAGTAAATTTTTTCTTTTAATTTGATTATTTAATTTTAATTCATTACAGAGAGCTAAACCCTCTTGAATACAGATACTTATTAATTTACCATAAGTATAATTTTCATAAGAGATATTTATATCATCCTTTCTTAATACTTTTCTAACCCTTTCAGCAAATAAGAAAGGTAAGCCATCTCTAAATTTGGCTTTCCAAAGACTATTATTACAGAATTTATGATTCCTTGGGCCCTCGGTAAAAATCCTCGGTTGTTTAATTTCTTTGGTATATCTTTAGTAAATCCTTTATGTTTTGTAAAAGTTCCAAATAAGAAACTTATATTCATTATTATTCTGATATTTAAATTTCTCATTTTCTTAGCTCAGTTTGAGTTGAAGATGGTATATAGGCTGGAAACCAATAAGCTCCATGTGTGCAAAAGCCAATAAGGAAACATTTGGTAAAACAATGCCACGTATCAGATTCTTCTTTGATTCCAAGCCTCAGATGGTATTAGAGCCATGGAAATAGTCTAGTTATTAATTTAGCACATTTATTCAATGAATACTTTCAGTATGAAAGAAACTGTTCAAAACAGTTTAATGAAGAATATGATTTACCTGAAAATTTAGATTTATTAATAAATGGACTATTTCTAAGATAGAATCTAAATTGAAAGAATTGGTTTCAAACAGGTAGTTAAAACTACATAATCTTAGGTACCTCTTTATAATGAAGAAATGGTTATTAGATTATTAAATAATAAGGATATTTTACCTTTTAAGAAAAATTATAGATTTATTCATGTAGGTTTAATACAACTTGCCTTTAGACCTTTAACTTTAGAAGGTTTACCAGAAAGCTTTATAACAGCTTTAAGAGATGGTAGAAATTTAAATTGGAAACAATCCCTTATGGGAATATATCACTCTAGTCTGGCACATGGTCCAGTATATTTGATGTTTATCCTAATTTATTATTATCTTTGTCTGATATAAATATCATAGACTCTTTAACATTAAATTAAACACATGGCTATAATTATACTCCTCGAATATAAGTTGTAACGTACCGTACTTTTTACTATTTAAAATTTTCGGAAAAATTAAAAATTTTCTTAAATACATCATAAACTTTCAAAATTCGATAAAACAACTGTTCATCCTCAAAAATCGTTGCAACAGAAAAATCTCAAAATAATGTCTGCCAAGAGTATTTGCTTGAACCTCAAACCGTAACATAAAATCAGAGTATTTAAACATTGCAAATATCATTAAAACATGGGCGGTCCTCCGGTCTAGCCTCCTGCTCAGTCCAAGCCTGCTCTTTGATCCCCACCCCTTGTCTCCTCGAAAACATTCTCACCTGCATCGATCAAGTCTAGTGAGTCTAAAGACTCAACACGTATAAACTTGTAGTAGCGAATAATACGTAATAAAACCACACACAACTTTAAAATAGAGCATACATACTTGAAACTTGAAATTGCACTTAAACTTGAACTTACATACGTGCGTAACTTAGATGTGCCATAACGTGAAAACTTTTTATTAACATGCTTGCTTACTTGTACCTACTTGAACATACATGAACTTCATTATTTTGCATAGAGGCATGTTTCAAATCAAGTGACCCATAACATAAATCGCCTGATCAGACTAAACCACAGTACTAGGCTGAATAACTAAACGTGAGGTCCTCGGGTTCGTACTACCGCCGATTCGAGCTAACTTACTGGTCCCCGACCTCAGCCTCTGCATCGTCAGTACCTACATCAATCAAGTCTAGTGAGTCTTGTAATGCCCAAGATTTTATATCATGTTAAATTACGATTATAGATTTTAATCGAGATGAGTATGGAGTACTAATTTAATGCGATTATTAAAGGGCTATTACGAGACCAATCGGGCCAAGCATGTGAATTACATAACATGTGGGCAGAGAGTCTGGCGCCCGAGCGGTAATTTCTGACCGCTCGAGCGCCAGTGTGCATCAAGAAATTGTCTCGGGCAGAAGACTTGGCGCCCGGGCGGTAGTTTTTGACCGCCCGAGCGCCAAAGGTGCAATCCGGAAGAACATGGACAGAACATGCCGCGCTCGAGCGGTAGATTTGCACCGCTCGAGCGCCGCCTGGAAGTGTGGAAATGAGCCACGTCTCCAATACATGCAAGAGGATATATATATACGTATTATGCCTTCAGAATTGAGGAGAAAGAACGAGAAAAGGGTCAGAATAATTTTGTGAAAAATCCTTACGCCTTTTGTGAGAAATCCGTCCGTTAGATTTTAATTCCGACTTCGGTACTGTGTTCCTATCAACGCAGACTACAACTGGACGTAAGTTTTAGTACGTTTTAACATGTTTTGAAATTATGATGTTGTTAGAATTGAATACACGTCATATATGTTATTCTTGACATGTTAGACAGTGTAGAATCGAAGTCAGATTAAGAAACGAGCTGAATATAGAATTGTTATGAATTTCAGAATGAAATTGACTAGAATTGATATCAGATTGGTACAGTGGTTGATTGTAAACGTTTGGAATTGATATAGACTGATATAGTATTATCCGTATCGCAAGATTGTACGGTTGTACCGTCAGAATTTGATAAAACAGAGATGTTGTGATTTGATTAGAATATTGATACAGAATATCGGTATTGTCATTGCCAGATTGAGTATTGACAGACCTTGTGTTCGAGACTTCGACAGATTCAGAAAGACAGCAAGAAAGGTATAAATAAATGTTGATTCGGGATTGCACAACTCGAGTTAGGTTTGACTTGAGTTTCCCTAAATCACATACTTTACTTTATTGCATTGATATTTGCAGATTATCAGATTGATATGTTAATGTATTGACTTAGAACAGAGTCAGAGTCCGAGTCTAGGGCAGATCAGCCTAGCTAGGGCAGAACCGCCGAGTCTTTCTCAGAACCGATAAGACTCTAGACTTACGGTGTATCGATGAGCTTTAGATGTAGATCGACTTCTATCTCAGACACTCGATACCGAATACCAAAGTCTAAATTAGATTGGGATCCCTAGATTTGAGATAAGATAAGATTAGATCACGAGTCATTGATTCATGTAGTCAGATTAGATACATTCTTCGATGTTTGTTTATGCTTTTATATATGTTTTATATGATTGCATTTAATACATTGTTTATACTGGGATATTTATATCTCACCGGAGTTATCCGGCTGTTGTCTTGTTTGTATGTGTGCATGACAACAGGCGGGGCAAGTACAGGGTCACAGAGGTGAAGACATATCGAGATTAGAGTGGTGATACCGGACTTGGACTAGAGCTAGGGTTTAAACACTTGATAGTAGTTGTTGAACCTGAGTATGTATGATTGTATATTTTATCAGATTTATACTTTTATACTGATATGTATAGGAGTTTGATGCCATTACCTTCCGCATTTTAAAAAAAAAAATTTAGACCCTGTTTATTATAATTGATTTAGTCCCAATGATGATTAAGAACATGATTAGCGTCCGGGTCCCCACAAGTCTAAAGACCCAACATGCATATATCGTGAATAACAAGTAAATATATCATAAAATTGCATGCAACGTAAAAATATCGTTTCGTAAAGCGTAACGTGAAAATCGTATCATGAGTAATTATAAATACGTGCATATCTGAAAATCATACGTAAAAGCTTTGCTTGATAGAGCTCTGTCATAACATATCATATCGTAATTATTGGTAGAAATAATGTGTCTACGCAAGTGGCCCATAACATAACATGCACGTCTGATCAGACTAAACCACAGTATAGTGGGTGGTAGAGATCATCCCAGCCCTTGGACTGGATATTCGTACCCATACATAATCGTAAACCGATCGTAAGTAACCGGGTGAAGCAATCCCATAAGCGTAAGATGGCCACAAGACATATCGCATATATCTCAAAATAAACATTTTCTATTTTTATGCACGTAATATAATTATTATCCTGTTTTAATTTACCAATTGAGTTGGATCGTTCTCAGGCTCGCTGCGACCTAGTTCTACGATGAGACATATGCAAATAATCTCAACTTGACCAACACTTCATAATCGAACTAAAAACGAGACAATTACGCCCAAAAAACTTAGTACTAACCATGACTCCGTACCAACCTGAACCAATAGCGAACCATCGTTTATTCATGATTAAAATACACCTAAAATTATGGAAAATATATACCAAGGAATGTAATACACGAAAATTGTGCATGCAGGCCAAAATCATGAAACGCTCTTTCAAGAGTCACTTTGGCACATTGCACCGTAAATTCTCGTACGACCTCTAAACTTGACCAAATCACGAAGGCCAAAAACATGACCTTCCTAACTCAATAAGATACTGTCCAGTCCAAGGCCATAGGCTAAAAGCCAACCACGAACTCGAAACAAGCCTCTGAATCGAAGCTCAAGATGCAGTCAAAAAAACGCAGCAGCAGCAGCTGCTGTGCTTCCTTGCTTCATTTACGAGGCTATTGGCCATTGGGGCTTGAACCACCGACCAGAACCTCTTACCAACATCCTAAGGTATGGCTTGAACCATGGCTAAGGGACCTAGGCCAACCACAATCCAAGAAACCACCCAAAACAATCCAAAGCTTCACCCGAGAACACATATGCTAGTTGTACCGTGGGAAGTGTTGCTTGTTCTTGCTGTCATGTATTATTACAGTGGCCATATGATCAACCATGGCATGATGTAAACATCATGAGGTATTTTGTGAACCATGGCTAAGGGCTAGAAGCTAACCAAGATCCACCCCCAACCTCAAAACCGAAACTACTCACACAAAACAGAAATGAAAACCGAAAGGGCACTTGTCTTGTTTATTTTAAAAACCGATGAGACCATGAACCAAGCCATGAAAGGTCATCTTGGTCACGTCTAGACCTTCTAAGGAAGGATTCTAACCATGGCTACAGCACCTAGGACAGCCATGGTTCGAACACATACCTTAGACAACAAACAAAGAAAATTCGAGACTCAAATCTGCACTATGGAGAGTTGCTGTCCATTCAGTGTTGTTGGGGGGAAAGGGACTTAAAACAATGGACTAATCCCTTCCTAACACACCCTATGACATGACCATAAGCAGCCTTAATTGCCTGGAACCGAGCCAACCCCTGAAATCAAAAAAACAAGCCAACCCGTGAAGCACACAAGGGAAGCCGAAAAATCTGCATAGAATTTTTGTGCATGGTTGCTGTCCTATTTCGGTTTTTCTAATAAAATCATGTACATGTAATGTTTAAAAATAAATATATGACTTGATTGAAGAGAAATAAACGTATATACATGCCTTAGGTTGTTTTTTTTACAATAAACAACACGATACGTCGGACCGGGAGACACGGCAACAAAAATGAAGAAACCTTGCAATTGCTGCTGTCTTGGGCGAGAATGAGAGCTTCATAACTCTGATAATTACGTGCTAGGTGGAGCGAAGAAGGTGGTGAAGGCTTGTGGTCAAATAAGTTGTTGCATGGGGGAGTAAATGATGTCAAGTTGGGGGGCGGGGGGAACATGCATGATAAATGGGTGGCCTTTGTTTTCTTGTTGGGGGAGTTAAATGGTGTCAAGTTGGGATTGTGTGGAGTGGAATTGACCGAGAGTTGTCTTTCCAATTGTTGTAGGATTTGTTTAAGTTTTGCTAGGTAGAATCCTAGGCTAGATAAGCTTGATTAAAAGGTTAATTAAGCATAATCTCGATGAATTAAGAAGCCTACAATTAAATTGGTGATTAATTAATTAAATTAGACTTAAATCCACTTGATTTCGTCAAAATAAATTACTTCTTAGCTCAGAATAAATTTAGGAATATTTTTGGATCATAAAATTCATCTCCGATTTCCTATCTCCGGTCCGGTCTTGCGTATATATCTAAAAAACTAAAATTTGAAATACGCGATTTAAAAATCCTTAAAAATTACGTAAATGATTTAAATGCAATTAAATAAAAAATTTCTTAAAATAATAACCATTTAAAATTAAATAATAGAAATTATGCACATATATACACATATTGGTTTTTCGGGTACTACAACACTCCCCCTCTTAAATAAAATTTCATCCTCGAAATTAGAACTCACCGAATAAATCTGGAAAGCGACTCTGCTTCTCTGACTCTGACTCCCAAGTAGCTTCCTCATCGGAATGATTAAGCCGCTTGACCTTCACTGATTTGATCACCTTGTTTTGAAGCTTCTTCTCCTTACTGTCTAAGATCTACATTGCTCTCTCTTCATAAGACAAGTTCGGAGAAAACTGCAACGGCTCAAAGTTCAACACATGAGAATGGTTCGCTAAATACTTCCTCATTATTGACACATGCAACACATTGTGTACTCCAGCCAGATTCGACGGAAGAGCAACACGATATGCTAATGTCCAAACTCTGTCGAGGATCTCAAATGGTCCGATGAACCTCGGACTGAGCTTCCCCTTCTTTCCGAATCTCATGACACCCTTCATCGGTGCTATCTTCACGAAAACATGGTCGCCAACGGCAAACTCTAGATCTCTCCTCCTCCGATCAGCATAACTCTTCTGTCGACTCTATGCAGTCCTCATCCTGTCACGGATTACGACTACTAGATCAGCAGTCTGCTGAACGATCTCTGGTCCTAACTCCGATCTCTCGCCTACTTCATCTCAATGAATAGACGATCTACACTTCCTTCTGTACAGTGCTTGATAAGGAGCCATACCTATAGTCGACTGAAAGCTGTTGTTATAGGTAAAATCCACTAATGGAAACTTTGATTCCTAGCTCCCTGACAAATCGATGACACAATCACGGAGAAGATCCTCCAAGATCTGAATAACTCTCTCTGATTGACCATCTGTCTGAGGGTGAAAAGCTGTGATAAACAACAACTTCGTACCCATTGCTGAATGCAGACTCTTCCAAAATGAGGAAGTGAATCTCGGATCTCTATCAGAAACAATAGAAACTGGGATACTGTGCAATCAGACTATCTCACGGATATATAACTCGGCATACTGAATATTGGAGAAAGTCGTCTTAATAGGCAAGAAATGCGCGGACTTGGTAAGACGATCAACAATCACCCATATAACATTAGAACCTCTAGCCAACTTCGGTAAACTAACCACGAAATCCATGTTAATGTTCTCCCACTTCCACTCGGGAATGGGAAGTGGCTTGAGTAAGCCGGCTGGTCTCTGATGTTCAGCTTTCACAAGTTGACAAGTCAAACACTCGGATACAAATCTCCGGATATCTCTTTTCATACCAGGCAACCAATATAACATCTGCAGATCCTTGTACATATTCGTACTCCCAGGATGAATAGAGTACGGGGACATATGTGCCTCAATTAATAAGTCTGTTCGAATAGAATCGCTGCTAGGAACCCATATCCTATCTCGATAACGAAAATGCCATCACTCACTGTGTACAAAATATTGCCCTTCGCCGCATCTCTCTGCCTCCACTTCGCCAACTGCTCATCAGATGACTGACCGCTGCAAATACGGTCTAATAAAGAAGACTTAATCGTCAAGGTAGATAGACGAGGAACTCTACCTCGAGTATAAATCTCTAGATCAAACCTCTGAATCTCACTCTGAAGAGGCCTCTAAACTGTCAAATGAGCCATCACTGCGATTTTCCAGCTCAAAGCATCCGCTACTACATTAGCTTTACCAGGATGGTAGCTAATGTCACAGTCATAATCCTTGACTAACTCCAACCAACGCCTTTGACGCATATTCAACTCTTTCTACGTAAAGAAGTACTTGAGGCTCTTGTGGTCAGTAAAGATCTGACACTTCTCTCCGTATAGATAATGCCTCCAAATCTTCAAGGCAAATACTACAGCAGCTAACTCAAGATCATGAGTAGGGTAGTTCTTCTCGTGGATCTTCAACTGACGAGAAGCATACGCTATTACTTTCCCATGCTGCATCAACACTGCGCCTAGACCGAGCTTCGAAGCATCGGTATACAATAGAAAATCTCCGGGGCCAGAAGGCATGGACAAGATCGGCGCTGAAATAAGAGCTTGCTTCAAAGAATCGAAGCTCTTCTGGCACTCATTGCTCCACACGTACTTAGCATTCTTCTTAGTCAATGATGTGAGTGGAACTGCGATAGAGGAGAAACCCTGAATAAACTTCCGATAGTATCCTGCTAGACCAAGGAAACTACGGATCTCTGATTCACTCTACGGAACCTCCCAATCTCTGACTATCGCAACCTTCGCTGGGTCTACCTCAATGCCACTATTAGATATGATGTGGCCTAGGAACGCCACTTTCTCTAACCAGAACTCGCACTTGCTGAACTTAGCGAACACAAGCTGCCTCTACAACGTCTGCAATACTGCGGTCAGATGCCTGTCGTGGTCCTCTTGACTCTTTGAGTAGACGAGAATGTCGTCTATGAATACAATGACGAACTGATCAAGATACGGCTGAAATACACGATTCATGAGATCCATGAAGATCGCCGGCGCATTCGTCAGACCGAACGGCATCACAAAGAACTCGAAGTGCCCATTACGAGTCCTAAAAGCAGCCTTAAAAGTATCGGCATCTTTCACCCTCAACTGGTGATATCCGGAACACAGATCTATCTTGGAGAATACTGAGGCTCCCTGCAACTGATCAAACAAATCCTCGATCCTCGGAAGTGGGTATTTATTCTTCACTGTAACCCTGTTCAACTCCCGGTAGTCAATGCAAAGCGTCATAGATCTGTCTTTCTTCTTCACGAATAAGACAGACGTGTCCCATGGAGAGAAACTCGGGCGAATAAACTCCTTGTCAAGAAGCTCCTGAATCTGTTTCTTGAGCTCAACCATCTCTGACGGTGATAATCTGTATGGCGCCTTAGAGATAGGCACGGTACCTGGCATAGGATCGATCGAAAACTCAACCTCTCGTACCGGTGGTCTACCAAAGAAGTCATCGGGAAAAACGATTGAAAAGTCCCTGACAACTGGGACATCTGCAACTGACTGGCTAGGGACCTCGGGAACAGATATAATGGTCGCAATGAATGCTCGACAACTCCTATTCATGAGCTTCCTAGCCTGAATACAAGATATCATGATAAGCAAATTAAAGTACCTGTGAGGCTCAAATAGGAACTGCTTCTTTCCAAGTGGTCGGACTAGAACAGATCTCCGCTGAAAATCAATAAGTACTCTGTTCTTGTGCAGCCAATCCATCCCAAGGATAATATCGAACTCTGGCATTGGCAGCACGATCAAATCCGCATAGACAAGATTTCCATTGAGCTCGAGGTCTATGTCTCGTACTACGCTAGTCGCTGCCATCTCCTCGCCAGATGGAATAACCACAGAATACGCCACATCCAATCCAATCGTCTTGACCTTGATGGAATTCACAAAGGTCTCAGATATGAATGAATGAGTGGCACCTGAATCAATCAAGGCGTTCGTAGAAGCTCCGCCTATAAATATTCTTCCTGAAAGATTGGAATATTTATCTAAATCCAATAATTTACCAGAATTAATCCTATAGACGTGCAAAGGTCAAAGTTCTTCTAACTTAGATTCTCAAAACAACCCGAATAGAACATGCAATCTTATCACAATTTCTAACTTCAAATCTTATAACCCAATAATTCAAAGCAAATAATCCCAAAATGCTGAATTAAATATGCTAAAATTTTCCCAAAAACAAACTTAAATATTTAAGATACCTGTCAAGAGCATAGTCCCTGGGTTCGCCTCCGCTACATGGAGTACAAACACTCTGCCCTGAGTAGGTAATGTCCCTTGAGGACAATCCTTTAGCAAATGGCCAGTACCGCCACACTTGAAACACTTCCCAGAGCCATACATGCAAACTCCGGTATGGCGGCGTGTACACCTGGCATAGACCGGGTACTCCTGCATCCTTGGGACCACACGTCCCTGCTGCTGCTGCTGCTGCTGCCCTCTGCTCCTCGATGGGCCATGGAAAGTCCTCTTATGCTGTTGCTGCTGAGGAGGGCGGTGGGGCGCCTGAATTTTCCGCTTACCTTGGCGGTCATTCTCGATATCTCTCTGATCCTGCTCTGCAGTAAGAGCTCTAGAGACAGCAACCTCATATGTCATAGGGCCAGCAACCGTAACATCACGGCGCAAGATCGACTGCAATCCATCCATGAAGTGCCTAAGTTTGGCAACCTCGTCGTTCGCGATCAGGGGTACAAAGTGACAACCACTCTCTACTTACGAATAAACTCCGTAACAGTCATGTCACTCTGTCTCAGGGTCATAAACTCCCTGGTCAACCTCGAACACACGTCACCAGTAAAATACTTAGAGAACAATACCTCTCTAAAGCGCGTCCAACTGAGAGTAGCTAGATCCAGAGTTACAGATGCGCCCTCCCACCAAAGACGGGCGTCTCCTCCAAAAGTATAGCTCGCACAGCGGACCCTGTCAACATCCTCCAGCTCCATAAATCTGAAAGTAACCTCTAGGGACTTAATCCATCCCTCAGCAACCATGGGATCAGACGTCCCAGTGAACTCCTTCGGGTTCATCCTCATGAACCGCTCACAATAAGCTCGGGTCTAGGCGGCCTAGCTACCGCTGCAGCATTGTTCCCCGCGAGCTGCGCGAAGAACTGAGTCATACCCGCCATCATCTGGGTATGCACATCAGGTGGTGGAGGAGGTGGCGGTGGACCTCTATCCTCATAACGGCTCGGAATCTCATCAGCCTCGCTTTCAGCACCCCCTCGGGCGGTAAATAACTCGTCTAGGAGGCATACTTGAAAGGGGATCGGTTACGGTGACCGGAAGCGCAACGGAAGTTAAAAATTTTGATTTTTACAAGAAAAATTTCGGCCACCATGAGGATAGTGTGTAGCAAATACAATAAACAAAAAATGACATTCATAGTGTGTTAAGAAATGTACCTATCAATCTCTTGAGATTGATGATGGCTCCAACTTAGTTGATATACAACTAAGCTCTTGATGGCAAGACAATCTACAAGCTTCACCTTGTTCTTGAATCTTTCCTTCAAAATTAGGCCCACCACCAACTAGCTAGAACCACCCTAATTTTGCACTAGAAAAATTAGAGTATTTTTAATTGAGAAGTGTAGGTTTTCCTCAACAATTGAAGAAAGAAAAATTGGAGAGGATGAATAGTATTTTCGGCCACTATTTATGCTAGGAGAGAAGGAGAGACATTTTTTTGGTTGTGGGAAAAGTTAGAGTAAAAAAGTTGCATGCCAAGCTTTGGTTATACAAAAAGTTGTATCCCAACTATTCACCTCCCTTGCATGCCTTTCTATTTGGGTTTGTAATAATTACAAAGCCCATGGACTTTTATTTAAATGTCCCAAACATATTTGAGACCATTTAACCATTGCTTGATTTTACTCAAGCCCACTAGTCTAATAATTAATTTTAATTGGGCTCTACAAGACCCAATATTGTTTAATTAATTCAACACTTGAATTAATTTAATTATTTGGACTCTACTAGGCCCACTAGTGTTTAATTAGTTCAACACTTGAATTAATTTAATTTAGTCCATAATAATGTTTATGAAAATCACAATTTTCAAATACATTATTTGTTTGGCCAACTTTTAATTTAGGAACACTTCCATAAATTAAAATTTACATTTCTCTCATAGAAGTCATACTTCTATTTTTCTTTACGCTTATAAACTCATTTATAAGCCGTTCAACACATTGAACTATTTTCTCCTTTATAGAAGTCATACTTCTAATTTTTTTCTTTACGCTTATAAACTCCTTTATAAGCCGTTCAACACATTGAACTATTTCTCTTTTATAGAAGTCATACTTCTAATTTTTTTTCTTTAAGTTTATAAACTCCTTTATAAGCCGTTCAACACATTGAACTATTTCTCTTCTGAACGGGATCTAGAAAGCTAGTACTTGTGTGGCGCTCCATGGTTCATTGATACAACTAGCCGTGGGTTCACATCTCCATGTGATTCGGACTAAACATGTCCTTATATGAGCATACCTCAATTGCTCCATTCTTACTTATCAACTCCTTGATAACAAGAACGTCAGAACTCAAGTCTGATATTGTAATGCCCAAGAATTTGAGAATTGATAAGTTAAGATTATTAATCGTCATTTACGTGAGACTCGGAAGATATGAGAATGCATGACATGCGATGAGGGAAGAAAAGATATGAGAAAATAGGGTTTGCAAGACCGCACCCGCGCCCAGAACATGAGTGCACCCGCGGTCATGCAATTAATGAAATTTTGAAGGGAGGCCGAAGCAGCACCGCACCCGCGGTGCCAGACATCACCGCACCCGCGATGCATGGACAGAAAGTTGGCAAGAAATTCCGTAGCATCACCACACCCGCGGTCTTGTAAGTAGCTCACCCGCGGTCGTCAAAATTCAGAAAATGAAGATAATACCGAAGCATGAGCGCACCCGCGGTGCATGTCATGACCGCACCCGCGGTCATGAGTGTTGCTTGAAAAGTGATGCCACATTTCCAGATTTGCATGCAGTATATATATAAGTGGATGACACGTTTTATTCCTCAGAAAACTCAGAAGAAGGTCGAGATCTTGAGGAGAATTTCCTTACGCCTTTTAGAATTTGATTTACGAAGAATCCGTTCTCAGAATTCGAATCCGAACGTAGTATCGTGCTTCTCGTGCTACGAGCTACATAAGGACGTAAGTTTTGTTACGTTTTGAGATGTTTCGAAAATATGATGTTGTTAGAACTGAATATGGTTCAGATATAGTGTTTATGCTACCGTAGACATTATAGAATCGAAGCCAGATTAAAGAACAGATTGTTTCTGTAATTGTTATGCTTTTTGAAAGATATTGACTGAGATTCGATATCAGATTTATGTCATTGTTGAGATTAGGAGTTATATCAGTATTGACTATACGTTCTAGAATTATATTTGTGATGTTCAGATTGACAGGGTTATTCAGATTGTATTGTTATACCGTCGAAACATCAGTTGATTTAGATTGATCAGATTCATATATGATTTCGATTATATTGTGATATCGATGATATGAATCAGATTATATCTTGTTCAGATATTGATCAGATTATATACTGAATTGAGTATTGATCAGAACAGATTGTATATTGAGTTATTAATTGATACATTGTATTCGATATTGTCATTTCAGATTGATATGGACAGAGTTGAATACAGGTCATCGTCTTCGTCAGACAGGGACGACAAAGGTATAATTCATGTGATATACGGAAAGATATAACTCAAATAAGATCCTATTTGAGTTTCCCAACTAAATCACATACTAGTCTTATTGTTTATCTTTTGATATGATTATGATTTGTTTATAGAATTGTATTCGAATCTTGTGAGATAATTATGCATTGTTTACAGATGGTTATGCATTGCATTTGAGATAGGAAAGTTTGACAGAGACAGTCAGACTTCTAGACGTTCGGTGTATCGTTACATAGGAGCAGACATTGCCCTATTGTAGATTATGCGATACAGCTCAGACCGAAGTCTAGGAATAAGACGTACAGTCACCCCGAGTGGGAGGGTAGGTGACAGCCATTGACGTCTTATTCACCCCGGGATCCCTAGAGTTATAGTTGAGTCGAGTTTAGACATGATTTGACTAGAACTGCATGTGTTTAGAGATGTGGTTTCATAGACTATGAAACCCTTGCATTATTGCTTTCAGACATGATAGCCTGTGTTTATATGATTTGATATAAATTGCATGTTTACCTGAATTGAATTGCATGCTTATTTTGAGTAGATTTCATAGATTATGAAATCTATTACTGTTGAATATGTTCATGATAGCATGTTTTATGATTTAGATTAATTATATACATGCTTACCATGTTTTATACTGGGATTCATTCTCACCGGAGTTATCCGGCTGTTGTCTTGTTTTGTATGTGTGCATGACAACAGGTGGGGCAAGATCGGGGTCGAGAAGAAGATGAGAGAAGACGAGTTTAGCGTGGTGATTCCGGACTGGTTGTAGAGTAGGTTTTATTACTTGAACTTAGTAGTTGAACCTTAGATTAATTGAAAGACTGTTGTACATTATTGTATTTTTTAAACTGAAATGTAGTTTTATACAGATATGTATATTATTTAGATGTCATTACCATCCGCACTTGAATTTTAAAAAGAAAAATTTTTAGACCCTGTTTATCAGAACTGATAGTTAAATCCCAAAGATGATTAATAAGAAAGATCAGCGTCCGGGTCCCCACAACAGGTGGTATCAGAGCCATAGATCCTTTAGATTGAGATAGTCAGAGTTGATAGATCCTTTAGACTGAGATAGAAGAGAATGAGCGGGGTAGATTGAATTTTCTTTCCTTGCGTGTGATTGCTAGTATGAGATTTATTTCAATGTTGACTTACATTGTGTGTGCTAGCATGATTTATTGCTTTCCCTATTACATGTTGTTTGTTATCTGAGTTGATTACAGCATGTAAGTACCAAGCCTGAATCAGAACCGAGTCTGATTCAGAGGTATATGATCAGAGGAGGGCTGAGACAGATTATATAGATTGTGTATTAATTTGTTTGATATTCAGATATACCGCCTCGGAGATTTCCAGAAAGGCGTAGTACTTCGTCTGAACAGATAGATGCATCAGAAACTCAGCTAGAAGAAAAGATGAAAGAGTTTCAGTTATTACAGCCGCCGATTCTGAGTGGTACCGAGACATCTGAAGATTGTCAGAACTTGTTTGATGACATAGAAATATTGTTTGATTTACTTGATTGTACAGATGATCAGAGAGTTAAAATGGTGCATTATCAGTTACGAGAAGCCGCCAGGAGTTGGTGGATTACCAGTAGAAGAATGTGGGCACAGAGAGGTACAGTGATTTCGTGGGAAATATTCAGAACTGAATTCTATCGAAGATTTTTCTCAGCTTCGTACCGAGAGGACAAGAAATTAGAGTTTGAGAATTTGAGCCAAGGACAGCTGAATATTGACCAATATATTGCTAAATTCTCGACTCTATTGCGTTTTGCTCCTCAGATAGCTGGAAATGATGAAGCTGTAGTAAATCAGTTTATCATAGGGTTGAATTCGGAGGTAGTTGCATTTATGAATTTGCTGCGACCTTACCATTTTGCTGATATCTTGAGTAGAGCGAAGAGAGAGGAGATGAGTCTGATTAGACAATTGACAAGGTTGTGTGTGAAGCCACCTCCGACACAGCAATCCCCTCTTCGACATGATCGTGGCAGCACGAGTGGGAAGCAAGATTTGCTGAAAACTCGAAAGAAGCCATTCAAGAAGTTGGGAAGTGGTTCATCTAGATCCAGTGGTTCTAGCCCGAGTTATACTGGAGTGTATTGCAAAACTTGCGGAGGAAGACATCCCACCGAGCAATGCCAGGGAGTGACTGGTAGATGCAATAATTGTGGACAGTCGGGACACTTTGCGAAAGTCTGTCCTCAGAAACGTTCCCGAAGATCGTAGGGAACAGAGTTCAATTGAAAGCACCGATCCAGAATTTACAACAGGTACTACTTTTTATGAATCTATTGCATATGTATTGATATATACTAATGCATTTGTTAAGAATATCATTGATTGAGTTGCATGGAGATATGCTGTATCTGTTGGGTTTGTACGTACTGTAGTATTGATGTCCTTGCTTGTTGAGGAAATGTTAATATCAGAGATTTCTGTATATATTGTATACTACCGTAAGATGAGAATGAAATAGAGATAGATTATGATGTACTTGTGTTTTCTGATTTGAACGCATTATTGATATGTATATGCTGAACAAGTACAGACATATTGTAGAATTTTACCAGAAATGGTAAGAGTCAGACCAGAGATGACTGATCAGTGGAGATACTACGATAAGGATTCTAGATTTAGAATTCCTTTGATATCTGTATTGTATATGACTCGATTAATACAGAAAGGAACAGATAGTATCCTTATGTATTCAGTAGATCTACTGAAATCGAGCATAGCATTGACAGATTTGTCAATGATAGACGAATTGGCTGATGTTGCCTAGATAAGATTTTAGAATTGTCTTATGTCAGAAAGATAGAGTTCAGAATTGAATTGAGATCAAACATTGATTGTATGTTAGATTCAGTACAGAATGATACAGAATGAAATAAAAGAATTGAAAGATCAGTAGAAGAGTACCGACCAGGAGTACATCTGATTTAGTGATACTCTTTGGCATGTTTCAGTATATTCAGAGATGTTCTGATGATGCTATACTTGTTATATCTAGGAGATTTTGATATAATTGCAGCATTTGATTGACTGAATTGAATATCGGAAGATTATATTGAATGTTCTGAGAACTGTGATGATTGTATACAGAAATTATTCAGATAAGAAGTCCGCTTGAAACAGATTGTATTCAGAGTAGGTGATATCTGAAATTAGTACACAGATTGACTTTGACACAGTTGCGATTATGATCAGTGACTGAGAGATATGGAGATCAGAAATATCAGAAATGTCAGAAATTTATGGTGTCTGATTTTACAGATTATCTCATTCAACTGTTGTTTTGTATCTGCTTGTATATTGTTATTACTCTAAATCAGTATTTGAGACATCTTATATTGTTTTGGGGGAGCGTATTTTATTTGCAGATGAGAGATACCAGTTGATCAGAATGACATGAAGATATTTACCAGAAATTTTTGTTTTATGAGTTCACTGAACTCACTAGATCTGTATAGGATATTGATAGTTCGTTTCTGATTTGATATTACTGTGTTTTGAATCCGTATATGCTACAGATTAGTGTGAACTAGAGGGAGTACATACAGTTTCAACCGAATCAGAGCTGAATTCGAGAGTTACAGTAATTCAGAAATGTGATCAGAATGTTCAGAACTAGATTTCAATAATCAGAGTTGAGTAACAGATATGTGATTTTGTGGTTTGTATGAGATTGATTATCTTGTGATATTAGAATGTTTCAGAATTGTATAACAGAATTAATATCGATATTCAGAGCCGAATACCAGTTAGGTATTTCTTCTTTAATTTATGTTATTAACTGATTTGTTTATGTCAGTAGTTCGGATTTGAAATCACAGATAGTGTCAGAAACGCACAGAAATGGATTCAGTTTGCAGTCTGATGATTGAGAATGTATGATATTCGAACAGATAGTTGACAGATTAAATCGGTTATAGCAGAAATTGTATTGAAATGTTGGCAGAAATTGTACTGATATGTTTGAATTGCTAACATGAAAGATAGAAAGATAGAAATTAGAAGATTTATTACAGAATTCGTATATTTCTGATTAGACATGGGGAGTATATTTCGATGAATTTCGTAATAAGATCATTGCAATACTTTCCAGATGGTGATAGGATATGATTAAGATTGACAGATTGTTCAATCTATATCTATCAGTTTGTACCAGATAACGTACAAACATGACCAAATGACACAGATTGATGTCAGAAAAGTGGTCAGAAAGATCAGAATTCCACAGTAGATTATATCAGATTGTGATTTTCGACTGATTGTGCACTTGTGATAAAGTATATCATGAACTTTCTTTTAGATGGTTTTACAGATTGACAGACTGTCAGAATGAATTAGCCAGATGTTAGAAGATTTTGGTACAACTTTAGTACTGGATATGAGCTCTATACAGCTGTAGTGCTGGATGTTAGAACTAGATGTTATTGTCACTGTATGAATTTCTGTTGGATGATAGTTATAAAGATAGTTCAGAATGAACAGACTTAAGAAACCAACGTCGGATGATGACGATTGGTATTGAAGCTAAAGATTGTATATACCTTTGTTTGAGATAAACAGGTTTGATAACAGCTGATGATACTGACATGTGATGAACTGTAGATTGGTTTATACGGATGGTGTATAGCCAGTAACGCGAGGTTGATTCTGTCAGAAGGATTGGAGAAGTATTATGATATTATACTTATTGAATTCTTCTTCCAATCCGGAATCAGATATTTGAGTTTGGTTTAAACTCTGCTATGCATATCTTCTATTATATCTGAATGGATTGTTTATGAGTTCGAGGACGAACTCAGATCTAAGAGGGGGAGAAATATAATGCCCAAGAATTTGAGAATTGATAAGTTAAGATTATTAATCGTCATTTACGTGAGACTCGGAAGATATGAGAATGCATGACATGCGATGAGGGAAGAAAAGATATGAGAAAATAGGGTTTGCAAGACCGCACCCGCACCCAGAACAGGAGTGCACCCGCGGTCATGCAATTAATGAAATTTTGAAGGGAGGCCGAAGCAGCACCGCACCCGCGGTGCCACACATCACCGCACCCACGGTGCATGGACAGAAAGTTGGCAAGAAATTCCGTAGCATCACCGCACCCGCGGTCTTGTAAGTAGCGCACCCGCGGTCGTCAAAATTCAGAAAATGAAGATAATACCGAAGCATGAGCGCACCCGCGGTGCATGTCATGAACGCACCCGCGGTCATGCGTGTTGCTTGAAAAGTGATGCCACATTTCCAGATTTGCATGCAGTATATATATAAGTGGATGACATGATTTATTCCTCAGAAAACTCAGAAGAAGGTCGAGATCTTGAGGAGAATTTCCTTACGCCTTTTAGAATTTGATTTACGAAGAATCCGTGTCTCAGAATTTGAATCCGAACGTAGTATCGTGCTTCTCGTGCTACGAGCTACATAAGGACGTAAGTTTTGTTACGTTTTGAGATGTTTCAAAAATATGATGTTGTTAGAACTGAATATGGTTCAGATATAGTGTTTCTGCTACCGTAGACATTATAGAATTGAAGCCAGATTAAAGAACAGATTGTTTCTGTAATTGTTATGCTTTTTGAAAGATATTGACTGAGATTCGATATCAGATTTATGTCATTGTTGAGATTAGGAGTTATATCAGTATTGACTATACGTTCTAGAATTATATTTGTGATATTCATATTGACAGGGTTATTCAGATTGTATTGTTATACCGTCGAAACATCAGTTGATTTAGATTGATGAGATTCAGATATGATTTCGATTATATTGTGATATCGATGATATTAATCATATTGTATCTTGTTCAGATATTGATCAGATTATATACTGAATTGAGTATTGATCAGAACAGATTGTATATTGAGTTATTAATTGATACATTGTATTCGATATTGTCATTTCAGATTGATATGGACAGAGTTGAATACAGGTCATCGTCTTCGTCAGACAGGGACGACAAAGGTATAATTCATGTGATATACGGGAAGATATAACTCAAATAAGATCCTATTTGAGTTTCCCAACTAAATCACATACTAGTCTTATTGTTTATCTTTTGATATGATTATGATTTGTTTATAGAATTGTATTCGAATCTTGTGAGATAATTATGCATTGTTTACAGATGGTTATGCATTGCATTTGAGATAGGAAAGTTTGACAGACACAGTCAGACTTCTAGACGTTCGGTGTATCGTTACATAGGAGCAGACATTGCCCTATTGTAGATTATGCGATACAGCTCAGACAGAAGTCTAGAAATAAGACGTACAGTCACCCCGAGTGGGAGGGTAGGTGACAGCCATTGACGTCTTATTCACCTCGGGATCCCTAGAGTTATAGTTGAGTCGAGTCTAAACATGATTTGACTAGAACTGCATGTGTTTAGAGATGTGGTTTCATAGACTATGAAACCCTTGCGTTATTGCTTTCAGACATGATAGCCTGTGTTTATATGATTTGATATAAATTGCATGTTTATTTGAATTTAATTGCATGCTTATTTTGAGTAGATTTCATAGATTATGAAATCTATTACTGTTGAATATGTTCATGATAGCATGTTTTATGATTTAGATTAATTATATACATGCTTACCATGTTTTATACTGGGATTCATTTTCACCGGAGTTATCCGGCTGTTGTCTTGTTTTGTATGTGTGCATGACAACAGGTGGGGCAAGATCGAGGTCGAGAAGACGATGAGAGAAGACGAGTTTAGCGTGGTGATTCCGGACTGGTTGTAGAGTAGGTTTTATTACTTGAACTTAGTAGTTGAACCTTAGATTAATTGAAAGACTGTTGTACATTATTGTATTTTTTATACTGAAATGTAGTTTTATACAGATATGTATATTATTTAGATGCCATTACCTTCCGCACTTGTATTTTAAAACGAAAACTTTTTAGACCCTGTTTATCAGAACTGATAGTTAAATCCCAAAGATGATTAATAAGAAAGATCATCGTCCGGGTCCCCACAGATAGTACCCAACCAATCATGTTAAACGCCTAGCAGCATATCTTACATGATTCCCTAGGTATCAAATGATAGTGCCTGCAAGAACCATTCAATTATGGTTAGCGTACAGTACGGTCCCTTCAACTCATATATCTCGACCGGTTCGACGACCATTGGTTTATCGAGAGTTGTCAATGATTCGATACTATGTGTCATGCCGTAGTCTCATCGATGGTGTAATCTATGAAACCCCTTTCATAATTACCACCATACTCTGATCAGAGATTTCAACCTACATATACATGATAACACATAGGATATCCATACCCGAAGGTAAGCGGTGAATCCCCGACTACAATGCATCGACTCCTATATGTTTCGACAGAACACCCAACCTTGCCACCTGATGACCCCTTGAGATTCGGTAAACAAGTCAAAGTTTAATGCTAGCACATAGAGTCTTAATGTTGTCCCGGGTCATAAGGACTAATGGTGTACAACCATAAACCAAGATGTTTCCACTCGATAAGTGAGAACCACTTGGAAAGTCCTTTTATGGAGGGTTGTTCAGTGCACTCTACCAGGAGCACCTATCTGCATGATCGGACGTCACAATGTCCCCTACCAATGAAACATGGTACTCACATCGCAGATACTAGTCTCGAACTCAAGCGGCCTATATCCTTCTTAGCGGCGGCTGAATCGACTAGGAACTGTTTAGAATATACAGTATTCCAAATATGAGTTTCATGATACTCATCATATGAGCATCTCATATTCTTTCTACTATTTGTATATTCAAGGTCTTTATCTATGCAACTAGCATGGGTATACAGATAAAGATTTGCCAAAACAATAATTTCAAATATTATTAAAATAAAGATTGCTTATACATAGAGTTTCATTGTGAACACTCGACCAACACTTGACTCGACGGGCACCTACTCTAACAATCTCCCACTTGCACTAGAGCCAACTACCCATATGCTTCAAACCCATTGATTCGCGATGCATCTCGAATAATGGTCCAGGTAAAGGCTTAGCTAGTTGATCAGCAACATTATCTGCGGAGCCGACTATGTCAAAAGACACTTCTTCCTCTTTCCACAATCTCTCCGAGGATGTGGTAATTTCTCAATACATGTTTGGACTTCTGATGAGACCTTGGCTCCTTTGCTTGAGCTAAAGCTCCCGTGTTGTCACACAACACCGGGAGAGGAGCAACTCCATTTGGAATGACGTCCAACTCTTAGACGAAATTCCTTATCCAAACAGCCTCCCTTGCTGCATCTGATGCAGCAATGTATTTGGCCTCTGTGCTGGAATCCACAGTGTTGTTTTGCTTGGAACTCTTCCAAGAGACATCAGCACCATGGAGCATGAATACAAACCCAGAGGTTGACTTCGAGTCATCGATATCGCTTTGGAAGCTAGAGACGGTATAGCCTTCCAATTTCAGTTCTCCACCCCATAGACCAAGAACAATTTATTGGTCCTTCTCAACTACTTGAGGATGTCTTTCACAGCTTTCCAATGTGGAAGACCGGGGTTCGATTGATATCTACTCACTACACTTAGTGCGAAAGCCACGTCAGGACGTGTAGATATCATCTCATACATGATGCTACCAATCGCAGATGCATAAGGAATGCTTGTCATCGCCGCTATCTCTGCATCAGTCTTGGGAGACATAGACTTGGATAGGACACGCCATGACACATTGGTAGATGTCCTCTCTTGGACTCATCCATCGAGAACCGCTTCACGATGGTATCAATGTATGTGGACTGGGTGAGACCAAGCAATCTTCTTGATCTATCTCTATAGATCTGTATCCCAACACGAAAAATGCTTCACCCAAGTCCTGTATCTAGAACTTATTTGCTAACCATATTATAGTTGATTGCAACATTACTACATCATTCCCAATGATTAGAATGTCATCAACATAAAACACCGGGAATGTCACAACACTCCCACTGACCTTCTTATACACACAGGGTTCCACAAGATTCTTATCAAAACCAAACTCTTTGATTGTACTGTCGAATCTGAGGTTCCAACTCCCAGATGCCTGCTTTAGATCATAAATAGATCTTTGAAGTTTGCATACCATATGCTCACTTCCAATAGATGTAAACCCTTCAGGTTTGAGACATGTAAATCTCTTCCGTAATATCCCCATTAAGAAAGGCTGTCTTGACATCCATCTGCCATATCTCATAGTCATACCATGTAGCTATGGCTAGCAATATCCTTATAGACTTGAACATTGCAACTGGTGAAAAGGTTTCCTCAAAGTCAACTCCTTGTCTTTGAGTATATCATTTTGCCACCAATTGCACATTGAAGGTCAATACCTTCCCATCCGCCCCAAGTTTCCTCTTGTAAATCCATTTACACCCTATGGGAACAATTCCCTCAGGTGGATCCACGAGATTCCACACTTGGTTCGAACGCATGGAATTCATCTCAGATTCCATCGCTTCAAGCCACTTGGATGAATCGGCATCAGATAATGCTTCCTTGAAGGTCCTTGGATCACATCCATGGTTAGGCTCATAATGGCCCTCTTCAAGAAGCAGACCATACCTCATAGGTGGTCTCGAGACTCTCTCGGATCTTCTAGGAGCTTGTATCTCCTCTCTTGGCTCTTCGGGTGTCGGTTCTATAATTGTGGGTGTCTCTCGAACCTCTTCGAGTTCTATCATCTCCCCTTTTCTATCCAATAGAAATTTTTTTTCCAAAAAGGTTGCATTCCTAGAAACAAACACCTTTGTTTCTTGGGGATGATTGAAATAATATCCAACAAAATTCTTTGGATATCCCACAAAGAAACATAAAATGGATCGACTATCCAATTTATCTCCCACTACCTGCTTCATATAAGCAGGGCACCCCAATATTCTAAGATAAGAATATTTGGGAGGCTTACTCATCCATATCTCATATGGTGTCTGCCTTTGAATGGACATTTAATGGAATATATTTCAATTTTAAGTTATAGAGATCGTTTTTCAAGTTCACCAGTACCAATCAAACATTCATTCATGTAAATGTTGCAAACACCTTTGCAAAATAAACAAGAATATCCATTTTTATTAGCATAGAAATGGAAACAATGTTTTTCACAAAATTAGGTAAAAACAAAACATCTCATAAAATTAACTTAAAATTATTGTTCAATAATAAGTAAACATCTTCAACAGCCTTGGCGACAACTCTTACTCCATTGCCCATCCTCAAGAGGGTCACACCTTCTTTAAGCTTTCTACTTCTTCCCATCACCTGTAACTCATTACAGAGATGTGAACCACAACCGGTATCTAATACCCAAGAAGTAGAGTTAATTGAAATGTTTACTTCAATTTAGAACATACCGTTTCCAGAACTCTTCTGGGCCAGATATTCCTTTCAATTTCGCCTCCAATGTCCAGGCTTCTTGCAGTGATGACAAACATCACTAGTCTTGTCATCCTTAACTGGTGTGGCTGCCACAACAGGATTCGGAGATTGCCTCAACAAGGGCACGTTCTTCTTGGGACGTTGGAAATAACGCTTCTTTCCCTTCCCATGTGGATCAATCTTCGTACCAGATGAAGAACCCACATAAAGAACCAACTTCTCTTTCTTGATGGTTGATTCAAACGTAACAAGCATATTCACCAACTCCTCAAGGGTCGGTTCCATCTTGTTCATGTTGAAGTTCACCATAAAAGGATCAAATGAGCTAGGCAATGATAACAGCAACATTTAGGTGGTCAACTCCGAAGGCAAGATCAGATCCATGCCAACAAGCTTGTCCACGAGCCCAATCAACTTCAGGCCATGCTCATGGACCGAGGCCCCATCTCGCATGCGCACAGTGATCAGCTCCTTGACGGTAGCATGCCTAAGAGGCCGTGTTTGCTCACCAAAGAGCTCCTTGAGATGCAAATGAATGTCAGCAGCACTCTTTGCATCCTCAAAACGCCTCTGCAGCTCATCATTCATAGAAGTCAGCATATAACACCTGGCTATCAAGTCATGGTCACACCATTCCTTGTAAGCCTGCAATTCCTCAGGAGTGCAGTCAGTCAGAGCCTTAACAGGGGGCGACTTAGTCAGTGTATATGCTACCCTTTCCGAATTCAAGACGATTTTCAGGTTTCTTAGCCAAGTGAGGTAATTAGGTCCAGTTAATATGTGTTTGTCGAGTATTACGGATATCGGATTGCGAATCGAAGACATTGTCAATTTGTACTGAAAAGTAAAAACAGATAAATGTTGATGACTATTTTAAAATATTTAGTAAGATATGAAGTTTGGACTTTTACTTCATAAATATTTGCTCCCACTGTTTTGACATCTTTCACTACCCTCTAGTGAAAACGGGAAACTCCTTTCCTCAGTAGGTACGTAAGGTCCAATTAGCGAATTATGATCCCGAATAATATCAGCCAATCACAATTCCTAAAAGGTAGTTTCCAATTGCATCACAATGCAACCCTCTACGTAAACGTTTGTCTCACGTTTGATTAGGACCCAATAATATGACGTCGTTCATCTTCACGTGTCAAGCCTTACCCATCAATTTTGAACCTTAATGGACGGTCGCCATGAGTTCCCCCAATAATATGAGCCGAAATCATGGGAGTTCCACGTAGTTCACATCACCATGTCAATGGATGTCACAGCTTTCCGGCACCCAGAGCTCCCCCAATAATATGAGCCGAGCCCCGAGTACGGGTAGCGTTCATCATGCACCCATTGTCGATGGAAGACAAGGAAATTATAAACAAATTTATAATTCCCCTTTTCGGGCTTGATATTAATTTTGAATCTTATTGTCTTCGATCTTCATAATCATCATGGCCACCATCTTCCAATCTTGATCATCCACTATACTAATATTTACAAATAAATATCCATGGCAAATAGGGATACATCTCATGGGGTGGGAACGGGCCATAAACCAAGCCCACTTTATAAATTGATAATTATTACAATCATTCAACACAAAATATCCTAGCATACACCTAGCAAATTGGGCTTGGGCTTTTGATCATCCTTCATGCATAATATCACATATCATACACCATCAATTAATTATCACAATAATTAATTGATCCACTATTATATATCTTGATCCAATCACTAACCGTCACGATTATAAACTAAATTAAGAAAGTATACAAACACCTTTGTCTACTTTCAAATTAATTTATTTATAACCGAATTTCTTGTAAATCACCATTTACTATAAATATTTAAAGTCCAACTTAAAATATTTATTTAATGAGAAAATGTTTGCAACTTTTGTAATTTTAAACTTAAAGGGCCCAAAAATTCATTTTTCACCAAAAACGTTTTGGCCCATTTAAAATTCACAAATATGTTAACCATCCAATGGCCCAAAAACTCAAGGCCCATGACACTTTGATATTTCAAAACACATTTTGAAAACCCTATCGTCATCGCCGTCGCCGGATTCCGGCCAACTTACCAAAAATTTTTTTATTTAAAAATTTTGGGGCTGTTCGGGCAGCCCAAGGGGCTGCCCTTGCTGCCCTTTTCGGGCAGCCCCTCGGGCAGCCCAAGCTGCCCGAAATGGGCAGCAACTTGCTGCCCAAAACCCGCCCCAATCCGGCCTTGAATTCGTTGCAAAATTTTGTTCTCATGCGGTTAGAAATCAATCTCAACTTAATATCTTGTAATTGCTACACAAAATCGTAACCATAGCTCGGATACCACTTGAAAGGGGATCGGTTACGGTGACCGGAAGCGCAACGGACGTTAAAATTTTTTATTTTTACAAGAAAAATTTCGGCCACCATGAGGATAGTGTGTAGCAAATACAATAAACACAAAATGACATTCATAGTGTGTTAAGAAATGTACCTATCAATCTCTTGAGATTGATGATGGATCCAACTTAGTTGATATACAACTAAACTCTTGTTGGCAAGACAATCTACAAGCTTCACCTTGTTCTTGAATCTTTCCTTCAAAATTAGGCCCACCACCAACTAGCTAGAACCACCCTAATTTTGCACTAGAAAAATTAGAGTATTTTTCATTGAGAAGTGTAAGCTTTCCTCAACAATTGAAGAAATAAAAATTGGAGAGGATGAATAGTATTTTCGGCCACTATTCATGCTAGGAGAGAAGGAGAGACATTTTTTTGGTTGTGGGAAAAGTTAAAGTAAAAAAGTTGCATGCCAAGCTTTGGTTATACAAAAAGTTGTATCCCAACCATTCACCTCCCTTGCATGCCTTTCTATTTGGGTTTGTAACAATTAAAAAGCTCATGGACTTTTATTTAAATGTCCTAAACATATTTGAGACCATTTAACCATTGCTTGATTTTACTTAAGCCCACTAGTCTATTAATTAATTTTAATCGGGCTCTACAAGTTCCAATATTGTTTAATTAATTCAACACTTGATTTAATTTAATTATTTGGACTCTACTAGGCCCACTAGTGTTTAATTAGTTCAATACTTGAATTAATTTAATTTAGTTCATAATAATGTTTATGAAAATCACAATTTCCAAATACATTATTTGTTTGGCCAAATTTTAATTTAGGAACACTTCCATAAATTAAAATTTACATTTCTCTAATAGAAGTCATACTTCTATTTTTCTTTACGCTTATAAACTCATTTATAAGCCGTTCAACACATTGAACTATTTTCTTCTTTATAGAAGTCATACTTTTAATTTTTTTTTCCTTTACGCTTATAAACTCCTTTATAAGCCGTTCAACACATTGAACTATTTCTCTTTTATAGAAGTCATACTTCTATTTTTTTTTTATTTTACGCTTATAAACTCCTTTATAAGCCGTTCAACACATTGAACTATTTCTCTTCTCAACGGGATCTAGAAAGCTAGTACTTGTGTGGCCCTCAATGGTTCATTGATACAACTAGCCGTGGGTTCACATCTCCATGTGATTCGGACTAAACATGTCCTTATATGAGCATACCCCAATTGCTCCATTCTTACTTATCAACTCCATGATAACAAGAACGTCAAAACTCAAGTCTGATAGTACCCAACCAATCATGTTAAACGCCTAGCAGCATCGCTTACATGATTCCCTAGGTATCAAATGATAGTGCCTGCAAGAACCATTCAATTATGGTTAACGTACAGTACGGTCCCTTCAACTCATATATCCCGACCGATTCGACGACTATTGGTTTATCGAGAGTTGTCAATGAATCGATACTATGTGTCATGTCGTAGTTGCATCGATGGTGTAATCTATGAAACCCCTTTCATAATTACCACCATACTCTGATCAGAGAATTTCAACCTACATATACATGATAACACATAGGATATCCATACCCGAAGGTAAGCGGTGAATCCCCGACTACAATGCATCGACTCCTATATGTTTCGACAGAACACCCAACCTTGCCACCTGATGACCCCTTGAGAGTCGGTAAACAAGTCAAAGTGTAATGCTAGCACATAGAGTCTCAATGTTGTCCCGGGTCCTAAGGACTAATGGTGTACAACCATAAACCAGGACGTTTCCACTCGATAAGTGAGAACCACTTGGAAAGTCCTTTTATGGAGGGTTGTTCAGTGCACTCTACCAGGAGCACCTATCTGCATGCTCGGACATCACAATGTCCCCTACCAATGAAACATGGTACTCACATCGCAGATACTGGTCTCGAACTCAAGCGGCCTATATCCTTCTTAGCGGCGGCTGAATCGACTAGGAACTGTTTAGAATATACAGTATTCCAAATATGAGTTTCATGATACTCATCATATGAGCATCTCATATTCTTGCTACTATTTGTATATTCAAGGTCTTTATCTATGCAACTAGCATGGGTATACAGATAAAGATTTGCCAAAACAATAATTTCAAATATTATTAAAATAAAGATTGCTTATACATAGAGTTTCATTGTGAACACTCGGCCAACACTTGGCTCGACGGACACCTACTCTAACAATACTATACCATGTAAAATCCTTACGTAACCAACATGCAATATTTCTACTATTTTTCTTGAAATTTAAATATATATTTTCTAAAACATAATCTTGACATAAAATATTTCATGAGAACATGCTGGTAAACTATTTCATGCTCAAAAAATGTAATACGTGAAAGTAGGACTTACAGACTGAAGACGCGGCTTCGTGAGCTTCTTGAGATCCGTAGTAAGTACAACCCTTTACAAGAAACATCGCTCTGATACCAACTGTGAGGGCCCCTATTTCGTATTCATAATTGTGCGGAATTATTAAAAATTTTCTCTTTAAATAAATAAACTTGCAACGTATAAAAACTTTCGTAAAATTACCCAATGGTTTAACATAAACATAGCAGCAGAAACTGAATAATGTTTTAAACAATAACTTAAAATATATAAAAGTTATAACAAGATTTTGAACATAAAATTGAATAACTAAACGTGAGGTCCTCGGGTTCGTACTACCGCCGATCCGAGCTAACTCACTGGTCCCCGACCTCAGCCTCTGCATCGTCAGTATCTACATCAATCAAGTCTAGTGAGTCTAAAGACCCAGCATGCATATATCGTGAATAACAAGTAAATATATAATAAAATCGCATGCAACGTAAAAATATCGTTTCGTAAAGGGTAACGTGAAAATCGTATCATGATTAATTATAAATACGTGCATATCTGAAAATCATATGTAAAAGCTTTGCTCGATAGAGCTCTGTCATAATATATCATATCGTAATTTTTGGTAGAGATAATGTTTCTACGCAAGTGGCCCATAACATAACATGCGCGTCTGATCAGACTAAACCACAGTATATTGGGTGGTAGAGATCATTCCAGCCCTTGGACTGGATATCCGTACCCATACATAATCGTAAACCGGTCGTAAGTCACCGGGTGAAGCGATCCCATAAGCGTAAGGTGGCCACAAGACATATCGCATATATCTCAAAATAAACATTTTCTATTTTTATGCACGTAATATAATTATTATCCTGTTTTAATTTACCAATTGAGTTGGATCGTTCCCAGGCTCACTGCGACCTAATTCTAAAATGAGACATATGCAAATAATCTCAACTTGATCAACACTTCATAATCGAACTAAAAACGAGACAATTACGCCCAACAAACTTAGTATCTAACCATGACTCCGTATCAACCAGAACCAACATCAAACCATCGTTTAATAATGATTAAAATACATCTAAATTACTGGAAAATATATACCAAGGGCTGTAATACACGAAAATTGTGCATGTAGGCCAAAATCATGAAACGCTCTTTCGAGAGTCACTTTGGCACATTGTACCGTAAATTCTCGTACGACCTCTAAACTTAACAAAATCACGAACGGCCAAAAACATGACCTTCCTAACTCAATAAGGTACTGTCCAGTCCAAGGCCATAGGCTAAAAGCCAACCAAGAACTCAAAACAAGCCTCTGAACCAAAGCTCAAGCTGCTGTCAAAAAAACGCAGCAGCAGCTGTTGTGCTTCCTTGCTCATTTACGAGTCTATTGGCCATTCGGGCTTGAACCACTGACCAGAACCTCTTACCAACATCCTAAGGTGTGGCTTGAACCATGGCTAAGGGCCCTAGGCCAAACACAATCAAAGCAACCACCGAAAACATTCCAAGGCTTCACCCGAGAACACATATGCTGTACCGTGGGGTGTGTTGCTTGTTATTGCTGTCATGTATCATTCCAGTGGCCATATGATTGACCATGGCATGATGTAAACATCATGAGGTATTGTGTGAACCATGGCTAAGGGCTATAAGCCAACCTAGATCCACCCCCAACCTCGAAACCGAAACTACTCACACAAAACAGAAATGAAAACCGAAGGGACACTTGTCTTGTTTATTTTAAAAACCGATGAGACCATGAACCAAGCCATGATAGGTCATCTTGGTCACATCCTAGACATGCTAAGGAAGGATTCTAACCATGGCTACAGCCCCTAGGAGAGCCATGGTTCAAACACATACCTTAGACAACAAACCAAGAAAATTCGAGACTCAAATCTGCACTATTGAGAGTTGCCGTCCATTCAGTGTTGCTGGGGGGAAAGGGACTTAAACCAATGGACTAATCCCTTCCTAACACACCCTATGACATGACCATAAGCAGCCTTGAACGCCTGGAACTGATCCAACCCCTGAAATCAAAAGAACAAGCCAACCCGTGAAGCACACAAGGGAAGCCGAAAAATCTGCATAGGATTTTTGTGCATGGTTGCTGTCCTATTTCGGTTTTTCTAATAAAATCATGTACAGATGATGTTTAAAAATAAATATATGACTTGATTGAAGAGAAAGAAACGTATACATGCCTTAGGTTGTTTTTTTTACAATAAACAACACGATACGTCGGACCGGGAGACACGGCAACAAAAATGAAGAAACCTTGCAATTGCTGCTGTCTTGGGCAAGAATGGGAGCTTCATAACTCTGATAGTTACGTGCTAGGTGGAGTGAAGAAGGTGGTGAAGGCTTGTGGTCAAATAAGTTGGTGCATGGGGGAGTAAACGATGTCAAGTTGGGGGGGGGGGGGGGGGACATGCATGATAAATGGGTGGCCTTTGTTTTCTTGTTGGGGGAGTTAAATGGTGTCAAGTTGGGATTGTGTGGAGTGGAATTGACCGAGAATTGTCTTTTCAATTGGTGTAGGATTTGTTTAAGTTTTGCTAAGTAGAATCCTAGGCTAGATAAGCTTGATTAAAAGGTTAATTAAGCATAATCTCGATGAATTAAGAAGCCTACAATTAAATTGGTGATTAATTAATTAAATTAGACTTAAATCCACTTGATTTCATCAAAATAAATTATTTCTTAGCTCGGAATAAATTTAGGAATATTTTTGGATCATAAAATTCATCTTCGATTTCCTATCTCCGGTCCGGTCTTGCGTATATATCTAAAAAGCTAAAATTTTAAATACGCGATTAAAAAATCCTTAAAATTACGTAAATGATTTAAATGCAATTAAATCAAAAATTTCTTAAAATAATAACCATTTAAAATTTAATAATATACGCATATTTGTTTTTCGGATACTACGGTAATGGACTGTACAGTGGAAGAGGGTTAAAAGATTTGATTGTTACTAATCATTCAAGAAAGTGCATATTATTTTCGGTAGCTCATCATTTAAGAACTCCAAAGTTAAACGTGCTTGACTTGGGACAATTTTGGGATGAGTGACCTCCTGGGAAGTTTCCTAGGGTGCGTGTGAGTGAGGACATAAGCACGCTGGAAAGACTCGTCTTGGTACAGTGAGGACAGTCGTCGAATTTAGGGCGTCACATAAGTAATATGTATCTGTTATCGTATTTATTTTAAACCATTATTTACACTAAATCCTATGTGTAAAAGAATAGATAAAAGATTAAATGAAACTATTATTATAAAAACTAATTTTAATAGATTTAATAATACAACTCGTAGATCTATAAAATGAGAAGAAATATAATTTCCAGAAAATTGGATAATTGAACAATTTGTCCCTAGAAATCCTATAATAAATAGGGATTTAGAACAAGTCATACAGACTAATGAAGGATCTGTTCAAATAGAGTTTAATAATGAACAAAAAAGATTATTACCCTCTTCTGCTTATGCTAGATCAAGATCTAGTCATTCTTTTATTTCACCGCTAGATTATATGGTTGATATACCACAAACTTCTAGAGCATCTACTTCTCAAGTAAGAGAAGATATAGAATCTATTGATACAGTAGATGATTTAATTATAAATGAAAATAATATTGTTCACAAAAGTAACTTTCAAAAAGTTAAAGAAACTGATACAGTTTCAGATATGAATTTTAGTATTTAATGAATAGTAAATCAAAAAATGATTTTACTAAAGGTTCTATAGCTCGGGCCAAGATTAATGAAGAACTTTATTTACCCAAATGGGAATCTTTCTGATATTGGTATTTTAAAAGTGTCTCTGAAGAAGAATTTGAGTATATTGTTTCATAACTTTATAAATATTGTGAAAATCAAAATAAATTAATACATTTTGTTCCTTGGTTTTTTAAAATATTTATCATAGATTATATTTCTATACTTGAAAGAAATTATACACTTTCCTCATGACAGATTTAAAAATGATGTGAATCCTCGTACGAATAAATAGCAAACACAATTAATTTAGAATCGCGCCCTCAATTCAATAACGAACAAGGAATCGTTGTTGTCCCGATCTTTTGAATCAAGTGTGTGTGTGTGTGTGATTTTCACCTCTAAACTATGAAAATTCTAGCAACAAACTATCACAATATAAACAACCGAAATTATGACGAACTTTCAAAGAACTCGTCTTTGACAATCTGCGTAAGAACGATAGACAAACGCCAAAAAGTTAAAATTTGATAAGTTTGATATTGAAAAAAAGCTAAGCCTTGAAAAGTTTTGAGAGAAAACTCAAAAGTTTGATATTCAATCAATAATAATCTGAATAAATTTCTAAAATTTCGTTTACCCCTTTTACATATCAAAAAGGATAACAATATCTAGTTACCAAACAAAACAAAACACTCAAGAAATAAATTTCCTCGCCAAGCCGCCAAGGACATGGACCCCTTGAAGAGGTCCGGAGCTAGGTCCGTGTAGGCACTGTGATGTACACGGACCCCGTGTACAGGTCCGTTCTCGGCTCCGTGTAGGCTCTGGATTTCTCAACCTTGATTGTGCTGGACACGGACACCGTGTACAGGTTCGTGCTCGGGTTCTTGTAGTCTCGGTCGTTCACAAAATACTTGAATAAGTTCCTTTGGCCCCCACACGTACTCCCATGCATCACGAAGCCCTACGCACTTTGCAACTCGCTTGTACGTCCTTCTCCTTTGCTTATAAGCCCATGCAATGCTTCCATGAACCTCTTCAGTCGTCCCCTCGTGATTGGTCCCTCCGGCAACTCTAAAGGATCCCATGCTTTCCTTGGAGCTTGACCATCCTTGTTCGCATCATCCTCCCCTTCTTGAAAAGGATTTGTCCTCAAATCTCGTTCATCACCTACATCAAACAACGACAAATCACTAACATTAAAAGTAGAACTCACGTTATACTCACCTGGTAAATCGAGTTTGTAGGCATTGTCATTGATCCTTTCAAGGACTTGAAATGGTCCATCGCCCCTAGGTAATATCATTGAACGACGCTTATTGGGGAACCTTTCCTTCCGTAAGGGGAGCCACACCCAATCACCTTTCTCAAAGACCGCCTTATTCTTCCGTTGTTGGCTTGTTTGGCATATTGCTCATTCTTCTTCTCTATGTTGGCCTTAGCCTTTTCATACAAACCCCTAAAAAATTCAGTCTTATTTTTGCCATCCATGTTTAACCTTTCACTCAGAGGTAAAGACATCAAATCCAACGGAGTCAAAGGATTAAAACCATAAACAATCTCAAATGGCAAAAAATTTGTAGTTGAATGCATGGAACGATTATACGCAAACTCAACAAATGGCAAACAATCTTCCCAATGATTTATGTTCTTATTAATTTTAGCATGCAAAAGTGTTCCTAACGTTTTATTAACAACCTCAGTTTGTCCATCCGTTTGATGATGACATATGGTAGAAAATAACAATTTTGTGCCAAGTTTAGCCTACAACGTTTTCCAAAAGTAACTCAAAAATTTAACATCACGGTCAGAAACAATAGTCCTAGGCATACCATGCAACCTAACTGTAGAACCCAAAAAGCATATGACGTATAAGTCATGAATAATTGTTACTATTTAAATTAAAAATGAATATTTTATATAAATATATGTGTGGGGGACCCGGACGCTAATTCATTTCTTAATCGTCTTTAGGAATTATTTAATAATTTATAATAAACATGGTCTAAATTTTTATTTTTTTTAAATACAAAGCGGAAACGTAATGTAATTAACGTCAAATCACATATTAGACATAAACATACAACTCCGATGTTATCTAAAATAATTCAACTAGGTTCAACTACATATCAGTGCTGAATCCTAAGCTGCTTCAAAGCCCGGATCTCCACGCTATCTAGTCCAGCCTCGTTCTCTTCTTGACCCTGATTCTATCCCACCTGTTGCCATGTACACATACAAACAAGACAACAGCCGGATAACTCCGGTGAGAACTACATTCCTAGTATAAATCATGTATACATGCAATTATATAAACAATATAAAGGCATATAACAAACAATTCTAACATGTATCAAAATCAGAACATGAATCAATACCATACTAACTCATATTCTAAACATGTACCCTAACCAGGAACATAATCAATATCAAGAATAACTCCTATTCTAAACATGTACCAATATCAGGAACACCAAAGGACATGAACCATATTCAGGAACATAAATCAACATCAATAAATATAAATCAGTATAACTGTCACTCAGACTCGTGACTCTACGTTTTAGACTAGACTCAATCCTAGCCTAGGGATCCCGGTTTTCAGATGTGGTGTTCCTATATCGAATTCTGTAATAGAAGGAACAGTGATTCCATTACTCGATATAACCAAATATGGTGTTCCTATATCAAATTTCGTAATAAAAGAATTCAAATTCTATTTACTCGATATAACCAAACATCCAGTGTCCTGACCTAACCGTCATGGACTGTAGTTCTATCGCTAATATCCTATCTTGAGACATCGTGCAATGTGCCCGTGGCGATACCACCACTATCAGGCACTTCTGTCACAAGATTACTCGTCTAACACCTGTCATCTATAATTCAAGAAAACAAGTACATCAGTCAATTCACTGCAAATGTCAATGCAATAAAATAAAGTATGTGATTTAGGGAAACTCGAGTCAAACCTCACTCGAGTTGTGCAATCCCAACTCAACATTAATTTATACCTTTATCTTCTCGCTCAGAAGAAGAAGAAGAAGAAGTCCCGACTCTATCTCGGTCCATTCCCAATCTGGTAATAACAATACCGAACAGATATAATATCAATAAACAACTCAATTCAGAACCTGTTCTGATCAATACTCAAATCAAAACACATAATCTGATCAATGTCAATTGAGATACATTCTAATCCATATCGACGATATCACGATATAATCGAAATCACTAGTGAATCTGATCAATATCAATTAACTGATGTTTCGACTGTATAACAATACAGTCTCGATAACCCCGTCAGTCCGAACATCATAGATATAATACCAGAACTCATAATCAATGTCGATACCAGTCATAATCTCAATAACAATACATATCTGATATGAATTCTCAGTCAAATCAATTCCAAAAATTATAAAATTTCATAAACAGTCTGTTTCTCAATCTGACTTCGATTCTATGATGTCTAACATGACAAGAACATCATATATGAATCCTATTCAATTCTGACAATAGCATAATTTCAAAACATGTCAAAACATAGCAAAACTTACGTCCAGTTGTAGCCTACGTCGATAGGATTACAGTACTGAAGTCGGATTCAAATTCTGACGGACGGATTTCTCACAAAAGGCGTAAGGATTTTCAACCCATATACAGGAACCTTTTCTCGATTTCCTCTGAATGAGTCTATCAACATTTGCATGTATATATATATATATATATATATATATATATATATATATATATATATATATATATATATATATATATATATATATATACATCTCACGCCTGCATACAAACGTGGCTTCTTTACGTTTTGCATGACTCGCGCTCGAGCAGTTAAAATATACCGCTCGAGCGCGGAGCCTTCTGTCCGAGACCACGCTTGTTATCCATTGGCGCTCGGGCGGTAATTCTTTACCGCTCGGGCGCCATACATTCTGCCCAAATTCCATAATTATGGTGCGTTGGCGCTCGGGCGGTTCTTTTCTAACACTCGGGCGCCAGATATTCTGTCCAACATCTTAGCTTATAATATACCAACGCACGGCTTCACCTCTCATGTCTTATTTGGTTCCTGTGATATTTGCTAATCACAATTCTGAAAATTAATCAACGTCTGATTACAGTAATTAAATCTCGGGCATTACAATATGAAGTGTTTTATTTATTTTAAAATTAGATGTTTAGTTTATCTTTTCAGGATAAATACGCGAGGTCGGACCGGAGTTTGGAGATTAGAAATATACTAAGAAAAATATTTTTAAATTTAATTTAAGTCAAGGAATAATTTAATTTAAAGAAATAGAATGTTTTAGGATTCATTTAAAATAATTAGAGCTAAGTTATTAAATAAATTTCTTTATGTTAAATATTTAATTAAAGCTTAAATTAAAATATGTAAACATATGTGGGTGAATTAATCTAGGTATAAAATATTCAAGAAATTAAACATAACATTTAAATACTTAAATTTTAAGTCAAACATGCAATACAAAATTCTAAGCAAGATTTTAAACTAAATTGTTAATGCATTAAAATATATAGTGAAGGATTAACATCTTAAACAATTAAAATGAAAGGATTAAATAAGAATATACCATGCAAATGAGTAGCAAATCCGGTCAAAACCTTAAACCATTTCTAAAGTGACTAGAAACTCCCCATTCAAGTCAATTTTAATTGTATTCTATGGTGTGTTCATCTCCCCATTTTAATGCACTAATTATAAGTAAATTCAAATACAAAATACACCTTAATTCTTCTTTAATCCATAATTCTAGCAAATAAACGAAAATATGCAGCAAAAATAAGAACAAGACAACGGCAACAAGAGGAAGGAGAAACAAATCAAAACCAATCAAATTCTCACTTGTAACTCTCAACTAAATGCATGTTATGACTCATTTAACACCTCCTATAATACTTCTTTTCATTGCCTAGCAAACCTATGCTCTTATCTTAGAAAAACACCAGAAAAAAATAGCAGCATAGAATCGAGAGAATAGCAGCAGGAATAAGAAAAGAGATCCAACTCCGTGACGCCGCTCGTCTTCGTCGTATTGATTTGTTTTTGTGTCAAAACAAATTTCAGGCATGTATATTGTAGTGACCCGTTCCAGAATCACCTACTAAGCAAGAACTAAGCATGCAATTAACCTAATTAATAATAATCAGAGATAACAGCGGAAAAAATGGCCAACGACAATAGTTATACAACCCAATCGAAATCAGAACAACTCAAAACAAATATATTCGGTACAACCAAAACGAATCAAAACAGTACTGGTAAACTAAACCAACCAGCTACTCAACGTCCTCCTCATCCTCCTCCTGAGCTGTCCAACCTGAGGCCTGCCCCGTGGGAATGGGGTGTCCAAGATAAACAAAAACCGAGGACGTGAGCGATAAGAACGCCCAGTACAAAAGCATGAGTATACAAACCTATATGAAATGCACATGCTATGATATGATACCAGAGTAGTCAAGAAACAGGAGTCACAAAGGATCTCAAAATGCTCAGTCTAGAGGCGCCAAGTGGATAGTGCCGCGCGGTACTCCTCTGGGTCACTGCATCCACTACAAGAACAGACGTGGACCTAAAATGTCCCGGATCACCGAAGCCATCCCGACCCGTCGGCCACTGTGTACTCTCGGTGTCCATGCGTCCACAAGACAAGACAGGGCTGAGCGGCCCCACAAGATATAGCTTATCTCGAAAGAGATACAGCTCAACAGTAAAGGCTATCTCGAAGGAGATACGGCTCAACATGAAATGCAATATGCATCATAACTCGTGACATAATAGCATGCATCATATGACATATAACAATGCAGCAAATAATCATGCAACACATATATGAATGTATACTCAACCAGGATATCTCGGATAGTACTTTCGTACCTCTATCACAGCAAGCCTAGCCTTACGCAACACTGCTAATCAGGTCTAGAACAAGCCTACGCAACAAAAGCATACCCAATGAACAATACTACCATGCTCGACTAGCAAAACCAGTACTCCCTAGTACTACCAAAGGTTTAGGGTTTACCTTCGTCCGTCGACAGCCCTTTGATGTCGATTGCCTCGAAACTCAGGCGTCGCTACGCTACCAATCATGGCAGCTCTTGACTATCGCTCGACCAACAACTAACCCTAGAAACCTTCCAAATCTCTCAAATAGGAGGCACACTTCAAGAAATTGCAATCCAAAATGAGGAAATCCGAGCACTATTTATAGGCTATGTTCGGATCCACCGAACACACTTCGGAACGTCCGAACTCCTACGTGTCCATCGGCTCTTGACACCTCATTATCGGATCCACCGAACCTATACTTCGGAACGTCCGAACTTGCATGTAAACTGACGTGTCGATCAACTCTTGACACCTCATGATCGGATCCACCGAACTCACTTCGGATCGTCCGAACTCTTTGGTGCTTCCGAACCATCTTCAGTGCGTCCGATCATGACCTCGGTCAAAGTTACACATTAAACCTTCTTAATCACCATTAATCCGTTAATTACCCAATTTGGAATTCGGGCTACTACATATATGTTGTTTCTTTTCTCCTCAATCAAGTCCTATTGATATTTTTAAAGAATTATATGTTCATGATTCAAGTAACAACTCGAAATTGTGGCAGCAAGTTCTGAAAAATTCTGCACATCCTTCTCGGATCTTGTGTTCATCTTTATGGTTGAGTTGTTTTGCTGAATCCAAGTGGTTGATTCGGTCCCAGGCTGTCAAAGCTTCATATCGGCATGCTTCAGAGGGTGTTAGGGTGTTGATAGTCCATTTTTTTCAGTCCATACACTCAGTATAAAGAATTGACAACAACAAATCCATTAAGTTACAGATTATGACAAAATTCTGTCATTTGGTTGTTTGGGATGAGAGTTCGAATCATGGCTATCTTAGGGACTGTAGCCATGGTTAGAACCCTCACTTATCATGTCTATGACGTGACCAAGGTGTCCTTTCAAAGCCTATTTCATGATTCCATCAGAATTTTTTAAAATAGCAACACAAGCATCATTCGACTCTTTTAGTTTCTGAATTTGGGTGAGTATGGTTTCGGTTTTTGGGTGTTATATGGATTGTGGTTGGCTTGTAGCCCATAGCCATGGTTCATACAACACTCCATCATGTCATCGAGCCATGGTCAATCAAATGGTCACTGGAACGACACAAGACAATACAACAATTCGATACATCTGATTGCACAGGATTGAGTTCTCGGTTGGTATGTTTCGGTGTCATAGGTATTTGCTTGGGTTGTGGTTGGCTTTTAGCCCTTAGCCATGGTCCAAGCCATACCTTAGGATGTTGGAAAGAGTCCTTGGGCGGTGGTTAAAGCCATTGGTCATTAAATTTCAGAGTTCACCTCACAAACACACAAGTTGCTACTGCTGTAATTTGACAGCAACTTGCTGTTTGGTTTTAGTGTTTGTTTGAGTTCTTGGTTGGATTTTAGCCCATGGTCTTGGACTGAACACTACCTTAATGAGTTCGGAAAGTCATGTTTTTGGTCGTTCGTGATTTGGTCGAGTTTAGAGGTCGTACGAGAATTTACGGTGAAAGGTGCCAAAATGACTCTCGAAAGAGTGTTTTATATTTTTGGATTCCTTTCACCCATTTTCATGTTTTACAGTCATTATGCATGTTTTTCAGTATGTTTGGGGTATTTTTAATCATGGTTAAACGTCGGTTTAATGTTGGTTCGGGTTGGTACGAAGCCATGATTAAAAATCAAGTTATTGGTTCTATTCGTCTCGCTTTTAGTTCGATTGTTAAGTTTTTGTCAAATTAAGATTTATTGCATGTGTCACATAGTAGAATTAAGTCGCAGCAAGCCTGGGAACGATCCAACTCATCCGGTAAAAAATAAGCTTATAATTATATTACGTGCATAAAAATATAAAATGTTTAATTTTGAGATATATACTATATGTCTTGTGGCCACCTTATATTTATGGGTTTGGAAGTCGGTAGGCGCAACCGAGGACCTCTCCATCCGGTGACTTACGACCGGTTATGATTATGTATGGGTACGGACATCCATTCCAAGGGCTGTGATTAATCTCTACCGCCCAGTATACTGTAATTTAGTCTGATCAGGCGCTTACGTTATGTTATGGGCAACTTGCTTAGAAACATTATCTCTACCAGAAAATTATGATATGTTATGACAGAGCTCGATTGAGCAAAGCTTTTACGTATGATTTTCAGATATGCACGTAGTTATAATTATTCATGATACGATTTTCACCGTACGCTTTACGATACTTTACTTTTACGTTGCATGCGATTTTATGATATATTTATTTGTTATTCACGATATATACATGTTGAGTCTTTAGACTCACTAGACTTGATTGTTGTAGGTATTGATGAGGTCGAGACCGCGGGCGGAGACCAGTGAGCAATCTTGGGACAGCAATAGTAAACTCGAGGACCTCATGATTTAATTTATGCACCTTTTAACATTCAAACTTTATTTTAACATGTTGGATATTTTTTTAAATTACTGTTTGAAATACTATGTTGACTTCCGCTGTTATTTTAAGGTTATGTTATTTACATGTTTATTTTATAAATTGGGCAAGATATTCATTTATTTAGAAAAATTTTAATAATTCCGCAAAATTATGAATTTGAAATACGGGCCTTTACACTAACGACTTCTATAAAGAATACCAATCTGATCAATCTGAATTTAATTCAAAACCAACAGCATAACAGACCAATCTGAATATCCGCGTCAATACAATAGAAACATATAATAAATACAATCCACAACTGATATCCAACCCAATTTGTAATCAATCCATAATTCAAATATGTCCAATATCATTCGATATATTCTGAAAAATCATAACAATTCCATAATCAATTTGTTTCTCAATCTGACTTCGATTACGATTTCTAACATGCCAAGAACATCATATATGAATCATATTTGATTCCAGCAATACCATAATTTCAAAACATATCAAAACTTGACAAAACTTACGTTCAGTTGAAGCCTGCGTCGACAGGGACACAGTACTGAAGTCGGATTGAAAATCTAAATGGAGAATCGAAATTTAAAGACGTAAGAATGACGTCGGTGACATCCGGCATTGTTTAACAATTACTTGAAAACAATTAAGCCTCGTAGCAAATGGCCAAAAATCGGTCTTTTTCATATAACAAATATTGTCTTTACAATGACAACAGAATAAAATTTTACAACAGAAATGCGGAAGCGAAATACAAAAAGAAATTTTAAATTCTTGATTCTCGTTCTTTTCATGTGATCACCATCCTCAGAAAGCTTCTTGTTCCTCCTCATTCATTTTCTCCTCATTCTTATCTGAAAGTTGTAAGGGGTGTGTGTTTTGGAAAACACTCAGCAAGTGGGGGCCGATCGATTTCCAAGGATACATATAGAACTTAATTTTTAAAGCATCTCTTTAACAAACTTTCAGAACATATTACTTTTGACTTATCCTAACAGAGTCGAATCAAATATGAGACAAAGATTATCAGACGATTCAGAGTAAATCAGAAGCAAATCAGAACAAACACAACAATGTTACTCACCTCATTTCTATGGTCAAATTGTCCCCAATATGTTAGTCCTCTAAGGGGTGAGACTAGAACACATTTTTATACTTACTGATGGGGGCGGGACAGAATTACAATTATCGTTCCTTATCTAATTCGATTTGTAACAATGTATTACAGAATTCAAATTTATAAAACAGAACTTATCATAATTTCGAACGAATACAGCGAAATCAAAGATTAATGAAAACCAGAAAGAACATATCCTCGATCGAAATTTTTAAACAAAAGACTGTATTTTTCGAAAGGAGTGGTCACACACATATGTATGTCATCATATATATCCAAGTTTAAAATTACAAATAAATACGTAACAAAACCCCACTTATTGAATTCAAAGGTACGATTTGAAATATATAGAACTTGGTTGAACGAAACTTTCTGAATTTCGGCCAAGTGATGACCGAACCTTGACAGGATCTTCGCGATAGTGTACACAACACTTTAACACGAAAAGCAGCTGGAACAACTTCCCTTCTTCCTTGTTTTCCTTGTGGCGGCCGAGAGCTTCTTGGTGAGGGGAGGACCAAAATTTGGGACGTTTTTTGAGGGATTTTTTAAGCGTATTTTGTAAGGTCCAAAAATTAAGACGACGAAATCCAACTGCATGCAAATCTACGAAATATGAAACATAGCAAATTAATTCATTTTATTTGCTTAATTAATTATGTGACATGCATGATTAGATGTTAAATAGGATTTTATTGCCATTATGCATAAAACTGTATTTTTAAAGATTATTCGATTTGCGATCGAGGTACGGAGACCGAGGGCTGAAAAATTGAAAAAAAATTTAACAAATAATTGTTTTTAATTATTTATAATATGATTATATACGTCGGGACATAAATTTTATCGGTGTTGGTTTTTCAACAAAAATACGAACGTTTTGGCAACCCGGCTATTAAATTCACAAACTTTATTAAACAAAAGTATTTTCATAATTTAAACAAAGACTAATGGTGTAACGCCCTTGAATGATTTTAATAAAATAACAGCGGAATTTAAAAATTTACTTAAAGGAAAGAAGGATTTAAAAATAATTTATTGACATGAATATAATCCCAATATATTTACAACCAAAAGTATATAAGGGATCAATAAAGTATCGAATCAAAATACAAAATATCATTTTGTTCATGTCAATATGCCAACAAAATATCTTTCTTCCTTCCATCTCTGTACATATGACTTCGGCCCCAATCAACGTCCCGGCTCGTCACTCTTATCTGCATCACATGAAATAACTGGAATGAGTACAAACTCAGCAAGTGAAACTCTTACATAACAATGTATACATATCATACTCTGTAAATCATGACTTTGAAATCATTAAATACCATCTACTCTTAAAACATGAATAATATAGTAGAACATGAACAATAACGATGGTATTTCTCTTTTCTCTGATGGATTGATATCTAAATAGTATCTCTGTCTCTGTACCTATATCCCATCGATATAAATCGATTACCCTGTTGGGATATAAGCCTATGGTCATTGATCAACTCATTGCATGCAATCTCTGACTATCTATTTATCAATCCAATAAATCATTTGAACTCTCTTTTGAACATTAAATCAAACACTTTGAAGACCCTTCTCTTTTGTATTCCCTTTGACATAATTGAGACATAAAAATGCCTCTAATATACAACAAAGTGTATCAATACATAACATGAATCAAATGGAAGAGAATAGCATGTTAAAATCATTGAAATACAATACATATAATTCATGTGAGCACAAGGAATGAATTCTACTTACAACCAATGGAAACCTTGATTCTAATCTTTTGGTACAAATCCTACAACAATAAACCAAGTATTGAATCATCAACAACTTAATAATCACAAACACCTACTATAAAACCCATAAAATCAATCACAATTACACATTCCATAATTCCCCCAACATCATAATCCAAGAATAAAAAAAACCACAAGATTACCTTAGCTCCTTGAACCCAAAATGATTTTGCTCTCACTTCAATAACCCAACTAGATGCTTGAATCAAAGGAACAAATGAAAGAAATTGAGAACCTTAGGTCCCCTTGAGCTGAAGAATCGAGAAAAGGGGAAAAGAATGAGAGAAATGAGGCTTGACGACTTCACTGTTCACAGACCGCAGGTGCGCTAACACTTCCACCGCCGGTGCACTAGGCATACTGAACCACTACCAAAAATTCGTAAACGACGACCGCGGGTGTAAAGACCCGAAAATCCTTGCTTGAAAATTTGCGGAAAATTAAAAATTTTCTTTTTAAAGAACTTAAATTGCCTCATTCATAAAATCAATTGATAAATCAAGTTCAACGTTTAAAAAAAAAAAATAGCAGCGGAAGAAAATAAAGTTTGCCAACAATAGCAATTTAAAAATATCCAACGACTGATAAAAATTTTTGAGCATCAAATAAAATGGCAAAATGCTGAAACTGAGGTCCGTCCTCGGGTGCCACTACTGCCGACCCAAGCTAGCTCACTGGTCCCTGCTCTGGCCTCATCAGTACCTACAACAATCAAGTCTAGTGAGCCTAAAGACTCAGCATGCATATATCGCAGGTAACGAGTAAAATCTGAAGTAAAATATGCATGTGATAAAATATCATGTCATGAGGCATGCTGAAAATAATCTGTACTGAGCAATTATAATACGTGCATAATTGAAATGATAATCACAGTAAAAATGTTTGCTCCTTGGAGCCCTGTACTGAAATAACTGGTAAAATTTTTCTGTTGAGATTATGGTCTACGTCTGTGGCCCCTGCACTAAGCTGAACTGATCGGTAACTGGCTACCGAGGAGTCTGAAACTGAACTTAGCTGGCCGGTCACTGGCGACCGGGTGGTACCAAACTGAACTGAGCGGTCACTAGCGACCGTATAAAATAATACTCCCACATAGTGAATGAACCACAAGCCATATCGCATAAATCTCAAAAATAATCATTTTCTATTTAATGCACGTAAAATAATTAACTGGCATAATGAAAATTCCTGTATATTTTACCAACTGGATTGGATTGGATCGTCCCCAGGCTCGCTGCAACCTAACTGTGTCATGAAAATATGCAATATATTTTTCTTGACCAAACTATGCAATTAAGTTTGAAAATGCGACAATCACGTCTAACGTCTTCGTATTTAATCATGACCCCGAACCAACCCGAACCAACACTGAACCAACGTGACGTCATGATTAAAATACGCATAAAATTATGAATTTATGCTCCTAATATGATGAGGGTCAAAATCTAGGTGAATGGAGGCCAAAACATGAAACGCTCTTTCGAGAGTCAATTTGGCACATCGCACCGTAAATTCTCGTACGACCTCAAAAATGATCCAAATCACAAACGGTCAAAAACAGGACCTTACCAACTCGATGAGGCACTGTCCAGTCCAAGGCCATAGGCTAAAAGCCAACCAAGAACTCAAACGAGCCTTCGTACCGACACAGCAACTTGCTGTCCAAAAACAGTAGCTGTACATGTGCTTTTCTTGTGTCGTTTTCGAGTCTGCCGGCCATTGGGGCTTGCACCACCGACCAGAGACCCTTACCAACATCCCAAGGAAGGATTTGAACCATGGCTAAGGGCACAAGACCAGCCACAATTTGCACCACACCAGAAACAAGACTACACACCTAGCCGAGGAAGAAAATCTGCGCGCTTCGGGTGTTTGGTTTCGCTTGTTGTCTCGTGTCGTTCCAGTGACCATTTCATTGACCATGGCACGATCTAGACATCTAGGGGCAAGGTGTAAACCGTGGCTAAGTGCCCTAGGCCAACCAAGATTCACACCACGCCACAACAAAACGACTACACTTGCTGTCAAATGAAGGGGCCGAAAGGGGATGGGGGCTGTTCTGATGTTTTGATTTAAAACCGGGGAACCATGGACCAAGCCACCAAAAAGGGCGACTTAGTCACGTCTTAGACATGCTAGGGAAGCGATCTAACCATGGCTATAGGCCCTTAGGGCAGCCAAGATCAAATCCCTTTCCCATGACAGCAGAACAGATTTTTCGAACACAACTCCGTACCTACGGGGTGCTTGCTGTCATATCGTTTTTCCAGCAAGCATGGGGGCTGAAAGAATGGACCATCATGGTCCTAATGCATCCTAATACATGTCTATAAGTCGCCTTGGGAGCCTGGAGTCGATCCAATACCTGAAACTCACAAACCAAAAGAAACCGTGAAATGCATCTTAAAATCGAAAATTCTGCATATGTAAGTTTCTGAAATTTGCTGATATAATTCGTTTTTAGCATGATGAAATCTGATCATGTACTGAAAAATACTTGATAATATGACTTGATTGAGGTTTAGAAAAAGTATATACATGCCTTGGATTTTTCGTTTGAAAGAAACGAACGAAACAACGACGACGCGACGCGGAGGAGTGGAGCGCTTTCTTCCCTTTCCTTCTACTCGATTTCTCTCCCTTTCTTTCTAGCTAAGACTCACGATTTTTCTATCTGGTTTAGGCTCTGGAAATCTCGAAATTAAAGAGGGGAGAATGGTTGGGAGAGTGAGGGAGAGATCCACTAAAAATGGGATACAAATGCAAGATCAAGTCTCCACTATTTTGAAATTTGAATTTTTGTTGGGTATCAAATGATTTGTTGGGGAGATAATGCATGGGATGGCCGATTATTCTAGCTAGAATAGGGTAGGATAATGCTTGTTAGATAATTAAATGGTGCTCCCAAAAATCCAAGAATTAATCCACTAATTAAATTCAAAGAAAAGATAAAAAGGGGATAAGGCAAATGAATTGTCTACTAACCAAGGTGTGGCCGATAATTTAACAAATAAATGGAGGGGAATTATTTCCTAACTAGTAAATTTATAATCCTTAAAAGCTTTACTTATCCCTTAATTAATTTAGTGAACTAACCCCATAATTAAGGAACTTAATTAAATTTATTTTTCTACTTACCTCAAGTAATTTAAATAATTCCTTAAACTTCTTTTTAACTTAAATTAACTTACTTGCTAGCTAAATAAAATCCTGGATATATTTTCTGAAATCTTAAATTTATCTCTAAACTCTAACTCCGGTCCGGCCTCACTGAAATAACTGAAAGAAAAAAATTAAACTGCTACCAAAAAATAATTAACTTCAAATAAAAGCATTTAAAAAAATCATGCAATGAATTCAATTAAATTTAAAATACTAGAATTATGCATGGCTTATACGTAGACTGATTTACGGGTTCTACAGCGGGTACGCTGCTCAATGGGCCGGGGGTGCGGTATCGCTTCTGCCCAACCACCGCGGGTGCGGTGTCTTTTCCAGCGAGGGTGCAGCATCCCCACTGTCCTATCACCGCAGGTGCGGTAGCTTTCTGGCGCGGGTTCGGCGGTGTCCCCTGAAAAAAAATAATAAACTTTGCAACTAAAATCGAATCTCAACGTCGCTTCTCGTCATATTTCTGCAACACTCTCAACAAGAAAGTTGAACCTCTATATCTTATCTAACCACTCCAATAGGCCTCATACCAATTGGTTCAACTTACAATTTATCGTGAATTAAATCGTAACAACACCACAATATAACTACACATAATCTATAATCAACATTACTATAAATCATAAATCAAGATTCTTAACATCTAAACTATACTTAAACTAGACCAAATAGTTCATAAACATACGAAATCTTAAACCGTACCGTTCACTAAGCTTGGATATTACAAATGGGCCTAATTAAACCCTTAATATGCCTAAGCCTTATTAGTAAAATAATTAACTATATAATATGTTAAACCCTTTCCCACCCTCATTAACACACGTCCCACTCTCCTTTTCAAATCAAATTCTCTCCCAACAGTCTCCACGCAATTCACGACACACACACTTAAATTTTTGGTAGAGAAAAGTCGAAAATTCAAAGGAGTTTCGAGCAAAGGTTCTTGTCCTTGTTCTTCGCAATCGTCAATGTATATTCGTGCGTAATATACGCAAAGGCACGCATATTTATTTCCTTCAAAACATCATCACACCATAATATGTTTTTATGTATGAAAAGTATGGAAAACAAGTGGCACGTTTGTTTTATTTTCATTTTTGTATATGACATGAAAACTCAAGCATGGTTTATAATCCAATAACATGTATATTGTGTTGTAAAGGGGCTGCCATGAATCAGGATTCGAAAAGCATGTTTTACACGAGTTAAAGTCCTTAGATCCCCACACGTCGACTGCACAACATGAATTACAAAGCTGGTAAGCAACTTGCATTCATGGTGTGGAGGAGGGGTTTGGTTTTGGGTTGTAGGGGCTCGGCTGTGTCTAGGCTTGGTACGGGGCTCGGCCAGGGTCTTGATGAGTCAAGGGTGGAGCCCTAGCCATGATATGGCTGGAGCCATGAGGACTGGGAGAAGTCCTATCATGCTATGACTCCCACCCAAGCACTTCAGGAAATCGCACAGGGTTTGGTGCCTTGCGCAGGGAATATGGCTTGGTCTGGGGACTCAGGGCTTGGCTAGGGTGACTCTTTGGGGTCCTAGATGAGGGCTTGAGAGGCTGGTTTAGGGGCTGGGCTCGCTGGTTAGGTCCTAGGCGCACAACAAGAGTCCTTGTTACAAAGGGGTTCTCGGCCATGCAAGAATTGGGGTTGGGGGCCTTCGGTTTCGAGCTAGGGGTCTAGTCCGTCGGTTTCGAGCTAGGGGCCTATTGGGTTAGTAGGGTGTCATAAGGGGTTGGTCAGGGTATGGTTCAGCATGGCTCGAGGGTGGGTTGAGAAAATCAGGATATGGCTCGGGTGGAACTTTTATCGGTCAAGTTAGGGTTTTCTAGTTGGAATTTATTGAAACATGTCTCACGGGGTGTCGAGTCATGGTTCACGAGGGCTAAAATAATATAAAAATTGTAAATTTTGAATTTATTAATTTTATATTAAAGTTTGGAATTTTTCAAGATTAAAACGCCTTCAATACGACTAATTATGAATTAATTCAAAAGTCTAGTATTTAAGTTAAATAAAATTTTGGGAAATTTAATTTAAGCTTAAATAATTATTTGGGACATGATAGAATCAATAAAATTAAGAAAAAGTCAAAAACGTGTAATTTTACGTCCAAGGGTAAAACGGTAATTTTACACCTGAAAATTAGTAAACCTCATGACAGTGCTCTAATTTATGTTTTATATGTTAATATGATTATTTTAAATGTTCATGGATATGTATATGCTAAATTGTTATTTTCGAAACGTTTATGGATATTATGATTTAACGTGGACATTTAACAGACATGTTGCATGCTTGGTTTATAATAAAAAATGATATTAAATGCATGATTTTTATAAAGTGATGAAAATGTAAATCGTTGAATGAAGTGAAGTAATTGTGACTATTGAGGATATGATGACAAGAATGGGGATATCGTGAAGGAAAAGGCCCAAGAGGGAGCCCATTTATGGGAGAAGGCCCCAAATGGAGCCCGACGATCGTATTTCCATTCGATGAGGATAGGCCAAGGCTCAGTTGACGAGAGTTTGTCGCTGATGTCCCCGCCGCCCAGTACTGTAATTACATGTAGATGGATCCATCGACTTTTTGAGGATGAGGAAAGTCACAATTAATTATCTGAATTCAATAAAAAGGAAAAATGTTTATGATCATGATGAAAGGATATAAGTTATGAAATGAGGAAAAGGAAAATGTTGAGGTTTATGTTATGAATGTCATGAAAATGATATTTTTACGTAAAAGTATTTTTATTGTTGCTTGTGGTTTTATACGTATTATTTAGTTTCAATAATCTGATGTATTGAGTCTTTAGAATCACTAGGTGTGATTGATGAAGGTGAGTATGATAATAATGTTGAGGGAGGCTTGGATGCCTGATTTGACTGGACTGAAGGTGCACATGGCCCAAGGACCGGCGCTTCTATGTTCCGCAAATACGTTTATGATTATGTTAAGGATTTAGCGAATATTTATTTATTCTTTTTAAGAGATTTTTGAGAGGTTTAATATGGACTATACTTTTAAAATTTATTGCTTTCTAGGTTTGATAAACGTTTGACGACTTTATGGTTTGACTATTTCTTTTGATTTTCAGATTTTAGTTGGTTGTTTTATTTTGAAAAATGGTGCAAATATATTTATATATTTTGTAAGGGTTCGGCCGAAATCATGAGAGGTCATAAAAAAAAATTCTAGTACTTTTTAAGCAAAACGAATAGCAGACGTTTCAGTTGCTATCAGAGCAAAGGTCCTGTAAAGGGTTGTGCGACCATCAGCGCCAGAAAGATCAGTCGGCAAGCCTCAATTTGTAAGTTTTACATGCTTTATATGATTTAGTATGATGTTAACTGCATGATGACATGAATAATATGTTTACGTTACATGCTTACTAGCTTTTTGAGTATATTTGCTTTGCATGCTTAAATAGATAAATGAAGACGGATATGTCACATGATTAGAAAACTTAGATTTAAATGCATGTTGGTTACTTTATAATTCGGAAATCGTTCAGATAAAATGCCTCCTAGACGTGCCCCTGTTAATGAGAATTAAGCCGAGAACAGTGTGAACCATCAAGGGAATGCACCCCCACCACCTCCTCCAGGGGATGCTGCTACTCGTGCTTTAAAGGGGATGGCTCGTTTCTTCTAGCAGCTGTTACAGCAGATACAGCAGGAACCTAGGCCACAGCATGACATATATGATCAGTTCCGGAGGCTAGGGCAGAAGGAATTTTCTGGCACCACCGATCCCTTTGCTTCTGAGAGTTGGATTCATTCAATCGAGGTACACTTTGTGAGGTGTGCCCCTTACCTGTTTAGGGATTATGCTTCTTTAAGGTGGGAAGGAGCTGAGCATGATGTAAATCTTGCTACTATTACTTGGGCTCGTTTCAAGGAGATATTCTATGAGAAATATTTTATTGCTGATGTTAGAGGACGACTAAAGAGGGAGTTCGTGAGCCTCCATCAGGGAGAGTTGACTGTTGCTGAGTTTGTGAAGAAATTTGACAGGGGTTGTCACTTTATACCCCTTATTGCAAGGGACCCTACAGAAATTCTTAAACACTTCATGGATGGTCTACGACCTACCTTACGAAATAATGTTATGATGATGCATCATTTGGGTTACGCTACTGCTACTATTTGTGCATTCCAGTCTGAGCAATCTTTGAAAGAAATTGAGTTTGAAATGCAGCGCAAGAGGCAACAGCACCATAAAAACAATCAGCCAGACAAGAAACCATATACGTGTCCTCCTAGACCTCAAGGGCCTCAAAAGCCCCAGGGTCAAGTTAAGAAGCAATGACAACAAAAGACGCAAAATCCTAGAGCACCAAAGCCTGCTGAGAGACAACCAAGCAAGGAGTGCAATCGCTTACATATTGGCAAATGTGAATGGGGGACATTCAAGTGTTTCTACTGCAAGGAGAATGGGCACAAGGCTGTTGGTTGCCCGAAGAGGAAAGCACCTACTGTGGGACGAGCATATGTTATGAATGATGAAGAAGCTGAGGAGGAGGCAGACACTGCACTCATCACGGGTAACCTAGTCATTTAACATTTTTATATTGCTCTTATTGCATAATATGTTAAATTGGTTATTAGAATTGAAATGATCAAGTTTAACCTAGTGGAAATTAGGTTGCATGTTCTACCTTAGTTGGATTTAAGATATGATTCTAGAAACCATAGAAATGGTATTTATTTTGTGTCGTAATTTATGTGAAGGATGTAACATTTCCAAATAAAAGTTTTAGGGCAAAAATTGGAAGAAAAATCATATTTTAGGGTTGGTAAAGGATTTTGAAATTTTTAGGGGCCTAATGAAATTTTTCGCAAATTCTGAGGACCAAAATATAAATACCAAAATATTAAAGGACCTACTTGCAATTTAACCAAATGTTAAGGGGCTTTAATGCAATTTCCGAATTATTAAGGATCAATAGTACAATTTCGAAAATTTAAAGGACCAAAATTGAAATCTTCGAAAATATAAGGATCAAATTGCAAATAATCAAAAATTTGGGTACTAAAATGAAATTTTTCAAGAAATGCTTAAGTTCAACACGCAATCTGCACAGAACTTTGGGAAATTAATGATAATAATTCGTTAAGTTTCAACACGAAAATATATAAAGACATTTTCGCCGCATGAAGGATTATCATTCAAGGGGTAAGCTACCTATGCATTGCTAGATTCGGGAGCTTCACATTCCTTTATATCTGAAACCTTCATCAAAAGACTGAATATTACTCCTCAAGATATGGGTTTAGGTTTCAAAGTTTCTATTCCTTCCGGTGATCAAATGCTCACGTCTAAAATCGTCAAGAATCTGGAGCTTCGTTTATTCAAAGATGTAGTTCGGGCAGATCTTATTGTACTTCTTATGCCTGAATTTGATATCATACTTGGGATGGATTGATTATAAGCGAATGAAGCTTCTATTGATTTTCCTCAGCGATCAGTGTCTTTTCGACCGCCTAGTGGTAAATCCTTTCTCTTTGAGGCGGCGAGAAACAAGCAAATGCCGCACATTATCTATTGTCTATGTGCGAGGAAGCTTATTAAACGTGGATGCCAAGCTTTTCTAGTATGTATCACTACCGCACATGCTCCTATCAGTCAGGAGTTAGAAGATTTTGATATTTTCAGAGATTTTCCAAGCGTCTTTCCCGAGGAAGTTTCTGGAATTCCACCCGATCGTTAAGTGGAATTCTCTTTTGATTTAATTTCGGGTACAATACCTATATCTAAAGCACCTTATCGTCTAGCACGTGCTGAAATGAAAGAATTAAAAGATTAAATCCAAGAATTGCTAGACAAGGGTTTTATTCGCCCTAGTTATTCTCCATGGGACGCACCAGTATTATTTTTGAAGAAGAAAGATGGTAGGATGCGTTTTTGCATTGATTATCGATAGCTTAATAGGGTCACTATCAAGAATAAGTATCCACTCCCAAGAATTGAAGATTTATTTGATCAGTTGCAAGGAGCATCGATATTCTCAAAAATTGATCTTCGATCGGGATACCATAAATTGTAAGTAAAAGAGTCTGATGTGCACAAGACGACGTTTTGTACTAGATATGGGCATTATGATTTTATGGTCATGCCATTCGGTCTGACTAATGTGCGAGCGATATTCATGGATCTCATGAATCGCGTATTTCAGCCGTATCTGGATCAGTTTATTATAGTCTTCATTGATTATATATTGGTCTATTCGAAGAATAAAGAAGAGCATTGTCGGCATTTGAGGACAACACTTCAAGTACTACAAGATAGAAAGCTTTATGAAAAATTCAGCAAGTTCGAGTTTTGGCTTGATAGAGTGGCATTCTTAGACCACATCATTTCTAGGGATGGTGTTGAAGTTGATCCGAGCAAAATTGAGGCAGTGAAAGAGTGGCCAGTATCGAAGAGTGTTACCGAGATTCGCAGTTTCTTGGGACTAGCTAGATATTATCGCAAATTTATTCAAGGATTCTCATCCATTGCAATATCTTTGACATCCTTGACTAAGGAGAATGCAAAGTTTATTTGGGGATCCGAGTGTCAAGACAGTTTTGACAAGTTGAAGCAAGCCTTGATTTCAACGTCAGTATTATTTATGTCATCGGGCCAAGGGGATTATGTTCTATACACCGACACTTCTAAACTTTGTCTGGGTGCAGTTTTGATGCAAAACGACCGCGTCATAGTTTATGCGTCGAGACAGTTGAAAATCCACGAGAAAAACTACCCTACTCATTATCTTGAGCTTGCAGCAGTACTTTTTGCATTGAAAATTTGGAGACACTACCGATATGGGGAGAAGTGCAAAATATTCACTAATCATAGAAGTCTGAATTACTTCTTCACCCAAAAGGAATTGAATATGAGATAACGATGATTGCTTGAATTAGTAAAAGACTACGGCTATGAGATTAGCTATCATTCGGGAAAAGCTAATGTTGTGGCAGACGCATTGAGTAGAAAAGCAGCAGTTATCACTTCAAAAACCATTGTAGTCCGAGATAGAACGGTTCGAGCTTACACTCTATGCTAGGGGCGAGGCCCCTAATCTTGCCACACTATCAGTACAGTCGACTTTGAGAGATAGAATTCGTGATGGACAGTCTACCGATGAGAAATTGCAAAAGTGTAGAGCTAAAGATGAAGCAAGGGCCGGAAGTTATATTCTGAAGCTGATGGTATAGTTTTTTATCGAAACCGTTTATGGGTTCCCAATGATGATTATTTGAGAGATCTCATTATGAAGGAAGCCCACGATTCACCATTACTCCATTCATCCGGGAAGCACGAAAATGTACAAAGATTTACAGTTGTTATATTGGTGGCCAGGCATGAAAAGAGACATTCTGCGATTTTTATCCGAGTTTCTGACTTGTCAGCAAGTTAAAGCAGAACATCAAAGGCCAGTGGGGAAACTTAAGCCACTTCCTATTCCCGAGTGGAAATGGGAAAATATTACCATGGACTTTCTTGTGGGATTGCCAAAGACTATTAAAGAGTTCAATGCTATATGGTGATAGTCGATTGTCTTATGAAATCAGCGCACTTTCTACATATTAAGACGACATTCACCATTATTCGGTATGCCGAGTTATATATTCGGGAAATAGTTCGTCTGCATACGATTCTTGTATCTATTGTTTCTGACAGAGATCCGAGATTTACGTCATCATTCTGGAAGAGTCTGAATGTAGCGATGGGGACCAAGTTATTATTCAATATATCATTCCATCCTCAAACCGATGGTCAGTCTGACAGAGTTATAGAAATTCTAGAAGATCTACTGCGGGCTTGTGTTATTGATTTCCAAGGCAGTTGGAAAACCAAAATTACCTCTAGTGGAGTTCACCTACAATAATAGTTTTCAATCATCCATCGCGATGGCTCCGTTTGAGGCACTTTATGAAAGGAAATGTAGATCTCATATTCATTGGGATGAGGTTGGTGAAAGAAGAGAGATTGGTGCAGATGTGATTGAAGAGACTGCCGAGCTTGTAGTCAAAATTCGTAAGAGAATGAAGACTGCACAAAGCCAACAAAATATTTATGCGGACAAGAGAATTAGAGTTTAAAGTAGGAGATCATGTATTTGTGAAAATAGCACATATGAAAGGTGTTATGGGTTTTGGAAAGAAAGGCAAGCTTAGTCCAAGATTTATTGATTCGTTTGAGATTTCGGAAAGGGTTGGGACACTAGCTTATAGAGTGGCATTGCCACCAATGCTTTCTGGAGTTCACACTGTGTTTCATATTTCGATGCTGCGAAAGTACATGTCGAATCCTTTACATGTGCTAAATTATGAACCTCTACAATTGACTCCAAATATGACATATGAAGAAAGACCTGTCCAAATCTTGGCAAGGAAGGAAAGAAGACTCCGAAACGGTAAGGCCCCAGATTTTGATTATCGTGATCTGAAATGATTTGATGATAATTGAGGTGATTATAGAGGGAAAGGATTAGACCTGAAAAGACAGAAGAAAACACGAAGTATGTGCGAGGGCAGAACACCTTGTGCATATGCGCGACGAGGATCCGCGCATATGCGCGTGAGTGGCAGATGACCTCGCGCATATGCGGGAGAAGTGTGCGCGCATATGCGCGAGCCATGCGAGAAGCCAAGGGGAAGTTCAGAGTAGTTGGCGCATATGCGCGACATGGATGGGCGTATATGCGCGAGAATGGCAGAGAAGTTAGCGCATGTGCGCCGGGAGAGACGCGCATATGTGCGGGGAAGTATTTTCCAAAGACGCCGAGACAGTAGGTATCGCGCATATGCGCGAGACGAGTGCGCGCATATGCGCGAGTGGATAAATTTAGAAATGCCGGGCAGAAAGCCAAGCGCATATGCGCGGGCCTTGGGCGCGCATATGCGCGCGGCATGCAAACCAGAAACTTGCCACATGCCTTGCCTACACATGAGTATATATATATATATACATATATATATATATATATAACATACAATTCATCAGATGAAATAGAAAAGGAGACCGAAGCTCTGGAGGAATGGTAATCTTCACGTTGGAAAATTTGACCTGGTGACAATCCGCCCATCTGATTTTGAATCTGAGTACATCACCATGTTTCTATCGACGAGAGCTTCAACTGGACGTAAGTTTTGTTACGTTTTGATATGTTTTGAAATTATGATACTTCCAGAATCAGATACGATTGATATATGTTGTTCTTGCGATATCAGACATCGTATAATTGAAACCGGATCGAAGAACAGATACCGTATGAAATTGTTATGAATTTTCAGAGATGATTTGATTATGATTAGACCGATTTGATATCAGAATTGTGTTGTTATCGATTATGAGGTGTTGGGATTGATATCTGATTGATATTGTATTGCTGGGTATATTGATAATATTCAGATGTGGATCAGATGAGTTGTTGATCTGTATTTACTGATAATGTATTGACGATATTGCGAGATTGTACAGATTTGAGATTATGATCTGTTATTGTTAAGATTATGGGTTGTATTGATATTGATTATGAGTCGTGTTATGATATCTGTGATGTTGAATTGACAGGGTTATGGAGATTGTATTGTTGTATCATTGACATTGATCAGTTTATGTCTTGATTTGCGTATTGATCAGAACAGGCCTTGAATTAAGCTGTATATTGACACAGTCTGTTCGATATTGTCATTTCAGATTGGATATGGACAAATTTGACTTCGAGACTTCGACTTCGTCAGACCGAGAAGAGAACGGTATAAATTGATGTTGATGTGGGATTGCACAACTCGAGTTGATTTGACTTGAGTTTCCCAAATCACATACTTTACCTTATCGCATTGATATTTGCAATTGAATGAAATTGATATCTTTGATCTATTGATTTATATATTGAGTCATAGGTGGATACGCCTAGGCAGAGACGTTGATCTCGTGACAGGGGTGCCTGATAGTGATGGAATCGTCACGGTCATATTGCACATTGTCACAAGATACTGATTTGGAGAAAGTACCAAAGTCATTGACGGATAGGTCAAGACACCGGACGTTTGGTTATATCGAAGTGGATAGAATTGGAGTTTCTTCTATTACTGATATTCGATATGGAAAGAGCCAAAGTCCGTGAATAGGAACGTACCACCACCCCGATCGGGAGTGTAGGTGGGTGTATGTTCTTATTCAGATCGGGATCCCTAGATTAGGATGAGTCGAGTCAGAATCTAAGAATCATGGAGTGTGATTCAAAGTTTGTATTGATTCATGTTTCTGATTTTGATACATGTTATGAATATTTGTTTTGTGTTGTTATATTTGTTTATATGAAATGCATGTATACATGATTTATACTGGGAATGTAATTCTCACCGGAGTTATCTGGCTGTTGTCTTGTCTGTATGTGTGCATGACAACAGGTGGGACATGATCAGGATCAGGACGTGGATGAGATATTATAGTTAGCGTTGAGATCCGGGCCCAGAAGCAGAATAGGATTCAGCACTGAATGTATAGTCGTTGAACCTATTTGAGATAGAGACATGTAGTACATGACTTGTACTTTGATATTGATATGTATATCAGATAGATTACTATACGCTTCCGCATTTATATTTTAAAAAGAAAAAAATTTTAGTCGCACTTTTCTTAATTGTTATATTTGACATTAATAATGATTAAGACATGAATTAGCGTCCGGGTCCCCACAGAAACAAAGTCATTCCAATAGTCAAGGTCAAGTGGTTGAATCACTTGGAAGAGGAAACTACTTGGGAAACTGAGAGGGACTTGAGGAGTCATTATACAAAGCTATTTTATAAGTTCTAATTTTGAGGACGAAATTTTATTTAAGGGGGGAGGAATTGTAAGGTCCAAAAATTAAGACGACGTAATCCAACTGCATGCAAATATAGGAAATATGAAAAATGGAAAATAAACTGATTTTAATTTCTTAATTAATTATGTGACATGCATGATTATATGTTAAATAGTATTTTATTTCCATTATGCATAAAACTGTATTTTAAAGGATTATTCGAGTTGCGATCGAGGAACGGAGACCGAGGGCTGAAAAATAGAAAATGTTTTTATTAAATAATTATTTTTAATTATTTAAAATATGATTGATGTTTTTTCATATTTTTGAAAATAAGAGGTTTTGAGGTGATTTTATACACCGGGATATAAATTTTATCGGTGTTGGTTTTTCAACAAAAATTAGAACGTTTTAGCAGCACGACTATTAAATTCACAAATTTTATTAAACAAAAGTATTTTTGTAATTTAAACAAACACTAATGGGCCTAATTAAACCCTTAATAAGCCTCAGCCTTATTAGTAAAATAATTGACTATATAATATATTAAACCCTTCCCCACCTCATTAACACACACTACACTTTCCTTTTCAAATCAAATTCTCTCCCAAACCCTCCCCAAGAAATTCACGACACACACACTCAATATTTGGTAGAGAAAAATCGAAAATTCAAGGGAGTTTCAAGCCAAGGTTCTTGTCCCTGTTCTTCGCAATTGTCAACGTATATTCATGCATATAATACACAAAGGCACGCATATTTATTTCCTTCAAAACATAATCACACTATAATATGTTTTTATGCATTAAAATTATGGAAAACAAGTGAAACTTTTGTTATATTTTCTTTTTTGTATATGACATGAAAATTCAAGCATGGTTTATGATCCAATAACATGTATATTGTGTTATAAATGGGCTGCCAAGAATTAGGATTGGAACAAGCATGTTTTACATGAGTTAGAGTCCTTAGATCCCCACCCTTCGACTGCACAACATGAATTACAAAGCTGGTAAGCAACTTGCTGTCATAGTGGGGAGGAGGGGTTCGGTTTTAGGTCGTAGGGGCTCAGCTAGGTCCGGGCTTGGGACAAGGCACGACCAAGGTCTAGATGAGTCGAGGGTGGAGCCCTAGCCATGCTAGGCCTCGAGTCGTGAGGGCTGGGAGAAGTCCTATCATGCTAGGACTCCCACCCGAGAACTTCACGAAATTGCGCAGGGTTCGGTGGCTTGCGCAGGGAAGATGGCTCGATCTGGGGACTCAGGGCTGGGCTAAGGTGACTCCTTGGGGTCAAAGGTGAGGACTTGAGAGTCTAGCTCAGGGGCTGGGCTCGCTGGTTAGGTACTAGGCGCACAACAAGAGTTCTTGTTACAAAGGGGTTCTCGGCCTTGCAAGAGCTGGGGTTGGGGGCCTTCGGTTTCGAGCTAAGAGTCTAGTCCATGGGTTCCAAGGGTCCAGTAGGGTGTCCTGAGGGGTTGGTCAGGGTATGGTTCAGCATGGCTCGTGGGTAGCTCGAGGAAATCGGGACATGGTTCGGGTGGAACTTTTATGGGTCAATTTAGGGTTTTCTAGTTGGAATTTATCGAAACACAGCTCACAGGGGGCGAGTCGTGGTTCACGAGGTCTAAAATAATATAAAAATTCTAAATTTTTAATTTAGGAATTTTATATTAAAGTTTGGAATTTTTGGGGATTAAAACGCCTTCAATACGACTAATTACGAATTAATTCAAAAGTTTAGTATTTAAGCTAAATAAAATTTTTGGACATTTAATTGAAGCTTAAATAATTATTTGGGACATGTTAGAGTCAAATAAATTAATAAAACGTCAAAAACGTGAAATTTTACGAACATGAGTAAAACTGTAATTTTACACCTGAAAATTAGTAAAAGTCATGGCAATGCTCTAATTGTTGTTTCATATGTTAATATTATTATTTTAAATGTTCATGGATATGTATATGTTAAATTGGTATTTTCGAAACGTTTATGGATTTTATGATTTAACGTGGGCATTTAAAAGACATGTCACATGCTTGGTTTAAAAAGAATAATTATATTAAATGCATGATTTTTATAAAGTGATGAAAATGTAAATCGTTGATGGAAGTGGAATAATTGTGACTATTGAGGATATGAGGATAATAATGGGGATATCGTGAGGGAAAAGGACCAAGAGGGAGCCCATTTATGGGAGAAGGCCCCAGATGGAGCCCGACGATCGTATTTCCATTCGATGAGGATAGGCCAAGGCTCAGTTGACGAGAGTTTGTCGCTGATGTCCCCGTCGCCAAGTAATGAAATTACATGTAGATGGATCCATCGACTTTTGAGGATGAGGAAAGTCACAATTAACGATCTGAATTCAATAAAAAGGAAAAATGTTTATGATCATGATGAAAGGATACAAGTTATGAAATGAGGAAAAGGAAAATGTTGAGGTTTATGTTATGCATGTCGTGAAAATGGTTTTTACATAATAGTATTTTCATTGTTGCTTGTGGTTTTATACGTATTATTTGGTATCAAGAATATGATGTGTTGAGTGTTTAGACTCACTAGGTGTGATTGATGAAGATGAGTATGATAATAATTTTGAGGGAGGCTTGGATGCCTGATTTGACTGGACCGAAGGTGCACATGACCCGAGGACCGGTGCTTCTATGTTCCGCATTTACATTTATGATTATGTTAAGGATTTTACGACTAATTATTTATGCTTTTTGAGAGATTTTTGAGAGGTTTAGTGTGGAATATACTTTTTAAATTTATTGATTTTTACTTTTGGTAAAACGTTTGACGACTTTATGGTTTGACTATTTCTTTTGATTTTCAAATACTAATTGTTTGTTTTATTTTGAAAAATTTTGCAAACATATTATATATTTTGTAAGGGTTCGGCCGAAATCATGAGAGGTTATAAAAAAATAATTTTAGTACTTTTTAAGAAAAACGAATAGCAGACGTTCCATATTTTTTGTGAGATTTGAGGTAATATAAGTTTGCACAATAGGTTTGTCAAACCTTTAGCTCCTCTTCTTGGTTAACTCAATGGTCATAAATATGTCCAATCCTTTAGCTCTTCTCCTAGCTCCATTTTTTGTTCTTTAAGGACAAATGAAAATGAGCTCCTTGAGCTGAAATCTTGAGTTAATGAGCTGGGGTTTTACTCCTCGGATGATAACTCTTCCATTGTTGAGCTTTATTATAGTATGGATCCATTTGTTAGCTATTCTTCGAGCTTTAAAGTTACTTTCTTGAGCAATATTAGCTGAAAAAAATTTTAGTTTATAGTTGAGTTTTATAACTAAGCTTAAATTTTTCAACTTCATTTTAAGTTTTATTACTTACATGTTTTGCTTCGAAATTCCGCATCATCACAAGGGCTAAGAGGGGCTGGGTGAGCGTTGTAGCCGGAACGCCACAAACATGCACATGTGGTGTTGTTTAGGCGCGTGGGGATTCCTAGGGCTGAAGGGTTGGTTCAAGGGCTGGTCTTTGGGCTAGGGATGTGCCTTAGGGTCCTGGGGAGAGTCTAGGTTTATCCAAAATTCGAGTCATGGCCAGCCACAGCCGCTGGAGTGTTTGTTCCTCGGCTGCACGCGAAGAGCCATTCGGCGGGCTGTTGTTGTTGGGAGTTTGGAGCCTTGAGTGTATGGTCTATGTCCAAAAGAGGCTGAACATGGTCATATTTAGTGTCTAATTAAGGGGTCTAGGGTCTGATTCGGGGTCGTTTCGAGCCGTGGTCCGTTTGGGGTTGTAAATTGTCCGAGCGTGTCAAAAAAAAGGGGCGAATTGAGCCTAGGTTAAAAATTAAATCAATGTTTTTATTTTGTCTTGGGTTTGGGAACCTAAAGCAGCTCAAATGGTGTCTTAGGACATTAAGAAAGGTCTGGTCTTGGTTGGTTTGAGTCGGAAGGGTAGTTTGGTCATTTGTTTAACCAAAAACGCGAAAACGGTAGTAAAAGAGTCATTCGGTAAGCGAATCGAGTCATTTTTGAAACGTAGGTCCTAAGATTGAATTTCCATCAAGCTACTGTATATTTTTGGATGTTTTGAAAGTTTTGAAATCGAGTCGTCTCCTTGAGTCAAATTTTAAGTAGGCCGGGTACATATAGCGTTGAATCTTGTGCGGTCGGTTCGAAGAAAGTTGAGGCGGTTTGCAACTTCCTAAAACAATTCCAAATCATGTTAAATGTTATTTTATAAGTTTTAAATTATATGCATGATATATGATAATTTTAGAAGTTTTAACTTATTTTGCATGTATATGTTATTTCTAGCAATCTCGACGTATATGAATGATACAAAGCATCTTTTTGGGAATTTTGAAAGAATATGGAAAGTTATGAATGTTTAATGAAATGATAAAGTAAAGGAGAATTTTTTTGGGGATTGTGAATTGATTGTGGCGAAAAAGTAGTAAGGGATCTGTTGAAAACAGGAACGGTGAACTTGCAATGAAAAAGAAGTGAACCGTCAAAAACGGGGGGTGGGAATCTTAGTGATAATGGCTCCGTTGAAGAAGTGAATGGTGAAATTATTTTAATGATAGTCGGTGGGATCATCGAAGAAGTGGACGTTGAATCCGGCGGCTTAGTACTATGGTTTATAGATTGATCAATCGAATGAATGTTGTCATTTTCAATGATCGAACTTCGCCAAAAAATGATGATTTTAAATGTACAATTCTCATATATTCGCATGGTTTAAAAAGTTTCATATTTTTAAGGTAAAATCTATATTATGTAAAAGTAATTTTTATGCATGTGATTGTATATTTATATACTTGATGTATTAGGTTTGAGCATGCTGAGTCATTAGACTCACTAGGTTTGAATGGTTGCATGTGATGACGATGTTGAGTCGTGAGGTGCGGACTATCGAGTAATTCGAGAGTTGCAGTGCATACCTGGAGACCTAGAAATTCCGCATACGCTAAAGACTTTTTATGACTTTATCGATTATTGATTTTATTTACAAACTGATAGGATGCTAGAATTTATTGAGTTGAATTTTAGACTTTTATTTCTTTATGTACTTATTTTGCATGAATGGTTTTGGATATTATGGAATTCATTTGTTGGATTATTTATGCTAGTTTATTTATGATGAAATAATTATGCATGGTTTAGAAAAAAACTAGTGTAAATTAAATGAATTTATAAGTAAGGTCGTTTCAGTTGGTATCAGAGCGTTGGTTCTTGAAAAAGGTTATGCATGCTGCTCTTTCCCAGGAGCTCGAGAAGTCACGCATCAATGTCTGTAACTTTTATTGTTTTAAATTTTTATTACCTTATTATTTATTTAATTTTTTAGATGTACTAGCATTTATGACTTTCGAAGATAAATTTTAGATGACGTTTATTTTTAAATGCATGTTGGTTTCGTGGTTTGGACGGTGTGTACAATTATGCTTCAGAGACGTGAGGATAGTATAGTTTTTCTGTATCTCGAATTTTACACTACCTAAGATTAAGTTGAGGCGAATTGGACTTGGTGATTTAGGATTCCTTGTTTCGAATTCTACATTGTATAGGAAGAGAATTTTGAAGTGATGTTGTGGTTTGAATTTTTAGGAATCAAGAACATAGGGACTGAATTATTGTGACACCTTGACCCGTTACAAATAAAATACAGCGGAATTTAAAATTTTCTATTGAAGGATGGAAGGATTACAATTTCATAACATAAAATCATTTACAAAAAATTTGCAACCAAAATAAATACATGAACATTCAAATGACATAACAAAAACCTAAAATATCATTCCTATGATCATGTCCAAAATGTCATCCTTCCAACTTCGTATGCATATGACTTCGGGCCACAATCACTGTCCTGGTCCGTCGCTACATGAAAATAACTTAAATGAGTATAAAACTCAGCAAGTGGAACTCTTACATAGCAATGAACATAGCATACTCTGTAAAACATGGCTTTAAAACATAAATACCATCAACTCTGAAATAAATATCATAGCAATAGCATAGCAATAAGATGGTATTTCTCTTTTCTCTGGTATGGATTGATATCAATAGTAACTCTGTCTGTAGTGCTCGTATCCCATCGATATAAATCGACAACTCTGAGGGATATAAGCCTATGGTCGTTGATCAACTAATTGCATGCAATCTCTGACTATGTATCTATCAATCCATAAAACATTTAACTCTTTCTCTTTGACATTTATCAAACACTTTGCAAACTCTTCTTTTCTATTGTATTCCCTTTTCATAATTTGAGACATAAAAATGTCCCCAATATACATAGCAATGGAGTCAATACATAATCAATAATCAATTGAATGGAATAACACAATAAAACCTTTGAAACACAATACATATATAATCATGTGAGCACAAAAGATGAAATTCCACTTACAAACCACAAGAACACCTCCACTAACCACTTGGTTGAAATCCTACAACAATAATCCATAAATAACACCATCATCAACTCGATATCCAAGAACCCAAGCCAAATAATCCATAAATCCAACATAAATAACAACGCATATCATCTCTCTTCCAAAACCAAGAAATAACAACACCAAAAGCTTACCTTAGCTTCCTAGCACCAAGAAGAACTTCGATCTCAACTCAAATCACCAACTAGAAGCTTGGATTGAAGATGGGAAGTGAAAGAAATGAGAGAAAACCCTTGGTTCTAGAGAGAAAATCGAGATTGGAGAGGAAATAATGAGGAAAAGTAAAGCTAACCACTCCAATAAGTACTAAAAATCTCGCCCATACCTCAATAATGCATGACCGCGGGTGCGCTCTATCATTACCGCGGGTGCGCTAAGCTCTCGGCAATCCAAACAATCCCCTGAAAACGACGACCGCGGGTGCGGTCCTGCAATCACCGCGGGTGCGGTACTAACATCACCGTGGGTGCGGTGTACTCACGGCCAAACCACCAAAATCAAGCAATTACGACCGCGGGTGCGGTACACTCCATGAGTGCGGGTGCGGTGTGGCTTCGGCCAAGAAACAAACCAATGCAACTACAATCGATCCGAAACACTGAAACGACGCAATCACCATCAACTAACAACAACAACCATGCCACAAAACAATAATACCAACTATACTATAACCCATAACACAACTCTGAACATCTAAATCACAAAACCCTATAAACAACAAAACTTACACTTAATCAATAAATCTATAACATACGAAAACTTAAACCGTACCGTACACCGGGCTCGGCTATTACAATCTCCCCTCCTTAGAGGAATTTCGTCCTCGAAATTGACGTCACTGCACGAACAACTCAATATACTTCTCTCTCATCTCATCCTCCGGTTCCCACGTAGCCTCTTCGATCAAATGGTTCCTCCAAAGAACTTTAACGATGCCGATCTCTTTGTTCCTCAAAACTTTAACTTTGCGGTCCAGAATCTGAACCGGAATCTCTTGGTACGTCAAATTCGGCGTCAAGTCCAATGGCTCGTGGTGAAGAACATGGGAAGGATTCGCAATATACTTCCTGAGCATCGATACGTGAAAAACATTAGGAACTCTGTCAAGATCTGGCGGTAGGGCTAATCTGTAGGCTCGATCACCAACTCTGTCCAATATCTCGAATGGACCAATAAACCTGGGACTCAACTTACCCTTCTTGCCAAATCGCATCACACCCTTGAGAGGTGCTATCTTCAGGAACACGTGATCGCCAACCTCAAACTGCAAAGGTCTACGACGAACATCTGCATAACTCTTCTGTCTCGACTGCGCAGTTTTCATCCTCTCACGGATAACAGCAACAACATCGGCTGTCTGTTGGACCAACTCTGGTCCCAACATCTTCCTCTCACCAACCTCATCCCAATACAAGGGAGATCTACACTTCTTGCCATAAAGTGCTTCGTACGGTGCCATCCCAATCGTCGCTTGGTAACTGTTGTTGTACGTGAACTCAACAAGAGGCAACTTAGAATCCCAGCTACCAGAATAATCAATAGTACAAGCTCTGAGCATATCCTCTAGAATCTGAATGACTCTCTCTGAATGACCGTCGCTCTGAGGGTGATACGCTGTACTGAAAGCTAACCGTGAACCCATAGCTCTGTGCAAACTCTTCCAAAACTCTGAGGTAAATCTAGGGTCACGATCAAACACAATCGACACAGGGACACCGTGAAGTCTAACAATCTCTGCTATATAATCCTCGGCATACTGGTTCATGGAGTACGTCGTCTTGACTGGAAAAAAGTGCGCTGACTTGGTCAATCGATCAACGATAACCCAAATGGAATTGAAACTTTTCTACATGGGAAGACCAGTCACGAAATCCATCGTAATATGCTCCCACTTCCACTGAGGAATCGGCAAAGATAGCGATGTCCCAGCAGGTCTCTGGTGCTCAATCTTCACCTACTGACAAGTTAGGCACTGAGAAATGAACATAGCAATATCTTTCTTCATACCTGGCCACCAGTAGAGTCGACGAAGATCCTGATACATCTTAGTGCTGCCTGGATGTATCGAATATGGCGCGGTATGAGCCTCTGTCAAGACGTCTCGCCGAATATCATCACCAACGGGAACACAAATACGGCCTCTGAAAGTCACTAAACCATCTCCATTCATCGTAAACTCTGAGTTACCCCTCTCCTCAGCTCTAGCTCTCAACTCTGTCAACTGAACATCATCAGTCTGCTCTCTACGGATCATGTCCGTCAATGTAGCCCGAATGACCAACACTGAAAAGCGAGCAATGGTCCCCGGAACTACCAAAGAAATCTCCTCTCGCTGCAAATCCATCAACAACGGCTGCTGAATCATCGAACTCAAGGAAGAACTCGACTTACGGCTCAAAGCATCAGCCACAACATTCGCTTTCCCTGGATGGTAACTGATAGTCACATCATAGTCTTTGACAAGCTCTAACCACCTCCTCTGCCGCATGTTGAGCTCTTTCTGAGAGAACAAATACTTCAAACCCTTGTGGTCTGTGAAGATCAAACACTTTTCGCCATACAAATAATGTCTCCAAATCTTCAGGGCGAAAACCACAGCTGCTAGCTCCAAATCATGCGTCGGATAATTCTTCTCATAGTCTTTCAACTGGCGAGAAGCATAGGCGATAACCTTACCTCGCTGCATCAGCACTGCACCAAGGCCTTTCTTCGACGCATCAATAAACACAACAAAATCCTCTGAACCACTGGGCAATGAGAGAACAGGAGCTGTCGTCAACTTATCCTTCAATTCTTGGAATGAACTTTGGCAATCAATGGACCACTCGAACTTCACAGTCTTCCTCGTCAAATTGGTCAATGGCAAGGCAATCTTGGAGAAATCTGAAATGAAACGACGATAATAACCTGCCAAACCAAGGAAACTGCGTACCTCAGAAACAGTAGTAGGAATAGGCCACTTCTGAACTGCCTCTATCTTCACTGGATCAACAGCAATGCCATCTTTCGAAACAACATGGCCTAGAAAATAAATCTGATCCAACCAAAATTCACACTTCTTCAACTTGGCAAACAACCTCTTCTCTCTCAACAATCGGAGAACAACTCTGAGATGCTCTGCATGAAGCTCTCTGGTCTTGGAATAGATCAAGATGTCGTCGATGAAGACAATGACAAAGCTATCTAAATAGGGCTTGAAAACACGGTTCATCAGGTCCATGAAAACTGAAGGAGCATTGGTCAGACCAAAAGACATCACAAGAAACTCATAGTGACCATACCTGGTCCGGAACGCTGTCTTAGGGATATCAGACTCCCTAACCTTCAACTGATAATAGCCAGACCGAAGATCAATCTTCGAAAATACGGTAGCACCATGAAGCTGATCAAACAAATCATCTCTCTGTGGCAACGGATACTTATTCTTGACTGTCACTTTGTTGAGCTCTCTGCAGTCGATACACAGCCGCAAAGATCCATCCTTCTTCTTAACAAAAAGAACCGGAGCTCCCCAAGGCAAAGAACTCGGACGAATAAAACCCTTGTCCAATAGATCCTGCAACTGCGTCTTCAACTCCTTCATCTCGGTAGGGTCCATTCGGTACGAAGCCTTAGAAATAGGAACCGTACCTGGAGCTAAATCAATCACAAACTCAACATCCCTATCCGGCGGCAAACCCGGCACATCATCCTCAAACACATCAGCAAACTCCCTCACAACATCAATATCATCAATATTCAACTTAATCATTCTATCCACATCCACAATCGAAGCCAGCAATACATCACAACCTCTACACATCAACTTCTCAGCCTCAAGACAATAAATAAAAGGAAGGACCAGCGAAGTACCTGCACTGGCGAGAACTCCTCCCTTAATGCTATCATCTGCAAAGGTTACCGTCTTAGCAACGCAATCAATAACAGCACGATAGGTCGACAGCCAATCCATGCCAAGAATAACCTCAAAGGCAACCATTGGGATAACAATCAAATCAGCAAAAACAACTCGCTCCTCAATAAGAACAGGGCATGCATAAACAATAGACGTCGGGCACAACACATCCCCCGAAGGCAAAACAACATTGAACTGGAGGGGAAGAACAGAAGGAACTATACCCAAAGATCTCAAAAACAATTCAGACATAAAAGAATGAGTAGCACCAGTATCAATCAAAGTCGTAGCTACTCTGCCTGAAATCAAAATAGTGCTAGAGATCACAGAAGAATCATGGTTAATACCTTCCTTGGTCATCGTAAAGATGCGACCCTGCACCTTATCCTTGCTCGCTCCCCTTGGACAATCTTTAGCAATGTGGCCTGCAGTGCCACAACGGTAACAAGAATGAGTGCCAAATCTGCACTCTCCTCGGTGATGTCTGCTGCATTTAGGACACAGCGGCTTCTCGGGATCAACTGGAATTGGCGGTGGTCTAGGACTCGATTCTATCTTGCCCTTCCCTTTGAAACGATCCTTGCCTCTCTGATTCGATCCCTGGCCTCTCTGAACAACAACTTGATGCCTCTCCTGCCTCTCTCTGGCGATATCCTTCTCGTCTTGTTCGGCCAACAACTACTTCGACACGATATCTTTGAAAGTCACAGCTTTGGACATGTTGATATCCCTCCGGATCTCTGCTCTAAGGCCTCGAATGAAGTGAGCGCCTTTGTCCTTGTTGTTTGAAGCAATATACGGAGCAAATAGACAACCTTCCTCGAACTTGAGAATGTACTCATCAACGTTCATGCTCCCCTGTCGAAGCTCCAGAAACTCTGTCACCTTCCTAGCTCGAAGTGCGTTGGGAAAGTACTTGTCATAGAACAAATCAGTGAACTCTGACCACTTCAGTGTCGAAACATTCACACCAACCTTAGTGGCATTCCACCAGATACGTGCAGCATTTACCAACATGAATACTGCACAGCTGATCCTGTCTTTATCTTCGTACTGGAGATGATCGAAGATTGCTTCAAGCGCTTTGACCCACTCGACAGCCACTAACGGATCAGTGCTACCTGCGAACTCCGGTGGATCCATTCTCTTGAAAGCAGAAAAGACGGCATCAGTGCCAACTGCTTGAGCTACTTGGCCTCTCACTTGGCCTCTACCCTGTCATGTTCCTTGCAATCGAAGCAGCTGCTGAATCTGCTCGCTATGGACTTTGGCCTGCTCTTTAAGCAACTTGCCGAACTCGTCGACAACTCTAGAGGAAAAACTATCCTCACCCTCTACGGCTTTCCTCTTAGGAGGCATACTCTACAATGTGCTCACAAAACACCAATCAATAGATAACAATGAATAGATGGAAAAGAAAACATACCCGGACAGTCGAAAGTAGACGAAGTCATATGCATTGGTCCGAAGAACGGTGCTCTGATACCACTAAATGTGACACCTTGACCCGTTACAAATAAAATACAGCGGAATTTAAAATTTTCTATTGAAGGATGGAAGGATTACAATTTCATAACATAAAATCATTTACAAAATATTTGCAACCAAAATAAATACATGACCATTCAAATGACATAACAAAAACCCAAAATATCATTCCTATGATCATGTCCAAAATGCCATCCTTCCAACTTCGTATGCATATGACTTCGGGCCACAATCACTGTCCTGGTCCGTCGCTCTTAGCTGCATCACATGAAAATAACTTAAATGAGTATAAAACTCAGCAAGTGGAACTCTTACATAGCAATGAACATAGCATACTCTGTAAAACATGGCTTTAAAACATAAATACCATCAACTCTGAAATAAATATCATAGCAATATCATAGCAATAAGATGGTATTTCTCTTTTCTCTGGTATGGATTGATATCAACAGTAACTCTGTCTGTGGTGCTCGTATCCCATCGATATAAATCGACAACTCTGAGGGATATAAGCCTATGGTCGTTGACCAACTAATTGCATGCAATCTCTGACTATGTATCTATCAATCCATAAAACATTTAAACTCTTTCTCTTTGACATTTATCAAACACTTTGCAAACTCTTCTTTTCTATTGTATTCCCTTTTCATACTTTGAGACATAAAAATGTCCCCAATATACATAGCAATGGAATCAATACATAATCAATAATCAATTGAAGGGAATAACACAATAAAACCTTTGAAACACAATACATATATAATCATGTGAGCACAAAGGATGAAATTCCACTTACAAACCACAAGAACACCTCCACTAACCACTTGGTTGAAATCCTACAACAATAATCCATAAATAACACCATCATCAACTCGATATCCAAGAGCCCAAGCCAAATAATCCATAAATCCAACATAAATAACAACCCATATCATCTCTCTTCCAAAACCAAGAAATAACAACACCAAAAGCTTACCTTAGCTTCCTAGCACTAAGAAGAACTTCGATCTCAACTCAAATCACCAACTAAAAGCTTGGATTGAAGATGGGAAGTTAAAGAAATGAGAGAAAACCCTTGGTTCTAGAGAGAAAATCGAGATTGGAGAGGAAAGAATGAGGAAAAGTAAAGCTAACCACTCCAATAAAGTACTAAAAATCTCGACCATACCTCAATAATCAATGACCGCGGGTGCACTCTATCATTACCGCGGGTGCGCTAAGCTCTCGGCAATCCAAACAATTCCCTGAAAACGACGACCACGGGTGCGGTCCTGCAATCACCGCGGGTGCGGTCTACACTGCGGGTGCGGTGTACTCACGGCCAAACCACCAAAATCAAACAATTACGACCGCGGGTGCGGTACACTCCATGAGCGCGGGTGCGGTGTGGCTTCGGCCAAGAAACAAACCAATGCAACTGCGATCGATCCGAAACACTGAAACGACACAATCACCATCAACTAACAACAACAACCATGCCACAAAACAATAATACCAACTATACTATAACCCATAACACAAATCTGAACATCTAAATCACAATACCCTATAAACAACAAAACTTAGACTTAATCAATAAATCTATAACATACGAAAACTTAAACCGTACCATACACCGGGCTCGGCTATTACAATTATAACAAATTATGGGACTTAATTGCATGTTTTTGGAAATATTGAGGGTGATTTTTGTAACTCCTCAGATTCAATGACTGTCCTCGCTGTATCACGACGGGTCTTTCCAGCGTGCTTATGTCCTCACTCACACGCACCCCGGGAAACTTCCCAGGAGGTCACCCATCCCAAAATTTTCCCAAGTCAAGCACGCTTAACTTTAGAGTTCTTATGTGATTAGCTACCGAAAAAAAGATGCACCTTCGTGATATTAGTAGTACCAATCAAATCTTTTAACCCCTCTTCAACTGTACAGTCCATTACATTGAACAATTTCGGCATCCCTCTCCTTTCGGTGTAAGAACGGTTCATTCATGTTCCCTCCACCTAGAAGCCTGCCAAGAGCCGCTCATTGTCCGTGCCACCTCATGGCACCGACGATCACCCCCCGCCCTCTTCGGCCCCGGACCTCACAATTTTACTATAATTCAAAAATATAGGGGCTTATTTGTATGAATCCAAAAACTTGGAGGACTAAATGCGAAAATTGGGGGCAAAATTTGAGAATTCGAGAATTTTGGGTCTTGATTGCAAATTTTAGGAAAATTATGGGGTCATTTTAACAATTTTCAAAAGCTATGGGAGCCGTTTTTTATTAAATTCGATAGTTGGAGAGGACTGAAATGCGATAATTTAGGCTTAATGAATAACCCGAGAACTTTGTCATATAGATTGCAACTTTCTGAAGAAAAAAAATAGTCTATTTGAATGTAATCAGCAAGTAAATTACCAATTAAGGGTTACATAAGGAATTGTGATTGAGCAAATTAGACAAATATGTAAGTATGAGGATGACTTAGGAGGAACGAGAAATATTTGTATTAGTGATTTTGGTGAGAAAGTAAGATTCGGCAAATTAATAATTTTTTTGGGTATCATAGTGGATTATAGAGAATTACAATTGTACTATAGCTGTTATAAGTGTATGTCATGAAACACAAAAGATGCAAATATTAAAAATAAGATTTAATCAACAATGGTTATTGTATCGGAAAGTTTGGGGAGTTCGTATTTTAGATTTCAGAATTTTAATAAGATATTTAAGGGTCAAATGACTAAAGAAGAAAATAAATAAATTGAATTCGTTTATATTATGGTATTGGGAATAAAACTGTGGAAGTAATGTTACGAAGGAGTCGAGGAATACAAACTAAGAATATCAGAGTTCGTATAATACTCGTAAGCTTCAGCTTATAGGATTTGAGAAATATATTATTTGGGAAAGATACGAGGTAATTGCGAAACGTGGGAGGTAAGTTAAAATAAAGAATTTCATTTTGTGTTGACGCTACAATTGTTGTGATTTCTAATGTCCGGAAACCTCTAATTTGAACTTTGTCACTAAACCTTATAAGGATGGATTCATTTCGGGAAATGTTTAAAGTTATTAAAAAAAACTTGTAGGGTCATAAAACAGTTATTTCTTTTGTGATTATGAAATTTGGAATCTAAGTTCTAATTAGTGAATAAGAGTATAGTTGTTACTATAATACATTTATTTTGGGACCAATTGGAAATAGGTATTGGGATTATGTAGTAAGTTTTATTAGGCAAATAATTTATGATTTGTGGATGCTAGGTTCTGTGTACTTTGAGATTTACGGGAATAGATGGAACTTAAACTCCATGGATCAATTTTTAGACTCCAATATAAGAATTATTTTTGGGTCAATGACTAACCTTGTATTGGATGCTTAAAAATGCTGAACACTTAAATTAAGATATGTAGGACCTTTTATTATCTTTACTACAATAAGTTAAGGAAGGACTTTTCCGGGATAAGGAAATTAATCTACCTTTTGGGATAACAATTAGATAAGCATCGAGGAAAGAGTAGCATAATAAGTTTTTCATTTATACGATACAATGATTAAATGATATTGGAAGGTGGATAAAAGTTTTCTTTCCTAGGGTGTTAAGATTTTTGTGAGTATAAGGACATTTGACGTAATCTTTAGATCCGAGGTTACATTTAGGTGTTTGATTTTATGGCGGGATTTAGAATCAAGTCATAATGTGAAAGGGTGACTCAATAGACTTGAATCGTTTAAGTACTTGGAATGCTTGGGAGTTAACAAAAAATATATATATTGATGATGGTGTTAAGGACAATATGTTTGGCATATGCAAGAATAAGGTTTTAGTAAGTACCAGTCATTAAGGTGCTTTAAAATCATGAATACTATAGGATAACTATAGATCGAAACTAATTTTGGCATAGGAATATATTTTGGGCAATTAAATTATACAATCAGGATTACTTGAGATAAAGTCAATCAATTGAAGGAATCTTTGGGAAGATAAACTAACTTAATTAAGGTAGTTTAAGATTTATAATTGATAGAGGATGTAGAGTTAGTTAAAATTTTGATTTTCTTGAGATAAAGAAATTTGGTATAAATGTATGAAAATGGAAGACAGCATTCAGAGTACGCAACGAATGTGTAATAGAGTGCAAAATTTAAGCCAAGCGAATTAAGCATTAAGTGAATGAGGGAAGCTAAACTTTTCAATAATCAAAACTAGACAAATTTCGATAACGAAATTCTATTTAAGAGGGGGGGATTGTAACTCTCAAAAACCCGAACACATTAACCACATGCAAGTATGAAAATTTATTTGAAATTATTTAAATGAGTAGTCTAGAAGCATGTTTAAGTATTGGCATGATTTAATGGTTATTTGACCGAATGTCATGAATATGAGCTTTCTGCAGTCGAATACACGACGTACGGCAAAGGCAAGAGAACCGGGGGCGATTTTTACAAGGTTTCTATTTCTAGAAACATGGGACTTAGTAATCCAAAATAAGAAATCGGTGAATCTATTTATAGTAAGGGACAAAGTCGGTAGCAAACTTTTGCTAGAAAATAAGAAGTTTTGGGTTTACTGTGATAGAAACAAGAGGCACCAAATATTTTTAAATATTGTTGGGACTTTTTGGTAGTACTAATTATGTATTTATTTATTATCTTAATGGGCCTAGATTGTTGGTGATTAATTAATTAATTATAGGGCCATTTATGTAAACTAAAGCTGAAACGTACACTACTCGTTTTTTTTAAAAGTACTAGAATTTTTTTTTACACATGCAATCGGCCGAGTTACATATAAATTTTATAAAGTATTTTGCACCAATTTTTTTTTTAAATAAAAACCAACTAACATTTAAAAATCCAAAGGAAAATAGTTTGAATCTTAAAACTGTCAATCGTATGCATATCCTAACTTAGCAAAACTGCTAAAACTAACAACCTCTAAAAAACCACTTAAAACATAATCAAAGTCGTAAAATATCTTTAAAATAATCTTAAAAATCATAAACTAGTACGGAAAACTAACGTTTGTCCTCGGGTTATGTGCACCTTCAGTCCAATAAGATCAACTATCAAAACCTCCATTATCATTATTATCATAATCACCTGTATCGGTCACACCTAATGAGTCTAAAGACTCAACACACGATAATCTTCATAACAAATAATACATATCACATGCAATAGTGAAAATACTTTTACGTAAAATAACATTTTATGATCATAGATAAACTTAAACATAAACATTTTCATATTATCATAAACTAATTCATATTCATTATAAACATATTCGTATTCATCATATTCATATCCGTATTCATTTTCGTTGAATTCAGAACATTAATTGTGACTTTCTTATTCGTATCGGGGCGATGGATTCATCTACATGTCACAACAGTACTAGGCGGCGGGGACATCAGCGACACTCTCACCAGTCAACTGAGCCATGGCCTACGTATTAACATATCATTGTATCATCATATCAGCGTATTAGTCACAATTACTTCACTTCCTCCAACATTTCATATTCTCATCACTTAATAAAAATTAAACATGCATATAACATATTTCTTTTAAACCAAGCATGCAACTTGTCTTTTAACGTTATCGTTCATCATAAAATTTCACAAATATGCAAAATAATAATATTAACATATAAAACAGCATTCAGGACACTTCAATGACATTTACTAATTTCAGGTGTAAAATTACCGTTTTACCCCTAGATGTAAAATTTCATGTTTTTGACATTTTCCTAATTCCGTCGACTCTAGACCATCCCAAATAATTTTTTAAGCTTTCATTAATTTTATCGTATTTTTATTTATCACAAATCAATGGCTTTTAATTTATTATTTAATTATAACATATTAATGCGTTTTAATCTCGAATTAAATCAAACTTTAATATAAAATTCTCAAATTAAAAACTTAGACTTTTTATATTTATTTAACCCTCGTGAACCATGACTCGTCCCCCGTGAGCCACGTTTCGAGTTTAAACAAAGAAAGAAAACCCTAAGTCTCGAGCCAACTAACCAACCACGAGCCATACTTAAGTTTTTATCGAGCCACCTTCGAGCCAGCCAGATCGAAATTGGAACCAGCCCTCCCTTGAACCCTCGTGAACCCTTAGAACCCCTAGAATTTTACCCCAAGCTCAAAACCGAAGCCACAACAACAGATGAAGCAATCGGTCGAGAGCCCTTAGGTGATAGGACTCTACGTTTGTGCGCTTAGAACTCTAGCCACTGGACCAGCCCTGATACAGAACCTTGCGCACCTTATAAGGACCTTAAATAATTAACCTAGACCAGCCCGAAGCCCCCTGGCCGAGCCCTTCCTTCCCTGCAAGGCTGTACCCTTGCGCGCACGCACGATTCTTCTCGGGTGGAGTCCTAGCTTGCTAGGACTCCTCCCAGCCGTGACCCTCAAGTCCTAGCACGGCTGGGACTCATTCCCCGACCCTTTCCAAGCCCCAGCCGTGACTCAAGTTAACCCATGCAAACAAAAACCCTTGAACCGAGTCCTTTGATCAACAAAACGTGAAGATTTTTCCAGCTGTTTTGTGTGCGTGTGCAGGTGTTTGTGTGTATTCTAGGATTCTTGAAATCGTGTAAAACACTGCCCTTTAACTCCTAATCATGGCAGCCCCTTATGTACATGTAAATCCTAATTTTGGATCAAAAAACATGCTTTAAAATTTCACACATGATGCATAAACGAAAATATTCATAGGTGCCACTTGTTTTTCTTTCAAAACACAATTAAATAAATACTATGGTGTGATGGATGAGTAAAGAGAAGAATATTGCATGTCTTTGCGTAATTAACGCACGAATAAACGTTGACGAATCGAAGAACGACGACGAGAAGTCTTGGGCGAATTTCCTTGAAAAACTCGAAGCTTTCCTTGAAGAGAAATCGTTCATGCCGTGTATTGAGAGGAGAGAAACAAGTCCTTGAAAACTTGTTGGGGTGAGGGACGTGTGATGGTAACTCAAATTATGGGGTGGGTTGTGGTGTGTTGAGTGTTTAAACTCACTAGGTGTGATTGATGGAGAAGAGCATGATAATAATGTTGAGGGAGGCTTGGATGCCTGATTTGACTGGACCGAAGGTGCACATGACCCCAGGACCGGTGCTTCTATGTTCCGCATTTACATTTATGATTATGTTGAGGATTTTACGACTATTTATTTATGTTTTTTGAGAGATTTTTGAGAGGTTTAGTGTGGAATATACTTTTTAAATTTATTGCTTTTTACGTTTGCTAAAACGTTTGACGACTTTATGGTTTGACTATTTATTTTGATTTTCAAATACTAATTGTTTCTTTTATTTTGAAAAATGGTGCAAACATATTTTATATATTTTGTAAGGGTTCGGCCGAAATCATGAGAGGTTATAAAAAAAAGAATTTTAGTACTTTTTAAGAAAAACGAATAGCAGACGTTTCATATTTTGTGTGAGATTTGAGGTAATATAAGTTTGCACAATAAGTTTGTCAAAACCTTTAGCTCCTCTTCTTGGTTAACTCAATGGTCATAAATATGTCCAATCCTTTAGCTCTTCTCCTAGCTCCATTTTTTGTTCTTTTAGGACAAATGAAATTGAGCTTACTTGAGCTGAAATCTTGAGTTCATGAGCTGGGGTTTTACTCCTCGGATGATAACTCTTCCATTGTTGCGCTTTATTATAGTATGGATCCATTTGTTAGCTAGTTTTTGAGCTTTAAATTTACTTTCTCGAGCAATATTAGCTGAAAAATTTAAGTTTATAGTTGAGTTTTATAACTAAGCTTAAATTTTTCAACTTCATTTTAAGTTTTATTACTTACATGTTTTGCTTCGAAATTCCGCATCTTCACAAGGGCTAAGAGAGGCTGGCTGAGCGTTGTAGCCGGAACGCCACAAACAAGTACATGTGGTGCTGTTTAGGCGCGTGGGGATTCCTAGGGCTGAAGGGTTGGTTCAAGGGCTGGTCTTTGGGCTAGGGATGTGCCTTAGGGTCAACAATGGTTATTGTATCGGAAAGTTTGGGGAGTTCGTATTTTAGATTTCATAATTTTAATAAGATATTTAAGGGGTCAAACGACTAAAGAAGAAAATAAATAAATTGAATTCGTTTATATTATGGTATTGGGAATAAAACTGTGGAAGTAATGTTACGAAGGAGTCGAGGAATACAAACTAAGAATATCAGAGTTCGTATAATTCTCGTAAGCTTCAGCTTATAGGATTTGAGAAATATATTATTTGGGAACGATACGAGGTAATTGCGAAACGTGGGAGGTAAGTTAAAATAAAGAATTTCATTTTGTGTTGACACTGCAATTGTTGTGATTTCTAATGTCCGGAAACCTCTATTTTGAATTTTGTCACTAAACCTTATAAGGATGGATTCATTTCGGGAAATGTTTAAAGTTATTAAAAAAAACTTGTAGTGTCATAAAACAGTTATTTCTTTTTGTGATTATGAAATTGGGAATCTAAGTTCTAATTAGTGAATAAGAGTATAGTTGTTACTATAATACATTTATTTTGGGACCAATTGGAAATAGGTATTGGGATTATGTAGTAAGTTTTATTAGGCAAATAATTTATGATTTATGGATGCTAGGTTCTGTGTACTTTGAGATTTATGGGAATAGATGGAACTAAAACTCCATGGATCAATTTTTAGGCTCCAATATAAGAATTATTTTTGGGTCAATGACTAACCTTGTGAATATTAAATTTGGATGCTTAAAAATGTTGAACACTTAAATTAAGATATGCAGGACCTTTTATTATCTTTACTACAATAAGTTAAGGAAGGACTTTTCCGGGATAAGGAAATTATTCTACCTTTTGGGATAACAATTAAATAAGCATAGAGGAAAGAGTAGCATTGTGGAGACCCGGACGCTAATCAAGTTCTTAATCATCATTGGGACTAATTAATCAATTATAAAACAGGGTCTAAAATTTTTTTCTTTTTAAAATGCGGAACGTAGTGAAATCAAACTAATATACATATCAGTATAAAAAACAATACAAGTCCTGTACTGCATGCATTCAAACTAAACTAAGGTTTAACAACTAATGTCAAGTGTTCAAACCCTATTATACATCATTATCAAAGTCCGTAGTCTCCACTCTAATCACGATCTCTCTCTCTTCATCTCCTGGACCCTGATCCTGCCCCACCTGTTGTCATGTACACATACAAACAAGACAACAGCCGGATAACTCCGGTGAGAATATAATCCCAGTATAAATCAACGAAACATGCAATCATATAAACAAATATAAAGCATGTATTAAGTAACAGCAATATGTATCAAAATCTGAAACATAATCAATATCAAACTGTAGACAATGCTCGTGACTCCACGACTTAGTCTAGACTCAATCCTAGCCTAGGGATCCCGGTTTCCAAATGTGATGTTCCTATATCGAATTCCGTAATAGAAGGAACTCTGATCCTATTACTCGATATAACCAAATATGGTATTCCTATATCGAATTCCGTAATAGAAAAAATTCCAATTCTATTTACTCGATATAACCAAACATCCGGTGTCCTGACCTAACCGTCATCGAATGTAGCTCTATCGCTAATATCCTATCTTGAGACATCGTGCAACGTGCCCGTGGCGATACCACCACTATCAGGCACTTCTGTCACAAGATTACTCGTCTAACACCTGTCATCTATAATTCAAGAAAACAAGTACATCAGTCACTTCACTGCAAATGTCAATGCAGTAAAATAAAGTATGTGATTTAGGGAAACTCAATTCTAAACCGACTTAAGTCGATTTCCCAATACCACATTGACTTATACCTTTCTTTCGTAGTGTCGGTCTGGAATTTAAACTCTGTCAATCCCTCAATCTGGCACTGGCAATATTAATAATATCATATCAATATACTGCCTAAATCAATAACAATCTGATTACTTTTGAATTTAATTCAAATCATCGGCATAACGGCACAATCTCAATATCTCCGTCAATACAGTATCACCAGACATCATTTACAAATCATAACCCATATCCGATACAATTTGTAATCAGTCTATAATCCAAATCTATTCAATTCACAATCCATATAATCAGAAATTCATAATAATTCCATAATCAGTCTGTTCTTTGATCTGACTTCGATTCTATGATGTCTAACATGTCAAAAACATCATATATGAATTTCATTCAATTCTGAAAATATCATAATTTCAAGACATGTCAAAACGTAGTAAAACTTACGTCCAGTTGTAGCCTACGTTGCTAGGAACTCGGTACCGAAGTCGGATTCTGTAATAGCCGAGCCCGGTGTACGGTACGATTTAAGTTTTGTTTGTTATTTGGGATATTTGATTAGTTGATTATAGTTGTGTTTTGGGCTTTAGTATTATTGGTTATTATTTATTTGAGGTATTAGTTGTTGTTGGTTGTTCGTTTCAGCGTTTCGGTTCGATTTTAGTTGCTTTGGATTAGTGTTTTGCCGTGAGTAGAGTGCACCCGCGCTCTTAGAGGAGTGCCCCCACGGTGCACTGTGCTATTTTTGGAGTTTGAGTGCCGTGAGCACACCGCACCCGCGGCGTTGTAGAGACCGCCCCTGCGGTAGAGACCGCACCCGCGCTGCTTGCGTCGCCGCACCCGCGCTGTTCGTGTTCCAGAATTTTTGAGATTGCCGTAACCATAGCGCACCCGCGGTCCTTGTGTTGGCGCACCCGCGGTGAAGGTATGGTCGAGTTTTTAAGCTACTTTTTGGAGTGGTTGGCCATGCTTTTCCTTTCTTCTCTCCTTCATTCTCGACATTTCTCTCCATTTTTAGGGTTTTTGGTCATTTCTTTCACTTCCTATCTTCGATTCAAGCGTTTGTTGGGAATTTCGACTTGAGTTCGACGTTCTCCTTGGTGCTAGGAAGCTTGGGTAAGTTTTTGGTGCGATTCTGTTAAGGTTGTAAATTAAGAGTTGTTTAGATTGGTTGTTTAAGTGGATTTATGGATTATTTAGCTTGTAATCTTGGATATTTAGTTGATATTGGTGTTATTTGTGGATTATTTGTTGTAGGTGGTGATCAAGAGCTAAGTTGAGGTGTTTGTTGTGGTTTGTAAGTGGAAATTCATTCCTTTTGCTCACATGATTATATATGTATGTGTTTCAAAGAGTTTATTGTGTTATTCCCTTTCATTTGATCCATAGTATGTATTGTTATATGTATTGGAGGCATTGTATGTCTCATTATTGATTAAAGGGAATACAAAGAGATATATAGAGTTCAAAGTGATTGTTAAAACCAGAGAAGAGTTTAAATGTTTTCGGATTGATAAATATATAGTCAGAGATTGCATGCAATATTAGATGATCATCGCCCAGAGGCTTATATCCCTCAGAGTTATCGGTATTTATATCGATTTGGGATACGAGCAACCCCAGAGCAGAGATACTATTGATATCAATCCCCAGAGCAAAAGAGAAATACCATCATATTTATATGCTATTGCTATGTTATTGATATTCAGAGTTTACAGTTCAGAGTTGATGGTATTTATGATTTCAAAGAGATGTTTTACAGAGATTATTGTTTATTGTTATATAAGAGTTCCACTTGCTGAGATTTATTCTCATTTCAGTTATTTTCATGTGATGCAGATCAGAGTGGTGCCCCGGGACGTTGACTGTAGATCGGGGGTCATATGCATACACCGTTGGAAGGAGGATTTTGGCATGATCATAGGAATGATGTTTTGTTTTTGTTATGTCATTTAAATGATCATGTATTTATTTTGTAAAGATATTTGATGAAATGTATTTTGAAACTCCTTCCGTATATTTTGAAAAGAAAAATTTTATTTCCGCTGCGTATTTATTTTAAAAGAGGTCAGGGTGTCACATTTAGTGGTATCAGAGCGGTGTTCTTCGGACCAATGCATATGACTTCGTCTACTTTCAACTGTCCGGGTATGTTTTCTTTGCATCTATCTATTGTTATGTATTGATTGGTATCTTGTGAGCATTGTAGAGTAGAGGATGCCTCCTAAGCGTAAGGCGTCAGAGGGAGAGGATAGTTCGTCCTCGAGAGTTGTCGACGAGTTCGGCAAGTTACTGAAGGAGCAGGCTAAGGTTCACAGTGAGCAGATCCAGCAGTTGCTTAGACTGCAAGGAGCAGGCCAGGGCAGAGGCCAAGGTAGAGGGCAGGTTGCTCCAGCTGCAGTTGGTTCTGATGCTATCTTTTCTGCGTTTAAGAGGATGGATCCACCCGAGTTTCTAGGCAGCTCCGATCCTTTAGCTGCAGTAGAGTGGGTCAAGGCTTTGGAGGCGATTTTTGATCATCTCCACTATGAGGACAGAGATCGTATCAGTTGTGCTGTTTTTATGCTGGTTAAAGCTGCACGTTTGTGGTGGAATGCGACCAAGGTTGGCATTGATGTTTCTACTTTGAAGTGGTCTGAGTTTACTGAGCTTTTCTACGACAAGTACTTTCCTGATGCACTGCGAGCAAGGAAGGTTACAGAGTTCTTGGAGCTTCGTCAGGGGAGCTTGAATGTGGACGAGTATATTCTCAAGTTCGAGGAGGGTTGCCTATTTGCTCCGTACATTGCTACCAGTGATAAAGATAAAGGCGCTCACTTCATTCGAGGCCTTAGAGCGGAGATCAGGCGTGACATCAATATGTCCAAGGCTGTTACTTTCAAGGAGATTGTGTCCAAGGCGTTGCTAGCAGAGCAGGACGAGAAGGATATCGCCAAGGAAAGGCAGGCGAGGCACCAGGCTAGTATGCAGAGAGGCCAGAGTTCAGGTCAGCGTGGCAGAGATCGATTCAAGGGGAAGGGCAAGGTGGATCAGAGTCCTAGGCCACCGTCAGCGTCAGTTGCTCCGTCTGATTCTGAGAGATCCTTGTGTCCCAAGTGTAGCAGACCCCATCGTGGAGAGTGTAGATTTGGCTCTCGTTCTTGTTATCGTTGTGGCATGCCAGGCCATATTTCCAGAGATTGTCCTAGGGGAGCTAGCCAGGAGAAGGTGCAGGGTCGTATCTTTTCGATGACTAAGGAAGGTATTAATCGTAATTCTTCTGTAATCTCTAGTTCCATTTTAATTTCAGGCAGAGTAGCTACTACTTTGATTGATACTGGTGCTACTCATTCTTTTATGTCTGAATTGTTTTTGAGATCTTTGGGTATAGTTCCTTCTGTTATTCCCCTTCAGCTTAGTGTTGTTTTGCCTTCGGGAGATGTTTTGTGCCCGACTTCCATAGTGTATGCGTGCCCCGTTCGTTTTGTTGATCGAGAGGTCTTTGCTGATTTGATTGTGATCCCGATGGTTGCCTTTGATGTTATTCTTGGCATGGATTGGCTGTCGACCTATCGTGCTGTTATTGATTGCGTTGCTAAGACGGTGACTTTTGCAGATGATGACCAGGGAGGAGTTCTCGCCAGCTCAGGTACTTCGCTGGTCCTTCCTTTTATTTCGTGTCTTGATGCTGAGAGGCTATTGTGTAGAGGTTGTGATGTTTTTCTAGCATCTGTTGTGGATATGGATAGACTGATTAAGTTGAATATTGATGATATTGATGTGGTGAGGGAGTTTGCGGATGTGTTTGAGGATGATGTTCCGGGTTTGCCGCCGGATAGAGATGTAGAGTTTGTCATTGATCTTGCTCCAGGTACGGTTCCTATTTCTAAGGCTCCTTATAGGATGGCTCCTACCGAGATGAAAGAGTTGAAGACGCAGTTGCAGGATCTTCTAGATAAGGGTTTCATTCGTCCGAGTTCTTCGCCTTGGGGAGCTCCGGTTCTATTTGTTAAGAAGAAGGACGGGTCTTTGCGTCTGTGTATCGATTACAGAGAGCTCAACAAAGTGACGATCAAGAACAAGTATCCGTTGCCTCGGATTGACGATTTGTTTGACCAACTTCAGGGTGCCACTGTTTTCTCGAAGATTGATCTTCGGTCTGGCTACTATCAATTGAAGGTTAGGGAGTCCGATATCCCTAAGACGGCTTTCAGGACCAGGTATGGTCACTTTGAGTTTCTCGTGATGTCTTTTGGTTTGACCAATGCCCCTTCTGTCTTCATGGACCTGATGAACCGTGTGTTCAAGCCGTATTTGGATAGCTTCGTCATTGTCTTTATCGACGATATCTTGATCTATTCCAAGACCAGAGAGCTTCATTCAGAGCATCTCAGAGTTGTGCTCCAGTTGCTGAGAGAGCGGAGGTTGTTTGCCAAGTTGAAGAAGTGTGAGATTTTCACAGATCACAAGAGTTTGAAGTATCTGTTTTCGCAGAAAGAGCTCAATATGCGGCAGAGGAGGTGGTTAGAGCTGGTCAAAGATTACGATGTAACTATCAGTTATCACCCAGGGAAGGCGAATGTTGTGGCTGATGCTTTGAGTCGTAAGTCGAGTGCTTCATTGAGTTCTTTGGTTCAGAGACCGTTGCTGATGGATTTGCAGAGAGAGGAGATTGATCTGGTGATTCCAGGCACCATTGCTCGTCTTTCAGCGTTGGTTATTCGATCTTCTTTGACGGACAGGATCCGTAGAGAGCAGTCGACTGATGTTCAGTTGACAGAGTTGAGAGATAGAGCAGAGATTAGAGGTAATTCAGAGTTTGCCTTGAATGGTGATGGTTTGGTGACTTTCAGAGGTCGTATTTGTGTTCCTTCTGGTGACGATATTCGTAGAGATATTCTGACAGAGGCTCATACCGCACCTTATTCGATTCATCCAGGCAGTACGAAGATGTATCAGGATCTTCGTCGACTCTACTGGTGGCCAGGTATGAAGAAGGATGTTGCCGTGTTCATTTCTCAGTGCCTTACTTGTCAGCAGGTGAAGATTGAGCACCAGAGACCTGCTGGGACATTGTTGTCGTTGCCGATTCCTCAGTGGAAGTGGGAGCATATTACGATGGATTTCGTGACTGGTCTTCCCAGAGTGCAGAGAGGTTTCAATTCTATTTGGGTTATCGTTGATAGATTGACTAAGTCAGCGCATTTTCTTCCAGTCAAGACGACGTATTCGATGAATCAGTATGCCAAGGACTACATTGCAGAGATTGTCAGACTTCATGGTGTTCCTGTGTCGATCGTGTCTGATCGTGACCCCAGATTTACTTCAGAGTTTTGGAAGAGTTTGCACAGAGCTATGGGTTCGCGATTAGCGTTCAGTACAGCCTATCATCCTCAGAGTGATGGTCAGTCAGAGAGAGTCATTCAGATTCTTGAGGATATGCTCAGAGCGTGTACTATTGACTTTCCAGGTAGCTGGGATTCTTTGTTGCCTTTGGCTGAGTTCACTTATAATAATAGCTACCAGGCGACGATTGGCATGGCACCGTATGAGGCACTTTATGGCAGGAAGTGCAGATCTCCCTTGTATTGGGACGAGGTTGGTGAGAGGAAGATGTTGGGACCAGAGTTGGTCCAGCAGACTGCTGATGTTGTTGCTGTTATCAGAGAAAGGATGAAGACTGCCCAGTCCAGACAGAAGAGCTATGCAGATGTTCGTCGCAGACCTTTGCAGTTCGAGATTGGCGACCACGTGTTTCTGAAGATAGCACCTCTCAAGGGTGTGATGAGATTTGGCAAGAAGGGCAAGTTGAGTCCTAGATTTATTGGTCCATTCGAGATTTTGGACAGAGTTGGTGACAGAGCCTACAGATTAGCCCTACCTCCAGATCTTGACAGAGTTCATAATGTGTTTCACGTTTCGATGCTCAGGAAGTATGTTGCAGATCCTTCTCATGTTCTTCGCCATGAGCCATTGGACTTGACGCCGAATTTGACGTATCAAGAGATTCCGATTCAGATTTTGGATCGCACAGTTAGAGTTCTGAGGAACAAAGAGATCGGCATCGTTAAAGTTCTTTGGAGGAACCATTTGATAGAGGAGGCTACGTGGGAACCAGAGGATGAGATGAGAGAGAAGTATCCTGAGTTGTTCGTGCCGTGACGTCAATTTCGCGGACGAAATTCCCTTAAGGGGGGAAGATTGTAATAGCCGAGCCCGGTGTACGGTACGATTTAAGTTTTGTTTGTTATTTGGGATATTTGATTAGTTGATTATAGTTGTGTTTTGGGCTTTAGTATTATTGGTTATTATTTATTTGAGGTATTAGTTGTTGTTGGTTGTTCGTTTCAGCGTTTCGGTTCGATTTTAGTTGCTTTGGATTAGTGTTTTGCCGTGAGTAGAGTGCACCCGCGCTCTTAGAGGAGTGCCCCCGCGGTGCACTGTGCTATTTTTGGAGTTTGAGTGCCGTGAGCACACCGCACCCGCGGCGTTGTAGAGACCGCCCCTGCGGTAGAGACCGCACCCGCGCTGCTTGCGTCGCCGCACCCGCGCTGTTCGTGTTCCAGAATTTTTGAGATTGCCGTAACCATAGCGCACCCGCGGTCCTTGTGTTGGCGCACCCGCGGTGAAGGTATGGTCGAGTTTTTAAGCTACTTTTTGGAGTGGTTGGCCATGCTTTTCCTTTCTTCTCTCCTTCATTCTCGACATTTCTCTCCATTTTTAGGGTTTTTGGTCATTTCTTTCACTTCCTATCTTCGATTCAAGCGTTTGTTGGGAATTTCGACTTGAGTTCGACGTTCTCCTTGGTGCTAGGAAGCTTGGGTAAGTTTTTGGTGCGATTCTGTTAAGGTTGTAAATTAAGAGTTGTTTAGATTGGTTGTTTAAGTGGATTTATGGATTATTTAGCTTGTAATCTTGGATATTTAGTTGATATTGGTGTTATTTGTGGATTATTTGTTGTAGGTGGTGATCAAGAGCTAAGTTGAGGTGTTTGTTGTGGTTTGTAAGTGGAAATTCATTCCTTTTGCTCACATGATTATATATGTATGTGTTTCAAAGAGTTTATTGTGTTATTCCCTTTCATTTGATCCATAGTATGTATTGTTATATGTATTGGAGGCATTGTATGTCTCATTATTGATTAAAGGGAATACAAAGAGATATATAGAGTTCAAAGTGATTGTTAAAACCAGAGAAGAGTTTAAATGTTTTCGGATTGATAAATATATAGTCAGAGATTGCATGCAATATTAGATGATCATCGCCCAGAGGCTTATATCCCTCAGAGTTATCGGTATTTATATCGATTTGGGATACGAGCAACCCCAGAGCAGAGATACTATTGATATCAATCCCCAGAGCAAAAGAGAAATACCATCATATTTATATGCTATTGCTATGTTATTGATATTCAGAGTTTACAGTTCAGAGTTGATGGTATTTATGATTTCAAAGAGATGTTTTACAGAGATTATTGTTTATTGTTATATAAGAGTTCCACTTGCTGAGATTTATTCTCATTTCAGTTATTTTCATGTGATGCAGATCAGAGTGGTGCCCCGGGACGTTGACTGTAGATCGGGGGTCATATGCATACACCGTTGGAAGGAGGATTTTGGCATGATCATAGGAATGATGTTTTGTTTTTGTTATGTCATTTAAATGATCATGTATTTATTTTGTAAAGATATTTGATGAAATGTATTTTGAAACTCCTTCCGTATATTTTGAAAAGAAAAATTTTATTTCCGCTGCGTATTTATTTTAAAAGAGGTCAGGGTGTCACAGATTCGAAATCAGACGGACGGATTTTTCACAAAAAGCGTAAGGATTTTTCTTAAACTTCCCTCGACCCTTTCTCAATTTCTTACTGATTCTGAAGGATTTCGTACGTTTGTTAATATATATATATACCATGCATGATTTCCAAAACGTGGCCCCTTCCTTCGCAAAACACGTCGCACCGCGGGTGCGCTACATTCCGGACCGGGGGTGCGCTCAGCATACTGATCCACATCCATTTTCCAGAAACTATGACCGCGGGTGCGGTCCTTCACCGCGGGTGCGGTCTTGTTTCTTACCGCGGGTGCGGTCACCCTACTGTATCAGTTCCCAAAATTCCAGTAGCACGACCGCGGGTGCGGTGCTTCTCCTACCGCGGGTGCGGTCCTGCATCCAATATTTTTTCATAATTCCGTTTTCAAATACGTTTCTCGGGACCCCGATTAATCCCTTCCTAATCACATGAAATTACAAATCAATCATCATTAATTACAGTGACTAATTATCGGGCATTACATTTCTCCCCCCCTAAGATATGATTTCGTCCCCGAAATCACAGATAGTTAAATCATATCATTAAGAGAGAATGTAATGAAAGTCGAATAAAATTTACATTAGTGAAATAATGCTGGGAATTCTTGTCTCATATCTGATTCAGTTTCACAAGTGGCTTCCTCAGTGCCATGACGAGTCCATTGAACTTTCACAAGAGGAATTGTCTTTGTTCTGAGCTGTTTTTCCTTACGATCGAGAATCCGAATCGGTTTCTCGACATAACTCAATGTCTCATCCAGCTCGGTCTCATCTGGCTGAATTACATGAGAATCGACAGGGAGATATTTCCGCAACATAGATACATGAAAAACATCATGTATTCCGGATAATGAAGGCGGCAAAGCGAGTCGATAGGCACGATCTCCTACCTTTTCGAGAATCTCATAAGGACCAACATATCTTGGAGACAATTTTCCTTTCTTTCCAAATCTGACAACACCTCTGAAAGGAGAAATCTTCAGGAATACTCTGTCTCCTGTCTCAAATACCAACAGTCTACGTCGAAGGTTGGCATATTTGGCTTGTCGGTCTTGGGCTGCCTTCATTTTCTTCTGAATCAATTTCACTCTCTCAGTCATATCTCTGATCATATCAGGTCCAGTCTCAGGAACTTCAGAGATATTATCCCAGTAAAGAGGAGATCTACATTTCTTTCCGTACAACGCTTTGAATGGAGCCATCTCAATACTCGTTTGATAGCTATTGTTGTACGAAAACTCGCAAAGAGGCAATGCATCTTGCCAATTATTGCTAAAATCAAGCACCACGGCTCTCAGCATATCCTCCAGTGTTTGGATAGTTTGCTCTGACTGTCCATTGATCTGTGGATGATATGCGGTACTCAGATGTAATTTCGTACCAAGAGTTTGCTGCAGGCTCTACCAAAAGTGCGAAGTAAACCGAGGATCACGGTCAGAGACAATTGACTTCGGCACTCCATGCAATCTAACCACTTCCTTGACATAGATATCGGCCATCTGATCATATCTATAAGTCATCTTGTATGGAATAAAACATGCAGATTTGGTCAATCGATCAATCACAACCCAGATTGCATCATTACCTCGAGAGGATCTCGGTAATTGTGTTACAAAATCCATGAAAATGTGATCTCATTTCCATTCAGGAATGGACAAACCCTGCAACAATCCTACTGGTTTCTTTCTCTCAGCTTTCACCTGTTGGCAATTCAGACACTTGGCTAAAAATTCCGTAACATCAGATTTCATCTGTTTCCACAATACTGTGTCTTTAAATCATTGTACATTTTCCTGCCACCAGGATGAATGCTAAAACGACTGTTGTGCGCTTCTGACAATATTCGCTGTCTCAAATCCGAAACGTTTGGCACAACAATACGATTATTCACATACAATACATTATCCCGAACCTGATATTCCGATTGATGTCCAGCTCTGACCATAGCAATCGAATTGTGTACGTTCTGATCACTTTTATGTGCCTCTTTGATTTTCAATATCAATGCCGGTTCAGTTCGAATCGCATATAATCTCAGAGGCTGACGATCTGTTTCAAAAGCTAATCCAGACAAACAGCAGTCTTCTATCAAATTAGAAACACCCATAGTCGATAAGAATAAAGAACATACCTTTCGACTTAGTGCATCAGCTGCTGCATTGAACTTCCCTTGATAATATTTAATCTCACAATCAAAGTTTTTCAATAAATCCAGCCACCTTCGCTGTCTCATATTCAACTCTGATTGTTAAAACAAATATTTCAAGCTTTTGTGATCAGAATAAATATCGAATTTCTCACCGTACAAATAATGTCGCCATATCTTCAATGCAAAGACTATGGCTGCCAATTCAAGATCATGAATTGGGTATCGAGATTCATGGGGTTTCAGCTGTCTCGAGGCATAAGCAATCACATTCCCATGCTGCATCAATACACAACCCAATCCTCGGTGAGAGGCATCGCAATAAACGACAAAATCACCAGTACCTGAAGGAATCGTCCACACAGGCGCACTGGTCAATCTCTTTTTCAATTCTAGAAAACTGGATTCACAGTCTTCTGACCAAATAAATGGAGCATTCTTCTGAGTCAACTGTGTAATCGGTTTGGCAATACTCGAAAAATCTTTAATGAATCGGCGATAATATCCTGCCAAACCCATAAAGCTGCGTATCTCTGGTACAGATGTCGGTCTCGGCCAAGAAAACACTGCCTCAACCTTACTGGGATCAACTGATATTCCGTCTCTGGATATGATATGTCCCAGAAATACCACCTGTTTCAACCAAAACTCGCATTTCGACAGTTTAGCATATAACTTCTCCGCCCTCAAAATTCTCAACACAGTTTTTAAATGTTCAGCATGCTCCATCACATTCTTTGAATAAATCAAAATATCATCGATGAAAATAATCACGAAATCATCGAGATATTTCTGAAAGACTCGATTCATTAATCCCATGAATACTGCTGGTACATTCGTCAAACCAAATGGCATGACAATAAATTCATAGTGTCCATACCTGGTTCTGAATGCTGTCTTTGAGATATCAGAAGCTCTGGCTCTCAATTGATGGTATCCAGATCTCAAGTCGATCTTGGAATACACCGAAGAACCTTGCAACTGATCAAATAGATCATCAATACGAGGCAATGGATATTTATTCTTTACCGTTGCCTTGTTCAGTTGCCGGTAGTCGATACAAAGTCTCATCGACCCATCTTTCTTTCTCACGAACAGTACTGGAGCACCCCAAGGAGATACACTCGGTCTAATATATCCCTTGGCCAGTAAATCCTCCAACTGTTCCTTCAACTCTTTCAACTCGATCGGTTCCATCCTGTATGGAGCCCTCGAAATCGGAACTGTTCCTGACATTAACTCAATGCTGAAGTCTATCTCTCGAATCGGAGGCAATCCAGGAATCTCATCTGGAAAGACCTCAGCAAATTCACACACCACTGGCAAGTCCGCCAATGATGGGCTCAGTTTCAGTAAATCAACTGAATATACCAAGAATCCATCCGCCCTTTTCTGCAATAGTCGAGTCATATTTATTGCAGATATGAAAGGAATTCGAGCTCGAGAACCCTTACCATAAAATTTCCACTCCTCACCCATTTCAGGTCTGAATCGAACAATCTTGTGGAAACAATCGACTGTAGCTCGGTACTTGGTTTACATATCGATGCCGATAATACAATCAAAATCAGATAAACCAAGCACAATACAGTCTAACTCAATCGTATGTCCATCGTACTGCAGTATGCAATATTTCACAGATTTCACCGATATCAAACCTGTTCCTAACGGGGAAGAAATAGACACTACCGCAGACAATGACTCAATAGGTAATTCACGACTCAATGCAAACCTTTCAGAAATATAAGTATGCGATGCACCAGTATCAATCAATACATATGCAGGATAACCAGAAATAAAACAGTTACCTGCCACAACATCATCAGGTGCATCCTGTGCCTGCTCCTCGGTCAAAGCAAAAACTCGGGCCTGTTGTCTCGGAGGCTGGCTCACTGTCTGGCTTCCTCCTGGCCTCTGCTGTGACTGAGTAAACGGTGCTGGTTGAAAAGTATGAACGGTAGATGGTCGTCTACCTGCCTGAGCCACTGATCCCGATGACTCAGCTGCCTGTGATCCCTGGGCACTCCTCTGGGACACACTCGGCAAAGTGTCCTTGCTGTCTACAAATACGACAGCTGCCAACTACTTCTCGGCACTGCTCTGTGGAATGCCTCCCTCCACAAGCGCTACAGTACGGTCTTGTATAACTCTGGCCCTGACTAATCTGTCTCGAGCCGCTTGAACTGGACGAGCTAGTTCCCGATTTCTTGAATTGCTTTCCTCTAACCTTCAAGAAATCCTTATTCCTGCTACCACTACCACTCTCGAATCGGAGAGGTGGTTGTTGTGGTGCCAGTGCTGGAGGCACAAACAAAGCTTCTCTTTGTCTCAATAAACCGGCTTCGGCTCCTTTAGCCCGGTTCAGTGCGTCGGTAAAATTGTTCGGTCTCCCAGTGTTTACCAACGTAAATATGTCTAGATTTAGGCCATTTATGAACTGGTCCGCAACGGCCTCATCATGCTCAGCTACATGGGGAGCAAATCGGAGCAACGTAGAGAACTTGACCACATAGTCCTCAATGTTTAACTGGCCCTGTCTCAAGTTTGAAAATTCGGCTCCCTTGTCCTTCCTATATGATACCGGAAAGGACCTTTGATAAAATTGAGCTTTAAACACATTCCAGGTAATGGCCATACCTCGTTGTTCCAATGCCCGTTTCGTTGTAATCCACCAATTTTTGTCAACGTCATGCAGCTGGTGTCCGATCAGTTTCACCCTCTTTTCATCAGTATACTCCAACGATTCGAATATCATTTCAATATCGTCCAGCCAACTCTCACACTCCACGGAATTCTCCGTACCTTTCAAAGTCGGTGGACAGAAAGATTGAAATCTTTTCAATAATTTCTCCATTGGTGTGGGTGTCACATCCATGGGAGGATTCGATGTACTCCCTTGTTCTGGTATTCTTCTCGGAGGCATATCTGAAATCAAAAGGATTAGAAACCCCAAACCAAAGTTCTATTTCAGTCCTCCTCTGATCATCTTACTTCTGATCCAGAATCGGCTCTGATTTGTTCTCAATAATACATGTTTTCAAATCAAGTCAGATAAACAGATAAACATGTATTATAAAGCAGAAAACATGCTAGCAATCAAAAGCAGGAAAGAAAACATATTCTACCCCGCTCACTAGCTCCAATCTCAGTCTAAAGGAAATATCGCTATGATACCACCTGTTGTGGGGACCCGGACGCTAATCAAGTTCTTAATCATCATTGAGACTAATTAATCAATTATAAAACATGGTCTAAAATTTTTTTCTTTTTAAAATGCGGAACGTAGTGAAATCAAACTAATATACATATCAGTATAAAATATAATACAAGTCCTGTACTGCATGCATTCAAATTAAACTAAGGTTTAACAACTATTGTCAAGTGTTCAAACCCTATTATACATCATTATCAAAGTCCGTAGTCTCCACTCTAATCACGGTCTCTCTCTTCATCTCCTGGACCCTGATCCTGCCCCACCTGTTGTCATGTACACATACAAACAAGACAACAGCCGGATAACTCCGGTGAGAATATAATCCCAGTATAAATCAACGAACATGCAATCATATAAACAAATATAAAGCATGTAACAAGTAACAGCAATATGTATCAAAATCTGAAACATAATCAATATCAAACTGTCGACAATGCTCGTGACTCCACGACTTAGACTAGACTCAATCCTAGCCTAGGGATCCCGGTTTCCAAATGTGGTGTTCCTATATCGAATTCCGTAATAGAAGGAACTCTGATCCTATTACTCGATATAACCAAATATGGTATTCTAATATCGAATTCCGTAATAGAAGAAATTCCAATTCTATTTACTCGATATAACCAAACATCCGGTGTCCTGACCTAACCGTCATGGACTGTAGCTCTATCGCTAATATCCTATCTTGAGACATCGTGCAATGTGCCCGTGGCGATACCACCACTATCAGGCACTTCTGTCACAAGATTACTCGTCTAACACCTGTCATCTATAATTCAAGAAAACAAGTACATCAGTCACTTCACTGCAAATTTCAATTCAATAAAAATAAAGTATGTGATTTAGGGAAACTCAAGTCTAAACCGACTTAAGTCGATTTCCCAATACCACATTGACTTATACCTTTCTTTCGTAGTGTCGGTCTGGAATTTAAACTCTGTCAATCCCTCAATCTGGCACTGGCAATATTAATAATATCATATCAATATACTGCCTAAATCAATACCAATCTGATTACTTTTGAATTTAATTCAAATCATCGGCATAACGGCACAATCTCAATATCTCCGTCAATACAGTATCACCAGACATCAATTACAAATCATAACCCATATCCGATACAATTTGTAATCAGTCTATAATCCAAATCTATTCAATTCACAATCCATATAATCAAAAATTCATAATAATTCCATAATCAGTCTGTTCTTTGATCTGACTTCGATTCTATGATGTCTAACATGTCAAGAACATCATATATGAATTTCATTCAATTCTGACAATATCATAATTTCAAGACATGTCAAAACGTAGTAAAACTTACGTCCAGTTGTAGCCTACGTTGCTAGGAACTCGGTACCGAAGTCGGATTCGAAATCAGACGGACGGATTTTTCACAAAAGGCGTAAGGATTTTTCTTAAACTTCCCTCGACCCTTTCTCAATTTCTTACTGATTCTGAAGGATTTCGTACGTTTGTTAATATATATATACCATGCATGATTTCCAAAACGTGGCCCATTCCTTCGCAAAACACGTCGCACCGCGGGTGCGCTACATTCCGGACCGGGGGTGCACTCAGCATACTGATCCACATCCATTTTCCAGAAACTATGACCGCGGGTGCGGTCCTGCACCGCAGGTGCGGTCTTGTTTCTTACCGCGGGTGCGGTCACCCTACTGTATCAATTCCCAAAATTCCAGTAGCACGACCGCGGGTGCGGTGCTTCTCCTACCGCGGGTGCGGTCCTGCATCCAATACTTTTTCATAATTCCGTTTTCAAATACGTTTCTCGGGACCCCGATTAATCCCTTCCTAATCACATGAAATTACAAATCAATCATCATTAATTACAGTGACTAATTATCGGGCATTACAAGCATAATAAGTTTTTACTTTATACGATACAATGATTAAATGATATTGGAAGGTGGATAAAAGTTTTCTTTCCTAGGGTGTTAAGATTTTTGTGAGTATAAGGACATTTGACATAATCTTTAGTTCTGAGGTTACATTTAGGTGTTTGATTTTATGGCGGGATTTAGAATCAAGTCATAATGTGAAAGGGTGACTCAATAGACTTGAATCGTTTAAGTACTTGGAATGCTTGGGAGTTAACAAAAAATATATATATTGATGATGGTGTTAAGGATAATATGTTTGGCATATGAAAGAATAAGGTTTTAGTAAGTACCAGTCATTAAGGTATTTTAAAATCATGAATACTATAGGATAACTATAGATCGAAACTAATTTTTGCATAGGAATATATTTTGGTCAATTAAACTATACAATCAGGATTACTTGAGATAAAGTCAATCAATTAAAGTAATCTTTGGGAAGATAAATAATTGATAGAGGATGTAGAGTTAATAAAAATTTTGATTTCCTTGAGATAAAGAAATTTTGTATAAATGTATAAAAATGGAAGACAGCATTCAGAGTACGCAACGAATGTGTAATCGAGTGCAAAATTTAAGCCAAACGAATTAAGCATGAAGTGAATGAGGGAAGCTAAACTTTTCAATAATCAAAACTAGAAAAATTTCGATAACGAAATTCTATTTAAGAGGGGGGATTGTAACTCTCAAAAACCCGAACACATTAACCACATGTATGCATGAAAATTTATTTGAAATTATTTAAATGAGTAGTCTAGAAGCATGTTTAAGTATTGGCATGATTTAATGGTTATTGGACCGAATGTCATGAATATGAGCTTTATGCAGTCGAATACACGACGTACGGCAAAGGCAAGAGAACCGGGGACGATTTTTACAAGGTTTCTATTTCTAGAAACATGGGACTTAGTAATCCAAAATAAGAAAGCGGTGAATCTATTTATAGTAAGGGACGAAATCGGTAGCAAACTTTTGCTAGAAAATAAGAAGTTTTGGGTTTACGGTGATAGAAACAAGAGGCACCAAATATTTTTAAATATTGTTGGGACTTTTTGGTAGTACTAATTATGTATTTATTTATTATCTTAATGGGCCTAGATTGTTGGTGATTAATTAATTAATTATAGGGCCATTTATGTAAACTAAAGCTGAAACGTCCACTACTCGTTTTTTTAAAAAGTACTAGAATTTTTTTTTACACATGCACTCGGCCGAGTGTCATATAAATTTTATAAAGTATTTTGCACCAATTTTTTTTTTTAAAATAAAAACCAACTAAAATTTAAAAATCCAAAGGAAAATAGTTTGAATCATAAAACTGTCAATCGTATGCATATCCTAACTTAGCAAAACTGCTAAAACTAACAACCACTAAAAAAACCACTTAAAACATAATCAAAGTCGTAAAATATCTTTAACATAATCTTAAAAATCATAAACTAGTGCGAAAAACTAGCGTTTGTCCTCGGGTTATGTGCACTTTCAGTCCAATCAGATCAACTATCAAAACCTCCATTATCATTATTATCATAATCACCTGTATCGGTCACACCTAATGAGTCTAAAGACTCAACACACGATAATCTTCATAACGAATAATACGTATCACATGCAATAGTGAAAATACTTTTACGTAAAATAACATTTTTATGATTATAGATAAACTTAAACATAAACATTTTCATATTATCATAAACTAATTCATATTCATTATAAACATATTTGTATTCATCATATTCATATCCGTCTTCATTTTCGTTGAATTCAGAACATTAATTGTGACTTTCGTATTCGTATCGGGGCGATGGATTCATCTACATGTAACAACAGTACTAGGTGGCGGGGACATCAGCGACACTCTCACCAGTCAACTGAGCCATGGCCTACGTATTAACAAATCATTGTATCATCATATCAGCGTATTAGTCACAATTATTCACTTCCTCCAACATTTCATATTCTCATCACTTAATAAAAATTAAACATGCATATAACATATTTTTTTTAAACCAAGCATGCAACTTGTCTTTTAACGTTATCGCTCATCATAAAATTTCATAAACATGTAAAATAATAATATTAACATATAAAACAGCATTCAGGAGACTTCCATTACATTTACTAAGTTTCAGGTGTAAAATTACCGTTTTACCCCTAGATGTAAAATTTCATGTTTTTGACATTTTCCTAATTCCGTCGACTCTAGACCATCCTAGATAATTATTTAAGCTTTCATTAATTTTCTCGTATTTTTATTTATCATAACTCAACGGCTTTTAATTTATTATTTTATTATAACATATTAATGCGTTTTAATCCCGAATTAAATCAAACTTTAATATAAAATTATCAAATTAAAAACTTAGACATTTTATATTTATTTAACCCTCGTGAACTAATGTCCGGAAACCTTTATTTTGAATTTTGTCACTAAACCTTATAGGGATGGATTCATTTCAGGAAATGTTTAAAGTTATTAAAAGAACTTGTAGTGTCAAAAATAGTTATTTCTTTTTGTGATTATGAAATTGGGAATCTAAGTTCTAATTAGTGAATAAGAGTATAGTTGTTACTATAATACATTTATTTTGGGACCGATTGGAAATAGGTATTGGGATTATGTAGTAAGTTTTATTAGGCAAATAATTTATGATTTATGGAAGCTAGGTTCTGTGTACTTTGAGATTTATGAGAATAGATGGAACTAAAACTCCATGGATCAATTTTTAGGCTCCAATATAAGAATTATTTTTGGGTCAATGACTAACCTTGTGAATATTAAATTTGGATGCTAAAAAATGCTGAACACTTAAATTAAGATATGTAGGACCTTTTATTATCTTTACTACAATAAGTTAAGGAAGGACTTTTCCGGGATAAGGAAATTATTCTACCTTTTGGGATAACAATTAAATAAGCATCGAGGAAAGAGTAGCATAATAAGTTTTTCATTTATACGATACAATGATTAAATGATATTGGAAGGTGGATAAAAGTTTTCTTTCCTAGGGTGTTAAGATTTTTGTGAGTATAAGGACATTTGACACAATCTTTAGTTCTGAGGTTACATTTAGGTGTTTGATTTTATGCGGGATTTAGAATCAAGTCATAATGTGAAAGGGTGACCCAATAGACTTGAATCGTTTAAGTACTTGGAATGCTTGGGAGTTAACAAAAAATATATATATTGATGATGGTGTTAAGGACAATATGTTTGGCATATGCAAGAATAAGGTTTTAGTAAGTACCAGTCATTAAGGTGTTTTAAAATCATGAATACTATAGGATAACTATAGATCGAAACTAATTTTGGCATAGGAATATATTTTGGTCAATTAAATTATACAATCAGGATTACTTGAGATAAAGCCAATCAATTAAAGTAATCTTTGGGAAGATAAACTAACTTAATTAAGGTAGTTTAAGATTTATAATTGATAGTGGAAGTAGAGTTAGTTAAAATTTTGATTTCCTTGAGATAAATAAATTTGGTATAAATGTATAAAAATGGAAGACAACATTCAGAGTACGCAATGAATGTGTAATCGAGTGCAAAATTTAAGCCAAACGAATTAAGCATGAAGTGAATGAGGGAAGCTAAACTTTTCAATAATCAAAACAAGACAAAGTTCGATAACGAAATTCTATTTAAGAGGGGGGGATTGTAACTCTCAAAAATCCGAACACATTAACCACATGCATGCATGAAAATTTATTTGAAATTATTTAAATGAGTAGTCTAGAAGCATGTTTAAGTATTGGCATGATTTAATGGTTATTGGACCGAATGTCATGAATATGAGCTTTATGCAGTCGAATACACGACGTACGGCAAAGGCAAGAGAACCGGGGACAATTTTTACAAGGTTTCTATTTCTAGAAACATGGGACTTAGTAATCCAAAATAAGAAAGCGGTGAATCTATTTATAGTAAGGGACAAAATCGGTAGCAAACTTTTGCTAGAAAATAAGAAGTTTTGGGTTTACGGTGATAGAAACAAGAGGCACCAAATATTTTTAAATATTGTTGGGACTTTTTGGTAGTACTAATTATGTATATATTTATTATCTTAATGGGTCTAGATTGTTGGTGATTAATTAATTAATTATAGGGCCATTTATGTAAACAAAAGCTGAAACGTCCACTACTTGTTTTTTTAAAAAGTACTACAATTTTTTTTTTACACATGCACTCGGCCGAGTAACATATAAATTTTATAAAGTGTTTTGCACCAATTTTTTTTTTAAAATAAAAACCATCTAACATTTAAAAATCCAAAGAAAAATAGATTGAATCATAAAACTGTCAATCGTATGCATATCTTAACTTAGGAAAACTGCTAAAACTAACAACCTCTAAAAAACCACTTAAAACATAATCAAAGTCGTAAAATATCTTTAACATAATCTTAAAAATCATAAATCATAAACTTGTGCGGAAAACTAGCGTTTGTCCTCGGGTTATGTGCACCTTCAGTCCAATTAGATCAACTATCAAAACCTCCATTATCATTATTATCATAATCACCTGTATCAGTCACACGTAATGAGTCTAAAGACTCAACACACGATAATCTTCATAACAAATAATATGTATCACATGCAATAGTGAAAATACTTTTACGTAAAATAACATTTTTGTGATTATAGATAAACATATCCTTACTCAAAACATTTTCATATTATCATAAACTAATTCATATTCATTATAAACATATCTGTATTCATTTTCGTTGAATTCAAAACTTTAATTGTGACTTTCGTATTCGTATCGGGGCGATGGATTCATCTATATGTAACAACAGTACTAGGCGGCGGGGACATCAGCGACACTCTCACAAGTCAACTGAGCCATGACCTACGTATTAACATATCATTGTATCATCATATTAGTGTATTAATCACAATTACTTCACTTCCTTTAACATTTCATATTCTCATCACTTAATAAAAATTAAACATGCATATAACATATTTCTTTTAAACAAAGCATGCAACTTGTCTTTTAACGTTATCTTTCATCATAAAATTTCATAAGCATGCAAAATAATAATATTAACATATAAAACAGCATTCAGGACACTTCCATGACATTTACTAATTTACAGGTGTAAAATTACTGTTTTACCACTAGATGTAAAATTTCATGTTTTTGACATTTTCCTAATTCCGTCGACTCTAGACCATCCCAAATAATTATTTAAGCTTACATTAATTTTCACGTATTTTTATTTATCATAAATCAATGGCTTTTTTTGCCCGCATGAGCTTAGCTCAGTTGGTCAGCAGCAGTAAATCTTGGAACAATGACCAGGGATCGAGTCTCGCAAGCGGCAGTGTGGGAGTTAAATTCCTTCCAATGAGGGGGAGCTCCTTGTGCGCGGCGTAGCATAAGGTCTAGCTGTTGCTGGTTGGCTGAGTCACCATGATTTACCTCCTCTCAAATTCCTGTCGGGCCGGGAGTGAGGGGCGCCTAAGGTGAGCGATTTCACCTTTTTGGAACAATAAATCAATGGCTTTTAATTTATTATTTAATTATAACGTATTAATGCGTTTTAATCCCGAATTAAATCAAACTTTAATATAAATTCTCAAATTAAAAACTTAGACTTTTTATATTTATTTAACCCTCGTGAACCATGACTCGTCCCCCGTGAGCCACGTTTCGAGTTTAAACAAAGAAAGAAAACCCTAAGTCTCGAGCCAACTAACCAACAACGAGCCATACTTAAGTTTTTATCGAGCCACCTTCGAGCCAGCCTGATCGAACTTTGAACCAGCCTTCCCTTGAACCCTCGTGAACCCTTAGAACCCCTAAGATTTTACCCCAAGCTCAAAACCGAAGCCACAACAACAGATGAAGCAATCGGTTGAGAGCCCCTAGGCGATAGGACTCTACGTTTGTGCGCTTAGAACTCTAGCCACTGAAACAACCCCTGAAACAGACCCTTGCGCACCTTATAAGGTCCTTAAAGAACTAACCTAGCCCAGCCCGAAGCCCCCTGGCCAAGCCCTTCCTTCCCTGCATGGCTGCTCCCTTGCGCGCACGCACGATGATTCTCGGGTGGCTAGGACTCCTCCCAGCCGTGACCCTCAAGTCCTAGCACGGCTAGGACTCCTTCCCTGACCCTTTCTAAGCCACAGCCGTGACTCAAGTCAAGCCATGCAAACAAAAACCCTTGAACTGAGTCCTTTGATCAACAAAACAGTAAGATTTTTCCAGCTGTTTTGTGTGCGTGTGCAGCGTGTTTGTGTGTATTCTAGGATTCTTGAAATCGTGTAAAACACTGCTCTTTAACTCCTAATCATGGCAGCCCCTTATGTCCATGTAAATCCTGATTTTGGATCAAAACACATGCTTTAAAATTTCACACATGATGCATAAACGAAAATATTCATAGGTGCCACTTGTTTTTCTTTCAAAACACAATTAAATAAATACTATGGTGTGATGGATGAGTAAAGAGAAGAATATGGCATGTCTTTGCGTAATTAACGCACGAATAAACGTTGACGAATCGAAGAACGACGACGAGAAGTCTTGTGCGAATTTCCTTGAAGAACTCGAAGCTTTCCTTGAAGAGAAATCGTGCCTGCTGTGTATTGAGAGGAGATAAACGAGTCCTTGAAAACTTGTTGGGGTGAGGGACGTGTGATGGTAACTCAAATTATGGGGTGGGTTGTATTTTAATTAGTAATTAAAATACTAATGGTAGCTTAGGCCCATTAACTAAGTTAGCTAGGCCCAATAAGCTCATTAGTGCTTAATGAAATTATTTTGTTTAATAAAGTTTGAGAAATTATTAGCCGAGTTGTCGAAACGTTCGTATTTTTGCTGAAAATCCAACACCGATAAAAATTACGTCACGACGTATAAAATCACCTCAAAACTCTTTATTTTCAAAAATAAGAAAAAGCATCAATCATATTTTTGTTGGATCTCGTTTTCTCGTGCCCAAGACGCAGCGGAAGTTTTAAAATTTTATTTTATTTTGACAATCAAAATATTTGTTTGAGCACTCGTATGGTTTCAATAAATAAACATACAAAGGATGTTTAGTAATATACCATTAGTGAATAATTCCCTCGACTCTAACTACTCTGGTATTAGCAGACGTAGCTCTTGTTCTAAATCTCTACGAACTTCCTTCTTCGATCTCCAAATCAGGTCCACAACCGGATTACTTGTTCTTCTTCTAACTTGCACTAGAAAATTAGAAGATATTTTGCTAGAGATAGAACACTAAAAACCCGGAACAACCCTCAAACTTGGAGTGGCCGAATTTTTCTTGCAATGAAAAATGGAATTTCGAGAGCTCCATTTTTTCTTTCTTGGGAGAGCCGAAAGTTCAATCATGAATCTTGCCCAAAAGCTTTCTGGATGCATTTTGTAAAATAAGAAAAAAAATCCTTATAATTATTTTTAATCCTTTCTTTATTAAATAAATCTAATTAATTAAGTTAATTAAAAGATTCCAAAAATTGCATCCCAAAGTCAATCTCGAATGCATGCATTTTTATTAGAAAAAAACTATTCTAATTATATTTCTAATTTTTTTTTTACTTAAATAATCCAAATAATTAAGTTAACTAAAGATTCTAAATCCATGCCATATTAAATGCAATCTCGAATATTAATACATATATTTTGAGAATATCATGCATTAATAATATTATTTTCCGTTATGTGCGAGTTTTAAATTATGGTATCATGAATATATTCATATTGCATAAATCAATATCATATTTAATAAAAACTTAGTGGGCTATATTTTAATTTATTAAAAAAAATTAATTATTACAGCTCATTTGAACTTTAATAAATTAGCATGATGAGCTTATACTCTTACAAGCCCATGATCCATGCTCCCATTACATTAATCTCATCATAATCTCGATCAACGATCCAACATCATCGATGTGACAACTTCAACTTGTTGTAATTATGATTCACACTTTAATTTCCAAATCACTAATGTCCAAATAAGGCAGGTGCACTCTCTTTGACTATTTTAGCAGTCATACTCTCAAAATTTCTATATACTTTTATAAACTTTATTTATAATCTTATCGATTGATCATATCAAACTTATTTCTTATAAATTTAACTCGCTTAATTTAATATTTCAACAGGAACAAGTAAATCAGTGCTTGTGTGACCCTCAATAGTTCAGAGATACAGCTAGCCGTTGGTTCGTAACTCTTTGAGATTCAAGAAATAATTCTTTATTCGGGCTTACCCTAATTTTCCCCATTCTATGTATTAACTATTGATCATGAGAATGTCAGAAATCATATTTCTGATTAAACCCATCGAATCATGGTAAGAGCGTCTAGTAGCATCGCCCCATAATTCCCTAGGTATCACAGATAGTGTCTGCAAGAACCAGTCAGTTATGATTAACGTACAGTACGGTCCCTTCATCTCATATATCCTGATCGGATCTGCAACCATTTGTTCATCGAGGGTTGCATAATAATTCGATAACTATATGACACATCTTTGAGAATAAATAGTGGCATCACATGTATAATTAGAGAAGTCATTCTCTAACATACATCTCATACTCTGGTCAGAGATTCCATGCACTATTATTCCATCAGATCACATAGGATATCTGCACCCATATGTGAGCGATGAATTCCCGACTACAATGCACTGGCTCCTACATGTGTCGTGACTATACCCAATTTCCCCACCTGATGACCCTCCTGGAGTTGGTAAACGAGTCAAAGCACATCCCTAGCATATAGAGCCTCAGTGTAGTCTCGGGTCGTAAGGACTAATGGTGTACAATCATAATCATGCACTTATCCTCTCGATAAATGATAACCACTTGGAAATTCCGAGGGAGGGTAGTTCGGTATAATCATCATATGACTACCCATCTGTATGTTTGGACATATCTATGCCCTTATCAAGAAACGAGGTTCACAACATCACATATGCTAGTCTCGAGCTCAAGAGACCTTTATCCACGTTTTAGGCGGCTGAATCGACTAAGAATTAATTTAGATTATACGGTGTTTACAAATGAGTTTCAATATCGAATTACGATTCATTTGTATTAAAGTATAATCAAGGTCTTTATCTATGTTGATCACATGGGTATACAGATAAATAAATAACAAACCATGAAATAATGAATTATATTAAAATAAACATTGTTTATTACAACTGAGTCAATAAATTCCCTACTCAACCGTTATCTTGCAGGGCATCTACTCTAATAATTTTAAATAATTAAAAACATATATTTAATAAAAAAAATTCCATTTTTCAGCCATCGGCCTTGGTTTTCGATTGCAACTTGAATAATCATTAAAATACATTTTATTGTATTTAAGTATAAAACTACTATAACATCATATAAAAATATCACATAATAAATTTACCAATTAAAATCAATTAATTAACTATTTCTCATATGTCTTAGATTTGCTTGCAGTTAGACTATGTCGTCATAATTTTAGACCTTACAAAGCCCACTTAATAACTTAATGGTCTACTTAAATTAAACCTACCCACCCCCCATAAAACTCACGTCTTTACACACTTTCACACACACACACACACTAGGACTCTAGGTGGCTGAACCCTAGAGTAAGGAAGTAATGGATTTTTGGCATCCCGTTCATCTCTCGTCGTGTCGTGGCTTGTATATCATAAGAATAAATGAACAAGGCATTTTTTCAAACCCTTTTTCAAGCAACATTCAATCCATATTATTGAATGAATGCTGATTTTGTGTGAAAAGTTTATGAGGATGTTGGTTTCAAAGTTTATTGCATGTGCATCTCATGTTTTACAAGGATTCTTAATGTTTTGATGAATTGTTGAAGGAGGGATGCAAACCATTAGATACAAGTGAGGATCTAGTCGTTAAGGGTAATTTTTGGAAGAGACAATAGTCATTTAGGGAGCCGCATGGAGCTTCTGTCCCTGCACGCAATCACATGAGGCCGAGAAAGGGAAATTGTGTGGTTTGGGGCTCCATCTGTCATGGCCTAATTCAAAATAAATCAGAAGCAAATCAAAACAATCACAACACTGTTACTCATCTCATTTCTATGGTAAAATTTTCCCCGATATATTAGTCCTCTAAGGGGCGAGGCCAGAACACAGTTTTATACCCACTGATGGGGGCTAGACAAAATTACAATTATCGTTCCATATCTAATTCGATTTGTAACAGTGTATTACAGAATTCAGATTTATCGAACATAAATTATCATACTTTTGAACGAATACAGCGGAATCAAAGAATATCGAAAGCTAGAGAGAACATATCCTCGATCGAAATTTTAAAATGAAAGACTGTATTTTTTGAAAGGAGTGGTCACACATGTATGCATGTCATGATATATATATATATATATATATATATATATATATATATATATATATATATCCAAGTTTAGAATTACAAATAAATACGTAACAAAACCCCACTTACTGAATTCGAAGGTACGGTTTGAAATATGCAAAACTTGGTTGAGCGGAACTTTCTGAATTTCGGCCAAGTGATGACCGAACCTAGACAGGATCTTCATGACAGTGTATGCAACACTTTAACATGCAAAGCAGCTGGAACAACTTCCCTTCTTCCTCCTTTTCCTTGCGGACGAGAGCTTCTTGGTGAGGGGAGGACCGAAATTCGGGAGGTTTTTTGAGGGATTTTTGAAGTGTATTTTGTGTGAGATTTGAGGTACTATAAGTTTGCACAATAAGTTTGTCAAAACCTTTAGCTCCTCTTCTTGGTTAACTCAATGCTCATAAATATGTCCAATCTTTTAGCTCTTCTCCTAGCTCCATTTTTTGTTCTTTTAGGACAAAATAAAATGAGCTTCCTTGAACTGAAATCTTGAGTTCATGAGATGTGGTTTTACTCCTTGGATGATAACTCTTCCATTGTTACGCTTTCATATAGTATTGATCCCTTTCTTAGCTAGTCTTCGAGATTTAAAGTTATTCTCGAGCAATGTTAGATGAAAAATTTAAGCCTATAATTGACTTTTATAACTAAGCTTAACGTTTTGAACTTCATTTCAAGTTTTATTACTTACATGTTTTGCATCGATATTCCAAATCCTCACAAGGGCTAAGAGGGGCTGGGTGAGCAGTGTAGGCGGAACACCACAAACATGCACATGTGGTGCTGTTTTAGCGCGCGGGGATTCCTAGGGCTGAGGGGTTGGTTCAAGGGCTGTTCCATGGGCTAGAGACGTGCCTTATGGTCCTGGGGAGAGTCTAGGTTGATCCAAAATTCGAGTAATTACCAGCCATGTAAGGCCCGAGATAATAAAGATGATATTATTTTAATCCGAGAGTATGTAATTGGAAACTTTTGGAGTGTTGAATTATATTCCAAGATGTTTGAACTTATTTAGGATTGAAATTGAATTGAAAAGATTGAGCGGGACCAATTTGCAAATAGTGAAAAGTTGAGGGACTAAAGTGCAAATATGGAAAATTGAGTGGGACACTTGTCTTGGTCACCCTTGAACGTGTCATTCTCCACTTCAAAATTCAGAATTTGGCATGGGGAAACCGAGAGTTCCATTGAGAAATCATTTGGAAAGCTTCAAGTTTATTTTGAACTTAAAGTTGTGATTTTAAAAGATTCGGTTATCAGATTTTAAATCCGGACACAGTTCTGAGATCCTCTCGTCAAGAACTACACAAGGACGTAAGTTTTGTTACGTTTTGACATATTTTGAAATTATGATATTGTCAGAATTGAATAGAAGTCATATATGATGTTCTTGTGATATCAGACATTGTATAAACGAAACCGGATTGAAGAACGGACTGCGTATGAAATTGTTATGGATTTTCAGAGTTTATTAGATTTTAATTATACCGATTTGATATCAGAATTACGGTATTATCGATTATGTGGTATGTGTATTGATATCTGACTTATACTGTATCACTGGATATATTGATATTAGTCAGAGTTGAATCAGATGAGTTGTTAATTTGGTTGTACTGATATTGTATTGCCGGTATTGCGGGACTGTACAGATTTGACATGAGACTTTGTATTGATATTGATTGAGATTCATGGTTATACTGTTGATTTTGATCAGATTGTATACCGATTTGAGTATTGATCAGGACAGATTCTGAACTGAGATATATACTGATATTGTAATTATGTGATTTGTCATTATCAGATTGATATGGACAGATTTGACTTCGAGACTTCGTCTTCGTCAGATCGGGACGACAAAGGTATAATTCATGTGATATTCGGGAAGATACAACTCAAATAGATCCCATTTGAGTTTCCCAATAAAATCACATACTAGAATTATTGTTGTTTATTTTATGATATGATTATGCTTTGTTTGTAGATTTATATGCATTGCATTTAAGATAGGAAAGTTTGACAGATCAGTCAGACTTCTAGACGTTCGGTGTATCGTTACATAGGAGCAGACCCCGTCCTATTGTAGATTATTCGATACAGATCAGACCGAAGTCTAGGAATAAGACGTACCGTCATCCCGATTGGAGAGTAGGTGACAGATCGTCTTATTCACCCCGGGATCCCTAGAGTTATAGTTGAGTCGAGTCTAGACATGATTTGACTAGAACTGCATGTTTTTAGAGATGTGGTTTCATAGACTATGAAACCCATGTTTATTGCTTTCAGTTATGATAGCATGTTTATATGCCTTGATTTGAATAGCATGTTTAGCTGATTTGAGTTGCATGCTTATTTTGATGTAATTTCATAGACTATGAAATCTATTGCTTTAAATTTCATTCATGATAGAATATTTCATGATTTGATTATGTATATGCATGTTACCATGTTTTATACTGGGATTTATTCTCACCGGAGTTATCCGGCTGTTGTCTTGTTTTGTATGTGTGCATGACAACAGGTGGGACAAGATCGGGGTCGAGAAGATGATGAGAGAAGATGATTTAGCGTGGTGATTCCGGACTTATTGTAGACTTGGTTTTATTACTTGAACTTTAGTAATTGAACTTTAGATTAGTTGAAAGACTGTTGTACATTATTGTACTTTTATACAGATATGTATATTATTTAGATTCCATTACCTTCCGCATTTACATTTTAAAAAGAAAAATTTTTAGACCCTGTTTATCAGAACTGATAATTAAATCCCAACGATGATTGAGAAGATGATTAGCATCCGGGTCCCCACAACAGGTGGTATCAGAGCTGATAGTTCCTTAAACTTATATTATCAGAGCGATAGATCCTTTAGGAGGAGATAATCAGAGCGATAGATCATTTAGATTAAGATAGTCAGAACTGATAGAGCTTTTAGACTGAGATAGAAGAGAATGAGCGGGGTAGATTGAATTTTTTTTCCTTGCATGTGATTTCTAGCATGAGAATTATTTCAATGTTGATTTACATTGTGTGTGCTAGCATGATTTATTGCTTTCCCTATTACATGTTGTTTGTTATCTGAGTTGACTACATCATGTAATTAATAAGCCTGGATCAGAACCGAGTCTGAATCAGAGGTATATGATCAGAGGAGGGCTGAGACAGATTATACAGATTGTGTATTGATTTGTTTGATATTCAGATATACCGCCTTGGAGAATTCCAGAAAGGGGTAGTATTTCGTATGATCAGACAGATATACCAGAAACTCAGATAGATAGATCAGAAAATCAGATAGAAACACAGATGAAGAAGTTTCAGTCGTACAAACCACCGATTTTAAAGGGTACTGAGACGCCAGCAGATTGTGAGAATTGGCTTGAAGATATAGAAATGTTATTTGAATTCCTTGGCTTTACAGATGAGTGCAGAATTACACTGATTGGTAATCAGCTACAGGATATTGCAAAGAGCTGGTGGATGGTAACTAAGGAAAACTTAGAACGGCGTAGTTTAATGATTCGGTGGAAGACCTTTAGATTTGAATTTTATCAAAGATTCTTCCCTACATCATATAGACAGGACAGAAAGGCAGAGTTTACAAATCTAAGACAGAATCAGATGAGTATTGATGAGTACTTGGCACAGTTTTTCACCTTGTTACGTTTTGCCCCTCTTGTGGCTAGAAATGATGATGCTATTTCTAGTCAGTTCATTCAAGGATTGAATCCAGAAATACGTACATTGGTGAATGTGAAGCAATCAAGTAGTTTTGATGATACCTTGAATAGGGCCAAAAGAGCAGAAACAGTTCTGACAGGACAACAGGAAGAATCGTATGATCTTCCAGCTCCGTATCCACAGCAACTGCCTTGTAGAGTTGAGGTTGGCAGCAGCAGTGATAAACAGAAAGAACCATTGAAAGCTCAAAAGAAACCGTTCAAGAAATTAGGAAGTGGTTCCTCTAGTTCCAGTGGTTCCAGCCCGAGTTATACAGGAGTATATTGCAGAAATTGTGGAGGGAGGCATTCCTCTGAGCAATGCCAAGGGGTGCTTGGTCGTTGCAATATCTGTAAACAACCAGGGCATTTTGCTAAGGTTTGTCCACATAGAGGTCCTCGAAGATCTTAGAGGGCTGGACCATTTGGAGATGTGATCGAGGGACAGACCCAGAATTCACAACATGTACTATTCTTTATTATTCTATTGCATAGGTATTGATATATACTAATGCAATTGTTAAGAATATTTTTGACTGAGCTGCATGGAAATATGTTGTATCTGTTGGGTTTGTATGTACTGTAGTATTGATGTCCTTGCTTGTTGAGGAAATGTTGATATCAGAGATTTCTGAACATGTTGTATACTACAGTAAGATGAGAATGAAATAGAGATAGATTATGATGTACTTGTGTTTTCTGATTTGAACGCATTATTGATATATATATGCTGAACAAGTACAGACATACTGTAGAAATTTTCCAGAAATGGTAAGAGTCAGATCAGAGATGACTGATCAGTGGAGATACCACGATAAGGATTCTAGATTTAGAATTCCTTTGATATTCGTATTGCATATGACTCGATTGATACAGAAAGGAACAAATAGTATCCTTATGTATTTAGTAGATCTACTGAAATCGAGCCTAACATTGACAGATATGTCAATGATGTATGAGTTGACTGATGTGGTCAGATAAGATTTTAGATTTGTGATATCAGAAAGATAGAGTTCAGAATTGAATAGAGATCAGACATTGATTGTATGTTAGAATTCAGTACAGAATGATATTGAATGAACAGAATAATATAGAATGAATTGAAAGATCAGTAGAAGAGTACCAACCAGGAGTTACATCTGATTTAGTGTTTCTCTTTGGCATGTGTCAGTATATTCAGAGATGTTCTGATGATTCTATGCTTATTATATCTATGAGATATATTTGCAGCATCTGATTGATTGAATAGAATCTCTGAAGATTGTATTGAATATTCTGAGAACTGTAATGATTGTATACAGAAATTATTCAGATAAGAATCTTGCTTGAAACAGATTGTATTCAGAATATGCGTTATCTGAAGTTAGTATACAGATTGATTTCGATACCATTGAGATTTCGATCAGTGGCTGATAAGATACCGATATCAGAGAGATCAGAAAGTTCAGAAATGTCAGAATTGTCAGAGATATATCTTGTCTGATTTGGTAGATTATTTTATGCGACTGTTGCTTTATATCTGCTGAGTATTGTTATTGCTCTAAATCACTATTTGAGACATCTTATATTGTTTTAGGGAGCTTATTTCAGTTGCAGATGCGATATAACAGTTGATCAGAATGACATGAAGATATTTCTCGGAAATCCTTGTTTTATGAGTTCACTGAACTCACTAGATCTGTATAGGATATTGATGGTTCGTTTCTGATTTAATATTACTGTTGTTTTGAATTCGTTTATGATACAGATTGTGATGAACCGTTGAGATTATATACAGTTCAATTGTATCAGAGTTAATTTCAAGAGTTACAGCAGTTCAGAAATGAGATCAGAATGTGCTCAGAATGTTCAGAACTTGATTTCGATAATCAGAATAGTGTATCGATCAGAGTAACAGATATGTGATTTTGTGTTTTGTATGAGATTGATTATCTTGTGATATCCAAATGTGTCAGAATGGTACAACAGAATTTGATATCGATAGTCAGAGCCGAATACCAGGTAGGTATATTTTCTTTTATTTATTATTAACAGAATTGTGTATATCAAATAGTTCGAATCAGAAAGAACAGATATTGTCAGAAGCTTATACTCAGGAATTCAGTGTGCAGGCTGATGATTGAGAATGTATTGTATTCGAACAGATAGTTGTGATATAGACAGATGAGATCAGTTATAACAGAATTGTATTGAAATGTTGGCAGAAATTGTACTGATATGTCTGAATTGCTAACAGAAAAGACAGACAGATTGAAATTAGAAGATTTATTACAGAATTGTGAAATTCTAAATATAAATGGGAGTACATTTCTATAGCCTGTGTAATGAAATTACCGTCATTTTTACAGATTGTGTAATATGATATGATTAAGATTGACAGATTGTTCAATCTATAGCTATCAGTTTGTACCAGATTACGTACAAACATGACCCAATGACACAGATTGATGTCAGAAAAGTGGTCAGAAAGATCAGAATGTCACAGTAGATTATATCAGATTGTGATTTTGATTGATTGTGTACTTGTGATAGAATATATCATGAACTATCTCTTAGATGATTTTACAGATTGACAGACTGTCAGAATGTATTATCCAGATATTAGAAGATTTTGGTATAGTTTCAGTGCAGGATGTTAGCACTAATTGATATGACTTATTATCACTGCATGACAATACCTATCAGCCTACCAGCTTGGTAATGAGATAGTTTCAGTTAGGACAGTATACATTGAATATTACAGATTTCAAATTCTTTTGAAGAAATTCGAAGGAAGATGAAGATAGTTCAGAAATAACAGATGTCTTAAACCAACATCGGATGATGATGATTGGTATTTGAGGTCGAGGATTGAATATGTCCTAGATCGAGAGCAACAGATTTAATGCTAGTTGGCTGTATTGAATTATTATAGACTATGGATTGGTTTATACGGATGATGTAGAACCAACCTAGCAAGATTGATTCTGTCAGAAGGATTGGAGAAGTATCATGACATTATAATTAGTGAATTCTTATTCCAGACTAGAATCAGATATTTGAGTTTTGATTTAACTCTATTATGCATTTCTTCTGATATCTCCGAAGTGATTGTTTATGAGTTCGAGGACGAACTCAGATCTAAGAGGGGGAGAAATGTAAGGCCCGAGATAATAAAGATGATATTATTTTAATCCGAGAGTATGTAATTGGAAACTTTTGGAGTGTTGAATTATATTCCAAGATGTTTGAACTTATTTAGGATTGAAATTGAATTGAAAAGTGTAATAGCCGAGCCCGGTGTACGGTATGGTTTAAGCTTTATTGTGTTATTTGGGTTTATGATTAGTTGTTTATAGTTGTGTTTTGGGCTATAGTATTATTGGTTATTATTTATTTGAGGTATTAGTTGGTGTTGATTGTTCGTTTCAGCGTTTCGGATCGATTTTAGTTGAGTTTGTACTGTTCATTGCCGTGAGTAGAGTGCACCCGCGCTCTTAGATGAGTGCCCCCGCGGTGTACTATTCATCATTTTGCATTTGGAAGGCCGTGGCACCACCGCACCCGCAGCAGTGTAAGCACCGCACCCGCGGTGAGACCGCACCCGCGGTAATTGTAGGACCGCACCCGCGGTGATCGTGCATGAGAATTATTTTGGAGTGCCGTGAGCATGGCGCACCCGCGGTGCTTGTGTTGGCGCACCCGCGGTGTAAGTATGGGCGAGTTTTTAAGTCACTTTTTGGGAGTTGTTGGCCATACCTTATCCTATTCCTTCTCTTCTTTACCGATTTTCTCTCTATTCTTAAGGGTTTTCATCCATTTCTTTTGCTTCCTATCTTTGATTCTTGGCTTTGTTTGGATTTCCGACTTGAGATCATCGTTCTCCGTGGTATAAGGAAGCTTAGGTAAGTTTTTGGTGCGATTCTAATGATGTTTCGAGTTAAGGGTTATTTTGGATTTGATGTTTTGTTGGTTCTATGGATTATTTAGCATGGATTCTTGGATTTAGTCTTGATATTGGTGTTATTCATGGATTATTGTTGTAGGTGGTGTACCAAGAGCTAAGTTTGAGGTGTTCTATTGGGTTGTAAGTGGAATTTCATCCCTTTGCTCACATGATTGATATATGTATTGTGTTTGAAAGGTTTCAAAGTGTTATTCCCTTCCATTGAGCCATTGCTATGTATTCATTTCATTGATTATCTATTGGAGGCATTATATGTCTCACCATTGTTATAAAGGGAATACAAGATACATTATGAGATTGCGAAACGACGGCCTTAAATGCTATTGAGAATTCAAATGTTTTATTGGATTGATTTATCATAGCCATGGCATTGCATGCAATTAGATGATCATCGACCATAGGCTTTTATCCCCTCACAGTTATCGATTTATATCGATGGGATATTGGCAACCACAGTTACAGATACTATTGATATCAATCCAACCATGGAAAAGAGAATACCATCGTATTGCTATCTATTGCTATTGCTACAGTTATTGCTACAGTATTCATGTTTCAAAGTCGATGGTATTTATGATTTAAAAGCCATGTTTTACAGTGTATACTATGTATCATTGCTATGTAAGAGTTCCACTTGCTGAGATTTATTCTCATTTCAGTTTATTCATGTGATGCAGATAAGAGCGACGGACCGGGACGTTGACTGTGGATGGGGGTCATATGCATACGAAGATTGGAAGGATGATTATTTTGTATCATTTTGTAACATGATCACACTAATGATATTTTGTATTTTGTTATGTCATTGGAATGATCATGTTGTTATTTTGTAAACACTTTTATGAAATGTATTTTGAAACTCCTTCCATTTGAAAGAAAATTTTAAATTTCCGCTGTATTTTAATTGTAACGGGTCAGGGTGTCACATTTAGTGGTATCAGAGCACCGGTTCTTCGGACCAATGCATATGACTTCGTCTACTTTCAACTGTCCGGGTATGTTTTCTTGCATCTATTCATTGTTATATATATTGATTGGTGTCTTGTGAGCAATTGTAGAGTATGCCTCCTAAGCGTAAGGCGGCAGAGGGTGAGGATAGTTCTTCCTCGAGAGTTGTCGACGAGTTCGGCAAGTTGCTTAAGGAGCAGGCCAAGGTGCATAGCGATCAGATTCAGCAGTTGCTCCGATTGCAAGGAGCAGGACAGGGTCGAGGCCAAGTGAGAGGTCAAGTTGCTCAGGCCGTTGGCACTGATGCCGTCTTTTCTGCTTTCAAGAGAATGGATCCACCGGAATTCGCAGGTAGCACCGATCCTCTAGTTGCTGTCGAGTGGGTCAAGGCGCTTGAAGCTATCTTCGATCATCTCCAGTACGAGGATAAAGACAGGATTAGCTGTGCAGTGTTCTTGCTGGTTAAAGCTGCACGTATCTGGTGGAATGCTACGAAAGTTGGAGTAGATGTTGCGACATTGAAGTGGTCAGAGTTCACTGACTTGTTCTACGACAAGTATTTCCCCGATGCACTTCGAGCAAGGAAGGTTACGGAGTTCTTGGAGCTTCGACAAGGGAGCATGGATGTTGGCCAGTATATTCTGAAGTTCGAGGAGGGTTGTCTTTTTGCTCCGTATGTTGCATCCAATGACAAAGATAAAGGCGCTCATTTCATTCGAGGCCTTAGAGCTGAGATTCGTCGGGACATTAACATGTCCAAGGCTGTTACTTTTAAGGAGATTGTGTCCAAAGCTTTGTTGGCCGAGCAAGACGAGAAGGACATTGCCCGGGAGAGGCAAGAGAGGCATCAAGCTGTTGCTCAGAGAGGCCAGGGTTCGAATCAGAGGGGCAGGGATCGTTTCAAGGGCAAGGGCAAGATGGAGCCGAGTCCTAGACCTCCGCCAGTTCCAGTTGCTCCATTTGATCCTGAGAAGCCACAGTGTCCAAAGTGTGGTAAGCATCATCGAGGAGAGTGCAGATTGGGCACTCATACTTGTTTTCGTTGTGGCGCGGCAGGCCACGTTGCCAGGAATTGCCCGAGGGGAGATAGCCAAGGGAAGGTGCAGGGTCGTATCTTTTCGATGACGAAGGAAGGTATTAATCGTGATTCTTCATTGATCCTTAGTACTATTTTGATTTCAGGCAGAGTAGCTACTACTTTGATTGATACTGGTGCTACTCATTCTTTTATGTCTGAATTATTTTTGAGATCTTTGGGTATAGTTCCTTCTATTCTTCCCCTCCATCTTAATGTTGTTTTACCTTCGGGGGATGTCTTGTGCCCGACATCGATTGTCTTTGCGTGCCCTGTTCGTATTAAGGAGCGAGTTGTCTTCGCTGATTTGATTGTTATCCCTATGGTTGCTTTCGACGTTATTCTTGGCATGGATTGGCTTTCGACTTACCGTGCAGTTATCGATTGTGTTGCTAAGAAGGTGACTTTTGCAGATGATGGCCAGGGAGGAGCGCTCGCCAGTGCAGGTACTTCGCTGGTCCTTCCTTTTATTTCTTGTCTTGAGGCTGTGAGATTGTTGTGTAGAGGTTGCGATGGATTTCTTGCTTCTATTGTGGATGTTGATAGATTGGTTAAGTTGAATGTAGATGATATTGATGCGGTGAGGGAGTTTGCTGATGTGTTTGAGGATGATGTTCCGGGTTTGCCGCCGGATAGGGATGTTGAGTTTGTGATCGATTTAGCTCCAGGTACGGTTCCTATTTCTAAGGCTCCGTACAGGATGGCCCCTACCGAGATGAAGGAGTTGAAGACTCAGTTGCAGGATCTTTTAGACAAAGGCTTTATTCGTCCGAGTTCTTCGCCTTGGGGAGCTCCGGTTCTGTTTGTCAAGAAGAAGGATGGTTCTTTGCGACTGTGTATCGACTACAGGGAGCTGAACAAAGTAACTGTCAAGAACAAGTATCCGTTGCCTCGGATAGATGATTTGTTTGATCAGCTCCATGGTGCCACTGTGTTCTCGAAGATTGATCTTCGGTCTGGCTACTATCAGTTGAAGGTTAGGGAGTCTGATATCCCTAAGACAGCTTTCCGGACCAGGTACGGTCACTATGAGTTTCTTGTCATGTCTTTTGGTTTGACCAATGCCCCTTCAGTCTTCATGGACCTAATGAACCGTGTGTTCAAGCCTTATCTGGATAGCTTCGTCATTGTCTTCATTGACGATATCTTGATCTATTCCAAGACCAGAGAGCTTCATGCCGAGCATCTCAGAGTTGTTCTTCAGTTGTTGCGAGAGAAGAGATTGTTTGCCAAGCTGAAGAAGTGTGAGTTTTGGCTGGATCAGATTTCTTTTCTAGGCCATGTTGTTTCGAGAGATGGTATTGCTGTTGATCCATTGAAGATAGAGGCGATTCAGAGTTGGCCTATTCCTACCACTGTTTCAGAGGTTCGCAGTTTCCTTGGTTTGGCAGGTTACTATCGTCGTTTCATTTCAGGTTTCTCTAAGATTGCCCTGCCATTGTCCAATCTGACGAGGAAGACTGTGAAGTTCGAGTGGACTATCGATTGCCAGAGTGCATTTCAGGAGTTGAAGGACAGATTGACGACAGCTCCTGTTCTTTCTTTGCCTAGTGGTTCTGAGGATTTCGTTGTCTATACCGATGCGTCGAAGAGAGGCCTTGGTGCAGTGTTGATGCAGAGAGGTAAGGTCATTGCTTATGCGTCTCGCCAGTTGAAAGATTATGAGAAGAATTATCCGACGCACGATTTGGAGCTCGCAGCTGTGGTTTTCGCCCTTAAGATTTGGAGACATTATCTGTATGGCGAAAAGTGTGAGATCTTCACAGACCACAAGAGTTTGAAGTATCTGTTTTCTCAGAAAGAGCTCAACATGAGGCAGAGGAGGTGGTTAGAGCTGGTCAAGGATTATGATGTGACTATCAGCTATCACCCAGGGAAAGCGAATGTAGTGGCTGATGCTTTGAGCCGCAAGTCGAGTGCTTCATTGAGTTCTTTGATTCAGAGACCATTGTTGATGGATTTACAGAGAGAGGAGATTGATCTGGTGATTCCAGGTACCATTGCTCGTTTGTCAGCGTTGGTTATTCGATCTACATTGACGGACAGGATCCGTAGAGAGCAGTCGACTGATGTTCAGTTGGCAGAGTTGAGAGCTAGAGCTGAGGCTAGAGGGAATTCAGAGTTTAGTCTGAATGGTGATGGTTTGGTGACTTTCAGAGGCCGTATTTGTGTTCCTTTTGGCGACGATATTCGTAGAGACGTCTTGACAGAGGCTCATACCGCACCTTATTCGATTCATCCAGGCAGTACGAAGATGTATCAGGATCTTCGTCGACTTTACTGGTGGCCAGGTATGAAGAGAGATATTGCTTTGTTCATTTCTCAGTGCCTTACTTGTCAGCAGGTTAAGATTGAGCACCAGAGACCTGCTGGGACATTGCTATCTTTGCCGATTCCTCAGTGGAAGTGGGAGCACATCACTTTGGATTTCGTGACTGGTCTGCCCAGAGTTCAGAAGGGTTTCAATTCCATTTGGGTCATTGTTGATAGATTGACCAAGTCAGCTCATTTTCTCCCAGTCAAGACGACGTATTCGATGTCTAAGTATGCCGAGGACTACATTGCAGAGATTGTTAGACTTCATGGTGTGCCCGTGTCGATTGTGTCTGATCGTGACCCTAGATTTACCTCAGAGTTCTGGAAGAGTTTGCACAGAGCTATGGGTTCTCGATTAGCTTTCAGTACAGCTTATCATCCTCAGAGCGACGGTCAGTCAGAGAGAGTCATTCAGATTCTGGAAGATATGCTCAGAGCTTGTACTATTGACTATTCTGGTAGTTGGGATTCTAAGTTGCCACTTGTGGAGTTCACGTACAACAATAGCTACCAGGCGACGATTGGCATGGCACCGTATGAGGCACTTTATGGCAGGAAGTGCAGATCCCCTTTGTTTTGGGATGAGGTTGGAGAGAGGAAGATGTTGGGTCCCGAGTTGGTCCAGCAGACTGCCGATGTTGTTGCAGTTATCAGAGAGAGGATGAAGACTGCTCAGTCGAGGCAGAAGAGTTATGCAGATGTTCGTCGCAGACCTTTGCAGTTCGAGGTTGGCGATCATGTTTTTCTGAAGATAGCACCTCTCAAGGGTGTGATGAGATTTGGCAGGAAGGGCAAGTTGAGTCCTAGATTCATTGGTCCATTCGAGATATTGGACAGAGTTGGTGACCGAGCCTACAGATTAGCCCTACCGCCCGATCTTGACAGAGTCCATAATGTGTTTCACGTATCGATGCTCAGGAAGTATATTGCAGATTCTTCCCATGTTCTTCGCCATGAGCCATTGGACTTGACGCCGAATCTGACTTACCATGAGATTCCGATTCAGATTTTGGATCGCACAGTTAGAGTTCTGAGGAACAAAGAGATCGGCATCGTTAAAGTCCTTTGGAGGAACCATTTGATCGAGGAGGCTACGTGGGAACCAGAGATTGAGATGAGAGAGAGGTATCCTGAGTTGTTCGTGCCGTGACGTCAATTTCGCGGACGAAATTCCTCTAAGGAGGGGAGATTGTAATAGCCGAGCCCGGTGTACGGTATGGTTTAAGCTTTATTGTGTTATTTGGGTTTATGATTAGTTGTTTATAGTTGTGTTTTGGGCTATAGTATTATTGGTTATTATTTATTTGAGGTATTAGTTGGTGTTGATTGTTCGTTTCAGCGTTTCGGATCGATTTTAGTTGAGTTTGTACTGTTCATTGCCGTGAGTAGAGTGCACCCGCGCTCTTAGATGAGTGCCCCCGCGGTGTACTATTCATCATTTTGCATTTGGAAGGCCGTGGCACCACCGCACCCGCAGCAGTGTAAGCACCGCACCCGCGATGAGACCGCACCCGCGGTAATTGTAGGACCGCACCCGCGGTGATCGTGCATGAGAATTATTTTTGAGTGCCGTGAGCATGGCGCACCCGCGGTGCTTGTGTTGGCGCACCCGCGGTGTAAGTATGGGCGAGTTTTTAAGTCACTTTTTGGGAGTTGTTGGCCATACCTTATCCTATTCCTTCTCTTCTTTACCGATTTTCTCTCTATTCTTAAGGGTTTTCATCCATTTCTTTTGCTTCCTATCTTTGATTCTTGGCTTTGTTTGGATTTCCGACTTGAGATCATCGTTCTCCGTGGTATAAGGAAGCTTAGGTAAGTTTTTGGTGCGATTCTAATGATGTTTCGAGTTAAGGGTTATTTTGGATTTGATGTTTTGTTGGTTCTATGGATTATTTAGCATGGATTCTTGGATTTAGTCTTGATATTGGTGTTATTCATGGATTATTGTTGTAGGTGGTGTACCAAGAGCTAAGTTTGAGGTGTTCTATTGGGTTGTAAGTGGAATTTCATCCCTTTGCTCACATGATTGATATATGTATTGTGTTTGAAAGGTTTCAAAGTGTTATTCCCTTCCATTGAGCCATTGCTATGTATTCATTTCATTGATTATCTATTGGAGGCATTATATGTCTCACCATTGTTATAAAGGGAATACAAGATACATTATGAGATTGCGAAACGACGGCCTTAAATGCTATTGAGAATTCAAATGTTTTATTGGATTGATTTATCATAGCCATGGCATTGCATGCAATTAGATGATCATCGACCATAGGCTTTTATCCCCTCACAGTTATCGATTTATATCGATGGGATATTGGCAACCACAGTTACAGATACTATTGATATCAATCCAACCATGGAAAAGAGAATACCATCGTATTGCTATCTATTGCTATTGCTACAGTTATTGCTACAGTATTCATGTTTCAAAGTCGATGGTATTTATGATTTAAAAGCCATGTTTTACAGTGTATACTATGTATCATTGCTATGTAAGAGTTCCACTTGCTGAGATTTATTCTCATTTCAGTTTATTCATGTGATGCAGATAAGAGCGACGGACCGGGACGTTGACTGTGGATGGGGGTCATATGCATACGAAGATTGGAAGGATGATTATTTTGTATCATTTTGTAACATGATCACACTAATGATATTTTGTATTTTGTTATGTCATTGGAATGATCATGTTGTTATTTTGTAAACACTTTTATGAAATGTATTTTGAAACTCCTTCCATTTGAAAGAAAATTTTAAATTTCCGCTGTATTTTAATTGTAACGGGTCAGGGTGTCACATTAAGATTGAGAGAGGACCAATTTGCAAATAGTGAAAAGTTGAGGGACTAAAGTGCAAATATGGAAAATTGAGTGGGACACTTGTCTTGGTCACCCTTGAACGTGTCATTCTCCACTTCAAAATTCAGAATTTGTCATGGGGAAACCGAGAGTTCCATTGAGAAATCATTGGGAAAGCTCAAGTTTATTTTGAGCTTAAAGTTGTGATTTTAAAAGATTCGGTTATCAGATTTTAAATCCGGACACAGTTCTGAGATCCTCTCGTCAAGAACTACACAAGGACGTAAGTTTTGTTACGTTTTGACATATTTTGAAATTATGATATTGTCAGAATTGAATAGAAGTCATATATGATGTTCTTGTGATATCAGACATTGTATAAACGAAACCGGATTGAAGAACGGACTGCGTATGAAATTGTTATGGATTTTCAGAGTTTATTAGATTTTAATTATACCGATTTGATATCAGAATTACGGTATTATCAATTATGTGGTATGTGTATTGATATCTGACTTATACTGTATCACTGGATATATTGATATTAGTCAGAGTTGAATCAGATGAGTTGTTAATTTGGTTGTACTGATATTGTATTGCCGGTATTGCGGGACTGTACAGATTTGACATGAGACTTTGTATTGATATTGATTGAGATTCATGGTTATACTGTTGATTTTGATCAGATTGTATACCGATTTGAGTATTGATCAGAACAGATTCTGAACTGAGATATATACTGATATTGTAATTATGTGATTTGTCATTATCAGATTGATATGGACAGATTTGACTTCGAGACTTCGTCTTCGTCAGACCGGGACGACAAAGGTATAATTCATGTGATATTCGGGAAGATACAACTCAAATAGATCCCATTTGAGTTTCCCAATAAAATCACATACTAGAATTATTGTTGTTTATTTTATGATATGATTATGCTTTGTTTATAGATTTATATGCATTGCATTTAAAATAGGAAAGTTTGACAGATCAGCCAGACTTCTAGACGTTCGGTGTATCGTTACATAGGAGCAGACCCCGTCCTATTGTAGATTATTCGATACAGATCAGACCGAAGTCTAGGAATAAGACGTACCGTCATCCCGATTGGAGAGTAGGTGACAGATCGTCTTATTCACCCCGGGATCCCTAGAGTTATAGTTGAGTCGAGTCTAGACATGATTTGACTAGAACTGCATGTTTTTAGAGATGTGGTTTCATAGACTATGAAACCCATGTTTATTGCTTTCAGTTATGATAGCATGTTTATATGCCTTGATTTGAATAGCATGTTTAGCTGATTTGAGTTGCATGCTTATTTTGATGTAATTTCATAGACTATGAAATCTATTGCTTTAAATTTCATTCATGATAGAATATTTCATGATTTGATTATGTATATGCATGTTACCATGTTTTATACTGGGATTTATTCTCACCGGAGTTATCCGGCTGTTGTCTTGTTTTGTATGTGTGCATGACAACAGGTGGGACAAGATCGGGGTCGAGAAGATGATGAGAGAAGATGAGTTAGCGTGGTGATTCCGGACTTATTGTAGACTTGGTTTTATTACTTGAACTTTAGTAATTGAACTTTAGATTAGTTGAAAGACTGTTGTACATTATTGTACTTTTATACAGATATGTATATTATTTAGATTCCATTACCTTCCGCATTTACATTTTAAAAAGAAAAATTTTTAGACCCTATTTATCAGAACTGATAATTAAATCCCAACGATGATTGAGAAGATGATTAGCGTCTGGGTCCCCACAAGCCACAGCCGCTGGAGTGTTTGTTCCTCGACTGCACGCGAAGAGCCATTCGGCAGGCTGCTGTTGTTGGGAGTTTGGAGCCTTGAGCGTATGTTCTATGTCCAAAGGGGGCTGAACATGGTCATATTTAGTGTCTAAGTAAGGGTTCTAGGTCCTGATTCGGGGTCGTTTCGAGCCGTGGTCCATTTGGGTCCTAAATTGTCCGAACGTGTCAAAAAAAGGCCAATTGAGCCTAGGTTAAAAATTAAATCCATGTTTTTATTTTGTCTTGGGCTTTGGAACTTATAGAAGCTTAAATGGAGTCTTAGGACATTAAGAAAGGTCTGGTCTTGGTTGATTTGAGTCGGAAGGGTAGTTTGGTCATTTTTTTAACCAAAAATGCAAAAACGGTAGTAAACGAGTCATCTGGTAAGCGAATCGAGTCATTTTTGAAACGTAGGTCCTAATATTGAATTTAAATCAAGATACTGGATATTTTGGGTGATTTTAATGTTTTGAAATCGAGTCTTCTCCTTGAGTCAATGTTTAAGGTAATCTAGGTACGTATTGCGTTGAATCTTGTGTGGCTAGTTCGAGGAAAGTTGATGAGGTTTGCAACTTCCTAAAAAAATTCCAAATCACGTTAAATGTTATTTTTAGAACTTTCAAAGTATATGCATGATATATGCTAATTTTATAAGTTTTAACGTATTTTGCACGTATATGCTAATTCTAGCAATCTCGACGCATATGAATGATATAAAGCATCTTTTGGGGAATTTTTAAAGAATATGGAAAATTATGAATGTTTTATGAAATGATAAAATAAAGGAAAATATTTTTGAGTAATGTGAATTGATTGTGACGAAAAATTAGTAAGGGGTCAGTAGAAAACGGGAACGGTGCAATGAAAAGGGAGTGATTCGTCGAAAACGGGGTTGGGAATCTCAATGACAATGAATCCATTGAAGAAGTGAACGGTGAAGTTATTTTTAAGATAGTCAGTGTGATCATCGAAGAAGTGGACGTTGAACCCGACAGATTAGTACTATGGTTTATAGATTGATCAATCGAATGAATGTTGTCACTTTCGATGATCGGACTTCACCTAAAAATGATAATTTTAAATGGAAAATGCTCATATATTAGCATAGTTTAAAAATTTGCATATTTTTTAAGGTTTCATGGTTGCACGAAAAATCTCAATTTTTTGTAAAACTAATTTTTATGCATGTGATTGTATATTTATGTACTTGGTGTATTAGGTTTGAGCATGTTGAGTCATTAGACTCACTAGATTTGAATGGTTGCAAGTGATGACGATGTTGAGTTGTGAGGTGGGGGGGACTATCAATTAATTCGAGAGGCGCCGTGCATACCCGAGGGCCTAGAAATTCCGCATTCGTTAAAGACTTTTTATGACTTTATGGATTATTGCTTTTATTTATAGACTGATAGGATGCTAGAATTTATTGAGTTGAATTTTAGACTTTTATTTATCTATTTACTTATTCTGCATGAATATTTTTGGATATTATGGAATTCATTTATAGGATTATTTATGCTAGTTTATTTATGATGAGTTAATTGTGCATGGTCTAGAAAAAAAATTAGTGTAAATTAAATGAATTTAGAAGTAGGGTCGTTTCAAGTCTGCATTCAGCTATGGGGATGAAGTTGTTGTTCAGTACAGCGTTTCATCCTCAGACCGATGGTCAGTCTGAGAGGATGCTTCAGATTCTGGAGGACCTACTCCGAGTTTGTGTGATCGATTTTCATGGCAGATGGGAACTAAATTACCCCTAGTGGAGTTCACCTATAAAAATAATTACTAGTCTATAGGTATGTCTCCTTACGAAGCACTTTATGGGAGGAAATATAGGTCACTGGTACATTGGGTCGCGGTTGGTGATAGAGGATAATTAGGCCAGAACTTGATCAAGCAGATAGCAGAGCTAGTACTCAAAATCCGAGATAGGATGAAGACTTCTCAAAGCCGCCAGAAAAGCTATGCGGATAAGAGGCGTAGGGAGCTAGAGTTTGCAGTATGTGACCACATGTTTGTGAAAATAGCACCTATGAAGGGTGTTACGAGATTTGGCAAGAATTGGAAAACTCAGTTTGAGGTTCATAGGACCGTTTGAGGTTCTAGAGAAGATTGGAACATTAGCTTATAGAGTGGCTTGCCACCGATTTTGGCTGGAGTGCATAATGTGTTCATATCCCGATGCTGCGAAATTACATGTCGAATCCTTCACATGTACTGAATTATGAACCTCTGCATTTGACTTCGAATATGTCTTAGGAGGAAAGTCCTACGCGATTCTGGATACGCAAGAAATAAGTCTCCGGAATAAGGTCATTCATATGGTCAAATTCAAGTGGCTAAATCATTCGGAGGAGGAAGCTACTTGGGAAACTGAGACCGACATGAGGATTCGTTGCCCGAAGTTATTTGTTGAGTCTAAATTTCGAGGACGAAATTTCATTTAAGAGAGGGAGGAATTGTAAGGTCCCAAATGCAATAACGTAATCCAACTGCATGCAAATCTAGGAAAAATGGAAAATTCCTAATTAAATCATTTTAATTGCATTGATAAAATGAGGTACACATTTTTATATGTTAAATATGATTTTCTATTAGAATGCATAAAACAATGTTTACAATGGTTATTCGAGACGCGGCTGAGGAACGGAGACCAAGGACTGAAAAGAGAAAATATTTTTATTTAAATGATTGTTTTTAATTATTTAATATATTGTATATTTAATAGGTAAATTTAGAAAATTGTGTCTTTTGAGATATTTTTACATGTCAAGTCGTATTTTAAACCATTAATCGATTTTTGACGAAAACAAGGATTTTTCGGAGGCTCGGTTAATATTTTCAAAAACTTTCCTAAACGAGATATTTTTTCCTACATTATAATAGGCCTATTATACTAAGGTTATTGGGCTCAATTGTCTACCTTATTATTTATATCAAAAGATTGAATTTCAATCCCTAAAACGTTTTAAATGCAAAACGATCGTTATGAGACCCCTAAAATAAAATAGTATTGATGACATTTTAGTAAATAAGTTTAAAAATAGTAAATTTATTTTGATGGCATTTTTGTAAATACGTTGAAATATAATGAATTAATTTTAAAGAATAAAATATGTTATATCTTGGTCATATGAAGTCCAAATGATTTGAGATTTGGATATAACGTAGAAAACTACAAGATATAGAAATTTTAAGTTCTGAGTTTTGGAAAATTTGATCGTTTGACTGGTCCGAAGAGATATACCGACGTTAAAATGTTAAATAGTATATATTATATTATATTATTTTATTAATATAGTATTAATATAGTATAATATAATAAAAAAAATAAAAAATAAAGGATAAATATGAAACTCACTTCACGTTAGTTTCAGAAGAAATAAACCAGAAGAGAGTGAGGGAGAGGTGTGGGGACCCGGACGCTAATCATCTTCTTAATCGTCATTGGGACTAATTTAATCAATTATAATAAACAGGGTCTAATATTTTTTTTTTAAATGCGGAAGGTAATGGAATCAAACTCCTATATATATCAGTATAAAAGTATAAATCTCATACATCATACAATAATTTACATCTCAGGTTCAACACCTAACTATCAAGTGTTTAAACCCTATATCTAGTCCAAGTCCGGAATCACCACTCTACTCTCGATCTGTCTTCACCTCTATGACCCTCTACCTGTCCCACCTGTTATCATGCACACATACAGACAAGACAACAGCCGGATAACTCCGGTGAGATATAAATATCCCATTATAAACAATGTATTAATGCAATCATATAAAACATATATAAAAGCATAAACAAACATCAACACATGTATCTAATCTGACTACATGAATCAATGACTCGTGATCTAATCTTATCTTATCTCAAATCTAGGGATCCCAATCTAATTTAGACTTTGGTATGCTGTATCGAGTGTCTACAATAGACGTCGATCTACATCTAAATCTCATCGATACACCGTAAGTCTAGAGTCTTATCGGTTCTGAGAAAGACTCGACGGTTCTGCCCTAGCTAGGCTGATCTGCCCTAGACTCAGACTCTGACTCTGCTCTAAGTCAATATATTAACATATCAATCTGATAATCTGCAAATATCAATGCAATAAAATAAAGTGTGTGATTTAGGGAAACTCAAGTCAAACCTAACTCGAGTTGGGCAATCCCGAATCAACATTTATTTATACCTTTCTTGCTGTCGCTCTGATACAGTCGAAGTCTTGATTCAAAGTCTGTCACTGTTCAATCTGGCAATGACAATATCAATATTCTAATCCAATCACAACGTCTCTGTTTTATAAAATTCTGACGGTATAACAGTACAATCTTGCGATACTGATAATACTATATCAGTCTAAACCAATTCCAATAGTTCACAATCAACCACCGTACAAATCTGACATTACATCTCAACCAATTTCATTCTGAAATCATATTTATTCCATATGATATCCGTTTCTCAATCTGACTTCGATTCTACGTTGTCTAACATGTCAAGAATAACATATATGACATGTATTCAATTCCAACAACATCATAATTTCAAAACATGTCAAAACATAATAAAACTTACGTTCTGTAGTAGCCTGCGTTGATAGGAACACAGTACCGAAGTCGGATTTAAAATCTAACGGACGGATTTCTCACAAATCGAATTCTAAAATCAAATTGGAAAAGGGGCCTCGATTTCTTCTTTTTCCTCTGATTTCCTCTTTAACTTCGTATGTGTGTATATATATATATACCGTGCATGTTTCTAAAACGTGGCTCATGTTTTTGTAGCACACGTCTCGCGCTCGGGCGGACATAAAGTTCCGCCCGGGCGCGGAACTCTCGGCCCTCTCATTTTATTCAATCGCGCTCGGGCGGTTATAAACTTCCGCCTGGGCGCGAGGTGTTCGGGTTTCTTGCTTCAAACATTGGCGCTTGGGCGGTCAAACACTTCCGCCCGGGCGCCAAACTCTCGGCCCAAAATCTGTGCAGTTCATACACTTTGTCCAGTCTGGTCTCGAAATGGCCCGGCTATACTTACATCAGTTCAAACTCAATAATCTTAGATTAATAAAATCAAAATCTCATATTAACAGAATCAAGATCTTTGCCCTTACATTTCTCCCCCCCTAAGATACGATTTCGTTCCCGAAATCACAGTCAATTAATCGTATCAATAAGGAGTATATACATAAACTGTATAAAGATATTTACATTATCGAAATAACACTGGGAATTCTTGTCTCATATCTGATTCAGTTTCCCAGGTTGCTTCTTCAGTGCCATGACGATTCCATTGAACTTTCACAAGTGGAATAGTCTTCGTTCTGAGCTGTTTTTCTTTGCGATCAATAATCTGAATTGGTTTTTCAACATATCTCAACGTCTCATCTAGTTCGGCCTCGTCTGGTTGAATAGCATGTGAAGCGTCAGGAAGTTATTTCCTTAATAACGATACATGAAAGACATCATGTATCCCAGATAATGAAGGCGGTAAAGCGAGTCGATAGGCACGATCTCCTATCTTCTCGAGAATTTCATAAGGACCAATGTATCTTGGAGACAGTTTTCCTTTCTTGCCAAATCTGACAACTCCTCTGAAAGGTGAAATTTTCAAGAATACTCGGTCTCCTACTTCAAATACCAACGGTCTACGTCGAACATTGGCATATTTGGCCTGTCTGTCTTGTGCTTCCTTCATTTTCTTTTGAATTAGCTTCACTTTTTCGGTCATATCTCTGATCATATCTGGTCCAATTTCAGGCACTTCAGAGATATCATCCCAATAAAGAGGGGATCGACATTTCTTTCTGTACAATGCTTTGAATAATGCCATCTCAATACTCGTCTGATAGCTGTTGTTGTACAAAAATTCACAAAGCGGCAATGCATCTTGCCAATTAGTGCTAAAATCTAGCACTACTGCTCTCAGCATATCTTCCAGTGTCTGGATAGTCCGCTCTGACTATCCGTCAGTCTGTGGATGATACGCGGTACTCAGATGTAACTTCGTACCGAGAGCCTGCTGCAAACTCTGCCAGAAGTGCGAAGTAAATCGAGGATCACGGTCTGATACAATCGACTTCGGCACTCCATGCAATCTGACCACTTCTCTAACATAGATCTCTTCCATTTGGTCAAATCTGTACGTCATCTTGTACGGAATAAAACATGCGGATTTGGTTAATCTGTCAATCACGACCCAAATCGCATCACAACCTCGGGAGGAACGCGGTAGCTGCGTCACAAAATCCATGGAAATGTGATCCCATTTCCATTCAGGAATGGACAAACTCTGTAATAATCCTCCTGGTTTCTTTCTTTCTGCTTTCACCTGCTGGCAATTCAGGCATTTGGAGACAAATTCGGCAATGTCAGTCTTCATTTGTTTACACCAGAACTGTCTTTTCAAATCGTTATACATCTTTCTGCCACCAGCGTGAATACTGAATCGACTGTTGTGCGCTTCTGACAATATTTGTCGTCTCAAATCTGAAACATTCGGCACAGCCAGACGATTATTCACATACAAGACGTTATCACGTACCTGATATTCTGATCGATGTCATGTTCTAACCATCGATACTGATTTCTGTATATTCTGATCAACTCGCTGAGTTGCCTTAATTCTCATAGTCAGCTCTGGTTCTACTTGCACCGTATAAAGTCTCAACGGTCTATAATCTGTTTCAAATACTAATCCAGACAAACAGTAGTCTTCTATCAAGTTTGAAACACCAATCGTCGATAAGGATAAAGAACATACCTTTCGACTTAATGCATCTGCTGCTGCATTAGACTTTCATGGATAGTATTTGATTTCACAATCAAAATCTTTAAGCAAATCAAGCCATCTTCGTTGCCTCATATTCAATTCAGATTGTGAAAACAGATATTTCAAACTTTTTTGATCAGAATATATCTCAAACTTTTCACCATAAAGATAGTGTCGCCATATTTTTAATGCAAAGACAATGGCTGCCAATTCTAGGTCATGAATTGGATAACGAGTCTCATGTGGTTTAAGCTGTCTTGAGGCATAAGCAATAACGTGCCCTCGTTGCATCAGCACACATCCCAACCCTCTGTGAGAAGCGTCGCAATAAACCACAAAATCACCAGTACCAGATGGAATAGTCAACACCGGTGCACTGGTCAACCTCTTCTTCAACTCCAGAAAACAGGTCTCACATTCTTCAGACCAAACAAATGGAGCATTTTTCTGAGTCAGCTGAGTAATTGGTTTAGCAATACTCGAAAAATCTTTAATGAAACGACGGTAATATCACGCTAAACCCATGAAACTGCGAATTTCAGGTACTGACGTTGGTCTTGACCAAGAAATCACGGCTTCCACTTTACTGGGATCAACTGATATACCATCTCCAGACATAATATGACCCAGAAATACTACTTGTCTTAGCCAAAACTCACATTTCGACAGTTTAGCATATAATTTTTCTGCTCTTAAAATTCGCAATACAGTTCTTAGATGCTCAGCATGCTCACTCATATTTTTTGAATAAATCAATATATCATCGATGAAAATAATCACAAAATCATCGAGATATTTCTGGAATACACGGTTCATCAATCCCATGAATACAGCTGGAGCATTCGTCAGACCAAACAACATGACAATAAATTCATAGTGTCCATACATGGTTCTGAATGCCGTCTTTGAGATATCAGAATCTCTGACTCTCAGCTGATGTTATCCCGATCTTAAATCAATCTTGGAATATACTGAAGAACCCTGCAACTGATCGAATAAATCATCAATATGAGGCAAAGGATATTTATTCTTTATCGTTGCCTTCTTCAGTTGACGGTAGTCGATGCAGAGTCTCATCGAACCGTCTTTCTTTCTTACAAACAGTACTGGAGCACCCCAACGAGACACACTCGGTCTGATGTATCCCTTGGCCAGTAAATCTTCCAGCTGATCCTTCAATTCTTTCAATTCAATTGGTGTCATTCTGTACGGAGCTCTAGAGATCGGCACTGTACCTGGGATCAGTTCAATGCTGAAGTCTATCTCTCTAACTAGAGGTAATCCCGGGATCTCATCTGGGAAGATGTCCGCAAACTCACGCACTACTGGCAGGTCTGCCAATGCTGGACTCGACTTCAGTAAATCTACAGAATATACAAGGAATCCTTCTGCTCCTTTCTGTAACAATCGAGTCATAGATAATACGGATATTAAAGGAATTCTTGATCTAGAACCCTTACCGTAAAATTTCCACTCTCCAGCCATATCTGGTCTGAATCTCACTATCTTGTGGAAACAATCAACTGTCGCTCTGTACTTGGTCAGCATATCAATACCGATAATACAATCAAATTCAGACAACCCAAGTACGATGCAATCTAACTCAATCTCATGCCCGTCATACTGTAGTACACAATGTTTTACATCATTTACAGATATCAAACCTGTCCCTAACGGAGAAGAGACAGACACTACAGTAGCTAAAGACTCTACAGGCAATGCATGACTTAATTCAAATCGTTCAGAAATAAACGTGTGTGAAGCACCGGTATCAATTAATACATAAGCAGAGTAACCACATAAAGAACAGTTACCTGCCACAACGTCATCTGGTGCTTCCTGGGCCTGCTCCTCTGTCAAAGCGAAGACTCTGGCCTGCTGTCTAGGAGGCTGACCAACTGTCTGGCTTCCTCCTGGCCTCTGCTGTGACTGAGCTGGCGCTGGCTGGAATGTATGAACAGCAGCTGATCGTCTCTCAGTCTGTGTTGCTGATCCCGATGAATCGGCCCCCTGAGTTCTCTTCAAACCTTTCTGTGGACACACATTAGCAAAGTGTCCCGGCTGTTTACAGAAGTTGCAACTACCAGTCACTCCCTGGCATTGCTCGGTTGCATGTCTTCCTCCACAGGTCTTGCAATAAACTCCAGTGTAACTTTGGCTCTGTCTGGAACCACCGGAGCTGGAAGAACTGCTACCAGATTTCTTGAATTGCTTTCCTATGGCTTTCAAAAATTCTCTCTTTCCTACACTGCTGCTGCCACCCTCGAATCTGGGAGGTGGTTGCTGTGATCTCGGTGCTGGAGGCACAAATGAAGCCCTTTTCTGTCTCATCAGACCGGCTTCTGCTCCCTTAGCTCTATTCAGGGCGTCAGTAAAATTATTCGGTGGCCCTGTGTTCACCAATGTAAAAATGTCTGGGTTCAAGCCACTGATGAACTGGTCAGCAGTAGCTTCCTCGCTGTTAGCCACATGTGGAGCAAATTTCAGCAAGGAGGAGAATTTGGACACGTATTCTTCTATGTTCATCTGTCCCTGCCTTATATTGGCAAATTCCCCCCCTTGTCCTTTCGATACGACACTGGAAAGAATCGTTGATAAAATTCAGTTCTAAATATATTCCAGGTAATAATCTTACCTCTATGCTCCATGGCTCTCTTTCTCATAATCCACCAGTCCTTTGCAACATCGTGTAACTGATGTCCAATCAATTTCACTCTCTTCTCATCTGTATACTCCAAGGATTCGAACAACATCCCTATATCATCGAGCCAACTCTCGCATTCCACAGCGTTCTCTGTTCCTCTCAAAGTCGGCGGATGAAATGATTGAAATCGTTTCAGTAACGTTTCCATTGGAGTCGGAGTGACATACATTGGAGGATTTGATGTACTTCCCTGTTCTGGTACTCGTCTCGGAGGCATATCTGATAATCAAATAAATTAGCAACAAATACCACAATTCTGTTTCAATCCTCCTCTTATCATCTTACTGCTGATCTAGAATCAGTACTGATCCAATCTCAATAAAACATATTACTATATCAAATCAGATAAAGAAGTAACATGTATTAAAGCAGTAAGACATGCTGGCATTCAAAAGTAGGAAAGAAAATGTAGTAGCCCGAATTCCGAATTGGGTAATTAACGGACTAATGGTGATTAATCATGATCGGAAGGTCTGAAGATGGTTCGGAAGCACCGAAGAGTTCGGAAGGTCCGAAGTGAGTTCGGTGGATCCGATCATTAGGTGTCAAGAGTTGGTCGACACGTGGGAGTTCGGACGTTCCGAAGTGTATGATCGGAGGATCCGATCATGAGGTGTCAAGAGCAGCTGGACACGTGCACGTTCGGACGGTCCGAAGTGTATGTTCGGTGGATCCGAACATGAGCTGTCAAGAGCCAATGGACACGTAGCGTTCGGACGTTCCGAAGTGGTGTTCGGAGGATCCGAACATGGCCTATAAATAGTGGTCGGATTTCCTCATTTTGACTCGCCAATTCAGAGAATTCCATAGCATTTCAGTCGTTTCTGACAGGTTCTAGTCTTGTTCCGAGATTTGGGCACTAGCGGGGAGCTGCTGGTCTTGTAGCAGAGCTGTGCTCTAGTTGGGAGCTAGCGGCATCAGCGGGCTAGCGACGGACGAAGGTTTGGAATTTTATTAGTATTTATCTCAGGATGATCTAGTTAAGTCTGGTAGTTAAGTTTTAGTGATGGTTTTCACTTGATGAATAGGCTTGGATTAGACCTGTTGTCTGGTTGTTCCAGTGGATTAGGATTGCTGTGATAGAGGTACGAAAGTACTATCCGAGATATCCTGGTTGAGTATACATTCATATATGTGTTGCATGATTATGTGGTGCATTGATATATGTCATTTGATGCATGCTATTATGTCACGTTTATTACTGCACATTGCATTTCACGTTGAGCCGTATTCTCCTTCGAGATAGCCTTTGCTGTTGAGCTGTATCTCTTTCGAGATAAGCTATATCTTGGGGCCGCTCAGCCCTGTCTTGTGGACGCATGGACACCGAGAGTACACAGTGGCCGACGGGTCGGGAGGGCTTCGGTGGTCCGGGACATTTTAGGTCCACGTCTGTCTTGTAGTGGATGCAGTGACCCAGAGGTTGGACCGCGCGGCACTATCCACTTGGCGCCTCTAGACTGAGCATTGTTGAGATCCTTTCCTTGGTGACTCCTGTTTCTTGACTACCCCGGTATCATGATCATAGCATGTGCATTTCATATAGGTCTGTATACTCATACTTTTGTACTGGGCGTTCTTATCGCTCACGTCCTCGGTTTTGTTTATCTTGGACACCCCATTCCCACGGGGCAGGCCTCAGGTTGGACAGCTCAGGAGGAGCAGGAGGAGGACGTTGAGTAGCTGGTTGGTTTAGTTTTCGGTATTGTTCTATTCGATATGGTTGTACTTGTATTTTGTAGTTGAGTTATTATAGACTTCGATTGGATTGTATATTTTGTTGACTATTTCCGCTGTTATCTCTGATTACTGTTATTAAGTAAAGTGCATGCTTAAGTTCTTGCTTAGTAGGTGATCCTGGAACGGGTCACTACATTTATGGTATCAGAGCATGCGTATGATTTTGGGATATAGTTTTCTATTTTGGGATTTCCGTTGACCATTTTACTAGTTTCCCATTCTATGTTGTAGCAATGGCTGACCATTTTGATGACGAGAGTAGTCAGGGGAGTGTAGGTCGTTGGGGCGATCAGGACGGTAGTAGGCGTCATCGTAATCGTGAGCATCGTCATCGTCGGGATGGTCCTAGGCGTTTTGATATGCATCGTTTCATGCAGATGGGGCCTAAGCCTTTAGTTGGCGGTGAGACTCCCGATGATGCGGAGGATTGGATAGAGCGCATGGAGAGTTGTTTTCGTGCATTCCAGTGCACCGATGAGCAGAAGGTGGAGACCCTTAGTTTTCTTCTCGAGGGCCGTGCTCGCAGGTGGTGTCGATCGACTTCTGCGCCGATAATCCAGTCCCAGGGTAGGGTGACTTGGGCCGATTTCCGTGCGGCTTTCATGCAGCTGTATTTTCCTCCAGCCCTTCGCCAGGCGAAGACGATTGAGCTCCTGAATCTGAAGCAGGGTAGTATGTCTGTTGATGAGTATCAGCAGAAGTTTTTCGAGTTGTTGCCCTTCGCTCCTCATATCAGTGGCAGTTCTGAGGCTAAGTATGACCATTTCCTCCAGGGGCTTAACCAGGAGATTTTTGATCGTGTCACAGTCTGTGACAATCCTACTTCCTATGATGGGTTGGTGAACCGGTGTCGTCAAGCAGAGATCAGTCTCCAGCGTGGTAGGGCTATTCTGTCTTCTAGATCTCCGAGTACTTTGAGTCCTCGACCTCAGTCTTTCAAGAAATCTGGTTCTTCTTCTTCTGGATCTGGATCAAGGTCTAGCGGTGTTGTTCGCTTTGGTGAGAAGAAGGATGCTTGTGCGCATTGTGGGAAGAACCATCCATCGGAGCAATGCCGATTAGCAGCAGGAGCTTGTTTTCAGTGCGGAGAGATGGGGCATATTAAGAAGAATTGTCCTCAGCTGCGAGGTGGAGCAGGATCTGGTTCCGGATCCCAGACGACTGTTCAGCAGAGGAGGCAAGGTCAGGCAGTGGGTAGTTCGAATCTTCGACCTCGTGCCCAAGGTCAGGTTTTTGCGCTGAACCAGGATCAGGCTGCAGATGAGATTCCTGGTTTTCCTCCGGTTAGATAATCGTATGCATTCAGAGCATCCAGAGCTCTTTTGAGTAGTACTGTAGTTGTACTATGGATGTATGTATGTTTTTCAGTTGTAACCCAAATATCAGTTGTGTTTAGCAACAATTGAGATGTAATAACAATGCTGTTATTTCGTTTTGTTCATCCTCTAAGCCTGATTTCGAGGACGAAATCTTTTAAGGGGGGGAGAATGTAGTAGCCCGAATTCCGAATTGGGTAATTAACGGACTAATGGTGATTAATCATGATCGGAAGGTCTGAAGATGGTTCGGAAGCACCGAAGAGTTCGGAAGGTCCGAAGTGAGTTCGGTGGATCCGATCATTAGGTGTCAAGAGTTGGTCGACACGTGGGAGTTCGGACGTTCCGAAGTGTATGATCGGAGGATCCGATCATGAGGTGTCAAGAGCAGCTGGACACGTGCACGTTCGGACGGTCCGAAGTGTATGTTCGGTGGATCCGAACATGAGCTGTCAAGAGCCAATGGACACGTAGCGTTCGGACGTTCCGAAGTGGTGTTCGGAGGATCCGAACATGGCCTATAAATAGTGGTCGGATTTCCTCATTTTGACTCGCCAATTCAGAGAATTCCATAGCATTTCAGTCGTTTCTGACAGGTTCTAGTCTTGTTCCGAGATTTGGGCACTAGCGGGGAGCTGCTGGTCTTGTAGCAGAGCTGTGCTCTAGTTGGGAGCTAGCGGCATCAGCGGGCTAGCGACGGACGAAGGTTTGGAATTTTATTAGTATTTATCTCAGGATGATCTAGTTAAGTCTGGTAGTTAAGTTTTAGTGATGGTTTTCACTTGATGAATAGGCTTGGATTAGACCTGTTGTCTGGTTGTTCCAGTGGATTAGGATTGCTGTGATAGAGGTACGAAAGTACTATCCGAGATATCCTGGTTGAGTATACATTCATATATGTGTTGCATGATTATGTGGTGCATTGATATATGTCATTTGATGCATGCTATTATGTCACGTTTATTACTGCACATTGCATTTCACGTTGAGCCGTATTCTCCTTCGAGATAGCCTTTGCTGTTGAGCTGTATCTCTTTCGAGATAAGCTATATCTTGGGGCCGCTCAGCCCTGTCTTGTGGACGCATGGACACCGAGAGTACACAGTGGCCGACGGGTCGGGAGGGCTTCGGTGGTCCGGGACATTTTAGGTCCACGTCTGTCTTGTAGTGGATGCAGTGACCCAGAGGTTGGACCGCGCGGCACTATCCACTTGGCGCCTCTAGACTGAGCATTGTTGAGATCCTTTCCTTGGTGACTCCTGTTTCTTGACTACCCCGGTATCATGATCATAGCATGTGCATTTCATATAGGTCTGTATACTCATACTTTTGTACTGGGCGTTCTTATCGCTCACGTCCTCGGTTTTGTTTATCTTGGACACCCCATTCCCACGGGGCAGGCCTCAGGTTGGACAGCTCAGGAGGAGCAGGAGGAGGACGTTGAGTAGCTGGTTGGTTTAGTTTTCGGTATTGTTCTATTCGATATGGTTGTACTTGTATTTTGTAGTTGAGTTATTATAGACTTCGATTGGATTGTATATTTTGTTGACTATTTCCGCTGTTATCTCTGATTACTGTTATTAAGTAAAGTGCATGCTTAAGTTCTTGCTTAGTAGGTGATCCTGGAACGGGTCACTACAGAAAACCTCAATCTACCCCGCTCACTAGCCTCTTCTATCTCAATCTAAAGGATCTATCGCTCTGATACCACATGTTGTGGGGACCCGGACGCTAATCTTCTTCTTAATCGTCATTGGGACTAATTTAATCAATTATAATAAACAGGGTCTAATTTGTTTTTTTAAAATGCGGAAGGTAATGGAATCAAACTCCTATACATATCAGTATAAAAGTATAAATCTCATACATCATACAATAATTTACATCTCACGTTCAACACCTAACTATCAAGTGTTTAAACCCTATCTCTAGTCCAAGTCCAGAATCACCACTCTACTCTCGATCTGTCTTCACCTCTGTGACCCTGTACCTGTCCCACCTGTTATCATGCACACATACAGACAAGACAACAGCCGGATAACTCCGGTGAGATATAAATATCCCAGTATAAAAATGTATTAATGCAATCATATAAAACATATATAAAAGCATAAACAAACATCAACACATGTATCTAATCTGACTACATGAATCAATGACTCGTGATCTAATCTTATCTTATCTCAAATCTAGGGATCCCAATCTAATTTAGACTTTGGTATACTGTATCGAGTGTCTACAATAGACGTCGATCTACATCTAAAGCTCATCGATACACCGTAAGCCTAGAGCCTTATCGGTTCTGAGAAAGACTCGGCGGTTCTGCCCTAGCTAGGATGATCTGCCCTAGACTCAGACTCTAACTCTGCTCTAAGTCAATATATTAACATATCAATCTGATAATCTGCAAATATCAATGCAATAAAATAAAGTATGTGATTTAGGGAAACTCAAGTCAAATCTAACTCGAGTTGTGCAATCCCGAATCAACATTTATTTATACTTTCTTGATTTCGCTCTGATATAGTCGAAGTCTTGATTCAAAGTCTGTCACTGTCAATCTGGCAATGACAATATCAATATTCTATATCAATATTCTAATCCAATCACAACGTCTCTGTTTTATCAAATTCTGACGGTATAACAGTACAATCTTGCGATACTGATAATACTATATCAGTCTAAACCAATTCCAATAGTTCACAATCAACCACCGTACAAATCTGACATTACATCTCAACCAATTTCATTCTGAAATCATAATAATTCCATATGATATCCGTTTCTCAATCTGACTTCGATTCTACGCTGTCTAACATGTCAAGAATAACATATATGGCGTGTATTCAATTCCAACAACATCATAATTTCAAAACATGTCAAAACGTAATAAAACTTACGTTCTGTAGTAGCCTGCGTTGATAGGAACACAGTACCGAAGTCGGATTTAAAATCTAACGGACGGATTTCTCACAAATCGAATTCTAAAATCAAATTGGAAAAGGGGCCTCAATTTCTTCTTTTTCCTCTGATTTCCTCTTTAACTTCGTATGTATATTTATATATATATATATATATATATATATATATATATATATATATATATATATACCGTGCATGTTTCTAAAACGTGGCTCATGTTTTTGTAGCACACGTCTCGCGCTCGGGCGGATATAAAGTTCCGCCCGGGCGCGGAACTCTCGGCCCTCTCATTTTATTCAATCGCGCTCGGGCGGTTATAAACTTCCGCCCGGGCGCGAGGTGTTCGGGTTTCTTGCTTTTAACATTGGCGTTTGGGCGGTCAAACACTTCCGCCCGGGCGCCAAACTCTCGGCCCAAAATCTGTGCAGTTCATACACTTTGTCCAGTCTGGTCTCGGAATGGGCCGGCTATACTTACATCAGTTCAAACTCAATAATCTTAGATTAATAAAATCAAAATCTTAGATTAACAGAATCAAGATCTTGGCCCTTACAAGAGGAGAGAGGAGAGAATAGAGAAGGATTTTCGATTTTCTTTTCGATCGTGGGACTTATCGTTTATCCAATCGACAAACCGACTTCAGATCTGGGATCATTGACACGAGGTCTTCGATTTGAGGTATAAATTTCATAGTTTTGATGATATTTGAAATTCGTCGATTTTTGGAATAAATCCAATAAATTGTTAAATCATACTGAAATTGAATATTGTTGAATAATGTATGATTTTAACGAAGAAAAGATGATTATAGTGATGTTATTTTGAATTATTCCTAATTTATTATAATTAGGGTATAGTGATGTTATTTTGAATTATTCCTAATTTATTATAATTAGGAAATTTTAATCTTTGGATTGAAATTGAAGAATTATTTGTCAGTTGTTATTAATTCTGATAAATATATGTGATAGAATAACCGACAAGAAACTAAGTTTTGAAGTCAGATTTGAATTATGTTATGATTCAATTTGATATGAATTTTCAAAGTTTCAAAAGATATTTGAAACTTATATTGTTGAATTTGAATGAAGTAATTGATTGAAACGGATATGTTATTGATGTAGATAGATTATTATATTGGTATCTTCAAGCTGCATCAAATGGAACGAAGAATTGAGTTATGTTGCAACCGGGTAACATACGACAGGTATCTGTATTATATGATATATGTTTAATTGATTGGATTGAGAATACATGTCTATATGCCTGATTTGTTGAGTTTATGTGGCATACATGACATGCACGTTGAGCTATGATCCTTGGATACATTGATATGATTGGATTTGATTCTGGGGTTTGTGAACACGATGCTATGTTTGGCATTATGTGGCCCTTAAAAAATAGACATTAGTGGCCCCGATGATTGATTGAGATTTGGGATTTGATGCGGTTTGTCGATGCTATCATACGATCCCTGATTGAGGCCGGTTTGCCAGCTCAAGCATTGATTTGATAGCGATTCGATTGATTCTGAAATGTGCTCAGTGGATGGGCATTTGACCTGATACCTCCACGACATACATGCATTGCATATCATATATAATTGTTTAGATATCTGTGGTATATATTGTGGTTGCTTCAGACTGAGCTTTGCTCACCCTAGAGGGGGCTGTTGTTGTCTTTGTATGTTGACAATGACAGGTACTTCAGGTTATCAGGAGACCGGAGATGGTACTTCGGGAGGGAGTCATGGTTGATTTGAGGTTTAGTATTTATCCCAATATATATGTATATTTCTTTATATATACCGGGGCATGTCCCGAGGATATGAGTTTGTTTGTTTGTAGTTGTTTTGGATTACGTGTGGGCTTGTTTTATATTGTGATTTAGATCGACAAGACTATATTATATACTATTTTTAGTATTATAATTACAGTTGACATGTTTTGGGCTCATTGTAAAGAAAATTTAAACTTGTTTCCGTCGTAATTAATTAACCCTAATCTGATTGTGTTGTAATAACGAATAGGAGTTAAGGGCCCCACAATCGTTTTACACCTGAAAAATGTTAAGAGTCCTGGAAGTGTTCTGAATGCTGTAATAAATGTTAAAATATTTATTTTGAAAGGTTGTGGAATTTATGATGGAAAAGGTTAAATGCTAAAAGATGTGTTGCATGCTTGGTTTAAAAGAAAATGATATATATGCATGTATTTTTATAAAGTGATGGAAATGCTGAAAATATGTTGAATGAAGTGTCTTAATTCTGATGGTAAGGAAATGTGGATTCGTGAGGAACTAAGCCCCAGTGGAACCCATTTACAGGACTAAGCCGTGAAAACCCAATACTGAATTTCCATAGGCCAAGGCACATTAACGTAAAAGTGGTTGATGGTGTCCCCGCCAACTATAGGCCGAGGCAAAGAACGGAAAATTGGTTACTGTTACCCCGTCGCTTGGTACTATGGTCACAGCTCAGATTGATCAATTGACCGAAAGATGAAAGGATAGTCACAATTAACGAACGGATTTCACCTCAAAGAAAATGTATATGTATATGTTATGATGAAAGGAAAAGTATATGATGAAAGAAAAGGTTTAAATTTATGCATATTCATGAAAAACTTTTTTATTAAAAGTAGTTTCACTATTGCATGTGGATATATACGTATTACTTGTTATTATGGTTAAGGCATGTTGTAAAGCTCCGAAAATTTAATAGTCGACGCGAACCACATGCAAGCAAGTTATAAAATTCCTTAAGTATTTCAGTTAATTGTTTTAATTACATTAATTAATTATGATGTGCATATTTACATGTTTAAAAATATATTTTTCTACGTTGTTATAATGTTATAAGGAAAGTTAATCAAGGGTTTTTAAGGATGAAACAATATTAGGCTTGAAAAATCTAAGCGTTAGCAGATGCGTTTGGGATTTTAATGTTGAAATATAATAAGTTGATGAACATTTTGGGTATAAAATAAGAAAAATAATATACGATAAATATCAGCATCCATCTTTCAATATCGGGAATTGTAAGAAAAGTTGAAAATATCGGTTATAATAGTAACAACACTAAGTCATTATGGGTCTTTTTAAGTTACAATTCGCAAACAAGGATTTAGAATGAAAATTTAATTGGGATCAAGTAGACGTAAGGACATTCTAGAACTTACGTTTTATCATAGTAGTGTAGCAGAAGCGTGGATTTTTGGGATACTAAAACTAAGTCTAAACTTTTGATTATCAAGGATAAGCGAATTTTTAGGACAAAATGTTAGAGTAGGTGCACGTAGAGCAAAGTGTTGCTTATGCGAGGACAAAATGATTTATCATATTCATGCTCAATGGTGCTGCTGTCTCTTGGAAGTGTTCCAAGCAAGACAGTGAGGCAGAATACATTGCTACATCAGCTGTAGCAAAGGAGGCTGTTTGGATAAGGAATTCCGTCCAATAGTTGGGGGTCATTCCTAATGGAGTTACTCCTGTCCTGGTGTTTTGTGACAACACGGGAGCCATTGCACAAGCAAAGGATCCAAGGTCTCATCAGAAATCCAAACACGTATTGAGAAAGTACCATTTCCTCCGAGACATTGTGGAAAGAGGAGAAGTGTCGATTGATAAAGTCGGCTCCGCAGATAATGTTGCTGATCTGCTAACTAAGCCTTTACCTAGACTATTATTCGAGAAACATCGCGAATCGATGGGTTTGAAGCATATGGGTAGTTGGCTCTAGTGCAAGTGGAAGATTGTTAGAGTAGGTGCACGTCGAGCCGAGTGTTGACCAAGTGTTCACAATGAAACTCAATGTATAAACAGTCTTTATTTTAATAATATTTGAAATTATTGTTTTGGCATTTCTTTATCTGTATACACTTGCATATTACATAGATAAAGTCCTTGAATATACAAATAGTAGAAAGAATATGAGATGCTCATATGATGAGTATCATGAAACTCGTATTTGGAATACTGTATATTCTAAACAGTTCTTAGTCGATTCAGCCGCCGCTAAGAAAGATATAGGCTGCTCGAGTTTGAGACTTGTATCTGCGGTGTGAGTACCATGTTTCATTGGTAAGGAACATTGTGATGTCCGAGCATGCACATAAGTGCTCCTTGTAGAGTGCACTGAACAACCCTCCATAAAGGACTTTCCAAGTGGTTCTCAGTCATCGAGTGGAAACGTCCTAGTTTATGATTGTACACCATTAGTCCTTATGACCCAGTACAACATGGAGACTCTATAAGCTAGCATTGTACTTTGACTTGTTTACCGACTCATATGGGGTCATCAAGTGCAAGGTTGGGTACTTTGTCGAAACATATAGGAGTCCATGCATTGTAGTCGGGAATTCACCGCTTACCTTCGGGTATGGATATCCTATGTGTATGTAGTTTGAAATCTCTGATCAGAGTATGGTGATAATTAAAAAAGGGGTTTCTTAGATTACACCATCGATGAGACTACGACCTGAAACATAGTATCGACTCTTTGACAGCTCTTGATATACCAATAGTTGTCGAATCGGTCGGGAGATATGAGTTGAAGGGACCGTACTGTACGCTAACCATAATTGAATGGTTCTTGCAAGCACTATTATTTGATACCAAGGGAATCATGTAAGCGATGCTGCTCGGCGTTTAACATGATTGGTTGGGTACTATTAGACTTGAGTTCTGACGTTCTTAAGGAGTTGATAAGTAAGAATGGAGCAATTGGGGTATGCTCATATAAGGACATGTTTAGTCCCGAATCACATGGAGATGTGAACCAACGGCTAGTTTTATCAATGAACCACTGATTGTCACACAAGTGCTAACTTTTTAGATCCCGTGGAGAAGTAAAATAGTTCTGTGACGTCCCGAAAATTTGAGTTCCACATGAACCACGTGCGTGCAAGTTATTAAATTCCTTATATATTTTATTAAATGGTTTTAATGCATGCTTAATTCATTGATTTGGGGTTTAATTCACGATTTAAGAATTTGCATTATTTTAATATTTATGTTTAATTGATGCATGTTAAAATACATTTCGAGTTTCATGTTTCAGGCGATTATTCGAGGCGGGATCGAGGAAAAGACCGGTGACGATTTTTAGCAATTTAAAGTGTGGTATTTTATTTTAAGTTAAGAGTGGGGGCATTTAAATAATTTATTAAGTTTTTAGTATTTTAAAAGCCTTATTTATGTATTTAGTAATTTAAGAGTTTAGAACTTTTAAAATTAGTATGTAATTATTTTAATAGAGGAGTTTGATTAAATTAGTGTGTGTCAACCTTTAATTAGTATTTTAATTAGTTAATTTAGCACTAAATTTTCCTAATTAAAAACCCATACACACGTTACACACACTCACACACACTTACATGTTTTTACACACATCAAAACACACACATTCAGATTTTATATTTTTAAAAGAGAAAATCCTAGGGTTCTAAGAACCAAGAGCAGCCGCCCCACTCTCTGAAAAGTTCCAGCAACTTTCATGAATTTTATTACAAGATTTTAGCGCCACGTTCGTCCCGGATCGACCCTCACGCCATCTCCGCTTCGGTATCGTCGTTACGGTATTTTAAATATCAAAAGGCACGTATATTCTGTTCTTTCTGCATCGATCTTGTCATAGTATGCGTTGTGTGATTTTATGCGTGAAAATTCATGTGTGACGTTCGTCGTTTGAGCGGAAAATGGTTCGAATGCGTTTGAAATACTTTTTAGATCTGAAATCTCGTAACATACTGTTCTGATGAAAACTGCGATTTTTCTGTCGGGATTTTGAGAAAACTTTCAACTAGAAAATTGTAGAACTTTTTGATACCTTCGATTTGATATAAAATTCGAGATATTCGGATAAAAATTGAGTGATTTATGACCTTTTTCGTGGGACTGCTCAAACTTCGTTTTTCAGAAAATTATGTGTTGATGTGTTCTTGAAGTTATTTGTTGCAGGCTTCGTTGGGCATCGACGGGATTGTGCTACTGCATTTAGATATGTTATGGAATGTATTTAGGTGTTAATTGGTGGTTCGTTTGGGTCGGGATTGGCTTGGGATGTAATAGAAGTCGTAGGAAGCGAAACGATTCCGAATTACGGGTTATTGTTGTATTGAAGTTACTGTCGATGTTTGGGAACATTCGGGGTGTTTGTATGAGTTTGAATCAATGTAATAACATCCTAGGATGAGTCTTGAGGTGTTGGTTCATGGTCCTTAGGCTTGGATTGAAAGGGTGAATGAATAAGTTATTGAATTTTCGTGAGTTTTCAAGTCCAGTGCCTACCCGGACCCTTTCCCGGACCCCTACACGGAGTCCGTGTCTGTTTTCCTTCAAAAATACGAAATTCCAGAGCCTACCCGGACCCGTACACGGGGTCCGTGTACACCCTTTTTAAAAAAAAATTTAAAAAAAAAAATTTATTTTTTTTTAGGATTTGCTTCGGGGTTTTATATCATGGTTTAGCACCTTGGTTAAAATTTGTTTATGTAAAATATAGGATTTTTTTTGTGGTTTTATGCCATAGTTTAGTACGATGATTATGCGAGGTCAAGTCCTGAGCGAACTAGAATGTCATAAGCTACTTATTCATTTTGGTGGTGAGCTCGAGTACCTACATCTAAGACATGCAAGTTAAGTATTTAAAATTCATGTTAGTATGTGCAGTAGCGGCCCCAAGTGAGATCCAACGAATCCCTCAACGCCAAGTAAGTATGTTGACGTGCAAGAAAATATTTCAAGTTTTTGAGGTATGCTAAATGTCTTGTGACCAAATTATGTTTAGGATTGGAAAGCGTTAAATTATGAACGGGGACCAATCCGCCCGTTAAATTATGAACGGGTTAGATCATGGTTGGAAAGCGTTAAATTATGAACGGGGACCAACCAGCCCTTTAAATTATGAACGGGGATCTCATGTATGTGGCAGTGGATACGTCCCTGTCAGCCCAGTACTGTGGTTGTCTGATCAGACATTTATTATGTTACGGGTCACTTGCTTTGAAACATCCTCTACGCAAAATGATGAAGTTATGTATGTTCAAGTATGCACTATGTTTATGAAAGTTTATGTTGATGGCACGTCTAGTTATGTACGTACGTATGTTCAAGTTTATTATGCAAGTTCAAGTTTCAAGTTATGTATGTCATATTTTAAAGTTGCATGCGATTTTATTACGTAGTACTCGTTATTCCAGTTTATACGTGTTGAGTCTTTAGACTCACTAGACTTGATCGATGCAGGTGAGTATGTTGATGAGGAGACAGGAGGTGGCGACCAAGGGGCAGGCTTGGACTGAGCGGGAGGCTAACCCGAGGACCGCAATGTTTAAGTTTATGCAAAAGTTAAATTACTCTGATTCTATGTTTGATGCGAGATGTTTTGAGAAAACTTTTCTTTTAACAAAAAAATCTTTATTGGGAATGGATGATGTAGTGACGACCGTATTGATTTTATTTTCGTATTTAAGAAAATTTTTAATTTTTCCGCAAATTTTGAGTATGAAAAGTACGGTACGTTACAAGTTCAATGTGTTGAACGGCTTATAAAAGAGTTTATAAGCGTAAATAAAATAGAAGTATGACTTTTATAAGGAGAATGTAACTTTTAATTTGAGTAAGTGTTCCTATCCTCAAATTAAAAGTTGGCCAAACAAATAATATATTTGAAAATTGTGATTTTCACAAACATTATTATGGACTAAATTAAATTAATTCAAGTGTTGAATTAATTAAACACTAGTGGGCCTAGTAGTGTCCAAATAATTAAATTAATTCAAGTGTTGAATCTATTGAACAACATTGGGCCTTGTAGAGCATAATTAGAAATAATTATTAAATTAGTGGGCATGAGTAAAATCAAGTAAAGTTTAAATGGACTCAAATGTATTTGAGACACTCAAATAAAAGTCCATGGGCCTTGTAATTGTTACAAGCCCAAATAGAATTGCATGCTTGGGAGGTAAAGGGTTGGAGACAACTTTTGAGTTAATGGCATGGCATGCACATGTAACTTTTTGTTTTTTGCTTTTGCACAACCAAGACAAATCATCCTCCTTTCACTCCATACTTAACTTGGCCGAAATTTTTACAAAATTCTCCTCCATTTTTCTTCATTTTGTTGAGGAAAGATTATTCTTCTCAATCAAAAATACTCTAATTTTTCTAGTGCAAAATTAGAGTGGTTCTACTTTGTTAGTGGTGGACCTAATTTTGAAGGAAGAAGTTCAAGAACAAGGAGGCTTGTAGATTGGGTAATCCATTCAAGATCTTAGTTGTTTGACAACTAAGTTGGAGCCATCATCAATCTTGAGAGATTTATAGGTATAAATTACTAAACACACTATGAATGTCATATTTGTGTTTTTCGCATTTGCTACACATTATAGGCTTGAGGTGTCCGATTTTTTGCTAAGAAAAATTAGTTTTGAAACTTCCGCTGCGCATTCAAGCACCTTAATCGATTCTCTTTCAAGCGGTATCGTGAGATTTGGATACTATTTTGTGTAGCATATACATGATATTATATTGAGAACCTATTTCTAACCGCATGAGAAATGAATACAACAAAAGCGAGGCCATTTTTGGGGGCGTTTTTTGGCAACATGTTGCTGCCATTTTCGGGCAGCTCGAGCTGCCCGAGGGGCTGCCCATTTCAGGAAGCAAGGGCAGCCCGAGGGGCTGCCCGAACGCCCCATTAAAAATAAAAAAATTAAAAAAATTTGGTTGGCCGGAATCCGGTGACGGAGCTCTGGCGACGGCGATGATGACTAGGGTTTCCAAAAGTGTCTTGGAATATCAAAGTGTCATGGGCCTTGAAGTTGTTGGGTCATTAGATGCTAACACAATTTGGGAATTTAAATGGGCCAAAATGTTTTTGGTGAAAAATGTTTTTTGGGCCCTTAAGTTTAAATCCTCAAAATTTGTACATATTATCTCATATAATAAATAATTGAAGTTGGATTTTAATTATTTATAGTAAAATGTGATTTACAAGAAATTCGGTTATAAATAAATTAATTAGAAAGTAGACAAATGAGTTTTTACACTTTGTTAATTTAGTTTATAATCGTTATGGTTAGTGATTGAATCAAGATATATAATATTGGATCAATTTATTAATGTGATAATTAATTGATGGTGTATGATATGTGATATTATGCATGAAGAATGATCAAAAGCACAAGCCCAATTTGCTAGGTTTATGCTATGATATTTTGTGCTGAATGATTGTAATAATTATCAATTTATAAAGTGGGCTTGGTTTATGGCCCATTCCCACCCCATGAGATGTATCCCTATTTGCCATGGATATTTATTTGTAAATATTAGTATAGTGGAAGATCAAGATTGGAAAATGGTGGTCTTTATGATTATGAAGATCGAAGACATGTAAATATTGGAAGCTAATATAATAGTTGCATTTGCATCCCATGCATTTCCCTAAGATGGGACCTAAGCTTGTGTTTAGCTCACACGGGCCATTAGTTTTGTGGCGATTGATCATCCTTGTTTTGTTTATTGTTTATAATATATGCATGATATGTTATAAATAATGAGTACGTGCGTTATTATTATGATAATAACAAAGTTGCATGAATCCGGAAAAAATACGATCAAACATGCCGAGTTTTTAAAATAAAATTAATGATGAGACCTTTCAAAATTAAAAACCCTCATTTTGAATAAGATTCAAAATTAATATCAAGCCCGAAATTTCAATGTCCTCCATCGACAATGGGTGCATGATGAACACTACCCGTGCTCGGGGCTCGGCTCATATTATTAGGGGAACCCTGGGTGCCGGAAAGCTGTGACATCCATTTGACATGGTGATGTGAACTACATGGAACTCCCATGATTTCGTCTCATATTATTGAGGGAACTCATGGCGACCGTCCATTAAGGTTCAACATCGATGGGTAAGGCTTGACACGTAAAGATGAACGACGTCATATTATTGGGTCCTAATCAAACCTGAGACAAAAGTTTGCGTAGAGGGTTGCATGGTGATGCAACTGGAAACTACCTCTTAGGAATTGTGATTGGCTGATATTATTCGGGATCATGATTTGCTAATTGGACTTTACGTACCTACTGAGGAAAGGAGTTTCCTATTTTCACTAGAGGGTAGTGAAAGATGTCAAAATAGTGATAGCGAAAATCTATAAAGTAAAAGTCAATACTTTATATCTTACTAAATATTTTAAAATAGTCATTAACATTTATCTTTTTTACTTTTCAATACTTATTGACAATGTCTTCAATTCGCAATCCATTATCTGCAATACTCAAAAAACACATATTAACTAGACCTAATTATCTCAATTGGCTAAAAGAACCTGAAAATCGTCTTGAATTCGTAAAGGATAGCATATACACTTACTGAGTCGCCCCCTGTTGAGGCTCTGGCTGACTGCACTCCTGAGGAATTGCAGACTTACAAGGAATGGTGTAACCATGAATTGAAAGCCAAGTGTTATATGCAAGATTCTATGAATAATGAGAAGTCGGTTCTTTATGTGGGTTCTTCATCTGGTACGAAAATTGGTCCACATGGCAAGGGAAAGAAGTGTTCTTTCTAACGTCCCAAGAAGAAAGTGCCCTTGAAGAGGCAATCTCCGAGTCCCGCTGTGGCAGCCATACCAGTGAAGGCTGATAAGACTGTTGATGTATGTCATCACTACAAGAAGCCTGGACATTGGAGGAATAATTGTAGAGAATATCTTGCCCATAAGAGTTTTGGAAACGATATGTTCTATATTGAAGTAAACATTTCAATTAACACTACTTCTTGGGTATTGGATACCGGCTATGACTCACATCTCTGTAATGATTTACAGGTATGGGAAGAAGTAGAAGGCTTAGGGAAGGTGAGACCTTCTTGAGGATGGGCAATGGAGCAAGAGTTGCTGCCAAGGCCATAGGAGATGTTTACTTGCTTTTGGACAATGATTTTAAGTTAATTTTAAGAGATGTTTTGTTTGTACCGGATTTGGTGAAAAAATTGTTTCCATTTTTATGCTTGATAAAGATGGATTTTCTTGTTTATTTAGCAAAGGTGTTTGCAACATTTACAGGAATGAATGTTTAATTAGTACTGTAGAACTTGAAAACGATGTCTACAACTTAAAATTGAAAGATATTCCACTAAAAAATGTCTAGCTATAACAATAACAAACAAGCGAAAACAAGATACTCTAAATTCGGCACAATTGTGGCATGCTCGATTAGGACATATTTCCCTAAGAAGGATTAACAAGCTAGTGGGAGTAGGCATGTTTTATATGTCTGATATTAATGCTCTCACGGCTTGTGAATCCTATCTAAAAGGAAAGATGACCGAAATTACCTTTAAGGGCTACGTGGATCGAGCCAAAGGGTTGTTGGATTTGATCCATACCGATGTGTACGGTCCGCTTATCATCACCATTAAACATGGACATACCTACTTTGTGAGGCCCGGGGCCGAAGAGGGCGGGGGGTGATCGCCGGTGCCATGAGGTGGCACGGACAATGAGCGGCTCCTGGCAGTCTTCTAGGTGGAGGGAACATGAATGATCCGTTCTTACACCGGAAGGAGAGGGATTCCGAGACTGTTCAATGTAATGGACTGTACAGTTGAAGATGGCTTAAAAGATTAGATTGGTACTACTCATATCACGAAGGTGCATCTTCTTTTCGGTAGCTCATCACATAAGAACTCCAAAGTTAAGCGTGCTTGACTTGGGGCAATTTTGAGATGGGTGACCTCCTGGGAAGTTTCCCAAGGTGCGTGTGAGTGAGGACATAAGCACGCTGGAAAGACCCGTCTTGATACAGTGAGGACAGTCGTCGAATCTGAAGCGTTACAGTTGGTATCAGAGCCGACCTCTCCGAGTACGGTGTGGTTCGGGGACGAACCAAGCGGAAGCTGGTGGGCATGTGAGGCCCGGGGCCGAAGAGGGCGGGGGGTGATCGCCGGTGCCATGAGGTGGCACGGACAATGAGCGGCTCCTGGCAGGCTTCTAGGTGGAGGGAACATGAATGAACCGTTCTTACACCGTAAGGAGAGGGATTCCGAGACTGTTCAATATAATGGACTGTACAGTTGAAGAGGGCTTAAAAGATTTGATTGGTACTACTCATATCACGAAGGTGCATCTTCTTTTCGGTAGCTCATCACATAAGAACTCCAAAGTTAAGCGTTCTTGACTTGGGGCAATTTTGGGATGGGTGACCTCCTGGGAAGTTTCTCAGGGTGCGTGTGAGTGAGGACATAAGCACGCTGGAAAGACCAGTCTTGATACAGTGAGGACAGACGTCGAATCTGAAGCGTTACATACTTCATCACCTTTACCGATGAATTTTCGAGGTATGAAATACAAATCTGAAGCCTTTGAAAGATTCAAAGAATTAAGAAGTGAAGTAGAGAAACAGTTGGGACGAAGCATCAAGGCACTTTGATCGGATTGAGGTGGTGAGTACATGAGTGCCGAGTTGCAAGAGTATCTTAGGGAGAATGGGATTCTTTCGCAGTGGACTCCGCCTGCTACACCACAGTTGAATGGTGTTTCAGACCGTCGTAGCCGGACTTTGATGGACATGGTTCGGTCTATGATGGGGTTCAAAGAGTTGCCGCCATCCTTTTGGGGATATGCGCTTGAGACAGCGGCACTGTTGTTGAACAATGTTCATTCGAAGGCAGTCGATAAGACACCATATGAGATATGGGTGGGTAAGCCTCCCAAATATTCTTATCTTAGAATATGGGGATTCCCTGCTTATGTGAAGCAGACAGTGGGAGATAAATTGGATAGTCGATCTATTTTATGTTACTTCGTGGGATATCAAAAGAATTTAGTTGGATACTATTTCTATCATCCCCAAGAAACAAATGTGTTTGTTTCTAGGAATGCAACCTTTTTGGAAAAAGAATTTCTATTGGATAGAAAATGAGAGATTACAGAACTCGAAGAGGTTCGAGAGACACCCACAATTCAAGAATCCACACCCGAATATCCAAGAGAGGAGATACAAGCTCCTAGAAGATCCGAGAGAGTCTCGAGACCACCTATGAGGTATGGTCTGCTTCTTGAAGAGGGCCATGATGAGCCTATCCATGGATTTGATCCGAGGACCTTGAAGGAAGCGTTATCTGATGCCGATTCATCCAAGTGGCTTGAAGAAATGAAATCTGAGATGTATTCCATGCATTTGAACCAAGTGTGGAACCTTGTGGATCCACCTGAGGGAACTGTTCCCATAGGGTGTGAATGGATTACAAGAGGAAACTTGGGGTGGATGGAAATGTATTGACTTTCAAAGCGCGATTGGTTGCAAAAGGATATACTCAAAGACAATGAGTTGACTTTGAGGAAACCTGTGAGACCCCGAGAATAAAATAGCTTTGATGGCATTTTGGTAAATAATTTGAAAAATATTACATTTATTTTGATGGCATTCATGTAAAGAAGTTGAAAAATAATGAATTAATTTTAAGGGCAAAATGGTAAATAGTGACGTATCTTTGTCATATGAAGCACAAATGATTTGAAATTTGGATATAACGTAGAAAACTCAAAGATAAATAGTTTCATGTTTTGAGTTTTGAAAATTTTGATTGTTTGACTGATCCGAAAGGATATACCGAAGTTAAAATGTTAAATAGTATATATTATATTATATTATATTATTATTATTAATATAATATTAAAAAATAAAAAAACTAAAGAAAAATCTTGAGGCGGTGGATTCATTTCGATTGAAATGAAATGAATCTCACTTGTCCTCCTTCAGATCGAGAAAGGCAGTGAGAGAGGAGAGAAGAAATAATAACGTTTTCGATTTTTATTTTCAATCGTACGATTTATCGGTTTATCTAATCGACGAACCGACTTTAGTTCTGGGATCGTTGACACGAGGTCTTCGATTTGAGGTATAAATTTTATGTTTTTGGTGATGTTTGAAATTCATCGATTTTTGGAATAAATCCGATAAATGGTTAAATCATACAAAAACTGAAGATTGTTGAATAATGTATGATTTTAACGAAGAAGAGATGATTATAGTGATGTTATTTTGAATTATTCCTAATTTATTATAATTAGAGAATTTTAATTGTTGGATTGAGATTGAAGAATTATTTGTCGGTTATATATGTAGTAGAATAACCGACAATAAACTCGTATTCGAAGTCGGAATAGAATTATGATATGATTAAACTTGGAGTATGTTAATGATTGGAATGAGTATGTTATTGATATAGATAAAGTATTATACTGATATCTTAAAGTTACATCAACTGGAACGAAGAATTGAGGTATGTTGCGACCGGGTAACATACGACAGGTATCTGTATGATATGATATATGTCGGATTGATTGGATTGATTGGAATGAGATTATGTGTTTATATGCCTATTTGTTAATTTGATGTGGCATACATGGCATTGAGATTGAGATATCGATGTATAAAATAAATGTTTTGTTAACACACATCATTTGATGCATACATCGATACATGACATGCACGTTGAGCTATGATCCTTGGATACCCTGATATGATTTGATTGGATTCTGGGGTTTGTGAACACAATTGCTATGCTGGTATTATATGACCCGTAACGCATGGACAATTGTGGCCCCGATGATTGGATATGAGATTTGGGATTTGATGGCGCTTTGTCGACGCTATCATATGAGTATCCCTTATTGAGGCCGGTGTGCCAGCTCGAGCATTGATTTGATAGCGATTCGTTTGATTCTGACATGTGCTCAGTGGATGGACATTTGACCTGATACCTCCACGACATACATGCACTGCGTACCATATATCATTGTTTAGATATCTGTGGTATATATGATTGGTTGTTCCATACGGAGCTTTGCTCACCCCCAAGAGGGGCTGTTGTTGTCTTTGTGTGTGGACAATGGCAGGTACTCCAGGATATCAGGAGACCGGAGAGGGTACTTCTGAAGGGAGCCACAGCTTGGGCTGATGTGGGGACCCGGACGCTAATTCATTCCTTAATCGTCTTTAGGAATATTTTAAACAATTATAATAAACAGGGTCTATTTTTTTTTTAAAATACAAAGCGGAAATGTAATGTAATTAAATTCAAATTACATATTAAACATAACATACAATTACTGTATAATCTACAATAATTCAACTAGGTTCAACTACATATCAGTACTGAATCCTAAGTTGCTTCTGAAGCCCGGATCTCCACGCTATCTAGTCCAGCCTCGTTCTCTTCTTGACCCTGATCCTATCCCACCTGTTGCCATGCACACATACAAACAAGACAACAATCGGATAATTCCGGTGAGAATTATATTCTCAGTATAAACCATGTATACATGCAATCATAAAAACAATATAAAAGCATGTAACAGATATTCCTAACATGTATCAAAATTAGAACATGAATCAATACCATACTAAATCATATTCTAAATATGTACCCTGATCAGGAACATAATCAATATAAAGAATAACTCATATTCTAAACATGTACCAATATCAGGAACATCAAGGGACATGAACCATATTCAGGAACATAAATCAACATCAATAAATATAAATCAATATAACTGTCACTCAGCCTCGTGACTCTACGTTTTAGACTAGACTCAATCCTAGCCTAGGGATCACGATTTCCAGATGTGGTGTTCCTATATCGAATTCCGTAATAGAAGGAACAGTGATTCTATTTACTCGATATAACCAAATATGGTGTTCCTATATCGAATTCCGTAATAGAAGAAATTCCAATTCTATTTACTCGATATAACCAAACATCCGGTGTCCTGACCTAACCGTCATGGACTGTAGCTCTATCGCTAAGATCCTATCTTGAGACATCGTGCAATGTGCCCGTGGCGATCCCACCACTATCAGGCACTTCCGTCCCAAGATTTCTACACTATTCTGTGACATTGTGCAATGTACCCGTGGCGATCCCGCCACTATCAGGCACTTCTGTCACAAGATCATTTGACTAATACCTGCTATCTATAAATTAAGAAAACAAGAATTTTCAATACATTCATTGCAATTATCTATGCAATAAAATAAAGTATGTGATTTAGCGAAACTCGAGCCAAACCTCACTCGAGTTGTGCAATTCCAAATCAACATTAATTTATACATGTATCTTCTCGCTCAGAAGAAGAAGAAGTCCCGAATCTTCCTCGGTCCATTCCCAATCTGGTAATAACAATCGAATAGGTATAATATCAATACACAACTCAATTCAATACCTGCTCGGATTCAAAAACATACGGTCGGATTGAAATAAAAAGGCGTAAGGATTTTCACGAAGCTTCCTCGGCCCTCTCTCTTTCTTCGTTTCTTCTTATTCTGAATTGAATTCATATAATACATATATATATATATATATATATATATATATATATATATATATATATATATATATATATATATATATATACAGACATCGCATGCCAACCAAGTGGCACCCTTACGTTTTGCATGTCTGAGGCATATGCGCGCGCCCAAGTTCTGCGCATATGCGCCGGCATTCTATCCAAATGTTGCTACAGGAGTGCTTGAGCATATGCGCGCAAATCGTCGCGCATATGCGCGAGACTTACTGTCTCGAGCACAAATCCTCTCGCGCAGATGCGCGCCGGAAGTCGCTCAGATGAGTCACCTTCTCTGCCCTGCTCGCGCATGTGCGCCGTTCACGTCGCGCATATGCGTCGAGCACTCGGGACTTCCCTTTGGCTACTGGACACCTCGCGCATATGCGCGCCCACACGCCGCGCATATGCGCGGGGTCTTCTTTCCACTCCACGCATGGCTCACGCATCTCGTCGCGCATGTGCGCGTATGGCCTTTCCTTTGCACATAATTCGCGTCTGTTCTCGTCTTTCCCGGTCCACTCCGTTCCGTCTAGAATCACTTCAATTAATCAAGAAATCATCCCAGATTAATCTCCAATTACGGTTTGAAAGAGGCCGGGATTGAAGTCACTTGGGATGTCTTCAAGGCCCAGTTTTTGGAGTAGTATTCCCCTCCTTCCTATTATACTGCTCAGGAGAATGAATTCAATAATCTGCAGCAGGGAACGATGTCTGTTGCAGAGTATGCTTCGAAGTTTTCCACTCTGTTGAATTATGCACCTCACGTAGCTGGGAATGCGAGGGCAAAATATAACAGGTTTGTAAATGGTTTACATCTTGCTTTATATACATATGTTGTTTCTGGATTGCCTACCAGCTACGCAGAGGCAGTGGAACGCGCCAAGGCAGCCGAGGCTGTACTTTGGAGAGGAGGTCCACAGTATACTCCTTCACCTCCGGTGTCAGCTCAGCAGTCTACTTTGCGACCGAGGGGTAAGAAGTTCAAGAAGACTGGCTCTGTTACTTCGTCTTCTTCGAGTTATAGTGGATCACGGCGAGGGAGTCCTGTGATTGCTCCCTACTATAGCCATTGTGGAGGCAAACATACTATCGAACAGTGTCGAGGTATGTTTGGTACTTGTTATCAATGTGGGCAGGAAGGTCATTTCTCTCGAGTATGTCCGAACAGGAGTACGACTTCTGCTCAACCCCAGCCAGGATCTAGAGGTGGCCCTAGTATGACGAGACCTGCTGTTCCTGTTCCTTCTTTTCAGCAGTTGAATGTCCCACGATATCGAGGACCGGGTGGTCAGAGTGCCCAAGTTCCTCCTCAAGTAATAGTGTACGCCATGACTGAGGATCAGGCGAGAGAAGCTCCTGGTGGCGTGATTACAGGTATTTGCACGCTTTGCGATTATCCAGCACATGTTTTATTTGATACAGTAGCATCTCATTCATTCATATCTCATGCATTTGTTGCATCTCACGATATCGAGTGTACCCCGTTGTATGATACTTTGTCGATAGCCACGCCAGCAGGGAAGATTATTTTGTCTGAGAAAGTTGTGCATAATTGTGTATTGACATATGAGGATAATGTGGTATTTCTGAATTTGATTGTCCTCCCAATGCACTACTTTGATTTTATTGTTGGCATGGATATCTTGATGACAAATCGAGCTACTGTTGATTGTTGTCATGGAGTAGTTCGATTTCGACCGATTGATGGACCCAAGTGGAATTTTTATGGCAAGGGTTCCCAAGCCAAAATTCAATTGGTATCTTCCTTGGAAATGTCCCGATTGTTGACTAGCGGATATGAGGGTTATCTTATCTACGCTATTGATATTTCGAGGAAGGAGTCTTCTTTATCAGAGATTCCTGTTGCGAAAGAATTCTCGGATGTATTTCCCGATGAGATTCCTGATTTTCTTCCTCATCGAGAAGTTGAGTTTAGTATTGATCTTGTACCGAGGACTACACCTATTTCGAAAGCTCCTTATCGCATGGCACCATTGGAATTGAAATAACTGAAAGAACAATTACAGGATCTTCTCGATAAGGGATATATTCGACCGAGTGTATCGCCTTGGGGAGCTCCAGTTTTATTTGTTCGGAAGAAAGATGGTACGATGCGAATGTGTATCGACTATAGGCAATTGAATCGGGCTACTGTGAAAAACAAAGACGCACGTCCTCATATTGATGCTTTGTTTGATCAGCTTCAGGGTACTTCTGTTTACTCGAAGATTGATCTTCGTTCTGGGTATCATCAAGTACGAGTTCGAGACGAAGATGTTCGAAAATAGCTAAACCGATTACTCAACTGACACAGAAGAATCAGCGATTCATTTGGTCAGATGAATGTGAAGATAGTTTTCTTGAATTGAAGACGAGATTGACCACAACACCTGTGCTTACTATTCCTTCAGGTACCGGATGATTTGTGGTGTGTACAGATGCGTCTGGTAAAGGTTTGGGCTGTGTTCTGATGCAACATGACAAGGTGTTTGCTTATGCATCTCGTCAATTGAAATATCATGAAACACGTTATCTTTTTCATGATCTCGAATTGACTGTCATTGTGTTTGCTTTGAATATTTGGCGCCATTACTTGTACGGAGAAAAGTTTGTCATCTATTCGGACCATAAAAGACTGAAATATCTCTTTTCTTAATCTGATTTGAATATGAGGCAACACAGGTGGATGGATCTCTTGAAGGATTTTGATTGTGAGATTCAATATCACCCTGAATCGGTGAATGTTACTGCGGATGCCCTAAGCCGGAAAGTTTATGATTATGTTCTAGCTTCTTTTTATGTCGCCAAAGTACACGAGGATATATGTACTTTTGGCTGGACTTTTCACTCGAATTGGAATTCTGTCACTGTTTCAGCATTGCAAATTGAGCCGAACTTGATATCGAAAATTCGAAAGGCCCAACGAAGCGATGCTCAGATCCAAAAGTCGAAAGAACTTGTATCTGCAGGACATCAGTCTGGATTTCAGATTTCTTCTGATGGTTCTTTACGACTTAATGGTCGGCTGGTAGTTCCTGATGATTCTGATTTGAAATATGCCCTTCTTCGAGAAGCACATTGTAGCAAATACAGTATTCACCCTGAAGGCCGAAAGATGTATTTGACATTGAGACCTCAATTCTGGTGGAGACGTATGAAGAAGGACATCGCTGAATTTATTTCGCAATGTCTTGTCTTCCGGCAAGTGAAAGCCGAGAGAATGAAACCTGGAGGATTACTCCATAGTCTCGAAATCCCAAAATGGAATTGGGAACATATTGCTATGGATTTTGTGACTCATTTACCTCGTTCGCCCAAGGGCTGTGATGCTATTTGGGTCATTATTGATCGGCTTTCGAAATCTACCCATTTTATTTCGTATGAGCGGACTTATCCTTATAAGAGAATGGCCCATTTATACATTGAGAATGTTGTGAGATTGCATGGTGTACCAGTCTCGATTGTATCTGATCGTGATCCCAGATTTGCTTCTAAATTCTGGGATAGTTTTCAAGGAGCGATGGCTACGCGTTTGGCTATGAGTACTGCTTATCATCCTCAAACTGATGGCCAGACCAAGCATACGATTCAAACGTTGGAAGATATGTTGCGTGTTGTTGTGATGGTTTTCAGAATGGGATGTCAAACGTTGAATTTTCTTATAATAATAGCTTTCAGACGAGTATCGGTATGGCACCGTTTGAAGCTCTATATGAAAGACGATGTAGATCACCGTTATTCTGGGATGAGATTGGTTAAAAACAATTGACTAGACCTGAAATGATACAGGAAATGAATGATAAGGTTCAGTTGATTCGGCAGCAAATGAAAGCTGCTCAGGATCTTCAAACGAGTTATGCGAATGAACGAAGACGACCCTTGGAATTCCAGAAAGGTTATAAAGTGTTTTTGAAAATATCTCCCTTTAGAAGCACTATTCGATTTGGTATGCGGGGAATGTTATCTCCTCGATATGTTGGTTCATACGAGATTCTCGATCGAGTTGGTGATCTTGCGTATCGATTGGCATTGCCACCAGCTCTATCCGCTATTCACGATGTGTTTCATGTTTCTATGTTGAGGAAATATGAACCGGATCCATCACATGTACTTGCACCTGACGAGGTTGAACTTGATCCTTCTCTTTCTTATGTCGAACAACCTGTTCGTATTATGGATCGAAAGGAGAAGATATTGCGTAATAAATCGATCCCTTTAGTTCGAGTGCAATGGACACGATATGGTGTTGAAGAATCGACGTGGGAGTTGGAAAACAAAATGCGAGACTCGTATCCGCATTTGTTTGATTCCATGTCATCTATTCCATTGTACTCAATGTATACTGATCATTTTACAGATTTTAGTTTTGATATGTACTATAACTGGTGACAAATATATGTTTGCCAATGTTATGTTTATAGAGATGTTCGAGATTTCGAGGACGAAATCTTTTAAGTTGGGGAGAAATGTGAGACCCCGAGAATAAAATAGCTTTGATGGTATTTTGGTAATTAAGTTGAAAACTATTACATTTATTTTGATGGCATTCTTGTAAATAAGTTGAAAAATAATGAATTAATTTTAAGGACAAAATGGTAAATAGTGACGTATCTTTGTCATATGAAGCCCAAATGATTTGAAATTTGGATATAACGTAGAAAACTCAAAGATAGAAAAGTTTCATGTTTTGAGTTTTGGAAAATTTGATTGTTTGACTGATCCGAAAGGATATACCGAAGTTAAAATGTTAAATAGTATATATTATACCACGTATCAGATTCCTCTTTTGATTCCAAGCCTCAGATGGTATCAGAGCCATGGAAATAGTCTGGTTAATAATTTAGCACTTTTATTCAAATGAATATTTTCAGTATGAAAGAAACTTTTCATAACTGTTTAAATGAAGAATATGATTTACCTGGAAATTTAGATTTATTGAATAAATGGACTATTCCTAAGATAGAATCTAAAATGATCTATAAATTAGGAACTTTAGAAAAAAATGGTTTTAAAAAATTAGTTAAAACTACAGAATCATCAGTACTTCTTCATAATGAAGAAATGGTTATTAGATTGTTAAACAATAAAGATATTATGCCTTATAGGAAAAATTACAAATTTGTTCATATATGTTTAATTCAAATTGCTTTTAGACCTTTAACTTTAGAAGGTTTATTAGAAAGCTTCATAGGAGCTTTAAGAGATGGTAGAAATTTGAATTGGAAACAATCCCTTATGGGAATAATACAATCTAGTCTGGTACATGGTCCAGTATATTTTGATGTTTATCCTAATTTATCTTTATCTTTGTCTGATATTAATATATTAGATTCTTTAACATTAAATGTTAAAACTCATGGTTATAATTATACTCCTGGCACAGAAGTAATATGTATTTGTTATCGTATTTATTATAAACCATTATTTACACTGAATCCTATGTGTAAAAGAATTGATAAAAAATTAAATGAAAATATTCTAATAGAAACTAATTTTAATAGATCTAATATTACAACCCGTAGATCTATTAAATGGGAAGAAATTGAATTTTCAGAAAACTGGATAATTTGTAAGGCTCAAGAATTATCAACTGGCATTGATGCTAAACTCGTAGAGGTAAGAATGCATGACGTTTAAATGAGATTTTTGAAGGAATGGCCGAAGTTACACTGCACCTGCAGTGCTAAGAATACCGCACCCGCGGTGCATTGAGGAGAAATTGGGAGATTTTGCGAAGCAACACCGCACCCGCGGTGCGTGCAAGACCGCACCCGCGGTGTTGAGACCGCACCCGCGGTGATGCAAGCGCCGCACCCGCGGTGATCGAAATTCAGAAAATGCATGGGCTGCCGAGAGCTTCGCGCACCCGCGCCCTTATACTGCCGCACCCGCGGTAATGCGTGTCATGTGACAAACATGAACACTCGTCCCTTTGCATGCAATATAGATTATGTGTCTTCATTTCCTTGCATTGCATCTTCTGAGAGCCGAGGGAATTCAAGGAGGAAGCTTTCACTTCTTTTGATCTTCAACTTGAGAGTTTGCATGATTTAGCCATCCGAATTTAGTTCCGACTTCGGTTTTAAGCTCTTCTCGTTATTAGCTACAAGGTGATGTAAGATTTATACAATTTCTGCATGTTTAAAGTTTGAGATGTTGTGGAAATTGTGATATGATATATAAAATGTGTTCTTGATATGGTGCACATGATAGAAATGCAATCGGAATGATTTTCAGATATCGTATGAACTTGCTTCGAATTTCCAGCATGTAATGTAGCGAAATTGTGCAGATTTCAGTATACATATTGTGTTGGATGAGATTATGAGTTAGTGTAGCTGATTTTGATATTATTATGTTGAGATTGGATTGAGCGGTATCGAAGAATTATGCCGTTACGCCGTCAAATTGTATTGAAACCGATTTCAGCTTTGTATATTGAGTTTCTTGAGATGTATATTGATAGAGTACACATTGGTTATGCCATTTCAGATTGATAGTGGTTATCGTGAACTCAAGACTTCGACTACGACACAGACAGTGCGAAAAGAAAGGTATAATTCATGTGGTCACGGGATTGCACAACTCGATTCAGACTTGATACGAGTTTCCCTAAATCACATACTAGATTGTTATTACATTGATTATGTAATGCTTTGTTTATTGATTTATATTCGAGTCCTGAGATAGGAGATATTGGCAGATTTGCCAAAACTAGACGTTTCAGTGTATCGTCGCATAGGAGCAGATTTGCTATATGTGTAGATCCTCGATACAGAGTTGACCGAAGTCTAGGAATAAGACGTACCGTTGCCCCGAGTGGTTGGGTAGGTGACAGACCGTCTTATTCACACCGGGATCCCTAGATTAGAAAAGAGTCGAGTCAAGATTTAAATGTTGAATACAGATTTGTATTCTTTTACATGTTTAGATTTCATTCATGTTACTTGATTTATGCTATGCATTTGTACATGATTTATGACATTGCATGCATCCATGTTTTATACTGGGATATGTTCTCACCGGAGTTATCCGGCTGTTGTCGTGTCTGTATGTGTGCATGGCAACAGGTGGGGCAGGACCAGGGTCACGACGAGGATGAGAGAGTTGATAGCGTGGTGATGCCGGGTGTAGCAGAAGACTTTTTATGTTGTACTAGTAGTTTTATGTTGATACTAGAAATGTTATGTTGTTTTTGTAACATGTATAACAAGTAAGGCTACTAGATCACGACATGTAATAATTGTTGACCGATGTTTGTTTTAATTAAAAATGAGACGCTTTATGTTAACATTCGATTTAATGTTAGAAAGCGAAAATTTGACCCGCCATTTTTAATAAAGCTCCAGTTTTCCCAGATAGAATTGAGTTAGAGCCCGGGTCCCCACAACAGGTGGTATCAGAGCAGTAGGTTCTGTAGACTGAGATAGAATAGAATGAGCGGGGTAGATCGAGTCATCTTCCTTGCTTTTGGGATGCTAGCATGGTTTATTGCTTTCCCTATTATATGTTGTTGTATTATCAGAATTGATTTACAGCATTTCAAGCCTGAATCAGAACCGATTCTCGATCAGAGGTATATGATCAGAGGAGGGCTGAGACAGATTATATTGATTGTGTACTAATCAGTTGGATAATCAGATTTATGCCGCCTAGACGAGTGCCACAGCCAGAGCAGGGTAGCACATCAGGTGCACAGATGGACGTCACCGCTACACCGATGGAGACTTTATTGAAGAGATTTCAGTCTTTCCATCCGCCTACCCTGAAGGGCACCGAGAGTGCAGTAGAGTGCGAGAGCTGGCTGGATGATATCGAGATGTTGTTTGAGTCTTTGGCATATACTGATGAGCGACGTGTGAAGCTGATAGGGCATCAGATGCAGGAGGTTGCCAAGAGCTGGTGGTTGACGACGAAGAGAGCCTTGGAGCACCGAGGCATTGACATCACGTGGAAAGTCTTCAAAGATGAGTTCTATCAGCGCTTCTTCCCCGTCTCCTACCGGAAAGATAAGGGAGCTGAATTTGCGAATCTGAAGCAGGGACAGTGGAACATCGAGGAATATGTTGCTAAATTTTCTGCATTGCTACGATTTGCACCTCATGTGGCCGGAAACGACGAGGCAGTGGCCGATCAGTTCATCAACGGATTGAATCCGGATGTCTTTACTTTGGTGAACACGAGACGGCCTAACACTTTTTCAGAGGCACTGAACAGAGCTAAGGGAGCAGAGGCTGGCTTGATCAGGCAGCGAGGGGCTTCCTACGGTGTTCAGGGGCAGAGACCGCCACAGTCCACGACCGTACAGTTTCCACCACCTCCTCCTCGTTTCGATAGTGGAGCTGGTGGTAGTGGCAAGAAGGAATTTCTGAAGGCTAAGGGCAAACAATTTAAGAAATCCGGGAGCAGTTCATCGAGTTCGGGTGGATCTCGACAGAGAGGTCAGGGGTCAGATTATAGTGGCGCATACTGTGGTTCATGCGGAGGGCGACATGCGACGGAGCAGTGTCAAGGAGTTCTGGGACGCTGCAACATCTGTAGGCAACAGGGACATTTCGCCAGAGTTTGTCCCCAGAGAGGTGCACAACGATTCCAGAGCACAGGATCATCAGCACCAGCGCCACAGATGGAGAGACAGGCATCCTCTGTACACTCCTTTCAGCCACCCTCTACACAGACCCAGCAGAGGCCAGGAGGTAGTCAGACGGTGAGTCAGCCTCCTCGACAGCAGGCACGTGTCTTTGCCCTGACAGAGGAGCAGGCGCAGGAGGCGCCAGATGACGTCATTGCAGGTAATTGTTTCCTTTGTGGTTATCCTGCATATGTGTTGATAGACACAGGGGCATCACATACATTCATATCTGAACATTTTGCATTGAAACATGCATTGCCTGTTGAGTCGATGTCGACAGTAGTGTCTATAGCTTCTCCGTTGGGAAGTGGCTTGATATCTGTGACTACTGTTAGACACTGTATGCTTCAGTTTGAGGGGCATGAGATCGATCTTGATTGTGTAGTACTTGGTTTGGCTGATTTTGATTGCATAGTTGGCATAGATATGTTGACCAGGTACCGGGCCACGGTAGATTGTTTCCACAAAATTGTCAGATTCAGACCCGAAATGACAGAGGAGTGGAAATTCTACGGCAAGGGTTCCAGATCTCGGATTCCCTTAGTATCTGCTCTGACTATGAGTAGATTGCTTCAGAGAGGAGCAGAGGGCTTTCTCGTATATTCAGTAGATCTACTGAAGACGAGCCTAGCATTGGCAGATCCGCCAGTGGTTTGCGAGTTTGCAGACGTATTCCCAGAAGAGATTCCAGGGTTGCCTCCGGTTCGAGAGGTTGATTTCAGCATTGATCTTGTGCCAGGCAGTGTTCCTATTTCGAGAGCTCCGTATAGGATGGCACCGATAGAGCTGAAAGAGTTGAAAGCACAGTTGGAGGATCTTCTGTCCAAGGGATATATCAGACCTAGTGTATCTCCTTGGGGTGCTCCGGTGCTTTTTGTTAGAAAGAAAGATGGTTCGATGCGACTGTGCATTGATTATAGACAGTTGAATAAGGCGACCGTGAAGAACAAGTATCCGTTGCCTCGTATCGACGATCTATTTGATCAGCTACAGGGATCTTCTGTATATTCGAAGATTGATTTGAGATCAGGGTATCATCAACTCAAAGTTAGGGATGTTGATATTCCGAAGACTGCATTCCGAACCAGGTATGGACACTACGAGTTTGTTGTTATGCCTTTCGGTTTGACGAATGCACCAGCGGTGTTTATGAGTTTGATGAACCGCATTTTTCAGATATATTTAGATGATTTTGTGATTGTGTTTATTGACGACATTTTGGTGTATTCGAAGAGTTTGACTGAGCATGCAGATCATCTGAGAATCGTATTGAAGACTTTGAGGAATGAGCAGTTGTATGCCAAACTGTCCAAGTGTGAATTCTGGTTGCGACAGGTGGTCTTTTTGGGTCACATTATATCTGGAGATGGCATTGCAGTAGATCCGAGTAAAGTTGAGGCTGTGATCAGTTGGCCGAGACCGACTTCTGTGCCAGAGATACGCAGTTTCATGGGTCTAGCCGGGTATTATCGACGTTTTATCCGAGACTTCTCCAGTATAGCGAAGCCGATTACTCAGTTGACACAGAAGAATATGCCATTTGTGTGGTCAGAAGAGTGTGAGAGCAGTTTTGTAGAGCTGAAGAAGAGGCTGACTAGTGCGCCTGTCTTGACGATTCCTACTGGTACAGGTGAGTTCGTTGTATATTGTGATGCATCTCACAGAGGACTTGGATGTGTTCTTATGCAGCGAGGGCACGTGATAGCGTACGCCTCTAGACAACTGAAGCCGCACGAGACTCGTTATCCGATTCATGATCTTGAATTGGCGGCGATTGTCTTTGCTTTGAAGATCTGGCGTCATTATCTGTATGGCGAGAAAATTGAGATCTATTCCGATCATAAGAGCCTAAAATATCTCTTTTCTCAGTCAGAGTTGAACATGAGGCAGCGACGATGGCTTGATCTGCTGAAAGATTTTGATTGCGAGATCAAATACCATCCAGGGAAGTCGAATGCAGCGGCAGACGCCTTGAGTCGAAAGGTATGTTCTTTGTCCTTGTCGACTGTAGGTGTATCGAGTTTAGTAGAAGATTGTTGCTTGTCTGGATTGACATTTGATACAGAGAGTAGACCGTTGCGACTTGCTGCGATTCAGATTGAGCCAGATCTGATTTTGAGGGTCAAAGAAGCACAGAGAACTGATCCAAATGTACAGAGATCGATTGATATGGTCAGAGCTGGTCATATCTCAGAATATCAGTTTAGAGATTCTATTCTGTATGTGAATAACCGTCTAGTGGTGCCAGATGTTTCAGATTTGCGACGACAGATTATGTCAGAGGCACACTGTAGTCGGTTCAGTATTCACCCTGGTGGCAGGAAGATGTACAATGACTTGAAGACACAATTCTGGTGGAAGCAAATGAAGACAGATATCGCAGAATTCGTGTCTAGATGTCTGAATTGCCAACAGGTGAAGGCAGAGAGGAAGAAGCCCGGAGGTTTACTTCAGAGTTTGTCTGTTCCTGAATGGAAATGGGACCACATTTCCATGGACTTTGTGACGAAGTTACCTCGATCATCCCGTGGCTGTGATTCGATTTGGGTCATCATTGACAGATTGACCAAATCTGCCTGTTTTATTCCGTACAGAATGACATATCGACACGATCAGATGGCAGAGTTATATGTCAGAGAGATCGTCAGATTGCATGGAGTGCCGAAGTCGATTGTATCAGATCGTGATCCACGATTCACTTCTCACTTTTGGCACAGCTTGCAGCAGGCTTTAGGTACGACTTTACACCTAAGCACTGCTTATCATCCCCAGACAGACGGACAGTCAGAGCGGACTATCCAGACTTTAGAGGACATGCTGAGAGCTGTAGTACTAGACTTTGGTACTAGCTGGCAAGATTCATTGCCGTTGTGTGAGTTTTCATACAACAACAGCTATCAGACGAGCATAGAGATGGCACCGTTCGAAGCTTTGTATGGCAAGAAGTGCAGATCTCCGTTGTACTGGGATGATATTTCTGAGGTACCAGAGTTGGGGCCTGATATGATACGTGAGATGACCGAGAAAGTGAAGATCATTCAGAAGAGAATGAAGACGGCACAGGATAGGCAAGCGAAATACGCCAATATCAGACGCAGACCGTTAGTATTTGAGCAGGGAGACAGAGTATTTTTGAAGATTTCACCTTTCAGAGGCGTTGTCAGATTTGGCAAGCGTGGAAAGTTGTCTCCTAGATACGTCGGTCCGTATGAGATCCTTGAGAAGATTGGCGATCGAGCGTACAGACTTGCTCTTCCTCCTTCATTATCCGGCATTCACGATGTTTTTCACGTGTCGATGTTGCGCAGATATATGCCAGATGATTCTCATGTCATTCAACCTGACGAAGCCGAGTTAGATCAGACTTTGAGCTACGTCGAGCAACCGATACAGGTTTTGGATCGGAAAGAAAAGAAGCTCAGAACGAAGACCATTCCGCTTGTGAAAATTCAGTGGAGTCGTCATGGCATCGAGGAAGCAACTTGGGAAACAGAGTCTGAGATGAGACAGAGACATCCCGAGTTATTCTTATGATGTGAGTCTTTCTTCCCATTGTGACTTTACAATTTTGTATACACCTGCATGATTATTTGCTTATGAGTTCGAGGACGAACTCTTGTCTAAGAGGGGGAGAAATGTAAGGCTCAAGAATTATCAACTGGCATTGATGCTAAACTCGTAGAGGTAAGAATGCATGACGTTTAAATGAGATTTTTGAAGGAATGGCCGAAGTTACACTGCACCTGCAGTGCTAAGAATACCGCACCCACGGTGCATTGAGGAGAAATTGGGAGATTTTGCGAAGCAACACCGCACCCGCGGTGCGTGCAAGACCGCACCCGCGGTGTTGAGACCGCACCCGCGGTGATGCAAGCGCCGCACCCGCGGTGATCGAAATTCAGAAAATGCATGGGCTGCCGAGAGCTTCGCGCACCCGCGCCCTTATACTGCCGCACCCGCGGTAATGCGTGTCATGTGACAAACATGAACACTCGTCCCTTTGCATGCAATATAGATTATGTGTCTTCATTTCCTTGCATTGCATCTTCTGAGAGCCGAGGGAATTCAAGGAGGAAGCTTTCACTTCTTTTGATCTTCAACTTGAGAGTTTGCATGATTTAGCCATCCGAATTTAGTTCCGACTTCGGTTTTAAGCTCTTCTCGTTATTAGCTACAAGGTGATGTAAGATTTATACAATTTCTGCATGTTTAAAGTTTGAGATGTTGGGGAAATTGTGATATGATATATAAAATGTGTTCTTGATATGGTGCACATGATAGAAATGCAATCGGAATGATTTTCAGATATCGTATGAACTTGCTTCGAATTTCCAGCATGTAATGTAGCGAAATTGTGCAGATTTCAGTATACATATTGTGTTGGATGAGATTATGAGTTAGTGTAGCTGATTTTGATATTATTATGTTGAGATTGGATTGAGCGGTATCGAAGAATTATGCCGTTACGCCGTCAAATTGTATTGAAACCGATTTCAGCTTTGTATATTGAGTTTCTTGAGATGTATATTGATAGAGTACACATTGGTTATGCCATTTCAGATTGATAGTGGTTATCGTGAACTCAAGACTTCGACTACGACACAGACAGTGCGAAAAGAAAGGTATAATTCATGTGGTCACGGGATTGCACAACTCGATTCAGACTTGATACGAGTTTCCCTAAATCACATACTAGATTGTTATTACATTGATTATGTAATGCTTTGTTTATTGATTTATATTCGAGTCCTGAGATAGGAGATATTGGCAGATTTGCCAAAACTAGACGTTTCGGTGTATCGTCGCATAGGAGCAGATTTGCTATATGTGTAGATCCTCGATACAGAGTTGACCGAAGTCTAGGAATAAGACGTACCGTTGCCCCGAGTGGTTGGGTAGGTGACAGACCGTCTTATTCACACCGGGATCCCTAGATTAGAAAAGAGTCGAGTCAAGATTTAAATGTTGAATATAGATTTGTATTCTTTTACATGTTTAGATTTCATTCATGTTACTTGATTTATGCTATGCATTTGTACATGATTTATGACATTGCATGCATCCATGTTTTATACTGGGATATGTTCTCACCGGAGTTATCCGGCTGTTGTCGTGTCTGTATGTGTGCATGGCAACAGGTGGGGCAGGACCAGGGTCACGACGAGGATGAGAGAGTTGATAGCGTGGTGATGCCGGGTGTAGCAGAAGACTTTTTATGTTGTACTAGTAGTTTTATGTTGATACTAGAAATGTTATGTTGTTTTTGTAACATGTATAACAAGTAAGGCTACTAGATCACGACATGTAATAATTGTTGACCGATGTTTGTTTTAATTAAAAATGAGACGCTTTATGTTAACATTCGATTTAATGTTAGAAAGCGAAAATTTGACCCGCCATTTTTAATAAAGCTCCAGTTTTCCCAGATAGAATTGAGTTAGAGCCCGGGTCCCCACAACAGGTGGTATCAGAGCAGTAGGTTCTGTAGACTGAGATAGAATAGAATGAGCGGGGTAGATCGAGTCATCTTCCTTGCTTTTGGGATGCTAGCATGGTTTATTGCTTTCCCTATTATATGTTGTTGTATTATCAGAATTGATTTACAGCATTTCAAGCCTGAATCAGAACCGATTCTCGATCAGAGGTATATGATCAGAGGAGGGCTGAGACAGATGATATTGATTGTGTACTAATCAGTTGGATAATCAGATTTATGCCGCCTAGACGAGTGCCACAGCCAGAGCAGGGTAGCACATCAGGTGCACAGATGGACGTCACCGCTACACCGATGGAGACTTTATTGAAGAGATTTCAGTCTTTCCATCCGCCTACCCTGAAGGGCACCGAGAGTGCAGTAGAGTGCGAGAGCTGGCTGGATGATATCGAGATGTTGTTTGAGTCTTTGGCATATACTGATGAGCGACGTGTGAAGCTGATAGGGCATCAGATGCAGGAGGTTGCCAAGAGCTGGTGGTTGACGACGAAGAGAGCCTTGGAGCACCGAGGCATTGACATCACGTGGAAAGTCTTCAAAGATGAGTTCTATCAGCGCTTCTTCCCCGTCTCCTACCGGAAAGATAAGGGAGCTGAATTTGCGAATCTGAAGCAGGGACAGTGGAACATCGAGGAATATGTTGCTAAATTTTCTGCATTGCTACGATTTGCACCTCATGTGGCCGGAAACGACGAGGCAGTGGCCGATCAGTTCATCAACGGATTGAATCCGGATGTCTTTACTTTGGTGAACACGAGACGGCCTAACACTTTTTCAGAGGCACTGAACAGAGCTAAGGGAGCAGAGGCTGGCTTGATCAGGCAGCGAGGGGCTTCCTACGGTGTTCAGGGGCAGAGACCGCCACAGTCCACGACCGTACAGTTTCCACCACCTCCTCCTCGTTTCGATAGTGGAGCTGGTGGTAGTGGCAAGAAGGAATTTCTGAAGGCTAAGGGCAAACAATTTAAGAAATCCGGGAGCAGTTCATCGAGTTCGGGTGGATCTCGACAGAGAGGTCAGGGGTCAGATTATAGTGGCGCATACTGTGGTTCATGCGGAGGGCGACATGCGACGGAGCAGTGTCAAGGAGTTCTGGGACGCTGCAACATCTGTAGGCAACAGGGACATTTCGCCAGAGTTTGTCCCCAGAGAGGTGCACAACGATTCCAGAGCACAGGATCATCAGCACCAGCGCCACAGATGGAGAGACAGGCATCCTCTGTACACTCCTTTCAGCCACCCTCTACACAGACCCAGCAGAGGCCAGGAGGTAGTCAGACGGTGAGTCAGCCTCCTCGACAGCAGGCACGTGTCTTTGCCCTGACAGAGGAGCAGGCGCAGGAGGCGCCAGATGACGTCATTGCAGGTAATTGTTTCCTTTGTGGTTATCCTGCATATGTGTTGATAGACACAGGGGCATCACATACATTCATATCTGAACATTTTGCATTGAAACATGCATTGCCTGTTGAGTCGATGTCGACAGTAGTGTCTATAGCTTCTCCGTTGGGAAGTGGCTTGATATCTGTGACTACTGTTAGACACTGTATGCTTCAGTTTGAGGGGCATGAGATCGATCTTGATTGTGTAGTACTTGGTTTGGCTGATTTTGATTGCATAGTTGGCATAGATATGTTGACCAGGTACCGGGCCACGGTAGATTGTTTCCACAAAATTGTCAGATTCAGACCCGAAATGACAGAGGAGTGGAAATTCTACGACAAGGGTTCCAGATCTCGGATTCCCTTAGTATCTGCTCTGACTATGAGTAGATTGCTTCAGAGAGGAGCAGAGGGCTTTCTCGTATATTCAGTAGATCTACTGAAGACGAGCCTAGCATTGGCAGATCCGCCAGTGGTTTGCGAGTTTGCAGACGTATTCCCAGAAGAGATTCCAGGGTTGCCTCCGGTTCGAGAGGTTGATTTCAGCATTGATCTTGTGCCAGGCAGTGTTCCTATTTCGAGAGCTCCGTATAGGATGGCACCGATAGAGCTGAAAGAGTTGAAAGCACAGTTGGAGGATCTTCTGTCCAAGGGATATATCAGACCTAGTGTATCTCCTTGGGGTGCTCCGGTGCTTTTTGTTAGAAAGAAAGATGGTTCGATGCGACTGTGCATTGATTATAGACAGTTGAATAAGGCGACCGTGAAGAACAAGTATCCGTTGCCTCGTATCGACGATCTATTTGATCAGCTACAGGGATCTTCTGTATATTCGAAGATTGATTTGAGATCAGGGTATCATCAACTCAAAGTTAGGGATGTTGATATTCCGAAGACTGCATTCCGAACCAGGTATGGACACTACGAGTTTGTTGTTATGCCTTTCGGTTTGACGAATGCACCAGCGGTGTTTATGAGTTTGATGAACCGCATTTTTCAGAGATATTTAGATGATTTTGTGATTGTGTTTATTGACGACATTTTGGTGTATTCGAAGAGTTTGACTGAGCATGCAGATCATCTGAGAATCGTATTGAAGACTTTGAGGAATGAGCAGTTGTATGCCAAACTGTCCAAGTGTGAATTCTGGTTGCGACAGGTGGTCTTTTTGGGTCACATTATATCTGGAGATGGCATTGCAGTAGATCCGAGTAAAGTTGAGGCTGTGATCAGTTGGCCGAGACCGACTTCTGTGCCAGAGATACGCAGTTTCATGGGTCTAGCCGGGTATTATCGACGTTTTATCCGAGACTTCTCCAGTATAGCGAAGCCGATTACTCAGTTGACACAGAAGAATATGCCATTTGTGTGGTCAGAAGAGTGTGAGAGCAGTTTTGTAGAGCTGAAGAAGAGGCTGACTAGTGCGCCTGTCTTGACGATTCCTACTGGTACAGGTGAGTTCGTTGTATATTGTGATGCATCTCACAGAGGACTTGGATGTGTTCTTATGCAGCGAGGGCACGTGATAGCGTACGCCTCTAGACAACTGAAGCCGCACGAGACTCGTTATCCGATTCATGATCTTGAATTTGCGGCGATTGTCTTTGCTTTGAAGATCTGGCGTCATTATCTGTATGGCGAGAAAATTGAGATCTATTCCGATCATAAGAGCCTAAAATATCTCTTTTCTCAGTCAGAGTTGAACATGAGGCAGCGACGATGGCTTGATCTGCTGAAAGATTTTGATTGCGAGATCAAATACCATCCAGGGAAGTCGAATGCAGCGGCAGACGCCTTGAGTCGAAAGGTATGTTCTTTGTCCTTGTCGACTGTAGGTGTATCGAGTTTAGTAGAAGATTGTTGCTTGTCTGGATTGACATTTGATACAGAGAGTAGACCGTTGCGACTTGCTGCGATTCAGATTGAGCCAGATCTGATTTTGAGGGTCAAAGAAGCACAGAGAACTGATCCAAATGTACAGAGATCGATTGATATGGTCAGAGCTGGTCATATCTCAGAATATCAGTTTAGAGATTCTATTCTGTATGTGAATAACCGTCTAGTGGTGCCAGATGTTTCAGATTTGCGACGACAGATTATGTCAGAGGCACACTGTAGTCGGTTCAGTATTCACCCTGGTGGCAGGAAGATGTACAATGACTTGAAGACACAATTCTGGTGGAAGCAAATGAAGACAGATATCGCAGAATTCGTGTCTAGATGTCTGAATTGCCAACAGGTGAAGGCAGAGAGGAAGAAGCCCGGAGGTTTACTTCAGAGTTTGTCTGTTCCTGAATGGAAATGGGACCACATTTCCATGGACTTTGTGACGAAGTTACCTCGATCATCCCGTGGCTGTGATTCGATTTGGGTCATCATTGACAGATTGACCAAATCTGCCTGTTTCATTCCGTACAGAATGACATATCGACACGATCAGATGGCAGAGTTATATGTCAGAGAGATCGTCAGATTGCATGGAGTGCCGAAGTCGATTGTATCAGATCGTGATCCACGATTCACTTCTCACTTTTGGCACAGCTTGCAGCAGGCTTTAGGTACGACTTTACACCTAAGCACTGCTTATCATCCCCAGACAGACGGACAGTCAGAGCGGACTATCCAGACTTTAGAGGACATGCTGAGAGCTGTAGTACTAGACTTTGGTACTAGCTGGCAAGATTCATTGCCGTTGTGTGAGTTTTCATACAACAACAGCTATCAGACGAGCATAGAGATGGCACCGTTCGAAGCTTTGTATGGCAAGAAGTGCAGATCTCCGTTGTACTGGGATGATATTTCTGAGGTACCAGAGTTGGGGCCTGATATGATACGTGAGATGACCGAGAAAGTGAAGATCATTCAGAAGAGAATGAAGACGGCACAGGATAGGCAAGCGAAATACGCCAATATCAGACGCAGACCGTTAGTATTTGAGCAGGGAGACAGAGTATTTTTGAAGATTTCACCTTTCAGAGGCGTTGTCAGATTTGGCAAGCGTGGAAAGTTGTCTCCTAGATACGTCGGTCCGTATGAAATCCTTGAGAAGATTGGCGATCGAGCGTACAGACTTGCTCTTCCTCCTTCATTATCCGGCATTCACGATGTTTTTCACGTGTCGATGTTGCGCAGATATATGCCAGATGATTCTCATGTCATTCAACCTGACGAAGCCGAGTTAGATCAGACTTTGAGCTACGTCGAGCAACCGATACAGGTTTTGGATCGGAAAGAAAAGAAGCTCAGAACGAAGACCATTCCGCTTGTGAAAATTCAGTGGAGTCGTCATGGCATCGAGGAAGCAACTTGGGAAACAGAGTCTGAGATGAGACAGAGACATCCCGAGTTATTCTTATGATGTGAGTCTTTCTTCCCATTGTGACTTTACAATTTTGTATACACCTGCATGATTATTTGCTTATGAGTTCGAGGACGAACTCTTGTCTAAGAGGGGGAGAAATGTAAGGCTCAAGAATTATCAACTGGCATTGATGCTAAACTCGTAGAGGTAAGAATGCATGACGTTTAAATGAGATTTTTGAAGGAATGGCCGAAGTTACACTGCACCTGCAGTGCTAAGAATACCGCACCCGCGGTGCATTGAGGAGAAATTGGGAGATTTTGCGAAGCAACACCGCACCCGCGGTGCGTGCAAGACCGCACCCGCGGTGTTGAGACCGCACCCGTGGTGATGCAAGCGCCGCACCCGCGGTGATCGAAATTCAGAAAATGCATGGGCTGCCGAGAGCTTCGCGCACCCGCGCCCTTATACTGCCGCACCCGCGGTAATGCGTGTCATGTGACAAACATGAACACTCGTCCCTTTGCATGCAATATAGATTATGTGTCTTCATTTCCTTGCATTGCATCTTCTGAGAGCCGAGGGAATTCAAGGAGGAAGCTTTCACTTCTTTTGATCTTCAACTTGAGAGTTTGCATGATTTAGCCATCCGAATTTAGTTCCGACTTCGGTTTTAAGCTCTTCTCGTTATTAGCTACAAGGTGATGTAAGATTTATACAATTTCTGCATGTTTAAAGTTTGAGATGTTGGGGAAATTGTGATATGATATATAAAATGTGTTCTTGATATGGTGCACATGATAGAAATGCAATCGGAATGATTTTCAGATATCGTATGAACTTGCTTCGAATTTCCAGCATGTAATGTAGCGAAATTGTGCAGATTTCAGTATACATATTGTGTTGGATGAGATTATGAGTTAGTGTAGCTGATTTTGATATTATTATGTTGAGATTGGATTGAGCGGTATCGAAAAATTATGCCGTTACGCCGTCAAATTGTATTGAAACCGATTTCAGCTTTGTATATTGAGTTTCTTGAGATGTATATTGATAGAGTACACATTGGTTATGTAGTGACCCGTTCCAGAATCACCTACTAATCAAGAACTAAGCATGCAACTAACTTAATTAACAATAATCAGAGATAACAGCGGAAATAGTCAACAAACTATAAATATACAATCCAATCGAAGTCTATAATAACTCAACTAAAAATACAAGTACAACCATATCGAATAGAACAATACCGAAAACTAAACCAACCAGCTACTCAACGTCCTCCTCCTGCTCCTCCTGAGCTGTCCAACCTGAGGCCTGCCCCGAGGGAATGGGGTGTCCAAGAATAAACAAAACCGAGGACGTGAGCGATAAGAACGCCCAGTACAAAAGTATGAGTATACAGACCTATATGAAATGCACATGCTATGATCATGATACCGGGGTAGTCAAGAAACAGGAGTCACAAAGGAAAGGATCTCAACAATGCTCAGTCTAGAGGCGCCAAGTGGATAGTGCCGCGCGGTACACCTCTGGGTCACTGCATCCACTACAAGACAGACGTGGACCTAAAATGTCCCGGACCACCGAAGCCCTCCCGACCCGTCGGCCACTGTGTACTCTCGGTGTCCATGCGTCCACAAGACAGGGCTGAGCGGCCCCAAGATATAGCTTATCTCGAAAGAGATACAGCTCAACAGCAAAGGCTATCTCGAAGGAGAATACGGCTCAACGTGAAATGCAATATGCATCATAACTCGTGACATAATAGCATGCATCATATGACATATAACAATGCAACAGATAATCATGCAACATATATGAATGTATACTCAACCAGGATATCTCGGATAGTACTTTCGTACCTCTATCACTGCAATCCTAATCCACTGGAACAACCAGACAACAGGTCTAATCCAAGCCTATTCATCAAAAGCATACTCAAACAATACTACCATGCTCGGCTAGCAAAACCAGTACTCCCTAGTACTACCAAAGGTTTAGGGTTTACCTTCGTCCGTCGACAGCCCTTTGATGTCGATTGCCTCGAAACTCCGGCGCTGCTATGCTACCAATCCCGGCAGCTCTTGGCTATCGCTCGAACAACAACTAGCCCTAAAATCCTTCCAAAACTCTCAAAGAGGAGACTTAACTCAAGGAATAGCAAGTCACAAATGAGAAATCCGAGCACTATTTATAGGCCATGTTCGGATCCTCCGAACACCACTTCGGAACGTCCGAACGCTACGTGTCCATTGGCTCTTGACAGCTCATGATCGGATCCTCCGATCATACACTTCGGACCGTCCGAACTTGCACGTGTCCAGCTGCTCTTGACACCTCATGATCGGATCCACCGAACCTACACTTCGGAACGTCCGAACTCCCACGTGTCGATCAACTCTTGACACCTAATGATCGGATCCACCGAACTCACTTCGGACCTTCCGAACTCTTCGGTGCTTCCGAACCATCTTCAGACCTTCCGATCATGATCAATCACCATTAGTCCGTTAATTACCCAATTCGGCATTCGGGCTACTACAGGTTATGCCATTTCAGATTGATAGTGGTTATCGTGAACTCAAGACTTCGACTACGACACAGACAGTGCGAAAAGAAAGGTATAATTCATGTGGTCACGGGATTGCACAACTCGATTCAGACTTGATACGAGTTTCCCTAAATCACATACTAGATTGTTATTACATTGATTATGTAATGCTTTGTTTATTGATTTATATTCGAGTCCTGAGATAGGAGATATTGGCAGATTTGCCAAAACTAGACGTTTCAGTGTATCGTCGCATAGGAGCAGATTTGCTATATGTGTAGATCCTCGATACAGAGTTGACCGAAGTCTAGGAATAAGACGTACCGTTGCCCCGAGTGGTTGGGTAGGTGACAGACCGTCTTATTCACACCGGGATCCCTAGATTAGAAAAGAGTCGAGTCAAGATTTAACTGTTGAATACAGATTTGTATTCTTTTACATGTTTAGATTTCATTCATGTTACTTGATTTATGCTATGCATTTGTACATGATTTATGACATTGCATGCATCCATGTTTTATACTGGGATATGTTCTCACCGGAGTTATCCGGCTGTTGTCGTGTCTGTATGTGTGCATGGCAACAGGTGGGGCAGGACCAGGGTCACGACGAGGATGAGAGAGTTGATAGCGTGGTGATGCCGGGTGTAGCAGAAGACTTTTTATGTTGTACTAGTAGTTTTATGTTGATACTAGAAATGTTATGTTGTTTTTGTAACATGTATAACAAGTAAGGCTACTAGATCACGACATGTAATAATTGTTGACCGATGTTTGTTTTAATTAAAAATGAGACGCTTTATGTTAACATTCGATTTAATGTTAGAAAGCGAAAATTTGACCCGCCATTTTTAATAAAGCTCCAGTTTTCCCAGATAGAATTGAGTTAGAGCCCGGGTCCCCACATAATTGAACAAGCTGTTCCTAGAAATCCTATAATAAATAGAGATTTACAACAAGTTATTCAAAATAATGAAGGATCTGTTCAAATACAGTTTAATAATGAACAAAGAAGATTATTACCCTCTTCTGTTTATGCTAAATCAAGATCTAGTCATTCTTTTATTTCTCCTCTAGATTATATGGTTGATATACCACAAACTTCTATAGCATCTACTTATCAAGTTAGAGAAGAATTAGAATCTACTAATGCAGTAGATGATTTAATTATAAATCAAAATAATATTGTTCATAAAAGTAACTTTCAAAAAGTTAGAGAAACTGATACAGTTTCATAAATGAATTTTAGTATTTAATAGATAGTAAACCAAAAATTGATTTTACTAAAGGATCTTCTGCTAGAGCAAAGATCAATGCAGAATTTTATTTACCCAAATGGGAATCTTTCAGAGATTGGTACTTTACAAGTTTCTCTGAATAAGAGTTTGAATATATTGTATCAACATTTTATAAATATTGTGAAAACCAAAATAAATTAATACATTTTGTTCCTTGGTTTTTTAAAACATTTATTATAGATTATATGTAAGGCTCGAGAATTATTAGTGGTCATTGATGTTAGATTTGAAGAGGAGAATGCATGTCATAAAAATGAGTATGTTGAGCAAGCATGGCCGAAGCCACACCGCCCCCGTGGTACTAGAAGACACCGCACCCGCGGTGTTTGGACAGAAAGTTGGTAGCTTTTGCGAAGCACAACCGCACCCGCGGTGCGAGCAAGACCGCACCCGCGGTGGTGAGACCGCACCCGCGGTCATGCAAGAGCCGCACCCGCGGTCATCGGAATTCAGAAAATGATATTGCTGCCGAGAGTTCAGCGCACCCGCGCTCTTGAGATACCGCACCCGCGGTAGTGCGTGTCATTTGAAAAGCATAAACACTCGTCCCTTTGCATGCAATATATGATAGGTGTCTTCATTTCTCTTGCATTCAGAACAAGAACCGAGACCCCTCTCCATGGAATGCTTTCAAGCTTTCTTCATAGAACACTTGGAATTGTGAGAGATTTACACATCCGATTTGGAATCCGAGTGAAGATTCTTGCTCCTGGTATCACAAGCTTCATAAGGGTATACTTTTTACTCACTTGCACCATGTTTCGAAATATATGTGTTGGGGGAATTCAGATTTGAGTTTGAATATGTGTTCTTGATATCTTGAGCTTGGTATATTCGTTACCGGATTGATTTTCGGAAACCGTATGCTATTATTCGAACTTTCAGCATGTATTATGTTAAGATTGTATAGATTTCAGCTTTTTTATTGAGGTTTTGATGAGATTATGAGGTGATTGTGAGTGAGTATGTTGTTGTGAGATTATCGGTATCGAAGAAGTATGCCGTTATGCCGTCAACTTGTACCGAGACTGATTATTGATTATTCCAAGACTTGCTTGAGTTGTGTTTTGATATAGAACATTTGTATATTGTCATTTCAGATTAGTCTTGAAAGAGTGATATTCCGACTTCAAGATCTTGACAAATATTGTGCGACTGGAAAGGTATAATTCATGTGATCACGGGATTGCACAACTCGATTCAGATTTGATACGAGTTTCCCTAAATCACATACTAGATTGTTATTACATTGATTATGTAATGTCTTGTTTATTGATTTATATTCGAGTCCTGAGATAAGAGATATTGGCAGATTGGCCAAAACTAGACGTTTCGGTGTATCGACGCATAGGAGTAGATTTACTCTATATGTAGACCCTCGATACAGAGATGACCGAAGTCTAGGAATAAGACGTACCGTCACCCCGATTGGTTGAGTAGGTGACAGACCGTCTTATTCACACCGGGATCCCTAGATTAGAAATGAGTCGAGTCAAGATTTAAATGTTGAATACAGATTTTTATTCTTTTACATGTTTAGATTTTTATTCATGTTAAATGATATATGCTATGCTTTTGTACATGATTTATGACATTGCATGCATCCATGTTTTATACTGGGATATGTTCTCACCGGAGTTATCCGGCTGTTGTCGTGTCTGTATGTGTGCATGGCGACAGGTGGGGCAGGATCAAGGTCACCACGAGGAAGAGAGAGTTGATAGCGTGGTGATGCCGGGTGTAACAGCAGATTACTAGTAGTTTCTGTTTAGATTTGAACTACTTGTATTTGAGATTTGAACATTAGTTGGAAGTTTGTACTAAACAGACTTGTATGTACAGTATGTTGTTTAATTATTATGGAGATATGTTATGTTTTAATTACACATTTGAATTAATGTTAAAAGCAAAATTTTGACCCACATTTTCGAACAAAGATCCAATTAAATCCCAAAAGAATTGAGTTAGAGCCCGGGTCCCCACAACAGGTGGTATCAGAGCAGTAGGTTCTGTAGACTGAGATAGAATAGATTGAGCGGGGTAGATTGAGTCATCTTCCTTGCTTATATCATGCTAGCATGGTTTATTGCTTTCCCTATTATATGTTGTATTGTATTTGAATTGATTTACAGCATATACTTGTCACGCCTGAATCAGAACCGATTCTCGATCAGAGGTTATGATCCGAGGAGGGCTGAGACAGATGATATTGATTGTGTACTAATCAGTTTGATAATCAGATTTATGCCGCCTAGACGCATACCACAGCCAGACCAGGGTAGCACATCAGGTGCACAGATGGATGTCACCGCTACACCGATGGAGACTTTACTCAAGAGATTTCAGTCCTTCCATCCTCCTACGCTGAAGGGCACAGAGAGTGCAGTAGAGTGCGAGAGCTGGCTTGACGATATCGAGATGTTGTTTGAGTCTTTGGCATATACTGATGAGCGACGTGTGAAGTTGATAGGGCATCAGATGCAAGAGGTTGCCAAGAGCTGGTGGTTGACTACGAAGAGAGCCTTGGAGCACCGAGGCATTGACATCACGTGGAAAGTCTTCAAAGATGAGTTCTATCAGCGCTTCTTTCCCGTCTCCTATCGAAAAGATAAAGGAGCTGAATTTGCGAATCTGAGGCAGGGACAGTGGAACATCGAGGAGTACGTTGCTAAATTTTCTGCATTGCTACGATTTGCACCGCATGTGGCAGGAAATGACGAGGCAGTGGCCGATCAGTTCATCAACGGATTGAACCCGGATGTATTTACTTTGGTGTACACGGGACGACCTAATACTTTTTCAGAGGCACTGAACAGAGCTAAGGGAGCAGAGGCTGGTTTGATCAGGCAGCGAGGAGCTTCTTACGGTGGTCAGAGACAGCCACAGCCACAGCCTACCGCCGTTCAGTTTCCACCACCTCCTCCTCGATTTGATAGTGGAGCCAGTGGTAGTGGCAAGAAGGAATTCCTGAAAGCTAAAGGCAAGCAGTTTAAGAAATCCGGGAGTAGTTCATCGAGTTCGAGTGGATCTCGACAGAGAGGTCAGGGATCAGATTACAGCGGTGTATACTGTAGTTCGTGTGGAGGGCGACATGCCACGGAGCAGTGTCAAGGAGTTATAGGACGCTGCAATGTCTGCAGACAGCAGGGACATTTCGCCAGAGTTTGTCCCCAGAGAGGTGCACAACGATTTCAGAGTACCGGGTCATCAGCACCAGTGCCACAGATGGAGAGATAGGCATCCTCTGTACACTCCTTCCAGCCACCATCTACACAGACCCAGCAGAGATCAGGAGGTAGTCAGACAGTGAGTCAACCTCCGAGGCAGCAGGCTAGGGTGTTTGCGCTGACAGAGGAGCAGGCGCAGGAGGCACCAGATGACGTCATTGCAGGTAACTGTTTGCTTTGCGGTTATCCTGCATATGTGTTGATAGACACAGGTGCATCCCATACATTCATATCTGAGTATTTTGCATTGAGACATGCATTGCCAGTCTAGTCTTTGTCCACTGTAGTGTCTATAGCTTCTCCATTGGGAAGTGGTCTGATATCTGTGACTACTGTTACACATTGTATGCTTTAGTTTGAGGGGCATGAGATTGATCTTGATTGTGTAGTACTTGGTTTAGCTGATTTTGATTGTATAGTTGGCATAGATATGTTAACCAAGTACAGGGCTACTGTAGATTGTTTCCATAAAATTGTCAGATTCAGACCCGAGATGACAGAGGAGTGGAAATTCTACGGTAAGGGTTCCAGATCTCGGATTCCCTTAGTATCTGCTCTGACTATGAGTCGATTGCCTCAGAGAGGAGCAGAGGGCTTTCTCGTATATTCAGTAGATCTACTGAAATCGAGCCCAGCATTGGCAGATCTGCCAGTGGTTTGTGAATTTGCAGATGTATTCCCAGATGAGATTCCGGGGTTGCCTCCAGTTCGAGAGGTTGATTTTAGCATAGATCTTATGCCAGGCAGTGTTCCTATTTCGAGAGCTCCGTATAGGATGGCACCGATAGAACTGAAAGAATTGGAAGCACAGCTGGAAGATCTTCTGTCCAAAGGATATATCAGACCCAGTGTATCTCCTTGGGGTGCTCCGGTGCTTTTCGTCAAGAAGAAAGAAGGTTCGATGCGACTGTGCATTGATTACAGACAGTTGAACAAGGCAACAGTGAAGAACAAGTATCCTTTGCCTCGCATCGACGATTTGTTTGATCAGTTACAGGGATCTTCGGGATACTCGAAGATTGATTTGAGATCAGGATATAATCAGCTCAGAGTTAGAGACGTTGATATTCCGAAGACTGCATTCCGAACCAGGTATGGGCACTACGAATTTGTTGTTATGCCTTTCGGGTTGACGAATGCACCTGCGGTATTTATGAGTTTGATGAACCGCATTTTTCAGAGATATTTAGATGACTTTGTGATTGTGTTCATTGATGATATTTTGGTGTATTCGAAGAGTCTGACTGAGCATGCAAATCATCTGAGAATTGTATTGAAGACTTTGAGAAATGAGCAGTTGTATGCTAAACTGTCCAAGTGCGAATTTTGGCTGAGACAGGTTGTCTTCTTGGGTCATATTATATCTGGAGATGGTATTGCAGTAGATCCGAGTAAAGTTGAGGCTATGATCAGTTGGCCGAGACCAACTTCTGTGCCTGAGATACGCAGTTTCATGGGTCTAGCCGGGTATTATCGTCGTTTTATCCGAGATTTCTCCAGTATAGCAAAGCCTATCACCCAGTTGACACAGAAGAACATGCCATTTGTATGGTCTGAGGATTGTGAAGCCAGTTTTGTAGAATTGAAGAAGAGGCTGACTAGTGCGCCTGTCTTGACGATTCCTTCAGGTACAGGTGAGTTCGTTGTATATTGTGATGCATCTCACAGAGGGCTGGGATGTGTTCTTATGCAGCGAGGGCACGTGATAGCGTACGCCTCTAGACAGCTGAAGTCGCACGAGACCCGTTATCCGATTCATGATCTTGAATTGGCGGCGATTGTTTTTGCACTCAAGATCTGGCGTCATTATCTGTATGGCGAGAAATTTGAGATCTATTCTGATCATAATAGCCTAAAGTACCTCTTTTCTCAGTCAGAGTTGAACATGAGGCAGCGACGATGGCTTGATCTGCTGAAAGATTTTGATTGCGAGATCAAGTATTATCCAGGGAAGTCAAATGCAGCAGCAGACGCCTTGAGTCAAAAGGTATGTGCTCTTTCCTTGTCGACTGTAAGTGTATCGAATTTAGTAGAGGATTGTTGCTTGTCTGGATTGACATTTGATACAGAGAGTAGACCATTGCGACTTGCTGCGATTCAGATTGAGCCAGATCTGATATTGAGGATCAAAGAAGCGCAGAGAACTGATCCGAGTGTGCAGAGATCGATTGATATGGTCAGAGCTGGACATATTTCAGAATATCAGGACAGAGATTCTGTTCTGTATATAAATAACCGTCTAATAGTGCCCGATGTTTCAGATTTGAGACGACAGATCATGTCAGAGGCACACTGTAGTCGGTTCAGCATTCATCCTGGAGGCAGAAAAATGTACAATGATTTGAAGACGCAATTCTGGTGGAAACAGATGAAGACAAATATTGCAGAATTTGTGTCTAGATGTCTGAATTGCCAACAGGTGAAGGCAGAGAGGAAGAAGCCCGGAGGTTTACTTCAGAGTTTGTCTGTTCCTGAATGGAAATGGGATCACATTTCTATGGATTACGTGACGAAGTTACCTCGATCTTCGCGGGGCTGTGACGCGATTTGGGTTGTGATAGACAGACTGACCAAATCAGCGTGTTTTATTCCGTACAGAATGACCTATCGACACGATCAGATGGCCGAGTTGTATGTCAGAGAGGTCGTCAGATTGCACGGTGTGCCGAAGTCGATCGTATCAGATCGTGATCCACGATTTACTTCTCACTTTTGGCACAGCTTGCAGCAGGCTTTGGGTACGACTTTACACCTGAGCACTGCTTATCATCCCCAGACAGACGGACAGTCAGAGCGGACTATCCAGACTTTAGAGGAAATGCTGAGAGCTGTAGTACTAGACTTTGGTACTAGTTGGCAAGATTCATTGACGTTGTGTGAGTTTTCATACAACAACAGCTATCAGACTAGCATTGAGATGGCACCGTTCGAAGCTTTATACGGAAAGAAGTTCAGATCTCCGTTGTACTGGATGATATCTCTGAGGTACCAGATTTGGGGCCTGATATGATTCGTGAGATGACCGAGAAAGTGAAGATCATTCAGAAACGAATGAAGACGGCACAGGATAGGCAAGCGAAATACGCCAATGTCAGACGTAGACCATTGATATTTGAGCAGGGAGACAGAGTATTTTTGAAGATTTCACCTTTCAGAGGCATTGTCAGATTTGGCAAGCGTGGAAAGTTGTCTCCTAGATACGTCGGTCCGTATGAGATCCTTGAGAAGATTGGCGATCGAGCTTACAGACTTGCTCTTCCTCCTTCATTATCTGGCATTCACGATGTTTTTCACGTGTCGATGTTGCGCAGATATATGCCAGATGATTCTCATGTCATTCAGCCTGACGAAGCCGAGTTAGATCATACTCTGAGCTATGCGGAAAGACCGATACAGATTCTTGATCGGAAAGAAAAACAACTCAGAACCAAGACCATTCCGCTTGTGAAGGTTCAATGGAGTCGTCATGGCATCGAGGAAGCAACATGGGAAACAGAATCTGAGATGAGACAGAGGCATCCCGAGCTATTCAGTTGATGTAAGTATTTTGTTAGTTTGATTTTACTGCTTTTGTATATACTTGCATGATTACTGATTTACGAGTTCGAGGACGAACTCCGATCTAAGAGGGGGAGAAATGTAAGGCTCGAGAATTATTAGTGGTCATTGATGTTAGATTTGAAGAGGAGAATGCATGTCATAAAAATGAGTATGTTGAGCAAGCATGGCCGAAGCCACACCGCCCCCGCGGTACTAGAAGACACCGCACCCGCGGTGTTTGGACAGAAAGTTGGTAGCTTTTGCGAAGCACAACCGCACCCGCGGTGCGAGCAAGACCGCACCCGCGGTGGTGAGACCGCACCCGCGGTCATGCAAGAGCCGCACCCGCGGTCATCGGAATTCAGAAAATGATATTGCTGCCGAGAGTTCAGCGCACCCGCGCTCTTGAGATATTGCACCCGCGGTAGTGCGTGTCATTTGAAAAGCATAAACACTCGTCCCTTTGCATGCAATATATGATAGGTGTCATCATTTCTCTTGCATTCAGAACAAGAACCGAGACCCCTCTCCATGGAATGCTTTCAAGCTTTCTTCATAGCACACTTGGAATTGTGAGAGATTTACACATCCGATTTGGAATCCGAGTGAAGATTCTTGCTCCTGGTATCACAAGCTTCATAAGGGTATACTTTTTACTCACTTGCACCATGTTTCGAAATATATGTGTTGGGGGAATTCAGATTTGAGTTTGAATATGTGTTCTTGATATCTTGAGCTTGGTATATTCGTTACCGGATTGATTTTCGGAAACCGTATGCTATTATTCGAACTTTCAGCATGTATTATGTTAAGATTGTATAGATTTCAGCTTGTGTATTGAGGTGTTGATGAGATTATGAGGTGATTGTGAGTGAGTATGTTGTTGTGAGATTATCGGTATCGAAGAAGTACGCCGTTATGCCGTCAACTTGTACCGAGACTGATTATTGATTATTCCAAGACTTGCTTGAGTTGTGTTTTGATATAGAACATTTGTATATTGTCATTTCAGATTAGTCTTGACAGAGTGATATTCCGACTTCAAGATCTTGACAGATATTGTGCGACTGGAAAGGTATAATTCATGTGATCACGGGATTGCACAACTCGATTCAGATTTGATACGAGTTTCCCTAAATCACATACTAGATTGTTATTACATTGATTATGTAATGTCTTGTTTATTGATTTATATTCGAGTCCTGAGATAGGAGATATTGGCAGATTGGCCAAAACTAGACGTTTCGGTGTATCGACGCATAGGAGTAGATTTACTCTATATGTAGACCCTCGATACAGAGATGACCGAAGTCTAGGAATAAGACGTACCGTCACCCCGATTGGTTGAGTAGGTGACAGACCGTCTTATTCACACCGGGATCCCTAGATTAGAAATGAGTAGAGTCAAGATTTAAATGTTGAATACAGATTTGTATTCTTTTACATGTTTAGATTTTTATTCATGTTAAATGATATATGCTATGCTTTTGTACATGATTTATGACATTGCATGCATCCATGTTTTATACTGGGATATGTTTTCACCGGAGTTATCCGGCTGTTGTCGTGTCTGTATGTGTGCATGGCGACAGGTGGGGCAGGATCAGGGTCACCACGAGGAAGAGAGAGTTGATAGCGTGGTGATGCCGGGTGTAGCAGCAGATTACTAGTAGTTTCTGTTTAGATTTGAACTACTTGTATTTGAGATTTGAACATTAGTTGGAAGTTTGTACTAAACAGACTTGTATGTACAGTATGTTGTTTAATTATTATGGAGATATGTTATGTTTTAATTACACATTTGAATTAATGTTAAAAGCAAAATTTTGACCCACATTTTCGAACAAAGATCTAATTAAATCCCAAAAGAATTGAGTTAGAGCCCGGGTCCCTACATTATATTTCTATTCTTTAAAGAAATTATAAACTTTCTTCACGACAGATTCAAAAATCTGTTTATCCTCTTCAACAATCTTTTATAATAGAAAAGAATAATAAAATTTTAAATTTTACTGCATTTTCAAAATTATTTGAGAATGATATGTTACTAATCACTGTTAAACATATTAATCAAATAATTGAAAAAAAAAAATTATACAAATTTATATCTTACGATTATAGGAGAAGAAATTAATTCTCTTAAAGATAGGATTGATAAAATTATTTTAGCTATTAATAAAATAAAACCATATGTTCATATAGAAGAACCAGAAAATAATATTGTTTTTGTTGCTACTTCGTCTATTCAATCACCTCCTGATATTAAGGATTTTAAATTTAAATCTTCTGTTTCTGATATAGAAAAATTATTAGAAGAAAAATTTAGAAATCTTAATTTAAATACTCTTAATGAAGAGTTTGAAGAATTTGAAAAAATTAATAATCATTCTGATGAAGAAATTAATAAAATTAAATGGGCAGATAGACCTACCACATCTAAATATTATTATAATAAACCTACTCCCATGGATGTTCTTATTGAAGAAAATGAATATATTTTTGCTAATAGCTATTATGGTAAAAATATTTATGAATGGAATATTGATGGTTTTAGTGATAGGCAGATTTATAATACTGCTCACAAAATGCTTATGTATAGTACTGCGTGTAAATCATCAGGAAATACTGATAAAAATATTGCTAAAATGATAACAGCAGGATTCACTGGCCAACTTAAAGGTTGGTGGGACAATTATTTAAATTATTCTCAAAAAGATGAAATCTTTAATTCCATAAAAATAGAGAATAATATTCAATCAAAAAATATAGTATATTCATTAATAATGACTATGAATGAACATTTTACTGGAAAATTCACTGATAATAGTGAACAAATTAGAACTTTATTAAGTAATCTAAAATGTAAAACACTTATTGATTTTAGATGGTATAAAGATACTTTCTTATCTCGTATTTATGAGATTCCAGACTGTAATAATAGTCTTTGGAAAGCTAAATTTATATATGGCCTACCTTTCTTATTTGCTGAAAGGGTTAGAAAAGTATTAAGAAAAGATGATATTAATATTTCTTATGATAATTATACTTATGGAAATTTAATAAATACTTGTATTCAAGAGGGTTTAGCTCTCTGTAATGAATTAAAATTAAATAATCAAATTAAAAGACAGAATTTATTAGAGAAAAAACAACTAGGTAAATTTTGTGATCAATTTGGTATCGACTTACCTAATAAAGGTAAGAATAAAATTAAAGATAAAAATGAAAAACCTATAAGAAAAGACATTTGTCTGATAGACAAAAAGATAGAAAAAAGAAAAGAAAAGAAATCCGTGAATCATGGAAAGCTGATTGGAAAAAAGAAAAATACAAAAATATATTAATAATTTGTAAAAAATGTAAAAAGCCAGGACATTATGCTAATCAATGTTGGGCTAAAAACAAAATTAATAATTTAGATATAGATGATAATCTAAAAGAAACATTATTTAAAATAATAATGGATTCTAATAATAATTCTGATAGTGAATATGAGAATTCTTCAGAATCTTATAATTCCGAAGATATTATAGATAATGAATCTGATATTTCAGATTTAGAAGAATGTAATAACTGTATACTAGGAAAATCTTGTATTAATCCTATAGAGGATAATAATAAAAATGATGAGTTTTATAAACTTATGTCTCAATTTCAAGATTTGAACATTAATGTTTTAACAAATAACAATATTTTAGAATTCCTTAAAATGATTAAGGATCCAATTTTAAAATCTACTATTATTGATCAAATGGAGAATACTGCTTCAACAAGTAATAATGATAATAATAATCTTGTTAAACAGGAACAAGCTTATTCTATGAAAGAAGTTAAAATCTTTTACAGAAAAAATATAGTAAACAAAATCCAGTTACTATACAGGATTTAGTTAAAGAGATTGATAATCTTAAAGAACAAGTAAAAATTTTACAATATAACAATAATAGTTTAAACTATCATATTTCAGTTATTGAAAATAATAATAATTCAATTTCTGAAAGTTTTGAAAATATTCAAGATATTTCATTTCCTGGTAATAATCAAAAACATTTATCTGTTTTGAGTATGATAATATCTCAAAAATGGTATACTAATATTACTTTATTAATTGATAATTCTTATAAAAAGAATTTCATTGCTATGATAGATAGTGGTGCAGATTTAAATGTTATACAGGAAGGATTAATTCCTACAAAATATTTTCATTAAACTACTCATTCTCTCTCTCATGCAGGAGGAGAACCATTAGAAATAAATTATAAATTACCAAAAGCTTATATTTGCAAAGATAAAAACTGTATTCAAACCAGTTATTTATTAGCGAAAGATATTTCTAGCCAACTTATACTTAGTCTCCCTTTTATTTATCAAATATATCCTTTAACATATGTTGATGAAACAGGCATTACAGGAACATATCAAGGTAATCCTATTTCATTTCAGTTTATAACTAAACCTGTTCATAGAATCTTAAATGAATTACAAGAACAGATTGAAAGAAAAACCTTTCAAATAAACTCTTTAAAAGAAGAAATAAAATTTCTTACAATAGATGATAAATTACAGAATCCTAAATTACAGGAAAAAATATAAATTATTTATAATAAATTTTCATTAGAAATATGTAATGATTTACCAAATGCTTTTTGGAATAGAAAGAAGCATATTATATCTCTTCCATATGAAGAGAATTTTGATGAAAGGAATATTCCAACCAAGGCTCGTCCTTGTCAAATGAATTCTGAATATTTAGAATTATGTAAGAATGAAATTTATTCTTTATTAGATAAAGGTTTAATAAAACCTTCTCAATATCCTTGGTCATGTACTGCTTTCTATATTAATAAACATTCTGAACAAGAAAGAAGTGTTCCTAGATTAGTCATAAATTATAAACCCCTTAATAAGGTTTTAAAATGGATTAGGCATCCTATTCCTAATAAAAAAGATTTATTAGATAGATTAGTGCATGCAATTTTATTTTCAAAATTTGATTTAAAATCAGGATTTTGGCAGATTCAAATTGTGGGGACCCGGACGGTAATCAAGTTCTTAATCATCATTGGGACTAATTAATCAATTATAAAACAGGGTCTAAATTTTTTTTTTAAATGCGGAACGTAGTGACGTACAACATATATACATCTCAGTATATAAAATACAATACAAGTCCTGTACTGCCTGCATTCAAACTAAACTAAGGTTTAACAACTCATGTCAAGTGTTCCAACCCTATTATACATCAAAATCAAAGTCCGGAATCTCCACTCTAATCACGATCTTTCTTCATCTCCTCAACCCTGAACCTGTCCCACCTGTTGTCATGTACACATACAGAAAAGACAACAGCCGGATAATTCCGGTGAGAATATAATCCCAGTATAAATCAACGAAACATGCAATCATATAAACAAATATAAAGCATGTAATCAGGTAACAGATATATGTATCAAAATATGAAACATAATCAATATCAAACTGTCGACAATGCTCGTGACTCCACGGCTCAGACTAGACTCAATCCTAGTCTAGGGATCCCGGTTTCCAGACATTGGCATTCCATATCGACCAACAGTAATAGAAAAGACTCCAGTTCTATCCACGTCGATATAGTATCGATCACCAGTAATAGAGAAGCTCTGTTTCTATCCACATCAGTATAGTATCGATCACCAGTAATAGAAGAAACTCCGATTCTATCCACATCGATATAACATCGATCAACAGTAATAGAAGAAGTTATAATTCTATCCACATCGATACAGTACTGATCACCAGTAATAGAAGGAGCTATAATTCTATCCACATCGATAGCCAATTATCTAGTAGCAGATAATGGCACTTCCGCCAATACAATATCTCATGATATCGTGCAATGTGCCCGTGGTGATCCCACCACTATCAGGCACTTCTGTCATCAGACTACTCGTCTAATACCTGCTATCTATAATCAAGAGAACAAGTATATCAATCAAATCAATGCAATATCAATGCAATAAAGTAAAGTATGTGATTTAGGGAAACTCAAGTCTAAACCGACTTAAGTCGATCTCCCAATACCACATTGACTTATACCTTTCTTTCGTCGGTTTCTGGCTCAGTCGAAGTCCTGAGTTCACAGTCTGTCTGGCAATGACAATATCAATTATCTCATGTCAATATACCTTTCAAATCAATACCAATCTGATTACTTTTTGAATTTAATTCAAATCATCGGCATAACGGCACAATCTCAGTATTCCCGTCAATACCAAATCACTAGATATTAATTACAATCCATAACCAATATCCAATACAGTTCGTAATCCAATCATAATTCAAATCTGTCCGGTATAAATCAATATACCTTCAAAATTCATAACAATTCCTTAATCAGTCTGTTTCTTAATCTGACTTCGATTCTACGATGTCTAACATATCAAGAGCATCATATATGAATCCTATTCAATTGTGACAAAGGCATAATTTCAAAGCATGTCAAAACTTAGTAAAACTTACGTCAAGTTGTAGCCTACATTGATAGGATTACAGTACTGAAGTCGGATTACAATTCAGACGGACGGATTTCTCAGAGCTTCTCTCTTTCCTTATCAAAATTCTAAAGGATTTAGCAAAGATATACGTATATATATAAATCAAGTTTCTCGGTTAAAGAAACGTGGCTTGTTTTCATGCATTTTTGTCGGCGCTCGGGCGGTAAGAAAATACCGCTCGAGCGCGGCACTCTCTGTCCAAGAATTCTCCGAATGCACTTTGGCGCTCGGGCGGTCACAAACTACCGCCCGGGCGCCACATCTTCTGTCCAAGACGTGTTTCTATGGAACTTTGGCGCTCGGGCGGTCATTTCTTACCGCTCGGGCGCCACTATTTCTGTCCAAAGATTGCACCCTTCATATTTACTCTTATTTCGTGTCCCGATTAATCTTTTCATAATCCTATCAATTATAAATCAACAATTACCGATTACTAGGATTAAATTTCCGGGCATTACACAAATAAAAGAATCTGATAGGTATAAAACTGCTTTTAATGTTCCAATAGGACATTATGAATGGACAGTAATGCCATTTGGCCTTAAAAATGCCCCTTCAGAATTTCAAAAATTATGAATGATATTTTTTATAATTATAGCAATTTCATTATTGTTTATATAGATGACATCTTAGTGTTTTCTAATGATATTGAAACACATTTTAAACATTTAGAAATGTTTAAAAATATTGTTATTCAAAATGGTCTTGTTATTTCAAAATCTAAAATGATTTTGTTTCAGACTAATATTAGATTTCTTGGTCATATGATTGAGAAAGGAAAAATAATTCCTATTCAAAAAAGCATAGAATTTGGATCGAAATTTCCAGATATAATAACTGATAAAACTCAATTACAAAGATTTTTAGGAAGTTTAAATTATATTTCTCCTTATATAAAAGATCTTACTAAAGATTCTGCTATCTTATATGATAGGTTAAAGAAAAATCCTTTACCATGGTCTGAAAGTCATACTATAGCTGTTAAAAATATTAAGGACAAAGTTAAAAATCTTCCTTGTCTTATGCTTGCTAATCCCCAATGGGATAAAATAGTTGAAACTGATTCCTCAGATATAGGTTTTGGAGGAATATTAAAACAAAAAGATCCCCAAACAAAACAATAATATCTTATAAGATTTTATTCTGGAAAATGGAATAATGCCAAAAAAATTATTCCACAATAGCAAAAGAAATCTTAGCTATTGTTAGATGTATTTTAAAATTTCAAGATGATTTATATAATCAAAAGTTTATTATAAAAAATGACTGCAAATCTGCAAAATTTATGTTTAACAAAGATTTTAAACATGATGTCTCCAAACAAATGTTTGCAAGATGGCAGGCTCATTTAGCTCCTTTTGATTTTGAAATCATTTATAAAAAAGGTGAAGATAATCACTTACCAGATTTCTTAACTCGAAAATATTTATCTTAATGTTTTCATTCACAGATATGTACTCTCGAGGCAGAGGAGAGTCCTCTAATAGAGGGCGAGGTGGTAGGGGAAAACCCCCTAATATTATTGCACAGCATGGCAAACAGAGGCCAATAGCCCAGAACTTATCTAGTTCATCAGCCAATAATACTGAGCAGACTGAGTTATACAATGAATTTCAAGAATTCTTGAAAAAAAAGAAGAGAAGTAATACAGATTCTCAAGGTTCAGCATCATATGCTAACATCATAAAAGATGATGATAATGATTCAGCTCTATATACAGAGACAAAACATAGAGAATTGATTCTTCTTATAGAAGAAAAAGATACCCAATGGGAAAAAACTCAATGGACTATCATGGAAAGATATCTAACCAATACATCATATATATATGGTTCTTACAAGCAAAGAGGATTTTATGAAAATCTTCTGATATCTACAAAAAGTGTTGATATAACTCACTTTTTCAGTAATACTCAGCAGAAAAGAGGTTATAACTTCTCAAAGTTTATCATAAAGAAGATCATATCTATTGAAGAATGGGGTATATCTCCATTGGTGGAAAAAGTGTTTTATTCTGAAAATCATAAAATGAGTTTTAAATTTAATTTTTGGGATTATATTGAAAGTTTTAATAAAACTTTGTTTTATGAAAATGAAAAAAGGAAACATACTTGGTTTTTAAAGATTTGTGAAAATGTTTTTCACTATCCAGTTCCAAATTGGTTTTTAATCTGGTGGAAGATATTTGGTCCATCTGCAAATATTTTGCCAAAGGTTTTTATAAAACCCATGAATACTGGGTTAAATGTTTCCCCAAGTATTAAAAAATCATTTTCTGAACATTGGACCGATGGAAAGACTCTATGTTTATTTTTCATGGAATTTGGAATCCCATGGATCTGGAAATGGCAACCAGAATTCGGATATACTGATGAAGGAATCCCTTGCATATGGCGAGTCAGTCTCACTAAATTTTGGGACAAATTACTACGAGATGATCCAGAAACTGGAAAACCATATGGTTATGAAACTCTTCATCAAATGGGCAAAAAAAATTCTTTATAACAGAAAGAAATTAATAATCAAGAAGAAAAGGAAAAGGCCTCTATGAGTCCTTTCAAGATTCTTACTCAGAAATATTCTGAGATTTATTCAAAAGACAAAATGATTGAGATTTATATTGAAGAAATGAAGAAGGATCTTTTTCAGAATATTGGATGTTCTGATTCAAAATCAGATAAATCTATGGCGTCTGAATCCAGTGAAAATCAATTCATACACCTGATGCAAATGTAGGATGCACAGGATCCAGAGGAAGATACTCCTCAATTATCTCAAATAGAAGATATTTTTGAAAATTTGAAGAAATCTCTAAAGGAAAATCTCAAAGATGATTTGAAAATCGATGGAAGTGGAATCTCACTATTCAGAGTTGGTGGAATAACACATCATGGTATATCATGACAAAAGTGGGTGGAATATCACTGTATACTTTTTGAATTTTGTGACAATGTTGCTTTTGCTTTAATAAATCATTTTACTGTTTTTATTTTGAGATGGAATCCGGGTTTCATGTCCGGCTCTTCTATCTATTTATAGGTTATTTCTGTGTTCTTAGAAGGACACGGTCGAGTTTGCTTCCCTCTATTCTCTCTTGTAAAAACCATTCTGAATTATCAATAAAAGCTTCAAGTGTTCTGAAAACAACTTTGTAAGTTTACTGTTTTTATTTTCTGTTTTGGTTTATTGTTTTTAATTTTTATATTTCATAGATTAGCCTGAATGACATGCTAAAGTATTCGTGCTAAATTATTTTCCTTACTATGACATAATCTATATTTATTTGTAACTTGGAATCAGATTGATATAATAAAAGATTTATTTAAATTTCTGGAATCTAATGTAATATAAGAGTCTTTGGTTAGAACATAAGGTAAGAAGATGAACCAGGAAATGGTAAACACAAGGTTCGAGTTTATCCGGGAAGAATAAATTCATGTTGTAGCCCTTCAGCCTGCTTAGCCGAGAAATAGAGTTTAAGGCGTTTATGGGTGATTTTTATGAATTTATGATTCTTTGGGCCCTCGGTAAATCCTCTGTTGTTTAATTTCTTTGGAATATCTTTCGTAAATCCTTTTATGTTTTGTAAAATTCCAAATAAGAATCTTATATTCATTATTATTCTGGAATTTAAATTTCTCATTTTCTTTGCTCAATTTGAGTTGAAGATGGTATATAGGCTGGAAACCAATAATCTCCATGTGTGCGAAAGCCACTAAGGAAAAGTTTGGTAAAACAATGCCACGTATCAGATTCTTCTTTTTGATTCCAAGCCTTTATTATAATTAATATAATATAATATTATATTAAAAAAATAAAGAAAAATCTTAAGGCGGTGGATTCATTTCGATTGAAATGAAATGAATCTCACTTGTCCTCCTTCAGATCGAGAAAGGCAGTGAGAGAGGAGAGAAGAAATAATAACGTTTTCGATTTTTCTTTTCAATCGTACGATTTATCGATTTATCTAATCGACGAACCGACTTTAGTTCTGGGATCGTTGACACGAGGTCTTCAATTTGAGGTATAATTTTATGTTTTTGGTGATGTTTGAAATTCATCGATTTTTTGAATAAATCCGATAAATTGTTAAATCATACAGAAACTAAATATTGTTGAATAATGTATGATTTTAACAAAGAAGAGATGATTATAGTGATGTTATTTGAATTATTCCTAATTTATTATAATTAGAGAATTTTAATTGTTGGATTGAGATTGAAAAATTATTTGTCGGTTATATATGTAGTAGAATAACCGACAATAAACTCGTATTCGATGTCGAAATAGAATTATGATATGATTATGATTTGATATGAATTTTTGAAGTTTCAAATGATATTTGAACTCATATTAATGATTTTGGAGTATGTTATTGATTGGAATGAGTATGTTATTGATGTAGATAAAGTATTATACTGATATCTTCAAGTTACATCAACTGGAACGAAGAATTGAGGTATGTTGCGACCGGATAACATACGACAGGTATCTGTATTATATGATATATGCAGGCTTGATTGGATTGATTGGAATGAGATTATGTGTCTATATGCCTATTTGTTGATTTGATGTGGCATACATGGCATTGAGATTGAGATATCGATGTATAAAATAAATGTTTTGTTAACACACATCATTTGATGCATACATCGATACATGACATGCACGTTGAGCTATGATCCTTGGATACCCTGATATGATTTGATTGGATTCTGGGGTTTGTGAACACAATTGCTATGCTGGTATTATATGACCCGTAAAGCATGGACAATTGTGGCCCCGATGATTGGATATGAGATTTGGGATTTGATGGCGCTTTGTCGACGCTATCATACGAGTATCCCTTATTGAGGCCGGTGTGCCAGCTCGAGCATTGATTTGATAGCGATTCGTTTGATTCTGACATGTGCTCAGTGGATGGACATTTGACCTGATACCTCCACGACATACATGCATTGCGTACCATATATCATTATTTAGATATCTGTGGTATATATGATTGGTTGTTCCATACGGAGCTTTGCTCACCCCCAAGGGGGGCTGTTGTTGTCTTTTTGTGTGGACAATGGCAGGTACTCCAGGATATCAAGAGACCGGAGAGGGTACTTCTGGAGGGAGCCACAGCTTGGGTTGAGGTTTTATGTTTATGTCTTGTTGCCAATATATATGTATATGTATCTATATAACGAGGCATGTCCCGAGGATATGAGATGTTTGTATGTGATTGGTTTTGATTACGTGTGGGCATGTTTATGACGTGAGATGAGATACTATTTTTAGTATTCAAATAAAAAGATTTGGGCTCGTCGTAAAGAAATTTTAAACTCGTTTTCTGCTGTAATTAGTTAACCCTAATCAAAGTACATGGTAATAACGATTAGGAGCTAAGGGCCCCACAAAACCTTTTCTCCAGTTGCAATGTTCAAGTCTATAAGGATATTGCTGGCCATAGCTGCATGGTCTGACTATGAGATATGGAAGATGGAAGTCAAGACAGACTTTCTTAATGGGGATATTAAGGAAGAGATTTACATGTCTAAACCTGAAGGGTTTACATCTGTCGGAAGAGAGAATATGGTATGCAAACTTCAAAGATCTATTTATGGTCTAAAGCAGAAATCTAGGAGTTGGAACCTTAGATTATATAGTACAATCAAAGAGTTTGGTTTTACTAATAATCCTGAGGAACCCTATGTGTATAAGACGGTCAGTGGGAGTGCTGTGACATTCCTGGTGCTTTATGTTGATGACATTCTACTAATTGGGAATGATGTAGGAATGTTGCAATCAACTAAAATATGGTTAGCGAGTAAGTTCTCTATGCATGACTTGGGTGAAGTATCTTTTGTATTGAGAATACAGATCTATAGAGATAGATCAAGAAGACTGCTTGGTCTCACCCAGTCCACATACATTTATACTATCATGAAGCGGTTCTCAATGGATGAGTCCAGGAGAGGACATCTACCAATGTGTCATGGTGTGTCCCTATCCAAGTCTATGTCTCCCAAGACTGATGCAGAGATAGCGACGACGACAAGCATTCCTTATGCATCTGCGATTGGTAGCATCATGTATGGGATGATATCTACAATTCTGACGTGGCTTTCGCACTAAGTGTAGTGATTAGATATCAATCGAACCCTGATCTTCCACACTGGAAAGCTGTGAAAGACATCCTCAAGTATTTGAGAAGGACCAATAAGTTGTTCTTGGTCTATGGGGGTGGAGAACTTAAATTGGAAGGCTATACCGACTCTAGCTTCCAAACCGATATCGATGGCTCGAAGTCAACCTCTGGATTCGTATTCATGCTCAATGGTGCTGCTGTCTCTTGGAAGAGTTCCAAGCAAGACAGTACTGTTGATTCCACCACTGAGGCAGAATACATTGCTACATCAGCTGCAGCAAAAGAGGCTGTTTGGATAAGGAATTTCGTCCAAGGGTTGGGGGTCATTCCTAATGGATTTGCTCCTGTCCCGGTGTTTTGCATTGCTCAAGCAAAGGAGTCAAGGTCTCATCAGAAATCCAAACACATATTGAGAAAGTACCATTTTCTCCGAGACATTGTGGAAAGAGGAAAATTGTCGATTGACAAAGTCGGCTTCGCAGATAATGTTGCTGATCCGCTAACTAAGCCTTTACCTAGATCATTATTCGAGAAGCATCGCGAATCGATGGGTTTGAAGCATATGGGTATTTGGCTCTAGTGCTAGTGGAAGATTGTTAGAGTAGGTGCTCGCCGAGCCGAGTGTTGGCCGAATGTTCACAATGAAACTCTATGTATAAACAGTCTTTATTTTAATAATATTTGAAATTAATGTTTTGACACTTCTTTATCTGTATACACATGCATGTTGCAGAGATAAAGTCCTTGAATATACAAATAATAGAAAGAATATGAGATGTTCATATGATGAGTATCATGAAACTCATATTTGGAATACTGTATATTTTAAACAGTTCCTAGTCGATTCAGCCGCCGCTAAGAAAGATATAGGCCGCTCGAGTTTGAGACTAGTATCTGCGGTGTGAGTACCATGTTTCATTGGTAAGGGACATTGTGATGTCCGAGCTTTCACATAGATGCTCCTTGTAGAGTGCACTGAACAACCCTCCATAAAGGACTTTCCAAGTGGTTCTCAGTTATCGAGTGGAAACGTCCTAGTTTATGGTTTTACACCATTAGTCCTTATGACCCGGGGCAACATTGAGACTCTATATGCTAGCATTGTACTTTGACTTGTTTACCGACTCATATGGGGTCATCAGGTGCAAGGTTGGGTACTTTGTCGAAACATATAGGAGTCGATGCATTGTAGTCGGGGATTCACCGCTTACCTTCGGGTATGGATATCCTATGTGTATGTAGTTTGAAAGCTCTGATCATAGTATGGTGATAATTTAAAAAGGGGTTTCTTAGATTACACCATCGAGACAACTTTTGAGTTAATGGCATGGCATGCACATGCAACTTTTTGTTTTTCGCTTTTGCACAACCAAGACAACTCATCCTCCCTTCACTCCATACTTAACTTGGCCGAAATTTTTACAAAATTCTCCTCCATTTTTCTTCATTTTGTTGAGGAAAGATTATTCTTCTCAATCAAAAATACTCTAATTTTTCTAGTGCAAAATTAGAGTGGTTCTACTTTGTTAGTGGTGGACCTAATTTTGAAGGAAGAAGTTCAAGAACAAGGAGGCTTGTAGATTGGGTCATCCATTCAAGATCTTAGTTGTTTGACAACTAAGTTGGAGCCATCATCAATCTTGATTGATTTATAGGTATAAATTACTAAATACACTATGAATGTCATATTTGTGTTTTTCGCATTTGCTACACATTATAGGCTTGAGGTGTCCGATTTTTTGCTAAGAAAAATTAGTTTTGAAACTTCCGCTGCGCATTCAAGCACCTTAATCGATTCTCTTTCAAGCGGTATCATGAGATTTGGATACTATTTTGTGTAGCATATACACGATATTATATTGAGAACCTATTTCTAACCGCATGAGAAATGAATACAACAAAAGCGAGGCCATTTTTGGGGGCGTTTTTTGGCAACATGTTGCTGCCATTTTCGGGCAGCTCGAGCTGCCCGAGGGGCTGCCCATTTCAGGAAGCAAGGGCAGCCCGAGGGGCTGCCCGAACGCCCCATTAAAAATAAAAAAATTAAAAAAAATTTGGTTGGCCGGAATCCGGCGACGGAGCTCTGGCGACGGCGATGATGACTAAGGTTTCCAAAAGTGTCTTGGAATATCAAAGTGTCATGGGCCTTGAAGTTGTTGGGTCATTAGATGCTAACACAATTTGTGAATTAAATGGGCCAAAATGTTTTTGGTGAAAAATGTTTTTTGGGCCCTTAAGTTTAAATCCTCAAAATTTGTACATATTATCTCTATAATAAATAATTGAAGTTGGATTTTAATTATTTATAGTAAAATGTGATTTACAAGAAATTCGGTTATAAATAAATTAATTAGAAAGTAGACAAATGAGCTTGTACACTTTGTTAATTTAGTTTATAATCGTTATGGTTAGTGATTGAATCAAGATATATAATATTGGATCAATTTATTAATGTGATAATTAATTGATGGTGTATGATATGTGATATTATGCATGAAGAATGATCAAAAGCACAAGCCCAATTTGTTAGGTTTATGCTATGATATTTTGTGCTGAATGATTGTAATAATTATCAATTTATAAAGTGGGATTGGTTTATGGTCCGTTCCCACCCCATGAGATGTATCCCTATTTGCCATGGATATTTATTTGTAAATATTAGTATAGTGGAAGATCAAGATTGGAAAATGGTGGTCTTTATGATTATGAAGATCGAAGACATGTAAATATTGGAAGCTAATATAATAGTTGCATTTGCATCCCATGCATTTCCCTAGGATGGGACCTAAGCTTGTGTTTAGCTCACACGGGTCATTAGTTTTGTGGCGATTGATCATCCTTGTTTTGTTTACTGTTTATAATATATGCATGATATGTTATAAATAATGAGTACGTGCGTTATTATTATGATAATAACAAAGTTGCATGAATCCGGAAAAAATACGATCAAACATGCCGAGTTTTTAAAATAAAATTAATGATGAGACCTTTCAAAATTAAAAACCCTCATTTTGAATAAGATTCAAAATTAATATCAAGCCCGAAATTTCAATGTCCTCCATCGACAATGGGTGCATGATGAACGCTACCCGTGCTCGGGGCTCGGCTCATATTATTGGGGGAACCCTGGGTGCCGGAAAGCTGTGACATCCATTTGACATGGTGATGTGAACTACATGGAACTCCCATGATTTCGTCTCATATTATTGAGGGAACTCATGGCGACCGTCCATTAAGGTTCAACATCGATGGGTAAGGCTTGACACGTAAAGATGAACGACGTCATATTATTGGGTCCTAATCAAACCTGAGACAAAAGTTTGCGTAGAGGGTTGCATGGTGATGCAACTGGAAACTACCTCTTAGGAATTGTGATTGGCTGATATTATTCGGGATCATGATTTGCTAATTAGACTTTACGTACCTACTGAGGAAAGGAGTTTCCTGTTTTCACTAGAGGGTAGTAAAAGATGTCAATATAGTGATAGCGAAAATCTATAAAGTAAAAGTCAATACTTTATATCTTACTAAATATTTTAAAATAGTCATTAACATTTATCTTTTTTACTTTTCAATACTTATTGACAATGTCTTCGATTCGCAATCCATTATCTGCAATACTCAAAAAACACATATTAACTAGACCTAATTATCTCAATTGGCTAAAAGAACCTGAAAATCGTCTTGAATTCGTAAAGGATAGCGTATACACTTACTGAGTCGCCCCCTGTTGAGGCTCTGGCTGACTGCACTCCTGAGGAATTGCAGACTTACAAGGAATGGTGTGACCATATATTGAAAGCCAAGTGTTATATGCAAGATTCTATGAATAATGAGAAGTCGGTTCTTTATGTCGGTTCTTAATCTGGTACGAAAATTGGTCCACATGGCAAGGGAAAGAAGTGTTCTTTCTAACGTCCCAAGAAGAAAGTGCCCTTGAAGAGGCAATCTCCGAGTCCCGCTGTGGCAGCCATACCAGTGAAGGCTGATAAGACTGTTGAAGTATGTCATCACTACAAGAAGCCTGGACATTAGAGGAATAATTGTAGAGAATATCTTGCCCATAAGAGTTTTGGAAACGATATGTTCTATATTGAAGTAAACATTTCAATTAACTCTACTTCTTGGGTATTGGATACCGGCTGTGACTCACATCTCTGTAATGATTTACAGGTATGGGAAGAAGTAGAAGGCTTAGGGAAGGTGAGACCTTCTTGAGGATGGGCAATGCAAAAAGAGTTGCTGCCAAGGCCATAGGAGATGTTTACTTGCTTTTGGACAATGATTTTAAGTTAATTTTAAGAGATGTTTTGTTTGTACCGGATTTGGTGAAAAAATTGTTTCCATTTTTATGCTTGATAAAGATGGATTTTCTTGTTTATTTAGCAAAGGTGTTTGCAACATTTACAAGAATGAATGTTTAATTAGTACTGTAGAACTTGAAAACGATGTCTACAACTTAAAATTGAAAGATATTCCACTAAAAAATGTCTAGCTATAACAATAACAAACAAGAGAAAACAAGATACTCTAAATTCGGCACAATTGTGGCATGCTCGATTAGGACATATTTCCCTAAGAAGGATTAACAAGCTAGTGGGAGTAGGCATGTTTTATATGTCTGATATTAATGTTCTCACGGCTTGTGAATCCTATCTAAAAGGAAAGATGACCGAAATTACCTTTAAGGGCTACGTGGAGCGAGCCAAAGGGTTGTTGGATTTGATCCATACCGATGTGTACGGTCCGCTTATCATCACCATTAAACATGGACATACCTACTTTGTGAGGCCCGGGGCCGAAGAGGGCGGGGGGTGATCGCCGGTGCCATGAGGTGGCACGGACAATGAGCGGCTCCTGGCAGTCTTCTAGGTGGAGGGAACATGAATGATCCGTTCTTACACCGGAAGGAGAGGGATTCCGAGACTGTTCAATGTAATGGACTGTACAGTTGAAGATGACTTAAAAGATTAGATTGGTACTACTCATATCACGAAGGTGCATCTTCTTTTCGGTAGCTCATCACATAAGAACTCCAAAGTTAAGCGTGCTTGACTTGGGGCATTTTGAGATGGGTGACCTCCTGGGAAGTTTCCCAAGGTGCGTGTGAGTGAGGACATAAGCACGCTGAAAAGACCCGTCTTGATACAGTGAGGACAGTCGTCGAATCTGAAGCGTTACAGTTGGTATCAGAGCCGACCTCTCCGAGTACGGTGTGGTTCGGGGACGAACCAAGCGGAAGCTGGTGGGCATGTGAGGCCCGGGGCCGAAGAGGGCGGGGGGTGATCGTCGGTGCCATGAGGTGGCACAGACAATGAGCGGCTCCTGGCAGGCTTCTAGGTGGAAAGAACATGAATGAACCGTTCTTACACCGGAAGGAGAGGGATTCCGAGACTGTTCAATATAATGGACTGTACAGTTGAAGAGAGCTTAAAAGATTTGATTGGTACTACTCATATCACGAAGGTGCATCTTCTTTTCGGTAGCTCATCACATAAGAAATCCAAAGTTAAGCGTGCTTGACTTGGGGCAATTTTGGGATGGGTGACCTCCTGGGAAGTTTTTCAGGGTGCGTGTGAGTGAGGACATAAGCACGCTGGAAAGACCAGTCTTGATACAGTGAGGACAGACGTCGAATCTGAAGCGTTACATACTTCATCACCTTTACTGATGAATTTTCGAGGTATGAAATACAAGTCTGAAGCCTTTGAAAGGTTCAAAGAATTAAGAAGTGAAGTAGAGAAACAGTTGGGACGAAGCATCAAGTCACTTTGATCGGATCGAGGTGGTGAGTACTTGAGTGCCGAGTTGCAAGAGTATCTTAGGGAGAATGGGATTCTTTCGCAGTGGACTCCGCCTGCTACACCACAGTTGAATGGTGTTTCAGACCGTCGTAGCCGGACTTTGATGGACATGGTTCGGTCTATGATGGGGTTCACAGAGTTGCCGCCATCCTTTTGGGGATATGCGCTTGAGGCAGCGGCACTGTTGTTGAACAATGTTTATTCGAAGGCAGTCGATAAGACACCATATGAGATATGGGTGGGTAAGCCTCCCAAATATTCTTATCTTAGAATATGGGGATGCCCTGCTTATGTGAAGCAGACAGTGGGAGATAAATTGGATAGTCGATCTATTTTATGTTACTTCGTGGGATATCAAAAGAATTTAGTTGGATACTATTTCTATCATCCCCAAGAAACAAAGGTGTTTGTTTCTAGGAATGCAACCTTTTTGGAAAAAGAATTTCTATTGGATAGAAAATGAGAGATGATAGAACTCGAAGAGGTTCGAGAGACACCCACAATTCAAGAACCCACACCCGAATATCCAAGAGAGGAGATACAAGCTCCTAGAAGATCCGAGAGAGTCTCGAGACCACCTATGAGGTATGGTCTACTTCTTGAAGAGGGCCATGATGAGCCTATCCATGGATTTGATCCGAGGACCTTGAAGGAAGCGTTATCTGATGCCAATTCATCCAAGTGCCTTGAAGAAATGAAATGTGAGATGTATTCCATGCATTTGAGCGGTACTACTCATATCATGAAGGTGCATCTTCTTTTCGGTAGCTCATCACATAAGAACTCCAAAGTTAAGCGTGCTTGACTTGGGGCAATTTTGGGATGGATGACCTCCTGGGAAGTTTCTCAGGGTGCGTGTGAGTGAGGACATAAGCACGCTGGAAAGACCAGTCTTGATACAGTGAGGACAGACGTCGAATCTGAAGCGTTACATACTTCATCACCTTTACCGATGAATTTTCGAGGTATGAAATACAAGTCTGAAGCCTTTGAAAGGTTCAAAGAATTAAGAAGTGAAGTAGAGAAACAGTTGGGACGAAGCATCAAGGCACTTTGATCGGATCGAGGTGGTGAGTACTTGAGTGCCGAGTTGCAAGAGTATCTTAGGGAGAATGGGATTCTTTCGCAGTGGACTCCGCCTGCTACACCACAGTTGAATGGCGTTTCAGACCGTCGTAGCCGGACTTTGATGGACATGGTTCGGTCTATGATGGAGTTCAAAGAGTTGCCGCCATCCTTTTGGGGATATGCGCTTGAGACAGCGGCACTGTTTTTGAACAATGTTCATTCGAAGGCAGTCGATAAGACACCATTTGAAATATGGGTGGGTAAGCCTCCCAAATATTCTTATCTTAGAATATGGGGATGCCCTGCTTATGTGAAGCAGACAGTGGGAGATAAATTGGATAGTCGATCTATTTTATGTTACTTCGTGGGATATCAAAAGAATTTAGTTGGATACTATTTCTATCATCCCCAAGAAACAAAGGTGTTTGTTTCTAGGAATGCAACCTTTTTGGAAAAAGAATTTCTATTGGATAGAAAATGAGAGATCACAGAACTCGAAGAGGTTCGAGAGACACCCACAATTCAAGAATCCACACCCGAATATCCAAGAGATGAGATACAAGCTCCTAGAAGATCCGAGAGAGTCTCGAGACCACCTATGAGGTATGGTCTGCTTCTTGAAGAGGGCCATGATGATCCTATCCATTGATTTGATCCGATGACCTTGAAGGAAGCGTTATCTGATGCCGATTCATCCAAGTGGCTTGAAGAAATGATATCTGAGATGTATTCCATGCATTTGAACCAAGTGTGGAACCTTGTGGATTTACCTGAGGGAATTGTTCCCATAGGGTGTAAATGGATTACAAAAGGAAACTTGGGGTGGATGGAAATGTATTGACTTTCAAAGCGCGATTGGTTGCAAAAGGATATACTCAAAGACAAGGAGTTGACTTTGAGGAAACCTGTGAGACCCCGAGAATAAAATAGCTTTGATGGCATTTTGGTAAATAATTTGAAAAATATTACATTTATTTTGATGGCATTCATGTAAATAAGTTGAAAAATAATGAATTAATTTTAAGGGCAAAATGGTAAATAGTGACGTATCTTTGTCATATGAAGCACAAATGATTTGAAATTTGGATATAACGTAGAAAACTCAAAGATAAATAGTTTCATGTTTTGAGTTTTGAAAAATTTGATTGTTTGACTGATCCGAAAGGATATACCGAAGTTAAAATGTTAAATAGTATATATTATATTATATTATATTATTATTATTAATATAATATTAAAAAAATAAAAAAAATAAAGAAAAATCTTGAGGCGGTGGATTCATTTCGATTGAAATGAAATGAATCTCACTTGTCCTCCTTCAGATCGAGAAAGGCAATGAGAGAGGAGAGAAGAAATAATAACGTTTTCGATTTTTCTTTTAAATCGTACGATTTATCGGTTTATCTAATCGACGAACCGACTTTAGTTCTGGGATCGTTGACACGAGGTCTTCGATTTGAGGTATAAATTTTATGTTTTTGGTGATGTTTGAAATTCATCGATTTTTGGAATAAATCCGATAAATGGTTAAATCATACAAAACTGAAGACTGTTGAATAATGTATGATTTTAACGAAGAAGAGATGATTATAGTGATGTTATTTTGAATTATTCTTAATTTATTATAATTAGAGAATTTTAATTGTTGGATTGAGATTGAAGAATTATTTCTCGGTTATATATGTAGTAGAATAACCGACAATAAACTCGTATTCGAAGTCGGAATAGAATTATGATATGATTAAACTTGGAGTATGTTAATGATTGGAATGAGTATGTTATTGATGTAGATAAAGTATTATACTGATATCTTAAAGTTACATCAACTGGAACGAAGAATTGAGGTATGTTGCGACCGGGTAACATACGACAGGTATCTGTATGATATGATATATGTCGGCTTGATTGGATTGATTGGAATGAGATTATGTGTCTATATGCCTATTTGTTGATTTGATGTGGCATACATGGCATTGAGATTGAGATATCGATGTATAAAATAAATGTTTTGTTAACACACATCATTTGATGCATACATCGATACATGACATGCACGTTGAGCTATGATCCTTGGATACCCTGATATGATTTGATTGGATTCTGGGGTTTGTGAACACAATTGCTATGCTGGTATTATATGACCCGTAAAGCATGGACAATTGTGGCCCCGATGATTGGATATGAGATTTGGGATTTGATGGCGCTTTGTCGACGCTATCATACGAGTATCCCTTATTGAGGCCGGCGTGCCAGCTCGAGCATTGATTTGATAGCGATTCGTTTGATTCTGACATGTGCTCAGTGGATGGACATTTGACCTGATACCTCCACAACATACATGCATTGCGTACCATATATCATTGTTTAGATATCTGTGGTATATATGATTGGTTGTTCCATACGGAGCTTTGCTCACCCCCCAAGAGGGGCTGTTGTTGTCTTTGTGTCTGGACAATGGTATGTACTCCAGGATATCAGGAGACCGGAGAGGGTACTTCTGAAGGGAGCCACAGCTTGGGCTGATGTGGGGACCCGGACGCTAATTCATTCCTTAATCGTCTTTATGAATATTTTAAACAATTATAATAAACAGGGTCTAATTTTTTTTTTTTAAATACAAAGCGGAAATGTAATGTAATTAAATTCAAATTACATATTAAACATAACATACAATTACTGTATAATCTACAATAATTCAACTAGGTTCAACTACATATCAGTACTGAATCCTAAGTTGCTTCTGAAGCCCGGATCTCCACGCAATCTAGTCCAGCCTCGTTCTCTTCTTGACCCTGATCCTATCTCACCTGTTGCCATGCACACATACAAACAAGACAACAGCCGGATAATTCCGGTGAGAATTATATTCTCACTATAAACCATGTATACATGCAATCATAAAAACAATATAAAAGCATGTAACAGATATTCCTAACATGTATCAAAATTAGAACATGAATCAATACCATACTAAATCATATTCTAAATATTTACCCTGATCAGGAACATAATCAATATCAAGAATAACTCCTATTCTAAACATGTACCAATATCAGGAACATCAAGGGACATGAACCATATTCAGGAACATAAATCAACATCAATAAATATAAATCAATATAACTGTCACTCAGCCTCGTGACTCTACGTTTTAGACTAGACTCAATCCTAGCCTAGGGATCCCGTTTTCCAGATGTGGTGTTCCTATATCGAATTCCGTAATAGAAGGAACAGTGATTCTATTTACTCGATATAACCAAATATGGTGTTCCTATATCGAATTCCGTAATAGAAGAAATTCCAATTCTATTTACTCGATATAACCAAACATCCGGTGTCCTGACCTAACCGTCATGGACTGTAGCTCTATCGCTAAGATCCTATCTTGAGACATCGTGCAATGTGCCCGTGGCGATCCCACCACTATCAGGCACTTCCGTCCCAAGATTTCTACACTATCCTGTGACATTGTGCAATGTACTGGCGATCCCGCCACTATCAGGCACTTCTGTCACAAGATCATTCGAATAATACCTGCTATCTATAAATTAAGAAAACAAGAATTTTCAATACATTCATTGAAATTAACTATGCAATAAAATAAAGTATGTGATTTAGGGAAACTCGAGCCAAACCTCACTCGAGTTGTGCAATCCCAACTCAACATTAATTTATACATGTATCTTCTCGCTCAGAAGAAGAAGAAGTCCCGAATCTTCCTCGGTCCATTCCCAATCTGGTAATAACAATCGAATAGGTATAATATCAATACACAACTCAATTCAATACCTGTTCTGATCAATATCGAATCCAGATAGAATATAATCCATATCGACGATATCCCGATATAGTCGAAACCCCTACTGAATCTGATCACTATTAATCTCCTGATGTTTCAACGGCATAATAATACAATCTCGATAACCCCGTCACTCCCAAGATCACAGATATAATACCAGACTTTGTAAACAGTATCAGTATAACTCATAATCTCAATGATAAGACAATTATGATATCGAATCTCAATCAAATCGACTCCGAAAATCATAACAAATACATAATCAGTATGTTTCTCAATCTGACTTTGACTCTATGATGTCTAACATGACAAGAACATCATATATGAATCCTATTCAATTCTGACAATAGTCTAATTTCAAATCATATCTGAACGTAACAAAACTTACGTCCTGTTGTAGCCTGCGTCGATAGGAACACAGTACTGTACTCGGATTCAAAAACATACGGACGGATTGAAATAAAAAGGCGTAAGGATTTTCACGAAGCTTCCTCGGCCCTCTCTCTTTCTTCGTTTCTTCTTATTCTGAATTGAATTCATATATATATATATATATATATATATATATATATATATATATATATATATATATATATATATATACAGACGTCGCATGCCAACCAAGTGGCACCCTTACGTTTTGCATGTCTGAGGCATATGCGCGCGCCGAAGTTCTGCGCTGCGTCGGGCATTCTATCCAAATGTTGCTACAGGAGTGCTCGAGCATATGCGCGCAAATCGTCGCGCATATGCGCGAGACTTACTGTCTCGAGCACAAATCCACTCGCGCAGATGCGCGCCGGAAGGCGCGCATGTGCGTCACCTTCTCTGCCCTGCTCGCGCATGTGCGCCGTTCACGTCGCGCATATGCGTCGAGCACTCGGGACTTCCCTTTGGCTACTGGACACCTCGCGTATATGCGCGCCCACACGCCGCGCATATGCGCGGGGTCTTCTGTCCACTCCACACATGGCTCACGCATCTCGTCGCGCATGTGCGCGTATGGCCTTTCCTTTGCACATAATTCGCGTCTGTTCTCGTCTTTCCCGGTCCACTCCGTTCCTTCTATAATCACTTCAATTAATCAAGAAATCATCCCAGATTAATCTCCAATTACGGTAAATATACCCAAATCATTTCAAATTACGGTAATCAAATTCTCGGGCATTACAGCTGAGGTTTTATGTTTATGTCTTGTTCCCAGTATATATGTATATGTATCTATATACCGGGGCATGTCCCGAGGATATGAGATGTTTGTATGTGATTGGTTTTGATTACGTGTGGGCATGTTTATGAAGTGAGATAAGATACTATTTTTAGTATTCAAATAAAAAGATTTGGGCTCGTCGTAAAGAAATTTTAAACTCGTTTTCCGCTGTAATTAGTTAACCCTAATCAAAGTGCATGGTAATAACGATTAGGAGCTAAGGGCCTCACACAGAGTGGTATCAGAGCATAGCTGGGAATGCTCGATTGAGTCTTGTGTACACGTGAATAGGCACAAATGAATTGTGTGTATGTGTTTGATTTATTTGTATTACTTTCTCCTACTTGATTTGATTCGAGTAAGTATCTGATGAGATTGATGATATGAGATGATGATGTTATGAAATTGATATTGAATTATGATATTCATCTTTTGATTTGTAGATGGATCACACAAATGAAACTTCGAGTAGCAGTACTGAGAGGATAGCTGGGCAATTTGAAGGATTGTCCATGGATGTTGTGATGGCTCGATTCCAGGATCTGAAACCACCAAGGTTCTTTGGCACTGAGAGTGCTGAAAGAGCTGAGGCCTGGTTGAAGGATATCGAGCATTTGTTTAATATTGTGGAGTATTCCAAGGCTCGTAGACTGAAACTTGCGCTTTACCAGTTGAAAGACCGAGCTAAATCTTGGTGGGAAGCTGCTGAGATTGGATTGAAAGAGGCCGGGATTGAAGTCACTTGGGATGTCTTCAAGGCCCAGTTTTTGGAGTAGTATTCCCCTCCTTCCTATTATACTGCTCAGGAGAATGAATTCAATAATCTGCAGCAGGGAACGATGTCTGTTGCAGAGTATGCTTCGAAGTTTTCCACTCTGTTGAAGTATGCACCTCACGTAGCTGGGAATGCGAGGGCAAAATATAACAGGTTTGTAAATGGTTTACATCTTGCTTTATATACATATGTTGTTTCTAGATTGCCTACCAGCTACGCAGAGGCAGTGGAACGCGCCAAGGCAGCCGAGGCTGGACTTTGGAGAGGAGGTCCACAATATACTCCTTCACCTCCGGTGTCAGCTCAGCAGCCTACTTTGCGGCCGAGGGGTAAGAAGTTCAAGAAGACTGGCTCTGTTACTTCGTCTTCTTCGAGTTCTAGTGGATCACGGCGAGGGAGTCCTGTGATTGCTCCCTACTATAGCCATTGTGGAGGCAAACATACTATCGAACAGTGTCGAGGTATGTTTGGTACTTGTTATCAATGTGGGCAGGAAGGTCATTTCTCTCGAGTATGTCCGAACAGGAGTACGACTTCTGCTCAACCCCAGCCAGGATCTAGAGGTGGCCCTAGTATGACGAGACCTGCTGTTCCTGTTCCTTCTTTTCAGCAGTCGAATGTCCCACGATATCGAGGACCGGGTGGTCAGAGTGCCCAAGTTCCTCCTCAAGTAAGAGTGTACGTCATGACTGAGGATCAGGCGAGAGAAGCTCCTGGTGGCGTGATTACAGGTATTTGCATGCTTTGCGTGTAGTAGCCCGAATTCTAAATTGGGTAATTAACGGATTAATGGTGATTAAGAAGATTTAATGTGTTACTTTGACCGTGGTCATGATCGGACGGACCGAAGATGGTTCGGAAGCACCGAAGAGTTCGGAAGGTCCGAAGTGAGTTCGGTGGATCCGATCATGAGGTGTCAAGAGCAGCTGGACACGTGCAAGTTCGGACGGTCCGAAGTGTATGTTCGGTGGATCCGATCATGAGGTGTCAAGAGCTGGTGGACACGTAGGAGTTCGGACGTTCCGAAGTGAGTTCGGTGGATCCGAACATAGCCTATAAATAGTGCTCGGATTTCCTCATTTTGCATTGCAAATTCTTGAGTGTGCCTCCTATTTGAGAGATTTGGAAGGTTTCTAGTGTTAGTTTGTCGGTCGAGCGTTAGCCAGGAGCTGCCAGGATTGGTAGCGTAGCGACGCCTGAGTTTCGAGGCAATCGACATCAAAGGGCTGTCGACGGACGAAGGTAAACCCTAAACCTTTGGTAGTACTGGTTTTGCTAGTCGAGCATGGTAGTATTGTTCATTGGGTATGCTTTTGATGCGTAGGCTTGTTCTAGACCTGATTAGCGGTGTTGCGTAAGGCTAGGCTTGCTGTGATAGAGGTACGAAAGTACTATCCGAGATATCCTGGTTGAGTATACATTCATATATGTGTTGCATGATTATGTGGTGCATTGATATATGTCATATGATGCATGCTATTATGTCACGTTTATTACTGCACGTTGCATTTCATGTTGAGCCGTATCTCCTTCGAGATAGCCTTTACTGTTGAGCTGTATCTCTTTCGAGATAAGCTATATCTTGGGGCCGCTCAGCCCTGTCTTGTCTTGTGGACGCATGGACACCGAGAGTACACAGTGGCCGACGGGTCGGGAGGGCTTCGGTGATCCGGGACATTTTAGGTCCACGTCTGTTCTTGTAGTGGATGCAGTGACCCAGAGGTAGGACCGCGCGGCACTATCCACTTGGCGCCTCTAGACTGAGCATTTTGAGATCCTTTGATTACTCCTGTTTCTTGACTACCCTGGTATCATATCATAGCATGTGCATTTCATATAGGTTTGTATACTCATGCTTTTGTACTGGGCGTTCTTATCGCTCACGTCCTCGGTTTTGTTTATCTTGGACACCCCATTCCCACGGGGCAGGCCTCAGGTTGGACAGCTCAGGGGGAGCAGGAGGAGGACGTTGAGTAGCTGGTTAGTTAAGTTTTTCGGTATTGTTCTGATTCGATATGGTTGTACTTGTATTTTAGTTGAGTTATTCTAGACTTCGATTGGGTTGTATAACCATTATTTGTTGACTGTTTCCGCAATTATCTCTGATTTTTATTAATTAGGTTAATTGCATGCTTAGTTCTTGCTTAGTAGGTGATTCTGGAACGGGTCACTACATTTATGGTATCAGAGCATGCATACGATTTTGGGATATAGAATTCTGTTTTGGGATTTCCGTTGACCATTTGACCGTTTTTTCCCCATTCTATGTTGTAGCGATGGCTGACCACTTTGGTGACGAGAGTAGTCAGGGGAGTGTAGGTCGTTGGGGTGATCAGGACAATAGTATGCGTCATCGTGATCGTGAGCATCGTCATCGTCGGGATGGTCCTAGGCGTTTTGAGTTGCATCGTTTTATTCAGATGGGGCCTAAGCCTCTAGTCGGTGGAGAGACTCCCGATGATGCTGAGGACTGGTTAGAGCGCATGGAGAGTTGTTTCCGTGCATTTCAGTGCACCGAGGAGCAGAAGATAGAGACCCTTAGTTTTCTTCTCGAGGGCCGTGCGCGCAAGTGGTGGCGATCGACTTCTGCGCCGATAGTCCAGTCCCAGGGTAGGGTGACTTGGGCCGATTTCCGTGCAGCTTTCATGCAGCTGTATTTTCCTCCAGCCCTTCGCCAGGCGAAGACGATTGAGCTCCTGAACCTTAAGCAGGGGAGTATGTCTGTTGATGAGTATCAGCAGAAATTCTTCGAGTTGTTACCCTTCGCTCCTCATATCAGTGGCAGTTCTGAGGCCAAGTATGACCATTTCCTTCAGGGCCTTAACCAGGAGATCTTTGACCGAGTCACTGTCTGTGATAATCCTACTTCGTACGATGGGTTAGTGAACCGGTGTCGCCAGGCAGAGATCAGTCTCCAGCGTGGTAGGGCTATTCTTTCTTCTAGACCTCCGAGTACTTTGAGCCCTCGATCTCAGTCTTTCAAGAAGTCAGGTTCTTCTTCTTCTTCTGGATCTGGATCACGGTCTAGCGGTGTTTTCCGCTTTGGTGAGAAGAAGGATGCTTGTGTGCATTGTGGGAAGAACCATCCATCGGAGCAGTGCCGATCAGCCGCGGGAGCTTGTTTTCAGTGCGGAGAGATGGGGCATATTAAGAAGAATTGTCCTCAGTTGCGAGGTGGAGCAGGATCCGGTTCTGGATCTCAGACGACTGTTCAGCAAAGGAGGCAGGGTCAGGCAGTGGGTAGTTCGAATCTTCGACCTCGTGCCCAAGGTCAGGTTTTTGCGCTGAACCAGGATCAGACTGCAGATTAGACAGGAAGAGTCAGGTACTTTTCGTTTATGCGGTATTCCTGCTTTTGTTCTTATTGATACCGGAGCATCGCATTCATTCATTTCTGCACGATTTGTTAAGCGTCATAAGTTACCGTTTGTTTCCCTAGACGTCATTCTTTCTGTTTCTACCCCGATGGGTCATTCGATGTTAGCTAAGCGTCTAGTGATGGGTTGTCCCTTAGATTTTGAGGGTAACGAGTTGACTGCGAATCTTATGATCCTGGAGATGGAAGATTTTGATTGTATTCTAGGTATAAACCTATTGACTACCTACCGAGCTACTGTGGATTGTTACCAGAAGCTTGTTCAGTTTCGTACGACTGAGAGCTCTAGTTGGTTTTTCTATGGTGAGGGAGCGCGACCTCCGATGCCAGTGGTTTCTGCTCTGAAAGCCTGTCGTGCTTTAGAGTCGGGCGGGGAAGGCTACCTCATGTGATTGATTCGTCCACAGGTAGTGTTGGTCTAGATGATATTTCCAAGACTGCATTTCGTACTCGATATGGGCATTACGAGTTTCTAGGTATGCCATTCGGATTGACGAATGCGCCAGCAGTGTTCATGGATTTGATGAACCGAGTATTTTGAGATTATGTTGTTATTTCGTTTTGTTCATCCTCTAAGCTTGATTTCGAGGACGAAATCTTTTAAGGGGGGGAGAATGTAGTAGCCCGAATTCTAAATTGGGTAATTAACGGATTAATGGTGATTAAGAAGATTTAATGTGTAACTTTGACCGTGGTCATGATCGGACGGACCGAAGATGGTTCGGAAGCACCGAAGAGTTCGGAAGGTCCGAAGTGAGTTCGGTGGATCCGATCATGAGGTGTCAAGAGCAGCTGGACACGTGCAAGTTCGGACGGTCCGAAGTGTATGTTCGGTGGATCCGATCATGAGGTGTCAAGAGCTGGTGGACACGTAGGAGTTCGGACGTTCCGAAGTGAGTTCGGTGGATCCGAACATAGCCTATAAATAGTGCTCGGATTTCCTCATTTTGCATTGCAAATTCTTGAGTGTGCCTCCTATTTGAGAGATTTGGAAGGTTTCTAGTGTTAGTTTGTCGGTCGAGCGTTAGCCAGGAGCTGCCAGGATTGGTAGCGTAGCGACGCCTGAGTTTCGAGGCAATCGACATCAAAGGGCTGTCGACGGACGAAGGTAAACCCTAAACCTTTGGTAGTACTGGTTTTGCTAGTCGAGCATGGTAGTATTGTTCATTGGGTATGCTTTTGATGCGTAGGCTTGTTCTAGACCTGATTAGCGGTGTTGCGTAAGGCTAGGCTTGCTGTGATAGAGGTACGAAAGTACTATCCGAGATATCCTGGTTGAGTATACATTCATATATGTGTTGCATGATTATGTGGTGCATTGATATATGTCATATGATGCATGCTATTATGTCACGTTTATTACTGCACGTTGCATTTCATGTTGAGCCGTATCTCCTTCGAGATAGCCTTTACTGTTGAGCTGTATCTCTTTCGAGATAAGCTATATCTTGGGGCCGCTCAGCCCTGTCTTGTCTTGTGGACGCATGGACACCGAGAGTACACAGTGGCCGACGGGTCGGGAGGGCTTCGGTGATCCGGGACATTTTAGGTCCACGTCTGTTCTTGTAGTGGATGCAGTGACCCAGAGGTAGGACCGCACGGCACTATCCACTTGGCGCCTCTAGACTGAGCATTTTGAGATCCTTTGATTAATCCTGTTTCTTGACTACCCTGGTATCATATCATAGCATGTGCATTTCATATAGGTTTGTATACTCATGCTTTTGTACTGGGCGTTCTTATCGCTCACGTCCTCGGTTTTGTTTATCTTGGACACCCCATTCCCACGGGGCAGGCCTCAGGTTGGACAGCTCAGGGGGAGCAGGAGGAGGACGTTGAGTAGCTGGTTAGTTAAGTTTTTCGGTATTGTTCTGATTCGATATGGTTGTACTTGTATTTTAGTTGAGTTATTCTAGACTTCGATTGGGTTGTATAACCATTATTTGTTGACTGTTTCCGCAATTATCTCTGATTTTTATTAATTAGGTTAATTGCATGCTTAGTTCTTGCTTAGTAGGTGATTCTGGAACGGGTCACTACATTGCGATTATCCTGCATGTGTTTTATTTGATACAGGAGCATCTCATTCATTCATATCTCATGCATTTGTTGCATCTCACGATATCGAGTGTACCCCGTTGTATGATACTTTGTCGATAGCCACGCCAGCAGGGAAGATTATTTTGTCTGAGAAAGTTATGCATAATTGTGTATTGATATATGAGGATAATGTGGTATTTCTGAATTTGATTGTCCTCCCAATGCACTACTTTGATTGTATTGTTGGCATGGATATCTTGATGACAAATCGAGCTACTGTTGATTGTTGTCATGGAGTAGTTCGATTTCGACCGATTGATGGACCCAAGTGGAATTTTTATGGCAAGGGTTCCCAAGCCAAAATTCCATTGGTATCTTCCTTGGAAATGTCCCGATTGTTGACTAGCGGATATGAGGGTTATCTTATCTACGCTATTGATATTTCTAGGAAGGAGTCTTCTTTATCGGAGATTCCTGTTGCGAAAGAATTCTCGGATGTATTTCCCGATGAGATTCCTGATTTTCTTCCTCATCGAGAAGTTGAGTTTAGTATTGATCTTGTACCGAGGACTACACCTATTTCTAAAGCTCCTTATCGCATGGCACCATTGGAATTGAAATAACTGAAAGAACAATTACAGGATCTTCTCGATAAGGGATATATTCGACCGAGTGTATCGCCTTGGGGAGCTCCAGTTTTATTTGTTCGGAAGAAAGATGGTACGATGCGAATGTGTATCGACTATAGGCAATTGAATCGGGCTACTGTGAAAAACAAGGACGCACGTCCTCGTATTGATGATTTGTTTGATCAGCTTCAGGGTACTTCTGTTTACTCGAAGATTGATCTTCGTTCTGGGTATCATCAAGTACGAGTTCGAGACGAAGATGTGCCCAAAACTTCTTTTCGTACGAGGTATGGCCATTATGAATTCCTATATATGCCTTTTGGTCTTACGAATGTTCCTGCTATCTTTATGAATCTAATGAATCGGGTCTTTCGAGATAATCTAGACCGATTCGTTATTGTTTTTATTGATGATATTCTTGTGTACTCGAAATCGAAGAAGGGGCATGCTGAACATTTGAGACTGGTACTTCAAACTCTTCGTACTAGTCATTTATATGCCAAATTGTCCAAATGTGAATTCTGGATGGAAAAAGTGGTATTTTTGGGCCACGCCATTTCAAGACATGGCATATTTGTTGATCCTCCGAAGGTCGAAGCTGTATTGAATTGGCCGAGACCTACGAATGTTCCTGAGATCCGTAGCTTCATGGGTTTAGCTGGTTATTATCGTCGTTTTATTGAAGGGTTTTCAAAAATAGCTAAACCGATTACTCAACTGACACAGAAGAATCAGCGATTCATTTGGTTAGATGAATGTCAAGATAGTTTTCTTGAATTGAAGACGAGATTGACCACAGCACCTGTGCTTACTATTCCTTCAGGTACCGGATGATTTGTGGTGTGTACAGATGCGTCTGGTAAAGGTTTGGGCTGTGTTCTGATGCAACATGACAAGGTGTTTGCTTATGCATCTCGTCAATTGAAATCTCATGAAACACGTTATCTTTTTCATGATCTCGAATTGACTGTCATTGTGTTTGCTTTGAATATTTGGCGCCATTACTTGTACGGAGAAAAGTTTGTCATCTATTCGGACCATAAAAGTCTGAAATATCTCTTTTCTCAATCTGATTTGAATATGAGGCAACGCAGGTGGATGGATCTCTTGAAGGATTTTGATTGTGAGATTCAATATCACCCTGGATCGGTGAATGTTACTGCGGATTCCCTAAGACGGAAAGTTTATGATTCTGTTCTAGCTTCTTTTTATGTCGCCAAAGTACACGAGGATATATGTACTTTTGGCTGGACTTTTCACTCGAATTGTAATTCTGTCACTGTCTCAGCATTGCAAATTGAGCCGAACTTGATATCGAAAATTCGAAAGGCCCAACGAAGCGATGCTCAGATCCAAAAGTCGAAAGAACTTGTATCTGCAGGACATCAGTCTGGATTTCAGATTTCTTCTGATGGTTCTTTACGACTTAATGGTCGGCTGGTAGTTCCTGATGATTCTGATTTGAAATATGCCCTTCTTTGAGAAGCACATTGTAGCAAATACAGTATTCACCCTGAAGGCCGAAAGATGTATTTGACATTGAGACCTCAATTCTGGTGGAGACGTATGAAGAAGGAAATCGCTGAATTTATTTCGAAATGTCTTGTCTTCCGGCAAGTGAAAGCCGAGAGAATGAAACCTGGATTGAGTACATGCCCCGGTATATCTACCCATTTTATTTCGTATGAGCGGACTTATCCTTATAAGAGAATGGCCCATTTATACATTGAGAATGTTGTGAGATTGCATGGTGTACCAGTCTCGATTGTATCTGATCGTGATCCCAGATTTGCTTCTAAATTCTGGGGTAGTTTTCAAGGAGCGATGGGTACGCGTTTGGCTATGAGTACTGCTTATCATCCTCAAACTGATGGCCAGACCAAGCGTACGATTCAAACGTTGGAAGATATGTTGCGTGTTGTTGTGATGGATTTCAGAATGGGATGGCAAACGTTGAATTTTCTTATAATAATAGCTTTCAGACGAGTATCGGTATGGCACCGTTTGAAGCTCTATATGAGAGACGATGCAGATCACCGTTATTCTGGGATGAGATTGGTTAAAAACAATTGACTAGACCTGAAATGATACAGGAAATGAATGATAAGGTTCAGTTGATTCGGCAGCGAATGAAAGCTGCTCAGGATCTTCAAACGAGTTATGCGAATGAACGAAGACGACCCTTGGAGTTCCAGAAAGGTTATAAAGTGTTTTTGAAAATATCTCCCTTTAGAAGCACTATTCGATTTGGTATGCACGGAAGTTATCTCCTCGATATGTTGGTTCATACGAGATTCTCGATCGAGTTGGTGATCTTGCATATCGATTGGCATTGCCACCAGCTCTATCCGCTATTCACGATGTGTTTCATGTTTCTATGTTGAGGAAATATGAATCGGATCCATCACATGTACTTGCACCTGACGAGGTTGAACTTGATCCTTCTCTTTCTTATGTCGAACAACCTCTTCGTATTATGGATCGAAAGGAGAAGATATTGCGTAATAAATCGATCCCTTTAGTTCGAGTGCAATGGACACGATATGGTGTTGAAGAATCGACGTGGGAGTTGGAAAACAAAATGCGAGACTCGTATCCGCATTTGTTTGATTCCATGTCATCTATTCCATTGTACTCAATGTATACTGATCCTTTTACTGATTTTAGTTTTGATATGTACTATAACTGGTGACATATATATGTTTGTCAATGTTATGTTTATAGAGATGTTCGAGATTTCGAGGACGAAATCTTTTAAGTTGGGTAGAAATGTGAGACCCCGAGAATAAAATAGCTTTGATGGCATTTTGGTAAATAAGTTGAAAACTATTACATTTATTTTGATGGCATTCTTGTAAATAAGTTGAAAAATAATGAATTAATTTTAAGGTCAAAATGGTAAATAGTGATGTATCTTTGTCATATGAAGCCCAAATGATTTGAAATTTGGATATAACGTAGAAAACTCAAAGATAGAAAAGTTTCATGTTTTGAGTTTTGGAAAATTTGATTGTTTGACTGATCCGAAAGGATATACCGAAGTTAAAATGTTAAATAGTATATATTATACCACGTATCAGATTCCTCTTTTTGATTCCAAGCCTCAGATGGTATCAGAACCATGGAAATAGTCTGGTTAATAATTTAGCACTTTTATTCAAATGAATATTTTCAGTATGAAAGAAACTGTTCATAACAGTTTAAATGAAGAATATGATTTACCTGGAAATTTAGATTTATTGAATAAATGGACTATTCCTAAGATAGAATCTAAAATGATCTATAAATTAGGAACTTTTGAAAAATATGGTTTTAAAAAATTAGTTAAAACTACAGAATCATCAGTACCTCTTCATAATGAAGAAATGGTTATTAGATTGTTAAACAATAAAGATATTATGCCTTATAGGAAAAATTACAAATTTGTTCATATATGTTTAATTCAAATTCCTTTTAGACCTTTAACTTTAGAAGGTTTACCAAAAAGCTTCATAGGAGCTTTAAGAGATGGTAGAAATTTGAATTGGAAACAATCCCTTATGGGAATAATACAATCTAGTCTGGCACATGGTCCAGTATATTTTGATGTTTATCCTAATTTATCTTTATCTTTGTCTGATATTAATATATTAGATTCTTTAACATTAAATGTTAAAACTCATGGTTATAATTATACTCCTGGAACAGAAGTAATATGTATCTGTTATCGTATTTATTATAAACCATTATTTACACTGAATCCTATGTGTAAAAGAATAAATAAAAATTAAATGAAACTATTCTAATAGAAACTAATTTTAATAGATCTAATATTACAACCCGTAGATCTATTAAATGGGAAGAAATTGAATTTTCAGAAAACTGGATAATTGAACAAGCTGTTCCTAGAAATCCTATAATAAATAGAGATTTACAACAAGTTATTCAAAATAATGAAAGATCTGTTCAAATACAGTTTAATAATGAACAAAGAAGATTATTACCCTCTTCTGTTTATGCTAGATCAAGATCTAGTCATTCTTTTATTTCTCCTCTACATTATATGGTTGATATACCACAAACTTCTATAGCATCTACTTATCAAGTTAGAGAAGAATTAGAATCTACTAATACAGTAGATGATTTAATTATAAATAAAAATAATATTGTTCATAAAAGTAACTTTCGAAAAGTTAGAGAAACTGATACAGTTTCAGAAATGAATTTTAGTATTTAATGGATAGTAAACCAAAAATTGATTTTACTAAAGGATCTTCTACTAGAGCAAAGATCAATGCAGAATTTTATTTACCCAAATGGGAATCTTTCAGAGATTGGTACTTTACAAGTTTCTTTGAAGAAGAGTTTGAATATATTGTATCAACATTTTATAAATATTGTGAAAACCAAAATAAATTAATACATTTTGTTCCTTGGTTTTTTAAAACATTTATTATAGATTATATTTCTATTCTTTAAAGAAATTATAAACTTTCTTCACAACAGATTCAAAAATCTGTTTATCCTCTTCAACAATCTTTTATAATAGAAAAGAATAATAAAATTTTAAATTTTACTGCATTTTCAAAATTATTTGAGAATGATATGTTACAAATCACTGTTAAACATATTAATCAAATAATTGAAAAAAAAAATTATACAAATTTATATCTTACGATTATAGGAGAAGAAATTAATTCTCTTAAAGATAGGATTGATAAAATTATTTTAGCTATTAATAAAATAAAACCATATGTTCATATAGAAGAACCAGAAAATAATATTGTTTCTGTTGCTACTTCGTCTATTCAATCACCTCCTGATATTAAGGATTAAAAATTTAGAAATCTTAATTTAAATACTCTTAATGAAGAGTTTGAAGAATTTGAAAAAATTAATAATCATTCTAATGAAGAAATTAATAAAATTAAATGGGCAGATAGACCTACCACATCTAAATATTATTATAATAAACCTACTCCCATGGATGTTCTTATTGAAGAAAATGAATATATTTTTGCTAATAGCTATAATGGTAAAAATATTTATGAATGGAATATTGATGGTTTTAGTGATAGGCAGATTTATAATACTGCTCACAGAATGCTTATGTATAGTACTGCGTGTAAATCATCAGGAAATACTGATAAAAATATTGCTAAAATGATAACAGCAGGATTCACTGGCCAACTTAAAGGTTGGTGTAATGCCCGAAAATTTAATCCTAATAATCTAGAATTAGTGAGTTATAATGTGATATGATTATGAGAGGACTAATCGGGACACGAAAAGGAGACTACATGTGAAATTTGGAAAACTTGGGCAGAAAGAGTGGCGCCCGAGCGGTAGTTTATGACCGCTCGAGCACCAGTGAATAGCAAGGAAAATGTTCGGGCAGAATGTGTGGCGCCCGGGCGGTAGTTTTTAACCTCCCGAGCGCCAAAGGGTAATACGCTGAGCGTTGGACAGAAGATGTCGCGCTCGAGCGGTAATTTGTTACCGCCCGAGCGCGAGCCATGTAAAAGGAAAATGTGACGGGGTGCTTCAGCATGTATCGTAGGTATATATATATATATATATATATATATATATATATATATATATATATATATATATATATGTATATGTATACAATACAATTCTTCATTCCTGCGGCAAGAAATCGAGGAAGAAGCTCAAGAAAATTCACCGAAAATCCTTACGCCTTTTCTGAGAAATCCGTCCGTCCAAATTTGAATCTGAGTACGGCACCGAGTTCCTAGCAACATAGGCTACAACTGGACGTAAGTTTTACTACGTTTTGACATGTCTTGAAATTATGATGTTGTCAGAATTGAATGGAATTCATATATGATGTTCTTGACATGTTAGACATCGTAGAATCGAAGTCAGATTAAGAAACAGACTGATTATGAAATTTTTATGAATTTTTTAGGGTATGTTGATTGATACCCGATAGATTTGAATTGTGATTGAGTTACAGATTGTAATGAATATGAGTTATGATTTGCAATTGATGTCTGTCGATTTGGTATTGACGGGGATACTGAAATTGTACCGTTATGCCGTTGATTTTGAATTAAATCCAGATTAATCAGATTGTTAGTAATTTGAAAGGTATATTGATATGAGATTATTGGTATTACCATTGTCAGATTGAGGGATTGACAGAGTTTGGATTCCAGACCGAAACCGACAAACGAAAGGTATAAGTCAATGTGTATTGGGACATCGACTCAAGTAGGATGTACTTGAGTTTCCCTAAATCACATACTTATTATTTATTTATCATTGTATTTAATGATTTGATTTAAATGCTTGTTCTATGGAGTCATAGGAACATGCATTAGACGAGTAATCTTGTGACAGAAGTACCTGATAGTGGCAGGTAACCACGGGTACATTGCACCATGTCACAAGATATGGCGATAGACCATAGTCTATGACGGATGCGTCTGGACACTGGATGTTGGTTATATCGACTTGGATAGAACTAGAGTCTTTTCTATTACTGTTTGTCGATATAGGAATGCCACATCTGGACACCGGGATCCCTAGGCTAGGATTGAGTCTAGCCTGAATCGTGGAGTCACAAGCATTGTCGACAGATTGATATTGTTTACATTTCTGATTTTGATTTGTATTACTGTCATATGTTCCATGCTTTATATTGATTATATGACTGCATGTTCGTTGATTTATACTGGGATTTATTCTCACCGGAGTTATCCGGCTGTTGTCTTGTTTGTATGTGTACATGACAACAGGTGGGACAGGTTCAGGGTCCAGGAGATGAGGAGAGATCGTGATTAGAGTGGAGGCTCCGGACTTGGATTGTATATAGGGTTTTAACACTTGATAGTAGTTGTTGAACCTTAGTTGTACTGGTTTGTAGACGGTACAGGACATGTACTTTATTTTATACTGATATGTATATTTAGTTTGATTTCATTACGTTCCGCATTTTAAAAAAAAAATCAATTTTAGACCCTGTTTTATAATTGATTAATTAGTCCCAATGATGATTATGATTATGATTAGCGTCCGGGTCCCCACAGTTGGTGGGACAATTATTTACATTATTCTCAAAAAGATGAAATCTTTAATTCCATAAAAATAAAGAATAATATTCAATCAAAAAATGTAGTATATTCATTAATAATGACTATGAATGAAAATTTTACTGGAAAATTCACTGATAATAGTGAACAAATTAGAACTTTATTAAGTAATCTAAAATGTAAAACACTTATTGATTTTAGATGGTATAAAGATACTTTCTTATCTCGTATTTATGAGATTCCAGACTGTAATAATAGTCTTTGGAAAGCTAAATTTATAGATGGCCTACCTTTCTTATTTGCTGAAAGGGTTAGAAAAGTATTAAGAAAAGATGATATTAATATTTCTTATGATAATTATACTTATGAAAATTTAATAAATACTTGTATTCAAGAGGATTTATGTGGGGACCCGGACGCTAATCATGTTCTTAATCATCATTGGGACTAAATCAATTATAACAAACAGGGTCTAAATTTTTTTTTAAATGCGGAAGGTAATGGAAATCAAACTCCTATACATATCAGTATAAAAGTATAAATCTAAAACATCATACAATAATTTACATCTCAGGTTCAACATCTACTATCAAGTGTTTAAACCCTAGCTCTAGTCCAAGTCCGGTATCACCACTCTAATCTCGATCTGTCTTCACCTCTGTGACCCTGTACCTGTCCCACCTGTTGTCATGCACACATACAAACAAGACAACAGCCGGATAACTCCGGTGAGATATAAATATCCCAGTATAAACAATGTATTAAATGCAATCATATAAAACATATATAAAAGCATAAACAAACATCAAAACATATATCTAATCTGACTACATGAATCAATGACTCGTGATCTATTCTTATCTTATCTCAAATCTAGGGATCCCAATCTAATTTAGACTTTGGTATACTGTATCGAGTGTCTACATTAAACGTCGATCTACATTTAAGCGCGTCGATACACAATGAGTCTAGAGTCTTATCGGTTCTGAAAGAAGACTCGGCTGTTCTGCCCTAGCTAGGCTGTTCTGCCCTAGACTCGGACTCTGACTCTGTTCTAAGTCAATACATTAACAAATCAATCTAATAATGCAGTGACCCGTTCCAGAATCACCTACTAATCAAGAAACTAAGCATGCAATTAACTTAATTAAAAACAATCAGAGATAAATGCGGAAAAATGGTCAACCAACGATAGTTATACAACCCAATCGAAAATCTAGAACAATCAAACTGAAATGAAAGTATACGGTACAACCATATCGAATCAAAAAGTACCGAAGAACTAAACCAACCAGCTACTCAACGTCCTCCTCCTGAGCTGTCCAACCTGAGGCCTGCCCTGTGGGAATGGGGTGTCCAAGATAAACAAAACCGAGGACGTGAGCTATAAGAACGCCCAGTACAAAAGCATGAGTATACAAGCCTATATGAAATGCACATGTTATGATATGATACCAAGGTAGTCAAGAAACAGGAGTCACAAAAGATCTCAAAATGCTCAGTCTAGAGGCGCCAGGTGGATAGTGCCACGCGGTACTCCTCTGGGTCACTGCATCCACGACAAGATCAGACGTGGACCTAAAATGTCCCGGATCACCGAAGCCCTCCGGACCCGTCGGCCACTGTGTACTCTCGGTGTCCATGCGTCCACAAGACAGGGCTGAGCGGCCCCACAAGATATAGCTTATCTCGAAAGAGATACAGCTCAACAATAAAGGCTATCTCGAAAGAGATACGGCTCAAGATGAAATGTAACATGCAGTAATAACGTGACATAATAGCATGCATCATATGACATATATCAATGCACCATATAATCATGCAACACATATAAGAATGTATACTCGACCAGGATATCTCGGATAGTACTTTCGTACCTCACACCAGCAGATCCTAACAATCAGCCCTAGACTCACGCCTGCGTCCGCAGTCAGCCCACTGATGCAGCTAGCTCCCAACAAGAGCACAACTCCGCTACAAAACCAGTAGCTCCCCGCTAGCGCCTGAACCTCGGGAAAAGACTAGAAACCAATCGGAAACGACTAAAACGCTCTGGAACGCTCTGAAATGGCGAGTAAGAAATGAAGCCTCGCGCCTCTATTTATAGCCAACGTTCGGACGATCCGAACCACTTCGGAAGATCCGATCCAGCACACTTCGGACGATCCGAACCCACTTCGGACGATCCGAACCTTGCATGTCTTCTACGTGTCCAGCCACCTGTCTCGGACGATCCGAACCCTGATCGGACGTTCCAAACCTTGCATGCCTTCCACGGGTCCAGCCACCTGGCTCGGACGATCCGAAGCCTGTTCGGACGTTCCGAACCTTGTTCGGTCCTTCCGATCCACCGAAATATAATTAATCCAATAATTAACTCAAATTAGGCATCGGGATACTACATTCTTCCCCCCTAAAAAGGATTTCGTCCGCGAAATCGAGTCTGAAGAATGACAAATCTGAACAACAATACATTCAACTTAAGAATGACTTACAACCGGAAGTACAACTGAAAATACAATCATAACTGAAAATACTACAACTAGAACAACTCTGGATGCTCTGACCGCATACGACTCTCTAGTTCCCAAGTGGCTTCTTCAGTACCTCGGCGCTGCCACTGCACTAAGACAAGAGGAATGATCTTATTCCGCAACACCTTGTCTTTGCGATCTAGAATCTGAACTGGTCGTTCCACGTAAGACAAATCCGAATCAAGTTGAACTTCAGAAGGATGTAAAATGTGAGACTCATCTGCTACATATCGTCTCAACAAAGATACGTGGAACACATCATGAATACTTGATAGGTATGGCGGCAATGCAAGTCTGTAAGCCAAATCTCCCACGCTTTCCAATATTTCAAATAGACCAATAAATCTCGGAGACAGCTTACCCTTGAGACCAAATCTCAAAATCCTGCGAAAAGGCGAAACTCGGAGAAACACTTTCTCACCTGGCTGAAATTGAAGAGGTCGACGCTTGGTGTTCGCATAACTAGCCTGTCGATCCTGAGCAGTCTTAATCCGCTTCTTGATTACTGCTACCTTATCAATAGCCTGCTGGACTAACTCCGGTCCCTCAACATGTCGTTCCCCAACTTCGTCCCAGAATAATGGAGTACGACAACGTCGCCCATACAACGCCTCAAATGGTGCCATACCAATACTACGATGATAGCTGTTGTTGTACGCGAACTCAATCAAAGGCAAATGATCCTGCCAAGCGGTTCCGAAATCCATAACACAAGCTCGCAACATATCCTCAAGTGTACGGATAGTCCTCTCTGTCTGACCGTCGGTCTCTGGATGATAAGCCGTACTCAAACTTAGTGACGTACCCAATGCTGACTGAAAACTACCCCAAAATCGTGAGGTAAAACGAGGATCTCTGTCACTAACAATACTGACTGGCACGCCATGTAAACGTAAAATCTCTTGAATATACAAGCGAGCCATACGATCGAAAGTGAAATCACGGTTATATGGCAGAAAATGAGCAGACTTGGTGAGTCGATCCACCACTACCCAAATAGCATCGCTGTTCCTTGAAGACAATGGCAAGTGAGTAATGAAGTCCATCGCGATATGCTCCCACTTCCATTCAGGAATAGGTAAGTTCAACAATAATCCTCCCGGTCGACGATGCTCTGCCTTAACCTGCTGACAAACTAGACACTTGGAGACAAACTGATAAATGCTGCGCTTCATCCCTTTCCACCAAAATCGTGTCCTCAAATCTTTGTACATCTTATTGCTTCCCGGATGAACACTCAACTTGCTTCGATGGGCCTGAGATAAAATCTCTTCCCTCAAAGTATCATCCTCTGGTACTACAACCCGATTAGACAAACACAGAAGACCATTAGATTGATAATGGAAATTGCTATCTCCACCAACCAATCGAGCTAATCTCTGAGTCTTGAGATCAGACATCTGAGCATCTCGAATCCGAGCGAACAAAGTTGGCTCAGATAAAATGGTAGCAACACGAATGCTCTCCCTACCTTTCCGATGTTTAAACTTAAACCCCAACGAGCAACAATCTTGGATAGTACTAGACATAGCACTGGTCTGAAGTGCAGAGGCTCTCACCTTGCGACTAAGAGCATCGGCTGTGAGATTCGCAGAACCTGGATGGTACTTGATTTCACAGTCATAATCCTTTAGTAGATCCATCCAACGACGTTGCCTCATGTTCAACTCAGCCTGAGTGAACAGATACTTCAAACTCTTATGATCAGTAAAGATTTCAAACTGAACACCGTACAAATAATGACGCCAGATCTTCAGCGCAAACACAATAGCAGCTAATTCTAGATCATGGATAGGGTACTTCTCCTCGTGAGGTTTTAACTGCCTGGAAGCGTAAGCGATCACATGACCATTCTGCGTCAACACACACCCTAAGCCTTGAGAAGAGGCATCGGTGTAAACACTGAAACCATCAGATCCTGACGGTAACGCCAAAACAGGTGCAGAAGTCAGAAGTCGACGAAGCTCTCTGAAACTATCTTCGCACTCAGATGACCACTCAAATGGAACATCCTTCCGAGTAAGCTGCGTCAATGGTCTAGCTACCTGAGAGAAATATACGATGAAGCGACGATAATACCCTGCCAGACCTAGAAAACTACGAATCTCGGCCACTGTCGTCGGACGTGACCAATTCAGCACTGCTTCAATCTTGCTAGGATCCACAGAAACTCCTTCCTTGGAAATCACATGACCAAGGAATACTACACGATCAATCCAGAACTCGCACTTACTCAGCTTAGCATACAATTGCTTCTCGCGAAGAATCTGCAACACTATCCTCAAATGATGGATATGCTCTTCCACACTATGAGAATAAATCAAGATATCGTCGATGAAAACCACAACAAACTGATCTAGAAAATCCCGAAAGACTCGGTTCATCAGATCCATGAACACTGCTGGTGCATTTGTCAATCCGAATGGCATAACTAGAAACTCGTAATGCCCATATCGAGTACGAAATGCAGTCTTGGAAATATCATCATCTCTAACTCTCATCTGATGATAACCCGATCGCAAGTCAATCTTGGAGTAAACAGAGGTACCCTGAAGCTGATCGAACAAGTCATCAATACGAGGTAATGGATACTTGTTTTTGATCGTCACACGATTCAGCTGGCGATAATCAATACACAATCGCATCGATCCATCCTTTTTCTTGACAAACAAGACTGGAGCTCCCCAAGGTGAAACACTCGGGCGAATATAACCTTTATCAAGAAGATCCTGCAATTGCTGCTTCAGTTCTCTCATCTCTGACGGAGCAAGACGATAGGGGGCACGAGAAATCGGTGCAGTCCCTGGCATTAACTCGATGCCAAATTCCACCTCTCTAATCGGAGGAAAACCAGGAATCTCATCTGGAAAAACATCAGGAAATTCACAAACCACTGGAATATCATCTATACCAACACTACCTGTGGACGAATCAATCACATAGATGAGGTAGCCTTCCCCGCCCGACTCTAAAGCACGACAGGCTTTCAGAGCAGATACCACTGGCATCGGAGGTCGCGCTCCCTCACCATAGAAAAACCAACTAGAGCTCTCAGTCGTACGAAACTGAACAAGCTTCTGGTAACAATCCACAGTAGCTCGGTAGGTAGTCAAAAGATCTATACCCAGAATACAATCAAAATCTTCCATCTCTAGGATCATAAGATTCGCAATCAATTCGTTACCCTCAAAATCTAAGGGACAACCCATCACTAGACGCTTTGCTAACACCGAATGACCCATCGGAGTAGAAACGGAAAGAATGACGTCTAGAGAAACATACGGTAACTTATGACGCTTAACAAATCGTGCAGAAATGAATGAATGTGATGCTCCGGTATCAATAAGAACAAAAGCAGGAATACCGCATAAACAAAAAGTACCTGCTATGACTCTCTCTGTCTCATCTGCAGCCTGATCCTGGTTCAGCGCAAATACCTGACCTTGGGCACGAGGTCGAAGATTGGAACTACCCATTGCCTGACCCTGCCTCCTCTGCTGAACAGTCGTCTGAGATCCGGAACCAGATCCTGCTCCACCTCGCAACTGAGGACAATTCTTCTTAAGATGACCCATCTCTCCGCACTGAAAACAAGCTCCCGCGGCTGATCGGCACTGCTCCGATGGATGGTTCTTCCCACAATGCACACAAGAAGCCTTCTTCTTACCAAATCGAAAAACACCGCTAGACCGTGATCCAGATCCAGAAGAAGAAGAACCTGACTTCTTGAAAGACTGAGATCGAGGGCTCAAAGTACTCGGAGGTCTAGAAGAAAGAATAGACCTACCACGCTGGAGACTGATCTCTGCCTGGCGACACCAGTTCACTAACCCATCATAAGAAGTAGGATTATCGCAGACGGTGACTCGATCAAAGATCTCCTGGTTAAGACCCTGAAGGAAATGGTCATACTTGGCCTCAGAACTGCCACTGATATGAGGAGCAAAGGGCAACAACTCGAAAAACTTCTGCTGATATTCATCAACAGACATACTACCCTGCTTAAGATTCAAAAGTTCAATCGTCTTTGCCTGGCGAAGGGCTGGAGGGAAATACAGCTGCATGAAAGCTGCACGAAAATCGGCCCAAGTCACCCTACCCTGAGACTGGACTATCGGCGCAGAAGTCGATCGCCACCACTTGCGCGCACGGCCCTCGAGAAGAAAACTAAGGGTCTCCATCTGCTGCTCTTCGGTGCACTGGAATGTACGGAAACAACTCTCCATGCGCTCTAACCAATCCTCAGCATCATCGGGAGTCTCACCACCGACTAGAGGCTTAGGCCCCATCTGAATGAAACGATGCATATCAAAACGCCTAGGACCATCCCGACGATGACGATGTTCACGATGACGCCTCCGATCATCCTGGTCACCCCAACGACCTACACTCCCCTGACTACTCTCATCACCAAAGTGGTCAGCCATCGCTACAACATGGAATGGGGAAAATGGTAAAATGGTCAACGAAAATCCCAAAACAGAATCTATATCCCAAAATCATATGCATGCTCTGATACCATAAATGTAGTGACCCGTTCCAGAATCACCTACTAATCAAGAAACTAAGCATGCAATTAACTTAATTAAAAACAATCAGAGATAAATGCGGAAAAATGGTCAACCAACGATAGTTATACAACCCAATCGAAAATCTAGAATAATCAAACTGAAATGAAAGTATACGGTACAACCATATCGAATCAAAAAGTACCGAAGAACTAAACCAACCAGCTACTCAACGTCCTCCTCCTCCTCCTCCTGAGCTGTCCAACCTGAGGCCTGCCCCGTGGGAATGGGGTGTCCAAGATAAACAAAACCGAGGACGTGAGCGATAAAAACGCCCAGTACAAAAGCATGAGTATACAAGCCTATATGAAATGCACATGTTATGATATGATACCAAGGTAGTCAAGAAACAGGAGTCACAAAAGATCTCAAAATGCTCAGTCTAGAGGCGCCAAGTGGATAGTGCCGCGCGGTACTCCTCTGGGTCACTGCATCCACTACAAGATCAGACGTGGACCTAAAATGTCCCGGATCACCGAAGCCCTCCGGACCCGTCGGCCACTGTGTACTCTCGGTGTCCATGCGTCCACAAGACAGGGCTGAGCGGCCCCACAAGATATAGCTTATCTCGAAAGAGATACAGCTCAACAATAAAGGCTATCTCGAAAGAGATACGGCTCAAGATGAAATGTAACATGCAGTAATAACGTGACATAATAGCATGCATCATATGACATATATCAATGCACCATATAATCATGCAACACATATAAGAATGTATACTCGACCAGGATATCTCGGATAGTACTTTCGTACCTCACACCAGCAGATCCTAACAATCAGCCCTAGACTCACGCCTGCGTCCGCAGTCAGCCCACTGATGCAGCTAGCTCCCAACAAGAGCACAGCTCCGCTACAAAACCAGTAGCTCCCCGCTAGCGCCTGAACCTCGGGAAAAGACTAGAAACCAATCGGAAACGACTAAAACGCTCTGGAACGCTCTGAAATGGCGAGTAAGAAATGAAGCCTCGCGCCTCTATTTATATCCAACGTTCGGACGATCCGAACCACTTCGGAAGATCCGATCCAGCACACTTCGGACGATCCGAACCCACTTCGGACGATCCGAACCTTGCATGTCTTCTACGTGTCCAGCCACCTGTCTCGGACGATCCGAACCCTGATCGGACGATCCGAACCTTGCATGCCTTCCACGGGTCCAGCCACCTGGCTCGGACGATCCGAAGCCTGTTCGGACGATCCGAATCCTGTTCGGACGTTCCGAACCTTATTCGGTCCTTCCGATCCACCGAAATATAATTAATCCAATAATTAACTCAAATTAGGCATCGGGATACTACAAATAATCTGCAAATATCAATGCAATAAAATAAAGTATGTGATTTAGGGAAACTCAAGTCAAACCTAACTCGAGTTGTGCAATCCCGAATCAACATTTATTTATACCTTTCTTGCTGTCGTTCTGATACAATCAAAGTCTTGATTTAAAGTCTGTCACTGATCAATCTGGCAATAACAATATCAATATTCTGTATCAATATTCTAATCAAATCACAACATCTTTGTTTTATCAAATTCTGACGGTACAACCGTACAATCTTGCGATACTGATAATACTATATCAGTCTATATCAATTCCACACATTTACAATCAACCACAGTACAAATCTCATATCAATTCTAGTCAATTTCATTCTGAAATTCATAACAATTCCATACTCAATCCGTTTCTGAATCTGACTTCGATTCTACGTTGTCTAACATGTCAAGAACAACATATATGACGTGTATTCAATTCTAACAACATCATATTTTCAAAACATGTCAAAACGTAATAAAACTTACGTCCAGTAGTAGCCTGTGTTGCTAGGAACACGGTGCCGTACTCGGATTCAAGTTCAGACGGTTGGATTGCTCGCAAATAAAAATGAATCAAAATTCCTCCCGGAAGCCTCTCGTTCTTTCTCTGAATTCTTAAGGAATTCTTGCATGTATATATATATATATATATATATATATATATATATATATATATATATATATATGTACCACGTACATGCATAAGGCCAAGTGGCCCATTTCCGTGCAGCATGCCGCGCGCATATGCGCCACTCTTCTCGCGCATATGCGCGACTTATCTCGCGCATATGCGCCGAGATGTTCGGCCGAACATCTTGAGATGTTCGGTTGAACATCTTCGCTCATAATGTAACGATGTCCGTCTTCTTCATTCAAGTTTGTATAACCTCAATCATGTCAATTGATCAATAAATCATTCCAGATTAATCTTAAATTACGGTAATTATACCCAAATCATTTCAGATTACGGTAATTAGATTCTTGGGCCTTACATTTCTCCCCCTCTTAGATCTGAGTTCGTCCTCGAACTCACAAGCATTTCATTCGTATCACCAAGGAGTATATACAAACTGTATAAACAAATTTACATTATCAAAATAACTCTGGGAATTCTTGTCTCATATCTGATTCGGTCTCCCAGGTTGCTTCTTCTACACCATGACGAGTCCATTGAACTTTTACAAGTGGAATCATCTTCGTTCTGAGTTGTTTTTCTTTGCGATCAATAATCTGAATCGGTTTTTCAACATAACTCTGAGATTCATCAAGCTCGGCTTCGTCTGGTTGAATAGCATGTGAAGCATCAGGAAGGTACTTCCTTAATAACGATACATGAAAGACATCATGTATCCCAGATAATGAAGGCGGTAAAGCGAGTCGATAGGCACGATCTCCTATCTTCTCGAGAATTTCATAAGGCCCAATATATCGTGGAGACAGCTTCTCTTTCTTGCCAAATCTGACAACTCCTCTGAAAGGTGAAATCTTCAAAAATAATCGGTCTCTTACATCAAATACCAACGGTCTACGTCGAACATTGGCATATTTGGCCTGTCTATCTTGTGCGGCCTTCATTTTCTTTTGAATTAACTTCACTTTTTCTATCATATCTCTGATCATATCTGGTCCAATTTCAGGCACTTCAGAGATATCATCCCAATAGAGAGGGGATCTACACTTCTTTCCGTACAACGCTTCAAATGGTGCCATCTCAATACTCGTCTGATAGCTATTGTTGTACGAAAACTCACAAAGCGGCAATGCATCTTGCCAATTAGTGCTGAAATCTAGCACTACTGCTCTCAGCATATCCTCCAGTGTCTGGATAGTCCTCTCTGACTGTCCGTCGGTCTGAGGATGATATGCGGTACTCAGATGTAACTTCGTACCGAGAGCCTGCTGCAAACTCTGCCAGAAGTGCGAAGTAAATCGAGGATCACGATCTGATACAATCGACTTTGGCACTCCATGTAATCTGACCACTTCCTTGACATAGATCTCTGCCATCTGGTCAAATCTGTACGTCATCTTGTACGGTATAAAACATGCAGATTTGGTCAATCTGTCAATCACGACCCAAATCGCATCACAACCTTTGGAGGAACGCGGCAATTGCGTCACAAAGTCCATGGAAATATGATCCCATTTCCATTCAGGAATGGACAAGCTCTGTAATAAACCCCCTGGTTTCTTTCTTTCTGCTTTCACCTGCTGGCAATTCAGACATTTGGAAACAAATTCGGCGATGTCAGTCTTCATTTGTTTCCACCAAAACTGTCTTTTCAAATCGTTGTACATCTTTCTACCACCAGGATGAATACTAAATCGACTGTTGTGCGCTTCTGTCAATATCTGTCGTTTCAAATCTGAAACATTCGGCACAACCAGACGATTATTCACATACAGGACATTATCACGTACCTGATATTCTGATCAATGTCCTGCTCTGACTATCGATACTGATTTCTGTATATTCTGATCAACCTTCTGAGCTGCCTTAATTTTCATAATCAGCTCTGGTTCTACTTGCACCGTATAAAGTCTCATTGGTTTGTAATCTGTTTCAAATTCTAATCCAGACAAATAGCAGTCTTCTATCATATTTGAAACACCAATTGTCGACAAGGATAAAGAACATACCTTTCGACTTAGTGCATCAGCTGCTGCATTAAACTTTCCTGGATAGTATTTGATTTCACAATCAAAATCTTTAAGCAAATCAAGCCATCTTCGCTTTCTCATATTCAATTCAGATTGTGAAAACAGATATTTCAAACTTTTATGATCACAATATATCTCAAATTTCTCCCCATACAGATAGTGTCGCCATATCTTTAATGCAAAGACGATGGCTGCTAATTCTAGGTCATGAATTGGATAACGGGTCTCATGTGGTTTAAGCTGTCTGGAGGCATAGGCAATAACATGCCCTCGTTGCATCAGCACACATCCCAACCCTCTGTGAGAAGCGTCGCAATAAACCACAAAATCACCAGTACCGGAGGGAATAATCAACACTGGGGCACTGGCCAATCGTTTCTTCAACTCAAGAAAACCGGTCCCACACTCTTCAGACCAGACAAATGGAGCATTCTTTTGAGTCAGCTGAGTAATTGGTTTAGCTATACTCGAGAAATCTTTAATGAAACGACGGTAGTATCCTGCTAAAACCATGAAACTGCGAATTTCAGGCACTGATGTCGGTCTTGGCCAAGAAATTACGGCTTCCACTTTACTGGGATCAACAGATATACCATCTCCGGATATAATATGACCCAGAAATACTACCTGTCTTAGCCAAAACTCACACTTCGACAGTTTAGCATATAATTTCTCAGCTCTTAAAATTCGCAATACAGTTCTTAGATGCTCAGCATGCTCACTCATATTCTTTGAATAAATCAAAATATCATCGATGAAAATAATCACAAAATCATCGAGATACTTCTGGAATACACGGTTCATCAATCCCATGAATACAGCTGGAGCATTCGTCAGACCAAACGGCATGACAATAAATTCATAGTGTCCATACCTGGTTCTAAATGCCGTCTTTGAGATATCAGAATCTCTGACTCTCAGCTGATGATATCCCGATCTTAAATCAATCTTGGAATATATTGAAGAACCCTGCAACTGATCGAATAAATCGTCAATACGAGGCAAAGGATATTTATTCTTTACCGTTGCCTTATTCAGTTGCCGATAGTCGATGCAGAGTCTCATCGAACCATCTTTCTTTCTTACAAACAGTACTGGAGCACCCCAAGGAGACACACTCGGTCGGATGTACCCCTTGGCCAGTAAATCCTCAAGCTGGTCCTTCAATTCTTTCAGTTCAACGAGTGCCATTCGGTACGGAGCTCTAGAAATCGGTACTGTACCTGGCATCAGTTCAATGCTAAAGTCTATCTCTCTGACTGGAGGTAATCCCGGAATTTCATCTGAGAAGACATCAGCAAATTCACGTACCACTGGCAAATCTGCCAATGCTGGACTCGACTTCAGTAAATCTACTGAATATACAAGGAATCCTTCTGCTCCTTTTTGTAACAATCGAGTCATAGATAATACGGATACTAAAGGAATTCTCGATCTAGAACCCTTCCCGTAAAATTTCCACTCCTCAGCCATATCTGGTCTGAATCTTACTATCTTGTGGAAACAATCAACTGTTGCTCTGTACTTGGTTAGCATGTCTATACCGATAATACAATCAAAATCGGACAATCCAAGTACGATGCAATCTAATTCAATCTCATGCCCGTCATACTGTAGTATACAATGGTTAACCGAATTTACGGATATCAAACCCATCCCCAACGGAGAAGAAACAGACACTAAAGTTGCTAAAGACTCTACAGGCAATGCATGACTTAATGCAAATCGTTCAGAAATAAATGTGTGTGAAGCACCGGTATCAATTAATACGTAAGCAGAGTAACCACATAAAGAACAGTTACCTGCCACAACGTCATCTGGTGCTTCCTGGGCCTGCTCCTCTGTCAAAGCGAAGACTCTGGCCTGCTGTCTCGGAGGCTGACCAACTGTCTGGCTTCCTCCGGCCCTCTGCTGTGACTGAGCTGGCGCTGGCTGAAATGTGTGAACAGCAGCAGATCGTCTCTCAGGCTGTGCTGCTGATCCTGATGACTCGGCCCCCTGTGATCTTTGGGCACCTCTCTGTGGACACACTTTAGCAAAGTGTCCCGGCTGTTTACAGAAGTTGCAACTACCAGTCACCCCCTGGCATTGCTCGGTTGCATGTCTTCCTCCGCAAGTCTTGCAGTAAACTCCAGTGTAACTCTGGCTCAGTCTGGAACCACCGGAGCTGGAAGAACTACTCCCCGATTTCTTGAATTGCTTTCCTGTAGCTTTCAAAAATTCCTTCTTTCCTCCACTACTGCTGCCGCTCTCAAACCTGGGAGGTGTCTGCTGTGGTCTCGGTGCTGGAGGCACAAATGAAGCCCCTTTCTGTCTCATCAGACCGGCTTCTGCTCCCTTGGCTCTGTTCAGGGCATCAGTAAAATTATCCGGTCGCCCTGTGTTCACTAATGTGAAAATGTCGGGGTTCAGGCCATTGATGAACTGGTCAGCAGTAGCTTCTTCACTGTCAGCCACATGTGGAGCAAATTTCAGCAAGGAGGAGAACTTTGACACATACTCTTCTATGTTCATCTGTCCCTGCTTTAGATTGGCAAATTCCGCTCCCTTGTCCTTCCGGTACGACTCTGGAAAGAAACGTTGATAGAATTCAGTTCTAAATATATTCCAGGTAATCATCGTACCTCTATGCTCCATGGCTCTCTTCCTCGTAATCCACCAGTCCTTGGCAACGTCGTGTAACTGGTGTCCAATCAACTTCACTCTCTTCTCATCTGTATACTCCAAGGATTCGAACAACATCTCTATATCATCGAGCCAACTCTCGCATTCCACAGCGTTCTCTGTTCCTTTTAGGGTCGACGGATGAAATGACTGAAATCGTTTCAGTAACGTTTCCATTGGAGTCGGTGTGACATCCATTGGAGGATTAGATGTACTTCCCTGTTCTGGTACTCGTCTCGGAGGCATATCTGAGAATCAAATAGATTAACAACAAATACCACAATTCTGTTGCAATCCTCCTCTGATCATCTTACTGCTGATCTAGAATCAATACTGATCCAATCTCAATAAAACATATTACTATATCAATCAGATAAAGAAGTAACATGTAATAAAGCAGTAAGACATGCTAGCATTCAAAAGCAGGAAAGAAAACCTCAATCTACCCCGCTCACTAGCCTCTTCTATCTCAATCTAAAGGATCTATCGCTCTGATACCACCTGTTGTGGGGACCCGGACGCTAATCATGTTCTTAATCATCATTGGGACTAAATCAATTATAATAAACAGGGTCTAAATTTTTTTTTAAAATGCGGAAGGTAATGGAAATCAAACTCCTATACATATCAGTATAAAAGTATAAATCTAAAACATCATAAAATAATTTACATCTCAGGTTCAACATCTACTATCAAGTGTTTAAACCCTAGCTCTAGTCCAAGTCCGGTATCACCACTCTAATCTCGATCTGTCTTCACCTCTGTGACCCTGTACATGTCCCACCTGTTGTCATGCACACATACAAACAAGACAACAGCCGGATAACTCCGGTGAGATATAAATATCCCAGTATAAACAATGTATTAAATGCAATCATATAAAACATATATAAAAGCATAAACAAACATCAAAACATGTATCTAATCTGACTACATGAATCAATGACTCGTGATCTATTCTTATCTTATCTCAAATCTAAGGATCCCAATCTAATTTAGACTTTGGTATACTGTATCGAGTGTCTACATTAAACGTCGATCTACATTTAAGCGCGTCGATACACCATGAGTCTAGAGTCTTATCGGTTCTGAAAGAAGACTCGGTTGTTCTGCCCTAGCTAGGCTGTTCTGCCCTAGACTCGGACTCTGACTCTGTTCTAAGTCAATACATTAACAAATCAATCTGATAATCTGCAAATATCAATGCAATAAAATAAAGTATGTGATTTAGGGAAACTCAAGTCAAACCTAACTCGAGTTGTGCAATCCCGAATCAACATTTATTTATACCTTTCTTGTTGTCGTTCTAATACAATCAAAGTCTTGATTTAAAGTCTGTCACTGATCAATCTGGCAATAACAATATCAATATTCTGTATCAATATTCTAATCAAATCACAACATCTCTGTTTTATCAAATTCTGACGGTACAACCGTACAATCTTGCGATACTGATAATACTATATCAGTCTATATCAATTCCACACATTTACAATCAACCACGGTACAAATCTGATATCAATTCTAGTCAATTTCATTCTGAAATTCATAACAATTCCATACTCAATCCGTTTCTGAATCTGACTTCGATTCTACGTTGTCTAACATGTCAAGAACAACATATATGACGTGTATTCAATTCTAACAACATCATATTTTCAAAACATGTCATAACGTAATAAAACTTACGTCCAGTAGTAGCCTGCGTTGCTAGGAACACGGTGCCGTACTCGGATTCAAGTTCAGACGGTCGGATTGCTCGCAAATCAAATTGAATCAAAATTCCTCCCGGAAGCCTCTCGTTCTTTCTCTGAATTCTTAAGGAATTCTTGCATGTATATATATATATATATATATATATATATATATATGTACCACGTACATGCATAAGGCCAAGTGGCCCATTTCCGTGCAGCATGCCACGCGCATATGCGCCACTCTTCTCGTGCATATGCGCCGATCCTTCTGGACAATGCGCGACTTATCTCGTGCATATGCGCCGAGATGTTCGGCCGAACATCTTGAGATGTTCGGTTGAACATCTTCGCTCATAATGTAACGATGTCCGTCTTCTTCATTCAAGTTTGTAAAACCTCAATCATGTCAATTGATCAATAAATCATTCCAGATTAATCTTAAATTACGGTAATTATACCCAAATCATTTCAGATTACGGTAATTAGATTCTTGGGCCTTACAGTTTAGCTCTCTGTAATGAATTAAAATTAAATAATCAAATTAAAAGACATTAGAGAAAAAACAACTAGGTAAATTTTGTGATCAATTTGGTATCGACTTACCTAATAAAGGTAAGAATAAAATTAAAGATAAAAATGAAAAAAACTATAAGAAAAGACATTTGTCTGATAGACAAAAAGATAGAAAAAAGAAAAGAAAAGAAATCCGTGAATCATGGAAAGCTGATAGGAAAAAAGAAAAATACAAAAATAAATTAATAATTTGTAGAAAATGTAAAAAACCAGGACATTATGCTAATCAATGTTGGGCTAAAAACAAAATTAATAATTTAGATATAGATGATAATCTAAAAGAAACATTATTTAAAATAATAATGGATTCTAATAATAATTCTGATAGTGAATATGAGAATTCTTCAGAATCTTATAATTCCGAAGATATTATAGATAATGAATCTGATATTTCAGATTTAGAAGAATGTAATAACTGTATACTAGGAAAATCTTGTATTAATCCTATAGAGGATAATAATAAAAATGATGAGTTTTATAAACTTATGTCTCAATTTCAAGATTTGAACATTCATGTTTTAACAAATAACAATATTTTAGAATTCCTTAAAATGATTAAGGATCCAATTTTAAAATCTACTATTATTGATCAAATGGAGAATACTGCTTCAACAAGTAATAATGATAATAATAATCTTGTTAAACAAGAACAAGCTTATTCTATGAAAGAAGTTAAAAATCTTTTACAGAAAAAATATAGTAAACAAAATCCAGTTACTATACAGGATTTAGTTAAAGAGATTGATAATCTTAAAGAACAAGTAAAAATTTTACAATATAACAATAATAGTTTAAACTATCATATTTCAGTTATTGAAAATAATAATAATTCAATTTATGAAAGTTTTGAAAATATTCAAGATATTTCATTTCCTGGTAATAATCAAAAACATTTATCTGTTTTGAGTATGATAATATCTCAAAAATGGTATACTAATATTACTTTATTAATTGATAATTCTTATAGAAAGAATTTCATTGCTATGATAGATAGTGGTGCAGATTTAAATGTTATACAGGAAGGATTAATTCCTACAAAATATTTTCATTAAACTACTCATTCTCTCTCTCATGCAGGAGGAGAACCATTAGAAATAAATTATAAATTACCAAAAGCTTATATTTGCAAAGATAAAAACTGTATTCAAACCAGTTATTTATTAGCGAAAGATATTTCTAGCCAACTTATACTTGGTCTCCCTTTTATTTATCAAATATATCCTTTAACATATGTTGATGAAACATGCATTACAGGAACATATCAAGGTAATCCTATATCATTTCAATTTATAACTAAACCTGTTCATAGAATCTTAAATGAATTACAAGAACAGATTGAAAGAAAAACCTTTCAAATAAACTCTTTAAAAGAAGAAATAAAATTTTTTACAATAGATGATAAATTACAGAATCCTAAACTACAGGAAAAAATAAAAATTATTTATAATAAATTTTCATTAGAAATATGTAATGATTTACCAAATTCTTTTTGGAATAGAAAGAAGCATATTATATCTCTTCCATATGAAGAGAATTTTGATGAAAGAAATATTCCAACCAAGGCTCGTCCTTGTCAAATGAATTCTGAATATTTAGAATTGTGTAAGAATGAAATTTATTCTTTATTAGATAAAGGTTTAATAAAACCTTCTCAATCTCCTTGGTCATGTACTGCTTTCTATGTTAATAAACATTCTGAACAAGAAAGAAGTGTTCCTAGATTAGTCATAAATTATAAATCCCTTAATAAGGTTTTAAAATGGATTACGCATCCTATTCCTAATAAAAAAGATTTATTAGATAGATTAGTGCATGCAATTATATTTTCAAAATTTGATTTAAAATCAGGATTTTGGAAGATTCAAATTGTGGGGACCCGGACGCTAATCAAGTTCTTAATCATCATTGGGACTAATTAATCAATTATAAAACAGGGTCTAAATTTTTTTTTAAATGCGGAACGTAGTGACGTACAACATATATACATCTCAGTATCTAAAATACAATACAATTCATGTACTGCCTGCATTCAAACTAAACTAAGGTTTAACAACTCATGTCAAGTGTTCCAACCCTATTATACATCAAAATCAAATTCCGGAATCTCCACTCTAATCACGATCTTTCTTCATCTCCTCAACCCTGAACCTGTCCCACCTGTTGTCATGTACACATACAGACAAGACAACAGCCGGATAATTCCGGTGAGAATATAATCCCAGTATAAATCAACGAAACATGCAATCATATAAACAAATATAAAGCATGTAATTAGGTAACAGATATATGTATCAAAATCTGAAACATAATCAATATCAAACTGTCGACAATGCTCGTGACTCCACGGCTCAGACTAGACTCAATCCTAGTCTAGGGATCCCGGTTTCCAGACATTGGCATTCCATATCGACCAACATTAATATAAAAGACTCCAGTTCTATCCACGTCGATATAACATCGATCAACAGTAATAGAAGAAGTTATAATTCTATCCACATCGATACAGTACTGATCACTAGTAATAGAAGGAGCTATAATTCTATCCACATCGATAGCCAATTATCCAGTAGCAGACTATGGCACTTCCGCCAATACAATATCTCATGACATCGTGCAATGTGCCTGTGGTGATCCCACCACTATCAGGCACTTCTGTCATAAGACTACTCGTCTAATACCTGCTATCTATAATCAAGAGAACAAGTATATCAATCAAATCAATGCAATATCAATGCAATAAAGTAAAGTATGTGATTTAGAGAAACTCAAGTCTAAACCGACTTAAGTCGATCTCCCAATATCACATTGACTTATACCTTTCTTTCGTCGGTTTCTGGCTCAGTCGAAGACCTGAGTTCACAGTCTGTCTGGCAATGACAATATCAATTATCTCATGTCAATATACCTTTCAAATCAATACCAATCTGATTACTTTTTGAATTTAATTCAAATCATCGGCATAACGGCACAATCTCAGTATTCCCGTCAATACCATATCACTAGATATTAATTACAATCCATAACCAATATCCAATACAGTTCGTAATCCAATCATAATTCAAATCTATCCGGTATAAATCAATATACCTTCAAAATTCATAACAATTCCTTAATCAGTCCGTTTCTTAATCTGAATTCGATTCTACGATGTCTAACATATCAAGAGCATCATATATGAATCCTATTCAATTCTGACAATGGCATAATTTCAAAGCATGTCAAAACGTAGTAAAACTTACGTCAAGTTGTAGCCTACGTTGATAGGATTACAGTACTGAAGTCGGATTACAATTCAGACGGACGGATTTCTCAGAGCTTCTCTCTTTCCTTATCAAAATTCTAAAGGATTTAGCAAAGATATACGTATATATATATATATCAAGTTTCTCGGTTAAAGAAACGTGGCTTGTTTTCATGCATTTTGGTCGGCGCTCGGGCGGTAAGAAAATACCGCTCGAGCGCGGCACTCTCTGTCCAAGAATTCTCCGAATGCACTTTGGCGCTCGGGCGGTCACAAACTACCGCCCGGGCGCCACATCTTCTGTCCAAGACGTGTTTCTATGGAACTTTGGCGCTCGGGCGGTCATTTCTTACCGCTCGGGCGCCACTATTTCTGTCCAAAGATTGCACCCTTCATATTTACTCTTATTTCATGTCCCGATTAATCTTTTCATAATCCTATAAATTATAAATCAACAATTACCGATTACTAGGATTAAATTTCCGGGCATTACACAAATAAAAGAATCTGATAGGTATAAAACTGCTTTTAATGTTCCAATAGGACATTATGAATGGACAGTAATGCCATTTGGCCTTAAAAATGCCCCTTCAGAATTTCAAAAATTATGAATGATATTTTTTATAATTATAGCAATTTCATTATTGTTTATATAGATGACATCTTAGTGTTTTCTAATGATATTGAAACACATTTTAAACATTTAGAAATGTTTAAAAATATTGTTATTCAAAATGGTCTTGTTATTTCAAAATCTAAAATGATTTTGTTTCAGACTAATATCAGATTTCTTGGTCATATGATTGAGAAAGGAAAAATAATTCCTATTCAAAAAAGCATAGAATTTGGATCGAAATTTCCAGATATAATAACTGATAAAACTCAATTACAAAGATTTTTAGGAAGTTTAAATTATATTTCTCCTTATATAAAAGATCTTACTAAAGATCATGCTATCTTATATGATAGGTTAAAGAAAAATCCTTTACCATGGTCTGAAAGTCATACTATAGCTGTTAAAATTATTAAGGACAAAGTTAAAAATCTTCCTTGTCTTATGCTTGCTAATCCCCAATGGGATAAAATAGTTGAAACTGATTCCTCAGATATAGGTTTTGGAGGAATATTAAAACAAAAAGATCCCCAAACAAAACAATAATATCTTATAAGATTTTATTCTGGAAAATGGAATAATGCCAAAAAAATTATTCCACAATAGCAAAAGAAATCTTAGCTATTGTTAGATGTATTTTAAAATTTCAAGATGATTTATATAATCAAAAGTTTATTATAAAAACTGACTGCAAATCTGCAAAATTTATGTTTAACAAAGATTTTAAACATGATGTCTCCAAACAAATGTTTGCAAGATGGCAGGCTCATTTAGCTCCTTTTGATTTTGAAATCATTTATAAAAAAGGTGAAGATAATCACTTACCAGATTTCTTAACTCGAAAATATTTATCTTAATGTTTTCATTCACAGATATGTACTCTCGAGGCAGAGGAGAGTCCTCTTATAGAGGGCGAGGTGGTAGGGGAAAACCCCCTAATATTATTGTACAGCATGGCAAACAGAGGCCAATAGCCCAGAACTTATCTAGTTCATCAGCCAATAATACTGAGCAGACTGAGTTATACAATGAATTTCAAGAATTCTTGAAACAAAAGAAGAGAAGTAATACAGATTCTCAAGGTTCAGCATCATATGCTAACATCATAAAAGATGATGATAATGATTCAGCTCTATATACAGAGACAAAACATAGAGAATTTATTCTTCTTATAGAAGAAAAAGATACCCAATGGGAAAAAACTCCATGGACTATCATGGAAAGATATCTAACCAATACATCATATATATATGGTTCTTACAAGCAAAGAGGATTTTATGAAAATCTTCTGATATCTACAAAAAGTGTTGATATAACTCACTTTTTCAGTAATACTCAGCAGAAAAGAGGTTATAACTTCTCAACGTTTATCATAAAGAAGATCATATCTATTGAAGAATGGGGTATATCTCCATTGGTGGAAAAAGTGTTTTATTCTGAAAATCATAAAATGAGTTTTAAATTTAATTTTTGGGATTATATTGAAAGTTTTAATAAAACTTTGTTTTATGAAAATGAAAAAAGGAAACATACTTGGTTTTTAAAGATTTGTGAAAATGTTTTTCACTATCCAGTTCCAAATTGGTTTTTAATTTGGTGGAAGATATTTGGTCCATCTGCAAAGATTTTGCCAAAGGTTTTTATAAAACCCATGAATACTGGGTTAAATGTTTCCGCAAGTATTAAAAAATCATTTTCTGAACATTGGACCGATGGAAAGACTCTATGTTTATTTTTCATGGAATTTGGAATCCCATGGATCTGGAAATGGCAACCAGAATTCGGATATACTGATGAAGGAATCCCTTGCATATGGCGAGTCAGTCTCACTAAATTTTGGGATAAATTACTACGAGATGATCCAGAAACTGGAAAACCATATGGTTATGAAACTCTTCATCAAATGGGAAAAAAAAATTTCTTTATAACAGAAAGAAATTAATAATCAAGAAGAAAAAGAAAAGGCCTCTATGAGTCCTTTCAAGATTCTTACTCAGAAATATTCTGACATTTATTCAAAAGACAAAATGATTGAGATTTATATTGAAGAAATGAAGAAGGATCTTTTTCAGAATATTGGATGTTCTGATTCAAAATCAGATAAATCTATGGCGTCTGAATCCAGTGAAAATCAATTCATACACATGATGCAAATGTAGGATGCACAGGATCCAGAGGAAGATACTCCTCAATTATCTCAAATAGAAGATATTTTTGAAAATTTGAAGAAATCTCTAAAGGAAAATCTCAAAGATGATTTGAAAATCGATGGAAGTGGAATCTCACTATTCAGAGTTGGTGGAATAACACATCATGGTATATCATGACAAAAGTGGGTGGAATATCACTGTATACTTTTTGAATTTTGTGACAATGTTGCTTTTGCTTTAATAAATCATTTTACTGTTTTTATTTGGAGATGAAATCCGGGGTTTCATGTCCGGCTCTTCTATCTATTTATAGGTTATTTCTGTGTTCTTAGAAGGACACGGTCGAGTTTGCTCCCCTCTATTCTCTCTTGTAAAAACCATTCTGAATTATCAATAAAAGCTTCAAGTGTTCTGAAAACAACTTTGTAAGTTTACTGTTTTTTTTTCTGTTTTTATTTATTGTTTTTAATTTTTATATTTCATATATTAGCCTGAATGACATGCTAAAGTATTCGTGCTAAATTATTTTCCTTACTATGACATAATCTATATTTATTTGTAATTTGGAATCAGATTGATATAATAAAAGATTTATTTAAATTTCTGGAATCTAATGTAATATAAGAGTCTTTGGTTAGAACATAAGGTAAGAAGATGAACCAGGAAATGGTAAACACAAGGTTCGAGTTTATCCGGGAAGAATAAATTCATGTCGTAGCCCTTCAGCCTGCTTAGCCGAGAAATGGCGTTTAAGGCGTTTATGGGTGATTTTTATGAATTTATGATTCTTTGGGCCCTCGGTAAATCCTCTGTTGTTTAATTTCTTTGGAATATCTTTCGTAAATCCTTTTCTGTTTTGTAAAATTCCAAATAAGAATCTTATATTCATTAATATTCTGGAATTTAAATTTCTCCTTTTCTTAGCTCAATTTGAGTTGAAGATGGTATATAGGCTGGAAACCAATAATCTCCATGTGTGCGAAAGCCACTAAGGAAAAGTTTGGTAAAACAATGCCACGTATCAGATTCTTCTTTTTGATTCCAAGCCTTTATTATAATTAATATAATATAATATTATATTAAAAAAATATAGAAAAATCTTGAGGCGGTGGATTCATTTCGATTGAAATGAAATGAATCTCACTTGTCCTCCTTCAGATCGAAAGGCAGTGAGAGAGGAGAGAAGAAATAATAACGTTTTCGATTTTTCTTTTCAATCGTACGATTTATCAGTTTATCTAATCGACGAACTGACTTTAGTTCTGGGATCGTTGACACGAGGTCTTCGATTTGAGGTATAAATTTTATGTTTTTGGTGATGTTTGAAATTCATCGATTTTTGGAATAAATCCGATAAATTGTTAAATCATACAGAAACTGAAGATTGTTGAATAATGTATGATTTTAACGAAGAAGAGATGATTATAGTGATGTTATTTTGAATTATTCCTAATTTATTATAATTAGAGAATTTTAATTGTTGGATTGAGATTGAAAAATTATTTGTCGGTTATATATGTAGTAGAATAACCGACAATAAACTCGTATTCGATGTCGGAATAGAATTATGATATGATTATGATTTGATATGAATTTTTGAAGTTTCAAATGATATTTGAAACTCATATTAATGATTTTGGAGTATGTTATTGATTGGAATGAGTATGTTATTGATGTAGATAAAGTATTATACTGATATCTTCAAGTTACATCAACTGGAACGAAGAATTGAGGTATGTTGCGACCGGATAACATACGACAGGTATCTGTATTATATGATATATGCCGGCTTGATTGGATTGATTGGAATGAGATTATGTGTCTATATTCCTATTTGTTGATTTGATGTGGCATACATGGCATTGAGATTGAGATATCGATGTATAAAATAAATGTTTTGTTAACACACATCATTTGATGCATACATCGATACATGACATGCACGTTGAGCTATGATCCTTGGATACCCTGATATGATTTGATTGGATTCTGGGGTTTGTGAACACAATTGCTATGCTGGTATTATATGACCCGTAAAGCATGGACAATTGTGGCCCCGATGATTGGATATGAGATTTGGGATTTGATGGCGCTTTGGCGACGCTATCATACGAGTATCCCTTATTGAGGCCGGTGTGCCAGCTCGAGCATTGATTTGATAGCGATTCGTTTGATTCTGACATGTGCTCAGTGGATGGACATTTGACCTGATACCTCCACGACATACATGCATTGCGTACCATATATCATTGTTTAGATATCTGTGGTATATATGATTGGTTGTTCCATACGGAGCTTTGCTCACCCCCAAGGGGGGCTGTTGTTGTCTTTGTGTGTGGACAATGGCAGGTACTCCAGGATATCAAGAGACCGGAGAGGGTACTTCTGGAGGGAGCCACAGCTTGGGCTGAGGTTTTATGTTTATGTCTTGTTGCCAGTATATATGTATATGTATCTATATAACGAGGCATGTCCCGAGGATATGAGATGTTTGTATGTGATTGGTTTTGATTACGTGTGGGCATGTTTATGACGTGAGATGAGATACTATTTTTAGTATTCAAATAAAAAGATTTGGGCTCGTCGTAAAGAAATTTTAAACTCGTTTTCTGCTGTAATTAGTTAACCCTAATCAAAGTGCATGGTAATAAAGATTAGGAGCTAAGGGCCCCACAAAACCTTTTCTCCAGTTGCAATGTTCAAGTCTATAAGGATATTGCTGGCCATAGCTGCATGGTCTGACTATGAGATATGGAAGATGGAAGTCAAGACAGCCTTTCTTAATGGGGATATTAAGGAAGAGATTTACATGTCTAAACCTGAAGGGTTTACATCTGTCGGAAGAGAGAATATGGTATGCAAACTTCAAAGATCTATTTATGGTCTAAAGCAGACATCTAGGAGTTGGAACCTTAGATTCTATAGTACAATCAAAGAGTTTGGTTTTACTAAGAATCCTGAGGAACCCTATGTGTATAAGACGGTCAGTGGGAGTGCTGTGACATTCCTGGTGCTTTATGTTGATGACATTCTACTAATTGGGAATGATGTAGGAATGTTGCAATCAACTAAAATATGGTTAGCGAGTAAGTTCTCTATGCATGACTTGGGTGAAGTATCTTTTGTATTGAGAATACAGATCTATAGAGATAGATCAAGAAGATTGCTTGGTCTCACCCAGTCCACATACATTTATACTATCATGAAGCGGTTCTCGATGGATGAGTCCAGGAGAGGACATCTACCAATGTGTCATGGTGTGTCCCTATCCAAGTCTATGTCTCCCAAGACTGGTGCAGAGATAGCGACGACGACAAGCATTCCTTATGCATCTGCGATTGGTAGCATCTTGTATGGGATGATATCTACAATTCTGACGTGGCTTTCGCACTAAGTGTAGTGATTAGATATCAATCGAACCCTGGTCTTCCACACTGGAAAGCTGTGAAAGACATCCTCAAGTATTTGAGAAGGACCAATAAGTTGTTCTTGGTCTATGGGGGTGGAGAACTTAAATTGGAAGGCTATACCTACTCTAGCTTCCAAACCGATATCGATGACTCGAAGTCAACCTCTGGATTCGTATTCATGCTCAATGGTGCTGCTGTCTCTTGGAAGAGTTCCAAGCAAGACAGTACTGTTGATTCCACCACTGAGGCAGAATACATTGCTACATCAGCTGCAGCAAAAGAGGCTGTTTGTATAAGGAATTTCGTCCAAGAGTTGAGGGTCATTCCTAATGGAGTTGCTCTTGTCCCGGTGTTTTGCATTGCTCAAGCAAAGGAGTCAAGGTCTCATCAGAAATCCAAACACGTATTGAGAAAGTACCATTTTCTCCGAGACATTGTGGAAAGAGGAAAAGTGTCGATTGACAAAGTCGGCTTCGCAGATAATGTTGCTGATCCGCTAACTAAGACTTTACCTATATCATTATTCGAGAAGCATCGCGAATCGATGGGTTTGAAGCATATGGGTATTTGGCTCTAGTGCCTGTGGAAGATTGTTAGAGTAGGTGCACGCCGAGCCGAGTGTTGGCCGAATGTTCACAATGAAACTCTATGTATAAACAGTCTTTATTTTAATAATATTTGAAATTAATGTTTTGACACTTCTTTATCTGTATACACATGCATGTTGCAGAGATAAAGTCCTTGAATATACAAATAATAGAAAGAATATGAGATGCTCATATGATGAGTATCATGAAACTCATATTTGGAATAATGTATATTTTAAACAGTTCCTAGTCGATTCAGCCGCCGCTAAAAAAGATATAGGCCGCTCGAGTTTGAGACTAGTATCTGCGGTGTGAGTACGATGTTTCATTGGTAAGGGACATTGTGATTTCCGAGCTTGCACATAGATGCTCCTTGTAGAGTGCACTGAACAACCCTCCATAAAGGACTTTCCAAGTGGTTCTCAGTTATCGAGTGGAAACGTCCTAGTTTATGGTTTTACACCATTAGTCCTTATGACCCGGGACAACATTGAGACTCTATATGCTAGCATTGTACTTTGACTTGTTTACCGACTCATATGGGGTCATCAGGTGCAAGGTTGGGTATTTTGTCGATGCATTGTAGTCGGGGATTCACCGCTTACCTTCGGGTATGGATATCCTATGTGTATGTAGTTTGAAAGCTCTGATCATAGTATGGTGATACTTTAAAAAGGGGTTTCTTAGATTACACCATCGATGCAACTACGACCTGACACATAGTATCGATTCTTTGACAGCTGTCTATATACCAATAGTTGTCGAATCGGTCGGGAGATATGAATTGAAGGGACCGTATTGTACGCTAACCATAATTGAATGGTTCTTGCAGGCACTATCATTTGATACCTAGGGAATCATGTAAGCGATGCTGCTAGGCGTTTAACATGATTGGTTGGATACTATCAGACTTGAGTTCTGACGTTCTTAAGGAGTTGATAAGTAAGAATGAAGCAATTGAGGTATGCTCATATAAGGACATGTTTAGTCCCGAATCACATGGAGATGTGAACCAACGGCTAGTTTTATCAATGAACCATTGAGCGTCACACAAGTGCTAACTTTTTAGATCCCGTTGAGAAGTAAAATAGTTCAATGAGTTGAACGGCTTACAAAGGAGTTTATAAGCGTAAATAAAATAGAAGTATGACTTCTATAAGGAGAATGTAACTTTTAATTTGAGGAAGTGTTCCTATCCTCAAATTAAAAGTTGGCCAAACAAATAATATATTTTAAAATTGTGATTTTCACAAACTTTATTATGGACTAAATTAAACTAATTCAAGTGTTGAATTAATTAAACATTAGTGGGCCTAGTAGTGTCCAAATAATTAAATTAATTCAAGTGTTGAATCTATTCAACAACATTGGGCCTTGTAGAGCCTAATTAGAAATAATTATTAAACTAGTGGGCATGAGTAAAATCAAGTAAAGTTTAAATGGACTCAAATGTATTTGAGACATTTAAATAAAAGTCCATGGGCCTTGTAATTGTTACAAGCTCAAATAGAATTGCATGCTTGGGAGGTGAAGGGTTGGAGACAACTTTTGAGTTAATGGCATGGCATGCACATGCAATTTTTTGTTTTTGCTTTTTGCACAACCAAGACAACTCATCCTCCCTTCACTCCATACTTAACTTGGCCGAAATTTTTACAAAATTCTCCTCCATTTTTCTTCATTTTGTTGAGGAAAGATTATTCTTCTCAATTAAGAATACTCTAATTTTTCTAGTGCAAAATTAGAGTGGTTCTACTTTGTTAGTGGTGGACCTAATTTTGAAGGAAGAAGTTCAAGAACAAGGAGGCTTGTAGATTGGGTCATCCATTCAAGATCTTAGTTGTTTGACAACTAATTTGGAGCCATCATCAATCTTATTTATAGGTATAAATTATTAACACACTATGAATGCCATATTTGTGTTTTTCGTATTTGCTACACATTATAGGCTTTAGGTGTCCGATTTTTTGCTAAGAAAAATTAGTTTTGAAACTTCCGCTGTGCATTCGAGCACCTTAATCGATCCTCTTTCAAGCGGTATCATGAGATTTGGATACTATTTTGTGTAGCATATACATGATATTATATTGAAAACCTATTTCTAACCGGATGAGAAATTAATACAACAAAAGAGAGGCCATTTTTGGCGGTGTTTTTGGGCAACATGTTGCTGCCCTTTTCGGGCAGCTCGAGCTGTCCGAGGGGCTGCCCATTTCAGGCAGCAAGGGCAGCCCGAGGGGCTGCCCGAATGCCCCATTAAAAAAAATTAAAAAAAATTTGGTTGGCCGGAATCCGGCGACGGAGCTCTGCGACGACGATGATGACTAGGGTTTCCAAAAGTGTCTTGGAATATCAAAGTGTCATGGGACTTGAAGTTGTTGGGTTATTAGATGGCTAACACAATTTGTGAATTTTAAATGGGCCAAAATGTTTTTGGTGAAAATGAGTTTTTGGGCCCTTAAGTTTAAATCCTCAAATTTTGTACATATTATCTCATATAACAAATAATTGAAGTTGGATTTTAATTATTTATAGTAAAATGTGATTTACAAGAAATTCGGTTATAAATAAAATTAATTAGAAAGTAGACAAAGGAGTTTGTATACTTTGTTAATTTAGTGTATAATCGTTATAGTTAGTGATTGAATCAAGATATATAATATTGGATCAATTTATTAATGTGATAATTAATTGATGGTGTATGATATGTGATATTATGCATGAAGAATGATCAAAAGCCCAAGCCCAATTTGCTAGGTTTATGCTATGATATTTTGTGATGAATGATTGTAATAATTATCAATTTATAAAGTGGGCTTGGTTTATGGCCCGTTCCCACTCCATGAGATGTATCCCTATTTGTCATGGATATTTATTTGTAAATATTAGTATAATGGAAGATCAAGATTGGAAAATTGTGGTCTTGATGATTATGAAGATCGAAGACATGTAAATATTGGAAGATAATATAATAGTTGCATTTGCATCCCATGCATTTCCCTAAGATTGGACCTAGGCCTGTGTTTAGCTCACATGGGCCATTAGTTTTGGGGCGATTGTTCATCCTTGTTTTGTTTACTGTTTATAATATATGCATGATATGTTATAAATAATTAGTACGTGCGTTATTATTACGATAATAACAAAGTTGCATGAATCCGGCAAAAATACGATCAAACATGGCGAGTTTTTAAAATAAAATTAATGATGAGACCTTTCAAAATTAAAAACCCTCATTTTGAATATGATTCAAAATTAATAAGCCCGAAATTTCAATGTCCTCCATCGACAATGGGTGCATGATGAACGCTACACGTGCTCGGGGCTCGGCTCATATTATTGGGGGAACCCTGGGTGCCGGAAAGCTGTGACATCCATTGACATGTTGATGTGAACTACGTGGAACTCCCATGATTTCGTCGCATATTATTGAGGGAACTCATGGCGACCGTACATTAAGGTTCAACATTGATGAGTAAGGCTTGACACGTAAAGATGAACGGCGTCATATTATTGAATCTTAATCAAACGTGAGACAAAAGTTTCATAGAGGGTTGCATGGTGATGCAACTGGAATCGGTCGGGAGATATGAATTCAAGAGACCATATTGTACGCTAACCATAATTGAATGGTTCAATGTAAAATAGTCACACAAGTGCTAACTTTTTAGATCTCGTTGAGAAGTAAAATAGTTCAATGTGTTGAAAGGCTTATAAAGGAGTTTATAAGCGTAAATAAAATAGAAGTATGACTTCTATAAGGAGAATGTAACTTTTAATTTGAGGAAATGTTCTTAAATTAAAAGTTGGCCAAACAAATAATATATTTTAAAATTGTGATTTTCACAAACATTATTATGGACTAAATTAAATTAATTCAAGTGTTGAATTAATTAAACACTAGTGGGCCTAGTAGTGTCCAAATAATTAAATTAATTCAAGTGTTGAATCTATTAAACAACATTGGGCCTTGTAGAGCCTAATTAGAAATAATTATTAAACTAGTGGGTATGAGTAACATCAAGTAAAGTTTCAATGGATTCAAATGTGTTTGAGACATTTAAATAAATGTCCACGTGCCTTGTAATTGTTACAAGCCCAAATAGAATTGCATGCTAGGGAGATGAAGGGTTGGAGGCAACTTTTGAGTTAATGGCACGGCATGCACATGCAACTTTTTGCTTTTGCTTTTTGCACAACCAAGACAACTCATCCTCCCTTCACTCCATATTTAACTTGGCCGAAATTTTTACAAAATTCTCCTCCATTTTTCTTCATTTTGTTGAGGAAAGATTATTCTTCTCAATTAAAAATATTCTAATTTTTCTAGTGCAAAATTAGAGTGGTTCTATTTTGTTAATAGTGGACCTAATTTTGAAGGAAGGAGTTCAAGAACAATGAGCCTTTTAGATTGGGTCATCCATTCAAGAGCTTAATTGTTTGACAACTAAGTTGGAGTCATCATCAATCTTGAGAGATTGATAGGTATAAATTACTAAACACACTATGAATGTCATATTAGTGTTTTTCGTACTTGCTACACATTATAGACTTGAGGTGTTCGATTTTTTGCTAAGAAAAATTATTTTTGAAACTTCCGTTGCGCATTCGAGCACCTTAATCGATCCTCTTTCACAAAATTCAATTTAAGGGAGGAAGATTGTAACGCCCCGAAAATTTAAAAGTCCACACGGACCACAAGCACGCAAGTTATTAAATTCCTTGATTATTTCATTTAATTGTTTTATTGCATTAATTAATTATGATATGTATATTTATATGTTTAAAATATATTTTTCTTCATGTTTGCATTAAAATGTATTTTTAAGGGTTATTCAAGTTGCGATCGAGTAACGGAGACCGATGGCTGAAAAATAGAAAATGTTTTTATTAAATAATTGTTTTTAATTATTTAAAATATGATTGATGCTTTGTATTATTTTTAAAATAAGGATTTTTAAGGTGATTTTATACGCCAGGACGTAAATATTATCGATATTGGTTTTTCAACAAAAATAAGAACGTGTTGGAAACCCGGCTAATAAATTCACAAACTTATTCAAGCAAAATTACTTTAAATATTTTAATTAAGTACTAATGGGCCTAATTAACCTCCTAATGGGCTAAGCTTGATTAGTGTTTTTAATTAACTATATAATATTCTAAAAACCCACCCCAAACCCTTCAAACCTCCCTTAAAAATACACGGCACACACATCATTAAATTAAGAGAAAATTTTGAAGGTACTTCAAGGAAAAATCAATCCAACGTCTTTGTGCCATCGTTCCTCCATTCGTCAATTATAATTCGTGCGTTAAATACGCAAAGGCACTCCATATTCTTCTTTTTCTCATCATCACACCATATTAGGTAATTGTTTATGAATTTGAATGAAAACAAGTCATACAACCTTTTATTTTTGTAGCCATGCATATAGGTGTTATAAATTCTTGCATTTTTGGTTCCAAAAATATGTTTTTATGTGTTAGAATGGGCTGCCATGATTAGGACATGATCAAGGATGGTTTTACATGAAATATAGAGTCTTATAACACAACCAAAATGTTGCAAATCAGGAAAAAATGAAGCTAGAACCATAAATATGTCAAGGAGTATGTAAGGCACGGATTTGGGAACTTGGTTGCTTGGCTTGTGTTCGGTTGAACCAGGGCTGGGCTAGAGTCACGTGAGGGGTCAAGGGAAGAGTCCTAGCCATGCTAGGACTCGAGACAAGAGGCTGGGTAGGAGTCCTAGCACGCTAGGACTTAACCCGAGAGCATGCCAAGGAGGGGCGCAGATGTGCAGCAACTTGTGCAGGGTCTGTGGCTCGGCCAGGGGCTTTGGGGCTGGGCTAGGTTAGGTCCTTATGGTCCTAAGAAGGGGCACAACAGGCTGGTTCAAGGGCTGGGTCGATGGCTAGAGTCCTAGAAACAGAAACGTGGAGTCCATGTCAAGGTAGGAGTTCTCCACTGTTTCTGCAGCTTGTGTTGTAACTTCGGTTTTTGGAGCTTGGGGTTGGTATGGGCTGGGTCTGTGCGTGGTCCAGGGTAGTTAGGGTCATGATGGGTCGAGAGGTTAACAGATGGTTGAGTCCTAGTCCAATTAGGAGTCCTAGATAAACTAGGATACTCACCTACACACACGCATGTAAACGAGGGTTGAGGGGCAGAAGGTTTTTGAGCATGCCAGGGCTGGTCAGTAGGGTCCATAAACGTGTTGGCTAGGTTTTGACTCGACCATGGCTCGAGTATTTTGAGAGATGGCTCGGTGGGTTCGTATATGTGTCAAAAACGAATATTAAATAACTAAAATTGGAACCATGGGTCCACGGGTGCGGTTCATGGCTCACAAGGGTAGAATAAATAATAAAAATGTTATCTTTAAAATTTTGGATCAAAATATTGAGTTTTGGATTTATTCGGGATTTAATCGCCTCACAAAATGTTAATTAAAGAATTAATAGAAAAGCCTAGTTTTAAACTTTATAAAATTATGAAAAATTATATTTAAGCTCAAATAATTATTAAAGTCTAAGTTTGTAATTTGGGAATTTTATTCTAAGGTTTGGTTTAATTCGGGTTTTAAAACGCATTAATACGTTATAATTAAAGATTAATTTAAAAGTCATCGATTTAAGGTAAATAAAAATTTGAAAAAATTCATATAAGCGTAAATAATTATTTGGGATATGTTAGAGTCAATAGAATTAAGAAAATGTTAAAAACGTGAAATTTTACTTCTAGGGGCAAAACGGTAATTTTACACCCGAAAATTAGTAAACATCATGGCAGTGTTCCGATTGCTGTTTTACATGCTAATATGATTATTTTCAATGGTTATGGATGTTTATGAATTTTTATATGTTAAATAGGTCAATTTTAAATGTTGTGAATATTATGATGTTAATATGTTTATTTTGAATATTTATGAATTTTTAAAATGTTAAATTTTAATTTTAAATGTTTATGTTTTAAAATGTTTATAGATGTTTATGACTTTTAATATGTTAAAATATGATTTTAAATGTTTATGGATTTTTATTATTTAACATTGACATTTAAATTATATGTTGAATGCTTGGTTTAAAAAAAAACGATATTATATGCATGTTTTTATTAAGTGATGAGAATACGAAATGTTGAAGGACGTGAAGGGATTGTGACTAATACGATAATATGTTGGAGATATCGTGAGGGTATTGTCCTAGTGGAAGCCCGATGATTGTGTTTTCATGGATACGAATATGAATACGAATACGTTAATATGTTAATACGTTGGCCAAGGCCCAGTTGACATGTGAGAGTGTTACTGGTGTCCCCACCGCCAAGTACTGTGGTTTTTATAGATGGATCCATCGCTCAATACGAATACGAATATGAGTCACAATCACGATCCGAATTCAACAAACAAGAATATAAATATGAATATGAATATGGATATGAATATGGATGCGAATATGAATATGTTTATGTTTATATGAAAATGTTTACGCAAAATTTTATGAAAATCTTTATGAAAATGTTTATGTTTAAAGTTGGAGCATAATTATGAAAATATTTTCATTAAAAGTTTATGTATCATGAAAATGTTTACGAAAATGTTATTGTTTAAAGTTTATGCATATTCATGAAAACAATATTTTAAGTTCATGTATTTTCACTATTGTATGTACTCTGTATATGTAGTACTTGTTATCAAGATTATGGTGTATTGAGTCTTTAGACTCAGTAGGTGTGATTGATGCGGGTGATTATGATAATAATGTTTATGGAGGTCTTGATGGTTGTCTTTGCTGGACTGAAGGTGTACATAACCTGAGGGCCGACGATAGTTTTCCGCACTAGTTATGATTTATAAATTTCAATGATTCTAAAGATATTTTTAAGACTTTTATTTATGCTCTAAGAGGTTTTTGAGAGGTCTAGTATGGGCTATACTTTTCAAATAATTTTTTTTGTTTGGTAAAATGTTTGACGATTTTACGATTTGAACTATTTTCCTATAACGGCCCAAAAATACATGTTTGAAAATTTGCGGCAAAATTTGAAATTTTCTTTTTAAAATAATTAAAAGGCCTCATTCATAAAATAAATCAAGTTTAAGGTTTAGAATAGCAGCGGAAGAAATTATTGTTTGCAAAATACAAGTTAAAGTATTCCAACAACTGATAAAAATGTTTGAGCATAAAAATGGCAACTGCAGTAAATGAGGTCCTCGGGTTCCACCACTGCCGACCCGAGCTGCTCATTGGTCCCCGTCCTCAGTCCCGACCTCATCAGTACCTACAACAATCAAGTCTAGTGAGCCTAAAGACTCAGCATGCATATATCGTAAATAACGAGTAAATAAATAGTAAAATTGCATGCAAGTGAAAATATCATGTCATGAGGCATATCGTAAAAATGTCGTGTCATGATTAATTATAATACGTGCATCACTGAACTGGGAAATCATAAATGAAAATGGTTGCTCCTTGGAGCCCTGTAATGAAATAACTTGTAATAATTTTCTGGTGAGATTGTTGTGGGGACCCGAACGCTAATCATGTTCTTAATCATCATTGGGACTAATTAATCAATTATAAAACAGGGTCTAAATTTTTTTTTTTAAAATACAAAGCGGAAACGTAATGTAATTTACTCAAATTTCATATTAAACATGAACATACAAATCTTGCGTTATCTACAAGAATTCAACTAGGTTCAACTACATATCAGTGCTGAATCCTATGTTGCTCTGAAGCCCGGATCTCCACGCTATCTAATCTTCTCTCATCCTCTTCTTGACCCTGATCCAGCCCCACCTGTTGTCATGCACACATACAAAACAAGACAACAGCCGGATAACTCCGGTGAGATATAAATATCCCAGTATAAACAATGTATACATGCAATCATATAAAAACATATACGAAAGCATAAAAGAGATATTCATAACATGTCTCAAATCAGAAACATAAATCCATATCGAACATTCAATAATCATGAATGGTATAACCAATGTAAATCAACATGTCATATCAGACTCAACTCAACCGATGCGTCATCTCAGACTCGACTCAACTGACACGTCGTCTCAGACTCGACTCAACTCTAACCTAGGGATCCCGATATCTGGATATAGGTAATCGTATCGAATCTCAGTCGATAGGAATGAATCAATCCCTAAACGACATCGATATAATTCATATATCAGTGTCTGGGCGAATCAGCCACAGAATTGACGACTCAGTCAATAACCCGACGAATCAGCCCGTAATTAGGCGAATCAGCCCATAATCAGACAACTCAGCCTGTAATTAAGCGAATCAGCTTAAGTTTAGACGAATCAGTCAATAACTAGACGAATCAGCCAATAACCCGACGAATCAGCCGGTGACTAGGCGAATCAGCCTATGACTCAACGACTCAGTAATCAATACATGCATTCAGTATCTAAGCAAATCAGTCAATGACTAGCGAATCAGCAGTCATTACATGCAGTAGCTATAAATCAATAGGCTACAAATATCAATCTTATCATAAAGTAGCTATAAATCAATAGACTACAATCATAAGTCTCATCAATTGCAAATATCAATGCAATAAGTAAAAGTATGTGATTTAGGGAAACTCGAGTCAAACCTCACTCGAGTTGTGCAATCCCAACTCAACATTAATTTATACCTTTCTTTCTGATACTCTGACTCTGTCGAAGTCTCGAACTCAAAGCCTGTCAATACTCAATCTGACAAGAACAATATCGAGGAGTATAATATCAATACACCACTCGAATTAAATCTGTCCTGCTCAATACCTAATCTAATTCAATATCGATGGCATAACGGTATAATATCAATATACCCAACAATACCATATCAATCAGATATTAATTCTAATATCTCATAATCAATAACAACTCAATTCTGATATCAACTCGACTCCAAAACTACTCCGAAAATCATAACAATTTCATAATCAGTCCGTTTCTTAATCTGACTTCGATTCTATGATGTCTACTATGTCAAGAACAACATATATGAGTTCCATTCAATTCTGACAATATCATAATTTCAAAGCATGTCAAAACATAGTAAAACTTACGTCCAGTTGTAGCCTACGTTGCTAGGAACTCGATACTGAAGTCAGATTCAAAATCAGACGGACGGATTTCTCACAAAAGGCGTAAGGATTTCTCGTGCCAAAGCTTCGACCCTTTTTCTCAATTTTCTGAATGATTTTCGAAGGATTACAAAACTATATATATCAATGCATGCATGTCATGAGGTGTCACAATTTCCATGCTGCACGTCACACCGCGGGTGCGCTCCATCTTGCATCGCGGGTGCGCTAACGTTTCGTCAATCTTATCTATTTTGGAATTGCATGACCGCGGGTGCGGTACCTGTCGAGACCGCGGGTGCGGTACTGCACCGCGGGTGCGGTCCTTGCTAACACCGCGGGTGCGGTGACCCTTCGGAAAAACTGACCAAATTTCTGTCCATGCACCGCGGGTGCGGTACATGCAAGGGCGCGGGTGCAGTGTTTCTTCGGCAACACACTCTGAAATTCAAAATAAATGGCCACACATTATCTTAAATCGTGTCTCAGTTGGCCCTTTCGTAATCACGTTAGATTATAAGTCAATAATCCTTGATTAACAGTGATTAATTCTCGGGCATTACATTTCTCCCCCTCTAAGATCTGAGTTCGTCCTCGAACTCGCAAGTAATCACTTCAGATATATCAGAAGAGATGTATCCAGAGTTTAAATCAAAACTCATCTCCATGAATCTGTTCTGAAATTTCAATTCTCATATCAAGTTCTATTTCTACAAATGGCTCTGATAAATTCAATCTCGCAATACTGGTTATACAACATCCGTATAACCCAACCACAGCTCATAACAACTCAACATCGAATCGGTTTATCCCAATCAAGGATATATTCGATCTTCGGTCTCAAATACCAACAGTCATCGTCCGACGTTGGCATATTCAGTCTGTCTATTTTGAGCTGTTTTCATTCTCTTCTGAATCAGCTTCATCTTTTCAGTCATATCTCTGATCATTTCAGATCCAATTTCAGGAATCTCATAGATATCATCTCAACAAAGAGAGGATCCATATATCTTTCCGTACAACGCTTCGAAAGGAGTTATCTCAATACTCGTTTGATAGCTGTTGTTGTACGAAAACTCACAAATGACAATAGTGCTAAAATCTAGCACTACAGTTCCTGGGTATTCTCCAGTATCCGGATAATTCGCTCTGATTATCCGTCAATCTATAGACGATAGGTGCACGAGTTTATGATCTATTCTGCCAAAAATATAAAATCAACAAAAAAATCATGGTATGATATCGTCAATTTAGGCATTCAGTGTAGTCTAATCACTCTTCTGATACATTCTATGGTGGCATTCTGATCTTTCTGACCACTTCTCTGACATCAATCTGTGTCATTTGGTCATGTTTGTACATTATCTGGTACAAACTGATAGATATAGATTGAACAATCTGTCAATCTTATTCATATCATAGTACAATCTGTAAAAATGACGGTAATTCATTACGAAGGCTATAGAAATGTACTCCCATTTCTATTTAGAGTTTCACAATTCTGTAATAAACCTTCTGATTTCTATCTTTCTATCTTTTCTGTTAGCGATTTAGACATATCAGTACAATTTCTGCTAACATTTCAATACAATTCTGTTGTAACTGATCTCATCTGTCTATATCACAACTATCTGTTCGAATGCAATACAGTCTCAATCGTCAGACTAAACACTGAATCCATGACTGTAAGCTTCTGACAATATCTGTTCTTTCTGATTCGAACTATTTGATATACACAACTCAGTTAATAACATAAATTAAAGAGGAAATACCTACCTGGTATTCAGCTCTGACTATCAATATCAAGTTTTGCTGTACAATATAATCTCCATGGTCTACAATCCGTCTCAACCACGTATTCAGAATATCATCAATATTCAATCAGATTCAAAACATGCTAAACTCATAAACCGCAAATGTCTGACACCGATGTCAACCTCGGCTGACTAATCACGGTTTAACTCTGTTAAAATCAACACATATATCATCTTCAGATATAACACATCCTGAATGCAATTTGTCTCAATCAGGATTCAACATTTCAACAGTTTCTAATATCAGTTCAAGGCTAAAATCAATCTATCTGAAATCATATCTGGAGTCTTATCTGGGGAAAGCATTAACAACTTTCTTATCATTGGTAAATCAGCCAATGATATACTCAACTTCAGTAAATCAACTGAATACATAAGGAGTCACTCTGCTCCTTTCTGTAATAATCGAGTCATAGCTAGTACGAATATCAAAGGAATTCTCAATCTAGAATCCTTATCGTACAATATTCATCTCTTGGCAATCTCAGGTCTGATTCTCACCATCTTCTGAAATTAATCTATGGTAGCTCTGTACTTGGTCAGCATATCAATATCAGTAATGCAGTTCCCAAAATCAGAGAACACCAGTACAATACACGCTACCACACGATCTAACTCGATCTCATTCTCATTCTACTGTAGTATACAAGATCTAACAGAAATCACTGATACAAGATCTTTTCTCAAAGGAACAGAAACAAATACTACAGTAACTAGGGATTCAACAGATAATGCATGCATCAATGCAAATCTCGCAGAAATAAAAATATATGAAGCACCGGCATCACTCAATACATATGCAGGATAATCAAACAAATCAGTTACCTGCAACATCATAATCTGGTGCTTCCTGAGCCTGCTCCTCGGTCGAAGCAAATACTCTGGCCTGCTGTCTAGGAGGCTGGCCGACTGTCTGGCTTCCTCCTGGCCTCTGCTGTGACTGAGATGGTGCTGGCTGAAATGAAGGAACAGCAGCTGAACGTCTACTCCACTGTGCCGCTAGTCCAGATGGTTCAGCTCCCTGGGATCTTTGGAAACCCCTCTGTGGACATACTCTGGCAAAATGTCCCTGTTGCTTGCAGAAGTGGCAGCTACCAAGTACTCCTTGGCATTGCTCAGTGGAATGTCTCCCTCCACAATTTCCGCAGTAAGCTCCGGTATAACTCTGCCGAGAACCACTGGAGCTAGAAGAACTGCCGCCAGACTTCTTAAACTGCTTTCCTCTAGCTTTCAGAAAATCTCTCGTTCCACCACTGCTACTGCCACTCTCAAATCTGGGAGGTGGTTGCTGTGGTCTCGACACTGGAGGAACAAATTCAGCTCCTCTCTGCCTTATCAGGCCCGCTTCAGCGCCCTTTGCTCTATTCATGGCATCAGCAAAGTTATTCGGTCGCCCTGTGTTCACCAATGTAAAAATATCGGGGTTCAGGCCATTGATGAACTGATCGGCAACGGCTTCGTCATTTTCAGACACATGTGGAGCAAACTTCAACAAGGTAGAGAACTTGGTCACATATTCTTCAATGTTCAGATGACCCTGTCTCAAATTGGCAAACTCCGCCCCCTTGTCTTTTCTGTACGATATTGGGAAAAATCTCTGATAAAACTCAGTTTTAAATACATCCCAAGTAATAATCGTACCTCGCTGCTCCAAGGCCCTCTTCATTGTAACCCACCAGCTTTGTGCAACATCTAGCAACTGGTGTCCAATCAATTTAATCCGGCGCTCATCACTGTACTCCAGTGAATCAAACAGCAACTCAATGCTTCCTAACCAACTCTCACACTCGACTGATGTCTCAGTACCTTTCAGAGTGGGTGGTTTGAATGACTGAAACCTCTTCAGCAAGGTTTCCATTGGATTCGGTGTTACATCCATCGGAGGATTCGATGTACTACCCTGTTCTGGGATTCGTCTAGGAGGCATATCTGAAACTCAAAAGGATTAGTGACCCAATTCAACACATCTGTTTCAATTCAATCCCCCTCCTGATCATCTTACTGCTGATCGAGAATCAGTTCAGATTTGTTCCCAAAAATACATATTACAAATCAAATCAGATAAGTCGAGTAACATGTATTATATAAAGAAGTACAACATGCTAGCATTCAAAAGCAGGAAAGAAAACCTCAATCTACCCCGCTCACTAGCCTCTTCTATCTCAATCTCAAGAATCTACAGTTCTAGTACCTATAGCTCTGATACCACCTGTTGTGGGGACCCGGACGCTAATCATGTTCTTAATCATCATTGGGACTAATTAATCAATTATAAAACAGGGTCTAAATTTTTTTTTTTAAAATACAAAGCGGAAACGTAATGTAATTTACTCAAATTTCATATTAAACATGAACATACAAATCTTGCGTTATCTACAAGAATTCAACTAGGTTCAACTTCATATTTTTGCACACTATTATCCTCACTCCCACCAACTCACGCCCCTAGTCTACCCGACGGCTCCAGCCATGGCTCGGCTCCTCCTGGAAAATCCTAGGACCCCCCCCCTGGACTCACTTGCATCGAGTCTACCGCCCCATGCAGGACTACTCAACAACACCGAAACCAAACTCCCACACCTCTCTACCCAAGATCCTCTCTCGATCTCCCATCCTACAGCCTCGGAGCCTGTTTTACTTCCTCAAACCACATCTTGCCCCTTACATCAGTCACTTACCCGCCTTGAAGCCGCAGCCCTTACACGAAAAAAAAAACAGAACGAGAGCTGCAAGAGTAATAATGCAAGAGACACAAGAAAAATCGATTTTTCCTTTCTACTCATGCATGGATCGAGAGTTACACGAACACACAAGCACATATATCGTGTATGATGCAGGAAGAAATATACAAAAGCGTGCCTCAAGAATTTTGATGATCAAAAACGAGGAGAATGAGGCTTCTTTTGCAAGAACAAGAGACCACCGAAGTTATCCTCAATGCAAGGTGCTCAAAACCGAGAGAATGAGCAGCTGGGGGAGGGTGTCGGATGATGAGCTTTTAGGTTTAGGTTAATGAGGGGTTAGGTGTTATTTAAATAGCTAAAAACCAACTAATGGGCCTAATTTTGATAATTAAGAGTTTAAAAAGAGTATTAAGCCCAATAAGCTTAAAGTTAGGCCCATTAAATCCAAACACACTCCCGAAAATTATTTCGTGTCGAAAAGATTTTGAAAAAATTAGCCGAACCCTTAAAAAGTCCCCCGATTCGATAAGATTATCGTACCGATAAAAATTAAAATGATGCGGGTAAAAATATCCAAAACTCTCATTTCCGAAAAATACACTTAAAAACACTTTAAATAAATTTATAAAATAGATCATGTAATAAAATAATTTTCCTGAAAATTCTCCGGTCTCCGATCTCGATCGAATGCAACTAAAAAAATCTTAATGCATGAACTTTTAAAATTTCATGAAACAAATCCTATCATGCATGAATTATGCCTAAAATGCATAAAAATAATTAAACACAAATTAATGAAATAACCATGCATTTAATGCTTTAAAAACAATTAAATAAAATACCAAAGAAGTTTAATAACTTGCATTCATACCAACTTTTTAAATTATATTTACTAACATGCTAAATTACCACTTCTTAAATAAATCTTTATTAACTTATCTCAATACTCCATCTCCAGTCCGGCCTCACTCGTTTCTTCCCCTGATGGGACTGTCACTGAATAATTCACGTCGAGGCCGATGGTTTTGATATCCAAGTGACTAGCGAACGTCTCTGAGATGAATGAATGGGTGGCTCCTGAGTCTATGAAGGCCTGAGTAGCTATTCTCTTAATGAAAATACTTCCTGAGAGACGTTAGCACAACACGAAACTTATATCCCAAAATTACTAACATTATCCTTGAGAATAGAAGAGATCGATATATTCTAAGTCTCTCAAAAAATATTACTAGCACACTAATAATCTCAATAAAATTCCAACACTGACGAAAAATAATACTGAGTTTAGGTAAGAAAGTTTACCGGTCAGTAAGGTAGTGTCTGGATTCGCCTCATGTGCATGCATGGCGAACACTCTGCCCTGAGTTGGCTGTTTCCACTGCGGGCACTCTTTCAGCATGTGGTCACTGGCTCCACACTTAAAGCATTTACCTGATCCATACAAACATGGCCCTTGATGCTGGCGGTTGCACTTAGGACACACTGGGAAAATAACGGGCTTCTGAGGTGCCCCTTGCTGTTGAACTGGACCTTTGCCCATCGGCGGTCCCTGATACGACTTCTTCTCCGACGGCCCTTGGTAAGGCCTCTTATGCTGAGGTCGCTGATGCTGCTGGTGGTGTTGCGGTGGTGCCTGATAGGGCCTCTTGCCCTGCCTGTCCGCCCTTATATCCCTCAGATCTTGTTCTGTCGCCAAAGCTCTAGAAACGGCAACTGCATATGTAGTAGGACCAGCTACCCTCACATCACGGATAGGCCGCAAACCATCCATAAAATGTCTCAGTTTTTCCTGGACATCATTAGAAATCAGGGGTACAAAGTAACACCCCCTCTCAAACTTCCTGACGAAATCTGCCACACTGCTATCTCCTTGACGCAACGTCATAAATTCTCTGGTCAATCGGGATCTTACCTCTTCAGTGAAGTACTTGGCGAAGAACAATTCCTTGAATCCCGTCCAAGTCAAAGTTTGCAAATTCACTGCCACTGATGCGCTCTCCCACCATAGCCTAGCGTCCCCTGACAGAAGGAACGTGGCACACCTGACCCTATCAGCCTCGGTCATCTCCATAAAATCGAAGATTACCTCGATGGACTTGATCCATCCTTCGGCTATCATCGGGTCAGTGCTACCCGAGAACTCCTTTGGACTCATCCTCCTGAACCTTTCATACACTGCTTCTGGCCTGGGTCTCTCCTCTGCACCCATTGCTGCAGCGTGGTTCCCGCAAACTGTGCGAAGAATTGAGTCATGCCTGAAAGCATCTGTGCCTGCATATCTGGTGGTGGAGGAGGAGTGGCCCTCTCTCCATCATAAGTCTCTCTGTCCTCATCCCTTGCTCCACGGGCAATCAAACGTCTAGGAGGCATACTGTTCTAAAATTTACCCAACATGCATGAACATAATATAAATTACATAAGATGCACATAACATAAATTTTAAATATTCCCATGCTGAAATCATGACTAAATACTTACTACATAACATAATTTCAAAACTTTAAAACTTACAGACTGGAGATGGGACTTCGTGAGCTTCTTGTGACTGGCAGTAGGCATAAACCTTTTCAAGAACACGGCTCTGATACCAACTGTAACGTACCGTACTTTTATTACTTCAAAATTTGCGAAAAAATTAAAAATTTTCTTAAACATAAAATCCATAGGGTCGTCACTCATCATTCATCATAATAATATTTGAATCAACATCACTAACTAAAATTTTCCAACAACATACTTGTTCAAACATCTCACATCCAACATAAAAGCAGAATAATTTAAACTTTTCATAAAAACATAAACTTAGTGGTCCTCGGGTTTAGCTTTCCGCTCAGTCCAAGCCTGCCCCTTGGTCGCCACCTCCTGTCTCCTCATCAACATACTCACCTGCATCGATCAAGTCTAGTGAGTCTAAAGACTCAACACGTATAAACTGGGAATAACAAGTACTACATAATAAAACCACATGCAACTTAAAAATAGAGCGTACAAAACTTGAAACTTAAACTTGCATAATAAACTTGAACATACATAATAAACTTGAACTTTCGTACATACATAATTAGACGTGCCATAACGTGAAAATTTTCATAAACATACTTGCATACTTGAACATACTTGAGCATACATAACTTCATCATTTTTCGTAGAGGATGTTTCAAAGCAAATGACCCATAACATAATAAGTACCTGATCAGACAAACCACAGTACTGGGCTGACAGGGACGTATCCACTGCCACATAGATGAGATCCCCGTTCATAATTTAACGGGCTGGTTGGTCCCCGTTCATAATTTAACGCTTTCAAACCTCGATCTAACCCGTTCATAATTTAACGGGCGGATTGGTCCCCGTTCATAATTTAACGCTTTCCAATCCTAAACATACTTTGGTCACAAGACATTTAGCATACCTCAAAAACTTAAAATATTTTCTTTGCACGTCATACATACTTACTTGGTGTTGAGGGATTCGTTGGACTTCGACTGGGGCCGTTGCTGCACATACTAACATGAATTTTTAAATACTTAACTTGCATGTCTTAGACGTAGGTACTCGAGCTCACCACCAAAGTGAATAAGTAGCTTATGACATTCTAGTTCGCTCAGGACTTGACCTCGCATAATCATCGTACTAAACCATGACATAAAACCACAAAACAAATCCTATATTTTACATAAATAAATTTTAACCAAGGTGCTAAACCATGATATAAAACCCCGAAGAAAATCCTAAAAAAAAAAAAAATTTAAATTTTTTTTTTGAAAAGTGTGTACACGGACCCCGTGTAAGGGTTCGGAAAGGGGTCCGGTTCCATGCGCAAATTTCGAATTTTTAAGGAAAAAATGGGCACGGACTTCGTGTCGGGGTCCGGGTACATGCTGGACATGGAAATTCACGAAAATTCAAATCATTCTTTCTACCCAAGCCTAAGGAACATGAACCAACACCTCAAGACTCATTCTAGGATGTTATTACATTGCTTCAAACCCGAAGAAACACCCCAAACGTCCCCAAACATTGACAAGCAACTTCAATAAAACAATAACTCGTAATTCGACATCGTTTCGCTTCCTACGACTTATATTACATCCCAAGCCAATGCCGACCCAAAAGAACCACCAAATAACACCTAAACACATCCCATAACATACCTAAATGCAGTAGCACAAGCCCGGCGGTGTCCAACGAAGCCTGCAACTCAAAAACTTCAAAACATGATAAACATCAATTTCATTATATCGTAGGTTTGAGCAGTCATACAAAAACAATCATAACTCACTCGTTTCTTGTCCGAAAATTATGAATTTTATATCAAATCGAAGGCATCAAAAAGTTCTACGTTTTTCTTGTTGAAAATTTTCTCAGAATCTCGACCAAAAATTCGCAGTATTTGAAAAGACAGTAAAAACGGATTTTTGAGATTCAAAACTACTTCAAAATACGTCCAATACAATTTTTGCTCAAACTACTATGAATCATTCACATGTTTTCACTCAAAACACATAAAAATTCATACTATGACAAGATCGATGCAGCAAAAATAGAATATACGTGCCTTTGATGATTAAACGTTACCGAAACGGCGATACCGAAGCGGAACGAGTGCTAGGATTGATCCGGACGAACGTGGCTCGATTTTCTTGAAATAAAAGTGAACTAAAATTGCTGAAATATTGTAGAGAGTGGACGTGCTCTTGGAAAGAAGAACTTTGTGGGGACCCGGGCTCTAATTCTTTTCTTTGGGATTAAAACGGATCATTAATATAAAAAGTGGGTCAAATTTTTTGCTTTTAAACATTCACTCTAATGCATATAAACAAGCATCATATTTTTATTTAATTACAACATGAACACATAATATACATATCCTGTCTGGTACGTACTCAACAATCCAGTGTTCAACTACAGTACATAACAAAGTACAACTACTAGCCATCTGCTATGCCCGTGATCACCACGCTATATCTGTCTCTCATCCTCTGCGTGACCCAGATCCTGCCCCACCTGTCGTCATGCACACATACAGACACAACAACAGCCGGAAAACCGGTGAGAACAAATCCCAGTATAAACATGTATACATGCATATAATAAATTAAACATGAACATGCTATCATGAATGACATCATATGCACATGCAATGCAATGCGAATCAAACCATGTCTGGACTCGACTCGACTAGAACTCTAGGGATCCCGGTGTGAATAAGACGTCACTACCTACCCTCCAATCGGGGTAATGTACGTCTCATTCCTAGACTTCGGTCTGAGCTGTATCAACGGCGGCAATAAGAGTAATACCTACTCCTATGCTGAGATACACCGAAACGTCTAGCTATTTGACAATGCCTGTCAAAGACTCTCCTATCTTAGATGCAATGAATATCAATATGTAAACAAAGTATAATCATATTCATATCTGAATATCACACTGATCATACATGCTTGAATACAATTCTGAAATCAAAGCATAAACATGTTAAAAGATTGAATATAATACTATACACAATTCATAAACATGTTACAATACATTTAATAATACTAGTATGTGATTTTGGTTGGGAAACTCAAATAATATCTTATTTGAGTTACATCTCCCCAAACAAAACATGACTTATACCTTTCGTTGCACAATTGTTGTCGCTGTCACCAATACGAATCTGAAATGGAAACGTTGATACACAATTTATCAATTTCTAATCTCAATCAACACATACCCACTTAAATACTTGATTTCGGTATCATTTCAACTGTACAATCTCCATATTAAACAATCTATATCAATTCCCCCAATTCATAACTCAAAATGGTATAAATCTGGTACCAACACCTAGTCGATTCAACTCTAAAATTCATAACAATTCTATACGGTGTCCGTTCTTAAATCCGTTTGTAATTATACGATGTCTAATATGTCAGAAACAACATATATGAATCATATCTGATTCCTGCAACATCATAATTTCAAGACATGCCAAAACATAGTAAAACTTACGTCCACGCGTAGCCTACAACGATTGGAACACGGTACCGAAGTCGGATTTCAAATCTGACGGACGGATTGCAAACTACCAGCGCAAGAATTTCCAAAAGCCTCTCGGAGCTTTTCTATTCTTGTTTCTGATTCATTTTGAGGCAATTACCGTTTATATATTATCCCACTTGCATGCCATGAAACGTGGCTTGCTCTTGCCAATCTTCGCTGGCGCTCGGGCGGTCGAAACTTACCGCCCGGGCGCGAGCTCGGCGCTCGGGCGGTTAAGTTCTACCGCCAGGGCGCGGAAGGTTCTGCCCGCGGTGTTTGGTTCTGGCGCTCGGGCAGTCATAAATTACCGCCCGGGCGCCACACATTCAGCCCGAACATAATTCCATTGAACATTGGCGCTCGGGCGGTCACTTTCTACCGCTCGGGCGCCACTAGTTCTGCCCGAAATTGGTGAAATTCATATTCTTTGTCCAATCTGGTCTCGTAATGGCCCGTTTACAATTATATCTATTTAATTCACTAATCTCCTAGCAAATTACGATAATCAAATCCTCGGGCATTACATTTCTCCCCCTCTTAGATAAGAGTTCGTCCTCGAACTCATACATCATTCTATCATTGTAAGCATCAAGGTAATGACATCAAAGCTAGATTAATACTTACATCATTGGAATAATTCAGGGTGTTTCTGTCGCATATCTGCTTCTGTCTCCCATGTCGCTTCTTCGATGCCATGACGACTCCACTGAACTTTCACAAGTGGAATAATCTTCGTTCTGAGTTGCTTTTCTTTTCGATCAAGAATCTGTATCGGGGGTTCCACGTAGCTCAAAGTCTGATCAAGTTCAGCTTCGTCAGGTTGAATGACATGAGAAACATCTGGCATATATCTTCGCAACATTGATACATGAAACACGTCATGTATTCCGGATAGAGAAGGAGGAAGTGCAAGTCGATAAGCTCGATCGCCAATCTTCTCAAGAATCTCGTAAGGACCAATGTATCGAGGAGATAGTTTCCCGCGTTTGCCAAATCGCACCACGCCTCTGAATGGAGAAATCTTCAAGAATACTCTATCTCCTGCCTCAAATACTAACGGTCTACGTCTGATATTGGCATACTTTGCTTGTCGATCTTGTGCTGTCTTCATCCTCTTCTGAATGAGTTTCACCTTCTCTGTCATGTCACGAATCATATCTGGCCCAAGTTCTGGTACTTCTGAGATATCATCCCAATATAGCGAAGATCTGCACTTCTTGCCATACAAAGCTTCAAACGGTGCCATCTCAATACTCGTTTGATAGCTATTATTGTAGGAGAATTCACAAAGAGGTAGGGAATCTTGCCAACTAGTGCCAAAATCTAGCACTACGGCTCGCAACATATCCTCTAGTGTCTGGATAGTCCGCTCTGACTGTCCGTCTGTCTGAGGATGGTAAGCAGTGCTAAAGTGTAAGATCGTACCTAAAGCCTGCTGTAAACTGTGCCAAAAGTGCGAAGTGAATCGTGGATCACGATCTGAGACGATAGACTTCGGCACACCATGTAATCTGACTACCTCTCGAACATATATCTCCGCCATCTGATCATGCCGATACGTCATTCTATACGGAATAAAACAAGCTGATTTGGTCAATCTGTCAATAATGACCCAAATCAAATCACAGCCACGGGAAGATCGAGGTAACTTCGTCACAAAATCCATGGAAATGTGATCCCATTTCCATTCCGGAATAGACAAACTCTGAAGTAGCCCTCCGGGCTTCTTCCTCTCGGCCTTCACCTGTTGGCAATTCAGACATTTAGACACAAATTCGGCAATGTCTGACTTCATTTGCTTCCACCAGAACTGTGTCTTCAAATCATTATACATCTTTCTGTCACCCGGGTGGATGCTGAACCGACTGCAGTGCGCTTCGGACATAATCTGATGTCTCAAGTCTGAAACATCCGGCACAACAAGACGGTTATTGACGTACAAAACATGATCACGCACCTGATATTCTGACAAATGCCCTGCTCTGACCATCTGAATCGATCTTTGCACAATCTGATCGGTTCTTTGTGCTTCCTTGATCCTCATAATCAAATTGGGCTCAACTTGGATCGTAAAAAGTCGTAGTGGCTTACTATCGGTATCAAATTCTAATCCAGATGTACAGCAATTTTCAACTAACTTGTTAACACCTATCGTCGATAAGGACAAAGAACATACCTTACGACTCAAGGCATCTGCTGCTGCATTTGACTTTCCTGGATAGTATTTGATCTCGCAATCAAAGTCCTTTAACAGATCAAGCCATCTACGCTGCCTCATGTTCAATTCTGACTGAGAGAACAAGTACTTTAGGCTTTTATGGTCTGAATAGATCTCGAATTTCTCGCCATAAAGATAGTGACGCCAGATCTTTAATGCAAATACGATAGCCGCCAATTCCAGATCATGAATGGGGTATCGTACTTCATGTGGCTTCAATTGTCTCGAGGCGTATGCGATCACATGGCCTCGCTGCATAAGAACACATCCCAAACCTCTATGAGAAGCATCACAATAGACAACGAAATCACCCGTACCTGAAGGAATCATCAAGACAGGTGCACTGGTCAGCCTCTTCTTCAATTCTAGAAAGCTAGACTCACACTCCTCAGACCATAGGAATGGCGCATTATTTTGTGTCAATTGTGTGATTGGCTTAGCAATACGAGAGAAATCTTGGATGAATCGTCTATAGTATCCTGCTAGACCCATGAAACTGCGTATTTCTGGCACAGACGTCGGTCTCGGCCAACTGATCACAGCTTCCACTTTACTCGGATCTACAGAGATACCATCTCCAGATATGATATGTCCCAAAAAGACAACTCGATTCAACCAAAATTCACACTTTGACAATTTGGCATACAATCTCTCATTTCTCAGTGTCTGCAACACAATTCTGAGATGTTCTGCATGCTCATTCCTGTTCTTAGAATACACCAGAATATCGTCGATAAAGACAATAACAAAATCATCCAAATACCTCTGAAAGATTTGATTCATCAAGCCCATAAATACCGCCGGAGCATTTGTTAAACCAAAAGGCATGACAATAAATTCGTAATGCCCATACCTGGTTCGAAATGCTGTCTTCGGTATATCTACATGTCGAACTCTGAGCTGGTGATATCCGGATCGCAAGTCAATCTTAGAATAGACAGAGGATCCCTGCAACTGATCAAATAGGTCATCGATCCTAGGCAAAGGATATTTGTTCTTGATCGTTGCCTTATTCAACTGCCGGTAATCGATACACAACCGCATCGATCCATCTTTCTTTCGCACAAATAGCACTGGAGCGCCCCAAGGAGATACACTAGGTCTGATATATCCCTTGGCTAGAAGATCTTCCAACTGTGCCTTTAATTCTTTCAACTCTATCGGCGCCATCCTATAAGGAGCTCTCGAAATAGGAGTGGTACCTGGAATAAGATCGATACTAAAATCTACCTCTCGCATTGGAGGTAACCCTGGAATCTCCTCTGGAAACACATCTGCAAATTCCCGGACTACTGGCAAATCTGCTAATGTCGGGCTAGATTTCTGTACATCTACAGCATACATAAGGAACCCATCTGCTCCTTTCTGTAACAACTTATTCATAGACAAAGCCGAAATCAAGGGAATCCGAGATCTGGAACCCTTTCCGTAGAATTTCCACTCCTCTGCCATTTCTGGTCTGAATCTGACAATCTTTTGGAAACAATCCACGGTGGCTCTGTACTTTGTTAACATGTCAATTCCAACAATACAATCAAAATCATCTAACCCAAGTACTATGCAATCTAGATCAATTTCATGACCCTCAAACCGTAAGATGCAATGTCTAACCGTGGTCACAGCTATCAAACCACTTCCCAACGGAGAAGTAATAGACACGACATCTAATAACGACTCAACAGGCAGAGAATGCAATAATGCAAATCGTTCTGATATGAATGTATGCGATGCACCCGTATCTATCAATATATAAGCAGGATAACCACAAAGGGAACAATTACCTGCAATGAAATCATCTGGGGCATCTTGTGCTTGCTCCTCTGTAAACGCAAACACCTCTCCCGGTCTGACCACCTCTAGCTCGAGGCTGGGTTTGTGCAGGTGGCGGCTGAAATGAGTGAACAGATGAAACTTGCCTCTCAGGCTGAGTCACTGAGGCAGACGACCCTGCAGCCTGAAATCTCGATGTACCACTTCTCTGAGGACATACCTTGGCATAATGCCCCGGTTGCTTGCATATGTTACACCTGCCCACTACACCCTGACACTGTTCTGTGGCATGCTTACCTCCACACGTACTGCAATATCCACTCATCGCCTCTAGAATCTGGCCAAAACCTCTCTGTCTTGACCCGCTGGAGCTCGAAGAACTGCTCCCTGCCCTCTTAAACTGTTTGCCCTTTGCTTTCAATTGCTCTTTGCGTCCACTACTGCTACCACCACTTTCGAATCGAGGAGGATGTTGTGCTGGAGGTAGTGGCGGTCTCGGACTCGGAGCCACAAACGGAACACTCCGTTGCCTAAGCAACCCTGCTTCTGCTCCTTTGGCACGGTTCAATGCTTCAGCGAAATTGTTAGGTCTCCCCGTATTAACCAATGTAAAGACATCAGGATTTAAGCCGTTTATAAACTGATCTGCCACGGCTTCATCACTACCTGAAACGTGAGGTGCAAAGCGAAGCAAAGAAGAAAATTTAGCAACGTACTCTTCGATGTTCAGTTGCCCTTGCCTCAGGTTTGTAAATTCAGCGCCTTTATCTTTACGGTAGGATACAGGGAAGAATCTCTGATAAAACTCCGTCTTGAATGCTTTCCATGTAATTTCGGTGCCACGCTGTTCTAGTGCTCTCCTTATATTCACCCACCAATACTTAGCCACGTCTTGCAGTTGATGGCCAATGAGCTTCACTCTCTTCTCATCACTGTACCCTAGAGACTCGAATAACATCTCGATATCCTCCAACCAGCTTTCGCATTCAATTGCATTTTCTGTACCCTTAAGAGTTGGCGGTCGAAAGGACTGAAATCGCTTTAACAGAGTCTCCATAGGCGTAGCAGTGACATCCATCGTATCTCCAGATGTGCTATCCTGTTCTGGCGCTGGTGGTCGTACTGGCACAACTGCTCTTCTAGGAGGCATGTATCTAATAATCCAACGGATTAGAATACAAGATATACAACTGTCTCAGCCCTCCTCTAGTCAGTTACCTCTGACCTAGAATCGGTTCTGATTCAGTTTATTACACGCTGTAATCAATCAGATAATAAACAACATGTAATGATGGAAGCAATAAACATGCTAGCACAGTATAAGCAAGGAAGATGACTCGATCTACCCCGCTCATTCTACTCTATCTCAATCTACAGAACCTAAGGCTCTGATACCACCTGTTGTGGGGACCCGGGCTCTAATTCTTTTCTTTGGGATTAAAACGGATCATTAATATAAAAAGTGGGTCAAATTTTTTGCTTTTAAACATTCACTCTAATGCATATAAACAAGCATCATATTTTTATTTAATTACAACATGAACACATAATATACATATCCTGTCTGGTACGTACTCAACAATCCAGTGTTCAACTACAGTACATAACAAAGTACAACTACTAGCCATCTGCTATGCCCGTGATCACCACGCTATATCTGTCTCTCATCCTCTGCGTGACCCAGATCCTGCCCCACCTGTCGTCATGCACACATACAGACACAACAACAGCCGGAAAACCGGTGAGAACAAATCCCAGTATAAACATGTATACATGCATATAATAAATTAAACATGAACATGCTATCATGAATGACATCATATGCACATGCAATGCAATGCGAATCAAACCATGTCTGGACTCGACTAGAACTCTAGGGATCCCGGTGTGAATAAGACGTCACTACCTACCCTCCAATCGGGGTAATGTACGTCTCATTCCTAGACTTCGGTCTGAGCTGTATCAACGGCGGCAATAAGAGTAATACCTACTCCTATGCTGAGATACACCGAAACGTCTAGCTATTTGACAATGCCTGTCAAAGACTCTCCTATCTTAGATGCAATGAATATCAATATGTAAACAAAGTATAATCATATTCATATCTGAATATCACACTGATCATACATGCTTGAATACAATTCTGAAATCAAAGCATAAACATGTTAAAAGATTGAATATAATACTATACACAATTCATAAACATGTTACAATACATCTAATAATACTAGTATGTGATTTTGGTTGGGAAACTCAAATAATATCTTATTTGAGTTACATCTCCCCAAACAAAACATGACTTATACCTTTCGTTGCACAATTGTTGTCGCTGTCACCAATACGAATCTGAAATGGAAACGTTGATACACAATTTATCAATTTCTAATCTCAATCAACACAATACCCACTTAAATACTTGATTTCGGTATCATTTCAACTGTACAATCTCCATATTAAACAATCTATATCAATTCCCCCAATTCATAACTCAAAATGGTATAAATCTGGTACCAACACCCAGTCGATTCAACTCTAAAATTCATAACAATTCTATACGGTGTCCGTTCTTAAATCCGTTTGTAATTATACGATGTCTAATATGTCAAAAACAACATATATGAATCATATCTGATTCCTGCAACATCATAATTTCAAGACATGCCAAAACATAGTAAAACTTACGTCCACGCGTAGCCTACAACGATTGGAACACGGTACCGAAGTCGGATTTCAAATCTGACGGACGGATTGCAAACTACCAGCGCAAGAATTTCCAAAAGCCTCTCGGAGCTTTTCTATTCTTGTTTCTGATTCATTTTGAGGCAATTACCGTTTATATATTATCCCACTTGCATGCCATGAAACGTGGCTTGCTCTTGCCAATCTTCGCTGGCGCTCGGGCGGTCGAAACTTACCGCCCGGGCGCGAGCTCGGCGCTCGGGCGGTTAAGTTCTACCGCCCGGGCGCGTAAGGTTCTGCCCGCGGTGTTTGGTTCTGGCACTCGGGCGGTCATAAATTACCGCCCGGGCGCCACACATTCTGCCCGAACATAATTCCATTGAACATTGGCGCTCGGGCGGTCACTTTCTACCGCTCGGGCGCCACTAGTACTGCCCGAAATTGGTGAAATTCATATTCTTTGTCCAATCTGGTCTCGTAATGGCCCGTTTACAATTATATCTATTTAATTCACTAATCTCCTAGCAAATTACGATAATCAAATCCTCGGGCATTACAAACTTGGAGAGGGGAGTAGTGATGTGGAGATGGAAAGAAGAGAAGTTAAAGAAAACTTCCTTTCCCCTTAAGTCAAAAAGATTGAAAAACATGTGTGGATGTGTATGTGCTTTACGTGTGTGAGTGTGTGTGAAATTTTTTTGGAGTATTTGAATATGTGTGTGTGGTGTGTAGTAAACCACATGATTAGTAATTATAAAATATGTGTTTAAATAAATAAATAATGCCAATTAAAATGTTAACAAATCAACATATTAATAAAATTCTAATCCTGTAATAAATTTACTAAATCCCCTAATTGATAAACTTTAAAAGTTTAAAAATTTTAAAATAAATTAATATTTAAATTAGGCTTTAAAAATATTAAAACTTCATAAATCATTTAAAATGCCTCATACCTAACTTAAAATAAAATACCACATTAAAATTTACTAAAAATCGTCCCGGTCTCCTTTCCTCGATCTCGCCTCGAATAATCGCCTGAAACATAAAACTCGAGAAAATATTTTTAACGTAGATCGATTAACCATAAATAATTAAAATAATAAAATTTAAATAAATACATGGATTTTACGTATATTGATTTTTGGGCTTTACACCATCTCAGTCATATTACTTCAGAAAATCATAACAATTACAAAAACAGTCTGTTCTTTAATCTGACTTCAGTTATACAATGCCTACTGTAGCAAAAACATTATATCTGATTCGTATTCAATTCTGACAATATCATAAATTCAAATCATGTCTAAACGTAACAAAACTTACGTCCAGATGATGCCTGTGTTGATAGAAACTCAATACTGTAATCCGATTCAAAAACAGACGAACGGATTTCACGTAACTCACGATTCTTCGTACGGAACTTGGAGCTTTCCTCGGCTCTTTCTTTTCTTCCTTCTGATGGATTTGCATGTAGGGGTGTGTGTGTGTATATATATATATATATATAAATATATATATATATATATACACACACGTTTCTTAGGTAGGAGGCAAGTGGCATTGTGCATGTTCTGCACGTTGCGCGCATATGCGCGACCTTGTCGCGCATATGCCCCGGTAGTTGACCAGCACTTTCTGTTGACTCACGCATATGCGCCATTTACGTCGCGCATATGCGCCGATCATTCTGCCCAACCCGCGCATGTGCGCCATCTACATCGCGCATATGCGTCGATCATTCTGGACATTCCGCGCATGTGCGCGCATGGTTCTGTCTTCCTCGCGCATGTACGCCGATACATGTCACGCATGTGCGCGGGGACTTCTCTTTTCACCTCTTTTGATTTTCTTTCGTCGTTCCCAGTCCGATCCATTCCGTCTATAATCATATCACTTCTCCCCAATAGATTATAATATTCATCGCCAAATCATTTCGGATTAACAGGATAAATTTCTCGGGCCTTACAGTTTCTCATACTAGAGATGGGTGTCCAAACTTATCGCACCTTACTTTTCTTATACTATACTCGTAATATTCATCGACTTATTATATTAGCATTTATGCGGTTCGACTTAAGAAATCTTTGTACCAAAATTTACTGATCGACTACTATTCTCAGTAGAACGCTTAAAGGTTACACCTTATTTCAACCTCATAGTAGTATTAGCCTAAAATCCTTGAATCGAAATTTTATCTTACGGCACTAAACTTACGTAACTTATTATTTACAAGTGCATCCCGGGTGTGAAATCGTTGTAAATCTTAAACCTCGAATAACGTTAATCCATAAAACTCAATTATATAACATCGACCTTCTACCTTAATAATAACACTTCTAGCATCAATTACCTGCTCAAACTATCCTCTTACAATCTAGTTGAGGCCTAGGACTTTGAACTTCCTCATTGGAGCAAGTGTCGCATTCTTATGTATCCTTAATGCTTACTTAATTCTAGCATATAAACTTAATAAGTTAGCCCAGGGTAACATTAGACTAACTTTAATAAATCAATTTCACTTATAAACCATAGAACTCTAGAATCCCCATATCAAGCTTTTATATTCCTTACTTGATAAAAAAATCTTAATATTCATCAATTGATAATTTATATTGAACACGACTAATTCCCTTTTGTTTTTATTTCACCCAAAATTTTCGTATGAATAAATATCCCATAAATTTGAAATTCAAACTTACCTAATCCAAATAGCTTTGAACAAAATAATTCCAATACACATATCCGTTTAGTCCCAAATTTGTTAATGACTTCCAAAATTTCTCAAGACAAGGTGTTTGTTTACCTGGCCTCTTACGTGCGTCTACCAATTAAACTAACCATCATCCTACCCAACTTTCCTAAAAAATTTAAATCCTCACAAGGCATAATCTTAACTGTTAAGATCATGACTAAAACTTGTGACACATCAAACTTATGTTCCCCAAAATTTTTTTTTATTAACTCAATGTTTATTCTTATAACTTAACTAACCTATCAAATTTACTTTAAATCGTCATCACTTTAAATTCTTAATTTGCCACAACATTATTTCACTAACGCTTAAATTTTCACGCCTAAGATGGATTCATCCTACAATGTCCTTGGTTACCATTCATTATAACATTATAACCCAAATATCTAAATATTCTATATTTCCTTCGAGCCTAAATAACCGAAAATTCCTATCATTTAAATCGTTCAATTCTCATCTACTACTAAATAAGTTCTCAAATTTCTTAAAATTGTAGAATTAATTCTTACTTTCCTCGAATATCATCCAATTTTTTCCTAAATCTCGAAATTACCCATTAGTCCTCAGTATTCCCAATTTCATTTTATAGATTTCCAGCATCATAAGGTTCAATAGTGTTAAGTTTATTAAACCCAAAATTAATTCCCATAACACGTCTTACATTTCTATAAATACTTAAAATTCCAATTCCTCAAAAGTTCGCATTTAATCCTTAAAATTGCAATCCGACCCTTACAGTTCTCCAAATTTACATTTTGGCCCTACAACTCTTCGAAATTTGCATCATTGTCCCCATAAAATTTTCCATCTTTACCTCATTAAACTTTTAGATTCTCGAACACGAAATTTAATCCCAAAATTTGGTGAATTCGAAAATAGTCCCTTAGAATTTTATTTTTGAACTTAGGTCCTCAAATCCTTGGTTATTACAATTAGGTCCTTAAAATTCTCAATTCCTGCAATTCAATCCTTAAATCCAACTATGTAGAGCATGCATCCTAAATAAATTGTGAGAGCCCAGTCTAAGTAAACCCAGTCCAAGCTTAAGCCAAGGCCCAGCCCATTATTAAGTTAAATAAATTTAAAAAAAATAAAATAAAAGAAAGAAACGTGAATCATCATCATCACCGATTCTCGTCTCTCTCCCGTAACCAGGTCAAACGATTTTCATCCGTTTTTGACCGCTCATAACTCCAAATTCGTTGAACGATTTTTGAAAGTAAGTATAGTTTCGGAATCCTCTCCACGAGAGCTATCCATTGATACCAAAATTTCGCAGAAAACTTGTGGGGACCCGGGCTCTAATTCTTTTTCTTGGGATTAAATGGATTGTTATTCTAAAATGTGGGTCAATTTTTCGCTTTTATATTTAAATCAAAATGTAACTAGACAAGCACAAGTTCTTTATTTAATTTACAACATACAAACATAAAATCTATGTCCTGTTCCGTATGTCCTCAACTAACCAGTAATAAAATACAGTACATAACAAAAGACAATTACTGGTCCGTCTGCTAGGCCCGAGATCTCCACGCTAACACGATCATCTCTGTCTCGACCCAAATCCTGCCCCACCTGTTGTTATGCACACATACAGACATAACAACAGCCGGAAAACCGGTGAGAACACATCCCAGTATAAACATGTGAACATGCATATAAATACTATAAAACATGAAACATGCTGATATGAATGTCATTCATATAAAATCATGAAATGCGAGCCTAATCATGTCTAGATGCGACTCGACTAAAACTCTAGGGATCCCGGTGTGAATAAGACGATCTATCACCTACCCTCCCAATCGGGGTGACGGTACGTCTTATTCCTAGACTTCGGCCTGATCTGTATCCACGTCTACAATAGGGGGGTGATCTTCCCCTAAGCTGGGATAGAACCGAACGTCTAGAAGTCTGCCTGATCTCCAGACTGTCCTATCTTAATGCATGAATACAAAATCTGTAAACAAGCATAATCATCTAATGCAATGTAACATGATCTGTAAACAAAGCATAATAGGAATTGAATACAAGTTCTAATAAACATCTAATGCAATGTAACATGATCTGTAAACAAAGCATAACGAGATTTGCATATAAACAAATCTATAATAATACCTATATCAAGATATAAACAATAAAACTCGTATGTGATTTTAGTTGGGAAACTCAAATGTGATCTCATTTGAGTCGTGATTCCCCAAAACAAAGCATGTAGTATACCTTCCGTCGTAGAATTGCTGTCACAGTCGAGAAGATGAATCTGAAATAGAAATGACTTTCTAACACTTCTAATTCTACTGAGACCTCGTAGGAATGACTCTGAACTGAGACCTCGCGCCTCTATTTATAGACAACGATCGGAAGATCCGATCTACTTCGGACGATCCGATCTGACATACTTCGGACGCTCCGAACTCACTTCGGACGTTCCGAATCCTGCATGTCTTCCACGTCTCCAGCCAACTGTCTCGGATGATCCGAACTACGATCGGTCGATCCGAACTATTGCATGCCATCCATGTGTCCAGCCACCTGGCTCGGACGCTCCGAACTCCGAACGGACGGTGCGAACTCTGATCGTACGTTCCGATCTCGGTTCGGTCCTTCCGGTCTCACCGAAATATAAATACTCCAATATTCTCGATGCCGGTCAATCTAATTCTCACTAGATATCAACACTATCATATTCTCAATCATAATCCAATACAGTACTTCTGTCCTAACAAGTCATAATCATACTGAAAATCATATATGATATCATTTCTTATTTCTTATGGTTATGTACAATCTTCACAACATATCTATGAATTCGTACATGTCAATCATTGCTCTGGGCATTACATTTCTCCCCCTCTAAGACAGAAGTTCGTCCTCGAACTGAAGTAACCATACAAAGTATCTAAAACAGTTTGATAATCTAAACTGAATACATACTCATATCATATAAATAACTCGGGGTGTTTCTGCCTCATGTTTTCTTCCGTTTCCCACGTCGCTTCCTCAATGCCATGTCGACTCCACTGAACTTTCACAAGTGGAATGGTCTTCGTTCTGAGCTGTTTGTCCTTTCGATCAAGAATCTGTATCGGTCGTTCTATATAGCTCAAGGTGTGATCAAGTTCAGCTTCGTTCGGTTGAATAACATGAGAAACATCTGGCATATATCTGCGTAACATTGATACATGAAATACGTCATGTATTCCGGATAAGGAAGGAGGAAGAGCAAGTCGATAAGCTCGATCGCCAATCTTTTCAAGAATCTCGTAAGGACCAATGTATCGAGGAGAGAGTTTTCCGCGTTTGCCAAATCGAACAACGCCTCTAAATGGAGAAATCTTTAAAAACACTCTATCTCCCGCCTCAAATACTAACGGTCTACGTCTGATATTGGCGTACTTTGCTTGTCGATCTTGTGCTGTCTTCATTCGTTTCTGAATGATCTTTACCTTCTCAGTCATGTCACGAATCATATCTGGCCCAAGTTCTGGTACCTCTGAAACATCGTCCCAATATAGTGGAGATCTGCACTTCTTGCCATACAAAGCTTCAAACGGTGCCATCTCAATGCTCGTCTGATAGCTATTATTGTACGAGAATTCGCAAAGAGGTAGGGAATCTTGCCAACTAATGCCAAAATCTAGTACGACGGCTCTCAACATATCCTCTAATGTCTGGATAGTCCGTTCTGACTGTCCGTCTGTCTGAGGATGGTAAGCCGTGCTAAGGTGTAAGGTCGTACCTAACGCCTGCTGTAAACTGTGCCAGAAGTGTGAAGTGAATCGTGGATCACGATCTGATACGATAGACTTCGGCACTCCATGCAATCTGACTACCTCACGAATATAAATCTCCGCCATCTGATCCTGTCTATACGTCATTCTATAAGGGATGAAACAAGCAGATTTGGTCAATCTGTCAATAATGACCCAAATCGCATCGCAACCTCTGGATGATCGAGGTAACTTCGTCACGAAATCCATGGAAATGTGGTCCCATTTCCATTCTGGAATGGATAAACTCTGAAGTAAACCCCCCGGCTTCTTCCTCTCGGCCTTCACCTGTTGGCAGTTCAAGCATTTAGACACAAATTTGGCAATGTCTGACTTCATTTGTTTCCACCAGAATTGGGTCTTCAAGTCATTGTACATCTTCCTGCCACCAGGATGAATGCTGAACCGACTACAATGTGCCTCTGTCAGAATCTGCTGCCTTAAATCTGCAACATCTGGCACAACTAGACGGTTATTCACGTACAACACATGATCTCGTACCTGATATTCTGATACATGCCCTGATCTGACCATTTGGATTGATTTCTGTACATTCTGATCGGTTCTTTGTGCTTCCTTGATCCTCATAATCAAATTGGGCTCAACTTGGATTGTAAACAGTCGTAGTGGCTTACTATCTGTATCAAATTCTAATCCAGATGTACAGCAATTTTCAACTAACTTGATAACACCTATCGTCGATAAGGACAAAGAACATACCTTACAACTCAAGGCATCTGCTGCTGCATTTGACTTCCCTGGATAATATTTGATTTCACAGTCAAAATCTTTCAAAAGATCAAGCCATCTACGCTGCCTCATATTCAGTTCCGATTGAGAGAATAGGTACTTTAGGCTTTTGTGATCAGAGAATATCTCAAATTTTTCGCCGTAGAGATAATGACGCCAAATCTTTAATGCAAATACGATAGCCGCCAATTCCAAATCATGAATGGGGTATCGTACCTCATGTGGCTTCAATTGTCTCGAGGCGTATGCGATCACATGGCCTTGCTGCATAAGAACACATCCCAAACCTCTATGAGAAGCATCACAATATACAACAAAATTACCTGTACTTGAAGGTATCGTCAATACTGGAGCACTAGTCAGTCTTTTCTTCAATTCAACAAAGCTAGACTCACACTCCTCTGACCAAACAAATGGTGCATTCTTTTGTGTCAATTGAGTTATCGGCTTGGCAATACTGGAGAAATCTTTGATAAATCTTCTGTAGTATCCGGCTAAGCCCATGAAACTGCGTATTTCTGGTACAGAAGTCGGTCTCGACCAACTGATCACAGCTTCCACTTTGCTTGGATCAACAGAAATACCATCTCCAGAAATGATATGCCCCAAAAAGACAACTCGATCCAGCCAAAACTCACACTTTGACAATTTAGCATACAGTCGCTCGTTTCTCAACGTCTGCAAAACAATTCTGAGATGCTCTGCATGCTCATTTCTGTTCTTCGAATACACCAAAATGTCATCAATGAAGACAATCACAAATTCATCTAGATATCTCTGAAACACTTGGTTCATCAAGCCCATAAATACCGCAGGAGCATTTGTTAAACCAAAAGGCATGACAATAAATTCGTAATGTCCATACCTGGTTCGAAACGCTGTCTTTGGTATGTCTATATCTCGAACTCTGAGCTGATGATAACCAGAACGTAAATCAATCTTAGAATAGACCGAGGATCCCTGCAACTGATCAAATAGGTCATCGATCCTAGGCAAAGGATATTTATTCTTGATCGTTGCCTTGTTCAACTGCCGGTAATCGATACATAACCGCATCGACCCATCTTTCTTTCGCACGAACAGCACCGGAGCGCCCCAAGGAGATACACTAGGTCTGATATATCCCTTGGCTAGAAGATCTTCTAATTGTGCTTTCAATTCTTTGAGTTCGATGGGTGCCATCCTATATGGAGCTCTCGAAATAGGTACGGTACCTGGCGCAAGTTCAATGCTGAAATCTATCTCACGAACCGGAGGTAATCCTGGGATCTCATCTGGAAAAATATCTGGAAATTCCCGTACTACTGGCAGATCTGCCAATGCCGGGCTCGACTTCTGCATATCTACAGCATAAACAAAGAAACCATCCGCTCCTTTCTGTAACAGTCTGTTCATAGTAAGAGCCGAAATCAAGGGAATCCGAGATCTGGAACCCTTCCCGTAGAATTTCCACTCGTCTGTCATCTCGGGTCTGAATCTGACAATCTTGTGGAAACAATCCACGGTGGCTCTGTACTTCGTTAGCATGTCAATACCGACTATACAATCAAAATCAGCTAAACCCAACACTATACAATCTAAGTCAATCTCATGCCCCTCAAACTGTAGAATGCAATGTCTAACCGTAGTTACAGATATTAATCCACTTCCCAACGGAGAATTAATAGACACAACGTCTAACAACGACTCAACAGGCAATGAATGCAACAATGCAAATCGTTCTGAGATGAATGTATGCGATGCACCTGTATCTATCAAGATATAAGCAGGATAACCATAAAGGAGACAGTTACCTGCTATAACATCATCTGGTGCATCTTGTGCTTGCTCCTCTGTCAACGCAAACACTTGGGCCTGTTGCCTCGGAGGTTGAGTCACAGTCTGACTACCTCGGCCTCTGGGTGGAGTCGGTGCTGGTGGAGGCTGAAAAGAGTGAACCGACGATGCCTGCCGCTCAAACTGAGGTACTGAACCGGATGCTCTTCCACTCTGGCCTTGCTGTACACCTCTCTGTGGACAGACTTTGGCAAAATGCCCTGGTTGCCTGCAATAGTTGCATCTCCCTGTCACCCCTTGACACTGTTCAGTCGCATGCTTTCCTCCACAGGAACTGCAATAACCACCGATAAACCTTGAACTTTGATCAAAACCACTCTGTTTTGATCCGCTGGAGCTCGACGAACTGCTCCCTGGTCTTTTAAACTGTTTCCCCTTCGCCTTCAGCTGTTCTTTGCGTCCACTACCACTACCACCACTTTCGACTCGAGGAGGAGGAACTTGGGATGGAGGTAGTGGCGGTCTTGGACTTGGTGCAACATACGGAGCACTCCGTTGTCTAAGCAATCCTGCTTCAGCTCCTTTGGCACGATTCAATGCATCCGAGAAGTTATCGGGTCTCCCAGTATTGACTAACGTAAAGATATCTGGATTCAGGCCATTTATAAACTGATCCGCCATGGCCTCGTCATTTCCTGAAACATGGGGTGCAAAACGAAGCAAAGAAGAGAATTTAGCAACGTACTCCTCAATGTTCAATGGCCCTTGCCTCAGGTTTGCGAATTCAGCGCCTTTATCTTTACGGTAGGATACAGGGAAGAATCGCTGATAAAACTCGGTCTTGAATATCTTCCAAGAAATTTCGGTACCCCGCTGCTCTAAAGCTCTCCTAATGTTCAACCACCAATTCTTTGCTATATCTTGCAATTGATGGCCAATTAGCTTGATCCTCTTCTCATCACTGTATTCCAACGAGTCGAATAGCATCTCAATATCTTCAAGCCAACTTTCGCACTCGATGGCATTCTCGGTACCTTTTAAAGTGGGAGGTCGAAAGGATTGGAATCGCTTCAGCAACGTCTCCATAGGGGTCGCCGTAACATCCATAGAATCTCCGGATGTACTCCCCTGCTCTGGCGCTGCTGGTCGTAGAGGTACGGCTGCTCTTCTAGGAGGCATATCTAATAATCCAACTGATTAGTAAACAAGATATACAACTGTCTCAGCCATCATCTAGTCAGTTACCTCTGATCTAGAATCGGTTCTGATTCAGTCAATCACATGCTGAAATTAATCAAATACCAAACAACATGTAATAAGAAAGCAATAATCATGCTAGCACATCATCAAGCAAGGAAGAAGACTCGATCTACCCCGCTCATTCTATCCTATTTCAGTCTAACGGAACTATCGGCTCTGATACCACCTGTTGTGGGGACCCGGGCTCTAATTCTTTTTCTTGGGATTAAATGGATTGTTATTCTAAAATGTGGGTCAATTTTTCGCTTTTATATTTAAATCAAAATGTAACTAGACAAGCACAAGTTCTTTATTTAATTTACAACATACAAACATAAAATCTATGTCCTGTTCCGTATGTCCTCAACTAACCAGTAATAAAATACAGTACATAACAAAAGACAATTACTGGTCCGTCTGCTAGGCCCGAGATCTCCACGCTAACACGATCATCTCTGTCTCGACCCAAATCCTGCCCCACCTGTTGTTATGCACACATACAGACATAACAACAGCCGGAAAACCGGTGAGAACACATCCCAGTATAAACATGTGAACATGCATATAAATACTATAAAACATGAAACATGCTGATATGAATGTCATTCATATAAAATCATGAAATGCGAGCCTAATCATGTCTAGATGCGACTCGACTAAAACTCTAGGGATCCCGGTGTGAATAAGACGATCTATCACCTACCCTCCCAATCGGGGTGACGGTACGTCTTATTCCTAGACTTCGGCCTGATCTGTATCCACGTCTACAATAGGGGGGTGATCTTCCCCTAAGCTGGGATAGAACCGAACGTCTAGAAGTCTGCCTGATCTCCAGACTGTCCTATCTTAATGCATGAATACAAAATCTGTAAACAAGCATAATCATCTAATGCAATGTAACATGATCTGTAAACAAAGCATAATAGGAATTGAATACAAGTTCTAATAAACATCTAATGCAATGTAACATGATCTGTAAACAAAGCATAACGAGATTTGCATATAAACAAATCTATAATAATACCTATATCAAGATATAAACAATAAAACTCGTATGTGATTTTAGTTGGGAAACTCAAATGTGATCTCATTTGAGTCGTGATTCCCCAAAACAAAGCATGTAGTATACCTTCCGTCGTAGAATTGCTGTCACAGTCGAGAAGATGAATCTGAAATAGAAATGACTTTCTAACACTTCTAATTCTACTGAGACCTCGTAGGAATGACTCTGAACTGAGACCTCGCGCCTCTATTTATAGACAACGATCGGAAGATCCGATCTACTTCGGACGATCCGATCTGACATACTTCGGACGCTCCGAACTCACTTCGGACGTTCCGAATCCTGCATGTCTTCCACGTCTCCAGCCAACTGTCTCGGATGATCCGAACTACGATCGGTCGATCCGAACTATTGCATGCCATCCATAGTGTCCAGCCACCTGGCTCGGACGCTCCGAACTCCGAACGGACGGTGCGAACTCTGATCGTACGTTCCGATCTCGGTTCGGTCCTTCCGGTCTCACCGAAATATAAATACTCCAATATTCTCGATGCCGGTCAATCTAATTCTCACTAGATATCAACACTATCATATTCTCAATCATAATCCAATACAGTACTTCTGTCCTAACAAGTCATAATCATACTGAAAATCATATATGATATCATTTCTTATTTCTTATGGTTATGTACAATCTTCACAACATATCTATGAATTCGTACATGTCAATCATTGCTCTGGGCATTACAAAACTCGCGCTTCCCGGAAACCCGTCGGAGACCGCCGCCTGTTTTCGCCGGAAAAGTTGGAAGAAAGCTTGGGTTATGTTGTTTGAAGCTTAAATTCGAAGCTTAGAACCAAATTCGAAATTTTCAGAGGTATTGTGTAGAATTTAGGGTTTCGAATTTTGGGTATTTTGAATAATTCGAGTTCCAACAATTGATATATATTGGATTATTGATTGTAGGTACTATATCGGAGCCGATTGGAGGTATCTATCAAATTTTCGGAATTTATTTGAATTAAATTCAAAAATTCAGATTAAATTATTTGGGATTTATGATTTTTGAAATGTTAAATCGTTATTGGAATGTGTTTATAGCATTAGAAATTATTAATATAAATTTTGAAATTCCTAGAAAATATCGAAAATTTCAGATTCTGTACGATTGAATTTTCGAAATTTCAAGTTGTCCGGTATTGAGAGATTTAAGTTAAATAAATCGGTATATTTGACTTTGCGATGAGTTTTAGAAATTTTAAAGCCTAAATTATGGATTTCCGGAATTTTAGGCTAAATTAATGAATATTGGAATAATAAATTGAAGTTGATATGAAATGTATTATTTGCCACAGGATTGGATTATCGAGAAATCCTTAAGAAATTTCAGTGGTAAATTAAGGGTTCAGTTGAGGTACGCATGAACTATTTTATTATGACGTCTATAGTGATGTGAAATGACGTTAAGTATTATTTATGAGTTGTGGCGAGCTTTATGTGCTTTTGTGAATAACATGATTGCATTCACACATTTATTTGAGTTGATCTCATTAGTGCATAGCATTTCGAGCCTTGACTCCGTTGATTGCTATTGTTACTGATTTATCGACTTGTAGCGTCATCGATGGAGTGGGTGGGTAGGATTAGCACTCCTGATGACTTGCATGAGGGCTGAGCGGGTCGCACCCGTACCCTCGATGCTACGTGCATGGATGAGCGGCGGCATGATATTACGTTGCTGCAGTCCTGGCACGGGTGGCCACTGTTACTGTTGCTGATGCGTTTCATTTGGACTCCGCTTTGGTATCCATTATTTTGTTGTTACCTTTCACGCATTGCATTACATTGCATTGCATCACATTGTACTTGATTTTATTTCATGTCAGTTATATTTGTCGTAATATTATTGGTTCGTCGTACTGTGGCCCGACCCCTCGTTTCTTTTTATGCTGTGGTTGTTTTTGATGCTATAGCAGGTTATCCAGGAGGATTTGACGCGTCAGGTGGAGCGTCAGGTAGTGGTGCCCAGTCGTCGAGTCATGGTTGAGAGTTCCCAGATATATATACTATATTATGAAGTCATACATTTACCGGGGAGATGCCCCGTGTAGCTGTACTCTTATTTGTACGATGTTTTGAATTGATAGTTGTGTGATCGAGCCTTGTCGGCTCTGCATGTGTTTAGTCCTGGCCAGTGCGGCTATAGGTTTGTGAGATGTTATGACTTTATTTCGAGTATATAAATATTGTTTGTGATGTTTTGATTATTTTGGGGATGTCCTATTTACAAATAGGTCATGCCGAAATTTCTGTAGGCCCGAAATGGAAAATTTTAAATCGCTTTCGCTGTTTACATTAATAAATCCTGGTTGTTTGGTCATTAAATATTAATCAGGAGCACGGGCCCCCACAGTTGGTATCAGAGCGTAACTGGGATATGCTTGAATTAGAGTCTAGGGCACTTGAGTCTAGACACAAATAATATGATTGTGCATGTGTTTGACTATTTGCTCTTATTTGAATTATTTGGTGTGATTTTCTTGAATTTACCTACGTTAGAACGACTAGCTGATTAGGCATGGTATGTAGTTTTTAAATTGCCTATAACTTTCTTTTACCTGTTATCTGCCTGTGGATTTAATCCTCGTGTCTTGTAGAATGGCACCTGGAGGAAGAGGTAGAAAAGGAAAAGAAATAGCACAAGAATCTGAGGCGCAAAATGTTCGAGGACTTGCAGATATCATTAGAGGTAGACGTGGTCGACCTCGAGGACAAGTCGCTCAAAATTTTGAAGAAAAAGTTAACCAAGAACCTCCTCGACCTGAAAGACCTGGAGCTAGACAGGTAGCGATTGAGCAAGAAGTGGAACAACTGACACAGAAAGTTGGAGGAATGCAGTTAATAATTTCTCAGTTCCAAGAACTACGTCCTTCAAAATTCTTTGGCAACGAGAGCGGAGAAAAAGCAGCAAGCTGGCTGAAAAGTATAACTCATCTGTTTAATTTGTTGGAGTATTCCCAAGATATCAGATTGAAGCTTGCCATCTACCAACTGAAAGACCGAGCACAACTCTGGTGGGAAGCCACAGAGGAAGCAATGAAGGACTCTTGTGAACTTATTACTTGGGATGCTTTTCGTGCTCACTTTACCCAAGAATATGCACCACCATCATATTATGCTGCTAAAGAAGAAGAGTTCAATCAGTTGGTACAGGGCAACAAATCAGTGGTGGAATATGCTTCACAGTTTTCTGCTCTTTTGCCCTACGTTCCACATGTTGCTAAGAATGATCAGGCTAAACTATCACGTTTTCTGCACGGGTTGCAGCGGACTGTTCATACTTTGGTAATGACTGGATCGCCTAATACGTATATTCAAGCAGTGGAAAAGGCGAAGAAAATTGAAGCAAGTTTGCTCAGAGGAGACCCACAGCCAGGTCCATCATCTGTTTCTCAGGGATCTAGGAGTAGTATGTCAATGCCAATGAATTTACCTCCATATCAGCCTGTACAGGCATACCAACAACCCAAACAACAGAGGTACAAGGCAAAAGGAAAGCAATTCAAGAAGAAGTCTCAATCCAGCTCCTCCAGTTCAGGCAGTGCACGAGGGGGAGGTTCTGTTGGGTCGTCTAGCACTGTGCATTGTGACCGATGTGGTGGTCGACATTTTAGTTCCCAATGTGTAGGAGTACAGGGATCTTGTTACGTTTGTGGTCAAGTTGGACATTTCGCTAGAGTATGTCCTAATGCACAAAGACAGCAATTTCAGCCACAACACTCTGGACAAGTTCCCTGAGGACCAGCTTTCCAGCCATATGCTACTGCACAGTCATTTCAGCAATCTGGTTATCCACCGCCTAGAGGTCCTCCTCAGCAACAATTTACAGTGCCACAGCAGGCTAGAGTCCATGCATTGACTCAGGATCAGGCTCAGGATGCACCAGGAGGAGTGATTGCAGGTATTTGCTATGTTTTTGACTATCCTGCACGCATATTAATAGACATAGGAGCATCTCATTCATTTTTATCTGCTGCATTTGTTGATGAGCATGAGATTGCTACTATTCCTTTGTTGGATACTGTGTCTGTGGCTACTCCTGCCGGTGTATACTTGATGTCTCGCGAGATAGTCTTAAATTGTGTGATTAGATTTGAGGATAATATTATGATAACTAATCTAATCAAATTAGCTATGTCTGATTTCGATTGTATCCTCGGTATGGATATATTGACGAATTATCGAGCTACTGTGGATTGTTTCCATGGAGTTGTCAGATTTAGACCGTATTATGGCAGCAAATGGAATTTTTATGGTTATGATTCACAGTCTCGAATTCCATTAGTATCTGCAATGGAAATGTTTAGGTTGTTGTCAATCGGCAATGAATGATTTTTTATCTATGCTCTTGATGCAACACGGGAAGAACGATTGAAAGTTTCAGACATTCCCGTTGTCAAGAATTTTCCATATGTATTTCCTGAAGAGATTCCAGGTTTTCCACCTCAAAGGGAAATAGATCTTAGCATTGAATTAATGTCAGGGACAAATCCTATATCTAGAGCACCATATCGTTTAGCTCCGACAGAGTTGAAAGAACTCAAGGAACAGCTACAGGATTTACTGGAGAAAGGCTATATCAGACCCAGTATGTCACCTTGGGGAGCTCCAGTATTGTTTGTAAAAAAGAAATACGGAACGATGAGAATGTGCGTCGATTATCGGCAGTTAAACCGGGCTACTGTGAAGAATAAGTATCCTTTGCCGCGTATTGACGACTTGTTTGATCAGTTGCAGGGTACATATGTGTATTCCAAGATTGATCTTCGTTCCGGATACCATCAACTTAGAGTCCGAGAGGAAGATGTTCCTAAGACAGCATTTCGGACACGATATGGGCATTATGAATTCTTAGTTGTGCCTTTCGGTTTGACTAATGCACCCGCAGTGTTTATGGATTTAATGAACCATGTATTCCGAGAATTCATCGATAGATTCATTATCGTCTTTATTGATGACATCTTGATTTATTCCAAGTCACAGAAAGAGCACGAGGAACATTTGAAATTAGTTCTTCAAACACTCAGAGAAGCGCAATTGTATGCCAAATTTTCTAAGTGTGAGTTCTGGTTGGACATAGTTTTATTTTTAGGTCATGTTATATCTGCACAAGGAGTATCTGTTGATCTTAGTAAAGTTGAAGCTGTTATCAATTGGCCTAAACCAACCAATGTATCTGAGATTCGAAGCTTTTTGGGATTAGCTGGGTACTATAGGCGTTTCATCGAAGGATTTTCTAGAATAGCTAGACCTATGACCCAGTTGACACAGAAAGATTGACGTTTTGTATGGACTGCAGAATGTGAGTCTAGTTTTCGGACTTTGAAAGAAAAGTTGACCACATCTCCAGTGCTAGCTTTGCCTTCAGGCTCAGGTGGATTTTTTGTCTGTACAGATGCTTCTCTAAATGGATTGGGTTGTGTTTTGATGCAAAATGGGCGGGTGATTGCGTATGCATCTCTTCAGTTGAAGCCACATGAGACTCGATATCCAGTTCATGATTTGGAGTTAGCTGCCATTGTGTTTGCATTGAAGATATGGCGTCATTATCTGTACGGAGAACAGTTTGTGATTTATTCTGATCACAAGAGTCTGAAGTATCTTTTCACACAGTCTGACTTGAATATGAGACAGCGTCGATGGTTGTAATTACTTAAAGACTTTGATTGTGAGATTCAGTACCAACCAGGGCGAATGAATTAAGTTGCAGATGCTCTGAGCAGAAAGGTTCAGCCTAAAATGTTGGCATCTTTGACTATTTCGAAGGTTCGTGAGCATTTGGGAACGTCAGGATGGACTTATCAGTCTAAGGGCGACTACTTTATAGTTTCATCTATACAAGTTGAACCACAGATTGTTTCTAAAATCAAAGCAGCACAGAGAACTGATTCACATGTTCATAGATTGAAAGAATTGACTCAGACAGGTCAATCAGACAAGTTCAGTGTTGCTTCAGATGGATGTCTGCGTTATAATGGTAGACTTGTGGTTCTGAATCTGATAGATTTGAAAGAATCTATACTTCGTGAAGCTCATTGTAGTAGGCACAGTGTTCATCCTGGAATCAGAAAGATGTATCATATCTTGAAATCTCATTACTGGTGGGAAGGTATGAAGAAAGAGATTTCTGATTTTGTGGCTAGATGTTTGACGTGCCAACAGGTTAAAGCTGAGAGAATGAGACCTGGTGGTATGTTACATAGTCTTGAAGTGCCACAGTGGAATTGGGAGCACATTGTTATGGATTTTGTGACACACCTACCTCGTTCTAATCGTGTTTGTGATGAGATTTGGGTGATTGTTGATAGATTGTCTAAATCAGCCCATTTTATTCCTTATGATCGTACTTGTACTTATAAGAAAATGGCAAAAATGTACATCGATCATGTGGTGAGATTGCATGGTGTGCCTGTAACCATAGTATCAGATCATGATCCCAGGTTTGCTTCGAAGTTTTGGGGTAGTTTGCAATCAGCATTGGGTTCAAAGTTGGCGAGGAGTACTGAATATCACCCACAGACAGATGGTCAGTCTGAAAGGACCATTCAGACACTCGAGGATATGTTGCGAGCAGTCGTGATGGATTTCAGGGGTGGTTGGCAGGAATCATTGTCACTTGTTGAATTCTCTTACAATAACAGCTTCCAAGCAACCATCGGAATGACACCATTTGAAGCCTTGTACGGTAGAAAATGTAGATCTCCGATATGCTGGGAAGATGTAGGAGAAAGACAGATGTCAATGCCAGAATTTATTCAAGAAATGAAAGAGAAGGTTGAAATGATTAGGAAAAGAATGAAAGCAGCATAGGATCGTCAAGCCAGCTATGCTAATAAAAGGCGTAGGCCTTTAGAATTTCAGGTTGGTGATCAGGTTTTCTTGAAAGTATCACCGTTTCGTGGTAATATGAGATTTGGGCGCAAAGGAAAGCTAGCACCGCGTTATATTGGTCCATATGCGATTGTTGAGAGGATTGGCACGTTGGCTTATCGTTTAGACTTGCCGCAGAGTTTGTCTGCGATACATGATGTGTTTCATGTATCTATGTTACGAAAGTACGAGCCGGATCCTTCTCATGTCTTGAGGACTGATGAGGTGGAGTTGGATAGTTCCCTTAGCTATGTTGAACATCCAGTGCAAATCCTTGATCGCAAAGAGAAGCAACTGAGGATTAAGACGATTCCACTTGTTATGGTGCAGTGGAGTAGACATGGGAGAGAAGAAGCTACATGGGAATTAGAGGCTAAGATGCGTCAGGAATGGCCTCATTTGTTTGAAAATGTAATAAATTATTCCATGTATTCTGATTTCCCTATGTACTATCAATGGTAAACGTTTGTAAACCACTTTTGTATAAATGTTGTGTATGTCAGATTTCGAGGACAAAATCTTTTATTAGTAGGGGAGAATGTGAGAGCCCAGTCTAAGTAAGCCCAGCCCAAGCTTAAGCCAAGGCCCAGCCCATTATTAAGTTAAATAAATTTTAAAAAAAAGAAAATAAAATAAAGAAACGTGAATCATCATCATCACTATGGGGCCCTTAGCTCCTAATCGTTATTACAATGCAATCAGATTAGGGTTTCATTAATCACAGCGGAAAACGGGTTTAAAATTTCTTTTACGACGAGCCCAAAATATCTCTTCTAGATTTATAATACTAAAAATAGTATTTAATCTTAACTCATAAACACGCCCACACGTAATCATAACCAATCATATACAAACAACTCATATCCTCGGGACATGCCCCGGTATATAGATACATATACATATATACTGGGAACAAGACATAAACATAAACCTCAGCCCAAGCTGTGGCTCCCTCCAGAAGTACCCTCTCTGGCCTCCTGAAATCCTAGAGTACCTGCCATTGTCCACACACAAAGACAACAACAGCCCTCCTTGGGGGTGAGCAAAGCTCCGTATGGAACAACCAATCATATATACCACAGATATCTAAACAATGATATATGGTATGCAATGCATGTATGTCGTGGAGGTATCAGGTCAAATTCCCATCCACTGAGCACATGTCAGAATCAATCGAATCGCTATCAAATCAAATCAATGCTCGAGCTGACACACCGGCCGATATGGGAATACACGTATGATAGCGTCGACGAAGAGCCATCAATCCCACATCTCATATCCAATCATATGGGGCCACAATTGTCTATGCTTTACGGGTCATATAATACCAGCATAGCGATTGTGTTCACAAACCCCGGAATCCAATCAAATCATATCAGGGTATCCAAGGATCATAGCTCAACGTGCATGTCATGTATCGATGTATGCATAAAATGATGTGTGTTAACAAAACATTTATTTTATACATCGATATCTCATTCTCAATGTCATGTATGCCATATCAAATCATCAAATAGGCACATAGACACGTATTCCAATCCAATCAATCCAATCATATATCATATAATACAGATACCTGTCGTATGTTACCCGGTCGCAACATAACTCAATTCTTTGTTCCAGTTGATGTAGCTTGAAGATATCAGTATAATACTTTATCTACATCAATAATATACTCATTCCAATCAATAACATACTCCAAAATTATTAATATGAGTTTCAAATATCATTTGAAACTTCAAAAATTCATATCAATTTCAAATCATATCATAATTCAATTCCGACTTCGAATCTACGTTTATTGTCGGTTATTCTACTACATATCAGAAATTCAACTTCAAATACATGCTATTCCAGCACCTTGATATTTAAAGCTGCTGAAACCAGAAGAAAATTACCTCAGTCAGAAGACCTTAACGCGCAGATAACAAATATATAATTTGTTTCGCGTTTAGACTGCGTCTCGAAGTCGATTTGGACGATAGAAAATGAAAATCTCTCGTGTTTCCCTCGAAGCCTCTGAAATGAAATGAAAGAAACGGAGGAAAGAATTGTTCTTATCACCTCACCGCTACCGCGCTCGGGCGGTAGAATTCTCGCGCCCGAGCGCGAGACATTCTGCCCCCGGTTTCAACTTACACCGCGCTCGAGCGGTCAAAAATTACCGCTCGGGCGCGAGGTGTTCTGCCCGAATATCAAGTTTTCATTCCTTGGCGCTCGGGCGGTCATTTTCTACCGCCCGGGCGCCACACGTTCTGTACAAATATTTATGTTTGTACTAAATTGGCATCCGTCCTCTCAAATCAATTCGTACAACCTCAATTCATATACAATACGCATTTCTCAATCTCACTGTCATAATATACATTAAATATATAATCACATATCAATTTCATTAATTATCGATAATCACACAGGATTTACGATAATACGATACATGGTCCTTACAATCACCGATTCTCGTCTCTCTCCCGTAACCAAGTCAAACGATTTTCATCCGTATTTGACCGATCGTAACTCCAAATTCGTTGAACGATTTTCGAAAGTAAGTATAGTTTCGGAATCCTCTCGACGAGTGCTATCCATTGATACCAAAATTTCGCAGAAAACTCGCGCTTCCCGGAAACCCGTCGGAGACCGCCGCCTGTTTTCGCCGGAAAAGTTGGAAGAAAGCTTGGGTTATGTTGTTTGAAGCTTAAATTCGAAGCTTAGAACCAAATTCGAAATTTTCAGAGGTATTGTGTAGAATTTAGGGTTTCGAATATTGGGTATTTTGAATAATTCGAGTTCCAACAATTGATATATATTGGATTATTGATTGTAGATACTATATCGGAGCAGATTGGAGGTATCTATCAAATTTTCGGAATTTATTTGAATTAAATTCGAAAATTCAGATTAAATTATTTGGGATTTATGATTTTTGAAATGTTAAATCGTTATTGGGATGTGTTTATAGCATTAGAAATAGAAAATGAAAATTTTGGAAATTCCTAGAAAATATCGAAAAATTTCAGATTCGGTACGATTGATTTTTCGAAATTTCAAGTTGTCCGGTATTGAGAGATTTAAGTTAAATAAATCGGTATATTTGACTTTGCGATGAGTTTTAGAAATTTTAAAGCCTAAATTATGGATTTTCGTAATTTTAGGCTAAATTAGGGAATATTGGAATAATAAATTGAAGTTGATCTGAAATGTATTATTTGCCACAAGATTGGATTATTCGAGAAATCCTTAAGAAATTTCAGTGGTAAATTAAGGGTTCAGTTGAGGTACGCATGAACTGTTTTATTAGACGTCTATAGTGATGTGAAATGACGTTAAGTATTATGTATGAGTTGTGGCGTGCTTTATGTGCTTTTGTGAATAACGTGATTGCATTCACGCATTTATTTGAGTTGATCTCATTAGTGCATAGCATTTCGAGCCTTGACTCCGTTGATTGCTATTGTTACTGATCTATCGAGTTGTAGCGTCATCGATGGAGTGGGTGGGTAGGATTAGCACTCCTGATGACTTGCATGAGGGCTGAGCGGGTCGCACCCGTACCCTCGATGATACGTGCATGGATGAGCGGCGGCATGATATTACGTTGCTGCAGTCCTGGCACGGGTGGCCACTGTTACTGTTGCTGATGCGTTTCATTTGGACTCCGCTATGGTATCCATTATTTTGTTGTTACCTTTCACGCATTGCATCACATTGCATTGCATCACATTGTACTTGATTTTATTTCATGTCAGTTATATTTGTCGTAATATTACTGGTTCGTCGTACTGGGGCTCGACCCCTCGTTTCTTTTTATGTTGTGGTTGTTTTTGATGCTATAGCAGGTTATCCAGGAGGATTTGACGCGTCAGGTGGAGCGTCAGGTAGTGGTGCCCAGTCGTCGAGTCATGGTTGAGAGTTCCCAGATATATATACTATATTATGGAGTCATACATTTACCGGGAAGATGCCCCATGTAGCTGTACTGTTATTTGTACGATGTTTTGAATTGATAGTTGTGTGATCGAGCCTTGTCGGCTTTGCATGTGTTTAGTCCTGGCCAGTGCGGCTATATATTTGTGAATTGATGTTATGACTTTATTTCGAGTATATAAATATTGTTTGTGATGTTTTGATTATTTTGGGGATGTCCTATTTACAAATAGGTAATGCCGAAATTTCTGTAGGCCCGAAATGGAAAATTTTAAATCGCTTTCGCTGTTTACATTAATAAATCCTGGTTGTTTGGTCATTAAATATTAATCAGGAGCACGGGCCCCCACATAAATTCTCATAGTTAATCTTACATTTCCAAAGATAATTAAAATCCTCAAATTGTACATTTATAATCCTAAAGATTGTCGTAGTCTTCGAATCGCTATTGCTTACATGAAATCCTAAAAAATTTACTCGACTAGCAAACAAAACCATTAATAATTTCTAAGAAATTCTACAAGTCTCAAAAGCATTCATAATTTTCAAAATTAACTTATAACTCATAAGGAGGACATCAACACCACTGACCTAAAAATTAATATAGTCAAATCATTTTCAACCTCTTCTAAAGCCCAATATTCGAATTCTTAGACATGTCCAATTCCAAACGTACCCAACATGCATAATTCCATAATTTATTTATTTATTTTTAAATAAACACTGAACAATTAAAATCTGAACGTAAAAATATTTCATGAAAACATGCTGATAAAATAATTCATGCTTTAAATAAAATGCATAAATGTAAAACTTACAGACCGAAGACGTGACTTCGTGAGCCTCTCGTGGTCAGTAGTAGTACAACCCTTTAAAAAATCATTGCTCTGATACCAGCTATAACGGGCCGAAAATTCATGTTTGAAAATTTGCGGAAAAAATTGAAATTTTCTTTTTAAAATAATTAAAAGGCCTCATTCATAAAATAAATCAAGTTTAAGGTTTAAAATAGCAGCGGAAGAAATTATTGTTTGCAAAATACAAGTTAAAGTATTCCAACAACTGATAAAAATGTTTGAGCATAAAAATGGCAACTGCAGTAAATGAGAGGTCCTCGGGTTCCACCACTGCCGACCCGAGCTGGCTCACTGGTCCCCGCCCTCAATCCCGACCTCATCAGTACCTACAACAATCAAGTCTAGTGAGCCTAAAGACTCAGCATGCAAATATCGTAAATAACGAGTAAATAAATAGTAAAAATTCATGCAAGTGAAATATCATGTCATGAGGCATATCGTAAAAATGTCGTGTCATGATTAATTATAATACTTGCATCACTGAACTGGGAAATCATAAATGAAAATGGTTGCTCCTTGGAGCCCTGTCATGAAATAACTTGTAATAATTTTCTGGTGAGATTATGGTCTACGCAAGTGGTCCCTGAACTGAACTGAACTGAGCTGACCGATAACTGGCGACCGGATTTAACTGAACTGACCGGTAACTGGCGACCGGACCGGTAACTGGCGACCAGATTTAATAATGCTCCCATAACCTGTAACTGGCGACCAGGTTTAATCATGATAGTAAAGTGACCACAAGCAATATCGCATAAATCTCAAAAATAAATATTTTTGCACGTGATATAATTAAATAACATCATTAAATATGAACAATTTCGATCTTCTTGCATTAAAATCATGTACTTGCGATGTTTAAAAATGCCTATATGGCTTGATTGAATAGTGAATGAAGATATAAACATGCCTTGGTTTGTTTTGACAGAAAACAAACGAAACAACGACGCGGCGCGGCGGAGACGGAGTGCTCTTCACTTTCTCACTTAATTCCTTTAAATTAAGCATGCACCATAATTATTATAATAGCGTAAAAATCGTAAACGTGATGCATAAACATTTAAAAATATCATGATTTGTGTTTTTGCCCCTGGAAACCCAAAAATTACTATTTTACCCCTGGACTTCTAAAATTAACCCGAAGCTTACCAAACTCCTTGAAATAATCCAAAACATATTTAAAAGTGTTCCTAAACATAAACTCAAGCCAAATTCACAACTTAACAGATTCGTTTTAAAACTTGGACCGGGGTCCCGGTTTTAACCCGAATCGAACCCAAAAATTAACTAAAACTTTCCCAACTTTTTGCCATAATTTACCAACACTAGAATACTCCTAAAACAATATCATTAAGCCTATAAAATCACGGTTAAGACCTCCAGCACCGAACAAAAACTCTCGGTCCTCTCACAATTCACCACCTCGTGCCCCCTTTCATATTTTAGCACACTATTATCCTCACCCCAACCAACTCACGCCCCTAGTCTACCCGACGGCTCCAGCCCTGGCTTGGCTTCTCCTAGACAATCCTAGGACCCCCCCCCCCTGGACTCACTTGCATCGAGTCTACCGCCCCATACAGGACTACTCAACAACACCGAACCCAAATTCCCACACCTCTCTACCCAAGATCCTCTCTCGATCTCCCATCCTACAGCCTCGGCGCCTGTTTTACTTTCTCAAACCACATCTTGCCCCTTACATCAGTCAATTACCCTCCTTGAAGCCGCATGTAAAGGCCCGTATTTCGTATTCATAATTTTGCGGAATTATTAAAATTTTTCTAAATAAATAAATAATTTGCCCAATTTATAAAATAAACATGTATAAATAATTTTCCCAATTTATAAAATAAACATGTAAATAATTTTAACTTTAAAATAACAGTGGAAGCAAATATTGTTTTCAAACAAATAGTTTGAAATTAATCCAACTTAAGCATCAACTTAAAATAATCCAACGTATTAAAATTGAGTTTGAATAATAAAAGGTTCATAAACTAAATCATGAGGTCCTCGGGTTTACTACTGCTGTCCCAAGATCGCTCACTAGTCTCCACCTGCAGTCTCGACCTCATCAATACCTACAACAATCAAGTCTAGTGAGTCTAAAGACTCAACATGTATATATCGTGTATAACAAGTAAATATATATAATAAAATCCCATGCAACGTAAAAATATGGTATCGTAAACCGTATGTGAAAATCGTATCATGAATAATTATAACTACGTGCATATCTGAAAATCATACGTAAAAGCTTTGCTCACTAGAGCTCTGTCATAACATATCATAATTTTCTGGTAGAGATAATGTTTCTAAGCAAGTAGCCCATAACATAGCGTAAGCGCCTGATCAGACTAAACCACAGTATACTGGGCGGTAGAGATCAATCACAGCCCTTGGACTGGATGTCTGTACCCATACATAATCATAAACCGGTCGTAAGTCACCGGGCGGAGAGGTCCTCGGTTGCGCCTACCGACTTCCAAACCCATAAGCGTAAGGTGGCCACAAGACATATAGCATATATCTCAAAAATAAACATTTTATATTTTTATGCACGTAATATAATTATAACCTTATTTTTACCGGATGAGTTGGATCGTTCCCAGGCTCGCTGCGACTTAATTCTAATATGTGACACATGCAAATAAATTTTAACTTGACAAAAACTTAACAACTAAACCAAAAAACGAAACGATTAGGACCAACAACTTGATTTTTAATCATGGCTTCATACCAACCCGAACCAACATTAAACCGACATTTAACCATGATTAAAAATACCCCAAACATACTGAAAAACATGCATAAGAATTGCCAAAACACGAAAATAGGTGAAAGGAATCCAAAAACATAAAACACTCTTTCGAGAGTCATTTTGGCACCTTTCACCGTAAATTCTCGTATGACCTCTAAACTCTACCAAATCACGAACGGCCAAAAACATGACCTTCCTAACTCATTGATGTACTGTCCAGTACAAGGCCATTGGCTAAACGTCAACCAAGAACTCAAACCACACCAAAAACCGTGACCCAAGTTACTGTCAAAAAAACAGAAAATACAGCAGCAGCTATGTTGCTTATTTGGGTTGAAACTCTGAAACATTTTGACTCTTGGCTTGAACCATTGACCCTAGACTCTTACCAACATCCTAAGGCATGGATTGGACCATGGCTAAGGGCTAAAATCAAACCACACACCGAGACAACACCTAGGACAATGCACAGCTCAAACCAAGAGTACCCAGAAATTCTGTGCTGTAGTATTCGAATGAATTTGTTGTCTTATTTCGTTCCAGTGGCTATATGATCAACCATGGCACGATATAGACATGAGGGAGTGTTGTATGAACTATGGATATAGGTTAGAATCCAGCCACAATCCATCCAAACCTCACAAACCGAAAGTTACTCACACAGAAACATGATGAAACCGAAATGTGCTTGTGATGTTTTGGTGAAATTTTGATAGATCTGTGAACCAATCCTTGAAGGGATGATTTGGTTACGTCCTTGACATGTTAATATAGAGTTCTAACCATGGCTATAGTCCCTATGACAACCAAGATTCGAACACCACCATTAAACACCAAATGACAGAAAACGTGCACCAAATCTGTAGCTTGTGGAAATAGTTGCTGTCATGCTTTTGTTTGAAACGTTTGGACTCAAACAAATGAATCACTAACACCCTAACATACTCTAAATCATGCCTAGCAACAGCCGTGGATGCCTGGAAAATGAGCCAAACTCCTGAACCACAAAGCAAGCCAGAAACCGTGAGACACAAAGAGGAAATAAAATTCTGTGCAGAAAAATTGTGTGGTTGCTGTCCAAATTTTGTGATGCTGCATGAATCTTGATTATATATTGGTTTAAAAATATCTATAGGACTTGATTGAAGAGTCAAGAAACAATATATACATGCTTGGAATTTTTTTTGAAGAAAACAAATCAAAACGACAATACGACGCGACGGAACAGAGTTGGTTTCTTTTCTTGTTTTCTGCTGCTACTTTCACGATTTTTAAGCTGCTGTTTCTACTACTTTTCGAATTTGCGATTGTAGGAGATGTAAAGGATGAATGTGAATGATATATGAGATGTTAAAGGTGCTATAATATGCATTTAGTTTGAGAGTTACAAGTCAAGAATTTGAAAGTGTTTGAATTGTTTTCTCATTTCCTTTGCTGTAACTTTTCTTATTCTTTTATTTCACAATTTCAGTAGCCTTTCTTCTGATATTTTCGTGTATATGGGATGAAGAAATGCTATGTAATGGAGGTGATGGTTACAAGGGTGTTAAAGATACCATAATATGCATTAAGGTGGGAGGTTACAAGTGAAAGCTTTGAATATTATTTGAATGCTTTCTTCCTAGTTGCCGTTGCATGTCCATCAAATTCTTGCAACACAATCAAGCTCATTTCATAGTCTAATAGGTTGAGGGAAATTATATGAATTATAGTATTTGAATTTACCAATAACTTATTGAATTAAAGGTGAGTAATGTTATTCATTTTAAAGGCCATTGGGATGACTAGAATGAATTTACTACTCTTTTGAATTATCTTAACCAAATTTATTTTTCATTTGCATAGTATATTATTATTTAAACCTTATATTTTAAATTCTTAATATTCTAAATACTCATTATACATATTAGTGAATTAACACCTTAATCTAGATTAAAATCTTGCATGACTTTGCATGGATTCAACTTTAAGTATTTAAATAATATGTTTAATTTCTTGAATATATTATACCTAGATTAATTCATCCTCAATTGTTTACACATTTTAATTTAAGCTTTAATTAAATATTGCCTAAGAGAATTTATTTAACAACTTAGTTCTAGTTTAAATAAATCTTAAAACATTCTATTTCTTTAAATTAAATTATTCATTGACTTAATTAAATTTAGGAATATTTTTCTTATTATTAATCTTATTTCTAATTTCCAAACTCCGGTCCGTCCTCGCGTATTTAACTGAAAAGATAAAACTAAACTTTTGCATTTAAAATAAATAGTTATGACTTGTCAAATATCAAAATGAATTAGACCCTTCATATATATATATATATATATATATATATAAAATCATTTTTAAATTTAAATAGTAATAATTATGCATGGCTTATACGTAGTCTGATTTTCGGGTCGTTGCAATCTTCCCCCCTTAAATTGAATTTCGTCCCCGAAATTTGCTAATTCTCGATAATCCAAAAGTTTAGATTCTTAATTCTATTATCCCAACAATCCACGCTACCGCTGCGCTACTCTGATAAAAATTAAGTCATAGGCTTTCTTTACGTTTCTTCAATCATAATTAAATTGCCTACCAAAAATCTCATTTGCGAATCTCAACTTAAAACGACTTATGGTAACTTAGCTTTACATTACTATGACCTCGAATTCTGACTTTTCTCATCGTTCCCAATATTAGAATTGGTGGTTCAAACTTATCATGTCTTACCTTCCTTATACTACACCCGTAATGTTCAACGACCTATTACATTAGTATTTACGCAGTTCAACTTAAAGACTCTTAGCACCAAAGGTTACTGATCAACTTCTATCCTCGGTGATACACTTAAAAGTTAAATCTTATATCAGCTCCATAACAAAATTAGTCTAAGATCCTTGAATCAAATCTTTATCTTACAGCCCAAACTTATATAACTTAACTATTTACGAGTATACCCCAAATATAAAATTGTTGCAAACCTTAAACCTCAAATAACGTTAATCCATAAAACCGAATTATACAACATCGACCTTCTACCAATATTTTAAAGCCCTTCAAGTCTCAATTATATGCTTAAACCATTTTCTTTCCAATTACAATATAGTTGAGGCCTAAGACTCTGGACTTTCCTCATTGAAACAAATGTCGCATTCTTAAGTATCATCAATGCTTAATTAATTCTAGTGTATAAAACTTAATAAGTTATCTCATGTTAGCGATAAACTTACTCTAATAATTCAACTTCGCTCATATCACCCATAGACTTCTAAAATTTCCATATCAAGATTTCGGATTTCTTACTCAATTAAAATCTTAATGTTAGTTCATTGGTACTCTATGTTGAACGCCTCTAATACTCTTTTTGTTTTTATTTCACCCAAAACTTATGTATGAACACATATCTTATAAATCTTGAAATTCAAGCTTATGCAACCCAAATAATATTAGATAATATAACTCCAGCCCACATATCCGCTTAGTCCCAAATTTCTTAATGATTTTCAAAATTCCTCAAGATAAGGTGTCTAATTCAATTCTTACATGCGTCTATCGAGTAACCTAACCATCCATCATACTCAACTTTCTAGAAAAATCAAATTCCCCCAAAGGTATAATTCTAACTGTTAAGATCCTGGTTAAAACAACGACACATCAAACTTAAATTCCCAAAAAATATCGCTAACTCAATGTTTACTCTTATAACTTAGCTAACCGATAAATTTTTACTTTAACTTGTCGTCACTTTAAATTCTTAATTTGCATCGACGTTATATCACCAACGCTTAAATTTTCAAGCCCAAGATTTATTCATCCTACAGTGTCCTTGATTGTCATTCCTTATAACATTATAATCCAGCTATTTCGAGGTTCTAATCATCTTTCCAAGCTTAAATTACCAAAAATTCTTATCATTTAAACCTTTCAATTCTCATCTCAAGATTTTTTTTTTTAAATCCCAAAAATTTCACAATTACCCATGAGTTCTCAGTATTCCCAATTTAATTTTATAGATTTCTCGTATCATAAGGTTCAATAGCCTTAAGTTTATTAAACTCAAAATTAATTCCCATAACACGTCTTACATTTCTATAAATACTTAAAATACCAAGTGTTCCTCAAAAGTTCGCATTTAATCCTTAAAATTTTGAAAATTGCAACCTGACCCTTACAGTTCTCCCAATTTACATTTTGGCCCTACAAATCTTCAAAATTTGCATCATTTTCCCCATAAAATTTTCCATCTTTACCTCATTAAACTTTCAGATTCTTGAACTCGAAATTTAATCCCAAAATTTGGTAAATTCGAAAATAGTCCCTTAGAATTGTTTTTTTTTTGCAGTTAGGTCCTCAAATTATTAGTTATTACAATTAGGTCCATAAAATTCTCAATTCATGCAATTCCATCCATAAATCTAACTAGGTAGAGCATGTATCCTAAATAATTTCTCATAATTGATCTTACATTTTCATAGATACTTAATGTGGGGACCCGGACGCTAATCATCTTCTTAATCATCTTTGGAGTTTAATTATCAATTAAGATAAACAGGGTCTAAATATTTTTCTTTTTAAAATGCGGAAGGTAATGGAATCATGCTATTATACAACCCAGTATAATAATACAAATCCTGTACAACATGCATCTAGTTCAACTAAGGTTTAACTACTACAATCAAGTAATGAAACCTATCTATATCCATGTCCGGAATCACCACTCTAATCTTGATCTCTCATCTTCTTCTTGACCATGATCCTTCCCCACCTGTTGTCATGCACACATACAAAACAAGACAACAGCCGGATAACTCCGGTGAGATATAAATATCCCAGTATAAACAATGTATACATGCAGTTAACTGAATTAAAATAAAAGCATGCATTATATCTTATCACATGTAGCATAGTCAAACACCATGTATCAATACCAGTCTGTAAATAAAACATGAATCGTAATCTACGAAACATAAACTAATACAGATCTGTAAATCAACTCTAGTCTCAATATCTAAGACTCGACTCATCTCTCATTCTAATCTAGGGATCCCGATCTACGTTAGACTTTTGGTATGCTGTATCGAGTCTCTACAATAGACGTCGATCTACATCTAAGCTCATCGATACACCGTAAGTCTAGGGTCTGAGCAGTTCTGACAAAGACTTAGACTTGGGCATGCTATATCGAATGTCTACAATAGAAGTCGATCTACATCTAAGCTCATCGATATACCACAAGTCTAGGGTCTTAGAAGTTCTGTCCAAGACTTGGCGGTTCTGCCCTAGCTAGGCTGATCTGTCCTAAACTCAACTCTGGTTCTGCTATCATTCAATAGACTAAACATATCAATATGATAATCTGCAAATATCAATGCAATAAAATAAAGTATGTGATTTGGGGAAACTCAAGTCAAACCTAACTCGAGTTGTGCAATCCCGAATCAACAATTATTTATACCTTTGTCTTCCCGGTCTGACGAAGACGAAGTCTTGTATTCTGATCTGTCCATACCCAGTCTGGCAATGACAATCGTATAATTACAATATCAGTAAATAACTCAATTCAAAACCTGTTCTGATCAATACTCAAATCAGTATATAATCTGATCCATATCTGAACAAGGTACAATCTAATTCATATCACGATATCACGATACAATCTAAATCATTACTGAATTTGATCAATCTAAATCAACTCATGTTTCGACGGCATAACAATACAATCTGAATAACCCGTCAATCTGAACATAACAGATATAATACCAGAGTCATAATCGGTATTAATACAATTCATAATCTCAATATCGGTACACTTAAATCAGTAATAACTCAACTCTGATATCAAATCTCAACTAAATCAACTCTGAAATTCATAACCATTGTATAACCAGTCTATTCTTCAATCTGACTTCAATTATACAATGTCTACTGTAGCAGAAACACCATATCTGATTCATATTCAATTCTGACAATATCATAATTTCAAATCATGTCTAAACGTAAAAAAAAACTTGCGTCTAGTTATAGCCTGCGTCGATAGGAACTCAGTACTGAAGTCGGATTCAAATTCTGATAGTCGGATCACACGAAATCACCAATCTATTATACGAGGAAACTTGAGGGATTTTCAGAGAATTAGTTTGCTTCCTTGTTGGAATTCTCGGAGGAAGAAACAAAATATCACTATTTATATATCTTGCATGAAATGGATACGTGGCTTCTCCAGAATTTGCCAAAAACCCACTCGCGCATACGTGCGCTTCATCTCGCGCATATGCGCCAAAGATTCTGGAGGTGTCGCGCATATGCGCGCCTTTCTCGCGCATATGCGCGCGGGCTTCTGGACCCCTCGCGCATATGCCGAACATCTCGAGATGTTCGGCCGAACATCTTGGCTTATAATGTAACGATGCCCGAATTCTTCATTCAAGTTCGTATAACCTCAATCATGTCAATTAATCAACGTATGATTACAGTAATTAAGTCTCGGGCATTACATTTATCCCCCTCTTAAATCTGAGTTCGTCCTCGAACTCGTAAATAATCAATTCAGATATATTAGAAGAAATGTATACAGAGTTTAATTAGAAACTCTTCTCAATGAATCTATTCTGAAATCTCAATCTCATATCAGATTTTGTCTTTCGAATAGTGTCTTTGATATTCTGTCAAAGTCAATCTCGCAATACTGGCTATACAACATCCGTATATACCAAACCACAACTCATAACAAATCACTACCATCAGCTGCTATCAAGTCTGTTTATCGCATTCAAGGATATATTAAATCTTCAGTATCGAATACCAATCGTCACCATCCGACGTTGGAATATTATGTCTATTTGGTCTGAGCTATCTTCATTCTCTTCTGAATTAGTTACCTTTTCTTTGTCATATCTCTGACCGTATCAGATCCTATCTCAGGTATCTCCGAGATATTATTCTTGTACCAAAGAATCTGTAGTACTCACTGTACAATGTCTCGTTTGTAACTATCTCATTACTCGGTTGATGACTATCATTGTACCCTAATTCGTAAAATGACAACATGTCATATCAACTAGTGCTAGCATCCAGCACTACAGTCCAGCACTACAGTTCTACAAATATCTTCCAATATCTGGATAGTACACTCTGGCTATCTGTCAGTCTGTAAATAATATATGAAAAAGCTCATGGTATATTCTGCCATAAGTACAAATTTAATCAAAATTCACAATCTGCTATAGTCTACTTCTACATTCTAGTCAATCTGACCATTTCTTTGACCTCGATCTCTGTCATCTTGTACAAACTAATAGATATAGATTGAACAATCGGTCAATCACAATCATATCACATCACAATCTGGAAAGTATTACAGTGATCTTCATTACGAAATTCATCGAAACATACTTCCCATGTCTAGTCAGAAATATACAATTCTGTAATAAATCTTCGGATTTCTATCTTTCTGTCTTCATTTATTGACAATTCAGACATATCAGTACAAATTCTGCCAACACTTCAATATAATTCTATCATAACTGATTTAATCTGTCTATATCAAAACTGTCTGTCGAATTATCATACACTGTCTGTTACCTGAACGAATACTGAATCCATTTGTGGGGACCCGGGCTCTAACTCAATTCTTTTGGGATTTAATTGGATCTTTGTTCGAAAATGTGGGTCAAAAATTTTGCTTTTAACATTAATTCAAATGTGTAATTAAAGCATAACATGTCTCGATAGAAATTAAACAACGTAATGTACATACAAGTCCGTGCGTACAAACATACACTAGTGTTCAGTGATAACTACAAACATAAGTGCTACAAGTCAAGTAGGAAACACTAGGAATCTTCCATGCCCGAGATCTCCACGCTATCAACTCTCTCGTCCTCGTCGTGACCCTGATCCTGCCCCACCTGTTGCCATGTACACATACAGACACGACAACAGCCGGATAACTCCGGTGAGAACATATCCCAGTATTAAACATGGATGCATGCAATGTAAATATCATAAACAAATGCATAACATAAATCAAGTAACATGAATATAAATCTAAACATGTAGAGGAATACAAATCTGTATTCAACATTCAAATCTTGACTCGACTCTTTTCTAATCTAGGGATCCCGGTGTGAATAAGACGGTCTGTTACCTACCCAACCACTCGGGGTAACGGTACGTCTTATTCCTAGACTTCGGTCAACTCTGTATCGAGGGTCTACACATATAGCAAATCTGCTCCTATGCGACGATACACCGAAACGTCTAGTTTTGGCAAATCTGCCAATATCTCCTATCTCAGGACTCGAATATAAATCAATAAACGAAACATTACATAATCAATGTAATAACAATCTAGTATGTGATTTAGGGAAACTCGTATCAAATCTGAATCGAGTTGTGCAATCCCAAGACCACATGAATTATACCTTTCTTGTCGCACTGTCTGTCGAGATCTCGAATCAAATGTCAAACCTGTCACTTCAAATCTGAAATGGCAATATGTAGACACACAATATCAATCTCTAACTCAAAGCAACACATAATCCAATCAATAATACATCTCGGTACAAATTGACGGCATAACAGCGTAATTCTCGGTACCGGTCAACTCAGTCTCAACATAATACAATATCATAATCTCATCAACATCACAATATCAATGACATAATCCCTTCCAACTCTGAAAATCGACATACTCTTCAATAATACATGCTGAAAATCGAAACAATAGCATACGGTGTCTGGAAATCGATCCGGTAGCGAATATATCAAGTTCAACATATCAAGAACATAATCTAAAGCTCAAATCTGAATTTCTCCAAACATACACAATCTGAATTATGTTGAAATGTAACAAAACTTACATCCTTGAATAGCAAATGATGAGAGGAATTCAAAACCGCAGTCGTATCTGAAATCGGATGGCTAAATTCTTCAAAATCACAAGTTAAAGATCACAAGGACATGAAGCTTTCTTCTTGGCTTCTCTCGGTTCCCTCAATTCTGAATGAAAGAGAAGAAGACAACTCATATATTTTGCATGGCCAAGGATACATGTTTTATTTTTCAAGCAGCACGTAAGACCGCGGGTGCGGTAGCTCAAGAGCGCGGGTGCGCTGTGCTCACGGCAAATTTCTTTAACAGTGCAGCACCTAGACCGCGGGTGCGGTCTCACACCGCGGGTGCGGTCTTGCTAGCACCGCGGGTTCGGTGTCTGTTCGCACAATTTCACTAATTTCCTCTTAATGCACCGCGGGTGCTGTATCTCTAACACCGCAAGTGCGGTGTGGCTTCGGCCCTGCTGCTCAAAATCTCATAATTCATGCATTCTTATCTATACAAGTCTAACATCAATGCCAATTGACAATTCTCGAGCCTTACATTTCTCCCCCTCTTAGATAGGAGTTCGTCCTCGAACTCGTAAGCAAGTAATCACAAAATTGTAAAGTCAAAACGGGAAGAAAGACTCACATCATAAGAATAGCTCGGGATGCCTCTGTCTCATCTCAGACTCCGTCTCCCAAGTTGCTTCCTGGATGCCATGACGACTCCACTGAATCTTCACAAGCGGAATGGTCTTCGTTCTGAGCTGTTTTTCTTTTCGATCAAGAATCTGTATCGGTCGCTCAACATAGCTCAAAGTCTGATCCAGCTCGGCTTCGTCAAGTTGAATGACATGAGAACTGTCTGGCACGTATCTGCGCAACATCGATACATGAAAAACGTCATGTATACCAGATAATGAAGGAGGAAGAGCAAGTCTGTAAGCTCGATCGCCAATCTTCTCAAGAATCTCATACGGACCGACGTATCTAGGAGACAATTTCCCACGCTTGCCAAATCCGACAACGCCTCTGAAAGGTGAAATCTTCAAAAATACTCTGTCTCCTTGATCAAACACTAACGGTCTGCGTCTGATATTGGCGTATTTCGCTTGCCTATCCTGTGCTCTCTTCATTCTCTTCTGAATGATCTTCACTTTCTCGGTCATCTCACGAATCATATCAGGCCCCAACTCTGGTACCTCAGAAATATCATCCCAGTACAACGGAGATCTGCACTTCTTTCCGTATAAAGCTTCGAACGGTGCCATCTCAATGCTAGTCTGATAGCTGTTGTTGTATGAAAACTCACATAACGGCAATGAATCTTGCCAACTAGTACCAAAGTCTAGTACTACAGCTCTCAGCATGTCCTCTAAAGTCTGGATAGTCCGCTCTGACTGTCCGTCCGTCTGGGGATGATAAGCAGTGCTTAGGTGTAAAGTCGTACCCAAAGCCTGTTGCAAGCTGTGCCAGAAGTGAGAAGTAAATCGTGGATCACGGTCTGATACGATCGACTTTGGCACACCATGCAATCTGACGACCTCTCTGACATACAACTCTGCCATCTGATCGTGTCGATAGGTCATTCTGTACGGAATGAAGCAAGCTGATTTGGTCAATCTGTCAATGATAACCCAAATCGAATCACAGCCCCGGGATGATCGAGGTAACTTCGTCACGAAATCCATGGAAATGTGATCCCATTTCCATTCAAGAACAGACAAACTCTGAAGTAAACCTCCGGGCTTTTCCTCTCTGCCTTCACCTGTTGGCAATTCAGACATCTAGACACAAATTCTGCAATATCTGTCTTCATCTGCTTCCACCAGAATTGCGTCTTCAAGTCATTGTACATCTTCCTTCCACCAGGATGAATGCTGAACCGACTACAATGTGCCTCTGACATAATCTGTCGTCTCAAATCTGAAACATCTGGCACTACTAGACGGTTATTCACATATAGAATAGAATCTCTGACCTGATATTCTGATATATGACCAGCTCTGACCATATCAACCGATTTCTGGACACTCGGAACAGTCCTCTGTGCTTCTTTGATCCTCATAATCAAGTCTGGCTCAATCTGAATCGCAGCAAGTCGCAACGGTCTACTCTCTGTATCAAATGTCAATCCAGACAAGCAACAATCCTCTACTAAATTCGATACACCTACAGTCGACAAGGAAAGAGCACATACCTTTCGACTCAAGGCGTCTGCCGCTGCATTTGACTTTCCTGGATGGTACTTGATCTCGCAATCAAAATCTTTCAATAGATCAAGCCATCGTCGCTGCCTCATATTCAACTCTGACTGAGAAAAGAGATACTTCAGGCTCTTATGATCGGAATAGATCTCAAACTTCTCGCCATACAGATAATGACGCCAGATCTTGAGTGCAAATACAATCGCCGCCAATTCAAGATCATGAATCGGATAGCGGGTCTCGTGTGGCTTCAGCTGTCTTGAGGCGTACGCTATCACATGTCCACGCTGCATCAGAACACATCCCAACCCTCTGTGAGATGCGTCACAATATACAACAAACTCACCTTTACCTGAAGGAATCGTCAAAACAGGCGCACTAGTCAGCCTCTTCTTCAGCTCAACAAAACTGCTCTCACACTCTTCTGACCACACAAATGGCATGTTCTTCTGTGTCAACTGGGTAATCAGCTTCGCTATACTGGAGAAGTCTCGAATAAAACGTCGATAATACCCGGCTAGACCCATGAAACTGCGTATCTCTGGCACAGAAGTCGGTCTCGGCCAACTGATCACAGCCTCAACTTTACTCGGATCTACTGCAATACCCTCTCCAGATATAATATGCCCTAAGAAGACAACCTGTCGCAGCCAGAATTCGCACTTGGACAGTTTAGCATACAATTGCTCCTGTCGCAAAGTCTTTAGCACGATTCTCAGATGATCTGCATGCTCAGTCAAACTCTTCGAATATACCAAAATGTCGTCAATAAACACAATCACAAAATCATCTAAATATCTCTGAAAAATGCGGTTCATCAAACTCATAAACACCGCAGGTGCATTCGTCAAACCGAAAGGCATATCAACAAACTCGTAATGTCCATACCTGGTTCGGAATGCAGTCTTCGGTATATCCACATCTCTAACTCGGAGTTGATGATATCCTGATCTCAAATCAATCTTCGAGTATACCGAAGATCCCTGTAGCTGATCAAACAAATCGTCGATGCGAGGCAAAGGATACTTGTTCTTCACTGTTGCCTTGTTCAACTGCCTATAATCAATGCACAGTCGCATCGAACCATCTTTCTTTCGAACGAAAAGCACCGGAGCACCCCAAGGAGATACACTGGGTCTGATATATCCCTTGGAAAAAAGATCCTCCAACTGTGCTTTCAACTATTTCAGCTCTATCGGCGCCATCCTATACGGAGCTCTCGAAATAGGAACAGAACCGGGCATAAGATCTATGCTGAAATCAACCTCTCGAACTGGAGGCAACCCTGGAATCTCATCGGGGAACACATCTGCAAACTCGCAAACCACTGGCAGATCTGCCAATGCTGGGCTCGACTTCAGTAGATCTACTGAATATACGAGAAAGCCCTCTGCTCCTCTCTGAAGCAATCTACTCATAGTCAGAGCAGATACTAAGAGAATCCGTGATCTGGAACCCTTGCCGTAGAATTTCCACTCATCTGTCATGTCGGGTCTGAATCTGACAATCTTGTGGAAACAATCTACAGTGGCCCTGTACTTGGTTAACGTATCTATACCAACTATACAATCAAAATCAGCTAAACCAAGTACTACACAATCAAGATCAATCTCATGCCCCTCAAACTGAAGCATACAGTGTCTAACAGTAGTCACAGATATCAAACCACTTCCCAACGGAGAAGCTATAGACACTACCGTAGACATCGACTCAACAGGCAATGCATGTCTCAATGCAAAATGTTCAGAGATGAATGTATGAGATGCACCTGTGTCAATCAACACATATGCAGGATAACCGCAAAGAAAACAGCTACCTGCAATGACGTCATCTGGGGCCTCCTGCGCCTGCTCCTCTGTCAGGGCAAAAACACGTGCCTGCTGTTTGGGAGGCTGACTCACGGTCTGACTACCTCCTGGTCTCTGCTGGGTCTGTGTGGATGGAGTGATATGAATCTTGACACGAATAAATAGCAAACACGATTAAAAATAAATCGCACCCTCTATTCAATTACGATATTAAGATTCGTGTGTTTTTTCCCGATCTTTTGAATCAAGTAATATGTGATATTCACCTCTAAACTAGCAAGAGTTTAGCAACAAATAAACACGAAGATAAACAATCGAAAACTATACGAACCTTCGAAGAACTTTGCCTACGACAATCCGCACAAGCAACGATCGACAAACGCCACAAAGTTAAAACTTTGATAAGTTTGATTTGATTTGACAAAGCCTGGCTTTGAAAAAAGTTGAGAGAAAATTCTCAAAAGTTTGATAAACTCAAAATATTATGTCTATTGTGTGTTCTGAATTTCGTCCAAAAACATGCTTATATCAAAAAGATCACAATAATCTAGTTTCCTAACAAAATAAAACTCTAAAGAAGGTAATTTTGTCGCGCAGAAACTCTAGGACACGGACCCCGTGCAGACCTCCGTGTCTGGGTCCGTGTACACACTGTACTATACTTCAGCCGGGATCAAGGGACACGGACCCCGTGCTCACCTCCGTGTACGGGTCCGTGTAGGCACTGTATTCGCCAACTTCAAAGGGCCCGGACCCCGTGCCTGGGTCCGTCTCCAGGTCCGTGCAGCCACTGTAAAAGCCCTTTCCAGCTTGTGAAAGACACGGACCCCGTGTGCAGGCCCGTGTACTGGTCCGTCCAGACTCGGTCAGCAACACCAATGTTTGAACGACTTTCCGTTGGCCTCCAAACGTGCTCCCATGCATCACGACCTCTTCAGGCTTACTCATGACTCCTTGTAGCGCCTCCTTGAATCTCTTTAGTCGACCCCTCGTGATTGGTCCCTCCGGCAGCTGCAAAGGATCCCATGCTTTCCTTGGGACGTCCACGTTTGCATCATCCTCCCCTTCTTGAAAAGGATTTGTCCTCAAATCTCGCTCGTCACCTACATCAAACAACGACAAGTCACTAACATTAAAAGTAGAGCTAACATTATACTCACCCGGCAAGTCGAGTTTGTAGGCATTGTCATTGATCCTCTCAAGAACTTGGAACGGTCCATCGCCCCTAGGTAATAGCTTTGAGCGTCGCTTCTCCGGAAACCTCTCCTTCCTCAAGTGTAGCCACACCCAATCACCCTTCTCGAATACCACCTTCTTTTTCCCCTTGTTAGCTTGCTTGGCATATTGCTCATTCTTCTTCTCAATGTTGGCTTTGGCCTTTTCATGCAACCCCCTAACAAATTCAGCCTTCCTTTTGCCATCCATGTTCAACCTTTCACTCACAGGTAAAGACATCAAATCCAACGGAGTCAAAGGATTAAAACCGTATACAATTTCGAATGGTGAATAGTTAGTAGTAGAATGCACACAACGATTATAAGCAAACTCAACAAATGGCAAGCAATTCTCCCAATTCTTTAAGTTCTTCTTGAGAATAGCACGTAATAAAGTTCCTAACGTCCTATTAACTACCTCAGTTTGACCATCAGTCTGAGGATGACAGGTCGTAGAAAACAGTAATTTAGTGCCAAGTTTAGCCCACAGTGTTTTCCAGAAAGAACTTAGGAATTTAACATCACGGTCCGACACAATGGTCCTAGGCATGCCATGCAGCCTAACGACTTCTCTAAAGAATAGGTCCGCAATGTTAGATGCATCATCAGTCTTGTGACAAGCAATGAAGTGTGCCATTTTAGAAAACCTATCCACGACAACAAATATAGAGTCCCTCCCCTTCTTTGTCCTAGGTAACCCCAAAACAAAGTCCATAGAGATATCAACCCAAGGTTCACTAGGGACGGGAAGTGGTGTATATAATCCATGTGGTAGTGTCCTAGACTTAGCTTGTCTACAAGTTATGCACTTCTCACAAATACGCTCAACATCACGCTTCATGTGTGGCCAATAAAAATGTTCATGCAATGCACTTAAAGTCTTAGCCACCCCAAAGTGTCCCATTAGACCTCCCCCATGTGCCTCCCTAACAAGTAATTCACGAATCGATGACTTGGGAATGCACAATCTATCCTCTCTAAACAAGAAACCTTTATGCAAGTAGAATTTATCATGTGGACCATGCATACAAGTTTCAAACACTTCCTTAAAATCATCATCTAGCACATACAACTCTTTAACAAGTTCAAACCCCAATATCTTGGATTCCAAAGTAGAGAAAAGTACATACCTCCGTGATAGTGCGTCGGCCACTACATTTTCCTTACCTTGCTTATACTTGATCATGTAGGGGAATGTCTCTATGAAGGCCACCCACTTAGCATGCCTCTTGTTCAGCTTTTGTTGCCCCTTAAGGTGCTTAAGAGACTCATGATCCGTGTGAATCACAAACTCTTTAGGCCTCAAGTAGTGCTGCCACGTCTCTAGGGTCCTCACAAGTGCGTAGAACTCCTTATCATACGTGGGATAGTTCAATGCCGCTCCATTGAGCTTCTCGCTAAAGTATGCCACCGGCCGCCCTCCTTGCATCAACACTCCACCAATACCTACACCTGATGCGTCACATTCAATTTCAAAAGTATTAGCAAAATCAGGTAAGACAAGTAAAGGAGCATTAATCAACTTTTGCTTAATGATATTAAAGGACTTCTCTTGCTCCTCGCCCCAATAGAATGGAACGTTCTTCTTGATCACCACCGTCATCGGTGCCGCCAATGTGCTAAAATCTTTGACAAACCTCCTATAGAAGCTTGCAAGACCATGAAAGCTTCGAACTTGACCAACATTAGTAGGCGTTGGCCAATCTCGAATGGCACTTACCTTGTCTTCATCAACTTGTATACCTTGTGAACTCACAACGAAACCAAGGAACACAAGTTTGTTTGTACAAAAATCACACTTCTTTAAGTTAGCATACAAGTTTTCAGCCTTTAATGTGATTAGCACAAGTTTCAAGTGTTTAACATGCTCTTCAAGATTCTTGCTATACACTAGGATATCATCAAAGTAAACCACAACAAATTTACCTATATGTGCACGCAAGACATGATTCATTAACCTCATAAAGGTGCTAGGTGCATTAGTTAAGCCAAAAGGCATAACCATCCACTCATACAACCCATATTTAGTTTTAAAAGCAGTTTTCCACTCATCACCTTCCCTCATTCTAATTTGATGGTAGCCACTTCTCAAGTCAATTTTGCTAAAGATACAAGACCCATGCAATTCATCTAACATATCATCTAGTCTAGGTATGGGATGCCTATACTTAATGGTTATGTTATTGATTGCCCTACAGTCGACACACATACGCCATGAGCCATCTTTCTTAGGGACTAGCAAAACAGGAACCGCACAAGGTGACATGGACTCACGCACATAACCTTTATCTAATAACTCACTTACCTGCCTTTGTAGCTCCTTAGTCTCCTCCGGATTGCTCCTATAAGTTGGACGGTTCGGCAAGGCACTCCCGGGCACCAAATCAATTTGGTGCTCAATTCCCCTCAATGGTGGTAAGCCTTGAGGTAGCTCCTCCGGAAATACATCGTCAAATTCCTGCAATAGTGAAACAACAATGCTCGGAAGGGATCCGGCTATATCACTTGTGTTAAGGAGGATCTCCTTGTAAAGAATTAACACAAGTGGTTCATGTGTGTGCAACAAGTGTTTTATCTCACCTTTTTGGGCCATATAAGAATTCTTTTTGGCCTCTTTCCTCTCCTTTTCTTTTCCCTCATTTTCTTTCCTCTCTTTTTTTGTTTTTGTGGCTATCTCACTCTTTTGATCACTCTTTTTTTCAGCCACTTCATTTTTGTTTTCAAAGGCCATCTCACTTTTTATTTCACTCTTTTTTTCGGCCTCATCTCTCTTTTTCTTTTTCAAGTGGTCCTCCAATACTTGCTTTGGGGACAATGGAAGTAAGACAACAGTTTCTTTTTTCAAGACAAATGAGTACTTATTCTTGAACCCATCGTGAGTCACTCGCCTATCAAATTGCCATGGCCTACCCAACAAGATATGACAAGCATGCATGGGCACCATGTCACACAAAACCTCATCTTTGTACTTCCCAATTGAGAATGAAACTAGAACTTGCCTATTAACCCTCACTTCCGCACAATCGTTCAACCATTGAAGCCTATATGGTTGAGGATTTTTTATTGTAGGCAATCCCAATTTTTCAACCATCTCAACACTAGCCACATTGGTGCAACTACCTCCATCGATGATTACATTGCACACCTTACCATTCACAAAACATCTAGTGTGGAACAAGTTCTCTCTTTGGTTAACTTCCTCATCTTTGACTTGGGCACTCATGATTCGCCTAGTCACTAGAGTTTCTCCTACAACCGCCCCATATCCCTCATCGGGATCCTCCAACTCCGGCATATCATCATCACTACCCTCGCCATCCCCCTCACTTTGAGACTCATACTCACCATAATCATTTAAGAACATGACTCTCTTATTAGGACACTCACTAGCAATATGGCCCAACCCTTGACATCTAAAACATTTTGTATCTCTAGAACGAGTAGTAGGAATTTCAGATTTACCTTTTACTCCATGTCTAGGTGTCTCTTGCTTTGGTTCAAACTTAGGCTTGGTCACCACTTTGCTATCATCTCGCTTGGCCGCATTTGGTCGCCAAGAAGAAGACGAACCCCCGGTTTGGTTGGTGCGACCAACTCCACGCCTTTTGAGTTGTTGCTCCACCTTTATGGCCATTTGCACCATTTCGTCTAGATCTAAGTAGTGCCGAAGCTCCACTTGATCTTGAATCTCCCTGTTCAAACCACAAAGAAAACGAGCCATGGTTGCTTCATTATCTTCCTCAATGTTGGTCCTAATCATGACTACCTCCATCTCCTTATAGTAGTCCTCCACACTCTTTAACCCTTGCCTCAAAGTTTGTAGCCTCTTGAACATCTCTCTATAATAGTGGTTTGGCACAAACCTCTTCCTCATAACCCTCTTCATCTCATCCCAAGACTCAATAGGCCTTTCATTATACTTTCTTCTAGTGGTCACTAATTGATCCCACCAGATGAGTGCATAATCCATAAATTCAACCACCGCTAGCCTAACCTTTTTGAGCTCGGAGTATTGGTGACAGTCGAACACAAACTCTACCCTCTTTTCCCACTCTAGATACGCTTCCGGATCCGACTTCCCATGGAAAGAAGGGATTTTCATCTTAATGCCACTCATATTCCCATCATCTCTATGCCCATCATTATATCTACCCCGCATAGCTTCCCCTCGACTTCTTCCAACTCCTCTACCTCTTCCATTCCTACCCCGAGTTTCATTTTGACTCTCCTCTTCCCCACCTAAGTCATACTCCTCCTCTTCACCTCTACCAAAATCTCTACCCTTAGATTTACCCCCACTAGCACTCACTTCCATCCTATCCAAACGCTCATGTAGGGCCTCCATCTCAACCTTTATCATCCTAGAAAAATGCCCCGACAACGCCTCTATTTGGAACTTAGACAACTCCGAATTCGCACTATCTCCTACCTCCCTCTCCATTTAATTTCAAAGTTGTACCTGCAAGAAAAGGTTAGTAGAAACAAAATAATCCTCACCCAAATGCTCACGATCACTCCAAAGAAATTCACTCGTCTTTTACCTCTTTATTTGTATGCTCACAACAAATACTCACCGTTCACTCCAAAGAAAAGTCACTCTCACTCAAGTGTATCACTCGAATTTTGAAAGCTCTCTTGGAAGTGCTCAAGCTTTTTATTGTGGGTATATCAAACAATCAAAGTTCAAACTTGTGAACAAATGCGACCGACTCACTTGGACTGTGTAGACAAGAAATTCGAATATATGAAATTTTTTTTTTCTTTTTTTTTTTGACTGTGTGAGACAATTGAATATGACTCTATGAAGACAATAGAACAATATATCAAAAAGAAATAATGGTGAATTTTCGGAATTTTTGTACTCCCTTTTTTTTTTTTTTTTTTTTTCTCTTTGAATTCCGAAAATTCAAAAGAAAAAAAAGACTCAAAATTTCGTGTATCACAGATTCACGAAAAAAATACGAAGAACGATAGAACAAAACAGATCTGAAAATATTCGAAGAAATAATACAGATCTGCAATTTAAGAACAAGATAAATTACTTGAATTCAATAAACCTAAAGCTCTGATACCAAATGATATGAATCTTGACACGAATAAATAGCAAACACGATTAAAAATAAATCGCACCCTCTATTCAATTACGATATTAAGATTCGTGTGTTTTTTCCCGATCTTTTGAATCAAGTAATATGTGATATTCACCTCTAAACTAGCAAGAGTTTAGCAACAAATAAACACGAGGATAAACAATCGAAAACTATACGAACCTTCGAAGAACTTTGCCTACGACAATCCGCACAAGCAACGATCGACAAACGCCACAAAGTTAAAACTTTGATAAGTTTGATTTGATTTTACAAAGCCTGGCTTTGAAAAAAGTTGAGAGAAAATTCTCAAAAGTTTGATAAACTCAAAATATTATGTCTATTGTGTGTTCTGAATTTCGTCCAAAAACATGCTTATATCAAAAAGATCACAATAATCTAGTTTCCTAACAAAATAAAACTCTAAAGAAGGTAATTTTGTCGCGCAGAAACTCTAGGACACGGACCCCGTGCAGACCTCCGTGTCTGGGTCCGTGTACACACTGTACTATACTTCAGCCGGGATCAAGGGACACGGACCCCGTGCTCACCTCCGTGTACGGGTCCGTGTAGGCACTGTATTCGCCAACTTCAAAGGGCCCGGACCCCGTGCCTGGGTCCGTCTCCAGGTCCGTGCAGCCACTGTAAAAGCCCTTTCCAGCTTGTGAAAGACACGGACCCCGTGTGCAGGTCCGTGTACTGGTCCGTCCAGACTCGGTCAGCAACACCAATGTTTGAACGACTTTCCGTTGGCCTCCAAACGTGCTCCCATGCATCACGACCTCTTCAGGCTTACTCATGACTCCTTGTAGCGCCTCCTTGAATCTCTTTAGTCGACCCCTCGTGATTGGTCCCTCCGGCAGCTGCAAAGGATCCCATGCTTTCCTTGGGACGTCCACGTTTGCATCATGGGGGCTGGAAGGAGTGTACAGAGGATGCCTGTCTCTCCATCTGAGGCACTGCAGCAGACGATCCTGCACTCTGGAATCGCTGAGAACTCCTCTGTGGGCACACTCTGGCGAAATGCCCCTGCTGCCTGCAGATGTTGCAGCGTCCCAGAACTCCTTGACACTGCTCCGTGGTATGTCGCCCTCCGCACGAACCACAGTATGCGCCACTGTAATCTGACCCCTGACCTCTCTGTCGCGATCCACTCGAACTCGATGAACTGCTCCCAGATTTCTTAAACTGTTTGCCCTTAGCCTTCAGAAAGTCCTTCTTGCCACTACCACTAGCTCCACTGTCAAAACGAGGAGGAGGTGGTGGAAACTGTACGGTCGTAGGCTGTGGCGGTCTCTGCCCCTGAACACCGTAGGAAGATCCTCGCTGCCTGATCAAGCCAGCCTCTGCTCCCTTTGCTCGGTTCAGTGCCTATGAAAAAGTATTAGGCCGTCCCGTGTTCACCAAAGTAAAAACATCTGGGTTCAACCCGTTGATGAACTGATCGGCCATTGCCTCGTCGTTTTCGGCCACATGCGGTGCAAATCGTAGCAATGCAGAAAATTTAGCAACATACTCCTCGATGTTCCACTGTCCCTGTCTCAGATTTGCAAATTCAGCTCCCTTATCTTTTCGGTAGGAGACGGGGAAGAAACGCTGATAGAACTCATCCTTGAAGACTTTCCACGTGATGTCAATGCCTCGGTGCTCCAAGGCTCTCTTCGTCGTCAACCACCAGCTCTTGGCAACTTCCTGCATCTGATGCCCTATCAGTTTCACACGTCGCTCATCAGTATAGGCCAACGACTCGAACAACATCTCGATATCATCAAGCCAGCTCTCGCACTCTACTGCACTCTCTGTGCCCTTAAGGGTAGGCGGATGGAAAGACTGAAATCTCTTCAATAAGGTCTCCATCGGCGTAGCGGTAACATCCATCTGTGCACCAGACGTGCTACCCTGCTCTGGCTGTGGCACTCGTCTAGGCGGCATAAATCTGATTATCAAACTGATTAGTACACAATCAATATCATCTGTCTCAGCCCTCCTCTGATCATATACCTCTGATCGAGAATCGGTTCTGATTCAGGCTTGAAATGCTGTAAATCAATTCAGATAATACAACAACAGATAATAGGGAAAGCAGTAAAGCATGCTAGCATCTCAAAGCAAGGAAGATGACTCGATCTACCCCGCTCATTCTATTCTATCTCAGTCTACAGAACCTACTGCTCTGATACCACCTGTTGTGGGGACCCGGGCTCTAACTCAATTCTTTTGGGATTTAATTGGATCTTTGTTCGAAAATGTGGGTCAAAAATTTTGCTTTTAACATTAATTCAAATGTGTAATTAAAGCATAACATGTCTCGATAGAAATTAAACAACGTAATGTACATACAAGTCCGTGCGTACAAACATACACTAGTGTTCAGTGATAACTACAAACATAAGTGCTACAAGTCTAGTAGGAAACACTAGGAATCTTCCATGCCCGAGATCTCCACGCTATCAACTCTCTCGTCCTCGTCGTGACCCTGATCCTGCCCCACCTGTTGCCATGTACACATACAGACACGACAACAGCCGGATAACTCCGGTGAGAACATATCCCAGTATTAAACATGGATGCATGCAATGTAAATATCATATACAAATGCATAACATAAATCAAGTAACATGAATATAAATCTAAACATGTAGAGGAATACAAATCTGTATTCAACATTCAAATCTTGACTCGACTCTTTTCTAATCTAGGGATCCCGGTGTGAATAAGACGGTCTGTTACCTACCCAACCACTCGGGGTAACGGTACGTCTTATTCCTAGACTTCGGTCAACTCTGTATCGAGGGTCTACACATATAGCAAATCTGCTCCTATGCGACGATACACCGAAACGTCTAGTTTTGGCAAATCTGCCAATATCTCCTATCTCAGGACTCGAATATAAATCAATAAACGAAACATTACATAATCAATGTAATAACAATCTAGTATGTGATTTAGGGAAACTCGTATCAAATCTGAATCGAGTTGTGCAATCCAAAGACCACATGAATTATACCTTTCTTGTCGCACTGTCTGTCGAGATCTCGAATCAAATGTCAAACCTGTCACTTCAAATCTGAAATGGCAATATGTAGTGTAGTGACCCGTTCCAGAATCACCTACTAATCAAGAACTAAGCATGCGATTAACTTAATTAAAAACAATCAGAAATAAAGGCGGAAAACTGTCACCAAAAGATAGTTATACAACCCAATCGAAAATCCAGGACAACTCAAACTAAAATGAAATATATGGTACAACCATATCGAATCAAAAAGATACCGAAGAACTAAACCAACCAGCTACTCAACGTCCTCCTCCTCCTCCTCCTGAGCTGTCCAACCTGAGGCCTGCCCCGAGGGAATGGGGTGTCCAAGATAAACAAAACTGAGGACGTGAGCGATAAGAACGCCCAGTACAAAAGCATGAGTATACAAACCTATATGACATGCACATGCTATGATATGATACCAGGGTAGTCAAGAAACAGGAGTCACAAAGGATCTCAAAATGCTCAGTCTAGAGGCGCCATGTGGATAGTGCCGCGTGGTACTCCTCTGGGTCACTGCATCCACTACAAGAACAGACGTGGACCTAAAATGTCCCGGATCACCGAAGCCCTCCGGACCCGTCGGCCACTGTGTACTCTCGGTGTCCATGCGTCCACAAGACAGGGCTGAGCGGCCCCAAGATATAGCTTATCTCGAAAGAGATACAGCTCAACAGTAAAGGCTATCTCGAAGGAGATACGGCTCAACATGAAATGCAACATGCATCATAAAGCGTGACATAATAGCATGCATCATATGACATATATCAATGCAGCAAATAATCATGCAACACATATATGAATGTATACTCGACCAGGATATCTCGGATAGTACTTTCGTACCTCTATCACAGCAAGCCTAGCCTTACGCAACCCCGTTAAACAGGTCTAGAACAAGCCTACGCAACAAAAGCATACCCAATGAACAATACTACCATGCTCGACTAGCAAAACCAGTACTACCAAAGGTTTAGGGTTTACCTTCGTCCGTCGACAGCCCTTTGATGTCGATTGCCTCGTAACTCAGGCGTCGCTACGCTACCAATCCTGGCAGCTCTTGGCTAACGCTCGACCGACAAACTAACTCTAGAAACCTTCCAAACCTCTCAAATATGAGACACAACTCAAGAAATGACAATACAAAATGAGGAAATCCGAGCACTATTTATAGGCTATGTTCGGATCCACCGAACCCACTTCGGAACGTCCGAACTCCCACGTGTCCATCGGCTCTTGACACCTCATGATCGGATCCACCGAACCTACACTTCGGATCATCCGAACTTGCATGTAAACTGACGTGTCGATCGACTCTTGACACCTCATGATCGGATCCACCAAACCCACTTCGGATCGTCCGAACTCTTCGGTGCTACCGAACCATCTTCGGTCCGTCCGATCATGACCACGGTCAAAAATTACACATTAAACCTTCTTAATCACCATTAATCCGTTAATTACCCAATTTGGAATTCGGGCTACTACATTCTCCCCCCCTTAAAAGATTTCGTCCTCGAAATCAGGCTTAGAGGATGAACAAAACGAAATAACAACATCGTTATTACATCTCAATTGTTGTTGAAAACAACTGATATTTCGATTACAACTGAAAACACAAACATATACAAAGCATAACTCAAAAGAGCTCTGGATGCTCTGAACGCATACGACTCTCTAACTCCCAAGTGGCTTCTTCAGTGCCTCTGCGCTGCCACTGAACTAAAACAAGAGGAATGATCTTATTCCGCAACACTTTGTCTTTGCGATCGAGAATCCGCACTGGTCGTTCCACGTAAGACAAATCCGAATTTAGTTGAACTTCAGAGAGATGCAAGATGTGAGACTCATCTGCTACGTATCGTCTCAACAAAGATACGTGGAACACATCATGAATACTTGATAGGTACGGCGGCAATGCAAGTCTGTAAGCCAAATCTCCCACGCTTTCCAATATTTCAAATGGACCAATAAATCTCGGAGACAGCTTACCTTTGAGACCAAATCTCAAAATCCTGCGAAAAGGCGAAACTCGGAGAAACACTTTCTCACCTGGCTGAAAATAAAGAGGTCGACGCTTGGTGTTCGCATAACTAGCCTGTCGATCCTGAGCGGTCTTAATCCGTTTCTTGATTACTGCTACCTTATCAATAGCCTGCTGGACTAACTCCGGTCCCTCAACATGTCGTTCCCCAACTTCATCCCAAAATAATGGAGTACGACAACGTCGCCCATACAACGCCTCAAATGGTGCCATACCAATACTACGATGATAGCTGTTGTTGTACGCGAACTCAATCAAAGGCAAATGATCCTGCCAAGCGGTTCCGAAATCCATAACACAAGCTCGCAACATATCCTCAAGTGTACGGATAGTCCTCTCTGTCTGACCGTCGGTCTCTGGATGATAAGCCGTACTCAAACTTAGTGACGTACCCAATGCTGACTGGAAACTACCCCAAAATCGTGAGGTAAAACGAGGATCTCTGTCACTAACAATACTGACTGGCACTTCATGCAGACGTAAAATCTCTTGAATATACAAGCGAGCCATACGATTGAAAGTGAAATCACGGTTATATGGCAGAAAATGAGCAGACTTGGTGAGTCGATCCACTACTACCCAAATAGCATCACTGTTCCTCGAAGACAATGGCAAGTGAGTAATGAAATCCATCGTGATATGCTCCCACTTCCATTCAGGAATAGGTAAGTTCAGCAATAATCCTCCCGGTCGACGGTGCTCTGCCTTAACCTGCTGACAAACCAGACACTTGGAGACAAACTGATAAACGCTGCGTTTCATCCCTTTCCACCAAAATCGTGTCCTCAAATCTTTATACATCTTGTTGCTTCCTGGATGGACACTCAACTTGCTTCGATGAGCCTGAGACAAGATCTCTTCCCTTAAATTATCATCCTCTGGTACTACAACCCGATTAGACAAACACAGAAGACCATTAGACTGATAATGGAAATTACTATCTCCCCCAGCCAACCGAGCTAATCTCTGAGTCTTGAGATCAGACATCTGAGCATCTCGAATCCGAGCGAACAAAGCTGGCTCAGATAAAATGGTAGCAACACGAATGCTCTCCATACCTTTCCGATGTTTGAAATTAAATCCCAACGAACAACAATCCTGAATAGTACTAATCATAGCACTGGTCTGAAGTGCAGAGACTCTCACCTTGCGACTAAGAGCATCGGCTGTGAGATTCGCAGAACCTGGACGGTACTTGATCTCGCAGTCATAATCTTTAAGTAGATCCATCCAACGACGTTGTCTCATGTTCAACTCAGCCTGAGTGAACAGATACTTCAGACTCTTATGATCAGTAAAAATTTCAAACTTAACCCCGTACAAATAATGACGCTAGATCTTTAGCGCAAACACAATAGCAGCTAATTCTAGATCATGAATAGGGTACTTCTCCTCGTGAGATTTTAACTGCCTGGATGCGTAAGCGATCACATGACCATTCTGCGTCAACACACACCCTAAGCCTTGAAAAGAGGCATCGGTGTAAACACTGAAACCATCAGATCCTGACGGTAACGCCAAAACAGGTGCAGAAGTCAGAAGTCGACGAAGCTCTCTGAAACTATCTTCGCACTCAGATGACCACTCAAATGGAACATCCTTCCGAGTAAGTTGCGTCAATGGTCTAGCTACCTGAGAGAAATTCACGATGAAGCGACGATAATACCCTGCCAGACCTAGAAAACTACGGATCTCAGCCACCGTCGTCGGACGTGACCAATTCAGCACTGCCTCAATCTTGCTAGGATCCACAGAAATTCCTTCCTTGGAAATCACATGACCAAGGAATACTACACGATCAATCCAGAACTCGCACTTACTCAGCTTAGCATATAATTGCTTCTCGCGAAGAATCTGCAACACAATCCTCAAGTGCTGGATATGCTCTTCCACACTGTGAGAATAAATCAAGATATCATCGATGAAAACCACAACAAACTGATCCAGAAAATCCCGAAAGACTCGGTTCATTAGATCCATGAACACCGCTGGCGCATTCGTCAATCCGAATGGCATAACTAAAAACTCGTAATGCCCATATCGAGTACGAAATGCAGTCTTGGAAATATCATCATCTCTGACTCTCATCTGATGATAACCCGATCGCAAGTCAATCATGGAGTAAACAGAGGTACCCTGAAGCTGATCGAACAAGTCATCGATACGAGGTAATGGATACTTGTTTTTTATCGTCACACGATTCAGCTGGCGATAATCAATGCACAACCGCATCGACCCATCCTTTTTCTTGACAAACAAGACTGGAGCTCCCCAAGGTGAAACACTCGGGCGAATATAACCTTTATCAAGAAGATCCTGCAATTAATGCTTCAATTCTCTCATCTCTGACGGAGCAAGACGATAGGGGGCACGAGAAATCGGTGCAGTCCCTGGCATTAACTCAATGCCAAATTCCACCTCTGTAACTGGAGGAAAACCAGGAATCTCATCTGGAAAAACATCAGAAAATTCACAAACCACTGGAATAGCATCTATACCAACACTACCTGTGGACGAATCAATCGCATAGATGAGGTAGCCTTCCCCGCCCGCCTCTAAAGCACGACAGGCTTTCAGAGCAGATACCACTGGCATCGGAGGTCGCGCTCCCTCACCATAGAAAAACCAACTAGAGCTCTCAGTCGTACGAAACTGAACAAGCTTCTGATAACAATCCACGGTAGCTCGGTAGGTAGTCAATAGGTCTATACCTAAAATACAATCAAAATCTTCCATCTCCAGGATCATAAGATTTGCAGTCAATTCGTTACCCTCAAAATCTAAGGGACAACCCATCACTAGACGCTTTGCTAACACCGAATGACCCATCGGGGTAGAAACGGAAAGAATGACGTCTAGAGAAACATACGGTAACTTATGACGCTTAACAAATCGTGCAGAAATGAATGAATGAGATGCTCCGGTATCAATAAGAACAAAAGCAGGAATACCGCATAAACGAAAAGTACCTGCTATGACTCTCTCTGTCTCATCTGCAGCCTGATCCTGGTTCAGCGCAAAAACCTGACCTTGGGCACGAGGTCGAAGATTTGAACTACCCACTGCCTGACCCTGCCTCCTCTGCTGAACAGTCGTCTGAGATCCGGAACCAGATCCTGCTCCACCTCGCAACTGAGGACAATTCTTCTTGAGATGACCCATCTCTCCGCACTGAAAACAAGCTCCCGCGGCTGATCGGCATTGCTCCGATGGATGGTTCTTCCCACAATGCACACAAGAAACCTTCTTCTTACCAAAGCGGAAAACACCGCTAGACCGTGATCCAGATCCAGAAGAAGAAGAACCTGACTTCTTGAAAGACTAAGATCGAGGACTCAAAGTACTCGGAGGTCTAGAAGAAAGAATAGCCCTACCACGCTGGAGACTGATCTCTGCCTGGCGACACCGGTTCACTAACCCATCATAAGAAGTAGGATTATCACAGACAGTGACTCGATCAAAAATCTCCTGGTTAAGACCCTGAAGAAAATGGTCATACTTGGCCTCAGAACTGCCACTGATATGAGGAGCAAAGGGTAACAACTCGAAGAACTTCTGCTGATATTCGTCAACAGACATACTACCCTGCTTAAGGTTCAGGAGCTCAATCGTCTTTGCCTGGCGAAGGGCTGGAGGAAAATACAGCTGCATGAAAGCTGTACGGAAATCGGCCCAAGTCACCCTACCCTGGGACTGGACTATCGGCGCAGAAGTCGATCGCCACCACTTACGAGCACGGCCCTCGAGAAGAAAACTAAGGGTCTCCATCCTCTGCTCCTTGGTGCACTGGAATGCACGGAAACAACTCTCCATGCGCTCTAACCAATCCTCAGCATCATCGGGAGTCTCACCGCCGACTAAAGGCTTAGGCCCCATCTGAATAAAACGGTGCAAATCAAAACGCCTAGGACCATCCCGACGATGACGATGTTCACGATGACGCCTACGATCGTCCTGGTCACCCCAACGACCTACACTCCCCTGACTACTCTCGTCACCAAAGTGGTCAGCCATCGCTACAAGATAGAATGGGGAAAATGGTAAAATAGTCAACGAAAATCCCAAAACTGAAATCTATATCCCAAAATCGTAAGCATGCTCTGATACCATAAATGTAGCGACCCGTTCCAGAATCACCTACTAATCAAGAACTAAACATGCGATTAACTTAATTAAAAACTGTAGTGACCCGTTCCAGAATCACCTACTAAGCAAGAACTAAGCATGCAATTAGCCTAATTAACAACAATCAGAGATAATCGCGGAAACAGTCATCAAATAATAGTTATACAACCCAATCGAAGTCTAGAATAACTCAAATTAAAATATCCGGTACAACCATATCGAATCAGAACAGTACCGATAAACTTAAGCAATCGGCTACTCAACGTCCTCCTCCTGCTCCTCCTGAGCTGTCCAACCTGAGGCCTGCCCCGTGGGAATGGGGTGTCCAAGATAAACAAAACCGAGGACGTGAGCGATAAGAACGCCCAGTACAAAAGCATGAGTATACAAACCTATATGAAATGCACATGCTATGATATGATACCAGGGTAGTCAAGAAACAGGAGTAACAAAGGATCTCAAAATGCTCAGTCTAGAGGCGCCAAGTGGATAGTGCCGCGCGGTACTCCTCTGGGTCACTGCATCCACTACAAGAACAGACGTGGACCTAAAATGTCCCGGATCACCGAAGCCCTCCCGACCCGTCGGCCACTGTGTACTCTCGGTGTCCATGCGTCCACAAGACAGGGCTGAGCGGCCCCAAGATATATCTTATCTCGAAAGAGATACAGCTCAACAGTAAAGGCTATCTCGAAGGAGATACGGCTCAACATGAAATGCAACATGCAGTAATAAACGTGACATAATAGCATGCATCATATGACATATATCAATGCACCACATAATCATGCAACACATATAAGAATGTATACTCGACCAGGATATCTCGGATAGTACTTTCGTACCTCTATCACAGCAAGCCTAGCCTTACGCAACACCGCTAATCAGGTCTAGAACAAGCCTACGCATCAAAAACATACCCAATGAACAATGCTACCATGCTCGACTAGCAAAACCAGTACTACCAAAGGTTTAGGGTTTACCTTCGTCCGTCGACAGCCCTTTGATGTCGATTGCCTCGAAATTCCGGCGTCGCTACGCTACCAATCCTGGCAGCTCTTGGCTATCGCTCGACCAACAAACTAACCCTAGAACCTTCTAATCCTCTCAAAAATGAGACACACTCAAGAGTTTGCAATACAAAATGAGGAAATCCGACCACTATTTATAGGCTATGTTCGGATCCACCGAACATACTTCGGAACGTCCGAACTCCTACGTGTCCACCGACTCTTGACACCTCATGATCGGATCCACCGAACCTACACTTCGGACCTTCCGAACTTGCATGCAAACTGACGTGTCGATCAACTTTTGACACCTCATGATCGGATCCACCGAACCCACTTCGGATCATCCGAACTCTTCGGTGCTTCTGAACCATCTTCGGTCCGTCCGATCATGACCACGGTCAAAATTACACATTAAACCTTCTTAATCACCATTAATCCGTTAATTACCCAATTTAGAATTCGGGCTACTACATTCTCCCCCCCTTAAAAGATTTCGTCCTCGAAATCAAGCTTAGAGGATGAACAAAATGAAACAACAACATAATCTCAAAATACTCGGTTCATCAAATCCATGAACACCGCTGGCGCATTCGTCAATCCGAATGGCATAACTAGAAACTCGTAATGCCCATATCGAGTACGAAATGCAGTCTTGGAAATATCATCTAGACCAACACTACCTGTGTACGAATCAATCGCATGAGGTAGCCTTCCCCGCCCGACTCTAAAGCACGACAGGCTTTCAGAGCAGAAACCACTGGCATCGGAGGTCGCGCTCCCTCACCATAGAAAAACCAACTAGAGTTCTCAGTCGTACGAAAGTGAACAAGCTTCTGGTAACAATCCACAGTAGCTCGGTAGGTAGTCAATAGGTTTATACCTAGAATACAATCAGAATCTTCCATCTCCAGGATCATAAGATTCGCAGTCAACTCGTTACCCTCAAAATCTAAGGAACAACCCATCACTAGACGCTTTGCTAACACCGAATGACCCATCGGGGTAGAAACAGAAAGAATGACGTCTAGGAAAACATACGGTAACTTATGACGCTTAACAAATCGTGCAGAAATGAATGAATGAAATGCTCCGGTATCAACAAGAACAAAAGCAGGAATACCGCATAAACGAAAAGTACCTGACTCTCCCTGTCTAATCTGCAGTCTGATCCTGGTTCAGTGCAAAAACCTGACCTTGGGCACGAGGTCGAAGATTCGAACTACCCACTGCCTGACCCTGCCTCCTCTGCTGAACAGTCGCCTGAGATCCGGAACCAGATCCTGCTCCACCTCGCAACTGAGGACAATTCTTCTTGATATGCCCCATCTCTCCGCACTGAAAACAAGCTCCCGCGGCTGATCGGCACTGCTCCGATGGATGGTTCTTCCCACAATGCACACAAGCATCCTTCTTCTCACCAAAGCGGAAAACACCGCTAGACCGTGATCCAGATCCAGAAGAAGAAGAAGAACCAGATTTCTTGAAAGACTGAGATCGAGGACCCAAAGTACTCGGAGGTCTGGAAGAAAGAATAGCCCTACCACGCTGGAGACTGATCTCTACCTGGCGACACCGGTTCACTAACCCATCATACGAAGTAGGATTATCACAGACAGTGACTCGATCAAAAATCTCCTGATTAAGGCCCTGAAGGAAATTGTAGTGACCCGTTCCAGGATCACCTACTAAGCAAGAACTTAAGCATGCACTTTACTTAATAACAGTAATCAGAGATAACAGCGGAAATAGTCAACAAAATATACAATCCAATCGAAGTCTATAATAACTCAACTACAAAATACAAGTACAACCATATCGAATAGAACAATACCGAAAACTAAACCAACCAGCTACTCAACGTCCTCCTCCTGCTCCTCCTGAGCTGTCCAACCTGAGGCCTGCCCCGTGGGAATGGGGTGTCCAAGATAAACAAAACCGAGGACGTGAGCGATAAGAACGCCCAGTACAAAAGTATGAGTATACAGACCTATATGAAATGCACATGCTATGATCATGATACCGGGGTAGTCAAGAAACAGGAGTCACCAAGGAAAGGATCTCAACAATGCTCAGTCTAGAGGCGCCAAGTGGATAGTGCCGCGCGGTACACCTCTGGGTCACTGCATCCACTACAAGACGGACGTGGACCTAAAATGTCCCGGACCACCGAAGCCCTCCCGACCCGTCGGCCACTGTGTACTCTCGGTGTCCATGCGTCCACAAGACAAGATAGGGCTGAGCGGTCCCAAGATATAGCTTATCTCGAAAGAGATACAGCTCAACAGCAAAGGCTATCTCGAAGGAGAATACGGCTCAACGTGAAATGCAATGTGCAGTAATAAACGTGACATAATAGCATGCATCAAATGACATATATCAATGCACCACATAATCATGCAACACATATATGAATGTATACTCAACCAGGATATCTCGGATAGTACTTTCGTACCTCTATCACAGCAATCCTAATCCACTGGAACAACCAGACAACAGGTCTAATCCAAGCCTATTCATCAAGTGAAAACCATCACTAAAACTTAACTACCAGACTTAACTAGATCATCCTGAGATAAATACTAATAAAATTCCAAACCTTCGTCCGTCGCTAGCCCGCTGATGCCGCTAGCTCCCAACTAGAGCACAGCTCTGCTACAAGACCAGCAGCTCCCCGCTAGTGCCCAAATCTCGGAACAAGACTAGAACCTGTCAGAAACGACTGAAATGCTATGGAATTCTCTGAATTGGCGAGTCAAAATGAGGAAATCCGACCACTATTTATAGGCCATGTTCGGATCCTCCGAACACCACTTCGGAACGTCCGAACGCTACGTGTCCATTGGCTCTTGACAGCTCATGTTCGGATCCACCGAACATACACTTCGGACCGTCCGAACGTGCACGTGTCCAGCTGCTCTTGACACCTCATGATCGGATCCTCCGATCATACACTTCGGAACGTCCGAACTCCCACGTGTCGACCAACTCTTGACACCTAATGATCGGATCCACCGAACTCACTTCGGACCTTCCGAACTCTTCGGTGCTTCCGAACCATCTTCAGACCTTCCGATCATGATTAATCACCATTAGTCCGTTAATTACCCAATTCGGAATTCGGGCTACTACATTCTCCCCCCCTTAAAAGATTTCGTCCTCGAAATCAGGCTTAGAGGATGAACAAAACGAAATAACAGCATTGTTATTACATCTCAATTGTTGCTAAACACAACTGATATTTGGGTTACAACTGAAAAACATACATACATCCATAGTACAACTACAGTACTACTCAAAAGAGCTCTGGATGCTCTGAATGCATACGATTATCTAACCGGAGGAAAACCAGGAATCTCATCTGCAGCCTGATCCTGGTTCAGCGCAAAAACCTGACCTTGGGCACGAGGTCGAAGATTCGAACTACCCACTGCCTGACCTTGCCTCCTCTGCTGAACAGTCGTCTGGGATCCGGAACCAGATCCTGCTCCACCTCGCAGCTGAGGACAATTCTTCTTAATATGCCCCATCTCTCCGCACTGAAAACAAGCTCCTGCTGCTAATCGGCATTGCTCCGATGGATGGTTCTTCCCACAATGCGCACAAGCATCCTTCTTCTCACCAAAGCGAACAACACCGCTAGACCTTGATCCAGATCCAGAAGAAGAAGAACCAGATTTCTTGAAAGACTGAGGTCGAGGACTCAAAGTACTCGGAGATCTAGAAGACAGAATAGCCCTACCACGCTGGAGACTGATCTCTGCTTGACGACACCGGTTCACCAACCCATCATAGGAAGTAGGATTGTCACAGACTGTGACACGATCAAAAATCTCCTGGTTAAGCCCCTGGAGGAAATGGTCATACTTAGCCTCAGAACTGCCACTGATATGAGGAGCGAAGGGCAACAACTCGAAAAACTTCTGCTGATACTCATCAACAGACATACTACCCTGCTTCAGATTCAGGAGCTCAATCGTCTTCGCCTGGCGAAGGGCTGGAGGAAAATACAGCTGCATGAAAGCCGCACGGAAATCGGCCCAAGTCACCCTACCCTGGGACTGGATTATCGGCGCAGAAGTCGATCGCCACCACCTGCGAGCACGGCCCTCGAGAAGAAAACTAAGGGTCTCCACCTTCTGCTCATCGGTGCACTGGAATGCACGAAAACAACTCTCCATGCGCTCTATCCAATCCTCCGCATCATCGGGAGTCTCACCGCCAACTAAAGGCTTAGGCCCCATCTGCATGAAACGATGCATATCGAAACGCCTAGGACCATCCCGACGATGACGATGCTCACGATTACGATGACGCCTACTACCGTCCTGATCGCCCCAACGACCTACACTCCCCTGACTACTCTCGTCATCAAAATGGTCAGCCATTGCTACAACATAGAATGGGAAACTAGTAAAATGGTCAACGGAAATCCCAAAATAGAAAACTATATCCCAAAATCATACGCATGCTCTGATACCATAAATGTAGTGACCCGTTCCAGGATCACCTACTAAGCAAGAACTTAAGCATGCACTTTACTTAATAACAGTAATCAGAGATAACAGCGGAAATAGTCAACAAAATATACAATCCAATCGAAGTCTATAATAACTCAACTACAAAATACAAGTACAACCATATCGAATAGAACAATACCGAAAACTAAACCAACCAGCTACTCAACGTCCTCCTCCTGCTCCTCCTGAGCTGTCCAACCTGAGGCCTGCCCCGTGGGAATGGGGTGTCCAAGATAAACAAAACCGAGGACGTGAGCGATAAGAACGCCCAGTACAAAAGTATGAGTATACAGACCTATATGAAATGCACATGCTATGATCATGATACCGGGGTAGTCAAGAAACAGGAGTCACCAAGGAAAGGATCTCAACAATGCTCAGTCTAGAGGCGCCAAGTGGATAGTGCCGCGCGGTACACCTCTGGGTCACTGCATCCACTACAAGACGGACGTGGACCTAAAATGTCCCGGACCACCGAAGCCCTCCCGACCCGTCGGCCACTGTGTACTCTCGGTGTCCATGCGTCCACAAGACAAGATAGGGCTGAGCGGTCCCAAGATATAGCTTATCTCGAAAGAGATACAGCTCAACAGCAAAGGCTATCTCGAAGGAGAATACGGCTCAACGTGAAATGCAATGTGCAGTAATAAACGTGACATAATAGCATGCATCAAATGACATATATCAATGCACCACATAATCATGCAACACATATATGAATGTATACTCAACCAGGATATCTCGGATAGTACTTTCGTACCTCTATCACAGCAATCCTAATCCACTGGAACAACCAGACAACAGGTCTAATCCAAGCCTATTCATCAAGTGAAAACCATCACTAAAACTTAACTACCAGACTTAACTAGATCATCCTGAGATAAATACTAATAAAATTCCAAACCTTCGTCCGTCGCTAGCCCGCTGATGCCGCTAGCTCCCAACTAGAGCACAGCTCTGCTACAAGACCAGCAGCTCCCCGCTAGTGCCCAAATCTCGGAACAAGACTAGAACCTGTCAGAAACGACTGAAATGCTATGGAATTCTCTGAATTGGCGAGTCAAAATGAGGAAATCCGACCACTATTTATAGGCCATGTTCGGATCCTCCGAACACCACTTCGGAACGTCCGAACGCTACGTGTCCATTGGCTCTTGACAGCTCATGTTCGGATCCACCGAACATACACTTCGGACCGTCCGAACGTGCACGTGTCCAGCTGCTCTTGACACCTCATGATCGGATCCTCCGATCATACACTTCGGAACGTCCGAACTCCCACGTGTCGACCAACTCTTGACACCTAATGATCGGATCCACCGAACTCACTTCGGACCTTCCGAACTCTTCGGTGCTTCCGAACCATCTTCAGACCTTCCGATCATGATTAATCACCATTAGTCCGTTAATTACCCAATTCGGAATTCGGGCTACTACAGAAATGATCATACTTGGCCTCAGAACTGCCACTGATATGAGGAGCAAAGGGTAACAACTCGAAGAACTTCTGCTGATACTCATCAACAGACATACTACCCTGCTTAAGGTTCAGGAGCTCAATCGTCTTCGCCTGGCGAAGGGCTGGAGGAAAATACAGCTGCATGAAAGCCGCACGGAAATCGGCCCAAGTCACCCTACCCTGGGACTGGACTATCGGCGCAGAAGTCGATCGCCACCACTTGCGAGCACGGCCCTCAAGAAGAAAACTAAGGGTCTCCATCTTCTGCTCCTCGGTGCACTGGAATGCACGGAAACAACTCTCCATGCGCTCTATCCAATCCTCAGCATCATCGGGAGTCTCACCGCCGACTAAAGGCTTAGGCCCCATCTGAATGAAACGATGCAACTCAAAACGCCTAGGACCATCCCGTCGATGACGATGGTCACGATGCCGCCTACGATCATCCTGGTCACCCCAACGACCTACACTCCCCTGACTACTCTCGTCACCAAAGTGGTCAGCCATCGCTATAAGAATGAGGAAAATGGTAAAATGGTCAACGAAAATCCCAAAACAGAAATCTATATCCCAAAATCGTATGCATGCTCTGATACCATAAATGTAGTGACCCGTTCCAGAATCACCTACTAAGCAAGAACTAAGCATGCAATTAGCCTAATTAACAACAATCAGAGATAATCGCGGAAACAGTCATCAAATAATAGTTATACAACCCAATCGAAGTCTAGAATAACTCAAATTAAAATATCCGGTACAACCATATCGAATCAGAACAGTACCGATAAACTTAAGCAATCGGCTACTCAACGTCCTCCTCCTGCTCCTCCTGAGCTGTCCAACCTGAGGCCTGCCCCGTGGGAATGGGGTGTCCAAGATAAACAAAACCGAGGACGTGAGCGATAAGAACGCCCAGTACAAAAGCATGAGTATACAAACCTATATGAAATGCACATGCTATGATATGATACCAGGGTAGTCAAGAAACAGGAGTAACAAAGGATCTCAAAATGCTCAGTCTAGAGGCGCCAAGTGGATAGTGCCGCGCGGTACTCCTCTGGGTCACTGCATCCACTACAAGAACAGACGTGGACCTAAAATGTCCCGGATCACCGAAGCCCTCCCGACCCGTTGGCCACTGTGTACTCTCGGTGTCCATGCGTCCACAAGACAGGGCTGAGCGGCCCCAAGATATAGCTTATCTCGAAAGAGATACAGCTCAACAGTAAAGGCTATCTCGAAGGAGATACGACTCAACATGAAATGCAACATGCAGTAATAAACGTGACATAATAGCATGCATCATATGACATATATCATTGCACCACATAATCATGCAACACATATAAGAATGTATACTCGACCAGGATATCTCGGATAGTACTTTCGTACCTCTATCACAGCAAGCCTAGCCTTACGCAACACCGCTAATCAGGTCTAGAACAAGCCTACGCATCAAAAACATACCCAATGAACAATGCTACCATGCTCGACTAGCAAAACCAGTACTACCAAAGGTTTAGGGTTTACCTTCGTCCGTCGACAGCCCTTTGATGTCGATTGCCTCGAAATTCCGGCGTCGCTACGCTACCAATCCTGGCAGCTCTTGGCTATCGCTCGACCAACAAACTAACCCTAGAACCTTCTAATCCTCTCAAAAATGAGACACACTCAAGAGTTTGCAATACAAAATGAGGAAATCCGACCACTATTTATAGGCTATGTTCGGATCCACCGAACATACTTCGGAACGTCCGAACTCCTACGTGTCCACCGACTCTTGACACCTCATGATCGGATCCACCGAACCTACACTTCGGACCTTCCGAACTTGCATGCAAACTGACGTGTCGATCAACTTTTGACACCTCATGATCGGATCCACCGAACCCACTTCGGATCGTCCGAACTCTTCGGTGCTTCCGAACCATCTTCGGTCCGTCCGATCATGACCACGGTCAAAATTACACATTAAACCTTCTTAATCACCATTAATCCGTTAATTACCCAATTTAGAATTCGGGCTACTACAAAAACAATGTGAAATAAAGGCGGAAAACTGTCACCAAAAGATAGTTATACAACCCAATCGAAAATCCAGGACAACTCAAACTAAAATGAAATATATGGTACAACCATATCGAATCAAAAAGATACCGAAGAACTAAACCAACCAGCTACTCAACGTCCTCCTCCTCCTCCTCCTCCTCCTCCTGAGCTGTCCAACCTGAGGCCTGCCCCGAGGGAATGGGGTGTCCAAGATAAACAAAACCGAGGACGTGAGCGATAAGAACGCCAGTACAAAAGCATGAGTATACAAACCTATATGACATGCACATGCTATGATATGATACCAGGGTAGTCAAGAAACAGGAGTCACAAAGGATCTCAAAATGCTCAGTCTAGAGGCGCCATGTGGATAGTGCCGCGCGGTACTCCTCTGGGTCACTGCATCCACTACAAGAACAGACGTGGACCTAAACTGTCCCGGATCACCGAAGCCCTCCGGACCCGTCGGCCACTGTGTACTCTCGGTGTCCATGCGTCCACAAGACAGGGCTGAGCGGCCCCAAGATATAGCTTATCTCGAAAGAGATACAGCTCAACAGTAAAGGCTATCTCGAAGGAGATACGGCTCAACATGAAATGCAACATGCATCATAAAGCGTGACATAATAGCATGCATCATATGACATATATCAATGCAGCAAATAATCATGCAACACATATATGAATGTATACTCGACCAGGATATCTCGGATAGTACTTTCGTACCTCTATCACAGCAAGCCTAGCCTTACGCAACCCCGTTAAACAGGTCTAGAACAAGCCTACGCAACAAAAGCATACCCAATGAACAATACTACCATGCTCGACTAGCAAAACCAGTACTACCAAAGGTTTAGGGTTTACCTTCGTCCGTCGACAGCCCTTTGATGTCGATTGCCTCGTAACTCAGGCGTCGCTACGCTACCAATCCTGGCAGCTCTTGGCTAACGCTCGACCGACAAACTAACTCTAGAAACCTTCCAAACCTCTCAAATATGAGACACAACTCAAGAAATGACAATACAAAATGAGGAAATCCGAGCACTATTTATAGGCTATGTTCGGATCCACCGAACCCACTTCGGAACGTCCGAACTCCCACGTGTCCATCGGCTCTTGACACCTCATGATCGGATCCACCGAACCTACACTTCGGATCATCCGAACTTGCATGTAAACTGACGTGTCGATCGACTCTTGACACCTCATGATCGGATCCACCGAACCCACTTCGGATCGTCCGAACTCTTCGGTGCTACCGAACCATCTTCGGTCCGTCCGATCATGACCACGGTCAAAAATTACACATTAAACCTTCTTAATCACCATTAATCCGTTAATTACCCAATTTGGAATTCGGGCTACTACATGTAGACACAAAATATCAATCTCTAACTCAAAGCAACACATAATCCAATCAATAATACATCTCGGTACAAATTGACGGCATAACAGCGTAATTCTCGGTACCGGTCAACTCAGTCTCAACATAATACAATATCATAATCTCATCAACATCACAATATCAATGACATAATCCCTTCCAACTCTGAAAATCGACATACTCTTCAATAATACATGCTTAAAATCGAAACAATAGCATACGGTGTCTGGAAATCGATCCGGTAGCGAATATATCAAGTTCAACATATCAAGAACATAATCTAAAGCTCAAATCTGAATTTCTCCCAACATACACAATCTGAATTATGTTGAAATGTAACAAAACTTACATCCTTGAATAGCAAATGATGAGAGGAATTCAAAACCGCAGTCGTATCTGAAATCGGATGGCTAAATTCTTCAAAATCACAAGTTAAAGATCACAAGGACATGAAGCTTTCTTCTTGGCTTCTCTCGGTTCCCTCAATTCTGAATGAAAGAGAAGAAGACAACTCATATATTTTGCATGGCCAAGGACACATGTTTTATTTTTCAAGCAGCACGTAAGACCGCAGGTGCGGTAGCTCAAGAGCGCGGGTGCGCTGTGCTCACGGCGAATTTCTTTAACAGTGCAGCACCTAGACCGCGGGTGCGGTCCTTACATGACCGCGGGTGCGGTCTCACACCGCGGGTGCGGTCTTGCTAGCACCGCGGGTTCGGTGTCTGTTCGCACAATTTCACTAATTTCCTCTTAACGCACCGCGGGTGCTGTATCTCTAACACCGCGGGTGCGGTGTGGCTTCGGCCCTGCTGCTCAAAATCTCATAATTCATGCATTCTTATCTATACAAGTCTAACATCAATGCCAATTGACAATTCTCGAGCCTTACACCATTTCTGTGTGCTTCTGACACTATTTGTCATTTCAAATTCAAACTATTTGATACAAACAAATCAGTTAATAATATAAATTAAAGAAAAATACCTACCTGGTATTCGGTTCTGACTATCGATATCAAATTCTGTTGTACAATTCTGAAACATTTGACATCACCAGATACTCATTCTCATACAGTACAAATCACATATATGTCCCTCTGATCGATGCTCTGCTCTGATTATCGAAATCTAGTTCTGAATATTTTGATCACATTTCTGAATCACTGAAATTCTCGAATTCAACTCTGATTCGAATTGAACTGTATATAATCTCAACGGTTCATAATGATCTGTATCAAATACGGCTTTCGAAATATAACAATACTCAGGCAGGCACAAAACAACAATCGTATACGATAATCTGTCAATTCAGAACAAAAATAAATTTCTGACATTTCTGAAATTTCTGATCTTTTTGATATCGGTATCATTCTCAGCCACTGATCACAATTCTCAACTGTGTCAAAATCAATCGGTATACTAACTTCAGATATCACATACTCTGAATACAATCTGTTTCAATCGGATTCATATCTGACAAATTTCTGTATACAATAATCACAGTTCTCAGAGTATTCAATTCAATCTTCAGTTATTCGATTCAATCAATCAAATGCTGCAAGTATATCAAAATATCATAGATACAACAAGCATGAAATCAACAGAATATCTCTGAACATACTGAAACATGCCAAAGAGATCACACTAAATCAGATGTAACTCCTGGTCGGTACTCTTCTACTGATCTTTCAATTCATTCAGTGTCATACTGGACATTCAATATCATTTTGTACTGAATTCTATACTGAATTCTAAACAACAAACAATACCTGGTATCGATTCAATTCTGAAATCTATCTTTCTGATACAAGGCAAATCTGAAATCTTATCTGGCAACATCATCCAACTCGCACATCATTGGCAAATCTGCCAATACTAGGCTCGATTTCAGTATGTTTACTGAATACATAAGGATGTCATCTGCTCCTTTCTGTAACAATCGAGTCATAGACAATACAATTATCAAAGGAATTCTAAATCTAAATTCCTTACCGTGAAATCTCTACTCATCAGCCATATCTGGTCTGAATCTTATACTTTCCTGAAAGAAATCTATTATAGTTCTGTACTTGTTCAACATATTAATATCAATAATGCATTCAAATCAGGAAATACAAGTACCTCATATTCTAACTCGATCTCATTCTCATCTTACTGTAGTATACAATATGTCACAGAAATCTCTGAAATCAATATTTCTTTCCCAAAAGGTACAAAGATTAATACTACAGCAATACAGACCCAACAAGTACCGTATATATCAATGCAATTCAGTCAAAGATAATCATAGGAAATGCATTAGTATATATCAATATATATGCAACATAATCATAAAAGACCAATACCTGCCACTATATCATCCAGTGCCTCTTGGGTCTGTTCCTCGGTCACTGCCACCAGATGATTCTGCTCCCTGAAATCTTCGGGAACCTCTCTGTGGAAAACTCTAGTAAAGTGTCCCCGCTGTTTGCAGATATTGCAAATACCAGTCACTCCCTGGCATTGCTCTGTAAGATGTCTTCCTCCACAAGCTCTGCAATATACGCCAATATAACTCGGGCTAGAACCACTGGAGCTAGAGGAACCGCTCAGTCCGCTCGCTAACTTTTTGAATGGCTTCTTTCGAGCTTTCAGCAAATCTTGTTTTCCACTCGTGCTGCCGCGATCAAATCAGAGAGGGGATTGCTGTGTCTGGGGTTGTATCGCACACACCCTTGTTAGTTGTCTAATCAGACTCGCCTCCGCTCTCTTCGCTCTACTCAAGGCATCAGCAAAATGGTGAGGTCGCTGCATATTCATCAATGCAACTATCTCTGAATTCAATCCTCTGATGAACTGATTCGCTACAGCTTCATCATTCCCAACTACATGAGGAGCAAAACGCATTAGAGTAGAGAATTTAGCAACATATTCTTCAATATGCAGTTGACCTTGTCTCAAATTCTCAAACTCTGTTTTCTTGTCTTCTCGGTATGAAACTGAGAAAAAACTTCGATAAAATTCAGTTCTGAATATTTCCCACGAAATCACTGTACCTCTCTATTCTAACATTCTTTTACTTGTAATCCACCAACTCCTGGCGGCTTCTCGTAACTGATGAGGAACCATCTTAACTCTATGTTCATCTGTATAATCAATTAAATCGAACATTATTTCTATGTCATCAAACCAGTTCTCACAATCTTCAGACGTCTCGATACCACTCAGAATCGGCGGCTGAAATAACTGAAACTCTTTCAACTTTATTTCCATCTGAGTTTCTGATACATCTATCTGTTCAATCGAAGTACTACCCCTTTCTGTAATTCTCCGTGGAGGTATATCTGCTTATCAAAACATTAGTACCCAAATACGACAAATTTGTTCCAATATTTCTTTGATCATCTTACTGCTGATCAAGAATTAAATCTGATTCATACTCAATAATACACATTACCAATTCCAATCAGATAATTAGATAACATGTATTTTAAAGTGGTAAAACATAATCTCATGCTAGCATACACAATGTCAATCAACATTAAAATAATTCTCATGCTAGAAATCACATGCAAGGAAAGAAAACTCAATCTACCCAGCTCATTCTCTTCTATCTCAGTCTAAAGGATCTATCGCTCTGATACCACCTGTTGTGGGGACTCGGACGCTAATCATCTTCTTAATCATCTTTGGGGTTTAATTATCAATTAAGATAAACATGGTCTAAAATTTTTTCTTTTTAAAATGCGGAAGGTAATGGAATCATGCTATTATACAACCCAGTATAATAATACAAATCCTGTACAACATGCATCTAGTTCAACTAAGGTTTAACTACTACAATCAAGTAATGAAACCTATCTATATCCATGTCCGGAATCACCACTCTAATCTTGATCTCTCATCTTCTTCTTGACCCTGATCCTTCCCCACCTGTTGTCATGCACACATACAAAACAAGACAACAGCCGGATAACTCCGGTGAGATATAAATATCCCAGTATAAACAATGTATACATGCAGTTAACTGAATTAAAATAAAAGCATGCATTATATCTTATCACATGTAGCATAGTCAAACACCATGTATCAATACCAGTCTGTAAATAAAACATGAATCGTAATCTACGAAACATAAACTAATACAGATCTGTAAATCAACTCTAGTCTCAATATCTATGACTCGACTCATCTCTCATTCTAATCTAGGGATCCCGATCTACGTTAGACTTTTGGTATGCTGTATCGAGTCTCTACAATAGACGTCGATCTACATCTAAGCTCATCGATACACCGTAAGTCTAGGGTCTGAGCAGTTCTGACAAAGACTTAGACTTGGGCATGCTATATCGAATATCCACAATAGAAGTCGATCTACATCTAAGCTCATCGATATACCACAAGTCTAGGGTCTTAGAAGTTCTGTCCAAGACTTGGCGGTTCTGCCCTAGCTAGGCTGATCTGTCCTAAACTCAACTCTGGTTCTGCTATCATTCAATAGGCTAAACATATCAATCTGATAATCTGCAAATATCAATGCAATAAAATAAAGTATGTGATTTAGGGAAACTCAAGTCAAACCTAACTCGAGTTGTGCAATCCCGAATCAACATTTATTTATACCTTTGTCTTCCCGGTCTGACGAAGACGAAGTCTTGTATTCTGATCTGTCCATAGCCAGTCTGGCAATGACAATCGTATAATTACAATATCATTAAATAACTCAATTCAAAACCTGTTCTGATCAATACTCAAATCAGTATATAATCTGATCCATATCTGAACAAAGTACAATCTAATTCATATCACGATATCACGATACAATCTAAATCATTACTGAATTTGATCAATCTAAATCAACTCAAGTTTCGACAGCATAACAATACAATCTGAATAACCCGTCAATCTGAACATAACAGATATAATACCACGAGTCATAATCGGTATTAATACAATTCATAATCTCAATATCGGTACACTTAAATCAGTAATAACTCAACTCTGATATCAAATCTCAAATAAATAAACTCTGAAATTCATAACCATTGTATAACCAATCTATTCTTCAATCTAACTTCAATTATACAATGTCTACTGTAGGAAAAACACCATATCTGATTCATATTCAATTCTGACAATATCAAAATTTCAAATCATGTCTAAACGTAACAAAACTTACGTCCAGTTATAGACTGCGTCGATAGGAACTCAGTACTGAAGTCGAATTCAAATTCTGATAGTCGGATCACACGAAATCACCAATCTATTATACGAGGAAACTTGAGGGATTTTCAGAGAATTAGTTTGCTTCCTTGTTGGAATTCTCGGAGGAAGAAACAAAATATCACTATTTATATATCTTGCATGCAATGGATACGTGGCTTCTCCAGAATTCGCCAAAAACCCACTCGCGCATATGCGCGCTTCATCTCCCGCATATGCGCCAAAGATTCTGGAGGTGTCGCGCATATGCGCGCCTTTTCTCGAGCATATGCGCGAGGGCTTCTGGACCCCTCGCGCATATGCGCGTGTTTCTTCGTGCATGTGCGCCGGTTTGGCTTATAATGTAACAATGCCCGACTTTTTCATTCAAGTTCGTATAACCTCAATCATGTCAATTAATCAACGTATGATTACAGTAATTAAGTCTCGGCAATTACACTTAAAATCCTCAAATTGTACATTTATCATCCTAAAGATTGTCGTAGTCTTAGAATCGCTATTGCTTATATGAAATCCTCAAAAATTTACTCGACTATCAACCAAGAACCATTAATAATTTCTTAGAAATTCTACAAGCCTCAAAAGCATTCATAATTTTCAAGATTAACTTATAACCCATAAGGAGGACATCAACACTACTGACCTACAAATTAATATAGTCAAATCATTTTCAAACTCTCCTAAAGCCCTATATTCGAATTCTTAGACATGTCCAATTCCAAACGTACCCAACATGCATAATTCCATAATTTATTTTTTAAAATTTAAATAGACATTGAACAATTAAAATCCGAACGTAAATACATTTCATGAAAACATGTTGTTAAAATAATTCATGCTTTAAATAAAATGTGTAAATGTAAAACTTACGGACCGAAGACGTGACTTAATGAGCTTCTCGAGAGCAGTAGTAGTACAACCATTTACAAGATCATAGGCTCTGATATCAACTGTAAAGGCCCGTATTTCGTATTCATAATTTTGCGGAATTATTAAAATTTTTCTAAATAAATAAATAATTTGCCCAATTTATAAAATAAACATGTATAAATAATTTTCCCAATTTATAAAATAAACATGTAAATAATTTTAACTTTAAAATAACAGCGGAGGCAAATATTGTTTTCAAACAAACAGTTTGAAATTAATCCAACGTAAACATCAACTTAAAATAATCCAACGTATTAAAATTGAGTTTGAATAATAAAAGGTTCATAAACTAAATCATGAGGTCCTCGGGTTTACTACTGTTGTCCCAAGATCGCTCATTGGTCTCCGCCTGCAGTCTCGACCTCATCAATACCTACAACAATCAAGTCTAGTGAGTCTAAAGACTCAACATGTATATATCGTTTATAACAAGTAAATATATATAATAAAATCCCATGCAACGTAAAAATATGGTATCATAAAGCGTATGTGAAAATCGTATCATGAATAATTATAACTACGTGCATATCTGAAAATCATACGTAAAAGCTTTGCTCACTAGAGCTCTGTCATAACATATCATAATTTTCTGGTAGAGATAATGTTTCTAAGCAAGTGACCCATAACATAGCGTAAGCGCCTGATCAGACTAAACCACAGTATACTGGGCGGTAGAGATCAATCACAGCCATTGGACTGGATGTTCGTACCCATACATAATCATAAACCAGTCGTAAGTCACCGGACGGAGAGGTCCTCTGTGGGGCCCCGGGTCCGACATCTAATACCAATAATTATAAAAGTAATAACCAAACGATTTAATAAAATACATAATTCGTTGTTCACAAATCCACATAAACATTGTCACAATAATTTAAATGTTTGAACTATAAGTTTTCAACATGTCAAAATAAACTTGTGAACCAAATTTTCCCAACATCATCAAATGCTCCTAAGACCCGAGAATCCCACTCTAACTCGCATCTCCTCGCCTGGAGCTTGACTCTGGCATCCCAAGCCTCGCCTCACCTACCGTCAAGCACATGAAAACAAGAGGTACCGGACACGCCGGTGAGTATAAACCCAGTATGATACAATCAATAACATATGAGAATTAAAATTTCAAATATTTCATATGAATTCATAAAGATGCAATATAATGCAATGCATGATCAGAAGCTGTAGGCTATCAATAAATCTCAAGATCAAGTGAATCATCTGGTCATAGGGTACCCAAGGACAGAGAATCTCCCAGCAATATCCACCGACTCATCCGCTCGAGGTGGGTTGCTATGTTCTACAATCCCAAGACTATGGTGCGCCTATAGAGAGTGTTCAGGCCATAGCAGCGACCTCCGCATACACTATGCCAACTCAACTATAGCCCCATACGTCCAACAAATCAATAAATCAAGGCGACCTCCGCCATATCAAATCTGAATCAACAAGTGGCTCAATATGCAATGTCATGATGCAAATCAATATCATCATCTCGATATCATAATCAACTCATCTCAATACAACAATCATCATCAAATCACCAACAGTTCATCAAGCCAAAGAGTTTTCAATTTAAAATAAAAATGATACTTTTACCTCGTATGTTATCGACCGTAACATACCTTTCAATTATTACCAAAAGAAGATCGAAATGCGTAGGTGAGAAGTCTTGAACCTCTGGATTCTACTATAATTCAATAACTCTGATCATCTATCAAAACAGAGTAATTTCTGTTCAAAATTCATAATTAGTTCCATATCGCTTCGAATCAAGATCCATAAATTTCTTAACCTTAATATGCCATAAAAACATTCATTGAATCATTCTATCAAACACATGGCATGTGTCCTAAAGAGTTAGCTCCTTTACTTTGCCATTGTCTTCAATTCCATTTTAAATTCAAACCAACACAATCTCAACATCTCCAACATCTCAAATATCAACACAAATACCAATTCTAAACTTCATCTCATTTCCAAACTTGAATAAAATATAACATACTTACACCATCTTGAAGATCTTGGAGAGAGGATCACAAATCTAACTTCATTTCATAATTTCCTTGAACAAATCTCCCATAGATTGAAGAATAAATTAGAAAATAAAAAGGAAGAAGAGAACCCTAGCTTCCAAACCGATAGAGAGAAGAGAAGGAGAAGGAAAATGAGGAAAAATATGATACCATTCTATTTTATGCCTTCCCAAACACCAAAACACGTTTTTATTATTGTTGTTGGGCGCCATAGCGCGAGATTTGGCGCTGCCGCGCGCTCCATTCTGCCCCAAACAACAACAAAATCAGTATTGGGCGCGCCATCGCGCGAGATCTGGTGCTGGGGCGCGCCGTATTCTGTCCAAAACACCTTTTTAACTTCGGAATTTGCGAAAGTGGTAAACTACAAAGTTGTAGATCTATGTCTTTTCTTTAAACCCTCAAAATTTCAGATCATTTGGAGTTCTGAGTAAAAAGGTATGCTAAATCTCCCAACATGTGTCATTGTAGGAACGACGATACGCACGACACACTTCGGGGCGCTTTTGGCTCGTCTTCCCTAATGATTTGACCAAAACGCAAAATAACAAAGTTATAGCCTTATGTCATATCTTTCTAATGAAAGTGGCCTAACATCAATTGGATCAATATACAAAACATTATTCTAAAAACCCCAACCACTGTCACATTTTTCACACCGTTTCTGCACTTCCATTACCTATTTAGCTCAAAATCCACCTTTGATTCTTCCCATCAATTATCTATTCCATTCTATAACATTCATTACCATTTATACCATAACGTAAGGTCATAACCATCACAACTACTATCACATTTTCAAAATTCGGGCATTACAATTCCTCCCCTCTAAAAATAGATTTCGTCCTCGAAATCAATCATCTCTTTCAAGTTTATCATGTAATAATCAATACTGAAATTAAAATCGAGAGTAGAAGCGTACTTCATTTGAATAACTCTGGATATTTTTGTCTCATTTTATCTTCTAATTCCCAAGTTGCCTCCTCGACACCATGTCTGTTCCACTGTACTTTAATCAACGGTATCAATTTATTTCTAAGTTGCTTATATTTTCTGTCTAGAATTTGAATCGGTCTCTCAATGTAGCTCAAAGTCTGATCTAACTCAACCTCATCGGGTGGAAGTACATGAGAAGTATCTGGATGATATTTCCTCAACATGGACACATGAAAAACATCATGAACACCTGATAATGCAGGAGGAAGAGCTAATCTGTAAGCCAAATCACCAACACGTTCCAAAATCTCATACGGACCTATGAATCTTGGTGATAATTTACCCTTCTTTCCAAATCTAACTGTACCACGGAAAGGAGATATTTTCAGAAAAACTCTGTCACCCTTCTCAAAAATCAATGGTCGTCTCCTGATGTTCGCATACTTAGCCTGCCTATCCTGAGCAGCTCGCATACGACTCTGAATCAATTTCACCTTCTCTGTCATATCTCTTATCATATCAGGTCCTACAATTGGTGCTTCAGATAAATCGTCCCAATACAGAGGAGATCTACATTTCCTGCCATATAATGCTTCAAATGGTGACATTCCAATGCTCACTTGATAACTGTTGTTATAAGAAAACTCTACAAGTGGTAACGAATCCTGCCAACCAATACCAAAATCCATCACTACAGCTCTCAGCATATCCTCTAATGTCTGAATAGTACGTTCTGACTGTCCGTCTGTCTGAGGATGATATGTTGTACTCAAATGCAAACGAGTACCAAGGGCCTCTTGTAAACTCTGCCAAAAATGAGAAGAAAATCTAGGATCACGATCTGATACAATGGACTTAGGAACACCATGCAATCTCAAAACTTCTCTTATGTACAATCTGGCCATCTGATCATGCCTATATGTCATCTGATAAGGAATGAAACACGAAGACTTAGTTAATCTGTCAACGATAACCCAAATTGAATCACAACCTCTCGACGACCTCGGCAATTTCGTGACAAAGTCCATGGTAATATGGTCCCACTTCCATTCTGGAACCCTAAGGCTATGCAAAAGACCTCCCGGTCGCTTCCGTTCTGCTTTCACTTGTTGACAATTCAAACAATGAGATACAAATTCTGCTATGTCAGATTTCATTCTTTTCCACCAGAATTGTTTCTTCAAATCATTGTACATCTTTTTACTTCCAGGGTGTACACTGAATTTACTGCAATGAGCATCACGCAAAATATGCATCCTCAACTCTGAAATATTAGGAACTACAATACGATCATTCACAAACAAAATACCCTCATTATTGACCTGAAATTCTGATTGATGTCCTGATCTGACGAGTTCAACTGATTTCTGAATACTTTGATCTAATCTTTAGGCCTCTTTAATTTTAACAAACAACTCGGGTTCTGCCTGAATCATAAATACTCTTACAGGTTGAGTATTTTCCACAAAATCCAAACCAGAAAGACAACACTCTTCTACTAGATCAGATACACTGCTAGTGATCAAAGACATATTACATACTTTTCTGCTCAAAGCATCGGCTGCTGCATTAGACTTTCCTGGATAATATTTTATTTCGCAATCATAGTCTTTCAACAAATCTAACCAACGTCTCTGTCTCATGTTCAACTCTGCTTGTGAAAAGAGGTATTTCAAACTCTTATGATCAGTGAATATCTCAAATGTTTCCCCATACAAGTAGTGTCGCCAAATCTTTAGCGCAAAAACCACTGCTGCTAGTTCCAAATCATGCACTGGGTATCTAGACTCATGTGGCTTCAACTGTCTAGAAGCATAGGCAACCACACGGCCATGCTGCATTAATACACAACCCAGTCCTTGATGTGAAGCATCAGTGTGCACTTTAAATCCTCCTACACCTGATGGAATAGTCAAAACTGGAGCACTGGTCAATCTCTTCTTAAGTTCAACAAAACTATTCTCACATGCCGATGACCAAATAAATGGTGCATTCTTTTGTGTCAGCTGGGTAATTGGCCTCGCAATCTGTGAGAATCCTTCAATAAATCTGCGATAATATCCTGCCAAACCCATAAAACTACGCGCCTCAGGAACTGATGTCAGTCTAGACCAATTCATGACTGCCTCAACTTTACTCGGATCAACTGATATACCTGCACTTGAAATCACATGTCCAAGGAAAACAACTCTATCCAACCAAAACTCGCATTTCGATAATTTAGCATACAACTTTTCAGTTCTCAAAATTTGCAAAACAACTCTCAAGTGTTCGGCATGCTCAGATTCAAATTTTGAATAAATAAGAATATCATCAATGAATATCACCACAAATTGATCTATATACCTTTGAAACACCCGGTTCATCAAATCCATAAATACCGCAGGTGCATTGGTCAACCCAAAAGGCATTACCAAAAATTCAAAATGCCCATACCTGGTACGAAAAGCAGTTTTAGGCACATCTGTCTCACTAACTCTTAACTGATGATATCCGGATCTTAAATCAATTTTAGAATATACTGAAGAACCCTGCAACTGGTCAAAGAGATCATCAATCCTTGGCAAAGGATACTTATTCTTTACTGTGGCTTTATTCAACTGTCTATAATCGACACAAAGCCTCATAGATCCGTCTTTCTTCTTCACAAATAAAACCGGAGCACCCCAAGGTGAAACACTGGGTCTAATATATCCTTTAGCCAATAGATCCTCAAGTTGTTTCTTTAATTCTTTTAGTTCAATTGGTGCCATCCTATAAGGAGCTCTAGAAATAGGCTGTGTACCTGGCATCAACTCAATGTTGAACTCAACCTCTCGAACTGGAGGAAATCCTGGAATTTCTTCTGGAAATACATCTGAAAATTCACTAACAATTGGAATATCTTCCAATGTAGGTACTGACCTTGAAATATCAATCGCATAAACCAAGAAACATTCGGCTCCTTTCTGCAACAAACGAGTCATGGACAACACAGATATCAAAGGAATCTTAGCTCGAGAACCCTTACCATAGAATGTCCAGTGATCTGTCATATCAGGCCTAAACTTAACAACCTTCTGAAAACAATCTACAGTAGCCTTGTATCTTGTCAACATGTCAATGCCAACTATGCAGTCAAAATCAGACGTCTCCAATACAATACAATCAAGTTCAATTACATTATCCTCATAACGAAATTCACAACCATTTATCATTTCAGCTGACCTCATCACTTTGCCCAGTGGAGTAGAAATAGATAATGTAGATGATAATGGCATAGAATGCAATGAATTAAACGAGACAAAGTGCTCAGCTATGAAAGTATGTGATGCACCAGTATCCATCAAAACATAAGCAGGATAATCTGAGAGAAAACAATTACCTGCAATAACATTATCGGGAGCATTATGTGCCTCATCCTCAGTGAGTGCAAAAACTCGAGCCTGCTGTCTTGGTGGCTGTCCTACCCTGTGGCTACCACTCTGTTTATTCTGATCTGTCCTGTTTGATTGCTGATAAGAATGAACTGTAGGGGTCTGACGATTCTGGTGAGGTATCTGTCTCGATGATCCCCCACTCTGAGATATTTCACTGCCACGGTTAGGACACACTCGAGCATAGTGTCCCACCTGGTTACACAAGTGGCAAGCTCCCGAGATTCCTCTACACTGATCGGTATAATGTCTACCACCACACTGACCACAAGTCGGACCTGAATAACCAGTGCTCTGAACTGAACCAGACTGTCTCGATCCACTAGAACTCGAAAAATTACTGCCATGCCTCTTAAATTGCTTGCCTCTAGCCCGAAACTGCTCTCTTATGCTGCCACTGTTACTACCAGTATTGCCCTGTCTGAATTGCTGTCGAAACTATGGCTGTTGGGGTCGTTGAGAATACTGAGGACCTCTCTGTCTAATGATACCGGTTTCAGCTCCCTTGGCTCGATCAAGAGCCTCAGCAAAAGTGTTAGGCCTTCCAGTATTAACCAAGGTAAATATATCTAGGTTAAGACCATTTATGAAGTGATCGGCCTTAGCTTCTTCATCGGATGCTACATGAGGAGCAAATCTCAGTAAATTCGAGAACTTAGCAACATAGTCCTCAATATTCAGATTTCCCTGCTTTAAATTTGCAAACTCGGCTCCCCTATCTTTCCTGTAAGAGGTAGGAAAGAAACGCTGATAAAATTCAGATTTAAAAATATCACAGGTAACAATAGTACCTCGACCCTCTAAAGCTTTCTTGGTCATGATCCACCAACTCTTAGCAACATCTATTAACTGATGAACAACTAATTTGATTCTACGATCATCTGGATACTCAAGAGATTCAAATAACTGATCCATATTCTCCAACCAGTTCTCACACTCTAATGCATTCTCGGTACCCTTCAACATCGGTGGGTGCAAAGACTGAAATCTGGCTACCAGTGTCTCCATCGGAGTCGGAGTTATATCCATCTGAGTATGAGTAGCACTGCCCTGATCTTGTGCCACTGGTACGTCCTGTCTAGGTCTACCACGACCTCTACCACGAGTAGCCATGTCTGATATACAATAGATCAAACACAGATAAAATCACAATATCATAATCATCTCAATCTCGTATCCATCATCTCTGGCTCTCGAGACTCAAAATCTCAAAAATATCGAATAAAGATCAACAATATAATATCTCAATTAAAATCATGTATTTCACATTATGGCACAATGAAAATGCTAGCAAATATATCACATGATCAAGCAATTCGAATTGACTCGATCTACCATGTTCCCCAAATATCTTATGCTCTGATACCAACTAATGTGGGGCCCCGGGTCCGACATCTAATACCAATAATTATAAAAGTAATAACCAAACGATTTAATAAAATACATAATTCGTTGTTCACAAATCCACATAAACATTGTCACAATAATTTAAATGTTTGAACTATAAGTTTTCAACATGTCAAAATAAACTTGTGAACCAAATTTTCCCAACATCATCAAATGCTCCTAAGACCCGAGAATCCCACTCTAACTCGCATCTCCTCGCCTGGAGCTTGACTCTGGCATCCCAAGCCTCGCCTCACCTACCGTCAAGCACATGAAAACAAGAGGTACCGGACACGCCGGTGAGTATAAACCCAGTATGATACAATCAATAACATATGAGAATTAAAATTTCAAATATTTCATATGAATTCATAAAGATGCAATATAATGCAATGCATGATCAGAAGCTGTAGGCTAGCAATAAATCTCAAGATCAAGTGAATCATCTGGTCATAGGGTACCCAAGGACAGAGAATCTCCCAGCAATATCCACCGACTCATCCGCTCGAGGTGGGTTGCTATGTTCTACAATCCCAAGACTATGGTGAGCCTATAGAGAGTGTTCAGGCCATAGCAGCGACCTCCGCATACACTATGCCAACTCAACTATAGCCCCATACGTCCAACAAATCAATAAATCAAGGCGACCTCCGCCATATCAAATCTGAATCAACAAGTGGCTCAATATGCAATGTCATGATGCAAATCAATATCATCATCTCGATATCATAATCAACTCATCTCAATACAACAATCATCATCAAATCACCAACAGTTCATCAAGCCAAAGAGTTTTCAATTTAAAATAAAAATGATACTTTTACCTCGTATGTTATCGACCGTAACATACCTTTCAATTATTACCAAAAGAAGATCGAAATGCGTAGGTGAGAAGTCTTGAACCTCTGGATTCTACTATAATTCAATAACTCTGATCATCTATCAAAACAGAGTAATTTCTGTTCAAAATTCATAATTAGTTCCATATCGCTTCGAATCAAGATCCATAAATTTCTTAACCTTAATATGCCATAAAAACATTCATTGAATCATTCTATCAAACACATGGCATGTGTCCTAAAGAGTTAGCTCCTTTACTTTGCCATTGTCTTCAATTCCATTTTAAATTCAAACCAACACAATCTCAACATCTCCAACATCTCAAATATCAACACAAATACCAATTCTAAACTTCATCTCATTTCCAAACTTGAATAAAATATAACATACTTACACCATCTTGAAGATCTTGGAGAGAGGATCACAAATCTAACTTCATTTCATAATTTCCTTGAACAAATCTCCCATAGATTGAAGAATAAATTAGAAAATAAAAAGGAAGAAGAGAACCCTAGCTTCCAAACCGATAGAGAGAAGAGAAGGAGAAGGAAAATGAGGAAAAATATGATACCATTCTATTTTATGCCTTCCCAAACACCAAAACACGTTTTTATTATTGTTGTTGGGCGCCATAGCGCGAGATTTGGTGCTGCCGCGCGCTCCATTCTGCCCCAAACAACAACAAAATCAGTATTGGGCGCGCCATCGCGCGAGATCTGGTGCTGGGGCGCGCCGTATTCTGTCCAAAACACCTTTTTAACTTCGGAATTTGCGAAAGTGGTAAACTACAAAGTTGTAGATCTATGTCTTTTCTTTAACCCCTCAAAATTTCAGATCATTTGGAGTTCTGAGTAAAAAGTTATGCTAAATCTCCCAACATGTGTCATTGTAGGAACGACGATACGCACGACACACTTCGGGGCGCTTTTGGCTCGTCTTCCCTAATGATTTGACCAAAACGCAAAATAACAAAGTTATAGCCTTATGTCATATCTTTCTAATGAAAGTGGCCTAACATCAATTGGATCAATATACAAAACATTATTCTAAAAACCCCAACCACTGTCACATTTTTCACACCGTTTCTGCACTTCCATTACCTATTTAGCTCAAAATCCACCTTTGATTCTTCCCATCAATTATCTATTCCATTCTATAACATTCATTACCATTTATACCATAACTTAAGGTCATAACCATCACAACTACTATCACATTTTCAAAATTCGGGCATTACATCCTCGGTTGCGCCTACCGACTTCCAAACCCTTAAGCGTAAGGTGGCCACAAGACATATAGCATATATCTCCAAAATAAACATTTTATATTTTTATGCACGTAATATAATTATAACCTTATTTTTACCGGATGAGTTGGATCGTTCTCAGGCTCGCTGCGACTTAATTCTAATATGTGACACATGCAAATAAATTTTAACTTGACAAAAACTTAACAACTAAACCAAAAAACGAAACGATTAGGACCAACAACTTGATTTTTAATCATGGCTTCGTACCAACCCGAACCAACATTAAACCGACGTTTAACCATGATTAAAAATACCCCAAACATACTGAAAAACATGCATAAGAATTGCCAAAACACGAAAATAGGTGAAAGGAATCCAAAAACATAAAACACTCTTTCGAGAGTCATTTTGGCACCTTTCACCGTAAATTCTCGTATGACCTCTAAACTCGACCAAATCACGAACGGCCAAAAACATAACCTTCCTAACTCATTGGGGTACTGTCCAGTCCAGGGCCATTGGCTAAAAGCCAACCACGAACTCAAACCACACCAAAAACCGTGACCCAAGTTACTGTCAAAAAAACAGAAAATACAGCAGCGGCTATGTTGCTTATTTGGGTTGAAACTCTGAACAATTTTGACTCTTGGCTTGAACCATCGACCCTAGACTCTTACCAACATCCTAAGGCATGGATTGGACCATGGCTAAGGGCTAAAATCCAACCACACACCGAGACAACACCTAGGACAATGCACAGCTCAAACCAAGAGTACCCAGAAATTCTGTGCTGTAGTATTCGTATGAATTTGTTGTCTTATTTCGTTCCAGTGGCTATATGATCAACCATGGCACGATATAGACATGAGTGAGTGTTGTATGAACTATGGATATAGGTTAGAAGCCAGCCACAATCCATCCAAACCTCACAAACTGAAAGTTACTCACACAGAAACATGATGAAACCGAAATGTGCTTGTGATGTTTTGGTGAAATTTTGATAGATCCGTGATCCAATCCTTGAAGGGATGATTTGGTCACGTCCTTGAAATGTTAATATAGAGTTCTAACCATGGCTATAGTCCCTAGGACAGCCAAGATTCGAACACCACCATTAAACACCAAATGACAGAAAACGTGCATAAAATCTGTAGCTTGTGGAAATAGTTGTTGTCATGCTTTTGTTTGAAACGTTTGGACTCAAACAAATGAATCACTAACACCCTAACATACTCTAAATCATGTCTAGCAACAGCCGTGGGTGCCTGAAAAACGAGCCAAACTCCTGAACCACAAAGCAAGCCAGAAACCGTGAGACACAAAGAGGAAATAAAATTCTGTGTTGCTGTCCAAATTTCGTGATGCTGCATGAATCTTGATTATATATTGGTTTAAAAATATCTATAGGACTTGATTGAAGAGTCAAGAAAAAATATATACATGCTTGGAATTTGTTTTGAAGAAAACAAATCAAAACGACAATACGACGCGACGGAACGGAGTTGGTTTCTTTTCTTGTTTTCTGCTGCTACTTTCACGATTTTTAAGCTGCTGTTTTCTACTACTTTCGAAGGTGAGATTGTAGGAGACGTAAAGGATGAATTTGAATGATATAGGAGATGTTAAAGGTGCTATAATATGCATTTAGTTTGAGAGTTACAAGTCAAGAATTTGAATGTGTTTGAATTGTTTTCTCATTTCCTTTGCTATAACTTTTCTTATTCTTTTATTTCACAATTTCAGTAGCCTTTCTTCTGATATTTTCGTGTATATGGGATGAAGAAATGCTATGTAATTGAGGTGATGGTTACAAGGGTGTTAAAGATACCTGTAATGCCCGAGATTCTTGTTAATATATCTGAATGGATTATATTGTATAAGTAAGAAATGCAAGAACAGAAGGAGAGAAACGTTGTGGCGAAACTTGAATTTATTGCCAAAGTAAGACCGCACCCGCGGTGCCAGGCATGATCGCACCCGCGGTGCATGGACAGAAAATGGAACAATTTTCCAGTAGCCACACTGCACCCGCGGTGTAGCTACAGTAGGGTGACCGCACCTGCGGTACGAACAAGACCGCACCCGCGGTCGTCGAATTTTAGAAAATGAAAGTGCTGCCGAAGCATGAGCGCACCCGCGCTCCTGGAACCACCGCACCCGCGTTCATGTGTGTTGCATGAAAAATAAGCCACGTTTTCTGGTGTTGCATGCAGTATATATATAAGCATGACACGTTAATTTCCTCAGAAATTCAGATAAGGGTCGAGGCTTTGAGAGAAAAATCCTTACGCCTTTTAGACTTGCGATTGTGAAAGATCCGTCCGTTAGAATTTTAATCCGAACGCAGTATCGTGTTCCTCTTGCTACGGGCTACACAAGGACGTAAGTTTTATTACGTTTTGAGATGATTTGAAAATATGATGTTGTCAGAATTGAATACAAATCAGATATGGTGTTTATGCTACTGTAGATATTATATAATCGAAGTTAGACTAAAGAATAGACTGATTATGCAATTGTTATGATTTTTGAAAGATATTGACTGAGATTCGATATCAGATTTGTGTTATCGTTGAGATTATGAGTTATATCAGTATTGATTATGAGTTCTGGTATTATGTATGTGATGTTGGAACTGACGGGGTTATCAAGACTGTATTGTTATGTCGTCGAAACATCAGTTGATTTAGATTGACCAGGTTTAGTAATTATTTCGATTGTATTGTGATATCGATGATATGAATTGAAATGTATCTTATTTAGATATTGGTCAGATTATGTACTGAATTGAGTATTGATCAGAACAGATTGTGTATTGAGTTATTCACTGATACAGCGTATTCGATATTGTCATATCAGATTTGATATGGACAGATTTGAATACAGGTCATCGTCTTCGTCAGACAGGGACGACAAAGGTATAATTCATGTGATATTCGGGAAGATACAACTCAAATAAGATCCCATTTGAGTTTCCCAACAAAATCACATACTAGAATTATTGTTGTTTATTTTATGATATGATTATGATGTGTTTATAGATGATATATTCATATCTTTTGAAATGAGCATGCTTTGCTTATAGATTGTTATTCATTGCATTTAAGATAGAGAGTCTTGACAGAACAGTCAAACTTCTAGACGTTCGGTGATATCACAGCTTAGGGGAAGATCACCTCTCCTATTGTAGATGTGGATACAGATCAGACCGAAGTCTAGGAATAAGACGTACAGTCACCCCTAATGGTAGGGTAGGTGACAGATCGCGACGTCTTATTCACACCGAGATCCCTAGAGTTATAGTTGAGTCGAGTCTGGACATGATTTGACTAGAACTGCATGCGTTTATGGATGTGGTTTCATAGACTATGAAACCCATTTTTATTGCTTTCAGTCATGATAGCATGTTTTTATGATTTGATTTGAGTTGCATTCTTATTTTGATTTAAATTTTATAGATTATGAAATCTATTGCTTTTAGTTTTATTCATGATAGAATGTTTCATGATTTACTTTGTGTATATGCATGTTTACCATGTTTTATACTGGGATTTATTCTCACCGGAGTATCCGGCTGTTGTCTTGTTTTGTATGTGTGCATGACAAGAGGTGGGGCAGGATCGGGGTCAAGAAGACGAGTTAGAGTGGTGATTCCGGACTTATTGTAGACTTGGTTTAATACTTGAAATTTAGTAGTTAAACTTTAGATTAGTTTGAGTGAGTAATGTACATTATTGTACTTTTATACTGGAATGTATTTTTATACAGATATGTATATTATTTAGATGCCATTACCTTCCGCACTTGTATTTTAAAAAGAAAAATTTTTAGACCCTGTTTTATCTTAACTGATAATTAAATCCCAAAGATGATTAAGAAAAAGATCAGCGTCCGGGTCCCCACAATACCATAATATGCATTAAGGTGGGAGGTTACAAGTGAAAGCTTTGAATATTATTTGAATGATTTCTTCCAAGTTGCCGTTGCATGTCCATCAAATTCTTGCAACACAATCAAGCTCATTTCATAGTCTAATAGGTTGAGGGAAATTATATGAATTATAGTATTTGAATTTACCAATAACTTATTGAATTAAAGGTGAGTAATGATATTCATTTTAAAGGCCATTGAGATGACTAGAATGAATTTACTACTCTTTTGAATTATCTTAACCAAATTTATTACTCATTTGCATAGTATATTATTATTTAAACCTTATATTTTAAATTCTTAAGATTCTAAATACTCATTATACATATTAGTGAATTAACACCTTAATCTAGATTAAACTCTTGAATGACTTTGCATGGATTCAACTTTAAGTATTTAAATACTATGTTTAATTTCTTGAATATATTATACCTAGATTAATTCATCCTCAATTGTTTACACATTTTAATTTAAGCTTTAATTAAATATTGCCTAAGAGAATTTATTTAACAACTTAGTTCTAATGTAAATAAATCTTAAAACATTATATTTCTTTAAATTAAATTATTCATTGACTTAATTAAATTTAGGAATATTTTTCTTATTATTAATCTTATTTCTAATTTCCAAACTCCGGTCCGTCCTCGCGTATTTAACTGAAAAGATAAAACTAAACTTTTGCATTTAAAATAAATAGTTATGACTTGTCAAATATCAAAATGAATTAGACTCTTCATATATATATATATATATATATATAAATCATTTTTAAATTTAAATAGTAATAATTATGTATATATATATATATATATAAAAATCATTTTTAAATTTAAATAGTAATAATTATGCATGGCTTATACGTAGTCTAATTTTCGGGTCGTTAAACCGCAGCCCTTACACGAAAAAAAAAAAACAGAACGAGAGCTGCAAGAGACACAAGAAAAACCGATTTTTCCTTTCCACTCATGCATGGATCGAGAGTTACACGAACACACAAGCATATATATCTTGTATGATGCAGGAAGAAAGATACAAAAGCGTGCCTTAAGAATTTTGATGATCCAAAACGAGGAGAGTGAGGCTTCTTTTGCAAGAACAAGAGACCACCGAAGTTATCCTCAATGCAAGGTGCTGAAAACCGAGAGAATGAGCAGTTGGGGGAGGGTTTCGGCTGATGAGCTTTTAGGTTTAGGTTAATGAGGGGTTAGGTGTTATTTAAATAGATAAAAACCAACTAATGGGCCTAATTTTGATAATTAAAAGTTTAAAAAGAGTATTAAGCCCAATAAGCTTAAAGTTAAGCCCATTAAATCCAAACACACTCCCGAAAAATATTTCGTGTCGAAAAGATTTTGAAAATATTAGCCGAACACTTAAAAAGTCCCCCGATTCGATAAGATTATCGTACCGATAAAAATTAAAATGATGCGGGTAAAAATACCCAAAACTCTCATGTAACGCCCCAGACTTGAAGACTGTCCTCACTGTACCAAAACGGGTCTTTCCAGCGTGCTTATGTCCTCACTCACATGCACCCTAGGAAACTTCTCAGGAGGTCACCCATCCCAAAATTGTCCCAAGTCAAGCACGCTTCACTTCGGAGTTCTTATGTGATGAGCTACCGAAAAGAAGATGCACCTTCGTGATATGAGTAGTACAAATCAAATCTTTTAAGCCCTCTTCAACTGTACAGTCCATTACATTGAACAGTCTCGGAATCCCTCTCATTCCCGTGTGGGTCGGTTCATTCATGTTCCCTCCACCTAGAAACCTGCCAGGAGCCGCTCATTGTCCGTGCAACTGATGACACCGGCGATCACCCCCGCCCTCTTCGGCCCCGGGCCTCACATGCCCACCAGCTTCCGCTTGGTTCGTCCCCGAACCACACTGTACTAAGAGAGGTCGGCTCTGATACCACTTGTAACACTTCAGACTTGACGACTGTCCTCACTGTACCAAGACGGGTCTTTCCAGCATGCTTATGTCCTCACTCACACGCACCCTAGGAAACTTCTCAGGAGGTCACCCATCCCAAAATTGCCCCAAGTTAAGCACGCTTAACTTTGGAGTTCTTATGTGATGAGCTACCGAAAAGAAGATGCACCTTCGTGATATGAGTAGTACAAATCAAATCTTTTAAGCCCTCTTCAACTGTACAGTCCATTACATTGAACAGTCTCGGAATCCCTCTCATTCCCGTGTGGGTCGGTTAATTCATGTTCCCTCCACCTAGAAACCTACCAGGAGCCGCTCATTGTCCGTGCAACTGATGGCACCAGCGATCACCTCCGCCCTCTTCGGCCCCGGGCCTCACATCTCATTTCCGAAAAATACACTTAAAAACACTTTAAATAAATTTATAAAATAGATCATGTATAATGCATGAACTTTTAAAAAATCTTAATGTATGAACTTTTAAAATTTCATGAAACAAATCCTATCATGCATGAATTATGCCTAAAATGCATAAAAATAATTAAACACAAATTAATGAAATAAACATGCATTTAATGCTTTAAAAACAATTAAATAAAATACCAAAGAAGTTTAATAACTTGCATGCATACCAACTTTTTAAATTATATTTACTAACATGCTAAATTACCACTTCTTAAATAAGTATTTATTAACTTATATCAATACTCCATCTCAGTCCGGCCTCGCTTATTTAACTGAACATATAACAATTAAACTACTGCGAAAAATAAATAAATTTAAAGAAAAGAATTTAAATACTCATGCAATAAAAATCATTTTAATTTAAATACTAAAATTATGCATGGCTTCTACGTAGTCTGATTTACGGGTTCTACATTTCCTTTGGATTTTTAAATGATAGTTGGTTGTTTTACTTTTAAATGGTGTAAAATTATTATATATAAATCGTTTAAGGGTTCGGCCGAATCATGAGAGTTAGGAAAAAAATTTCTTGCACGTTTTAAGAAAACGAATAGCAGACGTTTCACATGCTGAGTCAATAGACTCATTATATGTGAATAATGCAGGTGAGGATTTTACTGTTGAGACAAGAGGGTTGGATGACTGAACTGGCTCGGCTGATGGTGCACTAACCTGAGGGCCTTTGTTAGTTTTTTCCGCACAGTTATGCTTTTTCATTATTTTAAAGATTTTGATGACTTTTGAAAGTGAGAATGGTTTTTGAGTGGATTTATGATGTTTATTCTAATTTTGAAAAATACTAGTTTTAGATTTGGTTTGACGTTTATAATTTTATGAATTTTACTGTAATTATAAATTTTGAGTAAAATAAATGCAACATGCAACATATATATATATATATATATATAGATATATATATATATATTTATATATATATATATATATAAAGTTTCTCAAAGTAGGTGTGAGTAAAAAAATAAACACACTAGTAAGACAAGTTTTTGTAAACTGAAGATAGTCGTTGAATCTGAAGCTTATCACATAAAACTCTGAAATTTAAGCGTTCTTGACTTGAACAATTATGAAATTAGTGATCTTGATCGGTTGCTCCTGAAAAACTACTTAAGATAGTCGTCAAATCTGAAAATACACACGCTGAAAAACCAATTTTGACATAGTGAAATAACTGTTGAAACTGAGCATTATAGTTTCAGTAACTAAACTTTACATTATTTTTGAAGTTAGACACTTCTATATAACATTAATAATAAAATTTATTATTTCTTATTGATACTACAAAAAAATAAGTATATTATATTTAACAAAAATAATATATATATATTATATTTAACACTCCACATAAATTATGTGTCATAGACAAAGGCATATCAACTCATAGTTAAATATCTTTGTGCGTGTATAATTAAACCTACCGAAACGACCAGAACATGAATTCAAAATATGCTAGAAACGACAAATAAAAAGTAATGACTCCACATAAATGATTCAAACAATCACAGCCGAAAACACAGATATATGACGCGACTTTCGTGAATAGGAATTAGTAAACCTGACAGATAAATTAGAGGTTAGAAAGCAAATGTTGGGGATGAAAACGAATTCCACCGAATCAAAAGCTGCAAAAATCAAAAGGCAGCATCCAAAATATAGAATCCGACACAGGTTTTTATCATCGAAACATATCCCAACTCTTTTGCTGCAAATCCATTTACATAGCTTCCAATTTCATGATTGCAGTCTCGATCGTGACTACATTCTTCTCGAAGGATGCCCATTGCTCACATGTTAAGCTTGCTCCTGCAAACCCGGAAGATCAATAGGTTTCTTCATTAGAGAACTAACACCACATCAAGAAGAAACATAGACAGAAGACACATTTCGAGCAACTAATAATATGTTGCATATTTCAGATGAATCTTTGCTGAGTTTGAGTAAAATGTTGATCGTGTTCTTCCTGATTTCCTTGCAATTCAAAAGTCTTACCCGAGCAGTAAAATTAACAGAGCAGATTATGTCCAAGCAAATTACCGAGTTCAACCTTATTGATATTGTCCAAGCAAACATCCAACCTATTTGCTTTTACCGTAGAAGAATGTCAAAATTTATCATTTCAGCAGCCCCTCACAGGCCTTGCAGTTCTAGTTCTTTGTATTAGAGTAGATGCCCTGTAAGCCAATTGTTCGCTAGAGAATTTATTGACTCAGTTGTAATAAACAATCTTTATTTTAATATAATGCATTATTTCATGGTTTGTTATTTCTTTATCTGTATACCCATGTGATCAACATAGATAAAGAACTTGATTATACTTTAATACAAATAAATCGTAATTCGATGTTGAAACTCATTTCTAAACACTGTATAATCTAAATTCGTTCTTAGTCGATTCAGCCGCCTAAAACATGGATAAAGGTCGCTTGAACTCGAGACTAGTATCTGTGATGATGTGTACCGCGTTTCTTGGTAAGGGCATAGATATATCCAAACACGCAGATGGGTAGTCATACGATGATCATAACGAACTGTCCTCCCTAGGACTTTCCAAGTGGTTATCATTCATCGAGAGGATAAGTCAATGGTTGTGATTGTACACCATTAGTTCTTACGACCGGAGACAACACTGAGGCTCTATATGCTAAGATTGTGCTTTGACTCGTTTACCGACTCCAGGAGGGTCATCAGGTGGCGAGATTGGGTACAGTTGCGACACATGTAGGAGCCAGTGCATTGTAATCGGGAATTCACCGCTCAGCTACGGGTGTGGATATCCTGTGTGATCTGATGAAATAATAGTGCATGAAATATCTGGCCAGAGTATGAGATGTAATTAGGGAAGGAGTTTTCCAATTGTACATGCAATGCCACAATTTATTCTCAAAGATGTCACACAATTATCGAATTCTTATGCAAGCCTCGATGAACCAATGGTTGCAGATTCGATCGGGATATATGAGATGAAGAGATTTTATTGTACGTGATTCATAACCGACTGGTTCTTGCAGACAGTATCAGTGATACCCAGGGAATTATGGGGCGATGTTACTAGACGCTCTTACCATGATTCGATGGGTTTGATCAGAGATATGATTTCTGACATTCTCATGATCAATTGTTGATACATAGAATGGGACAAATTAGGGTAAGCCCGAATAAGAGATCATGTCCTAAATCACAAAGAGTTATGAACCCGGCTAGCTATATCCCTGAACCATTGAAGGTCACAAAAGTACTGGATTATTTTGTCCACGTTAAGATAATAAATTCAAATAGTTGAATTTATATAAAACATTGAGATAATAAATTCAAGGAGTTGAATTTATAGAAAACATTGAAAAATAAATTTAAGGAGTTGAATTTATGACTATTAAAATTTGGAGGTGATAAATTCAAACAAAGAGTTGAATTTATAATTAAAATAATAAATTCAAATGCTGAATTTAAAAAAGATTTGAATTAAATATAATGGGTGTATGTATTATGGGCTTGTAGGAGTACAAGACCTACATACAAATTATTAAGGTTCTTAATTAGACTTTAAAGGGATTAATTAATTAATTAAACTAGTTGGACTAGAATAATTAATTGATTAAGCTCATTAAGTATTTAATTTAATTGATGGGCCCTAAGCTTATATATATGTATTAGGTTTATGGAAAAACACAATTAACCCATGCAATTTTCGAAACCCTAGCATCCAAGCCAATGGATTTTCGAAAAAACACCTCCTCTCATTCTCCTTGTTTTCGGCCATCATCTCAACGTAAAATCCTTCTATACTTTCTAGGCAAGTTGGAAGAGGAACGAGTAATCCAATTGTGGACCGAATTAAGAGATTGAAGAAAGAAGATTTGAAGAAAGTTCGTATGGATATACGACAAGAGCTACGTGGAGCAAATGAAAATTGTTCACTAAAGGTATATACTAAACATCCTATAAATGTTTGTTTATTAAAACCATACGAATATCCAAACAATATCTTGAATGTCAAGATTATAAAAATTTTGCTTCGTTTGAGCACGAGAAAATACGATTCACAACACTTTGCATTTAGCTCTACAACAAAACTTTCCGATCAATAAATGAATAGAAGATTATGTATGTTGAAAATCGTCATTAGCTTTATGTAGGGTTTGGATAGAATTTAACTCAAACAGCTACACACGAAATCTTAATGAGACAACTGCATTTTCAAATAAACCCATGTACCGCAGACCAGAATTGACTGCTTGGTTGCTTGATCTGACTCTGGACCATGAGGAGAACGAAGGCAAGAGTAGAGAAACAAAAGAATGGGGATTAATAAAACCCGCTAAGGAGTACTTAGTGACCCGGATCTTCTATGATCCAATCATGGTCTCAAAAAAGCAAAACAAAAAAAAAATCTTTAGAAACTAATAAATTGCATAAAATCATTAAATTAATCAAACTTCAGATTGTTGAGTGCTGGTTTTTGGAAACACGTTTTTTCCCATTCCCCACGCTTTCTTTAATTGTTACTTTTCTAGTATAAATAGGCTTTGTGACTAATCTCTTGTATGTATGAGATTTAGAATCTTCAATACAGAAAATTGCTTTCTCCATATATTTTGACATGGTATTAGAGTAAGGAGATTCAGATCCGAGCTCTCGATCTTTTGGATCGTGAATTTTTTGTATCATACTTGATCAACCAATTTTATCTTCGAGGATTTCTTAGCTCGCGACTTCGATTCCAGATTCACTACAAATTTGAAGCTCAACAATGGTGAATGGACCTAATTTCAATGATCCTATGTTCATTCATCTCTCAGATACTCCAGGTATGAATTTCGTCACTAATCAGTTCGTAGGAACTGAAAAATTATGGCATTTGGAGCAGAGCTATGTTGATAGCGTTGCAAGCTAAGAATAAGATCGGATTTATCAATGGCACTTATAAGAAACCTAAAGCTGGTAGTGCAACAATATTGCAATGGGAGATATGTAATGCTCTTGTCTTGTCGTGGATATTGAATACTGTTTCTAGAGAAATTTTTGTTGGAATTGTGTATGCGACTGAAGGCAATCTGAAGGAACAATTTGATAAGGTCAATGGTTCTCGCATTTTTGCCATGCATTGGGATATAGGACGATTGATCCAAGGATAAAGCACTATTTCTGCATATTATTGCAAGCTTAAACAACTTTGGGATGAGTTTGCTTCCTTAGTTATTTTGCCATCATGTGAGTGTGCTGCAGCTAAAAGATACGTCGACCATGATCAACAACATCGATTGCTCCAATTTTTGAAGGGGTTGAACGAAAGTTATGCTTCTATACGGAGTCAGATTATGATGATGTCGCCTCTACCTATAGTAGGGCAACCTTTCTCAATTTTTTCTCAAGAGGAATCTCATCATTCATTATCTGCTATTGAGCATCCACCAACTGTGTTTTATTCAAATCAGATTAGGCCGGATGACCAACGAAAGGATATCATGAAATGTGAGTATTGTAATTGGAATGGACACTCAAAAGAGAATTGCTATAAGATTGTTGGTTATCTGTCTTGGCATCGTCTCTTCCGAGGACAGAATAAAGGTGGTGGTAATAAACGCTTTGGGCGAGATTATTGTAGAGGACATAAGAATGTTGTTGATGTGCATTTGGTTGAGAATGTTGAAGCTCAACCTTTGCACACTTCTGGTCATATTCCTAACACGGTTCCTAATACCGCTCCTGTGTTTACTTCGGCACAGTATACAGAAATCCTGAAGCTTTTGGGCAATAGCAACCTTCAAACAAGTGCTGAACCCGTGGTGAATATGGCAGGTAATTTGCATACATTTCATGTTTCCAAGCCACCTTCTAATTGGATTGTTGATACTGGTGCTAATAAACACATGGTTGGGGATTTGAGTTTGCGTAAAATCCTATGCCCATGTTAGATTCCAATAGTTCAATGAAGTTGCCTAATGGTCGTATTAACCTCATTAGTCGCTAGGTTCAGTGGCTTTATCTTCTTCAGTTACTCTTCATAATGTTCTCCATAATCTAGATTTTAAATTCAAGCTATTGTCAAAAATCTAAATTTACCAAATCTCATAATTGTTTTGTCACATTCTACCCTCATTTTTACCAAATCTCATGATTTTTCTCATGGCACGTGGATGTATCTTATGCACTCAAAATTAGATGTACTTCGCATTCTCAAGGCATTCTTTGCTCTTGTTCAAACTCAATTTTCAAGCAAGCTCCAAATTATTAGGACATATAACGACTTGGAACGCAAACATAGGCATATTCTTGATATTGCTCGTGCATTGCGTTTGCAATCTTCTCTCCCTATTCACTATTGGGGAGACTGTGTGTTGACTGCAACATATCTTATTAACAAATCTCCTAGTTTCATTTTGCACAATAAAACTTCTTATGAATTTGTTATGGGCCCAATGCGTGACTTCTAAATTAGCAAGCCCAACGCTGAAGTGACAAACAAGCTTCGGCCCAATATTGTAAACGTGTACGTCAGGAAGGGGAGGGGAAAGACACGTGAGAAAAATATATAAAACGAAGATGGAGGTTAGCTAGAGTGGGCATTCAGTTATTATACAGTGAGTGAGTCACTAACAATCTGTTAGTGTGAGAGATTGGTTGTAACAGAGTTTGTTATTTCCAGTTAAGTAATATATTATATTTTCTGTAAACAAATCGGAATCCATTCCGAAGGCTCATAACAATTGGTCCGACTTGCCGGAGCCGATAGGGCTGCAGAATACATGGCCAGCACACGTTCAGAAGCAAAGATGGAGAGCATGGAAAAAGCGTTGATGGGAGTGCAAGACAACATGGCGCAAGTGCACGACAGACTGGATAAAATCGACAAGGCTGTGGAGGGATTACTAAGCCTGAGGGAGATGATGGAACATATGATTAAGACACAAGGGGGCGGCTATGAGCAATGAAGGTGGAGACCAGCAAGGGGCAGGAGGCAAGATGCAAGGGAGAGATGAGAGTGTGGCGCGCCAGTAGGGGGACGGGAAAAAGTTGTTGAGGAAGTGAGGACAGCATTAAAAAAATTGAATTACCTGGGTTTGAAGGAGAGGACCCCTTGGGATGGTTGGGAAGAATGGAGTAGTATTTCAAAGTCCATGAAACACCAGTGGATTGTAAGCTCAAATTGGCTTACATTTGTATGCATGGTACCACGGTACATTGGTTCCAATGGATGAAGGTAAGGATCCCAAACATGGATTGGGATAGATTCGCGGAGGAGCTGATCAAACGCTAGAGTGGATATGATGACAATCATTTCGAACTCATGGCGTCACTGAACCAAGGCCAACAGTCGATTGACGCTTACATCGAGCGCTTCGAGATGTTGGTTCCACAGCTGGGTGATATCCGGGAGGATCAATGCTTGGGCTACTTCATGAGTGGGTTGCGGGAGGAGATACGGCGGAGGATGATTGTACATGCTCCCCGAACAGTGGATCGCGCGATGATGTTAACTAGGGGGCTGGAGAAGGAATTATATGGGACGGCAGTGGATAGGGGAATAAATAAAGTAGGATCGGGCCTCGGGTATTCACAAAAATCGGTAACTAATATGGGCTGTGCCAATCAAACCCCAGTGCATGATATGGACCGTAACAAAAATTTTCCACAGCCCAATATTAGCATGGGGACAATGAGCCCAGGCGAGCAACGGATGCGAAATCCACTCACACAGCAATCTTACGGCAGTGGATCTCGGGGCTCTTCAGGAGGAAGTGGTGGAAGAGATCACGGTGGAGAGGCGATGAGGATATCAAATCAAAAAAATCAAGATGGCAGGGTTGTATCTCATCAAGAGTTCTTGCAATGAGGGCAAAAGGGATTTTGCTTTAAGTGTGGAGAACCTTACCACCCGATGCACCGATGTGCCAACAAGAGTTTGAGAGTGACGATTCTAGCGGAGAAGGAAGGAGAAGACGCCGAGTGGGAACATGTCGAGTTAGAGGGAAAAAAAATGAGGCGACGCGAGAAACGGGGTAAGTAGGGGAACCCAACGTTGAATACAACACTTTGGAGTTACCACTGTATTTTGTTAATGGCATAAACCATCCACAAACATTGAAAATGAGGGCGAAAGTGGTGGGGCGAGAGGTGGTAGCTATGGTAGACAGTGGCGCAAGCCACAACTTCGTCTCAAAAAAATTGATTGCGGAGTTGGGGCTCGTATGTGACGAGAGCGTGTTTTTTGGGGTGTGTCTGGAGGATGGCTGTCGGGTGTCATGTCAAGTGGTGTGCAGAGAGTTGGAGGTCGACATGGGACAGTGTCGAATTCAGATTGAAGGGTATTTGTTCGAATTCGGGGGGATTGATCTTATTTTGGGGGTTGATTGGCTTCGCACATTAGGTGATGTCCTGCTGAATTGGAATAAGATGGAGATGCGGTTTAGCTGGGGTGATCAAACGGTGGTCTTAAAGGGGGATCCATCCCTCAGCAGGTCAATAGTCTTATTCAAAGGGATCTCCAAGGTGAGTGAGGTGGAGTTCTGCGGAGCAATATTGATCAAGTGGAGTGGAGAAAAAAAGGGTGGGACAGACAAGGACGGAGCTGAGGAAGTAATGAGCAACATCATTGCCAAATACGAGGGGGTATTCCAAGAACCTAGTGAATTACCCCCTTGAAGACGACAAGATCATGCCATATCTATAAAGGAGGGTTGCGGGCCGGTATCGGTAAGACCTTATCGATATGCACATCATCAGAAGGATGATATTGAAAGGATGGTGAGAGAGATGCTCACATCAGGAGTGATACAAGTCAGCAACGGTCCCTACTCAAGCCCGATTATACTAGTTAAAAAAAAGGATGGGAGTTGGCGATTTTGCATTGACTACCGAGCATTGAATGACATTATTGTTGCTGAAAAATATCCAATTCCGGTGGTGGTGGAGTTATTTGATGAACTACATGGAGCGACATTTTTTACCAAGCTGGACCTCAAATCTGGGTACCACAAGATTCGAGTTCAAGCCACTGGCGTACATAAAACAGCTTTCAGGACACATGAAGGCCACTACGAGTTTTTAGTCATGCCCTTTGGACTAAAAAATGCTCCGGCCACATTCCAAGCAACCTTGAACGAGGTATTTTGCCCTTGCGAAAATTCGTATTAGTTTTCTTTGACGATGTTTTGATTTACAGTAAGAATTGGGAGGAACATGTGGAAGTAGTGTTGAAGTTGTTGCATCAACACCAGCTGGTTCTGAACAAAAAAAAAAATGCAAGTTCGGGTTGAGGCAGGTTGAGTATTTAGGGCATATAATCACGGCTCAGGGGGTAGAAGTGGATCCCAATAAGGTTGAGAGTGTGGTACAGTGGCCGCAACCGCAGAACACAAAGAATTGAGGGGTTTTTTGGGATTAATGGGATATTATCGGAAATTCATTAAAGACTACGATAGGGTTGCGAGACCGCTCACTGAGCAGATGAAGAAGAATAATTTCGGGTAGAATGAGAAAGCCGAAGAAACAGCTGCAACGAGCTGTGGTGACTGTCCCAGTACTGAGGATGCCCGATTTTTCTAAAGAATTTGTGATAGAATGCGACGCATCAGGGATGGGAGTAGGGGCAATGCTGGCTCAGGAGGGCAAGACTATTGTTTTTTATAGTAAGGCTTTGGCAAATCGAGCGTTATCAAAGTCAACCTACGAAAGAGAGTTGATGGCACTGGTCTTGGTGGTCCAACATTGGCGTCAATGTCTACGGGGACGTAAGTTCCTAGTGGTGACTAATCACAAACCCTTGAGGAACTTGCTGCAGCAACGTATAACCACGCCGGACCAACAATATTGGTTGGCTAAATTACTAAGACATGAGTTTGAAATAAAGCATAGAGCTGGGGCGGACAATGGAGCAGCAGATGCCTTAACAAGGAGAAAGGACATTGGAGTATTGACTGCAATAACCAAAGCAGAATGGATGGGAGTATGAGAGATTCGAGAAGCAGTGGGAAATGACCCAACTTGTAAAAAGATCATAGAGAGGATGAGCACGGCCCAAGACAGGAACAAGCACTACTCCTTGGTTAATGGATGTTTACTCTTTAAAGGAAGGTTAGTTATGCCACGGACATCACAGTGGGTTACCACGCTACTGATGGAATTCCACGCCACTCCTATTGGGGGACATCCGGGAGCCTTTAGAATGTATAAAAGGATTGCAAACAACTTCTTTTGGCCAGGGTCCAAGAAGGATGTCTACAAGTTTGTGTCCGAATGCAAAGTATGCCAAAAATAAAAGTATGAAGTTGCTACCCCGGCAGGGCTGCTGCAACCCTTGACAATTCCAGAACCAATTTGGGAAGATTTGGCTATAGATTTTATTACGGGACTGTCGAAATCAAAGGGGTTTGAAGTGATCCTAGTGGTGATTGACGGGCTATCTAAGTATGGGCACTTTCTACTTCTTAAGCACCTGTACACTGCCTACTCCGTGGAAGAAATTTTTGCACGCAACGTGATCAAATTGCATGGGGTTCCAAAGACCATTGTCAGTGATAGGGATGCACTGTTCATGAGTTTATTTTGGTCAGAGCTGTTAAGACTACAAGGGACTCACCTCAAAATGAGCACGGCCTACCATCCGAAAACAGATGGGCAAAGTGAAGCATTGAATAAATGTGTCGAGACATACCTACGTCGTTTGTGCTCCGAACAACCCAAGGCCTGGTCACAGTGGGTGCATTGGGCAGAGTATTGGTACAATACCTCCTATCAGACTGCTGCCGGAATGACCCCATTCAAAGTGGTGTATGGACGAAGACCCCCAACTCTAATTAAATTTCTTCCTGGGGAAACCAAGGTATCAGCAGTCTCACAATCCTTGGTGGATAGGGATTAGCTTCTGAGACAGCTTAAATATAATACTAGAACGAGCTCGACAGCGGATGACCAAGTACGCTAACAAAAACTGTCGAGAGGTCCATTATCAAGAAGGCGATGTGGTATACCTAAAGTTACGACCACATTGCCAAAACTCTATTAGTACAAGCGTATCCAGAAGTTGGCAGCTAGGTATTACGGACCTTATTGAGTATTGAAGAAAGTGGGACAGGTGGCATATCGTCTTAAACTACCAGAGGGGTCCAAGATGACACATGTCTAAAAAGAGCAATGGGTCGAGACCCGAATGAAGTTAAATTGCAAAGACAAGTGGACACCGACTTGTTTCTCACCTTTGAACCCGAAGGAGTTTTGGATGAAAGGAATAAGCACAAAAAGGGGAACTCATGCCAACAGATACTGGTGCGATGAAAAGGAAGAACAGATGAGGAAGCAACGTGGGAAGACAAGGAAGATTTCACAGCACAATTTCCGGAATTTCGCCTTGAGGACAAGGCGATTCTTGAAGAGGCCAGTCATGTTATGGGCCCAATGCGCTTCTAAATTAGCAAGCCCAACAGTTGAAGAGATAAACAAGCTTCGGCCCAAGATTGTAAAGGTGTACGTTAGGAAGGGGAGGGAAAAGACACGTGAGAAAAATGTATAAAACGAAGAGGGGGGTTAGCTAGAGTGGGCATTCAGTTATTATACAGTGAGTAAGTCACTAACAATCTGTTAGTGTGAGAGATTGGTTGTAACAGAGTTTTTTATTTCCAGTTACATAATATATTATATTTTATGTAAACAAATCGTAATCCATTCCGGAGGATCATAACAGAATTGCTCATGGGTACTCCAGCCTCATATACTCATTTGCCTGTGTTTCGTTGTTTGTGCTATGTTGCTTCAGTGCCAATGGGACATAAGTTCTGTCCCGAGCCACTCCTTATTTAATTTATATAATCAACTCATATGTTAATTAAATTCTACACTCCTCTAAAACATATTTATGTGAATTTGTGCATGTTAGTAGTCATCACTACTAGCACAATCTTTAATTAATAAATTCTCAATTCACTAAATAAATGATTTCGAACTCATTATAACCTCGATCGACGTTCCGAGAGCGCCGATGTATCAAGGATATAAGTCTTGTTAATATAATAAAAAAACCGAAAATTTCGACCGAAATCAAAATTTTCACTTACCATATTGGGCGACTGCCAGTTTAGTGAACTCCTTCACAAAACAGGCACTTCCACTCTCCTTCCTTAATTAGCAATCAAGCTAACTTCTATTTCTTCATCTTATGAAATTAGCTTATAAACTCTTTTATAAGCATCACGTTTTATCTTCATCAAACTATAGTCGCCAAATTTCAACCCCTTGAACTTTGACTTTCTCAACGAGAACACAGAATACGATACTTGTTTGACCTCAATAGTTAAGGGATACAGCTAACCGTGGGTTCACATCTCCATGTGATTCAAAATAACATTTATTCTTATTCGGGCTTACCCTAGTTAGCCTCATTCTTTACATCAACACCTTGATCAAGAATGTTAGAACTCATTTCTGATTGCACCCATCAGATCATGGTAAGTTCATCTAGTAGCATCGCCCCATGATCCCCTAGGTATCACTGATAGTGCCTGGAAGAACATTTAGACATGGTTAGCGTACAGTATGCTCCCTTCAGCACATATATCCCGATCGAATCTACAACCATTGATATATCGCGAGTTGCATATGAATTTGATAGCGATGCGATTTATCTTTGGGTATTAACAGTGTCACGGTATGTGCAACTAGGAAAATGCATTTCTCTGAAGCACATTTCTTGCTCTAGCCAGAGACTTGTTCCAATATTAACTCATCAGATCACATATGATATCTTTACTTGTAGGCCAACGGAGAATCTCCGATTACAATGTATGTGCTCCTACGTATTTCGAAACTACATCAACATCGCCACCTGATAACCCTCAATGGAGTCAGTAAACGGATCAAAGTGTATGCTAGTACCTATAGCCTCTACATTGTCTCGGGTCAAAGGACTAATGGTGTACAACCATAAATGCGAACTATTCCAATCGACAAGTGAAAACCACTTGGATAGTCCGAGGGAGGCTTTTTCAGTGCATCATCATATGATCACTCATCTGTGTAAATGAACATCTCCATGCCCTTGCCAATGAAACATGGCATTTACATCACAGATGCTAGTCTACACTCTGAAGCTCGAGTGACCTTTACCCTTGTTTTAGGAGACTGATTTGACTAGGAACTTGTTTAGAGCACACTTCCTAATGAGTTCCGTGATCTTACGTTGCGACACAGACCTCATGGTACCTATTGTATATTCAAGGACTTTATCTATGCAGCATCATCGGTATACAGATAAATTATAATGTCATAATCGGATGAAATTGTAAAATATTATTAAAATAAAGATTGTTTTACATTAGAGTCAATAAAAGCCCGAGCCACAAGTTGGCTTGTTGGGCACTTACTCTTACACTCAGTATATTGTGATTCGGATTGGGCTAGTTTTCCGATGACTAGACGAGCTCTAACTAGTTACTGTATCAAAGTTGGAAACTCCTTGATATCATGGCAGGCCAAGAAACAGAGCACAATCTCAAGGTCCTCAGCAGAATCTGAGTACAGAGCTATGGCAAACACTACCTGTGAGATTGTTTGGATTCTTGGTATTTACAAAGACATGGGAGCAAACATAATGACACCAGTAGTATTGCAATGTGACAATGAGGCAGCGATGCATATAGCTGCAAATCCCATGTATCATGAACGAATCAAACACATAGAAATCGATTGTCACTTAGTTCGTGAAAAGATCAAGAACAGAGTTATTTCAGATAGCTATGTTCCAACGAACCAGCAGTTGGCAGATGCCTTTACCAAAGGTTTGAACAAAAACCAGCATGCGTATCTCATTTCCAAGCTTGGTGATCGAAATCTACACAAGGCTTGAGGGGGAGTGTTGAGTTCTGGTTTTTGGAAACCGTTTTTTTCCCTCTCCCACACTTTCTTTTATTGTTGACTTTTCTAGTATAAATAGGCTTTGTGACTATTCTCTTGTATTTGTGAGATTTAGAATCTTCCATACAGAAAATTGCTTTCTCCATATATTTTGACACAGATGGTAGGAGGAAAGCATACTAAACCTTGTAGGCGTAAATATAACTTCAAATGATGATTAATCCATCAAAGAAGCATGCTTGATAAGATTATTTAAGACATCCTCGCATGAAGATCACAAAAAAAATGGTAAATTCAAGAGTAAATAAACTCGCTAATAAGTTATGGATCACTTGAAGTTCTCTTTGAAGAAAAGTCATCATGGAGGTATCTCCAATATCTAACAAAATAAAAATCTTTACAAACTAATAAATTGCATAAAAGCATTAAATTTATCAAAAATCAGATGGTAAGAGGAAAGCATACTAAGCCTTGTAGGCTTAAATATAACTTCAAATGATGATTCACGCATCAAAGAAGCATGCTTGATAAGATTATTGAAGACATCCTTGCATGTATGTGGATCACAAAAAGGACATGGAAAATTCAAGAGTAAATAACCTCGTGAATAAGTTATGGATCACTTAAAGTTCCCTTTGAAGAAAAGTGATCACAGAGGTATCTCCAGTATTTAACCAGCTCTTTATCACATGGTCTCACACGTTCCCACTTCCCCGTACAGAATATTGCATATGCATCAGCTGCGTATCTGAACAGTTAGAAAACACAGTATTACATTGCATTTTTGGCAAAGAAGATCATATAATTTATGTCCATCACTAAATTAAATCGAACTTACTTGCCCACGCCCGTGAGATCAGTTACATGAGTCCAGCTCTCTTCCAGATATTCCCTTGACAATCGCTGAATTGCCACAGACCTCTTCCTTTGTAAGCCTAAAGTTCTTATAACATTTTCGATGTCCCCTGCTGGAATCTCTGTAGCTCTCTTGGCATTTGGACAGAGATTGAAAAAATCCGATAGAATTTTCTTAAGCTAAAACACAGTTCACTGTAATCAGTGCGATCATGATAAAATAATCCACAAACATGATTAATTCGGTCAGAAATTAAGAAAAATGTAACTCACAGTTGATTGCCGCATAATCTATAGCTTCATTTAAAGAAAAATTATTCAATATGACAATATTTTTTATGTAGGAATTATCACCATGAATCTCAGTTTGGTTCAGCGTAAATTGTTAGAAAATGGACCTGAATTAACAGTCTTTCTGTATGGCATATGGACAAATATTCACAATCTCAACTTCCTACTTGTCATGTGTATTGAAACTAAGTTGGTTTTGGTGCACCATCTCATCTTATATATGATCTCGCAGTCTAACAGTAAGTTAGAACACAAATATAATCACCATATCGTTCTATATTGCACCATGAATGCTCCTGGTACAAAAAACGCCAGATATGGGTGCGTGTGTTTTTCCAGTAAACTTAACATTGGTAAAACATTACAGCTCAAATGAATTTATCAAGGTAGCTAAAATGATGATAAGAGATAACATAAGAACTAACCTGCAGGCCACCACTCTTGTTCAAAAGCATGCATATGACCAAAACCCTCCAAGGATCAGAGGCATGATCATGTTGGATAAGTTTTTCTTTCAGCGGTGGAGGCTTCCAAGTGATATCTTGAGTTATTCTTCTATATGCCTCATCTCTCTTCTCCGCTTTAGTAAGAGAAGGGCTTGATTTCTTTCTTTTTGGCTTTTGACCTTTGGTTTTCACCTTGCCCAAATGCACACCCTCTTGCACGGAGCTGGAGAAATAGGGAGAAACTTTTCTTAGAGAGACATATTCCTTCTTTTGTCCCTGTTTAATCAAATCAGCCTTAGCTTCCTTCACAAAATAAGGAGAAACTACTCGACCCTTGTCCCAAATACCCTTTCCGCCATTACTTAACTTCACTTTACTCTCAGCACCCCAATTACCCTTGTTAACATTCTTTCCGCTCGTATTACACTGCAAAGCACAAGATTTGGTCCCACCAGTATAAGCCAACTGTGAAAAGTAATCATCCAACCAAGCCTCATGCATTGCCTTGTCCACAGCACTTGCACGGTGTTCGACACTGAACGAATCCAGAAACCCAGGCTCCAGCTCCACTCTATTCCTATGTCCAACGCTAGTATATTCTTTAGCACTAGTATCTTCAACTTTTCTCTTCATCTTTACCTTAGTCTTAATACAAACTGGAAACCCATTTCCCGATTCTTGTGTGCAAAAATAAGGCGAAACAACAATTTCTGATTCTTTCGTCATTGGATTTTCTCGATTTTTCCTCATCCTTTTCTTCTTCTTATTCTCAAGTAAGCTGGGGTCAGGGCCATCAGTACAAATTTCAGAAAAATGAGTATTATCTTCATCCATTCTCTTCTTTTCTCGCTTAGATTTAACACAAACTGGAAACCCACTTCCCGGATCTTCTTCCTTCAGACATTTCGAGGAAAAATCATGGGAAACGACAACATCTGATTTCTCCTTCATCAGGGGCTCTCTCATTTTCCTCTTCTTCTTCTCGAATAAACAAGATCCAGCATCATCGGTATAAGAATCAGAAAAATGGGTATTGTTACTCGTCTTTTCTGGCTTAGTTTGAACACGAACTCCAGAATCTTCCTTCTTCGGGCATTTCCGGGAAAAATAAGGGGAAACAACAACAATCTGTGATTTCTCCTCCGTTGTATGCTCTCCATTTTTCCTTGGGTCAGGGTGATCAGTATAGATTTCATCAGTACAGATTTCAGAGAAATGGGTGGTTTTTTCTCTATTTTTCTTCTCGGATAAACAAGGACTGAGTCTGAGAGCATCAGAAAAATGGGTATTTTCTATTTCTGTTCTCTTATTTGTCTTCTTCTTCTCAGACGAACAATGTTCGGTACCACCAACTTCACCATTGCTCTTCAGCAAATCATAAACAATAGTGATGTTGGATTCATCCATCGCCTTCTTCTAATCTTTAAAACGAACTTCTGCTTCAAAACCACGGCTAAGGATTGGCTTCCAAAGCCTTCTACGGCGGCAATTAATAAAATATCCCGCTTAAGACGAGAAGAAAATGAAAGCAAAACAAGGGTTTTTTTTAAAATTATTATAAATTAATAAAATAATTGTAAAAATGTGGTAAATCGTGAAGATTTGTAAAACTACAAGAATAGGTCTCATGTGAGACTATCTCATGGATTTTAATTTTTGAGACGGGTCAACTCTACTCATATTCACAATATAAACTAATACTCCTAGTATAAAAAGTAATACCTTTTCATGGATGACCTAAATAAGAGATCTGTCTCACAAATACGACCCGTGAAGCCGTCTCACACAAGTTTTTGACAAACTATAATCCGGGACAGTGTCCCGGATTCATATTTTTTATTTTTATTTTTAAAAAAAAAGGAAAAGAAAGTGGAGGCATGGATTTTTTTAAAAAAAAAATAAAAAGGAGATCGTCGACAATTTGTGCAAAAGCGACGGTTTAACAACTGTCGCTATTTGCGACAGTTTAAGCAAAAACCGTCGCTAAGGTAAATCCGTGAAATTCTGTCACGGATTCTAAAAAGTCGTGTCACTCCGTGTGTTTTCTTCTTTATGTAGAAATACGGGTATTCTTTCTATCATCGTCGAAAATAATTGTTCCTCATATTCATTCCCGCAACTTATTTCTTTCATTCGATTTATATGTGCAAAATCCATCTTTTCTACTTCGATCATATATTAATTTTATTTGTTGATTTTAACGTCCATTTCATTTGAACAGATACGAAGATGTAATGTTTAATTTCGTTGATAAAATTATAATTATATATTAAGAAATAACTTTTTTGTGTAATTATTTTTATAATACTTATCATTTATTTCATATATTTGCATCGTCCGTTGATATTATTACAAGTTCCGTATAATTACGTCTGAGAAGATAATTTAATTAATTTTTTTAATATTTTTTTTGTATTATTTATATTATATTAATGTAATTATAATTTTGTTAACTAATATTATATGATTAAGTATAATTTAGTTAAATAATATATTTTTAATATTAATCGCAATATTAAAAAATAGTTTGATATAATATTATATCTACAATAATTACAATAATTTTATTTAATTTACGTGATATAATATTTCACAATAATTACAATAATTACAATAGTTATATTTAATTTACGTGATATAATATTATATCTGCAACAATTACAATAATTAAAATAATTATAATATTAATTGTATTATTGCAATTAGAATATGTATATAAATTACTGTAATGCCCGGAATTTGCTACGTTAATAATCTGAAATGATTTGTTAATTAATGGAGGTGATTATGAAAGGATTAATCGGGACACGGTTTGAATTCAGCATGAAAAGATGTGTGTGCGATGATGAGCTCTCGCGCATATGCGCGACCCAGCCGGGCGTATATGCGCGAAATGTCCAGAGAACCTCGCGCATATGCGCAACATGAATCCGCGCATATGCGCGAGGGTACCTGTGGGGACCCGGACGCTAATCATGTTCTTAATCATCATTGGGACTAAATCAATTATAACAAACAGGGTCTAAATTTTTTTTTTTAAAATGCGGAAGGTAATGGAAATCAAACTCCTATACATATCAGTATAAAAGTATAAATCTAAAACATCATACAATAATTTACATCTCAGGTTCAACATCTACTATCAAGTGTTTAAACCCTAGCTCTAGTCCAAGTCCGGTATCACCACTCTAATCTCGATCTGTCTTCACCTCTGTGACCCTGTACCTATCCCAACTGTTGTCATGCACACATACAAACAAGACAACAGCCGGATAACTCCGGTGAGATATAAATATCCCAGTATAAACAATGTATTAAATGCAATCATATAAAACATATATAAAAGCATAAACAAACATCAAAACATGTATCTAATCTGACTACATGAATCAATGACTCGTGATCTATTCTTATCTTATCTCAAATCTAGGGATCCCAATCTAATTTAGACTTTGGTATACTGTATCGAGTGTCTACATTAAACGTCGATCTACATTTAAGCGCGTCGATACACCATGAGTCTAGAGTCTTATCGGTTCTGAAAGAAGACTCGGCTGTTCTGCCCTAGCTAGGCTGTTCTGCCCTAGACTCGGACTCTGACTCTGTTCTAAGTCAATACATTAACAAATCAATCTGATAATCTGCAAATATCAATGCAATAAAATAAAGTATGTGATTTATGAAAACTCAAGTCAAACCTAACTCGAGTTGTGCAATTCCGAATCAACATTTATTTATACCTTATCGAAATAACTCTGGGAATTCTTGTCTCATATCTGATTCGGTCTCCCAGGTTGCTTCTTCTACACCATGACGAGTCCATTGAACTTTTACAAGTGGAATCATCTTCGTTCTGAGTTGTTTTTCTTTGCGATCAATAATCTGAATCGGTTTTTCAACATAACTCAGAGATTCATCAAGCTCGGCTTCGTCTGGTTGAATAGCATGTGAAGCATCAGGAAGGTACTTCCTTAATAACGATACATGAAAGACATCATGTATCCCAGATAATGAAGGCGGTAAAGCGAGTCGATAGGCACGATCTCCTATCTTCTCGAGAATTTCATAAGGCCCAATATATCGTGGAGACAGCTTCCCTTTCTTGCCAAATCTGACAACTCCTCTGAAAGGTGAAATCTTCAAAAATACTCGGTCTCCTACATCAAATACCAACGGTCTACGTCGAACATTGGCATATTTGGCCTGTCTATCTTGTGCGGCCTTCATTTTCTTTTGAATTAACTTCACTTTTTCTATCATATCTGGTCCAATTTCAGGCACTTCAGAGATATCATCCCAATAGAGAGGGGATCTACACTTCTTTCCGTACAACGCTTCAAATGGTGTCATCTCAATACTCGTCTGATAGCTATTGTTGTACGAAAACTCACAAAGCGGCAATGCATCTTGCCAATTAGTGCTGAAATCTAGCACTACTGCTCTCAGTATATCCTCCAGTGTCTGGATAGTCCGCTCTGACTGTCCGTCGGTCTGAGGATGATATGCGGTACTCATATGTAACTTCGTACCGAGAGCCTGCTGCAAACTCTGCCAGAAGTGCGAAGTAAATCGAGGATCACGATCTGATACAATCGACTTTGGCACTCCATGTAATCTGACCACTTCCTTGACATAGATCTCTGCCATCTGGTCAAATCTGTACGTCATCTTGTACGGTATAAAACATGCAGATTTGGTCAATCTGTCAATCACGACCCAAATCGCATCACAACCTTTGGAGGAACGCGGCAATTGCGTCACAAAGTCCATGGAAATATGATCCCATTTCCATTCAGGAATGGACAAGCTCTGTAATAAACCCCCTGGTTTCTTTCTTTCTGCTTTCACCTGCTGGCAATTCAGACATTTGGAAACAAATTCGGCGATGTCAGTCTTCATTTGTTTCCACCAAAACTGTCTTTTCAAATCGTTGTACATCTTTCTACCACCAGGATGAATACTAAATCGACTGTTGTGCGCTTCTGTCAATATCTGTCGTTTCAAATCTGAAACATTCGGCACAACCAGACGATTATTCACATACAGGACATTATCACGTACCTGATATTCTGATCGATGACCTGCTCTGACTATCGATACTGATTTCTGTATATTCTGATCAACCTTCTGAGCTGCCTTAATTTTCATAATCAGCTCTGGTTCTACTTGCACCGTATAAAGTCTCATTGGTTTGTAATCTGTTTCAAATTCTAATCCAGACAAACATCGGTCTTCTATCATATTTGAAACACCAATTGTCGACAAGGATAAAGAACATACCTTTCGACTTAGTGCATCAGCTGCTGCATTAGACTTTCCTGGATAGTATTTGATTTCACAATCAAAATCTTTAAGCAAATCAAGCCATCTTCGCTGTCTCATATTCAATTCAGATTGTGAAAACAGATATTTCAAACTTTTATGATCAGAATATATCTCAAATTTCTCCCCATACAGATAGTGTCGCCATATCTTTAATGCAAAGACGATGGCTGCTAATTCTAGGTCATGAATTGGATAACGGGTCTCATGTGGTTTAAGTTGTCTGGAGGCATAGGCAATAACATGCCCTCGTTGCATCAGCACACATCCCAACCCTCTGTGAGAAGCGTCGCAATAAACCACAAAATCACCAGTACCGGAGGAAATAGTCAACACAGGGGCACTGGTCAATCGTTTCTTCAACTCAAGAAAACTGGTCTCACACTCTTCAGACCAGACAAATGGAGCATTCTTTTGAGTCAGCTGAGTAATTGGTTTAGCTATACTCGAGAAATCTTTAATGAAACGACGGTAGTATCCTGCTAAACCCATGAAACTGCGAATTTCAGGCACTGATGTCGGTCTTGGCCAAGAAATCACGGCTTCCACTTTACTGGGATCAACAGATATACCATCTTCGGATATAATATGACCCAGAAATACTACATGTCTTAGCCAAAACTCACACTTCGACAGTTTAGCATATAATTTCTCAGCTCTTAAAATTCGCAATACAGTTCTTAGATGCTCAGCATGCTCACTCATATTCTTTGAATAAATCAAAATATCATCGATGAAAATAATCACAAAATCATCGAGATACTTCTGGAACACACGGTTCATCAATCCCATGAATACAGCTGGAGCATTCGTCAGACCAAACGGCATGACAATAAATTCATAGTGTCCATACCTGGTTCTAAATGCCGTCTTTGAGATATCAGAATCTCTGACTCTCAGCTGATGATATCCCGATCTTAAATCAATCTTGGAATATATTGAAGAACCCTGCAACTGATCGAATAAATCGTCAATACGAGGCAAAGGATATTTATTCTTTACCGTTGCCTTATTCAGTTGCCGATAGTCGATGCAGAGTCTCATCGAACCATCTTTCTTTCTTACAAACAGTACTGGAGCACCCCAAGGAGACACACTCGGTCGGATGTACCCCTTGGCCAGTAAATCCTCAAGCTGGTCCTTCAATTCTTTCAGTTCAATGGGTGTCATTCTGTACGGAGCTCTAGAAATCGGTACTGTACCTGGCATCAGTTCAATGCTGAAGTCTATCTCTTTGACTGGAGGTAATCCCGGAATTTCATCTGGGAAGACATCAGCAAATTCACGTACCACTGGCAAATCTGCCAATGCTGGACTCGACTTCAGTAAATCTACTGAATATACAAGGAATCCTTCTGCTCCTTTTTTTAACAATCGAGTCATAGATAATACGGATACTAAAGGAATTCTCGATCTAGAACCCTTCCCGGAAAATTTCCACTCCTCAGCCATATCTGGTCTGAATCTTACTATCTTGTGGAAACAATCAACTGTTGCTCTGTACTTGGTGAGCATGTCTATACCGATAATACAATCAAAATCGGACAATCCAAGTACGATGCAATCTAATTCAATCTCATGCCCGTCATACTGTAGTATACAATGGTTAACCGAATTTACGGATATCAAACCCATCCCCAACGGAGAAAAAACAAACACTACAGTTGCTAAAGACTCTACAGGCAATGCATGACTTAATGCAAATCGTTCAGAAATAAATGTGTGTGAAGCACCGGTATCAATTAATACGTAAGAAGAGTAACCACATAAAGAACAGTTACCTGCCACAACGTCATCTGGTGCTTCCTAGGCCTGCTCCTCTGTCAAAGCGAAGACTCTGGCCTGCTGTCTCGGAGGCTGACCAACTGTCTGGCTTCCTCCGGCCCTCTGCTGTGACTGAGCTGGCGCTGGCTGAAATGTGTGAACAGCAGCAGATCGTCTCTCAGGCTGTGCTGCTGATCCTGATGACTCGGCCCCCTGTGATCTTTTGACACCTCTCTGTGGACACACTTTAGCAAAGTGTCCCGGCTGTTTACAGAAGTTGCAACTACCAGTCACCCCCTGGCATTGCTCGGTTGCATGTCTTCCTCTGCAAGTCTTGCAGTAAACTCCAGTGTAACTCTGGCTCAGTCTGGAACCACCGGAGCTGGAAGAACTACTCCCCGATTTCTTGAATTGCTTTCCTGTAGCTTTCAAAAATTCCTTCTTTCCTCCACTACTGCTGCCGCTCTCAAACCTGGGAGGTGTCTGCTGTGGTCTCGGTGCTGGAGGCACAAATGAAGCCCCTTTCTGTCTCATCAGACCGGATTATGCTCCCTTGGCTCTGTTCAGGGCATCAGTAAAATTATCCGGTCGCCCTGTGTTCACCAATGTGAAAATGTCGGGGTTCAGGCCATTGATGAACTGGTCAGCAGTAGCTTCTTCACTGTCAGCCACATGTGGAGCAAATTTCAGCAAGGAGGAGAACTTTGACACATACTCTTCTATGTTCATCTGTCCCTGCTTTAGATTGGCAAATTCCGCTCCCTTGTCCTTCCGGTACGACACTGGAAAGAAACGTTGATAGAATTCAGTTCTAAATATATTCCAGGTAATCATCGTACCTCTATGCTCCATGGCTCTCTTCCTCGTAATCCACCAGTCCTTGGCAACATCGTGTAACTGGTGTCCAATCAACTTCACTCTCTTCTCATCTGTATACTCCAAGGATTCGAACAACATCTCTATATCATCGAGCCAACTCTCGCATTCCACAGCGTTCTCTGTTCCTTTTAGGGTCGGCGGATGAAATGACTGAAATCGTTTCAGTAACGTTTCCATTGGAGTCGGTGTGACATCCATTGGAGGATTAGATGTACTTCCCTGTTCTGGTACTCGTCTCGGAGGCATATATGAGAATCAAATAGATTAACAACAAATACCACAATTCTGTTGCAATCCTCCTCTGATCATCTTACTGCTGATCTAGAATCAATACTGATCCAATCTCAATAAAACATATTACTATATCAATCAGATAAAGAAGTAACATGTAATAAAGCAGTAAGACATGCTAGCATTCAAAAGCAGGAAAGAAAACCTCAATCTACCCCGCTCACTAGCCTCTTCTATCTCAATATAAAGGATCTATCGCTCTGATACCACCTGTTGTGGGGACCCGGACGCTAATCATGTTCTTAATCATCATTGGGACTAAATCAATTATAACAAATAGGGTCTAAATTTTTTTTAAAAAAATGCGGAAGGTAATGGAAATCAAACTCCTATACATATCAGTATAAAAGTATAAATCTAAAACATCATACAATAATTTACATCTCAGGTTCAACATCTACTATCAAGTGTTTAAACCCTAGCTCTAGTCCAAGTCCGGTATCACCACTCTAATCTCGATCTGTCTTCACCTCTGTGACCCTGTACCTGTCCCACCTGTTGTCATGCACACATACAAACAAGACAACAGCCGGATAACTCCGGTGAGATATAAATATCCCAGTATAAACAATGTATTAAATGCAATTATATAAAACATATATAAAAGCATAAACAAACATCAAAACATGTATCTAATCTGACTACATGAATCAATGACTCGTGATCTATTCTTATCTTATCTCAAATCTAGGGATCCCAATCTAATTTAGACTTTGGTATACTGTATCGAGTGTCTACATTAAACGTCGATCTACATTTAAGCGCGTCGATACACCATGAGTCTAGAGTCTTATCGGTTCTGAAAGAAGACTCGTCTGTTCTGCCCTAGCTAGGCTGTTCTGCCCTAGACTCGGACTCTGACTCTGTTCTAAGTCAATACATTAACAAATCAATCTGATAATCTGCAAATATCAATGCAATAAAATAAAGTATGTGATTTAAGGAAACTCAAGTCAAACCTAACTCGAGTTGTGCAATCCCGAATCAACATTTATTTATACCTTTCTTGCTGTCGTTCTGATACAATCAAAGTCTTGATTTAAAGTCTGTCACTGATCAATCTGGCAATAACAATATCAATATTCTGTATCAATATTCTAATCAAATCACAACATCTCTGTTTTATCAAATTCTGACGGTACAACCGTACAATCTTGCGATACTGATAATACTATATCAGTCTATATCAATTCCACACATTTACAATCAACCACGGTACAAATATGATATCAATTCTAGTCAATTTCATTCTGAAATTCATAACAATTCCATACTCATTCCGTTTCTGAATCTGACTTCGATTCTACGTTGTCTAACATGTCAAGAACAACATATATGACGTGTATTCAATTCTAACAACATCATATTTTCAAAACATGTCAAAACGTAATAAAACTTACGTCCAGTAGTAGCCTGCGTTGCTAGGAACACGGTGCCGTACTCGGATTCAAGTTCAGACGGTCGGATTGCTCGCAAATCAAATTGAATCAAAATTCCTCCCGGAAGCCTCTCGTTGTTTCTTTGAATTCTTAAGGAATTCTTGCATGTGTGTGTATATATATATATATATATATATATATATATATATATAAAATATATATGTACCACGTACATGCATAAGGCCAAGTGGCCCATTTCCGTGCAGCATGCCGTGCGCATATGCGCCACTCTTCTCGCGCATATGCGCCGATCCTTCTGGACAGGTCGCGCATATGCGCGACTTATCTCGCGCATATGCGCCGAGATGTTCGGCCGAACATCTTGAGATGTTCGGTTGAACATCTTCGCTCATAATGTAACGATGCCCGTCTTTTTCATTCAAGTTTGTATAACCTCAATCATGTCAATTGATCAATAAATCATTCCAGATTAATCTTAAATTACGGTAATGATACCCAAATCATTTCAGATTACGGTAATTAGATTCTTGGGCCTTACAGTACCCGAGAGTGGGGCAAAATGATCAAGGGCCTCACGCTTATGTGCCGAATGAGGGCGCGCATATGCGCGAGGTGCTGTGCAGAGGACGCGCCGAGACATAGGGTCTCGCGCATATGCGCCGAGTGATGTCGCGCATATGCGCGAGACGTGTTTTGCAAAGAAGTGTACCACGTTTCTCTATCATGCATTTGATATATGCATATATATATATATGTAGATATTCAGTCTTCGAAGGAAACAAGAGAATACGGGAAAAAGAAGCCAACTTTACGATTTTAATTTTTAGAAATCGATTTACGAGAAATCTGTCCATCCGATTTTGAATCCGACTTCAGTACTGTGTTTCTATCGACGCAGGCTACAACTGGACGTAAGTTGTGTTACGTTTTGATATGTTTCGAAATTATGATGTTGTTGGAATTGAATACACTTCATATATGATGTTCTTGGCATGTTTAGACATCGTATAATCGAAACAAGATTAAAGAACGGATACCGTATGGAATTGTTAAGATTTTCTGATTATATTGATTTGAAATCGGACAGATTTGGATTATGAATGAATTACAGATTGTATCAGATATGAGTTATGATTTGTAATTGATGTCTGTTGATATGGTATTTACGGGGATACTGAAATTGTGCCGTTATGCCGTGATTTGAATTAATTCCAGATTAATCAGATTCAGTGTTGAATTGAGAATGGAATATTGATATTATGATTCTCGATATGTTGTTTCAGATTTACAGAGATAGTCTTGAGTTCAGAACGGTTATTGTTTCAGACCGAGACTACAAACGAAAGGTATAAGTCAATGTGGTACTGGGAGATCGACTCAAGTAGGATATACCTGAGTTTCCCTAAATCACATACTTATTATTATGTTTTATCATTGTGTTCATTGATTTGATTAAAATGCATGTTCTATTGATTTATAGGAGCATGCATTAGACGAGTAATCTTGTAACAGAAGTACCTGATAGTGGCGGGATCGCCACGGGCACATTGCACGATGTCACAAGATAGTGTATTGATGATAGGACCACAGTCTGTGACGGATAGGTCCAGACACTGGATGTTTGGTTATATCGACGTGGATAGAATCAGAGTTTCTTCTATTACTGTTGGTCGATATAGGAATATCAACATCTGGAAATCGGGATCCCTAGACTAGGATTGAGTCTCGTCTGAGTCGTGGAGTCACGAGCATTGTCGACAGTTTTATATTGATTATGTTTCAGAATTTGATACATATTGTTGTTACCTGTTCATGCTTTTATGTTTATCATATAAGTGCATGTTTCATTGATTTATATTGGGATTATATTCTCACCGGAATTATCCGGCTGTTGTCGTGTTTGTATGTGTGCATGACAACAGGTGGGACAAGATCAGGGTCGAGAAGATGACGAGAGATCAGGATTAGAGTGGAGACCACGGACTTGACGTTGCTGTAGATAGGGTTTGAACACTTGATAGATAGTTGTTGAACCTTAGTTTGTATTGAATATATGTCGTACAGGACTTGTACCTTATTATATACTGATATGTATATTAGTATGTTCTCTATTACGTTCCGTATTTTAAAAAAAATTAGACTCTGTTTATTATAATTGTTTTAATTGTCCTAATGATGATTAAGAGTATGATTAGCGTCCGGTTCCGCACAACAGGTGGTATCAGAGCGATAGATCCTTTAGATTGAGAGAGGGGCTAGTGAGCGGGGTAGATTGAGTTTTCTTTCCTGCTTTTGATTGCTAGCATGATTTATTTCTTTAATACATGTTTACCTGAATTATCTGATTTTGATATGGTAATGTGTATTATTGAGTATGGATCAGAACCGATTATTGATCAGAGGTAAGATGATCAGAAAGGGGCTGAGACATATTTATTATGTGATTGCTAACCTTTTTGATATTCAGATATGCCTCCGAGAAGAGTACCAGAGCAGGGTAGCACCTCGAATCCTCCAATGGACGTTACAGCCACTCCAATGGAGACACTCTTGAAAAGATTTCAGTCATTTCATCCACCAACTTTGAGGGGAACGGAGACTTCCGTGGATTGTGAGAATTGGTTAGATGATATTGAAATGTGGTTTGAGTCTTTGGAATATACTGATGAGCGGAAAGTGAAACTGATAGGACACCAGTTACACGACGTTGCCAAGAACTGGTGGATTACCACGAAGAGGGCATTGGAACACCGAGGTACGACCATTACCTGGAATGTGTTCAGAACTGAATTCTATCAGAGGTTCTTCCCAGTGTCGTATAGGAAGGACAAGGGAGCCGAGTTTGCAAACTTGAGACAGGGCCATCTTAACATTGAGGAATATGTGGCCAAGTTCTCTTCACTGTTGTGATTTGCTCCACATGTGGCTGAACATGATGAGGCCGTCGCTGATCAGTTCATAAATGGCCTGAATCCGGAAATATTTACATTGATAAACACTGGGAGACCGAACAATTTTACCTACGCCTTGAACAGAGCCAAGGGAGCCAAAGCCGGTCTGATGAGACAGAGAAGAGCTTTGTTTGTGCTTCCAGCACCGGGACCACAACAACCACCTCCTCGATTCGAAGGTGGCAGCAGCAGTGGTGGAAAGAAGGATTTCTTGAAAGCTAGAGGGAAGCAATTCAAGAAGTCAGGGAGCAGTTCTTCTAGCTCTGGAAGTCCTCGACAGAGCCATAGCTATACTGGACCTTATTGCAATACTCGAGAGAGAAGCATTCCACTGAGCAGTGCCGAGGAATATTTGGCAGCTGCCGTATCTGCAAACAACAGGTACATTTTGCCCGAGTATGTCCACAGAGAGGTGCCCAGGGATCCAAGACAGCTGAGTCATCTAGATCAGTGGCTCAGACAGGTAGACGACCCTCAGCTGTTCATTCTTTCCATCCAGCACCGTCTACCCAGTCACAGCAGAGGCCAGGAGGAAGCCAGACAGTGAGCCAGCCTCCTAGACAACAGGCCCGAGTTTTTTCTTTGACCGAGGAGTAGGGACAAGATGCACCTGATGATGTTGTGGCAGGTAACTGTTTTTTATTTTTTGGTTATCCTGCATACGTATTGATAGATACTGGTGCATCACATACATTTATTTTCTGAGAGATTTGCATTGAGTCATGCATTACCTATTGAGTTATTGTCTACGGTAGTGTCTGTCTCTTCTCCGTTAGGGACAGTGAAAGGATCGGTGAATCGGGTGAAAAGTGTTTAGAAGGGGGGTTGAATAAACACTGCTCAATTAAAATAATTTTTCGACAAACTGAGTTCATTTGTATTACAAACTGAATCTAAAAGTATTCTTTCGGTCAACAACAATAATTTAAACTGAATAAACAGTTGCGGAAAAACTAACTGACTGAAGGATAGAGTATCTAACTGAAAATTATAACTGAAGGTAATAACACAATTTGTTTCTGGATGTTCGTAGATTTGAACAACTCCTACGTCACCCCTTCTATCACGCAGATAGGATTTTCACTAAAAGACTTTGATCAAATACAAATCAGTGTACTGACCCACTTCAGTTTGGACTTATCACTTTGCCAATACTGAAACTCTTAGCATACAACACTTTTACAAATCGTAACTGATCTTAGCACAATTCAGAAATTCTATCAATCTATTACAATGTGCTATGAAAGCTCAAGAACGTAGTCTAGAATACTACTGATAAAACTGATAAGCGTGAGCTTTATTTTCTGAGTGTGAGCGGATATTTTAGCAGCGTAACATCAAGTAAGATAACTGAGAATGTAATGGTGCTTCAGCTGCTGCCTTCGACTATTTATAGGCTTCCCTTTCAACGGTAACATTAAAGATATTTGAATATTCTAACCGTTGATTGCCACGTCGATATATCCTGACAATAGTACACTGTTCATTTCTGAAATGCGGCGAGCCACTACCAGTTGCAGATGGCTGTACTATATGTCGGTTGTCGCTGTCAGCTGATGATGTGTACAGCTGAGAGATCAGCTAGTAAAGATCAGTTGACGAAGAAACGAACTATAGTTGAAGCGATCAGTTGACTGATGACGTGTTCAGTTACGTCGATCAGTTGGTCCAATTCAGTTGCTAGAATCAGTTGGTCAATCTTTTGTCAAACGCCGGAATTTCGTTTCCAACAATTTCCCCCTTTATGGTGTTTGACAAAACTATAGAGAAAATACTTGACTGAATTCAAAGTAGATAAAATAATCTGGTGGTTAACTAAATCAACTGAATTCTTATTTCGTCAAAATAAATACAATAGATACTGCGCCTATTAGTGCTTCTTCTGCTGCTCTAAGATCTCCTTTATTTCTTCCCCCTTTTTGTCAAACTGTTCCATTTTGAGAGATATCTTCCCAACATCAGTAGAAAGGAGCTTGACAGAGGTTAAGATGTTATCGATAGCAGTAGTCATAGAGAGTTGTAGCAGTTCAACTTTTCTGGACATAATTGACTCCATGCTGTCGACCCGTCGGTTAATAGAGTTTTGAGTGGCAGTCAAGATAGAAATAATTCCTCTATTTTTCTGAATGTCGTTGACGGCGAAAGAGAGAGCTGAAACAACAGATTTAATATCCTTCAGACTTTTTAACGATTCCTTATTTTCTTCCAACTTCAGAGTATGCGAAAGTTGAGTGTTCTGAATCTTCGAGATGGCAGAAATCATTTGACTCATACTGTCTTGCATATTTTGAACCTCTTCAAAAATAAGATCAAAATCTGCGGAGGATGAGATTGTCGAGAAGTGCTGGGTTCACTAGTAGTGTGTTCAGAAATAATCAAGGCTTGATCAGTTGAAATTGTTTCAGCAGCGTCTCGAACTGAAGTATCAGCAGTAGTAAGTTCTCCTTGATCCCGAGGTGGGGAAGAAGGATTTGGTTCAGCCGAAGGTGAAACAGCAGAAATTGGTGCCTCTAAAGGGTGATCAATGGAATTGACTGGCACATCAGTTGACAGAACTGAAGATTCAACTGGCACATTAGTTGAGATAACTTGATCAGTAGATGGATCTGACTGAACATGTTCGTCGGTAGAAATAAGTGCTTCTGGATGGATTGGATCAGCAGATGGATCAATTTTGTCAGAAATGGGGGCACTTATCTGTGATTCTTCCACAACGGCCTGAATGACTTCATCGATGTGTGCGAATGAAAGCTCAGCATCAGTATACATTTGTTGTTCAGCAGTAGGTGAAAAAGGCTTATCATGAGCCGGCTCTTCAGTTGAAACAAGAGCTAAGGCTGAAGATGGTTCTGTTCTTTCAGAGGGAGCTTCTTCCAATATTTCCTCGTCATCATCATCAGAATCTTCTTGATAGAGAACCAGTTCTTGATCCATTTCCCAGAACTTGATTTGGGAAAGCAGTCCTATGAGATCAGTGTCGAGCTGAGTGATTACAGCTTGATCAGCGTAGGCAGTAGGACTGGTAGGTAAGTAGTTGGCCTTTAGCTTGGCAACAATTTGAGCCAACTTCTTCGCTCTGGTCTGATCAAACAGATAACTCTTCCTCTCCATATCTTGAGCAATCGAGGCAGCTTTGACTGTCCTAAGCACAAAGGCCTCCATGTTTGATGAATTTGCTCAGTTCAGACTTCTTCCTTAATTGCTTGGCGAAGACTTTAGTGCGGTAGGCTGTCCAAGCATCATAGGACTTTATTTTTGAGGCAGCAAAACTGTTGACTTTCGCCCAAACAAGATCAATATGAGTCTGAATTGAATTGGTGGGTCTGGATTTTTCAATCAACCTTCCTTTCCCCTTATCAGTACTCAAAAGATGAGGAATTTCCAGTCCGGTTCGAGTAGATTCCACCTGCTCTACAAATTTGATGCCTTTAGGTCTAGCAGGTGCCACAACAGGAGGGCGAGATATCTGAATCATAGGAGCTTTGATCCTAACTGATTCCTTTGAGGTATTAACTGAAGCTTCTTGTGGAATGACCTGCAGGGGAACTGCTTCTATAGGCTGCTGATCAGTTGAAGAAATCATTGCGTCAATGGGAATTGAGACTTCCGAAGATGTTTTAACCCTTTGGGTTCTTGGTTTCTTCGTAATCTGTGGAGATGGAGTCTTTTCTGACTCAGATGTACTCAACACTAATTTCCTTTTGGTGGCCTTCAGTCGACCCAAGGTTTTGGCCTTCTTAACTAATTTAGGAGCTGCTAACTGAGTCTCAATCTCCTGTTTGATTTGCACAAACTGACCAGGAGTTATATCCATTTTGGTTTTGGGTGGCATTGTATTCTTTGCATTGAACACTTTAAATTTTGATGACCTTTCAGAATCATCAGCCACAAATCCCTTGACTTTCAATAGATAACTGATTTGAACAGCAAATCCTTTGGACTGTTTTGAGGATAAAAACATATTCTTCAGAATGGTAAAAATAAGATGCTTCTAGTTCAGTTTGCGGTCAGCCATAATCGCAGAAATGGCTTGAAATTTTTCCAAGGTAAGAGCAGCAAATGATCCAGATTTTGCCAAAAGCCCCTTAGCAACTACATCAGCAAGTAACTGAATTTCATACTTCAGTTCCTTCTTAGGATCGGAAACTTTAATCTTCCGTCCATCAGCAGAGAGAAGAGTTTGCATCTCTTCAATATCAGATGCCGTAACATCCGAGAGTTGTGCCACACCATCAGAGGGTAAAGAGAATACATCTCCAAGAAAGTCTTTAGAGATCGTCAGTGACTGACCATTGACAGTAAAGATAATGTTACCTTCAGAATCAATCATCCCAGTGGAGTAGAAACCCTAAAGTTCTTTGGGATAAATGTCCTGCGAGGATTGTCCTAAGAATGTTTTGAGTCCAGCAGCTTCGAGTTTCTGAAACACCTTCTTGACTTCAGCATCGCCGAAGGATAAGATGGAACCAAAATTAATGGCCATGGCGTTCAGCATAAAAGCGGGAATCTGGGTTGCCATTGATAACTGATTGAGTTTCTGAAATAAAATTCGAAGGATGAAATAGTTCTTGCTCTCAAAAGTTTGTGGATAAAAGTAAGGTGAAACTGAATCAAGCCGGGTAATGGTACATATGTACGTGACTATTCAAAATCTGGACACGTGTCAGTCCATAGAAATTTTGAAAAAGTAGAGTGTGTACGTGTGCTATAAGCGTGTGTACAATTTGAGCGGTAAAAATTGAGTCCACGTCAGAGACTGAAATTCATCATGAGATTATTAGACAGTCACGTCATTGATTTGGAATAAAATAGATTTAACTAGTTAACTTATAGGAGAAGATTAGTGAGGTATTCAACTGAATGACCAGTTAGAAAAACTGAGTCCTTTCAGTTGAAAATGCACTAACAACTGTCTTCTCAGTTAACCTCTTAGACCATTATTCCCCCTTAATAAATGCAAAAGAAAACAAAACGACGGCAATAGACAGAAATGATTAAAGGAGAGCCTGGTGCTTGGCAGAGTAATCGTCACTTAAGAACTGTCCTTTCATTTCCCTCATCTTGGCCTATAAATAAGAGTAAGATGGTTAGTCACAGCTATCTCAACAAATAATATCATAGAGAAGAAGAATGGCCGATGCTGGAAGCTCAAGCGTCTATCCGTTTTCACTGCAGGCCAGGAAGAAGGCCATAGAGAACGAAGTCTTTTACTCAAGCCTTCCCTACTGGGAGGAGTTGCAGGAGTTGGAGTTCCGGTACTACTCTGGACAGGTCACCACCGTCAAACGGATGGCCCAACTAAGAGAGGTGCGGGAGCTCTTGAATATTCCTGCAGGGGTGAACGTCTTCAAGGATGGGCATCTCTATCAACTCTTTCTTCGGAAGGAGCTTGAGATCCTCCACCGCATCGCTTCCTCCCACAGTTTCTGCAAAACCTCTTCTTCAGCACTAGCTGCATGGTTGAGTATGTGGATAGCTGATGTGGAGGAAAAAATTATGAATATGTAACCCGCTTCCATTAATAAAATGGTTATTTTGTTTTAATGTTGTTTTCCTTTGTTCCTGCTTGCAATGTTCTGTATGAAACAAAACACAAGAACTGTAACGCCCCGAAAATTTAAAAGTCCACGCAAACCACATGCATGCAATTATTAAATTCTTTTGCATTTTAGTTAAATGTTTTAATTGCATTAAATTAATTATGTTTTGCATATGTGCATGTTTAAAATATATTTTTCTACATTGTTGCATTAAAATATATTTTTAATGGTATTCGAGTTGCGATCGAGGAACGGAGACCGATGGCTAAAAATGGAAAATGATTTTATTAAATAAATGTTTTTCATTATTTAAAATATGGGTGATGATGTTTATTATTTTTGAAAATAATGGGTTTTGAGGTGATTTTATACGTCGGGACGTAGATTTTATCGGTGTTGGTTTTTCAATAAAATGCGAGCTTTTTGGCAAACCCAGCTAATAAATTCACAAATTTATTTAACAAAAATTTTGTTAATATTTTATTTAAATCCTAATTCAACTAATGGGCTTAATTAGAAGGCTTAATGGGCCTAAGCTTTAATTAGTTGAATTATGTAGTATATAATATATTAAACCCTATTCTAGCAACTACAACAACCGGCCACTCTCTTTCAAATTGTGAAAACTCTCCCCATCCCACCCATATACACGACACACACAGCACCTTATTTGGAGGAAAATTTCGGTAGAAAGCTAAGGAAGGTGATAGCCGCGGTTCTCGCCCGTTCTTCGCAATCGTCAACAAATTTTCGTGCATAAATAAAGCAAAGGCACGCCATATTCTCCTTTTACTCATCATCACATCATATTATGTAATTGTTTATGAATTTGCATGAAAACATGTCACACTAGTTCTATTCTCGTAACTATGTGTACACATGCTTTAAACTTGTGTTTTTAATTCCAAAAATCATGTTTTTATGTGTGTAAAAGGGCTGCCATGATATAGGTTATGTTCAAGCATTGTTTTCATGAATTTAGAGTCCTAGAACCAGCCACAAATCCTGCACGAAACAGAACACGCCAAGCTGGAACCAAATCTGTCATGGGATGATCTTATGGTTCGGTTTTCACGAGTTGGGGGCTTAGCTTGGGTTTGGCTGGGACCAGGACCGAGCTAAGACCAAGGGGGAGTCAAGGGTAGGGTCTTAATCATGCTAGGGTTCGAGCTAAGTGGGCTGGGAAGAGTCCTTGTTGGGAAGGACTCCACCCGAGAGTCACACCAAGGGCTGCGCAGATTTCAGCAGCTGTGCAAGGAGGAAGAGGCTTGGCCAGTGGGCTTTGTGCTAGGCTAGGTTAGGTCCTTAGGGTCCTAGGAGGGTGCTTGAGGGGCTGGTTCAAGGGGTGGCTCGATGGTTAGAAGCCTACCATCAGAAAGCGTGAGAAAGGTGCATGACAGCAAGTTGGCGCGCAGGTTGCTTCTGGATTCAGGAGGCTTGTGCGCGGGGTCCAGGGCTTGGGGTTGGTCTGGGTATGGTCTGGCCGTGGTCTAGGGTCGGTGAGGGTCCTAGGTGATCGTTGGTTAGGTGGCTAGAGGAGTCCTTGTTGGCTAGGAGTCTTGGTGAAGTGGTAGAGCACACACACAACACAACAGAATTTTGGGTGGAGTTTCCAGCAAGTTTTGGTCGGGCTATAGCTTGTTTTACGGGATGGGCTTGCACAGTAGGGTCCCTAGATGGGTTGTCTAGGTTTTGGCTCGAGGCGGCTTGGGCGTGCCTCGAGTAAATTGGGAGATGGCTCGGTGTATTCGTCGAAGGGTCAAAAACGAGAATTTAAGAAGGAAAAATAGATCCAAGGGTCCACGGGGGTGGCTCATGTCATGGAAGGGTAGAATAAATAAGAAAAAGGCTATGTTAAAAATTTGGGCTCAAAATAACAAGTTTTGGATTTAATCGGGATTTAATCGCCGCACGAAACGCTAATTAACGAGTTAATTGAAAAGCCTAGTTTTAGGCTTCATAAAATCATGAAAATTTAGGTTTAAGCTTAAATAATTATTATAAGTCTAATTTTTAAATTTGGGAATTTTATAATAAGGTTTGGTTTAATTCGGGATTAAAACGCATTAATACGTCATATTTAAAGATTAATTTAAAAGTCTAATATTTAAGCTAAACAAAATTATGAGAAAATTCTTGTAAGCTTAAATAATTATTTGGGACATGTCAGGGTCAATGAAATTAAGAAAATGTCAAAAACGTGAAATTTTACGTCTAGGGGTAAAACGGTCATTTTACACCTAGAAATTAGTAAACGTCATGGCAGTGTCCTGAATGCTGTTTTATATGCTAATATGATTATTTGGAATGTTTATGAATTTCATGGATATGTATATGTTAAAATGTTATTTTTAAAACGTTTATGGATTTTATGGTTTAATTATGGACATTTAAAAGACATGATGCATGCTTGGTTTAAAAGAAAAACGTTATATGCATGTTTAAATTTTATTAAGTGATGAGAATATGAAACGTTGAAGGAAGTGAAGTAATTGTGACTAATACGATGATATGTTGGAAATTTCGTGAGGGTTATGGTCCCAGTGGGAGCCCGACGATCGTGTTTCCTTGGATACGGACATGTAGATGTATACGATGATATGTTAATACGTAAGGCCAATGCCCAGTTGACCGGTGAGAGTGTTGCTGGTGTCCCCGCCGCCCAGTACTGTGGTTACATGTAGATGGATCCATCCCCCAACACGTAGACGTAGACGTAGATGAACATGAAAGTCACAATTAACGATCTGAATTCAACGAAAAGAAAAAAAGAATACGTATATGTTGATGATGATATGTATATGAACATGTTGATGATGACATGGATATGTTTATGAAAATGTTTATGAAAAAGGAATATGAAAATGTTTTTATTTAAAAGTTTTATGCATCATGAAAATGTTTACGAAAATGTTATGTTTATGTTTATGCATCTTCATGAAAACGATATTTTAAGTATAAGTATTTTTCACTGTTATATGTTAACTGTATTACGTATTACTCGTTATCAAGAACATGACGTGTTGAGTCTTTAGACTCACTAGGTGTGTATGATTCAGGTGATATAAATAACTATGATATTGGAGGTCTTGACGAGTGATTTGCTGGACTGTCGGTGCACATAACCCGAGGACCAGCGCTTCTATTTCCGCATTTAAGTTTACGATTTTAAGTTAAAGATTTTTACGACATTTTATTTTATGCTTTTTGAGAGATGGTGAGAGGTTTAGTATGGGCTACACTTTTCAACATTTATTGCTTTTTAGGTTTGGTAAAACATGTGACGATTTCATTTTTATGACTATTTCACTTGATTTTTTTAAAATGCTAGTTGGATGATGTTTTATTTTAAAGGGTAAAATATTTTATAAAAGAAAAAAATATTTTCTTGTGTAGCATGTTGGCCGAAATTTAAGAAAAAAAAATTTAGTACTTTTAAAGAAACGAATAAGCAGACGTCTCAAGAACTACTGAAACGCTAACTGTCATCAGTTAAAAATTCATAAAATAAGAAACTCACTTAAGTAATTAGTAAGGAGACAGTAAGGATAACAATTGAATTACAAGCAATAATAATTAATTAGGATAAATCAATTAATCCAAGTATATTGCGAAAATGAGAAAACTTAGTCTCAGCCAGAGGTTTGGTGAAGATGTCAGCCGCTTGCTGTTCAGTTGATACGTATTCCAATCTGATGTTCTTCTTTAAAGCATGATCTCTGATGAAGTTATGTCTAACATCTATGTGCTTGGTCCTGGAGTGAAGAACTGGATTATACGTAACAACAATCGTGCTCGTGTTGTCACAGAATATTGGTGATTCCTTTGCTTTAACGCCATAATCTTTCAGTTGTTGCTGAATCCAGAGCAGTTGAGCACAGCAGCTTCCAGCAGCAAGATATTCTGCTTCAGTTGTGGAAGTTGCTATGGATGTTTGCTTCGTGCTGAACCAAGAGATCAGTCTGTCTCTTAGAAACTGACATGATCCACTTGTGCTTTTTCGATCAAGCTTACATCCTGCATAGTCTGCATCTAAATAGCCAACTAAATTGAACGATGAATCTTTAGAGTACCACAAACCAACATTTTGCGTGCCTTTAAGATATTTCAAGATACGTTTGACAGCAGAAAAATGTGATTGTTTAGGGTCAGCTTGAAATCTTGCACACATACATACAGAAAACACAATATCAGGACGACTAGCAGTTAGGTACAGTAATGAACCTATTAAACCTCTGTAAAGTGTCGTCTCAACTGACATTCCCCCTTGATCAGTATCTAATTTAACTGATGAGCTCATAGGGGTGTTTGCAGCTGAACATGATTCCATGCCAAATTTCTTCAGCAATTCCTTCGTGTATTTGGTTTGACTGATAAAAGTTCCTGAATCCAGTTGTTTCACTTTTAGACCAAGGAAGAATGTTAGTTCACCCATCATGCTCATCTCGAATTTTTCCTGCATTAACTTGGAAAACTTCTCGCATAATTTGGGGTTAGTTGACCCAAAAATGATATCATCAACATAAATTTGAACAAGTAAAATATGATCATTCTTGGAAAATTTGAACAATATCTTATCAACTGATCCAACTGAAAAGTCATGATCAGTTAGAAATTTTGAAAGGGTTTCGTACCAAGCTCTTGGAGCTTGTTTAAGGCCGTATAAGGCTTTGTTCAAATGATAGACATGATCAGGAAGGTGATGATTGACAAAACCTGAGGGTTGTTCAACGTAGATTTTTTCCTGTAACTGGCCATTCAGAAATGCACTTTTTATGTCCATTTGATAGACTTTGAAGTTTTTGAATGATGCATAGGCTAGGAATATTCTGATTGCCTCCAGTCTTGCAACTGGTGCATAAGTCTCATCGTAATCAATTCCTTCTTCCTGCCTATATCCTTGTGCTACCAATCTTGCCTTATTGCGCACAACTGATCCATCTTCGTTTAGTTTGTTCCTGTATACCCACTTTGTACCTATCACAGTTTTTGAGAGTGGTCTTGGAACTAAGTTCCAGACATTGTTATGGGTAAACTGATTTAGCTCTTCTTGCATTGCATTTATCCAGTTAGGATCGGCAAGAGCTTCATCAGTTTTCTTTGGCTCCAGTTGAGACACAAAAGCTGAATGTATAAATAAATTAAGCATTTGATTTCTTGTTCTTACCGGATCAGATGGATTACCTATCACTAATTCTGGAGGATGTGATTTCTTCCATCTAAGTTCAGCATTTGTTTCTTCTGTATTAGCAATTTCCTCAGTAGGTCACTGAATGTTGTTAGTTTCAGCTGGAGCTAATTCAGTTAGCAGCTGAGTCTCATTTGTATGCTCCACTAACTGATTTTCAAGATTTGCTTCCACTTCAACTGATTGATCCATAATGTCAGGTTCAGGTGTTTGGAGGTTGTTTTGATTAAGATGGATATCTTCTTCATCATCGTCGTCATCCAAACTTATATCTGTAAATCTATCAGCTAGCTCAACTGTATCAGTTGGCTTAGAGGTTAGTGTAGACTCATCAAACACAACATGAATAGATTCTTCAACATTCAAAGTATTTTTGTTGAAGACTCTATAAGCTTTACTTACTGAAGAGTAACCAAGAAATATTCCTTCTGCAGATTTAGCGTCAAAAGCTGTTAAATGGGTTTTACCATTGACAAGTATAAAACATCTGCAGCCGAATATTTTGAAGTAAGAAACCCCACTTTTTCTTCCGTGCCAGATCTCATAAGGTGTTTTCATATGATTCTTATTAATCATTAATCTGTTTTGAGTATAACACGCAGTGTTCACTGCCTCTGCCCAAAACCTTTGAGAGATAGAGGAATCAGCAAGCATTGTTCTAGCAGCCTCCTTGAGGGTCCGATTTCTCCTTTCAGCTACACCATTTTGCTGAGGAGTTCTGGCTGCTGAGAGCTCATGCTTGGTTCCGGTTGTGGGGACCCGGACGCTAATCAAGTTCTTAATCATAATTGGGACTAATTAATCAATTAAAAACAGGGTCTAATTTTTTTTTCAAAATGCGGAACGTAGTGAAATCAAACTATACATACATATCAGTATATAAAATACAAGTCCTGTATTACAACACATTTATTCAAACTAGGGTTTGACAACTACTATCAAGTGTTCAACCCTATCTCTAGTCCAAGTCCGGTGCCACCACTCTAATCACGATCTCTCTCTTCATCTCCTGGACCCTGATCCTGTCCCACCTGTTGTCAAGTACACATACAGACAAGACAACAGCCGGATAAACCGGTGAGAATATACTCCTAGTATAAATCAACGAAACATGCAATCATATAAACAATATAAAGCATGTAATCAGGTAACAGATATATGTAACAAAGTATGAAACATAATCAATATCACCCTGTCGACAATACTCGTAGCTACATCATTCAGACTAGACTCAGTCCTAGTCTATGGATCCCGATTCCAGAAGTTGGCATGCGTATATCGACTAGCAGTAATAGAAAAGACTCCAGTTCTATCCACGTCGATATGGTATCGATCAACAGTAATAGAAAAGACTCCAGTTCTATTCACATCGATACGGTATCGATTACCAGTAATAGAGGAAGCTATTATTCTATCCACATCAATATAGTACCGATTAACAGTAATAGAAGCAACTCTAATTCTATCCACATCGATATGACATCGATTAACAGTAATAGAAGAGCTACTAATCTATCCACATCGATACCATACTGATTAACAGTAATAGAAAAAGCCACCATCCTATCCACATCGATAGCCAAACATCCAGTGACAGTCTTTGGCACAACCGCCAATACACAATCTTATGACATCGTGCAATGTGCCCGTGGTGATCCCACCACTAACGGCACTTCTGTCATAAGATTACTCTTCTAATACCTGTAATCTATAACTCAAGAAAACAAGTATATCAATCAATCAATGCAAATATCAATGCAATAAAGTAAAGTATGTGATTTAGGGAAACCCAAGTCTAAACCGACTCAAGTCCATCTCCCAATACCACATTGACTTATACCTTTCTTTCGTCGGTTTCTGGCTCAGTCAAAGTCCTGAACTCACAATCTGTCTGGTACTGACAATATCAATAATCTCATATCAATATACTAGTCAATTCCATAACAATCTGATCAATCTGGATTTAATTCAAAATCAACGGTATAACGGTACAATTTTAATATCCCCGTCAATACCAATCCACCAGATAACAGTTACAATCTATAACTCATATCCCATACAATCCGTAATCCCGCCACAATTCAAATCTGTCTGGTATCAATCGATTATAATCAGAAATTCATAACAAATCCATAATCAGTCTGTTTCTAAATCTGACTTCGATTCTATGATGTCTAACATGTCAAGAACATCATATATGAGTCATATCAAATTCCTACAACATCATATTTTCAAAATATGTCAGAACGTAACAAAACTTACGCCCAGTTGTAGCCTGCGTTGATAGGAACACAGAACCGAAGTCGGATTCAAAATCTATTGGACGGATTTTCCACAAAATCAATTTATATCCACGAAATGAAAGCTCTTTCCCTGGAACCTTTCTCGGCCGTTTCCTTTTTCAGAATGGGGGACATTTGTTGTTTAATATATATATATATTAGCATGCATGAATGTGACAAGTGTCACATTCAAGTCCTAATTGTACTTTAGTCCCTCAACTTTTCACTATTTGCAAATCGGCCCCCGCTCAATCTTTTAATTCAATTTCAATCCTAATTAATTACAAAAATCGTGGAATCTAATTCATCATTCCAAAATTCGTAAATTAAATAATCTCGAATTAAAATGATATAATCTCGGGCCTTACACCGGTATTCTCTAAATAATTTGAAAGAATTGATTGATAAATTCAGTTCCTCGATCGGACCTGATTCTATCAATTCCAACTGATTTTTCATTTAATAATCTTTTGAAAAGCTTAATCAGTTGAGCAGCAGTTTGGTCTTTGGACTTGAGGAATATAACCCAAGTGAATCTTGAAAAATCGTCTACAACCACCAAGGTGTATTTCATTCCCCCTAAGCTCATGACTGGTATAGGACCAAATAGATCCATATGTAACAGTTCTAAGCATCGGGAAAAAGATTTATGACCCTTGTTCTTAAAAGAGGATTTGATTTGTTTACCAAACCGACATGCAGAGCAAATTTTGTCTTTGATAAAATCCATTTTGGGCAATCCAGTAACAAGATCGTGGTTACTCAAATATGCAATAGATTTGAAATTTAGGTTGTTCAATCTCTTATGCCACAACCAGTTTTTAGAAGATTTTGAGGCAATAAAACATACTGGTGCATAAGGTTGATCATTCCAACTAACTTTATAAGTGTTTCCACACCTTTTGCCAGTTAGGATGATCTCTTCAGTTAAGTTTTTGACTGAACAAGAATGTTTGTCAAACTGAACTGAGAATCTATTATCGCATAACTGACTAATACTAATCAGATTATACTTGAGATTCTCAACTAATAAAACATCATTAATGGTGAAACTACCATGGATAAGCTTACCCTTACCCACAGTTTTACCTTTAGAGTTATCTCCAAAACTGATGTTTGGTCCAGTGTACTTGGTCAGTTGAGATAATAAATTTGAATCTCCAGTCATGTGGCGTGAACATCCACTGTCCAAATACCATATAGATCCAATGCTTGTACCTGTTACCTGTTGGCTGCTTGAATGAACTTATGTATCATCAGCCATTAAGCACTTCACTTCTTCCTCATCTTCACTAGAGCTACAGGAGGTTTCTGGTTCTGACTCTTCGCTGTCAGTCTCTGCCCATTTGGCTTTGCTATCCTCAGCTAGGAGTACTTCATGCTTCTTTCTGTAAGGCTTCTTGTCGTCCTTAGATCTCCTTTTATGCTCATACACTTTCTTCTTTCTTTCAGTCGAAGCTTGACTATCCTTTTTAGGTTTTGGACAGTCAGCAATAAAATGACCAGGTTTGCCACAGTTGTAGCATGCATTGGACTCTTCTCTGGGATTGTTTCTTTGGTACTGCTTCTGAAAATTTCCTTGATTCTTCCTCATGAATCTTCCGAATTTCCTGATGAACAATGACATGGCGTCATTGCTTAATTGATCTGCGGCTTTCTCAACTGAACCAGTTGGTTCTGATCTCACAGCAGCTAAGGCAGTAGTTGCTGCTGGGGTAGATGGTTCTCCTTCTCGAGTTTGCAGTTCAAACTCATATGCTTTTAAGTCAGCAAACAAATCATGGAGTTCAACTTTGTTCAGGTCTTTAGACTCCCTCATAGCCATGGTTTTCACATCCCATTATTTGGGAAGACCTCTGATAACCTTCAATGCTACTTCTTTATTGGTATACACCTTTCCAAGTGCATTCAGTTCGTTGATGATGCAGCTGGTTCTCTCATCATATTCATGCATCGTTTCTCCGATTTTCATTCTGATGTTATCGAACTTTTGTACAGCAACATATAGCTTGTTTTCTTTGGTTTGTTCATTGCCTTTGCAAAGCTGGATTAATTTCTCCCAAATCTCTTTGGCTGTTTTACACATCTTGATTTTACTGAACGTCACTTTGTCCAGTGTTTTGTACAATATGTCTTTTGCTACATTATCCAAATTTGCTTTTCTCTTGTCTTCAGCAGTCCATTCATCTTTGGGCTTTTCAATACGTTGAGGTGCCCCTTCTGTGATTGCAACTGCTGTGTTGGATTTCAAAATCTTCATGGGTCCGTCAGTTATAACGTACCACATGTCATCATCCTGTGCAGCTAGATGAGCCTGCATCCTGATCTTCCAATCGTCAAAATCTTCTCTGGAGAACATGGGGATCTTGTTGAATGAAGACATAGTGAGCAATTTGAGTATAGATATTCTTTTGAAAGGATATAACTTGCTCTGATACCACTTGAAAGGATCGGTGAATCGGGTGAAGAGTGTTTAGAAGGGGGGGGGGGGGGGTTGAATAAACACTGCTCAAATAAAATAAATCTTCGACAAACTGAGTTCAGTTGTATTACAAATTGAATCTAAAAGTATTCTTTCGGTCAACAACAATCAGTTAAACTGAATAAACAGTTGCGGAAAAACTAACTGACTGAAGGATAGAGTATCTAACTGAAAATTATAACTGAAGGTAATAACAACACAATTTGTTTCTGGATGTTCGGAGATTTGAACAACTCCTACGTCACCCCTTCTATCACGCAGATAGGATTTTCACTAAAAGACTTTGATCAAATACAAATCAGTGTACTGACCCACTTCAGTTTGGACTTATCACTTTTCCAATACTGAAACTCTTAGCATACAACACTTTTACAAATCGTAACTGATCTTAGCACAATTCAGAAATTCTATCAATCTATTACAATGTGCTATGAAAACTCAAGAACGTAGTCTAGAATACTACTGATAAAACTGATAAGCGTGAGCTTGATTTTATGAGTGTGAGCGGATATTTTAGCAGCGTAACAGCAAGTAAGATAACTGAGAATGCGATGGTGCTTCAACTGCTGCCTTCGAATATTTATAGGCTTCCTTTTCAACGGTAACATTAAAGATATTTGAATATTCTAACCGTTGATTGCCACGTCGATATATCCTGACAATAGTACACTGTTCATTTCTGAAATGCGGCGAACCACTACCAGTTGCAGATGGCTGTACTATATGTCGGTTGTCGCTGTCAGCTGATGACGTGTACAGCTGAGAGATCAGCTAGTAAAGATCAGTTGACAAAGAAACGAACTATAGTTGAAGCGATCAGTTGAATGATGACGTGTTCAGTTACGTCGATCAGTTGGTCCAATTCAGTTGCTAGAATCAGTTGGTCAATCTTTTGTCAAACCCCGGAATTTCGTTTCCAACAGACAGGTTTGATATCGGTGAAGTCTGTGAAATCTTGTATACTGCAGTACGATGGGCATGAGATTGAGTTAGACTGTATTGTGCTTGGGATATTTGATTTTGATTGTATTATCGGTGTCACGTCCCGAGCCCGGGCCCGCGCCTGCGTGACTGCACAATGGGCCCCTATAGCAACTACTTCGTATTCGTCCTCGCTTTACGAAAATGATTAACCCAAGTTGCTATAGAAGTCCTTTGTAGCCCTTTATAAACTCATTTTAAATCTCTGATTTTTTCGATGTGGGACAAGGGTATCACAATCACCCATCCTTCAGAACGCGACGTCCTCGTCACGGCCTGACCCCTCGATCCACCAGCACCGAGAATCTAGAGGTGGCTCCTACAGGTTCAAGAGGTGGCTCCCGTCATGTAGCACTTTGCCCCCGCAGGTTCAAGAGGTGGCTCCCATGCAAGTAGCACTTTGCCCCGCATAGCACTTATTTCCCGGTGCTCCATGCCGGTGACCGGCTCTGATACCATTCTGTCACGCTCCGAGCCCAGGCCCTCGCCTGCGTGACTGCACAATGGGCCCCTATAGCAACTACTTCGTATTCGTCCTCGCTTTACGAAAATGATTAACCCAAGTTGCTATAGAAGTCAATTGTAGCCTTTTATAAACTCATTTTAAATCTTTAATTTTTCAGATGTGGACAAGGGTATCACAATCACCCCTCCTTCAGAACGCGACGTCCTCGTCGCGACCTGACCACTCGATCCACCAGCACCGAGAATCTAGAGGTGGCTCCTACAGGTTCAAGAGGTGGCTCCCGTCATGTAGCACTTTGCCCCGCAGGTTCAAGAGGTGGCTCCCATGCACGTAGCACTTTGCCCCGCATAGCACTTATTTCTCGGTGTTCCATGCCGGTGACCGGCTCTGATACCATTCTGTCACGCCCCGAGCCCGGGCCCGCGCCTGCGTGACTGCACAATGGGCTCCTATAGCAACTACTTCGTATTCGTCCTCGCTTTACGAAAATGATTTACCCAAGTTGCTATAGAAGTCCTTTGTAGCCCTTTATAAACTCATTTTAAATCTCTGATTTTTTCGATGTGGGACAAGGGTATCACACTCAGTGCCACGCTGTTCTAGTGCTCTCCTAATATTCAACCACCAATACTTAGCCACATCTTGCAGTTGATGGCCAATGAGTTTCACTCGCTTCTCGTCACTATATTCCAGAGACTCGAATAACATCTCGATATCCTCCAACCAGCTTTCACATTCAATGGCATTTTCTGTACCCTTTAAGATCGGGGGTCGGAATGACTGGAATCGCTTTAATATAGTTTCCATGGGCGTAGCAGTGACATCCATCGTATCACCAGATGTGCTACCCTGTTCTGGTGTGGGTGGTCGTAAAGGAACGGCTGCTCTTCTAGGAGGCATGAATCTGCTATACAAACAGTTTAGTATACAATCTATACCAACTGTCTCAGCCCTTCTCTGATCATTTACCGCTGATCCAGAATCGGTTCTGATTCAGTCTTAACCCATACACGCTGCAATCAAATCAGATAACACAACACGTAATAGGCAAATCAATAAATCATGCTAACACATCATAAAGCAAGGAAGAAGACTCGATCTACCCCGCTCATTCTATTCTATCTCAATCACTACAAGAAAAAAGGCCTACGACAACGGTTTTTAACCGTTGTCGTAGGTCAAAAAAACTGTTGTTAAAGCCCCTGTGGTTAAATGGTGGGCTCAAAGACAACGGTGAAAAACCGTTGTCGTAGACAACAAAGACGACGGTGAAAAACCGTTGTCGTAGGTATTGTAAAACCGTTGTTAAAAGCCCTGTGGTTAAAGAGTGTGCTCAAAGACAACGGTGAAAAACCGTTGTCGCAGACGTCTAAAGACGACGGTGAAAAACCGTGGTCGTAGCATTGAAAAATCGTTGTTAAAAAAAACGTTGCGACGGTTCTTCTAAAAAACACCGTCGCTAATAGCGACGGTTTATTCCATTATGTCGCCATTTAGCGACGGGCTTTATTAAGCTGTCCGTCGCTAATTAGCGACGGTTTGTCTTATGATTTCCGTCGCTATTGTTTTTCGTAAAATAAAAAAAAATTTCGGTTTTAATTTTGTAAACCTAACAATCTTACTAAATTAATATATTTATAATCTTTATCTTTAACACTTAAAATTGAAATTTAATTAAAATCGTGGACAAATCGTAGCAAATCTTTATCTTTAACACTTACAAGAAAAAATTCTAAGTGAAAGAACACCGTTGTCGTAGACACATGTGAAAATTGTTGAGTGGAGAACACTTGGGTGTGAGGAGAAAGTGAACAGAGTGCGGATATTTATAGCAAATGTGCGACGGTGTATGAGTAAACCGTCGCACATAGCCACGGTTTTTGATTAAACAGTCGCTAATAGCGACTATTGAAATAACTTCGTCGCTTTTTGCGTCGGTTAACATGCCCGTCGCTAGTCGCGACGGTGTTGGAAACAACCGTCGCATACATTAATTTAGCGATGGTTGTTTCGTCGCTAATTTTAAATGTCATGAATATAACAACGCGACGGTTCAGGCATCGTCGTTAAATGAAATCGGCGACGGTTTTAGATTACCTGTCGCTAATTTAGCGACGGTCAGTCTCTAGTACTCCGTCGCTAAAGCTAAATTAGCGACAGAATTTGTAAAACCGTCGCTAATTATTAAACGATTTTTTAAAAAAACTTAGAAACTACGACAACGTTTTACAAAAAACCGTTGTCTTTCAATAAATAAAACACTAAGAAATGACAACGTTTTAAAAAACCGTTGTCTTAGTTAAAAATCCATCTGAAAGACAACGGTTTGTGTAAACCGTTGTCTTTGACCCTTGACATAATCTTACATAGACAACGATTTTTGAAAAAACGTTGTTGTAGCCCAAAAAAACCATCCGAAAGACAACGGTTTTTCAAAACCGTTGTTGTAGCCTAAAAAAAAACCTCTCATAGACAACGGTTGTTAAAACCGTTGTTGTAGCCCAAAAAAAAAAGCTCATAGACAACAGTTTTTAAAAACCGTTGTTGTATCCCGAAAAAAAACGCTCATAGACAACGGTTTTAAAAAACCGTTGTCGTAGACACATCAAAGACAACGGTTTTTAAAAACCGTTGTCGTAGACACATAAAAGACAACGGTTTTTAAAAAACCATTGTCTATAAGCGGGTTTTTTATGCTACGACAACGGTTTTTGTTAAAACCGTTGTTAAAAGAAAAAAGACAACGGTTTTAATAAAAACCGTTGTCGTATGGGTGTTGTTGATTTGTATTTTTCTTGTAGTGAATCTACAGAACCTATGGCTCTGATACCACCTGTTGTGGGGACCCGGGCTCTAACTCTTTCTTTGGGATTCAATGGATCGTTAATATAAAAAGTGGGTCAAATTTTTGTTTTTCAACATTTATTCTAATGTTGTATAAACAAGCATAAAGTCTTTATTTATTTTACAATCATAATGTACAAACATAAAGTACAACATGTCTTGTTCCATCCATACTCAACAACTAGTAATTAAATACAGTACATGTCAAAGGTACAACTACTAGTCCTTCTGCTAAGCCCGAGATCACCACGCTATGTCCATCTCTCATCCTCTGCGTGACCCAGATCCTGCCCCACCTGTTGTTATGCACACATACAGACATAACAATAGCCGGAAACTCCGGTGAGAACAAATCCCAGTATAAACATGTATACATGCATATAATCAATCTAAACATGAAACATGCTATTATGAATGACAATCATATAAACATGCAATGCAATGCGAATCAAACCATGTCTGGACTCGACTCGACTAGAACTCTAGGGATCCCGGTGTGAATAAGACGTCAATGGCTGTCACCTACCCTCCCACTCGGGGTGACTGTGTTAGAGTAGGTGACCGTCGAGCCAAGTGTTGGCCGAGTGTTCACAATGAAACTCTATGTATAAGCAATCTTTATTTTAGTAATATTTGATATTATTATTTTGGCACATCTTTATCTGTATACCATGCTAGTTGCATAGATAAAGCCCTTGAATATACAAATAGTAGAAAGAATATGAGATGCTCATATGATGAGTATCATGAAACTCATATTTGTAATACTGTATATTCTAAACGGTTCCTAGTCGATTCAGCCTCCACTAAGAAGGATATAGGCCGCTCGAGTTCGAGACTAGTATCTGCGATGTGAGTACCATGTTTCATTGGTAGGGGACATTGTGATGTCCGAACATGCAGATAGGTGCTCCTTGTAGAGTGCTGTGGGGACCCGGACGCTAATCAAGTTCTTAATCATCATTGGGACTAAATTAATTATAATAAACAGGGTCTAAAATTTTTTTTTAAAAGGCGGAAGGTAATGGAAATCAAACTCCTATACATATCAGTATAAAAGTGTAAATCTGATAAAATATACAATCATACATACTCAGGTTCAACAACTACTATCAAGTGTTTAAACCCTAGCTCTAGTCCAAGTCCGGTATCACCACTCTAATCTCGATCTGTCCTCATCTCTGTGACCCTGTACCTGTCCCACCTGTTGCCATGCACACATACAGACAAGACAACAGCCGGATAACTCCGGTGAGATATAAATATCCCAGTATAAACAATGTATTAAATGCAATCATATAAAACATATATAAAAGCATAACAGACATCAAAACATGTATCTAATCTGACTACATGAATCAATGACTCGTGATCTAATCTTATCTTATCTCAACTCTAGGGATCCCAATCTAAATTTAGACTTTGGTATACTGTATCGAGTGTCTACATTAAACGTCGATCTACATTTAAGCGCGTCGATACACCATGAGTCTAGAGTCTTATCGGTTCTGAAAGAAGACTCGGCTGTTCTGCCCTAGCTAGGCTGATCTGCCCTAGACTCGGACTGTGACTCTGTTTTAAGTCAATATCTAACCATATCAATCTGATAATCTGCAAATATCAATGCAATAAAATAAAGTATGTGATTTAGGGAAACTCAAGTCAAACCTAACTCGAGTTGTGCAATCCCGAATCAACATTTATTTATACCTTTCTTGCTGTCGCTCTGATACAATCGAAGTCTTGATTCAAAGTATGTCAATACTCAATCTGGCAATGACAATATCAATATTCAGTATCAATATTCTAATCAAATCACAACAACTCTGTTTTATTAAATTCTGACGGTACAACCGTACAAACTGACTACACCGGTACTACTATATCAGTATATACCAATTCCAATCATTTACAATCAACCACCGTACAAATCTGACATCATTTCTAGTCAATTTCATTCTGAAATTCATAACAATTACATATCCAGTCCGTTTCTTAATCTGACTTCGATTCTACGTTGTCTAACATGTCAAGAATAACATATATGACGTGTATGCAATTCTAACAACATCATAATTTCAAAACATGTTAAAACGTAGTAAAACTTACGTCCAGTAGAAGCCTACGTTGCTAGGAACACGGTACCGAAGTCGGATTCTAAATCAAACGGACGGATTGAAATATAAAGGCGTAAGGATTTTCACGGAGTTTCTTTAGCTTCTTTCTTTTCTCCTTAAACTAATCTGAAGAAGCAACGTTTATATATATACTCAATCGCATGTAAATGGAACGTGGCATATTTTCGCACATCCTGGTCGGCGCTCGGGCGGTTGAAATCTACCGCTCGGGCGCGGCCCTCACTGCCCGAGAAATTTCGAAATGCACCTTTGGCGCTCAGGCGGTCAAAAACTACCGCCCGGGCGCCACACCTTCTGCCCGGAACATATTTGTGATGAACACTGGCGCTCGAGCGGTCAAAAACTACCGCTCGGGCGCCAGACTCTCTGTCCACATATTATGAAATTCATATGCTTGGCCCGATTGGTCTCGTAATAGCCCTTTAATAATCACATTAAATTAGTATTCCATACTCATCTCGATTAAACATCTATAATCGTAATTTAACATGATATAAAATCTTGGGCATTACATTTCTCCCCCCCTAAGATACGATTTCGTCCTCGAAATCACAGGCATTCAATCATATCAATAAGGAGTATATACAAAACTGTATCAGAAATTTACATCATCTAAACAACTCTGGGAATTCTTGTCTCATATCTGATTCAGTTTCCCAGGTTGCTTCTTCTACACCATGACGAGTCCATTGCACTTTCACAAGTGGAATAGTCTTCGTTCTGAGCTGTTTTTCTTTACGATCGATGATCTGGATCGGTTTTTCAATATAGCTTAGTGATTCATCCAGCTCAGCCTCGTCTGGTTGTATAGCATGTGAAGCATCAGGAAGGTACTTCCTTAATAACGATACATGAAAGACATCATGTATTCCAGATAATGAAGGCGGTAAGGCTAGTCGATAGGCACGATCTCCTATCTTCTCGAGAATCTCATAAGGCCCAATGTATTGTGGAGACAATTTCCCTTTCTTGCCAAATCTGACAACTCCTCTGAAAGGTGAAATCTTCAAAAATAATCTGTCTCCAGCCTCGAATACCAATGGTCGTCGTCTGAAATTGGCATATTTGGCCTGTCTGTCTTGTGCTGCCTTCATTTTCTTTTGAATTAACTTCACTTTTTCTGTCATATCTCTGATCATATCTGGTCCAATTTCAGGCACTTCAGAGATATCATCCCAATAGAGAGGGGATCTACACTTCTTTCCGTACAACGCTTCAAATGGTGCCATCTCAATACTCATCTGATAGCTATTGTTGTACGAAAACTCACAAAGCGGCAATGCATCTTGCCAATTAGTGCTGAAATCTAGCACTACTGATCTCAGCATATCCTCCAGTGTCTGGATAGTCCGCTCTGACTGTCCGTCGGTCTGTGGATGATATGCGGTACTCAGATGTAACTTCGTACCGAGAGCCTGCTGCAAACTCTGCCAAAAGTGCGAAGTAAATCGAGGATCACGATCTGATACAATCGACTTCGGCACTCCATGCAATCTGACCACCTTTCTGACATAGATCTCTGCCATCTGGTCAAATCTGTACGTCATCTTGTACGGAATAAAACATGCGGATTTGGTTAATCTTGAAAGGGGATCGGTTACGGTGACCGGAAGCGCAACGGAAGTTCAAAAATTTTATTTTCTTGAGAAAATTTCGGCCACCACATATACTTTGTGTAGCAAATACAAAATCACCAAAAACATGTCATACATAGGGTGTTTAGAAGTTTTACCTATCAATCTTTAAAAGATTGATTGTGGCTCCAACTTTGTTGTCAAACAACAAAGCTCTTGAAAGGATGACAATCTACAAGCCTCCTCCTCCAAGTTCTTGAATCTTTCCTTCAAATTAGGCCCACCACCAACTAGCTAGAACCACTCTAATTTTGCACTAGAAAAATTAGAGCATTTTTCTTTGAGAAGTATTTTTCATTCCTCAACACTTGAAGAAGAAAAATGAGAGAAAACTTGGAGAATAATGAGAGGAGAATTTCGGCCATTGCATGAAAGAATGGGGGGAAGGGAGACTTGTCTTGGTCCTTGAAAAAGTTGTTGTGAATTCCAATGCCAAGCCTTGATATTTGAAAAAGTTGTCTCCAACCCTTCACCTCCCATGCATGCATATTATATGGTTTATTATCAAAATAAAAACCATGGACTAAATTTAATTATCTCAAACATATTTGAGACTAATTAAACATTACTTGAATTTACCCAAGTCCCACTAGTTAAATAATTAATTTAAATTGAGCTCTACAAGACTCAATATGATTTAATTAATTCAACACTTGAATTAATTTAATTATTTGGACTCTACTAGGTCCACTAGTGTTTAATTAATTCAACACTTGAATTAATTTAATTTAGTCCATAATAATGTTTATGAAAATCACAATTTTCAAATACATTATTAACTTGGCCAACTTTTAATTTAGGAACACTTCCATAAATTAAAATTTACATTTCTCTCATAGAAGTCATACTTCTATTTTTCTTTACACTTATAAACTCATTTATAAGTCGTTCAACACATTGAACTATTTTTCTCCTTTATAGAAGTCATACTTCTAATTTTCCTTACGCTTATAAACTCCTTTATAAGCCGTTCAACACATTGAACTATTTTAACTTCTCAACGGGTTCTAGAAAGCCAGCACTTGTGTGGCCCTCAATGGTTCATTGATACAACTAGCCGTGGGTTCACATCTCCATGTGATTCGGACTAAACATGTCCTTATATGAGCATACCCCAATTGCTCCATTCTTACTTATCAACCCCTTGATAACAAGAACGTCAGAACTCAAGTCTGATAGTACCCAACCAACCATGTTAAACGCCTAGCAACATCGCTTACATGATTCCCTAGGTATCAAATGATAGTGCCTGCAAGAACCATTCAATTATGGTTAGCGTACAGTACGGTCCCTTCAACTCATATATCCCGACCGATTCGACAACCATTGGTTTATCGAGAGTTGTCAATGAATCGATACTATGTGTCATGTCGTAGTTGCATCGATGGTGTAATATATGAAACCCCTTTCATAATTACAACCATACTCTGGCCAGAGATTTCAACCTACATACACATGATAACACATAGGATATCCATACCCGAAGGTAATCGGTGAATCCCCGACTACAATGCATCGACTCCTATATGTTTCGACATGACACCCAACCTTGCCACCTGATGACCCCATAAGAGTCGGTAAACAAGTTAAAGTGAAATGCTAGCACATAGAGTCTCAATGTTGTCCCGGGTCATAAGGACTAATGGTGTACAACCATAAACTAGGACGTTTCTACTCGATAAGTGAGAACCACTTGGAAAGTCCTTTAATGGAGGGTTGTTCAGTGCACTCTACCAGGAGCACCTATCTGCATGCTCGGACATCACAATGTCCCCTACCAATGAAACATGGTACTCACATCGTAGATACTAGTCTCTAACTCGAGCGGCCTATATCCTTCTTGGTGGCGGCTGAATCGACTAGGAACCGTTTAGAATATACAGTATTACAAATATGAGTTTCATGATACTCATCACATGAGCATCTCATATTCTTTCTACTATTTGTATATTCAAGGGCTTTATCTATGCAGCTAGCATGGGTATACAGATAAATATGTGCCAAAATAATAATTTCAAATATTACTAAAATAAAGATTGCTTATACATAGAGTTTCATTGTGAACACTCGGCCAACACTTGGCTCGACGGGCACCTACTCTAACAATCTCCCACTTGCACTAGAGCCAACTACTCATATGCTTTAAACCCATTGATTCGCGATGCTTGTCGAATAATGGTCCAGGTAAAGGCTTAGCTAGTGGATCAACAACATTATCTGCGGAGCCGACTTTGTCGATAGACACTTCTCTTTCCACAATCTCTCCGAGGATGTGGTACTTTCTCAATACTTGTTTGGACTTCTGATGAGACCTTGGCTCCTTTGCTTGAGCTAAAGCTCCCGTGTTGTCACACAACACCGGGATAGGAGCAACTCCATTAGGAATGACGTCCAACTCTTAGACGAAATTCCTTATCCAAACAGCCTCCCTTGCTGCATCTGATGCAGCAATGTATTCGGCCTCTGTGCTGGAATCCGCAGTATTGTCTTGCTTGGAACTCTTCCAAGAGACAGCAGCACCATTGAGCATGAATACAAACCCAGAGGTTGACTTCGAGTCATCGATATCGCTTTGGAAGCTAAAGTCGGTGTAGCCTTCCAATTTTAGTTCTCCACCCCATAGACCAATAACAATTTATTGGTCCTTCTCAACTCCTTGAGGATGTTTTTCACAGCTTTCCAGTGTGGAAGACCAGGGTTCGATTGATATCTACTCACTACACTTAGTGCGAAAGCCACGTCAGGACGTGTAGATATCATCCCATACATGATGCTACCAATCGTAGATGCATAAGGAATGCTTTGTCATCGCCGCTATCTCTGCATCAGTCTTGAAAGACAGAATTGGATAGGGACACGCCATGACATATTGGTAGATGTCCTCTCTTGGACTCATCCATCGAGAACCGCTTCACGATGGTATCAATGTATGTGGACTGGGTGAAACCAAGCAATCTTTTCGATCTATCTCTATAGATCTGTATTCCCAATACAAAAGATGCTTCACCCAAGTCCTGCATCGAGAACTTACTCACTAACCATATCTTAGTTGATTGCAACATTCCTACATCATTCCCAATGAGTAGAATTTCATAAAGCACCAGGAATGTCACAACACTCCCACTGACCTTCTTATACACACATGGTTCCTCAGGATTCTTAGTAAATCAACCCTTTGATTGTACTATCGAATCTAAGGTTCCAACTCCTAGATGCCTGCTTTAGACCATAAATAGATCTCTGAAGTTTGCATACCATATGCTCACTTCCGATAGATGTAAACCCTCCAGGTTTGAGACATGTAAATCTCTTCCTTAATATTCCCATTAAGAAAGGTTGTCTTGACATCTATCTGCCATATCTCATAGTCATACCATGCAGCTATGGCTAGCAAAATCCTTATAGACTTGAACATTGCAACTAGTGAAAAGGTTTCCTCAAAGTCAACTCCTTGTCTTTGAGTATATCCTTTTGCCATCAATCGCGCCTTGAAGGTCAAAACCTTCCCATCCGCCCCAAGTCCCTATGGGAACCGTTCCCTCAGGTGGATCTATAAGATCCCACACTTGGTTCGAATGCATGGAATTCATCTTAGATTCCATCGCTTCAAGCCACTTGGATGAATCGGCATCAGATAATGCTTCCTTGAAGGTTCTTGGATCACATCCAAGGTTAGGCTCATCATGGCCCTCTTCAAGAAGCAGACCATACCTCATAGGTGGTCTCGAGACTTTCTCGGATCTTTTAGGAGCTTGTATCTCCTCACTTGGCTCTTCGGGTGTGGGTTCTATAATTGTGGGTGTCTCTCGAACCTCTTCGAGTTCTATCATCTCCCTTTTTTCTATCCAATAGAAATTCTTTTTCCAAAAAGGTTGCATTCCTAGAAACAAACACCTTTGTTTCTTGGGGATGATAGAAATGATATCCAACTTAATTCCTTGGATATCCCACAAAGTAACATAAAATGGATCGACTATCCAATTTATCTCCCACTACCTGCTTCAAATAAGCAGGGCTCCCCATATTCTAAGATAAGAATATTTGGGAGACTTATACATCCATATCTCATATGGTGTCTGCCTTTGTATGGACATTTAATGGAATATCTTTCAATTTTAAGTTATAGAGATCGTTTTCAAGTTCACCAGTACCAATCAAACATTCATTCATGTAAATGTTGCAAACACCTTTGCAAAATAAACAAGAATATCCATTTTTATCAGCATAGAAATGGAAACAATGTTTTTTACAAAATTAGGTACAAACAAAACATCTCATATGATTAACTTAAACTATTGTTCAATAATAAGTAAACATCCTCAATAGCCTTGGCAGCAACTCTTGCTTCATTGCCCATCCTTAAGAAGGTCACACCTTCCTTAAGATACCTACTTCTTCCCATCACCTGTAACCCATTACAGAGATGTGAGTCACAACCGGTATCTAATACCCAAGAAGTAGAGTTAATTGAAATGTTTACTTAAATTTAGAACATACCGTTTCCAGAACACTTCTGGGCCAGATATTCCTTGCAATTTCGCCTCCAATGTCCAGGCTTCTTGCAGTGATGACAAACATCACTAGTCTTGTCAGCCCTAACTGGTCTGGCTGCCTCAACGGGATTCGGAGATTGCCTCAACAAGGGCACGTTCTTCTTGGGACGTTGGAAAGAACTCTTCTTTCCTTTCCCATGTGGATCAATCTTCGTACCAGATGAAGAACCCACATAAAGAACCAACTTCTCTTTCTTGATGGTGGATTCGAACGTAACAAGCATATTCACCAACTCCTCAAGGGTCGGTTCTATCTTGTTCATGTTGAAGTTCACCACAAAAGGATCAAATGAGCTAGGCAACGATAAGAGCAACACGTCGGTGGTCAACTCCGAAGGCAAGATCAGATCCATGCCAACGAGCTTGTCCACGAGCCCAATCACCTTTAGGCCATGCTCATGGACCGAGGCCCCATCTCGCATGCGCAAAGTGATTAGCTCCTTGACGGTAGCATGCCTAAGAGGACGTGTTTGCTCACCAAAGAGCTCCTTGAGGTGCAAATGAATGTCAGCAGCATTCTTTGCACCCTCAAAACGCCTCTGCAGCTCATCATTCATAGAAGTTAGCATATAACACCTGGCTATCAAGTCATGGTCACACCATTCCTTGTAAGCCTGCAATTCCTCAGGATTGCAGTCAGTCGAAGCCTCAACAGGGGGCGACTCAGTCAGTGTATATGCTACCATTTCCGAATTCAAGACGATTTTTAGGTTTCTTAGCCAAGTGAGGTAATTAGGTCCAGTTAATATGTGTTTGTCGAGTATTACGGATATCGGATTGCGAATCGAAGACATTGTCAATTTGTACTGAAAAGTAAAAACAGATAAATGTTGGTGATTATTTTAAAATATTTAGTAAGATATGAAGTTTGGACTTTTACTTCATAAATATTTGCTCCCACTGTTTTGACATCTTTCACTACCCTCTAGTGAAAACGGGAAACTCCTTTCCTCAGTAGGTACGTAAGGTCCAATTAGCGAATTATGATCCCGAATAATATCAGCCAATCACAATTCCTAAAAGGTAGTTTCCAATTGCATCACAATGCAACCCTCTACGTAAACTTTTGTCTCACGTTTGATTAGGACCCAATAATATGACGTCGTTCATCTTCACGTGTCAAGCCTTACCCATCGATGTTGAACCTTAATGGACGGTCGCCATGAGTTCCCCCAATAATATGAGCCGAAATCATGGGAGTTCCACGTAGTTCACATCACCATGTCAATGGATGTCACAGCTTTCCGGCACCCAAAGCTCCCCCAATAATATGAGCCGAGCCCCGAGTACGGGTAGCGTTCATCATGCACCCATTGTCGATGGAAGACATGGAAATTATAAACAAATTTATAATTCCCCTTTTCGGGCTTGATATTAATTTTGAATCTTATTCAAAATGAGGGTTTTTAATTTTGAAAGGTCTCATCATTAATTTTTATTTTAAAAGTTCGCCATGTTTGATCGTATGTTTGTCGGATTCATGCAACTTTGTTATTATCATAATAATAACGCACATACTCATTATTTATAACATATCATGCATATATTATAAACAGTAAACAAACAAGGATGATCAATCGCCCCAATACTAATGGCCCGTGTGAGCTAAACACGGGCCTAGGTCCAATCCTAGGGTAAATGCACGGGATGCAAATGCAACTATTACATAAGCTTCCAATATTTACATGTCTTCGATCTTCATAATCATCATGGCCACCATCTTCCAATCTTGATCATCCACTATACTAATATTTACAAATAAATATCCATGGCAAATAGGGATACATCTCATGGGGTGGGAACGGGCCATAAACCAAGCCCACTTTATAAATTGATAATTATTACAATCATTCAACACAAAATATCCTAGCATACACCTAGCAAATTGGGCTTGGGCTTTTGATCATCCTTCATGCATAATATCACATATCATACACCATCAATTAATTATCACAATAATTAATTGATCCAATATTATATATCTTGATCCAATCACTAACCGCCACGATTATAAACTAAATTAACAAAGTATACAAACACCTTTGTCTACTTTCAAATTAATTTATTTATAACCGAATTTCTTGTAAATCACAATTTACTATAAATAATTAAAGTCCAACTTAAATTATTTATTTCATGAGAAAATATTTGCAACTTTTGTAATTTTAAACTTAAGGGCCCAAAAACTTATTTTTCACTAAAAACATTTTTGGCCCATTAAAAATTCACAAACATGTTAGCCATCTAATGGCCCAACAACTCAAGGCCCATGACACTTTGATATTCCAAAACACTTTTGGAAACCCTAGTCGTCATCGCCGTCGCCGGAGCACCGTCGCCGGATTCCGGCCAACTTGCACAAATTTTTTTTTTTTTTTTTTTTTTTTTAAGAGGAGTTTCGGGCAGCCCGAGGGCTGCCCTTGCTGCCCGTTTCGGGCAGCCCCTCGGGCAGCCCGAGGCGCCCGAAATGGGCAGCAACTTGCTGCCCCAAAGATTCTCCAAGACCGGCCTTTTATTCGTTGCAAAATTTCATCTCAAGCGGTTAGAAATCAATCTCAATATAATATCTTGTAATTGCTACACAAAATCGTAACCATAGCTCGGATACCACTTGAAAGGGGATCGGTTACGGTGACCGGAAGCGCAACGGAAGTTCAAAAATTTTATTTTCTTGAGAAAATTTCGGCCACCACATATACTTTGTGTAGCAAATACAAAATCACTAAAAACATGTCATACATAGGGTGTTTAGAAGTTTTACCTATCAATCTTTAAAAGATTGATTGTGGCTCCAACTTTGTTGTCAAACAACAAAGCTCTTGAAAGGATGACAATCTACAAGCCTCCTCCTCCAAGTTCTTGAATCTTTCCTTCAAATTAGGCCCACCACCAACTAGCTAGAACCACTCTAATTTTGCACTAGAAAAATTAGAGCATTTTTCTTTGAGAAGTATTTTTCATTCCTCAACACTTGAAGAAGAAAAATGAGAGAAAACTTGGAGAATAATGAGAGGAGAATTTCGGCCATTGCATGAAAGAATGGGGGGAAGGGAGACTTGTCTTGGTCCTTGAAAAAGTTGTTGTGAATTCCAATGCCAAGCCTTGATATTTGAAAAAGTTGTCTCCAACCCTTCACCTCCCATGCATGCATATTATATGGTTTATTATCAAAATAAAAACCATGGACTAAATTTAATTATCTCAAACATATTTGAGACTAATTAAACATTACTTGAATTTACCCAAGTCCCACTAGTTAAATAATTAATTTAAATTGAGCTCTACAAGACTCAATATGATTTAATTAATTCAACACTTGAATTAATTTAATTATTTGGACTCTACTAGGTCCACTAGTGTTTAATTAATTCAACACTTGAATTAATTTAATTTAGTCCATAATAATGTTTATGAAAATCACAATTTTCAAATACATTATTAACTTGGCCAACTTTTAATTTAGGAACACTTCCATAAATTAAAATTTACATTTCTCTCATAGAAGTCATACTTCTATTTTTCTTTACACTTATAAACTCATTTATAAGTCGTTCAACACATTGAACTATTTTTCTCCTTTATAGAAGTCATACTTCTAATTTTCCTTACGCTTATAAACTCCTTTATAAGCCGTTCAACACATTGAACTATTTTAACTTCTCAACGGGTTCTAGAAAGCCAGCACTTGTGTGGCCCTCAATGGTTCATTGATACAACTAGCCGTGGGTTCACATCTCCATGTGATTCGGACTAAACATGTCCTTATATGAGCATACCCCAATTGCTCCATTCTTACTTATCAACCCCTTGATAACAAGAACGTCAGAACTCAAGTCTGATAGTACCCAACCAACCATGTTAAACGCCTAGCAACATCGCTTACATGATTCCCTAGGTATCAAATGATAGTGCCTGCAAGAACCATTCAATTATGGTTAGCGTACAGTACGGTCCCTTCAACTCATATATCCCGACCGATTCGACAACCATTGGTTTATCGAGAGTTGTCAATGAATCGATACTATGTGTCATGTCGTAGTTGCATCGATGGTGTAATATATGAAACCCCTTTCATAATTACAACCATACTCTGGCCAGAGATTTCAACCTACATACACATGATAACACATAGGATATCCATACCCGAAGGTAATCGGTGAATCCCCGACTACAATGCATCGACTCCTATATGTTTCGACATGACACCCAACCTTGCCACCTGATGACCCCATAAGAGTCGGTAAACAAGTTAAAGTGAAATGCTAGCACATAGAGTCTCAATGTTGTCCCGGGTCATAAGGACTAATGGTGTACAACCATAAACTAGGACGTTTCCACTCGATAAGTGAGAACCACTTGGAAAGTCCTTTAATGGAGGGTTGTTCAGTGCACTCTACCAGGAGCACCTATCTGCATGCTCGGACATCACAATGTCCCCTACCAATGAAACATGGTACTCACATCGCAGATACTAGTCTCTAACTCGAGCGGCCTATATCCTTCTTGGTGGCGGCTGAATCGACTAGGAACCGTTTAGAATATACAGTATTACAAATATGAGTTTCATGATACTCATCACATGAGCATCTCATATTCTTTCTACTATTTGTATATTCAAGGGCTTTATCTATGCAGCTAGCATGGGTATACAGATAAAGATGTGCCAAAATAATAATTTCAAATATTACTAAAATAAAGATTGCTTATACATAGAGTTTCATTGTGAACACTCGGCCAACACTTGGCTCGACGGGCACCTACTCTAACAAATCTGTCAATTACGACCTAAAATCGCATCATAACCTTTGGAGGAACGCGGCAATTGCGTCACAAAGTCCATGGAAATGTGATCCCATTTCCATTCAGGAATGGACAAATTCTGTAATAAACCTCCTGGTTTCTTTCTTTCTGCTTTCACCTGTTGGCAATTTAGACATTTTGAAACAAATTCTGCAATATCATTCTTCATTTGTTTCCACCAAAACTGTCTTTTCAAATCATTGTACATCTTTCAGCCACCAGGATGAATACTAAATCGACTGTTGTGCGCTTCTGACAATATCTGTCGTTTCAAATCTGAAATATTTGGCACAAATAGACGATTATTTACGTACAAAACGTTATCACGTACCTGATATTCTGATCGATGTCCTGCTCTGACCATCGATACTGATTTCTGTATATTCTGATCCACCTTCTGAGCTGCCTTAATTTTCATAATCAGCTCTGGTTCTACTTGCGTCGTATAAAGTCTCAATGGTCTATAACCTGTTTCAAATTCTAATCCAGACAAACAGCAGTCTTCTATCATATTTGAAACACCAATCGTCGACAAGGATAAAGAACATACCTTTCGACTTAGTGCATCAGCTGCTGCATTAGACTTCCCTGGATAATATTTGATTTCACAATCAAAATCTTTAAGCAAATCAAGCCATCTTCGCTGTCTCATATTCAATTCAGATTGTGAAAACAGATATTTCAAACTCTTATGATCCGAATATATCTCAAACTTCTCCCCGTAAAGGTAATGTCGCCATATCTTTAATGCAAAGACAATGGCTGCCAATTCTAAGTCATGAATTGGATAACGGGTTTCATGTGGTTTAAGCTGTCTTGAGGCATAAGCGATAACATGCCCTCGTTGCATCAGTACACATCCCAACCCTCTGTGAGAAGCGTCGCAATAAACCACAAAATCACCAGTACCGGATGGAATAGTCAACACTGGTGCACTGGTCAACCTCTTCTTCAACTCCAGAAAACTGGTCTCACATTCTTCAGACCAAACAAATGGAGCATTTTTCTGAGTTAGCTGGGTAATTGGTTTAGCTATACTCGAGAAATCTTTAATGAAACGACGGTAGTATCCTGCTAAACCCATGAAACTGCGAATTTCGGGCACTGATGTCGGTCTTGGCCAAGAAATCACGGCTTCTACTTTACTGGGATCAACTGATATACCATTTCCAGATATAATATGACCCAGAAATACTACTTGTCTTAGCCAAAACTCACATTTCGACAGTTTAGCATATAACTTCTCAGCTCTTAAAATTCGCAACACAATTCTTAAATGTTCTGCATGCTCACTTATATTCTTTGAATAAATCAAAATATCATCGATGAAAATAATCACAAAATCATCGAGATATTTCTGGAATACCTGGTTCATCAACCCCATGAATACAGCTGGAGCATTCGTCAGACCAAACGGCATGACAATAAATTCATAATGTCCATACCTGGTTCTAAATGCCATCTTTGAGATATCAGAATCTCTGACTCGCAGTTGGTGATATCCCGATCTTAAATCGATCTTGGAATAAACTGACGAACCCTGCAACTGATCGAATAAATCGTCAATACGAGGCAAAGGATATTTATTCTTTACCGTTGCCTTGTTCAGCTGCCTATAGTCGATGCAAAGTCTCATCGAACCATCTTTCTTTCTTACGAACAGTACTGGAGCACCCCAAGGAGAAACACTCGGTCTAATGTACCCCTTGGCCAGTAAATCTTCAAGCTGGTCCTTTAATTCTTTCAGTTCAACTGGTGCCATTCTGTACGGAGCTCTAGAAATCGGCACTGTACCTGGCATCAGTTCAATGCTGAAGTCTATCTCTCTAATTGGAGGTAATCCCGGGATCTCGTCTGGGAAGACGTCAGCAAATTCACGTACCACTGGCAAGTCTGCCAATGCTGGACTCGATTTCAGTAAATCTACTGAATATACAAGGAATCCTTCTGCTCCTTTTTGTAACAATCGAGTCATAGATAATACAGATACTAAAGGAATTCTCGATCTAGAACCCTTCCCGTAAAATTTCCACTCCTCAGCCATATCTGGTCTGAATCTTACTATCTTGTGGAAACAATCAACTGTTGCTCTGTACTTGGTTAGCATGTCAATACCGACAATACAATCAAAATCTGATAACCCAAGTACGATGCAATCTAATTCAATCTCATGCCCGTCATACTGTAGTACACAACGCTTAACAGAATTTACGGATATCAAACCTATCCCCAAAGGCGAAGATACAGACACTACAGTAGCTAAAGACTCTACAGGCAATGCATGACTCAATGCAAATCGTTCAGACATAAATGTATGTGAAGCACCAGTATCAATTAATACGTAAGCAGAGTAACCACATAAAGAACAGTTACCTGCTACAACGTCATCTGGGGCTTCCTGGGCCTGCTCCTCTGTCAAAGCGAAGACTCTGGCCTGCTGTCTCGGAGGCTGACCAACTGTCTGGCTTCCTCCTGGACTCTGCTGTGACTGAGCTGGCGCTGGCTGAAATGTGTGAACAGCAGCAGATCGTCTCTCAGGCTGTGCTGCTGATCCTGATGACTCGGCCCCCTGTGTTCTTTGGGTACCTCTCTGTGGACACACTTTAGCAAAGTGTCCCGGCTGTTTACAAAAGTTGCAACTACCAGTCACTCCCTGGAATTGCTCGGTTGCATGTCTTCCTCCGCAAGTCTTGCAGTAAACTCCAGTGTAACTCTGGCTCAGTCTGGAACCACCGGAGCTGGAAGAACTACTCCCCGATTTCTTGAATTGCTTTCCCTTAGCTTTCAAAAATTCCTTCTTTCCTCCACTGCTGCTACCACTCTCAAATCTGGGAGGTGGTTGTGGTGGTCTCGGTGCTGGAGGCACAAAGGAAGCTCCTTTCTGTCGTATCAGACCTGCTTCTGCTCCCTTGGCTCTGTTCAGTGCATCAGTAAAATTATCCGGTCGCCCTGTGTTCACCAATGTGAAAATGTCGGGGTTCAGGCCATTGATGAACTGGTCCGCAGTAGCTTCTTCGCTGTCAGCCACATGTGGAGCAAATTTCAACAAGGAGGAGAACTTTGACACGTATTCTTCTATGTTCATCGGTCCTTGCTTTAGATTGGCAAACTCCGCTCCTTTGTCCTTTCGGTACGACACTGGGAAAAATCGTTGATAGAATTCAGTTCTAAATATATTCCAGGTAATCATCGTACCTCTATGCTCCATGGCTTTCTTTCTCGTAATCCACCAGTCTTTGGCAACATCATGTAACTGGTGTGCGATCAACTTTATTCTCTTCTCATCTGTATACTCCAAAGAGTCGAACAACAACTCTATATCATCAAGCCAACTTTCACATTCAACAGCGTTCTCTGTGCCTTTCAAGGTCGGCGGATGAAATGACTGAAATCGTTTCAGTAACGTTTCCATTGGAGTCGGTGTGACATCCATTGGAGGATTTGATGTACTTCCCTGTTCTGGTACTCGTCTCGGAGGCATATCTAATAATCAAATAGATTAGTAACAGATACCACAATTCTGTTGCAACCTCCTCTGATCATCTTACTGCTGATCTAGAATCAGTACTGATCCAATCTCAATAAAACATATTACTATATCAAATCAGATAAACAAGTAACATGTAATAAAGCAGTAAGACATGCTAGCATTCAAAAGCAGGAAAGAAAACCTCAGTCTACCCCGCTCACTAGCCTCTTCTATCTCAATCTAAAGGATCTATCGCTCTGATACCACCTGTTGCGGGGACTCGGACGCTAATCAAGTTCTTAATCATCATTGGGACTAAATTAATTATAATAAACAGGGTCTAAATTTTTTGTTTAAAATGCGGAAGGTAATGGAAATCAAACTCCTATACATATCAGTATAAAAGTGTAAATCTGATAAAATATACAATCATACATACTCAGGTTCAACAACTACTATCAAGTGTTTAAACCCTAGCTCTAGTCCAAGTCCGGTATCACCACTCTAATCTCGATCTGTCCTCATCTCTGTGACCCTGTACCTGTCCCACCTGTTGCCATGCACACATACATACAAGACAACAGCCGGATAACTCCGGTGAGATATAAATATCCCAGTATAAACAATGTATTAAATGCAATCATATAAAACATATATAAAAGCATAACAGACATCAAAACATGTATCTAATCTGACTACATGAATCAATGACTCGTGATCTAATCTTATCTTATCTCAACTCTAGGGATCCCAATCTAAATTTAGACTTTGGTATACTGTATCGAGTGTCTACATTTAACGTCGATCTACATTTAAGCGCGTCGATACACCATGAGTCTAGAGTCTTATCGGTTCTGAAAGAAGACTCGGCTGTTCTGCCCTAGCTAGGCTGATCTGCCCTAGACTCGGACTCTGACTCTGTTCTAAGTCAATATCTAACCATATCAATCTGATAATCTGCAAATATCAATGCAATAAAATAAAGTATGTGATTTAGGGAAACTCAAGTCAAACCTAACTCGAGATGTGCAATCCCGAATCAACATTTATTTATACCTTTCTTGCTGTCGCTCTGATACAATCGAAGTCTTGATTCAAAGTCTGTCAATACTCAATCTGGCAATGACAATATCAATATTCTGTATCAATATTCTAATCAAATCACAACAACTCTATTTTATTAAATTCTGACGGTACAACCGTACAAACTGACTACACTGGTACTACTATATCAGTATATACCAATTCCAATCATTTACAATCAACCACCGTACAAATCTGACATCATTTCTAGTCAATTTCATTCTGAAATTCATAAAAATTACATATCCAGTCCGTTTCTTAATCTGACTTCGATTCTACGTTGTCTAACATGTCAAGAATAACATATATGACGTGTATGCAATTCTAACAACATCATAATTTCAAAACATGTTAAAACGTAGTAAAACTTACGTCCAGTAGAAGCCTACGTAGCTAGGAACACGGTACCGAAGTCGGATTCTAAATCAAACGGACGGATTGAAATATAAAGGCGTAAGGATTTTCACGGAGTTTCTTTAGCTTCTTTCTTTTCTCCTTAAACTAATCTGAAGAAGCAACGTTTATATATATACTCAATTGCATGTAAATGGAACGTGGCATATTTTCGCACATCCTGGTCGGCGCTCGGGCGGTTGAAATCTACCGCTCGGGCGCGGCCCTCACTGCCCGAGAAATTTCGAAATGCACCTTTGGCGCTCGGGCGGTCAAAAACTACCGCCCGGGCGCCACACCTTCTGCCCGGAACATATTTGTGATGAACACTGGCGCTCGAGCGGTCAAAAACTACCGCTCGGGCGCCAGACTCTCTGTCCACATATTATGAAATTCATATGCTTGGCCCGATTGGTCTCGTAATAGCCCTTTAATAATCACATTAAATTAGTATTCCATACTCATCTCGATTAAACATCTATAATCGTAATTTAACATGATATAAAATCTTGGGCATTACAAGTGCACTGAACAACCCTCCATGAAAGGACTTTCCAAGTGGTTCTCACTTATCGAGTGAAAATTCCTAGTTTATGGTTGTACAGAATTAGTCCTTATGACCCGGGACAACATTGAGACTCTAAGTAATAGGAACGGAGTTCCTTCTATTACGGAATTCGATATAGGAACACCACATTTGGAAACCGGGATCCCTAGACTAGGATTGAGTCTACTCTGAATTGTAGAATTGGAATTATGTTTCAGATTGGATATATATTCATGTTACCTGATTACATGCTTTATATTTGTTTATATGATTGCATGTTTCATTGATTTATACTGGGAGTATATTCTCACCGGTTTATCCGGCTGTTGTCTTGTCTGTATGTGTACTTGACAACAGGTGGGACAGGATCAGGGTCCAGGAGATGAAGAGAGAGATCGTGATTAGAGTGGTGGCACCGGACTTGGACTAGAGATAGGGTTGAACACTTGATAGCAGTTATGTGCTAGAATTACACTTTGACTTGTTTAACGACTCTCATGGGGTCATCAGGTGGTAAGGTTGGGTGTTCTGTCGAAACACATAGGAGTCGATGCATTGTAGTTGGGGATTCACCGCTTACCTTCGGGTATGGATATCCTATGTGTTATCATGTGTATGTAGATCGAAATCTCTGGCCAGAGTATGGTGGTAATTATGAAAGGGTTTCATAGATTACACCATCGATGCAACTACGACATGACACATAGTATCGATTCATTGATAACTCTCGATAAACCAATGGTTGTCGAATCGATCAGGATTAAGAGTTGAAGGGACCGTACTGTACGCTAACCATAATTGAATGGTTCTTGCAGGCACTATCATTTGATACCTAGGGAATCATGTAAGCGATGCTGCTAGGCGTTTGACATGATTGGTTGGGTACTATCAGACTCGAGTTCTGACATTCTTATTATCAAGAAGTTGATAAATAAGAATGGAGCAATTGGGGTATGCTCATATAAGGACATGTTTAGTCAGAATCACATAGAGATGTGAACCCACGGCTAGTTGTATCAATGAACCATTGAGGGCCACACAAGTACGAATGATAGGCCGGATTGGGGCGGGTTTTGGGCAGCAAGCTGCTGCCCATTTCGGCGACGGCCCCTACATTTTAATAAAAAAAAATATTTTTTGCATGCTGGCCGGAATCCGGCGACGGCGATGACGGCTAGGGTTTCCAAAAGTGTTTTGGAATATCAAAGTGTCATGGGCCTTGAGTTGTTGGGTCATTGGATGGCTAACATGTTTGTGATTTTAAATGGGCCAAAATATTTTTGGTGAAAAATAAGTTTTTGGGCCTTTAAGTTTAAAATTACAAAAGTTACAAATTTTTTTCTCATGAAATAAATAATTTAAGTTGGACTTTAATTATTTATAGTAAATTGTGATTTACAAGAAATTCGGTTATAAATAAATTAATTAGAAAGTAGACAAAGGTGTTTGTATACTTTGTTAATTTAGTTTATAATCGTGGCGGTTAGTGATTGGATCAAGATATATAATATTGGATCAATTAATTATTGTGATAATTAATTGATGGTGTATGATATGTGATATTATGCATGAAGGATGATCAAAATCCCAAGCCCAATTTGCTAGGTGTATGCTAGGATATTTTGTGTTGAATGATTGTAATAATTATCAATTTATAAAGTGGGCTTGGTTTATGGCCCGTTCCCACCCCCCATGAAATGTATCCCTATTTGCCATGGATATTTATTTGTAAATATTAGTATAGTGAATGATCAAGATTGGAAGATGGTGGCCATGATGATTATGAAGATCGAATACATGTAAATATTGGAAGCTAATGTAATAGTTGCATTTGCATCCCGTGCATTTACCCTAGGATTGGACCTAGGCCCATGTTTAGCTCACACGGGCCATTAGTATTGGGGCAATTGATCATCCTTGTCTTGTTTTTCTATTTATAATATATGCATGATATGTTATAAATAATGAGTATGTACGTTATTATTATGATAATAACAAAGTTGCATGAATCCGGCAAACATACGATCTAACATGGCGAGCTTTTAAAAAAAAATTAATGATGAGACCTTTCAAAATTAAAAACCCTCATTTTGAATAAGATTCAAAATTAATATCAAGCCCGAAAAGGGGAATTATAAATTTGTTTATAATTTCCTTGTCTTCCATCGACAATGGGTGCATGATGAACGCTACCCGTACTCGGGGCTCGGCTCATATTATTGGGGGGGCCCTGGGTGCCGGAAAGCTGTGACATCCATTGACATGGTGATGTGAACTACGTGGAACTCCCATGATTTCGGCTCATATTATTGAGGGAACTCATGGCGACCGTCCATTAAGGTTCAATATCGATGGGTTAGGCTTGACACGTAAAGAGAACGACGTCATATTATTGGGTCCTAATCAAACGTGAGACAAAAGTTTACGTAGAGGGTTGCATTGTGATGCAATTGGAAACTACCTTTTAGGAATTGTGATTGGCTGATATTATTCGGGATCATAATTCGCTAATTGGACCTTACGTACCTACTGAGGAAAGGAGTTTCCCGTTTTCACTAGAGGGTAGTGAAAGATGTCAAAACAGTGGGAGCAAATATTTATGAAGTAAAAGTCCAAACTTCATATATTACTAAATATTTTAAAATAGTCATCAACATTTATCTGTTTTTACTTTTCAGTACAAATTGACGATGTCATCGATTCGCAATCCAATATCCGTAATACTCGACAAAAACATATTAACTGGACCTAATTACCTCACTTGGCTAAGAAACTTAAAAATCGTCTTGAATTCGGAAAGGGTAGCATATACACTGACTGAGTCGCCCCCTGTTGAGGCTCCGACTGACTGCAATCCTGAGGAATTGTAGGCTTACAAGGAATGGTGTGACCATGACTTGATAGCCAGGTGTTATATGCTGACTTCTATGAATGATGAGCTGCAGAGGTGTTTTGAGGGTGCAAAGAGTGCTGCTGACATTCATTTGCACCTCAAGGAGCTCTTTGGTGAGCAAACACGTCCTCTTAGGCATGCTACCGTCAAGGAGATGTTCCCTTTGCGCATGCGAGATGGGGCCTCGGTCCATGAGCATGGCCTAAAGGTGATTGGGCTCGTGGACAAGCTCGTTGGCATGGATCTGATCTTGCCTTCGGAGTTGACCACCGACTTGTTGCTCTTATCGCTGCCTAGCTCATTTGATCCTTTTGTGGTGAACTTCAACATGAACAAGCTAGAACCGACCCTTGAGGAGTTGGTGAATATGCTTGTTACGTTTGAATCAACCATTAAGAAAGAGAAGTTGGTTCTTTATGTGGGTTCTTCATCTGGTACGAAGATTGATCCACATGGGAAGGGAAAGAAGCGTTCTTTCCAACGTCCCAAGAAGAACGTGCCCTTGTTGAGGCAATCTCCGAATCCCGTCGTGGCAGCCACACCAGTTAGGGCTGACAAGACTAGTGATGTTTGTCATCACTGCAAGAAGCCTGGACATTGGAAGCGAAATTGCAAGGAATATCTGGCCCAGAAGAGTTCTGGAAATGGTATGTTCTAAATTGAAGTAAACATTTAAATTAACTCTACTTCTTGGGTATTAGATACCGGTTATGACTCACATCTCTGTAATGGGTTACAGGTGATGGGAAGAAGTAGGAAGCTTAAGGAAGGTGTGACCTTCTTGAGGATGGGCAATGGAGCAAGAGTTGCTGCCAAAGCTATTGAAGATGTTTACTTATTATTGAACATTAGTTTTAAGTTAATTTTATGAGTTGTTTTGTTTGTACCTAATTTTGTAAAAACATTGTTTCCATTTCTATGCTGATAAAAATGGATATTCTTGTTTATTTTGCAAATGTGTTTGCAACATTTACATGAATGAATGTTTGATTGGTACTGGTGAACTTTAAAACGATCTCTATAACTTAAAATTGAAAGATATTCCACTAAATGTCCATTCAAAGGCAGACACCATATGAGATATGGATGGGTAAGCCTCCCAAATATTCTTATCTTAGAATATGGGGGTACCCTGCTTATGAAGCAGGTAGTGGGAGATAAATTGGATAGTTGATCCATTTTATGCTACTTTGTGGGATATCCAATGAATTCGATTGGATACTACTTCTATCATCCCCAAGAAACAAAAGTGTTTGTTTCTAGGAATGCGACCTTTTTGGAAAAGAAATTTCTATTGGATAGAAAATGGGAGATGATAGAACTCGAAGAGGTTCGAGAGACACCCACAATTGAAGAACCCACACCCGAAGAGCTAAGAGAGGAGATACAAGCTTCTAGAAAATCCGAGAGAGTCTCGAGACCACCTATGAGGTATGGTCTGCTTCTTGAAGAGGGCCATGATGAGCCTAACCATGGATGTGATCCAAGGACCTTCAAGGAAGCGTTATCTGATGCCGATTCATCCAAATGGCTTGAAGCTATGGAATCTGAGATGAATTCCATACATTCGAACCAAGTGTGGGATCTTATAGATCCACCTGAGGGAAAGGTTCCCATAGGGACTTGGGACGGATGGGAAGGTATTGACCTTCAAGGCGCGATTGGTGGCAAAAGGATATACTCAAAGACAAGGAGTTGACTTTGAGGAAACCTTTTCTCCAATTGCAATGTTCAAGTCCATAAGGATTTTGCTAGCCATAGCTGCATGGTATGACTATGAGATATGGCAGATGGATGTCAAGACAGACTTTCTTAATGGGGATTTTAAGAAAGTTATTTACATTTCTCAACCTGAAGGGTTTACATCTATCGGAAGTAAGCATATGGTATGCAAACTTCAGAGATCTATTTATGATCTAAAGTAGGCATCTAGGAGTTGATACCTCATATTCGACAGTACAATCAAATAGTTTGATTTACTAAGAATCCTGAGGAACCCTATGTATATAAGAAGGTCAGTGGGAGTGTTGTGACATTCCTGGTGTTGTATGTTGATGACATTCTACTCATTGGGAATGATGTAGGAATGTTGCAATCAACTAAGATATGGTTAGCGAGTAAGTTCTCGATGCAGGACTTGGGTGAAGCATCTTTTGTATTGGGAATACAGATCTATAGAGATAGATCGAGAAGATTGCTTGGTCTCACCCAGACCACATACATTGATACCATCGTGAAGCCGTTCTCGATGGATGAGTCCAAGGGAGGACATCTACCAATGTGTCATGGCGTGTCCCTATCCAAGTCTGTCTCCCAAGACTGATGAAGAGATAGTGGCGATGACAAGCATTCCTTATGCATCTGCGATTGGTAGTATCATGTATGGGATGATATCTACACGTTTTGACGTGGCTTTCGCACTAAGTGTAGTGAGAAGATATCAATCGAACCCTGGTCTTCCACACTGGAAAGCTGTGAAAGACATCCTCAAGTAGTTGAGAAGGACCAATAAATATTTCTTGGTCTATGGGGTGGAGAACTAAAATTGGAAGGCTATACCGACTCTATCTTCCAAAGCGATATCGATGACTCGAAGTCAACCTCTGGGTTTGTATTCATGCTCTATGGTGCTGCTGTCTCTTGGAAGAGTTCCAAGCGAGACAATACTGCGGATTCCAGCACAGAGGCCGAATACATTGCTGCATCGGATGCAGCAAGGGAGGCTGTTTGGATAAGGAATTTCGTCCAAGAGTTGGACGTCATTCCTAATGGAGTTGCTCCTCTCCCGGTGTTGCGTGACAACACGGGAGCTTTAGCTCAAGGAAAGGAGCCAAGGTCTCATCAGAAATCTAAACTAGTATTGAGAAAGTACCACATCCTCGGAGAGATTGTGGAAAGTAGAGAAGTGTCTTTTGACTAAGTCGGCTCCGCCGATAATGTTGTTGATCCACTAGCTAAGCCTTTACCTGGACCATTATTCGACAAGCATCGCGAATCAATGGGTTTAAAGCATATGGGTAGTTGGTTCTAGTGCAAGTGAGAGATTGTTAGAGTAGGTGCCCGTCGAGCCAAGTGTTGGCCGAGTGTTCACAATGAAACTCTATGTATAAGCAATCTTTATTTTAGTAATATTTGATATTATTATTTTGGCACATTTTTATCTGTATACCCATGCTAGTTGCATAGATAAAGCCCTTGAATATACAAATAGTAGAAAGAATATGAGATGCTCATATGATGAGTATCATGAAACTCATATTTGTAATACCGTATATTCTAAACGGTTCCTAGTCGATTCAGCCGCCACTAAGAAGGATATAGGCCGCTCGAGTTCGAGACTAGTATCTGCGATGTGAGTACCATGTTTCATTGGTAGGGGACATTGTGATGTCCGAACATGCAGATAGGTGCTCCTTGTAGAGTGCACTGAACAACCCTCCATGAAAGGACTTTCCAAGTGGTTCTCACTTATCAAGTGAAAAGTCCTAGTTTATGGTTGTACAGAATTAGTCCTTATGACCCGGGACAACATTGAGACTCTATGTGCTAGAAGTACACTTTGACTTGTTTACCGACTCTCATGGGGTCATCAGGTGGCAAGGTTGGGTGTTCTGTCGAAACACATAGGAGTCGATGCATTGTAGTCGGGGATTCACCGCTTACCTTCGGGTATGAATATCCTATGTGTTATCATGTGTATGTAGATCGAAATCTCTGGCCAGAGTATGGTGGTAATTATGAAAGGGTTTCATAGATTACACCATCGATGCAACTACGACATGACACATAGTATCGATTCATTGATAACTCTCGATAAACCAATGGTTGTCGAATCGATCGGGATATATGAGTTGAAGGGACCGTACTGTACGCTAACCATAATTGAATGGTTCTTGCAGGCACTATCATTTGATACCTAGGGAATAATGTAAGCGATCCTGCTAGGCGTTTAACATGATTGGTTGGGTACTATCAGACTTGAGTTCTGACATTCTTATTATCAAGGAGTTGATAAATAAGAATGGAGCAATTGGGGTATGCTCATATAAGGACATGTTTAGTCCGAATCACATAGAGATGTGAACCCACGGCTAGTTGTATCAATGAACCATTGAGGGCCACACAAGTACTAGCTTTCTAGATCACGTTGAGAAGTAAAAATAGTTCAATGTGTTGAACGGCTTATAAAGGAGTTTATAAGCGTAAGGAAAATTAGAAGTATGAGTTCTATAAAGGAGAAAATAGTTCAAAGTGTTGAACGACTTATAAATTAGTTTATAAGTGTAAAGAAAAATAGAAGTATGAATTCCATGAGAGAAATGTAAATTTTAATTTATGGTAGTGTTGCTAAATTAAAATTTGGCCAAGTGAATAATGTATTTGAAAATTGTGATTTTCATAAACATTATTATGGACTAAATTAAATTAATTCAAGTGTTGAATTAATTAAACACTAGTGGACCTAGTAGAGTCCAAATAATTAAATTAATTCAAGTGTTGAATTAATTAAATTATATTGAGTCTTGTAGAGCTTAATTTAAATTAATTATTTAACTAGTGGGACTTGGGTAAATTCAAGTATTGTTTAATTATTCTCAAATATGTTTGAGATAATTAAATTTAGTCCATGGTTTTTAATTTGTTAAAAACCATATAATATGCATGCATGGGAGGTGAAAGATTGGGAGACTACTTTTTCAAATATCAAGGCTTGGCATGCAACTTTTTAACTTTAACTTTTCCCACAACCAAAAAAATGTCTCTCCTTCTCTCCTAGCATGAATAGTGCCGAAAATACTATTCATTTCTCTTCCATTTTTGTGTTCTTCAATTGTTGGAGAAAACACTCACTTCTCAAAGAAAAATCCTCATATTTTTCTAGTGCAAAATATGAGGGGATCTAGCTAGTTGGTGGTGGGCTTGATTTGAAGTAAGGAGTCCAAAAGCTAGGTGGAGCTTGTAGATCTTCATCCATTGAAGAGCTAAGGTGTTTACACCTTAGTTGGAGCCATCATCAACCTCAAGAGGTTGATAGGTACATTTCTTAACATCCTATGTATGACATATGTTTGTTATTGTATTTGCTACACAAGGAAGTGAGGTGGCCGAAATTTTTCCCCTAAAATTCGTTTTTTGAACTTCCGCTGCGCTTCCGGTCACCGTAACCGATCCTCTATCAGACTGTACGTCTTATTCCTAGACTTCGGTCTGAGCTGTATCAACGACTACAATAGGAGTCAGGGCTGCTCCTAAGCTGAGATACACCGAACATCTAGATAGTTGACGATGGCTGTCAACGTCTCTACTATCTTAAATGCAATGAATATCAATCTGTAACCAAAGCATGCTCGTATTCATATCTGAATATCACGATGATCTTATATGCTTGAATACAATTCTATAATCAAAGCATAACCATGTAACAAGATTTGAATATAATTCTATCAACAATTCATAAACATGTTACCATATATACAATAATTCTAGTATGTGATTTTGATTGGGAAACTCAAATAATATCTTATTTGAGTTGTGGCTTCCCAAACAAACATGGCTTATACCTTTCTTGTCGCTAAACCTTTATCGATGTCGAGGTCTCGATGTCGACGTGAGGTGTGCTGAATCTGAAATGGCAATATAGAGATACATTCTATTACTATACCACTCCAAGCAACTCATATATAATCCACATTCAATCTCGGTACACATCGAAGGCATAACGGCGTAAATTCCTGATACCGATCAATCCAACTCTCAACATATATCACCAATTCATCAATCTAAACTCATCAACTCATAATCATCATTAGAAGCACATGATATTACTCAAAATATGAATATCTTACTTCTAAAAATGCTAGAAAATAGCAACAATAGCATATGACATCCGTTCTTTGATCCGTTTGCGAATATATCATGTTCAATACATCAAGAACACAATATAACTATCATATTACAATTTCCCCAACATCTCAATCTCAAATCATATAGAAACTGAGTAAAACTTACATCACCTTGTAGCTAATACGGAGGGGAGTTCAAAACCGAAGTCGGATTTAAATTTGGATGTTTAATTCTATCACAATCACAAATATAGAGTCTAAGAAAAGAAAGCTTCCTTCTTCTGAAATCTCCGTTGAATCTTGCTGGAATGAGAAGAATTCATGTAACTTTATATATATATATCTTGCATGGTTCGAACACATGGCTAATCCTTTTCACTACACGTCTCGCGCATATGCGTGGTCACTACTCGCGCATATGCGCGAGACCTACTGTCTCGGAAGTTTGGCAATTATGGCACTCGCGCATATGCGCCACTCTTTCTCGCGCATATGCGCGAGACCTACTGGAGGTGTCGCGCATATGCGCCGCTTCTTTCCGCGCATATGCGCCGATGCTACTGTAGGTGTCACGCATATGCGCCACTTCTTTCCGCGCATATGCGCCACTGCTACAGTAGAAATGTTTCATTTCTTGTCTAGCCAACCGCGGGTGCGGTCCTGCTTGGCCAACAATTTTCAAATTTCTTTCTATCAATGATAATTCTTGGGCATTACAATTATTCACTTGGCCAACTTTTAATTTAGGAACACATTCATAAATTAAAATTTACATTTCTCTCATAGAAGTTCTACTTGTGGGGACCCGGACGCTAATCATCTTTTTAATCGTGATTGGGACTAATTAATCAATTATAATAAACATGGTATAAATTTTTTTTTTAAATGCGGAAGGTAATGGAATCAAACTCCTATACATATCAGTATAAAAGTATAAATCTCATATATCATACAATAATTTATATCTCAGGTTCAACACCTAACTATCAAATGTTTAAACCCTATCACTAGTCCAAGTCCGGAATCACCACTCTAATCTCGACCTGTCTTCACCTCTGTGACCCTGTACCTGTCCCACATGTTGTCATGCACACATACAAACAAGACAACAGCCGGATAACTCCGGTGAGATATAAATATCCCAGTATAAACAATATATTAAATGCAATCATATAAAACATATATAAAAGCATAAACAAACATCAAAACATGTATCTAATCTGACTACATGAATCAATGACTCGTGATCTAATCTTATCTTATCTCAAATCTAGGGATCCCAATCTAATTTAGACTTTGGTATGCTGTATCGAGTGTCTACAATAGACGTCGATCTACATCTAAAGCTCATCGATACACCGTAAGTCTAGAGTCTTATCGGTTCTGAGAAAGACTCGGCGGTTCTGCCCTAGCTAGGCTGATCTGCCCTAGACTCGGACTCTGACTCTGTTCTAAGTCAATACATTAACACATCAATCTGATAATCTGCAAATATCAATGCAATAAATAAAGTATGTGATTTAGGGAAACTCAAGTCAAACCTAACTCGAGTTGTGCAATCCCGAATCAACATTTATTTATACCTTTCTTGCTGTTGCTCTCATACAATCGAAATCTTGATTCAAAGTCTGTCACTGTTTAATCTGGCAATGACAATATCAATATTCTGTATCAATATTCTAATCAAATCACAACGTCTCTGTTTTATCAAATTCTGACAGTACAACAGTACAATCTTGCGATACTGATAATACTATATCAGTCTATATCAATTCCAAACATTTACTCAACCACCGTACAGATCTGATATCACTTCTTAGTCATTTCAACTCTGAAATTCATAACAATTCCATATTCAGTATGTTTCTTAATCTGACTTCGATTCTACGCTGTCTAACATGTCAAGAACAACATATATGACGTGTATTCAATTCTAACAACATCATAATTTCCAAACATGTTAAAACGTAGTAAAACTTACGTCCTGTAGTAGCCTGCGTTGATAGGAACACAGTATCGAAGTCGGATTTAAAATCTAACGGGCGGATTTCTCACGAATCGAATTCTAAAATCAAAGATCGAAAGTTTCTTCTGAATTCTGATTTTTTGCTTCCTCTGAAGATTTACGTTTGTATATATATATATATATACACACCCACGTTCATGCAACAAGCCAAATGTCAATTCTTCCTTCTGCATGTCTCGCGCATATGCGCGACCTTTCTGGCGCATATGCGCGAGACCTACTGGTCTTCGCGATAAACTTCTCAGCAGCTCGCGCATATGCACGACTCATTTCCGCGCATATGCGCGAAGCCCTCTGGACCTCCCGCACATGTGCGCGCCTACACGTCGCGCATGTGCGCCGACCTCTCTGGATATCTCGCGCATGTGCGCGCATATATGTCGCGCATGTGCGCCAATGCTACTTCCCTTGCACTCACCTTTTCACATGCGATCTCATTTCGTGTCTCGGTTAGTCCTTTCATAATCACATTAAATTAGTACTCAATAATGGTTAATTAACCGTGATTAATTCTCGGGCATTACATTTCTCCCTCCCTAAGATACGATTTCGTCCTCGAAATCACAGGCATTTAATTATATCAGTAGGGAGTATATACAAAAACTGTATAAGAAATTTACATCATCGAAATAAATCTGGGAATTCTTGTCTCATATCTGATTCAGTTTCCCAGGTTGCTTCTTCTACACCATGACGAGTCCATTGCACTTTTACAAGTGGAATCATATTCGTTCTGAGCTGTTTTTCTTTGAGATCAATAATCTGAATCGGTTTTTCAACATTGCTCAGTGTCTCATCCAGTTCGGCCTCGTCTGGTTGAATAGCATGTGAAGCATCAGGAAGGTACTTCCTTAATAACGATACATGAAAGACATCATGTATCCCGGATAATGAAGGCGGTATGGCTAGTCGATAGGCACGATCTCCTATCTTTTTGAGAATCTCATAAGGCCCAATATATCGTGGAGACAATTTCCCTTTCTTGCCAAATCTGACAACTCCTCTGAAAGGTGAAATCTTCAAAAATACTCGGTCTCCTACGTCAAATACCAACGGTCTACGTCGAACATTGGCATATTTGGCCTGTCTATCTTGCGCTGCCTTCATTTTCTTTCGAATTAGCTTCAATTTTTCTGTCATATCTCTGATCATATCTGGTCCAATCTTAGGCACTTCAGAGATATCATCCCAATAGAGAGGGGATCGGCACTTCTTTCCGTACAATGCTTCGAATGGTGCCATCTCAATACTCGTCTGATAGCTGTTGTTGAAAGGGGATCGGTTACGGTGGCCGGAAACGCAACGGAAGCACAAAATTTTTCGATTTTAGCATATAAATTTCGGCCACCATAGATTTGTGTAGGAAATACAATAAAACACCAAAATGACATTCATAGTGTGTTTAGAAATAGTTACCTATCAACCTCTTGAGGTTGATGATGGCTCCAACTTAGTTGATATACAACTAAGCTCTTGATGGCAAGACAATCTACAAGCTTCACCTTGAACTCTTTTTCTTTCCTTCAAAATTAGGCCCACCACTAGCAAACTAGAACCCCTCTTATTTTGCACTAGAAAAATAAAAGGATTTTTCAAAGAGAAGTATTTTTCTTCCTCAACACTTGAAGAGAAAAAATTGAGAGAAAACTTGAGAGAATGATGCTTGAAGTTTCGGCCATTGCATGCTAGAATGGGGGAAGGAAGACTTGTCTTGGACTTGTAAAAAGTAGAGACAAAAGTAGCATGCCAAGCCTTGATAGTTGCAAAAGTTGTCTCCAACCCTTCACCTCCCATGCATGCATATTATATGGTTTATTATCAAAATAAAAACCATGGACTAAATTTAATTATCTCAAACATATTTGAGACTAATTAAACATTACTTGAATTTACTCAAGTCCCACTAGTTAAATAATTAATTTAAATTGAGCTCTACAAGACTCAATATAATTTAATTAATTCAACACTTGAATTAATTTAATTATTTGGACTCTACTAGGTCCACTAGTGTTTAATTAATTCAACACTTGAATTAATTTAATTTAGTCCATTATAATGTTTATGAAAATCACAATTTTCAAATACATTATTCACTTGGCCAAATTTTAATTTAGGAACACTTCCATAAATTAAAGTTTACGTTTCTCTCATAGAAGTCATACTTCTATTTTTCCTTACACTTATAAACTCCTTTATAAGCCGTTCAACACATTGAACTAATTTTTTTTTTTTTTTTTTTTTACTTCTCAACGGGATCTAGAAAGCCAGCACTTGTGTGGCCCTCAGTGGTTCATTGATACAACTAGTCGTGGGTTCACATCTCCATGTGATTCGGACTAAACATGTCCTTATATGAGCATACCCCAATTGCTCCATTCTTACTTATCAACTCATTGATAACAAGAACGTCAGAACTCAAGTCTGATAGCACCCAACGAATCATGTTAAACGCCTAGCAACATCGCTTACATGATTCCCTAGGTATCAAATGATAGTGCCTGCAAGAACCATTCAATTATGGTTAGCGTACAGTACGGTCCCTTCAACTCATATATCCCGACCGATTCGACAACCATTGGTTTATCGAGAGTTGTCAATGAATCGATACTATGTGTCATGCCGTAGTTGCATCGATGATGTAATCTATGAAACTCCTTTCATAATTACCACCATACTCCGATCAGAGATTTCAATCTACATACACATGAGAACACATAGGATATCCATACCCGAAGGTAAGTGGTGAATCCCCGACTACAATGCATCGACTCCTATACGTTTCGACAGAACACCCAACCTTGCCACCTGATGACCCCATGAGAGTCGGTAAACAAGCCAAAGTGTAATTCTAGCACATAGAGTCTCAATGTTGTCCCAGGTCATAAGGACTAATGGTGTACAACCATAAACTAGGACTATTCCACTCGATAAGTGAGAACCACTTGGAAAGTCCTTTTATGGAGGGTTGTTCAGTGCACTCTACAAGGAGCACCTATCTGCATGTTCGGACATCACAATGTCCCCTACCAATGAAACATGGTACTCACATCGCAGATACTATTCTCTAACTCGAGCGGCCTATATCCTTCTTAGTGGCGGCTGAATCGACTAGGAACCGTTTAGAATATACAGTATTCCAAATATGAGTTTCATGATACTCATCTCATGAGTATCTCATATTCTTTCTACTATTTGTATATTCAAGGACTATATCTATGCAACTAGCATGGGTATACAGATAAAGATGTGCCAAAACAATAATTTCAAATATAATTAAAATAAAGATCGTTTATACACAGAGTTTCATTGTGAACACTCGGCCAACACTTGGCTCGACGGGCACCTACTCTAACAATCTCCCACTTGCACTAGAGCCAACTACCCATATACTTCAGACCCATGGATTCGCGATGCTTCTCGAATGATGGTCCTGATAAAGGCTTAGTTAGTGGATCAGCAACATTATCTGCGGAGTCGACTTTGTCAATCACGACATCTCCTCTTTCCACGATCTCTCTGAGGATGTGGTACTTTCTCAATACGTGTTTGGACTTCTGATGAGACCTCGGCTCCTTTGCTTGAGCAATGGCTCCCGTGTTGTCACAAAACACCGGGACAGGAGCAACTCCATTAGGAATGACGCCCAACTCTTGGACGAAATTCCTTATCCAAACTGCCTCCTTTGCTGCAGCTGATGCAGCAATGTATTCTGCCTCAGTGGTGGAATCCGCTGTACTGTCTTGCTTGGAACTCTTCCAAGAGACAGCAGCACCATTGAGCATGAATATGAATCCAGAGGTTGACTTTGAGTCATCAATATCGCTTTGGAAGCTAGAGTCGGTATAGCCTTCCAATTTTAGTTCTCCACCCCCATAGACCAAGAACAATTTATTGGTCCTCCTCAAGTACTTGAGTATGTCTTTCACAGCTTTCCAATGTGGAAGACCAGGGTTCGATTGATATCTACTCACTACACTTAGTGCGAAGGCCACGTCAGGACGTGTAGATATCATCCCATACATGATGCTACCAATTGCAGATGCATATGGAATGCGTGTCATCGCCGCTATCTCTTCATCAGTCTTGGGAGACATGGACTTGGATAGGGACACGCCATGACACATTGGTAGATGTCCTCTCTTGGACTCATCCATCCAGAACCGCTTCAGGATGGTATCAATGTATGTGGACTGGGTGAGACCAAGCAATCCTTTTGATCTATCTCTATAGATCTGTATTCCCAATACAAAAGATGCTTCACCCAAGTCCTGCATTGAGAACTTACTTGCTAACCATATCTTTGTTGATTGCAACATTCCTACATCATTCCCAATGAGTAGAATGTCATCAACATAAAGAACAAGGAATGTCACAGCACTCCCACTGACCTTCTTATACACACAGGGTTCCTCAGGATTCTTAGTAAAATCAAACTCTTTGATTGTACTATCGAATCTAAGGTTCCAACTCCTAGATGCCTGTTTTAGACCATAAATAGATCTCTGAAGTTTGCATACCTTATGCTCACTTCCGACAGATGTAAACCCTTCGGGTTGAGACATGTAAATTTCTTCCTTAATATCCCCATTAAGAAATGTTGTCTTAACATCCATCTGCCATATCTCATAGTCATACCATGCAGCTATGGCTAGCAAAATCCTTATGGACTTGAACATTGCGACTGGAGAAAAGGTTTCTTCAAAGTCAACTCCTTGTCTTTGAGTATATCCTTTTGCTACCAATCGCGCTTTGAAGGTCAATACCTTCCCATCCGCCCCAAGTTTCCTCTTGTAAATCCATTTGCACCCTATGGGAACAATTCCCTCAGGTGGATCCACGAGATTCCACACTTGGTTCGAATGCATGGAATTCATCTCAGATTCCATTGCTTCAAGCCACTTGGATGAATCGGCATCAGATAATGCTTCCTTGAATGTCCTTGGATCACATCCTAGGTTACGCTCATCATGGTCCTCTTCAAGAAGCAGACCATACCTCATAGGTGGTCTCGAGACTCTCTCGGATCTTCTAGGAGCTTGTATCTCCTCTCTTGGCTCTTCGGGTGTGGGTTCTATAATTGCGGGTGTCTCTCGAACTTCTTCGAGTTCTATCATCTTCCCTTTTCTATCCAATAGAAATTCCTTTTCCAAAAAGGTTGCATTCCTAGAAACAAACACTTTTGTTTCTTGGGGATGATAGAAGTAGTATCCAACCGAATTCTTTGGATATCCCACAAAGTAACATAAAATGGATCGACTATCCAATTTATCTCCCACTACCTGCTTCACATAAGTAGGGCACCCACATATTCTAAGATAAGAATATTTGGGTGGCTTACCCATCCATATCTCATATGGAGTCTTGTCAACTGCTTTTGAATAGACATTGTTCAACAATAGTGCCGCTGTCTCAAGCGCATATCCCCAAAATGATGGCGGAAACTCCGTGAACCCCATCATAGACCGAACCATGTCCATCAAAGTCCGGTTACGACGCTTCGAAACACCATTCAACTGTGGTGTAGCAGGAGGAGTCCACTGTGAGAGAATCCCATTCTCCCTAAGATACTCTTGGAACTCGGCACTCAAGTACTCACCACCTCGATCCGATCGAACTGCCTTGATGCTTCGTCCCAATTGCTTCTCTACTTCACTTCTGAATTCTTTGAATCTTTCAAATGCTTCAGACTTGTATTTCATCAAATACACATACCCATACCTCGAAAAGTCATCGGTAAAGGTGATGAAGTAGGCATGTCCATGCTTAGTGGTGATGCTAAGCGGACCGCACACATCGGTATGGATCAAATCCAATAACCCTTTGGCTCGCTCCGCATGGCCCTTAAAGGGAATTTTGGTCATCTTTCCTTTTAGACAGGATTCACAAGTCGTGAGAGCATTAATATCGGACATATCAAACATGCCAACTCCCACTAGCTTGTTCATCCTTCTTAGGGAAATATGTCCTAATCGAGCATGCCATAATTGTGCCGAATTAAGAGTATCTTGTTTGCGCTTATTTGTTGTTGTTATTACTTGGACATTGTTAATCGGAATATCTTTTAATTTTAAGGTGTAGAGATTGTTTTCAAGTTCTCCGGTACCAACTAAACATTCATTCTTGTAAATATTGCAAACACCTTTGCTAAATAGACAAGAAAATCCATCAATATCAAGCATAGAAATGGAAATAATGTTTTTCACCAAGTCTGGTACAAACAAAACATCTCTTAAAACAAGCTTAAAATCATTGTTCAAATGCAAGTAAACATCTCCTACAGCCTTGGCAGCAACTCTTGCCCCATTGCCCATCCTCAAGAAGGTCTCACCTTCCCTGAGCTTCCTACTTCTTCCCATCACCTGCAAATCATTATAGAGATGTGAGCCACAGCCGGTATCCAATACCCAAGAAGTAGAGTTAATGGAGATATTTACTTCAATGTAGAACATACCTTTGCCAGAACCCTTCTGGGCAAGATATTCCCTGCAGTTACGCCTCCAATGTCCAGGCTTCTTGCAGTAATGACAGATATCAACAGTCTTGTTAGCTTTATCTGGTGTAGCTACCACAACGGGACTCGGAGCTTTCCTCTTCAAGGGCACATTCTTCTTGGGACGTGGAAAAGAACGCTTCTTTCCCTTCCCACGTGGATCGGTCTTCGTACCAGATGAAGAACCCACATAAAGAACCGACTTCTCTTTCTTGATGGTGGACTCAAAAGTCACAAGCATGTTCACCAACTCCTCAAGGGTCGGCTCCATTTTGTTCATATTGAAATTCACCACAAAAGGATCAAACGAGCTAGGCAGTGACAACAGCAACACATCCGTGGTCAACTCCGATGGCAAGATCAAATCCATGCCTACGAGCTTGTCTACGAGCCCAATCATCTTTAGGCCATGCTCATGGACCGAAGCCCCATCTCGCATGCGTAAAGTGATGAGCTCCTTGACTGTGGCATGCCTTAGAGGCCGAGTCTGCTCACCAAAGAGCTCCTTGAGGTGCATATGAATGTCAGCAGCATTCTTAGCACCCTCAAAACGCCTCTGTAGCTCATCGTTCATAGAAGCCTGCATATAACACTTGGCCTTCAAGTCATGGTCACACCAATCCTTGTAGGTCTGCAATTCCTCAGGAGTGCAGTCAGTCGGAGCCTTATCAGGGGGCGACTCATTTAGTGTATATGCAATCTTTTCCGAGTTCAAGACAATTTTCAGATTTCTTAGCCAAGTGAGGTAGTTAGGTCCGGTTAACACATGTTTTTCGAGAATAACGGAAAACGGGTTGCGAATTGATGACATTGTCAAAGATTTGTACTGAAAAGTAAAACAGATAAATGTTAATGACTATTTTAAAATATCTAATAAGATATAAAGTTTGGACTTTTACTTTATAAATTATCGCTCCCACTGTTTTGACATTTTCACTACCCTCTAGTGAAAACGGGAAACACTTTCCTCAGTAGGTACGTAAGGTCCAATTAGCGAATTGTGATCCCAAATAATATCGGCCATCACAATTCCTAAAAGGTAGTTTCCAATTGCATCGCCATGCAACCCTCTACGTATACTTTTGTCTCACGTTTGATTAGGACCCAATAATATGACGTCGTTCATCTTTACGTGTCAAGCCTAACCCATCGATATTGAACCTTAATGGACGGTCGCCATGAGTTCCCTCAATAATATGAGCCGAAATCATGGGAGTTCCACGTAGTTCACATCACCATGTCAATGGATGTCACAGCTTTCCGGCACCCAAAGCTCCCCCAATAATATGAGCCGAGCCCCGAGTACGGGTAGCGTTCATCATGCACCCATTGTCGATGGAAGACAAGGAAATTATAAACAAATTTATAATTCCCCTTTTCGGACTTGATATTAATTTTGAATCTAATTCAAAATGAGGGTTATTAATTTTTTGAAAGGTCTCATCATTAATTTTATTTTAAAAGCTCGCCATGTTTGATCGTATGTTTGCCGGATTCATGCAACTTTGTTATTATCATAATAATAACACACATACTCATTATTTATAACATATCATGCATATATTATAAACAGTAAACAAACAAGGATGATCAATCGCCCCAATACTAACGGACCGTGTGAGCTAAACACGGGCCTAGGTCCAATCCTAGGGAAATGCACGGGATGCAAATGCAACTATTACATAAGCTTCCAATATTTACATGTCTTCGATCTTCATAATCATCATGGCCACCATCTTCCAATCTTGATCATCCACTATACTAATATTTACAAATAAATATCCATGGCAAATAGGGATACATCTCATGGGATGGGAACGGGCCATAAACCAAGCCCACTTTATAAATTGATAATTATTACAATCATTCAACACAAAATATCCTAGCATACACCTAGCAAATTGGGCTTGGGCTTTTGATCATCCTTCATGCATAATATCACATATCATACACCATCAATTAATTATCACAATAATTAATTGATCCAATATTATATATCTTGATCCAATCACTAACCGCCACGATTATAAACTAAATTAACAAAGTATACAAACACCTTTGTCTACTTTCAAATTAATTTATTTATAACCGAATTTCTTGTAAATCACCATTTACTATAAATATTTAAAGTCCAGCTTAAAATATTTATTTCATGAGAAAATATTTGCAACTTTTGTAATTTTAAACTTAAGGGCCCAAAAACTCATTTTTCACCAAAAATATTTTGGCCCATTTAAAATTCACAAACATGTTAGCCATCCAATGGCCCAACAACTCAAGGCCCATGACACTTTGATATTTCAAAACAACTTTTGAAAACCCTAGTCGTCATTGCCGTCGCCGGAGCTCCGTCGCCGGATTCCGGCCAACATTCCGGCGAACAAAAAAATTTTTTTTTTTTTTTTTATTATTATTGAAAATGTTGGGGCTGTTCGGGCAGCCTCTTGGGCTGCCCTAGCTGCCCGTTTCGGGCAGCCCCTCGGGCAGCCCAAGCTGCCCGAAATGGGCAGCAACTAGCTGCCCAAAAACAGCCCCGAAAATGCCTTGAATCGTTGCAAAAATTTTGTTCTCATGCGGTTAGAAATCGATCTCAGCATAATATCTTGTATTTGCTACACAAAAACGTAACCATAGCTCGGATACCACTTGAAAGGGGATCGGTTACGGTGGCCGGAAACGCAACGGAAGCACAAAATTTTTCGATTTTAGCATATAATTTCGGCCACCATAGATTTGTGTAGGAAATACATTAAAACACCAAAATGACATTCATAGTGTGTTTAGAAATAGTTACCTATCAACCTCTTGAGGTTGATGATGGCTCCAACTTAGTTTATATACAACTAAGCTCTTGATGGCAAGACAATCTACAAGCTTCACCTTGAACTCTTTTTCTTTCCTTCAAAATTAGGCCCACCACTAGCAAACTAGAACCCCTCTTATTTTGCACTAGAAAAATAAAAGGATTTTTCAAAGAGAAGTATTTTTCTTCCTCAACACTTGAAGAGAAAAAATTGAGAGAAAACTTGAGAGAATGATGCTTGAAGTTTCGGCCATTGCATGCTAGAATGGGGGAAGGAAGACTTGTCTTGGACTTGTAAAAAGTAGAGACAAAAGTAGCATGCCAAGCCTTGATAGTTGCAAAAGTTGTCTCCAACTCTTCACCTCCCATGCATGCATATTATATGGTTTATTATCAAAATAAAAACCATGGACTAAATTTAATTATCTCAAACATATTTGAGACTAATTAAACATTACTTGAATTTACTCAAGTCCCACTAGTTAAATAATTAATTTAAATTGAGCTCTACAAGACTCAATATAATTTAATTAATTCAACACTTGAATTAATTTAATTATTTGGACTCTACTAGGTCCACTAGTGTTTAATTAATTCAACACTTGAATTAATTTAATTTAGTCCATTATAATGTTTATGAAAATCACAATTTTCAAATACATTATTCACTTGGCCAAATTTTAATTTAGGAACACTTCCATAAATTAAAGTTTACGTTTCTCTCATAGAAGTCATACTTCTATTTTTCCTTACACTTATAAACTCCTTTATAAGCCGTTCAACACATTGAACTAATTTTTTTTTTTTTTACTTCTCAACGGGATCTAGAAAGCCAGCACTTGTGTGGCCCTCAATGGTTCATTGATACAACTAGTCGTGGGTTCACATCTCCATGTGATTCGGACTAAACATGTCCTTATATGAGCATACCCCAATTGCTCCATTCTTACTTATCAACTCATTGATAACAAGAACGTCAGAACTCAAGTCTGATAGCACCCAACGAATCATGTTAAACGCCTAGCAACATCGCTTACATGATTCCCTAGGTATCAAATGATAGTGCCTGCAAGAACCATTCAATTATGGTTAGCGTACAGTACGGTCCCTTCAACTCATATATCCCGACCGATTCGACAACCATTGGTTTATCGAGTGTTGTCAATGAATCGATACTATGTGTCATGCCGTAGTTGCATCGATGGTGTAATCTATGAAACTCCTTTCATAATTACCACCATACTCCGATCAGAGATTTCAATCTACATACACATGAGAACACATAGGATATCCATACCCGAAGGTAAGTGGTGAATCCCCGACTACAATGCATCGACTCCTATACGTTTCGACAGAACACCCAACCTTGCCACCTGATGACCCCATGAGAGTCGGTAAACAAGCCAAAGTGTAATTCTAGCACATAGAGTCTCAATGTTGTCCCGGGTCATAAGGACTAATGGTGTACAACCATAAACTAGGACTATTCCACTCGATAAGTGAGAACCACTTGGAAAGTCCTTTTATGGAGGGTTGTTCAGTGCACTCTACAAGGAGCACCTATCTGCATGTTCGGACATCACAATGTCCCCTACCAATGAAACATGGTACTCACATCGCAGATACTAGTCTCTAACTCGAGCGGCCTATATCCTTCTTAGTGGCGGCTGAATCGACTAGGAACCGTTTAGAATATACAGTATTCCAAATATGAGTTTCATGATACTCATCTCATGAGTATCTCATATTCTTTCTACTATTTGTATATTCAAGGACTTTATCTATGCAACTAGCATGGGTATACAGATAAAGATGTGCCAAAACAATAATTTCAAATATAATTAAAATAAAGATCGTTTATACATAGAGTTTCATTGTGAACACTCGGCCAACACTTGGCTCGACGGGCACCTACTCTAACAGTTGTTGTATGAAAACTCACAAAGAGGCAATGCATCTTGTCAATTAGTGCTAAAATCTAGCACTACTGCTCTCAGCATATTCTCCAGTGTCTGGATAGTCTGCTCTGACTGTCCGTCGGTCTGTGGATGATATGCGGTACTCAGATGTAACATCGTACTGAAAGCTTGCTGCAAACTCTGCCAGAAGTGCGAAGTAAATCGGGGATCACGATCTGATACAATCGACTTCGGCACTCCATGAAATCTGACCACTTCTCTGACATAGATCTCTGCCATCTGGTCAAATCTGTACGGAATAAAACATGAGGATTTGGTCAATCTGTCAATTACGACCCAAATCGCATCACAACCTCGGGAGGAACGCGGCAACTGCGTCACAAAATCCATGGAAATGTGATCTCATTTCCATCCCGGAATGGAAAAACTCTGTAATAAACCTCCTGGTTTCTTTCTTTCTGCTTTCACCTGCTGGCAATTCAGACATTTGGAAACAAATTCGGCAATGTCAGTCTTCATTTGTTTCCACCAGAACTGTCTTTTCAAATCATTATACATCTTTCTGCAACTAGGATGAATACTAAATCGACTGCTGTGCGCTTCTGACAATATATGTCGTCTCAAATCTGAATCATTCGGCACAACCAGACGATTATTCTCATACAAAACATTATCACGTACCTGATACTCTGATCGATGTCCTGTTCTAACCATCGATACTGATTTCTGTATATTCTGATCACCTCGCTGAGCTGCCTTAATTCTTAAGATCAGCTCTGGTTCTATTTGTACCGTATAAAGTCTCAACGGTCTATAATCTGTATCAAATGCTAATCCAGACAAACAGCAGTCTTCTATCAAATTTGAAACACCAATCGTCGATAAGGATAAAGAACATACCTTTCGACTTAGCGCATCAGCTGCTGCATTAGACTTTCCTGGATAGTATTTGATTTCACAATCAAAATCTTTAAGCAAATCAAGCCATCTTCGCTGTCTCATATTCAATTCAGATTGTGAAAACAGATATTTCAAACTCTTATGATCAGAATATATCTCAAACTTTTCACCATAAAGATAGTGTCGCTATATCTTTAATGCAAAGACAATGGCTGCCAATTCTAGATCATGAATTGGATAACGAGTCTCATGTGGTTTAAGCTGTCTTGAGGCATAAGCAATAACATGCCCTCGTTGCATCAGTACACATCCCAACCCTCTGTGAGAAGCATCGCAATAAACCACAAAATCACCAGTACCTGACGGAATAGTCAACACCGGGGCACTGGTCAACCTCTTCTTTAACTCCAGAAAACTGGTCTCACATTCTTTAGACCAAACAAATGGAGCATTCTTCTGAGTCAGCTGAGTAATTGATTTAGCTATACTCGAAAAATCTTTAATGAAACGACGGTAATATCCCGCTAAACCAATGAAACTGCGAATTTCGGGAACTGACGTCGGTCTTGGCCAAGAAATCACGGCTTCTACTTTACTGGGATCAACTAATATACCATCTCCAGATATAATATGACCCAGAAATACTACCTGTCTTAGCCAAAACTCACATTTCGACAGTTTAGCATATAACTTCTCAGCCCTTAGAATTCGCAACACAGTTCTTAAATGCTCAGCATGCTAACTCATATTCTTTGAATAAATCAAAATATCATCGATGAAAATAATCACAAAATCATCGAGATATTTCTGGAATATACGTTTCATTAATCCCATGAATACAACTGGAGCATTCGTCAGACCAAATGGCATGACAATAAATTCATAGTGTCCATACCTGGTTCTGAATGCTGTCTTTGAGATATCAGAATCTCTGACTCTCAGCTGATGATATCCCGATCTCAAATCGATCTTGGAATATACTGAAGAACCCAGCAACTGGTCAAATAAATCATCAAGACGAGGCAAAAGATATTTATTCTTTATCGTTGCCTTGTTCAGTTGCCGATAGTCGATGCAGAGTCTCATCGAACCATCTTTCTTTCTCACAAACAGTACTGGAGCGCCCCAAGGAGAAACACTCGGTCTAATGTACCCCTTGGCCAGTAAGTCTTCCAGCTGATCCTTCAATTCTTTCAATTCAACTGGTGCCATTCTGTACGGAGCTCTAGAAATCGGTACCGTACCTGGCATCAGTTCAATGCTGAAGTCTATTTCTCTAACTGGAGGTAATCCCGGGATCTCATCTGGGAAGACGTCAGCAAACTCACGTACCACTGGCAGATGTGCCAATGCTGGACTCGACTTCAGTACATCTACTGAATATACAAGGAATCCTTCTGCTCCTTTCTGTAATAATCGAGTCATAGATAATACGGATATTAAAGGAATTCTCGATCTAGAACCCTTACCGTAAAATTTCCACTCTTCAGCCATATCTGGTCTGAATCTCACTATCTTGTGAAAACAATCAACTGTAGCTCTGTACTTGGTCAGCATATCAATATCGATAATACAATCAAAATCTGACAACCCAAGTACGATGCAATCTAACTCAATTTCATGCCCGTCATACTGTAGTACACAATGGTGAACCGAATTTACGGATTTCAAACCCATCCCCAACAGAGAAGAGACAGACACTACAGTAGCTAAAGACTCTACAGGCAATGCATGACTTAATGCAAATCGTTCAGAAATAAATGTGTGTGAAGCACCGGTATCAATCAGTACATAAGCCGAGTAACCACATAAAGAACAGTTACCTGCTACAACGTCATCTGGTGCTTCCTGGGCCTGCTCCTCTGTCAAAGCGAAGACTCTGGCCTGCTGTCTAGGAGGCTGGCTAACCGTCTGGCTACCTCCTGTCCTCTGCTGTGACTGAGCTGGCGCTGGCGGAAATGTATGAACAGCAGCTGATCGTCTCTCAGTCTGTGCTGTTGATCCCGATGACTCGGCCCCCTGAGATCTTTGGGAACCTCTCTGTGGACACACTTTAGCAAAGTGTCCTGGCTGTTTACAGAAATTGCAACTACCAGTCACTCCCTGGCATTGCTCAGTAGCATGTCTTCCTCCGCAAGTCTTGCAATAAACTCCAGTGTAACTCTGGCTCTGTCTGGAACCACCGGAGCTGGAAGAACTACTTCCAGATTTCTTGAATTGCTTTCCTCTGGCTTTCAAAAATTCTTTCTTTCCTCCACTGCTGCTACCGCTCTCAAATCTGGAAGGTGGCTGCTGTGGTCTCAGTGTTGGAGGCACAAATGAAGCCCCTTTCTGTCTCATCAGACCGGCTTCTGCTCCCTTAGCTCTATTCAGGGCGTCAGTAAAATTATTCGGTCGCCCTGTGTTCACCAATGTGAAAATATCGGGGTTCAGACCATTGATGAACTGGTCAGCAGTAGCTTCTTCGCTGTCAGCCACATGTGGAGCAAATTTCAGCAAGGAGGAGAACTTTGACACATACTCTTCTATGTTCATCTGTCCCTGCCTTAGATTGGCAAACTCCGCCCCCTTGTCCTTTCGATACGACACTGGAAAGAATCGTTGATAAAATTCAGTTCTAAATATATTCCAGGTAATATTCGTACCTCTATGCTCCATGGTTCTCTTTCTCGTAATCCACCAGTCCTTAGCAACATCGTGTGACTGGTGTCCAATCAATTTCACTCTCTTCTCATCTGTATACTCCAAGGATTCGAAAAACATCTCTGTATCATCGAGCCAACTCTCGCATTCCACAGCGTTCTCTGTTCCTCTCAAAGTCGGCGGATGAAATGATTGAAATCGTTTCAGTAACGTTTCCATTGGAGTTGGAGTAACATCCATTGGAGGATTTGATGTACTTCCCTGTTCTGATACTCGTCTCGGAGGCATATCTGAGAGTCAAATAGATTAGCAACCAATACTACAATTCTGTTACAATCCTCCTCTAATCATCTTACTGCTGATCTAGAATCCGTTCTGATCCAATCTCAATAAAACATATTACCATATCAAATCAGATAAACAAGTAACATGTAATAAAACAGTAAGACATGCTAGCATTCAAAAGCAGGAAAGAAAACCTCAATCTACCTCGCTCACTAGCCTCTTCTATCTCAATCTAAAGGATCTATCGCTCTGATACCACCTGTTGTGGGGACCCGGACGCTAATCATCTTTTAAATCGTGATTGGGACTAATTAATCTATTATAATAAACAGGGTCTAATTTTTTTTTTAAAATGCGGAAGGTAATGGAATCAAACTCCTATACATATCAGTATAAAAGTATAAATCTCATATATCATACAATAATTTACATCTCAGGTCCAACACCTAACTATCAAGTGTTTAAACCCTATCACTAGTCCAAGTCCGGAATCACCACTCTAATCTCGACCTGTCTTCACCTCTGTGACCCTGTACCTGTCCCACCTGTTGTCATGCACACATACAAACAAGACAACAGCCGGATAACTCCGGTGAGATATAAATATCCCAGTATAAACAATGTATTAAACGCAATCATATAAAACATATATAAAAGCATAAACAAACATCAAAACATGTATCAAATCTGACTACATGAATCAATGACTCGTGATCTAATCTTATCTTATCTCAAATCTAGGGATCCCAATCTAATTTAGACTTTGGTATGCTGTATTGAGTGTCTACAATAGACATCGATCTACATCTAAAGCTCATCGATACACCGTAAGTCTAGAGTCTTATCGGTTCTGAGAAAGACTCGGCGGTTCTGCCCTAGCTAGGCTGATCTGCACTAGACTCGGACTCTAACTCTGTTCTAAGTCAATACATTAACACATCAATCTGATAATCTTCAAATATCAATGCAATAAATAAATTATGTGATTTAGGGAAACTCAAGTCAAACCTAACTCGAGTTGTGCAATCCTGAATCAATATTTATTTATACCTTTCTTGCTGTCGCTCTGATACAATCGAAATCTTGATTCAAAGTCTGTCACTTTTTAATCTGGCAATGACAATATCAATATTCTGTATCAATATTCTAATCAAATCATAACGTCTCTGTTTTATCAAATTCTGACAGTACAACAGTACAATCTTGCGATACTGATAATACTATATCAGTCTATATCAATTCCAAACATTTACAATCAACCACCGTACAGATCTGATATCACTTCTTAGTCATTTCAACTCTGAAATTCATAACAATTCCATATTCAGTCCGTTTCTTAATCTGACTTCGATTCTACGTTGTCTAACATGTCAAGAACAACATATATGATGTGTATTCAATTCTAACAACATCATAATTTCCAAACATGTTAAAACGTAGTAAAACTTACGTCCTGTAGTAGCCTGCGTTGATAGGAACACAGTATCGAAGTCGGATTTAAAATCTAACGGGCGGATTTCTCACGAATCGAATTCTAAAATCAAAGATCGAAAGTTTCTTCTGAATTCTGATTTTTTTCTTCCTCTGAAGATTTACGTTTGTATATATATATATATATATATAAATATATATATATATATATACACACCCACGTTCATGCAACAAGCCAAATGTCAATTCTTCCTTCTGCATGTCTCGCGCATATGCGCGACCTTTCAGGCGCATATGCGCGAGACCTACTGGTCTTCGCAATAAACTTCTCGGCAGTTCGCGTATATGCGCGACTCATTTCCGCGCATATGCGCGAAGCCCTCTGGACCTCCCGCGCATGTGCGCGCCTACACGTCGCGCATGTGCGCCGACCTCTCTGGATATCTCGTGCATGTGCGCGCATATATGTCGCGCATGTGCGCCAATGCTACTGCCCTCGCACTCACCTTTTCACATGCGATCTCATTTCGTGTCTCGGTTAGCCCTTTCATATTCACATTAAATTAGTACTCAATAATGGTTAATTAACCGTGATTAATTCTCGGGCATTACAATACTTCTATTTTTCTTTACGCTTATAAACTCATTTATAAGCCGTTCAACACATTGAACTATTTTACTTCTCAAAGGGATCTAGAAAGCAAGTACTTGTGTGGCCCTCAATGGTTCACTGATACAACTAGCCGTGGGTTCACATCTCCATGTGATTCGGACTAAACAAGTCCTTATATGAGCATACCTCAATTGCTCCATTCTTACTTATCAACTCCTTGATAATAAGAATGTCAGAACTCAAGTCTTATAGTACCCAACCAATCATGTTAAACGCCTAGCAGCATCGCTTACATGATTCCCTAGGTATCAAATGACAGTGCCTGCAAGAACCATTCAATTATGGTTAGCGTACAGTATGGTCCCTTCAACTCATATATCCCGATCGATTCGACAACCATTGGTTTATCGAGAGTTATCAATGAATCGATACTATGTGTCATGTCGTAGTTGCATCGATGGTGTAATCTATGAAACCCCTTTCATAATTACCACCATACTCTGATCAGAGATTTCAAACTACATATACATGAAAACACATAGGATATCCATACCCGTAGATAAGCGGTGAATACCCGACTACAATGCATCGACTCCTATATGTTTCGAAATAACACCCAACCTTGCCACCTGATGACCCCATGAGAGTCGGTAAACAAGTCAAAGTGAAACGCTAGCATATAGAGTCTCAATGTTGTTCCGGGTCATAAGGACTAATGGTGTACAACCATAAACTAGGACGTTTCCACTCGATAAGTGAGAACCACTTGGAAAGTCCTTTTATGGAGAGTTGTTCAGTGCACTCTATCAGGAGCACCTATCTGCATGCTCGGACATCACAATGTCCCCTACCAATGAAACATGGTACTCACATCGCAGATACTAGTCTCGAGCTCTAGTGACCTATATCCTTCTTAGTGGCGGCTGAATCGACTAGGAACTGTTTAGAATATACAGTATTACAAATATGAGTTACATGATACTCATCTTATGAGCATCTCATATTCTTTCTACTATTTGTATATTCAAGGGCTTTATCTATGCAACTAGCATGGGTATACAGATAAAGAAGTGCCAAAACAATAAATTCAAATATTATTAAAATACAGATTGTTTATACATAGAGTTTCATTGTGAACACTCGGCCAACACTTGGCTCGACGTGCACCTACTCTAACACTAAGAAACAATTTCGTCCTCGAAATCGCAGGTAATTCTATCAATGCAAGTATAAGAGGCAGTATAATCAAAACTCAATAAATACTTACATCATCGAAATAACTCGGGATATCGCTGTCTCATATCCGCTTCTGTCTCCCAAGTCGCTTCTTCGATACCATGACGACTCCACTGAACTTTCACAAGCGGAATAGTTGTGGGGACCCGGACGCTAATCATGTTCTTAATCATCATTGGGACTAATTAATCAATTATAATAACCAGGGTCAAATTTTTTTTAAATAATGCGAAACTTAGTGACATAAAAACATATATACATCTCAGTATATAAAAGTACAAGTCCTGTATCACATACATTCATTCTACTAAGGTTTAACAGCTAATGTCAAGTGTCCAACCCTATCTCTAATCCAAGTCCGGAGCCTCCACTCTAATCACGATCTCTCTTTATCTCTGTGACCCTGAACCTGTCCCACCTGTTGTCATGTACACATACAGACAAGACAACAGCCGGATAACTCCGGTGAGAATAAATCACAGTATCAATCAACGAAACATGCAATAATATAAACAAATATAAAGCATGTAACAGGTAACAGCAATATGTATCAAAATCTGAAACATAATTAATATCAAACTGTCGACAATACTTGTAGCTACACAATTTAGACTAGACTCAATCCTAGTCTAGGGATCCCGGTTTCCAGAAGTTGGCATTCCATATCGATCAACAGTAATAGAAGAAATACTGATTCTATCCACATCGATATGGTATCGATCACCAGAAATAGAAAAAGGTCTGATTCTATCCACACCGATATGGTATCGATCACCAGTAATAGAAGGAACTCCAATTCTATCCACACCGATATAATATCGATCACCAGTAATAGAAGAAGCTCCAATTCTATCCACACCGATACGATATCGATCAACAGTAATAGAAGAAACCAAAATTCTATCCACATCGATAGCCAATCCTCCGGTGACAGACTTTGGCTCTATCGCCAATACACTATCCTGTAACATCGTGCAATGTGCCCGTGGCGATCCCGCCACTATCAGGCACTTCTGTTACAAGATTACTCGACTCATACCTGCTGTCTATATATCAGGAGAACAAGTAATCTAATACTTGCTATCTATATATCAAGAGAACAAGTATATCAATCAAATACATGCAAATATCAATGCAATAAACTAAAGTATGTGATTTAGGGAAACTCAAGTCCAAATTGACTCAAGTCGATCTCCCAATACCACATTGACTTATACCTTTCTTTTGTAATGTCGATCTGGAATTCAAAGTCTTTCAATCCCTCAATCTGGCAATGACAATGTCAATGATAACATATTAATATACCATTCAAATCGATACCAATCTGATCAATAATTCAAAATCAACGGTATAACCGCACGATTCCGATATCCCGGTCAATATAACATCACCAGATAATTATTCCCTCAACTAATAATCAAAACCAATATACTCTGATATCATATCTCAGTCAATTAGCTTCAGAAAATCATAACAATTCCATAATCAGTCTGTTTCTTAATCTGACTTCGATTCTAAGATGTCTAACATGTCAAGAACATCATATATGAATTCCATTCAATTCTAACAACATCATAATTTCAAATCATATCAAAACGTAGTAGAACTTACGTCCAGTTGTAGCCTGCGTTGATATAAACACAGTACTGCAGTTAGATTCAAAATCAGACGGACGGATTTTGCACAATAGCGATTCTAAGCTTCAAGTATAATTTTCCCCAAAGTTTGCCTTCGATTTCATTTTTCTGAAGCTTTAAACGTATGTACATATATATATACATACACATACATGCAGCAAGGAAAATGGCGCATCCTTCACGTAACACGTCTCGCGCATATGCGCGATATCTACCGGCGCATATGCGCGAGGTGCTCAAATTTCTGCCCAACTCTCTGCCACCCTCGCGCACATGCGCGATTTTAGGTCGCGCATATGCGCGAGGTTCTCTGGACATCTCGCGCATATGCGCCCTGCCAGGCCGCGCATATGCGCGAGAGCTTCGTCCTCTCACATATATATTTTTATATCGAATTCAAACCGTGTCCTGATTAATCCTCTTATAATCATGTCAAATTATAATTCAATAATTAGATATTATTAGGATCAAATTCTCGGGCATTACATTTCTCCCCCCCTAACATATGATTTCGTCCTCGAAAACACAGATATTCAAATCATATCATTAAGAAGGAATTTAACTAAAGTCGAATAAAAATTTTACATCAGTGAAATAATGCTGGGAATTCTTGTCTCATATCTGATTCAGTTTACCAAGTAGCTTCTTCAACGCCATGACGAGTCCGTTGAACTTTCACAAGAGGAATCGTCTTCGTTCTGGGCTGTTTTTCTTTACGATCGATAATCCGAATCGGTTTCTCGACATAACTCAATGTCTCATCCAGCTCGGTCTCGTCGGGTTGAATAACATGTGAATCATCAGGGAGATATTTCCGTAGCATTGATACATGAAAGACATCATGTATTCCACATAATGAAGGCGGCAATGCTAGTCGATAGGCACGATATCCTATCTTTTCAAGAATCTCATAAGGACCGACGTATCGTGGAGATAATTTCCCTTTCTTCCAAAATCTGACAACACCCCTGAAAGGAGAAATCTTCAGGAACACTCGGTCTCCTGCCTCAAATACCAACAGTCATCGCCGAAGGTTGGCATATTTGGCTTGTCAGTCCTGGGCTGCCTTCATTTTCTTTTGAATTAATTTCACTTTTTTGTCATATCTCTGATCATATCAGGTCCAGTATCAGGAACATCAGAGATATCATCCCAATATAGAGGGGATCGACATTTCTTTCCGTACAACGCTTCAACTGGTGCCATCTCAATACTCGTTTGGTAGCTATTGTTGTACGAAAACTCGCAAAGAGGCAATGCATCTTGCCAATTAGTGTTAAAATCCAGCACTACAGCTCTCAACATATCTTTTAATGTCTGAATCGTCCGTTCTGATTGTCCGTCCGTCTAAGGATGATATGCGGTACTCAGATGTAATTTCGTACCAAGAGCTTGCTGCAAACTCTGCCAGAAGTGTGAAGTAAACCGAGGATCACGGTCCGAAACAATCGACTTCAGCACTCCGTGCATTCTAACCACTTCCTTGACATATATATCGGCCATCTGATCATATCTATAGGTCATCGTGTATGGAATAAAGCATGATGATTTGGTCAATCGATCAATCACGACCCAAATCGCATCGTAACCTCGGGAGGAACGGGGCAACTGTGTCACAAAATCCATGGAAATGTGATTCCATTTGCATTCAGGAATAGACAAACTCTGTAACAGTCCTCCAGGTTTCTTCCTCTCAGCTTTCACATGTTGGAAATTCAGACACTTGGATACAAATTCAGTCACATCAGATTTCATTTGTTTCCACCAGTATTGTGTCTTTAAATCATTGTACATTTTCCTGCCACCAGGATGAATGCTAAAACGACTGTGGTGCGCTTCTGTCAGTATTCGCTGTCTTAAATCTGAGACATTCGGCACAACAAGACGATTATTCACATAAAAAATACCATTTTGTACCTTATATTCCGATCGATGTCCAGCTTTAACCATAGCAATCGACTTCTGTATATTCTGATCAGTTTTCTGAGCTGCTTTAATTTTCAAAATCAGCTCTGGTTCAGCTTGAATAGTATATAATATTATAGGTCTCCGATCTGTCTCAAATACTAATCCAGACAAACAACAGTCTTCAATCAAATTCGAAACACCCATAGTCGATAAGGATAGAGAACATACCTTTCGACTCAATGCATCAGCTGCTGCATTAGATTTCCCCGGATAGTATTTTATTTCACAATCAAAATCTTTAAGTAAATCAAGCCATCTTCGTTGCCTCATATTCAATTCATATTGTGAAAACAGATATTTCAAACTCTTATGATCAGAATATATCACAAATTTTTCATCGTAGAGATAATGTCGCCATATCTTTAAAGCAAAGACAATGGCTGCCAATTCAAGATCATGAATTGGGTAACGAGTTTCATGGGGCTTCAGTTATCTCGAGGCATACACGATAACATGTCCTCGCTGCATCAACACACAGCCCAATCCTCGGTGAGATGCATCACAATAAACAACAAAGTCACTAGTACCTGAAGGAATCGTCAACACAAGCACACTGGTTAATCTCTTCTTGAATTCGAGAAAAATGGTCTCACATTCCTCAGACCAAACAAACGGAGCATTTTTCTGAGTCAACTGTGTAATTGGTTTAACAATACTCGAAAAGTCTTTAATGAATCGGCGATAATATCCTGCCAAACCCATAAAACTGCGTATCTCTGCTACAGATGTCGGTCTCAGCCACGAAATCATTGCCTCATCCTTACTGGGATCAACTGATATACCGTCTCCGGATATAATATGACCTAGAAATACTACCTGTTTCAACCAGAACTCGCATTTCGACAATTTAGCATACAGTTTCTCCGCCCTCAAAATTCTCAACACAGTCCTCAGATGATCAGCATGCTCAATCATATTCTTTGAATACATCAATATATTGTTAGAGTAGGTGCACGTCGAGCCAAGTGTTGGCCGAGTGTTCACAATGAAACTCTATGTATAAACGATCTTTATTTTAATAATATTTGAATTTATTGTTTTGGCACTTCTTTATCTGTATACCCATGGTAGTTGTATAGATAAAGACCTTGAATAAACAAATAGTAGAAAGAATATGAGATGCTCATATGATGAGTATCATGAAACTCGTATTTTTAATACTGTATATCCTAAAAGGTTCCTAGTCGATTAATCCGCCACTAAGAAGGATATAGGCCTCTAGAGCACGAGACTAGTATCTGCGATGTGAGTACCATGTTTCATTGGTAGGGGACATTGTGATGTCCGAGCATGCAGATAGGTGCTCCTGGTAGAGTGCACTGAACAACCCTCTATAAAGGACTTTCCAAGTGGTTCTCACTTATCGAGTGGAAACGTCCTAGTTTATGGTTGTACACCATTAGTCCTTATGACCCGGGACAACATTGAGACTCTATATGCTAGCGTTTCACTTTGACTTGTTTACCGACTCTCATGGGGTCATCAGGTGGCAAGGTTGGGTGTTATGTCGAAACATATAAGAGTCGATGCATTGTAGTCGGGGATTCACCGCTTACCTATGGGTATGGATATCCTATGTGTTTTCATGTATATGTAGTTTGAAATATCTGATCAGAGTATGGTGGTAATTATGAAAGGGGTTTCATAGATTACACCATCGATGCCACTATAACATGACACATAGTATCGATTCATTGACAACTCTCGATAAACCAATGGTTGTCGAATCGATCGGGATATATGAGTTGAAGGGACCGTACTGTACACTAACCATAATTGAATGGTGCTTGCAGACACTATCATTTGATACCTAGAGAATCATGTAAGAGATGCTGCTAGGCGTTTAACATGATTGGTTGGGTACTATCAGACTTGAGTTCTGACGTTCTTATTATCAAGGAGTTGATAAATAAGAATGGAGCAATTGGGGTATGCTCATATAAGGACATGTTTAGTCCGAATCACATGGAGATGTGAACCCACGGCTAGTTGTATCAGTGAACCATTGAGGGCCACACAAGTACTTGCTTTCTAGATCCCGTTGAGAAGTAAAATAGTTCAATGTGTTGAACGACTTATAAATGAGTTTATAAGTGTAAGGAAAAATAGAAGTATGACTTCTATGAGAGAAATGTACTTTTAATTTATGAATGTGTTCCTAAATTAAAAGCGGGCCAAATAAATAATGTATTTGAAAATTGTGATTTTCATAAACATTATTATGGACTAAATTAAATTAATTCAAGCATTGAATTAATTAAACACTAGTGGACCTAGTAGAGTCCAAATAATTAAATTAATTCAAGTGTTGAATTAATTAAATCATATTGAGTTTTGTAGAGCTCAATTAAATTAATTATTTAACTAGTGGGACTTGAGTAAATTCAAGTAATGTTTAATTAGTCTCAAATATGTTTGAGATAATTAAATTTAGTCCATGGTTTTTAATTTATTAAAAACCATATAATATATGCATGCATGGGAGGTGAAAGGTTGGGAGACAACTTTTTCTATTTTCAAGGCATGGCATGCAACTTTTGTTGGTAGCTTTTTGCAAGTCCAAGACAAGTCTACCTCCCCTTCATTCCATACACCCTTGGCCGAAATACTCACCCAATTCCTCTCCAAGTTTTTCTCTCTTTTCTTCTTCAAGTTTTGAGTGAGAAATAATCTTCTCCTTGAAAAATCCTCGTGATTTTCTAGTGCAAATTAAGAGGGGATTTACCAAGAAAGTGGTGGGCCTAATTTTGAAGGAAGGAGGAAGCTTGTAGATCTTCTTGCCATTCAAGAGCTTTGTTGTTTAACAACAAATTTGGAGCCACAATCAATCTTTTAAAGATTGATAGGTATATCTCTCAACCACCCTATGAATGTCATTTTGTGTTTTATTGTATTTGCTACACAAAATAATGAGGTGGCCGAAAATTACATGCAAAACTTCGATTTTTAAACTTCCGTTGCGCTTCCAGTCACCGTAACTGATCCCCTTTCAAGTGGTATCAGAGCTATGGTTACGTTTTTTGTGTAGCATTTACATAATATTATGTTGAGATCGATTTCTAACCGCTTGAGATAATTTTTTGCATAAAAAATCGAGGCCATCTTGGAGCATTTTTCGGCAGCATGTTGCTGCCCATTTTGGGCACCTCGGGTTGCCCGAGGGGCTGCCCGAAACGGGCAGCAAGGGCAACCCGAAGGGCTCCCCGAAAGTTGTCTTCTAAAATAAAATAATAAAATTTTTTTTGGGTTGTTGCCGGAATCCGGCGACGGCGATAACGACTAGGGTTTCCAAAAGTGTTTTGGATTATCAAAGTGTCATGAGCCTTGAGTTGTTGGGCCATTGGATGACTAACATATTTGTGAATTTTAAATGGGCCAAAAATGTTTTTGGTGAAAAATAAGTTTTTGGGCCCTTAAGTTTAAATTTATAAAAGTTGCACATATTTTCTTATAAAATTAGTAATTGAAGTTGGTCTTTAATTGTTTATAGTAAATGGTGATTTACAAGAAATTCGATTATAAATAAATTAATTTGAAAGTAGACAAATGGGTTTGTATACTTTGTTAATTTAATTTATAATTGTGACGGTTAGTGATTGGATCAAGATATATAATATCAGATCAATTAATTATTCTGATAATTAATTGATGGTGTATGATATGTGATATTATGCATGAAAGATGATCAAAAGCCCAAGCCCAATTTGCTAGGTGTATGCTAGGATATTTTGTGTTGAATGATTGCAATAATTATCAATTTATAAAGTGGGCCTGGTTTATGGCCCGTTCCCACCCCCATGATATGTATCCCTATTTGCCATGGATATTTATTATTAAATATAGTATAGTGGATGATCAAGATTGGAAGATGGTGGCCATGATGATTATGAAGATTGAAGACATGTAAATATTGGAAGCTAATGTAATAGTTGCATTTGCATCCCATGCATTTCCTTAGGATTGGACCTAGGCCCGTGTTTAGCTCACACGGTCCGTTAGTATTGGGGCGATTGATCATCCTTGTTTGTTTACTGTTTATAATATATGCATGATATGTTATAAATAATGAGTATGTGCGTTATTATTATGATAATAACAAAGTTGCATGAATCCGGCAAACATAAACATGACGAGCTTTTAAATAAAATTAATGATGAGACCTTTCAAAATTAAAAACCCTCATTTTGAATAAGATTCAAAATTATCGAAAAGGGGAATTATAAATTTTTTCATAATTTCCTTGTCTTCCATTGACAATGGGTGCATGATGAACACTACCCGTACTCGGGGCTCGGCTCATATTATTGGGGAGCTTTGGGTGCCGGAAAGCGGTGACATCCATTGACATGGTGATGTGAACTACGTGGAACTCCCATGATTTCGGCTCTTATTATTGAGGGAACTCATGGCGACCGTCCATTAAGGTTCAATATCGATGGGTTAGGCTTGACACGTAAAGATGATCGACGTCATATTATTGGGTCCTAATCAAACGTGAGACAAATGATTACGTATAGGGTTGCATGGCGATGCAATTGGAAACTAATTTTTAGGAATTATGATTGGCTGATATTATTCGGGATCATAATTTGCTAATTGGACCTTACGTACCAACTGAGGAAAGGAGTTTCCCGTTTTCACTAGAGGGTAGTGAAAATGTCAAAACAGTGGGAGCGAAAATTTATAAAGTAAAAGTCCATACTTTATATCTTAGTAAATATTTTAAAATAGTCATTAACATTTATCTGTTTTACTTTTCAGTACAAAATTTGACAATGTCTTCAATTCGCAATCCGCTTTCTGCCATACTCGAAAAACATGTGTTAACCGGACCTAACTATCTCACTTGGCTAAGAAATCTGAAAATCGTCCTCAACTCGGAAAGGATTGCATATACACTGACTGAGTCGCCCCCTGCTGAGGCTCCGACTAGCTGCACTCCTGAGGAATAGCAGACCTACAAGGATTGGTGTGACCATGAGTTGAAGGCTAGGTGTTATATGCAGGCTTCTATGAACGATGAGCTGCAGAGGCGTTTTGAGGATGAAAAGAATGCTGATGAAATTCATATGCACCTCAAGGAGCTCTTTGGTGAGTAGACTCAGCCTCTGAGGCATGCTACAGTCATGGAGCTCATCACTTTACGGATGCGAGATGGGGCTTCGGTCCATGAGCATGGCCTAAAGTTGATTGGGCTCGTGGACAAGCTCGTTGGCATGGATTTTATGTTGCCTTCGGAGTTGACCACTGATGTGTTGCTGTTGTCGAAGCTAGCTCATTTGATCCTTTTGTTGTGAACTTCAATATGAACAAGCTTGAGCCGAACCTTGAAGAGTTGGTGAACATGCTTGTGAATTTTGAGTCCACATTCAAGAAAGAGAAGCTGGTTCTTTTTGTGGGCTCTTCATCTGGCTCGAAGACCGGTCCACCTGGGAAGGGAAAGAAGCGTTCTTTCCAACGTCCCAAGAAGAGCGTTCCCTCGAAGAGGCAGACTCCGAGTCCCGTAGTGGCAGCCACACCAGTGAAGGCTGACAAGACTGTTGACATTTTTCACCACTGCAAGAAACCTGGACATTGGAGGCGTAACTGCAGGGAATATCTTGCCCAGAAGGGTTCTGGAAAGGGTATGTTCAATATTGAAGTAAACATTTCGATTAACTCTACTTCTTGGGTATTGGATACCGGCTGTGGCTCACATCTCTGTAATGATTTGCAGGTGATGGGAAGAAGTAGGAGGCTCAGGGAAGGTGAGACCTTCTTGAGGATGGGCAATGGAGCAAGGGTTGCTGCCAAGACCATAGGAGATGTTTATTTTGGAACAATGATTTTAAGTTGTTATTGAGAGATGTTTTGTTTGTACCAGATTTGGTGAAAAACATTATTTCCATTTCTATGTTAGACAATGATGGATTTTCTTGTTTATTTAGCAAAGGTGTTCGCAATATTTACAAGAATGAATGTTTAATTGGTACTGGAGAACTTGAAAACGATCTCTACACCTTAAAATTGAAAGATATTCCACTTAACAATGTCCAAGCAATAACAACAACACACAAGCGAAAACAACATGCTCTAAATTCGACACAATTATGGCATGCTCGATTAGGACATATTTCCCTAAGAAGGATGAACAAGTTAGTGCGAGTAGGCATGTTTGATATGTCTGATATTAATGCTCTCACGACTTGTGAATCCTGTCTAAAAGGAAAGATGACCAAGATTCCCTTTAAGGGCCATGTGGAGCGAGCAAAAGGGTTATTGGATTTGATCCATACCGATGTGTGCGGTCCTCTTAGCATCACCACTAAGCATGGACATGCCTACTTCATCACCTTTACCGATGACTTTTCGAGGTATGGGTATGTGTATTTGATGAAATACAATTTTGAAGCCTTTGAAAGGTTAAAAGAATTCAGAAGTGAAGTAGAGAAGCAATTGGGACGAAGCATCAAGACACTTCGATCGGATCGAGGTGGTGAGTACTTGAGTGCCGAGTTCCAAGAGTATCTTAGAGAGAATGAGATTCTCTCACAGTGGACTCCGCCCGCTACACCACAGTTAAATGGTGTTTCGGAGCGTCGTAACCGGACTTTGATGTAGATGATTCGGTCTATGACGGGGTTCACGGAGTTGCCGCCATCCTTTTGGGGATATGCGCTTGAGACAGCGGCACTGTTGTTGAACAATGTCCATTCAAAGGGAGTTGACAAAACTCCATATGAGATATGGATGGGTAAGTCTCCCAAGTATTCTTATCTTAGAATATGGGGGTGCCCTGCTTATGTGAAGCAGGGAGTTGGAGATAAATTGGATAATCGATCCATTTTATGCTACTTTGTGGGATATCCAAGGAATTCCGTTGGATATTATTTCTATCATCCCCAAGAAACAAAGGTGTTTGTTTCTAGGAATGCAACCTTTTTGGAAAGGGAATTTCTATTGGATAGAAAAGGCAAGATGATAGTGAAAGGGGATCGGTTACGGTGACCGGAAGCGCAACGGAAGCAAAAATATTTCGATTTTTGGCATAAAATTCGGCCACCACACATTTCATGTAGCAAATACAAAAACAGAACTATGTCATACATAGGGTGTAAGAAAATCGTTATCTATCAATCTCAAAGATTGATGTAATGGCTCCAACCAAGTTGTAAATAACTTGGCTCTTCAAAGGAAGTCAATGGGAGAGGGAAATTTCGGCCATGCCATCTTGGAGGGAAGGAATAATGAATTAATTCCTTGTCTTGGTGTTGCAAAAAGCAAAAGTGAAAAAGTTGCATGCCATGCAATTTTTTATTCAAAAGTAATCTTTACCTCTTCACCTCCCAAGTATGCTTTGCATGTGGGCTTGTAACAATTTACAAGGGCCCATGGACTTTTATTTAAATTGTCTCAAACACATTTGAGCCCAATTAATCCTTACTTGATTTTACTCAAACCCACTAGTTAAATAATTATTTCCAATTGGGCTCTACAAGGCCCAATGTTATTTAATTAATTCAACACTTGAATTAATTTAATTATTTGGACTCTACTAAGTCCACTAGTGTTTAATTAATTCAACACTTGAATTAATTTAATTTAGTCCATAATAATGTTTATGAAAATCACAATTTTCAAATACATTATTTACTTGGCCAACTTTTAATTTAGGAACACTTACATAAATTAAAATTTACATTTCTCTCATAGAAGTCATACTTCTATTTTTCTTTACGCTTATAAACTCATTGATAACCCGATCAACACATTGAACAATTTTCTCCTTTATAGAAGTCATACTTCTAATTTTTCTTACGCTTATAAACTTCTTTATAAGCCGTTCAACACATTGGACTATTTTTACTTTTCAACGGGATCTAGAAAGCGAGTACTTGTGTGACCCTCAATGGTTCATTGATACAACTAGCCGTGGGTTCACATCTCCATGTGATTCGGACTAAACATGTCCTTATATGAGCATACCCCAATTGCTCCATTCTTACTTATCAACTCCTTGATAATAAGAACGTCAGAACTCAAGTCTGATAGTACACAACCAATCATGTTAAACGCCTAGCAGCATCGCTTACATGATTCCCTAGGTATCAAATGATAGTGCCTGCAAGAACCATTCAATTATGGTTAGCGTACAGTACGGTCCCTTCAACTCATATATCTCGATCGATTCGACAACCATTGGTTTATCGAGAGTTGTCAATGAATCGATACTATGTGTCATGTCGTAGTTGCATCAATGGTGTAATCTATGAAACCCTTTCATAATTACCACCATACTCTGGCCAGAGATTTCAACCTACATACACATGATAACACATAGGATATCCATACCCGAAGGTAAGCGGTGAATCCCCGACTACAATGCATCGACTCCTATGTGTTTCGACAGAACACCCAACCTTGCCACCTGATGACCCCATGAGAGTCGGTAAACATGTCAAAGTGTAATTCTAGCACATAGAGTCTCAATGTTGTCCCGGGTCATAAGGACTAATGGTGTACAACCATAAACTAGGACGTTTCCACTCGATAAGTGAGAACCACTTGGAAAGTCTTTAATGGAGGGTTGTTCAGTGCACTCTACCAGGAGCACCTATCTGCATGCTCGGACATCACAATGTCCCCTACCAATGAAACATGGTACTCACATCGCAGATACTAGTCTCTAACTCTAGCGGCCTATATCCTTCTTAGCGGCGGCTGAATCGACTAGGAACTGTTTAGAATATACAGTATTACAAATATGAGTTTCATGATACTCATCATATGAGCATCTCATATTCTTTCTACCATTTGTATATTCAAGGACTTTATGTATGCAACTAGCATGGGTATACAGATAAAGATGTGCCAAAATAATAATATCAAATATTACTAAAATAAAGATTGCTTATACATAGAGTTTCATTGTGAACACTCGGCCAACACTTGGCTTGACGGGCACCTACTCTAACAATCTCCCACTTGCACTAGAGCCAACTACCCATATGCTTCAAACCCATTGATTCACGATGCATCTCGAATAATGGTCCAGGTAAAGGCTTAGCTAGTGGATCAACAACATTATCTGCGGAGCCGACTATGTCAAAAGACACTTCTCTACTTTCCACAATCTCTCCGAGGATGTGGTACTTTCTCAATACATGTTTGGACTTCTGATGAGACCTTGGCTCCTTTGCCTGAGCTAAAGCTCCCGTGTTGTCACACAACACCGGGACATGAGCAACTCAATTAGGAATGACGTCCAACTCTTGGACAAAATTCCTTATCCAAACAGCCTCCCTTGCTGCATCTGATGCAGCAATGTATTCGGCCTCTGTGCTGGAAACCGCAGTATTGTCTTGCTTGGAACTCTTCCAAGAGACAGCAGCACCATTGAGCATGAATACAAACCCAGAGGTTGACTTCGAGTCATCGATATCGCTTTGGAAGCTAGAGTCGGTATAGCCTTCCAATTTTAGTTCTCCACCCCATAGACCAAGAACAATTTATTGGTCCTTCTCAACTACTTGAGGATGTCTTTCACAGCTTTCCAGTGTCGAAGACCAGGGTTCGATTGATATCTACTCACTACACTTAGTGCGAAAGCCACATCAGGACGTGTAGATATCATCCCATACATGATGCTACCAATCGCAGATACATAAGGAATGCTTTGTCATTGCCGCTATCTCTGCATCAGTCTTGAAAGACAGACTTGGATAGGGACACGCCATGACACATTGGTAGATGTCCTCTCTTGGACTTATCCATCGAGAACCGCTTCACGATGGTATAATTGTATGTGGACTGGGTGAGACCAAGCAATCTTTTCGATCTATCTCTATAGATCTGTATCCAAATACAAAAGATGCTTCACCCAAGTCATGCATCGAGAACTTACTCGCTAACCATATCTTAGTTGATTGCAACATTCCTACATCATTCCCAATGATTATAATGTCATCAACATAAAACACCAGGAATGTCACAACACTCCCACTGACCTTCTTATACACACAGGGTTCCTCATGATTCTTAGCAAAACCAAACTCTTTGATTGTTCTGTCGAATATGAGGTTCCAACTCCCAGATGCCTTCTTTAGACCATAAATAGATCTCTGAAGTTTGCATACCATATGCTCACTTCCGACAGATGTAAACCCTTCAGGTTGAGACATGTAAATCACTTTCTTAATATCCCCATAAAGAAAGGCTGTCTTGACATCTATCTGCCATATCTCATAGTCATACTATGCAGCTATGGCTAGCAATATCCTTATGGACTTGAACATTGCAACTGGTGAAAAGGTTTCTTCAAAGTCAACTCCTTGTCTTTGAGTATGTCCTTTTGCCACCAATCGCGCCTTGAAGGTCAATACCTTGCCATCCGCCCCAAGTCCCTATGGGAACCGTTCCCTCAGGTGGATCTATAAGATCCCACACTTGGTTCGAATGCATGGAATTCATCTCAGATTCCATAGCTTCAATCCATTTGGATGAATCAGCATCAGATAACGCTTCCTTGAAGGTCCTTGGATCACATCCATGGTTAGGCTCATCATGGCCCTCTTCAAGAAGCTGACCATACCTCATAGTGAAAGCGGACTGGTTACGGTGGCCGGAAACGCAACGGAAGCATAAATTTTTAATTTTATACACAAAATTTCGGCCACCTTGATTATTTGTGCAATATTTACAAAAACAACAAAAACATGCATAGGATGTTTTAGAAATTTTACCTATCAACTTCAAGAAGTTGATGATGGCTCCAACTTAGTTGACTAGCAACTAAGCTCTTCTTGGCAAGATGAGTCTACAAGCTTCCTTCCTCCAAAAATTAAGCCCACCACTTAACAAGGTAAATCCCCTCAAGTTTTGCACTAGAAAAACTTGAGGATTTTTCAATGAGAGATGAATTTTTGCTCTCCAAAAAGAAGAACAAAACTTGAAAAATGAGAGAGAAATCCCAAGAAATTTTCGGCCAAAGGGAGAGACAAGAATGAGGAGAGAAGTTGAGTCTAGGTTGTGAGAAAAGCAACTCTCAAAAGCAACAAAAAGTTGCATGCCTAGCCTCCAACCCTTCACCTCCCCAAAGCATGCAAACCCTAGAATGACATGTATATAATATGGTTTTTAACACATTAAAAACCATAGACTAAATTTTAATTATCTCAAACACATTTGAGATTAATTAAATATTACTTGATTTTACTCAAGTCCCACTAGTTAAATAATTATTTAAATTGAGCTCTACAAGACTCAATATTATTTAATTAATTCAACATTTGAATTAATTTAATTACTTAGACTCTACTAGGTCCACTAGTGTTTAATTAATTCAACACTTGAATTAATTTAATTTAGTCCACAATAATGTTTATGAAAATCACAATTTTAACTACATTATTTACTTGGCCAAATTTTAATCTTAGGAACACTTCCATAAATTAAAATTTATATTTCTCTCATAGAAGTCATACTTCTAATTTTCTTTACGCTTATAAACACATTTATACGCCGTTCAACACATTGAACTATTTTACTTCTCATCGGGATTTACTAAGCAAGTACTTGTGTGGCCCTCAATGGTTCATTGATACAACTAGCCGTGGGTTCACATCTCAATGTGATTCGGACTAAACATGTCCTTATACGAGCATACCCCAATTGCTCCATTCTTACTTATCAACTCCTTGATAGTAAGAACGTCAGAACTCAAGTCTGATAGTACCCAACCAATCACGTTAAACGCCTAGCAGCATCGCTTACGTGATTCCCTAGGTATCACATGATAGTGCCTGCAAGAACCATTCAATTATGGTTAGCGTACAGTACGGTCCCTTCAACTCATATATCCCGACCGATTCGACAACTATTGGATTATCGAGAGTTGTCAATGAATCGATACTATGTGTCATGTTGTGGTTGCATCGATGGTGTAATCTATGAAACCCCTTTCATAATTACCACCGTACTCTGATCAGAGATTTCAACCCACACATACATGAAAAACACATAGGATATCCATACCCGTAGGTAAGCGGTGAATCCCCGGCTACAATGCATCGACTCCTATATGTTTCGCCGTAACACCCAACCTTACCACCTGATGACCCCATAAGAGTCGGTAAACAAGTCAAAGTGAAAAGCTAGCATATAGAGTCTCAATGTTGTCCCGGGTCATAAGGACTAATGGTGTACAACCCATAAACTAGGACTTTTCCACTCGATAAGTGAGAACCACTTGGAAAGTCCTTTATAGAGGGTTGTTCAGTGCACTCTACCAGGAGCACCTATCTGCATGCTCGGACATCACAATGTCCCCTACCAATGAAACATGGTACTCACATCGCAGATACTAGTCTCTAACTCGAGCGGCCTTTATCCTTCTTAGTGGCGGCTGAATCGACTAGGAACGGTTTAGAATATACAGTATTCCAAATATGAGTTTCATGATACTCATCATATGAGCATCTCATATTCTTTCTACTATTTGTATATTTAAGGACTTTATCTATGCAACTAGCATGGGTATAAAGATAAAGATGCGCCAAATTAATAAATTGAAATATTATTAAAATAAAGATCGTTTATACAAAGAGTTTCATTGTGAACAGTCGGCCAACACTTGGCTCGACGTGCACCTACTCTAACAATCTCCCACTTGCACTAGAGCCAACTACCTATATTCTTTAGACCCATTGATTCGCGATGCTTCTCGAATGATGGTCCTGGTAAAGGCTTAGTTAGTGGATCAGCAACATTATCTGCGGAGCCGACTTTGTCAATCACGACATCTCCTCTTTCCACGATCTCTCTGAGGATGTGGTACTTTCTCAATACATGTTTGGACTTCTGATGAGACCTTGGCTCCTTCGCCTGAGCTATGGCTCCCGTGTTGTCACACATCACCGGGATAGGAGCAACTTCATTAGGAATGACGCCCAACTCTTGGACGAAATTCCTAATCCAAACAGCCTCCTTTGCTGCAGCCGATGCAGCAATGTATTCTGCCTCAGTGGTGGAATCCGCAGTACTGTCTTGCTTGGGACTCTTCCAAGAGACAGCACCACCATTGAGCATGAATATGAATCCGGAGGTTGACTTCGAGTCATCAATATCGCTTTGGAAGCTAGAGTCGGTATAGCCTTCCAATTTTAGTTCTCCACCCCCATAGACCAAAAACAACTTATTGGTCCTTCTCAAATACTTGAGGATGTCTTTCACAGCTTTCCAGTGTGGAAGACCAGGGTTGGATTGATATCTACTCACTACACTTAGTGCAAATGCCACGTCAGGACGTGTAGATATCATCCCATACATGATACTACCAATAGCCGAAGCATACGGAATTCGTGTCATCGCCGCTATCTCTATATCAGTCTTGGGAGACATAGACTTGGATAGGGACACGCCATGACACATTGGTAGATGTCCTCTCTTGGACTCATCCATCGAGAACCGCTTCACGATGGTATCAATGTATGTGGACTGGGTGAGACCAAGCAATCTTCTTGATCTATCTCTATAGATCTGTATTTCCAATACAAAAGATGCTTCACCCAAGTCCTGCATTGAGAACTTACTTGCTAACCATATCTTTGTTGATTGCAACATTCCTACATCATTCCCAATGAGTAGAATGTCATCAACATAAAGAACAAGGAATGTCACAGCACTCCCACTGACCTTCTTATACACACAGGGTTCCTCAGGATTCTTAGTAAAACCAAACTCTTTGATTGTACTATCGAATCTGAGGTTCCAGCTCCTCGATGCCTGCTTAAGACCATAAATAGATCTTTGAAGTTTGCATACCATATGCTCACTTTCGATGGATGTAAACCCTTCAGGTTGAGACATGTAAATTTCTTCCTTAATATCCCCATTAAGGAAGGCTGTCTTTACATCCATCTGCCATATCTCATAGTCATACCATGCAGCTATGGCTAGCAATATCCTAATGGACTTGAACATCGCAACTGGAGAAAAGGTTTCCTCATAGTCAACACCTTGTCTTTGAGTATACCCTTTTGCTACCAATCGCGCTTTGAAGGTCAATACCTTCCCATCCGCCCCAAGTTTCCTCTTGTAAATCCATTTACACCCTATGGGAACAGTTCCCTCAGGTGGATCCACAAGATTCCACACTTGGTTCGAATGCATGGAATTCATCTCAGATTCCATTGCTTCAAGCCATTTGGATGAATCGGCATCCGATAACGCTTCCTTGAAGGTCCTTGGATCACATCCAAGATTAGGCTCATCATGGCCCTCTTCAAAAAGCAGAGCATACCTCACAGGTGGTCTCGAGACTCTCTCGGTTCTTCTAGGAGCTTGTATCTCCTCACTTGGCTTCTCGGGTGTGGGTTCTACAACTGTGGGTGTCTCTCGAACCTCTTCGAGTTCTATCATCTCGCCTTTTCTATCCAATAGAAATTCTTTTTCCAAAAATGTTGCGTTCCTAGAAACAAACACCTTTGTTTCTTGAGGATGATAGAAATAATATCCAATGGAATTCCTTGGATATCCCACAAAGTAGCATAAAATGGATCGACTATCCAATTTATCTCCCACTGTCTGCTTCACATAAGCAGGACACCCCCATATTCTAAGATAAGAATACTTGGGAGGCTTACCCATCCATATCTCATATGGAGTCTTGTCAACTGCCTTTGTATGGACATTGTTCAACAACAGTGCCGCTGTTTCAAGCGCATATCCCCAAAAGGATGGCGGAAACTCCGTGAACCCCATCATAGACCGAACCATGTCCATCAAAGTCCGGTTACGACGCTCCGAAACACCACTCAACTGTGGTGTAGCGGGCGGAGTCCACTGCGAGAGAATCCCATTCTCTCTAAGATACTCTTGGAACTCGGCACTCAAGTACTCACCACCTCGATCCGATCGAAGTGTCTTGATGCTTCGTCCCAATTGCTTCTCTACTTCACTTCTGAATTCTTTGAACCTTTCAAAGGCTTCAGACTTGTATTTCATCAAATAAACATACCCATACCTCGAATGGTCATCGGTAAAGGTGATGAAGCAGGCATGTCCATGCTTAGTGGTGATGCTAAGCGGACCGCACACATCGGTATGGATCAAATCCAATAACCCTTTGGCTCGCTCCGCATGGCCCTTAAAGGGAATTTTGGTCATCTTTCCTTTCAGACAGGATTCACAAGTCGTGAGAGCGTTAATATCAGACATATCAAACATGCCAACTCCCACTAGCTTGTTCATCCTTCTTGAGGAAATATGACCTAATCGAGCATGCCATAATTGTGCCGAATTAAGAGTATCTTGTTTGCGCTTATTTGTTGTTGTTATCGTTTGGACATTGTTAAGTGGAATATCTTTTAATTTTAAGGTGTAGAGATTGTTTTCAAGTTCACCCGTACCAACTAAACATTCATTCTTGTAAATATTGCAAACACCTTTGCTAAATAAACAAGAAAATCCATCAATATCAAGCATAGAAATGGAAATAATGTTTTTAACCAAGTCTGGTACATACAAAACATCTCTCAAAACAAGCTTAAAATCATTGTTCAATATTAAATAAACATCTCCTACGGCTTTGGCAGCAACCCTTGCTCCATTGCCCATCCTCAGGAAGGTCTCACCCTCTCGGAGCCTCCTACTTCTTCCCATCACCTGCAAATCATTACAGAGATGTGAGCCACAGCCGGTATCTAATACCCAAGAAGTAGAATTAATCGAGATATTTACTTCAATATAGAACATACCCTTGCCAGAACCCTTCTGCGCAAGATATTCCCTGCAGTTACGCCTCCAATGTCCAGGCTTCTTGCAGTGGTGACAGATGTCAACAGTCTTCTCAGCCTTGGCTGGCGCGGCTGCCACTACGGGACTCGGAGTCTGCCTCTTCAAGGGCTCGCTCTTCTTGGGGCGCTGGAAAGAACGCTTCTTTCCCTTCCCATGTGGACCGGTCTTCGTGCCAGATGAAGAGCCCACATAAAGAACCGACTTCTCCTTCTTGATGGTGGACTCAAAGGTCACAAGCATGTTCACCAACTCTTCAAGGCTGGGCTCGAGCTTGTTCATATTGAAGTTCACGACAAAAGGATCGAAAGAGCTAGGCAGTGACAACAGTAGCACATCCGTGGTCAACTCTGATGGCAAGATCAAATCCATGCCCACGAGCTTGTCCACGAGCCCAATCAACTTTAGGCCATGCTCATGGACCGAAGTCCCATCTCGCATGCGTAAAGTAATGAGCTCCTTTACTGTTGCATGCCTCAAAGGCCGAGTCTGCTCTCCGAAGAGCTCCTTGAGGTGCATATGAATGTCAGCAGCATTCTTTGCATCCTCGAATCGCCTTTGCAGCTCATCGTTCATTGAAGCCTGCATATAACACTTCGCCTTCAAGTCATGGTCGCACCAATCCTTGTAGGTCTGCAGTTCCTCGGGACTGCAGTTAGTCGGAGCCTCATCAGGGGGCGACTCAGTCAGTGTGTATGCGATTCTCTCCGAGTTTAGGACGATCTTTAAATTTCTTAGCCAAGTGATATAGTTTGGTCCGGTTAGAACGTGTTTTTCGAGAATAACGGAAAACGGGTTGCGAATTGATGACATTGTCACAGATTTGTACTGAAAAGTAAAACAGATAAATGTTAATGACTATTTTAAAATATTTAATAAGATATAAAGTTTGGACTTTTACTTTATAAATTATCGCTCCCACTGTTTTGACATTTTCACTACCCTCTAGTGAAAACGAGAAACACTTTCCTCAGTAGGTACGTAAGGTCCAATTAGCGAATTGTGATCCCGAATAATATCGGCCATCACAACTCCTAAAAGGTAGTTTCCAATTGCATCGCCATGCAACCCTCTACGTATACTTTTGTCTCACGTTTGATTAGGACCCAATAATATGACGTCGTTCATCTTTACGTGTCAAGCCTAACCCATCGATATTGAACCTTAGTGGACGGTCGCCATGAGTTCCCTCAATAATATGAGCCGAAATCAAGGGAGTTCCACGTAGTTCACATCACCATGTCAATGGATGTCACAGCTTTCCGGCACCCAGGGCCCCCTCAATAATATGAGCCGAGCCCCGAGTACGGGTAGCGTTCATCATGCATCCATTGTCGATGGAAGACAAGGAAATTATAAAAAAAATTTATAATTCCCCTTTTCGGACTTGATATTAATTTTGAATCTTATTCAAAATGAGGGTTTTTTAATTTTGAAAGGTCTCATCATTAATTTTATTTTGAAAGCTCGCCATGTTTGATCGTATGTTTGCCGGATTCATGCAACTTTGTTATTATAATAATAATAACGCACATACTCATTATTTATAACATATCATGCATATATTACAAATAGAAAACAGTACAAGGATGATCAATTGCCCCAAAACTAATGGCCCGTGTGAGCCAAACACGGGCCTAGGTCCAATCCTAGGGTAAATGCAGGGATGCAATGCAACTAAATTATTACATTAGCATCCAATATTACATGTCTTCGATCTTCATAATCACCAAGGCCACCATCTTCCAATCTTGATCATCCACTATACTAATATTTACAAATAAATATCCATGGCAAATAGGGATACATCTCATGGGGTGGGAACGGGCCATAAACCAAGCCCACTTTATAAATTGATAATTATTACAATCATTCAACACAAAATATCCTAGCATACACCTAGCAAATTGGGCTTGGGCTTTTGATCATCCTTCATGCATAATATCACATATCATACACCATCAATTAATTATCACAATAATTAATTGATCCAATATTATATATCTTGATCCAATCACTAACCGCCACGATTATAAACTAAATTAACAAAGTATACAAACACCTTTGTCTACTTTCCAATTAATTTATTTATAACCGAATTTCTTATAAATCACAATTTACTATAAATAATTAAAGTCCAACTTCAATTATTTATTTAATGAGAAAAATTTGCAACTTTTGTAATTTAAACTTAAGGGCCCAAAAACTCATTTTTCACCAAAAATATTTTGGCCCATTTAAAATTTCAGAAATTATGTTAGCCATCCAATGGCCCAACAACTCAAGGCCCATGACAATTTGGTAATTCAAAACACTTTCGGAAACCCTAGCCGTCATCGCCGTCGCCGGATTCCGGCAACAAAAAATTTTTTTTTTATTAAATTGATGGGGCTGTTCGGGCAGCCCCCTCAAGCTGCCCGAAATGGGCAGCCCCTCGGGCTGCCCGGGCAACCCGAAACGGGCAGCATGAAATATGCTCCATCAAACCTTGAATTTTGTTGCAAAATTTCATCCTCATGCGGTTAGAAATCAAACTCAATATAATATCTTGTAGTTGCTACAGAAAATCTGTTGGAGTAGGTGCCCGTCGAGCCAAGTGTTGGCCGAGTGTTCACAATGAAACTCTATGTATAAGCAATCTTTATTTTAGTAATATTTGAAATTATTATTTTGGCACATCTTTATCTGTATACCCATGCAAGTTGCATAGATAAAGCCCTTGAATATACAAATAGTAGAAAGAATATGAGATGCTCATATTATGAGTATCATGAAACTCATATTTGTAATACTGTATATTCTAAACGGTTCCTAGTCGATTCAGCCGCCACTAAGAAGGATATAGGCCGCTCGAGTTAGAGAATAGTATCTGCGATGTGAGTACCATGTTTCATTGGTAGGGGACATTGTGATCTCCGAGCATGCAGATAGGTGCTCCTGGTAGAGTGCACTGAACAACCCTCCATTAAAGGACTTTCCAAGTGGTTCTCACTTATCGAGTGGAAACGTCCTAGTTTATGGTTGTACACCATTAGTCCTTATGACCCGGGACAACATTGAGACTCTATGTGCTAGAATTACACTTTGACTTGTTTACCGACTTTCATGGGGTCATCAGGTGGCAAGGTTGGGTGCTCTGTCGAAACACATAGGAGTCGATGCATTATAGTCGGGGATTCACCGCTTACCTTCGGGTATGGATATCCTATTTGTTATCATGTGTATGTAGGTTGAAATCTCTGGCCAGAGTATGGTGGTAATAATGAAAGGGTTTCATAGATTACACCATCGATGCAACTACGACATGACACATAGTATCGATTCATTGACAACTCTCGATAAACCAATGGTTGTCGAATCGATCGGGATATATGAGTTGAAGGGACCGTACTGTACGCTAGCCATAATTGAATGGTTCTTGCAGGCACTATCATTTGATACCTAGGGAATCATGTAAGCGATGTTGCTAGGCGTTTAACATGGTTGATTGGGTACTATCAGACTTGAGTTCTGACGTTCTTGTTATCAAGGGGTTGATAAGTAAGAATGGAGCAATTGGGGTATGCTCATATAAGGACATGTTTAGTCCGAATCACATGGAGATGTGAACCCACGGCTAATTGTATCAATGAACCATTGAGGGCCACACAAGTGCTGGCTTTCTAGAACCCGTTGAGAAGTAAAAATAGTTCAATGTGTTGAACGACTTATGAAGGAGTTTATAAGCATAAGGAAAATTAGAAGTATGACTTCTAGATGGGAGAAACTAGTTCAATGTGTTGAACGACTTATAAATGAGTTTATAAGTGTAAGGAAAAATAGAAGTATGACTTCTATGAGAGAAATGTAACTTTTAATTTGTGGAAGTGTTCCTAAATTAAAAGTTGGCCAAATAAATAATGTATTTGAAAATTGTGATTTTCATAAACATTATGGACTAAATTAAATTAATTCAAATGTTGAATTAATTAAACACTAGTGGACCTTGTAGAGTCCAAATAATTAAATTAATTCAAGTGTTGGATTAATTAAACAACATTGGGTCTAGTAGAGCCCAATTAGAAATAATTATTAACTAGTGGGCTTGAGTAAAATCAAGTAATGGTTAAATGGTCTCAAATGTGTTTGAGACTTTTAAATAAAAGTCCATGGGCCTTATAATTGTTACAAGCCCAAATAGAATGTGCATGGGGAGGTGAAGAGTTGGGAGACAACTTTTGCAACTACCAAGGCTTGGCATGCTACTTTTGTCTCTACTTTTTGCAAGACCAAGACAAGTCTTCCTTCCTCCCCATTCCCACCATGATGGCCGAAATATTCACACCTTTCTCTCCAAGTTTTCTCTCCATTTTTCTTCAATTTTTGTTGAGGAAACAATACACTTCTCAAAGAAAAATGCTCTAATTTTTCTAGTGCAAAATTAGAGTGGTTCTAGCTAGTTGGTGGTGGTCTTAATATTTGAGCAAGGCGGGCTCAAAGGAAGCTTGAAAATTGTCTTGCCATTGAAGAGCTTAGTTGTATATCAACTAAGTTGGAGCCATCATCAATCTTTTAAGATTGATAGGTAAAATTCTAAACACACTATGAATATCATTTTTGTGTTTTATTGTATTTGCTACACATTATCATGAGGTGGCCGAATTTCTTGATGAAAAATTAAAATTTTTAACTTCTGTTGCGCTTCCGGTCACCGTAACCGATCCCCTTTCAAGTGGTATCCGAGCTATGGTTACGATTTTGTGTAGCAACTACAAGATATTATATTGAGATTGATTTCTAACCGCATGAGAACAAAATTTTGCAACAAAATTCAAGGTTTGATGGAGCATATTTCGGGCAGAATGTTGCTGCCCGTTTCGGGCAGCCCGGGCAGCCCGAGGGGCTGCCCGAACAGCCCCATCAATTTAATAAATAAAAAAAAAATTTTTGCATGTTGGCCGGAATCCGGCGACGGAGCTCCGGCTACGGCGATGACGACTAGGGTTTTCAAAAGTTGTTTTGAAATATCAAAGTGTAAGGCCCGAGAATTTGATTACCGTAATTTTAAAAGATTTGAGTATAATTACTGTAATCAGACGTTGATTAATTGTCAGAATGTTGATTAGCAAATATCACAGGAACCAAATAAGACATGAGAGGTGAAGCCGGGCGTCGGTATATTATGAGCTAAGGTGTTGGATAGAACATCTGGCGCCCGAGCGGTAGAAAATAACCGCCCGAGCGCCAATGCACCATAATCATAAAGTTTGGGCAGAATGTATGGCGCCCGAGCGGTAAAGAGCGCCAATGGATGACAAGCGTGGTCCCGGACAGAAGGCTCCGCGCTCGAGCGGTATATTTTGACCGCTCGAGCGCGAGTCATGCAAAGCGTAAAGAAGCCACGTTTGTATACAGGCGTGAGATGTATATATACATATATACATACAAATGTGATTTCTCAATTGTAAGAAAGAAGAGAAACGAGAAAGGGGCCGAGGAAGATTCACGAAAATCCTTACGCCTTTTTATTTCAATCCGTCCGTCTGATTTTGAATCTGAGTACAGTACCGAGTTCCTATCAACGTAGGCTACAACTGGACGTAAGTTTTGCTACGTTTTGACATGTTTTGAAATTATTCTATTGTCAGAATTGAATAGGATTCATATATGATGTTCTTGTCATGTTAAACATCATAAAATCGAAATCAGATTGATAAACAGACGGATTATGGAATTGTTATGATTTTTGGAATCGATTTGACTGAGAATTCATATCAGATATGTATTGTTATTGAGATTATTACTGATATCGATATATATTATGAGATCTGGTATTATATTTGTGATGTTCGGACTGACGGGGATTATCGAGACTGTATTGTTATACCGTCGAAACATCAGTTGGTTGATATTGATCAGATTCGGTATTGATTTAGATTGGATTATGATACCGTATGTCGATTGACATTAATCAGATTATGTGTTTTGATTTGAGTATTAATCAGAACAGGTATTGAATTGAATTGTGTATTGATATTATACCTATTCAACTGTTATTACCAGAACAAGTATTGAATTGAATTGAATTGAATTGATTGGAGCTGGGGAGGTTGTGTGTGAAACAACCCCAGACACAGCAACCTTTTCTCCGGGTTAATCGTGGTAGTACGAGTGGAAAGCAGGAATTGCTGAAAGCTCGAAAGAAGCCATTCAAGAAAGTAGAAAGTGGACTGAGTGGTACATCTAGCTCCAGTGGTTCTAGCCCGAGTTATACTGGAGTTTATTGCAGGAATTGCGGTGGGAGACATTCCACGGAACAATGCCGGGGAGTAACTGGGAGGTGCAATATCTGTAAACAACAAGGACATTTTGCTAAAGCTTGTCCACAGAGAGGTTCCCGAAGATTGCAGGGAGCAGGATCATCTGGGGGATGGTGATCGAGGAACAGACCCAGGATATACTGGATGATACCGTGACAAGTACAGATCTTTTATGATTATGATGCATATGTATTGATATATACGCATGCATTCTTGATGTTATCTTTGACTGAGTTGCATTGATATACGTTGCACCTGGTGAGTCTGTATTTACTGTAGTATTGATTCCTTACCTTTTTCGGGAAAGAATTTGATATCAGTGATATTCTGTAATATATTGTATACTGCAGTAACTTGAGAATTAGATTGATGACTGCGTGATTGATATTAATATATCGAACAAGTACAGCGCTATTATAGATTCTTGCCAGGAGATGGTAAGATTTGGACCTGAAATGGCCAAAGAATGAATGATATACGGTGAGGATTCTTGATTTTGAATTCTTTGATATCCGTATTATATAAGATTCGATGATTATCGAAAGGAATGGAGTAATTCCTCATATATTCAGTTGATTACTGAAGATGAGCCTATCAGGGATTGATTTATTAGTAGCAAGAAGTTTGCTATAATCTTTCAAATGAAATTTCAGGTTTGTCCTGTATCAGGGAGAGGTATTTCAGTCTTAATTTGATTCCAGGTATTGGTTTCATTTTATAATTTCTTATAGACTGATACTGATTGAATTGAGAGAATTGAGAGATCAGTTGAAAGATTTACTGCCTGAAGAGTTAGAGTTACATCTGATTGTATGTTTCTCGGTAAAATACTTCAGTACTGTTTATGAATTGATAAATCATGTGTTCAGAAGTATTCTGATGATGTTATACGCGTTTTATCGATGATCTTTTGATATATCCGCAGCGTATGATTGATTGAATCGAACAGTTGACAATTGTACTGAATATTCTGGGAACTGAGATTGTTCTATACAGAATTGTTCGGATATGAACCTCGATTGTAACAGATTGTATTCAGAGTCTGTGATATCTGAAGATGTTATACTGACTAATTATAGTACAGTGAGACCGTGATCAGTGGCTGAGAACGACATTGAATATTGCAGAATTTTCGAAATGTCAGAAATTGCGTTCTACACAGTTATTAGATCAGTATTGCATATTGATATTTTGAATCTGATCCGATATTATTATCATTCTGAGTCCGTTTTTGATACCGATTGATATGAACCGTTGAGTTTATATACAGTTCAGTCGAGTTAGAACTGGTTTTGGAAATTCAGCGATTCAGAAGTTCGATCAGACTGTTTAGAACTTGATTTTAATAGTCAGAACAGAATACCAGGTAGGTATCTTTCTTTAATTATTATTACCTGATTTGGTTGTGTCAGATATTCGAATTTGAAATGACAGGTATTGTCAGATGCACACAGTAGTAGATTCAATACTATTCTGGTAACAGGAAATGTGTGATAAGTCGAATTGACAGTTTTGATATAAACAGATGAGATCGGTTATGTCAGAATTTGTATTGAAATGTCTAAATCGCTGACAGATGAAGACAGAAAGATAGAAACTTTTAGATTAAATATCTTGATTATTGATTTCTAAATAGAAATGGGAGTACATTTCTATGGATTGTGTGATGACACTACTGTAATCTTGCCAAGATAGTGGTTATGAGTGAACGATTGTTCAAATCTGCATAGGTTATATTGTACAGGATGACGTACAAATATGACCAGACGACGGAGAGGTATGTCAGAAACGGGAGTCAGATTGTATTGAATGCCAGAGTTGATTTTATCAGACTGTGATTTTCGTTTGATTTTATACTTTTGGCTGAGTCTATAGCATGATTTTTGATCTATAATTTACAGATTGACGGATAGACGGAGTGAACTATCCTGATAGTGGAGGATATCCAGGAAATATAGAGCTGGATTTTAGCACTAATTGACATGATTCATTGTCACTTGTGAAATATTGTACAATAATAGCTATCAGATGAATATCGAAATAGCTTTAGTCGAGGTATTGTACAATGAGAACTGTGAATTTCCTTCGTATGGGAATGATATTACAGTGATGCTTGAGAGCAGATTTTGCTAAGAGCAGTGATCTGATAAAGAAAATGAAACTGATTCAGAAGAAAGGAGGATAGCTCAGAATACATGGACTAATAAGCCAATGTCGGACGATGACTGTTGGTATTTGAAACCGAAGATTGAGTATATCTCTGACTGGGATATTGATTGTATATACGGAGGTTGTATAGCCATTGTTCTGAGATTGATTTTATCACGAGTGATTTCGTTGATATGAAGTTATTGTAGTTATGTATGTCTCCTTCTGGTATCTGATTTGAGATATGATATGATTATCTGTATAACACGAATTGAGTGTTTGTGATTTCGGGGACGAAATCATATTTTAGAGGGGGAGAAATGTAAGGCCCGAGAATTTGATTACCGTAATCTGAAAAGATTTGAGTATAATAACTGTAATCAGACATTGATTAATTGTCAGAATGGTGATTAGCAAATATCACAGGAACCAAATAAGACATGAGAGGTGAAGCCGGGCGTCGGTATATTATGAGCTAAGGTGTTGGAAAGAACATCTGGCGCCCGAGCGGTAGAAAATAACCGCCCGAGCGCCAATGCACCATAATCATAAAGTTTGGGCAGAATGTATGGCGCCCGAGCGGTAAAGAATTACCGCCCGAGCGCCAATAGATAACAAGCGTGGTCCCGGACAGAAGGCTCCGCGCTCGAGCGGTATAGTTTGACCGCTCAAGCGCGAGTCATGCAAAGCGTAAAGAAGCCACGTTTGTATACAGGCGTGAGATGTATATATATACATATATACATAAAAATGTGATTTATCAATTGTAAGAAAGAAGAGAAACGAGAAAGGGGCCGAGGAAGATTCACGAAAATCCTTACGCCTTTTTATTTCAATCCGTCCGTCTGATTTTGAATCTGAGTACAGTACCGAGTTCCTATCAACATAGGCTACAACTGGACGTAAGTTTTGCTACGTTTTGACATGTTTTGAAATTATTCTATTGTCAGAATTGAATATGATTCATATATGATGTTCTTGTCATGTTAAACATCATAAAATCGAAATCAGATTGATAAACAGACGGATTATGGAATTGTTATGATTTTTGGAATCGATTTGACTGAGAATTCATATCAGATATGTATTGTTATTGAGATTATGACTGATATCGATATCTATTATGAGTTCTGGTATTATATCTGTGATGTTCGGACTGACGGGGATTATCGAGACTTTATTGTTATACCGTCGAAACATCAGTTGGTTGATATTGATCAGATTCGGTATTGATTTAGATTGGATTATGATACTGTATGTCGATTGACATTAATCAGATTATGTGTTTTGATTTGAGTATTAATCAGAACAAGTATTGAATTGAATTGTGTATTGATATTATACCTATTCAACTGTTATTACCAGATTGGGAATGGACCGAGACAGAGTCGGGACTTCTTCTTCTGAGCGAGAAGATAAATGTATAAATTAATGTTGAGTTGGGATTGCACAACTCGAGTGAGGTTTGACTCGAGTTTCCCTAAATCACATACTTTATTTTATTGCATTGTTATTTGCAATTGAATACGATTGATATGTTTGGTCTATGGATTTATAGACAATGTATGTCTTGAGTCATAGGCGAATATGCTTAGTCATAGACATTTGATCTTGTGACAGAAGGGCCGGATAGTGAGGACTCGTCACTGGCCCATTGCACTTGGTCGCAAGACAAGATATTGGCGATAGGGCCACAGTCCATGACGGTTAGGTCAGGACACTGGATGTTTGGTTATATCGACGTGGATAGAACTGGAGTCTTTTCTATTACTGTTGGTCGATATAGGAATACCACATCTGGAAACCGGGATCCCTAGGCTAGGATTGAGTCTAGTCTAAAATGTAGAGTCACTGGACTGAGTGACAGTTATATCTTATTTTATTGATTAATACTGATTTATGTTCCTGAATATGGTACATGCCTATTTATGTTTTCGATATTGGTACATGTTTAGAATAGGATTTATTCTTGATATTGATTTATGTTCCGGATTAGGATACATGTTTAGAATATGATTTATTCTTGTTATTGATTCATATCATGATTTTGATATGTGATATGATTGGCTGTTATATGCTATTATATTGTTTATATGATTGCATGTATACATGATTTATACTGGGATATTTATATCTCACCGGAGTTATCCGCTTTGTATTTTAAAAAAAAATTTAGACCCTGTTTATTATAGTTGTTTGAATGATTCCTAAAGACGATTAGGGAATGAATTAGCGTCCGGGTCCCCACAACAGGTGGTATCAGAGCTGTGGGTCCTTGAACTGTAGGTTCCTTAGCACTGAGATAGAGGAGAATGAGCGGGGTAGAATGAATTTTCTTTCCTTGCATGTGATTGCTAGCATGTGATTGGTTATAATGTGGAATTACATTGTGTATGCTAGCATGATATTATGTTTTACTGCCTGGACGTATATGGCATATGATTGCATATAATGTTGAAACTACGTTGTATATGCTACGATTTCAGTATGTTTTACTGTTTAGAAAGCTACATGTTACCTGAATATATGAGTTGATTTGGTAATATGTATTATTTGAAACTGGATCAGAACCAATTTCTTGATCAGAGGTAAGCTGATCAGGATTGGGATTGAGACGGATTTGTCTCTTGTTACTACTAACATCTGTGATTATCAGATATTCCTCCTAGAAGGATTCCAGAAAGAGGTAGTACTTCGTCTGATCAGATAGATGCATCAGAAACTCAGATGGAAATAAAGCTGAGAGAGTTTCAGTTATTGCAGCCTCCGATTCTGAATGGTATCGAGACATCCGAAGAGTGTCAGAATTGGTTTGATGACATAGAAACACTGTTCGATTTACTGGATTGTACAGATGAACAGAGAGTTAAAATGGTACCTTATCAGTTACGAGAAGCCGCCAGGAGTTGGTGGATTACCAGTAGAAGAATGTGGGAACAGAGAGGTACAGTGATTTCGTGGGAAATATTCAGAACTGAATTCTATCGACGATTTTTCTCAGTCTCGTACCGAGAGGACAAGAAAGCAGAGTTTGAGAATTTGAGCCAAGGTCAGTTGAGTATTGATGAATATACTGTTAGAGTAGGTGCACGTCGAGCCAAGTGTTGGCCGACTGTTCACGATGAAACTCTTTGTATAAACGATCTTTATTTTAATAATATATGAATTTATTAATTTGGCGCATCTTTATCTTTATACCCATGCTAGTTGCATAGATAAAGTCCTTAAATATACATATAGTAGAAAGAATATGAGATGCTCATATGATGAGTATCATGAAACTCATATTTGGAATACTGTATATTCTAAACGGTTCCTAGTCGATTCAGCCGCCACTAAGAAGGACAAAGGCCGCTCGAGTTAGAGACTAGTATCTGCGATGTGAGTACCATGTTTCATTGGTAGGGGACATTGTGATGTCCTAGCATGCAGATAGGTGCTCCTTGTAGAGTGCACTGAACAACCCTCTATAAAGGACTTTCCAAGTGGTTCTCACTTATCGAGTGGAAAAGTCCTAGTTTATGGTTGTACACCATTAGTCCTTATGACCCGGGACTGAAAGGGGATCGGTTACGGTGGCCGGAAACGCAACGGAAGCACAAAATTTTTTCGATTTTAGCATATAAATTTCGGCCACCATAGATTTGTGTAGGAAATACAATAAAACACAAAAATGACATTCATAGTGTGTTTAGAAATGTACCTATCAATCTTAAAAGATTGATGATGGCTCCAACTTAGTTGATATACAACTAAGCTCTTGATGGCAAGACAATCTACAAGCTTCACCTTGTTCTTGAATCTTTCCTTCAAAATTAGGCCCACCACTAGCAAACTAGAACCCCTTTTATTTTGCACTAGAAAAATAAAAGGATTTTTCAAAGAGAAGTATTTTTCTTCCTCAACACTTGAAGAGAAAAATTGAGAGAAAACTTGAGAGAATGGAGGTGAGAATTTCGGCCATGAGGATGCTAGCATGGGGGGAAGGGAGACTTGTCTTGGACTTGTAAAAAGTAGAGACAAAAGTAGCATGCCAAGCCTTGATAGTTGCAAAAGTTGTCTCCAACCCTTCACCTCCCATGCATGCATATTATATGGTTTATTATCAAAATAAAAACCATGGACTAAATTTAATTATCTCAAACATATTTGAGACTAATTAAACATTACTTGAATTTACTCAAGTCCCACTAGTTAAATAATTAATTTAAATTGAGCTTTACAAGACTCAATATAATTTAATTAATTCAACACTTGAATTAATTTAATTATTTGGACTCTACTAGGTCCACTAGTGTTTAATTAATTCAACACTTGAATTAATTTAATTTAGTCCATTATAATGTTTATGAAAATCACAATTTTCAAATACATTATTCACTTGGCCAAATTTTAATTTAGGAACACTTCCATAAATTAAAGTTTACGTTTCTCTCATAGAAGTCATACTTCTATTTTTCCTTACACTTATAAACTCCTTTATAAGCCGTTCAACACATTGAACTAATTTTTTTTTTTTATTTATTTTACTTCTCAACGGGATCTAGAAAGCCAACACTTGTGTGGCCCTCAATGGTTCATTGATACAACTAGTCGTGGGTTCACATCTCCATGTGATTCGGACTAAACATGTCCTTATATGAGCATACCCCAATTGCTCCATTCTTACTTATCAACTCATTGATAACAAGAACGTCAGAACTCAAGTCTGATAGCACCCAACGAATCATGTTAAACGCCTAGCAACATCGCTTACATGATTCCCTAGGTATCAAATGATAGTGCCTGCAAGAACCATTCAATTATGGTTAGCGTACAGTACGGTCCCTTCAACTCATATATCCCGACCGATTCGACAACCATTGGTTTATCGAGAGTTGTCAATGAATCGATACTATGTGTCATGCCGTAGTTGCATCGATGGTGTAATCTATGAAACTCCTTTCATAATTACCACCATACTCTGATCAGAGATTTCAATCTACATACACATGAGAACACATAGGATATCCATACCCGAAGGTAAGTGGTGAATCCCCGACTACAATGCATCGACTCCTATACGTTTCGACAGAACACCCAACCTTGCCACCTGATGACCCCATGAGAGTCGGTAAACAAGCCAAAGTGTAATTCTAGCACATAGAGTCTCAATGTTGTCCCGGGTCATAAGGACTAATGGTGTACAACCATAAACTAGGACTATTCCACTCGATAAGTGAGAACCACTTGGAAAGTCCTTTTATGGAGGGTTGTTCAGTGCACTCTACAAGGAGCACCTATCTGCATGTTCGGACATCACAATGTCCCCTACCAATGAAACATGGTACTCACATCGCAGATACTAGTCTCTAACTCGAGCGGCCTATATCCTTCTTAGTGGCGGCTGAATCGACTAGGAACCGTTTAGAATATACAGTATTCCAAATATGAGTTTCATGATACTCATCTCATGAGTATCTCATATTCTTTCTACTATTTGTATATTCAAGGACTTTATCTATGCAACTAGCATGGGTATACAGATAAAGATGTGCCAAAACAATAATTTCAAATATAATTAAAATAAAGATCGTTTATACATAGAGTTTCATTGTGAACACTCGGCCAACACTTGGCTCGACGGGCACCTACTCTAACAATCTCCCACTTGCACTAGAGCCAACTACCCATATACTTCAGACCCATGGATTCGCGATGCTTCTCGAATGATGGTCCTGGTAAAGGCTTAGTTAGTGGATCAGCAACATTATCTGCGGAGTCGACTTTGTCAATCACGACATCTCCTCTTTCCACGATCTCTCTGAGGATGTGGTACTTTCTCAATACGTGTTTGGACTTCTGATGAGACCTCGGCTCCTTTGCTTGAGCAATGGCTCCCGTGTTGTCACAAAACACAGGGACAGGAGCAACTCCATTAGGAATGACGCCCAACTCTTGGACGAAATTCCTTATCCAAACTGCCTCCTTTGCTGCAGCTGATGCAGCAATGTATTCTGCCTCAGTGGTGGAATCCGCTGTACTGTCTTGCTTGGAACTCTTCCAAGAGACAGCAGCACCATTGAGCATGAATATGAATCCAGAGGTTGACTTTGAGTCATCAATATCGCTTTGGAAGCTAGAGTCGGTATAGCCTTCAAATTTTAGTTCTCCACCCCCATAGACCAAGAACAATTTATTGGTCCTCCTCAAGTACTTGAGTATGTCTTTCACAGCTTTCCAATGTGGAAGACCAGGGTTCGATTGATATCTACTCACTACACTTAGTGCGAAGGCCACGTCAGGACGTGTAGATATCATCCCATACATGATGCTACCAATTGCAGATGCATATGGAATGCGTGTCATCGCCGCTATCTCTTCATCAGTCTTGGGAGACATGGACTTGGATAGGGACACGCCATGACACATTGGTAGATGTCCTCTCTTGGACTCATCCATCCAGAACCGCTTCAGGATGGTATCAATGTATGTGGACTGGGTGAGACCAAGCAATCCTTTTGATCTATCTCTATAGATCTGTATTCCCAATACAAAAGATGCTTCACCCAAGTCCTGCATTGAGAACTTACTTGCTAACCATATCTTTGTTGATTGCAACATTCCTACATCATTCCCAATGAGTAGAATGTCATCAACATAAAGAACAAGGAATGTCACAGCACTCCCACTGACCTTCTTATACACACAGGGTTCCTCAGGATTCTTAGTAAAATCAAACTCTTTGATTGTACTATCGAATCTAAGGTTCCAACTCCTAGATGCCTGTTTTAGACCATAAATAGATCTCTGAAGTTTGCATACCTTATGCTCACTTCCGACAGATGTAAACCCTTCGGGTTGAGACATGTAAATTTCTTCCTTAATATCCCCATTAAGAAATGCTGTCTTAACATCCATCTGCCATATCTCATAGTCATACCATGCAGCTATGGCTAGCAAAATCCTTATGGACTTGAACATTGCGACTGGAGAAAAAGTTTCTTCAAAGTCAACTCCTTGTCTTTGAGTATATCCTTTTGCTACCAATCGTGCTTTGAAGGTCAATACCTTCCCATCCGCCCCAAGTTTCCTCTTGTAAATCCATTTGCACCCTATGCGAACAATTCCCTCAGGTGGATCCACGAGATTCCACACTTGGTTCGAATGCATGGAATTCATCTCAGATTCCATTGCTTCAAGCCACTTGGATGAATCGGCATCAGATAATGCTTCCTTGAATGTCCTTGGATCACATCCTAGGTTAGGCTCATCATGGTCCTCTTCAAGAAGCAGACCATACCTCATAGGTGGTCTCGAGACTCTCTCGGATCTTCTAGGAGCTTGTATCTCCTCTCTTGGCTCTTCGGGTGTGGGTTCTATAATTGCGGGTGTCTCTCGAACTTCTTCGAGTTCTATCATCTTCCCTTTTCTATCCAATAGAAATTCCTTTTCCAAAAAGGTTGCATTCCTTGAAACAAACACTTTTGTTTCTTGGGGATGATAGAAGTAGTATCCAACCGAATTCTTTGGATATCCCACAAAGTAACATAAAATGGATCGACTATCCAATTTATCTCCCACTACCTGCTTCACATAAGCAGGGCACCCCCATATTCTAAGATAAGAATATTTGGGTGGCTTACCAATCCATATCTCATATGGAGTCTTGTCAACTGCTTTTGAATGGACATTGTTCAACAATGGAGCCGCTGTCTCAAGCGCATATCCCCAAAATGATGGCGGCAACTCCGTGAACCCCATCATAGACCGAACCATGTCCATCAAAGTCCGGTTACGACGCTCCGAAACACCATTCAACTGTGGTGTAGCAGGAGGAGTCGACTGTGAGAGAATCCCATTCTCCCTAAGATACTCTTGGAACTCGGCACTCAAGTACTCACCACCTCGATCCGATCGAACTGCCTTGATGCTTCTTCCCAATTGCTTCTCTACTTCACTTCTGAATTCTTTGAATCTTTCAAAGGCTTCAGACTTGTATTTCATCAAATACACATACCCATACCTCGAAAAGTCATCGGTAAAGGTGATGAAGTAGGCATGTCCATGCTTAGTGGTGATGCTAAGCGGACCGCACACATCGGTATGGATCAAATCCAATAACCCTTTGGCTCGCTCCGCATGGCCCTTAAAGGGAATTTTGGTCATCTTTCCTTTTAGACAGGATTCACAAGTCGTGAGAGCATTAATATCGGACATATCAAACATGCCAACTCCCACTAGCTTGTTCATCCTTCTTAGGGAAATATGTCCTAATCGAGCATGCCATAATTGTGCCGAATTAAGAGTATCTTGTTTGCGCTTATTTGTTGTTGTTATTGCTTGGACATTGTTAATCGGAATATCTTTTAATTTTAAGGTGTAGAGATTGTTTTCAAGTTCTCCGGTACCAACTAAACATTCATTCTTGTAAATATTGCAAACACCTTTGCTAAATAGACAAGAAAATCCATCAATATCAAGCATAGAAATGGAAATAATGTTTTTCACCAAGTCTGGTACAAACAAAACATCTCTTAAAAAAGCTTAAAATCATTGTTCAAATGCAAGTAAACATCTCCTACAGCCTTGGCAGCAACTCTTGCCCCATTGCCCATCCTCAAGAAGGTCTCACCTTCCCTGAGCTTCCTACTTCTTCCCATCACCTGCAAATCATTACAGAGATGTGAGCCACAGCCGGTATCCAATACCCAAGAAGTAGAGTTAATGGAGATATTTACTTCAATGTAGAACATACCTTTGCCAGAACCCTTCTGGGCAAGATATTCCCTGCAGTTACGCCTCCAATGTCCAGGCTTCTTGCAGTAATGACAGATATCAACAGTCTTGTTAGCTTTATCTGGTGTAGCTACCACAACGGGACTCGGAGCTTTCCTCTTCAAGGGCATATTCTTCTTGGGACGTGGAAAAGAACGCTTCTTTCCCTTCCCACGTGGATCGGTCTTCGTACCAGATGAAGAACCCACATAAAGAACCGACTTCTCTTTCTTGATGGTGGACTCAAAAGTCACAAGCATGTTCACCAACTTCTCAAGGGTCGGCTCCATTTTGTTCATATTGAAATTCACCACAAAAGGATCAAACGAGCTAGGCAGTGACAACAGCAACACATCCGTGGTCAACTCCGATGGCAAGATCAAATCCATGCCTACGAGCTTGTCTACGAGCCCAATCATCTTTAGGCCATGCTCATGGACCGAAGCCCCATCTCGCATGCGTAAAGTGATGAGCTCCTTGACTGTGGCATGCCTTAGAGGCCGAGTCTGCTCACCAAAGAGCTCCTTGAGGTGCATATGAATGTCAGCAGCATTCTTAGCACCCTCAAAACGCCTCTGTAGCTCATCGTTCATAGAAGCCTGCATATAACACTTGGCCTTCAAGTCATGGTCACACCAATCCTTGTAGGTCTGCAATTCCTCAGGAGTGCAGTCAGTCGGAGCCTTATCAGGGGGCGACTCATTTAGTGTATATGCAATCTTTTCCGAGTTCAAGACAATTTTCAGATTTCTTAGCCAAGTGAGGTAGTTAGGTCCGGTTAACACATGTTTTTCGAGAATAACGGAAAACGGGTTGCGAATTGATGACATTGTCAAAGATTTGTACTGAAAAGTAAAACAGATAAATGTTAATGACTATTTTAAAATATCTAATAAGATATAAAGTTTGGACTTTTACTTTATAAATTATCGCTCCCACTGTTTTGACATTTTCACTACCCTCTAGTGAAAACGGGAAACACTTTCCTCAGTAGGTACGTAAGGTCCAATTAGCGAATTGTGATCCCGAATAATATCGGCCATCACAATTCCTAAAAGGTAGTTTCCAATTGCATCGCCATGCAACCCTCTACGTATACTTTTGTCTCACGTTTGATTAGGACCCAATAATATGACGTCGTTCATCTTTACGTGTCAAGCCTAACCCATCGATATTGAACCTTAATGGACGGTCGCCATGAGTTCCCTCAATAATATGAGCCGAAATCATGGGAGTTCCACGTAGTTCACATCACCATGTCAATGGATGTCACAGCTTTCCGGCACCCAAAGCTCCCCCAATAATATGAGCCGAGCCCCGAGTACGGGTAGCGTTCATCATGCACCCATTGTCGATGGAAGACAAGGAAATTATAAACAAATTTATAATTCCCCTTTTCAGACTTGATATTAATTTTGAATCTAATTCAAAATGAGGGTTTTTAATTTTTTTGAAAGGTCTCATCATTAATTTTATTTTAAAAGCTCGCCATGTTTGATCGTATGTTTGCCGGATTCATGCAACTTTGTTATTATCATAATAATAACACACATACTCATTATTTATAACATATCATGCATATATTATAAACAGTAAACAAACAAGGATGATCAATCGCCCCAATACTAACGGACCGTGTGAGCTAAACACGGGCCTAGGTCCAATCCTAGGGAAATGCACGGGATGCAAATGCAACTATTACATAAGCTTCCAATATTTACATGTCTTCGATCTTCATAATCATCATGGCCACCATCTTCCAATCTTGATCATCCACTATACTAATATTTACAAATAAATATCCATGGCAAATAGGGATACATCTCATGGGGTGGGAACGGGCCATAAACCAAGCCCACTTTATAAATTGATAATTATTACAATCATTCAACACAAAATATCCTAGCATACACCTAGCAAATTGGGCTTGGGCTTTTGATCATCCTTCATGCATAATATCACATATCATACACCATCAATTAATTATCACAATAATTAATTGATCCAATATTATATATCTTGATCCAATCACTAACCGCCACGATTATAAACTAAATTAACAAAGTATACAAACACCTTTGTCTACTTTCCAATTAATTTATTTATAACCAAATTTCTTGTAAATCACCATTTACTATAAATAATTAAAGTCCAACTTAAATTATTTATTTCATGAGAAAATATTTGCAACTTTTGTAATTTTAAACTTAAGGGCCCAAAAACTCATTTTTCACCAAAAATATTTTGGCCCATTTAAAATTCACAAATATGTTAGCCATCCAATGGCCCAACAACTCAAGGCCCATGACACTTTGATATTCCAAAACACTTTTGGAAACCCTAGCCGTCATCGCCGTCGCCGGAGCTCCGTCTCCGGATTCCGGCTAACATTCCGGCCAACATGTCAAAAATTTTTTTTTTTTTTTTTTTAAAAAAGGGGAGTTCGGGCAGCCCCTCGGGCTGCCCTTGCTTCCCGAAACGGGCAGCCCCTCGGGCAGCCCGAGCTGCCCGACACGGGAAGCAACATGCTGCCCGAAATTTCCCCTTTCATGCCTTGAATTTTTGTTGCAAAAAATTCACTCATGCGGTTAGAAATCGATCTCAACATAATATCTTGTATTTGCTACACAAAAACGTAACCTTAGCTCTGATACCACTTGAAAGGGGATCGGTTACGGTGGTCGGAAACGCAACGGAAGCACAAAATTTTTTCGATTTTAGCATATAAATTTCGGCCACCATAGATTTGTGTAGGAAATACAATAAAACACAAAAATGATATTCATAGTGTGTTTAGAAATGTACCTATCAATCTTAAAAGATTGATGATGGCTCCAACTTAGTTGATATACAACTAAGCTCTTGATGGCAAGACAATCTACAAGCTTCACCTTGTTCTTGAATCTTTCCTTCAAAATTAGGCCCACCACTAGCAAACTAGAACCCTTTTTATTTTGCACTAGAAAAATAAAAGGATTTTTCAAAGAGAAGTATTTTTCTTCCTCAACACTTGAAGAGAAAAATTGAGAGAAAACTTGAGAGAATGGAGGTGAGAATTTCGGCCATGAGGATGCTAGCATGGGGGGAAGGGAGACTTGTCTTGGACTTGTAAAAAGTAGAGACAAAAGTAGCATGCCAAGCCTTGATAGTTGCAAAAGTTGTCTCCAACCCTTCACCTCCCATGCATGCATATTATATGGTTTATTATCAAAATAAAAACCATGGACTAAATTTAATTATCTCAAACATATTTGAGACTAATTAAACATTACTTGAATTTACTCAAGTCCCACTAGTTAAATAATTAATTTAAATTGAGCTCTACAAGACTCAATATAATTTAATTAATTCAACACTTGAATTAATTTAATTATTTGGACTCTACTAGGTCCACTAGTGTTTAATTAATTCAACACTTGAATTAATTTAATTTAGTCCATTATAATGTTTATGAAAATCACAATTTTCAAATACATTATTCACTTGGCCAAATTTTAATTTAGGAACACTTCCATAAATTAAAGTTTACGTTTCTCTCATAGAAGTCATACTTCTATTTTTCCTTACACTTATAAACTCCTTTATAAGCCGTTCAACACATTGAACTAATTTTTTTTTTTTTTTATTTATTTTACTTCTCAACGGGATCTAGAAAGCCAACACTTGTGTGGCCCTCAATGGTTCATTGATACAACTAGTCGTGGGTTCACATCTCCATGTGATTCGGACTAAACATGTCCTTATATGAGCATACCCCAATTGCTCCATTCTTACTTATCAACTCATTGATAACAAGAACGTCAGAACTCAAGTCTGATAGCACCCAACGAATCATGTTAAACGCCTAGCAACATCGCTTACATGATTCCCTAGGTATCAAATGATAGTGCCTGCAAGAACCATTCAATTATGGTTAGCGTACAGTACGGTCCCTTCAACTCATATATCCCGACCGATTCGACAACCATTGGTTTATCGAGAGTTGTCAATGAATCGATACTATGTGTCATGCCGTAGTTGCATCGATGGTGTAATCTATGAAACTCCTTTCATAATTACCACCATACTTTGATCAGAGATTTCAATCTACATACACATGAGAACACATAGGATATCCATACCCGAAGGTAAGTGGTGAATCCCCGACTACAATGCATCGACTCCTATACGTTTTGACAGAACACCCAACCTTGCCACCTGATGACCCCATGAGAGTCGGTAAACAAGCCAAAGTGTAATTCTAGCACATAGAGTCTCAATGTTGTCCCGGGTCATAAGGACTAATGGTGTACAACCATAAACTAGGACTATTCCACTCGATAAGTGAGAACCACTTGGAAAGTCCTTTTATGGAGGGTTGTTCAGTGCACTCTACAAGGAGCACCTATCTGCATGTTCGGACATCACAATGTCCCCTACCAATGAAACATGGTACTCACATCGCAGATACTAGTCTCTAACTCGAGCGGCCTATATCCTTCTTAGTGGCGGCTGAATCGACTAGGAACCGTTTAGAATATACAGTATTCCAAATATGAGTTTCATGATACTCATCTCATGAGTATCTCATATTCTTTCTACTATTTGTATATTCAAGGACTCTATCTATGCAACTAGCATGGGTATACAGATAAAGATGTGCCAAAACAATAATTTCAAATATAATTAAAATAAAGATCGTTTATACATAGAGTTTCATTGTGAACACTCGGCCAACACTTGGCTCGACGGGCACCTACTCTAACAGGGACAACATTGAGACTCTATGTGCTAGCGTTTCACTTTGACTTATTTACCGACTCTTATGGGGTCATCAGGTGACAAGGTTGGGTGTTACGGCGAAACATATAGGAGTCGATGCATTGTAGCCGGGGATTCACCGCTTACCTATGGGTATGGATATCCTATGTGTTTTTCATGTATGTGTGGGTTGAAATCTCTGATCAGAGTATGGTGGTAATTATGAAAGGGGTTTCATAGATTACACCATCGATACAACCACAACATGACACATAGTATCGATTTATTGACAACTCTCGATAAACCAATAGTTGTCGAATCGGTCGGGATATATGAGTTGAAGGGACCGTACCGTACGCTAACCATAATTGAATGGTTCTTGCAGGCACTATCATGTGATACCTAGGGAATCATCTAAGCGATGCTGCTAGGAGTTTAACGTGATTGGTTGGGTACTATCAGACTTGAGTTCTGACATTCTTACTATCAAGGAGTTGATAAGTAAGAATGGAGCAATTGGGGTATGCTCGAATAAGGACATGTTTAGTCCGAATCACATGGAGATGTGAACCCACGGCTAGTTGTATCAATGAACCATTGAGGGCCACAAAAGTACTAGCTTTTTAAATCCCGATGAGAAGTAAAATAGTTCAATGTGTTGCACGGCTTATAAATGTGTTTATAAGCGTAAAGAAAAATAGAAGTATGACTTCTATGAGAGAAATATAAATTTTAATTTATGGAAGTGTTCCTAGATTAAAATTTGGCCAAGTGAATAATGTATTTGAAAATTGTGATTTTCATAAACATTATTATGGACAAAATTAAATTAATTCAAGTGTTGAATTAATTAAACACTAGTGGGCCTAGTAGAGTCCAAATAATTAAATTAATTCAAGTGTTTGATTAATTAAATAACATTGGACCTTGTAGAGCCCAATTGGAAATAATTATTTAGCTAGTGGGCTTGAGTAAAATCAAGTAAAGTCTAATTGGGCTCAAAAGTGTTTGAGACAATTAAAAGTCCATGGGCCTTGCAAAAAGGTTGCAAGCCCACTAGGGTTTGCATGCTTGGGAGATCAAAGGGTGGAGAATACTTTTGAATAAAATATTGCATGGCATGCAAGACAACTTTTCACAAAACCAAGAAAATTTCTCCCCCCCTCTCTCATTCTCACCTTGGCCGAAACTACACTTCAAAATTCTCTCATTCTTTTTCTCTCTTTTGTTCTTCAAGTGTTGGAGAATAAAAGCGTTCTCTTTGATAAATCCTCAAATATTTCTAGTGCAATATTTGAGGGGGTTTACCTTACTAGTGGTGGGCTTGATTTTGAAGCAAAGGAGGAGGAGCTTGTAGATTTTTCTTCCTTAAGAAGAGCTTTGTTGTTCACAACAAAGTTGGTGCCAAACATCAACCTCAAGAGGTTGATAGGTAATCTCTTCTTACATCCTATGTATGGTTTAAATTGTAAATCTTGCACAAGAACAAGGTGGCCGAATTTCTTGCTTGAAAATAAAAAATTTTGACTTCCGTTGCGCTTCCGGCCACCGTAACCGGTCCGCTTTCAAGTGGTATCAGAGCTAAGGTTACGGTTTTTGTGTAATATTTGCATAATATTATGTTGAGATCGATTTCTAACTGCTTGAGAATTTTTGTGCATAAAAATCATCAAGACCGAAAATTTTGAAACAAAAAAAAAAAAATATTTTCGGGCAGTGAAATCTCGGGCTGCCCGAGAATTTCGGGTAGCAAATGGGGCAGCCTTCGGGCTGCCCGAAAGTTCCAGTTTTAAAATAAAAAAAAAAATATTTTTGTTGCCGGAATCCGGCGACGGAGCTCCGGCGACGGCGGTGACGACTAGGGTTTCCAAAAGTGTTTTGGACAATCTTAATGTCATGGGCCTTGAGTTGTTGGGCCATTAGATGGTCAACATATTTTGTGAAATTTAAATGGGCCAAAGTATTTTTGGTGGAAAATGAGTTTTGGGCCCTTAAGTTTAAATTTACAATTGTTGCATATATTTTCTCATAAAATAAATAATTGAAGTTGGACTTTAATTATTTATAGTAAATTGTTATTTACAAGAAATTCGATTATAAATAAATTAATTTGAAAGTAGACAAAGGGGTTTGTATACTTATTTAATTTAATTTATAATTGTGGCGGTTAGTGATTGGATCAAGATATATAATATTGGATCAATTAATTATTGTGATAATTAATTGATGGTGTATGATATGTGATATTATGCATGAAAGATGATCAAAAGCCCAAGCCCAATTTGCTAGGTGTATGCTAGGATATTTGTGTTGTATGATTGTAATAATTATCAATTTAAAGTGGGCTTGGTTTATGGCCCGTTCCCACCCCATGAGATGTATCCCTATGTGCCATGGATATTTAATTGTAAATATTAGAATAGTGGAAGATCAAGATTGGAAGATGGTGGCCTTGGTGATTATGAAGATCGAAGACATGTAATATTGGATGCTAATGTAATAATTTAGTTGCATTTGCATCCTGTGCATTTACCCTAGGATTGGACCTAGGCCCGTGTTTAGCTCACACGGGCCATTAGTACTTGGGGCGATTGATCATCCTTGTATTGTTTTCTATTTATAATATATGCATGATATCTTATAAATAATGAGTATGTGCGTTATTATTATTATAATAACAATGTTGCATGAATCCGGCAAAAATACGATAAAACATGGCGAGCTTTTAAAATAAAAATTAATGATGAGACCTTTCCAAATTAAAAACCTCATTTTGAATAAGATTCAAAATTAATATCAAGCCCGAAAAAGGGAATTATAAAAATGTTTATAATTTCCTTGTCTTCCATCGACAATGGATGCATGATGAACGCTACCCGTACTCGGGGGTCGGCTCATATTATTGAGGGGGCCCTGGGTACCGGAAAGCTGTGACATCCACTGACATAGTGATGTAAACTACGTGAAACTCCCATGATTTCGGCTCATATTATTGAGAGAACTCATGGCGACCGTCCATTAAGGTTCAATATCGATGGGTTAGGCTTGACACGTAAAGATGAACGACGTCATATTATTGGGTCCTAATCAAACGTGAGACAAAAGTATACGTAGAGGATTGCATGGCGATGCAATTGGAAACTACCTTTTAGGAATTGTGATTGGCCGATATTATTCGGGATCACAATTCGCTAATTGGACCTTACGTACCTACTGAGGAAAGTGTTTCCCGTTTTCACTAGAGGGTAGTGAAAATGTCAAAACAGTAGGAGCGATAATTTATAAAGTAAAAGTCCAAACTTTATATCTTATTAAATATTTTAAATAGTCATTAACATTTATCTGTTTTCCGTTATTCTCGAAAAACACGTTCTAATCGGACCTAACTATATCACTTGGCTAAGAAATCTAAAGATTGTCTTGAACTCGGAGAAAATTGCATACACACTGATTGAGTCGCCCCCTGCTGAGGCTCCGACCAGCTGCACTCCTGAGGAATTGCAGACCTACAAGGATTGGTGCGACCATGACTTGAAGGCGAGGTGTTATATGCAGGATTCGATGAACGATGAGCTGTAGAGGCGATTCGAGGATGCTAATAATGCTGCTGACATTCATATGCACCTCAAGGAGCTCTTCGGTGAGCAGACTCGGCCTCTAAGGCATGCCACAATCAAGGAGCTCATCACTTTACGCATGCGAGATGGGGCTTCGGTCCATGAGCATGGCCTAAAGTTGATTGGGCTCGTGGATAAGATCGTTGGCATGGATTTGATCTTGCCTTCGGAGTTGACCATCGACGTGCTGCTGTTGTCACTGCCGAGCTCGTTCGATCCTTTTGTGGTGAATTTCAATATGAACAAGCTTGAGCCTAGCCTTGAAGAGTTGGTGAACATGCTTGTGACCTTTGAGTCCACAATCAAAAAGGAGAAGCCGGTTCTTTATGTGGGCTCTTCATCTGGCACGAAGACCGGTCCACCTGGGAAGGGAAAGAAGCGTTCTTTCCTGCGCCCCAAGAAGAGCGTGCCCTTGAAGAGGCAGACTCCGAGTCCCGTAGTGGCAGCCGCCCCAGCCAAGGCTGAGAAGACAGTTGACATCTGTCATCACTGCAAGAAGCCTGGACATTGGAGGCGTAACTGCAGGGAATATCTTGCGCAGAAGGGTTCTGGCAAAGGTATGTTCTATATTGAAGTAAATATCTCGATTAACTCTACTTCTTGGGTATTGGATACCGGCTGTGGCTCACATCTCTGTAATGATTTGTAGGTGATGGGAAGAAGTAGAAGGCTCCGAGAGGGTGAGACCTTCTTGAGAATGGGCAATGGAGCAAGAGTTGCTGCCAAGGCCATAGGAGATGTTTGTTTAATTTTGAACAATGATTTTAAGTTTGTATTAAGAGATGTTTTGTTCGTACCAGACTTGATTAAAAACATTATTTCCATTCCTATGCTTGATATTGATGGATTTTCTTGTTTATTTGGCAAAGGTGTTTGCAATATTTACAAGAATGAATGTTTAGTTGGTACCGGAGAACTAGAAAACAATCTCTACACCGCAGTTGAATGGTGTTTCGGAGCGTCGTAACCGGACTTTGATGGACATGGTTCGGTCTATGATGGGGTTCACGGAGTTGCCGCCATCCTTTTGGGGATATGCGCTTGAGACAGCGGCACTGTTGTTGAACAATGTCCATACAAAGGCAGTTGACAAGACTCCATATGAGATATGGATGGGTAAGCCTCCTAAGTATTCTTATCTTAGAATATGGGGGTGTCCTGCTTATGTGAAGCAGACAGTGGGAGATAAATTGGATAGTCGATCCATTTTATGCTACTTTGTGGGATATCCAAGGAATTCAGTTGGATATTAATTACTTCTATCATCCCCAAGAAACAAAGGTGTTTGTTTCTTGGAACGCAACCTTTTTGGAAAAGGAATTTCTATTGGATAGAAAAGGCGAGATGACAGAACTCGAAGAGGTTCGAGAGACACTCACAGCTGTAGAACCCACACCCGAGAAGCCAAGAGAGGAGATACAAGCTCCTAGAAGAACCGAGAGAGTCTCGAGACCACCTATGAGGTATGGTCTGCTTCTTGAAGAGGGCCATGATGAGCCTAACCTTGGATGTGATCCAAGGACCTTCAAGGAAGCGTTATCTGATGCCGATTCATCCAAATGGCTTGAAGAAATGGAATCTGAGATGAATTCCATGCATTCGAACCAAGTGTGGAATCTCGTGGATCCACCTGAGGGAATTGTTCCCATAGGATGTAAATGGATTTACAAGAGGAAACTTGGGGCGGATGGGAAGGTATTGACCTTCAAGGCGCGATTGGTAGCAAAAGGGTATACTCAAAGGCAAGGTGTTGACTATGAGGAAACCTTTTCTCCAGTTGCGATGTTCAAGTCCATTAGGATTTTGCTAGCCATAGCTGCATGGTATGACTATGAGATATGGCAGATGGATGTCAAGACTGCCTTCCTTAATGGGGATATTAAGGAAGAGATTTACATGTCTCAACATGAAGGGTTTACATCTATCAGAAGTGAGCATATGGTATGCAAACTTCAAAGATCTATTTATGGTCTTAAGCAGGCATCAAGGAGTTGGAACCTCAAATTCGATAGTACAATCAAAGTGTTTGGTTTTACTAAGAATCCTGAGGAACCCTGTGTGTATAAGAAGGTCAGTGGGAGTGCTGTGACATTCCTTGTTCTTTATGTTGATGACATTCTACTCATTGGGAATGATGTAGGAATGTTGCAATCAACTAAGATATGGTTAGCAAGTAAGTTCTCGATGCAGGACTTGGGTGAAGCATCTTTTGTATTGAGAATACAGATCTATAGAGATAGATCAAAAAGATTGCTTGGTCTCACCCAGTCCACATACATTGATACCATCGTGAAGCGGTTCTCGATGGATGATTCCAAGAGAGGACATCTACCAATGTGTCATGGCGTGTCCCTATCCAAGTCTATGTCTCCCAAGACTGATGCAGAGATATTGGCGATGACACGAATTCCGTATGCTTTGGCTATTGGTAGCATCATGTATGGGATGATATCTACACGTCCTGACGTGGCTTTTGCACTAAGTGTAGTGAGTAGATATCAATCCAACCCTGGTCTTCCACACTGGAAAGCTGTGAAAGACATCCTCAAGTATTTGAGAAGGACAAATAAGTTGTACTTGGTCTATGGGGGTGGAGAACTGAAATTGGAAGGCTATACCGACTCTAGCTTCCAAAGCGATGTTGATGACTCGAAGTCAACCTCCGGATTCATATTCATGCTCAATGGTGGTGCTGTCTCTTGGAAGAGTTCCAAGCAAGACAGTACTGCGGATTCCACCACTGAGGCAGAATACATTGCTGCATCGGCTGCAGCAAAGGAGGCTGTTTGGATTAGGAATTTCGTCCAAGAGTTGGGCGTCATTCCTAATGGAGTTGCTCCTATCCCGGTGATGTGTGACAACACGGGAGCCATAGCTCAGGAGAAGGAGCCAAGGTCTCATCAGAAGTCCAAACACGTATTGAGAAAGTACCACATCCTCAGAGAGATCGTGGAAAGAGGAGATGTCACGATTGACAAAGTCGGCTCCGCAGATAATGTTGCTTATCCACTAACTAAGCCTTTACCAGGACCATCATTCGAGAAGCATCGCGAATCAATGGGTCTGAAGTATATGGGTAGTTGGCTCTAGTGCAAGTGGGAGATTGTTAGAGTAGGTGCACGTCGAGCCAAGTGTTGGCCGACTGTTCACGATGAAATTCTTTGTATAAACGATCTTTATTTTAATAATATATGAATTTATTAATTTGGCGCATCTTTATCTTTATACCCATGCTAGTTGCATAGATAAAGTCCTTGAATATACATATAGTAGAAAGAAAATGAGATGCTCATATGATGAGTATCATGAAACTCATATTTGGAATACTGTATATTCTAAACGGTTCCTAGTCGATTCAGCCGCCACTAAGAAGGATAAAGGCCGCTCGAGTTAGAGACTAGTATCTGCGATGTGTGTACCATGTTTCATTGGTAGGGGACATTGTGATGTCCGAGCATGCAGATAGGTGCTCCTTGTAGAGTGCACTGAACAACTCTCTATAAAGGACTTTCCAAGTGGTTCTCACTTATCGAGTGGAAAAGTCCTAGTTTATGGTTGTACACCATTAGTCCTTATGACCCGGGACAACATTGAGACTCTATGTGCTAGCGTTTCACTTTGACTTGTTTACCGACTCTTATGGGGTCATCAGGTGACAAGGTTGGGTGTTACGGCGAAACATATAGGAGTCGATGCATTGTAGCCGGGGATTCACCGCTTACCTATGGGTATGGATATCCTATGTGTTTTTCATGTATGTGTGGGTTGAAATCTCTGATCAGAGTATGGTGGTAATTATGAAAGGGGTTTCATAGATTACACCATCGATGCAACCACAACATGACACATAGTATCGATTTATTGACAACTCTCGATAAACCAATAGTTGTTGAATCGGTCTGGATATATGAGTTGAAGGCACCGTACTGTACGCTAACCATAATTGAATGGTTCTTGCAGGCACTATCATGTGATACCTAGGGAATCACGTAAGCGATGCTGCTAGGCGTTTAACGTGATTGGTTGGGTACTATCAGACTTGAGTTCTGACATTCTTACTATCAAGGAGTTGATAAGTAAGAATGGAGCAATTGGGGTATGCTCGAATAAGGACATGTTTAGTCCGAATCACATGGAGATGTGAACCCACGGCTAGTTGTATCAATGAACCATTGAGGGCCACACAAGTACTAGCTTTGTAAATCCCGATAAGAAGTAAAATAGTTCAATGTGTTGAACGGCTTATAAATGTGTTTATAAGCGTAAAGAAAAATAGAAGTATGACTTCTATGAGAGAAATATAAATTTTAAATTATGGAAGTGTTCCTAGATTAAAATTTGGCCAAGTGAATAATGTATTTGAAAATTGTGATTTTCATAAACATTATTATGGACTAAATTAAATTAATTCAAGTGTTGAATTAACTAAACACTAGTGGGCCTAGTACAGTCCAAATAATTAAATTAATTCAAGTGTTGGATTAATTAAATAACATTGGGCCTTGTAGAGCCCAATTGGAAATAATTATTTAGCTAGTGGGCTTGAGTAAAATCAAGTAAAGTCTAATTGGGCTCAAAAGTGTTTGAGACAATTAAAAGTCAATGAGCCTTGCAAAAAGGTTGCAAAAAGGTTGCATGGCATGCAAGACACTAGGGTTTGCATGCTTGGGAGATCAAAGGGTGGAGAATACTTTTGAATAAAATATTGCATGGCATGCAAGACAACTTTTCACAAAACCAAGAAAATTTCTCCCCCCCTCTCTCATTCTCACCTTGGCCGAAACTACACTTCAAAATTCTCTCATTCTTTTTCTCTCTTTTGTTCTTCAAGTGTTGGAGAATAAAAGCCTTCTCTTTGATAAATCCTCAAATATTTCTAGTGCAATATTTGAGGGGGTTTACCTTACTAGTGGTGGGCTTGATTTTGAAGCAAAGGAGGAGGAGCTTGTAGATTTTTCTTCCTTAAGAAGAGCTTTGTTGTTCACAACAAAGTTGGTGCCAAACATCAACCTCAAGAGGTTGATAGGTAATCTCTTCTTACATCCTATGTATGGTTTAAATTGTAAATCTTGCACAAGAACAAGGTGGCCGAATTTCTTGCTTGAAAATAAAAAATTTTGACTTCCGTTGCGCTTCCGGCCACCGTAACCGGTCCGCTTTCATATACCGCCAAATTCTCTACCCTACTGCACTTTGCTCCTCAGATAGCTGGTAATGATGAAGCTATAGTAAATCAGTTCATCAGAGGGTTGAATTCGGAGGTAGTTGCATTTATGAATCTGCAGCGACCTTACCATTTTGCTGATATCTTGAGTAGAGCAAAGAGAGCTGAGGCAAGTCTGATTAGACAGCTAGGGAGGTTGTGTGTGAAGCAACCCCAGACACAGCAACCTTTTCTCCGGGTTAATCGTGGTAGTACGAGTGGAAAGCAGGAATTGCTGAAAGCTCGAAAGAAGCCATTCAAGAAAGTAGAAAGTGGACTGAGTGGTACATCTAGCTCCAGTGGTTCTAGCCCGAGTTATACTGGAGTTTATTGCAGGAATTGCGGTGGGAGACATTCCACGGAGCAATGCCGGGGAGTAACTGGGAGGTGCAATATCTGTAAACAACAAGGACATTTTGCTAAAGCTTGTTCCCGAAGATTGCAGGGAGCAGGATCATCTGGGGGTGGTGATCGAGGAACAGACCCAGGATATACTGGATGATACCGTGACAGGTACAGATCTTTTATGATTATGATGCATATGTATTGATATATACGCATGCATTCTTGATGTTATCTTTGACTGAGTTGCATTGATATACGTTGCACCTGGTGAGTCTGTATTTACTGTAGTATTGATTCTTTACATTTTTGGGGAAAGAATTTGATATCAGTGATATTCTTTAATATATTGTATACTGCAGTAACTTGAGAATTAGATTGAGTTAGACTAGCTTGTACTTGTATTGTCTGATGATGACTGCGTGATTGATATTAATATATCGAACAAGTACAACGCTATTATAGATTCTTGCCAGGAGATGGTAAGATTTGGACCTGAAATGGCCAAAGAATGAATGATATACGGTGAGGATTCTTGATTTTGAATTCCTTGATATCCGTATTATATAAGATTCGATGATTATCGAAAGGAATGGAGTAATTCCTCATATATTCAGTTGATTACTAAAGATGAGCCTATCAGGGATTGATTTATTAGTAGCAAGAAGTTTGCTATAATCTTTCAAATGAAATTTCAGGTTTGTCCTGTATCAGGGAGAGGTATTTCAGTCTTGATTTGATTCCAGGTATTGGTTTCATTTTATAATTTCTTATAGACTGATACTGATTGAATTGAGAGAATTGAGAGATCAGTTGAAAGATTTACTGCCTGAAGAGTTAGAGTTACATCTGATTGTATGTTTCTCGGTAAAATACTTCAGTACTGTTTATGAATTGATAAATCATGTGTTCAGAAGTATTCTGATGATGTTATACGCGTTTTATCGATGATCTTTTGATATATCCGCAGCGTATGATTGATTGAATCGAACAGTTGACAATTGTACTGAATATTCTGGGAACTGAGATTGTTCTATACAGAATTGTTCGGATATGAACCTCGATTGTAACAGATTGTATTCAGAGTCTGTGATATCTGAAGATGTTATACTGACTAATTATAGTACAGTGAGACCGTGATCAGTGGCTGAGAACGACATTGAATATTGCAGAATTTTCGAAATGTCAGAAATTGCGTTCTACGCAGTTATTAGATCAGTATTGCATATTGATATTTTGAATCTGATCCGATATTATTATCATTCTGAGTCCGTTTTTGATACCGATTGATATGAACCGTTGAGTTTATATACAGTTCAGTCGAGTTAGAACTGGTTTTGGAAATTCAGCGATTCAGAAGTTCGATCAGACTGTTTAGAACTTGATTTTAATAGTCAGAACAGAATACCAGGTAGGTATCTTTCTTTAATTTATATTATTACCTGATTTGGTTGTGTCAGATATTCGAATTTGAAATGACAGGTATTGTCAGATGCACACAGTAGTAGATTCAGTACTATTCTGGTAACAGGAAATGTGTGATAAGTCGAATAGACAGTTTTGATATAAACAGATGAGATCGGTTATGTCAGAATTTGTATTGAAATGTCTAAATCGCTGACAGATGAAGACAGAAAGATAGAAACTTTTAGATTAAATATCTTGATTATTGATTTCTAAATAGAAATGGGAGTACATTTCTATGTATTGTGTGATGACACTACTGTAAACTTGCCAAGATAGTGGTTATGAGTGAACGATTGTTGAAATCTGCATCGGTTATATTGTACAGGATGACGTACAAATATGACCAGACGACGGAGAGGTATGTCAGAAATGGGAGTCAGATTGTATTGAATGCCAGAGTTGATTTTATCAGACTGTGATTTTCGTTTGATTTTATACTTTTGGCTGAGTCTATAGCATGATTTTTGATCTATGATTTACAGATTGACGGATAGACGGAGTGAACTATCCTGATACTAGAGGATATCCAGGAAATATAGAGATGGATTTTAGCACTAATTGACATGATTCATTGTCACTTGTGAAATATTGTACAATAATAGCTATCAGATGAATATCGAAATAGCTTTAGTCGAGGTATTGTACAATGAGAACTGTGAATTTCCTTCGTATGGGAATGATATTACAGTGATGCTTGAGAGCAGATTTTGCTAAGAGCAGTGATCTGATAAAGAAAATGAAACTGATTCAGAAGAAAGGAGGATAGCTCAGAATACATGGACTAATAAGCCAATGTCGGACGATGACTGTTGGTATTTGAAACCGAAGATTGAGTATATCTCTGACTGGGATATTGATTGTTATGAGTTGTTGATTGGTATATACGGAGGTTGTATAGCCATTGTTCTGAGATTGATTTTATCACGAGTGATTTCGTTGATATGAAGTTATTGTAGTTATGTATGTCTCCTTCTGGTATCTGATTTGAGATATGATATGATTATCTGTATAACACGAATTGAGTGTTTGTGATTTCGGGGACGAAATCATATTTTAGAGGGGGAGAAATGTAAGGCCCGAGAATTTGATTACCGTAATCTGAAAATATTTGAGTATAATTACTGTAATCAGACGTTGATTAATTGTCAGAATGGTGATTAGCAAATATCACAGGAACCAAATAAGACATGAGAGGTGAAGCCGTGCATCAGTATATTATGAGCTAAGGTGTTGGACAGAACATCTGGCGCCAGAGCGGTAGAAAATAACCGCCCGAGCGCCAATGCACCATAATCATAAAGTTTGGGCAGAATGTATGCCGCCTGAGCGGTAAAGAATTACCGCCCGAGCGCCAATGGATAACAAGCGTGGTCCCGGACAGAAGGCTCCGCTAGAGCGGTATATTTTGATCGCTCGAGCGTGAGTCATGCAAAGCGTAAAGAAGCCACGTTTGTATACAGGCGTGAGATGTATATATATCTACATATATACATACAAATGTGATTTATAAATTGTAAGAAAGAAGAGAAACGAGAAAGGGGCCGAGGAAGATTCACGAAAATCCTTACGCCTTTTTATTTCAATCCGTCCGTCTGATTTTGAATCTGAGTACAGTACCGAGTTCCTATCAACGTAGGCTACAACTGGACGTAAGTTTTGCTACGTTTTGACATGTTTTGAAATTATGCTATTGTCAGATTTGAATAGGATTCATATATGATGTTCTTGTCATGTTAAACATCATAGAATCGAAATCAGATTGAGAAACAGACGGATTATGGAATTGTTATGATTTTTGGAATCGATTTGACTGAGAATTCATATTAGATATGTATTGTTATTGAGATTATGACTGATATCGATATCTATTATGAGTTCTGGTATTATATCTGTGATGTTCGGACTGACGGGGATTATCGAGACTGTATTGTTATACCGTCGAAACATCAGTTGGTTGATATTGATCAGATTCGGTATTGATTTAGATTGGATTATGATACCGTATGTCGATTGACATTAATCAGATTATGTGTTTTGATTAGAGTATTAATCAGAACTGGTATTGAATTAATTGTGTATTGATATTATACCTATTCAACTGTTATTACCAGATTGGGAATGGACCGAGACAGAGTCGGGACTTCTTCTTCTTCTGAGCGAGAAGATAAAGGTATAAATTAATGTTGAGTTGGGATTGCACAACTCGAGTGAGGTTTGACTCGAGTTTCCCTAAATCACATACTTTATTTTATTACATTGTTATTTGCAATTGAATACGATTGATATGTTTGGTCTATGGATTTATAGACAATGTATGTCTTGAGTCATAGGCGGATATGCTTAGTCATAGACATTTGATCTTGTGACAGAAGGGCAGGATAGTGAGGACTCGTCACTGGCCCATTGCACTTTGTCGCAAGACAGGATATTGGCGATAGGGCCACAGTCCATGACGGTTAGGTCAGGACACTGGATGTTTGGTTATATCGACGTGGATAGAACTGGAGTCTTTTCTATTACTGTTGGTCGATATAGGAATACCTTATCTGGAAACCGAGATCCCTAGGCTAGGATTGAGTCTAGTCTAAAATGTAGAGTCACTGGACTGAGTGACAGTTATATCTTATTGTATTGATTAATACTGATTTATGTTCCTGAATATGGTACATGTCTATTTATGTTTTCGATATTGGTAAATGTTTAGAATAGGATTTATTCTTGATATTGATTTATGTTCCGGATTAGGATACATGTTTAGAATATGATTTATTCTTGTTATTGATTCATATCATGATTTTGATATGTGATATGATTGGCTGTTATATGCTATTATATTGTTTATATGATTGCATGTATACATGATTTATACTGGGATATTTATATCTCACCGGAGTTATCCGCTTTGTATTTTAAAAAAATAAATTTAGACCCTGTTTATTATAGTTGTTTGAATGATTCCTAAAGACGATTAAGGAATGAATTAGCGTCCGGGTCCCCACACAAAGTGTCATGGGCCTTGAGTTGTTGGGTCATTGGATGGCTAATATATTTGTGAATTTTAAATGGGCCAAAATGTTTTTAGTGAAAAATGAGTTTTTGGACCCTTAAGTTTAAAATTACAAAAGTTGCAAATTTTTCTCATAAAATAAATAATTAAAGTTGGACTTTAATTATTTATAGTAAATTGTGATTTACAAGAAATTCGGTTATAAATAAATTAATTGAAAAGTAGACAAAGGTTTTTGTATACTTTGTTAATTTAGTTTATAATCGTGGCGGTTAGTGATTGGATCAAGATATATAATATTGAATCAATTAATTATTGTGATAATTAATTGATGGTGTATGATATGTGATATTATGCATGAAGGATGATCAAAAGCCCAAGCTCAATTTGCTAGGTGTATGCTAGGATATTTTGTGTTGAATGATTGTAATAATTATCAATTTATAAAGTGGGCTTGGTTTATGGCCCGTTCCCACCCCATGAGATGTATCCCTATTTGCCATGGTTATTTATTTGTAAATATTAGTATAATGGATGATCAAGATTGGAAGATGGTGGCCATGATGATTATGAAGATCGAAGACATGTAAATATTGGAAGCTTATGTAATAGTTGCATTTGCATCCCGTGCATTTTCCTAGGATTGGACCTAGGCCCGTGTTTAGCTCACACGGTACCTTAGTATTGGGGCGATTGATCATCCTTGTTTGTTTACTGTTTATAATATATGCATGATATGTTATAAATAATGAGTATGTGCGTTATTATTATGATAATAACAAAGTTGCATGAATCCGGCAAACAAACGATCAAACATGGCGAGCTTTTAAAATAAAATTAATGATGAGACCTTTCAAAATTAAAAACCCTCATTTTGAATAAGATTCAAAATTAATATCAAGCCCGAAAAGGGGAATTATAAATTTGTTTATAATTTCCATGTCTTCCATCGACAAATGGGTGCATGACGAATCGCTACCCGTACTCGGGCTCGGCTCATATTATTGGGGGGGCCCTCAGTTCCGGAAAGCTGTGACATCCATTTGACATGGTGATGTGAACTACGTGGAACTCCCATGACTTCGGCTCATATTATTGAGGGAACTCTTGGCGACCGTCCATTAAGGTTCAACATCGATGGGTAAGGCTTGACACGTGAAGATGAACGACGTCATATTATTGGGTCCTAATCAAACGTGAGACAAAAGTTTACGTAGAGGGTTGCATTGTGATTCAATTGGAAACTACCTTTTAGGAATTGTGACTGGCTGATATTATTCGGGATCATAATTCGCTAATTAGACCTTACGTACCTACTGAGGAAAGGAGTTTCCCGTTTTCACTAGAGGGTAGTGAAAGATGTCAAAACAGTGGGAGCAAATATTTATGAAGTAAAAGTCCAAACTTCATATCTTACTAAATATTTTAAAATAGTCATCAACATTTATCTGTTTTTACTTTTCAGTACAAATTGACAATGTCTTCGATTCGCAATCCGATATCCGTAATACTCGACAAACACATATTAACTGGACCTAATTACTTCACTTGGCTAAGAAACCTAAAAATAGTCTTGAATTCGGAAAGGGTAGCATATACACTGACTGAGTCGCCCCCTGTTGAGGCTCCGACTGATTGCACTCCTGAGGAATTGCAGGCTTACAAGGAATGGTGTGACCATGACTTGATAGCCAGGTGTTATATGCTGACTTCTATGAATGATGAGCTGCAGAGGCGTTTTGAGGATGCAAAGAATGCTGCTGACATTCATAAGCACCTCAAAGAGCTCTTTTGTGAGCAGACTCGGCCTCTTAGGCATGCTACCGTCAAGGATCTGATCACTATGCGCATGCGAGATGGGGCTTCGGTCCATGAGCATGGCCTGAAGATGATTGGGCTTGTGGACAAGCTCGTTGGCATGGATCTGATCTTGCCTTCGGAGTTGACCACCGACGTGTTGCCTTTATCACTGCCTAGCTCATTTGATCCTTTTGTGATGAACTTCAACATGAACAAGATGGAGCCGACCCTTGAGGAGTTGGTGAATATTCTTGTTACGTTTGAATCAACCATCAAGAAAGAGAAGTTGGTTTTTTATATGGGTTCTTCTCTGGTACGAAGATTGATCCACATGGGAAGGGAAAGAAGAGTTCTTTCCAACGTCCCAAGAAGAACTTGCCCTTGATGAGGCAATCTCCGAATCCCGTTGTGGCAGCCACACCAGTTAAGGCTGACAAGACTAGTGATGTTTGTCATCACTGCAAGAAGCCTGGACATTGGAGGCGAAATTGCAAGGAATATCTGGCCCAGAAGAGTTCTGGAAACGGTATGTTCTAAATTGAAGTAAACCTTTCAATTAACTCTAATTCTTGGGTATTGGATACCGGATGTTGATCACATATCTGTAATGTGTTGCAGGTGATGGGAAGAAGTAGGAAGCTTAAGAGAAGGTGTGACCTTCTTAAGGATGGGCAATGGAGAAAGAGTTGCTGCCAAGACCTTAAGAAATGTTTACTTATTGTTGAACAATTATTTTAAGTTATTTATAAGAGATGTTTTGTTTGTACCCTTTTGGTGAAAAATATTGTTTCCATTTCTATTGTGATAAAGATGGATATTCTTGTTTATTTAGCAAAGGTGTTTGCAACATTTACAAGAATAAATGTTTAATTGGTACTTGAGAACTTGAAAACGATCTCTATAACTTAAAATTGAAAGATATTCCATTAAATGTCCATTCAAAGGCAGACACCATATGAGATATGGATGGGTAAGCCTCCCAAATATTCTTATCTTAGAATATGGGAGCCCTGATTGTAGTATCCCGATGCCTATTTTGAGTTAATTATTGGATTAATTATATTTCAGTGAGATCGGAAGGACCGAACAGGGTTCGGATCGTCCGATCAGAGTTCGGATCGTCCGAAGATAGGTGGCTGGACACGTGGAAGACATGCAGAGTGCGGATCGTCCGATCAGGGTTCGGATCGTCCGAAGACAGGTGTCTGGACACGTGGAAGACATGCAGGGTTCGGATCATCCGATAAGGGTTCGGAAGGTCCGAAGTGGTCAGGGTTCGGAAAGTCCGAAGTGGATCGGATCGTCCGAAGTGGATCGGATCGTCCGATCGTTGTCTATAAATAGAGGCGCGAGGCTTCACTTTTTACTCGCCAATTCCGAGTGTTCCAGAGCGTTTTAGTCGTTTCTGATAGGTTTCTAGTCTTTTCCCGAGGTTTAGGCACTAGCGAGGAGCTACTGGTTTTGTAGCGGAGCTGTGCTCTAGTTGGGAGCTAGCGGCATCAGTGGGCTGACTACGGACGCAGGCTTGATTCTAGGGCTGATTGCTAGGATCTACTGATTTGAGGTACGAAAGTACTATCCGAGATAGCAGGATTGAGTATGCTTTACTATGTGTTGCATGTTTATATGTTGCATTATTATCTGTCATATGATGCATGGTTTATTATGCGGCATTTGCATAATCATGTTGAGCCTGACTATTTTTGAGATAGCCTGTTGAGAGGGTGCTCAGCCCTCGTTTGTTGTGGATGGTTGGACCCCGTTGGCCGACGGTGGTCAGGTCACCGGTATATCCACAGGTTTATTTTGGTATGGGAGCCACCTCCTGGTGCGACGGCGCAGAGTGCTACATACCTTGACGTCATTTACCTGAGCAATATTTCGTTATACCCAGATCCTGGTATCCAGTACATTTTGCATACATGCATGTCATAGTCTTGTATACTCATGCTTTCGGTGCTGAGCGTTTTATGCTCACGTCCTCGGTTTATCTCTGTTTTGGACACCCTATTCGATGGGGCAGGTCTCAGGTTGGACGATCCAGGAGGGAGTAGACAGAGAGCTAGCAGAGGTTGACCTGGAGTGGTTGGTATTTATTATTGGATTTTAGTTCGATCTGGTTGTTTAAGTATTTTGTACTTACAGATTCGATTGGGTTGTATTATTGTTTTTCCGCTGTATTACCTGATTCAGTTTAAATGTTAATTTTTGCATGCTTAAGTTCTGATTAGTAGGTGATTCTGGAACGGGTCACTACATTTATGGTATCAGAGCATGCATTAAGATTTTGGGATTTAGAATTGTTCTTTTGGGTTTAATCTCTGGTAACTTTTGTAGCGAGAGATGTCTGGTTTTGACGACGATGCTAGTAGTCATGGCAGCGTTGGACGCTGGGGAGACCGCGATGATCGGGAACGTCGTCGAGAGCATCGAGAACGTCGTCCACACCGTCGTGATGAGCCTCGGAGTTTTAGTATGCATCGGTTCTTGCAGATGGGGCCGAAACCTCTTTCGGGCGGTGAGACTCCGGATGTTGCGGAGAACTGGCTAGAGAGGATGGAGAGCTGCTTCAAGACTTTTCAGTGCTCGGCGGAGCAGCAGATGGATACCCTTGATTTCTTGCTGGAGGGTGGTGCGCGTAAATGGTGGAGGTCTACCTCTGCACCGATAGTTCAGCGACAGGGTCGAGTTCTTTGGGCCGATTTCCGAGCCGCTTTCATGCTGCTTTACTTTCCGCCAGCTCTTCTGCAGACCAAGGCGATTGAATTGATCAATCTAAAGTAGGGAAGTTTATCTGTTGATGAGTATCAGCAGAAGTTCTTTGAGTTGCTTCCGTATGTTCCACATGTCAGTGACAATGCTGTGGCCAAGTATAACCATTTTCTTCAGGGCCTCAATCAGGAGATCTATGATCGAGTTGTTGTCTGTGATGATCCTACATCATATGAGGGCCTTGTAAACCGTTGTCGCCAGGCTGAGCGCAGTTTGCTGAGAGGTCGAGCCATGCAGTCTGCTCGTCCTACTAGTTCTTTGGGTCCCCGCGTCCAAGCATTTAAGAAGGCTGGATCTACTTCTTCTTCCTCTGGATCTGGAGGAGTTCACCATTTTGGGAAGAAGAAGGGCCCGTGTCAGCATTGCGGGAAAGATCATCCGACGGAGCGTTGTCGCAAGGTTGCGGGTGCTTGTTACAAGTGCGGTGAGATGGGCCACATGAAGAGAGATTGTCCGCAGATGGGCGGAGGATCAGGATCTGGTTCTCAGGCTTCAGTTCATCAGAGGCCACAGCAGGGACAGTCTACTCAGGGTTCTAACCTCCGACCGCGTACTCAAGGGCAAGTCTTTGCTCTTAACCAGGATCAGGCTGCTGAGGAGAACGAGAGAGTTATCGCAGGTGTGTTTTTATTATGTGGATTACCTGCTTACGTTCTCATTGATACTGGTGCATCACATTCATTCATATCTGCGAGATTTGCTAAGCGTCATAAGTTACCTTTCACTTCTTTGGACGTTGTGGTATCTGTTTCCACGCCGATGGGTCATTCGGTGCTAGCTAAACGTCTAGTTTTAGGTTGTCCTCTAGAGTTTGAGGGTAATGTTTTAACTGCTAATTTGATGATTCTTGCGATGGAGGATTTTGATTGCATTCTGGGAATAGATGTGCTGACTGTGTTTAGAGCTACTGTGGACTGTTATCAGAAGTTTGTGCAGTTTCGTCCAGTTGAGGGCGACAGTTGGTTTTTCTATGGAGAGGGAGCGCGACCCCCGATGCCCGTGGTTTCTGCTCTGAAAGCCTGTCGTGCTTTAGAGTCGGGCGGGGAAGGCTACCTTATCTATGCTATCGATTCGTCCGCAGATAGTGTCGGTATCAGTGACATTCCAGTGGTTTGCGATTTTCCGGATGTTTTTCCCGAGGAGATTCCTGGTTTTCCTCCCGTTCGGGAAGTGGATTTCAGCATTGATTTAGTGCCAGGCACTGCACCAATCTCTAGAGCTCCTTATCGTTTAGCTCCATCGGAGATGCAAGAATTGAAACAGCAGTTGCAGGATCTTCTTGACAAGGGGTATATTCGACCCAGTGTGTCCCCGTGGGGAGCACCAGTTCTTTTTGTCAAAAAGAAGGATGGTTCTATGCGGCTCTGCATAGATTATCGGCAGTTGAATCGTGCGACGATAAAGAATAAGTATCCGTTGCCACGGATTGATGATTTATTTGATCAACTGCAAGGTACCTCTGTGTATTCCAAGATTGATTTAAGGTCTGGTTATCATCAGCTTCGAGTTCATCAGGGAGATATATCGAAGACTGCATTCAGGACTCGGTATGGGCATTATGAGTTTCTGGTTATGCCTTTTGGTGTGACGAATGCACCAGCAGTTTTTATGGACCTGATGAATCGGGTATTTCGGGATTTCTTGGATAAGTTTGTTGTGGTGTTTATAGATGATATCTTAATCTATTCGCATGATCAGCAAGAACACGTACAACACTTAAGGGTTATTTTACAGACACTTCGCGAGAATCAGCTTTATGCGAAGTTGAGTAAATGTGAGTTTTGGATTGACAGGGTTGTATTCCTTGGTCATGTCATTTCTAGCGAGGGAGTTTCAGTTGACCCGAGCAAGGTGGAAGCGGTATTGAACTGGTCGCGTCCGACGACAGTAGCCGAGATCCGCAGTTTTCTAGGATTGGCTGGGTATTATCGCCGTTTCATTGTCAACTTCTCTCAGATTGCTAAGCCACTCACTCAGCTCACTCGGAAAGATGTTTCATTTGAGTGGACATCAGAGTGTGAAGAGAGTTTCTTGGAACTTCGCAGACGTTTGACATCTGCGCCTGTTTTGGCTTTACCGTCTGGATCTGGTGGTTTCAGTGTTTACACCGACGCCTCCCTACAGGGACTAGGGTGTGTTCTGATGCAGAATGAGCATGTGATTGCTTATGCGTCGAGACAGTTGAAGTCTCATGAGGAAAAATATCCTGTTCATGATCTGGAATTAGCAGCGATCGTTTTTGCTTTGAAAATCTGGCGCCATTATCTGTATGGGGAGCGATTTGAGATTTTCACTGATCATAAGAGTTTGAAGTATCTGTTCACTCAGGCTGAGTTGAACATGCGTCAGCGTCGTTGGATGGATCTACTCAAGGATTATGATTGTGAGATCAAGTATCATCCAGGATCTGCGAATCTCACGGCCGATGCTCTTAGTCGCAAGGTGAGATTGTCTGCTCTTCAGACCTGTGCTGTATCGGGGATTATTCAGGATTTCTGTTCGATGGGATTCAATTGTAAGCATCGGAAGGGAACGGAGAGTATCCGTGTAGCTACTATTTTGTCTGAACCAGTTTTGTATTCTCGGATTAGAGATGCTCAGATGTCTGATTCTAAGGTTCAGAAATTAGCTCGGTTGGCTGATGGAGATAATACTTCTGGATTCCACTATCAGTCCGAGGGTCTTTTGTGCTTATCTGGTCTTGTTGTTGTACCGGAAGATGACACTTTGAGAGAGGATATTTTGTCCCAGGCTCATCGTAGCAAGTTGAGTGTTCATCCGGGGAGCAACAAGATGTATAAGGATTTGAGGACTCGATTTTGGTGGAAAGGTATGAAACGTAATGTTTATCAGTATGTCTCCAAGTGCCTGGTCTGTCAGCAGGTGAAGGCTGAGTATCGACGACCTGGAGGTTTGTTGCAGAATCTTCCTATTCCGGAGTGGAAGTGAGAGCATATCACGATGGACTTCGTGACTCACTTGCCTATGTCTGTGGGGAATAGAGATGCTATCTGGGTGGTAGTGGATCGGCTTACTAAGTCTGCCCATTTTCTTCCATATAACAGAGATTTTACTTTCGATCGGATGGCACGGTTGTACATTCAGGAGATTGTACGGTTTCATGGTGTGCCCGTGAGTATCGTTAGTGACAGAGATCCTCGATTTACATCTAGATTTTGGGGCAGCTTTCAACAAGCTTTGGGTACTACCTTGAGTTTGAGTACTGCATATCACCCAGAGACTGACGGTCAGTCAGAGAGGACTATTCGTACTCTTGAGGATATGTTGAGATCTTGTGTGATGGATTTCGGGCCAGCTTGGCAGGATCATCTGCCACTGATAGAGTTTGCATACAACAACAGTTTTCATAGGAGTATTGGTATGTCTCCGTTTGAAGCATTGTATGGTCGACGTTGTCGTACTCCTCTGTTCTGGGAGGAAGTCGGAGAACGACAGGTTGAGGGTCCAGAATTGATTCAGCAGGCCATGGACAAAGTTCTTGTGATCAAACAGCGGATTAAGACTGCTCAGGATCGACAAGCGAGTTATGCGAACACCAAGCGCAGACCTCTTCATTTTGATGCAGGCGAGAAAGTGTTTCTCAAGGTATCACCTTTTCGGAGGATTCTGAGATTTGGACTCAAGGGTAAGCTATCTCCGAGATTCATTGGTCCTTTTGAGATCTTAGAATGTGTGGGAGATTTAGCCTACAGATTAGCTTTGCCACCGTATCTGTCTAGTGTTCACAATGTGTTTCATGAGTCCTTGTTGAGACGATACGTAGCAGATGAGTCTCATGTTTTGCATCCGACAGAAGTTCAGCTGAATCCGGATTTGTCTTTTGTGGAAAGACCGGTTTCGATCTTAGATCGGAAAGATAAGGTACTGCGGAATAAGACTATTCCTCTTGTCTTAGTGCAGTGGCAGCGCCGAGGTACTGAAGAAGCTACTTGGGAACTAGAGAGTCGCATGCGGTCAGAGCATCCAGAGTTGTTCTAAGTTGTAGTATTTTCAGTTATGATTGTAATTTCAGTTGTACTTTCAGTTGTAATTCATTCTTGAGTTGAATGTATTGTTGTTCAGAATTGTCATTCTTCAGACTCGATTTCGCGGACGAAATCCTTTTTAGGGGGGGAGAATGTAGTATCCCGATGCCTAGTTTGAGTTAATTATTGGATTAATTATATTTCAGTGAGATCGGAAGGACCGAACAGGGTTCGGATCGTCCGATCAGAGTTCGGATCGTCCGAAGATAGGTGGCTGGACACGTGGAAGACATGCAGAGTTCAGATCGTCCGATCAGGGTTCGGATCGTCCGAAGACAGGTGTCTGGACACGTGGAAGACATGCAGGGTTCGGATCATCCGATAAGGGTTCGGAAGGTCCGAAGTGGTCAGGGTTCGGAAAGTCCGAAGTGGATCGGATCGTCCGAAGTGGATCGGATCGTCCGATCGTTGTCTATAAATAGAGGCGCGAGGCTTCACTTTTTACTCGCCAATTCAGAGTGTTCCAGAGCGTTTTAGTCGTTTCTGATAGGTTTCTAGTCTTTTCCCGAGGTTTAGGCACTAGCGAGGAGCTACTGGTTTTGTAGCGGAGCTGTGCTCTAGTTGGGAGCTAGCGGCATCAGTGGGCTGACTACGGACGCAGGCTTGATTCTAGGGCTGATTGCTAGGATCTACTGATTTGAGGTACGAAAGTACTATCCGAGATAGCAGGATTGAGTATGCTTTACTATGTGTTGCATGTTTATATGTTGCATTATTATCTGTCATATGATGCATGGTTTATTATGCGGCATTTGCATAATCATGTTGAGCCTGACTATTTTTTAGATAGCCTGTTGAGAGGGTGCTCAGCCCTCGTTTGTTGTGGATGGTTGGACCCCGTTGGCCGACGGTGGTCAGGTCACCGGTATATCCACAGGTTTATTTTGGTATGGGAGCCACCTCCTGGTGCGACGGCGCAGAGTGCTACATACCTTGACTTCATTTACCTGAGCAATATTTCGTTATACCCAGATCCTGGTATCCAGTACATTTTGCATACATGCATGTCATAGTCTTGTATACTCATGCTTTCGGTGCTGAGCGTTTTATGCTCACGTCCTCGGTTTATCTCTGTTTTGGACACCCTATTCGATGGGGCAGGTCTCAGGTTGGACGGTCCAGGAGGGAGTGGACAGAGAGCTAGCAGAGGTTGACCTGGAGTGGTTGGTATTTATTATTGGATTTTAGTTCGATCTGGTTGTTTAAGTATTTTGTACTTACAGATTCGATTGGGTTGTATTATTGTTTTTCCGCTGTATTACCTGATTCAGTTTAAATGTTAATTTTTGCATGCTTAAGTTCTGATTAGTAGGTGATTCTGGAACGGGTCACTACACTGATTATGTGAAGCAGGTAGTGGGAGATAAATTGGATAGTCGATCCATTTTATGTTATTTTGTGGAATATCCAAGGAATTAAGTTGGATATTATTTCTATCATCCCAATGAAACAAAAGTGTTTGTTTCTAGGAATGCAACCTTTTTGGAAAAGGAATTTCTATTGGATAGATAATGGGAGATGATAGAACTCAAAGAGGTTCGAGAGACACCCACAATTATAGAACCCACACCCGAAGAGCCAAGAGAGGAGATACAAGCTCCTAGAAAATCCGAGAGAGTCTCGAGACCACCTATGAGGTATGGTCTGCTTCTTGAAGAGGGCCATGATGAGCCTAACCATGGATGTGATCCAAGGACCTTCAAGGAAGCATTATCTGATGCCGATTCATCCAAGTGGCTTGAAGCGATGGAATCTGAGATGAATTCCATGCATTCGAACCAAGTGTGGAATCTCGTGAATCCACCTGAGGTAATTGTTCCCATAGGGTGTAAATGGATTTACAAGAGGAAACTTGGGACGTATGGGAAGTTATTGACTTTGAGGAAACCTTTTGACCAGTTGCAATGTTCAAGTCTATAAGGATATTGCTAGCCATAGCTGCATGGTATGACTATGAGATATGGCAGATGGATGTCAAGACAGTCTTTCTTAATGAGGATTTTAAGAAAGTGATTTACATGTCTCAACCTGAAAGGTTTACATCTATCGGAAGTGAGCATATGGTATGCAAACTTCAGAGATCTATTTATGGTCTAAAGCAGGCATCTAGCATTTGGAACCTCAGATTCGATAGTACAATCAAAGAGTTTGGTTTTACTAAGAATCCTGAGGAACCCTGTGTGTATAAGAAGGTCAGTGGGAGTGTTGTGGCATTCTTGGTGCTTTATGTTGATGACATTCTACTCATTGGGAATGATGTAGGAATGTTGCAATCAACTAAGATATGGTTGGCGAGTAAGTTCTCGATGCAGGACTTGGGTGAAGCATCTTTTGTATTGGGATACAAATCTATAGAGATATATCGAAAAGATTGCTTGGTCTCACCCAGTCCACATATATTGATACCATCGTGAAGCGTTTCTCGATGGATAAGTCCAAGAGAGGATGTAGTAGCCCGAATTCCAAATTGGGTAATTAACGGATTAATGGTGATTAAGAAGGTTTAATGTGTAATTTTGACTGTGGTCATGATCGGACGGACCGAAGATGGTTCGGAAGCACCGAAGAGTTCGGAAGGTCCGAAGTGAGTTCGGTGGATCCGATCATGAGGTGTCAAGAGCCGATGGACACGTAAGAGTTCGGACGCTCCGAAGTGTATGTTCGGAGGATCCGATCATGAGGTGTCAAGAGTCGATGGACACGTAAGAGTTCGGACGTTCCGAAGTGGGTTCGGTGGATCCGAACATAGCCTATAAATAGTGCTCGGATTTCCTCATTTTGGATTGTCATTTCTTGAGTTGTGTCTCCTAGTTGAGAGGTTTGGAAGGTTTCTAGGGTTAGTTTGTCGGTCGAGCGTTAGCCAAGAGCTGCCAGGAGTGGTAGTGTAGCGACGCCTGAGTTTCGAGGCAATCGACATCAAAGGGCTGTCGACGGACGAAGGTAAACCCTAAACCTTTGGTAGTACTAGGTAGTACTGGTTTTGCTAGTCGAGCATGGTAGTATTGTTCATTGGGTATGCTTTTGATGCGTAGGCTTGTTCTAGACCTGATTAGCGGTGTTGCGTAAGGCTAGGCTTGCTGTGATAGAGGTACGAAAGTACTATCCGAGATATCCTGGTTGAGTATACATTCATATATGTGTTGCATGATTATGTGGTGCATTGATATATGTCATATGATGCATGCTATTATGTCACGTTTATTACTGCACGTTGCATTTCATGTTGAGCCGTATCTCCTTCGAGATAGCCTTTACTGTTGAGCTGTATCTCTTTCGAGATAAGCTATATCTTGTGGGGCCGCTCAGCCCTGTCTTGTCTTGTGGACGCATGGACACCGAGAGTACACAGTGGCCGACGGGTCGGGAGGGCTTCGGTGATCCGGGACATTTTAGGTCCACGTCTGTTCTTGTAGTGGATGCAGTGACCCAGAGGAGTACCGCGCGGCACTATCCACTTGGCGCCTCTAGACTGAGCATTTTGAGATCCTTTGTTACTCCTGTTTCTTGACTACCCTGGTATCATATCATAGCATGTGCATTTCATATAGGTTTGTATACTCATGCTTTTGTACTGGGCGTTCTTATCGCTCACGTCCTCGGTTTTGTTTATCTTGGACACCCCATTCCCATGGGGCAGGCCTCAGGTTGGACAGCTCAGGAGGAGCAGGAGGAGGACGTTGAGTAGCTGGTTGCTTTAGTTTGTCGGTATTGTTCTGATTCGATTTGGTTGTACCGAATATATTTGTTTTGAGTTATTCTAGACTTCGATTGGGTTGTATAACCATTATTTGTTGACTGTTTCCGCATTTATCTCTGATTGTTGTTAATTAGGTTAATTGCATGCTTAGTTCTTGCTTAGTAGGTGATTCTGGAACGGGTCACTACAGAGGACATCTACCAATGTGTCATGGCGTGTCCCTATCCAAGTCTGTCTTTCAAGACTGATGCAGAGATAGCGGCGATGACAAAGCATTCCTTATGCATCTGCGATTTGTAGCATCATGTATGGGATGATATCTACACGTCCTGACGTGGCTTTCGCACTAAGTGTAGTAAGTAGATATCAATCGAACCCTGGTCTTCCACACTGGAAAGCTGTGAAAGACATCCTCAAGTAGTTGAGAAGGACCAATAAATTGTTCTTGGTCTATGGGGTGGAGAACTAAAATTGGAAGGCTATACCGACTCTAGCTTCCAAAGCGATATCGATGACTCGAAGTCAACCTCTGGGTTTGTATTCATGCTCAATGGTGCTGCTGTCTCTTGGAAGAGTTCCAAGCAAGACAATACTGCGGATTCCAGCACAGAGGCCGAATACATTGCTGCATCAGATGCAGCAAGGGAGGCTGTTTGGATAAGGAATTTTGTCCAAGAGTTGGACGTCATTCCTAATTGATTTGCTCCTGTCCCGGTGTTGTGTGACAACACGGGAGCTTTAGCTCAAGCAAAGGAGCCAAGGTCTCATCAGAAGTCCAAACATGTATTGAGAAAGTACCACATCTTCGGAGAGATTGTGGAAAGTAGAGAAGTGTCTTTTGACATAGTCGGCTCCGCAGATAATGTTGTTGATCCACTAGCTAAGCCTTTACCTGGACCATTATTCGAGATGCATCGCGAATCAATGGGTTTGAAGCATATGGGTAGTTGGCTCTAGTGCAAGTGGGAGATTGTTGGAGTAGGTGCCCGTCGAGCCAAGTGTTGGCCGAGTGTTCACAATGAAACTCTATGTATAAGCAATCTTTATTTTAGTAATATTTGAAATTATTATTTTGGCACATCTTTATCTGTATACCCATGCTAGTTGCATAGATAAAGCCCTTAAATATACAAATAGTAGAAAGAATATGAGATGCTCATATGATGAGTATCATGAAACTCATATTTGTAATACTGTATATTCTAAACGATTCCTAGTCGATTCAGCCGCTACTAAGAAGGATATATGCCGCTCGATTTAGAGACTAGTATCTGCGATGTGAGTACCATGTTTCATTGGTAGGGGAAATTGTGATGTCCGAGCATGCAGATAGGTGCTCCTGGTAGAGTGCACTGAACAACCCTCCATTAAAGGACTTTCCAAGTGGTTCTCACTTATCGAGTGGAAACGTCCTAGTTTATGGTTGTACACCATTAGTCCTTATGACCCGGGACAACATTGAGACTCTATGTGCTAGAATTACACTTTGAATTGTTTACCGACTTTCATGGGGTCATCAGGTGGCAAGGTTGGGTGTTCTGTCGAAACACATAGGAGTAGATGCATTATAGTCGGGGATTCACCGCTTACTTCGGGTATGGATATCCTATGTGTTATCATGTGTATGTAGGTTGAAATCTCTTGCCAGAGTATGGTGGTAATTATGAAAGGGTAACATAGATTACACCATCGATGCAACTACGACATGATACATAGTATCGATTCATTGACAACTCTCGATAAACCAATGGTTGTCGAATCGATCGGGATATATGAGTTGAAGGGACCGTACTGTACGCTAACCATAATTGAATGGTTCTTGCAGGCACTATCATTTGATACCTAGGGAATCATGTAAGCGATGTTGCTAGGCGTTTAACATGGTTGGTTGGGTACTATCAGACTTGAGTTCTGACGTTCTTGTTATCAAGGGGTTGATAAGTAAGAATTGAGCAATTGGGGTATGCTCATATAAGGACATGTTTAGTCCGAATCACATGGAGATGTGAACCCACGGCTAGTTGTATCAATGAACCATTGAGGGCCACACAAGTGCTGGCTTTCTAGAACCCGTTGAGAATTAAAAATAGTTCAATGTGTTGAACGACTTATAAAGGAGTTTATAAGCATAAGGAAAATTAGAAGTATGACTTCTAGAAGGGAGAAACTAGTTCAATGTGTTGAACGACTTATAAATGAGTTTATAAGTGTAAGGAAAAATAGAAGTATGAATTCTATGAGAGAAATGTAACTTTTAATTTGTGGAAGTGTTCCTAAATTAAAAGTTGGCCAAATAAATAATGTATTTGAAAATTGTGATTTTCATAAACATTATGGACTAAATTAAATTAATTCAAATGTTGAATTAATTAAACACTAGTGGACCTAGTAGAGTCCAAATAATTAAATTAATTCAATTGTTGGATTAATTAAACAACATTGGGTCTAGTAGAGCCCAATTAGAAATAATTATTAAACTAGTGGGCTTGAGTAAAATCAAGTAATGGTTAAATGGTCTCAAATGTGTTTGAGACATTTAAATAAAAGTCCATGGGCCTTATAATTGTTACAAGCCCAAATAGAATGTGCATGGGGAGGTGAAGAGTTGGGAGACAACTTTTGCAACTACCAAGGCTTGGCATGCTACTTTTGTCTCTACTTTTTGCAAGACCAAGACAAGTCTTCCTTCCTCCCCATTCCCACCATGATGGCCGAAATATTCACACCTTTCTCTCCAAGTTTTCTCTCCATTTTTCTTCAATTTTTGTTGAGGAAACAATACAATTCTCAAAGAAAAATGCTCTAATTTTTCAAGTGCAAAATTAGAGTGGTTCTAGCTAGTTGGTGGTGGGCTTAATATTTGAGCAAGGCGGGCTCAAAGGAAGTTTGAAGATTGTCTTGCCATTGAAGAGCTTAGTTGTATATCAACTAAGTTGGAGCCATCATCAATCTTTTAGGATTGATAGGTAAAATTCTAAACACACTATGAATGTCATTTTTGTGTTTTATTGTATTTGCTACACATTATCATGAGGTGGCCGAATTTCTTGATGAAAAATTAAAATTTTTAACTTCCGTTGCGCTTCTGGTCACCGTAACCGATCCCCTTTCAAAATCGTAACCATAGCTCGGATACCACTTTAAAAGGGATCGGTTACGGTGACCGGAAGCGCAACAGAAGCAAAAATATTTCGATTTTTGGCATAAAATTCGGCCACCACACATTTCATGTAGCAAATACAAAAACACAACTATGTCATACATAGGGTGTAAGAAATACCTATCAATCTCAAAGATTGATGTAATGGCTCCAACCAAGTTGTAAACAACTTGGCTCCTCAAAGGAAGACAAATCTACAAGCTTCCAATCCTCCTTGTATCTTTCAAATTCAAGCCCACCACCAACTAGGTAGATCCCCTCATATTTTGCACTAGAAAAATATGAGGAATTTTCAAAGAGAAGTGCATTTCTTCCTCAACACTTGAAGAACAAAATGAGAGAAAAATGGAGGAGAATGGGAGAGGGAAATTTCGGCCATGCCATCTTGGAGGGAAGGAAGAATGAATTAATTCCTTGTCTTGGTGTTGCAAAAAGCAAAAGTGAAAAAGTTGCATGCCATGCAATTTTTTATTCAAAAAAGTAATCTCCACCTCTTCACCTCCCAAGTATGCTTTGCATGTGGGCTTGTAACAATTTACAAGGGCCCATGGACTTTTATTTAAATTGCCTCAAACACATTTGAGCCCAATTAATCCTTACTTGATTTTACTCAAGCCCACTAGTTAAATAATTATTTCCAATTGGGCTCTACAAGGCCCAATGTTATTTAATTAATTCAACACTTGAATTAATTTAATTATTTGGACTCTACTAGGTCCACTAGTGTTTAATTAATTCAACACTTGAATTAATTTAATTTAGTCCATAATAATGTTTATGAAAATCACAATTTTCAAATACATTATTTACTTGGCCAACTTTTAATTTAGGAACACTTCCATAAATTAAAATTTACATTTCTCTCATAGAAGTCATACTTCTATTTTTCTTTACGCTTATAAACTCATTTATAAGCCGTTCAACACATTGAACTATTTTCTCCTTTATAGAAGTCATACTTCTAATTTTTGTTACGCTTATAAACTCCTTTATAAGCCGTTCAACACATTGAACTATTTTTACTTCTCAACGGGATCTAGAAAGCTAGTACTTGTGTGGCTCTCAATGGTTCATTGATACAACTAGCCGTGGGTTCACATCTCCATGTGATTCGGACTAAACATGTCCTTATATGAGCATACCCCAATTGCTCCATTCTTACTTATCAACTCCTTGATAATAAGAACGTCAGAACTCAAGTCTGATAGTACCCAACCAATCATGTTAAACGCCTAGCAGCATCGCTTACATGATTCCCTAGGTATCTAATGATAGTGCCTGCAAGAACCATTCAATTATGGTTAGCGTACAGTACGGTCCCTTCAACTCATATATCCCGATCGATTCGACAACCATTGGTTTATCGAGAGTTGTCAATGAATCGATACTATGTGTCATGTCGTAGTTGCATCAATGGTGTAATCTATGAAACCCCTTTCATAATTACCACCATACTCTGGCCAGAGATTTCAACCTACATACACATGATAACACATAGGATATCCATATCCGAAGGTAAGCGGTGAATCCCCGACTACAATGCATCGACTCCTATGTGTTTCGACAGAACACCCAACCTTGCCACCTTATGACCCCATGAGAGTCGGTAAACAAGTCAAAGTGTAATTCTAGCACATAGTGTGAGAACCCGGATTTTTCGAAGCAAAGAACCTCATAAAGCTCGGAAAGTAGCTCAAAAAGAAGCCAAGGCATTGCAAAACCTTGAGAATTGAGGGTACGTCGCTCAGAAGAGGAAACCCTCAGCTCACAAGCTAAAACCCTCAGCTCAAGGAAACTCCAAGATTCTTGGAAAAGAAACCCTTAGCTCAAAATCTAAAACCCTTAGTTCAAGGAAGTTCATTCATTCTTGGGGAGTAAACCCCTAGCTCATGAGCTCGATCTTTCAGCTTGAAGAAGCTCATCCTTTCTTGTCCTAAAAGAACCAAAATGGAGCAAGGAGAAGAGCTAAAGGATTGGACAAATTTAATGTGCATTAAATGACCTTTGAGTTAACCAAGAAGAGGAGCTAAAGGTTTGGACAAACTTATTGTGCAAGGGATGACCATTGAGTTAACCAAAGAAGGAGCTAAATGAGCTAAAGGTTTGGACAAATTAATTATGCAAGAAATAACTTTTGAGTAAACCCATGAAGGAGCTAAGGGAGGAGCTAAAGGACTAAGACATATTTATGATGCAGGAAATGACCCTTTAGGAAACCAAAGTGACAAGTAAGGAATGCATGAGATTTTGAGCCATCATAATGATCACATTCAAACCTTTTCTTGGACCCCAAGTGTTGACCAAGGTGGCTAGGTGGAAAGCCTTTTTGGCACCTATAAATATGGCATCTAGGTTGAGAGAAAACACACCACCAAGCCTACAAGAAATTTCGGCTCTTTCCCCCTCACCCTAAACCATTCGGCCGAGCAAGCAAGAAGAAAGGAGGAAAGATTTTCATACAGTTCAGAGTTGTTTTTCCGTGTCGAAATGCTGCTGAATCGAAGACATAAACTGCTCAAGTTTTACATCAAAGTGCTGCAGAAATTTTGAGGGACAAATTCGTGCCAAAGTTTGCATTTTCGAATCTACCTCCAAATCTGTAAGTGGGCTTTTGTTATATATTCGTTTGTATTTTTAAACTTGAATATGTATATCATGACATGCATATCTGTGTGTCTTCATTTTCAAAAATATGACTTCTGTCTGTTTAAAATTTCGATCGATTATGTGTTTCTTCTGATATTCGAAATTCTTTGATTCCGCTGTGTCAGTATGAAAACTCTGAAAATCTGAAAAGTTCTGTCTGATAAGTCTGAAATCTTTGTTGCACTGTTAAAGATTCGAATTTGAAATGGGACGAGAATTGTAGTTCTGTCTGGCCCCCATTGGTGGGTATAAAACCATGTTCTGTCTGGCCCCCATTGGTGGGTATAAAACCATGTTCTGGCCTCACCCCTTAGAGGACTAACATATTGGGGACAATTTGACCATGAATATGAGATGAGTAACAGTGTTGTGTTTTGTCTGTTCTGAATAATCTGAATTTCTTCTGTTCTGTTCTGAATCATTTGATAAGTTCTGTCCTTTGAATCGTTTCTGTCTAATTAAGTTAAAGATATTGATTTTGAAAGTTTGTTAAAGAAGAGTTCTAAGAAACTAAGTTCTATATGTATTTTTGGAATCGATCGACCCCCACTTGCTGAGTGTTTCCCAAAACACTCACCCCTTACAAATTTCAGATAAAAATGAAGAACAATTGGATGAGGAAGAGCAAAACGCTTTCTGGGGTTGGTGAACCGGAGATCAAGATCAGAATTCAACATTTTACTTTTTTTTCGTTTCCGCTATTTGAAACTCTGATGTATTTTATTCCTTTGTCATTGTAAGACAATACTTCATTTATGAAAAAGACTGGTTTGATTTGATACGAGGCTTTATTGTTTTCAATTTAATTGTTAAACAATGCCGGATGTCACCGACGCTTCGGACTCGGGGCGTGACATTTAAGTGGTATCAGAGCCGCCAGGTTCATAATTCCGCTGGGATTTTGACAGACAAAATTTGACGAAGTCAAATTTTGGCAAAAGCCGAGTGCATTCTGAAAGAATCTCTCATTCTTTCCAAAATTCTTTGAGAAATTCGAAATCTATTTCCTTCAATCGTTCTGCAAACTCTTTGTATCAAAAACCCCACGACAACATTGTTTGTGCCTTACTATCCTTTATTCGATTATGAAATTTTACCTCAACGGATGCATTCGTGCTCGTGCTCAATCCGTCCTTTGCAAGAGTCAACATACCATTGAAGACCAAACACGAGAGATTGCAACCCTAAAGGATCAACTCGCTATAGAAAAACAAGAGAACAAGAACTCGTAAAGATTAAGTATCTACTTCAAACTGATATACAACGTCTCACCTATCGCCTTGATAGATCAAAGAGCCAGCTCGCCCTAACAAAACGTAACCCATCTCACGTGGTACGACCTCTAATCAAAAGTTTATAGTAAAGATTGAAACTGAGAAGGCTCTTGCTAACCGCTATCTTCATCAACAAGAAGACCTTGCTAGAAAGCAAGAACGTTACATCTCCAAGCTTCATGGTGATATGGATAGAATGCAAGAACAACATAACTATATGCACCTTGTCATGAAAAACATGGAAGAAGAAGAAGAAGAAGAAGAAGAAGAAGAAGAAGAAGAAGCACCTATGGAAGTAGTGGAAAAAAAAAAAAGAACAGTGATGATGAAGAGATGATAAGGTAGGCTGGACTAGTATTATGGTTAAAAGATATGAAAAGAAATAAGTGTAACATTTCTTTTAGGATGTACAGAGATAAGGTAAATTATATTTTTGGGAACATACATATCAGAGATAATTTGACTTATATTTTTGGGAATACAAATACTCTGATATGAGTTGACTTACATTTGGGAATTTACTTATCGAAGATAAGCTTCCGACTTAAGATGAAATGTTTGACTCGTGGATAATAAATTATTTATGAAAATATGAGATAAGAATTATATAAGTTTTGATATTCAGACGTAGAAGTTGATTTTTGTGTCAATAATTAACGGGTATGGACATAATTTGGGATGTTAAGCAATAAATTTAAATATGTAGGATTTTGGAATATTTAATGATGATAAGAAACAATAAGATAAGAAATTAAGGTCATTATCTGAGGTAAATAAAGAGAGTTATGAGATATTGGTTGACATCGAGGGAAGTGTATCATGTATAATAAGTTCTGACTCTTCTTATAGTACAAAAAAAATATAGGAGGAAGATTTGAGGAGAAAGATATCCAACGAAACTTGTTTGTGTTAAAGCATGCTAGGCTCATAGTCTTGATTAAAGGAAGATTTAGTAAAAGAAGAATTGTTTGAGGAATCAGTTTCTTCCGTACAAGGTTGAAAGAAATTTTAACTAAGTTATTGGGACTTAAGTCAATAGGCTGAAAAGGAGTCATGTTCTAAGACTCTATATTGGTTTTCAGTTTTGAGATATTAATCATGATAATTATAAGATAGAATAAAATAAGCATGGATACACATATATTCAGTGTCGATTTTATTTAGTGTACTATGGTAAATTTCAACGTCATTATGAGAATTGGTTGGTTGGACAAGAAATCAGGCAATGGTAGATGGTCGGGGTAAGAATGCCAAACTCCAATCCAAGAATAAATCATATTTTATGGCAAGGATAAGGAACATAAATCCTTGTTTTCTGCATCTCAGATCTAGAAAGGCATGGAGTATGGCGAAGAAGTCCAACTAGCAATAATGAGAGAAGCAAAAGAAGGAATTAAGCTCAAGATATAAAATATTCCCGTGGTAGCGAGCTTCGGAAAGGTTACTTTGAATTATCTCAGACTTTGAAGTAGAATTCGAAAGTAACTTAATAGATCGTGCTACACTAAAATCTAAGGACCCTAGCAAATGGCTTCATTTGAACTCAAGAAGCTAAAAGATCAACTCCAAGATTTGTTAGTCAAAGACAAATCAGACTAGGTACGTCTCTTTGGGGAGCTTCAGTCTTATTGACACAAAAGAATGGTAAAAGCACAAGATAGTGTGTCGATCTACAAAGAACTCAATAGGATCAAGAACAAATGTCATCTTTCAAGAATAGATGACCTTTTCTATCAGTTTAAAAGAGTTAAGATCTTTTCGAAACTCTATCTAAGGTCAGACTACCACAATTGAAGGCCAAGGTAGAGAATATTCCTAAAACAGCCTTAAAAAGAAAAGGGCATGGACACTATCAGTTCATAATAATTTCTTTTGACCAATGCTCCAACAACATTCATAGAACTCATGAACAGAGTGTTCAATAAATTCCTCGACAAATTTGTGGTAGCATTTATTGATGACATTCTTGAATATTCAACAAGTGAGGAAGACCGCAAGGAATATCTTCGTCCTGCTCGAAAGATTCTCAGGGAGGAATAACTATAAGAAATATGAATTTTGACTAAAAAGCGTATTCCATGGTCATATAATCTCTTAAATAGGCATATCAGTGGGTCACAAGAAGATGGGAACAATAAGAGATTGACCTTGATCGAATACTGAAATAGAAATTTGAAGTTTTTGGGATTAGTTGGCTATTAAGAAGATGTGTTGAAGGATTTTCTTCCGTTCACCAAGCTCACTCAAAGGAACTCTAAATTCAATTAGAGTAAAGAATGTGAGAAGAGTTTTTTGATCCTGAAAAAGAAACTTGCTTCTACGCTATTATTAGTACTTCCCGAATAAACCAGGAATTTCACCATTTACAATGATGCATCAAAAGAGGATTGTGATGTGTTCTCATTCAAGAGGGCAAGTAATTGCCTATGCAACGATGAAATTAAAATCATGTGAGCAAAACTATCCAACACATGATAGTGAATTAGCCACAATTATATCTGAGCCAAAGATCCAGAGAATCAATTTCTTTGGTGGCTAAATGTGTGAAATTTATCGATCATCAAAGCCTCAAATACTGTTCACACAAAAGGAATCAAACATGAGGCAAAGATGGTGGATCAAACTATGGAAAGATTATGACCTAAGGCTGACAAGATAGCAGATGAGCTAAGCCAAAAGGACTACATAGTGTTACAGCAAACATTTTGTCCAATATAAACTCAAAGTTCTTTCCGATTTTGGAAAATGTTTTCAAGAAGCCATGAGTACCAAGATCACTCTTTGCACGGCTGGTCAATCCCAAACTGATGGCCAAACTGAGAATAAAAATACAGACTCTTGAAGATATTCTTAGGGCATGTGCCATAGACTTCAAAAGAAATTAAATAAACACCCCCTTTTGATTGAATTTTCCTATAACAATAATTATCATGGAAGCATTGAAATCAGAGAGAAAGCTACTTGAATTGTTGATATAGTAGCTATTATCAAGGAAAAATGCAAGGCAGCTCATGATCGACAAAAGAGCTGGGCTGATTTAAAGTGAAAACCGTTGGAGTTTGAAATCGGTGAGAAAGCTTACGATAAAGTTTCCCCTATGAAAGGAGTGGTTCGATTCAGCAAATCTAGAAAGATAACTCCAAGATATGTTGAACCCTTCGAAATACTGAGAAAAATGGGAAACCTAGCTTATCCGCGCGGGCTTTACCTCCAGACAGGTCAAGGATTGACAATGTCTTCCACATCTCACAGCTAAGGAAGTATGTCTCATATCCAAGTAGCATTATTAAAAATTGAACCGCTACTAATCAAAGGAAATGTGAACGAGGAAATGAAATATGAAGAAGTCCCTATTTGAGTAACGGATACCAAAAACCAAGTGCTAAGATGCCGAACAATTCCATATGTCAAGATACAATGGTTAAATCATATGGAAATAGAAGCAACTTGGGAACTTGAAGAAAGTATGCGCACTCGGCACCTTCATCACTTTAAAATTCTAGCTAACTAGAGTTTCGAGGACGAAACTTCCAATAAGGAGGGTGGGATGTGAGAACCCGGATTTTTCGAAGCAAAGAACCTCATAAAGCTCGGAAAGTAGCTCAAAAAGAAGCCAAGGCATTGCAAAACCTTGAGAATTGAGGGTACGTCGCTCAGAAGAGGAAACCCTCAGCTCACAAGCTAAAACCCTCAGCTCAAGGAAACTCCAAGATTCTTGGAAAAGAAACCCTTAGCTCAAAATCTAAAACCCTTAGTTCAAGGAAGTTCATTCATTCTTGGGGAGTAAACCCCTAGCTCATGAGCTCGATCTTTCAGCTTGAAGAAGCTCATCCTTTCTTGTCCTAAAAGAACCAAAATGGAGCAAGGAGAAGAGCTAAAGGATTGGACAAATTTAATGTGCATTAAATGACCTTTGAGTTAACCAAGAAGAGGAGCTAAAGGTTTGGACAAACTTATTGTGCAAGGGATGACCATTGAGTTAACCAAAGAAGGAGCTAAATGAGCTAAAGGTTTGGACAAATTAATTATGCAAGAAATAACTTTTGAGTAAACCCATGAAGGAGCTAAGGGAGGAGCTAAAGGACTAAGACATATTTATGATGCAGGAAATGACCCTTTAGGAAACCAAAGTGACAAGTAAGGAATGCATGAGATTTTGAGCCATCATAATGATCACATTCAAACCTTTTCTTGGACCCCAAGTGTTGACCAAGGTGGCTAGGTGGAAAGCCTTTTTGGCACCTATAAATATGGCATCTAGGTTGAGAGAAAACACACCACCAAGCCTACAAGAAATTTCGGCTCTTTCCCCCTCACCCTAAACCATTCGGCCGAGCAAGCAAGAAGAAAGGAGGAAAGATTTTCATACAGTTCAGAGTTGTTTTTCCGTGTCGAAATGCTGCTGAATCGAAGACATAAACTGCTCAAGTTTTACATCAAAGTGCTGCAGAAATTTTGAGGGACAAATTCGTGCCAAAGTTTGCATTTTCGAATCTACCTCCAAATCTGTAAGTGGGCTTTTGTTATATATTCGTTTGTATTTTTAAACTTGAATATGTATATCATGACATGCATATCTGTGTGTCTTCATTTTCAAAAATATGACTTCTGTCTGTTTAAAATTTCGATCGATTATGTGTTTCTTCTGATATTCGAAATTCTTTGATTCCGCTGTGTCAGTATGAAAACTCTGAAAATCTGAAAAGTTCTGTCTGATAAGTCTGAAATCTTTGTTGCACTGTTACGATTCGAATTTGAAATGGGACGAGAATTGTAGTTCTGTCTGGCCCCCATTGGTGGGTATAAAACCATGTTCTGGCCTCACCCCTTAGAGGACTAACATATTGGGGACAATTTGACCATGAATATGAGATGAGTAACAGTGTTGTGTTTTGTCTGTTCTGAATAATCTGAATTTCTTCTGTTCTGTTCTGAATCATTTGATAAGTTCTGTCCTTTGAATCGTTTCTGTCTAATTAAGTTAAAGATATTGATTTTGAAAGTTTGTTAAAGAAGAGTTCTAAGAAACTAAGTTCTATATGTATTTTTGGAATCGATCGACCCCCACTTGCTGAGTGTTTCCCAAAACACTCACCCCTTACAAATTTCAGATAAAAATGAAGAACAATTGGATGAGGAAGAGCAAAACGCTTTCTGGGGTTGGTGAACCGGAGATCAAGATCAGAATTCAACATTTTACTTTTTTTTCGTTTCCGCTATTTGAAACTCTGATGTATTTTATTCCTTTGTCATTGTAAGACAATACTTCATTTATGAAAAAGACTGGTTTGATTTGATACGAGGCTTTATTGTTTTCAATTTAATTGTTAAACAATGCCGGATGTCACCGACGCTTCGGACTCGGGGCGTGACACATAGAGTCTCAATGTTGTCCCGGGTCATAACGACTAATGGTGTACAACCATAAACTAGGACGTTTCTACTCGATAAGTGAGAACCACTTGGAAAGTCCTTAATGGAGGGTTGTTCAGTGCACTCTACCAGGAGCACCTATCTGCATGCTCGGACATCACAATGTCCCCTACCAATGAAACATGGTACTCACATCGCAGATAGAAGTCTCTAACTCTAGCGGCCTATATCCTTCTTAGCGACGGCTGAATCGACTAGGAACTGTTTAGAATATACAGTATTACAAATATGAGTTTCATGATACTCATCATATGAGCATCTCATATTCTTTCTACCATTTGTATATTCAAGGGCTTTATCTATGCAACTAGCATGGGTATACAGATAAAGATGTGCCAAAATAATAATATCAAATATTACTAAAATAAAGATTGCTTATACATAGAGTTTCATTGTGAACACTCGGCCAACACTTGGCTCAACGGGCACCTACTCTAACAGATAGAACTCGAAGAGGTTCGAGAGACACCCACAGTTGTAGAACCCATACCCAATGAGCCAAGAGAGGAGATACAAGCTCCTAGAAGACCCGAGAGAGTCTCTATACCACCTATGAGGTATGGTCTGCTTCTTGAAGAGGGCCATGATTAGCTTAACCTTGGATGTGATCCCAGGACCTTCAAGGAAGCGTTATCTGATGCCGATTCAACCAAGTGGCTTGAAGCAATGGAATCTGAGATGAATTCCATGCATTCGAACCAAGTGTGGAATCTCGTGGATCCACCTGAGGGAATTGTTCCCATAGGGTGTAAATGGATTTACAAGAGGAAACTTGGGGCGGATGGGAAGGTATTGACCTTCAAGGCGCGATTGGTGGCAAAAGGATATACTCAAAGACAAGGAGTTGACTTTGAGGAAACATTTTCTCCAGTTGCAATGTTCAAGTCCATAAGGATTTTGCTAGCCATAGCTGCATGGTATGACTATGAGATATGGCAGATGGATGTTAAGACAGCCTTTCTTAATGGGGATATTAAGGAAGAAATTTACATGTCTCAACCCGAAGGGTTTACATCTATCGGAAGTGAGCATATGGTATGCAAACTTCAAAGATCTATTTATGGTCTAAAGCAGGCATCTAGGAGTTGGAACCTCAGATTTGACAGTACAATCAAAGAGTTTGGTTTTGCTAAGAATCCTGAGGAACCCTGTGTGTATATGAAGGTCAGTGGGAGTGCTGTGACATTCTTGGTGTTGTATGTTGATGACATTCTACTCATTGGGAATGATAAAGGAATGTTGCAATCAACTAAGATATGGTTAGCGAGTAAGTTCTCGATGCAGGACTTGGGTGAAGCATATTTCGTATTGGGAATACAGATCTATAGAGATAGATCAAAAAGATTGCTTGGTCTCACCCAGTTCACATACATTGATACCATCGTGAAGCGGTTCTCGATGGATGAGTCCAAGAGAGGACATCTACCAATGTGTCATGGAGTGTCCCTATCCAAGTCGATGTCTCCCAAGACTTATGCAGAGATAGTGGCGATGACACGCATTCCGTATGCTTCGGAAATTGGTAGTATCATGTATGGGATGATATCTACATGTCCTGACGTGGCATTTGCACAAAGTGTAGTAAGTAGATATCAATCCAACCCTGGTCTTCCACTTTGGAAAGCTGTGAAAGACATCCTCAAGTATTTGAGAAGGACCAATAAGTTGTTCTTGGTCTATGGGGGTGGAGAATTGAAATTAAAAGGCAATACCGACTCTAGCTTCCAAAGCGATGTTGATGACTCGAAGTCAACCTTTGGGTTCATATTCATGCTCAATGGTGCTGCTGTCTCTTGGAAGAGTTCCAAGCAATACAGTAGTGCGGATTCCACCACTGAGGCAGAATATATTGCTGCATCGGCTGCAGCAAAGGAGGCTGTTTGGATTAGGAGTTTCGTCCAAGAGTTGGGCGTCATTCCTAATGGAGTTGCTCCTATCCCGGTGATGTGTGACAACACGGGAGCCATAGCTCAGGCGAAGGTGCCAAGGTCTCATCAGAAATCCAAACATATATTGAGAAAGTACCACATCCTCCGAGAGATCGTGGAAAGAGGAGATGTCACGATTGACAAAGTCGGCTCCGCAGATAATGTTGCTGATCCGCTAACTAAGCCTTTACCTGGACCATTATTCGAGAAGCATCGCTAATCGATTGGTTTAAAGCATATGGGTAGTTGGCTCTAGTGCAAGTGGAAGATTGTTAGAGTAGGTGCACGTCAAGCCAAGTATTGGCCGAGTGTTCACAATGAAACTCTATGAATAAACGATCTTTATTTTAATAATATTTGAATTTATTGTTTTGGCACTTCTTTATCTTTATACCCATGATAGTTGCATAGATAAAGCCCTTGAATATACAAATAGAAGAAAGAATATGAGATGCTCATATGATGAGTATCATGAAACTCGTATTTGTAATACTGTATATTTTAAAAGGTTCCTAGTCGATTCAGCCGCCACTAAGAAGGATATAGGCCGCTAGAGCTCGAGACTAGTATCTGCGATGTGAGTACCATGTTTCATTGGTAGGGGACATTGTGATGTCCGAGCATGCATTTAGGTGCTCCTGGTAGAGTGCACTGAACAACCCTCTGTAAAGAACTTTCCAAGTGGTTCTCACTTATCGAGTGGAAACGTCCTAGTTTATGGTTGTACACCATTAGTCCTTATGACCCGGGACAACATTGAGACTCTATATGCTAGAGTTTCACTTTGACTTGTTTACCGACTCTCATGGGGTCATCAGGTGGCAAGGTTGGGTGTTATGTCGAAACATATAGGAGTCGATGCATTGTAGTCGGGGATTCACCGCTTACCTACGGGTATGGATATCCTATGTGTTTTCATGTATATGTAGTTTGAAATCTCTGATCAGAGTATGGTGGTAATTATGAAAGGGGTTTCATAGATTACACCATCGATGCATGAAACATAGTATCGATTCATTGACAACTCTCGATAAACCAATGGTTTTCGAATCGATCGAGATATATGAGTTGAAGGGACCGTACTGTACACTAACCATAATTGAATGGTTCTTGCAGACACTATCATTTGATACCTAGGGAATCATGTAAGCAATGCTGTTAGGCGTTTAACATGATTGGTTGGGCACTATCAGAATTAAGTTATGACGTTCTTATTATCAAGGAGTTGATGAATAAGAATGGAGCAATTGAGGTATGCTCATATAAGGACATGTTTAGTTCGAATCACATGGAGATGTGAACCCACGGCTAGTTGTATCCGTGAACCTTTGAGGGCCACACAAGTACTTGCTTTCTAGATCCCGTTGAGAAGTAAAATAGTTCAATGTGTTGAACGACTTATAAATGAGTTTATAAGTGTAAGGAAAAATAGAAGTATGACTTCTATGAGAGAAATGTACTTTTAATTTATGAATGTGTTCCTAAATTAAAAGTTGGCCAAATAAATAATGTATTTGAAAATTGTGATTTTCATAAACATTATTATGGACTAAATTAAATTAATTCAAGCGTTGAATTAATTAAACACCAGTGGACCTAGTAGAGTCCAAATAATTAAATTAATTCAAGTGTTGAATTAATTAAATCATATTGAGTCTTGTATAGCTCAATTTAAATTAATTATTTAACTAGTGGGTCTTGGGTAAATTCAAGTAATGTTTAATTAGTCTCAAATATGTTTGAGATAATTAAATTTAGTCCATGTTTTTAATTTGTTAAAAACCATATAATATATGCATGCATGGGAGGTGAAGGGTTGGGAGAAAACTTTTTCTATATTCAAGACATGGCATGCAACTTTTGTTTGTAGCTTTTTGCAAGTCCAAGACAAGTCTCCCTCCCCTTCATTCCATACACCCTCGGCCGAAATACTCCCTCAATTCCTCTCCAAGTTTTTCTCTCTTTTCTTCTTCAAGTGTTGAGGAAGAAATAATCTTCTCCTTGAAAAATCCTCTTGATTTTCTAGTGCAAATTAAGAGGGGATTTACCAAGCAAGTGGTGGGCCTAATTTTGAAGGAAGGAGGAAGCTTGTAGATCTTCTTGCCATTCAAGAGCTTTGTTGTTTAACAACAAAGTTGGAGCCACAATCAATCTTTTAAAGATTGATAGGTATATCTCTCAAACACCCTATGAATGTCATTTTGTGTTTTATTGTATTTGCTACACAAAATAATGAGGTGGCCGAAAATTACATGCAAAAATTCGATTTTTAAACTTCCGTTGCGCTTCCGGTCACCGTAACCGATCCCCTTTCATATATCATCAATGAATATGATAACAAAATCATCCAAATATTTCTGAAAGACGCGGTTCATCAATCCAATAAATATCGTCGGTGCATTCATTAACCCAAAAGGCATGACAATAAACTCATAATGTCCATACCTGGTTCTGAATGCTGTTTTTGAGATATCAGAATCCCTGACTCTCAGTTGTTGGTATCCAGATCTCAGATCGATCTTGGAATACACTGAAGAACCTTGCAACTGATCAAACAAATCATCGATACGAGGCAATGGATATTTATTCTTTACTGTTGCCTTGTTCAGTTGCCGGTAGTCGATACAAAGTCTCATCGACCCGTTTTTCTTCCTCACGAACAGCACTGGAGCACCCCAAGGAGATTGTGGGGCCCTTAGCTCCTAATCGTTATTACAACACAATTTGATTAGGATTAAGTAATCACAGCGGAAAACGGGTTTAAAATTTCTTTACAATGAGCCCAAAACATCTCTTCTGATATTTAAATACTAAAAATAGTATCTAAATTCAAAACATAAAACACGCCCACACGTAATCAAAATCAATCACATACAAACAACTCATATCCTCGGGACATGCCCCGGTATATAGATACATATACATATATACTGGGAACAACATAAACATAAACCTCAGCCCAAACTGTGGCTCCCTCCAGAAGTACCCTCTCTGGTCTCCTGATATCCTGGAGTACCTGCCATTGTCCACACACAAAGACAACAACAGCCCCCCTTGGGGGTGAGCAAAGCTCCGTATGGAACAACCAATCATATATACCACAGATATCTAAACAATGATATATGGTATGCAATGCATGTATGTCGTGGAGGTATCGGGTCAAATGCCCATCCACTGAGCACATGTCAGAATCAATCGAATCGCTATCAAATCAAATCAATGCTCGAGCTGGCACACCGGCCGATATGGGAATACACGTATGATAGCGTCGACGAAGCGCCATCAATCCCACATCTCATATCCAATCATATGGGGCCACAATTGTCTATGATTTACGGGTCATATAATACCGGCATAGCTATTGTGTTCACAAACCCCGGAATCCAATCAAATCATATCAGGGTATCCAAGGATCATAGCTCAACGTGCATGTCATGTATCGATGTATGCATAAAATGATGTGTGTTAACAAAACATTTATTTTGTACATCGATACTCAAATCTCAATGTCATGTATGCCACATCAAATCATCAAATAGGCACATAGACACGTATTCCAATCCAATCCAATCAAATCAATCCAATCATATATCATATAATACAGATACCTGTCGTATGTTACCCGGTCGCAACATACCTCAATTCTTCGTTCCAGTTGATGTAGCTTTAGATTGCAGTATAATAATCTATCTACATCCATAACATATTCATTTCAATCAATAACATACTCCAAAATCATTAATATGAGTTTCAAATATCATTTGAAACTTCAATAATTCATATCAAATCAAAATCATATCATAATTCAATTCCGACTTCGGATATAAGTTTATTGTCGGTTATTCTACTACATATCAGAAATTCAACTTCAAATACATAATATTCCAGCACCTTGATATTTAAAGCTGTTGGAACTGGAAGAAAATTACCTCAGTCGAAAGCCCTCGACGCGACGATTAGAAATATATAATTTGTTTCGCGTTTAGACAATGTTTCAAAGTCGAATCGGAAGAAAGAAATCAAATTTCCCTCGTATATCTCAAATTCTCTGAAGATAAGTGACGGAGGAAAGAAGAAAAAGAATTTATTCTCGCCCCACCGCCTCTCGCGCTCGGGCGGTAGAATTCTCGCGCCCGAGCGCGAGACATTCTGTCCCCGAGTTTCATTTGTGCCGCGCTCGAGCGGTCGAAAGTTACCGCTCGGGCGCCGCATGTTCTGCCCGAACATCATCTTTCAGATACCCTGGCGCTCGGGCGGTAATTTTCTACCGCTCGGGCGCCACACGTTCTGTACAAAAGATTGGTTTTGTATTAAATTGGCGTCCGGCCTTTCCAATCGAGCTCTTACAACGTCAATTCATATACAATATTCATTTCTCAATTCCATTGTCATAATATACATCAAATACATAATCATATGACAATTTCATAAATTATCGATAATCACGTAGGATTTACGATAATACGATACACGGTCCTTACATTTCTCCCCCTCTTAAAAGATTTCGTCCTCGAAATCTCAAACAGTCTTATATACATAACATTGGCAAACATACATATGTCACCAGTTATAGTACATTTCAAAACTAAAATCAGTAAAAGGATCAGAATACATCGAATACAATGGAATAGATGTCGTAGAATCAAATAAATGTGGATATGAATCTCGCATCTTGCTCTCCAATTCCCACGTTGATTCTTCAACACCATGTCGTGTCCATTGCACTCGTACCAGAGGAATCGATTTATTTCTCAATATCTTTTCCTTTCGATCCATAATGCGAACAGGTTGTTCAACATAGGAAAGAGAAGGATCCAGTTCAACCTCATCAGGTGCAAGTACATGCGATGGATCAGGTTCATATTTCCTCAACATAGAAACATGAAACACATCGTGAATAGCAGATAGAGCTGGTGGCAATGCCAATCGATACGCAAGATCACCAACTCGATCCAGAATCTCGTATGGACCAACATAACGAGGAGATAACTTCCCTCGCATGCCGAATCGAACAGTGCCTCTAAAGGGAGATATCTTCAAAAACACTTTGTCACCTTTCTGGAATTCCAAGGGTCGTCTTCGTTTATTCGCATAACTCGTTTGACGATCCTGAGCAGCCTTCATCCGCTGCCGAATTAACTGAACCTTTTCATTCATTTCTTGTATCATTTCAGGTCCAGTCAATTGTTTTTCACCAATTTCATCCCAGAATAACGGTGATCTACATCGTCTCCCATATAGAGCTTCAAACGGTGCCATACCGATACTCGTCTGAAAGCTATTATTATAAGAAAATTCAACCAATGATAAGGCATCTTGCCATCCCATTCTGAAATCCATCACAATCGCACGTAACATATCCTCTAAAGTCTGAATCGTACGCTCCGTCTGGCCATCAGTTTGAGGATGATAAGCAGTACTCATAGCCAAACGCGTACCCATAGCTTCTTGAAAACTACCCCAGAATTTAGAAGCAAACCTGGGATCACGATCAGATACAATTGAAACTGGCACACCGTGCAGTCTCACAACATTCTCAATGTATAAACGGGCCATTCTTTTATAAGGATAAGTCCGTTCATACGGAATAAAATGTGCAGATTTCGAAAGCCGATCAATAATCACCCAAATAGCATCACAGCCCTTGGGCGAACGAGGCAAATGAGTCACAAAATCCATAGCAATATGCTCCCAATTCCATTTCGGGATTTCAAGACTATGGAGTAATCCTCCAGGTTTCATTCTCTCGGCTTTCACTTGCTGGCAGACAAGACATTTCGAAATAAATTCAGCAATGTCCTTCTTCATACGTCTCCACCAGAATTGAGGTCTCAATGTCAAATACATCTTCCGACCTCCAGGGTGAATACTATATTTGCTACAATGTGCTTCTCGAAGAAGGGCAGATTTCAAATCAGAATCATTAGGAACTACCAGCCGACCGTTAAGTCGTAAAGAACCATCAGAAGAAATCTGAAATCCAGACTGATGTCCAGCAGATACCAGTTCTTTCGACTTTTGGATCTGAGCATCGCTTCGTTGAGCCTTTCGAATCTTCGATATCAAACTCGGCTCAATTTGCAATGCTGAGACCGTGACAGAATTCCAGTTCGAGTGAAAAGTCCAACCAGAAGTACATATATCCTCATGTACCTTGGCGACACTGACAGAAGCTAAAACAGAATCATAAACTTTACGGCTCAGGGCATCCGCAGTAACATTCACCGATCCAGGGTGATATTGAATCTCACAATCAAAATCTTTCAGGAGATCCATCCACCTGCGTTGCCTCATATTTAGATCAGATTGAGAAAAGAGATATTTCAGACTTTTATGGTCCGAATAAATAACAAACTTTTCTCCGTACAAATAATGGCGCCAAATCTTCAAAGCAAATACAATGGCAGCCAATTCGAGATCATGAACAGGATAACGTGTTTCATGAGCTTTCAATTGACGAGACGCATAAGCAACCACTTTGCCATGTTGCATTAGAACACAGCCCAACCCTTTACCAGACGCATCTGTACAAACCACAAATCCTCCGGTACCTGAGGGAATAGTAAGCACAGGTGCTGTGGTCAATCTCGTCTTCAATTCAAGAAAAATAGCTTCACATTCATCTGACCAAATGAATCGCTGATTCTTCTGTGTCAGTTGAGTAATAGGTTTAGCTATCTTCGAAAATCCTTCAATAAAACGACGATAATATCCAGCTAAACCCATGAAGCTACGGATCTCAGGAACATTCGTAGGTCTTGGCCAATTCAATACAGCTTCGACCTTCGTAGGATCAACAGATATGCCATGTCTCGAAATGACGTGGCCCAGAAATACCACTTTGTCCATCCAGAATTCACATTTGGACAATTTGGCATACAAATGACTAGTACGAAGAGTTTGAAGTACCAGTCTCAAATGTTCAGCATGCTCCTTTTTCGATTTCGAATACACAAGAATATCATCAATGAAAAAAATAACGAATCGGTCTAGATAATCACGGAAGACACGATTCATTAAATCCATAAAAATATCAGGAGCATTCGTAAGACCAAAAGGCATAACCAGGAATTCATAGTGGCCATACCTCGTACGAAAAGCAGTATTGGGCACATCCTCGTCTCGAACTCGTACTTGATGGTACCCAGAACGAAGATCAATCTTCGAGTAGAGAGAAGTACCCTGAAGCTGATCAAATAAATCATCAATACGCGGAAGTGGGTACTTATTTTTCATAGTAACCCGATTCAATTGCCTATAGTCGTTACACATTCGCATCGTACCATCTTTCTTTCGAACAAATAAAACTGGAGCTCCCCAAGGCGATACACTCGGTCGAATATATCTCTTATCGAGAAGATCCTGTAATTGTTCTTTCAATTCTTTCAGTTCCAAAGGTGCCATGCGATAAGGAGCTTTAGAAATAGGCGCAGTCCCAGGTACAAGATCAATACTAAACTCAACTTCTCGATGAGGAGGAAAATCAGGAATCTCATCGGGAAATACATTTGGAAATTCTTTCGCAACAGGAATCTCCGATAAAGAAGGTTCCTTCTTAGAAACATCAATAGCGTAGATAAGATAACCCTCATCTCTGCTAGTCAACAATCGGGACATTTCCAAGGAAGATACCAATAGAATTTTGGCTTGGGAACCCTTGCCATAAAAATTCCACTTGGGTCCATCAATCGGTCGAAATCGAACCACTCCATGACAACAATCAACAGTAGCTCGATTTGTCATCAAGATATCCATGCCAAAAATACAATAAAAGTCGTGCATTGGGAGGACAATCAAATTCAAAAATACCACATTATCCTCATATATCAGTACAAAATTATGCACCACTTTCTCAAACAAAAAATAATTTTTCCTGCTTCTGGGACGCAGGACAGGCTGCTGAGCTGACACTTAAGGTGGAGGAACATACTGAGGACCTCTTCGCCTTAGTCCAGCTTCGGCTGCCTTAGCTCGTTCAACTGTCTCTGTGTAGCTCGTAGGCAAACCAGAAACAACAAAAGTATATATAGCAGGATGTAAACCATTCACAAACCTGTTATATTTTGCCCTCGCATTTCCAGCTACGTGAGGTGCATACTTCAGTAAAGTAGAAAACTTCGAAGCATACTCCGCAACAGACATCGTTCCCTGCTGCAGATTATTGAATTCATTCTCCTGAGAAGTATAATACGAAGGAGGAGAATACTGCTCCAAAAACTGGGCCTTGAAGACATCCCATGTGACTTCAGTCCCAGCCTCTTTCAATCCAATCTCAGCGGCTTCCAACCAAGATTTAGCTCGGTCTTTCAGCTGATAGAGAGCAAGTTTCAGTCTCCGAGCCTTGGAATACTCAATAATATTAAACAAATGCTCGATGTCCTTCAGCCAGGCCTCAGCTCTTTCAGCACTCTCAGTGCCAAAGACCTTCAGTGGTTTCAAATCCTGGAATCGAGCCATCACAACATCCATGGACAATCCTTCAAATTGTCCCACAATCCTCTCAGTATTACTACTCGCAACTTCATCTGTGTGATCCATCTACAAATCAATGATGAATATCACAGATCAATATCAATCTCATAATCTCATCATTTCATATCATCATCTCATATCATCAATCTCATCAGATACTTACTCAAATCAAATCACATAAGAGCAAGTAATACAAATAAGTCAAACACATACGCACAATTCATTTGTGCCTATTCAAGTGTACACAAGACTCAATAGAGCATTCCCAGCTATGCTCTGATACCACTCTGTGTGGGGCCCTTAGCTCCTAATCGTTATTACAACACAATTTGATTAGGATTAAGTAATCACAGCGGAAAACGGGTTTAAAATTTCTTTACAATGAGCCCAAAACATCTCTTCTGATATTTAAATACTAAAAATAGTATCTAAATTCAAAACATAAAACACGCCCACACGTAATCAAAATCAATCACATACAAACAACTCATATCCTCGGGACATGCCCCGGTATATAGATACATATACATATATTGTTAGAGTAGGTGCCCGTCGAGCCAAGTGTTGGCCGAGTGTTCACAATGAAACTCTATGAATAAGCAGTCTTTATTTTAATAATATTTGAAATTATTACTTTGGCAAATCTTTATCTGTATACCCATGCTAGCTGCATAGATAAAGCCCTTGAATATACAAATAGTAGAAAGAATATGAGATGCTCATATGATGAGTATCATGAAACTCATATTTGTAATATTGTATATTCTAAACGGTTCCTAGTCGATTCAGCCGCCACTAAGAAGGATATAGGCCGCTCGAGTTAGAGACTAGTATCTGCGATGTGAGTACCATGTTTCATTGGTAGGGGACATTGTGATGTCCGAACATGCAGATAGGTGCTCCTTGTAGAGTGCACTGAACAACCCTCCATAAAAGGACTTTCCAAGTGGTTCTCACTTATCGAGTGGAAAAGTCCTGGTTTATGGTTGTACAGAATTAGTCCTTATGACCCGGGACAACATTGAGACTCTATGTGCTAGAATTACACTTTGACTTGTTTACCGACTCTCATGGGGTCATCAGGTGGCAAGGTTGGGTGTTCTGTCGAAACACATAGGAGTCGATGCATTGTAGTCGGGGATTCACCGCTTACCTTCGGGTATGGATATCCTATGTGTTATCATGTGTATGTAGATCGAAATCTCTGGCCAGAGTATGGTTGTAATTATGAAAGGTGTTTCATAGATTACACCATCGATGCAACTACGACATGACACATAGTATCGATTCATTGACAACTCTCGATAAACCAATGGTTGTCGAATCGATCGGGATATATGAGTTGAAGGGACCGTACTGTACGCTAACCATAATTGAATGGTTCTTGCAGGCACTATCATGTGATACCTAGGGAATCACGTAAGCGATGCTGCTAGGCGTTTAACGTGATTGGTTGGGTACTATCAGACTTGAGTTCTGACGTTCTTACTATCAAGGAGTTGATAAGTAAGAATGGAGCAATTGGGGTATGCTCGAATAAGGACATGTTTAGTCCGAATCACATGGAGATGTGAACCCACGGCTAGTTGTATCAATGAACCATTGAGGGCCACACAAGTACTAGCTTTGTAAATCCCGATGAGAAGTAAAAATAGTTCAATGTGTTGAACGGCTTATAAATGTGTTTATAAGTGTAAAGAAAAATAGAAGTATGACTTCTATGAGAGAAATGTAAATTTTGATTTATGGAAGTGTTCCTAAATTAAAATTTGGCCAAGTGAATAATGTATTTGAAAATTGTGATTTTCATAAACATTATTATGGACTAAATTAAATTAATTCAAGTGTTGAATTAATTAAACACTAGTGGGCCTAGTAGAGTCCAAATAATTAAATTAATTCAAGTTTTGGATTAATTAAATAATATTGAGTCTAGTAGAGCTCAATTAAAATAATTATTTAACTAGTGGGACTTGGGTAAATTCAAGTAATGTTTAATTAGTCTCAAATATGTTTGAGATAATTAAATTTAGTCCAAAGTTTTTAATTTGATTAAAAACTATATTGTATGCATGCATGGGAGGTGAAGAGTTGGGGAATACTTTTTGAATAAAATAATGGCATGGCATGCTACTTTTTCACTTTTGCTTTTCTCACAACCAAGGCATGCAATTAAACTCATTCTCCTTCCCTCCCACTATGCAATGGCCGAAACTCACACTATATTCTCTCCCAAAAATTTTCTCCCTTTTGTTCTTCAAATTGTTGAAGAATAAAATACTTCTCTTTGAAAAATCTTCTTGTTTTTCTAGTGCAAAACAAGAAGGGATTTACCTAGTTGGTGGTGGGCTTAATTTTGGAGTAAGGAGGAGGCTTGAAGATCTTCATCCATTCAAGAGCTTTGTTGTTTAACAACAAAGTTGGAGCCACAATCAACTTTTAAAGTTGATAGGTATACTTTCTTACACCCTATGAATGTCATTTTGTGTGTTATTGTATTTGTTGCACAAGGAAATGGGGTGGCCGAAATTTTAAGCAAAAATTTTAGATTTCAAACTTCCGTTGCGCTTCCGGCCACCGTAACCGGTCCGCTTTCAAGTGGTATCCGAGCTATGGTTACATTTTTGTGTAGCAAATACAATATATATTATGTTGAGATCGATTTCTAACCGCATGAGTGTATTTTTGCAACAAATTCAAGGCCACATTTGGGGATTTTTTCGGCAGCTTGTTGCTGCCCATTTCGGCAGCTCAGCTGCCCGAAGGGCTGCCCGAAACGGGCAGCAAGGGCAGCCCTAGGGGCTGCCCGAAACGCCCCATCCTTTTAATAAAAAAAAAAAAAAAATTTTTTTAAGTTGGCCGGAATCCGGCGACGGAGCTCCGGCGACGGCGATGACGACTAGGGTTTTCAAAATGTGTTTTGAAATATCAAAGTGTCATGGGCCTTGAATTGTTGGGCCATTGGATGGCTAACATGTTTGTGATTTTAAATGGGCCAAAATGTTTTTGGTGAAAAATATGTTTTTGGGCCCTTAAGTTTAAAATTACAAAAGTTGCAAATTTTTCTCATGAAATAAATAATTTAAGTTGGACTTTAATTATTTATAGTAAATGGTGATTTACAAGAAATTCGGTTATAAATAAATTAATTTGAAAGTAGACAAAGGTGTTTGTATACTTTGTTAATTTAGTTTATAATCGTGGCGGTTAGTGATTGGATCAAGATATATAATATTGGATCAATTAATTATTGTGATAATTAATTGATGGTGTATGATATGTGATATTATGCATGAAGGATGATCAAAAGCCCAAGCCCAATTTGCTAGGTGTATGCTAGGATATTTTGTGTTGAATGATTGTAATAATTATCAATTTATCAAGTGGGCTTGGTTTATGGCCCGTTCCCACCCCATGAGATGTATCCCTATTTGCCATGGATATTTATTTGTAAATATTAGTATAGTGGATGATCAAGATTGGAAGATGGTGGCCATGATGATTATGAAGATCGAAGACATGTAAATATTGGAAGCTTATGTAAACGTTGCATTTGCATCCCGTGCATTTACCCTAGGATTGGACCTAGGTCCGTGTTTAGCTCACACGGACCGTTAGTATTGGGGCGATTGATCATCCTTGTTTGTTTAATGTTTATAATATATGCATGATATGTTATAAATAATGAGTATGTGCGTTATTATTATGATAATAACAAAGTTGCATGAATCCGGCAAACATACGATCAAACATGGCGAGCTTTTAAAATAAAATTAATGATGAGACCTTTCAAAATTAAAAACCCTCATTTTGAATAAGATTCAAAATTAATATCAAGCCCGAAAAGGGGAATTATAAATTTGTTTATAATTTCCTTGTCTTCCATCGACAATGGGTGCATGATGAACGCTACCCGTACTCGGGGCTCGGCTCATATTATTGGGGGAGCTTTGGGTGCCGGAAAGCTGTGACATCCATTGACATGGTGATGTGAACTACGTGGAACTCCCATGATTTCGGCTCATATTATTGAGGGAACTCATGGCGACCGTCCATTAAGGTTCAACATCGATGGGTAAGGCTTGACACGTGAAGATGAACGACGTCATATTATTGGGTCCTAATCAAACGTGAGACAAAAGTTTACGTAGAGGGTTGCATTGTGATGCAATTGGAAACTACCTTTTAGGAATTGTGATTGGCTGATATTATTCGGGATCACAATTCGCTAATTGGACCTTACGTACCTACTGAGGAAAGGAGTTTCCCAGTTTTCACTAGAGGGTAGTGAAAGATGTCAAAACAGTGGGAGTAAATATTTATAAAGTTAAAGTCCATACTTTATATCTTACCAAATATTTAAAATAGTCATCAACATTTATCTGTTTTTACTTTTCAGTACAAATCGACAATGTCTTCGATGCGCAATTCGATATCTATAATACTCGACAAACACATATTAACTGGACCTAATTACCTCACTTGGCTAAGAAATTTGAAAATAGTCTTAAATTCGGAAAGGGTAACATATACACTGACTCAGTCGCCCCCTGTTGAGGCTCCGACTGACTGCACTCCTGAGGAATTGCAGGCTTACAAGGAATGGTGTGACCATGACTTGATAGCCAGGTGTTATATGATGACTTCTATGAACGATGAGCTACAGAGGCGTTTTGAGGGTGCAAAGAGTGCTGCTGACATTCATTTGCATCTCAAAGAGCTCTTTGGAGAGCAAACGCGTCCTCTTAGGCATGCTACCGTCAAGGAGCTGATCACTTTGCGCATGCGAGAGGGGACCTCGGTCCATGAGCATGGCCTAAAGGTGATCGGGCTCGTGGACAAGCTCGTTGGCATGGATCTGATCCTGCCTTCGGAGTTGACCACCGACATGTTGCTGTTATCGCTGCCTAGCTCATTTGATCCTTTTGTGGTGAACTACAACATGAACAAGATGGAACCGACCCTTGAGGAGTTGGTAAACATGCTTGTTACGTTTGAATCCACCATCAAGAAAGAGAAGTTGGTTCTTTATGTGGGTTCTTCATCTGGTACGAAGATTGATCCACATGGGAAGGGAAAGAAGAGTTCTTTCCAACGTCCCGAGAAGAACGTGCCCTTGTTGAGGCAATCTCCGAACCCTGTTGAGGCAGCCAGACCAGTTAAGGCTGACAAGACTAATGATGTATGTCATCACTGCAAGAAGCCTGGACATTGGAGGCGTAATTGCAAAGAATATCTTGCCCAGAAATGTTCTGGAAACGGTATGTTCTAAATTTAAGTAAACATTTTAATTAACTCTACTTCTTGGGTATTAGATACCGGTTGTGACTCACATCTCTGTAATGGGTTACAGGTGATGGGAAGAAGTAGGAAGCTTAAGGAAGGTGTGACCTTCTTGAGGATGGGCAATGGAGCAAGAGTTGCTGCCAAGACCTTAAGAGATGTTTACTTATTGTTGAACAATAGTTTTAAGTTAATTAAGAGATGTTTTGTTTGTACCTGTTTGATGTAAAACATTGTTTCCATTTCTATTGTGATAAAAATGGATATTCTTGTTTATTTAGCAAAGGTGTTTGCAACATTTACAAGAATGAATGTTTAATTGGTACTTGAGAACTTGAAAACGATCTCTATAACTTAAAAGTAAAAGATATTCTACTAAATGTCCATTCAAAGGCAGATACCATATGAGATATGGATGGGTAAGCCTCCCAAATATTCTTATCTTAGAATATGGGGAGCCCTGCTTATGTGAAGGAGGTAGTGGGAGATAAATTGGATTGTTGATCCATTTTATGTTACTTTGTGGGATATCCAAGGAATTAAGTTGGAGATCATTTCTATCATCCCCAAGAAACAAAAGTGTTTGTTTCTAGGAATGCAACCTTTTTGGGAAAAGGATTTTCTATTGGATAGAAAAAAAGGCAGATGATAGAACTCGAAGGAGTTCGAGAGAAACCCACAATTATAGAACCCACACCCGATGAGCCAAGAGAGGAGATACAAGCTCCTAGCAGATAAGAGAAAGTCTCGAGACCACCTATGAGGTATGGTCAGCTTCTTGAAGAAGGCCATGATGAGCCTAACCATGGATGTGATCCATGGACCTTCAAGGAAGCGTTATCTGATGCCAATTCATCCAAGTGACTTGAAGAAATGGAATCTGAGATGAATTCCATGCATTCGAACCAAGTGTAGGATCTTGTGGATCCACCTGTGGGAACTGTTCCCATAGGGACTTGGGGCGGATGGGAAGGTATTGACTTTCAAGGCGCGATTGGTGGCAAAAGGATGTACTCAAAGACAAGGAGTTGACTTTGAGGAAACCTTTTCCCAGTCGTAATGTTCAAGTCCATAAGGATTTTGCTAGCCATAGCTGCATGGTATGACTATGAGATATGGCAGATGGATGTTAAGACAGTCTTTCTTAATGGGGATTTTAAGAAAGTGATTTACATGTCTAAACCTGAAGGGTTTACATCTATCGGAAGTGAGCATATGGTATGTAAACTTCAGAGATCTATTTATGATCTAAAGCAGGCATCAAGGAGTTGGAACCTCAGATTCGACAGTACAATCAAATAGTTTGATTTACTAAGAATCCTGAGGAACCCTATGTGTATAAGAAGGTCAGTGGGAGTGTTGTGACATTCCTGGTGCTTTATGTTGATGACATTCTACTCATTGGGAATGATGTAGGAATGTTGCAATCAACTAAGATAAGGTTAGCGAGTAAGTTCTCGATGCAGGACTTGGGTGAAGCATCTTTTGTATTGGGATACAGATCTATTGAGATAGATCGAAAAGATGGCTTGGTCTCACCCAGTCCACATACATTGATACCATCGTGAAGCAGTTCTCGATGGATGAGTCCATGAGAGGACATCTACCAGTGTGTCATGGCGTGTCCCTATCCAAGTCTGTCTCCCAAGACAGATGCAGAGATAATGGCGATGACACGCATTCCGTATGCTTCGGAAATTGGTAATATCATGTATGGGATGATATCTACACGTCCTGACGTGGCGTTTGCACTATATGTAGTGAAATGATATCATTCGAACCCTGGTCTTCCACACCTGAAAGCTGTGAAAGACATCCTCAAGTAGTTGAGAAGGACCAATAAAGTGTTCTTGGTCTATGGGGTGGAGAACTAAAATTGGAAGGCTATACCGACTCTAGCTTCCAAAGCGATATCGATGACTCGAAGTCAACCTCTAGTTTCGTATTCATGCTCAACGGTGCTGCTGTCTCTTGGAAGAGTTCCAAGCAAGACAATATTACGGATTCCAGCACAGAGGCCGAATACATTGCTGCATCAGATGCAGCAAGAGAGGCTGTTTGGATAAGGAATTTCGTCCAAGAGTTGGACGTCATTCCTAATGGAATTGCTCCTATCCCGGTGTTGTGTGACAACACGGGAGCTATAGCTCAAGCAAAGGAGCCAAGGTCTCATCAGAAATCCAAACTAGTATTGAGAAAGTACCACATCCTCGGAGAGATTGTGGAAAGAAGAGTAGTGTCTATTGACAAAGTCGGCTCCACAGATTATGTTGTTGATCCACTAGCTAAGCCTTTACCTGGACCATTGTTCGACAAGCATCGCGAATCAATGGGTTTTAAGCATAAGGGTAGTTGGCTCTAGTGCAAGTGGGAGATTGTTAGAGTAGGTGCCCGTCGAGCCAAGTGTTGGCCGAGTGTTCACAATGAAACTCTATGAATAAGCAGTCTTTATTTTAATAATATTTGAAATTATTACTTTGGCAAATCTTTATCTGTATACCCATGCTAGCTGCATAGATAAAGCCCTTGAATATACAAATAGTAGAAAGAATATGAGATGCTCATATGATGAGTATCATGAAACTCATATTTGTAATACTGTATATTCTAAACGGTTCCTAGTCGATTCAGCCGCCACTAAGAAGGATATAGGCCGCTCGAGTTAGAGACTAGTATCTGCGATGTGAGTACCATGTTTCATTGGTAGGGGACATTGTGATGTCCGAACATGCAGATAGGTGCTCCTTGTAGAGTGCACTGAACAACCCTCCATAAAAGGACTTTCCAAGTGGTTCTCACTTATCGAGTGGAAAAGTCCTGGTTTATGGTTGTACAGAATTAGTCCTTATGACCCGGGACAACATTGAGACTCTATGTGCTAGAATTACACTTTGACTTGTTTACCGACTCTCATGGGGTCATCAGGTGGCAAGGTTGGGTGTTCTGTCGAAACACATAGGAGTCGATGCATTGTAGTCGGGGATTCACCGCTTACCTTCGGGTATGGATATCCTATGTGTTATCATGTGTATGTAGATCGAAATCTCTGGCCAGAGTATGGTTGTAATTATGAAAGGTGTTTCATAGATTACACCATCGATGCAACTACGACATGACACATAGTATCGATTCATTGACAACTCTCGATAAACCAATGGTTGTCGAATCGATCGGGATATATGAGTTGAAGGGACCGTACTGTACGCTAACCATAATTGAATGGTTCTTGCAGGCACTATCATGTGATACCTAGGGAATCACGTAAGCGATGCTGCTAGGCGTTTAACGTGATTGGTTGGGTACTATCAGACTTGAGTTCTGACGTTCTTACTATCAAGGAGTTGATAAGTAAGAATGGAGCAATTGGGGTATGCTCGAATAAGGACATGTTTAGTCCGAATCACATGGAGATGTGAACCCACGGCTAGTTGTATCAATGAACCATTGAGGGCCACACAAGTACTAGCTTTGTAAATCCCGATGAGAAGTAAAAATAGTTCAATGTGTTGAACGGCTTATAAATGTGTTTATAAGTGTAAAGAAAAATAGAAGTATGACTTCTATGAGAGAAATGTAAATTTTGATTTATGGAAGTGTTCCTAAATTAAAATTTGGCCAAGTGAATAATGTATTTGAAAATTGTGATTTTCATAAACATTATTATGGACTAAATTAAATTAATTCAAGTGTTGAATTAATTAAACACTAGTGGGCCTAGTAGAGTCCAAATAATTAAATTAATTCAAGTTTTGGATTAATTAAATAATATTGAGTCTAGTAGAGCTCAATTAAAATAATTATTTAACTAGTGGGACTTGGGTAAATTCAAGTAATGTTTAATTAGTCTCAAATATGTTTGAGATAATTAAATTTAGTCCAAAGTTTTTAATTTGATTAAAAACTATATTGTATGCATGCATGGGAGGTGAAGAGTTGGGGAATACTTTTTGAATAAAATAATGGCATGGCATGCTACTTTTTCACTTTTGCTTTTCTCACAACCAAGGCATGCAATTAAACTCATTCTCCTTCCCTCCCACTATGCAATGGCCGAAACTAACACTATATTCTCTCCCAAAAATTTTCTCCCTTTTGTTCTTCAAATTGTTGAAGAATAAAATACTTCTCTTTGAAAAATCTTCTTGTTTTTCTAGTGCAAAACAAGAAGGGATTTACCTAGTTGGTGGTGGGCTTAATTTTGGAGTAAGGAGGAGGCTTGAAGATCTTCATCCATTCAAGAGCTTTGTTGTTTAACAACAAAGTTGGAGCCACAATCAACTTTTAAAGTTGATATGTATACTTTCTTACACCCTATGAATGTCATTTTGTGTGTTATTGTATTTGTTGCACAAGGAAATGGGGTGGCCGAAATTTTAAGCAAAAATTTTAGATTTCAAACTTCCGTTGCGCTTCCGGCCACCGTAACCGGTCCGCTTTCATATATACTGGGAACAACATAAACATAAACCTCAGCCCAAACTGTGGCTCCCTCCAGAAGTACCATCTCTGGTCTCCTGATATCCTGGAGTACCTGCCATTGTCCACACACAAAGACAACAACAGCCCCCCTTGGGGGTGAGCAAAGCTCCGTATGGAACAACCAATCATATATACCACAGATATCTAAACAATGATATATGGTATGCAATGCATGTATGTCGTGGAGGTATCGGGTCAAATGCCCATCCACTGAGCACATGTCAGAATCAATCGAATCGCTATCAAATCAAATCAATGCTCGAGCTGGCACACCGGCCGATATGGGAATACACGTATGATAGCGTCGACGAAGCGCCATCAATCCCACATCTCATATCCAATCATATGGGGCCACAATTGTCTATGATTTACGGGTCATATAATACCGGCATAGCGATTGTGTTCACAAACCCCGGAATCCAATCAAATCATATCAGGGTATCCAAGGATCATAGCTCAACGTGCATGTCATGTATCGATGTATGCATAAAATGATGTGTGTTAACAAAACATTTATTTTGTACATCGATACTCAAATCTCAATGTCATGTATGCCACATCAAATCATCAAATAGGCACATAGACACGTATTCCAATCCAATCCAATCAAATCAATCCAATCATATATCATATAATACAGATACCTGTCGTATGTTACCCGGTCGCAACATACCTCAATTCTTCGTTCCAGTTGATGTAGCTTTAGATTGCAGTATAATAATCTATCTACATCCATAACATATTCATTTCAATCAATAACATACTCCAAAATCATTAATATGAGTTTCAAATATCATTTGAAACTTCAATAATTCATATCAAATCAAAATCATATCATAATTCAATTCCGACTTCGGATATAAGTTTATTGTCGGTTATTCTACTACATATCAGAAATTCAACTTCAAATACATAATATTCCAGCACCTTGATATTTAAAGCTGTTGGAACTGGAAGAAAATTACCTCAGTCGAAAGCCCTCGACGCGACGATTAGAAATATATAATTTGTTTCGCGTTTAGACAACGTTTCAAAGTCGAATCGGAAGAAAGAAATCAAATTTCCCTCGTATATCTCAAATTCTCTGAAGATAAGTGACGGAGGAAAGAAGAAAAAGAATTTATTCTCGCCCCACCGCCTCTCGCGCTCGGGCGGTAGAATTCTCGCGCCCGAGCGCGAGACATTCTGTCCCCGAGTTTCATTTGTGCCGCGCTCGAGCGGTCGAAAGTTACCGCTCGGGCGCCTCATGTTCTGCCCGAACATCATCTTTCAGATACCCTGGCGCTCGGGCGGTAATTTTCTACCGCTCGGGCGCCACACGTTCTGTACAAAAGATTGGTTTTGTATTAAATTGGCGTCCGGCCTTTCCAATCGAGCTCTTACAACGTCAATTCATATACAATATTCATTTCTCAATTCCATTGTCATAATATACATCAAATACATAATCATATGACAATTTCATAAATTATCGATAATCACGTAGGATTTACGATAATACGATACACGGTCCTTACAGAGATACACTCGGTCTGATATACCCCTTAGCCAGTAAATCATCCAACTATTTTTTCAACTCTTTCAAATCGATCGGTGCCATTCGGTGTGGAGCTCTCGAAATCGAAACTGTTCCTGGCATCAATTCAATACTGAAATCGATCTCTCGTATCGGAGGTAATCCAGGAATCTCATCTGGAAAGACATCAGCAAATTCACGCACCACTGGCAAGTCTGCCAATGATGGGCTCGAATTCAGTAAATCAAATGAATAAACCAGAAATCCATCCGCTCCTTTCTGCAACAATCGAGTCATATTCATAGCAGATATCAAAGGAATTCTGGCACGAGAACCCTTACCATAAAATTTTCACTCCTCAGCCATCTCTGGTCTGAATCTAACAATCTTGTGGAAACAATCGACTGTAGCCCTGTACTTGGTCAACGTATCGATACCGATAATACAATCGAAATCAGATATCCCAAGCACAATACAGTCCAACTCAATCTCTTGCCCATCATACTGCAGTATACTAGATTTAACAGATTTCACTGACTTCAAACCTGTCCCTAACGGAGTAGAAACAGATACTACTGCAGACAATGACTCAACAGGCAAAGAATGCATCAAGGCAAATCGCTCAGATATAAATGTATGGGATGCACCAGTATCAATCAATACATATGCAGGATAACCAGAAATAAAAAAGTTACCTGCCACGACATCATCAGGTGCATCCTGTGCCTGCTCCTCGATCAAAGCAAAAACTCGGGCCTGCTGTCTAGGAGGCTGGCTCACGGTCTGGCTTCCTCCCGGCCTCTGCTGTGACTGGGTAGCCGGTTCTGACTGAAAAGAATGAACGACAGATGGTCGTCTACCTGTCTGAGCCGCTGATCCAGATGACACAGCTGCCTAGGATCCCTGAGCACCTCTCTGGGGACACACTCGAGCAAAGTGTCCCTGTTGTCTGCAAATGCGGCAGTTGCCGAACACTCCTCGGCACTGCTCGGTGGAATGCTTCCCTCCACAAGTGCTACAGTAGGGTCCTGTATAACTCTGGCCCTGACCAGTCTGTCTAGAGCCACTCGAACTGGATGAGCTACTTCCAGCTTTCTTGAATTTCTTCCCCTTAGCTTTCAGGAAGTCTTTCTTCCCACTACCACTGCCGCTCTCAAATCGAGGAGCTGGTGAAGGCATCTGTGATCTCGGTGCTGAAGGCACAAACGAAGCCCCTTTCTGTCTCATCAGACCGGCTTCAGCTCCCTTAGCTCTGTTCAAGGCATCGGTGAAATTGTTTGGCCTCCTGGTATTCACCAAGGTAAAGATTTTAGGATTTAGGCCATTTATGAACTGATCTTCAACGGCCTCATCATGTTCAGCCACATGAGGAGCAAATCGGAGAATAGTAGAGAACTTGGCCACGTATTCCTCGATATTTAATTGGCCCTGTCTCAAGTTGGCGAACTCGGCTCCCTTGTCCTTCCTATATGAACTGGGAAGAACCGTTGATAAAATTCAGTTCTAAATACATTCCAGGTAATAGTCGTACCTCGTTGTTCCAATGCTCGTTTCGTTGTGATCCACCAGTTCTTGGCAACGTCATGCAACTGGTGTCCGATCAGTTTCATCCTCTTCTCATCAGTATACTCCAAAGATTCGAGCATCATTTCAATATCGTCCAACCAACTCTCACATTCCATGGAATTCTCCGTACCTTTCAAAGTCGGTGGATGGAATGACTGAAACCTTTTCAACAATTTCTCCATGGGAGTAGCTGTCACATCCATGGGAGGATTTGAAGTACTACCCTGTTCAGGTACTCTTCTCGGAGGCATATCTGATAATCGAAGAGGTTAGTAATTCTAACTACCACCTATCAGTTTCAATCTTCTTCAACTTACAGCTGATCCATTCGAAATAATACACAATACCATATCAAATCAGATATTCAGGCAAACATGTATTAAAACAGGAATTCATGCTAGCAATCAAAAGCAGGAAAGAAAACCTCAATCTACCTCGCTCACTAGCTCCTATCTCAGTCTCAAGGATCTATCGCTCTGAAACCACCTGTTGTGGGGACCCAGACGCTAATCATGTTCTTAATCATCATTGGGACTAATTAATCAATTATAATAACCAGGGTCTAAATTTTTTTTTAAAATAATGCGGATCGTAGTGACATAAAAACATATATACATCTCAGTATATAAAAGTTCAAGTCTTGTATCACATACATTCATTATACTAAGGTTTAACAGCTAATGTCAAGTGTCCAACCCTATCTCTAATCCAAGTCTGGAGCCTCCAATCTAGTCACGATCTTTCTTTATCTCCGTGACCCTGAACCTGTCCCACCTGTTGTCATGTACACATACAGACAAGACAACAGCCGCATAACTCCGGTGAGAACAAATCCCAGTATACATCAACGAAACATGCAATCATATAAACAAATATAAAGCATGTAACAGGTAACAGCAATATGTATCAAAATCTGAAACATAATTAATATCAAACTGTCGACAATACTTGTAGCTACACAATTTAGACTAGACTCAATCCTAGTCTAGGGATCCTGGTTTCCAGAAGTTGGCATTCCATATCGATCAACAGTAATAGAAGAAATACAGATTCTATCCACATCGATATGGTATCGATCACTAGAAATAGAAAAAGGTCTGATTCTATCCACATCGATATGGTATCGATCACCAGTAATAGAAGGAACTCTAATTCAATCCACACCGATATAATATCGATCACCAGTCATAGAAGAAGCTCCAATTCTATCCACACCGATCCGATATCGATCAACAGCAATAAAGAAACCCAAATTCTATCCACATCGATAGCCAATCCTCCGGTGACAGGCTTTGGCTCTATCGCCAATACACTATCCTGTAACATCGTGAAATGTGCCCGTGGCGATCCCGCCACTATCAGGCACTTCTGTTACAAGATTACTCGACTCATACCTGCTGTCTATATATCAAGAACAAGTAATCTAATAATTGCTATCTATATATCAAGAGAACAAGTATATCAATCAAATACATGCAAATATCAATGCAATAAACTAAAGTATGTGATTTAGGGAAACTCAAGTCCAAATTGACTTAAGTCGATCTCCCAACCACATTGACTTATATCTTTCTTTTGTAATGTCGATATGGAATTCAAACTCTGTCAATCCCTCAATCTGGCAATGGCAATGTCAATGATAACATATTAATATACCATTCAAATCGATACCAATCTGATCAATAATTCAAAATCAACGGTATAACTGCACGATTCCGATATCCCGGTCAATATAACATCACCAGATAATAATTCCCTCAACTAATAATCAATACCAATATACTCTGATATCATATCTCAGTCAATTAGCTTCAGAAAAATCATAACAATTCTTTAATCAGTCTGTTTCTTAATCTGACTTCGATTCTATGATGTCTAACATGTCAAGAACATCATATATGAATTCCATTAAATTCTAACAACATCATAATTTCAAATTATGTCAACAAATATTAGAACTTATGTCCAGTTGTAGCCTGCATTGGTATGAACACAGTACTTCAATCAGATTCATAATCGGACGGACGGATTTTGCACAATCGCGATTCTAAGCTTCAAGTATAATTTTCCCCAAAGTTTCCCTTCGATTTCGTTTTTCTGAAGCTTTAAATGTATGTACATATATATACATACACGTACATGGAGCAAGGCAAATGGCGCATCCTTCACGCAACACGTCTCGCGCATATGCGCGACATCTACCGGCGCATATGCGCGAGACCATATGTCTCGGCGCGTGATGTGCACAGTGCCTCGCGCATATGCGCGCCCTCATTTGGCGCATATGCGCGAGGTGCTCAAATTTCTGCCCAACTCTCTGCCACCCTCGCGCACATGCGCGAGTTCAGGTCGTGCATATGCGCGAGGTTCTCTGTACATCTCGCGCATATGCGCCCTGCCAGGCCGCGCATATGCGCGAGAGCTTCGTCCTCGCACATACATATTTTTATATCGAATTCAAAACGTGTCCCGATTAATCCTCTTATAATCATGTCAAATTATAATTCAATAATTACAGATTATTAGGATCAAATTCTCGGGCATTACAATAGTCTTCGTTCTGAGTTGTTTTTTTTCCATCAAGAATCTGTAATGGTTGCTCAAAATAACTCAGTGTATCGTCGAGCTCGGCCACATCAACCTGAATGACATGAGAAGCATCTGGCATATATCTACGCATCATTGATACATGAAAAACGTCATGTATTCCAGATAGAGAAGGAGGAAGAGCAAGTTGATATGCTCGATCGCCAATCTTCTTCAAAATCTCGTAAGGACCAATGTATCTCGGAGACAACTTCCCACGCTTGCCAAATCTGACAACGCCTCTGAAAGGAGAAATTTGGGGACCCGGGCTCTAACTTAGTTCTTTTCGGGAGTAATCGGATCTTTATTTAAAAATGTGGGTCAAAATTTTGCTTTTTAACTTTTATTTAAATGTGTATAACTCAAACACAAGATGGTTCTGTATTTATTTCATCACAACAAACATAATATACATGTCTTGTTTCATCCATATTCTACAAACCAGTAACTAAATACATTACATCTCAAATGTACAACTACTAGTGATCTTCTGCGCCCGTAGTCACCACGCTATCTCAATCTCATCTCTGTCGTGACCCAGATCCTGCCCCACCTGTTGTTATGCACACATACAGACATAACAACAGCCGGAAACTCCGGTGAGAACAAATCCCAGTATAAACATGCATGCATGCTAATACATAATCATAAATCATGCATAAAAGCAATAACAATGGGCTCCATAGTCTATGAAACCAATCTATATAAGCATGCAATTCAAATCAAATCATGTTTTGACTCGACTCAACTCTAATTCTAGGGATCCCGATGTGAATAAGTGTAATAGCCATGCCTGGTGTATGGTACAATCTAAGATTCCGTATGATTATTGATTATTTAGTTGAGTTTATTATAGTGTGATGTTAAGAATTGTGTTCATGGGTTATAGTATAGTTGGTTATTATTGTTTTGTGGTATTGTTGATATTAGTTTATGTGTAGTTGTATTGATTCAGCGTTGCGATTCGATCTTTGTTGCGTAGAGTTGGTTTTTGACTTCAGGGGTGACAGCACCCGCGGTCAAGAAGGCACCGCACCCGCGTTCCCATGCTTCAGAATTTTGGTTGTTTTCCCGTAGCCTCAGCGCACCCGCGGTTCAAGGTGTAGCGCACCTGCGGTGTTAGGGCCGAGACCAGAGCGCACACGCGGTCCTTTATAAAGCGCACCCGCGCTCGTCAATTGTGGATTTTTGGTTGGAATGCCGAAGGCATAGCGCACCCGCGGTGCAAGGGCTAGCGCACCCGCTGTCAGTGAACAGTAGAAACGTGTTTTTGGATTTTAAGTGTTTAAATGCGAGTGTAGAGTTTTATTTCCTCCTTTCTGCTCCTCATTCTTGATTTCTTCTCTCAAGGGGTGAGCTAGGGTTCTATTTTATTTCTTTTGTTCTCTTGATTCAAGCCTCTTGTTGGAGTATTGAAGTGAGAAGAAGGTTATTTTGGGATAAAGGAAGCTAAGGTAAGCTTGTGGTGTATTTTATTCTTGGTTTAGTGTTGAGAGATGATATGAGTTTGTTGATGGTGTTGGTTTTATGGATTAATTGATATGGGTTTATGATTATTGAGATGTTGATGGTACAATATTTAGTTTATTGTTGTAGGAATTCAACCAAAGGTTTATAACCAAGTGTTCCAAGTGTTGTAAGTGGAATTTCATTCCTTGTGCTCACATGATATTATATGTATTGTGTTTCAAAGGTTTTAACGTGCTATTCCCTTCATTTGATTCATAATTATGTATTGACACACTTGTTATATATATGGGAGGCAATTGAATGTCTCAATTTTGTTAAAAGAGAACATAAAAGATAGAGTATGCAAAGTGTTTGTTGAAATGCCAAAGAGAGAGTTCAAAATGATTTTTGGATTGATAGATACATAGTCAGATATTGCATTCAATTAGTTGATCAACGACCATAGGCTTATATCCCTCAGATTTATCGATTTATATCGATGGGATATAGGTACAGAGACAGAGATACTATATAGATATCAATCCTACAAAGAAAAGAGAAATACCATCTTATTGTTATATTGCTATGCTATTCATGTTCCAAGAGTTGATGGTATTTATTGATTTCAAAGCTATGTTTCCAGAGTATGATATGTACATTGTTATGTAAGAGTTTCACTTGCTGAGTTTTATACTCATTTAAGTTATTTCATGTGATGCAAATAAGAGCGATGGGCCGGGACGTTGATTGTGGGCCGGAGTCATATGCATACCAAGATGGAAGGAAGAAGATTATTTTTGCAAGCATTTTGGACATGATCATACAAATGATATTTTGTATTTTTGTTGTATCATTTCATTGATCATGTGTATATTTTTGATTATATATGAAATTTATTTTGAATCCTTTTTCCATTTTAAAGAAAATTTTAATTTCTGCTGCTATTTTATTAAAACGGGTCAGAGGTGTCACATTTAGTGGTATCAGAGCACCGTTCTTCGGACCAATGCATATGACTTCGTCTACTTTCAACAGTCCGGGTATGTCTTCTACTACATCTATTCATTGTTATCTATTGATTTGTATTTGGTGAGCACATCGTAGGAGATGCCTCCTAAGAGAAAGGCTGCAGAGGGTGATTATAGTTCTTCCTCTAGAGTTGTCGATGAGTTCGGCAAGCTACTGAAAGAACAAACTAAGGTCCATAGTGAGCATATCCAACAGTTGCTCCGTATGCAATGTACAGGCCAAGGTAGAGGTCAAGGGAGAGGTCAAGTGGCTCAAGCAGTTGGAACCGATGGGATCTTTACTGCTTTCAAGAGGATGGATCCGCCTGAATTTGCAGGAAGCACCGATCCGTTGGTGGCCGTAGAATGTATCAAAGCACTTGAGGCTATTTTCGATCATCTCAACTACGAAGACAAGGGCAGAATCAGTTGTGCAGTGTTCATGCTAGTCAAAGCTGCACGCATTTGGTGGAATGCTACCAAGGTTGGTATTGATGTTCCGGCATTGAAGTGGAAAGAGTTCACTATTCTTTTCTATGACAAGTACTTCCCAGACGCACTTCGAGCTAGGAAGGTGACTGAGTTCTTGGAGCTTTGACAGGGAGGTATGAATGTTGATGAGTACATTTTGAAGTTTGAGGAGGGCTGTCTGTTAGCCCCGTATATTGCTTCCAATGACAAGGATAAGGGTGCCCATTTCATTCGAGGCCTTCGAGCAGAAATCAGGAGGGACATCAATATGTCAAAGGCTGTGACATTTAAAGAAATTGTGTCTAAGGCTCTATTAGCCGAGCAAGATGAGAAAGACATTGCCAGGAAAAGACAAGCGAGACAGCAGGCCATTGCTCAGAGAGGCCAGGGTTCAAGTCAAAGAGGAAAGGATCGTTTCAAGTGGAAAGGCAAGATAGAGCCGAGTCCTAAACCACCGGCAGTTCCATTTGATCCCGAGAAGCCTTTGTGTCCCAAGTGCAGTAGGCATCATCGGGAAGAGTGCAGATTTGGTACTCATACTTGCTATCGATGTGGCACTGCAGGCCATATTGCCAAAGAATGTCCAAGAGGAGCGAGTAAAGAGAAGGTTCAGGGTCGCATATTTACCATGACGAAGAAAGGTATAAACCATGATTCTTCTGTGATCTCTAGCACTATTTTAATTTCAGGCAGGGTAGCTACGACATTGATTGATACAGGTTGTAAGGCTCGAGAATTATCGGTTGCCATTGATGTTGACTTGAAGCTATGGTAATGCATGACATTTAGAGTGGAATTTTTTGAAGCATGGCCGAAGCCACACCGCCCCCGCGGTGCTAAGACTACCGCACCCGCGGTGTAGGTGACAGAAATTGGTGAATTTGTGCGAACAGACACCGCACCCGCGGTGTTAGCAAGACCGCACCCGCGGTGTGAGACCGCACCCGCGGTCATGTAAGGAACGCACCCGCGGTCTAGGTGCAGCAATGTTAGATTAATTCGCCGTGAGCATAGCGCACCCGCGCTCTTAAGACACCGCACCCGCGGTGCTGCATGCGAAGTGCCACCTTTGTTCCTCAACTTGACACATGGCATGATATATATATAAGTTGCGTTGACACTTCATTCTTCATGTCTTCAGAGAGGGAAAACCGAGAGCATGCAAGAAGAACTTCCATTTCCTTCAACCTAGAACTTGTGGTTTTTGAATGATTTAGTGTTCCGATTTTAATTTTGAGGCCGGATTCATGATCCTTGTAACGAGGGCTATCAAAGGATGTAAGTATTGTTCAATTCCAGCCTATTTCGAAATTCATATGTTGGGGAAATTATGTTTTGAGTTGAGAAATGTGTTCTTGGTATATCGAGCATAGTAGATTCGTTATCAGATTGATTTTTGGATATCGTATGCTATGGGTTCGATTTTCCAGCATGTGTGAATCAAGTAGATACAGATTTCAGCATGTATATTGATGTGTTAATGAGATTAGGAATAAATTATGATAGATTATCATTGTTTGAGTTGATCGGTATCGCGAATCTACGCCGTTACGCCATTGAATTGCATTGGAATCATTTACAGATTTGTACATTGAGTTGATTGAGATATATATGACTGAAGTGCACATTGTTATTGCCATTTCAGATTTGAAGTGACAGGTTTGACATTTGATTCGAGATTTCGACAGATTGTTCGACAAGAAAGGTATAATTCATGTGGTCTTGGGATTGCACAACTCGATTCAGATTTGATACGAGTTTCCCTAAATCACATACTAGATTGTTATTACATTGATTATGTAATATTTTGTTTATTGATTTATATTCGAGTCTTGAGATAGGAGATATTGGCAGATTTGCCAAAACTAGACGTTTCGGTGTATCGTCGCATAGTAGTAGATTTGCTCTATGTGTAGACCCTCGATACAGAGTTGACCGAAGTCTAGGAATAAGACGTACCGTTGCCCCGAGTGGTTGGGTAGGTGACAGACCGTCTTATTCACACCGGGATCCCTAGATTAGAAAAGAGTCGAGTCAAGATTTAAATGTTGAATACAGATTTGTATTCTTCTACATGTTTGGATTTACATTCATGTTACTTGTTATATGCTGTGCATTTGTATATGATTATTACATTGCATGCATCCATGTTTTATACTGGGATATGTTCTCACCGGAGTTATCCGGCTGTTGTCGTGTCTGTATGTGTGCATGGCAACAGGTGGGGCAGGATCAGGGTCACGACGAGGAAGAGAGAGTTGATAGCGTGGAGATCTCGGGCGTGGAAGATTCCTAGTGTTTCCTACAAGACTTGTAGTACTTATGTTTGTAGTTGTCATTGAACACTAGTGTATGTTTGTACGCACAGACTTGTATGTACATTACGTTGTTTAAATTCTATCGAGATATGTTATGCTTTAGTTATTGCATTTGAATTAATGTTTAAAGCAAAAATTTTGACCCACATTTTCTAACAAAGATCCAATTAAATCCCAAAAGAATTGAGTTAGAGCCCGGGTCCCCACAACAGGTGTTATCAGAGCTGTAGGTTCTGTAGATTGAGATAGAATAGAATGAGCGGGGTAGATCGAGTCATCTTCCTTTCTTTTGATGTGCTAGCATGATTTACTGCTTTCCCTATTATATGTTGTATTGTATCTGAATTGATTTACAGCATTTCAAGCCTGAATCAGAACCGATTCTCGATCAGAGGTATATGATCAGAGGAGGGCTGAGACAGATGATATTGATTGTGTACTAATTAGTTTTATGATCAGATTTATGCCGCCTAGACGTATACCACAGCCAGAGCAGGGTAGCACATCCGGTGCACAGATGGATGTTACCGCGACGCCGATGGAGACCTTATTGAAGAGATTTCAGTCTTTTCATCCGCCTACCCTGAAGGGTACAGAGAGTGCAGTGGAGTGCGAGAGCTGGCTTGATGATATCGAGATGTTATTTGAGTCTTTGGCCTATACTGATGAGCGACGTGTGAAACTGATAGGGCATCAGATGCAAGAGGTTGCCAAGAGCTGGTGGTTGACGACGAAGAGAGCCTTGGAGCACCGAGGCATTGATATCACGTGGAAAGTTTTCAAAGATGAGTTCTATCAGCGCTTCTTCCCCGTCTCTTACCGGAAAGATAAGGGAGCTGAATTTGCGAATCTGAGACAGGGACAGTGGAACATCGAGGAGTATGTCGCTAAATTTTCTGCATTGCTACGATTTGCACCTCATGTGGCCGGGAACGACGAGGCAGTGGCCGATCAGTTCATCAACGGATTGAATCCGGATGTTTTTACTTTGGTGAACACGGGACGGTCTAATACTTTTTCAGAGGCACTGAACCGAGCAAAGGGAGCAGAGGCTGGCTTGATCAGGCAGCGAGGAGCTTCCTATAGTGTTCAGGGGCAGAGACCGCCACAGCCTACCACCGTTCAGTTTCCACCACCTCCTCCTCGTTTTGATAGTGGAGATAGTGGTAGTGGCAAGAAGGAATTTCTGAAGGCTAAGGGTAAACAGTTTAAGAAATCTGGGAGCAGCTCATCGAGTTCGAGTGGATCTCGACAGAGAGGTCATGGTTCAGATTATAGTGGCGCATACTGTGGTTCGTGCGGAGGGCGACATACCACGGAGCAGTGTCAAGGAGTTTTGGGACGCTGCAACATCTGCAGACAGCAGGGGCATTTCGCCAGAGTGTGCCCACAGAGGAGTTCTCAGCGATTCCAGAGTGCAGGATCGTCTGCTGCAGTGCCTCAGATGGAGAGACAGGCATCTTCTGTACACTCCTTTCAGCCACCCTCTACACAGACCCAGCAGAGACCTGGAGGTAGTCAGACAGTGAGTCAGCCTCCCAGACAGGAGGCACGTGTTTTTGCCCTGACAGAGGAGCAGGCGCAGGAGGCGCCAGATGACGTCATTGCAGGTAATTGTTTCCTCTGTGGTTATCCTGCATATGTGTTGATTGACACAGGTGCATCTCATACATTCATCTCTGAACATTTTGCATTGAGACATGCATTACCTGTTGAGTCGATGTCTACAGTAGTGTCTATAGCTTCTCCGTTGGGAAGTGGTTTGATATCTGTGACTACTGTTAGACACTGTATGCTTCAGTTTGAGGGGCATGAGATTGATCTTGATTGTGTAGTACTTGGTTTAGCTGATTTTGATTGTATAGTTGGTATAGACATGTTGACCAAGTACAGAGCCACTGTAGATTGTTTCCACAAGATTGTCAGATTCAGACCCGACATGACAGATGAGTGGAAATTCTACGGAAAGGGTTCCAGATCTCGGATTCCCTTAGTATCTGCTCTGACTATGAGTAGATTGCTTCAGAGAGGAGCAGAGGGCTTTCTTATATATTCAGTAGATCTACTGAAGCCGAGTCCAGCATTGGCAGATCTGCCAGTGGTTTGCGAGTTTGCAGATGTTTTTCCTGATGAGATTCCAGGGTTGCCTCCGGTTCGAGAGGTTGATTTCAGCATTGATCTTGTGCCAGGCAGTGTTCCTATCTCGAGAGCTCCATATAGGATGGCACCGATAGAGCTGAAAGAGTTGAAAGCACAGTTGGAGGATCTTCTGTCCAAGGGATATATCAGACCCAATGTATCTCCTTGGGGTGCTCCGGTGCTTTTTGTCAGAAAGAAAGATGGCTCGATGCGTTTGTGTATTGATTACAGACAGCTGAACAAGGCAACAGTAAAGAATAAGTATCATTTGCCTCGCATCGACGATCTATTTGATGAGTTACAGGGATCTTCGGTGTACTCGAAGATTGATTTGAGATCAGGGTATCATCAGCTCAGAGTTCGAGACGTTGATATTCCGAAGACTGCATTCCGAACCAGGTATGGACACTACGAATTTGTTGTTATGCCTTTTGGTTTGACGAATGCACCTGCGGTGTTTATGAGTTTGATGAACCGCATTTTTCAGAGATATTTAGATGATTTTGTGATTGTGTTTATTGACGACATTTTGGTGTATTCGAAGAGTTTGACTGAGCATGCAGATCATCTGAGAATCGTGCTGAAGACTTTGCGACAGGAGCAGTTGTATGCCAAACTGTCCAAGTGTGAATTCTGGCTGCGACAGGTTGTCTTCTTGGGTCACATTATATCTGGAGATGGTATTGCAGTAGATCCGAGTAAAGTTGAGGCTGTGATCAGTTGGCAGAGACCGACTTCTGTGCCTGAGATACGCAGTTTCATGGGTCTGGCTGGGTATTATCGTCGTTTTATCCGAGATTTCTCCAGTATAGCGAAGCCGATTACCTAGTTGACACAGAAGAACAGGCCATTTGTGTGGTCAGAAGAGTGTGAGAGCAGTTTTGTTGAGCTGAAGAAGAGGCTGACTAGTGCGCCTGTCTTGACGATTCCTTCAGGTACAGGTGAGTTCGTTGTATACTGCGATGCATCCCACAGAGGGTTAGGATGTGTGCTTATGCAGCGAGGACATGTGATAGCGTACGCCTCTAGACAGCTGAAGCCGCACGAGACTCGCTATCCGATTCATGACCTTGAATTGGCGGCGATTGTCTTTGCCTTGAAGATCTGGCGTCATTATCTGTATGGCGAGAAATTCGAGATCTATTCCGATCATAAGAGCCTGAAGTATCTCTTTTCTCAGTCAGAGTTGAATATGAGGCAGCGACGATGGCTTGATCTGTTGAAAGATTTTGATTGCGAGATCAAGTACCATCCAGGGAAGTCGAATGCAGCGGCAGACGCCTTGAGTCGAAAGGTATGTGCTCTTTCCTTGTCGACGGTAGGTGTATCGAATTTAGTAGAAAATTGTTGCTTGTACGGATTGACATTTGATACAGAGAGTAGACCGTTGCGACTTGCTGCGATTCAGATTGAGCCAGATCTGATTTTGAGGATCAAAGAAGCACAGAGAACTGATCCGAGCATTCAGAGATCGATTGATATGATCAGAGCTGGTCATATATCAGAGTATCAGGTTAGAGATTCTATTATGTATGTGAATAACCGTCTAGTGGTGCCAGATGTTTCAGATTTGAGACGACAGATTATGTCAGAGGCACACTGTAGTCGGTTCAGCATTCATCCTGGAGGCAGAAAGATGTACAATGACTTGAAGACGCAATTCTGGTGGAAGCAGATGAAGACAGATATTGCAGAATTTGTGTCTAGATGTTTGAATTGCCAACAGGTGAAGGCAGAAAGGAAGAAGCCCGGAGGTTTACTTCAGAGTTTGTCTATTCCTGAATGGAAATGGGACCACATTTCCATGGATTTTGTGACGAAGTTACCTCGATCCTCCCGGGGCTGTGATTCGATTTGGGTCATCATTGACAGATTGACCAAATCTGCCTGTTTCATTCCGTACAGGATGACCTATCGACACGATCAGATGGCAGAGTTGTATGCCAGAGAGGTCGTCAAATTGCATGGTGTGCCGAAGTCGATCGTATCAGACCGTGATCCACGATTCACTTCTCACTTCTGGCACAGTTTGCAGCAGGCTTTGGGTACGACTTTACACCTAAGCACTGCTTATCATCCCCAGACAGACGGACAGTCAGAGCGGACTATCCAGACTCTAGAGGACATGCTGAGAGCTGTAGTACTAGACTTTTGTACTAGTTGGCAGGATTCATTGCCGTTGTGTGAGTTTTCATACAACAACAGCTATCAGACGAGCATAGAGATGGCACCGTTCGAAGCTTTATACGGAAAGAGGTGCAGATCTCCGTTGTACTGGGATGATATTTCTGAGGTACCGGAGTTGGGGCCTGATATGATTCGTGAGATGACCGAGAAAGTGAAGATCATTCAGAAGAGAATGAAGACGGCACAGGATAGGCAAGCGAAATATGCCAATGTCAGACGCAGACCGTTAGTATTCGAACAGAGAGATAGAGTATTTTTGAAGATTTCACCGTTCAGAGGCGTTGTCAGATTTGGCAAGCGTGGGAAATTGTCTCCTAGATACGTCGGTCCGTATGAGATTCTTGAGAAGATTGGCGATCGAGCTTACAGACTTGCTCTTCCTCCTTCATTATCTGGGATACATGAAGTATTTCATGTATCGATGCTTCGCAGATATATGCCAGATGAGTCTCATGTCATTCAGCCTGACGAAGCTGAGTTAGATCATACTCTGAGCTATGTGGAAAGACCGATACAGATTCTTGATCGGAAAGAGAAACAACTTAGAACCAAGACCATTCCGCTTGTGAAGGTTCAATGGAGTCGTCATGGCATCGAGGAAGCAACTTGGGAGACAGAGTCTGAGATGAGACAGAGGCATCCCGAGCTATTCTTACGATGTGAGTCTTTCTACCCGCTTTGACTTTACTATTTTGTGTATACTGGTGTGATCACTGGTTTATGAGTTCGAGGACGAACTCTTGTCTAAGAGGGGGAGAAATGTAAGGCTCGAGAATTATCGGTTGCCATTGATGTTGACTTGAAGCTATGGTAATGCATGACATTTAGAGTGGAATTTTTTGAAGCATGGCCGAAGCCACACCGCCCCCGCGGTGCTAAGACTACCGCACCCGCGGTGTAGGTGACAGAAATTGGTGAATTTGTGCGAACAGACACCGCACCAGCGGTGTTAGCAAGACCGCACCCGCGGTGTGAGACTGCACCCGCGGTCATGTAAGGACCGCACCCGCGGTCTAGGTGCAGCAATGTTAGATTAATTCGCCGGGAGCATAGCGCACCCGCGCTCTTAAGACACCGCACCCGCGGTGCTGCATGCGAAGTGCCACCTTTGTTCCTCAACTTGACACATGGCATGATATATATATAAGTTGCGTTGACACTTCATTCTTCATGTCTTCAGAGAGGGAAAACCGAGAGCATGCAAGAAGAACTTCCATTTCCTTCAACCTAGAACTTGTGGTTTTTGAATGATTTAGTGTTCCGATTTTAATTTTGAGGCCGGATTCATGATCCTTGTAACGAGGGCTATCAAAGGATGTAAGTATTGTTCAATTCCAGCCTATTTCGAAATTCATATTTTGGGGAAATTATGTTTTGAGTTGAGAAATGTGTTCTTGGTATATCGAGCATAGTAGATTCGTTATCAGATTGATTTTTGGATATCGTATGCTATGGGTTCGATTTTCCAGCATGTGTGAATCAAGTAGATACAGATTTCAGCATGTATATTGATGTGTTAATGAGATTAGGAATAAATTATGATAGATTATCATTGTTTGAGTTGATCGGTATCGCGAAACTACGCCGTTACGCCGTTGAATTTCATTGGAATCATTTACAGATTTGTACATTGAGTTGATTGAGATATATATGACTGAAGTGCACATTGTTATTGCCATTTCAGATTTGAAGTGACATGTTTGACATTTGATTCGAGATTTCGACAGATTGTTCGACAAGAAAGGTATAATTCATGTGGTCTTAGGATTGCACAACTCGATTCAGATTTGATACGAGTTTCCCTAAATCACATAGTAGATTGTTATTACATTGATTATGTAATATTTTGTTTATTGATTTATATTCGAGTCTTGAGATAGGAGATATTGGCAGATTTGCCAAAACTAGACGTTTCGGTGTATCGTCGCATAGTAGTAGATTTGCTCTATGTGTAGACCCTCGATACAGAGTTGACCGAAGTCTAGGAATAAGACGTACCGTTGCCCCGAGTGGTTGGGTAGGTGACAGACCGTCTTATTCACACCGGGATCCCTAGATTAGAAAAGAGTCGAGTCAAGATTTAAATGTTGAATACAGATTTGTATTCTTCTACATGTTTGGATTTACATTCATGTTACTTGTTATATGCTGTGCATTTGTATATGATTATTACATTGCATGCATCCATGTTTTATACTGGGATATGTTCTCACCGGAGTTATCCGGCTGTTGTCGTGTCTGTATGTGTGCATGGCAACAGGTGGGGCAGGATCAGGGTCACGACGAGGAAGAGAGAGTTGATAGCGTGGAGATCTCGGGCGTGGAAGATTCCTAGTGTTTCCTACAAGACTTGTAGTACTTATGTTTGTAGTTGTCATTGAACACTAGTGTATGTTTGTACGCACAGACTTGTATGTACATTACGTTGTTTAAATTCTATCGAGATATGTTATGCTTTAGTTATTGCATTTGAATTAATGTTTAAAGCAAAAATTTTGACCCACATTTTCTAACAAAGATCCAATTAAATCCCAAAAGAATTGAGTTAGAGCCCGGGTCCCCACACAGGTGCTACTCATTCTTTTATGTCTGAACTATTTTTGAGATCTTTGTGTATAGTTCCTTTTGTTCTTCCCCTCCAGTTTAATGTTGTTTTGCCTTCGAGGGATGTGTTGTGCCCGACATCTATTGTGTTTGCGTGATCTATTCAAATTGATGAACGAGTGGTTTATGCTGATTTGATTGTTATTCCGATGGTTGCGTTTGATATTATACTTGGCATGGATTGGCTATCGACCTATCGTGCAGTGATTGATTGCGTTGCTAAGACGGTGGCATTTTCAGATGATGACAATAGGGAAGGTATGCTCGCCAGTGCAGGTACTTCGATGGTCCTTCCTTTTATTTCGTGTCTTGAGGCTAAGAAGTTGGTGTTTAGAGGTTGTGATGGGTTTATGGCTTCGATTGTTGATGTGGATAGAATGGTGAAATTGAATATTGATGACATTGATGTTGTGAGAGAGTTTCTTGATGTTTTTGAGGATGATGTGCCGGGTTTACCGTCGGACAGAGATGTAGAGTTTGCGATTGATTTAGTTCCAGGTACTGTTCCTATTTCTAAGGCTCCGTATAGAATGGCCGCTTCGGAGATGAAAGAGTTGAAGACGCAGTTGCAAGATCTTTTGGATAAAGGTTTCATTCTGCCGAGTTCTTCGCCTTGGGGAGCTCCGGTTCTTTTCGTCAAGAAGAAAGATGCGTTTTTGCGGCTTTGCATTGATTATAGAGAGATCAACAAAGTGACTATCAAGAATAAATATCTGTTGCGACGGATAGATGATTTGTTTGATCAGCTGCATGGGGCTGCCGTATTTTCAAAGATTGATCTGCGATCTGGCTATTATCAGTTGAAGGTTAGGGAGTCTGATATCCCTAAGACGGTGTTTTGGACCAGGTATGGTCATTATGAATTTCTTGTGATGTCTTTTGGTCTGACCAATGCTCCTTCAGTCTTCATGGACTTGATGAACCGGGTGTTCAAGCCGTTTTTGGATAGCTTCGTCATTGTTTTCATCGACGACATTTTGATCTATTCCAAGACCAGAGAGCTTCATGCATAGCACCTCAGAGTTGTTCTTCAGTTGCTGAGAGAGAAGAGGTTGTATGCTAAGTTGAAGAAATGTGAGTCCTGGTTGGAGCAGATTTCTTTCTTAGGCCATTTTATTTTGAAGGATGGTATAGCTGTTGATCCAACGAAGATTGAGGCGATTCAGAAATGGCCTATCCCTACCACGGTATCAGAGGTACGCAGTTTTCTTGGTTTGGCGGGTTATTATCATCGTTTCATTTCAGATTTTTCCTAGATTGCCCTGCCATTGACCAACCTGACGAGGAAGACTGTGAAGTTTGAGTGGTCCAATGAATGCCATAGTGGATTCCAAGAGTTGAAAGATAAGTTGACTACAGCTCCGGTACTTGCATTGCCCAGTGGTTCAGAGGATTTTGTTGTTTTTACCGATGCGTCGAAGAAGGGTCTTGGTGCAGTACTAATGCAACGTGGAAAGGTCATAGCCTATGCTTCTCGCCAGTTGAAGGAATACGAGAAGAATTATCCTACGCACGATCTGGAGCTGGCAGCTGTGGTTTTCGCCCTGAAAATATGGTGACATTATTTGTATGGCGAAAAGTGTGAAATTTTCACAGACCACAAGAGTTTGAAGTATTTGTTTTCTCATAAGGAGCTCAATATGCGACATAGACGGTGGTTAGAGCTTGTCAAAGATTATGATGTGATGATCAGTTACCACCCATGTGGGGACCCGGGTTCTAAATTGATTCTAATTGGGATTAAATGAATCTGTGAGAAAATGTGGGTCAAAATTTTGCTTTTTAATATTAAATCAAATATAAACATAAAGCATGTCACTGTTATTTAAACAACCATAAGGAACATACACATCTATCTGATAAAAACATACACGATTGTCTAAAATTTCCGTACAAGTCTAGTACAATAACAAGTAGTCTTCTTCTACACCCGGCATCACCACACAATAAACTCTCTCTTCAACGACGTGACCCTGTACCTGCCCCACCTGTTGCCAAGTACACATACAGACAAGACAACAGCCGGATAACTCCGGTGAGAATAAATCCCAGTATAAACCATGTATGAGTGCAATTTACTAAATCATACACTAATGCATAGCATATAACAATGCACATGAAATAAAATCTACAACATGTAAAGGAATACAAATCTGTATTCAATGTCTAGTTCTTGACTCGATTCTTTTCTAATCTAGGGATCCCGGTGTGAATAAGACGGTCTATCACCTACACAACCACTCGGGGTGACGGTACGTCTTATTCCTAGACTTCGGTCAACTCTGTATCGAGGTCTACACATAGAGAAAGTCTACTACTATGCGTCGATACACCGAAACGTCTAGTTTTGGCCGATCTGCCAATATCTCCTATCTCAGGACTTGAATGTAAATCAATAAACAAGATATTACATAATCAAATGTAATAACAAATTAGTATGTGATTAGTGGGAAACCCGAATCAAATCTTATCCAAGTTGCATCTCCCAATTCACATGTATTTATACCTTTCTCGTCGCACTGTCTGTGTCGTAGCCGGAGTCTTGAGTTCACAATAGCCAATACAAATCTGAAATGGCATAATCAATGTGCACTCTATCAATATACATCTCAAGAAATTCAATATACAAGGCTGAAATCGGTTTCAATACAATTCGACGGCGTAACGGCGTAATTTTTCGATACCGATGACTCAATAATATCACAGTCAATATTCACAGCTCATAATCTCATCACAATATATTCTCACACTGAATATATCCCATCTTAACTCAATAACATGCTGGAAAATCGCAACAATCGCATACGGTGTCTAAAAATCGATCCGTTTACGTTTCTACGCTGCTCGACATATCAAGAACACATAATCTACTTCAAATCTGAATTTTTCCAACACATAAATATCGAAACATGCTGAAAATAACTGAAACTTACATCCTTGAATAGCAAATGATGAGAGGAGTTCAAAACCGATGTCGGATCTAAAACCGGATGGCTAAATCTTGAAAAAGCATAACTTTAAGCTATGAAGAACTTGAAGAATTTGGGGAGATGCTCTCGGTGCTGAGTACTGCTAAATGAAAACAATGAGTCATACTCCAAGTATATATATATACCATGTCAAGTGTCAAGACAAGAAACAAATGTGGCATTCTCGCATGCAGCACCGCGGGTGCGCTCATGTCTCGGCCTCATTTTATTTCTGAAAAATCTTCGACCGCGGGTGCGGTCATGTTCTTACCGCGGGTGCGGTGTCTGCTCGCACCAATTTTTCCTACCCTACTGGCCATCTTCCGCGGGTGCGGTGCTTCCTAAACCGCGGGTGCGGTCTTGCATCGTTTCAAAACTCTAATTTTTCATGTATTTTCTCCCCTCATTTCAGGTCATGCATTCTCATATCTTCCGAGTATTTCGTCAATAAAGACTAATAATTCTCGAGCCTTACATTTCTCCCCCTCTTAGAGAGGGGTTCGTCCTCGAACTCGTAAACAATTAATCATGAAAGTATATACAAAAGCAGTAACTAAAACTGAAATAGGGACTCACATCATATGAATAGCTCGGGATGTCTCTGTCTCATCTCAGACTCTGTTTCCCAAGTTGCTTCCTCGATGCCATGACGACTCCATTGAACCTTCACACGCGGAATAGTTTTGGTTCTAAGCTGTTTCTCTTTCCGATCAAGAATCTGTATCGGTCTTTCAACATAGCTCAGAGTCTGATCTAGCTCGGATTCGTCAAGCAGAATGACATGAGAATCAACTGGCATATATCTGCGCAACATCGATACATGGAATACGTCATGTATTCCCGACAAAGAAGGAGAAAGAGCAAGTCTGTAAGCTCGATCGCCAATCTTTTCAAGAATCTCATACGTACCAACGTATCTAGGAGACAACTTCCCCCGCTTGCCAAATCTGACAACGCCTCTGAAAGGTGAAATCTTTAAAAATACTCTGTCTCCCTGCTCAAATACCAACGGTCTGCGTCTGACATTGGCGTCTTTCGCTTGCCTATCCTGTGCCGTCTTCATTCACTTCTGAATGATCTTCACTTTCTCGGTCATCTCACGAATCATATCAGGCCCCAACTCTGGTACCTCAGAGATATCATCCCAGTACAATGGAGATCTGCACTTCTTTCCGTATAAAGCTTCGAACGATGCCATCTCAATGCTAGTCTGATAGCTGTTGTTGTATGAAAACTCACACAACGGCAATGAATCTTGCCAGCCAGTACCAAAATCTAGTACTACAGCTCTCAGCATGTCCTCTAAAGTCTGGATAGTCCGCTCTGACTGTCCGTCCGTCTGAGAATTATAAGCAGTGCTTAGGTGTAAAGTCGTACCTAAAGCCTGCTGCAGGCTGTGCCAAAAGTGAGAAGTAAATCGTGGATCACGATCTGATATGATCGACTTCGGCACACCGTGCAATCTGACGACCTCTCTGACATATAACTCTGCCATCTGATAATGTCGATATGTCATTCTGTACGGGATGAAACAGGCAGATTTGGTCAGTCTGTCAATGATGACCCAAATCGAGTCACAGCCTCGCGAAGATCGAGGTAACTTCGTCACGAAATCCATGGAAATGTGGTCCCATTTCCATTCAAGAACAGACAAACTCTGAAGTAAACCCCCGGGCTTCTTTCTCTCTGCCTTCACCTGTTGGCAATTCAGGCACTTAGACACAAATTCTGTAATATCTGTCTTCATCTGCTTCCACCAGAACTGTGTCTTCAAGTCATTGTACATCTTCCTGCCATCAGGATGAATGCTGAACCGACTACAGTGTCCCTCTGACATGATCTGTCGTCTCAAATCTGAAACCTCTGGCACTACTAGACGGTTATTCACATACAGCACAGAATCTCTAACCTGATATTCTGTTATATGACCAGCTCTGACCATATCAATTGATCTCTGAACACTCAGATCAGTTCTCTGCGCTTGTTTTACCCTCAAGATCAGATCTGGCTCAATCTAAATCGCAGCAAGTCGCAACGGTCTACTCTCTGTATCAAATGTCAACCCAGACAAGCAACAATCATCTACTAAATTCGATACACCCACTGTCGACAAGGAAAGAGCACATACCTTTCGACTCAAGGCGTCTGCCGCTGCATTCGACTTCCCTGGATAGTACTTGATCTCGCAATCAAAATCTTTCAGCAGATCAAGCCATCGTCTCTGCCTCATGTTCAACTTTGACTGAGAAAAGAGGTACTTCAGGCTCTTATGATCGGAATAGATCTCAAATTTCTCGCCATACAGATAATGGCGCCAGATCTTGAGTGCAAAGACAATCGCCGCCAATTCAAGATCATGAATCGGATAACGGGTCTCGTGCGGCTTCAGTTGTCTAGAGGCGTACGCTATCACGTGCCCTCGCTGCATAAGAACACACCCTAGCCCTCTGTGAGATGCATCACAGTATACAACGAACTCACCTGTACCTGAAGGAATCGTCAAGACAGGCGCACTAGTCAGCCTCTTCTTCAACTCTACAAAACTAGCTTCACAATCTTTGGACCACACAAATGGCATGTTCTTCTTTGTCAACTGGGTGATAGGCTTTGCTATACTGTAGAAATCTCGGATAAAAGGACGATAATACCCTGCTAGACCCATGAAACTACGTATTTCAGGCACAGAAGTCGGTCTCGGCCAACTGATAACAGCCTCAACTTTACTCGGATCTACTGCAATACCATCTCCAGATATAATGTGCCCCAAAAAGACAACCTGTTTCAACCAGAATTCGCACTTGGACAATGTTGCGTATAACTGCTCTTTTCTCAAAGTCTGCAACACAATCCTCAGATGATCTGCATGCCCAGTCAGACTCTTCGAATATACCAAAATATCATCAATAAACACAATCACAAAATCATCTAAATATCTCTGAAAGATGCGGTTCATCAAACTCATAAATACCGCTGGTGCATTCGTTAAACCAAAAGGCATAACAATAAACTCGTAATGTCCATACCTAGTTCGGAATGTAGTCTTCGGAATATCAACGTCTCTAACTCTGAGCTGATGATACCCTGATCTCAAATCAATATTTGAGTATACAGAAGATCCCTGTAACTGATCAAATAAATCATCGATGCGCGGCAAAGGATACTTGTTCTTCACTGTTGCCTTGTTCAACTGTCTGTAATCAATACATAGTCGCATTGAACCATCTTTCTTTCTAACGAAGAGCACCGTAGCACCCCAGGGAGATACACTGGGTCTGATATATCCCTTGGACAGAAGATCTTCCAACTGTGCTTTCAATTCTTTCAGTTCGATAGGCGCCATCCTATACGGAACTCTCGAAATAGGAACACTGCCTGGCACAAGATCTATGCTAAAATCTACATCTCGAACTGGAGGCAACCCCGAAATCTCATCAGGGAAAACATCTACAAACTCACAAACCACTGGCAGATCTGCCAATGCTGGGCTCGACTTCAGTAGATCTACTGAATATACGAGAAAGCCCTCTGCTCCTCTCTGAAGCAATCTACTCATGGTCAGAGCAGATACTAAGGGAATCCGAGATCTGGAACCCTTTCCGTAGAATTTCCACTCATCTGTCATTTCGGGTCTGAATCTGACAATCTTGTGGAAACAATCTACAGTGGCCCTGTACTTGGTTAACATATCTATGCCAACTATACAATCAAAATCAGCTAAACCAAGTACTACATAATCTAGATCAATCTCATGCCCCTCAAACTGAAGCATACAGTGTCTAACAGTAGTCACAGATATTAGACCACTTCCCAACGGAGAAGCTATAGACACTACCGTCGACAAAGACTCAACAGGCAATGAATGTCTCAATGCAAAATGCTCAGATATGAATGTATGGGATGCACCTGTGTCTATCAACACATATGCAAGATAACCGCAAAGGAAATAGTTACCTGCAATCACATCATCTGGCGCCTCCTGGGCCTGCTCCTCTATCAGGGCAAAGACACGTGCCTGCTGTCTGGGAGGTTGGCTCAAAGCCTGGCTACCTCCAGCTCTGGACTGAGTCTGTGCAGGTGGCGGATGAAAGGAATGTACAGAGGATGCCTGTCTCTCAATCGGTGGCATCGCTGCAGACGACCTTGTACTCTGGAATTGCTGAGAACTCCTCTGGGGGCAGACTCTGGCGAAATGCCCCTGCTGTCTGCAGATATTACATCGACCACTGACTCCCTGACACTGCTCTGTGGCATGTCTGCCTCCACAAGCACTGCAATACACGCCTGGGGACTCTGTACTCTGGCCTGGACCCCTCTGTCTCGACCCACTGGAGCACGACGAACTGTTCCCGGATCTCTTAAACTGTCTGCCTCTAGCCTTCAAATGATCTTTCCGCCCACTGCTACTGATTCCACTCTCAAATCGAGAAGGAGGTGGGGGAAACTGAGTGGTAGGCTGTGGCTGTCTCTGTGGGGACCCGGACGCTGATCTTTCTTATTAATCATCTTTGGGATTTAATTATCAATTAAGATAAACAGGGTCTAAAAATTTTTCTTTTTAAAATAAAGTGCGGAAGGTAATGACATCTAAATAATATACATCTCAGTATAAAATACATTTCAGTATAAAAGTACAATACTATACAATCTAAGTCTAAGGTTCGGTTACTAAGTTCAAGTAATAAACCAAATCTACAGTAAGTCCGGAATCACCACGCTATCTAGTTCAGCCTCTTTCTCATCTTGACCCTGATCCAGCCCCACCTGTTGTCATGCACACATACAAAACAAGACAACAGCCGGATAACTCCGGTGAGAATAAATCCCAGTATAAAACATGATAAACATGCATATATACAAAGTAAATCATGAAACGTTCTATCATGAATAAAATTAAACATAATAGATTTCATAATCTATGAAATCAAATCAAAATAAGCATGCAGCTCAAATCAGATAAACATGCAATTCAAATCAAATCATATAAACATGCTATCATACTGAAAGCAATAAACATGGGTTTCATAGTCAATGAAACCACATCTCTAAACACATACAGTTCTAGTCAAATCATGTCTAGACTCGACTCAGCTATAACTCTAGGGATCCCGGGGTGAATAAGACGATCTGTCACCTACTCTCCAATCGGGGTGACGGTACGTCTTATTCCTAGACTTCGATCTGATCTGTATCGAATAATCTACAATAGGACGGTGTCTGCTCCTATGTAACGATACACCGAACGTCTAGAAGTCTGACTGTGTCTGTCAAACTTTCCTATCTCAAATTCAATGCATAACCCTCTGTAAACAATGCATAATTATCCCAAAAGATTTGAATACAATTCTATAAACAAATCATAATCATATCAAAAGATAAACAATAATAATTCTAGTATGTGATTTTATTGGGAAACTCAAATAGGATCTTATTTGAGTTATATCTTCCCGTATATCACATGAATTATACCTTTGTCGTCCCTGTCTGACGAAGACGATGACCTGTATTCAACTCTGTCCATATCCAATCTGAAAAGACAATATCGAATACACTGTATCAGTACATAACTCAATATACAATCTGTTCTGATCAATACTCAGTTCAGTACATAATCTGATCAATATCTGAACAAGATACAATTCAATCCATGTCATCGATATCACAATAAAATCTGAATCAATACTGAATCTGATCAATCTAAATCAACTGATGTTTCGACGGCATAATAATACAATATGAATAACTCCGTCAGTCTAAACATCACAAATATAATACTGGAACTCATAATCTGTGTCAACATAATTCATACTCTGAATATTAACACAATTCTGATATAGAATCTCAATCAATATCTTTCAAAAATCATAACAATTACAGAAACGGTCTGTTCTTTAATCTGACTTCAATCCTGCGGTGTCTACGGTAGTAGAAACACCATATCTGAATCATATTCAATTCTGACAATATCATAAATTCAAATCTTGTCTAAACGTAACAAAACTTACGTCCAGTTGTAGCCTGCGTCTCTAGAAACACGATACCGAAGTCGGATTCAAAATCAGACGGACGGATTTTTCACAATTTCCAAATCTTCCCTCGGTTTCCTTTTTCTTTTTCTTTCTTTTCTTTCTTTTCCTTCTCTTGTTTCTGATGGATTTCGTATGCTTATATATATATATATATACATGCATTGCATAATACAAGGGCAAGTGGCGTTGTGCATGTTCTGCACGTTTCGCGCATATGCGCGAACAATGTCGCGCATATGCGCCAGTTATAAAAACTAGCATTTGTCTTCTCGCGCATATGCGCCAATCATTATGCCTATCCCGCGCATATGCGCCATTTACGTCGTGCATATGCGCCAGTTATGCAAACTAGCGCTTTGACTTCTCGCGCATATGCGCCACTTTTCTCGCGCATATGCGCCGTACCTACTGCCCCTCCCGCGCATGTGCGCCATTTATGTCGCGCATATGCGCCAATGCTACTGGACGTTCCATGCATGTGCGCGCATTCAAGTCGTGCATGTGCGCGGGGACTTGTCTTGGCACCTTTTGTCGATTCTTTTCTTGACTCTCCCGGTCTAATCGGTTCCGTCTATAAGTATCTCAATTAATCAATAAATCATTTCAGATTAATTTTTGATTACAGTAATAAAATTTTTGGCATTACAGTCTCTGACCCTGAACACTGTAGGAAGTCCCTCGCTGCCTGATCAAGCCAGCCTCTGCTCCCTTCGCTCCGTTCAGTTCCTCTGAAAAAGTATTGGGTCTCCCTATGTTCACCAAGGTAAAGACATCTGGGTTCAACCCGTTGATGAACTGATCGGCCACTGCCTCGTCGTTCCCTGCCACATGCGGTGCAAATCGAAGCAATGCAGAAAATTTAGCAACATACTCCTCGATGTTCCACTGTCCCTGCCTCAGATTCGTAAATTCAGCCCCTTTGTCTTTTCGGTAGGAGACAGGGAAGAAGCGCTGATAGAACTCATCCTTGAAGACTTTCCACGTAATGTCAATGCCTCGGTGCTCCAATGCTCTCTTCGCAGTCAACCACCAGCTCTTTGCAACCTCTTGTCGCTGATGCCCTATCAATTTCACACGTCGCTCATCAGTATATGCCAAAGACTCGAACAACATCTCGATATCATCAAGCCAGCTCTCGCACTCTACTGCACTCTTTGTGCCCTTCAGTGTAGGAGGATGGAAAGACTGAAACCTCTTCAGTAAGGTCTCCATCGGCGTAGAGGTGACATCCATCTTTGCACCTGATGTGCTACCCTGCTCTGGCTATGGTATACGTCTAGGCGGCATAAATCTGATTATCAAACTGATTAGTACACAATCAATATCATCTGTCTCAGCCCTCCTCTGATCATAAACCTCTGATCGAGAATCGGTTCTGATTCAGGCTTGACAAGTATATGCTGTAAATCAACTCTAATACAATACAACATATAATAGGGAAAGCAATAAATCATGCTAGCACATCAAAAGCAAGGAAGATGCTCGATTTACCCCGCTCATTCTATTCTATCTCAGTCTACAGAACCTACGGCTCTGATACCACCTGTTGTGGGGACCCGGGTTCTAAATCGATTCTAATTGGGATTAAATGAATCTGTGAGAAAATGTGGGTCAAAATTTTTCTTTTTAATATTAAATCAAATGTAAACATAAAGCATGTCACTGTTATTTAAACAACCATAAGGTACATACACATCTGTCTGATAAAAACATACACGATTGTCTAAAAGTTCCGTACAAGTCTAGTACAATAACAAGTAGTCTTCTTCTACACCCGACATCACCACACTATAAACTCTCTCTTCAACGACGTGACCCTGTACCTGCCCCACCTGTTGCCAAGTACACATACAGACAAGACAACAGCCGGATAACTCCGGTGAGAATAAATCCCAGTATAAACCATGTATGCATGCAATGTACTAAATCATACACTAATGCATAGCATATATCAATGCACATGAAATAAAATCTACAACATGTAAAGGAATACAAATATGTATTCAACGTCTAGTTCTTGACTCGATTCTTTTCTAATCTATGGATCTCGATGTGAATAAGACGGTCTATCACCTACACAACCACTCGGGGTGACGGTACGTCTTATTCCTAGACTTCAGTCAACTCTGTATCGAGGTCTACACATAGAGAAAGTCTACTACTATGCGTCGATACACCGAAACGTCTAGTTTTGGCCGATCTGCCAATATCTCCTATCTCAAGACTTGAATGTAAATCAATAAAAAAGATATTACATAATCAAATGTAATAACAAATTAGTATGTGATTTGTGGGAAACCCGAATCAAATCTGATCCAAGTTGCATCTCCCAATTCACATGTATTTATACCTTTCTCGTCGCACTGTCTGTGTCGTAGCCGGAGTCTTGAGTTCACAATAGCCAATACAAATCTGAAATCGCATAATCAATGTGCACTCTATCAATATACATCTCAAGCAATTAATTATACAAGGCTGAAATTGGTTTCAATACAATTCGACGGCGTAACGGTGTAATTCTTTGATACCGATGACTCAATAATATCACAGTCAATATTCACAGCTCATAATCTCATCACAATTTATTCTCACACTGAATATATCCCATCTTAACTCAATAACATGCTGGAAAATCGCAACAATCTCATACGGTGTCTAAAAGTCGATCCGTTTACGTTTCTACGCTGCTCGACATATCAAGAACACATAATCTACTTCCAATCTGAATTTTTCCAACACATAAATATCGAAACATGCTGAAAATAACTGAAACTTACATCCTTGAATTGCAAATGATGAGAGGAGTTCAAAACCGAAGTCGGATCTAAAACCGGATGGCTAAATCTTGAAAAAGCATAACTTTAAGCTATGAAGAACTTGAAGAATTTGGGGTGATGCTCTCGGTGCTGAGTACTGCTAAATGAAAACAATGAGTCATACTCCAAGTATATATATATACCATGCCAAGTGTCAAGACAAGAAACAAATGTGGCATTCTCGCATGCAGCACCGGGGGTGCGCTGCTAAGCACCGCGGGTGCGCTCATGCCTCGGCCTCATTTTATTTCTGAAAAATTTTCGACCGCGGGTGCGGTTTCTGCTCGCACCAATTTTTCCTACCCTACTGGCCATCTACCGCGGGTGCGGTGCTTCCTAAACCGCGGGTGCGGTCTTGCATCGTTTCAAAACTCTAATTTCTCATGTATTTTCTCCTCTCATTTCAGGTCATGCATTCTCATATCTTCCGAGTAATTCGTCAATAAAGACTAATAATTCTCGAGCCTTACAACCCAGGGAAAGCGAATGTTTTAGAGGATGCTTTGAGCCGTAAGTCGAGTTCTCCTTTAAGTTCGATGATTCAGCAGCCGTTGTTGTTAGACTTGCAGAGAGAGGAGATAGCTTTGGTGGTTCCAGGAACCATTGCTCTCTTTTCAGCGTTGGTCATTCGGGCTACATTGACGGACAGGATCCGTAGAGAGCAAGCCATCGATTAACAGTTGATAGAGTTGAGAGCTAGAGCAGAGGAGAGAGGTAATTCAGAGTTTGGGTTGAATGGAGATGGTTTGGTGACATTCAGAGGCCGTATATGTATTCCTGTTGGTGATGATATTCGACAAGATGTCTTGACAGAGGCACATACCGCGCCATATTCGATACATCCAGGTAGCACCAAGATGTATCAGGATCTTCGTAGACTCTATTTGTGGCCAGGTATGAAGGAAGATATTGCCATGTTTATTTCTCAATGCCTAACTTGTCAGCAGGTGAATATTGAGCACCAGAGACCTGCTGGGACATTGTTGTCTTTGCCGATTCCTCAATGGAAATGGGAGCATATTACGATGGACTTCGTGACTGGTCTTCCCAGAACGCAGAAAGGTTTTAACTCTATTTTGGTTATTGTTGATCGGTTGACCAAGTCAGCGTATTTTCTTCCAGTCAAGACGACGTATTCCATGAACCAGTATGCCGAAGATTACATAGCAGAGATTCTTAGAATTCATGGTGTTCCTATGTCGATCGTGTCTGATCGTGACCCTAGATTCACTTCAGAGTTTTGGAAGAGTTTGCACAGAGCTATGGGTTCACGGTTAGCATTCTGTACAGCATATCACCCTCAGAGCGACGGTCAATCAGAGAGAGTTATTCAGATTCTAGAGGATATGCTCAGAGCTTGTAATATCGATTATCCTGGTAGCTGGGATTCCAAATTGCCTCTTGTTGAGTTCACGTACAATAATAGCTACCAAGCAACTATTGGCATGGCACCGTATGAAGCAATTTATGGCAGAAAGTGTAGGTCTCCCTTGTATTGGGATGAGATTGGCCAGAGGAAGATGTTGGGACCAGAGTTGGTCCAACAGACAGCTGATGTTGTGGCTGTTATTCGAGAGAGGATGAAGACAGCACAGTCGAGACAGAAGAGTTATGCTGATGTGCGTCGTAGACTATTGCAGTTTGAGGTTGGCGACCATGTGTTCTTGAAGATAGCACCTCTCAAGGGTGTGATGCGGTTTGGTAAGAAGGTAAAGTTGAGTCCGAGATTTATTGGTCCATTTGAGATTTTGGACAGAGTTGGTGATCGAGCTTACAGGTTAGCCCTACCGCCAGATCTTGACAGAGTTCACAATGTTTTTCGTGTTTCAATGCTCAGGAAGTATATTTCGAATCCTTCCCATGTTCTTCGCCACGAGCCATTGGATTTGACGTCGAATTTGACTTACCAAGAGATTCCGGTCCAGATTCTGGATCGCAAAGTTAAAGTGTTGCGAAACAAAGAGATCAGCATTGTTAAAGTCCTTTGGAGGAATCATTTGATCGAAGAGGCCACGTGGGAACCAGAGGATGAGATGAAAGAGAAGTATCTTGAGTTGTTTGCGCAGTTACGTCAATTTCGAGGACGAAATTCCCTTAAGGAGGGGAGATTGTAATAGCCAAGCCTGTGTACGGTACGGTCTAAGATTTCGTATGATTATTAATTATTTAGTTGAGTTTATTATAGCGTGATATTAAGAGTTGTGTTTATGGGTTATAGTATAGTTGGTTATTATTGTTTTGTGGTGTTGTTGATATTAGTTGATGTGTAGTTGTATTGATTCAGCATTGCGATTCGATCTTTGTTGCGTAGATTTGGTTTTCGACTTCAGGGGTGACCGAACCCGCGGTCAAGAAGGCACCACACCCGCGGTCCCATGCTTCGGAATTTTGGTTGTTTTCCCGTAGCCTCAGCGCACCCGCGGTTCAAGGTGTAGCGCACCTGCGGTGTTAGGACCGAGACCAGAGCGCACCCGTGGTCCTTTAACGTGCTATTCCCTTCATTTGATTCATGATTATGTATTGATACACTTGTTATATATACGGGAGGCAATTGAATGTCTCCATTTTGTTAAAAGGTAATACAAAAGATAGAGTATGCAAAGTGTTTGTTGAAATGCCAAAGAGAGAGTTCAAAATGATTTTTGGATTGATAGATACATAGTCAGAGATTGCATGCAATTAGTTAATCAACGAACATAGGTTTATATCCCTCAGAGTTTTCTATTTATATCGATGGGATATAGGTGAAAGGGGATCGGTTACGGTGACCGGAAGCGCAACGGAAGTTTAAAAAACAAATTTTAAATGAAAAATTTTCGGCCACCATGTTGAAAGTGTGTAGCAAATACAATAAACACAAAATGACATTCATAGGGTGTTTGTGAGATATACCTATCAATCTTTAAAAGATTGATTGTGGCTCCAAATTTGTTGTTAAACAACAAAGCTCTTGAATGGCATGAAGATCTACAAGCTCTCCTTGGACTCCTTTCTTCAAAATTAGGCCCACCACCAACTAGGTAGATCCCCTCATATTTTGCACTAGAAAAATATGAGGATTTTTTCTTTGAGAAGTGAGTGTTATTCTCCAACAATTGAAGAACAAGAAAATGAGAGAAAAAATGGAGAGAATGTTCAAGAAATTTCGGCCATAGTGTTGTATGTGAGGAGAGAAGGAAGACTAGTCTTGGTTGTGGGAAAAGGTGTTCCAAAAAGTTGCATGCCATGCCTTGAAAACTCAAAAAGTAGTCTCCCAACCTTTCACCTCCCATGCATGCATATTATATGGTTTTTATCAAAATAAAAACCATGGACTAAATTTAATTATCTCAAACATATTTGAGACTAATTAAACATTACTTGAATTTACCCAAGTCCCACTAGTTAAATAATTAATTTAAATTGAGCTCTACAAGACTCAATATAATTTAATTAATTCAACACTTGAATTAATTTAATTATTTGGACTCTACTAGGTCCACTAGTGTTTAATTAATTCAACACTTGAATTAATTTAATTTAGTCCATAATAATGTTTATGAAAATCACAATTTTCAAATACATTATTCACTTGGCCAAATTTTAATTTAGGAACACTTCCATAAATTAAAATTTACATTTCTCTCATAGAAGTCATACTTCTATTTTTCTTTACACTTATAAACTCATTTATAAGCCGTTCAACACATTGAATTATTTTCTCCTTTATAGAAGTCATATTTCTAATTTTCCTTACGCTTATAAACTCCTTTATAAGCCGTTCAACACATTGAACTATTTTTACTTCTCAACGGGATCTAGAAAGCTAGTACTTGTGTGGCCCTCAATAGTTCATTGATACAACTAGTCGTGGGTTCACATCTCTATGTGATTCGGACTAAACATGTCCTTATTTGAGCATACCCCAATTGCTCCATTCTTATTTATCAACACCTTGATAATAAGAACGTCAGAACTCAAGTCTGATAGTACCCAACCAATCATGTTAAACGCCTAGCAGCATCGCTTACATTATTCCCTAGGTATCAAATGATAGTGCCTGCAAGAACCATTCTATTATGGTTAGCGTACAGTACGGTCCCTTCAACTCATATATCCCGACCGATTCGACAACCATTGGTTTATCGAGAGTTGTCAATGAATCGATACTATGTGTCATGTCGTAGTTGCATCGATGGTGTAATCTATGAAACCCCTTTCATAATTACAACCATACTCTTGCCAGAGATTTCAACCTACATACACATGATAACACATAGAATATCCATACCCGAAGGTAAGCGGTGAATCCCCGACTTAGTCCTGCATCGAGAACTTACTCGCTAACCATATCTTAGTTGATTGCAACATTACTACATCATTCCCAATGATTAGAATGTCATCAACATAAAACACTAGGAATGTCACAACAATCCCACTGACCTTCTTATACACATAGGGTTCCTCAGGATTCTTAGTAAATCAAACTATTTGATTGTAATATCGAATATAAGGTTCCAACTCCTAAATGCCTGCTTTAGACCATAAATAGATCTATGAAGTTTGCATACCATATGCTCACTTCCGATAGATGTAAACCCTCCAGGTTTGAGACATGTAAATCACTTTCTTAATATCCCCATTAAGAAAGGCTGTCTTAACATCCATCTGCCATATCTCATAGTCATACTATGCAGCTATGGCTAGCAATATCCTTATAGACTTGAACATTGCAACTGGTGAAAAGGTTTCCTCAAAGTCAACTCCTTGTCTTTGAGTATATCCTTTTGCCACCAATCGCGCCTTGAAGGTCAATACCTTCCCATCCGCCCAAAGTTTCCTCTTGTAAATCCATTTACACCCTATGGGAACAATTCCCTCAGGTGGATCCACGAGATTCCACACTTGGTTCGAATGCATGGAATTCATCTCAGATTCCATCGCTTCAAGCCACTTGGATGAATCGGCATCAGATAATGCTTCCTTGAAGGTCCTTGGATCACATCAATGGTTAGACTCATCATGGCCCCTTTCAAGAAGCTGACCATACCTCATAGGTGGTCTTGAGACTTTCTCGGATCTTTTAGGAGCTTGTATCTCCTCACTTGGCTCTTCGGGTGTGGGTTCTATAATTGTGGGTGTCTCTCGAACCTCTTCGAGTTCTATCATCTCCCCTTTTCTATCCAATAGAAATTCCTTTTCCAAAAAGGTTGCATTCCTAGAAACAAACACCTTTGTTTCTTGGGGATGATAGAAATGATATCCAACTTAATTCCTTGGATATCCCACAAAGTAACATAAAATGGATCAACTATCCAATTTATCTCCCACTACCTGCTTCATAAGCAGGGCACCCCCATATTCTAAGATAAGAATACTTAGGAGGCTTACCCATCCATATCTCATATGGTGTATGCCTTTGAATGGACATTTAGTGGAATATCTTTTAATTTTAAGTTCTAGAGATCGTTTTCAAGTTCTCAAGTACCAATTAAACATTCATTCTTGTAAATGTTGCATACACCTTTGCTAAATAAACAAGAATATCCATCTTTATCACAATAGAAATGGAAATAATGTTTTCACCAAAAAGGTACAAACAAAACATCTCTTAAAATTAACTTAAAATCATTGTTCAACAATAAGTAAACATTTCTTAAGGTCTTGGCAGCAACTCTTGCTCCATAGCCATTCTCAAGAAGGTCTCACCTTCCCTTAAGCTTCCTACTTCTTCCCATCACCTGTAACCCATTACAGAGATGTGAGTCATAACCGGTATCTAATACCAAAGAAGTAGAGTTAATTGAAATGTTTACTTCAATTTAGAACATACCGTTTCCAGAACTCTTCTGGGCCAGATATTCCTTGCAATTTCGCCTCCAATGTCCAGGCTTCTTGCAGTGATGACAAACATCACTAGTCTTGTCAGCCTTAACTGGTGTGGCTGCCACAACGGGATTCGGAGATTGCCTCATCAAGGGCCCGTTCTTCTTGGGACGTTGGAAAGAACTCTTCTTTCCCTTCCCATGTGGATCAATCTTCGTACCAGATGAAGAACCCACATAAAGAACCAACTTCTCTTTCTTGATGGTTGATTCAAATGTAACAAGCATATTCACCAACTCCTCAAGGGTCGGATCCATCTTGTTCATGTTGAAGTTCACCACAAAAGGATCAAATGAGCTAGGCAATGATAACAGCAACACGTCGGTGGTCAACTTCGAAGGCAAGATCATATCCATGCCAACGAGCTTATCCACGAGCCCAATCAACTTCAGGCCATGCTCATGGACCGAGGCCCCATCTCGCATGCGCATAGTGATCAGCTCCTTGACGGTAGCATGCCTAAGAGGCCGAGTCTGCTCACCAAAGAGCTCCTTGAGGTGCAAATGAATGTCAGCAGCATTCTTTGCACCCTCAAAACGCCTTTGTAGCTCATCATTCATAGAAGTCAGCATATAACACCTGGCTATCAAGTCATGGTCACACCATTCCTTGTAAGCCTGCAATTCCTCAGGATTGCAGTCAGTCGGAGCCTCAACAGGGGGCGACTCAGTCAGTGCATATGCTACCCTTTCCGAATTCAAGACGATTTTCAGGTTTCTTAGCCAAGTGAGGTAATTAGGTCTAGTTAATATGTGTTTGTCGAGTATTACGGATATCGGATTGCGAATCGAAGACATTGTCAATTTGTACTGAAAAGTAAAAACAAATAAATGTTGATGACTATTTTAAAATATTTAGTAAGATATGAAGTTTGGACTTTTACTTCATAAATATTTGCTCCCACTGTTTTGACATCTTTCACTACCCTCTAGAGAAAACGGGAAACTCCTTTCCTCAGTAGGTACGTAAGGTCCAATTAGCGAATTATGATCCCGAATAATATCAGCCAATCACAATTCCTAAAATGTAGTTTCCAATTGCATCACAATGCAACCCTCTACGTAAACTTTTGTCTCACGTTTGATTAGGACCCAATAATATGACGTCGTTCATCTTTACGTGTCAAGCCTAACCCATCGATATTGAACCTTAATGGACGGTCGCCATGAGTTCCCTCACTAATATGAGCCGAAATCATGGGAGTTCCACGTAGTTCACATCACCATGTCAATGGATGTCACAGCTTTCCGGCACCCAGGGCCCCCCCAATAATATGAGCCGAGCCCCGAGTACGGGTAGCGTTCATCATGCACCCATTGTCGATGGAAGACAAGGAAATTATAAACAAATTTATAATTCTCCTTTTCGGGCTTGATATTAATTTTGAATCTTATTCAAAATGAGGGTTTTTAATTTTGAAAGGTCTCATCATTAATTTTATTTTAAAAGCTCGCCATGTTTGATCGTATGTTTGCCGGATTCATGCAACTTTGTTATTATCATAATAATAACGCACATACTCATTATTTATAACATATCATGCATATATTATAAACAGTAAAAAAAACAAGGATGATCAATCGCCCCAATACTAACGGACCGTGTGAGCTAAACACGGGCCTAGGTCCAATCCTAGGGAAATGCACGGGATGCAAATGCAACTATTACATATGCTTCCAATATTTACATGTCTTCGATCTTCATAATCATCATGGCCACCATCTTCCAATCTTGATCATCCACTATACTAATATTTACAAATAAATATCCATGGCAAATAGGGATACATCTCATGGGGTGGGAACGGGCCATAAACCAAGCCCACTTTATAAATTGATAATTATTACAATCATTCAACACAAAATATCCTAGCATACACCTAGCAAATTGGGCTTGGGCTTTTGATCATCCTTCATGCATAATATCACATATCATACACCATCAATTAATTATCACAAGAATTAATTGATCCAATATTATATATCTTGATCCAATCACTAACCGCCACGATTATAAACTAAATTAACAAAGTATACAAACACCTTTGTCTACTTTCCAATTAATTTATTTATAACCGAATTTCTTGTAAATCACCATTTACTATAAATAATTAAAGTCCAACTTAAATTATTTATTTCATGAGAAAATATTTGCAACTTTTGTAATTTTAAACTTAAGGGCCCAAAAACTCATTTTTCACTAAAAATATTTTGGCCCATTTAAAATCACAAATGTGTTGGCCATCCAATGGCCCAACAACTCAAGGCCCATGACACTTTGATATTCCAAAACACTTTTGGAAACCCAAGCCGTCATCGCCGTCGCCGGAGTTCCGTCGCCGGATTCCGGCAACATAATATTTCGTAAATGCTACACAAAAACCGTAAACATAGCTCTGATACCACTTGAAAGGGGATCGGTTACGGTGACCGGAAGCGCAACGGAAGTTTAAAAATTTAAATTTTCATACAAAAATTTCGGCCACCACATGAATCTTGTGTAGCAAATACAAAAACACTATTATGTCATACATAGGGTGTTAAGAAATTTTACCTATCAATCACAAGGATTGATGTATGGCTCCAACTTTGTTGTTAAACAACAAAGCTCTTGAATGGAAGATAAATATACAAGCTCTCCTCCTTTCTTCTTGAATCTTTCCTTCAAATTAGGCCCACCACCAACTAGGTAGATCCCCTCATATTTTGCACTAGAAAAATATGAGGATTTTTCAAAGAGAAGTGTGTGTATTCTTCAACAATTGAAGAACACAATGGAGAGAAAACTTGAAGAGAAAGTTAATAGTATTTTCGGCACTATTCATCCCTAGGAGAGAAGGAGAGACATTTTTTTGGTTGTGGGAAAAGTAGAGTCAAAAAGGTGCATGCTATGCCTTGAAAACTCAAAAAGTAGTCTCCCAACCTTTCACCTCCCATGCATGCATATTATATGGTTTTTATCAAAATAAAAACCATGGACTAAATTTAATTATCTAAAACATATTTGAGACTAATTAAACATTACTTGAATTTACCCAAGTCCCACTAGTTAAATAATTAATTTAAATTGAGCTCTACAAGACTCAATATAATTTAATTAATTCAACACTTGAATTAATTTAATTATTTGGACTCTACTAGGTCCACTAGTGTTTAATTAATTCAACACTTGAATTAATTTAATTTAGTCCATAATAATGTTTATGAAAATCACAATTTTCAAATACATTATTCACTTGGCCAAATTTTAATTTAGGAACACTTCCATAAATTAAAATTTATATTTCTCTCATAGAAGTCATACTTCTATTTTTCTTTACACTTATAAACTCATTTAAAAGCCGTTCAACACATTGAACTATTTTCTCCTTTATAGAAGTCTTATTTCTAATTTTCTTTACGCTTATAAACTCCTTTATAAGCTGTTCAACACATTGAACTATTTTTACTTCTCAACGGGATCTAGAAAGCTAGTACTTGTGTGGCCCTCAATGGTTCATTGATACAACTAGCCGTGGGTTCACATCTCTATGTGATTCGGACTAAACATGTCCTTATTTGAGCATACCCCAATTGCTCTATTCTTATTTATCAACACCTTGATAATAAGAACGTCAGAACTCAAGTCTGATAGTACCCAACCAATCATGTTAAACGCCTAGCAGCATCGCTTACATGATTCCCTAGGTATCAAATGATAGTGCCTGCAAGAACCATTCTATTATGGTTAGCGTACAATACGGTCCTTTCAACTCATATATCCCGACCGATTCGACAACCATTGGTTTATCGAGAGTTGTCAATGAATCGATACTATGTGTCATGTCGTAGTTGCATCGATGGTGTAATCTATGAAACCCCTTTCATAATTACAACCATACTCTGGCCAGAGATTTCAACCTACATACACATGATAACACATAGAATATCCATACCCGAAGGTAAGCGGTGAATCCCCGACTACAATGCATCGACTCCTATATGTTTCGACATGACACCCAACCTTGCCACCTGATGACCCCATAAGAGTCGGTAAACAAGTCAAAGTGAAATGCTAGCACATAGAGTCTCAATGTTGTCCCGGGTCATAAGGACTAATGGTGTACAACCATAAACTAGGACATTTCCACTCGATAAGTGAGAACCACTTGGAAAGTCCCTTTATGGAGGGTTGTTCAGTGCACTCTACAAGGAGCACCTATCTGCATGTTCGGACATCACAATGTCCCCTACCAATGAAACATGGTACTCACATCGCAGATACTAGTCTCGAACTCGAGCGGCCTATATCCTTCTTAGTGACGGCTGAATCGACTAGGAACCGTTTAGAATATACAGTATTACAAATATGAGTTTCATGATACTCATCATATGAGCATCTCATATTCTTTCTACCATTTGTATATTCAAGGGCTTTATCTATGCAACTAGCATGGGTATACAGATAAAGATGTGCCAAAATAATAATATCAAATATTACTAAAATAAAGATTGCTTATACATAGAGTTTCATTGTGAACACTCGGCCAACACTTGGCTCGACGGGCACCTACTCTAACAGTGGGTGTCTCTCGAACCTCTTCGAGTTCTATCATCTCCCATTTTCTATCCAATAGAAATTCCTTTTCCAAAAAAGTTGCATTCCTAGAAACAAACACTCTTGTTTCTTGGGGATGATAGAAATAATATCCAACTTAATTCCTTGGATATTCCACAAAGTAACATAAAATGGATCGACTATCCAATTTATCTCCCACTACCTGCTTCACATAAGCAGAGCTCCCATATTCTAAGATAAGAATACTTAGGAGGCTTACCCATCCATATCTCATATGGTGTATGCCTTTGAATGGACATTTAATGGAATATCTTTCAATTTTAAGTTATAGAGATCGTTTTCAAGTTCTCAAGTACCAATTAAACATTCATTCTTGTAAATGTTGCAAATACCTTTGCTAAATAAACAAGAATATCCATTTTTATCACCATAGAAATGGAAACAATGTTTTCACCAAAAAGGTACAAACAAAACATCTCTTAAAATTAACTTAAAATCATTGTTCAACAATAAGTAAACATTTCTTAAGGTCTTGGCAGCAACTCTTGCTCCATTGCCTATCCTCTAGAAGGTCACACCTTCCTTAAGCTTTCTACTTCTTCCCATCACATGTAACTCATTACAGAGATGTGAGTCACAACCGGTATCTAATACCCAAGAAGTAGAGCTAATTGAAATGTTTACTTCAATTTAGAACATACCGTTTCCAGAACTCTTCTGGGCCAGATATTCCTTGCAATTTCGCCTCCAATGTCCAGGCTTCTTGCAGTGATGACAAACATCACTAGTCTTGTCAGCCTTAACTGGTGTGGCTGCCACAACGGGATTCGGAGATTGCCTCATCAAGGGCTCGTTCTTCTTGGGACGTTGGAAAGAACTCTTCTTTCCCTTCCCATGTGGATCAATCTTCGTACCAGATGAAGAACCCATATAAAGAACCAACTTCTCTTTCTTGATGGTTGATTCAAACGTAACAAGCATATTCACCAACTCCTCAAGGATCGGCTCCATCTTGTTCATGTTGAAGTTCACCACAAAAGGATCAAATGAGCTAGGCAATGATAACAGCAACACGTCGGTGGTCAAATTCGAAGGCAAGATCATATCCATGCCAACGAGCTTATCCACGAGCCCAATCAACTTCAGGCCATGCTCATGGACCGAGGCCCCATCTCGCATGCGCATAGTGATCAGCTCCTTGACGGTAGCATGCCTAAGAGGCCGAGTCTGCTCACCAAAGAGCTCCTTGAGGTGCAAATGAATGTCAGCAGCATTCTTTGCACCCTCAAAACGCCTTTGTAGCTCATCATTCATAGAAGTCAGCATATAACACCTGGCTATCAAGTCATGGTCACACCATTCCTTGTAAGCCTGCAATTCCTCAGGATTGCAGTCAGTCGGAGCCTCAACAGGGGGCGACTCAGTCAGTGCATATGCTACCCTTTCCGAATTCAAGACGATTTTCAGGTTTCTTAGCCAAGTGAGGTAATTAGGTCTAGTTAATATGTGTTTGTCGAGTATTACGGATATCGGATTGCGAATCGAAGACATTGTCAATTTGTACTGAAAAGTAAAAACAAATAAATGTTGATGACTATTTTAAAATATTTAGTAAGATATGAAGTTTGGACTTTTACTTCATAAATATTTGCTCCCACTGTTTTGACATCTTTCACTACCCTCTAGAGAAAACGGGAAACTCCTTTCCTCAGTAGGTACGTAAGGTCCAATTAGCGAATTATGATCCCGAATAATATCAGCCAATCACAATTCCTAAAAGGTAGTTTCCAATTGCATCACAATGCAACCCTTAACGTAAACTTTTGTCTCACGTTTGATTAGTACCCAATAATATGACGTCGTTCATCTTCACGTGTCAAGCCTTACCCATCAATGTTGAACCTTAATGGACGGTCGCCATGAGTTCCCCCAATAATATGATCCGAAATCATGGGAGTTCCACGTAGTTCACATCACCATGTCAATGGATGTCACAGCTTTCCGGCACCCAGGGCCCCCCCAATAATATGAGCCGAGCCCCGAGTACGGGTAGCGTTCATCATGCACCCATTGTCGATGGAAGACAAGGAAATTATAAACAAATTTATAATTCCCCTTTTCGGGCTTGATATTAATTTTGAATCTTATTCAAAATGAGGGTTTTTAATTTTGAAAGGTCTCATCATTAATTTTTTATTTTAAAAAGCTCGCCATGTTTGATCGTATGTTTGTCGGATTCATGCAACTTTGTTATTATCATAATAATAACGCACATACTCATTATTTATAACATATCATGCATATATTATAAACAGAAAACAAACAAGGATGATCAATCGCCCCAAAACTAATGTACCGTGTGAGCTAAACACGGGCCTAGGTCCAATCCTAGGGTAAATGCACGGGATGCAAATGCAACTATTACATTAGCTTCAAATATTTACATGTCTTCGATCTTCATAATCATCATGGCCACCATCTTCAAATCTTGATCATCCACTATACTAATATTTACAAATAAATATCCATGGCAAATAGGGATACATCTCATGGGGTGGGAACGGGCCATAAACCAAGGCCACTTTATAAATTGATAATTATTACAATCATTCAACACAAAATATCCTAGCATACACCTAGCAAATTGGGCTTGGGCTTTTGATCATAATTCATGCATAATATCACATATCATACACCATCAATTAATTATCACAATAATTAATTGATCCAATATTATATATCTTGATCCAATCACTAACCGCCACGATTATAAACTAAATTAACAAAGTATACAAACACCTTTGTCTACTTTCAAATTAATTTATTTATAACCGAATTTCTAATAAATCACAATTTACTATAAATAATTCAAGTCCAACTTCAATTATTTATTTTATGAGAAAAATTTGCAACTTTTGTAATTTTAAACTTAAGGGCCCAAAAACTTATTTTTCACCAAAAACATTTTGGTCCATTTAAAATCACAAACATGTTAGCCATCCAATGGCCCAAAAACTCAAGGCCCATGACACTTTGATAATCCAAAACACTTTTGGAAACCCTAGTCGTCATCGCCGTCGCCGGAGCTCCGTCGCCGGATTCCGGCAACAAATTTTTTTTATTATTATTTAAAAACAAGGGGCTCTTCGGGCAGCCCGAGGGGCTGCCCTTGCTGCCCGAAACGGGCAGCCCCTCGGGCAGCCCGAGCTGCCCGAAATGGGCAGCAACATGCTGCCCAAAAACACCCCAAAAATCGGCCCTCGATTTGTTGTTTTGGTTGTCTAATGCGGTTAGAAATCGATCTCAACATAATATCTTTTATTTGCTACACAAAAACGTAACCATAGCTCGGATACCACTTGAAAGGGGATCGGTTACGGTGACCGGAAGCGCAACGGAAGTTTAAAAAACAAATTTTAAATGAAAAATTTTCGGCCACCATGTTGAAAGTGTGTAGCAAATACAATAAACACAAAATGACATTCATAGGGTGTTTGTGAGATATACCTATCAATCTTTAAAAGATTGATTGTGGCTCCAAATTTGTTGTTAAACAACAAAGCTCTTGAATGGCATGAAGATCTACAAGCTCTCCTTGGACTCCTTTCTTCAAAATTAGGCCCACCACCAACTAGGTAGATCCCCTCATATTTTGCACTAGAAAAATATGAGGATTTTTTCTTTGAGAAGTGAGTGTTATTCTCCAACAATTGAAGAACAAGAAAATGAGAGAAAAAATGGAGAGAATGTTCAAGAAATTTCGGCCATAGTGTTGTATGTGAGGAGAGAAGGAAGACTAGTCTTGGTTGTGGGAAAAGGTGTTCCAAAAAGTTGCATGCTATGCCTTGAAAACTCAAAAAGTAGTCTCCCAACCTTTCACCTCCCATGCATGCATATTATATGGTTTTTAACAAATTAAAAACCATGGACTAAATTTATTTATCTCAAACATATTTGAGACTAATTAAACATTACTTGAATTTACCCAAGTCCCACTAGTTAAATAATTAATTTAAATTGAGCTCTACAAGACTCAATATAATTTAATTAATTCAACACTTGAATTAATTTAATTATTTGGACTCTACTAGGTCCACTAGTGTTTAATTAATTCAACACTTGAATTAATTTAATTTAGTCTACAATAATGTTTATGAAAATCACAATTTTCAAATACATTATTCATTTGCCCAACTTTTAATTTAGGAACACTTCCATAAATTAAAATTTACATTTCTCTCATAGAAGTCATACTTCTATTTTTCTTTACACTTATAACCTCATTTAAAAGTCGTTCAACACATTGAACTAGTTTCTCCTTTATAGAAGTCATACTTCTAATTTTCCTTACGCTGATAAACTCCTTTATAAGCCGTTCAACACATTGAACTATTTTTACTTCTCAAAGGGATCTAGAAAGCTAGTACTTGTGTGGCCCTCAATGGTTCATTGATACAACTAGCCGTGGGTTCACATCTCCATGTGATTCGGACTAAACATGTCCTTATTCGAGCATACCCCAATTGCTCCATTCTTACTTATCAACACCTTGATAGCAAGAATGTCAGAACTCAAGTCTGATAGTACCCATCCAATCATGTTAAACGCCTAGCAGCATTGCTTACATGATTCCCTAGGTATCAAATGATAGTGCCTGCAAGAACCATTTTATTATGGTTAGCGTACAGTACGGTCCCTTCAACTCATATATCCCGACCGATTCGACAACCATTGGTTTATCGAGAGTTGTCAATGAATCGATACTATGTGTCATGTCGTAGTTGCATCGATGGTGTAATCTATGAAACCCCTTTCATAATTACCACCATACTCTGGCCAGAGATTTCAACCTACATACACATGAAACCCCTTTCATAATTACCACCATACTCACATCGCAGATACTAGTCTCGAACTCGAGCGGCCTATATCCTTCTTAGTGGCGGCTGAATCGACTAGGAACCGTTTAGAATATACAGTATTACAAATATGAGTTTCATGATACTTATCATATGAGCATCTCATATTCTTTCTACCATTTGTATATTCAAGGGCTTTATCTATGCAACTAGCATGGGTATACAGATAAAGATTTGCCAAAACAATAATTTCAAATATTATTAAAATAAAGATTGCTTATACATAGAGTTTCATTGTGAACACTCGGCCAACACTTGGCTCGACGGGCACCTACTCTAACAATAGGTACAGAGACAGAGATACTATATAGATATCAATCCAACAGAGAAAAGAGAAATACCATCTTATTGTTATATTGCTATGCTATTCATGTCCCAAGAGTTGATGGTATTTATTGATTTCAAAGCTATGTTTTCAGAGTATTATATGTACATTGTTATGTAAGAGTTCCAATTGCTGAGTTTTATACTCATTTCAGTTATTCCATGTGATGCAGATAAGAGCGATAGGCCGGGACGTTGATTCTGGGCCGGAGTCATATGCATACCAAGATGGAAGGAAGAAGATTATTTTTGCAAGCATTTTGGACATGATCATACAAATGATATTTTGTATTTTTGTTGTATCATTTCATTGATCATGTGTATACTTTTGATTATATATGAAATGTATTTTGAATCCTTCTTCCATTTTAAAGAAAATTTTAATTTCCGCTGCTATTTTATTAAAACGGGTCAGAGGTGTCACAATAAGACGTTGTTGTCTGCCACCTACCCTCCCAGTCGGGGTGACGGTACGTCTTATTCCTAGACTTCAGTGATGTCTGTATCGAATGTCTACAATCGGAGGAAATCTGCTCCTATGCGTCGACACACCGAACATCTAGAAGTTTGGAAAATCTGCCAATGTGTAATGCCCGAGAATTTGATTATCGAATTTGCTATGAGATTAGTGAATTTGAATAGAGATAATTATAAACGGGCCATTACGAGACCAGATTGGGCAAATCATATAAATTACACAAGTTTTGGGCAGAACCATTGGCGCCCGAGCGGTAGAAAATGTAATGCCCGAGAATTTGATTATCGTAATTTGCTATGAGATTAGTGAATTTGAATAGATATAATTATAAACGGGCCATTACGAGACCAGATTGGGCAAAGCATATAAATTACACAAGTTTTGGGCAGAACCATTGGCGCCCGAGCGGTAGAAAATGACCGCCCGAGCGCCAATGTAGCATGTTCGGGCAGAAGATGTGGCGCCCGGGCGGTAGATTGTGACCGCCCGAGCGCCAAGGTGCATTATGGAAATGCTGGGACAGAAAGTGCCGCGCTCGAGCGGTACTTTCTTACCGCCCGAGCGCCGATCAAAATTCACAAAAATAAGCCACGTTTTGTATTCATGCAACTGGATATATATATATATGTATATCACTTAGAATCCCTCAGAAAACGAGTAAGAATCAAAGGAAAATGTTTCAGAAATTTTCGAAGAAATCCTTATGCCTTTATATTTCAATCCGTCCGTAAGATTTTAAATCCGACTTCAGTATCGTGTTCCTATCGTCACAGGCTATAAGTGGACGTAAGTTTTACTATGTTTTGATATGTCTGGAAATTATGATATTGAAGGAATTAGATATGATTCATATATGATGTTTCTGACATATTAGACATCGTATAAGCGAAGTCGGATTGAAGAACGGATACCGTATAGAATTGTTATGATTTTTCAGCATGTTTATTGTTGAGTTATGCATATTTTTGAGAGCATGATTGTAATGCCAGAGAATTATAGAAGTGCTAAACCAAGATTATTAATCATCATTAACGGGAGACTCGGAAGATATGAGAATGCATGACATGCAATGAGGGAAGAAAGATTTGAGAACCAGGTGTTGCATGATAAGAAAACTAGAATTTAGAAGTTTGCACAACCGCACCCGCGGTGCTAGCATGACCGCCCCCGCGGTGCATGTGCAGAAAATGGAGTGCAAATTCCGTAGCCACACTGCACCCGCGGTATTAGCGAGAGCGCACCAGCGGTGCAGACACCGCACCCGCGGTAAAGATAACACCGCACCCGCGGTCGTTGCTTCGAACATTTTGGATATGATCACCGCTTGAGCGCACCCTCGGTCCTTACACTCACCGCACCCGCGGTCTAATGTGTAACTTGAAAACTGATGCCACGTTTTATGATTGGCATGCAGTATATATATAGAAGAATTACACGTGAAATTCATCAGAAATGCAATCAGAGGGCCGAGATTTTTAGAGGAAAATCCTTACGCCTTTTTGAGTGCGATTGTGGAAGATCCGTCTATCAGAATTCGAATCGGAAAGTAGTATCGTTCTCCTCGTGCTACGAGCTATACAAGGACGTAAGTTTTGTTACGTTTTAAGATGTTTTAAAAATATGATGTCGCTAGAATTGCATATGATTCAGATATGGTGTTTCTACTACCGTAGATATCATATAATTGAAATCAGACTGAAGAACAGACTGTTTCTGTAATTGTTATGATTTTTGAAAGATATTGACTGAGATTCTATAGCAGACTTGTGTTAGTATTCAGAGTATGATTGTATTGACACTGATTATGAGTTTCAGTATTATATTTGTGATGTTCAGATTGACGGGGTTATTCAGATTGTATTGTTATGCCGTTGAAACATCAGTTGATTTAGATTGATCAGATTCAGTAATGATTTAGACTTCATCGTGATATCATTGATATGAATCAGATTGTACATTGTTCAGATATTGATCAAATTATGTACTGAGTTGAGTATTGATCAGAACAGATTGTGTATTGAGTTATTTACTGATACAGTGTATTCGATATTGTCATTTCAGATTCGAGATGGACAGAGTTGAATACAGGTCATCGTCTTCGTCAGACAGGGAAGACAAAGGTATAATTCATGTGATATTCGGGAAGAAACAACTCAATCGAGACCATCCTTGAGTTGCCCAATAAATCACATACTATATTCTTGTTTATATTTTATCTTATTATGCTTTGTGTACAGATCATGTTGCATTGCATTAAGATGATCATGCTTGTTTACAGATTTTGTATTCATGCATTTAAGATAGGACCGTGTGGAGATCAGCCAGACTGCTAGACGTTCGGCGATATCTCAGCTTAGGGGAAGATCACCGCCCCTTTGTAGATGTGGATACAGATCAGGCCGAAGTCTAGGAATAAGACGTACAGCACCTCGATTGGTAGGGTAGGTGACAGACAGTGACGTCTTATTCACACCGGGATCCCTAGAGTTATAGATCGAGTCAAGTCTAGACATGATTTGATTAGAACTGCATACTTATATGGATGTGGCTCCTAGATCATGGGACCCATCATTACTGCTTTCAGTTGAGTTAGCATGTTTGTGGGGACCCGGGCTCTAATTCTTTTTCTTTGGATTAAATGGATCATTAATATAAAAAGGGGTCAAATTTTTTGCTTTTACATTAACTCAAATGTAAACAACAAACATAAGTTCTTATTGATTTTACAAACATACAACATGTCTTGTTTTACTACATTCAACCCACTAGTGTTTAAACAAACCACTATCTACAAGTAGTACAAAGCGAGTAAAACACTAGTCCTCTGCTGCGCCCGTAGTCTCCACGCTATATCAATCTCGTCTCTGTCTCGACCCAGATCCTTCCCCATCTGTTGTTATGCACACATACAGACATAACAACAGCCGGAAAACCGGTGAGAACAAATCCCAGTATAAACATGTATACATGCAATAAAACAATCTAAAACATGAAACATGCTAATATGAATGTCATTCATATAAAATCATGCAATGCGAGTCTAATCATGTCTAGACGCGACTCGATTAGAACTCTAGGGATCCCGTTGCGAATAAGACGTCACTGACTGTCACCTACCCTACCAATCGTGGTGCTGTACGTCTTATTCCTAGATTTCGGCCTGATCTGTATCCACGTCTACAAAGGGGCGGTGATCTTCCCCTAAGCTGAGATATCGCCGAACATCTAGTAGTCTGCCTGATCTCCAGACTGCCCTATCTTAATGCATGAATACAAAATCTGTAAACAAGCATAATGCAATGCTATATGATCTGTAAACAAAGCGTAGCAAGATCTGCATACAAGTTCTATAAACAATTCTATAACAATTATAATCATATCAAGGTATGAACAATAAAACAAGTATGTGATTTTGGTTGGGAAACTCAAATGTGATCTCATTTGAGTCGTGATTCCCCAAACAAAACATGTACTATACCTTTCGTCGTAGAATCGTTGTCACGGTCGTCAATACGAATCTGAAATGGAAATGTGGATACGCACTCTATCAATTTCTAATCTAAATCAACGCCTATCCAAGTCAATACTTGATTTCGGTACAATTTGACGGCATAACGACGTAATTCTCGATACCGGTCAATTAAATTCTCAACACATTATCAATCTAAACTCCTCAATTCATAATCCTCATCCTAAACATGTCATTGTATTCAAAATCTGCATATTTAGTTCTAAACATGCTATAAAAATCGTAACAATTGCATATGACATCCGTTCTTCGATCCGGTTACAAATATATTATCCTCATACTCACAAGAACATATCCTAGAGTTCAATCCTTCATTCTCCTAACACATATATATATCAAACATGCTGGAATTGAATGAAAATTACATCTCTTGGTAGCTCTTGTCAAGAGGAGTAAAAATCTTAATACGGGACACAAATCGGAAGATTAATTCTTAAGAAATCTTACGATGAAGCCTTGCAAGAAATTTGAAGATTCCTCAGATATTCTCTCGTCCCTAGCTTCTGAATTGGCAAGGAAAAGTGGACCATTATATATATATATTGCATGATTCGATACACATGGCTCATCCTTTGAAATACACGTCTCGCGCATATGCGCGGAATTACTCGCGCATGTGCGCGAGACCTACTGTCTCGACAATTCAACACCTCGCGCATATGCACCACTCAACTCGCGCATATGCGCGAGACCTTCGTCTCGGCATTTCCTGAATTTTGACAACTCGCGCATATGCGCGCTTTGTCTCGCGCATATGCGCGAGATCTTCGCATCTTTAAAAATGAAAAACGCCCCCCTCGCGCATATGCGCGCCTCATCTCGCGCATATGCGCGAAGGCTTCGAATTCCTTCGCGAACAGCCGCGCATTTCTCCGCGCACATGCGCCAAAGCTTCGACTCTTCTCATCTTATTGTGGTATTTTCTTACCTTTCTCATGTCTTTCCTACTCCCATTTTACTTAGTGTTTCTCATGCAATGTCATGCACTCTCACAATATCGAATATCGCATAGATGAAGATTAATAAATCTCGAGCCTTACATTTCTCCCCCTCTAAGAAATGATTTCGTCCTCGAAATCGCATACCATTCTATTAATGTAAGTATAAAAGTAATCACATCAACACTAAACAAATACTTACATCATTGAAATAACTCGGGGTGTTTCTGTCTCATGCCTGCCTCTGTCTCCCAAGTCGCTTCCTCGATACCATGACGACTCCACTGAACTTTCACAAGTGTAATATTCTTCGTTCTGAGTTTCTTTTCTTTCCGATCAAGAATCTGTATCGGTTGTTCCACGTAGCTCAACGTCTGATCAAGTTCAGCTTCGTCAGGTTGAATGACATGAGAAACATCTGGCATATATCTTCGTAACATTGATACATGAAACACGTCATGTATTCCGGATAAAGAAGGAGGAAGTGCAAGTCGATAAGCTCGATCGCCAATCTTCTCAAGAATCTCGTAAGGACCAATGTATCGAGGAGATAGTTTCCCGCGTTTGCCAAATCGAACAACGCCTCTGAAAGGAGAAATCTTTAAGAATAATATATCTCCTGCCTCAAATACTAACGGTCTACGTCTGATATTGGCATACTTTGCTTGTCGATCTTGTGCTGTCTTCATCCTCTTCTGAATGAGTTTCACCTTCTCTGTCATGTCACGAATCATATCTGGCCCAAGTTCTGGTACTTCTGAAACATCATCCCAGTATAGCGGAGATCTGCACTTCTTGCCATACAAAGCTTCAAACGGTGCCATCTCGATACTCGTCTGATAGCTGTTATTGTAAGAAAATTCGCAAAGAGATAGAGAATCCTGCCAACCAATGCCAAAATCTAGCACGATGGCTCTCAACATATCCTCTAATGTCTGGATAGTCCGTTCTGACTGTCCGTCTGTCTGAGGATGGTAAGCAGTACTCAGGTGTAATGTCGTACCTAAGGCCTGCTGTAATCTGTGCCAAAAGTGAGAAGTGAATCGTGGATCACGATCTGATACGATAGACTTCGGCACTCCATGTAACCTGACTACCTCTCGAATATATATCTCTGCCATTTGATCTTGTCTATACGTCATTTTGTATGGAATGAAACAAGCAGATTTGGTTAATCTATCAATAATTACCCAAATCGCATCGCAGCCTCTGGATGATCGAGGTAACTTCGTCACGAAATCCATGGAAATGTGGTCCCATTTCCATTCTGGAATAGATAAACTTTGAAGTAAACCTCCCGGCTTCTTTCTTTCAGCTTTTACCTGTTGACAGTTCAAACACTTAGACACATATTCTGCGATGTCTGACTTCATCTGTTTCCACCAGAACTGTGTCCTCAAGTCATTATACATCTTTCTGCCACCAGGATGGATGCTAAATCGACTACAATGTGCCTCAGACATAATCTGATGCTTCAAATCTGAAACATCTGGCACAACAAGACGGTTATTGACGTACAAAACATGCTCACGCACCTGATATTCTGATACATGCCCTGATCTGACCATTTGGATCGATTTCTGCACATTCTGATCGGTTCTTTGTGCTTCCTTGATCCTCATAATCAAATTGGGCTCAACTTGGATCGTAAAAAGTCGTAGTGGCTTACTATCTGTATCAAATTCTAATCCAGATGTACAGCAGTTTTCAACTAACTTGCTAACACCTATCGTCGATAAGGACAAAGAGCATACCTTACGACTCAAGGCATCTGCTGCTGCATTTGACTTCCCTGGATAATATTGGATTTCACAGTCAAAGTCTTTCAAAAGATCAAGCCATCTACGCTGCCTCATGTTCAGTTCTGATTGAGAAAATAGGTACTTTAAGCTCTTGTGATCGGAAAATAACTCAAATTTTTCGCCGTAGAGATAATGTCGCCAAATCTTTAATGCAAATACGATAGCCGCCAATTCCAGATCATGAATGGGGTATCGAACTTCATGTGGCTTCAATTGTCTCGAGGCGTAGGCGATCACATGGCCTCGCTGCATAAGAACACATCCCAAACCTCTATGAGAAGCATCACAATAGACAACGAAATCACCAGTACCTGAAGGTATCGTCAACACTGGAACACTAGTTAGCCGTTTCTTCAGTTCTAGGAAGCTAGACTCGCACTCCTCTGACCAAACAAATGGTGCATTCTTTTGCGTCAATTGAGTTATTGGCTTTGCAATACTGGAGAAATCTTTGATAAATCTTCTGTAGTATCCGGCTAAGCCCATGAAACTGCGTATTTCTGGTACAGAAGTCGGTCTCGACCAACTGATCACAGCTTCCACTTTACTTGGATCTACAGAAATACCATCTCCAGAAATGATATGCCCCAAGAATACAACTTGATTCAACCAAAACTCACACTTTGACAATTTAGCATACAGTCTCTCATTTCTCAGTGTCTGCAACACAATTCTGAGATGTTCTGCATGCTCATTTCTATTCTTAGAATACACCAAAATATCGTCGATGAAAACAATGACAAATTCATCCAAATATTTCTGAAACACTTGGTTCATCAAGCCCATAAATACCGCAGGAGCATTGGTTAAACCAAAAGGCATGACAATAAATTCGTAATGTCCATACCTGGTTCGAAATGCTGTCTTTGGTATGTCTATATCTCGAACTCTGAGCTGATGATACCCAGAACGCAAATCAATCTTCGAATAGACAGAGGATCCCTGCAACTGATCAAATAGATCATCAATTCTAGGCAAAGGGTATTTATTCTTGATCGTTGCCTTGTTCAGCTGCCGGTAGTCTATACACAATCGCATCGAACCGTCTTCCTTTCGCACAAACAGCACCGGAGCGCCCCAAGGAGATACACTAGGTCTGATATATCCCTTGGCCAGAAGATCTTCTAATTGTGCTTTCAATTCTTTGAGTTCGATGGGTGCCATCCTATATGGAGCTCTCGAAATAGGTATGGTACCTGGCGCAAGTTCAATGCTGAAGTCTACCTCACGAACCGGAGGTAATCCTGGGATCTCATCTGGAAAAATATCTGGAAATTCCCGCACCACTGGTATATCTGCCAACGCCGGGCTCGACTTCTGCATATCTACAGCATAAATAAAGAAACCATCCGCTCCTTTCTGTAACAATCTGTTCATAGTAAGAGCCGAAATCAAGGGAATCCGAGATATGGAACCCTTCCCGTAGAATTTCCACTCGTCTGTCATCTCGGGTCTGAATCTGACAATCTTGTGGAAACAATCCACGGTAGCTCTGTACTTTGTTAGCATGTCAATACCGACTATACAATCAAAATCAGCTAGACCCAACAATATACAATCTATGTCAATCTCATGCCCCTCAAACTGTAGAATGCAATGTCTAACCGTAGTTACAGATATCAATCCACTTCCCAACGGAGAATTAATAGATACAACATCTAGCAAAGACTCAACAGGCAAGGAATGCAACAATGCAAATCGTTCTGATATGAATATATGCGATGCACCTGTATCTATCAAGATATAAGCAGGATAACCATAAAGGAGACAATTACCTGCTATAACATCATCTGGTGCATCTTGTGCTTGCTCTTCGGTCAATGCAAACACTTGAGCCTGTTGCCTAGGAGGTTGACTCACCGTCTGACTACCTCGGCCTCTGGGTGGAGTCGGTACTGGGGGAGGCTGAAAGGAGTGAACCGATGATGCCTGCCGCTCAAGCTGAGGTACTGAACCGGATGCTCTTCCACTCTGGCCTTGCTGTACACCTCTCTGTGGACAGACTTTGGCAAAATGCCCCGGTTGCCTACAAATGTGGCATCGGCCTGTAACTCCCTGGCACTGTTCAGTCGCATGTCTACCTCCACAAGAATTGCAGTAGACACCTGAAGTCCTTGAACTTTGATCAAAACCAGTCTGTCTTGATCCGCTGGAGCTGGACGAACTGCTCCCAGGTCGCTTAAACTGTTTCCCCTTCGCCTTCAGCTATTAATTTCTACCACTGCTACTACCGCCACTATCAAATCTTGGAGGAGGAACATGGAATGGAGGTAGTGGCGGTCTTGAACTCGGTGCAACATACGGAGCACTCCGTTGTCTAATCAATCCTGCTTCAGCTCCTTTGGCACGATTCAATGCATCCGAGAAATTATCGGGTCTCCCAGTATTGACCAACGTAAAGATATCTGGATTCAGGCCATTTATAAACTGATCTGCCATGGCTTCATCATTCCCTGAAACATGGGGTGCAAAACGAAGCAAGGAGGAAAATTTAGCAACGTACTCTTCAATGTTCAATTGCCCTTGCCTCAGGTTTGCAAATTCAGCGCCTTTATCTTTACGGTAGGATACAGGGAAGAATCGCTGATAAAACTCGGTCTTGAATACCTTCCAAGTAATCTCAGTACCCCGCTGCTCTAAAGCTCTCCTAATGTTCAACCACTAATTCTTGGCTATATCTTGCAATTGATGGCCAATTAGCTTGATCCTCTTCTCATCACTGTACTCCAAAGAGTCGAATAGCATTTCGATATCCTCAAGCCAGCTTTCGCACTCGATGGCATTCTCGGTCCCTTTTAAGGTGGGAGGTCGAAAGGATTGGAATCGCTTCAGCAACGTCTCCATAGGGGTCGCTGTAACATCCGTAGGATCTCCGGATGTGCTCCCCTGTTCTGGCGCTGCTGGTCGTAGAGGAACTGCTGCTCTTCTAGGCGGAATATCTAGTAATCCAAAGAATTAGTATACAAGATATACAACTGTCTCAGCCCTCCTCTGGTCATTTACCTCTGATCCAGAATCAGCTCTGATTCAGTCAATCACATGCTGAAAGAAATCAAACACAAACAACATGTAATAGGAAAGCAATAATCATGCTAGCACATCATCAAGCAAGGAAGAAGACTCGATCTACCCCGCTCATTCTATCCTATCTCAGTATACAGAACCTACGGCTCTGATACCACCTGTTGTGGGGACCCGGGCTCTAATTCTTTTTCTTGGGATTAAATGGATCATTAATATAAAAAGGGGTCAAATTTTTTGCTTTTACATTAACTCAAATGTAAACAACAAAAATAAGTTCTTATTGATTTTACAAACATACAACATGTCTTGTTTTACTACATTCAACCCACTAGTGTTTAAACAAACCACTATCTACAAGTAGTACAAAGCGAGTAAAACACTAGTCCTCTGCTGCGCCCGTAGTCTCCACGCTATATCAATCTCGTCTCTGTCTCGACCCAGATCCTGCCCCATCTGTTGTTATGCACACATACAGACATAACAACAGCCGGAAAACCGGTGAGAACAAATCCCAGTATAAACATGTATACATGCAATAAAACAATCTAAAACATGAAACATGCTAATATGAATGTCATTCATATAAAATCATGCAATGCGAGTCTAATCATGTCTAGACGCGACTCGACTAGAACTCTAGGGATCCCGTTGCGAATAAGACGTCACTGACTGTCACCTACCCTACCAATCGTGGTGCTGTACGTCTTATTCTTAGATTTCGGCCTGATCTGTATCCACGTCTACAAAGGGGCGGTGATCTTCCCCTAAGCTGAGATATCGCCGAACATCTAGTAGTCTGCCTGATCTCCAGACTGCCCTATCTTAATGCATGAATACAAAATCTGTAAACAAGCATAATGCAATGCTACATGATCTGTAAACAAAGCGTAGCAAGATCTGCATACAAGTTCTATAAACAATTCTATAACAATTATAATCATATCAAGGTATGAACAATAAAACAAGTATGTGATTTTGGTTGGGAAACTCAAATGTGATCTCATTTGAGTCGTGATTCCCCAAACAAAACATGTACTATACCTTTCGTCGTAGAATCGTTGTCACGGTCGTCAATACAAATCTGAAATGGAAATGTGGATACGCACTCTATCAATTTCTAATCTAAATCAACGCCTATCCAAGTCAATACTTGATTTCGGTACAATTTGACGGCATAACGACGTAATTCTCGATACCGGTCAATTAAATTCTCAACACATTATCAATCTAAACTCCTCAATTCATAATCCTCATCCTAAACATGTCATTGTATTCAAAATCTGCATATTTAGTTCTAAACATGCTATAAAAATCGTAACAATTGCATATGACATCCGTTCTTCGATCCGGTTACAAATATATTATCCTCATACTCACAAGAACATATCCTAGAGTTCAATCCTTCATTCTCCTAACACATATATATATATCAAACATGCTGGAATTGAATGAAAATTACATCTCTTGGTAGCTCTTGTCAAGAGGAGTAAAAATCTTAATACGGGACACAAATCGGAAGATTAATTCTTAAGAAATCTTACGATGAAGCCTTGCAAGAAATTTGAAGATTCCTCAGATATTCTCTCGTCCCTAGCTTCTGAATTGGCAAGGAAAAGTGGACCATTATATATATATTGCATGATTCGATACACATGGCTCATCCTTTGAAATACACGTCTCGCGCATATGCGCGGCATTACTCGCGCATGTGCGCGAGACCTACTGTCTCGACAATTCATCACCTCGCGCATATGCGCCACTCAACTCGCGCATATGCGCGAGACCTTCGTCTCGGCATTTCCTGAATTTTGACAACTCGCGCATATGCGCGCTTTGTCTCGCGCATATGCGCGAGATCTTCGCATCTTTAAAAATGAAAAACGCCCCCCTCGCGCATATGCGCGCCTCATCTCGCGCATATGCGCGAAGGCTTCGACTTCCTTCGCGCACAGCCGCGCATTTCTCCGCGCACATGCGCCAAAGCTTCGACTCTTCTCATCTTATTGTGGTATTTTCTTACCTTTCTCATGTCTTTCCTACTCCCACTTTACTTAGTGTTTCTCATGCAATGTCATGCACTATCACACTATCGAATATCGCATAGATGAAGATTAATAAATCTCGAGCCTTACAATGTTTTATGATTAAGATTGTTTATATGCATGTTTTTCTGATTTGAGTTGCATGCTTATTTGATTAATTTCATAGACTATGAAATAGATTGTTTCTGTACATGATAGCATGTTTTATGATTTAGTTTGTTTATATACATGCTTACCATGTTTTATACTGTGATTTATTCTCCCCGGAGTTATCCGGCTGTTGTCTTGTTTTGTATGTGTGCATGACAACAAGTGGGGCTGGATCAGGGTTGAGATGACGATGAGAGAAGACGAGTTAGCGTGGTGATTCCGGACTTATTGTAGAGTTAATTTTAATACTTGAAATTTAGTATTTGAACCTTAGACTTAGGTTGTACAGTATTGTACTTTTATACTGAATTGTAGTTTTTATACAGAGATGTATATTGTTTAGATTCCATTACCTTCCGCAGTTACATTTTAAAAAGAAAAATTTTTAGACCCTGTTTTATCTTAATTGATACTTAAATCCCAAAGATGATTAATAAGACAGATCAGCGTTCGGGTCCCCACAACAGGTGGTATCAGAGCGATAGGTCCTTTAGATTGAGATAGTCAGAGTTGATAGATTCTTTAGACTGAGATAGAAGAGAATGAGCGGGGTAGATTGAATTTTCTTTCCTTGCATGTGATTGCTAGCATGAGAATGATTATAATGTGGATTTACATTATGTGTGCTAGCATGAGATTTATTTTAATGTTTATTTACATTGTGTGCTAGCATGATTTATTGCTTTCCCTATTACATGTTGTTTGTTATCTGAGTTGATTGCAGCATGTAATGGTTAAGCCTGAATCAGAACCGAGTCTGAATCAGAGGTATATGATCAGAGGAGGGCTGAGACAGACTGTATAGATTTGGTACTGATCTGTTTGATATTCAGATATACCGCCTCGGAGATTTCCAGAAAGGGGTAGCACTTCGTCTGAACAGATGGATGTATCAGAAGCTCAGTTAGAAGAAAAGATGAAAGAGTTTGAGTTATTACAGCCGCCGATTCTGAGTTGTACCGAGACTTCTGAAGATTGTCAGAACTGGTTTGATGATATAGAAATCTTGTTCGACTTGCTTGATTGTACAGATGAACAGAGGGTTAAAATGGTGCCTTATCAGTTACGAGAAGCCGCCCGGAGTTGGTGGATTACCAGTAGAAGAATGTGGGCACAGAGAGGTACAATAATATCGTGGGAAATATTCAGAACTGAATTATATCGAAATTTTTCTCAGCTTCGTATCGAGAGAACAAGAAATTAGAGTTTGAGAATTTGAGCCAAGGGCAGCTGAATATTGACCAATATATTGCTAAATTCTCTACTCTACTGCATTTTGCTCCTCATTTAGCTGGGAATGATGAAGCTGTAGTGAATCAATTCATCAGAGGGTTGATTTCAGAGGTAGTTGCATTTATGAATTTGCAACGACCTTACCATTTTGCTGATATCTTGAGTAGAGCAAAGAGAGCGGAGATGAGTCTGATTAGACAATTGACCAGGTTGTGTGTGAAGCCACCCCAGACACAGCAGTCCCCTCTTAGAATTGAGCGTGGCAGCACGAGTGGAAAGCAAGATTTGCTGAAAGTTCAAAAGAAGCCATTCAAGAAGTTGGGAAGTGGTTCCTCTAGCTCGAGTGGTTCTAGCTCAAGTTATATTGGAGTGTATTGCAGCACTTGCGGAGGAAGACATCCCACGGAGCTATGCCAGGGAGTTACTGGTAGTTGTCGTATCTGTCGACAGCCGGGGCACTTTGCTAGAGTTTGTCCCCAGAGAGGTTCCCGAAGATTTCAGGGAGCAGGACCATCTGGATATGGTGATCGAAGAACAGCCCCAGGAGACACTTGATGATATAGTGACAGGTACTGTTAATCTATGATTTTGTTGCATATGTATTAATGTATACTAATGCATTCATTATGAGTATCTTGAAAGAATTGCATTGATATATGCTGTACCTGTTGAGTCCGGTTGTTTGTACTGTAGTATTGATTTCCTTACTGTTTGGAGGAAATATGGATCTCAAAGATTTCTGCGATTATTTTATACTACAATGAGATGAGAATGAGAGTGAGTTAGATCATGATGTACTTGTGTTTCTAATTTGAATTGCATTTTTGATATAAATACGCTAAACAAGTACAGAACTATTATAGATTCCTTTTTAGGAGAATATAAGATTCAGACCAGATTTGGCTGATGAGTAGAGATTTCACGATAAGGATTCTAGATTTAGAATTCCTTGGATATCGGTGTTGCCTAGGGACTCGATTAATACAGAAAGGAACAGATGGTATCCTTATGTATTCAGTAGATGTACTGAAATCGAGCCTAGCATTGGCAGATCTGCCAATGATGTATGAGTTGGCTGATATTTGCCTAGATAAGATTTCAGATTTGTTTTATATCAGACAGATAGATTTAAGAATTGAATTCAGGTCAGATATTGATTGTTAATTTAGAATTCGGTACAGAATGACATTGAATGTATAGAATGATACTGAATGATTAGACAGAATTGAAAGAATTGATAAATTAGAATACTGGCTGAGAATTACAGATGATTGAGTATTCTCTTGAAGATATTTCAGTTCTGTTCCTAAATTAATAGCGTTTATGTTCAGAGGTATTCTGAAGATTATGCTTGGTATATCTATGATTTATTGATATATGGCAGTATTTGATTGATTATGTTGAATATTTAAAGACTGTGTTAAATATTCAGAGAACTGTGATTAGTGTATACAGAAATGGATCAGGTATGAATCCGATATGCAGTTATTGATACAGTGGTTATTCAGAATATACAGTATCGGAAGATTGATTGATTTAGACAGTTAAGACAGAAAGGTCAGAAATGTCAGAAATGTATTTTATCTGATTGGCAGATTATTTTCTTCGACTGTTGCTTTATATCTGCTGAGTATTGTTATTTTTCTAAATCAGTATTTGAGACCTCTTATATTGTTTTGGGGAGCATATTTTATTTGCAGACGAGATATACCAGTTGATCAGAATGACCTGATGATATTTATCAGAAATCCTTGTTTTATGAGTTCCTTGAACTCACTAGATCTGTATAGGATATTGATATTTCGTGTCTGATTTGATATTACTGTTGTTTTGAATCCGTATATGCTACAGATTAGTGTGAACTAGAGGGAGTATATACAGTTTCAACCGGATCAGAGTTGATTTCAAGAGCTACAGCAATACAGATATGTGATTTTATGTTTGGTATGAGATTGATTATCTTGTGGTATCAGAATGTTTCAGAATTGTATAACAGAATTGATATCGATAGTCAGAGCCGAATACCAGGTAGGTATATTTATTTAGTTATGTTATTAACTGAGTTGTGTATATCCGATAGTTCGAATCAGAAAAAACAGATCTTATCATAAGCTTACAGTCATGAATTCAGTTTTCAGTTTCATGATTGAGAATGTATTCTATTCGAGCAGATAGTGTTGATATAGACAGATTAGATCAGCTATGACAGAATTTGTATTGAAATGTTGGCAGAAATTGTACTGATATGTCAGAATTGCTAACAGAAAAGACAGAAAGATAGAAATCAGAAGATTTATTACAGAATTGTATAGTTCTGAATAGAAATGGGAGTACATTTCTATGGTTTTCGTAATGACATTACAGCCATTTTCTTTAGATTTGTATATGATATGATTATGATTGATAGATTCCTCAATCTATATCTATCAGTTTGTACCAGATTACGTACAAACAGAACTAAATGACATAGATCGATGTCAAAGAAATGTTCAGATAGAACAGAACATTTAAGTAGATTATATCAGATTGTGATTATGATTGAATTTATACTTATTATAGAAGATATCATGAGCTCTCTCTCGCAGATGTTTCACAGATTGACAGACAGTCAGAATGTACTAGCCAGATATTGGAAGATATCCAGAGAGTGGTAGTGCTGGATGCTAGCACTAGTTGACATAAAGTTTTGTTACCTTATGGGTGATTGTGTAATGATAGCTATCAAAAGAGTACGGAGATCGTTACAGATGACACATTGTACAGTAAGTACTACAGAGTCCGTATTAAGAAGATTCAGACAGGAATAAAGATAGCTCAGAAATGACAGATTTGATAAACCAACATCGGATGATGATGCTTCGTATTGAGAGTGGAAGATTGAATAGGTCCTTGATTAGGATAAACAGGTTGGATAACAATTACTAGTATGGTTTTGTTATAAATTATAATTGGTTTATACAGATGTTGTATAACCAGCATGGCAAGATTGATTCTGTCAGAGTTAGTTTAAGAAGTATTATGATAGGATACTTCATGAATCTTTATTCTAGACTGGAATAAGAGAGTTGAGTTCGAGTTGAACTCTAGTATACATTTCTTCTCGTACAACTGAATTGATTACTTGAGAGTTCGAGGACGAACTCAGATTTAAGAGGGGGAGAAATATAATGCCCGAGAATTATAGAAGTGCTAAACCAAGATTATTAATCATCATTAACGGGAGACTCGGAATATATGAGAATGCATGACATGCAATCAGGGAAGAAAGATTTGAGAACCAGGTGTTGCATGATCAGAAAACTAGAATTTAGAAGTTTGCACAACCGCACCCGCGGTGCTAGCATGACCGCCCCCGCGGTGCATGTGCAGAAAATGGAGTGCAAATTCCGTAGCCACACCGCACCCGCGGTATTAGCGAGAGCGCACCCACGGTGCAGACACCGCACCCGCGGTAAAGATAACACCGCACCCGCGGTCGTTGCTTCGAACATTTTGGATATGATCACCGCTTGAGCGCACCCGCGGTCCTTACACTCACCGCACCCGCGGTCTAACGTGTAACTTGAAAACTGATGCCACGTTTTATGATTGGTATGCAGTATATATATAGAAGAATTACACGTGAAATTCATCAGAAATGCAATCAGAGGGCCGAGATTTTTAGAGGAAAATCCTTACGCCTTTTTGAGTGCGATTGTGGAAGATCCGTCTATCAGAATTCGAATCGGAAAGTAGTATCGTTCTCCTCGTGCTACGAGCTATACAAGGACGTAAGTTTTGTTACGTTTTAAGATGTTTTGAAAATATGATGTTGCTAGAATTTCATATGATTCAGATATGGTGTTTCTACTACCGTAGATATCATATAATTGAAATCAGACTGAAGAACAGACTGTTTCTGTAATTGTTATGACTTTTGAAAGATATTGACTGAGATTCTATAGCAAACTTGTGTTAGTATTCAGAGTATGATTGTATTGACACTGATTATGAGTTTCAGTATTATATTTGTGATGTTCAGATTGACTGGGTTATTCAGATTGTATTGTTATGCCGTCGAAACATCAGTTGATTTAGATTGATCAGATTCAGTAATGATTTAGACTTCATCGTGATATCATTGATATGAATCAGATTGTACATTGTTCAGATATTGATCAAATTATGTACTGAGTTGAGTATTGATCAGAACATATTGTGTATTGAGTTATTTACTGATACAGTGTATTCGATATTGTCATTTCAGATTCGAGATGGACAGAGTTGAATACAGGTCATCGTCTTCGTCAGACAGGGAAGACAAAGGTATAATTCATGTGATATTCGGGAAGAAACAACTCAATCGAGACCATCCTTGAGTTGCCCAATAAATCACATACTATATTCTTGTTTATATTTTATCTTATTATGCTTTGTGTACAGATCATGTTGCATTGCATTAAGATGATCATGCTTGTTTACAGGTTTTGTATTCATGCATTTAAGATAGGACAGTTTGGAGATCAGCCAGACTGCTAGACGTTCGGCGATATCTCAGCTTAGGGGAAGATCACCGCCCCTTTGTAGATGTGGATACAGATCAGGCCGAAGTCTAGGAATAAGACGTACAGCACCTCGATTGGTAGGGTAGGTGACAGACAGTGACGTCTTATTCACACCGGGATCCCTAGAGTTATAGATCGAGTCAAGTCTAGACATGATTTGATTAGAACTGCATACTTATATGGATGTGGCTCCTAGATCATGGGACCCATCATTACTGCTTTCAGTTGGGTTAGCATGTTTTATGATTAAGATTGTTTATATGCATGTTTTTCTGATTTGAGTTGCATGCTTATTTGATTAATTTCATAGACTATGAAATAGATTGTTTCTGTACATGATAGCATGTTTTATGATTTAGTTTGTTTATATACATGCATACCATGTTTTATACTGGGATTTATTCTCACCGGAGTTATCCGGCTGTTGTCTTGTTTTGTATGTGTGCATGACAACAGGTGGGGCTGGATCAGGGTCGAGATGACGATGAGAGAAGACGAGTTAGCGTGGTGATTCCGGACTTATTGTAGAGTTAATTTTAATACTTGAAATTTAGTATTTGAACCTTAGACTTAGGTTGTACAGTATTGTACTTTTATACTGAATTGTAGTTTTTATACAGAGATGTATATTGTTTAGATTCCATTACCTTCCGCAGTTACATTTTAAAAAGAAAAATTTTTAGACCCTGTTTTATCTTAATTGATACTTAAATCCCAAAGATGATTAATAAGACAGATCAGCGTCCGGGTCCCCACAATGATGTTCTATGAGGTTGATTATGATTGTAGAAGTGTTGAATTGGGTTAAGAATTAATAGAAGGTATATTGATCATTGCCATTTCAGATTCATTGTGCCTCACTTCGACACCGAGAACTCGACATTGATACAGGTTTAACAACGCAAGGTATAAGCCATGTTTTGTTTGGGGAAGATACAACTCAAATCAGATATCATTTGAGTTTCCCAACCAAAATCACATACTAGATTTATTATTTATCTTGAATTATGATTGTGATTTGTTTATAGAATTGTATTCAAATCTTTTGAGATGATTATGCATTATTTACAGATTGTTATGCATTACATTTAAGATAGGGAGTCTTGACAGAAACAGTCAAATTTCTAGATGTTCGGTGATATCACAGCTTAGGAGAAGACTCGTCTCCTATTGTAGATGTGGATACAGATCAGGCCGAAGTCTAGGAATAAGACGTACCGTCACCCCGATTGGGAGGGTAGGTGATAGATCGTCTTATTTGTTCTCACCGGAGTTTCCGGCTGTTGTTATGTCTGTATGTGTACATAACAACAGGTGGGACAGGATCTGGGTCGAGACAGAGACGAGATTGATATAGCGTGGAGACTTCGGGCGCAGCAGAGGACTAGTGGTTTTTAGTAGATTTGAACTATTTGTATTTGCTTTCTTGTATTAAACACTAGTTGGATGAATGTACTAGAACAAGATATGTTTGTATGTTGTAATATAAATAAAGAACTTGTGCTTGTGTACATACATTAGAATTAATGTTGTAAAGCAAAAATTTGGCCCACTTTTCATATTAATGATCCATTTAATCCCAAAGAACAGAGTTAGAGCCCGGGTCCCCACAACAGGTGGTATCAGAGCCGTAGGTTCTGTAGATTGAGATAGAATAGAATGAGTTGGGTAGATTGAGTCTTCTTCCTTGCTTTTGATATGCTAGCATGATTTATTGCTTTCTCTATTACGTGTTGTATTGTTATCTGACTTGAATTACAACATGTATTAGTAAAGACTGAATCAGAGCCGATTTTGAATCAGAGGTAAATGATCAGAGGAGGGCTGAGACAATTGTATATATGATATACTAATTTGTTTGAATACCAGATACATGCCTCCTAGAAGAGCAGCAGTGCCTCTACGACCCATAGCACCAGAACAGGGTAGCACATCCGGGGATCCAATGGATGTTACTGCTACACCCATGGAGACTCTGCTAAAACGATTCCAGTCTTTCAGACCACCTACTTTACAGGGTACCGAAAACGCAATCGAATGTGAAAGTTGGTTGGAAGATATCGAGATGTTGTTCGAGTCTTTAGAATACAGTGATGAGAAAAGAGTGAAACTCATTAGCCATGAACTGCAAGACGTGGCTAAGAATTGGTGGCTGAACATCAAAAGAGCATTAGAGCAGCGTGGCACGGAGATTACATAGAAAGTATTCAAGACAGAGTTTTATCAGCGATTCTTTCCCGTATCTTACCGTAAAGATAAAGGCGCTGAATTTGCAAACCTGAGGCAAGGGCAATTGAACATCGAAGAGTACGTCGCTAAATTTTCTTCCTTGCTTCGCTTTTCACCTCATGTTTCAGGTAGTGATGAGGCCGTGGCAGATCAGTTTATAAACGGCTTAAATCCCGATATCTTTACGTTGGTAAATACTGGAAGACCCAACAATTTCGCTGAGGCATTGAACCGTGCCAAAGGAGCAGAAGCAGGATTGCTTAGGCAACGGAGTGTTCCGTATGTCGCCCCAAGTCCGAGACCACCACTACCGCCAGTACAACCTCCTCCTAGATTCGATACCGGTGGTAGTAGCAGCGGGCGGAAGGATCAGCTGAAAGAGAAAGGAAAGCAGTTCAAAAGACCTGGGAGCAGTTCGTCGAGCTCCAGTGGATCCAGACCGAGTGGTTTTGATCAGAGTACAAGGTACACAGGTGTATATTGTAGTTCTTGTGGTGGCAGGCATGCCACAGAGCAGTGTCAGGGTGTAGGGGACAGATGTAACATATGTAGACAACAGGAGCACTTCGCCAAAGTGTGTCCCCAGAGAAGCTCACAGAGATTTCAAGGTGCAGGATCATCTGCATCCGTAGCTCAGCCTGAGAGGCAAGCTTCCTCTGTACACTCCTTTCAGCCACCACAGGCACAGACGCAGCCCAGAGCCAGAGGTAGCCAGACCGTGAGCCAACCTCCTCGTCAACAGGCTCAGGTGTTTGGATTGATGGAGGAGCAAGCACAGGATGCCCCAGATGATGTCATAGCAGGTAACTGTTCTCTTTACGGTTATCCTGCATATATATTGATAGATACGGGTGCATCGCATACATTCATCTCAGAATGATTCACATTATTGCATTCCCTGCCTGTTGAGTCTTTGTCGAATGTAGTGTCTATTACTTCTCCGTTAGGAAGTGGTTTGATAGCTGTGACCACGGTTAGACATTGCATCTTACAATTTGAGGGTCATGAAATTGATCTAGATTGCATAGTACTTGGGTTAGATGATTTTGATTGTATTGTTGGGATTGACATGTTAACCAAGTACAGAGCCACCGTGGATTGTTTCCACAAGATTGTCAGATTCAGACCAGAGATGGCAGAAGAGTGGAAATTCTACGGTAAGGGTTCCAGATCTCAGATTCCCTTGATTTCGGCTTTGACTATGAATAGATTGTTGTAGAAAGGAGCAAATGGGTTCCTTGTTTATGCTGTAGATGTACAGAAGTCGAGCCCGACATTGGTAGATTTGCCAGTAGTACGGGAATTTGTAGATGTGGGGACCCGGGCTCTAACTCAATTCTTTTTGGATTTAATTGGATCTTTGGTCGAAAATGTGGGTCAAAATTTTGCTTTAATCATTAATTCAAATGTGTAATTAAAACATAACATATCTCCATAATAGTTAAACAACACACTGTACATACAAGTCTGTTTATTAACATCATACGCTAGTGTTCAAATCCCAACTACAAACATAAGTAGTACAAGTCTAATAGGAAAACACTAGAAATCTTCAACGCCCGAGATCTCCACGCTATCATCCGTTTCTCATCTAGCTCGTGACCCCGATCCTGCCCTACCTGTTGCCATGCACACATACAGACACGACAACAGCCGGATAACTCCGGTGAGAACATATCCCAGTATAAAACATGAATGCATGCAATGTCATAATCATGTACCAAAGCATATCATATAACATGAATTATAATTTAAAACAAGTAAAAGAATACAAATCTGTATTCAACATTTAAATCTTGACTCGACTCATTTCTAATCTAGGGATCCCGGTGTGAATAAGACGGTCTGTCACCTACCCAGCCACTCGGGGTAACGGTACGTCTTATTCCTAGACTTCGGTCAACTCTGTATCGAGGGTCTACACATAGCGTAAATCTACTACCATGCGTCGATACACCGAAACGTCTAGTTTTTGGCAAATCTGCCAATGTCTCCTATCTCAGGACTCGAATATAAATCAATAAACAAGACATTACATAATCAATGTAATAATAATCTAGTATGTGATTTAGGGAAACTCGTATCAAATCTGAATCGAGTTGTGCAATCCCGTGACCACATGAATTATACCTTTCTTGTCGCACTGTCTGTCAAGATCTCGAATCAAATGTCAAACCTGTCACTTCAAATCTGAAATGGCAATATACAAATGTTCTATATCAAAACACAACTCAAGCAAGTCTTGGAATGATTAATAATCAGTTTCGGTACAAACTGATGGGATAACAGCGTACTTGTTCGATACCGATAACCCCACAATAACATACTCAATCACAATCAACTCATAATCTCATCAACACCTCAATACATAAGCTGAAATCTGTACAATCTTAACATAATACATGCTGGAAACTAACAACCGTAGCATATAACACCCATTTCTTGATCCGGTTACGAATATATCATGCTCAATACCTCAAGAACACCATATAACTAACATATTACAATTTCTCCAACATCTATAATTTGAAACATGTTGGAATTACATAAATTTACGTCACCTTGTAGCCGTCGATGCAAGGAACACAAATCTTACCTCGGAACACAAATCGGATGGCTAAATCTCGCACAATCACAACTCTAAGATCAAAAGAAATGGAAGCTCTCTCCTTGAAGTTCCCTCGGCCTCAGCACTCTGAAATGGAGGAGTTAAAGACACATAATCTATATTGCATGGTAAGGAACAAGTGTCTTTATTTTTCATTTGACACGCACGACCGCGGGTGCGGTACACTAGCAGCGCGGGTGCGCTGTGCTCACGGCAGCCCTTGCATTTTCTGAAATTCTCGGACCGCAGGTGCGGTGATGTTATTACCGCGGGTGCGGTGTCTGTTCACACAATTTCACAATTTTTCTGTCAATGCACCGCGGGTGCGGTCCTTCCTGTACCGCGGGTGCGGTATGGCTTCGGCCCTGCTGTCAAAAATCCTCATTTTTATGTCATGCATTCTAATCTCTTCAAATCTGACATCAATGCCAGTTGATAATTCTCGAGCCTTACAGTAGATGTGTTCCCAGATGAAATCCTAGGATTACCTCCAGCTCGAGAGGTAGATTTTAGCATAGATCTTATGCCAGGTACTTTTCCTATATCTCGAGCTCCGTATAGGATGGCGCCTGTTGAATTGAAAGAACTAAAAGCACAGTTAGATGATTTGCTAGCCAAGGGATATATCCGACCTAGTATATCTCCTTGGGGCGCACCAGTGCTCTTTGTGCGAAAGAAAGATGGATCGATGCGATTATGTATAGACTATCGGCAATTGAACAAGCCAACAGTGAAGAATAAATATCCATTTCCGCGCATCGACGATATATTTGATCAATTACAAGGATCCTCTGTTTATTCTAAGATCGATCTGCGATCCGGATATCATCAGCTCAGAGTTCGAGATGTAGATATACCGAAGACAGCATTTCGAACCAGGTATGGACATTACGAATTTATTGTCATGTCTTTTGATTTAACAAATGCTCCAGCGGTATTTATGAGCTTGATGAATCGAATCTTTCAGAGGTATTTGGATGATTTTGTGATTGTTTTCATTGATGACATTCTGGTGTATTCAAAGAACAAAATGAGCATGCAGAGCATCTCAGAATTGTGTTGCAGACCTTGAGGAATGAGAGATTGTATGCCAAATTGTCAAAGTGCGAGTTTTGGTTGAATCGAGTTGTCTTTTTGGGACATATTGTTAGAGTAGGAGCCCGTCGAGCCAAATGTTGGCCGAGTGTTCACAATGAAACTCTATGTATAAGCAATCTTTATTTTAATAATATTTGAAATTATTACTTTGGCACATCTTTATCTGTATACCCATGCTAGTTGCATAGATAAAGCCCTTGAATATACAAATAGTAGAAAGAATATGAGATGCTCATATGATGAGTATCATGAAACTCATATTTGTAATACTGTATATTCTAAACGGTTCCTAGTCGATTCAGCCGCCACTAAGAAGGATATAGGCCGCTCGAGTTAGAGACTAGTATCTGCGATGTGAGTACCATGTTTCATTGGTAGGGGACATTGTGATATCCGAGCATGCAGATAGGTGCTCCTTGTAGAGTTCACTGAACAACCCTCCATAAAAGGACTTTCCAAGTGGTTCTCACTTATCGAGTGGAAATGTCCTAGTTTATGGTTGTACAGAATTAGTCCTTATGACCCGGGACAACATTGAGACTCTATGTGCTAGAATTACACTTTGACTTGTTTACCGACTCTCATGGGGTCATTAGGTGGCAAGGTTGGGTGTTCTGTCGAAACACATAGGAGTCGATGCATTGTAGTCGGGGATTCACCGCTTACCTTCGGGTATGGATATCCTATGTGTTATCATGTGTATGTAGGTTGAAATCTATGGCCAGAGTATGGTGGTAATTATGAAAGGGGTTTCATAGATTACACCATTGATGCAACTACGACATGACACATAGTATCGATTCATTGACAACTCTCGATAAACCAATGGTTGTCGAATCGATCGGGATATATGAGTTGAAGGGACCGTACTGTACGCTAACCATAATAGAATGGTTCTTGCAGGCACTATCATTTGATACATAGGGAATCATGTAAGCGATGCTGCTAGGCGTTTAACATGATTGGTTGGGTACTATCAGACTTGAGTTCTGACGTTCTTATTAACAAGGTGTTGATAAATAAGAATGGAGCAATTGGGGTATGCTCATATAAGGACATGTTTAGTCCGAATCACATAGAGATGTGAACCCACGGCTAGTTGTATCAATGAACCATTGAGGGCCACACAAGTACTAGCTTTCTAGATCCCGTTGAGAAGTAAAAATAGTTCAATGTGTTGAACGGCTTATAAAGGAGTTTATAAGCGTAAGGAAAATTAGAAGTATAACTTCTATAAAGGAGAAAATAGTTCAATGTGTTGAATGACTTATAAATGAGTTTATAAGTGTAAAGAAAAATAGAAGTATGACTTCTATGAGAGAAATGAAAATTTTAATTTATGGAAGTGTTCCTAAATTAAAATTGGCCAAGTGAATAATGTAATTGAAAATTGTGATTTTCATAAACATTATTATGGACTAAATTAAATTAATTCAAGTGTTGAATTAATTAAACACTAGTAGACCTAGTAGAGTCCAAATAATTAAATTAATTCAAGTGTTGAATTAATTAAATAATATTGAGTCTTGAAGAGCTCAATTAAAATAATTATTTAACTAGTGGGACTTGGGTAAATTCAAGTAATGTTTAATTAGTCTCAAATATGTTTGAGATAATTAAAATTTAGTCCAAGGTTTTAATTTGATTAAAAACCATATAATATGCATGCATGGGAGGTGAAAGGTTGGGAGACTACTTTTTGTGTTTTCAAGGCATGGCATGCAACTTTTTGGAACAACTTTTCCCACAACCAAAAAAAATGTCTCTCCTTCTCTCCTAGCATGAATAGTGGCCGAGTTACTATTCACATTTTTGGTCTCCAAGTTTTTCTCTCAATTTTCTTCTTCAATTGTTGAGGAAAGAAATCACTACTCTTTGAAAAATCTTCTTATTTTTCTAGTGCAAAATAAGAAGGGTTCTAGCTAGTTAGTGGTGGGCTTGATTGGAAGAAAGGAGTCCAAAAGAAAGGTGAAGCTTGTAGATTGTCTACCTTCAAGAGCTAAGGTGTTTACACCTTAGTTGGAGCCACAATCAATCTTGAGATTGATAGGTAAATTTCTAAAACACCCTATGTATGACATTTTGGTGTTTAAATGTATTTGCTACACAAAAGGGGTGGTGGCCGAAATATTGCTCTAAAATTTGATTTTTTTTAACTTCTATTGCGCTTCCGGCCACCGTAACCGATCCCCTTTCAAGTGGTATCCGAGCTATGGTTACGATTTTGTGTAGCAACTACAAGATATTATATTGAGATCGATTTCTAACCGCATGAGTGTATTTTTGCAACAAATCGAGGGCCGTTTTTGGGAAAAATTCGGGCAGCAAGTTGCTGCCCGTGTCAGGCAGCTCGGGCTGCCCGTTTCGGGCAGCTAGGGCAGCCCGAGGGGCTGCCCGAACAGCCCCTTTCGAAAATTAAAAAAAAAAAATTTTGGGCATGTTGGCCGGAATCCGGCGACGGAGCTCCGGCGACGGCGATGACGGCTAGGGTTTCCAAAAGTGTTTTTGAATATCAAAGTGTCATGGGCCTTGAGTTGTTGGGCCATTGGATGGCTAACATGTTTGTGAATTTTAAATGTGCCGAAAATGTTTTTGGTGAAAAATAAGTTTTTTGGGCCCTTAAGTTTAAAATTACAAAAGTTGCAAATATTTTCTCATGAAATAAATAATTTAAGTTGGACTTTAATTATTTATAGTAAATGGCGATTTACAAGAAATTCGGTTATAAATAAATTAATTTGAAAGTAGACAAATGTGTTTGTATACTTTGTTAATTTAGTTTATAATCGTGGCGGTTAGTGATTGGATCAAGATATATAATATTGGATCAATTAATTATTGTGATAATTAATTGATGGTGTATGATATGTGATATTATGCATGAAGGATGATCAAAAGCCCAAGCCCAATTTGCTAGGTGTATGCTAGGATATTTGATGTTGAATGATTGTAATAATTATCAAATTTAAAGTGGGCTTGGTTTATGGCCCGTTCCCACCCCCCATGAGATTTATCCCTATTTGCCATGGATATTTATTTGTAAATATTAGTATAGTGGATGATCAATATTGGAAGATGGTGGCCATGATGATTATGAAGATCGAAGACATGTAAATATTGGAAGCTTATGTAATAGTTGCATTTGCATCCCGTGCATTTCCCTAGGATTGGACCTAGGCCCGTGTTTAGCTCACACGGTCTGTTAGTATTGGGGCGATTGATCATCCTTGTTTTGTTTACTGTGGGGACCCGGACGCTAATCATCTTCTTAATCATCATTGGGATTTAAATATCTGCTCTGATAAACAGGGTCTAAAAAAAATTTCTTTTTAAAATATAAACTGCGGAAGGTAATGGAATTTAAACTATATATATCTCTATATAGAAAATGCCTTTCAATATTTAAAAGTACAAATATATACAACACTCTAATCTAAGGCTTCCCTACTAAAATTCAAGTGGAAAACCAAGTCTACTGTAAGTCCGGAATCACCACGCTAACTCGTCTTCTCTCATCGTCATCTCGACCCTGATCCAGCCCCACCTGTTGTCATGCACACATACAAAACAAGACAACAGCCGGATAACTCCGGTGAGAAATAAATCCCAGTATAAAACATGGTAAACATGTATTTACATAAAATAATTTATGAAACATGCTGTCACGAATAAAACAACCAAAACATTAGATTTCATAAGCTATGAAATCTAATCACAACGAGCATGCAATTCAAATCAGCTAGACATGCATATAACAAATCTAAATCATAAAAACATGCTAGCACAACTGGAAGCAATAACGATGGGTCCTATGATCTAGGGACCACATCCATATAAGCATGCAGTCCTAATCAAATCATGTCTAGACTTGACTCGACTAAAACTCTAGGGATCCCGGTGTGAATAAGACGTCACTACCTACTCACCAATCGGGGTAATGAACATCTCATTCCTAGACTTCGGTCTGAGCTGTATCAACGGCGGCAATAAGAGTAATGCCTACTCCTATGCTGAGATACACCGAAACGTCTAGATATTTGACAATGCCTGTCAAAGACTCTCCTATCTTAGATGCAATGAATATCAATATGTAAACAACGTATAATCATATTCATAGCTGAATATCACACTGATCATACCTGCTTGAATACAATTCTGAAATCAAAGCATAAACATGTCAAAATATAAAGAACAAGCTAGTATGTGATTTTGTTGGGAAACTCAAATGAGATTTCATCTGAGTTGGGACTTCCCGAATATCACATGCATTATACCTTTATCTTCCTGGTCTGAGGAAGATGACGTCTCGAAGTCAAACTTGTCCATCCCTGATCTGAAACGACAATAACAAATACACTGTGTCAAGGTGTAGTTCAAATCACAATCTGTTCTGAACAATACCCAATTCAGTATTAATCGGATCAATATCTGAACAAACTACAATCTGATCATATCAATACTATCACAACATAACAGAAACCAATACTGAATCTGATCAATCTGCGCCAACTGATGTTTAGACGGCATATCAATATCATGTCGATAACCTGACAATCTCAACATCACAAATAACCTATCAGAACTCGGAGTCAATACCATAATATTATTCTTCTAATTCCAGCATATGAATGTCTAACAAATGCATCTTCAGAAATGCTGAAATATATAACACAGACATACGGTATTATTTCCTCTATCTGACTTCACATAACTACTGAATAACCTATCCAGACCCATAAGACTAATCCTCTATTCACCATTCAATCAAGAATACTACCATTTAGTTTGAATTCTCAGTCAATACCTTCAAAAATTCATAACAATTGTATAATCAATCTATTCTTAAATCTGTCTTCGATTATACAATATTTACGGTAGTAAAAACACCATATCTGAAACATATACAGTTCTAACAACATCATAAATTCAAATCTTGTCTAAACGTAACAAAACTTACGTCCAGATGAAGCCTGCTTTGATAGGAACACAGTACTGTAGTCGGATTTAAAATCGGACGGGCGGATTGTTCACAATCTCCAACTTTTCCCTCGGTTTCTTCTTTTTCCCCTTCTCCTTCTTATTTCTTTCTGATTCTCGTTAATACGTTTGTATATACATATATATATATACATATCTCGCATGAAAGGCAAGTGGCTTATTCTTCATGCTGCACGTCGCTCGCTAGGGCGGTCAAAAACGTCCGCTAGGGCGAAGCACTCTCGGCCCTCACAATTCTACATGCGCGCTCGGGCGGTCAAAAGTTTCCGCCCGGGCGAGTAACTCTCGGCCCTCGCCAATCAAAGCCACCTCGCTCGAGCGGTCAGAAACGTCCGCCCGGGCGAGTGATTCTCGGCCCTCTCCTCCTAGACACTCTCGCTCGAGCGGTCGAAACTGTCCGCTCGGGCGAGTCACTTTCGCCCAACAATTTACATATTTAAATTTTAAATCTCCAACATGATCTGGTTGCATTCATATCTACTCAACAAATCATCTCAGATTACAATAATTAAATTCTCGGGCATTACATTTCTCCCCCTCTTAGAACTGAGTTCGTCCTCGAACTCTCAACCAAGTGATCCAAGTCTATCAGCAGAATTGTAGAGTAGCGTTTAATATCCAAACTTATTCTAGCCGAATCAATCCCATAGTACTGGCTATACAGCATCCGCATATGCCAATTGCACTCTATACCAATGCAATACTACCTATAGTTGCTATCCCATCTGTTTATCCCAAATCAAGGACATATTCCATCTTCGGTTTCAAGCACCAATCGTCATCATCAACCGAAATTGGTTTTTTTTTTTTTTAAATCTACCCATTCTGATCTATCTCGATAACTAGTGTTAACATCCAGTACTAGAGTTCTATCACTATCTTTAAATTTCTGACTACTACACGCTGACTACTTATCAATTTGTGAATAATCCGCGAGAGAGAGCTCATGATATCTCCATCATAAGTACAACTCCATCAAAATCACAATTTGATATCATCTAATTCACTAATCTAGTCAATCTGGCAATTTCCTTGACATTGATATATGTCATCTGGTTCTGTTTGTACGTAATCTGGTACAAACTGATAGATATAGATTGAGTATTCTGTCAATCATAATCATATCATATTCTAAGCTGTAGAATTGACGGTACTTTTATCCCGGAAGCCATACTCACATTTCCTTCAGAACTATACTAAGTCGGTAATCATCTTCTGATTCCTATCTTACTGGCTTCTTTTGTTAGCGATTCAGACATATCAGTACCATTTCTACCAACCTCACAACATAAATTGCTGTCCCAACTAATCTCATCTATCTATACCCCATTATCTGTTCGAATATCCTACATTCTAAAACAGCTGAATGAAAACTGAATCCACCCCAGTGCAGTTCTGACACTATCTGTGACTTCAGATTCGAGCTAGGTTGTACAAGATCAGTTAGTAACATAAAATAAATACGAAATACCTACCTGGTATTCGGCTCTGACTATCCATATCAAAAGCTGGAACAATTCTGAAACATTCTGATATCACACGATAACCAAACCCATACAAAACACCATTTACATAGCTGTTATACTGATCTGATCAACAAAATACAAGTCTGACAATTTCGATTACATTTCTGAACTGGTTACACTAGTCTGCATCACATACTGACTCACACTAACAGTAATATCACATCAACTTCTGAATAGAAAGAACCTATACAGATCTAGTGAGTTTAAGAAACTCATAACATAATAGATTCTGGCTGGCTGACCGATCTTCATACTTCCCAGATCAACTGCTATATCTCATCTGCAAATAGAATATACTCCCAACCAATATAAGAGGTTTCAAATACGGAGTTAGAATCATAACAATACTCAGCAGATATAAGGCAATATAAGCAGAAGTAAATCAGAAGAAGATAATCTGAATAAGATGGTCTGCCCAAATCAGAGAATAAAATTCTGACATATCTGACATGCTGCTAATGCTGACCTTTCTGATACCGCATAGTCTGAATGAAAACCTGTATCAATAACTGCATACCGGATTCATACCTGACCCATTGCTGTATACAATAATCACAATTCTCGGAATATTTAACACAGGTCTTCAAATATTCAATAAGAACAATCGAATGCTGCCAATATGTCACTAAATCATAGAGATAACAAGCATAATTCTTCAGAATACCCCTGAACACATAATCCGTCAATCTAGAAACAGAACTGAAAGGTCTTCAAGAGTAATACGTAATCAACTGGATTCTTCAGCCCATACCTTAATTTGTCTATTCTTTCAATTTATTCTGATATAAAACACATCTGACATCCTATCTAGGCCAACACCAGTCAACTATTAGATTACTAACCCGAGTACATCATAATCTAACCCATTTTCATTCCCATCTAACTGTAGTATATAACATGTCACAGAAATCTCTGCTATCAACATATTCCTCCAAACAGTAAGGAAATCAATACTACAGCACAAACAGACCCCGTAACTATAGCATATCATCATGCTACTCAATCACAGATACTCATGGCAAATGCATTAGTATATATCAACACATCTGCAATATAATCATAAAAAATAGTACCTGTTGTAGTTTTTGGGTTTGTTTCTCACGCATTTCCACCCTATGGTCCTGCTCCCCAGAATCTTTGGGAACCCTTCTGAGGACACACTCTAGCAAAATGCCCATGTTGTCCGCAGACATTGCATCTACCAGTCACTCCCTGGCATTGTTCGGTGGAATGTCTCCCTCCACACCTAGCGCAATAAACTCCAGTATAACTCGGACTGGAACCACTGGAACTGGAGGAACCACTGCCTGACTTCTTGAACTGTTTTTTCCGAGCTTTCAGCAAATCTTGCTTTCCACTCGTGCTGCCACGTTCAAATCTCAAAGGGAATTGTGGTGTCTGGGGTTGCTTCACACACAACCTTGCTAATTGCCGAATCAGACTCTCTTCTGCTCTCTTTGCTTTACTCAAGACATCAGCAAAGTGATAGGGTCGCTGTAGATTCATGAATGCAACTATCTCTGAATTCAATCCTCTAACGAATTGATTCACTACAGCTTCATCATTCCTAGCCATGTGAGGAGCAAAACGCAGAAGAGTAGAAAATTTAGCAGCATAATCATCAATATTCAATTGACCTTGACTTAAATTCTCAAATTCTGCCTTCTTGTCTTCTCGGTACGAGGCGGAGAAAAATCTTTGATAGAATTCAGTCTTGAAGACTTCCCACGTGATCACGGTACCACGTAGTGCTAATACTCTTTTGATTGTAATCCACCAACTTCTGGCAGTCTCTTGTAATTGGTGAAATACCAATTTAATTCTTTGGTCATCAGTACAATCCAGTAGATCAAACAATATCTCTATGTCCTCCACCCAGTGCTGACACGTTTCAGGCGTCTCTGTACCACTCAGAATCGGCGGCTCAAATAACTGAAATTCTGCCAACTTAGTTTCCATCGGAGTCGCGGACACATCTATCTGCGGTTCTGGTATATATGGCGGATCATACGAAGTACTGCCTGTTTCCACAATCCTTCGGGGAGGTACATCTGATTACCACAAACATTAGTAACCCAATACTGCTGATCTGTGCAAATCTATTCGAATCATGATCATCTTACTGCTGATCATGAATCCGATCTGATTCATATTTAAGAATACATAATACCAATTCAAATAGGTAACATGTATCTTAAAGCAGTAACACATAGTCTCATGCTAGCACACAATGTCAATCAACATTATAAACAATCTCATGCTAGCACAAACATGCAAGGAAAGAACATTCATCTACCCCGCTCATTCTCTTCTATCTTAATCTAAGTCAGTCTAAAAGATCTATCGCTAAAGGCTCAATAGCTAAAAGATCTATCTCTAAAAGAACTATCCTCTAAAAGATCTAACCTCTAAAGGAACAATCTGCTCTAATTATCTCACTCTAAGAATCCTAGGCTCTGATACCACCTGTTGTGGGGACCCGGACGCTAATCATCTTCTTAATCATCATTGGGATTTAAATATCTGCTCTGATAAACAGGGTCTAAAAAAAATTTCTTTTTAAAATATAAACTGCGGAAGGTAATGGAATTTAAACTATATATATCTCTATATAGAAAATGCCTTTCAATATTTAAAAGTACAAATATATACAACACTCTAATCTAAGGCTTCCCTACTAAAATTCAAGTGGAAAACCAAGTCTACTGTAAGTCCGGAATCACCACGCTAACTCGTCTTCTCTCATCGTCATCTCGACCCTGATCCAGCCCCACCTGTTGTCATGCACACATACAAAACAAGACAACAGCCGGATAACTCCGGTGAGAAATAAATCCCAGTATAAAACATGGTAAACATGTATTTACATAAAATAATTTATGAAACATGCTGTCACGAATAAAACAACCAAACCATTAGATTTCATAAGCTATGAAATCTAATCACAACGAGCATGCAATTCAAAAAAGCTAGACATGCATATAACAAATCTAAATCATAAAAACATGCTAGCACAACTGGAAGCAATAACGATGGGTCCTATGATCTAGGGACCACATCCATATAAGCATGCAGTCCTAATCAAATCATGTCTAGACTTGACTCGACTAAAACTCTAGGGATCCCGGTGTGAATAAGACGTCACTACCTACTCACCAATCGGGGTAATGAACATCTCATTCCTAGACTTCGGTCTGAGCTGTATCAACGGCGGCAATAAGAGTAATGCCTACTCCTATGCTGAGATACACCGAAACGTCTAGATATTTGACAATGCCTGTCAAAGACTCTCCTATCTTAGATGCAATGAATATCAATATGTAAACAACGTATAATCATATTCATAGCTGAATATCACACTGATCATACCTGCTTGAATACAATTCTGAAATCAAAGCATAAACATGTCAAAATATAAAGAACAAGCTAGTATGTGATTTTGTTGGGAAACTCAAATGAGATTTCATCTGAGTTGGGACTTCCCGAATATCACATGCATTATACCTTTATCTTCCTGGTCTGAGGAAGATGACGTCTCGAAGTCAAACTTGTCCATCCCTGATCTGAAACGACAATAACAAATACACTGTGTCAAGGTGTAGTTCAAATCACAATCTGTTCTGAACAATACCCAATTCAGTATTAATCGGATCAATATCTGAACAAACTACAATCTGATCATATCAATACTATCACAACATAACAGAAACCAATACTGAATCTGATCAATCTGCGCCAACTGATGTTTAGACGGCATATCAATATCATGTCGATAACCTGACAATCTCAACATCACAAATAACCTATCAGAACTCGGAGTCAATACCATAATATTATTCTTCTAATTCCAGCATATGAATGTCTAACAAATGCATCTTCAGAAATGCTGAAATATATAACACAGACATACGGTATTATTTCCTCTATCTGACTTCACATAACTACTGAATAACCTATCCAGACCCATAAGACTAATCCTCTATTCACCATTCAATCAAGAATACTACCATTTAGTTTGAATTCTCAGTCAATACCTTCAAAAATTCATAACAATTGTATAATCAATCTATTCTTAAATCTGTCTTCGATTATACAATATTTACGGTAGTAAAAACACCATATCTGAAACATATACAGTTCTAACAACATCATAAATTCAAATCTTGTCTAAACGTAACAAAACTTACGTCCAGATGAAGCCTGCTTTGATAGGAACACAGTACTGTAGTCGGATTTAAAATCGGACGGGCGGATTGTTCACAATCTCCAACTTTTCCATCGGTTTCTTCTTTTTCCCCTTCTCCTTCTTATTTCTTTCTGATTCTCGTTAATACGTTTGTATATACATATATATATATATATACATATCTCGCATGAAAGGCAAGTGGCTTATTCTTCATGCTGCACGTCGCTCGCTAGGGCGGTCAAAAACGTCCGCTAGGGCGAAGCACTCTCGGCCCTCACAATTCTACATGCGCGCTCGGGCGGTCAAAAGTTTCCGCCCGGGCGAGTAACTCTCGGCCCTCGCCAATCAAAGCCACCTCGCTCGAGCGGTCAGAAACGTCCGCCCGGGCGAGTGATTCTCGGCCCTCTCCTCCTAGACACTCTCGCTCGAGCGGTCGAAACTGTCCGCTCGGGCGAGTCACTTTCGCCCAACAATTTACATATTTAAATTTTAAATCTCCAACATGATCTGGTTGCATTCATATCTACTCAACAAATCATCTCAGATTACAATAATTAAATTCTCGGGCATTACATTTACTGTTTATAATATATGCATGATATGTTATAAATAATGAGTATGTGCGTAATTATTATGATAATAACAAAGTTGCATGAATCCGGCAAACATACGATCAAACATAACGAGCTTTTAAAAAATAAAATTAATGATGAGACCTTTCAAAACTAAAAACCCTCATTTTGAATAAGATTCAAAATTAATATCAAGCCCGAAAAGGGGAATTATAAAATTGGTTATAATTTCCTTGTCTTCCATCGACAATGGGTGCATGATGAACGCTACCCGTACTCGGGACTCGGCTCATATTATTGGGGGGCCCTTAGTGCCGGAAAGCTGTGACATTCATTGACATGGTGATGTGAACTACGTGGAACTCCCATGACTTCGGCTCAGATAATTGAGGGAACTCATGGAGACCGTCCATTAAGGTTCAACATCGATGGGTAAGGCTTGACACGTAAAGATGAACGACGTCTATAATGGGTCCTAATCAAACGTGAGACAAAAGTTTACGTTAAGGGTTGCATTGTGATGCAATTGGGAAACTACCTTTTAGGAATTGTGATTGGCTGTATAATCGGGATCATAATTCGCTAATTGGACCTTACGTACCTACTGAGGAAAGGAGTTTCCCGTTTTCACTAGAGGGTAGTGAAAGATGTCAAAACAGTGGGAGTAAATATTTATAAAGTTAAAGTCCATACTTTATATCTTACCAAATATTTTAAATAGTCATCAAATTTATCTGTTTTACTTTTCAGTACAAATTTTGACAATATCTTCGATTCGCAATCCGATATCTGCAATACTCGACAAACACATGTTAACCGGACCTAATTACCTCACTTGGCTAAGAAACCTAAAAATCGTCTTGAATTCGGAAAGGGTAGCATATACACTGACTGAGTCGCCCCCTGTTGAGGCTCCGACTGACTGCAATCCTGAGGAATTGCAGGCTTACAAGGAATGGTGTGACCATGACTTGATAGCCAGGTGTTATATGCTGACTTCTATGAATGATGAGCTGCAGAGGCGTTTTGAGGGTGCAAAGAGTGCTGCTGACATTCATTTGCACCTCAAGGAGCTCTTTGGAGAGCAAACACGTCCTCTTAGGCATGCTACCGTCAAGGAGCTGATCACTTTGCGCATGCGAGATGGGGCCTCGGTCCATGAGCATGGCCTAAAGGTGATTGGGCTCGTGGACAAGCTCGTTGGCATGGATCTGATCTTGCCTTCGGAGTTGACCACCGACGTGTTGCTCTTATCGCTGCCTAGCATATTTGATCCTTTTGTGGTGAACTTCAACATAAACAAGCTAGAGCTGACCCTTGAGGAGTTGGTGAATATGCTTGTTACGTTTGAAACCACCATCAAGAAAGAGAAGTTGGTTCTTTATGTGGGTTATTCATCTGGTACGAAGATTGATCCACATGGGAATGGAAAGAAGCGTTCTTTCCAACGTCCCAAGAAGAACGTGCTCTTGTTGAGGCAATCTCCGAATCCCGTTGTGGCAGCCACACCAGTTAGGGCTGGCAAGACTAGTGATGTTTGTCATCACTGCAAGATGCCTGGACATTGGAAGCGAAATTGCAAAGAATATCTGGCCCAGAAGAGTTCTGGAAATGGTATGTTCTAAATTGAAGTAAACATTTCAATTAACTCTACTTCCTGGGTATTAGATACCGGTTATGACTCACATCTCTGTAATGGGTTACAGGTGATGGGAAGAAGTAGAATGCTTAAGGAAGGTGTGACCTTCTAGAGGATGGGCAATGGAGCAAGAGTTGCTGCCAAGTCTATTGAAGATGTTTACTTATTATTGAACAATAGTTTAAGTTAATGAGATGTTTTGTTTGTACATAATTTTGTAAAAACATTGTTTCCATTTCTATGGTGATACAAATGGATATTCTTGTTTGCAAAAGGTGTTTGCAACATTTACATGATTGAATGTTTGATTGGTACTGGTAAACTTGAAAACGATCTCTATAACTTAAAATTAAAAGATATTCCACTAAATGTCCATTCAAAGGCATACACCATATGAGATATGGATGGGTAAGCCTCCTAAGTATTCTTATCTTAGAATATGGGGTGCCCTGCTTATGAAGCAGGTAGTGGGAGATAAATTGGATAGTCGATCTATTTTATGCTATTTTGTGGGATATCCAATGAATTCGATTGGATACTACTTCTATCATCCCCAAGAAACAAAAGTGTTTGTTTCTAGGAATGCGACTTTTTTGGAAAGGGAATTTCTATTGGATAGAAACAGGGAGATGATAGAACTCGAAGAGGTTCGAGGACACCCACAATTGAAGAACCCACACCCGAAGAGCCAAGAGAGGAGATACAAGCTCCTAGAAGATCCGAGAGAGTCTCGAGACCACCTATGAGGTATGGTCTGCTTCTTGAAGAGGGCCATGATGAGCCTAACCATGGATGTGATCCTAGGACCTTCAAGGAAGCGTTATCTGATGCCGATTCATCCAAATGGCTTGAAGCTATGGAATCTGAGATGAATTCCATACATTCGAACCAAGTGTGGGATCTTATAGATCCACCTGAGGGAAAGGTTCCCATAGGGACTTGGGACGGATGGGAAGGTATTGACCTTCAAGGCGCGATTGGTGGCAAAAGGATATACTCAAAGACAAGGAGTTGACTTTGAGGAAACCTTTTCACCAGTTGCAATGTTCAAGTCTATAAGGATATTGCTAGCCATAGCTGCATGGTATGACTATGAGATATGGCAGATGGATGTCAAGACAGACTTTCTTAATGGGGATTTTAACAAAGTTATTTACATGTCTTAACCTGAAAGTTTTACATCTATCGGAAGTGAGCATATGGTATGCAAACTTCAGAGATCTATTTATGATCTAAAGCAGGCATCTAGGAGTTGGAACCTCAGATTCGACAGTATAATCAAATAGTTTGATTTACTAAGAATCCTGAGGAACCCTGTGTGTATAAGAAGGTCAGTGGGAGTGTTGTGACATTCCTGGTGTTGTATGTTGATGACATTCTACTAATTGGGAATGATGTAGGAATGTTGCAATCAACTAAGATATGGTTAGCGAGTAAGTTCTCGATGCACGACTTGGGTGAAGCATCTTATGTATTGGGAATACAGATCTATTGAGATAGATCGAGAAGATTGCTTGGTCTCACCCAGTCCACATACATTGATACCATCGTGAAGCCGTTCTCGATGGATGAGTCCAAGGGAGGACATCTACCAATGTGTCATGGCGTGTCCCTATCCAAGTCTGTCTCCCAAGACTGATGCAGAGATAGTGGCGATGACACGCATTCCGTATGCTTCGGCAATTGGTAGCATCATGTATGGGATGATATCTACACGCCCTGACATGGCATTTGCACTAAGTGTAGTGAGTAGATATCAATCGAACCCTGGTCTTCCACACCTAAAAGCTGTGAAAGACATCCTCAAGTAGTTGAGAAGGACCAATAAATTGTTCTTGGTCTATGGGGTGGAGAACTAAAATTGGAAGGCTATACCGACTCTAGCTTCCAAAGCGATATCGATGACTCGAAGTCAACCTCTGGTTTTGTATTCATGCTCAATGGTGCTGCTGTCTCTTGGAAGAGTTCCAAGCGAGACAATACTACGGATTCCAGCACAGAGGCCGAATAGATTGCTGCATCAGATGCAGCAAGGGAGGCTGTTTGGATAAGGAATTTCGTCCAAGAGTTGGGCGTAATTCCTAATGGAGTTGCTCCTATCCAGGTGTTGTGTGACAACACGGGAGCTATAGCTCAAGCAAAGGAGCGTAGGTCTCATCAGAAATCCAAACTAGTATTGAGAAAGTACCACATCCTCGGAGAGATTGTGGAAAGAGGAGAAGTGTCTTTTGACACAGTCGGCTCCGCCGATAATGTTGATTGATCTACAAGCTAAGCCTTTACCTAGACCATTATTCGACAAGCATCGCGAATCAATGGGTTTAAAGCATATGGGTAGTTGGCTTTAGTGCAAGTGGGAGATTGTTAGAGTAGGTGCCCGTCGAGCCAAATGTTGGCCGAGTGTTCACAATGAAACTCTATGTATAAACAATCTTTATTTTAATAATATTTGAAATTATTACTTTGGCACATCTTTATCTGTATACCCATGCTAGTTGCATAGATAAAGCCCTTGAATATACAAATAGTAGAAAGAATATGAGATGCTCATATGATGAGTATCATTAAACTCATATTTGTAATACTGTATATTCTAAACGGTTCCTAGTCGATTCAGCCGCCACTAAGAAGGATATAGGCCGCTCGAGTTAGAGACTAGTATCTGCGATGTGAGTACCATGTTTCATTGGTAGGGGACATTGTGATATCCGAGCATGCAGATAGGTGCTCCTTGTAGAGTGCACTGAACAACCCTCCATAAAAGGACTTTCCAAGTGGTTCTCACTTATCGAGTGGAAATGTCCTAGTTTATGGTTGTACAGAATTAGTCCTTATGACCCGGGACAACATTGAGACTCTATGTGCTAGAATTACACTTTGACTTGTTTACCGACTCTCATGGGGTCATTAGGTGGCAAGGTTGGGTGTTCTGTCGAAACACATAGGAGTCGATGCATTGTAGTCGGGGATTCACCGCTTACCTTCGGGTATGGATATCCTATGTGTTATCATGTGTATGTAGGTTGAAATCTCTGGCCAGAGTATGGTGGTAATTATGAAAGGGGTTTCATAGATTACACCATTGATGCAACTACGACATGACACATAGTATCGATTCATTGACAACTCTCGATAAACCAATGGTTGTCGAATCGATCGGGATATATGAGTTGAAGGGACTGTACTGTACGCTAACCATAATAGAATGGTTCTTGCAGGCACTATCATTTGATACCTAGGGAATCATGTAAGCGATGCTGCTAGGCGTTTAACATGATTTGTTGGGTACTATCAGACTTGAGTTCTGACGTTCTTATTATCAAGGTGTTGATAAATAAGAATAGAGCAATTGGGGTATGCTCATATAAGGACATGTTTAGTCCGAATCACATAGAGATGTGAACCCACGGCTAGTTGTATCAATGAACCATTGAGGGCCACACAAGTACTAGCTTTCTAGATCCCGTTGAGAAGTAAAAATAGTTCAATGTGTTGAACGGCTTATAAAGGAGTTTATAAGCGTAAGGAAAATTAGAAGTATGACTTCTATAAAGGAGAAAATAGTTCAATGTGTTGAACGACTTATAAATGAGTTTATAAGTGTAAAGAAAAATAGAAGTATGACTTCTATGAGAGAAATGTAAATTTTAATTTATGGAAGTGTTCCTAAATTAAAATTGGCCAAGTGAATAATGTAATTGAAAATTGTGATTTTCATAAACATTATTATGGACTAAATTAAATTAATTCAAGTGTTGAATTAATTAAATAGTATTGAGTCTTGAAGAGCTCAATTAAAATAATTATTTAACTAGTGGGACTTGGGTAAATTCAAGTAATGTTTAATTAGTCTCAAATATGTTTGAGATAATTAAAATTTAGTCCAAGTTTTTAATTTGATTAAAAACCATATAATATGCATGCATGGGAGGTGAAAGGTTGGGAGACTACTTTTTGTGTTTTCAAGGCATGGCATGCAACTTTTTGGAACAACTTTTCCCACAACCAAAAAAAATGTCTCTCCTTCTCTCCTAGCATGAATAGTGGCCGAGTTACTATTCACATTTTTGGTCTCCAAGTTTTTCTCTCAATTTTCTTCTTCAATTGTTGAGGAAAGAAATCACTACTCTTTGAAAAATCTTCTTATTTTTCTAGTGCAAAATAAGAAGGGTTCTAGCTAGTTAGTGGTGGGCTTGATTGGAAGAAAGGAGTCCAAAAGAAAGGTGAAGCTTGTAGATTGTCTACCTTCAAGAGCTAAGGTGTTTACACCTTAGTTGGAGCCACAATCAATCTTGAGATTGATAGGTAAATTTCTAAAACACCCTATGTATGACATTTTGGTGTTTAAATGTATTTGCTACACAAAAGGGATGGTGGCCGAAATATTGCTCTAAAATTTGATTTTTTTTTAACTTCCGTTGCGCTTCCGGCCACCGTAACCGATCCCCTTTCACATATCATATCTGGAGATGGTATTGCTGTGGATCCAAGTAAAGTAGAAGCTGTGATCAGCTGGCCAAGACCGACTTCTGTGCCAGAAATACGCAGTTTCATGGGTCTGGCAGGATACTATAGACGATTTATCAAATATTTCTCCAGTATTGCAAAACTAATAACCTAGTTGACACAAAAGAATGCGCCATTTATATGGTCTGAGGATTGTGAGTCCAGCTTCGTGGAATTGAAGAAGAAGCTGACTAGTGCTCCAGTACTGACGATACCTTCCGGTACGGGTAATTTTGTTGTATATTTTGATGCCTCTCACAGAGCTTTGGGATGTGTTCTTATGCAGCGAGGTCATGTGGTCGCATACGCCTCGAGAAAACTGAAGCCACATGAAGTTCGATACCCCATTCATGATCTCGAATTGGCGTCTATCGTATTTGCCTTAAAGATCTGGCGTCATTATCTCTACGGCGAGAAATTTGAGATTTACTCCGATCACAAGAGCCTGAAGTATCTATTTTCGCAATCCGAACTGAATATGCGGCAGCGTAGATGGCTTGATCTCCTGAAAGACTTTGATTGTGAAATCAAATACTATCCAGGGAAGTCAAATGCAGCAGCAGACGCCTTGAGTCGAAAGGTTTGTTCCCTATCCTTATCGACGATAGGTGTTACCAAGTTAGTTGAAAATTGTTGTTTCTCTGGATTAGAATTCGATACAGAAAGTAGACCACTACGACTTGCTTCCATTCATGTTGAAACTGATTTGATTCGGAGGATTAAAGAAGCACAAAGAATGGATCAGAATGTGCAAAAATCGATTCAGATGGTCAGATCAGGGCATTTATCAGAATACCAGGTACGTGATCATGTCCTGTATGTAAATAACCGTCTTGTAGTGCCAGATGTTTCAGATTTGAGACATCAGATTCTATCAGAAGCACACTGTAGCCGGTTTAGCATTCATCCTGGTGGTAGAAAGATGTACAATGACTTGAAGTCACAGTTCTGGTGGAAGCAGATGAAGTCAGATATTGCAGAATTTGTGTCTAAGTGCTTGAATTGCCAACAGGTGAAAGCCGAGAGGAAGAAGCCCAGAGGTCTACTTCAGAGTTTAGCTATTCCAGAATGGAAATGGGATCACATTTCCATGGATTTCGTGACGAAGTTACCTCGATCATCTAGAGGCTGTGATGCCATTTGGGTCATCATTGACAGATTGACCAAATCCGCTTGCTTCATTCCGTACAAAATGACGTATCGACATGATCAGATGGCGGAGATATATGTCCGAGAGGTAGTTAGATTACATGGTGTGCCGAAGTCTATCGTATCAGACCGTGATCCACGATTCACTTCACACTTCTGGCACAGTTTACAGCAGGCTTTAGGTACAACATTGCACCTGAGTACTGCTTATCATCCTCAGACAGACGGACAGTCAGAGCGGACTATCCAGACGCTAGAGGATATGCTGAGAGCCGTAGTGCTATATTTTGGCACTAGTTGGCAAGATTCTCTACCTCTTTGCGAATTTTATTACAATCAACAGCTATCAGACAAGCATTGAGATGGCACCGTTTGAAGCTTTATATGGCAAGAAATGCAGATCTCCGCTGTATTGGAATGACGTCTCAGAAGTACCAGAACTTGGGCCAGATATGATACGTGACATGATTGAGAAGGTGAAAATCATTCAGAAGAGAATGAAGACGGCACAAGATAGGCAAGCCAAATATGCCAATATCAGACGTAGACCGTTGGTATTTGAGCAAGGAGACAGAGTGTTTCTAAAGATTTCCCCATTTAGAGGCGTTGTCAGATTTGGTAAGCGTGGGAAGCTGTCTCCGAGATACGTCGGTCCTTATGAGATTCTTGAAAAGATTGGCGACCGAGCCTATCGACTTGCTCTTCCTCCTTCGTTATCCGGGATACATGATGTTTTTCATGTGTCAATGTTGCGTAAGTATATGCCAGATATTTCTCATGTCATTCAGCCTGACGAAGCTGAGCTTGATCAGACTTTGAGCTATGTTGAACAACCGATACAAATTCTTGATCGGAAAGAAAAGAAGCTCAGACTAAGACTATTCCACTTGTGAAAGTTCAGTGGGGTCGTCATGGAATTGAGGAAGCGACTTGGGAGACAGAAGCAGATATGAGACAGAGATATCCCGAGTTATTCCTATGATGTGAGTATTCATTTAATATTTGATTACATTACCCTTTCACTTGATTTAATTGATTTCCTGTGAGTTCGAGGACGAACTCTTATCTAAGAGGGGGAGAAATGTAATGCCCGAGAATTTGATTATCGTAATTTGCTATGAGATTAGTGAATTTGAATAGATATAATTATAAACGGGCCATTACAAGACCAGATTGGGCAAAGAATATAAATTAAACAAGTTTTGGGCAGAACCATTGGCGCCCGAGCGGTAGAAAATGACCGCCCGAGCGCCAATGTATCATGTTCGGGCAGAAGATGTGGCGCCCGGGCGGTAGATTGTGACCGCCCGAGCGCCAAGGTGCATTATGGAAATGTTGGGACAGAAAGTGCCGCGCTCGAGCGGTACATTCTTACCGCCCGATCGCCGATCAAAATTCACAAAAATAAGCCACGTTTCGTATTCATGCAACTGGATATATATATATATATATATATATATATATATATATGTATATCACTTAGAATCCCTCAGAAAACGAGTAAGAATCAAAGGAAAAGGTTTCAGAAATTTTCGAAGAAATCCTTACGCCTTTATACTTCAATCCGTCCGTCAGATTTTAAATCCGACTTCAGTATCGTGTTCCTATCGTCACAGGCTATTAGTGGACGTAAGTTTTACTATGTTTTGATATGTCTGGAAATTATGATATTGAAGGAATCAGATATGATTCATATATGGTGTTTCTGACATATTAGACATCGTATAAGCGAAATCGGATTGAAGAACGGATACCGTATAGAATTGTTATGATTTTTCAGCATGTTTATTGTTGAGTTATGCAGATTTTTGAGAGCATGATGTTCATATGAGGTTGATTATGATTGTAGAAGTGTTGAATTGGGTTAAGAATTAATAGAAGGTATATTGATCATTGCCATTTCATATTCATTGTGCCTCACTTTGACACCGAGACCTCGACATTGATACAAGTTTAACAACGCAAGGTATAAGCCATGTTTTGTTTGGGGAAGATACAACTCAAATCAGATATCATTTGAGTTTCCCAACCAAAATCACATACTAGATTTATTATTTATCTTGAATTATGATTGTGATGTGTTTATAGAATTGTATTCAAATCTTTTGTGATGATTATGCATTGTTTACATATTGTTATGCATTACATTTAAGATAGGGAGTCTTGACAGAAACAGTCAAACTTCTAGATGTTCGGTGGTATCACAGCTTAGGAGAAGACTCGTCTCCTATTGTAGATGTGGATACAGAACAGGCCGAAGTCTAGGAATAAGACGTACCGTCACCCTGATTGGTAGGGTGGGTGATAGACCGTCTTATTCACACCGGGATCCCTAGAGTTCTAGTCGAGTCGAGTCCAGACATGGTGTGATTCGGATTGCATTGCATGTTTATATGAATGACATTCATTATATCATGTTTCATGTTTAGCTTGATATATGCATGTCTACATGTTTATACTGGGATTTGTTCTCACCGGAGTTTCCGGCTGTTGTTATGTCTGTATGTGTGCATAACAACAGGTGGGGCAGGATCTGGGTCGAGACAAAGACGAGATTGATATAGCGTGGAGACTACGGGCGCAGCAGAGGACTAGTGGTTTTTAGTAGATTTGGACTATTTGTATTTGCTTTCTTGTATTAAACACTAGTTGGATGAATGTACTAGAACAAGGTATGTTTGTATGTTGTAATATAAATAAAGAACTTGTGCTTGTGTACATACATTAGAATTAATGTTGTAAAGCAAAAATTTGACCCACTTTTCATATTAATGATCCATTTAATCCCAAAGAACAGAGTTAGAGCCCGGGTCCCCACAGAAAATGACCGCCCGAGCGCCAATGTAGCACGTTCGGGCAGAAGATGTGGCGCCCGGGCGGTAAATTGTGACCGCCCGAGCGCCAAGGAGCATTACGGAAATGCTGGGACAGAAAGTGCCGCGCTCGAGCGGTACTTTCTTATCGCCCGAGCACCAATCAGGATTCAAGAAAAGTGTGACACGTAGCTTAAGCATGCAAGTAGATATATTTACACGAATTCATTCTTTCAGAATTGATAAAGAATCGAGAGAAAGCTACGTAGAAAGATTTTGAAATCCTTAGGCCTTTATATTTCAATCCGTCAGTCAGATTTTGAATCCGACTTCAGTACTGTGTTCCTAGCGTTACAGGCTACACGTGGATGTAAGTTTTACTATGTTTTGACATGTCTTGAAATTATGATGCTGAAGGAATCAGATATGATTCATATATGTTGTTTCTGACATGTTAGACATCGTATAATTGTAAGCGGATTTAAGAACGGACACTGTATAGAATAGTTATGAATTTCAGAGTTGTATTAGCTGGGATATGGTATCAGATTTATACCGTTATCGATTATGAATTAGGAGAATTGATATAGATTGTTTAATATGGAGATTATGCCGTTGAAAGGATACCGAAATCAAGTATTTAAGTGGGTATGTATTGATTGAAATTAGAGATTGATAGAATGTGTATCAAAATTTCCATTTCAGATTTGATTTGCCAGATTCGTCTTCGAGACTTCGACTGCGACGTAGAGTGTGTGACGAAAGGTATAAGCCATGTTTGTTTGGGAAGCCACAACTCAAATAAGATATTATTTGAGTTCCCAACCAAAATCACATACTAGAATTATTGTATATATGATACCATGTTTATGAATTGTTTATAGAATTATATTCAAATCTTGTAACATGATTATGCTTTGATTATAGAATTATATTCAAGCATGTAAGATCATTGTGATATTCAGATATGAATATGAGCATGCTTTGTGACACCCTGACCCGTAAAAATAAAATACACAGCGGAATTTAAAATTTTCTTTCACTGGAAGGAGTTTCAAAATACATTTCATAAAAATGTTTACAAAACAAATCCATGATCATTCAAATGATTTAACAAAAATACAAAACAATCATTTCTATGATCATGTCCAAAATACTTGCAAAAACATCATCCTTCCAATCTTCGTATGCATATGACCTCTGACCACAGTCAACGTCCTGGTCCGTCACTCTTATCTACATCACATGAAAATAACTGAAATGAGTATAAAAACTCAGCAAGTGGAACTCTACATAGCAATGATACATAGTATACTCTGTAAAACATGACTTTGAAATCATAAATACCATCAACTCTGAAACATGAATACTGTAGCAATAGCATAGCAATAACATAGCAATAAGATGGTATTCTCTTTTCTCTGGTTGGATTGATATCGATAGTATCTCTGACTGTGGTTCTCGTATCCCAAATCGATATAAACCGATAACTCTGAGGGATATAAGCCTATGGGCGTTGATCAACTAATTGCATGCAATGCTCTGACTATGATTCAATCAATCCAATAAAACATTTGAATTCTCTATAATATTTAAACCATCACTTTGTAAACTCTTTCTTTTCTTTTGTATTCCCTTTTCAATAAATGAGACATACAATGCCTCCAATAGATATACAATCGAATCAATACGTAACTATGGATCAAATGAAGGGAATAACACTTTAAAATCATTAGAACACCATACATATATAATCATGTGAGCAAAAGGATGAAATTCCACTTACAAACCACAATAACACCTTGATTCTAACTCTTGATACACCACCTACAACAATAATCCATAAACAACACCAAAATCAACTCTATATCCAAAAATACAAGTCAAATAATGCATTAAACCAACCAATACATCAACCTATAACATCTCATTTCCAAAACCAAGATAGAACTCAACCAAAAACTTACCTTAGCTTCCTAGCACCAAGGAGAACCTCGATCTCAAGTCGAAAATCGAACTAGATCCACGAATCGAAGATAGGAAGCAAATGAAATGGAAGAAAACCCTTGGAAATGGAGAGAAAATCGGAAATGAGAAGGAAGGAAAGGATAAGGTATGGCCAACAACTCCCAAAAAGTAACTTAAAATCTCGCCCATACCTCCACCGCGGGTGCGCTGCTACAAGCACCGCGGGTGCGCCTAGCTCACGGCACATCACAATAATTCTGGAACACAAACACCGCGGGTGCGGCGCTGCAACCACCGCGGGTGCGGTCATCACCGCGGGTGCGGTCCTTGCACTACCGCGGGTGCGGTCATGCTACGGCCTCCCAAATCCAAAATCATGAATAGTACACCGCGGGGGCACTCCTCTAAGAGCGCGGGTGCACTCTGGTCACGGCAATGATCAAAACTCAACCAACTAAAAATCGATCCGAAACTCTGAAACGAACAACCAACAACAACTAACACATCAAGAACAATAATAACCAATAATACTATGGCCCAAAACACAACTCTAAACATCTAAATCATAAAACCCAATAAACATACAAAACTTAAACCGTACCGTACACCGGGCTCGGCTATTACATGCTTTGTTTACAGATTGATATTCATTGCATTTAAGATAGGAGAGTCGTTGACAGCCATTGTCAACTATCTAGATGTTCGGTGTATCTCTGCTTAGGAGCAGCCCTGACTCCTATTGCAGTCGTTGATACAGCTCAGACCGAAGTCTAGGAATAAGACGTACAGTCACCCCGAGTGGGAGGGTAGGTGACAGCCATTGACGTCTGATTCACACCGGGATCCCTAGAGTTCTAGTCGAGTCGAGTCCAGACATGGTTTGATTCGCATTGCATTGCATGTTTATATGATTGTCATTCATGATAGTATGTTTCATGTTTAGATTGATTATATGCATGTATACATGTTTATACTGGGATTTGTTCTCACCGGAGTTTCCGGCTGTTGTTATGTCTGTATGTGTGCATAACAACAGGTGGGGCAGGATCTGGGTCACGCAGAGGATGAGAGATGGACATAGCGTGGTGATCTCGGGCATAGCAGAAGAACTAGTAGTTGTACCTTTGATATGTACTGTATTTAATTACTAGTTTTTGAAAATGGTTGGAACAAGATATGTTGTACCTGATGTTTGTAATTTAAATAAAGAATTTATGCTGGTTTATATACATTAGATTTAATGTTGAAAAGAGAAAATTTGACCCACTTTTTATATTAATGATCCATTAATTCCCAAAGAAAAGAGTTAGAGCTTGGGTCCCCACAACAGGTGGTATCAGAGCCATAGGTTCTGTAGATTGAGATAGAATAGAATGAGCGGGGTAGATCGAGTCATCTTCCTTGTTTATATCATGCTAGCATATCATGATTTATTGCTTTCCCTAGTACGTGTTGTGTTATCTGATTTGATTGCAGCATGTATTGGTTAAGATTGAATCAGAGCTGATTATGGATCAGAGGTAAATGATTAGAGGAGGGCCGAGACAGTTGGTATAGATTGTATATTAAACTGTTTGTATAACAGATTCATGCCTCCTAGAAGAGCAGCCGTTCCTTTACGACCACCAGCACCAGAACAGGGTAGCACATCTGGTGATACGATGGATGTCACTGCTACGCCCATGGAGACTCTATTAAAGCGATTCCAGTCATTCCGACCACCGACCTTAAAGGGTACAGAAAGTGCAATTGAATGTGAAAGCTGGTTGGAGGATATCGAGATGTTATTCGAGTCCCTGGAATATAGTGACGAGAAGCGAGTGAAACTCATTGGCCATCAACTGCAAGACGTGGCTAAGTATTGGTGGTTGAATATAAGGAGAGCACTAGAACAGCGTGGCACCGAGATTACATGGAAAGTATTCAAGACAGAGTTTTATCAGCGATTCTTTCCTGTATCCTACCATAAAGATAAAGGCGCTGAATTTGTAAACCTGAAGCAAGGGCAATTGAACATTGAAGAGTATGTTGCTAAATTTTCTTCTTTGCTTTGCTTTGCACCTCACGTTTCAGGTAATGATGAGGCCGTAGCAGATCAGTTTATAAACGGCTTAAATCCTGATGTCTTTACGTTGGTTAATACTGGGAGACCCAATAACTTCGCTGAAGCATTGAACCGTGACAAAGGAGCAGAAGCAGGATTGCTTAGGCAACAGAGTGTTCCATACGTTGCTCCGAGTCCGAGACCGCCACTACCTCCAGCACAACATCCTCCTAGATTTGATAGCGGTGGTAGTAGCAGCGGGCGGAAGGATCCGTTGAAAGTGAAGGGCAAACAATTCAAGAGGGCAGGGAGCAGTTCGTCGAGCTCCAGCGGGTCAAGACAGAGAGGTCCTGGCCAGAGTTTAGAGGTGATGAGTGGATATTGCAGTATTTGTGGAGGTAAGCATGCCACAGAACAGTGTCAAGGTGTAGTGGGTAGATGTAACATATGCAAGCAACCGGGGAATTATGCCAAGGTCTGTCCTCAGAGAAGTGGTGCATCGAGATTTCAGGGTGCAGTGTCATCAACATCCGTAGCTCAGCCTGAGAGGCAAGCTTCATCTGTTCACTCCTTTCAGCCGCAACCTGCACAGACCCAGCCTCGAGCCAGAAGTGGCCAGACAGGGAGTCAGCCTCAGAGACAACAGGCTCAGGTGTTTGCGTTGACCGAGGAACAAGCACAGGATGCCCCAGATGATGTCATAGCAGGTAACTGTTCTCTTTGCGGTTATCCTGCTTATATATTGATAGATACGGGTGCATCGCATACATTCATATCAAAACTATTTGCACTATTGTATTCTTTGCCTGTTGAGTCGTTGTTAGATGTCGTGTCTATTACTTCTCCGTTAGGAAGTGGTTTGATATCTGTAATGCCCGGAACACCGAGTGATCATTCTGAATGAATAGATATGCTATGAATAATGGGCATAAAGATAAGAAATAAGAGATGAAGAAGTTTGGTTTGAAATATAGAATTTTTCCATAGTAATTCGAAGCTACACCGCACCCGCGGTGCTTGTAGACACCGCACCCGCGGTGCATGGACAGTAGGTTGGCCAAAAATTCCGTAGCTTCACCGCACCTGCGGTTGAATAAGACCGCACCCGCGGTGCTGAGACCGCACCCGCGTTGGTTACATGACCGCACCCGCGGTCTATGCATTATGGAAAATTATATTCTGCTGAGGGCATAGCGCACCCGCGCTCCTTACAGTACCGCACCCGCGGTGATGCATGCGAGGAATCCACTCTCCTTCTCCTGTTGTGTGGGAACCCGGACGCTAATCCATTCCTTAATCGTCTTTAGGAATATTTAATCATTCATAATAAAGAGGGTCTAAAATTTTTTTCTTTTAAAATGCAAAGCGGAAACGTAATGTAATTAAAATCAAATTACATGTTAAACATGAACATACAAATCTGATGTCATCTACAATAATCCAACTAGGTTCAACTACATGTCGGTGCTGAATCCTAAGTTGCTTCTGAAACCCGGATCTCCACGCTATCTAATCCAGCCTCGTTCCCGTCTTGACCCCGCTCCTATCCCACCTGTTGCCATGCACACATACAGACAAGACAACAACCGGATAACTCCGGTGAGAATTACATTCTCAGTATAAATCATGTATACATGCAATCATATAAACAATATAAAAGCATATAACAAAAATCATATCCTATATCAACATCATGATATAAATCAATAACAAGCATAAATCATATTCTAAACATGTACCCTAATCAGGAACATAATTCAATATCTAGAATAAATCCTATTCTAAGCATGTACCAATATCAGGAACATAAATCAATATCAAGAATAACTTCTATTCTAAAAATGTACCACAATCAGGAACATAGTCAATGTCAAGAATAATTCCTATTCTAAACATGTACCAATATCAGGAACATAATCAGTATTAATCAATACAATCAGATACAACTGTCACTCAGTCCATTGACTCTACATTTTAGACTAAACTCAATCCTAGTCTAGGGATCCCGGTTTCCAGATGTGGTATTCCTATATCGAATTCCGTAAAGGATGGAACCATAATCTCTATTACTCGATATAACCAGTGCCCTGGTATTCCTATATCGAATTCCGTAACAGAAGAATTCCAATACCCTTTACTCGATATAACCAAATATGGTGTTCCTATATCGAATTCCGTAATAGATTCCATTACTCGATATAACCAAACATCCAGTGTCCTGACCACCTGTTGTGGGGACCCGGACGCTAATCCATTCCTTAATCGTCTTTAGGAATATTTAATCATTCATAATAAACAGGGTCTAAAAATTTTTCTTGTTAAAATACAAAGAGGAAACGTAATGTAATTTAATTCAAAATACATATTAAACATGAACATCCAATCTGATGTTATCTACAATCATCCAACTAGGTTCCACTACATGTCAGTGCTGAAGCCTAAGTTGCTTCGGAAGCCCGGATCTCCACGCTATCTAGTCCAGCCTCGTTCTCTTCTTGACCCTGATCCTATCCCCTGTTGCCATGCACACATACAAACAAGACAACAGCCGGATAACTCCGGTGAGAATTACATTCTCAGTATAAATCATGTATACATGCAATCATATAAACAATATAAAAGCATATAACGGATAATTCTAACATGTATCAAATCAGAACATGAATCAATACAATACTAAATCAAGTTCTAAACATGTGTCCTATTCAGGAACATAATCAATATCAAGAATAATTCCTACTCTAAACATGTACCAAATATCAGGAACCTAATCAATATCAAGAATAATTCCTATTCTAGACATGTACCAAATATCAGGAACATAATCAATATCAAGAATAATTCCTATTCTAGACATGTACCAAATATCAGGAACATAATCAATATCAGGAATACTTCTATTCCAAACATGTACCAATATCAGGAACATAAAAGGACATGAACCATATTCAGGAACATAAATCAGTATTAATCAATACCATAAAATATAATTGTCACTCAATCCAGTGACTCTACTTTTTAGACTAGACTCAATCCTAGTCTAGGGATCCCGGTTTCCAGATGTGGTATTCCTATATCGAATTCCGTAATAGATTCCATTACTCGATATAACCAAACATCCAGTGTCCTGACCTAACCGTCAAGGACTGTAGCTCTATCGCTAATATCCTATCTTGAGACATCATGCAATGTGCCGTGGCGATACCACCACTATCCGGCACTTCTGTCACAAGATAACTCGTCTAATACCTGTCATCTAATATCAAGAGAACAAGTAGATCAATCAACTTAATGCAAATATCAATGCAATAAGGTAAAGTATGTGATTTAGGGAAACTCGAGTCAAACCTCACTCGAGTTGTGCAATCCCAACTCAACATTAATTTATACCTTTATCTTCTCGCTCAGAAGAAGAAGAAGTCCCGACTCTATCTCAGTCCATTCCCAATCTGGTAATAACAATATCGAACAGATATAATATCAATAAACAACTCAACTCAATACCTGTTCTGATCAATCTTCAAATCACAATAAAATCTGATCAATGTCAAGTCAAGACATAATCTAATCTATATCGACAATATCACGATATAATCGAAATCACTACTGAATCTGATCAATATCAATCAACGGATGTTTCGACGGCATAACAATACAGTCTCGATAACCCGTCAGTCCAAACATCACAGATATAATATCAGGACTCATCATCAATATCGATATCAGTCATAATCTCAATAACCATACATATCTGATATGAATTCTCAGTCAAATCGACTCCAAAATCATAACAATTACATACATAGTCCGTTCTTCAATCTGACTTCGATTCTATGATGTCTAACATGACAAGAACATCATATATGAATCCTATCCAATTCTGACAATAGTCTAATTTCAAAACATGTCAAAACGTAGCAAAACTTACGTCCAGTTGTAGCCTACGTCGATAGGAACATGATACCGTATCCGGATTCAAAATCAGACGGACGGATTGAAGTAAAAAGCGTAAGAATTTCCCGAAGCTTCCTCGGTGCTTCCCTTCCCTTTTCTGAGAATTTTTGTTTGTTGATATGTCTGTGTATATATATATACACGTCGCGCATGCAAAACCAAGTGGCAACCTTTCCTTCTGCATGTCTCGCGCTCGGGCGGTCATAAATTACCGCTCGGGCGCGGCAATTTCTGTCGAGATGCTCGGCTGAACATCTCCTGGCGCTCGGGCAGTAATATTCTACCGCTTGAGCGCCAAACATTCTGTCCAAAAAATACAATTGGCGCTCGGGCGGTTCTTTTCTGCCGCTCGGGCGCGAGATGTTCGGCCTAACATCTTGAGATGTTCGGTTCAACATCTCGGCTTAAAATAAATCAACGCCCGGCTTTGTCATTCAAGTTCGTATAACCTCAATCATGTCAATTAATCGATAAATCATTCCAGATTAATCTTAAATTACGGTAATTATACCCAAATCATTTCGGATTACGGTAATCAAATTCTCGGGCCTTACATGTTGACACATGGCATGGTATATATATAGAATTGTGCTGATGCGTGTCTACTTCATTTCCCAGACAGAGAATCGAGATTTCCTCCCAACATTCTTCAAGTTTTCAAGCTTCAAAGTTAGATATCTCACGATTTAGCCATCCAAATCATATTCCGAGTTAAGAATTGTGTTCCTTGCTTTGAAAGCTACAAAGTGATGTAAGTATTGTTTAATTCTAGCAAGTTTCACGATTTAGATGTTAGAGGAATTGGAATATGATAGTTATATTAGGTTCTTGGCGTATTGAGCATGATATATTTGTAAACAGATCGAAGAACAGATATCATATGCAATTATTATGAAATTCAGCATAGTTAAAAGTACATTATATCGATTTTGAATATGATTTTGTGCATAGGTTTTGAGTATGAGTTGAGGATGATATAGTGTTGATATCTGTTGAGATTTGGATTGACCGGTGTTAAGAATATACGTCATTATACCGTCAAATTGTATCAAGATCACGTAGTGACTTGGATATGTGTTGATTAGATAAGAGATTGATAGATTTTGTATCAACATTTCCATTTCAGATTCGTATTGTCAACCGTGACAGCAACTGTGCGACGAAAGGTATAGTACATGTTTTGCTTGGGGAATCACGACTCAAATGAGATCACATTTGAGTTTCCCAACCAAAATCACATACTGGTTTTATTATTTATATCTAGATATGATTATGATTGTTTATAGATTTGTTTATAGAACTTGTATACAAATCTTGCTATGCGTTGTTTACAGATCATGTGGCATTGCATTAGAATGATTATGCTTGTTTACAGATTGTGTATTCATGCATTAAGATAGGACAGTCTGGAGATCAGGCAGACTTCTAGATGTTCGGCGATATCTCAGCTTAGGGGAAGATCACCGCCCCTTTTGTAGACGTGGATACAGATCAGGCCGAAGTCTAGGAATAAGACGTACAACACCTCGATCGGGAGGGTAGGTGACAGAAAGTGACGTCTTATTCACCACGGGATCCCTAGAGTTCTAGTCGAGTCGCGTCTAGACATGATTAGACTCGCATTGCATGATTATATATGAATGACATTCATATTAGCATGTTTCATGTTTTAAATTGTTTTAATGCATGTATACATGTTTATACTGGGATTTGTTCTCACCGATTTTCCGGCTGTTGTTATGTCTGTATGTGTGCATAACAACAGGTGGGGCAGGATCTGGGTCAAGACAGAGATGATCGTGTTAGCGTGGAGATCACGGGCGTAGCAGATGGACCAGTAGTTGTCTTTTATTATGTACGGTCTTTTAATACTGGTTAGTTGAGGATATACAGAATAAGACATGTATTGTATGTTGTATATTGTAAATTAAATAAAGAATGTATGTTTGTTTAGTTACATTTGATTTAATGTAAAAAGCAAAAATTTGACCCATGTTTTATAACAACGATCCAGTAAATCCCAAGAAAAAGAATTAGAGCCCGGGTCCCCACAACAGGTGGTATCAGAGCAGTAGGTTCTGTAGACTGAGATAGAGTAGAATGAGCGGGGTAGATTGAGTCATCTTCCTTGCTTATATCATGCTAGCATGTCATGATTTATTGCTTTTCTTATTGCATGTTGTATTGTTATCTGACTGGTATTACAGCATGTAGTAGTAAAGACTGAATCAGAACCGATTCTAGATCAGAGGTAACTGACTAGAGGAGGACTGAGACAATTGTATATCTTGTATACTAATCAGTTGGATTATTAGATACATGCCTCCTCGAAGAGCCGCCGTACCTATACGACCCACAGCACCAGAACAGGGTAGCACATCCGGAGATCCAATGGATGTTACTGCTACGCCAATGGAGACGCTGCTCAAACGATTTCAATCCTTTCGACCGCCTACCTTGAAAGGTACAGAACTGGCAGTGGATTGTGAAAGTTGGCTTGAAGACATTGAGATGTTATTCGAGTCTTTGGAGTATGGTGACGAGAAAAGAATAAAGCTTATTGGCCATCAACTCCAGGATGTAGCCAAGAACTGGTGGTTGAACATGAAGAGAGCACTAGAGCAACGTGGTACCGAAATTACATGGAAGGTGTTCAAGACGGAGTTCTATCTACGTTTCTTTCCTATCTCCTACCGTAAAGATAAAGGTGCTGAATTTGCCAATTTGAGGCAAGGGACTTTGAACATTGAAGAGTACGTTGCCAAATTCTCTTCCTTGCTTCGTTTCGCACCCCATGTTTCAGGAAATGACGAGGCCATGGCGGATCAATTTATCAATGGCTTAAATCTGGATATCTTTACGTTGGTAAATACGGGAAGACCTAATAATTTTGCGGATGCATTGAATCGTGCCAAATGAGCGGAAGCAGGATTGATAAGACAACGTAGTGCTCCATATGTTGCTCCTGTGCCACGACCACCAGAACTTTCAGTACAACCTCCTCCTCCAAGATTTGAAATGGGTGGTAGTAGCAGTGGGAGAAAAGAACAGTTGAAAGCGAAAGGAAAACAATTTAAGCGACCTAGGAGCAGTTCGTCGAGCTCCAGCGGATCAAGACAGACTGGTTTTGATCAAAGTTCAAGGACTCTAGGTGTCTACTGCAATTCTTGTGGAGGTAGGCATGCGACTGAACAATGCCAAGGAGTTACAGGCCGATGTAACCTTTGTAGGCAACCGGGGCATTTTGCCAAAGTCTGTCCACAGAGAGGTGTACAGAAAGGCCAGAGTGGACGAGCATCCGGATCAGTACCTCAGTTTGAGCGGCAGGCATCATCGGTTCACTCTTTTCAGCCTCCACCAGCACCGACTCAACCCAGAGCTCGAGGTAGTCAGACAGTGAGTCAACCTCCGAGGCAACAAGCTCAAGTGTTTGCATTGACAGAAGAGCAAGCACAAGATGCACCAGATGATGTTATAGCAGGTAATTGTCTCCTTTATGGTTATCCTGCTTATATATTGATAGATACGGGTGCCTCGCATACATTCATCTCAGAACGATTTGCATTGTTGCATTCATTGCCTGTTGAGTCTTTGTTAGATGTTGTGTCTATCAATTCTCCGTTGGGAAGTGGATTGATATCTGTAACTATGGTTAGACATTGCATTCTACAGTTTGAGGGGCATGAGATTGACCTAGATTGTATAGTGTTGGGTCTAGCTGATTTTTATTGTATAGTCGGTATTGACATGCTAACGAAGTATAGAGCCGCCGTGGATTGTTTCCACAAGATTGTCAGATTCAGACCCGAGATGACAGACGAGTGGAAATTCTACAGGAAGGGTTCCAGATCTCGGATTCCCTTTATTTCGGCTCTTACTATGAATAGATTGTTACAGAAAGGAGCGGATGGTTTCTTTATTTATGCTGTAGATATGCAGAAATCGAGCCTGGCATTGGCGGAATTGCCAGTAGTACGGGAATTTGCAGATATTTTTCCTGATGAGATCCCAGGATTACCTCCGGTGCGAGAGGTAGATTTTAGTATTGATCTTGTACCAGGTATCGTCCCTATTTCGAGAGCTCCGTATAGGATGGCACCCATCGAACTAAAAGAATTGAAAGCACAACTAGAAGATATTCTGGCCAAGGGATATATCAGACCTAGTGTATCTCCTTGGGGCGCTCCGGTGCTGTTTGTGCGGAAGAAAGACGGTTCGATGCGATTGTGTATAGACTACCGGCAGCTGAATAAGGCAACGATCAAGAATAAATATCCTTTGCCTAGGATCGATGACCTATTTGATCAGTTGCAGGGATCCTCTTTGTATTCTAAGATTGATTTGCGATCCGGATATCATCAGCTCCGAGTTCGAGATGTAGATATACTGAAGACAGCATTTCGAACCAGGTATGGACATTACGAATTTATTGTCATGCCTTTTGGTTTAACAAATGCTCCTGCGGTATTTATGGGCTTGATGAACCAGGTGTTTCAGAGGTATTTAGATGAATTTGTGATTGTCTTCATTGATGACATTTTGGTGTATTCGAAGAATAGAAATGAGCATGCAGAACATCTCAGGATTGTCTTGCAGACGTTGAGAAATGAGCAACTGTATGCAAAATTGTCAAAGTGTGAGTTTTGGCTGAATCGAGTTGTATTCTTGGGGCATATCATTTCTGGAGATGGTATTTCTGTTGATCCGAGTAAAGTGGAAGCTGTGATCAATTGGCCAAGACCGACATCGGTACCAGAAATACGCAGTTTCATGGGTCTGGCAGGATACTACCGAAGGTTTATTCAAGATTTCTCCAGTATTGCAAAGCCAATCACACAATTGACACAGAAGAATATGCCATTCGTTTGGTCAGAAGAGTGCGAGTCTAGCTTCCTAGAACTGAAGAAAAAGCTGACTAGTGCTCCAGTGCTGACTATACCTTCAGGTACGGGTGATTTCGTTGTATATTGTGATGCTTCTCATAGAGGTTTGGGATGTGTTCTTATGCAGCGAGGCCATGTGATCGCATACGCCTCGAGACAATTGAAGCCACATGAAGTTCGATACCCCATTCATGATCTTGAATTGGCGGCTATCGTATTTGCATTAAAGATCTGGCGTCACTATCTCTATGGCGAGAAATTTGAGATCTTCTCCGATCACAAAAGCCTGAAGTACCTATTTTCTCAATCAGAACTGAATATGAGGCAGCGTAGATGGCTTGATCTGCTAAAAGATTTTGATTGTGAAATCAAATATTATCCAGGAAAGTCAAATGCAGCAGCAGATGCCTTGAGTCGAAAGGTTTGTGCCTTGTCCTTATCGACGATAGGTGTTACAAAGTTAGTTGAAAGTTGCTGTTTCTCTGGATTAGCATTTGATACAGATAAGAAGCCACTACGACTTGCTGCTATTCAAGTTGAGCCGAACTTTATCAGGAGGATCAAAGAAGCTCAACGAACCGATCAGAATGTGCAAAGATCGATTCAGATGGTTAGAGCAGGACATTTATCAGAATATCAGGTACGCGATCATGTGCTGTATGTGAATAACCGCCTTGTAGTGCCAGATGTTCCAGATTTGAGACATCAGATTTTGTCCGAAGCACATTGTAGTCGGTTCAGCATCCATCCTGGTGGCAGGAAGATGTACAATGACTTGAAGACACAGTTCTGGTGGAAACAGATGAAGTCAGACATCGCAGAATATGTGTCTAAGTGTTTGAACTGCCAACAGGTAAAAGCTGAAAGAAAGAAGCCGGGAGGTTTACTTCAGAGTTTATCTTTTCCAGAATGGAAATGGGACCACATTTCCACGTGACGAAGTTACCTCGATCATCCAGAGGCTGCGATGCGATTTGGGTCATTATTGACAGATTGACCAAATCTGCTTGTTTCATTCCATACAGAATGACGTATAGACAAGATCAGATGGCGGAGATATATATTCGAGAGGTAGTCAGATTGCATGGAGTGCCGAAGTCTATTGTATCAGATCGTGATCCACGATTCACTTCACACTTCTGGCACAGTTTACAGCAGGCTTTGGGTACGACATTACACCTAAGTACTGCTTATCATCCTCAGACAGATGGACAGTCAGAACGGACTATCCAGACTTTAGAGGATATGTTGAGAGCCGTAGTGCTAGATTTTGGCACTAGTTGGCAAGATTCCCTACCTCTTTGTGAATTCTCCTATAATAACAGCTATCAGACGAGCATTGAAATGGCACCGTTTGAATCGTTATATGGCAAGAAGTGCAGATCTCCGCTATATTGGGATGATATCTCAGAAGTGCCAGAACTTGGGCCAGATATGATTCGTGACATGACAGAGAAGGTGAAACTCATTCAGAAGAGGATGAAGACAGCCCAAGATCGACAAGCAAAGTATGCCAATATCAGACGTAGACCGTTGGTATTTGAAGCAGGAGATAGAGTATTCTTAAAGATTTCTCCTTTCAGAGGCGTTGTAAGATTTGGCAAACGCGGGAAACTATCTCCTCAATACATTGGTCCTTACGAAATTCTTGAAAAGATTGGCGATCGAGATTTTGACTTGCTCTTCCTCCTTCTCTATCCGGTATACATGACGTGTTTCATGTATCCATGTTGCGAAGATATATGCCAGATATTTCTCATGTCATTCAACCTGATGAAGCTGAACTTGATCAGACTTTGAGCTATGTGGAACAACCGATACAGATTCTTGATCGGAAAGAGAAGAAGCTCAGAACGAAGATTATTCCACTTGTGAAAGTTCAGTGGAGTCGTCATGGCATCGAAGAAGCGACATGGGAGACAGAAGCAAATATGCGACAGAAACACCCCGAGCTATTTATATGATGTAAGTATTTATTCAGTTTTAGATAGTAATGCTGTTTTAAATACTTTAATTGATTTATTTCAAGTTCGAGGACGAACTTATGTCTTAGAGGGGGAGAAATGTAATGCCCAGAACACCGAGTGATCATTCTGAATGAATAGATATGCTATGAATAATGGGCATAAAGATAAGAAATAAGAGATGAAGAATTTTGGCTTGAAATATAGAATTTTTCCATAGTAATTCGAAGCTACACCGCACCCGCGGTGCTTGTAGACACCGCACCCGCGGTGCATGGACAGTAGGTTGGCCAAAAATTCTGTAGCTTCACCGCACCTGCGGTAGAATAAGACCGCACCCGCGGTGCTGAGACCGCACCCGCAGTGGTTACATGACCGCACCCGCGGTCTATGCATTATGGAAAATTATATTCTGCCGAGGGCATAGCGCACCCGCGCTCCTTACAGTACCGCACCCGCGGTGATGCATGGGAGGAATCCACTCTCCTTCTCCTGTTGACACATGGCATGGTATATATATAGAATTGTGCTGATGCGTGTCTTCTTCATTTCCCAGACAGAGAATCGAGATTTTCTCCCAACATTCTTCAAGTTTTCAAGCTTCAAAGTTAGATATCTCACGATTTAGCCATCCAAATCATATTCCGAGTTAAGAATTGTGTTCCTTGCTTTGAAAGCTACAAAGTGATGTAAGTATTGTTTAATTCTAGCAAGTTTCACGATTTAGATGTTAGAGAAATTGGAATATGATAGTTATATTAGGTTCTTGGCGTATTGAGCATGATATATTTGTAAACAGATCGAAGAACAGATATCATATGCAATTATTATGAAATTCAGCATAGTTAGAAGTACATTATATCGATTTTGAATATGATTTTGTGCTTAGGATTTGAGTATGAGTTGAGGATGATATAGTGTTGATATCTGTTGAGATTTGGATTGACCAGTGTTAAGAATATACGTCGTTATACCGTCAAATTGTATCAAGATCACGTAGTGACTTGGATATGTGTTGATTAGATAAGAGATTGATAGATTTTGTATCAACATTTCCATTTCAGATTCGTATTGTCAACCGTGACAGCAACTGTGCGACGAAAGGTATAGTACATGTTTTGCTTGGGGAATCACGACTCAAATGAGATCACATTTGAGTTTCTCAACCAAAATCACATACTTGTTTTATTATTTATATCTAGATATGATTATGATTGTTTATAGATTTGTTTATAGAACTTGTATACAAATCTTGCTATGCTTTGTTTACAGATCATGTGGCATTGCATTAGAATGATTATGCTTGTTTACAGATTGTGTATTCATGCATTAAGATAGGACAGTCTGGAGATCAGGCAGACTTCTAGATGTTCGAAGATATCTCAGCTTAGGGGAAGATCACCGCCCCTTTTGTAGACGTGGATACAGATCAGGCCGAAGTCTACGAATAAGACGTACAGCACCTCGATCGGGAGGGTAGGTGACAGACAGTGACGTCTTATTCACCACGGGATCCCTAGAGTTCTAGTCGAGTCGCGTCTAGACATGATTAGACTCGCATTGCATGATTATATATGAATGACATTCATATTAGCATGTTTCATGTATTAAATTGTTTTAATGCATGTATACATGTTTATACTGGGATTTGTTCTCACCGGTTTTCCGGCTGTTGTTATGTCTGTATGTGTGCATAACAACAGGTGGGGCAGGATCTGGGTCAAGACAGAGATGATCGTGTTAGCGTGGAGATCACGGGCATAGCAGATGGACCAGTAGTTGTCTTTTATTATGTACGGTCTTTTAATACTGGTTAGTTGAGGATATACAGAATAAGACATTTATTGTATGTTGTATATTGTAAATTAAATAAAGAATGTATGTTTGTTTAGTTACATTTAATTTAATGTAAAAAGCAAAAATTTGACCCATGTTTTATAACAACGATCCAGTAAATCCCAAGAAAAAGAATTAGAGCCCGGGTTCCCACAATATCGGTGACTACGGTTAGACATTGCATCTTACAGTTTGAGGGTCATGAACTTGATCTAGATTGCATAGTACTTGGGCTAGCTGAATTTGATTGTATAGTGGGTATTGATATGTTAACAAAGTACAGAGCCACTGTGGATTGTTTCCACAAGATTGTCAGATTCAGACCAGAAATGGCAGAAGAGTGGAAATTCTACGGTAAGGGTTCCAGATCTCGGATTCCCTTGATTTCGGCTTTGACTATGAATAAGTTGTTGCAGAAAGGAGCAGATGGGTTCCTTGTGTATGCTGTAGACGTACAGAAATCTAGCCCGACATTGGCAGATTTGCCAGTAGTACGGGAATTTGCAGATGTGTTTCCAGAGGAGTTTCCAGGATTACCTCCAGTGCGAGAGGTAGATTTTAGTATTGATCTGATTCCAGGTACCACTCCTATTTCGAGAGCTCCGTATAGGATGGCACCGATAGAGTTGAAAGAATTGAAAGCACAGTTGGAAGATCTTCTAGCCAAGGGATATATATCAGACCTAGTGTATCTCCTTGGGGCGCTCCGGTGCTATTTGTGCGAAATAAAGATGGATCGATGCGGTTGTGTATCGATTACAGGCAACTGAATAAGGCAACGATAAAGAATAAGTATCATTTGCCTAGAATTGATGATTTATTTTAACAATTGCAGGGATCCTCTGTTTATTCTAAGATTGATTTACGATCCGGATATCATCAGCTTCGAGTTCGAGATATAGACATACCGAAAACAGCATTTCGAACCAGGTGTGGGCATTACGAATTTATTGTCATGCCTTTTGGTTTAACAAATGCTCTGACGGTATTTATGGGCTTGATGAATCAAATCTTTCAGAGGTATTTGGACGATTTTGTGGTTGTCTTTATCGATGACATTCTAGTGTATTCTAAGAACAGGAATGAGCATGCAGAACATCTCAGAATTGTGTTGCAGACACAGAGAAATGAGAGATTGTATGCCAAATTGTCAAAGTGTGAATTTTGGTTGAATCGAGTTGTCTTTTTGGGACATATCATATCTGGAGATGGTATTTCTGTAGATCCGAGTAAAGTGGAAGCTGTGATCAGTTGGTCGAGACCGACTTCTGTGCCAGAAATACGCAGCTTCATGGGTCTAGCAGGATACTATAGACGATTCATCCAAGATTTCTCCCGTATTGCCAAGCCAATTACACAATTGACACAGAAGAATGCGCCATTCCTATGGTCTGAGGAGTGTGAGTCTAGCTTTCTAGAACTGAAGAAGAGGCTGACCAGTGCACCTGTCTTGATGATTCCTTCAGGTACGGGTGATTTCGTTGTATATTGTGATGCCTCTCACAGAGGTTTGGGATGTGTTCTTATGCAGCGAGGTCATGTGGTAGCATATGCCTCAAGACAGTTGAAGACTCACGAGACTCGATACCCCATTCATGATCTTGAATTGGCGGCTATCGTATTAGCACTAAAGATCTGGCGTCATTATTTTTATGGCGAGAAATTTGAGATCTATTCAGACCATAAAAGCCTAAAATACTTGTTTTCTCAGTCGGAGTTGAACATGAGGCAGTGTAGATGGCTTGATCTGCTGAAAGATTTTGATTGCGAAATCAAATACTATCCAGGGAAGTCAAATGCAGCAGCAGACGCCTTAAGTCGAAAGGTTTGCTCCTTATCCTTATCAACAATGGGTGTTACAAAGCTAGTTTAAAATTGCTGTTTCTCTGGACTAGAATTTGAGACAGATAGGAGGCCACTACGACTTGCTGCTATTCAAGTTGAGCCGGACTTGATCATGATAATCAAAGAAGCTCAACGAACCGATCAGAATGTGCAAAGATCGATTCAGATGGTCAGAGCAGGACATTTATCCGAATATCACGTACGTGATCATGTGCTGTATGTGAATAACCGTCTCGTAGTGCCAGATGTTTCAGACTTGAGACATCAGATTATGTCCGAAGCACACTGTAGTCGGTTCAGCATTCATCCTGGTGGCAGGAAGATTTACAATTATTTGAAGACACAGTTCTGGTAGAAGCAGATGAAGTCAGACATCGCAAAATATGTGTCTAAATGCTTGAACTGCCAACATGTGAAGGCTGATAGGAAGAAGCCCGGAGGGTTACTTCAGAGTTTAGCTATTCCAGAATGGAAATGGGATCACATTTCCATGGATTTCGTGACGAAGTTACCCCGATCCTCCCGAGGCTGTGATGCAATTGGGTCGTTATCGACAGATTGACCAAATCAGCTTGTTTCATCCCATACAGAATGACTTACAGACACGATCAGATGGCGGAGATATATGTTCGAGAGGTAGTCAGATTACATGGTGTGCCGAAGTCTATCGTATCAGATCGTGATCCACGATTTACTTCTCACTTCTGGCACAGTTTACAGCATGCCTTAGGTACGACATTACACCTGAGTACTGCTTATCATCCTCAGGCAGACGGACAGTCAGAGAGGACTATCCAGACACTAGAGGATATGTTAAGAGCCGTAGTGCTAGATTTTGGCACTAGTTGGCAAGATTCCCCACCTCTTTGTGAATTCTCTTACAATAATTCTACCAGACGAGCATTGAGATGGCACCGTTTGAAGCTTTATATGGTAAGAAGTGCAGATCTCCGCTATACTGGGATGACATCTCAGAGGTACCAGAACTTGGACCAGATATGATTCGTGACATGACTGAGAAGGTGAAAGTCATTCAGAAGAGGATGAAGACTGCACAAGATAGGCAAGCGAAATACGCCAACATCAGACGTAGACCGTTAGTATTTGAGCAAGGAGACAGGGTGTTTCTAAAGATTTCCCCATTCAGAGGCGTTGTCAGATTTGGCAAGCGTGGGAAGTTGTCTCCTAGATACGTCGGTCCTTACGAGATCCTAGAGAAGATTGGCGATCGTGCATATCGACTGGCTCTTCCTCCTTCTCTATCTATAATACATGATGTTTTTCATGTATCGATGTTGCGTAAGTATATGCCAGATATTTCTCCTGTCATTCAGCCTGACGAAGCTGAGCTTGATCAGACTTTGAGCTATGTTGAACAACCGATACAAATTTTTGATCGGAAAAAAAAGAAGCTCAGAACCAAGACTATTCCACTTGTGAAAGTTCAGTGGAGTCGTCATGGCATTGAGGAAGCAACTTGGGAGACAAAAGCAGATATGAGACAGAGATATCCCGAGTTATTCCTATGATGTGAGTATTCATCTAATATTCGATTACATTACCCTTTCACTTGATTTAATTGATTTCTCGTGAGTTCGAGGACGAACTCTTATCTAAGAGGGGGAGAAATATAATGCCCGAGAATTTGATTATCGTAATTTGCTATGAGATTAGTGAATTTGAATAGAGATAATTATAAACGGGCCATTACGAGACCAGATTGGGCAAAGCATATAAATTACACAAGTTTTGGGCAGAACCATTGGCGCCCGAGCGGTAGAAAATGACCGTCCGAGCGCCAATGTAGCACGTTCGGGCAGAAGATGTGGCACCCGGGCGGTAAATTGTGACCGCCCGAGTGCCAAGGAGCATTACGGAAATGCTGGGACAGAAAGTGCCGCGCTCGAGCGGTACTTTCTTACCGCCCGAGCGCCAATCAGGATTCAAGAAAGGTGTAACACGTAGCTTAAGCATGAAAGGAGATATATTTAAACGAATTCATTCTTTCAGAATTGATAAAGAATCGAGAGAAAGCTACGAAGAAAGATTTTGAAATCCTTACGCCTTTATATTTCAATCCGTCAGACAGATTTTGAATCCGACTTCAGTACTGTGTTCCTAGCGTTACAGGCTACACGTGGACGTAATTTTTACTATGTTTTGACATGTCTTGAAATTATGATGTTGAAGGAATCAGATATGATTCATATATGTTGTTTCTGACATGTTAGACATCGTATAATTGTAAGCGGATTTAATAACGGACACTGTATAGAATAGTTATGAATTTCAGAGTTGTATTAGCTGGGATATGGTATCAGATTTATACCGTTATCGATTATGAATTAGGAGAATTGATATAGATTGTTTAATATGGAGATTATGACGTTGAAAGTATACCGAAATCAAGTATTTAAGTGGGTATGTATTGATTGAGATTAGAGATTGATAGAATGTGTATCAACATTTCCATTTTAGATTTGATTTGCCAGAGTCGTCTTCGAGACTTCGACTGCGACGCAGAGTGTGTGACGAAAGGTATAAGCCATGTTTGTTTGGGAAGCCACAACTCAAATAAGATATTATTTGAGTTCCCAACCAAAATCACATACTAGAATTATTGTATATATGGTAACATGTTTATGAATTGTTTATAGAATTATATTCAAATCTTGTAACATGATTATGCTTTGATTATAGAATTGTATTCAAACATATAAGATCATTGTGATATTCAGATATGAATATGAGCATGCTTTGTTTACAGATTGATATTCATTGCATTTAAGATAGGAGAGTCGTTGACAGCCATTGTCAACTATCTAGATGTTCGGTGTATCTCAGCTTAGGAGCACCCTGACTCCTATTGCAGTCGTTGATACAGCTCAGACCGAAGTCTAGGAATAAGACGTACAGTCACCCCGAGTGGGAGGGTAGGTGACAGCCATTGACGTCTTATTCACACCGGGATCCCTAGAGTTCTAGTCGAGTCGAGTCCATACATGGTTTGATTCGCATTGCATTGCATGTTTATATGATTGTCATTCATGATAGCATGTTTCATGTTTAGATTGATTATATGCATGTATACATGTTTATACTGGGATTTGTTCTCACCGGAGTTTCCGGCTGTTGTTATGTCTGTATGTGTGCATAACAACAGGTGGGGTAGGATCTGGGTCACGCAGAGGATGAGAGATGGACATAGCGTGGTGATCTCGGGCATAGCAGAAGAACTAGTAGTTGTACCTTTGATATGTACTGTATTTAATTACTAGTTGTTGAAAATGGTTGGAACAAGACATGTTGTACCTGATGTTTGTAATTTAAATAAAGAATTTATGCTTGTTTATATACATTAGATTTAATGTTGAAAAGCGAAAATTTGACCCACTTTTTATATTAATGATCCATTGAATCCCAAAGAAAAGAGTTAGAGCCCGGGTCCCCACACAATGACTCTCCTATCTTAGATGCATGAATATAAATCTATAAATTCATAATCATATCAAAAGATTTGAATATGAATCTATAAACAAATCATAATCATATCAAAAGATAAACAACTATTCTAGTATGTAATTTTGTTGGGAAACTCAAATTGTAATATCCCAATCTTTTATCCTTCTACTGTCAACGATGTTATTCTATGGTTTGATGATATGGATATATTGTTAAGTTATTATTGTTCATGGTTATGGTTATGGTTTATGAGTATAGTTGATGGAAGGGTTGATATTTCATGTTATAGCATCAATATCGTTATTGCATTGTATTTATGGTTATTTATTGTATGATTTGATATGGTTTAGTAGGTGGTTGTGTATTTGAGGAGTTGTTATTATCGTGAAGGTATAATGTTGGGAGTTGGTGATGGTTATGGTAATGAATGGGTAGAATAGAAAGTTGATCTTGAGTCGAATAAGAATTGGAAGTGCAGAAACGGTATGAAAAATATGGCAGTAGTTGTGGTTTTTAGCATAATGTTTTGTATATTGATCCAAATGACATGAGGCCAATTCTATTATAAAGATAAGATATAAGGCTATAACTTTCTTATTTTGAGTTTTGTTTAAATCATAAGGGAAGACGAGCCAAAAGTGACCCGAAGTGTGTCGTGTGTTTCGTTGTTCCTGCACTGACACATGTTGGGAGAATGGGCATAATTTTTACTCAGACCTCCAAATGACCTGAAATATTGAGAGGTACAAGAAAAGACATAGGGCTACAACTTTCATGTTTTCCACTTTGGCTAATTCGGAAGATAAATTGCAGTTTTGGCCCCTGGCAGTGGGTACACGGACCCATAAACGGACACATACACGGCTTCCGGGTCCGACCATGCAAAATGAGTTATTTCCCGAGTGTACACGGACCTATACACGGAGGGGGACACGGGGTCCGTGTCTATGGCATAGAAAACACGTTTTTGGAGGTATTGGAGGCTTATAAACATGGTTCTAGACTGTTCTACTCATTTCTTCTTTTCTCCTTTCTCCTCCATCGTTTCTTATCTCTTTTCCTTCTAGTTTTCTCTCCTTCAATTTCCTACTTCTAGTGCCAAGCTCATAGTTGATTTATTAGCTTCTTCCACTAAGATTTCAAGCTACAAGTTAAGATTTCTATTATTGGAGTTGGAAGGGTTAGAGATGTTGAGGTTTATATTAAAGGGTTAAGTTTAATTGATTGATTCTATGGATTGATGGTAATGATTTATGATTCTTATTGTTATTCTTGTTGTAAGAATCATTCAAGATCACCTTAGCCATCTTTTGGTTGTTGGGTTGTAAGTAGAAGCTTTTCCTTCTAATGCTCACATGATATATTTGTATATAAGTCATGTTTATTGATGTCTAGCTCCTTCCATTGTTAGATAATTGATGTATGAATTGTTATTTATTCATTGAGCCAAGAATATCATCGAATTCATTGATAAGGAGCTAGTACTTTATTGTTGCTTACCACGTGTTTGTTAAAATCTCCCAATGAAGTTTCCTATGATTAAAGCCAAGGAATGATAGTAATTCATGCATGTCATTAGCCAATCACATGATTATGAGTATCTCTCATAGTTTTGATATATTTATATATCAAAGAGATACTATCCACAGGTCACAGGTCACATGTCACATACTATCATTTCCTTTCCTTTAATTCATGTCATGAAATACCATCTATATTGCTTTGTAATCTATTGTTCATTAAAGATGGTATTATTCATTGTTCATTGCCATTGATTCATTGTTCATTTTCATTGATTCGTTGTTCATTGCCATTGCCATAGCCATGTTTCAAGCCAAGCCATGTATATGTATTTGTTATGTACAGCTTTCTGCTTACTGAGTTTTATCTCATTCCAGTTAATGACATGTGATGCAGGTGACAAAAAGAATTGAGAAGGATTTTCCGGTGTAGAAGAAGTCATATAGCATGATAAGGGGAAAACTTTTGACTTGTATCACTTATTTTAGGGTGATGAACCTTAATAGCCATGGGTATCTTGTATTTTGTATCAAATGAATTGTGTATTTTGGTGAGAAAGTTGGATTATATTTTGATGTTAAATATGTAAAATGGTTATGTTAAAGATTTGTTATTGTTTCTGATAAACATAAAAATTGTACATTAATTAAATGTTTTATAATATAAATATATAGTTTTTGTTTTATTAAATGTTTAAATATTATATGTTTTATAATAAATTGTATAAAATATAAGTTTTTGTGTAATTATAAGTTTTTACTATTTTTTACAGGTTCGATAAAACAAGAATAACCTTGGCGTTGCAAATGGGATTAAGATGATTCTTGGACCTGTAGAAAGTTGATTATAAGATCTACAATATTGTTGTCAAGCATGAGATAAAAATCCTCTCACAAGTGGGATCAAATTAAGCAACAATTAAAGTTACCAAAGGAGTGGCAGTTTTACCATGCTCTAGTATTTTGACCATATCTCTCAAATTACTTGGTCAAATATTCTGAAAAAAATACCACAACTAGACAACTCAATTATCCACATGTTTCATTTTATGTGAAGAAGCAAATTCGGAGAAGAAGATTTTCAAAAGTGGTGTGTAATATAATATAATATCTTGGAACACCAATGAAGACTTTTGTGTAAAAAAATAATATTTTATTTGTGGTTGTCTCCCCAAATTTGGCTATAAATAGGGGTGCATTGTAATGTATTGAGATATCCCTCATTTTATGAACAAATCTTTGAGTTCATAATATTTCTCTCTATATTTTTCTTTTATTTCTTCATTTAAATATAATTAGCATGTTAATTTCATATTCAAAGTTTTACACTTTGAATAATGAATAGCTAACTTCCTAAAGTTGAGATGATAAGGTGAAACTCTTGGCATGATAATAAGGTTATTATAAGGTAAGAATCTATGTTTTATATTATTTAATCATTATTTATTGTTTATGTTATATTTATTTCTTTAAGTATTTTTATACCCTACTTATAAGTGGGAGTTTTGATTTATTGTTGCTATATGTTACACTAAATTCTTGGAACCATTTAAATTTTAGTTTGGTATTACCAACCATTTAAAGTGGATGCCTTGATTTATTATATATAAATATATTATAATATTAAATTCTTGGAACCATTTAAATGTTAGTTTGGTTTTACCAACCATTTAACTTGGATTCCTTGATTTACTATATATAAATATATCATAATAATATTTTCTTGGTACCATTTAAATGTTAGTTTGGTTTTACCAACCATTTAAAGTGGGAACCTTGATTTAGTGTTTACAAATATATATATAGCACAATAAATACTTGACCACATTTATAAGTTTTGGTATATATTATATATTTATGAGATAATAATTTATAACATAATATAAATATGATTATTTAATATATTGGAACCATTTTATTAAGTGGATTTCAATATTGTTCGTTAATGTTAACTTTATTAAAATACCAAGAATGGATCCTTTAATCTCAACTACTTAAATTAAATTTGAACAATTAAAATTTACCCATTAAAGATTCAACCAATTAAAATTAAAAAAAGAAACAAAAACAAAAACAATAACAAAAAGACATTGTAGTGGACTTGTAATTACCTTAGCTTCCCTGTGGATACGATATTCGGACTCACCGAATTATACTACTTGTGGACAACCTGCTCTTGGGAGTGCAACAATCAAAGTCGCAGCAAGTTTTTGACGCCGTTGCCGGGGAAGTATAATTTAATTTCAAGTCTATTTAATTTTGTTTATAGTTTATTTTTATTTATTTGAATATTTTTTGTTTTTGTGTGTTTTTATTCTTTTACATTTGCATTTGCATGAGCATTTGGTCACGTACACTTAGTGGTCGACTCATTCGAAATAACCCTTTATTTTTACAAAACATGGCGGAAGAACCTATCCAAGAAAATCAAGATGAAATTCAATCTCAACATGATCATGATAGACGAAGAACACTTAGAGATCACATGAATCCTACACGTACTAGTGCACCTTCATGTCTAGTTTTTCCCCCTGATGCATCTCATTTCAATTTTAAGCCTGGTATTATCCAACTTTTACCCAACTTTCATGGCTTAGATTCTAAAAATCCATACATGCATTTACGAGAGTTTGAAGAAGTGTGCAACACATATAATGATCTAAATTGTAGTATGAACACCATTCGACTTAAGCTTTTTCCTTTTTCTTTAAAAGATAAAGCTAAAACTTGGCTACAAAATCTTAGATCGGGATCCATTCGAACTTGGGATGAATTGCAACAACAATTTTTGAAAAAGTTCTTTCCATCTCATAGAACAAATTCTTTCAAAAGGCAAATCATCACTTTCACTCAAAAACAAGGAGAAACTTTTTATCAGTGTTGGGATAGATACAAAGAATTGCTTAATCTTTGTCCACATCATGGTTTTGAAATTTGGAGAGTTGTTTCTCAATTTTATGAAGGCTTAACACCTAAAGATAGGCAAATGGTTGAATTTATGTGTAATGGAACATTTGAAGATAAAGATCCAAACGAGGCAATTGAGTATCTCGATTCATTAGCTGAAAATGCTCAAAATTGGGACACTATAGGTACAATCGAACCATCAAACAAGATTCAATCTCCTACATCTGGTGGAGGTATGTACACTCTCAAAGATGAACATGATCTTCAAGCTAGATTTACGTCTTTGGCAAGAAAAGTTGAGGCACTTGAATTGAAAAAGAATGGTCAATTAAAATCTGTTCAAGAAATTGCGTGTCACATCTGTGATACAAGTGATCATTTTACAAAAGATTGTCCCACTTTGCCCTCTTTTAAAGAATGTCTCCATGAACAAGCCAATGTTTTGAACAATTTCAAAAGGCCAAATTTTGAACCATTTTCTCAAAATTACAATCCAGGTTGGCGAAACCATCCAAATTTTAGTTGGAGGAATGATAATGCTGCACAATTTCCGCAACCACATTTTCAAAATCAACAAAATTTTCAAAATTATGCACCTTATGTTCCTCCGCCGAAAATAAATTTGGAAGATACATTGAATTCTTTCATTGCAAAGCAAGAGTCTATCAATACTCAAACTGCTCAAACCATGACAAATTTGAAAGATACTCTTGCTAAATTTGCATCTGCACTTAATGTTCATGAAAAAGGTAAATTTCCTTCACAACCTCTGCCTAATCCCAAGGATCATCATACACAAACTGGAACTTCTGGAACTCAACCGATGGATTAGGTAAGGAAGTGGAACCCATAACTTGCGAAGAGGAGGTTCAACAGACAGTGTCACTACCATTCCCTCATGCATTGAAAAATACAAAAAAATCAAATTTGAATTCTGATATATATGATATTTTTAAACAAGTAAAAGTTAATATTCCTTTATTAGATGCAATAAAACAGGTACCATCATATGCCAAATTTTTGAAAGACTTGTGCAATGTGAAAAGAAAATTGAATGTGAAAAAGAAAGCATTTTTAGCAGAACAAGTAAGTGCAATCATTCAAAATAATAATGCTTTGAAATACAAAGACCCTGGTTGTCCTACTATTTCTTGTATTATTGGAGAACGAAAGATTAAAAAAGCCTTGCTTGATCTTGGAGCTAGTGTGAATTTACTTCCATATTCAGTTTATCAAGAACTCAATCTAAGCGAGTTAAAATCTACTTCGGTAACACTTTTACTTGCTGATAGATCTGTTAATGTGCCAAGAGGTATGGTAGAAGACGTGTTGGTCCAAGTTGATAACTTTGTATATCATGTCGATTTCATAGTTTTAGATACACAACCTATCGAAGCTTGTAATGCAATTCCTGTAATTCTGGGTCGTCCATTTTTAGCAACTTCTAATGCTCTTATAAATTGCAGGAATGGAATAATGAAGTTGTCATTTGGTAACATGACCTTGGAGCTCAATGTTTTTAATCTTTGTAAACAACCACGTGACAAAGGAGATGAAAGTGAAGATGAAAATCTTATTGAAACTTTTGTGGAAGAAAACATTCAAGAAGGGAGTACTCGTGATCAATTAGATATTTGTTCAATTGAAACTGTAAAAGAAAATATTGAAATTGATCTTGATGATTTTATCAGGTATCACTCGTTAACAGGATCAGAGAAAGAATTTGATGCAAAATATGAGAACAAAGACGAACCACCAATATTGGAGTTAAAACCCTTGCCAGAAGAATTGAAGTATGCATTTCTTGGAGAAGATGAAACATATCCGGTGGTAATTTCTTCCAAACTAGAAAGTGATCAAGAAGGTAAATTAGTTGATATGCTTAAAAGACATAAAAATGCAATTGGTTGGACACTAAAAGATCTCAAGGGCATTAATCCACTAATTTTCACACACAAAATTCATTTAGAAGAAAATGCTAAAACATCTCAACAACCACAAAGGAGATTAAATCCACACATGAAAGATGTTGTGAAAACTGAAGTTCTCAAACTACTTGATGTTGGGATTATCTACCCTATTTCTGATAGTAAGTGGGTAAGCCCAACACAAGTAGTTCCAAAAAAATCTGGCATCACAGTGATAAAAAATGAAAAAGGTGAATTGTTAACAAGTCGAGTCCCATCTAGTTGGCGGATGTGTATTGACTATAAAAAATTAAATGATGCCACTAGAAAAGATCATTTTCCATTACCATTTTTGGATCAAATTTTAGAAAGAGTAGCAGGTCATCCATACTACTGTTTTCTTGATGGATATTCAGGTTATTATCAAATTCCCATTGCACTCGAAGATCAAGATAAAACTACATTCACATGTCCTTTTGGAACATTTGCCTTTAGAAGGATGCCATTTGGATTATGCAATGCCCCAGCAACATTTCAAAGATGTATGCTAATCATTTTTTGCGACATGGTTGAAAATTGTTTGGAAATTTTCATGGATGATTTAACTGTCTTTGGGAATACATTTGATAATTGTCTTGAAAATTTGGAAAAATTTTAAAAAGATGCGAGGAAAAATGTCTTATTTTAAATTGGGAAAAATGTCATTACATGATTACTTCTGGAATTGTTTTGGGACATGTCGTGTCATCTCATGGAATTGAAGTTGATAAAGCAAAAGTTGATTTCATTGCCAATTTACCCCCTCCAAAAACCATTAAAGAAATTCGCTCATTTTTGGGACATGCTAGATTTTATAGGAGGTTTATAAAGGACTTTAGTTTAATCTCTAAACCCATTTGTAACCTCTTAACAAAAGACAGTGCATTTGAGTGGACTCAAGAATGTCAAAATGCTTTTGATAAAATCATTCGACATTTAACATCAGCTCCTATCATGCAACCTCCTGATTGGTCTTTACCATTTGAAATCATGTGCGACGCGAGTGATTATGCAGTCGGTGCAGTACTGGGTCAAAGAAGAAACGGTAAGCCTTATGTGATATATTATGCAAGTAGAACTTTAAACAATGCTCAAATGAATTACTCCACAACTGAAAAAGAACTACTCGCTGTAATATTTGCATTAGATAAATTTCGTTCTTATTTGATTGGATCAACGACTATTGTGTTTACTTATCATTCTGCTATTAGATATTTGTTGACGAAACAGGATGCAAAGCCACGACTGATACGATGGATTTTGTTGCTCCAAGAATTTGACATTGTGATCAAAGATAAAAAAGGAACCGAGAATGTCGTATCCGATCATTTATCGAGACTAGTAACAGGATCATCTTGTGAAATGACACCAATTAACGATAATTTTCCTGATGAACATCTATTTTCAGTTACTACTACACCTTGGTTTGCTAACATAGTAAATTTTCTTGTGACAGGAAAAATGCCACCGCAATGGAGTTCCCAAGATAAGAGAAAATTTTTGAATGAGGTAAAAAACTTTTATTGGGATGATCCGTATCTGTTCAAGTATTGTCCAGATCAAATTTTTCGACGTTGCATACCCGACAATGAGGTAAGTAGTGTCATTAAATTTTGTCATTCAGAAGCATGCGGAGGACATTTTTCTTCAAAGAAAACGGCTGCAAAAATTTTGCAGTGTGGATTTTATTGGCCCACTTTGTTTAAAGACACCCACGAAATATGCAAGATCTGTGAAAATTGTCAAAAATTGGGTGCAATTTCAAAAAGAAACATGATGCCTTTGAATCCTATCATTGAAATTGAAATCTTTGACTGTTGGGGAATTGATTTTATGGGACCTTTTCCACCGTCGTTTGGATACTTGTATATTTTAGTTGCAGTTGATTATGTTTCCAAATGGATAGAGGCAATTCCATGTCGAACAAATGATCATAAAATCGTCATCAAATTTTTGAAAGAAAATATTTTTAGTAGATTCGGAATTCCTCGAGCTATGATAAGTGATGGGGGAACTCACTTTGTTAATAAACCATTTGCTTCATTAATGAAAAAATATGGTATTACTCACAAAGTAACTACTCCTTATCATCCTCAAACAAATGGACAAGTTGATATAGCTAATAGGGAGATAAAGCAAATTTTGGAAAAAACTGTTAACTCATATAGAAAAGATTGGTCTCTGCGACTTAATGATGCACTATGGGCATATCGAACAGCTTTTAAAACATCATTGAATATGTCTCCCTATAGGTTGGTTTATGGAAAACATTGTCATTTGCCTGTGGAATTGGAACATAAAGCTTATTGGGCGATCAAAACTTTAAATTCAAGCATGGATGATGCCAACAAATTACGTAAATTGCAACTTAATGAACTTGATGAACTCAGAAATGATGCGTATGAGAATTCAAGGATTTATAAAGCAAAAATCAAATCATTTCATGATAAAACAATTCTTAGAAAATCTTTTGAGATTGGTAAAAAAGTTTTGCTTTATAATTCTCGACTTCACATATTCCCAGGAAAATTACGATCAAGATGGACAGGCCCATATGTTGTAAAGCATGTGTATCCTTATGGAGCTGTGGATATTGAAAATCCTAAAAATGGTGATGTTTTTAAAGTGAATGGACAAAGGCTTAAACCATTTTTGGAAAATGAAATCTTTCAAGAAGAGTTTATTTCCCTTTCTGATCCTTAAATTTTTATGTTGCATTTTATTTTGTTTGTTTTTATTTCAGGTTTCCTTAATCTTTTTATTTTCCCGGTTAAATGGCGGATAACGGTACTCCGTGACTCTCATAGTCGGTTAAATCAGTTTCCCACAATTGCTGATACAAAAATAAAAAAAAAATCATTTCTTTTCTTTTCAAAATGGATGAAATTCTCTCAAAAATCTGTAAATATTTTCCCTCTGTTTCTGAAAATGTTCTAAGAAAAATTTATGCAGGAAGGTGTGAAAGATTGAGATTGCTAATGCAAAAAGGAATTCCAGAAGATATTCGTCTTGTAATAGAAGATAAGGTCCGATTAGGAGGAGAAGTTCCACAATCATTGCTCATTCGGTATTTGCCTGGATTAGGAAAAAGCACTTATGCGAAAAAACGAAGGGCCAAAAGTTTAGGGGTTTGTCATAAGTGTGCGAGATGGACTTGTGACAAACGATGCTGATCTTTGGGATGTGTTTCCAATAACAGAGAAGATAAAATTGGTTTCATTAAGAATGGGCTGAGTAAGGAGTCTTTAGATAACATCTTATTGACTCTTGAGACGCATTCTAGTGGACATGTGCATATTGAACTTCTCCGTTTATGGAAACAATTTCAAGATGAGCGTCATAGTCTTGAGAATCTGACTAAAAAAGACCCTGTTTGCCAATTTATAAGAAAATTGGATGGGAAGCATATCCTCGACTCATAGAAGGCGTTGAAGCCGTTTCTGGACGTAAAACCAGAGGAAAATTGTGAGCCACAATCACACTACTGTTTATATGCATGTGTGTCATTATTGTTTTTACTATTTATTCTGTTTACACTGTTTACAGCTGTGACCCATAGTTTTGTCATGATAACATATTACCCCTATAAAATCTCTCATCTTTCTCTCTATTTTCGCAGAAAAAAAAATAAAGTAAAAACATGGCTGGATCCTCTGCACAAACATTGAAAAATATTTGTGTATTTTGTGGGTCGAGTCCTGGAAAAAATGAAGTGTTTGTAGAAGCAGCGAATAATCTTGGAAAGATATTGGCTAAGAGAAAAATTCACTTGGTATATGGGGGAGGTAATATTGGGTTAATGGGATCTGTTTCAACATCTGCTCATCTTGGAGGTAGTTAGGTTTTGGGTATTATTCTTACAGCTTTAGCTGAAGGAAATATTACAGGTGTTACGATTGGGGAAGAATTAAAAGTTTCTTCTATGTATGAAAGAATCACCAAAATGATTGAAAATTCTGATGCTTTTATCACACTACCAGGTGGTTTTGGTACATTAGAAGAAATTTTTCACACTGTTTCTTGGGCACAACTTAATATCCATAATAAACCTGTGGGCTTGTTGAATATCAATAATTATTATGACAGTTTGTTGACGTTTCTTGATAAAGCTGTGGAACAGAATTTCATTTCAGAAAATTCACGACGGATGCTCATCTGTGCTTCGACTGCCGATCAATTAATTGATGATTTGGAAGCTTTTGTTCATAAGCCTGATCCGATGATAACAAAGATCAATTGGTCGCAATCAAGCAGTAAGAAAAGGAAGTTGGATCATTGATTCAAAAGTCGTGGATTGGTTTGCGTTTGTTTCAGTTTGTTATCTTCAATAAAATTCCAGGTGATATCTCTTTCATTATGTACTCTTTATTAATAGCTATTTTGACATTAGGGACAATGTCATATTCTGATTGGGGGGAGAACACATTTTAAAAAAAAAAAAATTTTTTTTTTAAAAAATTAAATATTATTTTTAAAATAAAACCATGTTTATTGTTTGTACCTTAGTAATTTTTGCAAAAATGTCATACATTACATATTTGAAAGATTTAAATTAGAACATGCATTAATCTATTTAAGAATGTTTAAATTTTTATTTGAAAAAAAGTCATTTTTAATATTCTGATCAATATAAAAATATGATTTATGAAATCTTTTTGAGTGATTAATCATTGTGATAAAATTAGGTATTAAAGTATATGGCCCAAGATATACCTTATAAGAGTGCCTAAAATTTTTGAACTCACACATATTTTGTGAGTGAGTGGAGAGGATTGAGAAAACAGCTTGCGAGCCTTTATTGATCATCGGAGAGGCTATCAATTGTTTAGATCTTGAGTTCTTATTTTGAAAAAAAAAAATTGATATTTCCTGAAGAAAAAAAAAAGAAAGAAAGATGTTGAAGATTTATGTAATTTAAGTTATATGCTGCGACCCATTTTTCTCTCATAAAAATACAAATAAAAAAAAAAAGAGAGAGAGAAATACATTGTACAAATTAAATAAATATGTGGTCAAGAAGCATAAACTTAGTTTGATTCCATGATGTAAAAAAAAAAAAAAATCAGGAAAAAAATATATATAATAAGAACAACTGGATTTTAAATCAATGGATTTCCTATCTTTTGATTAGTTTTGCTCGTTTGTCTGTCTGCATTCTGTAAACCATTTTTCTGAGCATTTATCTGTATTTCAACTCCATGAGAGAAATCATTGCCATAAATTGAAACATTTATTAACCTGTGAGGATACGGAGTTGAGACTCTTACTAGGAATTTCTGAAGGCCGTGTACATTTAACTACCTGAAATAAGCTTTGAATTAATCATCTCAAATTATTTCATAAATTATAATTATGATGATCTTGATATAACTTTGACAGTTTTCAAATTTAATTTAAATACTTAGATAGTTCTGATTACATTTCTATTTAAATTAATCAATATGTTTTGTACTGCTATTAACGCTTAAATTGCTAAGGACTAGCAATAAGCTGGTTGGGAGGTGTGATAAACATAAAAATTGTACATTAATTAAATGTTTTATAATATAAATATATAGTTTTTGTTTTATTAAATGTTTAAATATTATATGTTTTATAATAAATTGTATAAAATATAAGTTTTTGTGTAATTATAAGTTTTTACTATTTTTTACAGGTTCGATAAAACAAGAATAACCTTGGCGTTGCAAATGGGATTAAGATGATTCTTGGACCTGTAGAAAGTTGATTATAAGATCTACAATATTGTTGTCAAGCATGAGATAAAAATCCTCTCACAAGTGGGATCAAATTAAGCAACAATTAAAGTTACCAAAGGAGTGGCAGTTTTACCATGCTCTAGTATTTTGACCATATCTCTCAAATTACTTGGTCAAATATTTTGAAAAAAAATACCACAACTAGACAACTCAATTATCCACATGTTTCATTTTATGTGAAGAAGCAAATTCGGAGAAGAAGATTTTCAAAAGTGGTGTGTAATATAATATAATATCTTGGAACACCAATGAAGACTTTTGTGTAAAAAAATAATATTTTATTTGTGGTTGTCTCCCCAAATTTGGCTATAAATAGGGGTGCATTGTAATGTATTGAGATATCCCTCATTTTATGAACAAATCTTTGAGTTCATAATATTTCTCTCTATATTTTTCTTTTATTTCTTCATTTAAATATAATTAGCATGTTAATTTCATATTCAAAGTTTTACACTTTGAAAAATGAATAGCTAACTTCCTAAAGTTGAGATGATAAGGTGAAACTCTTGGCATGATAATAAGGTTATTATAAGGTAAGAATCTATGTTTTATATTATTTAATCATTATTTATTGTTTATGTTATATTTATTTCTTTAAGTATTTTTATACCATACTTATAAGTGGGAGTTTTGATTTATTGTTTGTAGTGACCCGTTCCAGAATCACCTACTAATCAGAACTTAAGCATGCAAACTTAACACTAAAAACTGAATCAGGTAAACAGCGGAAAAACAGTAATACAACCCAATCGAAAATCTGTAAGTAAAAATACTTAAACAACCAGATCGAACTAAAAAGATCTAAAACAAATACCAACAACTACAGGTCAACCTCTGCCAGCTCCCTGTCCACTCCCTCCTGGACCGTCCAACCTGAGACCTGCCCCATCGAATAGGGTGTCCAAAACAGAGATAAACCAAGGACGTGAGCATAAAACGCTCAGCACCGAAAGCATGAGTATACAAGACTATGACATGCATGTATGCAAAATGTACTGAATACCAGGATCTGGGTATAACAAAATACTGCTCAGGTAAATGACGTCAAGGTATGTAGCACTCTGCGCCGTCGCACCAGGAGGTGGCTCCCATACCAAAATAAACCTGTGGATATACCGGTGACCTGACCACCGTCGGCCAACGGGGTCCAACCATCCACAACAAACGAGGGCTGAGCACCCTCTCAACAGGCTATCTCAAAGATAATCAGGCCCAATATGATTATGCAAATGCCGCATAATAAACCATGCATCATATGACAGATAATAATGCAACATATAAACATGCAACACATAGTAAAGCATACTCAATCCTGCTATCTCGGATAGTACTTTCGTACCTCAAACCAGTAGATCCTAGCAATCAGCCCTAGAACCAAGCCTGCGTCCGTAGTCAGCCCACTGATGCCGCTAGCTCCCAACTAGTGCACAGCTCCGCTACAAAACCAGTAGCTCCTCGCTAGTGCCTGAACCTCGGGAAAAGACTAGAAACCTATCGGAAACGACTAAAACGCTCTGGAACACTCGGAATTGGCGAGTTTAGAAATGAAGCCTCGCGCCTCTATTTATAGACAACGATCGGACGATCCGATCCACTTCGGACGCTCCGATCCTTAACACTTCGGACGATCCGAACCCACTTCGGACGATCCGAACATTGCATGTCTTCCACGTGTCCAGCCACCTGTCTTCGGACGATCCGATCCACTTCGGACGATCCGAACATTGCATGTCTTCCACGTGTCCAGCCACCTGTCTTCGGACGATCCGATCCACTTCGGACGATCCGAACATTGCATGTCTTCCACGTGTCCAGCCACCTGTCTTCGGACGATCCGATCCACTTCGGATGATCCGAACCCACTTCGGACGATCCGAACCCGGTTCGGTCCTTCCGATCCCACCGAAATATAATTAATCCAATAATTAACTCAAATTAGGCATCGGGATACTACATTCTCCCCCTCTAAAAAGGATTTCGTCCGCGAAATCGAGTCTGAAGAATGACAATCTGAACAACAATACATCCAACTTAAGAATGAATTACAACTGAAAATACAACTGAAAATACAATCATAACTGAAAATATTACAACTAGAACAACTCTGGATGCTCTGACCGCATGCGACTCTCTAGTTCCCAAGTAGCTTCTTCAGTACCTCGGCGCTGCCACTGCACTAAGACAAGAGGAATAGTCTTATTCCGCAGTACCTTATCCTTCCGGTCTAAGATCGAAACCGGTCTTTCCACAAAAGACAAATCCGGATTCAGCTGAACTTCTGTCGGATGCAAAACATGAGACTCATCCGCTACGTATCGTCTCAACAAGGACACATGAAACACATTGTGAACACTAGACAGATACGGTGGCAAAGCTAATCTGTAGGCCAAATCTCCCACACATTCTAAGATCTCAAAAGGACCAATGAATCTCGGAGATAACTTACCCTTCAGTCCAAATCTCAGAATCCTCCGGAAAGGTGATACCTTGAGAAACACTTTCTCGCCTGCATCAAAATGAAGAGGTCTGCGCTTGGTGTTCGCATAACTCGCTTGTCGATCCTGAGCGGTCTTAATCCGCTGTTTGATCACAAGAACTTTGTCCATGGCCTGCTGAATCAATTCTGGACCCTCGACCTGTCGTTCTCCGACTTCCTCCCAGAACAGAGGAGTACGACAAAGTCGACCATACAATGCTTCAAACGGAGACATACCAATACTCCTATGAAAACTGTTGTTGTATGCAAACTCTATCAGTGGCAGATGATCCTGCCAAGCTGGCCCGAAATCCATCACACAAGATCTCAACATATCCTCAAGAGTACGAATAGTCCTCTCTGACTGACCGTCAGTCTCTGGGTGATATGCAGTACTCAAACTCAAGGTAGTACCCAAAGCTTGCTGAAAGCTGCCCCAAAATCTAGAGGTAAATCGAGGATCTCTGTCACTAACGATACTCACGGGCACACCATGAAACCGTACAATCTCCTGAATGTACAACCGTGCCATCCGATCGAAAGTGAATTCTCTGTTATACGGAAGAAAATGGGCAGACTTAGTAAGCCGATCCACTACCACCCAGATAGCATCTCTATTTCCCACAGACATAGGCAAGTGAGTCACGAAGTCCATCGTGATGTGCTCCCACTTCCACTCCGGAATAGGAAGATTCTGCAACAAACCTCCAGGTCGTCGATACTCAGCCTTCACTTGCTGACAGACTAGGCACTTGGAGACATACTGATAAACATCACGCTTCATACCTTTCCACCAAAATCGAGTCCTCAAATCCTTATACATCTTGTTGCTCCTCGGATGAACACTCAACTTGCTACGATGAGCCTGAGACAAAATCTCCTCCCTCAAAGTGTCATCTTCCGGTACAACAACACGACCAGATAAGCACAAAAGACCCTCGGACTGATAGTGGAATCCAGAAGTATTATCTCCATCAGCCAACCGAGCTAATTTCTGAATCTTAGAATCAGACATCTGAGCATCTCTAATACGAGAATACAAAATTGGCTCAGACAAAATAGTAGCTACACGGATACTCTCTGCTCCCTTCCGATGCTTACAATTGAATCCCATCGAGCAGAAATCCTGAATAATCCCAGATACAGAACCAGTCTGAAGAGCAGACAATCTCACCTTGCGACTAAGAGCATCGGCCGTGAGATTTGCAGATCCTGGATGATACTTGATCTCACAATCATAATCTTTGAGTAGATCCATCCAACGACGCTGACGCATGTTCAACTCGGCCTGAGTGAATAGATACTTCAAACTTTTATGATCAGTGAAAATCTCAAATCTCTCACCATACAGATAATGGCTCCAGATTTTCAAAGCAAAAACGATCGCTGCTAATTCCAGATCATGAACAGGATAATTTTGCTCATGAGGCTTCAACTGCCTCGACGCATAAGCAATCACATGCTCATTCTGCATCAGAACACACCCTAGTCCCTGCAAAGAGGCATCGGTGTAAAAACTGAAACCACCAGATCCAGACGGTAAAGCCAAAACAGGCGCAGATGTCAAACGTCTGCGAAGTTCCAAGAAACTCTCTTCGCACTCTGACGTCCACTCAAATGAAACATCTTTCCGAGTGAGCTGAGTGAGTGGCTTAGCAATCTGAGAGAAGTTGACAATGAAACGGCGATAATACCCAGCCAATCCTAGAAAACTGCGGATCTCGGCTACTGTCGTCGGACGCGACCAGTTCAATACCGCTTCCACCTTGCTCGGGTCAACTGAAACTCCCTGGCTAGAAATGACATGACCAAGGAATACAACCCTGTCAATCCAAAACTCGCATTTACTCAACTTCGCATAAAGCTGATTCTCGCGAAGTGTCTGTAAAATAATCCTCAAGTGTTGTAGGTGTTCTTGCTGATCATGCGAATAGATTAAGATATCATCTATAAACACCACAACAAACTTATCCAAGAAGTCCCGAAATACTCGATTCATCAGATCCATAAAAACTGCTGGTGCATTCGTCACCCCAAAAGGCATAACCAAAAACTCATAATGCCCATACCGGGTCCTGAATGCAGTCTTCGATATATCTCCCTGATGAACTCGAAGCTGATGATAACCAGACCTTAAATCAATCTTGGAATACACAGAGGTGCCTTGCAGTTGATCAAATAAATCATCAATCCGTGGCAACGGATACTTATTCTTGATCGTAGCACGATTCAACTGCCGATAATCTATGCAGAGCCGCATAGAACCATCCTTCTTTTTGACAAAAAGAACTGGTGCTCCCCACGGGGACACACTGGGTCGAATATACCCCTTGTCAAGAAGATCCTGCAACTGCTGTTTCAATTCTTGCATTTCCGATGGAGCTAGACGATAAGGAGCTCTAGAGATTGGTGCCGTGCCTGGCACTAAATCGATGCCGAAATCCACTTCCCGAACGGGAGGAAAACCAGGAATCTCCTCGGGAAAAACATCCGGAAAATCGCAAACCACTGGAATGTCACTGATACCGACACTATCTGCGGACGAATCGATAGCATAGATAAGGTAGCCTTCCCCGCCCGACTCTAAAGCACGACAGGCTTTCAGAGCAGAAACCACAGGCATCGGGGGTCGCGCTCCCTCTCCATAGAAAAACCAACTGTCGCCCTCAACTGGACGAAACTGCACGAACTTCTGGTAACAGTCCACAGTAGCTCTAAACACAGTCAGCACATCTATTCCCAGAATGCAATCAAAATCCTCCATCGCAAGAATCATCAAATTAGCAGCTAAAACATTACCCTCAAACTCTAGAGAACAACCCAAAACTAGACGTTTAGCTAGCACCGATTGACCCATCGGTGTGGAAACAGATACCACAACGTCTAAAGAAGTGAAAGGCAACGCATGACGCTTAGCAAATCTCGCAGATATGAATGAATGCGATGCACCAGTATCAATGAGAACGTAAGCAGGTAATCCACACAATAAAAACACACCTGCGATAACTCTCTCGTTCTCCTCAGCGGCCTGATCCTGGTTAAGAGCAAAGACCTGCCCTTGAGTACGCGGTCGGAGGTTAGAACCCTGAGTAGACTGTCCCTGCAGTGGCCTCTGATGAACTGAAGCCTGAGAACCAGATCCTGATCCTCCGCCCGTCTGTGGACAATCTCTCTTCATGTGGCCCATCTCACCGCACCTGTAACAAGCACCCGCAACCTTGCGACAACGCTCCGTCGGATGATCCTTCCCGCAATGCTGACACGGGCCTTTCTTCCTCCCAAAATGGTGAACTCCCCCAGATCCAGAGGAAGAGGAAGTAGATCCAGCCTTCTTAAATGTTTGGGCTCGGGGACCCAAAGAACTAGTAGGACGAGCAGACTGCATGGCTCGACCCCTCAGCAAACTGCCCTCAGCCTGGCGACAACGGTTCACAAGGCCCTCATACGATGTCGGATCATCGCAGACAACAACTCGATCATAAATCTCCTGATTGAGACCCTGAAGAAAATGGTTATACTTGGCACTAGCATTGTCACTGACATGCGGTACATACGGAAGCAACTCAAAGAACTTCTGCTGATACTCATCAACAGACAAGCTTCCCTGCTTCAGATTGATCAACTCAATCGCCTTGGTCTGCAGAAGAGCTGGCGGAAAGTAAAGCATCATGAAAGCGGCTCGGAAATCGGCCCAAAGAACTCGACCCTGTCGCTGGACTATCGGTGCAGAGGTAGACCTCCACCACTTACGCGCACCACCCTCCAGCAAGAAATCAAGGGTATCCATCTGCTGCTCCGCCGAGCACTGAAAAGTCTTGAAACAGCTCTCCATCCTCTCAAGCCAGTTCTCCGCAACATCCGAAGTCTCACCGCCCGAAAGAGGTTTCGGCCCCATCTGCAAGAACCGATGCATGCTAAAACTCCGAGGCTCATCACGACGGTGATGACGACGTTCTCGATGCTCTCGGCGACGCTCCCGATCGTCGCGGTCTCCCCAGCGTCCAACGCTGCCATGACTACTAGCATCATCGTCATAACCAGACATCTCTTAGCTACAAAAGTTACCAGAGATTAAACCCAAAAGAACAGTTCTAAATCCCAAAATCTTAATGCATGCTCTGATACCATAAATGTAGTGACCCGTTCCAGAATCACCTACTAATCAGAACTTAAGCATGCAAACTTAACACTAAAAACTGAATCAGGTAAACAGCGGAAAAACAGTAATACAACCCAATCGAAAATCTGTAAGTAAAAATACTTAAACAACCAGATCGAACTAAAAAGATCTAAAACAAATACCAACAACTACAGGTCAACCTCTGCCAGCTCCCTGTCCACTCCCTCCTGGACCGTCCAACCTGAGACCTGCCCCATCGAATAGGGTGTCCAAAACAGAGATAAACCGAGGACGTGAGCATAAAACGCTCAGCACCGAAAGCATGAGTATACAAGACTATGACATGCATGTATGCAAAATGTACTGAATACCAGGATCTGGGTATAACAAAATACTGCTCAGGTAAATGACGTCAAGGTATGTAGCACTCTGCGCCGTCGCACCAGGAGGTGGCTCCCATACCAAAATAAACCTGTGGATATACCGGTGACCTGACCACCGTCGGCCAACGGGGTCCAACCATCCACAACAAACGAGGGCTGAGCACCCTCTCAACAGGCTATCTCAAAGATAATCAGGCCCAATATGATTATGCAAATGCCGCATAATAAACCATGCATCATATGACAGATAATAATGCAACATATAAACATGCAACACATAGTAAAGCATACTCAATCCTGCTATCTCGGATAGTACTTTCGTACCTCAAACCAGTAGATCCTAGCAATCAGCCCTAGAACCAAGCCTGCGTCCGTAGTCAGCCCACTGATGCCGCTAGCTCCCAACTAGTGCACAGCTCCGCTACAAAACCAGTAGCTCCTCGCTAGTGCCTGAACCTCGGGAAAAGACTAGAAACCTATCGGAAACGACTAAAACGCTCTGGAACACTCGGAATTGGCGAGTTTAGAAATGAAGCCTCGCGCCTCTATTTATAGACAACGATCGGACGATCCGATCCACTTCGGACGCTCCGATCCGTAACACTTCGGACGATCCGAACCCACTTCGGACGATCCGAACATTGCATGTCTTCCACGTGTCCAGCCACCTGTCTTCGGACGATCCGATCCACTTCGGACGATCCGAACATTGCATGTCTTCCACGTGTCCAGCCACCTGTCTTCGGACGATCCGATCCACTTCGGACGATCCGAACATTGCATGTCTTCCACGTGTCCAGCCACCTGTCTTCGGACGATCCGATCCACTTCGGACGATCCGAACCCACTTCGGACGATCCGAACCCGGTTCGGTCCTTCCGATCCCACCGAAATATAATTAATCCAATAATTAACTCAAATTAGGCATCGGGATACTACATTGTTGCTATATGTTACACTAAATTCTTGGAACCATTTAAATGTTAGTTTGGTATTACCAACCATTTAAAGTGGATGCCTTGATTTATTATATATAAATATATTATAATATTAAATTCTTGGAACCATTTAAATGTTAGTTTGGTTTTACCAACCATTTAACTTGGATTCCTTGATTTACTATATATAAATATATCATAATAATATTTTCTTGGTACCATTTAAATGTTAGTTTGGTTTTACCAACCATTTAAAGTGGGAACCTTGATTTAGTGTTTACAAATATATATATATAGCACAATAAATACTTGACCACATTTATAAGTTTTGGTATATATTATATATTTATGAGATAATAATTTATAACATAATATAAATATGATTATTTAATATATTGGAACCATTTTATTAAGTGGATTTCAATATTGTTCGTTAATGTTAACTTTATTAAAATACCAAGAGTGGATCCTTTAATCTCAACTACTTAAATTAAATTTGAACAATTAAAATTTACCCATTAAAGATTCAACCAATTAAAATTAAAAAAAGAAACAAAAACAAAAACAATAACAAAAAGACATTGTAGTGGACTTGTAATTACCTTAGCTTCCCTGTGGATACGATATTCGGACTCACCGAATTATACTACTTGTGGACAACCTGCTCTTGGGAGTGCAACAATCAAAGTCGCAGCAGTTTCAAATTAAAAGTTAGTCAAGTTTTGTTAATATGAGCATTATATTGTTATGTTTCCCCTTTAAAATGCAAAGGCTTCCGCGTATGTTATTTCTTTAAATTTAAATGTCATGGGAGTGGGGTGTTTCACAAATTGAATCTCATTTGAGTTATATCTCCCCAAAGTCACATGCATTATACCTTTCATCGTACAATATGTCGTAGTCGAAGTCTCGATGTCAAATCTGTCAATATCAACTCTGAAATAACAATGTGGATATACATTCTATCAATCTTCAATTCAACCAAGACATATATACAATCTATAATCAATCTTGACACAATTTGACGGCATAATGGCGTGCTCTCGTGGTACCAATCAATTCAAATCTCAACATATATCAACAATTCATAATCCTCAATTTATGATAAATATCATAACCATGTCAAATATGGAAATCTTCATTATCTCAATTCATATAAGCTGGAATTCCATAATAATTGCATATAACATCCGATAATCGATCCGGTTGCGAATATACTATGTTCAACATCTCAAGAACACATAATAACCATCATATCATAATTCTTTCAACATCTAAACTTCAAACCATGTTGAAACTGAATAAAACTTACATCCTTTGATAGCCCTTGTCAAGAGAAGCAAGAATATATGCTTGGATTAAAGTTTGGATGAATATATCTTGCACAAACTCAAGTCTAAAATGAAAGAATCCTTCCACCTCTTTTGGAATAACTCTCGGTATTCTTCAGCTGAAATGGGAAGGAATGACTCATGTTCGAAATGTATATATACCCTCCCATGTGTCAACACAAGAACTTAAGGTGGATTTCTCGCATGCAGCACCGCGGGTGCACTCCATCTAGACCGCAGGTGCGCTCAAGCTTCGGCAGTCCATCCAAAATTGCATAAACATCGACCGCGGGTGCGGTCCGAGTTCGTATAAAATTTCCTACCCTGCTGGCCATTCACCACGGGTGCGGTATCTTCTTAGCGCGGGTGCGCTCAATCTCCAGTAGCAACCCTCAAACTTACTGTCTATGGACCGCGGGTGCAGTCCATTTCATAGTGCGGGTGCGGTGTCAATTGTTCAAAAAGCACACCCTACTGCCACTCAACCGCGGGGGCGGTATAAAAAAAGGCACGGGTGCGGTCACTTCTTCATGCAACATTTCATCATCTCATCTCACTTAATACCTCTCGTTACATGTCATGCATACTCATATCTTCGAATATCGCCTCAAGGAAGACTAATAAATCTAGTGCTTCTCATTACATTTCATGCATTCTCATATATTCGAATACCACATCAATGAAGACAAATAATCTCAAGCCTTACATTTCTCCCCCTTTAAGAAATGATTTCGTCCTCGAAATCGTAGGTCCTTCTATCAATGCAAGAATAAGAGGCAATTTAATCAAAACTGAATAAATACTTACATCATTGAAATAACTCGGGATATCGCTGTCTCATATCTGCTTCTGTCTCCCAAGTCGCTTCTTCGATGCCATGACGACTCCACTGGACTTCCACAAGTGGAATAGTCTTCGTTCTGAGATGCTTCTCTTTCCGATCAAAATATGTATCGGTTGCTCAACATAACTCAAAGTCTGATCAAGCTCGGCTTCGTCAGGCTGAATGATATGAGAAATATCCGGCATATATCTACGCAACATCTATACATGAAATACGTCATGTATCCCAGATAAAGAAGGAGGAAGAGCAAGTCGATATGCTCGATCGCCAATCTTCTCCAAAATCTCGTAGGGACCAATGTATCTCGGAGACAACTTCCCGCGTTTGCCAAATCTGACAACGCCTCTGAAAGGAGAAATCTTCAAAAATACTGTGTCTCCCGGTTCAAATACTAGCTGTCTACGTCTGATATTGGCATACGTGGCTTGTCTATCCTGTGCCGTCTTCATCCTCTTCTGAATTATCTTTACTTTCTCAGTCATTTCTCGAATCATATCAGGCCCAAGTTCTGGTACATCAGATATATCATCCCAGTATAACGGAGATCTGCACTTCTTGCCATATAAAGCTACAAACGCTACCATCTAAATACTCGTTTGATAGCTGTTGTTGTACGAGAATTCACAAAGTGGCAGTGAATCTTGCCAACTAGTGCCAAAATCTAGCACTACAGCTCTCAACATGTCCTCTAAATTCTGGATAGTCCGCTATGACTGTCCGCCTGTCTGAGGATGATAAGCAGTACTCATGGGTAATGTCGTACCTAGAGCCTGCTGCAGACTGTGCCAAAAGAGTGAAGTGAATCGTGGATCACGATCTGATACGATAGACTTCGGTGCACCATGGAATCTGACTACCTCTCTGACATACCACTCTGCCATTTGATCGTGTCGGTATGTCATTCTGTATGGAATAAAACACGCTGATTTGGTTAATCTGTCAATAATGACCCAAATCGCATCACAGCCCCGCGATGATCGAGGTAACTTCGTCACGAAATCCATGGAAATGTGATCCCATTTCCATTCAGGAATAGATAAACTCTGAAGTAAACCTTCGGGTTTCTTTCTATCGACTTTTACGTGCTGGCAATTCAGCACTTAGACACAAATTCGACAATATCTAACTTCATCTGTTTCCACCAGAACTGTGTCTTCAGGTCATTTTACATCTTTCTGCCACCAGGATGGATGCTGAGCCGACTACAGTGCGCTTCTGACAAAATCTGATGTCTCAAGTCTGAAACATCTGGCACTACAAGACGGTTATTCACGTACAAGATGTTAGAGTAGGTGCACGTCGAGCCAAATGTTGGCCGAGTGTTCACAATGAAACTCTATGTATAAATGATCTTTATTTTAATGATATTTGAAATTATTGTTTTGGCAAATCTCTATCTGTATACCCATGCTAGTTGCATAGATAAAGCCTTTGAATATACAATTAGAAGAAAGAATATGAGATGCTCATATGATGAGTATCATGAAACTCATATTTGGAATACTGTATATTCTAAACAGTTCCTAGTCGATTCAACCGCCGCTAAGAAGGATATAGGCCGCTCGAGTTCGAGACTAGTATCTGCAATGTGAGTACCATGTTTCATTGGTAGGGGACATTGTGATGTCCGAGCATGCAGATAGGTGCTCCTGGTAGAGTGCACTGAACAACCTTCCATAAAGGACTTTCCAAGTGGTTCTCACTTGTCGAGTGAAAAAGTCCTAGTTTATTGTTGTACACCATTAGTCCTTATGACCCGGGACAACATTGAGACTCTATGTGCTAGAATTACACTTTGACTTGTTTACCGACTCTCATGGGGTCATCATTGAAAGCGGACCGGTTACGGTGGCCGGAAGCGCAACGGAAGCAAAAATTTTCGAATTTTTAATCAAATTTTCGGCCACCCCAAGAAATTGTGCAATATTTACTAAAACAACATACATAGGATGTAAGAAAGATTACCTATCAATCTTTAAAAGATTGATTGTATGGCTCCAACTTTGTTGTCAAACAACAAAGCTCTTCAAGGCATGAAGATCTACAAGCTCCAACTCCCTTTCCTTCAAAATAAGGCCCACCACCAACTAGGTAAATCCCTTCTTGTTTTGCACTAGAAAAACAAGAAGATTTTTCAATGAAAGAAGTATTTTATTCTCCAACAATTTGAAGAACAAAAGAGAGAAAAATGAGGGAGAAATCTAGGTGAATATTTCGGCCATGTCCCCTTGCAAGAATGGGGAAGGAAGACTTGTCTTGGATGTCCAAAAAGCAAAAAGCAAAAACACCTTTTTGCATGCCATGCCTTGATATCCCAAAAAGTAGTCTCCAACTCTTGACCTCCCATGCATGCAAGTTATATAATATGGTTTTTAATCAAATTAAAAACCTTGGACTAAATTTAATTATCTCAAACATATTTGAGACTAATTAAACATTACTTGAATTTACCCAAGTCCCACTAGTTAAATAATTATTTTAATTGAGCTCTACAAGACTCAATATAATTTAATTAATCCAACACTTGAATTAATTTAATTATTTGGACTCTACTAGGTCCACTAGTGTTTAATTAATTCAACACTTGAATTAATTTAATTTAGTCCATAATAATGTTTATGAAAATCACAATTTTCAAATACAATATTCACTTGGCCAAATTTTAATCTAGGAACACTTCCATAAATTAAAATTTATATTTCTCTCATAGAAGTCACACTTCTATTTTTCTTTCGCCTATAAACTCATTTATAAGCCGTTCAACACATTGAACTATTTTCTCCTTTATAGAAGTCATACTTCTAATTTTCCTTACGCTTATAAACTCCTTTATAAGCCGTTCAACACATTGAACTATTTTTACTTCTCATCGGGATTTACAAAGCTAGTACTTGTGTGGCCCTCAATGGTTCATTGATACAACTAGCCGTGGGTTCACATCTCCATGTGATTCGGACTAAACATGTCCTTATGCGAGCATACCCCAATTGCTCCATTCTTACTTATCAACACCTTGATAACAAGAACGTCAGAACTCAAGTCTGATAGTACCCAACCAATCATGTTAAACGCCTAGCAGCATCGCTTACATGATTCCCTAGGTATCAAATGATAGTGCCTGCAAGAACCATTCAATTATGGTTAGCGTACAGTACGGTCCCTTCAACTCATATATCCCGATCGATTCGACAACCATTGGTTTATCGAGAGTTGTCAATGAATCGATACTATGTGTCATGTCGTAGTTGCATCGATGGTGTAATCTATGAAACACCTTTCATAATTACAACCATACTCTGGCCAGAGATTTCGATCTACATACACATGATAACACATAGGATATCCATACCCGAAGGTAAGCGGTGAATCCCCGACTACAATGCATCGACTCCTATGTGTTTCGACAGAACACCCAACCTTGCCACCTGATGACCCCATGAGAGTCGGTAAACAAGTCAAAGTGTAATTCTAGCACATAGAGTCTCAATGTTGTCCCGGGTCATAAGGACTAATTCTGTACAACCATAAACCAGGACTTTTCCACTCGATAAGTGAGAACCACTTGGAAAGTCCTTTTATGGAGGGTTGTTCAGTGCACTCTACAAAGGAGCACCTATCTGCATGTTCGGACATCACAATGTCCCCTACCAATGAAACATGGTACTCACATCGCAGATACTAGTCTCTAACTCGAGCGGCCTATATCCTTCTTAGTGGCGGCTGAATCGACTAGGAACCGTTTAGAATATACAGTATTACAAATATGAGTTTCATGATACTCATCATATGAGCATCTCATATTCTTTCTACTATTTGTATATTCAAGGGCTTTATCTATGCAGCTAGCATGGGTATACAGATAAAGATTCGCCAAAATAATAATTTCAAATATTATTAAAATAAAGACTGCTTATACATAGAGTTTCATTGTGAACACTCGGCCAACACTTGGCTCGACGGGCACCTACTCTAACAATCTCCCACTTGCACTAGAGCCAACTACCCATATGCTTAAAACCCATTGATTCGCGATGCTTGTCGAATAATGGTCCAGGTAAAGGCTTAGCTAGTGGATCAACAACATAATCTGCGGAGCCGACATTGTCAATAGACACTACTCTTCTTTCCACAATCTCTCCGAGGATGTGGTACTTTCTCAATACGAGTTTGGATTTCTGATGAGACCTTGGCTCCTTTGCTTGAGCTAAAGCTCCCGTGTTGTCACACAACACCGGGATAGGAGCAACTCCATTAGGAATGACGCCCAACTCTTGGACGAAATTCCTTATCCAAACAGCCTCTCTTGCTGCATCTGATGCAGCAATGTATTCGGCCTCTGTGCTGGAATCCGTAATATTGTCTTGCTTGGAACTCTTCCAAGAGACAGCAGCACCGTTGAGCATGAATACAAAACTAGAGGTTGACTTCGAGTTATCGATATCGTTTTGGAAGCTAGTGTCGGTATAGCCTTCCAATTTCAGTTCTCTACCCCCATAGACCAAGAACAACTTATTGGTCATTCTCAACTACTTGAGGATGTCTTTCACAGCTTTCAGGTGTGGAAGACCAGGGTTCGATTGATATCCTTTCACTACACATAGTGCAAACGCCACGTCAGGACGTGTAGATATCATCCCATACATGATATTACCAATTTCCGAAGCATACGGAATGCGTGTCATCGCCACTATCTCTGCATCTGTCTTGAGAGACAGACTTGGATATGGACACGCCATGACACATTGGTAGATGTCCTCTCATGGACTCATCCATCGAGAACCGCTTCACGATGGTATCATGTATGTGGACTGGGTGAGACCAAGCCATCCTTTTGATCTATCTCAATAGATCTGTATCCCAATACAAAAGATGCTTCACCCAAGTCCTTCATTGAGAACTTACTCGCTAATCATATTTTAGTTGATTACAACATTCCTACATCATTCCCAATGAGTAGAATGTCATCAACATACAACACCAGGAATGTCACAACACTCCCACTGACCTTCTTATACACATAGGGTCCCTCAGGATTCTTAGTAAATCAAACTCTTTGATTGTACTATCGAATCTAAGGTTCCAACTCCTTGATGCCTGCTTTAGACCATAATCAGGTCTTTGAAGTTTGCATACCATATGCTCACTTCCGATAGATGTAAACACTTCAGGTTGAGACATGTAAATAACTTTCTTAAAATCCCCATTTAAGAAAGTTTGTCTTGACATCCATCTGCCATATCTCATAGTCATACTATGCAGCTATGGCTAATAAAATCCTTATGGACTTGAACATTGCGATTGGAAAAGGTTTCCTCAAAGTCAACTCCTTGTCTTTGAGTACATCCTTTTGCCACCAATCGCGCCTTGAAGGTCAATACCTTCCCATCCGCCCCAAGTCCCTGTGGGAACAGTTCCCTCAGGTGGATCCACAAGATCCTACACTTGGTTCGAATGCATGGAATTCAACTCAGATTCCATTGCTTCAAGCCACTTGGATGAATCGGCATCAGATAACGCTTCCTTGAAGGTCCTTGGATCACATCCATGGTTAGGCTCATCATGGCCTTCTTCAAGAAGCTGACCATACCTCATAGGTGGTCTCGAGACTTTCTCGTATCTGCTAGGAGCTTGTATCTCCTCTCTTGGCTCATCGGGTGTGGGTTCTATAATTGCGGGTTTCTCTCGAACCTCTTCGAGTTCTATCATCTCCCTTTTTCTATCCAATAGAAAATCCTTTTCCAAAAAGGTTGCATTCCTAGAAACAAACATTTTTGTTTCTTGGGGATGATAGAAATGATATCCAACTTTATTCCTTGGATATCCCACAAAGTAACATAAAATGGATCAACAATCCAATTTATCTCCCACTTACCTGCTTCACATAAGCAGGGCTCCCTATATTCTAAGACAAGAATATTTGGGAGGCTTACTCATCCATATCTCATATGGTGTCTGCCTTTAAATGGACATTTAGTAGAATATCTTTTACTTTTAAGTTATAGAGATCGTTTTCAAGTACCAATTAAACATTCATTCTTGTAAATGTTGCAAACACCTTTGCTAAATAAACAAGAATATCCATTTTTATCACAATAGAAATGGAAACAATGTTTTACACCAAACAGGTACAAACAAAACATCTCATAAAATTAACTTAAACTATTGTTCAATAATAAGTAAACATCTTCAATGGCCTTGGCAGCAACTCTTGCTCCATTGCCCATCCTCAAGAAGGTCACACCTTCCTTAAGCTTCCTACTTCTTCCCATCACCTGTAACCCATTACAGAGATGTGAGTCACAACCGGTATCTAATACCCAAGAAGTAGAGTTAATTAAAATGTTTACTTAAATTTAGAACATACCGTTTCCAGAACACTTCTGGGCAAGATATTCTTTGCAATTACGCCTCCAATGTCCAGGCTTCTTGCAGTGATGACATACATCATTAGTCTTGTCAGCCTTAACTGGTCTGGCTGCCTCAACAGGGTTCGGAGATTGCCTCAACAAGGGCACGTTCTTCTCGGGACGTTGGAAAGAACTCTTCTTTCCCTTCCCATGTGGATCAATCTTCGTACCAGATGAAGAACCCACATAAAGAACCAACTTCTCTTTCTTGATGGTGGATTCAAACGTAACAAGCATGTTCACCAACTCCTCAAGGGTCGGTTCCATCTTGTTCATGTTGAAATTCACCACAAAAGGATCAAATGAGCTAGGCAGTGATAACAGCAACACGTCGGTGGTCAACTCCGAAGGCAAGATCAGATCCATGCCAACGAGCTTGTCCACGAGCCCGATCACCTTTAGGCCATGCTCATGGACCGAGGTCCCATCTCGCATGCGCAAAGTGATCAGCTCCTTGACGGTAGCATGCCTTAGAGGTCGTGTTTGCTCACCAAAGAGCTCTTTGAGATGCAAATGAATGTCAGCAGCACTCTTTGCACCCTCAAAACGCCTCTGTAGCTCATCGTTCATAGAAGTCAACATATAACACCTGGCTATCAAGTCATGGTCACACCATTCCTCGTAGGCCTGCAATTCCTCAGGAGTGCAGTCAGTCGGGGCCTCAACAGGGGGCGACTGAGTCAGTGTATATGTTACCCTTTCCGAATTTAAGACTATTTTCAAATTTCTTAGCCAAGTGAGGTAATTAGGTCCAGTTAATATGTGTTTGTCGAGTATTACAGATATCGAATTGCGCATCGAAGACATTGTCAATTTGTACTGAAAAGTAAAACAGATAAATGTTGATGACTATTTTAAAATATTTAGTAAGATATGAAGTTTGGACTTTTACTTCATAAATATTTGCTCCCACTGTTTTGACATCTTTCGCTACCCTCTAGTGAAAACGGGAAACTCCTTTCCTCAGTAGGTACGTAAGGTCCAATTAGCGAATTGTGATCCCGAATAATATCAGCCAATCACAATTCCTAAAAGGTAGTTTCCAATTGCATCACAATGCAACCCTCTACGTAAACTTTTGTCTCACGTTTGATTAGGACCCATTATAGACGTCGTTCATCTTCACGTGTCAAGCCTTACCCATCGATGTTGAACCTTAATGGACGGTCGCCATGAGTTCCCTCAATAATATGAGCCGAAATCATGGGAGTTCCACGTAGTTCACATCACCATGTCAATGGATGTCACAGCTTTCCGGCACCCAAAGCTCCCACAATAATATGAGCCGAGCCCCGAGTACGGGTAGCGTTCATCATGCACCCATTGTCGATGGAAGACAAGGAAATTATAACCAATTTTATAAATCCCCTTTTCGGGCTTGATATTAATTTTGAATCTTATTCAAAATGAGGGTTTTTAGTTTTGAAAGGTCTCATCATTAATTTTATTTTAAAAGCTCGCCATGTTTGATCGTATGTTTGCCGGATTCATGCAACTTTGTTATTATCATAATAATAACGCACATACTCATTATTTATAACATATCATGCATATATTATAAATAGAAAACAGTACAAGGATGATCAATTGCCCCAACTCTAATGGCCCGTGTGAGCCAAACACGGGCCTAGGTCCAATCCTAGGATAAATGCACGGGATGCAATGCAACTATATTATTACATTAGCATCCAATATTACATGTCTTCAATCTTTATAATCACCAAGGCCACCATCTTCCAATCTTGATCTTCACCTATTCTAATATTTACAATTAAATATCCATGGCACATAGGGATACATCTCATGGGGGGTGGGAACGGGCCATAAACCAAGCCCACTTTAAATTGATAATTATTACAATCATACAACACAAATATCCTAGCATACACCTAGCAAATTGGGCTTGGGCTTTTGATCATCCTTCATGCATAATATCACATATCATACACCATCAATTAATTATCACTATAATTAATTGATCCAATATTATATATCTTGATCCAATCACTAACCGCCACAATTATAAATTAAATTAACAAAGTATACAAACACCTTTGTCTACTTTCAAATTAATTTATTTATAATCGAATTTCTTGTAAATCACAATTTACTATAAATAATTAAAGTCCAACTTCAATTATTTATTTTATGAGAAAACATGTGCAACAATTGTAAATTTAAACTTAAGGGCCCAAAAACCATTTTTCACCAAAAATACTTAGGCCCATTTAAATTTCACAAATAATGTTGTCCATCCAATGACCCAACATCTCAAGGCCCATGACACTAAGATTGTCCAAAACACTTTTGGAAACCCTAGCCGTCATCGCCGTCGCCGGAGCTCCGTCGCCGGATTCCGGCAACACAAAAAAAATTTTTTTTTTATTTAAAAAACAGAAACTGCACATTTCGGGCAGCCCCTTGGGCTGCCCCTCGGCTGCCCGAAATTTTCGGGCAGCCCGAGATTTCACGGGCAGCAACAAGCTGCCCGAAAACATTTTTTTTTTTTTTGTTTTCAAAAAATTCGGCCTTGATGATTTTCTTGCACAAAAAATCTCAAACGGTTAGAAATCGATCTCAACATAATATTACGTAAATATTACACAAAATCCGTAACCTAAGCTCGGATACCACTTGAAAGCGGACCGGTTACGGTGGCCGGAAGCGCAACGGAAGCAAAAATTTTCGAATTTTTAATCAAATTTTCGGCCACCCCAAGAAATTGTGCAATATTTACTAAAACAACATACATAGGATGTAAGAAAGATTACCTATCAATCTTTAAAAGATTGATTGTATGGCTCCAACTTTGTTGTCAAACAACAAAGCTCTTCAAGGCATGAAGATCTACAAGCTCCAACTCCCTTTCCTTCAAAATAAGGCCCACCACCAACTAGGTAAATCCCTTCTTGTTTTGCACTAGAAAAACAAGAAGATTTTTCAATGAAAGAAGTATTTTATTCTCCAACAATTTGAAGAACAAAAGAGAGAAAAATGAGGGAGAAATCTAGGTGAATATTTCGGCCATGTCCCCTTGCAAGAATGGGGAAGGAAGACTTGTCTTGGATGTCCAAAAAGCAAAAAGCAAAAACACCTTTTTGCATGCCATGCCTTGATATCCCAAAAAGTAGTCTCCAACTCTTGACCTCCCATGCATGCAAGTTATATAATATGGTTTTTAATCAAATTAAAAACCTTGGACTAAATTTAATTATCTCAAACATATTTGAGACTAATTAAACATTACTTGAATTTACCCAAGTCCCACTAGTTAAATAATTATTTTAATTGAGCTCTACAAGACTCAATATAATTTAATTAATCCAACACTTGAATTAATTTAATTATTTGGACTCTACTAGGTCCACTAGTGTTTAATTAATTCAACACTTGAATTAATTTAATTTAGTCCATAATAATGTTTATGAAAATCACAATTTTCAAATACAATATTCACTTGGCCAAATTTTAATCTAGGAACACTTCCATAAATTAAAATTTATATTTCTCTCATAGAAGTCACACTTCTATTTTTCTTTCGCCTATAAACTCATTTATAAGCCGTTCAACACATTGAACTATTTTCTCCTTTATAGAAGTCATACTTCTAATTTTCCTTACGCTTATAAACTCCTTTATAAGCCGTTCAACACATTGAACTATTTTTACTTCTCATCGGGATTTACAAAGCTAGTACTTGTGTGGCCCTCAATGGTTCATTGATACAACTAGCCGTGGGTTCACATCTCCATGTGATTCGGACTAAACATGTCCTTATGCGAGCATACCCCAATTGCTCCATTCTTACTTATCAACACCTTGATAACAAGAACGTCAGAACTCAAGTCTGATAGTACCCAACCAATCATGTTAAACGCCTAGCAGCATCGCTTACATGATTCCCTAGGTATCAAATGATAGTGCCTGCAAGAACCATTCAATTATGGTTAGCGTACAGTACGGTCCCTTCAACTCATATATCCCGATCGATTCGACAACCATTGGTTTATCGAGAGTTGTCAATGAATCGATACTATGTGTCATGTCGTAGTTGCATCGATGGTGTAATCTATGAAACACCTTTCATAATTACAACCATACTCTGGCCAGAGATTTCGATCTACATACACATGATAACACATAGGATATCCATACCCGAAGGTAAGCGGTGAATCCCCGACTACAATGCATCGACTCCTATGTGTTTCGACAGAACACCCAACCTTGCCACCTGATGACCCCATGAGAGTCGGTAAACAAGTCAAAGTGTAATTCTAGCACATAGAGTCTCAATGTTGTCCTGGGTCATAAGGACTAATTCTGTACAACCATAAACCAGGACTTTTCCACTCGATAAGTGAGAACCACTTGGAAAGTCCTTTTATGGAGGGTTGTTCAGTGCACTCTACAAGGAGCACCTATCTGCATGTTCGGACATCACAATGTCCCCTACCAATGAAACATGGTACTCACATCGCAGATACTAGTCTCTAACTCGAGCGGCCTATATCCTTCTTAGTGGCGGCTGAATCGACTAGGAACCGTTTAGAATATACAGTATTACAAATATGAGTTTCATGATACTCATCATATGAGCATCTCATATTCTTTCTACTATTTGTATATTCAAGGGCTTTATCTATGCAGCTAGCATGGGTATACAGATAAAGATTCGCCAAAATAATAATTTCAAATATTATTAAAATAAAGACTGCTTATACATAGAGTTTCATTGTGAACACTCGGCCAACACTTGGCTCGACGGGCACCTACTCTAACAATCATGTGGCAAGGTTGGGTGTTATGTCGAAACATATAGGAGTCGATGCATTGTAGTCGGGGATTCATCGCTTACCTTCGGGTATGGATATCCTATGTTTTCTCATGTGTATGTAGGTTGAAATATCTGATCAGAGTATGGTGGTAATTATGAAAGGGATTTCATAGATTACACCATCGATGCAACTACGACATTACACATAGTATCGATTCATTGACAACTCTCGATAAACCAATGGTTGTCGAATCTGTCGGGATATATGAGTTGAAGGTACCGTACTGTATGCTAACCATAATTGAATGGTTCTTGCAGGCACTATCATTTGATACCTAGTGAATCATGTAAGCGATGCTGCTAGGTGTTTAACATGATTGGTTGGGTACTATCAGACTTGATTTATGACGTTCTTGTTATCAAGGAGTTGATAAGTAAGAATGGAGCAATTGGGGTATGCTCAAATAAGGACATGTTTTGTCCGAATCACATAGAGATGTGAACCCACGGCTAGTTGTATCAATGAACCATTGAGGGCCACACAAGTGCTAGCTTTCTAGATCCCGTTGAGAAGTTAAATTAGTTCAATGTATTGAACGGCTTATAAAGGAGTTTATAAGCGTAAATAAAATAGAAGTATGACTTCTATAAGGAGAATGTAACTTTTAATTTGAGGAAGTGTTCCTAAATTAAAAGTTGGCCAAACGAGTAATGTATTTGAAAATTGTGATTTTCATAAACATTATTATGGACTAAATTAAATTAATTCAAGTGTTGAATTAATTAAATACTAGTGGACCTAGTAGAGTCCAAATAATTAAATTAATTCAAGTGTTGGATTAATTAAACAACATTGGACCTTGTAGAGCCCAATTAGAAATAATTATTAAACTAGTGGGCTTGAGTAAAATCAAGTAAAGTTTTAAATGGACTCAAATGTGTTTGAGACATTTAAAATAAAGTCCATGGGCCTTGTAATTGTTACAAGCCCAAATAGAATGTGCATGGGGAGATGAAGAGTTGGGAGACAACTTTTTCCATGTCCAAGGCATGGCATGCTTTTGGGACACTACAAGCTTTTTTCAAAACCAAGAAAAGTCTCCCTTCTCTCCCTTGGACCATGTTGGACGAAATTTTTGCCATTTTCTCTCCATTTTTTCTTCTTCAATTGTTGAGGAAACAATACACTTCTCAAAGAAAAATGCACTAATTTTTCTAGTGCAAAATTTGAGTGGTTCTAGCTAGTTGGTGGTGGGCTTAATATTTGAGCAAGGTGGGCTCAAAGGGAAGCTTGAAGATTGGCTTGCCACTCAAGAGCTAAGGTGTTTACACCTTAGTTGGAGCCATCATCAATCTTTTAAGATTGATAGGTACATTTCTAAAACACCCTATGTATGACATTTCGGTGTTTTTGTATATGTTACATACTAGTACATGTGGTGTACAAATTTTTACATAAAATTTTCGGTTTTATGCCCTAGAAAAGATTTTTCAATTTCCGTTGCGCATTTGAACACCCTAAAATCGATCCCTTTCAAGTGGTATCAGAGCTAAGGGTACTAGTTTTTGTAGCATATACATGAAATTATGTTGAGATCGAATTCTAACCACATGAGAATGAAATTTTTGCAACAAAATCAAGGATTTTTGGGCACGGTTTTGGGGCAGCAAGTTGCTGCCCATTTTGGGCAGCTTGGGCTGCCCGAAACGGGCAGCAAGGGCAGCCTAAGGGGCTGCCCAAACAGCCCTATGATTTTAATAAAAAAAAATTAAGTTGGCCGGAATCCGGCGACGGAGCTCCAGCGATGGTGATGACGACTAGGGTTTCCAAAAGTGTGTTGGATTATCAAAGTGTCATGGGCCTTGATGTTGTTGGGCCATTAGATGGCTGACATATTTGTGAATTTAAATTGGCCAAAATGTTTTTGGTGAAAAATGAATTTTTTGGGCCCTTAAGTTTAAATTTACAAAAGTTGCAAATATTTTCTCATAAAATAAATAATTGAAGTTGGACTTTAATTATTTATAGTAAATTGTGATTTACAAGAAATTCGGTTATAAATAAATTAATTGGAAAGTAGACAAAGGTGTTTGTAGACTTTGTTAATTTAGTTTATAATCGTGGCGGTTAGTGATTGGATCAAGATATATAATATTGGATCAATTAATTATTGTGATAATTAATTGATGGTGTATGATATGTAATATTATGCATGAAGGATGATCAAAAGCCCAAGCCCAATTTGCTAGGTGTATGCTAGGATATTTTGTGTTGAATGATTGTAATAATTATCAATTTATAAAGTGGGCTTGGTTTATGGCCCGTTCCCACCCCATGATATGTATCCCTAATTGCCATGGATATTAATTTGTAAATATTAGTATAGTGGATGATCAAGATTGGAAGATGGTGGCCATGATGATTATGAAGATCGAAGACATGTAAATATTGGAAGCTAATATAATAGTTGCATTTGCATGCCATGCATTTCCCTAGGATTGGACCTAGGCCCGTCTTTACCTCACACGGGCCATTAGTATTGGGGCGATTGATCATCCTTGTTTTGTTTACTGTTTAAAATATATGCATTATATGTTATAAATAATGAGTATGTGCGTTATTATTATGATAATAACAAAGTTGCATGAATCCGACAAACATACGATCAAACATGGCGAGATTTTAAAATAAAATTAATGATGACACCTTTCAAAATTAAAAAACCCTCATTTTGAATAAGATTCAAAATTAATATCAAGCCGAAAAGGGAAATTAAAAATTTGTTTATAATTTCCATGTCTTGCATCGACAATGGGTGCATGATGAACGCTACCCGTGCTCGGGGCTTGGCTCATATTATTGGGGGGGCCCTGGGTGCCGGAAAGCTGTGACATCCATTGACATGGAAATGTGAACTACATGGAACTCCCATGATTTCGGCTCATATTATTGGGGGAACTCATGGCGACCGCTCATTAAGGTTCAACATCGATGGGTAAGGCTTGACACGTGAAGATGAACGACGTCATATTATTGAGTCCTAATCAAACGTGAGACAAAAGTTTACGTAGAGGGTTGCATAGAGATGCAATTGGAAACTACCTTTTAGGAATTGTGATTGGCTGATATTATTCGGGATCATAATTCGCTAACTGGGCCTTGAGTACCTACTGAGGAAAGGATTTTCCCGTTTTCACAAGAGGGTAGTGAAAGATGTCAAACAGGGAGTAAAAATTTATGAAGTAAAAGACCATACTTCATATCTTACTAAATATTTTAAAATAGTCATCAACATTTATCTGTTTTACTTTTCAGTACAAATAATGACAATGTCTTCGATACACAACCCGTTATTTGCAATACACGACAAACACGTATTAACCAGACCTAACTACCTCAATTGGCAAAGAAACCTAAAAATTGTCTTGAATTCGGAAAGAATAGCATATACACTTACTGAGTCGCCCCCTGTTGAGGCTCCAACTTACTGCACTCATGAGGAATTGCAGACTTACAAGGAATGGTGTGACCATGACTTGAAAGCCAAGTGTTATATGCAGACATCTATGAAAGATGAGAAATCGGTTCTTTATGCGGGCTCTTCGTCTAGTACGAAGACTGGCCCACTTGGGAAGGGAATGAAGCGTTCTTTCAAAACGTCCCAAGAAGAACGTGCCCTTGAAGAGGCAAGCTCCGAATCCCGTTGTGGCAGCCACACCAGTAAAGGCTGACAAGACTGTTGATATTTGTCATCACTGCAAGAAGCCTGGACATTGAAGGCGTAACTGCAGAGAATATCTTGCCCAGAAAGGTTCTGGAAATGGTATGTTCTACATTGAAGTAAACATTTTAATTAATTCTACTTCTTGGGTATTTGATACCGGCTGTGGCTCACATCTCTATAAAGAGTTATAGGTGATGGAAAGAAGTAGAAGGCTTAGAGAAAGTGAGACCTTCTTGAGGATGGGCAATGGAGCAAGAGTTGCTGTCAAGGCCATAGAAGATGTTTATTTGCTGTTGAACAATGAGTTTAAGTTAATTTTAAGAGATGTTTTGTTTGTACCTGAATTGGTGAAAAACATTGTTTCCATTTCTATGCTTGATAAAAATGGATATTCTTGTTTATTTAGCAAAGGTGCTTGTAACATTTACAAGAATGAATGTTTAATCGGTACTGGAGAACTTGAAAACGATCTCTACAACTTAAAATTGAAAGATATTCCACTAAACAATGTCCAAGCTATAACAACAACAAACAAGAGAAAACATGATACTCTAAATTCGGCACAATTATGGGATGCTCGATTATGATATTTTTCCCTAAGAATGATGAACAAGCTAGTGGGAGTGGGCATGTTTGATATGTCTGACATTAATGCTCTCACGACTTGTGAATCCTGTCTGAAAGGAAAGATGACCAAAATTCCCTTTAAGGGCCATGTGGAGCCAGCCAAAGGGTTATTGGATTTGATCCATACCGATGTGTGCGGTCCGCTTAGCATCACCACTAAGCATGGACATGCCTACTTCATCATCTTTACCGATGACTTTTCGAGGTATGGGTATGTGTATTTGATGAAATACAAGTCCGAAACCTTTGAAATGTTCAAAGAATTCAGAAGTGAAGTAGAGAAGTAGTCGGGACGAAGCATCAAGACACTTCGATCGGATTGAGGTGGTGAGTACTTGAGTGCCGAGTTCCAAGAGTATCTTAGGGAGAATGAGATTCTCTCGCAGTGGACTCCGCCTGCTACACCATAGTTGAATGGTGTTTCGGAGCGTCGTAACCGGACTTTGATGGACATGGTTCGGTCTATGATAGGGTTCACGGAGTTTCCGCCATCCTTTTAGGGATATGCGCTTGAGACAGCGGCACTGTTGTTGAACAATGTCCATTCAAAGGCAGTTGACAAGACACCATATGAGAACGGATGGGTAAGCCACCCAAATATTCTTATCTTAAAATACGGGGGTGCCCTGCTTATGTGAAGAAGGTAGTGGGAGATAAATTGGATAGTCGATCCATTTTATGTTACTTTGTGAGATATCCAAAGAATTCGGTTGGATACTACTTCTATCATCCCCAAGAAACAAAGGTGTTTGTTTCTAAGAATGCAACCTTTTTGGAAAAGGAATTTCTATTGGATAGAAAAGGCGAGATGATAGAACTCGAAGAGGTTCGAGTGACACCCACAATTATAGAACCCACAACCCGAAGAGCCAAGAGAGGAGATACAAGCTCCTAGAAGATCCGAGAGAGTCTTGAGACCACCTATGAGGTATGGTCTGCTTCTTGAAGAGGGCCATGATGAGCCTAACCATGGATGTGATCCAAGGACCTTCAAGGAAGCGTTATTTGATGCCGATTCATCCAAATGGCTTGAAGCTATGGAATCTGAGATGAATTCCATGCATTCGAACCAAGTGTGGAATCTCGTGGATCCACCTGATGGAATTGTTCCCATAGGGTGTAAATGGATTTACAAGAGGAAACTTGGGGCGGATGGGAAGGTATTGACCTTCAAGGCGCGATTGGTGGCAAAAGGATATACTCAAACACAAGGAGTTGACTTTGAGGAAACCTTTTCACCAGTTGCAATGTTCAAGTCTATAAGGATATTGCTAGCCATTGCTGCATAGTATGACTATGAGATATGGCAGATGGATGTCTAGACAGCCTTTCTTAATGGGGATATTAAGAAAGTGATTTACATGTCTCAAACCTGGAGGGTTTACATCTATCAGAAGTGAGCATATGGTATGCAAACTTCAAAGATCTATTTATTGTCTAAAGCAGGCATCTGGGAGTTGGAACCTTAGATTCGATAGTACAATCAAAGAGTTTGGTTTTACTAAGAATCCTGAGGAACCCTGTGTGTATAAGAAGGTCAGTGGGAGTGTTGTGGCATTCCTGGTGTTTTATGTTGATGACATTCTAATCATTGGGAATGATGTAGGAATGTTGCAATCAACTAAAATATAGTTAGCGAGTAAGTTCTCGATGCAGGACTTGGGTGAAACAACTTTTGTATTGGGATACAGATCTATAGAGATAGATCAAGAAGATTGCTTGGTCTCACCCAGTCCACATACATTGATACCATCGTGAAGCGGTTCTCGATGGATGAGTCCATGAGAGGACATCTACCAATGTGTCATGGCGTGTCCCTATCCAAGACTGTCTCCCAAGACTGATGCAGAGATAGCGGCGATGACAAGCATTCCTTATGCATCTGCGATTGGTAGCATCATGTATGAGATGATATCTACACGTCCTGACGTGGTTTTCGCACTAAGTGTAGTGAGTAGATATCAATCGAACTCTGGTCTTCCACACTTGAAAGCTGTGAAAGACATCCTCAAGTAGTTGAGAAGGACCAATAAATTGTTCTTGGTCTATGGGGTGGTGAACTAAAATTGGAAGGCTATACCGACTCTAGCTTCCAAAGCGATATCGATGACTCAAGGTCAACCTCTGGGTTTGTATTCATGCTCAATGGTGCTGCTGTCTTTTGGAAGAGTTCCAAGCAAGACAATACTGCGGATTCCAGCACAGAGGCCGAATACATTGCTGCATCAGATGCAGCAAGAGAGGCTGTTTGGATAAGGAATTTCATCTAAGAGTTGGACGTCATTCCTAATGGAGTTGCTCCCATCCCGGTGTTGTGTGACAACACGAGAGCTTTAGCTCAAGCAAAGGAGCCAAGGTCTCATAAGAAGTCCAAACATGTATTGAGTAAGTACCACATCCTCGGAGAGATTGTGGAAAGTAGAGAAGTGTCTTTTGACATAGTCGGCTCCGCAGATAATGTTGCTGATCCACTAGCTAAGCCTTTACCTAGACCATTATTCGAGATGCATCGCGAATAAATGGGTTTGAAGCATTTGGGTAGTTGACTCTAGTGAAATTGGGAGATTGTTGGAGTAGGTGCCCGTCGAGCCAAGTGTTGGCCGAGTGTTCACAATGAAACTCTATGTATAAGCAATCTTTATTTTAGTAATATTTGAAATTATTATTTTGGCACATCTTTATCTGTATACCCATGCTAGTTGCATAGATAAAGCCTTGAATATATAAATAGTAGAAAGAATATGAGATGCTCATATGATAAGTATCATGAAACTCATATTTGGAATACTATATATTCTAAAAGGTTCCTATTAAAGTATTCCAAATATTTGGAATATTTGGAATACTGTATATTCTAAAAGGTTCCTTCAGCCGCCGCTAAGAAGGATATAGACCGCTCGAGTTAGAGACTAGTATCTGCGATGTTAGTACCATGTTTCATTGGTAGGGGACATTGTGATGTCCGAGCATGCAGATAGGTGCTCCTGGTAGAGTGCACTGAACAACCCTCCATTAAAGGACTTTCCAAGTGGTTCTCACTTATCGAGTGGAAACGTCCTAGTTTATGGTTGTACACCATTAGTCCTTATGACCCGGGACAACATTGAGACTCTATGTGCTAGCATTTCACTTTGACTTGTTTACCGACTCTTTTGGGGTCATCAGGTGGCAAGGTTAGGTGTTCTGTCGAAAAACATAGGAGTCGATGCATTGTAGTCGGGGATTCAACGCTTACCTTCGCGTATGGATATCCTATGTGTTATCATGTGTATGTAGGTTGAAATCTCTGGCCAGAGTATGGTGGTAATTATGAAAGGGGTTTCATAGATTACACCATCGATGCAACTACGACATGACACATAGTATCGATTCATTGACAACTCTCGATAAACCAATGGTTGTCGAATCGGTCGGGATATATGAGTTGAAGGGACCGTACTGTACGCTAACCATAATTGAATGGTTCTTGCAGGCACTATCATTTGATACCTAGGGAATCATGTAAGCGATGCTGCTAGGCGTTTAACATGATTGGTTGGGTACTATCAGACTTGAGTTCTGACGTTCTTGTTATCAAGGAGTTGATAAGTAAGAATGGAGCAATTTGGGTATGCTTATATAAGGACATGTTTAGTCCGAATCACATGGAGATGTGAACCCACGGCTAGTTGTATCAATGAACCATTGAGGGCCACACAAGTACTAGCTTTCTAGAACCCGTTGAGAAGTAAAAATAGTTCAATGTGTTGAACGGCTTATAAAGGAGTTTATAAGCGTGAGGAAAATTAGAAGTATGACTTCTTTAAAGAGAAACTAGTTCAATGTGTTGAACGACTTATAAATGATTTATAAGTGTAAGGAAAAATTGAAGTATGACTTCAATGAAAGAAATGTAAATTTGATTAATGGAAGTGTTCCTAAATTAAAATTTGGCCAAGTGAATAATGTATTTGAAAATTTTGATTTTCATAGACATTATTATGGACTAAATTAAATTAATTCAAGTGTTGAATTAATTAAACACTAGTGGACCTAGTAGAGTCCAAATAATTAAATTAATTCAAGTGTTGGATTAATTAAATCATATTGAGTCTTGTAGAACTCAATTTAAATTAATTATTTAACTAGTGGGACTTGGGTAAATTCAAGTAATTTTTAATTAGTCTCAAATATGTTTGAGATAAATAAATTTAATCCATGGTTTTTAATTTGTTAAAAACCATATAATATATGCATGCATGGGAGGTGAAGAGTTAGAGACAACTTTTTCAAATATCAAGGCTTGGCATTGGAATTCTCACCACCTTTTCCCACATCCAAGACAAGTCTCCCTTCCCCCATTTTAATGCATGCTAATGGACAAAATTCCTACACACATTCTCTCCAAGTTTTTCTCTCGATTTTCTTCTTCAAGTGTTGAGGAAGAAAATACACTTCTCAAAGAAAAATGCTCTAATTTTTCTAGTGCAAAATTAGAGTGGTTCTAGCTAGTTGGTGGTGGGCTTAATATTTGAGCAAGGCGGGCTCAAAGGAAGCTTGAAGATTGTCTTGCCATTGAAGAGCTTAGTTGTATATCAACTAAGTTGGAGCCATCATCAATCTTTTAAGATTGATAGGTACATTTCTAAACACACTATGTATGACATTTTGGTGTTCTTGTATTTGCTACACAAGATATGAGGTGGCCGAATTTTTCCTTGTCAAATTTAAAAATTTTTAACTTCCGTTGCGCTTCCGGTCACCGTAACCGATCCCCTTTCACTCTTGGATGAAATTCCTTATCCAAACAGCCTCCATTGCTGCATCCGATGCAGCAATGTATTCGGCCTCTGTGATGGAATCCGCAGTATTGTCTTGCTTGGAACTCTTCCAAGAGAAAGCAGCACCATTGAGCATGAATACAAACCCAGAGGTTGACTTCGAGTCATCGATATCGCTTTGGAAGCTAGAGTCGGTATAGCCTTCCAATTTCAGTTCTCCACCCAATAGACCAAGAACAATTTATTGGTCCTTCTCAACTACTTGAGGATGTCTTTCACAGCTTTCCAGTGTGGAAGACCAGGGTTCGGTTGATATCTACTCACTACACTTAGTGCGAAAGCCACGTCAGGACGTGTAGATATCATCTCATACATGATGCTACCAATCGCAGATGCATAAGGAATGCTTGTCATCGCAGCTATCTCTGCATCAGTCTCGGGAGACATAGACTTGGATAGGGACACGCCATGACACATTGGTAGATGTCCTCTCTTGGACTCATCCATCGAGAACCGCTTCACGATGGTATCAATGTATGTGGACTGGGTGAGACCAAGCAATCTTCTTGATCTATCTCTATAGATCTGTATGCTCAATACAAAAGATGCTTCACCCAAGTCCTATAACGAGAACTCACTTGCTAATCATATTTTAGTTGATTGCAACATTCCTGCATCATTCCCAATGATTAGAATGTCATCAACGTAAAACACCAGGAATGTCACAACACTCCCACTGACCTTCTTATACACAGGGTTCCTCAGGATTCTTAGTAAAACCAAACTATTTGATTGTACTATCGAATCTAAGGTTCCAACTCCTAGATGCCTGCTTTAGACCATAAATAGATCTCTAAAGTTTGCATACCATATGCTCACTTCCGATAGATGTAAACCTTTCAGGTTGAGACATGTAAATCACTTTCTTAAAATCCTCATTAAGAAAGACTGTCTTGACATCCATCTGCCATATCTCATAGTCATACCATGCAGCTATGGCTAGCAATATCCTTATAGACTTGAACATTGCAACTGGTCAAAAGGTTTCCTCAAAGTAAACTCCTTGTATTTGAGTATATCCTTTTGCCACCAATCGCGCCTTGAAGGTCAATACCTTCCCATCCGCCCCAATTCCCTATGGGAACCGTTCCCTCAGGTGGATCTATTAGATCCCACACTTGGTTCGAATGCATGGAATTCATCTCAGATTCTATAGCTTCAAGACATTTGGATGAATCGGCATCAGATAACGCTTCCTTCAAGGTCCTTGGATCACATCCATGGTTAGGCTCATCATGGCCCTCTTCAAGAAGCTGACCATACCTCATTGGTGGTCTCGAGACTTTCTCGGATCTTTTAGGAGCTTGTATCTCCTCTCTTGGCTCTTCGAGTGTGGGTTCTATTATTGTGGGTGTCTCTCGAACCTCTTCGAGTTCTATCTCTCCCATTTTCTATCCAATAGAAATTCATTTTGCAAAAAGGTTGAATTCCTAGAAACAAACACTTTTGTTTCTTGGGGATGATAGAAATAATATCCAACTTAATTCCTTGGATATTCCACAAAGTAACATAAAATGGATCGACTATCCAATTTATCTCCCACTACCTGCTTCACATAAGCAGGGCTCCCATATTCTAAGATAAGAATATTTGGGAGGCTTACCCATCCATATCTCATATGGTGTCTGCCTTTGAATGGACATTTAATGGAATATCTTTCAATTTAAAGTTATAGAGATCGTTTTCAAGTTCTCAAGTACCAATTAAACATTCATTCTTGTAAATGTTGCAAACACCTTTGCTAAATAAACAAGAATATCCATTTTTATCACCATAGAAATGGAAACATTGTTTTCACCGAAAAGGTACAAATAAAACATCTCTTAAAATTAACTTAAAAATCATTGTTCAACAATAAGTAAACATTTCTTAAGGTCTTGGCAGCAACTCTTGCTCCATATCCATTCTCTAGAAGGTCACACCTTCCTTGAGCTTTCTACTTCTTCCCATCACCTGTAACTCATTACAGAGATGTGAGTCACAACCGGTATCTAATACCCAAGAAGTAGAGTTAATTGAAATGTTTACTTCAATTTAGAACATATCGTTTCCAGAACTCTTCTGGGCCAGATATTCCTTGCAATTTCGCCTCCACTGTCCAGGCTTCTTGCAGTGATGACAAACATCACTAGTCTTGTCAGCCTTAACTGGTATGGCTGCCACAACGGGATTCGGAGATTGCCTCATCAAGGGCACGTTCTTCTTGGGATGTTGGAAAGAACGCTTCATTCCTTTCCCATGTGGATCAATCTTCGTACCAGATGAAGAACCCACATAAAGAACCAACTTCTCTTTATTGATGGTTGATTCAAACGTAACAAGCATATTCACCAACTCCTCAAGGGTCGGCTCCATCTTGTTCATGTTGAAGTTCACCACAAAAGGATCAAATGAGCTAAGCAATGATAACAGCAACACGTCGGTGGTCAACTCCGAAGGCAAGATCAGATCCATGCCAACGAGCTTGTCCACGAGCCCGTTCATCTTTAAGCCATGCTCATGGACCGAAGTCCAATCTCGCATGCGTAAAGTGATCAGCTCCTTGACAGTAGCATGCCTAAGAGGCCGTGTTTGCTCTCCAAAGAGCTCCTTGAGATGCAAATGAATGTCAGCAGCATTCTTAGCATCCTCAAAACGCCTCTGCAGCTCATCATTCATAGCAGCTTGCATATAACACATGGCCTTCAAGTCATGGTCAGACCAATCCTTGTAGGTCTGCAATTCCTCAGGAGTGCAGTCAGTCAGAGCCTCATCATGGGGCGACTCAATCAGGGTATATGCAATATTTTCCAAGTTCAAGACAATTTTCAGATTTCTTAGCCAAGTGAGGTAATTAGGTCCAGTTAATATGTGTTTCTCGATCATAGCAGAAAGCGGATTGCGAATCGAAGACATTGTCAAAATAGTACTGAAAAGTAAAACAGATAAATGTTAATGACTATTTTAAAATATTTGATAAGATTTAAAGTATGGACTTTAACTTTATAAATATTTACTCCCACTGTTTTGACATCTTTCAATACCCTCTAGTGAAAATGGGAAACTCCTTTCCTCAGTAGGTACGTAAGGTCCAATTAGCGAATTATGATCCCGAATAATATCAGCCAATTACAATTCCTAAAAGGTAGTTTCCAATTGCATCACAATGCAACCCTCTACGTAAACTTTTGTCTCATGTTTGATTAGGACCCAATAATATGACGTCGTTCATATTTACGTGTCAAGCCTTACCCATCGATGTTGAACCTTAATGGACGGTCGCCAAGAGTTCCCTCAATAATATGAGCCGAAGTCATGGGAGTTCCACGTAGTTCACATCACCATTTCAAATGGATGTCACAGCTTTCCGGTACTAAGGGCCCCTCCAATAATATGAGCCGAGCCCCGAGTACGGGTAGCGATTCGTCATGCACCCATTTGTCGATGGAAGACATGGAAATTATAAACAAATTTATAATTACCCTTTTCGGGCTTGATATTAATTTTGAATCTAATTCAAAATAGGGTTTTTAATTTTGAAAGGTCTCATCATTAATTTTATTTAAAAGCTCGCCATGTTTAATTGTATGTTTTCCGGATTCATGCAACTTTGTTATTATCATAATAATAACGCACATACTCATTATTTATAACATATCATGCATATATTATAAACAGTAAACAAAACAAGGATGATCAATCGCCCCAATACTAACGGACCGTGTGAGCTAAACACGGGCCTAGGTCCAATCCTAGGGAAATGAAAGGGGATCGGTTACGGTGACCGGAAGCGCAACGGAAGCATAAAATTTTCGATTTTACATAGGAATTTCGGCCACCTCAAGATTTGTGTAGCAAATACAAAAGAAACACATAATGTCATACATAGGGTGTTTATAAATGTACCTATCAATCACAAGGATTGATGTATGGCTCCAACTAAGGTGTAAACACCTTAGCTCTTCAATGGTAGAAACTATCTTCAAGCTTCCTTTGAGCCCGCCTTGCTCAAATATTAAGCCCACCACCAACTAGCTAGAACCACTCTAATTTTGCACTAGAAAAATTAGAGCATTTTTCTTTGAGAAGTGTATTGTTTCCTCAACAATTGAAGAACAAAAATATGAGAGAAAATGAATAGTATTTTCGGCACTATTCATCCCTTGGAGAGAAGGAGAGACATTTTCGAAAATATTGAGTCTAGAATGAGGGAGGATGACTAGTCTTGGTTGTGGGAAAAGCTAAAACACTTTTTAGCATCCCAAGCCTAGAACCTTGAAAAAGTTGTCTCCCAACCTTTCATCTCCCATGCACATTCTATATGGGCTTGTAACATTTACAAGGCCCATGGACTTTAATTTAAATGTCTCAAACACATTTGAGACCATTTAACCATTACTTGATTTTACTCAAGCCCACTAGTTTAATAATTATTTCTAATTGGGCTCTACTAGACCCAATGTTATTTAATTAATCCAACACTTGGAATTAATTTAATTACTTGGACTCTACTAGGCCCACTAGTGTTCAATTAATTCAACACTTGAATTAATTTAATTTAGTCCATAATAATGTTTATGAAAATCACAATTTTCAAATACATTACTCGTTTGGCCAACTTTTAATTTAGGAACACTTCCTTAAATTAAAAGTTACATTTCCCTCATAGAAGTCATACTTCTATTTTTCATTACGCTTATAAACTCATTTATAAGCCGTTCAACACATTGAACTAATTTCTCCTTCATAGAAGTCATACTTCTAATTTTCCTTACGCTTATAAACTCCTTTATAAGCCGTTCAACACATTGAACTATTTTTACTTCTCAACGGGTTCTAGAAAGCCAGTACTTGTGTGGCCCTCAATGGTTCATTGATACAACTAGCCGTGGGTTCACATCTCCATGTGATTCGGACTAACCATGTCCTTATATGAGCATACCCCAATTACTCCATTCTTACTTATCAACTCCTTGATAACAAGAACGTCAGAACCCAAGTCTGATAGTACCCAACCAATCATGTTAAATGCCTAGCAGCATCGCTTACATGATTCCCTAGGTATCAAATGATAGTGCCTGCAAGACCCATTCAATTATGGTTAGCGTACAGTACGGTCCCTTCAACTCATATATCCCGATCGATTCGACAATCATTGGTTTATCGAGAGTTGTCAATGAATCGATACTATGTGTCATGTCGTAGTTGCATCGATGGTGTAATCTATGAAACCCCTTTCATAATTACCACCATACTCTGGCCAGAGATTTCAACCTACATACACATGATAACACATAGGATATCCATACCCGAAGGTAAGCGGTGAATCCCCAACTACAATGCAACGACTCCTATGTGTTTCGACAGAACACCCAACCTTGCCACCTGATGACCCCATGAGAGTCTGTAAACAAGTCAAAGTGTAATTTTAGCACATAGAGTCTCAATGTTGTCCCGGGTCATAAGGACTAATGGTGTACAACCATAAACTAAGACACTTCCACTCGATAAGTGAGAACCACATGGAACGTCCTTTTATGGAGGGTTGTTCAGTGCACTCTACTAGGAGCACCTATCTGCATGCTCGGACATCACAATGTCCCCTACCAATGAAACATGGTACTCACATCGCAGATACTAGTCTCGAACTCTAGCGGCCTATATCCTTCTTAACGGCGGCTGAATCGACTAGGAACTGTTTAGAATATACAGTATTCCAAATATGAGTTTCATGAAACTCATCATATGAGCATATCATATTCTTTCTACTATTTGTATATTCAAGGGCTTTATCTATGCAACTAGCATGGGTATACAGATAAAGATTTGCCAAAATAATAATTTCAAATATTACTAAAATAAAGATTGCTTATACATAGAGTTTCATTGTGAACACTCGGCCAACACTTGGCTCGACGGGCACCTACTCCGACAATCTCCCACTTGCACTAGAGCCAACTACCCATATTCTTCAAACTCATTGATTCGCGATGCATCTCGAATAATGGTCCAGGTAAAGGCTTAGCTACTGGATCAACAACATTATCTGCGGAGCCGACTATGTCAAAAGACACTTCTCTACTTTCCACAATCTCTCCGAGGATGTGGTACTTTCTCAATACATGTTTGGACTTCTGATGAGACCTAGGCTCCTTTGCTTGAGCTATAGCTCCCGTGTTGTCACACAACACCGGGACAGGAGCAACTCCATTAGGAATGACGTCCAACTCTTAGACGAAATTCCTTATCCAAACAGCCTCCCTTGCTGCATCTGATGCAGCAATGTATTCGACCTCTGTGCTGGAATCCGCAGTATTGTCTTGCTTGGAACTCTTCCAAGAAACAGCAGCACCATTGTGCATGAATACAAAACCAGAGGTAGACTTTGAGTCATCGATATCGCTTTGAAAGCTAGAGTCGGTATAGCCTTCCAATTTTAGTTCTCCACCCCATAGACCAAAAACAATTTATTGGTCCTTCTCAACTACTTGAGGATGTCTTTCACAGCTTTCCAATGTGGAAGACCAGGGTTTGATTGATATCTACTCACTACACTTAGTGCGAAAGCCATATCAGGATGTGTAGATATCATCCCATACATGATGCTACCAATTGCCGAAGCATACGGAATGCGTGTCATCGCCACTATCTCAGCATCAGTCTTGGGAGACAGACTTGGATAGGGACACGCCATGACACATTGGTAGATGTCCTCTGATGGACTCATCCATCGAGAACCGCTTCACGATGGTATCAATGTATGTGGACTAGGTGATACCAAGCCATCTTTTCAATCTATCTCAATAGATCTGTATTCCCAATACAAAAGATGCTTCACCCAAGTCCCACATCGAGAACATACTCGCCAACCATATCTTAGTTGATTGCAACATTCCTACATCATTCCCAATGAGTAGAATGTCATCAACATAAAGCACTAGGAATGTCACCACACTCCCACTGACCTTCTTATACACACAAGATTCCTCAGGATTCTTATCAAAACCAAACTCTTTGATTGTACTATCGAATCTGAGATTCCAACTCCTAAATGCCTGCTTTAGACCATAAATAGATCTTTGAAGTTTGCATACCATATCCTCACTTCTGATAGATGTAAACCCTTCAATTTTGAAACATGTAAATCATTTTCTTAATATCCCCATTAAGAAAGGCTGTCTTGACATCCATCTGCCATATCTCATAGTCATACTATGCAGCTATGGCTAGCAATATCCTTATAGACTTGAACATTGCAACTGGTGAAAAGATTTCTTCAAAGTCAACTCCTTGTCTTTGAGTATATCCTTTTGCCACCAATCGCGCCTTGAAGGTCAATACCTTCCCATCCGCCCCAAGTTTCCTCTTGTCAATCCATTTACACCCTATGGGAACAATTCCCACAGGTGGATTTACGAGATTCCACACTTGGTTTGAATGCATGGAATTCATCTCGGATTCCATCGCTTCAAGCCACTTGGATGAATCGGCATCAGATAATGCTTCTTTGAAGGTTCTTGGATCACATCCATGGTTAGGCTCATCATGGCCCTCTTCAAGAAGCTGACCATACCTCATAGGTGGTCTCGAGACTCTCTCGGATCTTCTAGGAGCTTGTATCTCCTCTCTTGGCTCTTCGGGTGTGGGTTCTACAATTGTGGGTGTCTCTCGAACCTCTTCGAGTTCTATCATCTCCCTTTTTCTATCCAATAGAAATTCCTTTTCCAAAAAGGTCGCATTCCTAGAAACAAACACTTTTGTTTCTTGGGGATGATAGAAATGATATCCAACTGAATTCCTTGGATATCCCACAAAGTAACATAAAATGGATTTACTATCCAATTTATCTCCCACTACCTGCTTCACATAAGCAGGGCTCCTCATATTCTAAGATAAGAATATTGGGAGGCTTACCCATCCATATCTCATATGGTGTCTGCCTTTGAATGAACATTTAGTAGAATATCTTTTAATTTTAAGTTATAGAGATCGTTTTCAAGTTCTCAAGTACCAATTAAACATTCATTCTTGTAAAATGTTGCAAACACCTTTGCTAAATAAACAAGAATATCCATCTTTATCACAATAGAAATGGAAAAAATGTTTTACACCAAACAAGTACAAACAAAACATCTCTTAAAATTAACTTAAAATTCATTGTTCAACAATAAGTAAACATATTCAATAGCCTTGGCAGCAACTCTTGCCCCATTTCCCATCCTCTAGAAGGTCACACCTTCTTTAAGCTTCCTACTTCTTCCCATCACCTGTAACTCATTACAGAGATGCGAGTCACAACCGGTATCTAATACCCAAGAAGTAGAGTTAATTGAAATGTTTACTTCAATTTAGAACATAATGTTTCCAGAACTCTTCTGGGCCAGATATTCCTTGCAATTTCGCCTCCAATGTCCAGGCTTCTTGCAGTGATGACAAACATCACTAGTCTTGTCAGCCTTAACTGGTGTGGCTGCCACAACGGGATTCGGAGATTGCCTCATCAAGGGCACGTTCTTCTTGGGACGTTGGAAAGAACTCTTCTTTCCATTCCCATGTGGATCAATCTTCGTACCAGATGAAGAACCCACATAAAGAACCAACTTCTCTTTCTTGATGGTTAATTCAAACGTAACAAGCATATTCACCAACTCCTCAAGGGTCGGCTCCATCTTGTTCATGTTGAAGTTCACCACAAAAGGATCAAATGAGCTAGGCAATGATAACAACAACACGTCGGTGGTCAACTCCGAAGGCAAGATCATATCCATGCCAACGAGCTTATCCACGAGCCCAATCAACTTTAGGCCATGCTCATGGACCGAGGCCCCATCTCGCATGCGCATAGTGATCAGCTCCTTGACGGTAGCATGCCTAAGAGGCCGAGTCTGCTCACCAAATAGCTCTTTTAGGTGCTTATGAATGTCAGCAGCATTCTTTGCATCCTCAAAACTCCTCTGCAGCTCATCATTCATAGAAGTCAGCATATAACACCTGACTATCAAGTCATGGTCACACCATTCCTTGTAAGTCTGCAATTCCTCAGGAGTGCAGTCAGTCGGAGCCTCAACAGGGGGCGACTCAGTCAGTGTATATGCTACCTTTTCCGAATTCAAGACGATTTTCAGGTTTCTTAGCCAAGTGAGGTAATTTGATCCAGTTAATATGTGTTTGTCGAGTATTACAGATGTCGGATTGCGCATCGAAGAAATTGTCAATTTGTACTGAAAAGTAAAACAGATAAATGTTGATTACTATTTTTAAAATATTTAGTAAGATATGAAGTTTGGACTTTTACTTCATAAATATTTTCTCCCACTGTTTTGACATCTTTCACTACCCTCTAGTGAAAACGGGAAACTCCTTACCTCAGTAGGTACGTAAGGTCCAATTAGCGAATTACGATCCCGAATAATATCAGCCAATCACAATTCCTAAAAGGTAGCTTCCAATTGCATCACAATGCAACCCTTAACGTAAACTTTTGTCTCACGTTTGATTAGGACCCAATATTGACGTCGTTCATCTTTACGTGTCAAGCCTTACCCATCGATGTTGAACCTTAATGGACGGTCGCCATGAGTTCCCTCAATTATCTGAGCCGAAATCATGGGAGTTCCACGTAGTTCACATCACCATGTCAAATGGATGTCACAGCTTTCCGGTACTAAGGGCCCCCCCAATAATATGAGCCGAGCCCCGAGTACGGGTAGCGATTCGTCATGCACCCATTTGTCGATAGAAGACATGGAAATTATAAACAAATTTATAATTCCCCTTTTCGGGCTTGATATTAATTTTGAATCTTATTCAAAATGAGGTTTTTTAATTTTGAATGGTCTCATCATTAATTTTATTTTAAAAGCTCGCCATGTTTGATCGTATGTTTGCCAGATTCATGCAACTTTGTTATTATCATAATAATAACGCACATACTCATTATTTATGACATATCATGCATATATTATAAACAGTAAACAAACAAGATGATCAATCTCCCCAATACTAACGGACCGTGTGAGCTAAACACGAGCCTAGGTCCAATCCTAGGGAAATGCACGGGATGCAAATGCAACTATTATATAAGCTTCCAATATTTACATGTCTTCGATCTTCATAATCATCATGGCCACCATCTTCCAATCTTGATCATCCACTATACTAATATTTACAAATAAATATCCATGGCAAATAGGGATACATCTCATGGGGTGGGAACGGGCCATAAACCAAGCCCACTTTATAAATTGATAATTATTACAATCATTCAACACAAAATATCCTAGCATACACCTAGCAAATTGGGCTTGGGCTTTTGATCATCCTTCATGCATAATATCACATATCATACACCATCAATTAATTATCACAATAATTAATTGATCCAATATTATATATCTTGATCCAATCACTAACCGCCACGATTATAAACTAAATTAACAAAGTATACAAACACTTTTGTCTACTTTCCAATTAATTTATTTATAACCGAATTTCTTGTAAATCACCATTTACTATAAATATTTAAAGTCCAACTTAAAATATTTATTTCATGAGAAAATGTTTGCAACTTTTGTAATTTTAAACTTAAGGGTCCAAAAACTCATTTTTCACTAAAAACATTTTGGCCCATTTAAAATTCACAAATATGTTAGCCATCCAATGGCCCAACAACTCAAGGCCCATGACACTTTGATATTTCAAAACAAATTTTGAAAACCCTAGTCGTCATCGCCGTCGCCGGAGCTCCGTCGTCGGATTCCGGCCAACATGCAAAAAATTTTTATTTTTTTATTAAAAATAGGGGGCTGTTCGGGCAGCCCCTTGGGTTGCCCTTGCTGCCCGTTTCGGGCAGCCCCTCGGGCAGCCCAAGCTGCCCGAAATGGGCAGCAACTTGCTGCCCAATAGCCGCCCCCAAATCCGGCCTTGAATCGTTGCAAAACTTCACCTCATGCGGTTAGAAATCGATCTCAACATAATATCTTGTAATTGCTACACAAAATCGTAACCATAGCTCGGATACCACTTGAAAGGGGATCGGTTACGGTGACCGGAAGCGCAACGGAAGCATAAAATTTTCGATTTTACATAGGAATTTCGGCCACCTCAAGATTTGTGTAGCAAATACAAAAGAAACACATAATGTCATACATAGGGTGTTTAGAAATATACCTATCAATCACAAGGATTGATGTATGGCTCCAACTAAGGTGTAAACACCTTAGCTCTTCAATGGTAAAAACTATCTTCAAGCTTCCTTTGAGCCCGCCTTGCTCAAATATTAAGCCCACCACCAACTAGCTAGAACCACTCTAATTTTGCATTAGAAAAATTAGAGCATTTTTCTTTGAGAAGTGTATTGTTTCCTCAACAATTGAAGAACAAAAATATGAGAGAAAATGAATAGTATTTTCGGCACTATTCATGTAGTGACCCGTTCCAGAATCACCTACTAATCAAGAGCTAAGCATGCAATTAACTTAATTAACAATAATCAGAGATAACAGCGGAAATAGTCAACAACTATAAATATACAACCATATCGAATAGAAAAGTACTGAAAACTAAACCAACCAGCTACTCACTGTCCTCCTCCTGCTCCTCCCGAGCCGTCCAACCTGAAGCCTGCCCCGTGGGAATGGGGTGTCCAAGAATAAACAAAACCGAGGACGTGAGCGATAAGAACGCCCAGTACAAAAGTATGAGTATACAGACCTATATGAAATGCACATGCTATGATCATGATACCGGGGTAGTCAAGAAACAGGAGTCACAAAAGGATCTCAACAATGCTCAGTCTAGAGGCGCCAAGTGGATAGTGCCGCGCGGTACACCTCTGGGTCACTGCATCCACTACAAGACAGACGTGGACCTAAAATGTCCCGGACCACCGAAGCCCTCCCGACCCGTCGGCCACTGTGTACTCTCGGTGTCCATGCGTCCACAAGACAGGGCTGAGCGGCCCCAAGATATAGCTTATCTCGAAAGAGATACAGCTCAACAGTAAAGGCTATCTCGAAGGAGATACGGCTCAACATGAAATGCAATATGCATCAATAATAAACGTGACATAATAGCATGCATCATATGACATATATCAATGCACCACATAATCATGCAACACATATATGAATGTATACTCAACCAGGATATCTCGGATAGTACTTTCGTACCTCTATCACAGCAATCCTAATCCACTGGAACAACCAGACAACAGGTCTAGAACAAGCCTACGCATCAAAAGCATACCCAATGAACAATACTACCATGCTCGACTAGCAAAACCAGTACTACCTAGTACTACCAAAGGTTTAGGGTTTACCTTCGTCCGTCGACAGCCCTTTGATGTCGATTGCCTCGAAACTCAGGCGTCGCTACGCTACCAATCCTGGCAGCTCCCGGCTATCGCTCGACCAACAACTAATCCCTAGAAACCTTCCAAACTCTCCAAAATGAGAGAAAACTCAAGAAATTGGCAAGTCAAAATGAGGAAATCCGAGCACTATTTATAGGCCATGTTCGGATCGTCCGAACCCTCTTCGGAACGTCCGAACTCTTACGTGTCCACCAGCTCTTGACAGCTCATGTTCGGATCCACCGAACATACACTTCGGACCGTCCGAACGTGCACGTGTCCAGCTGCTCTTGACACCTCATGATCGGATCCTCCGAACTCACTTCGGACCTTCCGAACTCTTCGGTGCTTCCGAACCATCTGCGGTCCGTCCGATCATGACCACGGTCAAAGTTACACATTAAACCTTCTTAATCACCATTAATCCGTTAATTACCCAATTTAGAATTCGGGCTACTACATTCTCCCCCCCTTAAAAAGATTTCGTCCTCGAAATCAGGCTTATCGGATGAACAAAACGGAATAACAACAATCATACATCCATAGTACAACTCAAAAGAGTTCTGGATAATCGGAACGCATACAATTCTCTAACTCCCAAGTGGCTTCTTCAGTGCCTCTACGCTGCCACTGAACTAAAACAAGAGGAATGATCTTATTCCGCAATACCTTGTCTTTGCGATCGAGAATCTGAACTGGTCGCTCCACGTAAGACAAATCTGATTCAAGTTGAACTTCAGAGGGATGCAAGACATGCGATCGAAACTATATTCCCGACTCTACGGAATGAAATGTGCTGACTTAGTCAGTCGGTCCACAACAACCCAAATTGCATCACAATTCTTAGAAGACAACGGCAAGTGGGTGACAAAATCCATCGTTACATACTTCCACTTCCACTCAGGAATAAGAAAATTCTAAAGTAATCCTCCTGGTCTTCGATGTTCAGCTTTCACTTGCTGACAAACCAAACACTTGGCTACAAACTGATAAACACTTCTCTTCATACCTTTCCACCAAAACTTGGTTTTCAAATCCTTATACATTTCCATGCTTCCAGGATGGATACTCAACTTACTCCTATGAACTTGAGATAAAATCTCGTCTCTCAATTTAGAATCTTCTGGAACTACGATTCTTCCTGATAGACACAAGGTTCCATCTGTTTGGAATGCAAAACCAGATGTGTTGTCTCTGTTAGCTAACCTTGCTAACTATTGTTTCAACTCTTTCATTTCTGTTGGTGCCAAACTTCATTAAATCCATAATGTTGACACGGTTCCTACATCTCTTTTCATCATGATCTCGGTGACGTCTTTCGTCACGATCTCTACGACGATGTTCTCGGCCAGCCTCATCGTCGCCATAACGGCCACGTCCCACACTACCGTGACTGCTTCCATCTCCTGATATCTGAAAGGAAACTAAAATCAACTCCTAAATCCTCAAAACAGAATTACCAATGTCCCAAAAATCTTTGCATGCTCTGATACCATAAATGTAGTGACCCGTTCCAGAATCACCTACTAATCAAGAGCTAAGCATGCAATTAACTTAATTAACAATAATCAGAGATAACAGCAGAAATAGTCAACAACTATAAATATACAACCATATCGAATAGAAAAGTACTGAAAACTAAACCAACCAGCTACTCACTGTCCTCCTCCTGCTCCTCCCGAGCCGTCCAACCTGAAGCCTGCCCCGTGGGAATGGGGTGTCCAAGAATAAACAAAACCGAGGACGTGAGCGATAAGAACGCCCAGTACAAAAGTATGAGTATACAGACCTATATGAAATGCACATGCTATGATCATGATACCGGGGTAGTCAAGAAACAGGAGTCACAAAAGGATCTCAACAATGCTCAGTCTAGAGGCGCCAAGTGGATAGTGCCGCGCGGTACACCTCTGGGTCACTGCATCCACTACAAGACAGACGTGGACCTAAAATGTCCCGGACCACCGAAGCCCTCCCGACCCATCGGCCACTGTGTACTCTCGGTGTCCATGCGTCCACAAGACAGGGCTGAGCGGCCCCAAGATATAGCTTATCTCGAAAGAGATACAGCTCAACAGTAAAGGCTATCTCGAAGGAGATACGGCTCAACATGAAATGCAATATGCATCAATAATAAACGTGACATAATAGCATGCATCATATGACATATATCAATGCACCACATAATCATGCAACACATATATGAATGTATACTCAACCAGGATATCTCGGATAGTACTTTCGTACCTTTATCACAGCAATCCTAATCCACTGGAACAACCAGACAACAGGTCTAGAACAAGCCTACGCATCAAAAGAATACCCAATGAACAATACTACCATGCTCGACTAGCAAAACCAGTACTACCTAGTACTACCAAAGGTTTAGGGTTTACCTTCGTCCGTCGACAGCCCTTTGATGTCGATTGCCTCGAAACTCAGGCGTCGCTACGCTACCAATCCTGGCAGCTCCCGGCTATCGCTCGACCAACAACTAATCCCTAGAAACCTTCCAAACTCTCCAAAATGAGAGAAAACTCAAGAAATTGGCAAGTCAAAATGAGGAAATCCGAGCACTATTTATAGGCCATGTTCGGATCGTCCGAACCCTCTTCGGAACGTCCGAACTCTTACGTGTCCACCAGCTCTTGACAGCTCATGTTCGGATCCACCGAACATACACTTCGGACCGTCCGAACGTGCACGTGTCCAGCTGCTCTTGACACCTCATGATCGGATCCTCCGAACTCACTTCGGACCTTCCGAACTCTTCGGTGCTTCCGAACCATCTTCGGTCCGTCCGATCATGACCACGGTCAAAGTTACACATTAAACCTTCTTAATCACCATTAATCCGTTAATTACCCAATTTAGAATTCGGGCTACTACAATTCATCTCTTGGAGAGAAGGAGAGACATTTTCGAAAATATTGAGTCTAGAATGAGGGAGGATGACTAGTCTTGGTTGTGGGAAAAGCTAAAACACTTTTTAGCATCCCAAGCCTAGAACCTTGAAAAATTTGTCTCCCAACCTTTCATCTCCCCATGCACATTCTATATGGGCTTGTAACATTTACAAGGCCCATGGACTTTTATTTAAATGTCTCAAACACATTTGAGACCATTAAACCATTACTTGATTTTACTCAAGCCCACTAGTTTAATAATTATTTCTAATTGGGCTCTACTAGACCCAATGTTATTTAATTAATCCAACACTTGAATTAATTTAATTACTTGGACTCTACTAGGCCCACTAGTGTTTAATTAATTCAACACTTGAATTAATTTAATTTAGTCCATAATAATGTTTATGAAAATCACAATTTTCAAATACATTACTCGTTTGGCCAACTTTTAATTTAGGAACACTTCCTTAAATTAAAAGTTACATTTCCCTCATAGAAGTCATACTTCTATTTTTCATTACGCTTATAAACTCATTTATAAGCCGTTCAACACATTGAACTAATTTCTCCTTTATAGAAGTCATACTTCTAATTTTCCTTACGCTTATAAACTCCTTTATAAGCCGTTCAACACATTGAACTATTTTTACTTCTCAACGGGTTCAAGAAAGCCAGTACTTGTGTGGCCCTCAATGGTTCATTGATACAACTAGCCGTGGGTTCATATCTCCATGTGATTCGGACTAAACATGTCCTTATATGAGCATACCCCAATTGCTCCATTCTTACTTATCAACTCCTTGATAACAAAAACGTCAGAACTCAAGTCTGATAGTACCCAACCAATCATGTTAAACGCCTAGCAGCATCGCTTACATGATTCCCTAGGTATCAAATGATAGTTCCTGCAAGAACCATTCAATTATGGTTAGCGTACAGTACGGTCCCTTCAACTCATATATCCCGATCGATTCGACAACCATTGGTTTATCGAGAGTTGTCAAGGAATCGATACTATGTGTCATGTCGTAGTTGCATCGATGGTGTAATCTATGAAACCCCTTTCATAATTACCACCATACTCTGGCAAGAGATTTCAACCTACATACACATGATAACACATAGGATATCCATACCCGAAGGAAAGCGGTGAATCCCCGACTACAATGCATCGACTCCTATGTGTTTCGACAGAACACCCAACCTTGCCACCTAATGACCTCATGAGAGTCGGTAAACAAGTCAAAGTGTAATTTTAGCACATAGAGTCTCAATGTTGTCCCGGGTCATAAGGACTAATGGTGTACAACCATAAACAAAGACACTTCCACTCGATAAGTGAGAACCACTTGGAAAGTCCTTTTATGGAGGGTTGTTCAGTGCACTCTACTAGGAGCACCTATCTGCATGCTCGGACATCACAATGTCCCCTACCAATGAAACATGGTACTCACATCGCAGATACTAGTCTCGAACTCTAGCGGCCTATATCCTTATTAACGGTGGCTGAATCGACTAGGAACTGTTTAGAATATACAGTATTCCAAATATGAGTTTCATGATACTCATCATATGAGCATCTCATATTCTTTCTACTATTTGTATATTCAAGGGCTTTATCTATGCAACTAGCATGGGTACACAGATAAAGATTTGCCAAAATAATAATTTCAAATATTACTAAAATAAAGATTGCTTATACATAGAGTTTCATTGTGAACACTCGGCCAACACTTGGCTCGACGGGCACCTACTCCAACAGGAAATGCATGGGATGCAAATGCAACTATTACATTAGCTTCCAATATTTACATGTCTTCGATCTTCATAATCATCATGGCCACCATCTTCCAATCTTGATCATCCACTATAATAATATTTACAAATAAATAACCATGGCAAATAGGGATACATCTCATGGGGTGGGAACGGGCCATAAACCAAGCTCACTTTATAATTTGATAATTATTACAATCATTCAACACAAAATATCCTAGCATACACCTAGCAAATTGGACTTGGGCTTTTGATCATCCTTCATGCACAATATCACATATCATACACCATCAATTAATTATCACAATAATTAATTGATCCAATATTATATATCTTGATCCAATCACTAACCGCCACGATTATAAACTAAATTAACAAAGTATACAAACACCTTTGTCTACTTTCCAATTAATTTATTTATAACCGAATTTCTTGTAAATCACCATTTACTATAAATATTTAAAGTCCAAATTAAAATATTTATTTTATGAGAAAATATTTGCAACTTTTGTAATTTTAAACTTAAGGGCCAAAAAACTCATTTTTCTCCAAAAACATTTTGGCCCATTTAAAATTCACAAATATGTTAGCCATCTAATGACCCAACAACTCAAGGCCCATAACACTTTGATATTTCAAAACACCTTTTGAAAACCCTAGTCGTCATCGCCGTCGCCGGAGCTCCGTCGCCGGATTCCGGCAAACTTACCAAAATTTTTTGTTTATTTAAAAAGTTGGGGCTGTTCGGGCAGCCCAAGCCCGAGGGGCTACCCGAAACGGGCAGCAACTTGCTGCCCAAAACCCACCTCAATCCGGCCTTGAATTCGTTGCAAAATTTTGTTCTCATGCGGTTAGAAATCAATCTCAACATAATATCTTGTAGTTGCTACACAAAATCGTAACCATAGCTCGGATACCACTTGAAAGGGGATCGGTTTCGGTGACCGGAAGCGCAACGGAAGTTAAAAAATTTAAATTTTACAAGGAAAAATTCGGCCACCTCATATCTTGTGTAGCAAATACAAAAATACCAAAATGTCATACATAGGGTGTTAAGAAATTTACCTATCAACCTCTTGAAGTTGATGATGGCTCCAACTAAGGTGTAAACACCTTAGCTCTTCAATGGCAAGACAATCTTCAAGCTTCCCTTTGAGCCCACCTTGCTCAAATATTAAGCCCACCACCAACTAGCTAGATCCACTCTAATTTTGCACTAGAAAAATTAGAGCATTTTTCTTTGAGAAGTGTATTGTTTCCTCAACAATTGAAGAACAAAAATTGGAGAGAAAGATGAGGGAAATTTCGGCCATATGGTGTATGGAGTGAAGAGGAGACTTTTCTTGGTTGTGGAAAAAGTTATTGTGTTGTCCCAAAAGCATGCCATGCCTTGGACATTGAAAAAGTTGTCTCCAAAATCTTCACCTCCCCATGCACATTCTACTTGGGCTTGTAACAATTACAAGGTCCATGGACTTTTATTTAAATGTCTCAAACACATTTGAGTCCATTTAAAGTTTACTTGATTTTACTCAAGCCCACTAGTTGAATAATTATTTCAAATTGGGCTCTACAAGGCCAATGTAGTTTAATTAATCCAACACTTGAATTAATTTAATTACTTGGACTCTACTAGGCCCACTAGTGTTTAATTAATTCAACACTTGAATTAATTTAATTTAGTCCATAATAATGTTTATGAAAATCACAATTTTCAAATACATTACTCGTTTGGCCAACTTTTAATTTAGGAACACTTCCTTAAATTAAAAGTTGCATTTCCCTCATAGAAGTCATACTTCTATTTTTCATTACGCTTATAAACTCATTTATAAGCCGTTCAACACATTGAACTAATTTCTCCTTTATAGAAGTCATACTTCTAATTTTCCTTACGCTTATAAACTCCTTTATAAGCCGTTCAACACATTGAACTATTTTTACTTCTCAACGGGTTCTAGAAAGCCAGCACTTGTGTGGCCCTCAATGGTTCATTGATACAACTAGCCGTGGGTTCACATCTCCATGTGATTCGGACTAAACATGTCCTTATATGAGCATACCCCAATTGCTCTATTCTTACTTATCAACTCCTTGATAACAAGAAAGTCAGAACTCAAGTCTGATAGTACCCAACAAACCATGTTAAACGCCTAGCAACATCGCTTACATGATTCCCTAGGTATCAAATGATAGTTCCTGCTAGAACCATTCAATTATGGTTAGCGTACAGTACGGTCCCTTCAAATCATATATCCCGATTGATTCGACAACCATTGGTTTATCGAGAGTTGTCAATGAATCGATACTATGTGTCATGTCGTAGTTTCATCGATGGTGTAATCTATTAAACCCCTTTCATAATTACCACCATACTCTGATCAGAGATTTCAACCTACATACACATGAAAACACATAGGATATCCATACCCGTAGGTAAGCAGTGAATCCCCGACTACAATGCATCGACTCCTATGTGTTTCGACAGAACACCCAACCATGCCACCTGATGACCCCATGAGAGTCGGTAAACAAGTCAAAGTGTAATTCTAGCACATAGAGTCTCAATGTTGTCTCGGGTCATAAGGACTAATGGTGTACAACCATAAACCAGGACGTTTCCACTCGATAAGTGAGAACCACTTGGAAAATCCTTAATGGAGGGTTGTTCAGTGCACTCAACCAGGAGCACCTATCTGCATGCTCGGACATCACAATGTCCCCTACCAATGAAACATGGTACTCACATCGCAGATACTAGTCTCTAACTCTAGCGGCCTATATCCTTCTTAGCGGCGGCTGAATCGACTAGGAACTGTTTAGAATATACAGTATTTCAAATATGAGTTTCATGATACTCATCATATGAGCATCTCATATTCTTTCTACTATTTGTATATTCAAGGGCTTTATCTATGCAACTAGCATGGGTATACAGATAAATATTTGCCAAAACAACAATTTCAAATATTAACCTACTCTAACAGGTATTGACTTTCAAGGCTCGATTGGTGGCAAAAAGATATAATCAAAGACAAAGAGTTGACTTTGAGGAAACCTTTTCACCAGTTGCAATGTTCAAGTCTATAAGGATATTGTCAGCCATAGCTGCATGATATGACTATGAGATATGGCAGATGGATGTCAAGACAACCTTTCTTAATGGGGATATTAAGGAAGAGATTTACATGTTTCAACCTAAAGGGTTTACATATGTCGGAAGTGAGCATATGGTATGCAAACTTCAGAGATCTATTTATGGTCAAAAGCAGGTATCTAGGAGTTGGAACCTCAGATTCGATAGTACAATCAAAGATTTTGGTTTTGCTAAGAATCCTGACGAACCCTGTGTATAAGAAGGTCTGATAGGATCGGTTGTCGTAACAAGAGTGTTTAGAAGGGGGGTTGAATAAACACTTACAATTAAAATTGTTCTTTAATAATATTTGAGTTCAGTTTGGTGACAAACTGAATCTCGGAATCTTGTTGGTCAATAACTGTAATAGCCGAGCCCGGTGTACTGTACGGTTTAAGCTTTATTGTGTTATTTGGGTTTTGTGATTAGATGTTTAGAGTTGTGTTTTGGGCCTTAGTATTATTGGTTATTATTTATCTTGAGGTATCAGAGACCTGCTGGGACATTGCTCTCTTTGCCGATTCCTCAGTGGAAGTGGGAGCATATCACTATGGATTTCGTGACTGGTCTGCCCAGAGTTCAGAGAGGTTATAATTCCATTTGGGTCATCGTTGATCGATTGACCAAGTCAGCGCACTTTCTCCCAGTCAAGACGACGTACTCCATGTCTCAGTATGCCGAGGATTACATTGCAGAGATTGTTAGACTTCATGGTGTGCCCGTGTCGATTGTGTCTGATCGTGACCCCAGGTTTACCTCCGAGTTTTGGAAGAGTCTTCATAGAGCTATGGGTTCTCGATTAGCTTTCAGTACAGCTTATCACCCTCAGAGCGATGGTCAGTCACAGAGAGTCATTCAGATTCTTGAGGATATGCTCAGAGCTTGTACTATTGACTTTTCTGGTAGCTGGGATTCTAAATTGCCACTTGTGGAGTTCACGTACAACAATAGCTACCAGGCGTCGATTGGGATGGCACCGTATGAGGCACTTTATGGCAGGAAGTGCAGATCGCCTTTGTTTTGGGATGAGGTTGGTGAGAGAAAGATGTTGGGTCCCGAGTTGGTCCAGCAGACTGCCGATGTTGTTGCAGTGATCAGAGAGAGGATGAAAACTGCTCAGTCCAGACAGAAGAGCTATGCAGATGTTCGTCGCAGACCTTTGCAGTTCGAGGTTGGCGATCATGTATTTTTGAAGATAGCACCTCTCAAGGGTGTGATGAGATTTGGCAAGAAGGGCAAGTTGAGTCCTAGATTCATTGGTCCATTGGAGATATTGGACAGAATTGGTGACCGAGCCTACAGATTAGCCCTACCGCCCGATCTTGACAGAGTCCATAATGTGTTTCACGTGTCGATGCTCAGGAAGTATATTGCAGATCCTACCCATGTTCTTCACCACGAGCCATTGGACTTGACACCGAGTTTGACGTACCAAGAGATTCCGGTCCAGATTTTGGATCGCACAGTTAGAGTTCTGAGGAACAAAGATATCGGCATCGTTAAAGTCCTTTGGAGGAACCATTTGATAGAGGAGGCTACGTGGGAACCAGAGGATGAGATGAGAGAGAAGTATCCTGAGTTGTTCGTGCAGTGACGTCAATTTCGAGGACGAAATTCCTCTAAGGAGGGGAGATTGTAATAGCCGAGCCCGGTGTACGGTACGGTTTAAGCTTTATTGTGTTATTTGGGTTTTGTGATTAGATGTTTAGAGTTGTGTTTTGGGCCTTAGTATTATTGGTTATTATTTATCTTGAGGTATTAGATGTTGTTGGTTGTTCGTTTCAGCGTTTCGGATCGATTTTAGTTGAGTTTGTACTGTTCATTGCCGTGAGTAGAGTGCACCCGCGCTCTTAGATGAGTGCCCCCGCGGTGTACTATTCATCATTTTTTCATTTTGAAGGCCGTGGCATGACCGCACCCGCGGCAGTGCAAGGACCGCCCCCGCGGTGTGCACCGCCCCCGCGGTAATTGTAGCACCGCACCCGCGGTGTTCGTGCATGGAATTTAGTTGGATTGCCGTGAGCTGACCGCACCCGCGGTGCTTGTGTGACCGCACCCGCGGTGTAAGTATGGGCGAGATATTTAGCTACTTTTTGGGAGTTGTTGGCCATACCTTATCCATTTCTTTCCCTTCTATTCGAGATTTCCCTCCATTGGCAAGGGTTTTCATCCATTTCTTTAGCTTCCTACCTTTGATTCTTGGCTTTGTTTCAATTTCCGACTTGAGATCGACGTTCTTCGCGGTATAAGGAAGCTTAGGTAAGTTTTTGGTGCGATTCTATCGTAGTTTTTGGAGATGAGTTGTTATAGGTTGATGTTTTGGTTGGTTTAATGGATTATTTAACTTGTATTTGTGGATATAGAGTTGATTTTGGTGTTGTTTATGGATTATTGTTGTAGGTGGTGTACCAAGAGCTTATTTGAGGTGTTCTATTGGGTTGTAAGTGGAATTTCATCCTTTTGCTCACATGATATTATATGTATTGTGTTTTAAAGGTTTCAAAGTGTTATTCCCTTCAATTGATTCCATTGCTATGTTCATTGGAGGCATTGTATGTCTCACTATTGTTAAAAGGGAATACAAAAGAAAAGATAGAGATTGCGAAACGACGGCTTTAATTGTTATTGAGAATTCAAATGTTTTATTGGATTGATTTATCATAGTCAGAGCATTGCATGCAATTAGTTGATCAACGCCTATAGGCTTATATCCCTCACAGTTATCGATTTATATCGATGGGATATTTGCACCCACAGTCATAGACACTATTGATATCAATCCAATCAGAGAAAAGAGAAATACCATCGTATTGCTATCTATTGCTATGATATTGCTACAGTATTCATGTTTCAGAGTTGATGGTATTTATGATTTCAAAGCCATGATTTTCAGAGTATATTGTATCATTGCTATGTTAGAGTTCCACTTGCTGAGATTTATTCTCATTTCAGTTATTTCATGTGATGCAGATCAGAGTAACCGGCCGGGACAGTGATTGTGGATGGGAGTCATATGCATACACCGTTGGAAGGAAGACTATTTTGTATCATTTTGGGACATGATCATAAGAATGATTCTTTTGTATTTTGTATATCATTTGAATGATCATGTATTTATGTTGTAAACATTTTATGAAATGTATTTTGAAACTCCTTCCACTTTTGAAAGAAAAATTTTACTTCCGCTGTATTATTTTTAATGTTACGGGTCAGGGTGTCACATTTAGTGGTATCAGAGCGGTGTTCTTCGGACCAATGCATATGACTTCGTCTACTGTCAACTGTCCGGGTATGTTTTCTTGCATCTATCTATTGTTATATATATTGATTGGTGTCTCGTGAGCAATTGTAGAGTATGCCTCCTAAGCGTAAGGCGGCTGAGGGTGAGGATAGTTCTTCCTCGAGAGTTGTCGACGAGTTCGGCAAGTTGCTTAAGGAGCAGGCCAAGGTGCATAGCGATCAGATTCAGCAGTTGCTCCGATTGCAAGGAGCAGGTCAGGGTCGAGGCCAAGTGAGAGGTCAGGTTGCTCAGGCTGTTGGCACTGATGCCGTCTTTTCTGCTTTCAAGAGGATGGATCCACCGGAATTCGCAGGTAGCACCGATCCTTTAGTTGCTGTCGAGTGGGTCAAGGCGCTTGAAGCTATCTTCGATCATCTCCAGTATGAGGACAAAGACAGGATCAGTTGTGCCATTTTCATGTTGGTTAAAGCTGCACGCATCTGGTGGAATGCCACGAAAGTTGGAGTTGATGTTGCGACACTGAAGTTGTCTGAGTTCACTGACTTGTTCTATGACAAGTATTTCCCCGATGCACTTCGAGCGAGGAAGGTTACGGAGTTCTTGGAGCTTCGACAGGGGAGCTTAGATGTCGGTCAGTATATTCTGAAGTTTGAAGAGGGTTGCTTGTTTGCTCCGTATATTGCTTCGAACGACAAGGACAAAGGCGCTCATTTCATTCGAGGCCTTAGAGCGGAGATTCGCCGAGATATCAATATGTCCAAAGCTGTTACTTTCAAGGAGATTGTGTCCAAGGCATTGTTGGCCGAGCAGGACGAGAAGGACATCGCCAGGGAGAGGCAAGAGAGACACCAAGCTGTTGCTCAGAGAGGCCAGGGTTCTAATCAGAGGGGCAGGGATCGTTTCAAGGGCAAGGGCCAGATGGAGTCGAGTCCTAGACCTCCGCCAGTTCCAGTTGTTCCATTTGATCCCGAGAAGCCTTTGTGTCAGAAGTGTGGCAAGCATCACCGTGGAGAGTGCAGATTTGGCACTCAGTCTTGTTATCGTTGTGGCGTGGCAGGCCACGTTGCCAGGAATTGTCCTAAGGGAGCTAGCCAAGGGAAGGTTCAGGGTCGTATCTATTCGATGACGAAGGAAGGTATTAATCGCGATTCTTCATTGATCTCTAGTTCTATTTTGATTTCAGGCAGAGTAGCTACTACTTTGATTGATACTGGTGCTACTCATTCTTTTATGTCTGATTTGTTTTTGAGATCTTTGGGTATAGTTCCTTCTGTTCTTCCCATTCAGCTTAGTGTTGTTTTGCCTTCGGGAGATGTCTTGTGCCCGACATCGATTGTCTTTGCGTGCCCTGTTCGTATTGAGGAGCGAGTTGTCTTCGCTGATTTGATTGTTATTCCTATGGTTGCTTTCGATGTTATTCTTGGCATGGATTGGCTTTCGACTTACCGTGCAGTTATCGATTGTGTTGCTAAGAAGGTGACTTTTGCAGATGATGGCCAGGGAGGAGTTCTCGTCAGCTCAGGTACTTCGCTGGTCCTTCCTTTTATTTCTTGTCTTGAGGCTGAGAGATTGTTGTGTAGAGGTTGCGATGGGTTTCTTGCTTCTATTGTGGATGTTGATAGACTGATTAAGTTGAATATTGATGATATCGATGTTGTGAGGGAGTTTGCTGATGTGTTTGAGGATGATGTTCCGGGTTTGCCACCGGACAGAGATGTTGAGTTCGTGTTTGATTTAGCTCCAGGTATGGTTCCTATTTCTAAGGCTCCGTACAGGATGGCCCCTACTGAGATGAAGGAGTTGAAGACTCAGTTGCAGGATCTTTTAGATAAGGGTTTCATTCGTCCGAGTTCTTCGCCTTGGGGAGCTCCGGTTCTTTTCGTGAAGAAGAAAGATGGTTCCTTGCGGCTGTGTATCGACTACAGGGAACTCAACAAAGTGACTGTCAAGAACAAGTATCCGTTGCCACGGATAGATGATTTGTTTGATCAGCTCCATGGTGCCACTGTGTTTTCGAAGATTGATCTTCGGTCTGGCTACTATCAGTTGAAGGTTAGGGAGTCTGATGTCCCTAAGACGGCTTTCAGGACCAGGTATGGTCATTTTGAGTTTCTCGTGATGTCTTTTGGTTTGACCAATGCCCCTTCAGTCTTCATGGACCTGATGAACCGAGTGTTCAAGCCGTTCTTGGATAGTTTCGTCATTGTTTTCATCGACGATATCCTGATCTATTCCAAGACCAGAGAGCTTCATGCAGAGCATCTCAGAGTGGTGCTTCAGTTGTTGCGAGAGAAGAGGCTGTTTGCCAAGTTGAAGAAGTGTGAGTTTTGGCTGGATCAGATTTCTTTCCTAGGCCATGTTGTTTCGAGAGATGGCATTGCTGTCGATCCATTGAAGATAGAGGCGATTCAGAATTGGCCTATTCCTACTACTGTCTCTGAGGTACGCAGTTTCCTTGGTTTGGCGGGTTATTATCGTCGTTTCATTTCAGATTTTTCCAAGATTGCCCTGCCATTGTCCAATCTGACGAGGAAGACTGTGAAGTTCGAGTGGTCCATCGATTGCCAGAGTGCATTCCAAGAGCTGAAGGATAGATTGACGACAGCTCCTGTTCTTTCTTTGCCTAGTGGTTCTGAGGATTTCGTTGTCTATACCGATGCGTCGAAGAGAGGCCTTGGTGCAGTTCTGATGCAGCGAGGTAAGGTCATTGCCTATGCTTCTCGCCAGTTGAAAGACTATGAGAAGAATTATCCGACGCATGATTTGGAGTTAGCAGCTGTGGTTTTCGCCCTGAAGATTTGGAGACATTATCTGTATGGCGAAAAGTGTGAGATCTTCACAGACCACAAGAGTTTGAAGTATCTGTTTTCGCAGAAAGAGCTCAACATGCGACAGAGGAGGTGGTTAGAGCTTGTCAAGGATTATGATGTGACTATCAGTTACCACCCAGGGAAGGCGAACGTTGTGGCAGATGCGTTGAGTCGCAAGTCGAGTGCTTCATTGAGTTCTTTGATTCAGAGACCGTTGTTGATAGATTTGCAGAGAGAGGAGATTGATCTAGTGATTCCAGGTACCATTGCTCGTCTTTCAGCGTTGGTTATTCGATCTACTTTGACGGACAGGATCCGTAGAGAGCAGTCGACCGATGTTCAGTTGACAGAGTTGAGAGCTAGAGCTGAGGAGAGAGGTAACTCAGAGTTTGGTTCGAATGGTGTTGGTTTGGTGACTTTCAGAGGCCGTATTTGTGTTCCTGTTGGCGATGATATTCGTCGAGACATTCTGTCAGAGGCTCATACCGCACCTTATTCGATTCATCCAGGCAGTACGAAGATGTACCAGGATCTTCGTCGACTCTACTGGTGGCCAGGTATGAAGAAAGATATTGCTTTGTTCATTTCTCAGTGCCTTACTTGTCAGCAGGTTAAGATTGAGCATCAGAGACCTGCTGGGACATTGCTCTCTTTGCCGATTCCTCAGTGGAAGTGGGAGCATATCACTATGGATTTCGTGACTGGTCTGCCCAGAGTTCAGAGAGGTTATAATTCCATTTGGGTCATCGTTGATCGATTGACCAAGTCAGCGCACTTTCTCCCAGTCAAGACGACGTACTCCATGTCTCAGTATGCCGAGGATTACATTGCAGAGATTGTTAGACTTCATGGTGTGCCCGTGTCGATTGTGTCTGATCGTGACCCCAGGTTTACCTCCGAGTTTTGGAAGAGTCTTCATAGAGCTATGGGTTCTCGATTAGCTTTCAGTACAGCTTATCACCCTCAGAGCGATGGTCAGTCACAGAGAGTCATTCAGATTCTTGAGGATATGCTCAGAGCTTGTACTATTGACTTTTCTGGTAGCTGGGATTCTAAATTGCCACTTGTGGAGTTCACGTACAACAATAGCTACCAGGCGTCGATTGGGATGGCACCGTATGAGGCACTTTATGGCAGGAAGTGCAGATCGCCTTTGTTTTGGGATGAGGTTGGTGAGAGAAAGATGTTGGGTCCCGAGTTGGTCCAGCAGACTGCCGATGTTGTTGCAGTGATCAGAGAGAGGATGAAAACTGCTCAGTCCAGACAGAAGAGCTATGCAGATGTTCGTCGCAGACCTTTGCAGTTCGAGGTTGGCGATCATGTATTTTTGAAGATAGCACCTCTCAAGGGTGTGATGAGATTTGGCAAGAAGGGCAAGTTGAGTCCTAGATTCATTGGTCCATTCGAGATATTGGACAGAATTGGTGACCGAGCCTACAGATTAGCCCTACCGCCCGATCTTGACAGAGTCCATAATGTGTTTCACGTGTCGATGCTCAGGAAGTATATTGCAGATCCTACCCATGTTCTTCACCACGAGCCATTGGACTTGACACCGAGTTTGACGTACCAAGAGATTCCAGTCCAGATTTTGGATCGCACAGTTAGAGTTCTGAGGAACAAAGAGATCGGCATCGTTAAAGTCCTTTGGAGGAACCATTTGATAGAGGAGGCTACGTGGGAACCAGAGGATGAGATGAGAGAGAAGTATCCTGAGTTGTTCGTGCAGTGACGTCAATTTCGAGGACGAAATTCCTCTAAGGAGGGGAGATTGTAATAGCCGAGCCCGGTGTACGGTACGGTTTAAGCTTTATTGTGTTATTTGGGTTTTGTGATTAGATGTTTAGAGTTGTGTTTTGGGCCTTAGTATTATTGGTTATTATTTATCTTGAGGTATTAGATGTTGTTGGTTGTTCGTTTCAGCGTTTCGGATCGATTTTAGTTGAGTTTGTACTGTTCATTGTCGTGAGTAGAGTGCACCCGCGCTCTTAGATGAGTGCCCCCGCGGTGTACTATTCATCATTTTTTCATTTTGAAGGCCGTGGCATGACCGCACCCACGGCAGTGCAAGGACCGCCCCCGCGGTGTGCACCGCCCCCGCGGTAATTGTAGCACCGCACCCGTGGTGTTCGTGCATGGAATTTAGTTGGATTGCCGTGAGCTGACCGCACCCGCGGTGCTTGTGTGACCGCACCCGCGGTGTAAGTATGGGCGAGATATTTAGCTACTTTTTGGGAGTTGTTGGCCATACCTTATCCATTTCTTTCCCTTCCATTCGAGATTTCCCTCCATTGGCAAGGGTTTTCATCCATTTCTTTAGCTTCCTACCTTTGATTCTTGGCTTTGTTTCGATTTCCGACTTGAGATCGACGTTCTTCGCGGTATAAGGAAGCTTAGGTAAGTTTTTGGTGCGATTCTATCGTAGTTTTTGGAGATGAGTTGTTATAGGTTGATGTTTTGGTTGGTTTAATGGATTATTTAACTTGTATTTGTGGATATAGAGTTGATTTTGGTGTTGTTTATGGATTATTGTTGTAGGTGGTGTACCAAGAGCTTATTTGAGGTGTTCTATTGGGTTGTAAGTGGAATTTCATCCTTTTGCTCACATAATATTATATGTATTGTGTTTTAAAGGTTTCAAAGTGTTATTCCCTTCAATTGATTCCATTGCTATGTTCATTGGAGGCATTGTATGTCTCACTATTGTTAAAAGGGAATACAAAAGAAAAGATAGAGATTGCGAAACGACGGCTTTAATTGTTATTGAGAATTCAAATGTTTTATTGGATTGATTTATCATAGTCAGAGCATTGCATGCAATTAGTTGATCAACGCCTATAGGCTTATATCCCTCACAGTTATCGATTTATATCGATGGGATATTTGCACCCACAGTCATAGACACTATTGATATCAATCCAATCAGAGAAAAGAGAAATATCATCGTATTGCTATCTATTGCTATGATATTGCTACAGTATTCATGTTTCAGAGTTGATGGTATTTATGATTTCAAAGCCATGATTTTCAGAGTATATTGTATCATTGCTATGTTAGAGTTCCACTTGCTGAGATTTATTCTCATTTCAGTTATTTCATGTGATGCAGATCAGAGTAACCGGCCGGGACAGTGATTGTGGATGGGAGTCATATGCATACACCGTTGGAAGGAAGACTATTTTGTATCATTTTGGGACATGATCATAAGAATGATTCTTTTGTATTTTGTATATCATTTGAATGATCATGTATTTATGTTGTAAACATTTTTATGAAATGTATTTTGAAACTCCTTCCACTTTTGAAAGAAAAATTTTACTTCCGCTGTATTATTTTTAATGTTACGGGTCAGGGTGTCACAATAACAATCAGTTAAACTAGAGTAGTTGCATAAATTAACTGACTGAAAGATAGAATACGAAACTGAAAGAAATATGCAAGAGTTGTTTCTGGATATTCGGAGAATTCAATTACTCCTACGTCACCCCTTCTATCACAAGGATAAGATATTCACTAAAAGACTTTGATCGAGTACAACACTTGTACAGACCCACTTCAGTTTGGACTTACTACTGCCAAAACTGAAACTCTTAGTTCTACACAATATTCTCAGTGCATTACTGATCTTAGCACTATTGAAACTAACAACTTTTAGAGAGTGCTAGTAAGCTCAAATTGTAGCCTTGATTGCTACGAATAATTCAAATAAGAATGAGCTAAAATTTTGACAGAGTAACAGCAAGTTTAAGATTGAGTGATCGTCTCTATTTCTTCAGGTGTTCTTCAATCATATTTAGAGACTTCTCTTTCAACGGTAACTTTGATATGCATTTGAATTCTTGTATCCGTTGATTGCCACTTCATCATTCCTTGGGCAATGTTCTCTTCATTGATTGTAATACGGCGTCTTAATTTCAATAGCCGAAATACGTTGTTCTATGCTGTAATGATTGAGGTGCGGCTTTCCATATTCAATTGCTGTCTGCTATGTCTTTTTGTCGGTTGAATGCTCTTTCCCGAGAAACATTCAGTTGAGATATGTTTTAACTGAAACTTATGCGGCTGAGTATATTAACTGATCGGTTTCCAACGGATCAGTTTTCTTCATTAGTTTAGCTGGTTTCAGTTGTTAAGTAATCAGTCGCGTCTTTCGCATATTCAGTTGTCTCATAATTCAGTTAGTTTCTTCAGTTTGTCAAACTCCGAAATTTGGTTTCCAACAATTTCTCCCTTTTAGGTGTTTGACAAAACTAAGCATATAGTAATTGAAAGATTGAACTTTTATAGACTGCTTCTTAACAAAAACTGTCTCAAAACAAACTGCTAAACTGCTAACTGCTCTTCAATGTTTCTTCTGAGTCATACCAACTTCCCACTTTTTGTCAAACTGAGCCTTGTGGATAGATAATTGTTGAACTTCAGTAGATAAGATGCCAACATCAGCTGAAATACTGGAGATGGCAGTAAGAACTGAGGTTTTCAGTGAGTCTATTTTGTTTGCAACAGATGTTTCTAGTCTTTCAACTCGTTGGCTGATCACATCTTGAGTAGCGAAAAGAGTAGCAGTTGTAGCTTTGTTCTGCTTGTGTTCTATGACAAATGAGAGTTGAGTTACAACTTCTTGAATATTCTTCAGCTTTGCAAAAACAAAATTTTCGGATCCATTCATCTTTACAGAATGATAGAATTGGGTTGACTGAATAGATTTGATGGCATCCATTATTTGATTCATATTTGTCTTGTTGGTGTTGATTTCATCGAACAATGCTTCTGAATTTGAGATTTCAGGAGACATGACTCCTATATCTTCCTGATGTGGCACTTGTTCTGGTGGAGTGAAAATTATCATAGTGCGATCAACTGTCTCTTCTTGACCTTGAGAGGAAGAAGGTTGATTCTGAGCATCAGAAACACTTTGTTCTAGAATAACAGGGTTATCTGTGGTAACTGCTATTGGAGAGTCATGGGCTTGTTCTTCTGTTTGATCAACGGCTGAAACTTGGGGTGGTTCTTCAGTTTGAAGGTTTTCAACATTAGGCAACTGCTCTTCCTTGGATTCAGTGAGTGTTTCCTCTTGATTCTGAGTGAGCACTTCAGTTTGCTCTTCAGTTTCAGATGTTACTTGCTGAACTGTTTCTGGAGCAACAAAAAATTGATCTTGTTCTGCATTAAAATAAAGAAGTAATTATTTCCGAAAATTTCGAGAAAAATATTCAAAACTGGAAATTACCAGTATCTTCTAATACGAATATATATAGATCCAAAGGATTTAATTTTAAATCTGATTATATTATAAAAACCATAGAAGAAGCTATTCCTTTAAAAGGACGTTATGATTCTTTCAGTTTGTTATCCCAAAATCTTATAAATATACATATGAAATCTTATAGATTTATGCATTTGGGTATGATTCAAGTAGGTTTAAAACCTCTTACCAGATTAGGTTTAAATACTTCTGCCTTAATTTTAGCGAGAGATCAAAGGCATAACAAATTTGAAGATTCCTATTAGGAATAGTAGAGTCCTCATTATGTGAAGGACCAATACATTTTAGTTGTTTTCCTAATTTCCCAATTTCTCTTTCTGATCCAAATATCATGAAAGCCCTCACATTAAATATTGATACCACCTGTTGTGGGAACCCGGGCTCTAACTCAGTTCTTTACGGGATTAAACGGATCGTTGTTAGAAAACGTGGGTCAAATTTTTTTTTTAACATTAATCAAATGTATATTGAGCAAGCATAATAACTCTCTTTATTTAATTACATCAAACATAAATACATGGTTTGGTCTAATACATCCATACAAACTAAAGTTCCATACCATACCATCTACAAATCATAAGTAGTACAAATCTAGTACAATAACTACTAACAGTCTTCTGCGCCCGAAGTCACCACTCTATCTTGATCTTATCTCGGTCGTGAACCTGATCCTGCCCCACCTGTTGTTATGCACACATACAGACATAACAACAGCTGGAAATTCCGGTGAGAACATATTCCAGTATAAAACATGATATGCAAGCATAAACAAAATATAAATCATGAACAAACTATCATGAATAATATTAAAGCAATAGGTTCCATAGTTTACGAAACCAAATCAATATAAGCATGCAATATCCATCAAATCATGTCTTGACTCAATTCGACTCTACTCTAGGGATCCCAGTGTGAATAAGACGTAACTGTCTGTTACCTACCCTCCCAATCGGGGTAACTGTACGTCTTATTCCTAGACTCCGGTCGTGTCTGTATCGAATGTTTACAATCGGAGGAAGTTTGCTCTTATGCGTCGATACACCAAACGTCTAGTTTGACAAATCTGTCAATGACTCTCCTATCTCAATGCTTGAATATAAATTTATAGACAAAGCATGATCATATCAATAGATTTGAATATAAATCTATAAACAAATCCAAATCATATTAAAGAGATAAACAATAAATCTAGTATGTAATTTTGTTGTGAAACTCAAATTGAATCTCATTTGAGTTGTGTCTTCCCCAACCAAAACATGAATTATACCTTTCATCGCACAATCTGTGTCGTAGTTGAAGTCTCGAAGGCGAATCTGTCAATATCAAATCTGAAATGGAAATGTTGATACATATTCTATCAATCTCTAATCTCAATCAACATGTATCAAATTCAAACTTGACCTCGGTACAATTTGACGGCATAAAGACGTAATTTCTCGATACCGATCAATCCAACTCTCAACATATATCACCAATCCATAATTCTTAACTCATAAACATCATCATAAGCATATGATAGTACTCAAAAAATCTGCATATTTAACTCTAAACATGCTGGAAAATCGTAACAATTGCATATGACATCCGATAATCGATCCGTTTACGGTTCTACAATCACTACAATCAAATGAGCACATAATCAACTATCATATCAAGCTTTCCCCAACATCTACAATTCAGAACATGCTGAAATTTAAAGATACTTACATCTTCTTATAGCTAGTGATGAGAGGAACTCAAAACCGAAATCGGATTAAAGTTTGGATGTAGGAATCTTACAAAATCACAATTCTAAGTGATGGAGAAAACTTTGAAGCTTTTCTGAACTTATTCCTCTTTCTCTCGGTGGTATCAATCTGAATGAAGCTTCAACCCTTTAAATTGCGTGGCAAAGAACACATGGCTCATTCTTTGTATTACACGTCTCACGCATATGCGCGACATCACTCGCGCATATGCGCGAGACCTATGGGTCTCGGCAATGCAACACCTCGCGCATATGCGCGCTTCATCTCGCGCTTATGCGCCAAAGCTTCTGGAGTTGTCGCGCAGATGCACGCCTTCTCTCGCGCATGTGCGCCGATGCTACTGTAATTCGCGCGCATATGCGCGCATATCTTCGCGCATGTGCGCCATCTGTTCTGTCCTATTTTGAATATTTTCTCATCTCATCTCACTTAATACCTCCCGTTACATGTCATGCATACTCATATCTTCCGAGTCTCACGTCAATGAAGACTAATATCTCAAGTCTTACATAAAAACTGAAGGCTTCGATATGATAGATGGTATAGAAAATGTTGTTCTATTATATAGAATTTGATATAAAGTTATGAATTCTACAATCTCTAATTTTTGAATTAATACTAATCAAATTAGTTCTAAAAGAGGTGAAACTACTCTCTTTATTACCGATATTAATAAAAGTAATATTATGATTCCCAAAACAATAAATTGGAATCAAGTTACTTTACCAGAAATCTGGAAGATGGAGAATATTACTCCTACTATTAAAGAAGAATCTAGAAAACTAGAAAGTATAGTTCAATATGTAGATGGTGATGTTGAAATAAAATTCTCATCTCAAAGACATTTAAGAATCAAACTCCCAGAAGAAAGTAGAAATTCTACTTCTTCTATATCTGATTTTGAAAAATCAGTATATATGGGCTCCAAAAGACTAAGGATAATATATCTCAACCGGAATATAAGGTTGATCTTCCTGAATCTAGCACTTCTCGTTTTCAAAGAAGTTATTCTGTTAATAATAGAAAATCAGATTCTCCTACTTTTTCTGATATGGTTTATAATGTTATTGTAATAGCCGAGCCCGATGTACGGTACGGTTTAAGTTTTGTATGTTTATTTGGGTTATTTGATTAGATGTTTAGAGTTGTGTTTTTGGGCCATAGTATTGTTGGTTATTATTGTATTCAGGTGTAGTTGTTGTTGGTTGTTCGTTTCAGCGTTTCGGATCGATTTTGGTTGCATTGTTTTGTTTCTTGGCCGTGACCAGAGTGCACCCGCGCTCATAGTTGGACCGCCCCTGCAGTCGACTGTTCATGATTTTTGAGTTGGAGAGCCGTAGCTTCACCGCACCCGCGGTGGCATGGGACCGCACCCGCGGTGAAGACCGCCCCCGCGGTATTAGCAGCACCCCACCTGCGGTCGTAGTGTTTCAGAATTTGGTGGTTTTGCCGTGAGCATGGCGCACCCGCGGTGCTTGTATGAGCGCACCCACGGTCATGCTTTATTGAGGTATGGCCGAGATATTTAGTGCCTTTTTGGAGTGGTTGGCCATACTTTACCTTTTTCCTTCTTCTTCATTTCGATTTTCTCTCTACCAAATAGGGTTTTCTTCCATTTCTTTTGCTTCCTATCTTCAATCCAAGCTTTTAGTTGGCGATTCGACTTGAGATCGAGGTTCTCCTTGGTGCTAGGAAGCTAAGGTAAGCTTTTGGTGTGATTATTTCTTGGTTTTGGAGAAGAGATGATTTGGGTTTGTTATATTTGTTGGTTTAATGGATTATTTGACTTGGGTTCTTGGATATTGAGTTGTTGATGGTGTTATTTATGGATTATTGTTGTAGGATTTCAACCAAGTGATTAGTGGAGGTGTTCTTGTGGTTTGTAAGTGGAATTTCATCCCTTGTGCTCACATGATTATATATGTATTGTGTTTCAAAGGTTTTATTGTGTTATTCCCTTCAATTGTTTCATTATTATGTATTGATACCTTTGTGGTATATTTTAGAGACAATTGATGTCTCAATATTGAAAGGGAATATAAAAGAGAAAGAATATCAAAGTGTTTAATGAAATGTTCCAAAGTAAGTGTTCAAATGTTTTATGGATTGATAGATACATAGTCAGAGATTGCATGCAATTAGTTGATCAACGACCATAGGCTTATAACCCTCAGAGTTGTCGATATATATCGATGGGATACGAGCACCACAGACAGAGTTACTATTGATATCAATCCATACCAGAGAAAAGAGGAATACCATCTCATTGTTATTGTATTGCTATGTTATTTATGATTCATAGATTGATGGTATTCAATGTTTTAAAGCCATGTTTTACAGAGTATGCTATGTTCATTGCTATGTAAGAGTTCCACTTGCTGAGTTTTATACTCATTTTAGTTATTTCATGTGATGCAGCTAAGAGCGACGGACCAGGACAGTGATTGTGGTCCGAAGTCATATGCATACAAAGTTGGAAGGATGGCATTTTGGACATGATCATAGGAATGATATTTTGTGTTTTTTGTTATGTTATTTGAATGATCATGTATTTATTTTGGTTGCAAATATTTTGTAAAAATTTTATGTTATGAAATTGTAATCCTTCCATCCTTCAATTGAAAATTTTAATTTCCGCTGTATTTTATTGTAAACGGGTCAAGGTGTCACATTTAGTGGTATCAGAGCACCGTTCTTCGGACCAATGCATATGATGTAAGACCCCAGAAATTAATCCGGTTAACCTGAAAATGATTATTATAATTATGGATGCTAATCGAGACGATTATAGACAGAACGAATTAGACCGGGAAAGTCAAGAAAAGAATTGACAAAAGGTGCCAAGCCAAGTCCTCGCGCACATGCGCGATTTGTTTAGGCGCACATGCGCGGAGGAGGCATAACACTTGGCGCATATGCGCGGCGAGTGGGCGCGCATATGCGCGAGGTGTCCAGTAGCCAAAGAAGAAATCCAGAAGAGTTGGCGCACATGCGCGACGGAGTTGCGCGCATATGCGCGGGCATGGCAGAAGGTTTGGCGCACATGCGCGGATGAGTGGCGCGCATATGCGCGATAGTCATTGCCGAGACCAGTAGGTATCGCGCATATTCGCGGGTTGTGTCGCGCATATGCGCGAGACGTGGAATACGTAAGGTGAGCCACTTGCCTTCTTGCATGCTACGGTTGTATATATATATATATATATATATATATATATATATATATATATATATATATATATATATATACACGCGATTCCTTATTCGTTTCCTTCAGCAGAAAATCGAGAGATTGAGGAAAGTTGTACTTCTTGATCTTAGAATTCGATTTGCGAGCGAACCGTCTATTCAATTCTGAATTCGAGCATAGTACCGTGTTCCTAGCAACGCAGGCTACAACTGGACGTAAGTTTTGTTACGTTTAGACAAAATTTGAATTTATGATATTGTCAGAATTGAATATGATTCAGATATGGTGTTTCTGCTACCGTAGACATTATGGAATTGAAGTCAGATTAAAGAACAGATTGTTTCTGTAATAGTTATGATTTTTGAAAGATATTGACTGAGATTCTATATCAGAATTGTGTTAATATTCAGAGTATGAATTATGTTGACACAGATTATGAGTTCCAGTATTATATTTGTGATGTTCAGATTGACGAGGTTATTCAGATTGTATTATTATGCCGTCGAAACATCAGTTGATTTAGATTGATCAGATTCAGTATTGATTCAGATTGTATTGTGATATCGATGATATGAATCAGATTGTATCTCGTTCAGATATTGATAAGATTATATACTGAATTTAGTATTGATCAGAACAGATTATGAATTGAGTTATTCATTGATACATTGTATTCGATATTGTCATTTCAGATTTGATATGGACAGAGTTGAATACAGGTCATCGTCTTCGTCAAACAGGGAAGACAAAGGTATAATTCATGTGATATTCGGAAAGATATTACTCAAATAAGATCCTATTTGAGTTTCCCAATAAAATCACATACTACATTATTTTTATATTCTGATCTGAATATGCTTTATTTATATATTGAGATAATTATGCATTGTTTACAGATTGTTTTGCATTGCATTTAAGATAGGAAAGTTTGACAGAAACAGTCAGACTTCTAGACGTTCGGTGTATCGTTACATAGGAGCAGACACCGTCCTATTGTAGATGATTCGATACAGATCAGACCGAAGTCTAGGAATAAGACGTACCGTCACCCCGATTGGAGAGTAGGTGACAGATCGTCTTATTCACACCGGGATCCCTAGAGTTATAGTTGAGTCGAGTCTAGACATGATTTGACTAGAACTGCATGTTTTTAGAGATGTGGTTTCATATACTTGAAACCCACGTTTATTGCTTTCAGACATGATAGCATGGTTATATGATTTGATTTGAATTGCATGTTTATTTCATTGAGCTGCATGCTTATTTTGATTTGATTTCATAGATTATGAAATCTATTATGTTTAATTTTATTCATGATAGAATGTTTCATGATTTACTTTGTGTATATGCATGTTTACCATGTTTTATATTGGGATTTATTCTCACCGGAGTTATCCGGCTGTTGTCTTGTTTTGTATGTGTGCATGACAACAGGTGGGGCTGAATCAGGGTCAAGATGAGAAAGAGGCTGGACTAGATAGCGTGGTGATTCCGGACTTACTGTAGACTTGTTTTATTACTTGAACTTAGTAACTAAACCTTAGACTGAGGTTGTACAATATTGTACTTTTCTACTGAATTGTAGTTTTATACAGATATGTATATTATTTAGATGCCATTACCTTCCGCACTTGTATTTTAAAAAGAAAAATTTTTAGACCCTGTTTTATCTTAAGTGATAATTAAATCCCAAAGATGATTATGAAGAAGATCAGCGTCCGGGTCCCCACAACAGGTGGTATCAGAGCGATAGATCCTTTAGATTGAGATAGTCAGAGTTGATAGATCCTTTAGACTGAGATAGAAGAGAATGAGCGGGGTAGATTGAATTTTCTTTCCTTGCATGTGATTGCTAGCATGAGATTTATTTCAATGTTGACTTACATTGTGTGTGCTAGCATGATTTATTGCTTTTCCTATTACATGTTGTTTGTTATCTGAGTTGATTACAGCATGTAATTACCAAGACTGAATCAGAACCGAGTCTGAATCAGAGGTATATGATCAGAGGAGGGCTGAGACAGATTATACAGACTGTATATTGATTTGTTTGACATTCAGATATACCGCCTCGGAGATTTCCAGAAAGGGGTAGTACTTCGTCTGAACAGATGAATACATCAGAAATTCAGCTAGAAGAAAAGATGAAAGAATTTGAGTTATTACAGCCGCCGATTCTGAGTGGTATCGAGACATCTGAAGATTGTCAGAACTGGTTTGATGACATAGAAATACTGTTCGATTTACTTGATTGTATAGATGAACAGAGAGTTAAAATGGTGCCTTATCAGTTACGAGAAGCCGCCAGGAGTTGGTGGATTACCAGTAGAAGAATGTGGGAACAGAGAGGTACAGTGATTTCGTGGGAAATATTCGGAACTGAATTCTATCGAAGATTTTTCCCAGGTTCGTACCGGGAGGACAAGAAATTAGAGTTTGAGAATTTGAGCCAAGGGCAGCTGAATATTGACCAATATACTGCTAAATTCTCGACTCTACTGCGTTTTGTTCCTCAGATAGCTGAAAATGATGAAGCTGTAGTGAATCAATTCATCAGAGGGTTGAATTCGGAGGTAGTTGCATTTATGAATCTGCAGCGACCTTACCATTTTGAGGACATCTTGAGTAGAGCGAAGAGAGCGGAGGCGAGTTTGATTAGACAATTGACAAGGTTGTGTGTGAAGTCACCTCAGACACAGCAATCCCCTCTTCGATTTGAGTGAGGCAGTACGAGTGGGAAGCAAGATCTGCTGAAGACTCGTAAGAAGACATTCAAGAAGTTGGGAAGTGGTTCCTCTAGCTCAAGTGGTTCCAGCAAAAGTCATACTGATGTCTATTGTAAGACTTGCGGAGGGAGACATTCTTCAGAACAATGCCAAGGAGTGCTTGGTAGATGCAATATCTGTAAACAGCTGGGGCATTTTGCTAAAGTTTGTCCCCAGAGATGGTCCCGAAGATCTTAGGGAACAACATTTAATTGAGGAACAGACCCAGAATCCACGACAGGTACTATTCTTTTATGATTAGATTGCATATGTATTGATATATACTAATGCATTCCTTAAGATTATCCTTGAATGATTTGCATGGAAATATGCTGTATCTGTGGGGTTTGTATGTACTATAGTATTGATGTCCTTGCTTGTTGAGGAAATGTTGATATCAGAGATTTCTGTATATATTGTATACTACAGTAAGATGAGAATGAAATAGAAATAGATTATGATGTACTCGTGTGTTCTGATTTGAACGCATTATCGATATGTATATGCTGAACAAGTACAGACATATTGTAGAATTTTTCCAGAAATGGTAAGAGTTAGATCAGAGATGACTGATCAGTGGAGATACCACGATAAGGATTCTAGATCTAGAATTCCTTTGATATCTGTATTGTATATGACTCGATTAATACAGAAAGGAGCGGATTGCATCCCTATGTATTCAGTAGACCTACTGAAATCGAGCCTAGCATTGGCAGATTTGCTAGTGATATATGAGTTGGCTGATGTTTGCCTAGATAAAATTTTAGAATTGCTTTATATCAGAAAGATAGAATTCAGAATTGAATTCAGATCAGATATAAATTATTGTTTGAGAAATTCAGCATAGAATGATATTGAATGTACAGAATGATACAGAATGAATTGAAAGAATTGAAAGATCAGTAGAAGAATATCGACCAGGAGTTACATCTGATTTAGTGATACTCTTGGCATGTTCAGTATATTCAGAGATATTCTGATAATTCTATGCTCATTATATCTATGAAATTTTGATATATTTGCAGCATTTGATTGACTGAATAGAATAGTTGAAGATTTTATTGAATATTCTGAGAACTGTAATGATTGTATACAGAAATTATTCAGATAAGAATCCCGCTTGAAACAGATTGTATTCAGAGTATGCGTTATCTGAAGTTAGTATACAGATTGATTTCGATACTGTTGAGATTTCGATCAGTGACTGATAATATACCGATAACAGAAAGACCAGAAAATTCAGAAATATCAGAATTGTCAGAGATATATTTTTGTCTGATTTGGCAGAGTATTTTATTCGACTGTTGCTTTATATCTGCTGAGTCTTGTTATTGCTCTAAATCAGTATTTTAGACATCTTATATTGTTTTGGGGAGCATATTTTATTTGCAGATGATATATACCAGTTGATCAGAATGACATGAAGATATTTATCAGAAATCCTTGTTTTATGAGTTCATCGAACTCACTTGATCTGTATAGGATATTGATATTTCGTTTCTGATTTGATATTACTGTGTTTTGAATCCGTATATGCTACAGATTAGTGTGAACTCGAAGGAGTATATACAGTTTCAACCGAATCAGAGTTGATTTCGAGAGTTACAACAGTTCAGAAATGGGATTAGAATGTTCAGAACTTGATTGTGATGATCAGAACAGAGTAACAGATATGTGATTTTGTATTTTGTATGAGATTGATTATTCTGTGATGTCAGATGTGTCAGAATTGTACAGCAAAGCTTGATATCGATAGTCAGATCCGATTACCAGGTAGGTATTTCCTCTTTAATTTATGTTATTAACTGATTAGTTTGTATCAAAAAGTTCGAATCTGAACTCACAGATAATGTCAGAAACACACAGTAATGGATTCAGTTTTCATTCGGATGTTTGAGAATGTATGATATTCGAACAGACAGTTTTGATATAGACAGATTAACTCAGTTATGAAAGAATTTGTACTGAAATGTTGGCAGAAATTGTACTGATATGTCTGAGTTGCTAACAGAAAAAACAAAAAGATAGAAATCAGAAGATTTATTACAGAATTGTGAAGTTCTAAATAGAAATGGGAGTACATTTCTATGGCTTTCGTAATGAAATTACCGCCATTTTTGGCAGATTATAATAGATATGATTGTGATTGATAGATTGTTCAATCTATATCTATCAGTTTGTACCAGATAACGTACAAACATGACCAAATGACGCATATCACTGTCAGAGAAGTGGTCAGAAATATCAGAATGCCACAGTAGATTATGTCAGATTGTGATTTTGCTTGAGTTGTATTCGTGATAGAGTATATCATGAACTTTCTCTTAGATTGTTTTACAGATTGACAGACAGTCAGAAGGTATTATCCAGATATTGGAAGACTTTGGTAGAGTTATAGAGTGCTAGATGTTAGCACTAATTGATATGAATCAGTATTACTGTATGACAATAGCTATTAGCTTATCAGAGGGGTAATGAGATAGTTATAGACAAGACAGTATACGATGAGTACTACAGATTTCTTTTGAAGACAATTCGAAGGAAGATGAAGATAGTTCAGAATGGACAGATTTAAGAAACCAACGTCGGATGATGACGACTGGTATTTGAAGCTGAAGACTGTAGATGTCTTTGATAACAGCTGATGATGTTGATTTGTTATAAGCTGTGGTTTGATATATACAGATGTAGTATAGCCAGTGTTGTGAGATTGAGATCTCAGAACAGATTCCTTGAGAGGAGTTCTGCTTTGAACTCTGTATACATTTCTTCTGATATATCTGAATTGATTACTTGCGAGTTCGAGGACGAACTCAGATCTAAGAGGGGGAGAAATGTAAGACCCGAGAAATTAATCCGGTTAACCTGAAAATGATTTTTATAATTATGGATGCTAATCGAGATGATTATAGACAGAACGAATTAGACCGAGAAAGTCAAGAAAAGAATTGACAAAAGGTGCCAAGCCAAGTCCTCGCGCACATGCGCGATTTGTTTAGGAGCACATGCGCGGAGGAGGCAGAACACTTGGCGCATATGTGCGGCGAGTGGGCGCGCATATGCGCGAGGTGTCCAGTAGCCAAAGTAGACATGGAAGAAGGTTTGGCGCACATGCGCGGATGAGTGGCGCGCATATGCGCGAGAGTCATTGCCGAGACCAGTAGGTCTCGCGCATATGCGCGGGTTGTGTCGCGCATATGCGCGAGACGTGGAATACGTAAGGTGAGCCACTTGCTTCTTGCATGCTACGGTTGTATATATATATATATATATATATATATATATACACGCGATTCCTTATTCGTTTCCTTCAGCAGAAAATCGAGAGATTGAGGAAAGTTGAACTTCTTGATCTTAGAATTCGATTTGCGAGCGAACCGTCTATTCAATTCTGAATCCGAGCACAGTACTGTGTTCCTAGCAACGCAGGCTACAACTGGACGTAAGTTTTGTTACGTTTAGACAAAATTTGAATTTATGATATTGTCAGAATTGAATATGATTCAGATATTGTGTTTCTGCTACCGTAGACATTATGGAATTGAAGTCAGATTAAAGAACAGATCGTTTCTGTAATTGTTATGATTTTTGAAAGATATTGACTGAGATTCTATATCAGAATTGTGTTAATATTCAGAGTATGAATTATGTTGACACAGATTATGAGTTCCGGTATTATATTTGTGATGTTCAGATTGACGAGGTTATTCAGATTGTATTATTATGCCGTTGAAACATCAGTTGATTTAGATTGATCAGATTCAGTATTGATTCAGATTGCATTGTGATATCGATGATATGAATCAGATTGTATCTTGTTCAGATATTGATCAGATTATATATTGAATTGAGTATTGATCAGAATAGATTATGAATTGAGTTATTCATTGATACATTGTATTCGATATTGTCATTTCAGATTTGATATGGACAGAGTTGAATACAGCTCATCGTCTTCGTCAGACAGGGAATACAAATGTATAATTCATGTGATATTCGGGAATATATAACTCAAATAAGATCCTATTTGAGTTTCCCAATAAAATCACATACTAGATTATTTTTATATTCTGATCTGAATATGCTTTATTTATATATTGAGATAATTATGCATTGTTTACATATTGTTATGCATTGCATTTAAGATAGGAAAGTTTGACAGAAACAGTCAGACTTCTAGAAGTTCGGTGTATTGTTACGTAGGAGCAGACACCGTCCTATTGTAGATTATTCGATACAGATCAGACCGAAGTCTAGGAATAAGACGTACCGTCACCCCGATTGGAGAGTAGGTGACAGATCGTCTTATTCACACCGGGATCCCTAGAGTTATAGTGGAGTCGAGTCTAGACATGATTTGACTAGAACTGCATGTTTTTAGAGATGTGGTTTCATAGACTATGAAACCCATGTTTATTGCTTTCAGACATGATAGCATGGTTATATGATTTGATTTGAATTGCATGTTGATCTGATTGAGCTGCATGCTTATTTTGATTTGATTTCATAGATTATGAAATCTATTATGTTTAATTTTATTTCATGATATAATGTTTCATGATTTACTTTGTGTATATGAATGTTTACCATGTTTTATACTGGGATTTATTCTCACCGGAGTTATCCGGTTGTTGTCTTGTTTTGTATGTGTGCATGACAACAGGTGGGGCTGAATCAGGGTCAAGATGAGAAAGAGGCTGGACTAGATAGCGTGGTGATTCCGGACTTACTGTAGACTTGTTTTATTACTTGAACTTAGTAACTAAACCTTAGACTGAGGTTGTACAGTTTTGTACTTTTCTACTGAATTGTAGTTTTATACAGATATGTATATTATTTAGATGACATTACCTTCCGCACTTGTATTTTAAAAAGAAAAATTTTTAGATCCTGTTTTATCTTAAGTGATAATTAAATCCCAAAGATGATTAAGAAGAATATCAGCGTCCGGGTCCCCATATATGACTTCGTCTACTTTCAACTGTCCGAGTATGTTTTCTTTTGCATCTATCCATTGTTATCTATTGATTGGTGTTTTGTGAGCACATTGTAGAGTATGCCTCCTAAGAGGAAAGCCGTAGAGGGTGAGGATAGTTCTTCCTCGAGAGTTGTCGACGAGTTCGGCAAGTTGCTTAAAGAACAGGCCTAGGTCCATAGCGAGCAGATTCAGCAGCTGCTTCAATTGCAAGGAACAGGTCAGGGTAGAGGCCAAGTGAGAGGCCAAGTAGCTCAGGCAGTTGGCACTGATGCCGTCTTTTCTTCTTTCAAGAGAATGGATCCACCGGAATTCACAGATAGCACTGATCCGTTAGTGGCTGTCGAGTGGGTCAAAACGCTTGAAGCAATCTTCGATCATCTCCAGTACGAAGATAAAGACAGGATCAGCTGTTCAGTATTCATGTTGGTAAAGGCTGCACGTATCTGGTGGAATGCCACTAAGGTTGGTGTCGATGTTTCAGCTTTGAAGTGGCAAGAGTTCACAGACTTGTTCTATGACAAGTACTTTCCCGACGCACTCCGAGCTAGGAAGGTGACAGAGTTTCTGGAACTTCGACAGGGGAGCATGAACGTGGATGAGTACATTCTCAAGTTCGAGGAAGGTTGTTTATTTGCTCCGTATATTGCTTCAAATGACAAGGACAAAGGCGCTCACTTCAGTCGAGGCCTTAGAGCAGAGATTCGGAGGGATATCAACATGTCCAAAGCTGTTACCTTTAAAGAGATCGTGTCGAAGGCGTTGTTGGCTGAGCAAGACTAGAAGGACATCGCCAGAGAGAGGCAGGAGAGGCATCAAGCTAGTGTTCTGAGAGGCCAGGGATCGAACCAGAGAGGCAAGGATCGTTTCAAAGGGAAGGGCAAGATAGAATCGAGTCCTAGACCACCGTCAGTTCCAGTTGATCCCGAGAAGCCGTTGTGTCCTAAATGCAGCAGACATCACCGAGGAGAGTGCAAATTTGGCACTCATTCTTGTTATCGTTGTGGCACGGCAGGCCACATTGCTAAAGATTGTCCAAGGGGAGCGAGCAAGGATAAGGTGCAGGGTTGCATCTTTACGATGACCAAGGAAGGTATAAACCATGATTCTTCTGTGATCTCTAGCACTATTTTGATTTCAGGCAGAGTAGCTACGACTTTGATTGATACTGGTGCTACTCATTCTTTTATGTCTGAATTGTTTTTGAGATCTTTGGGTATAGTTCCTTCTGTTCTTCCCCTCCAGTTCAATGTTGTTTTGCCTTCGGGGGACGTGTTGTGCCCGACGTCTATTGTTTATGCATGCCCTGTTCATATTGAGGAGCGGGTTGTTTTTGCTGATTTTATTGTTACCCCGATGGTTGCCTTTGATGTTATTCTTGGCATGGATTGGCTGTCGACCTATCGTGCTGTTATTGATTGCGTTGCTAAGACGGTGACCTTTGCAGATGATAGCATTAAGGGAGGAGTTCTCGCCAGTGCTGGTACTTCGCTGGTCCTTCCTTTTATTTCTTGTCTTGAGGCTGAGAAGTTGATGTGTAGAGGTTGTGATGTGTTTCTGGCCTCTATTGTGGATGTGGATAGAATGATTAAGTTGAATATTGATGATATCGATGTTGTGAGGGAGTTTGCTGATGTGTTTGAGGATGATGTGCCGGGTTTGCTGCCGGACAGAGATGTTGAGTTTGTGATTGATTTGGCTCTAGGTACGGTTCCTATTTCTAAGACTCCGTACCGTATGGCCCCTACCAAGATGAAGGAGTTGAAGACGCAGTTGCAGGATCTACTAGACAAGGGTTTCATTCGTCCTAGTTCTTCGCCTTGGGGAGCTCCGGTTCTTTTTGTTAAGAAGAAGGATGGATCTTTGCGGCTGTGCATTGATTACAGAGAGCTCAACATGCGACAGAGGAGGTGGTTAGAGCTTGTCAAAGACTATGATGTGACGATTAGTTACCACCCAGGGAAAGCGAATGTAGTCGCTGATGCTTTGAGCCGTAGGTCGAGTTCTTCCTTGAGTTCGATGATACAGAGACCTTTGTTGATGGACTTGCAGCGAGAAGAGATTTCTTTGGTAGTTCCAGGGACCATTGTTCGCTTTTCAGCGTTGGTCATTCGGGCTACGTTGACGGACAGGATCCGTAGAGAGTAGGCGACTGATTCGCAGTTGTTAGAGTTGAGAGCCAGAGCAGAGGAGAGGGGTAACTCAGAGTTTGCGATGAATGGTGATGGTTTGGTGGCTTTCAGAGGCCGTATCTGTGTTCCTATTGGCGATGATGTTCGACGAGACGTCTTGACAGAGGCTCATACCGCGCCATATTCGATACATCCAGGCAGCACCAAGATGTATCAGGATCTTCGTCGACTCTACTGGTGGCCAGGTATGAAGAAAGAGATTGCCATGTTCATTTCTCAGTGCCTAACTTGTCAGCAGGTGAAGATCGAGCATCAGAGACCTGCTGGGACATTGCTATCTTTGCCGATTCCTCAGTGGAAGTGGGAGCATATTACGATGGATTTCGTGACTGGTCTTCCCAGAACACAGAAAGATTTCAATTCCATTTGGGTTATCGTTGATCGATTGACCAAGTCAGCGCACTTTCTCCCAGTCAAGACGACGTATTCTATGAACCAGTATGCCGAGGATTACAAAGCAGAGATTGTTAGACTTCACGGTGTCCGTATGTCGATTGTGTCTGATCGTGACCCTAGATTTACCTCAGAGTTTTGGAGGAGTTTGCACAGAGCTATGGGTTCACGGTTAGCGTTCAGTACAGCTTATCACCCTCAGAGCGACGGTCAGTCAGAGAGAGTCATTCAGATTCTTGAGGATATGCTCAGAGCTTGTACTATTGATTATTATGGTAGCTGGGATTTCAAATTGCCTCTTGTGGAGTTCACGTACAACAATAGCTACCAAGCGAAGATTGGGATGGCACCGTACGAAGCACTTTATGGCAGGAAGTGTAGATCTCCCTTGTATTGGGATGAGGTTGGTGAGAGGAAGATGTTGGGACCAGAGTTGGTCCAACAGACGGCCGATGTTGTTGCTGTTATCCGTGAGAGGATGAAGACTGCGCAGTCGAGACAGAAGAGTTATGCAGATGTTCGTCGCAGACCTTTGCAATTTGAGGTTGGCGATCACGTGTTCCTGAAGATAGCACATCTCAAGGGTGTGATGCGATCTGGCAAGAAAGGTAAGTTGAGTCCGAGGTTTATTGGTCCATTCGAGATATTGGACAGAGTTGGTGATCGAGCCTACAGGTTAGCCCTACCGCCAGATCTTGACAGAGTCCATAATGTTTTTCACGTATCGATGCTCAGGAAGTATATTGCGAATCCTTCCCATGTTCTTCACCACGAGCCATTGGACTTGACGCCGAATTTGACTTACCAAGAGATTCCGGTCCAGATTTTGGATCGCAAAGTCAGAGTTTTGAGGAGCAAAGAGATCGGCATCGTTAAAGTCCTTTGGAGGAACCATTTGATCGAAGAGGCTACGTGGGAACCGTAGGATGAGATGAGAGAGAAGTATCCTGAGTTGTTCGTGCAGTGACGTCAATTTCGAGGACGAAATTCCCGGTTTACGGTACAGTTTAAGTTTTGTATGTTTATTTGGGTTATTTGATTAGATGTTTAGAGTTGTGTTTTTGGGCCATAGTATTGTTGGTTATTATTGTCTTGAGGTGTAGTTGTTGTTGGTTGTTCGTTTCAGCGTTTCAGATCGATTTTGGTTGCATTGTTTTGTTTCTTGGCCGTGACCAGAGTGCACCCGCGCTCATAGTTGGACCGCCCCTGCGGTCGACTGTTCATGATTTTTGAGTTGGAGAGCCGTAGCTTCACCGCACCCGCGGTGGCATGGGACCGCACCCGCGGTGAAGACCGCCCCCGCGGTATTAGCAGCACCGCACCTGCGGTCGTAGTGTTTCAGAATTTGGTGGTTTTGCCGTGAGCATGGCGCACCCGCGGTGCTTGTATGAGCGCACCCGCGGTCATGCTTTATTGAGATATGGCCGAGATATTTAGTGCCTTTTTGGAGTGGTTGGCCATACTTTACCTTTTTCCTTCTTCTTCATTTCGATTTTCTCTCTACCAAATAGGGTTTTCTTCCATTTCTTTTGCTTCCTATCTTCAATCCAAGCTTTTAGTTGGCGATTCGACTTGAGATCGAGGTTCTCCTTGGTGCTAGGAAGCTAAGGTAAGCTTTTGGTGTGCTTATTTCTTGGTTTTGGAGAAGAGATGATTTGGGTTTGTTGTATTTGTTGGTTTAATGGATTATTTGACTTGGGTTCTTGGATATTGAGTTGTTGATGGTTTTATTTATGGATTATTGTTGTAGGATTTCAACCAAGTGATTAGTGGAGGTGTTCTTGTGGTTTGTAAGTGGAATTTCATCCCTTGTGCTCACATGATTATATATGTATTGTGTTTCAAAGGTTTTATTGTGTTATTCCCTTCATTTGTTTCATTATTATGTATTGATACCTTTGTGGTATATTTTAGAGACAATTGATGTCTCAATATTGAAAGGGAATACAAAAGAGAAAGAATATCAGAGTGTTTAATGAAATGTTCCAAAGTAAGAGTTCAAATGTTTTATGGATTGATAGATACATAGTCAGAGATTGCATGCAATTAGTTGATCAACGACCATAGGCTTATAACCCTCAGAGTTGTCGATTTATATCGATGGGATACGAGCACCACAGACAGAGTTACTATTGATATCATTCCATACCAGAGAAAAGAGGAATACCATCTCATTGTTATTGTATTGATCTGTTATTTATGATTCATAGATTGATGGTATTCAATGTTTTAAAGCCATGTTTTACAGAGTATGCTATGTTCATTGCTATGTAAGAGTTCCACTTGATGAGTTTTATACTCATTTCAGTTATTTCATGTGATGCAGCTAAGAGCGACGGACCAGGACAGTGATTGTGGCCCGAAGTCATATGCATACAAAGTTGGAAGGATGGCATTTTGGACATGATCATAGGAATGATATTGTGTGTTTTTTGTTATGTCATTTGAATGATCATGTATTTATTTTGGTTGCAAATATTTTGTAAATGATTTTATGTTATGAAATTGTAATCCTTCCATCCTTCAATTGAAAATTTTAATTTCCGCTGTATTTTATTGTAAACGGGTCAAGGTGTCACAGTTATGGTTATTAATTATAATAATCCTATTCAAAAAAGTTTAGAAAAGGTTAAAAATTTAGATAAGAAAAAATGGTTTTTAAGTTGTTTAAACCCAAAGCAACAAGCATTATATTCTTTAAGATATAAAGAATCGGTGGAAGAAACTAAATTAAATTTAGATTTTTTCAAATGGTTAGAAAATTTATATTTTCCAGCAAGAAATAAAATATTTCCAAATTTTACCGATGAGTCTTTTATAAATACTCTTGAATCAACATATAAATTATATGTTCATGAAACTGGAGAAGAATCTTGTGAGATTCATCCCCTTTTTACTACTTTACAAATTAAAAAGGGAAATAAAGAGATTTATACTACTCCCATAAAATCTGAAATAGGACATGGTAATTTTGACCATATAATTCAGCAAAATAATTTTACTAATCTCACTTTAATTACATTCTTTAAGAAATCAAACTACCAGGATAGAAGAAATTCTTTCTAAACCTAAACCAGAAATATCTAGAGGAGAAAGTTCGAAAGCCTTGATGATAAAACCTCCCCCTAATCTTAAACAAGAAAAATTTCTTTTAAGCTCTAAAAAAGATGAAGATTTTATGGAAGGTCTAATAGACCGATTACAAAAAATAAATATAAAAGAAAAAGGTTCTATTTCGGTAATTACCAAAGATGAACAACTTGAAAATTCTTCAAGTTCTTCTGAAGATGAAATGCAGATTAATAAAATGCATAAAACATCAATTGTAAAACCTTTTTATAAAAAGGCAACCCCTATAGATCTTTAAATTGAAGAAAAGAAAGATTTTGTTCAGTTTAATGGCGAATCCATTACTGAATGGAATATAGATGGGAAATCTGAATATCAGATTAAAACTGTTATTAAACAAATGTTAATATACTCTTCTGCCGCCAAAATAAAAGGTAATAATGATAGGAAGATTGCTCAAGCAATTATTACTGGTTTTACTTCCCAACTTCAAGGTTGGTGGGATTTCTATCTTTCAAAAGATGCAAAGAATAAAATTCTTAACTCTTCTATAATTGATTTAAATGGAAGAGAAGAGTTTGATGCGGTTAATACACTTATTTATATTATTCTATCTAATTTTATTGGAGCAAATGAACTTCAATTAGATAGATCTCAAGAACAATTAATGAATTTAAGATGTCCAACACTATCTGAATTCAGATGGTATAAAGATGTGTTTATGACAAAAGTTTTAACTAGAAATGATTGCAATGCAAATTTCTAGAAAGAAAAATTTATTTCTGGACTTCCAGTTCTTTTTGCTGAAAGAGTTAAAAATAGATTAAAATCTAAATATCCAACCAATTCTATTGGGACCCGAACTTAATTCAATTCTTAATCACTTTTTGGGAATAATTAATCAATTAAAATAAACAGGGTCTAATTTTTTTTAAAAAAAAACACGAGAGTACGCAGCATATGAAATAAGTCTTATCTCATTTACAAGATCACTAATCAGATCTAAGTACAAGTCCTGTACAACAAGAAATCATAATAAATACTGTTTCTGCACTACACCTCAAGTGATATAACATATATACTCCTAAGTCTGGATCTCTGCGTTAACTGTCTTCTCTCATCCTCTTCTTGACCCTGATCCAGCCCCACCTGTTGTCAAGCACATATAAAAAACAAGACAATAGCCGGATAACTCCGGTGAGAAATACATCCCAGTATAAACAATGTAAACATGCAATCATATAAAAGCATATACAAAAGAATATAAGACATATTCATAACATGTATCAAATCAGAAACATAAATTAATATCAAGCAATGAATCACACTCAGACTCAGACTCGACTCAAACAATGCGTCGTTTCAGACTCGACTCAACTCTAACTTAGGGATCCCGATGTCTGGATAATGATAAATATACCGAATCTCAGTCGATAGGAATGAATCAATCCCTAAACGGCATCGATATAATTAATATATCCAGTGTCTGGGCGAAACAGCCGCAGAATTGACGAATCAATCAAGAATTAAGCGAATCAGTCAATAACTAGACGAATCAGCCAGTAATTAAGCGAATCAGCCAAAGTTTAGACGAATCAGTCAATAACTAGATGAATCAGCCAATAACCAGACGAGTCAACCGGTGACCAGGTGAATAAGCCAATGACTAAACGACTCGGTAGTCAATACATGCAGTGGCTATAAATCAATAGACAACAAATATCAATCTCATCAATTACAAATATCAATGTAATAAACTAAGTATGTGATTTAGGGAAACTCGAGTCAAACCTCCCTCGAGTTGTGCAATCCCGACACAACATTAATTTATACCTTTCTTCCTGATATTCCGACTCTGTCGAAGTCTCGAACTCAAAGCCTGTCAATACTCAATCTGACAATAACAATATCGAGGATACGGTATCAATACATCACTCAATCAATACTGGATATAATCAGAATTCAATCAAATTCTGTTTCAACAACATAACGTCATAATTTCAATATATCCAGCACTACCATATCAGTCAGATATCAATCCCAACACCTCATACTCGATAATACTTTGTAAGGGCCAAGATCTTGATTCTGTTAATATGAGATTTTAATTATATTAACATGAGATTATTGGAGTTAAGATAATATGAGTATAACCGGGCCATTACGAGATCAAATCGGACCAAGTATATGATTTATACCACTTGGGGAAAGAAAGTCTGGCGCTCGAGCGGTAGAAAGTAACCGCCCAAGCGCCAGTGTTCATCACAAATTTGTCGCGGGCAGAAGAGTTGGCGCTCGGGCGGTAGTTTTTGACCGCCCGAGCGCCAAAGGTGCAATTCAGAAAAGCGTGGACAGAATCTACCGCGCTCGAGCGGTAGATTTGCACCACTCGAGCGCCGACCCTAATTCACAAAAAGATAACACGTTGCTTGGACATGCAACGTAGAATATATATATATATGTGTATACAGATAAACATTTACAATTCAGAAGAAAAGAAAAGCACCGAGACTCTCCGTGAAAATCCTTACGCCTTTATATTTCAATCCGTCCGTTAGATTTTAAATCCGACTTCGGTACTGTGTTCTTATCAACGCAGGCTACTACTAGACGTAAGTTTTATTACGTTTTGACATGTTTTGAAATTAAGATGTTGTTAGAATTGAATACACGTCATATATGTGGTTCTTGACATGTTAGACAGCGTAGAATCGAAGTCAGATTAAGAAACGGACTGAATATGGAATTGTTATAAATTTCAGAAGGAAATTGATTAGAATTGATATCAGATTGGTACAGTGGTTGGTTGCAAATGTTTGAAATTGATATAGACTGATATAGTATTATCAGTATCGCAAGATTGTACGGTTGTAGCATCAGAATTTGAAAAAACAGAGATGTTGTGAATTAATTAAGAATACTGATACAGCATATTGATATTGTCATTGCCAGATTGAGTATTGACAGACCTTGTGTTCGAGACTTCGACAGATTCCGAAAGCAGCAAGAAAGTTATAAATAAATGTTGATTCGGGATTGCACAACTCGAGTTAGGTTTGACTTGAGTTTCCCTAAATCACATACTTTACTTTATTGCATTGATATTTGCAGATTATCAGATTGATATGTTAATGTATTGACTTAGAACAGAGTCAGAGTCCGAGTCTAGGGCAGATCAGCCTAGCTAGGGCAGAACCGCCGAGTCTTTCTCAGAACCGATAAGACTCTAGACTTACGGTGTATCGAAGAGCTTTAGATGTAGATCGACGTCTATCTCAGACAACTCGATACAGCATACCAAAGTCTAAATTAGATTGGGATCCCTAGATTTGAGATAAGATAAGATTAGATCACGAGTCATTGATTCATGTAGTCAGATTAGATACATGTTTCGATGTTTGTTTATGCTTTTATATATGTTTTATATGATTGCATTTAATACATTGTTTATACTGGGATATTTATATCTCACCGAAGTTATCCGGCTGTTGTCTTGTTTGTATGTGTGCATGACAACAGGTGGGACAGGTACAGGGTCACAGAGGTTAAGACAGATCGAGATTAGAGTGGTGATACCGGACTTGGACTAGAGATAGGGTTTAAACACTTGATAGTAGTTGTTGAACATGAGGATGTATGTTTGTATATTTTATCAAATTTATACTTTTATACTGATATGTATAGGAGTTTGATTCCATTACCTTCCGCGTTTTAAAAAAAAAATTTAAACCATGTTTACTATAAATGATTAATTAGTCCCAATCATGATTAAAAAGATGATTAGCGTCCGGGTCCCCACAACAGGTGGTATCAGAGCGATAGATCCTTTAGATTGAGATAGAAGAGGCTAGTGAGCGGGGTAGATTGAGATTTTCTTTCCTGCTTTTGAATGCTAGCATGTCTTACTGCTTAATTACATGTTACTTGTTTATCTGATTTGATATAGTAATATATTTTATTGAGATTGGATCAGTACTGATTCTAGATCAGCAGTAAGATGATCAGAGGAGGATTGAAACAGAATTTTAGTATTTGTTACTAATCTATTTGATTATTAGATATGCCTCCATGACGAGTACCAGAACAGGGAAGTACATCTAATCCTATAATGGATGTCACACCGACTCCAATGGAAACGTTACTGAAACGATTTCAGTCATTTCATCCGCCGACCTTGAAAGGCACAGAGAACGTTGTGGAATGCGAGAGTTGGCTCGATGATATAGAAATACTGTTCGAATCCTTGGAGTATACAGATGAGAAGATAGTGAAATTGATTAGACACCAGTTACACGACGTTGCCAAGGACTGGTGGATTACGAGGAAGAGAGCCATGGAGCATAGAGGTACGAATATTACCTGGAATATATTTAGAGCTGAATTTTATCAACGATTCTTTCCAGTGTCGTACCGGAAGGATAAGGGGGCGGAATTTGCCAATCTAAAGCAAGGACAGATGAACATAGAAGAATACGTGTCCAAGTTCTCCTCCTTGCTGAAATTTGCTCAACATGTGGATGACAGCGAATAAGCTACTGCTGACCAGTTCATCAATGGCCTGAACCCCGATATTTTCACATTGGTGAACATAGGGTGACCGAATAATTTTACTGATGCCCTGAACAGAGCCAAGGGAGCAGAAGCCGGTCTGATGAGACAGAAAAAGGGCTTCATTTGTGCCTCAAGCACCGAGACCACAGCAATTACCTCCCAGATTTGAGAGTGGCAGCAGTAGTGGAGGAAAGAAAGAATTTTTGAAAGCCAGGGGAAAGCAATTTAAGAAGTCTGGGAGTATTTCTTCCAGCTCCGGTGGTACCAGACAGAGCCAGAGTTACACTGGAGTTTACTGCAAGACTTGCGGAGGAAGACATGCAACCGAGCAATGCCAGGGAGTGACTGGTAGTTGCAATTTCTGTAAACAGCCGGGACACTTTGCTAAAGTTTGTCCCCAGAGAGGTTCCCAAAGAACTCAGGGGGCCGAGTCATCGGGATCAGCAGCACAGACTGAGAGACGATCAGCTGCTGTTCATACATTTCAGCCAGCGCCAGCTCAGTCACAGCAGAGGCCAGGAGGAAGCCAGACAGTTGGGCAGCCTCCGAGACAGCAGGCCAGAGTCTTCGCTTTGACAGAGGAGCAGGCCCAGGAAGCACCAGATGACGTTGTGGCAGGTAACTGTTCTTTATGTGGTTATCCTGCTTACGTATTAATTGATACCGGTGCTTCACACACATTTATTTCTGAACGATTTGCATTAAGTCATGCATTGCCTGTAGAGTCTTTATCTACTGTAGTGTTTGTCTCTTCTCCGTTGGGGATGGGTTTGATATCCGTGAATTCGGTTAACCATTGTGTACTACAGTATGACGGGCATGAGATTGAGTTAGATTGCATTGTACTTGGGTTGTCTGACTTTGACTATATTATCGGTATTGATATGCTAACCAAGTACAGAGCGACAGTTGACTGTTTCCACAAGATAGTGAGATTCAGACAAGATATGGCTGAAGAGTGGAAATTTTACGGGAAGGGTTCTAGATCGAGAATTCCTTTAGTATCCGTATTATCTATGACTCGATTGTTACAGAAAGGAGCAGAAGGATTCCTTGTATATTCAGTAGATTTACTGAAATCGAGTCCAGCATTGGCAGATCTGCCAGTGGTACGTGAGTTTTCTGACATCTTCCCAGATGGGATCCCGGGATTACCTCCAGTTAGAGAGATAGACTTCAGCATTGAACTGATGCCAGGTACAGTGCCGATTTCTAGAGCTCCGTACATAATGGCACCAGTTGAACTGAAAGAATTGAAAGACCAGCTTGAAGACTTACTGGCCAAGGGGTACATCAGACCTAGTGTTTCTCCTTGGGGCGCTCCAGTACTGTTCGTAAGAAAGAAAGATGGTTCGATGAGACTCTGCATCAACTATAGGCAACTGAACAAGGCCACGGTAATGAATAAATATCCCTTGCCTGGTTTTGACGATTTATTCGATCAGTTGCAGGGTTCTTCAGTATATTCCAATATTGATTTGAGAGCGGGATATCATCAGCTGAGAGTCAGAGATTCTGATATCTCAAAGACAGCATTCAGAACCAGGTATGGACACTATGAATTTATTGTCATGCCGTTTGGTCTGACGAATGCTCCAGCTGTATTTAGGGGATTGATGAACCGTGTATTCCAGAAGTATCTTGATGAATTTGTGATTATTTTCATCGATGATATTTTGATTTATTCAAAGAATATGAGTGAGCATGATGAGCATTTAAGAACTGTGTTGCGAATTCTAAGGGCTGTGAAGTTATATGCTAAAATGTCGAAATGTGAGTTTTGGCTAAGACAGGTAGTATTTCTGGGTCATATTATATCTGGAGATGGTATATCAGTTGATCCCAGAAAAGTAGAAGCCGTGATTTCTTGGCCAAGACTGACGGCAGTGCCCGAAATTCGCAGTTTTATGGGTTTAGCCAGATATTACCGTCGATTCATTAAAGATTTCTCGAATATAGCTAAACCAATTACTCAGCTGACTCAAAAGAATGCTCCATTCGTTTGGTCTGAAGAATGTGAGACCAGTTTTCTGGAGTTGAAGAAGAGGTTGACCAGTGCACCGGTGTTGACTATCCCATCCGGTACTGGTGATTTTGTGGTTTATTGCGATGCTTCTCACAGAGGGTTGGGATGTGTGCTGATGCAACGAGGGCATGTTATCGCTTATGCCTCAAGACAGCTTAAACCACATGAGACTCGTTATCCAATTCATGATCTTGAATTGGCAGCCATTGTCTTTGCATTAAAGATATGGCGACACTATCTTTGTGGTGAAAAGTTTGAGATATATTCTGATCATAAGAGTTTGAAATATCTGTTTTCACAATCTGAATTGAATATGAGACAGCGAAGATGGCTTGATTTGCTTAAAGATTTTGATTGTGAAATCAAATACTATCCAGGAAAGTCTAATGCAGCGGCTGATGCACTAAGTCGAAAGGTATGTTCTTTATCCTTATCGACGATTGGTGTTTCAAATTTAATAGAAGACTACTGTTTGTCTGGATTAGAATTTGAAACAGATTATAGACCGTTGAGACTCTATACGGTACAAGTAGAACCCGAGCTGATCTTAAGAATTAAGGCAGCTCAGAAAGTTGATCAGAATGTACAGAAATCAATATCGATGGTTAGAGCAGGACATCGATCGGAATATCAGGTACGTGACAACGTCTTGTATGTGAATAATCGTCTGGTTGTGCCGAATGTTTCAGAGTTGAGAGGACAGATATTGTCAGAAGCGCACAACAGTCGATTCAGTATTCACCCTGGTGGCAGAAAGATGTATAACGATTTGAAGAGACAGTTCTGGTGGAAAAAAATGAAGACTGACATTGCCGAGTTTGTCTCCAAATGTTTGAATTGCCAGCAGGTGAAAGCAGAAAGAAAGAAACCAGGAGGTTTATTACAGAGTTTGCCCATTCCTGAATGGAAATGGGATCACATTTTCATGGACTTTGTGACGCAGCTGCCGCGTTCCTCCAAAGGTTGTGATGCGATTTGGGTCGTGATTGACAGATTGACCAAATCCGCATGTTTTATACCGTACAAGATGACGTACAGATTTGACCAGATGGCAGAGATCTATGTCAAAGAAGTGGTCAGATTGCATGGAGTGCCGAAGTCGATTGTATCAGATCGTGATCCTCGATTTACTTCTCACTTCTGGCAGAGTTTGCAGCAGGCTCTCGGTACGAAGTTACATTTGAGTACCGCATATCATCCACAGACCGACGGACAGTCAGAGCGGACTATCCAGACACTAGAGGATATGCTGAGAGCAGTAGTGCTAGATTTTAGCACTAATTGGCAAGATGCATTGCCTCTTTGTGAATTTTCGTACAACAACAGCTATCAGACGAGTATTGAGATGGCTCCTTTTGAAGCGTTGTACGGAAAGAAGTGTAGATCCCCTCTCTATTGGGATGATATCTCTGAAGTGCCTGAAATTGGACCAGATATGATCAGAGATATGACTGAAAAAGTGAAGCTAATTCGAAAGAAAATGAAGGCAGCACAAGATAGACATGCCAAATATGCCAATGTCAGACGAAGACCATTGGTATTCGAGACCGGGGACAGAGTGTTCCTAAAGATTTCACCTCTCAGAGGAGTTGTCAGATTTGGCAAGAAAGGGAAGCTGTCTCCACGATACATTGGGCCTTATGAGATTCTTGAAAAGATAGGAGATCGTGCCTATCGACTAGCCCTACCGCCTTCATTATCTGGGATAAATGATGTTTTTCATGTATCGTTGTTAAGGAAGTACATTCCTGATGCTTCACATGCTATTCAACCAGACGATGCCGAGCTAGATGAGACGTTGAGCTATGTTGAAAAACCGATTCAGATTATTGATCGAAAAGAAAAACAGCTCAGAACGAAGATGATTCCACTTGTAAAAGTGCAATGGAATCGTCATGGTGTAGAAGAAGCAACCTGGGAAACTGAATCAGATATGAGACCAGAATTCCCAGAGTTGTTTCGATAATGTAATTTCTTATACAGTGTTGTATATATACTCCTTATTGATACGATTGAATACTTGTGATTTCGAGGACGAAATCGTATCTTAGGGGGGAGAAATGTAAGGGCCAAGATCTTGATTCTGTTAATATGAGATTTTAATGATATTAACATGAGATTATTGGAGTTAAGATAATATGAGTATAACCGGGCCATTACGAGATCAAATCGGACCAAGTATATGATTTATACCACTTGGGGACAGAAAGTCTGGCGCCCGAGCGCTATAAAGTAACCGCCCGAGCGCCAGTGTTCATCACAAATATGTCGCGGGCAGAAGAGTTGAATCCCGGGCGGTAGTTTTTGACCGCCCGAGCGCCAAAGGTGCAATTTAGAAAAGCGTGGACAGAATCTACCGCGCTCCAGCGGTAGATTTGCACCGCTCGAGCGCCGACCGTAATTCACAAAAAGATAACACATTGCTTGGACATGCAACGTAGAATATATATATATGTATATACAAATAAACATTTACAATTCAGAAGAAAAGAAAAGCACCGAGACTCTCCGTGAAAATCCTTACGCCTTTATATTTCAATCCGTCCGTTAAATTTTAAATCCGACTTCGGTACTGTGTTCTTATCAACGAAGGCTACTACTAGACGTAAGTTTTATTACGTTTTGACATGTTTTGAAATTATGATGTTGTTAGAATTGAATACACGTCATATATGTGGTTCTTGACATGTTAGACAGCGTAGAATCGAAGTCAGATTAAGAAACGGACTGAATATGGAATTGTTATAAATTTCAGAAGGAAATTGATTAGAATTGATATCAGATTGGTATAGTGGTTGATTGTAAATGTTTGAAATTGATATAGACTGATATAGTATTATCAGTATCGCAAGATTGTACGGTTGTAGCATCAGAATTTGATAAAACAGAGATGTTGTGAATTGATTAAGAATACTGATACAGCATATTGATATTGTCATTGCCAGATTGAGTATTGACAGACCTTGTGTTCGAGACTTCGACAGATTCCGAAAGACAGCAAGAAAGGTATAAATAAATGTTGATTCGGGATTGCACAACTCGAGTTAGGTTTGACTTGAGTTTCCCTAAATCACATACTTTACTTTATTGCATTGATATTTGCAGATTATCAGATTGATATGTTAATGTATTGACTTAGAACAGAGTCAGAGTCCGAGTCTAGGGCAGATCAGCCTAGCTTGGGCAGAACCGCCGAGTCTTTCTCAGAACCGATAAGACTCTAGACTTACGGTGTATCGAAGAGCTTTAGATGTAGATCGACGTCTATCTCAGACAACTCGATACAGCATACCAAAGTCTAAATTAGATTGGGATCCCTAGATTTGAGATAAGATAAGATTAGATCACGAGTCATTGATTCATGTAGTCAGATTAGATACATGTTTCGATGTTTGTTTATGCTTTTATATATGTTTTATATGATTGCATTTAATACATTGTTTATACTGGGATATTTATATCTCACCAATGTTATCCGGCTGTTGTCTTGTTTGTATGTGTGCATGACAACAGGTGGGACAAGTACAGGGTCACAGAGGTGAAGACAGATCGAGATTAGAGTGGTGATACCGGACATGGACTAGAGATAGGGTTTAAACACTTGATAGTAGTTGTTGAACCTGAGGATGTATGTTTGTATATTTTATCAAATTTATACTTTTATACTGATATGTATAGGAGTTTGATTCCATTACCTTCCGCGTTTTAAAAAAAAATAAAAATTTAAACCCTGTTTACTATAAATGATTAATTAGTCCCAATCATGATTAAAAAGATGATTAGTGTCCGGGTCCCCACATACTTCAATCTTAATATCAATTGATTCCAAAATTATTCCGAAAATCATAACAATTTCATATGGTATCTGTTTCTCAATCCAGTTTCAATTATACGATGTCTAACATACCAAAAACATCATATATGAATCATATCAGATTCTGACAATACCATAATTTCAAAACAAATCAAAACGTAGCAAAACTTACGTCCAATTGTAGCCTACGTCGATAGGAACCCAGTACCGAAGTCGGATTCAAAATCGGACGGGCGAATTTCTCACAAAAGGCGTAAGGATTTTTCACAACCTTCCTCGGCCCTTTTCTCGATTTCGTTTCGTTTCTCCTCTTTCTGAGAATTGCAATATGTGTATATATATATATACATACACGTAACATGCAACAAGCCAAATGTCAAGTTCTTGTTTTTCATGCCCCGCGCATATACGTGAGACCTACGGCCTCGGCGTTCAGCACTCGCGCATATGCGCGCATCCAATCGGCGCATATGCGCCCAACTCTCTAGACCTATCGCGCATGTGCATGCTTCAAGTCGTGCATGTGCGCGCAAGGTTCGATCCTAGCTCCTTAGCGTCCGCACAGCTCGCGCATATGCGCGCCTACGTCTCGTGCATATGCGCAAGACCTTCGGTCTTCGCACCAAACTCGGGTTTTCTTCTGTCTTTTTGGTCTAATCATATCCGTCTATAATTGCATCTTGATTATCCATAATTCATGGCATATTACAATAATCGAAATCTCGGGCCTTACATTTCTCCCCCTCTAAGATATGATTTCGTCCTCGAAATCACAGGCAATCATATCATGGTTACTCATATCGGCTAAGAAAAGAAGTATGCATATATCGAAGCTAAAAGAAACTCACCTCAATGAACAATTCTAGAATCTCGGTTCTATATCAGTTTTTGTTTCCCCCCAAAGTAGCCTCTTCAATGCCCTGATAACTCCAATGAACTTTCAACAGCAGAATGATCTTCATTATGAATTCTCTTTCTTCTATTGATTCTGATTCTAATCTGGAATGCTCGTTCAAGAAGTTTAATTTCATAATACAACTCGTAATAACTCTGATCGAAGCAATCTCGCAATATAAGCTATACACATCTGTATATATCAACCAACAGTTTGTAACAACTCAACACCATCAGCTGTTATCGAATCTGTTTATCCCAATTGAGGATATATTCGATCTTCGGTCTCAAATACCAACGGTCATCGTCCGATGTTGGCATATTCAGTCTGTCTATTATGAGTTGTTTTAATTTTCTTCTGAATTAGCTTCATATTTTAAGTCATATCTCTGATCATATCAGGTCCAATCTCAGTAACCTCAAAGACATCATCCCAATAAAGAGGGGATCAATATGTTTTTCCGTATAACGCTTTGAAAGGAGCCATCTCAACACTAGTTTGATAGTTGTTGTTGTACGAAAACTCACAAATGACAATAAATCATGTCAACTAATGATAAAATCCAACACTACAATTCCAGGATATTCTCCAGTATCCGGATAGTACACTCCGACCATCCGTCAATCTATAGACTATAGGTGAAAGAGTTTATGGTATATTTTGCCAAAAATACAAAATCAACCGAAAATCATAGTATGATATAGTCAACTTTGGCATTCAGTGTAGTCTAATCACTCCTCTGACATAACTTTTGATCGTCTGATCTTATCTGTACATCATCCTGTACACATCATATATGCATATTCAAGAATTCCGTTGATTACAATCATAATCACATCGCAACATAGTCTTAGGAAGATTTTGATAGTTTCGTCACCGATCCATAAAAATGTACTCCCATTTCTATTCCAGAATCAATAATCTGTCTAACCAATCTCCTGGTTTCTATCAACACCTTTTCTGCTATCAAAATGCATACTGAATAAATTATTGCACACTTATGACAATATTTATCATTTCAAATTCGAACATTTGGCACAACAGATTGGTTATTCATATACAATGCAGTATTACTTACCTGATTCAAACACGGATTCAGAACAACAGAAAGATTCAATCAGATTCAAAACATCACTCATCGGTACTGATCTGTTAAACTCATAAAACCGCAAATATCTGACACTGATATCCACCTCGGCAAACTAATTACGGTTTAATTCTATTAAAATCAACAAATATATCATCTTCGGATATAAAACATCCTGAATGCAATCAGTCTCAATCAGGATTTAAATTTTCAACAATTTCTAGTATCAGTTGAAGACTAAAATCAATCTCGCTAACTGAAATCAGATCTAAGGTCTTATCTGGGGAAAACATCAATAACTTTCATATCATTGGTAAATCAGCCAATAATAAACTCAACTTCAGTAAATCAACTGAATATATAAGGAGTCTCTCTGCTCATTTCTGTAATAATCGAGTCATAGATAGTACGAATATCAAAGGAATTCTTAATCTAGAATCCTTATCGTACCATATTCATTCTTTGGCAATCTCAGGTCCGATTCTCACCATCTTCTAGAACTAATCTATGGTAGCTCTGTACTTGGTCAGCATATCAATAACAGTAATGCAGTCCCAAACTCAGACAACACTAGTACAATACAAGCTACCACACGATCTAACTCGATCTCATTCTCATCCTACTGTAGTATTCAATATTTTACATAATTCACTGATATAAAACTCTCCCCAACCGGTAAAGAGATACACTACAGTAGATAAAGACTCAACAGACAATGCATGAATCAATGCAAATCATTCAGAAATAAGTGTATGAGAAGCATCTGTATTTATCAATACAAAATCAGGATAACTACATCAAGAACAGTTACCTGCAATATCATCATCTGGTGCTTCCTGAGCCTGCTCCTCGGTCAAAGCAAATACTCTTGCCTGCTGTCTAGGAGGCTGGCCAACTGTCTGGCTTCCTCCTGGCCTCTGCTGCGACTGAGATGGTGCTGGCTGAAATGAATGAACAGTAGCTGATCGTCTACTCCACTGTGCCGCTGATCCCGATGATTCGGCTCCCTGGGATCTTTGGGAACCCCTCTGCGGACACACTCTGGCAAAATGTCCCTGTTGTTTGCAGAAGTGGCAACTACCAAGTACTCCTTGGCATTGTTCTATGGAATGTCTCCCTCCACAATTTCCGCAATAAGCCCCAATATAACTCTGTTTGGAGCCACTGGAGCTAGAAGAAATGCCACCAGACTTCTTAAACTGCTTTTTTCTAGCCTTCAAAAATTCTTTCTTTCCACCACTGCTACTATCACTCTCGAATCGGGGAGGTGGTTGCTGTGGTTTCGGTACTGGAGGAACATCTGCAGCTCCTCTCTGCCTTATCAGGCCCGCTTCAGCGCCTTTGCTCTATTCATGGCATCAGCAAAGTTATTCGGTCGCCCTGTGTTCACCAATGTAAAGATATCAGGATTCAAGCCATTGATGAATTGATCAGCAACGGCTTCGTCATTTTCGGCCACATGTGGAGCAAAATTCAACAAGGTAGAAAACTTGGTCACATATTCTTCAATGTTCAGCTGACCCTGTCTCAAATTGGAAAACTCCGCCCCCTTGTCTTTGCTGTACGACACTGGGAAAAATCTCTGATAAAACTCAGTTTTAAATACATCCCAAGTAATAGTCGTACCTCGATGCTCCAAGGCCCTCTTCATCGTAACCCACCAGCTCTTTGCAATGTCCTGCAACTGGTGTCCTATCAGCCGAACTCGTCGTTCATCTGTATACTCCAACGAATCAAATAACATTTCTATGTCATTCAACCAACTTTCACAGCCAACCGATGTCTCTGTTCCTTTCAGGGTTGGCGGTTTGAATGACTGAAATCTTTTCAATAATTTTTCCATAGGAGTGGCGGTAACATCCAGTGGAGGATTCGAAGTGCTACCTTGTTCTAGTATTTTTCTCGGAGGCATATCTGATAATCAGTGGATTAGTAACCCCCAATCTAATAAACCAATTTCACTTCAGTTCCCTCCTCCGATCATCTTACTGCTGATCAAAAGTCGGTTCAATTTCGTTCCCAATAATACATATTACACAATCAAATCAGATAAGTCAAGTAACATGTATTATATACAGCAGTACAACATATTAAATTGCTAGCACTGAAAATCAGGGAAGAAAACTCAATCAACCCCGCTCACTAGCTACTATCTTAGTCTCAAGAACTGTAGGTTCTAGACCTATTGCTTTGATACCACCTGTTGTGGGGACCCAAACTTACTTCAATTCTTAATCACTTTTTGGGAATAATTAATCAATTAAAATAAACAGGGTCTATTTTTTTTTTAAAACACGAGAGTACGCAGCATACGAAATAAGTCTTATCTCATTTACAAGACAACTAATCAGATCTAAGTACAAGTCCTGTACAACAAGAAATCATAATAACTACTGTTTCTTTACTACACCTCAAGTGATATAACATATATACTCCTAAGTCCGGATCTCCGCATTAACTGTCTTCTCTCATCCTCTTCTTGACCCTGATCCAGCCCCACCTGTTGTCATGCATACATACAAAACAAGACAACAGTCGGATAACTCCGGTGAGAAATACATCCCAGTATAAACAATGTAAACATGCAATCATATAAAAGCATATACAAAAGCATATAAGACATATTCATAACATGTATCAAATCAGAAACATAAATTAATATCAAGCAATGAATCACACTCAGACTCAAACTCGACTCAAAAAACGAGTCGTTTCAGACTCGACTCAACTCTAACCTAGGGATCCCGATGTTTGGATAATGATAAATATACCGAATCTCAGTCGATAGGAATGATCTAAACGGCATCGATATAATTAATATATCCAGTGTCTGGGCGAAACAGCCCCAGAATTGACGAATCAGTCAAGAATTAAGCGAATCAGCCAATAACTAGACGAATCAGCCAGTAATTAAGCGAATCAGCCAAAGTTTAGACGAATCAGTCAATAACTAGAAGAATCAGCCAATGACTAAACGACTCAGTAGTCAATACATGCAGTGGCTATAAATCAATAGACAACAAACATCAATCTCATCAATTACAAATATCAATGTAATAAACTAAGTATGTGATTTAGGGAAACTCGAGTCAAACCTCCCTCTAGTTGTACAATCCCGACACAACATTAATTTATACCTTTCTTCCTGATATTCCGACTATGTCGAAGTCTCGAACTCAAAGCCTGTCAATACTCAATCTGACAATAACAATATCGAGGGTACGGTATCAATACATCACTCAATCAATACTAGATATAATCAGAATTCAATCAAATTCTGTTTCAACAATATAACGTCATAATTTCAATATATCCAGCACTACCATATCAGTCAGATATCAATCCCAACACCTCATACTCGATAATACTTCAATCTTGATATCAATTGATTCCAAAACTATTCCGAAAATCATAACAATTTCATATGGTATATGTTTCTCAATCCAGTTTCAATTATACGATGTCTAACATACCAAGAACATCATATATGAATCATATCAGATTCTGACAATAACATAATTTCAAAACATATCAAAACGTAGCAAAACTTACGTTTAATTGTAGCCTACGTCGATAGGAACCGAGTACCGAAGTCGGATTCAAAATCGGACGGGCGGATTTCTCACAAAAGGCATAAGGATTTTTCACAACCTTCCTCGGCCCTTTTCTTGTTTACTTTCGTTTCTCCTCTTTTTGAGAATTGCAATATGTGTGTATATATATATATACATACACGTAACATGCAACAAGCCAAATGTCAAGTTCTTGTTTCGCATGCCTCGCGCATATGCGCGTCACAGCCCCGCGCATATGCGCGAGACTTACGGCCTCGCCGTTCATCACTCGCGCATATGCGTGCATCCAATCGGCGCATATGCGCTCAACTCTCTGGACCTATCACGCATGTGCGCGCAAGGTTCGATCCTAGCTACTTAGCGTCCGCACAGCTCGCTTATATGCGCGCCTACGTCTCGCTTATATGCGCGAGACCTTCGGTCTTCGCACCAAACTCGGGTTTTCTTCCATCTTTTCGGTCTAATCATATCCGTCTATAATTGCATCTCGATTATACTTAATTCATGGCAGATTACAATAATCGAAATCTCGGGTCTTACAAATTCTATAGCTTGGAGTATTCTTACTTATGGAGATTTATCTGCAGAAATAACTGCAGAAGGTATAACTCTTTGTAATGATATCAAGTTAAAAAGGCAGCTTGATATGCAAAAAGAAGAAAACCGAAATATTATTGGTGACTTTTGTGAGCAAATAGGCTTTGAACCAATACAATATCCTAAAAGAGATAAGAAAAGAAAAAGATTTCCTTTTAAAAAGAAAAAACATCATCAAAAAGATAAAGAAAAATCTAAAAAATATTCTAAGAAAAGATTTAAATAACCTATAAAAAAATGATTCTACTAAAGTTCCAGTATGCTGGAAATGTGGAAAAATTGAAAATAAGGCTAATAAGTGTTATGTCAAGGAAAAGATTAATAATATTAATAAACAATGATTTAAAAGAATCATTGATAAATATTCTTCTTAATAAAGAAGAAAATTTAAAACAAAAAGATTTTTATATCAATATTATTGATAATGAATTATCTGAATATTCTAATAGTAGTTCAGATAATGATTCTGAAATATCATAACACAAAATCTGTGATCCAGTTTGTGATTGTGATACTTGTCTCATAAATTTTATGAGCTTAGAAATGAATGTTATATCAAATATAGAAACTTTTATTTTAGATCTCATAGATCAAATAAAAGACCCTATAGAAAAAAGAAAAGCTATAGAACATTATTTAAACATGGCAAATCACAAGCCTACAAAACTTGTACAAAATACTGTACAAGAACATGAATTATATTCTTATAATAAAATATTAAAAAAGGCAAAACAAAAAGATAGAGAGCCTACTATCTTTGAATTAAAAGGAAAGATAGATCAGATAAAATCTGAAATAAAATATTTAAAAGAAAGAGTAAATACTCTTAGTATTAATGATCATATTTGGGAAAAAGATTCTACTTCCGAAGAAGAAGAAGAAGAAAATATTTTACTCAAAGATGATAATGAAATAAGTCAAATGGTATGGGTTAATAAAATTGATCAAATCATGTGGGGACCCGGACGCTAATTCATTCCTTAATCGTCTTTAGGAATATTTTAAACAATTATAATAAACAGGGTCTAAATTTTTTTAAAAAATACAAAGCGGAAATGTAATGTAATTAAATTCAAATTACATATTAAACATAACATACAATTATTGTATAATCTACAATAATTCAACTAGGTTCAACTACATATCAGTACTGAATCCTAAGTTGCTTCTGAAGCCCGGATCTCCACGCTATCTAGTCCAGCCTCGTTCTCTTCTTGACCCTGATCCTATCCCACCTGTTGCCATGCACACATACAAACAAGACAACAGCCGGATAACTCTGGTGAGAATTATATTCTCAGTTTAAACCATGTATACATGCAATCATAAAAACAATATAAAAGCATGTAACAGATATTCCTAACATGTATCAAAATTATAACATGAATCAATACCATACTAAATCATGTTCTAAATATGTACCCTGATCAGGAACATAATCAATATCAAGAATAACTCCTATTCTAAACATGTACCAATATCAGGAACATCAAGGGACATGAACCATATTCAAGAACATAAATAAACATCAATAAATATAAATCAATATAACTGTCATCCAGCCTCGTGACTCTACGTTTTAGACTAAACTCAATCCTAGCCTAGGGATCCCGATTTCCAGATGTGGTGTTCCTATATCGAATTCCGTAATAGAAGGAACAGTGATTCTATTTACTCGATATAACCAAATATGGTGTTCCTATATCGAATTCCGTAATAGAAGAAATTCCAATTCTATTTACTCGATATAACCAAACATCCGGTGTCCTAACTGTGGGGACCCAGACGCTAATCATGATCTTAATCATCATTGGGACTAATTAATCAATTATAAAACAGGGTCTAAATTTTTTTTTTAAATACAAAGCGGAAACGTAATGTAATTGACTCAAATTACATATTAAACATGAACATACATTTCAGTATAAAAGTACAAGTCCTGTACAACATACTTTTATTCAGCTAGGGTTTAGCAACTAATATCAAGTGTCTAACCCTATCTCTAAACCAAGTCCGGAGCCTCCACGCTAATTGTCTTCTCTCATCCTCTTCTTGACCCTGATCCAGCCCCACCTGTTGTCATGCACACATACAAACAAGACAACAGCCGGATACTCCGGTGAGATATAAATATCCCAGTATAAACAATGTAAACATGCAATCATATAAAAACATATATAAAAGCATATATCAATTATCATTAACATGTAGCAATTCAACAAACATGAATGATATAAAACTGTAAATCAACATGTCAAATCAGACTCAAATCAATCGACGCGTCGTCTCAGACTCGACTCAACTGACGCGTTGTCTCAGACTCGACTCAACTCTATCCTAGGGATCCCGATATCTGAATAATGATAATATACCGAATCTCAGACGCTAGGAATAAATCAATCCCTAAACGGCATCGATATAATTCATATATCCAGTGTCTGGGCGAATCAGCCGCAGAATTGACGAATCAGTCAAGAATTAAGCGAATCAGCTAAAGTGTAGACGAATCAGTCAAGATATAGCGAATCAGCTATATTTAGGCGAATCAGCCAATAAATAGACGAATCAGTCTATAACCAGACGAATCAGCCGGTGACTAGGCGAATCAGCCTATGACTCAACGACTCAGTATTCAATACATGCAGTGGCTATGAATCAATAGCCTACAATCATCAATCTTATCATACATTAGCTATAAATAAATAGACTACAATCATAAGTCTCATCAATTGCAAATATCAATGCAATAATTGAAAGTATGTGATTTAGGGAAACTCGAGTCAAACCTCACTCGAGTTGTGCAATCCCGACACAACATTAATTTATACCTTTCTTTCTGCTACTCTGACTCGGTCGCAGTCTCGAACCCCAAGCCTGTCAATACTCAATCTGATAATAACGATATCGAGGGTATAATATCAATACACCATCCAACCAATACTGGATATAATCATAATTTAATCAAATTCTGTTTCAACAACATAACGGCGTAATCTCAATATATCCAGCCATATCATATTAGTCAGATATCAATTCTAATATCTCATAATCAATAACAACTCAATTCTGATATCAAATCGACTCCAAAACTACTCCGAAAATCATAACAATTTCATAATCATTCAGTTTCTAAATCTGACTTCGATTCTATGATGTCTAACATGTCAAGAACATCATATATGAATTAAATTCAATTCTGACAACATCATAATTTCAAAGCATGCCAAAACGTAGTAAAACTTACGTCCAGTTGTAGCCTACGTTGATAGGAACACCGTACAGAAGTCGGATTCAAAATCGGACGGGCGGATTTTTCACAAATCAAAATCTTGAATCAAAACCTGAAATACTTTGTTCCTTCGATTCTTTCTTCTGCCTTTCAAGAATTACATCTGCATATATATATATATATATACATATATATATACACGTACATGCAATAAGCCAAGTGGCTCGGCCTTGTTCTGCATGTCTCGCTCTCGGGCGGTTAAAAATTACCGCTCGGGCGCGGAAATCTCTGTCCAGATCCTCAACCGAACATCTGCTGGCGCTCGAGCGGTAATATTCTACCGCTCGAGCCCCAAACATTCTGTCCCAAAAATTAAAATTGGCGCTCGGGCGGTTCTTTTCTACCGCTCAGGCGCGAGATGTTCGGCCTAACATCTTGAGATGTTCGGTTCAACATCTTGACTTAAAATAAACCAACGCCCGGCTTCGTCATTTGAGTTCTTATAACCTCAATCATGTCAATTAATCAACGTCTGATTACAGTAATTAAATCTCGGGCATTACACTAACCTAACTGTAATGCCCGAGATTTAATCATTTTAATCAGACGTTGATTAATTGACGTAATTGAAGTCAGAAGAACTCAAATGACGAGGCCGGGCGTCGTTGCATTGTAACACAAGAATTTGGACAGAAACCCGGCGCTCGAGCGGTTCAACATCTTGACTTAAAATAAACCAACGCCCGTCTTCGTCATTTGAGTTCTTATAACCTCAATCACGTCAATTAATCAACGTCTGATTACAGTAATTAAATCTCGGGCATTACATTTCTCCCCCTCTTAGATCTGAGTTCGTCCTCGAACTCGCAAACAATCAATTCAGATATATCAGAATAAATGGATGATAGAGTTTAATCAGAAAACTCATCTCAATGAATCTGTTCTGAAATTTCAATCTCATATCAAATTCTATTCTAAAAATAGCTCTGATAAAGTCAATCTCGCAATACTGGCTATACAACATCCGTATATACCCAACCACAGCTCATAACAACTCAACACCATCAGTTGTTATCGAATTTGTTTATTCTAATCAAATATATATTCGATCTTTGGTCTCAAATACCAACAGTCATCGTCCGACGTTGGCATATTCAGCCTGTTTATTATGAGCTGTTCTAATTTTCTTCTTAATTAGCTTCATCTTTTCAGTCATATCTCTAATCATTTCAGATCCAATCTCAAAACCTCAGAGATATCATCTCAATAAAGAGAGGATCCATATATCTTTCCGTACAACGCTTCGAAGAAGCGATTTCAATACTCGTCTGAGATTTGTTGTTGTACGACAATTCACAAAATGGTAATGAATCATGTCAACTAGTGCTAAAATCTAGCACTACAGTTCCTGGATATTCTCCAGTATTTGGATAATTCGCTCTGATTATCTGTCAATCTATAGACGATAGATGAAAGAGTTCGTGATCTATTCTGCCAAAATACAAAATCAACCAAAAACATTCATGGTATGATATCGTCAATTTAGGTATTCAGTGCAGTCTAATCCCTCTTCTGATACATTCTGTGGTGGCATTCTGATCTTTCTGACCACTTCTCTGACATCAATCGGTGTCATTTGATCATGTTTGTACATTATCTAGTACAAACTGATAGATATAGATTGAACAATCTGTCAATCTTAATCATATCATATTATAATCTATAAAAATGACGGTAATTTCATTACGAAGACTATAGAAATGTACTCCCATTTCTATTTAGAACTTTACAATTCTGTAATAATTCTTCTGAGTTCTATCTTTCTATCGTTTCTGTTAGCGATTTCGACATATCAGTAGGCAATTTTGTTATAACTGATCTCATCTGTCTATATCCCAACTATCTGAATACAGTCTCAATCATCAGACTGAACACTGAATCCATGACTGTAAGCTTCTAACAATATCTATTCTTTCTGATTCGAACTATTTGATATACACAAATCAGTTAATAACATAAAGTAAAGAGGAAATACCTACCTGGTATTCGGCTCTGACTATCAATATCAAGCTTTGCTGTACAATATAATCTCCATGGTCTACAATCCGTCTCAACCACGTATTCAGAATATCATCAATATTCAATCAGATTCAAAACATGCTAAACTCATAAACCGCAACTGTCTGACACTGATGTCAATCTCAACTGACTAATCACGGTTTAACTCTGCTAAAATCAACAGATATATTATTTTCAGATATAAAAATCCCTAAACACAATCTGTCCCAATCAGGATTCACCATTTCAACAGTTTCTAGTATCAACTCAAAGCTAAAATCAATCTCTCTGAAATCAGATCTAGAGTCTTATCTGGGGAAAACATCAAGAACTTTCTTATCATTGGTAAATCAGCCAATGATAGACTCAACTTCAGTAAATCAACTGAATACATAAGGAGTCACTCTGCTCCTTTCTGTAATAATCGAGTCATAGCTAGTACGAATATCAAAGGAATTCTCAATCTAAAATCCTTATCGTACCATATTCATCTCTTGTTCATCTCGGGTCTGATTCTCACCATCTTCTGGAACTAATCTATGGTAGCTCTGTACTTGATCAGCACATCAATATCAGTAATGCAGTCCCAAAATCAGCGAACATTAGTACAATACAAGCTACCACACGATCTAACTCGATCTCATTCTTACCTTACTGTAGTATACAAGATCTAAAAGAAATCACTGATACAAGATCTTTTCCCAAATGAAAGGAAACAAATACTACAGTAAATAGGGACTCAACAGATAATGCATGCATCAATGCAAATCTTTCAAAAATAAAAGTATGTGAAGCACCGGTATCCCTCCATACATATGCAGGATAATCAAACAAATCAGTTACCTGCAACATCATCATCTGGTGCTTCCTGAGCCTGCTCCTCAGTCAAAGCAAATACTCTGGCCTGCTGTCTAGGAGGCTGGCCAACTGTCTGGCTTCCTCCTGGCCTCTGCTGTGACTGAGATGGTGCTGGCTGAAATGAAGGAACAGCAGCTGATCGTCTACTCCACTGTGCCGCTGATCCAGATGGTTCAGCTCCCTGGGATCTTTGGGAACCCCTCTGTGGACATACTCTGGCAAAATGTCCCTGTTGCTTACAGAAGTGGCAACTACCAAGTACTCCTTGGCATTGCTCAGTGGAATGTCTCCCACCACAATTTCCGCAATAAACGCCAGTATAACTCTGCTGAGAACCACTGGAGCTAGAAGAACTTACACCAGGCTTCTTAAATTGCTTTTCTCTAGCCTTCAGGAAATCTTTCTTTCCACCACTGCTACTGCCACTCTCGAATCTGGGAGGTGGTTGCTGTGGTCTCGACACTGGAGGAACAAATTCAGCTCCTCTCTGCCTTATCAGGCCCGCTTCAGCGCCCTTTGCTCTATTCATGGCATCAGCAAAGTTATTCGGTCGCCCTGTGTTCACCAATGTAAATATATCGGGATTCAAGCCATTGATGAACTGATCGGCAACGGCTTCGTCATTTCCAGCCACATGTGGAGCAAACTTCAACAAGGTAGAGAACTTGGTCACATATTCTTCAATGTTCAGCTGACCCTGTCTCAAATTGGCAAACTCCGCCCCCTTGTCTTTTCTGTACGATATTGGGAAAAATCTCTGATAAAACTCAGTTTTAAATACATCCCAAGTAATAATCGTACCTCGCTGCTCCAAGGCCCTCCTCATTGTAACCCACCAGCTTTGTGCAACATCAAACAACTGGTGCCCAATTAATTTAATCCGGCGCTCATCACTGTACTCCAGTGAATCAAACAACATCTCAATGCTACCTAACCAACTCTCACACTCGACTGATGTCTCAGTACCTTTCAGAGTGGGTGGTTTGAATGACTGAAACCTCTTCAGCAAGGTTTCCATTGGAGTAGGTGTTACATCCATTGGAGGATTTGATGTACTACCCCTATTCTGATTCTGGTATTCTTCTGGGAGGCATATCTGAATATCACAAGGATTAGTAACTCAATCTAACAAACATGTCTCAATTCAGTCGTTCCTCCGATCATCTTACTGCTGATCGAGAATCAGTTCAGATTCGTTCCCAATAATACATATTACAGAATCAAATCAGATAAATCAAGTAACATGTATTATATAAAGCAGTACCACATGCTAGCAATCACAAGCAAGGAAAGAAAAATCAATCTACCCCGCTCACTAGCCTCTTCTATCTAAATCTAAAGGATCTATCGCTCTGATACCACCTGTTGTGGGGACCCGGACGCTAATCATGATCTTAATCATCATTGGGACTAATTAATCAATTATAAAACAGGGTCTAAATTTTTTTTAAAATACAAAGCGGAAACGTAATGTAATTGACTCAAATTACATATTAAACATGAACATACATTTCAGTATAAAAGTACAAGTCCTGTACAACATACATTTATTCAGCTAGGGTTTAGCAACTAATATCAAGTGTCTAACCCTATATCTAAACCAAGTCCGGAGCCTCCACGCTAATTGTCTTCTCTCATCCTCTTCTTGACCCTGATCCAGCCTTACCTGTTGTCATGCACACATACAAACAAGACAACAGCCGGATACTCCGGTGAGATATAAATATCCCAGTATAAACAATGTAAACATGCAATCATATAAAAACATATATAAAAGCATATATCAATTATCATTAACATGTAGCAATTCAACAAACATGAATGATATAAAACTGTAAATCAACATGTCATATCAGACTCAAATCAATCGACGCGTCGTCTCAGACTCGACTCAACTGACGCGTCGTCTCAGACTCGACTCAACTCTATCCTAGGGATCCCGATATCTGAATAATGATAATATACCGAATCTCAGTCGCTAGGAATGAATCAATCCCTAAACGGCATCGATATAATTCATATATCCAGTGTCTGGGCGAATCAGCCGCAGAATTGAAGAATCAGTCAAGAATTAAGCGAATCAGCTAAAGTGTAGACGAATCAGTAAGATATAGCGAATCATCTATATTTAGGCGAATCAGCCAATAAATAGACGAATCAGTCTATAACCAGACGAATCAGCCGGTGACTAGGCGAATCAGCCTATGACTCAACGACTCAGTATTCAATACATGCAGTGGCTATGAATCAATAGCCTACAATCATCAATCTTATCATACATTAGCTATAAATCAATAGACTACAATCATAAGTCTCATCAATTGCAAATATCAATGCAATAATTGAAAGTATGTGATTTAGGGAAACTCGAGTCAAACCTCACTCGAGTTGTGCAATCCCGACACAACATTAATTTATACCTTTCTTTCTGCTACTCTGACTCGGTCGCAGTCTCGAACCCCAAGCCTGTCAATACTCAATCTGATAATAACGATATCGAGTGTATAATATCAATACACCATCCAACTAATACTGGATATAATCAGAATTTAATCAAATTCTGTTTCAACAACATAACGGCGTAATCTCAATATATCCAGCCATATCATATTAGTCAGATATCAATTCTAATATCTCATAATCAATAACAACTCAATTCTGATATCAAATCGACTCCAAAACTACTCCGAAAATCATAACAATTTCATAATCATTCAGTTTCTAAATCTGACTTCGATTCTATGATGTCTAACATGTCAAGAACATCATATATGAATTACATTCAATTCTGACAACATCATAATTTCAAAGCATGCCAAAACGTAGTAAAACTTACGTCCAGTTGTAGCCTACGTTGATAGGAACACCGTACCGAAGTCGGATTCAAAATCGGACGGGCGGATTTTTCACAAATCAAAATCTAGAATCAAAACCTGAAATACTTTGTTCCTTCGATTCTTTCTTCTGCCTTTCAAGAATTACATCTGCATATATATATATATATATATATACATATATATATACACGTACATGCAATAAGCCAAGTGGCTCGGCCTTGTTCTGCATGTCTCGCGCTCGGGCGGTTAAAAATTACCGCTCGGGCGCGGAAATCTCTGTCCAGATCCTCAACCGAACATCTGCTGGCTCTCTTGCGGTAATATTCTACCGCTCGAGCGCCAAACATTCTGTCCCAAAAATTAAAATTGGCGCTCGGGCGGTTCTTTTCTACCGCTCGGGCGCGAGATGTTCGGCCTAACATCTTGAGATGTTCGGTTCAACATCTTGACTTAAAATAAACCAACGCCCGGCTTCGTCATTTGAGTTCTTATAACCTCAATTACGTCAATTAATCAACGTCTGATTACAGTAATTAAATCTCGGGCATTACACTAACCTAACTGTAATGCCCGAGATTTAATCATTTTAATCAAACGTTGATTAATTGACGTAATGGAAGTCAGAAGAACTCAAATGACGAGGCCGGGCGTCGTTGCATTGTAACACAAGAATTTGGACAGAACCCTCGGCGCTCGAGCGGTAGAAAAGCACCGCCCGAGCGCCCATGCATCACAAATTATTGTTCGAGCAGAAAGTGTGGCGCCCGGGTGGTAGTTTTTGACCGCCCGAGCGCCAATGAGTAATTCGGAGACAGAACGCCTCGCGCCCGGGCGGCAGATTTTGACCGCCCGAGCGCCGAGCTCGCGCCCGGACGGTAATATTCGACTGCCCGAGCACCAACTGGATTTGATCAAGGGTGACACGTTTCTTTAGACATGCAACGTGTATGTATATAAATATACATATGTATATTATTCTTCAGAAAGAATAATAAGAAAGGAAACAGAAGGAGGAAGCTCCAAGTTCTTTCCGAGGAGGAAATCGTGAGTTACGTTAAATCCGTCCGTCTGATTTTGAATCCGAGTACAGTACTGTGTTCCTAGCGACGACAGCTACAAGTGGACATTGGACATGGACAGAGTTGAATACAGATCATCGTCTTCGTCAGACAGGGACGACAAAGGTATAATTCATGTGATATTCGGGAAGCCACAACTCAAATGAGATATCATTTTGAGTTTCCCAACAAAATCACATACTAGACTGTTAATTATACTTTGATATGTTGATGCTTTGATTATAGAAGTGTATTTAAACATATAAGATTATTGTGTTATTCAGATATGAATATAAGTATGCTTTGTTTACAGCTTGATATTCATTGCATTTGAGATAGGAGAGTCATTGACAGGCATTGTCAAATTTCTAGACGTTCGGTGTATCTCAACTTAGGAGTAGCCATTAGTCCTATTGTCAGCAGTCGATATAGCTCGGACCGAAGTCTAGGAATAAGACGTACAGTCGCCCCGAGTGGTTGGGTAGGTGACAGTCAGTGACGTCTTATTCACCCCGGGATCCCTAGAGTTCTAGTCGAGTCAAGTCTAGACATGATTTGATTAGGACTGCATGCTTATATGGATGTGGTTCCTAGATCATGGGGCCCATCGTTATTGCTTTCAGGCATGATAGCATGTTTGTATGATTTAGATTTTTTTATGCATGTTTATCTGATTTGAGTTGCATGCTTATTTGATTTAATTTCATAGATTATGAAATATATTGTTTCTATACATGATGACATGTTTTATGAATTAGTTTGTGTATATACATGCTTACCATGTTTTATACTGGGATTTATTCTCACCGGAGTATGCGGCTGTTGTCTTGTTTTGTATGTGTGCATGACAACAGGTGGGATAGGATCGGGGTCAAGAAGACGACGAGAGAAGACGAGTTTAGCGTGGTGATTCCGGACTTGGATAGATTTGGGTTTTATTACTTGAACTTTAGTAGTTGAACCTTAGATGAGTTAAAAGATTGATGTATCTTTATACTGAGTTGTAGTTTATACAGATATGTATATTATTTAGATTCCATTACCTTCCGCATTTATATTTTAAAAAGAAAAATTTTTAGACCCTGTTTTATCAGAACTGATAATTAAATCCCAACAATGATTAAGAAGATGATTAGCGTCCGGGACCCCACAACAGGTGGTATCAGAGCCATAGGTCCTTTAGACTGAGATAGAAGAAGAATGAGCGGGGTAGATTGAGTCTTGCTTACCTTGCATGTGATTGCTATCATGAGATTTATGTTAATGTTGATTGGCATGGTGTGTGCTAGCATGATTTATTGCTTTCCCTATTACATGTTGTGTGGGGATCCGGACGCTAATCATCTTCTTAATCATCTTTGGGATTTAATTATCTATTCTGATAAACAGGGTCTAAAAAAAAAAATTTCTTTTTAAAATATAAACGCGGAAGGTAATGGCATCTAATAATATACATATCTGTATAAAATACATTTCAGTATTAAAATACAATAATCTAATCTAAGGTTCAACTACTAAATTCAAGTAATAAAACCAAGTCTACTGTAAGTCCGGAATCACCACGCTAACTCGTCTTCTCTCATCGTCATCTCGACCCTGATCCAGCCCCACCTGTTGTCATGCACACATACAAAACAAGACAACAGCCGGGTAACTCCGGTGAGAAATAAATCCCAGTATAAAACATGGTAAACATGTATATATATAAAATAATTCATGAAACATGCTATTACTAATAAACTCAAAACATTAGATTTCATAAGCTATGAAATCTAATCACAACAAGCATGCACCTCAAATCAGCTAAACATGTATATAACCAATCTAAATCATAAAAACATGCTAGCACAACTGGAAGCAATAACGATGGGTCCCAAGATCTAGGAGCCACATCCACATAAGCATGCAGTTCTAATCAAATCATGTCTAGACTTGACTCGATCTATAACTCTAGGGATCCCGGTGTGAATAAGACGTCACTACCTACCCTCCAATCGGGGTAATTTACGTCTCATTCCTAGACTTCGGTCTGATCTGTATCAACGGCGGCAATAAGAGTAATACCTACTCCTATGCTGAGATACACCGAAACGTCTAGATATTTGACAATGCCTGTCAAAGACTCTCCTATCTTAACTGCAATGAATAACAATCTGTAAACAAAGCATAATCATATTCATAACTGAATATCACAATTATCTTACCTGCTTGAATACAATTCTATAATCAAAGCATAATCAGGTAACAATATAAACAATAATCTAGTATGTGATTTTATTGGGAAACTCAAATTAATCTAATTTGAGTTATGCTTCCCGAATATCACATGAATTATACCTTTATCTTCCTGGTCTGAGGAAGATGACGTCTCGAAGTCAAACTTGTCCATCCCTGATCTGAAACGACAATAACAAATACACTGTGTCAAGGTGTAGTTCAAATCACAATCTGTTCTGAACAATACCCAATTCAGTATTAATCTGATCAATATCTGAACAAACTACAATCTGATCATATCAATACTATCACAACATAACAGAAACCAATACTGAATCTGATCAATTTGAACCACTGATGTTTAGACGGCATATCAATACCATGTCGATAACACGACAATCCCAACATCACAAATAGCATATTTGATATGAATCTTGACACGAATAAATAGCAAACACGATTAAAAATAAATCGCACCCTCTATTCAATTACGATATTAAGATTCGTGTGTTTTTCCCGATCTTTTGAATCAAGTAATATGTGATATTCACCTCTAAACTAGCAAGAGTTTAGCAACAAATAAACACGAGGATAAACAATCGAAAACTATACGAACCTTCGAAGAACTTTGCCTACGACAATCCGCACAAGCAACGATCGACAAACGCCACAAAGTTAAAAACTTTGATAAGTTTGATTTGATTTGACAAAGCTTGGCTTTGAAAAGTTGAGAGAAAATTCTCAAAAGTTTGATAAACTCAAAATATTATGTGTATTGTGTCTAATTTTTCGTCCAACATAGTCAATATATCAAAAGATACCATGCAATCTAGTGTTTCAAAATAATAAAACTCTAGAAAAGGAAACAAATCCGCGCAGAAAACGCTAGGCACGGACCCCGTGCAGACCTCCGTGTCTGGGTCCGTGTACATACTGTACTAGTCTTCAATCTGGATCAAAGGACACGGACCCCGTGCTCACCTCCGTGTACGGGTCCGTGTAGGCACTGTATTCGCCAACTTCAAAGGGCACGGACCCCGTGCCTGGGTCCGTCTCCAGGTCCGTGCAGGCACTGTAAAAACCCTTTCCAGCTTGTGAAAGACACGGACCCCGTGTGCAGGTCCGTGTACTGGTCCGTCCAGACTCGGTCAGCAACACCAATGTTTGAACGACTTTCCGTTGGCCTCCAAACGTATCCCCATGCATCACGACCTCTTCAGGCTTACTCATGACTCCTTGTAGCGCCTCCTTGAATCTCTTTAGTCGACCCCTCGTGATTGGTCCCTCCGGCAACTGCAAAGGATCCCATGCTTTCCTTGGGACGTCCACGTTCGCATCAATATTAATATTTAATAAATCTAACTTCCAAGATGCTGAAATACAAACATGGACATACTGTAGTATTTCTTCGATCTGACTTCATATATCTACTGAATAACCTATCCAAACCTTTAAGAATAATCATTCTTCTATTCTTGAACCAAGAACAATACCATTCTAGTATTCCATTTCCACTAAAATCGTCTAAAAATCATAACAATTGTATAATCAATCTATTCTTAAATCTATCTTCGATTATACCATGTCTACGGTAGTAGAAACACCATATCTGAATCATATTCAATTCTAACAACATCATAAATTCAAATCTTGTCTAAACGTAATAAAACTTACGTCCTTGCGTAGCCTGCGTTGATAGGAACACCGTACCGAAGTCGGATTTCAATTCGGATAAACGATTTGCTCGTAAATCAATTTCTAAAGAAAAGAACAAAGCTTTTCCCTAAAACCACGATTTGCTCTGCTATTCTGAATGAGAGACGCTAGTTATATGTATATATATATACACTCCATGCATGAACAAAACGTGGCACATTCCTTTGTGCTGCACTGGCTCGCTAGGGCGGTCAAAACTAGCTCGCTAGGGCGAAGCACTCTCGGCCCTCACAATTCTACATGCGCGCTCGGGCGGACAAAAAGTGCCGCTCGGGCGAAGAACTCTCGGCTTTCTACCATTAAACCATCTCGCTCGGGCGGTCATAAACTCCCACCCGGGCGAATGACATTCGGCCCAAATCTTGTGTCCCTCATAAAATTTGTCCAATTCAATCTCGAACTGGCCCGGCTATAATTACATCAAGTCATAATCAACAAATCATCTCAGATTACGTTAATTAAATTCTCGGGCATTACATTTCTCCCCCTCTTAGATCTGAGTTCGTCCTCGAACTCACCAATCATCAACCCAAATCTATCAGAAGAACTGTAGAACAGAGTTTAACATCCAAACTCATTTCACTAGCCGAATCAATTCCATATTATTGGCTATACAACACCCATATATACCAATTGCCATCCATAACAAAGCAATACCACCTGTAGTTGCTATCCCATCTGTTTATTCCAATCAAGGACATATTCCATCATTGGTTTCAAATACCAATCGTCATCATCTGACATTGGTTTCTTATATCTATTCCTTCAGATAACTAGTGCTAACATCCAGTATTGGAGTTCTATCACTATCTTTCAATGTCTGACTACTACATGCTGACTACCTGTCAGTCTGTAACAAGTCTGAGAGAAACAGCTAATGATATAACCTGCTAGATATAGATCGAACAATCTGTCAATCACAATCATCTCATACCTCTAGCTGAAGAAAGATAGCGGAAATTTTATCACAAAAGTCGTAGAAATGTACTCCCATTTCTATTCAGGAATATCCTAAGTCGGTAATAATCTTTTAATTCCTAGCTTTCTGACTTCTGTTGCTAGCAATTCAGACATATCAGTATCATTTCTACCAACCTTACAACATAAATTGCTGTCCCAACTGATCTCATCTGTCTGTACCAACACTATCTGTTCGAATATCATACATTCTGAACCATCTGAATGGAACTGAATCCCTTACTGTGCATTTCTGACATACCTGAGATTTCAGATTCGAACTATGCTGTACAAAATCAGTTAATAACATAAAATAAATAAGAAATACCTACCTGGTATTCGGCTCTGACTATCCATATCAAAAGCTGGAATAATTCTGAAACATTCTGATATCACACAATAGAATCAGTCTGTCTGATACAAACACAAAATAACATATCTGTTACAGTACACGATACTCTGCTCTGAGTTCAACTGTTTACAATACACGGTATCACACTGATTCACAATAACAGTAATATCAAATCAGATTCAAAATAAAAACAGCCTATACAATCTAGTGAGTTTAAGAAAACTCATAACATAATAAATTCTGGCTGGCTGACTAATCTTCATACTGCCCAGATCAACTGCTATATCTTATCTGCAAATAGAATATACTCCCAACCAATATAAGATGTCTCAAATACTGATTTAGAATCATAACCATACTCAGCAGACATAAAGCAATACAAGAAAAAAAAAATCAGAAGAGGATAATCTGGTTCTGACATATCTGACATTCTGTTAATGCTGACATTTCTGATACCGCATAGTCTGAATGAAAACCTGTTCAGTAACTGCATACCGGATTCATACCTGACCCATTGCTGTATACAATAATCACAGTTCTTGGAATATTTAACCCAGTCTTTAAATATTCAATATAAACAATCAGATGCTATGGATATATCCCGGAATCATAGATATAACAAGCATAATGCTTCAAAATACCCCTGAACACATAATCTGTCAATCTAGAAACCAACTAAAATGTCTTCCAGAGAAATACACAATCAACTGAATTCCTTAGCCCACACTTTAATCTGTCAATTCTTTCTGTTCATTCTGATATGAAACACACCTGACATCCTATCTAGGTCAACACCAGTCCACTATTATATTACTATCCAATTTTAGGCTCGATTTCAGTGGATCTACTGAATACATAAGGATACCATCTGTTCCTTTATGTACTAATCGAGTCAAAAACAGTACAATGATCTAAGGAATTCTGGATCTAGAATCCTCATTTATCAACTATTTCTAGAACACATGCTACAATATTTATGTACTTGTTTAGTAGTACATATCAATACTGAGATCAACATCATATAACACAAGTACATCATAATCTAGCCCAATCCCGGTTTCATTCTACTGTAGTATATAACATGTCACAGAAATCTCTGATATCAACATATTCCTCCAACCAGTAAGGAAATCAATACTACAGCACAAACAGACCCCGTAACTATAGCATATCCTCATGCTACTCAATCACAGATACTCATGGCGAATGCATTAGTATATATCAATACATCTGCAATATAATCATAAAGAATAGTACCTGTTGTAGTTTCTGGGTTTGTTTCTCACGCATTTCCACCCTATGGTCCTGCTCCCCAGAATCTTTGGGAACCCTTCTGAGGACACACTCTAGCAAAATGCCCATGTTGTCCGCAGACATTGCATCTACCAGTCACTCCCTGGCATTGTTCGGTGGGATGTCTCCCTCCACACCTAGCGCAATAAACTCCAGTATAACTCGGACTGGAACCACTGGAACTGGAGGAACCACTGCCTAACTTCTTGAACTGTTTCTTCCGAGCTTTCAGCAAATCTTGCTTTCCACTCGTGCTGCCACGTTCACATCTCGAAGGGAATTGTGGTGTCTAGGGTTGCTTCACACACAACCTTGCTAATTGCCGAATCAGACTCTCTTCTGCTCTCTTTGCTTTACTCAAGACATCAGCAAAGTGATAGGGTCGCTGTAGATTCATGAATGCAACTATCTCCGAATTCAATCCTCTAATGAATTGATTCACTACAGCTTCATCATCCCTAGCCATATGAGGAGCAAAACGCAGCAGAGTAGAAAATTTAACATCATAATCATCAATATTTAATTGACCTTGACTTAGATTCTCAAATTCTGCCTTCTTGTCTTCTCGGTACGAGGCGGAGAAAAATCTTTGATAGAATTCAGTCTTGAAGACTTCCCACGTGATCACGGTACCACGTAGTGCTAATACTCTTTTGATTGTAATCCACCAACTTCTGGCAGCCTCTTGTAATTGGTGAAATACCAATTTAACTCTTTGGTCATCTGTACAATCCAGTAGATCAAACAATATCTCTATGTCCTCAACCCAGTGCTGACACGTTTCCGACGTCTCTGTACCACTCAGAATCGGCGGCTGAAATAACTGAAATTCTGCCAACTTGGTTTCCATCGGAGTCGCTGACACATCTATCTGCGGTTCTGGGATATATGGCTGCTCATACGAAGTACTGCCTGTTTCTACAATCCTTCGGGGAGGTACATCTGATTACCACACACCTTAGTAACCCACTAATACAAATCTGTGCCAATCTTTTCTGATCATGATCATCTTACTGCTGATCATGAATCAGATCTGGTTCATATATAACGATACATAATACCAATCTAAATCAAGTAATCAGGTAAACATGTATCTCAAAGCAGTAACACATACCTCATGCTAGCACCCACAATGTAAATCAACATTAAAATCAATCTCATGCTAGCACAGACATGCAAGGAAAGAAAATTCATCTACCCCGCTCATTTTCTTCTATCTTATTCTAAGTCAGTCTAAAAGATTTATCAGTTCTTACTATCTCAATCTAAAGTATCTATCTCTAAAGGAACTATCCCTAAAGGAACTATCGGCTCTGATACCACCTGTTGTGGGGACCCGGACGCTAATCATCTTCTTAATCATCTTTGGGATTTAATTATCTATTCTGATAAACAGGGTCTAAAAAAAATAAATTTTCTTTTTAAAATATAAACGCGGAAGGTAATGGCATCTAATAATATACATATCTGTATAAAATACATTTCAGTATTAAAATACAATAATCTAATCTAAGGTTCAACTACTAAATTCAAGTAATAAAACCAAGTCTACTGTAAGTCCGGAATCACCACGCTAACTCGTCTTCTCTCATCGTCATCTCGACCCTGATCCAGCCCCACCTGTTGTCATGCACACATACAAAACAAGACAACAGCCGGGTAACTCCGGTGAGAAATAAATCCCAGTATAAAACATGGTAAACATGTATATATATAAAATAATTCATGAAACATGCTATTACTAATAAACTCAAAACATTAGATTTCATAAGCTATGAAATCTAATCACAACAAGCATGCACCTCAAATCAGCTAAACATGCATATAACCAATCTAAATCATAAAAACATGCTAGCACAACTGGAAGCAATAACGATGGGTCCCAAGATCTAGGAGCCACATCCATATAAGCATGCAGTTCTAATCAAATCATGTCTAGACTTGACTCGATCTATAACTCTAGGGATCCCGGTGTGAATAAGACGTCACTACCTACCCTCCAATCGGGGTAATGTACGTCTCATTCCTAGACTTCGGTCTGATCTGTATCAACGGCGGCAATAAGAGTAATACCTACTCCTATGCTGAGATACACCGAAACGTCTAGATATTTGACAATGCCTGTCAAAGACTCTCCTATCTTAACTGCAATGAATAACAATCTGTAAACAAAGCATAATCATATTCATAACTGAATATCACAATTATCTTACCTGCTTGAATACAATTCTATAATCAAAGCATAATCAGGTAACAATATAAACAATAATCTAGTATGTGATTTTATTGGGAAACTCAAATTAATCTAATTTGAGTTATGCTTCCCGAATATCACATGAATTATACCGTTATCTTCCTGGTCTGAGGAAGATGACGTCTCGAAGTCAAACTTGTCCATCCCTGATCTGAAACGACAATAACAAATACACTGTGTCAAGGTGTAGTTCAAATCACAATCTGTTCTGAACAATACCCAATTCAGTATTAATCTGATCAATATCTGAACAAACTACAATCTGATCATATCAATACTATCACAACATAACAGAAACCAATACTGAATCTGATCAATCTGAACCACTGATGTTTAGACGGCATATCAATACCATGTCGATAACCCGACAATCCCAACATCACAAATAGCATATTAATATTTAATAAATCTAACTTCCAAGATGCTGAAATAAAAACATGGACATACTGTAGTATTTCTTCGATCTGACTTCATATATCTACTGAATAACCTATCCAAACCTTTAAGAATAATCATTCTTCTATTCTTGAACCAAGAAAAATACCATTCTAGTATTCCATTTCCACTAAAATCGTCTAAAAATCATAACAATTGTATAATCAATCTATTCTTAAATCTATCTTCGATTATACCATGTCTACGGTAGTAGAAACACCATATCTGAATCATATTCAATTCTAACAACATCATAAATTCAAATCTTGTCTAAACGTAATAAAACTTACGTCCTTGCGTAGCCTGCGTTGATAGGAACACCGTACCGAAGTCGGATTTCAATTCGGATAAACGATTTGCTCGTAAATCAATTTCTAAAGAAAAGAACAAAGCTTTTCCCTAAAACCACGATTTGCTCTGCTATTCTGAATGAGAGACGCTAGTTATATGTATATATATATACACTCCATGCATGAACAAAACGTGTCACATTCCTTTGTGCTGCACGTCGCTCGCTCGGGCGGTCAAAAACGTCCGCTAGGGCGAGGGAGTTTCGGTCGAGATACTCGATTGAACATCTCATCTCGCTAGGGCGGTCAAAACTGGCTCGCTAGGGCGAAGCACTCTCGGCCCTCACAATTCTACATGCGCGCTCGGGCGGACAAAAAGTGCCGCTCAGGCGAAGAACTCTCGGCTTTCTACCATTAAACCATCTCGCTCGGGCGGTCATAAACTCCCGCCCGAGCGAATGACATTCGGCCCAAATCTTGTGTCCCTCATAAAATTTGTCCAATTCAATCTCGAACTGGCCCGGCTATAATTACATCAAGTCATAATCAACAAATCATCTCAGATTACGTTAATTAAATTCTCGGGCATTACATGTTGTTTGTTATCTGAGTTGATTACAGCATGTTAAGTACCAAGCCTGAATCAGAACCGAGTCTGAATCAGAGGTATATGATCAGAGGAGGGCTGTGACAGAGTATATAGATTGTGTATTGATTTGTTTGATATCCAGATATACCGCCTCGGAGAATTCCAGAGAGAGGTAGTACTTCATCTGATCAGATAGATGCATCAGAAACTCAGATGGAAGTAAAGTTGGCAGAATTTCAGTTATTTCAGCCGCCTATTCTGAATGGTACAGAGACGTCTGAAAAGTGTCAGAACTGGGTTGATGACATAGAGATATTGTTTGATCTACTGGATTGTACAGATGACCAGAGAGTTAAATTGGTATTTCACCAATTACGAGAGGCTGCCAGAAGTTGGTGGATTACAATCAAAGGAGTATTAGCACTACGTGGTACTGTGATCACGTGGGAAGTCTTCAAGACTGAATTCTATCAAAGATTTTTCTCTGCCTCGTACCGAGAGGACAAGAAAGCAGAATTTGAGAATTTAAGTCAAGGTCAATTGAATATTGATGATTATGCTGCTAAATTCTCTACTCTGTTGCGTTTTGCTCCTCATATGGCTAGGGATGATGAAGCTGTAGTGAATCAATTCATCAGAGGATTGAATTCGGAGATAGTTGCATTCATGAATCTACAGCGACCTTATCACTTTGCTGAAGTCTTGAGTAAGGCAAAGAGAGCAGAAGCGAGTCTGATTCGACAATTAACGAGGTTGTGTGTGAAGCAACCCTAGACACCGCAATCCCCTTCGAGATTTGAGCGTGGCAGTACGAGTGGAAAGCAAGACTTGCTGAAAACTCGAAAGAAGTCCTTCAAAAAGTTAGGGACTGGACTGAGCGGTTCATCCAGCTCTAGTGGTTCCAGCGCGAGCTACCCTGGAGTGTACTGCAGGAATTGCGGAGGGAGACATCCCACTGAGCAATGCCGGGGGGTGACTGGCCGATGCAATGTCTGTAAACAACTGGGACACCTTGCTAGAGTTTGTCCCCAGAGAGATCCCCGTAGATTTCCGGGAGCTGGACTATCTGGTGGTAGTGATCGAGGAACAGACCCAAGAGACACTTGATGATGTAGTGACAGGTACTATTCAATTATGATTATGTTGCATATGTATTGATATATACTAATGCATTTGTTAAGAATAACTTTGACTGAGTTGCATGGAGATATGATGTACCTGTTGGGTCTGTACTTACTGTAGTATTGATTCTTTTTACTTTGTAAGAAAGAAAGATTGATATCAGAGATTGCTGTGAAAGATTGTAAACTACAGTAAGACGAGACTAAGATCGAGTTAGATTATGATGTACCTGTGTTCTAGATTTGATTACATTATTGTTATTAATATGCTGAACAAGTACAGAGTTATTATAGATTCCTTTTAGGAGAATATAAACTTTAGACCAGATGTGGCTGAAAGATGAAGATTTCACAGTAAGGATTCCAGATTTAGAACTCCTGTGATATTTAGATGGCCTATGACTCGATTTATACAAAAAGGAAAGATGGTATCCTTATGTATTCAGTAGATGTACTGAAATCGAGCCTAGCATTGGTAGATTTGCCAATGATATAAGAATGGGCTGATGTTGCCTAGATAAGAATTCAGAATTGCTTTATATCAGAAAGTGATCGAGCAAAACTTGCACAGTGAATAGTCCCAAAATTTGTTTTATAAATGAAAGCTCGATTTAAAATATCGCAAGTGCACGATAGTCAAGTTATAATAAACGTAAGTGAATACGAGTATCGATCCACAAGGACTGCGTTACAATATTCTTATTTTCACTTCAATTTCTTAGCAACGATAGATTGAGTTGGTGATTAAACTAAAGTGAATTTAATAACTAAAATGATTAAAATGCAAGAACAAATAATCAAGAAGTCAATGATTAAATTGGATGTAAATCAAATGAGAAGCGAATTTGTTGGGAATTATCAGTTCACCTACCGCTCGTGTTCAAATAATTATACTCGACTTTTACTCATGCATTCGACGGAATTCCCTAGACTAATTAATATACTCTGTCGAGCTATATTAATACTAATCATAAACATGCAGTAATCAAGTATCCTCAATTATTTAACAGTTCACGATTGCATTACGCTCTATGGAATCCGCTAGCTTTCATCCGGGTGAATTATCACTATCGACACGTACCCAATTCCGTATATCTACTAAAATTGTAAATCCGTGGTCTATGCTATTCGATCCTATTGTCAATTATTCTATCGAAATCATTAACAACATGAAATAATCAAAGGAAGTTAGCTAGACTTCAATTGAAATAAGAAAACACAAAAGCATAAACAAATCACTCATAAAAACGTCGATAAATAATGTTAAACAACGAGTACGCGGTAGGATCCCCTCAAATCCCAACAAATATAGAGTTTAGCCAACAAAATTTATAATAAAAATCAACAATCTATGCAAGAAATAAAACACTGAATATGAAAATACTAAAATATGACGACGGATGAAGGCTGCGACGCTTGAAATTCTCGAGTTCTTCGAAAGTCTCTCTTGCTCCTAGCCTTCCTCCCAAGAAAAGTGATGGAAAATATCAGAATAGTCTCAAAATCGGCGCCTCTCTCGTGTATTAGGTTATGGTGTAAGATAGAGTCCACAAAACTTGGAAACAAATCTTCCCGGATTGCGTCGCTCGCTAGGGCGGTCAAGATTGTCCGCTGGGACGAGTGATTCTCGAATTAAAATTCCTGGCCGTGTCTTTGGTCTCGCTGGGGCGGTCACTTTTGACCGCCCTAGCGAGAGCTTCGCGCAAAATATTCTCGTTCACATCGATGGATTCGCTGGGGCGGTCATTTTTGACCGCCCTAGCGAAGGACTCGCGCAGAAACTCCTCGGCTGGGCCAATATGCTCGCTGAGGCGGTCACTTTTGACCGCCCTAGCGAGACCTCTTCGATGCTATGCAAATAAAATCCCACTTTTTGGTCCACTTCCTACAAAACAACCAAAAAATACACGAGATCAGCCAAATGCTAAATAATGCTAAATGAATGCTAAATTAAACTAAACAAACTAATATGATGCATGAATGCGACTCAAAACCAACACTAAAAACACGTAAAAACGAGTCCTATCAACCCCCTCATACTAACCTTTTGCTCGCCCTCGAGTAAAATAGGTTAAAGCACGAGATACTAAACAAACTCAACAAAAACAAACAAACTCAAACAAGAAAAACCAACACAAGTAAATGTCAATGGTGAGTCGACAACGGTTATGTTCATGCCTCAGTTTACTTTCCCACTACCAATCATAGTCAAGTCAAATCGCAAACGAATACTCATTTCTCATCTACACATAAATATCAACACTAGTTTGAACGTGTGTGTGTGTCGTGATGGGTCTAGTCATTCGTACGTCAAATAGATCAATTATCAAATCATGCGAGTCACTTAATTAGCACTTCAATACAAGTCTCACTAGCATGCATTCCCGTATCCATTTATCACTAGCCATAAAGTGAACTTTATTCAACTTTTAAGAGCAGATAGGGGTGTCGAAAGGAAGGGAAATAAGCTCAAGTGGCTAAAAAGTTGGGAGTACACCGATCATTTTCATTGTGCAATCGTCAAGACTTTTGCGTCTGACTTTCCTCGTCTCCTTACATCTCCAACTGTTAGCCTAGGAATAGAATTTCATTCCTTTTATTTAGGCTCCCCCTCACCTTACATCTCCTTATTTTCTTTTCTCCCTTTTTTTTTTTTTTTTTTTTGAATGCACAATTTTCACACATGTACTCCCTAGGCTAAGAATGATATCACTTTGGATTATAGCCGGTTGGGAGTTTGATCTTTTAATTAGTGCATTGGAGAGGAGGTACAAGTAAAGTTCAAGGCAAATCAACTTTTCTCAATCAAGGTCACTATTAGCGACTTATTTTCACGGGTTTGCATGCTAAATCAACTCATAAATGGTGCCTTTCAAGTTAACCAAACAAAATTTTCAAATTTCACCATTATTCCTACAAAATTCTAGTCCCCACGCAAATGTGCTCAAAAGTTCAAATTTTGTACCAAACTTTATGCTTCAACAATTAAGAGTACCGTTCACGAAGTGACCCAATCAACTAAGAGTACCGTTCACGAAGTGACCCAATCAACATTTTTGTAAACTATCAATTCAAGATCATCATTGGCTCATAAACTATGTCTTCTCACCATAAACGACACCAACTAAAAGAAATGCAACGAAACTTAAAGAAATGCAATGAACTAAAACAAATAACGAAACAACCAAAACAAACTACCCACCCCCTCATACTAGAGTTGTGCCATGTCCTCATAGCACAAAACAAAACAAAGACTAAAAACAAACATAAAAACACATGAATGCAAATGCAAGGACTGAAATAAGCAAACAAATAAAAAAGAAAGGGGAAACAGTAAACTACCCTGATCAGAAGTCCTCCTCCTCGTCATGCTCAGGTGGTCGGACTCCCTCGTCAGCTGGTGGCGGCATAGGATAATGGTACTGGAACTGGAAGGGTGGCGGGTATGCGGGTACAGGTGGGTGGCCGGATGTGTCGATGCCCAAATGCGTGGAGATCCCCTGTACCAAGTACTCGACGTTCTGAATATGAGCTTGATTGACGGCCTGATACTCAGTCTGGTAAGTGGCCCAAGCGCCCAATTCGTTGATGCGATCTCGCATGGCACGGCGGCGTGGCTGCGGAGGTGGCGGTGCATGTCCTAAAGCCAGAGGTGGTTGAGCTGCTCCCCCATACTCGAAAAATACATCCTCGGGCAGCTCTGCCTGTCTCTTCTCCCTCTTGGATCGATAGAGAGCGTCATCAATGGCTCTCATCGGTGGTAGCCACTCATCATCATCAGCAAATATCACCCCCGCTCGGGCACATAACTCAGTCACGATCGTCGGAAAATAAAACGCCAAATTGCTGCTGTTTATGCACATGTTGAGCTGTCCAAAGATGAGTCTGCCCACATCAATCGCCATCCCAGTGTGGATGGCATACAGAACAACCGCCCGCTCACGCTGGACATCACTCGTATGCCCGACCGGCATCAATCTCTTAGATAGAAACGCATACCACATCGCCGCCTCCACTCTCAAAAATTTTTCAAGAAAAACCGTATACGTCCCCGGTTGTTTCCACGTGGTGCCCGGATAACAGAGTGTGTGTATAATCGAATCATAATCCGGGTTAAGTACCCACGCCTGAAACTCAGAGTCATCCACCGACGGTAAACCCAGCAAGTCATTGATAGTTCTCGAATCATATGGGACTCGACGCCCCCGCACAGATGCCTTATGCTCACTCCCCTCCGGAGCATTCGCATAGAATTCACACACAACCGGAATCACCGCGGCATTCGGTTGTGCTAAAAAATTACTCCACCCTCGTCCCTCTACTAATACGTCCGGAAAATAACGAAGAGCAGATGTAGTAAACCCTCGCTCAGGGATTGGTTTTCGATGTAGTTTAGCATGCTCAAACCGCTCCCGAGCTTTCTCATTAACAAAATTAGACGGAGTCGAACGAGAACTAGAGGCACCGTGAGTTACCTTAGACCGTTTAGGTGCCATGTCGAGGTGGGAGTGCAAAGAGTTTGAAGTCGCCGGAGAAGCTCGCCGGAATCCTTGGAAGATGACCGGAGTAGAAGAAATTGTAGTGTAAACGCGTCCCGGTGGAGTGTAGTGTCCAAGATCAAGTCTTTTCCCTGAAAAGATCACAAAATAAGAAGAATTGAGCTTAAAAGAAGGAGGAGGCGCCGATAAATTTGAGAGAAAGGGGTAGGGTTCGAGTGGGGAAGAAAGAAAAGAGGCGCAGCTTTTTGTAAATATCGCGACTCGCTAGGGCGGTCAAAAGTTTCCGCCCTAGCGAGCGGTTTTCGGTGACAGACTGTATTAAAAAATATGAGGGCGCGCTGGGGCGGTCAAAAGTGACCGCCCTAGCGAGGAATGTTCGCCAGGAAAACTAATTTTGAAAAAATTCACTCGCTGGGGCGGTCAAAAGTGACCGCCCTAGCGAGACATGTTCGCCAGGAAAACTAATTTTGAAAAAATTTACTCGCTGGGGCGGTCAAAAGTGACCGCCCGAGCGAGGCTTTTTCGGTGGCTATGTTTTTGAAAAAAAATGACGTCTCGCTGGGGCGGTCGGTTATGACCGCCCTAGCGAGATAATCTCGAAAAAGAAAATAAATAAATAAAGACGATGAATGCAATGCCATGCAACTACCTAAATACAAATGATGCGAATGCTAAAAAAAAAAAAAAATCTAATTAAAATTAAAATAAGGAGTAGAGGTAGTTCTCAATTTATAGTCTAGAGCTCGACTTTTCACCCATGTCCTCAACGACTGTCATGGAGCCGAGTGACTCCAATTTGTGGCTCAATTGTGCCACCAATATAGTGCTTTAATCTTTGGGCGTTCACAGTAAACGTCCCTTCCTTGCCATCATGCAACACCACTGCACCTGATGGGAACACCTCGGCTATGATGAATGGTCCTGACCATCTGGACTTCAGCTTGCCCGGAAAAAGTCGTAAGCGAGAGTTGTATAACAACACCGCTTCACCCACTTTGAATTCCCTTCTTATAATGTGTTTATCATGGGCTCTTTTGGTGCATTCCTTGTAAGATAGGGCAAGATCATAAGCTGTACCTCGGAACTCATCCAACTGACTCAACTGCAGCAATCGTTTCTCACCTGCAAGAGCAAAATCAAAGTTAAGTGCTTTGGTCGCCCAATATGCTCTATGCTCTAATTCTACGGGTAGATGACATGCTTTACCAAAAAGTAACCTATATGGTGTAGTGCCTATAGGTGTTTTGAACGCAGTACGATAAGCCCACAAAGCATCATCTAACCGAATGGACCAGTCCTTTCGATTCACATTAACCGTCTTTTCTAAAATCCTCTTAATCTCTCGATTGGACACTTCAACTTGTCCACTAGTTTGGGGATGGTATGGAGTGGAAACTTTGTGGGTGACACCATATTTGCCCAACAGTTTATCAAAAATTTTATTGCAAAAATGGGTGCCACCATCACTTATGATTGCACGCGGTGTACCAAATCGATTAAAAATGTGTTTCTTTAAAAATTTTAACACCACTTGTGCATCATTTGTGGCACAAGTCTCTGCCTCCACCCATTTCGACACATACTCCACTGCCACCAAAATAAATTTCTTTCCAAAAGAAGCAGGAAAAGGACCCATAAAATCAATCCCCCACACATCAAATATTTCACACTCAATAATATTATTCAAAGGCATCTCATGACGGTTGGAAATATTACCTGTGCGTTGGCATCTCACAATTGAGAACATACAAACGAGCATCCTTAAAAAGAGTTGGCCAATAGAAGCCACATTCAAGTACCTTAGATGCCGTCCGTATGGGTCCAAAGTGACCACCTACCTCACGGTCATGGCAGTGGTTCAGAATTTGACTGGTTTCCTCCTCCGCTACACATCTCCTTATCATGGCATCTGCATAGATTTTAAACAAAAACGGTTCCTCCCAAAAATAATATTTCACGTCAGAAAAGAATTTCTTTCTTTGGTGAAATGATAAATTTGGGGGGGGGGGGGGGGGGGGGTGCCGGTGACAAGAAAATTGGCAAAATTGGTATACCAAGGGCACGCATTCACCTCAAACAATTGCTCAACAGGGAACCAGTCATCTATATCAGCATCAACGCCATTAATTCTAACATCCTCAAGCCTAGACAGATGATCAGCAACCACATTTTCTACACCCTTTTTATCTCGAATCTCGAGATCAAATTCTTGTAATAGTAAAATCCACCTAATTAACCTAGGTTTCGCATCTTTCTTAGCAAGCAAGTATTTTAGGGCAGAATGATCTGTATACACAATCACTTTAGACAGAACAAGATATGAATGAAATTTCTCGAAAGCAAATACTATAGCAAGTAATTCCTTTTCAGTAGTAGCGTAATTCGATTGAGCATCATTTAAAGTCTTACTTGCGTAGTAGATGGTATGAAATACCTTGTTCTTCCTTTGACCCAGCACCGCACCAACAGCTGTATCACTAGCATCGCACATCACCTCAAAGGGTAGCTCCCAATCAAGGGCAGTCAGAACAGGTGCTGTCACCAAACTCTCCTTGAGTATCTCGAATGCCTGCAGACAAGTAGAATCAAAATTAAACTCAACATCTTTCATCAATAGAGAGGACAAGGGCTTAGCAATTTTAGAAAAATCTTTAATGAAACGCCTATAAAAACCAGCATGCCCCAAGAAACTGCGGACTCCCTTGATTGATGACGGAGGTGGTAGATTTTTGATTACTTCCACCTTGGCTTTGTCGACCTCCATTCCATTTTCTGACACCTTGTGCCCTAACACAATCCCCTCTTGCACCATGAAATGACACTTCTCCCAATTTAACACCAAATTGCTCTCTTCACTTCTAATAAGCACCGAGTTCAAATTTTCTAGACATTCATTAAACGAAGAGCCAAAAATGAAGAAGTCATCCATAAAAACTTCAAGAAAATTCTCAATCATGTCATGAAAAATAGCGGTCATGCATCTTTGAAATGTAGCAGGTGCATTGCATAGACCAAAGGGCATACGTCTAAACGCAAAAGTACCATAAGGGCAAGTGAAAGTAGTTTTCTCTTGGTCCTCAGGTGCAATTGTGATTTGATTGTATCCCGAATATCCATCCAAAAAACAGTAAAATTCATGACCGACTAATCGTTCAATCATTTGATCAATAAATGGCAGGGGGAAGTGATCTTTACGGGTTGCATCATTTAATTTCCTATAATCCATGCACACACGCCAACCCGTAACAGTTCTAGTGGGAATCAACTCATTTTTTTCATTGGTAATAACAGTAATCCCACCCTTTTTAGGCACACATTGCACAGGACTTACCCACGCACTATCAGAGATAGGATAGATAATACCTGCATCCAGAAGTTTGATCGTTTCAGCTTTTACTACCTCCTGCATCTTTGGATTGAGTCTCCTTTGAGGTTGTGCTAGGGTGAGTATTTATCCTCCATCAGAATTTTGTGCATGCAGATCGAAGGACTTATCCCCTTGATGTCCGCAACTTTCCAAGCGAATGCTCCTCTACGCTCCTTAAGGACTTCTAAGAGCTTACTCTCCATATCATCTGTCAAAGAAGAAGAAATAATAACAGGCAGTTTATTATTTTCTCCTAGATATACGTACTTGAGATGTGGAGGTAGTGGTTTGAGCTCCAAAGTAGGTGGCTCCTCTAGGCTCGACTTTTGAGGCATTAAATCTTTTCTGTCTCCCAATTCCTCTAGTCGAAGCCTCACTTGCTTTCTCCAAGGTGGAATGGCATTCAAGTGAGCTACCATCTCCATCTTTTCCTTGTCTAACTCGTCCTCCTGCTTTTCCGTAGTGAGAGTGGCCTCCAATGGCTCTTGCAATCCATCCTGCACAAAATCACAAACGAGAGAATCTAAGACATCAACACGAAAACAACTATCATTGTGCATTGTGTACTTGAGAGTATTAAAGACATCAAAAATTATTTCTTCTTCTCCAACTCTCAGTCTCAATTTTCCCTCGTCAACATCAATCAGTGCTTTCCCTGTAGCCAGAAATGGTCTCCCTAGGATTAAAGGCATCTCTAAATCTTCCTCCATGTCAAGTACTACAAAATCTGCAGGAAAAATAAACTTATCCACTTTCACCAAAACATCTTCGATAATCCCACGTGGATACTTGACAGATCTGTCAGCCAGCTGCAATGACATCCTAGTTGGCTTGGGTTCACCCAATCCCAGTCTCCTAAACACAGAATAGGGCATCAAATTAATACTCGCACCAAGATCACATAGAGCTTTATGAAAATTAATATCACCAATAATGCAAGGTATAGAGAAACTCCCTGGATCTTTTTGCTTTGGAGGCATCTTATTTTGAACTAAAGCGGAGCAATTTTCAGTCAAGTTCACAGTCATATGATCTTCTAGCTTCCGCTTATTCACCAAGATATCTTTCAAGAATTTTGCATAACTTGGCATATTCAATAAGGCATCAGCAAAAGGAATGTTAATATGCAGTTTTTTGAATACCTCAAGAAATTTACCAAATTGTGCATCTAACTTAGCTTTCTTCATTGCTGCAGGGAAAGGTGGAGGGATAACAATTTTATTCGGTGCAGTAGGTGTAAATGTAGAGTTAGAAGACTTACCTCCTTGATGTTCCACCTCATCCTCACCATGCTTGGTTCTTTCCTCATTAGACTCGAGTGCTCTTCCACTACGCAATTCCACAGCTTTCACCTGCTCTCTCGGGTTAGTCTCCATGTTGCTTGGCAAAGTTCCTTGCTCCCTATTAGCAATTAACTTAGCCAACTGCCCAATTTGATTCTCTAACCCCTTTATGGATGCATCCTGATTCTGAAATCTCGTCTCGGTTGCTGAAATAAATTTAGTCATCATTTGCTCTAAATTTGACTTCTCCTCCCTAGGCGGTTCTGGCTTGAATCCTTGGTGCATCCCATGTGGTGGACCTCTTTGTTGGCGGTTTTGGTTGTTTTGACCTCCCCACGAAAAGTTTGGGTGATTCCTCCATCCCGGATTATAAGAGTTTGAATAAGGGTCATTTCTAGGACGGTTCTGGAATCCCACGTGTTTTGCTCCCTCAGGCACATAGAATGGATTGCCATCTTGGCAATCCTGCACGTCATGCTCACCTCCACACTTATCACAGAAAATCTCTTGCAGACGCATAGCCGATCCACTCGCACTCATCCCATCAATCTTTCTGTTCAAAGCCTCTAACTGTGCTGACACCGCAGACAAATCAGTAACTTGATTAACTCCAGCACCTCGTTTCTGCCTATCAGAATGAGGATGATAGCTACTAGCAGCCATCTCCTCCAATAATTCATATCCTTCCTCAGCCGTTTTTCTCAGCAAGTTACCACAGGCAGCAGCATCTATCATGGTACGGTTAGGAGTAAGATGACCGTAGTAAAAAGTTTGAACAACTAACCCAAGAGGTAGCTCATGGTGTGGACATCTCCTCAATAAATCCTTGTATCGCTCCCACGCCTCGTAAAGTGACTCAAGCTCATATTGAGCAAAAGTAGTAATGTCGGCTCTCAGCTTCATAGTCTTCGACGGAGGAAAGTACTTGGTTAGGAATGCCTTCGCCATATCCTCCCATGTAGTGATAGACCCTACAGGCAAACAGTTTAACCACGCCTTAGCTTTATCTCTTAGTGAAAATGGAAATAAACGCAAACGAACAGCATCATCAGACACAGCATTAAACTTAAAAGTATCGCAAATTTCAAGAAAATCAGATATATGAGAATTAGGGTCGTCAAGTGCACTTCCCCCAAATTGAACAGTGTTTTGAATCATCTGAATGATAGCTGGTTTGATCTCAAACTGGTTAGCTCGGATGACTGGTCTCACGATGCTTGGACGTGCTCCATCAAGAGACGATTGTGCATAATCCATCATCGGTATACGGCGTGGCATCTCAATCCGTCTCTCATTTTGGCGGTCCGCCTCCTGCTCTTGTTCGTGCCTCTCCATCTGTTCCTTGAGTCTTTGCTGTTGTCTTCGGCGTCTAGCAGTGCGTTCGATCTCAGGGTCAAAAGGCTCAAGCTTAACTTCGAGTGATCTTCGCATGCACCACAAGAAAAATCTGCAACAGAATAGTAGTATCAACTAACAATAAAATAAATAATACTAAAGAATTTAAATGAAAAATAGAAAAATTGTGAATCAACAGTCCCCGGCAACGGCGCCAAAAACTTGATCGAGCAAAACTTGCACAGTGAATAGTCCCAAAATTTGTTTTATAAATGAAAGCTCGATTTAAAATATCGCAAGTGCACGATAGTCAAGTTATAATAAACGTAAGTGAATACGAGTATCGATCCACAAGGACTGCGTTACAATATTCTTATTTTCACTTCAATTTCTTTAGCAACGATAGATTGAGTTGGTGATTAAACTAAAGTGAATTTAATAACTAAAATGATTAAAATGCAAGAACAAATAATCAAGAAGTCAATGATTAAATTGGATGTAAATCAAATGAGAAGAGAATTTGTTGGGAATTATCAGTTCACCTACCGCTCGTGTTCAAATAATTATACTCGACTTTTACTCGTGCATTCGACGGAATTCCCTAGACTAATTAATATACTCTGTCGAGCTATATTAATACTAATCATAAACATGCAGTAATCAAGTATCCTCAATTATTTAACAGTTCACGATTGCATTACGCTCTATGGAATCCGCTAGCTTTCATCCGGGTGAATTATCACTATCGACACGTACCCAATTTTCATCCGTGGTCTATGCTATTCGATCCTATTGTCAATTATTATATCGAAATCATTAACAACATGAAATAATCAAAGGAAGTTAGCTAGACTTCAATTGAAATAATAAAACACAAAAGCATAAACAAATCACTCATAAAAACGTCGATAAATAATGTTAAACAACGAGTACGGGGTAGGATCCCCTCAAATCCCAACAAATATAGAGTTTAGCCAACAAAATTCATAATAAAAATCAACAATCTATGCAAGAAATAAAACACTGAATATGAAAATACTAAAATATGACGACGGATGTGAAAGGGGATCGGTTACGGTGGCCGGAAACGCAACGGAAGCACAAAATTTTTCGATTTTAGCATATAAATTTCGGCCACCATAGATTTGTGTAGGAAATACAATAAAACACCAAAATGACATTCATAGTGTGTTTAGAAATAGTTACCTATCAACCTCTTGAGGTTGATGATGGCTCCAACTTAGTTGATATACAACTAAGCTCTTGATGGCAAGAAAATCTACAAGCTTCACCTTGAACTCTTTTTCTTTCCTTCAAAATTAGGCCCACCACTAGCAAACTAGAACCCCTCTTATTTTGCACTAGAAAAATAAAAGGATTTTTCAAAGAGAAGTATTTTTCTTCCTCAACACTTGAAGAGAAAAATTGAGAGAAAACTTGAGAGAATGATGCTTGAAGTTTCGGCCATTGCATGCTAGAATGGGGGAAGGAAGACTTGTCTTGGACTTGTAAAAAGTAGAGACAAAAGTAGCATGCCAAGCCTTGATAGTTGCAAAAGTTGTCTCCAACCCTTCACCTCCCATGCATGCATATTATATGGTTTATTATCAAAATAAAAACCATGGACTAAATTTAATTATCTCAAACATATTTGAGACTAATTAAACATTACTTGAATTTACTCAAGTCCCACTAGTTAAATAATTAATTTAAATTGAGCTCTACAAGACTCAATATAATTTAATTAATTCAACACTTGAATTAATTTAATTATTTGGACTCTACTAGGTCCACTAGTGTTTAATTAATTCAACACTTGAATTAATTTAATTTAGTCCATTATAATGTTTATGAAAATCACAATTTTCAAATACATTATTCACTTGGCCAAATTTTAATTTAGGAACACTTCCATAAATTAAAGTTTACGTTTCTCTCATAGAAGTCATACTTCTATTTTTCCTTACACTTATAAACTCCTTTATAAGCCGTTCAACACATTGAACTAATTTTTTTTTTTTACTTCTCAACGGGATCTAGAAAGCCAGCACTTGTGTGGCCCTCAATGGTTCATTGATACAACTAGTCGTGGGTTCACATCTCCATGTGATTCGGACTAAACATGTCCTTATATGAGCATACCCCAATTGCTCCATTCTTACTTATCAACTCATTGATAACAAGAACGTCAGAACTCAAGTCTGATAGCACCCAACGAATCATGTTAAACGCCTAGCAACATCGCTTACATGATTCCCTAGGTATCAAATGATAGTGCCTGCAAGAACCATTCAATTATGGTTAGCGTACAGTACGGTCCCTTCAACTCATATATCCCGACCGATTCGACAACCATTGGTTTATCGAGAGTTGTCAATGAATCGATACTATGTGTCATGCCGTAGTTGCATCGATGGTGTAATCTATGAAACTCCTTTCATAATTACCACCATACTCTGATCAGAGATTTCAATCTACATACACATGAGAACACATAGGATATCCATACCCGAAGGTAAGTGGTGAATCCCCGACTACAATGCATCGACTCCTATACGTTTCGACAGAACACCCAACCTTGCCACCTGAAGACCCCATGAGAGTCGGTAAACAAGCCAAAGTGTAATTCTAGCACATAGAGTCTCAATGTTGTCCCGGGTCATAAGGACTAATGGTGTACAACCATAAACTAGGACTATTCCACTCGATAAGTGAGAACCACTTGGAAAGTCCTTTTATGGAGGGTTGTTCAGTGCACTCTACAAGGAGCACCTATCTGCATGTTCGGACATCACAATGTCCCCTACCAATGAAACATGGTACTCACATCGCAGATACTAGTCTCTAACTCGAGCGGCCTATATCCTTCTTAGTGGCGGCTGAATCGACTAGGAACCGTTTAGAATATACAGTATTCCAAATATGAGTTTCATGATACTCATCTCATGAGTATCTCATATTCTTTCTACTATTTGTATATTCAAGGACTTTATCTATGCAACTAGCATGGGTATACAGATAAAGATGTGCCAAAACAATCATTTCAAATATAATTAAAATAAAGATCGTTTATACATAGAGTTTCATTGTGAACACTCGGCCAACACTTGGCTCGACGGGCACCTACTCTAACAATCTCCCACTTGCACTAGAGCCAACTACCCATATACTTCAGACCCATGGATTCGCGATGCTTCTCGAATGATGGTCCTGGTAAAGGCTTAGTTAGTGGATCAGCAACATTATCTGCGGAGTCGACTTTGTCAATCACGACATCTCCTCTTTCCACGATCTCTCTGAGGATGTGGTACTTTCTCAATACGTGTTTGGACTTCTGATGAGACCTCGGCTCCTTTGCTTGAGCAATGGCTCCCGTGTTGTCACAAAACACCGGGACAGGAGCAACTCCATTAGGAATGACGCCCAACTCTTGGACGAAATTCCTTATCCAAACTGCCTCCTTTGCTGCAGCTGATGCAGCAATGTATTCTGCCTCAGTGGTGGAATCCGCTGTACTGTCTTGCTTGGAACTCTTCCAAGAGACAGCAGCACCATTGAGCATGAATATGAATCCAGAGGTTGACTTTGAGTCATCAATATCGCTTTGGAAGCTAGAGTCGGTATAGCCTTCCAATTTTAGTTCTCCACCCCCATAGACCAAGAACAATTTATTGGTCCTCCTCAAGTACTTGAGTATGTCTTTCACAGCTTTCCAATGTGGAAGACCAGGGTTCGATTGATATCTACTCACTACACTTAGTGCGAAGGCCACGTCAGGACGTGTAGATATCATCCCATACATGATGCTACCAATTGCAGATGCATATGGAATGCGTGTCATCGCCGCTATCTCTTCATCAGTCTTGGGAGACATGGACTTGGATAGGGACACGCCATGACACATTGGTAGATGTCCTCTCTTGGACTCATCCATCCAGAACCGCTTCAGGATGGTATCAATGTATGTGGACTGGGTGAGACCAAGCAATCCTTTTGATCTATCTCTATAGATCTGTATTCCCAATACAAAAGATGCTTCACCCAAATCCTGCATTGAGAACTTACTTGCTAACCATATCTTTGTTGATTGCAACATTCCTACATCATTCCCAATGAGTAGAATGTCATCAACATAAAGAACAAGGAATGTAACAGCACTCCCACTGACCTTCTTATACACACAGGGTTCCTCAGGATTCTTAGTAAAATCAAACTCTTTGATTGTACTATCGAATCTAAGGTTCCAACTCCTAGATGCCTGTTTTAGACCATAAATAGATCTCTGAAGTTTGCATACCTTATGCTCACTTCCGACAGATGTAAACCCTTCGGGTTGAGACATGTAAATTTCTTCCTTAATATCCCCATTAAGAAATGCTGTCTTAACATCCATCTGCCATATCTCATAGTCATACCATGCAGCTATGGCTAGCAAAATCCTTATGGACTTGAACATTGCGACTGGAGAAAAGGTTTCTTCAAAGTCAACTCCTTGTCTTTGAGTATATCCTTTTGCTACCAATCGCGCTTTGAAGGTCAATACCTTCCCATCCGCCCCAAGTTTCCTCTTGTAAATCCATTTGCACCCTATGGGAACAATTCCCTCAGGTGGATCCACGAGATTCCACACTTGGTTCGAATGCATGGAATTCATCTCAGATTCCATTACTTCAAGCCACTTGGATGAATCGGCATCAGATAATGCTTCCTTGAATGTCCTTGGATCACATCCTAGGTTAGGCTCATCATGGTCCTCTTCAAGAAGCAGACCATACCTCATAGGTGGTCTCGAGACTCTCTCGGATCTTCTAGGAGCTTGTATCTCCTCTCTTGGCTCTTCGGGTGTGGGTTCTATAATTGCGGGTGTCTCTCGAACTTCTTCGAGTTCTATCATCTTCCCTTTTCTATCCAATAGAAATTCCTTTTCCAAAAAGGTTGCATTCCTAGAAACAAACACTTTTGTTTCTTGGGGATGATAGAAGTAGTATCCAACCGAATTCTTTGGATATCCCACAAAGTAACATAAAATGGATCGACTATCCAATTTATCTCCCACTAGCTGCTTCACATAAGCAAGGCACCCCCATATTCTAAGATAAGAATATTTGGGTGGCTTACCCATCCATATCTCATATGGAGTCTTGTCAAATGCTTTTGAATGGACATTGTTCAACAATAGTGCCGCTGTCTCAAGCGCATATCCCCAAAATGATGGCGGCAACTCCGTGAACCCCATCATAGACCGAACCATGTCCATCAAAGTCCGGTTACGACGCTCCGAAACACCATTCAACTGTGGTGTAGCAGGAGGAGTCCACTGTGAGAGAATCCCATTCTCCCTAAGATACTCTTGGAACTCGGCACTCAAGTACTCACCACCTCGATCCGATCGAACTGCCTTGATGCTTCGTCCCAATTGCTTCTCTACTTCACTTCTGAATTCTTTGAATCTTTCAAAGGCTTCAGACTTGTATTTCATCAAATACACATACCCATACCTCGAAAAGTCATCGGTAAAGGTGATGAAGTAGGCATGTCCATGCTTAGTGGTGATGCTAAGCGGACCGCACACATCGGTATGGATCAAATCCAATAACCCTTTGGCTCGCTCCGCATGGCCCTTAAAGGGAATTTTGGTCATCTTTCCTTTTAGACAGGATTCACAAGTCGTGAGAGCATTAATATCGGACATATCAAACATGCCAACTCCCACTAGCTTGTTCATCCTTCTTAGGGAAATATGTCCTAATCGAGCATGCCATAATTGTGCCGAATTAAGAGTATCTTGTTTGCGCTTATTTGTTGTTGTTATTGCTTGGACATTGTTAATCGGAATATCTTTTAATTTTAAGGTGTAGAGATTGTTTTCAAGTTCTCCGGTACCAACTAAACATTCATTCTTGTAAATATTGCAAACACCTTTGCTAAATAGACAAGAAAATCCATCAATATCAAGCATAGAAATGGAAATAATGTTTTTCACCAAGTCTGGTACAAACAAAACATCTCTTAAAACAAGCTTAAAATCATTGTTCAAATGCAAGTAAACATCTCCTACAGCCTTGGCAGCAACTCTTGCCCCATTGCCCATCCTCAAGAAGGTCTCACCTTCCCTGAGCTTCCTACTTCTTCCCATCACCTGCAAATCATTACAGAGATGTGAGCCACAGCCGGTATCCAATACCCAAGAAGTAGAGTTAATGGAGATATTTACTTCAATGTAGAACATACCTTTGCCAGAACCCTTCTGGGCAAGATATTCCCTGCAGTTACGCCTCCAATGTCCAGGCTTCTTGCAGTAATGACAGATATCAACAGTCTTGTTAGCTTTATCTGGTGTAGCTACCACAACGGGACTCGGAGCTTTCCTCTTCAAGGGCACATTCTTCTTGGGACGTGGAAAAGAACTCTTCTTTCCCTTCCCACGTGGATCGGTCTTCGTACCAGATGAAGAACCCACATAAAGAACCGACTTCTCTTTCTTGATGGTGGACTCAAAAGTCACAAGCATGTTCACCAACTCCTCAAGGGCTCCATTTTGTTCATATTGAAATTCACCACAAAAGGATCAAACGAGCTAGGCAGTGACAACAGCAACACATCCGTGGTCAACTCCGATGGCAAGATCAAATCCATGCCTACGAGCTTGTCTACGAGCCCAATCATCTTTAGGCCATGCTCATGGACCGAAGCCCCATCTCGCATGCGTAAAGTGATGAGCTCCTTGACTGTGGCATGCCTTAGAGGCCGAGTCTGCTCACCAAAGAGCTCCTTGAGGTGCATATGAATGTCAGCAGCATTCTTAGCACCCTCAAAACGCCTCTGTAGCTCATCGTTCATAGAAGCCTGCATATAACACTTGGCATTCAAGTCATGGTCACACCAATCCTTGTAGGTCTGCAATTCCTCAGGAGTGCAGTCAGTCGGAGCCTTATCAGGGGGCGACTCATTTAGTGTATATGCAATCTTTTCCGAGTTCAAGACAATTTTCAGATTTCTTAGCCAAGTGAGGTAGTTAGGTCCGGTTAACACATGTTTTTCGAGAATAACGGAAAACGGGTTGCGAATTGATGACATTGTCAAAGATTTGTACTGAAAAGTAAAACAGATAAATGTTAATGACTATTTTAAAATATCTAATAAGATATAAAGTTTGGACTTTTACTTTATAAATTATCGCTCCCACTGTTTTGACATTTTCACTACCCTCTAGTGAAAACGGGAAACACTTTCCTCAGTAGGTACGTAAGGTCCAATTAGCGAATTGTGATCCCGAATAATATCGGCCATCACAATTCCTAAAAGGTAGTTTCCAATTGCATCGCCATGCAACCCTCTACGTATACTTTTGTCTCACGTTTGATTAGGACCCAATAATATGACGTCGTTCATCTTTACGTGTCAAGCCTAACCCATCGATATTGAACCTTAATGGACGGTCGCCATGAGTTCCCTCAATAATATGAGCCGAAATCATGGGAGTTCCACGTAGTTCACATCACCATGTCAATGGATGTCACAGCTTTCCGGCACCCAAAGCTCCCCCAATAATATGAGCCGAGCCCCGAGTACGGGTAGCATTCATCATGCATCCATTATCGATGGAAGACAAGGAAATTATAAACAAATTTATAATTCCCCTTTTCGGACTTGATATTAATTTTGAATCTAATTCAAAATGAGGGTTTTTAATTTTTTTGAAAGGTCTCATCATTAATTTTATTTTAAAAGCTCGCCATGTTTGATCGTATGTTTGCCGGATTCATGCAACTTTGTTATTATCATAATAATAACACACATACTCATTATTTATAACATATCATGCATATATTATAAACAGTAAACAAACAAGGATGATCAATCGCCCCAATACTAACGGACCGTGTGAGCTAAACACGGGCCTTGGTCCAATCCTAGGGAAATGCACGGGATGCAAATGCAACTATTACATAAGCATCCAATATTTACATGTCTTCGATCTTCATAATCATCATGGCCACCATCTTCCAATCTTGATCATCCACCATACTAATATTTACAAATAAATATCCATGGCAAATAGGGATACATCTCATGGGGTGGGAACGGGCCATAAACCAAGCCCACTTTATAAATTGATAATTATTACAATCATTCAACACAAAATATCCTAGCATACACCTAGCAAATTGGGCTTGGGCTTTTGATCATCCTTCATGCATAATATCACATATCATACACCATCAATTAATTATCACAATAATTAATTGATCCAATATTATATATCTTGATCCAATCACTAACCGCCACGATTATAAACTAAATTAACAAAGTATACAAACACCTTTGTCTACTTTCAAATTAATTTATTTATAACCGAATTTCTTGTAAATCACCATTTACTATATTTAAAGTCCAGTTTAAAGTATTTATTTCATGAGAAAATATTTGCAACTTTTGTAATTTTAAACTTAAGGGCCCAAAAACTCATTTTTCACCAAAAATATTTTGGCCCATTTAAAATTCACAAACATGTTAGCCATCCAATGGCCCAACAACTCAAGGCCCATGACACTTTGATATTTCAAAACAACTTTTGAAAACCCTAGTCGTCATTGCCGTCGCCGGATTCCGGCCAACATTCCGGCGAACAAAAAAAATTTTTTTTTTTTTTTTGAAAGGGGCTGTTCGGGCAGCCCCTCGGGCTGCCCTAGCTGCCCGAAACGGGCAGCCCCTCGGGCAGCCCGAGCTGCCCGACTCGGGCAGCAACTTGCTGCCCGAATTTTTTTCCCAAAAACGGCCTTCGATTTGTTGCAAAAATACACTCATGCGGTTAGAAATCGATCTCAACATAATATATATTGTATTTGCTACACAAAAACGTAACCATAGCTCGGATACCACTTGAAAGGGGATCGGTTACGGTGGCCGGAAACGCAACGGAAGCACAAAATTTTTCGATTTTAGCATATAAATTTCGGCCACCATAGATTTGTGTAGGAAATACAATAAAACACCAAAATGACATTCATAGTGTGTTTAGAAATAGTTACCTATCAACCTCTTGAGGTTGATGATGGCTCCAACTTAGTTGATATACAACTAAGCTCTTGATGGCAAGACAATCTACAAGCTTCACCTTGAACTCTTTTTCTTTCCTTCAAAATTAGGCCCACCACTAGCAAACTAGAACCCCTCTTATTTTGCACTAGAAAAATAAAAGGATTTTTCAAAGAGAAGTATTTTTCTTCCTCAACACTTGAAGAGAAAAATTGAGAGAAAACTTGAGAGAATGATGCTTGAAGTTTCGGCCATTGCATGCTAGAATGGGGGAAGGAAGACTTGTCTTGGACTTGTAAAAAGTAGAGACAAAAGTAGCATGCCAAGCCTTGATAGTTGCAAAAGTTGTCTCCAACCCTTCACCTCCCATGCATGCATATTATATGGTTTATTTTCAAAATAAAAACCATGGACTAAATTTAATTATCTCAAACATATTTGAGACTAATTAAACATTACTTGAATTTACTCAAGTCCCACTAGTTAAATAATTAATTTAAATTGAGCTCTACAAGACTCAATATAATTTAATTAATTCAACACTTGAATTAATTTAATTATTTGGACTCTACTAGGTCCACTAATGTTTAATTAATTCAACACTTGAATTAATTTAATTTAGTCCATTATAATGTTTATGAAAATCACAATTTTCAAATACATTATTCACTTGGCCAAATTTTAATTTAGGAACACTTCCATAAATTAAAGTTTATGTTTCTCTCATAGAAGTCATACTTCTATTTTTCCTTACACTTATAAACTCCTTTATAAGCCGTTCAACACATTGAACTAATTTTTTTTTTTACTTCACAACGGGATCTAGAAAGCCAGCACTTGTGTGGCCCTCAATGGTTCATTGATACAACTAGTCGTGGGTTCACATCTCCATGTGATTCGGACTAAACATGTCCTTATATGAGCATACCCCAATTGCTCCATTCTTACTTATCAACTCATTGATAACAAGAACGTCAGAACTCAAGTCTGATAGCACCCAACGAATCATGTTAAACGCCTAGCAACATCGCTTACATGATTCCCTAGGTATCAAATGATAGTGCCTGCAAGAACCATTCAATTATGGTTAGCGTACAGTACGGTCCCTTCAACTCATATATCCCGACCGATTCGACAACCATTGGTTTATCGAGAGTTGTCAATGAATCGATACTATGTGTCATGCCGTAGTTGCATCGATGGTGTAATCTATGAAACTCCTTTCATAATTACCACCATACTCTGATCAGAGATTTCAATCTACATACACATGAGAACACATAGGATATCCATACCCGAAGGTAAGTGGTGAATCCCCGACTACAATGCATCGACTCCTATACGTTTCGACAGAACACCCAACCTTGCCACCTGAAGACCCCATGAGAGTCGGTAAACAAGCCAAAGTGTAATTCTAGCACATAGAGTCTCAATGTTGTCCCGGGTCATAAGGACTAATGGTGTACAACCATAAACTAGGACTATTCCACTCGATAAGTGAGAACCACTTGGAAAGTCCTTTTATGGAGGGTTGTTCAGTGCACTCTACAAGGAGCACCTATCTGCATGTTCGGACATCACAATGTCCCCTACCAATGAAACATGGTACTCACATCGCAGATACTAGTCTCTAACTCGAGCGGCCTATATCCTTCTTAGTGGCGGCTGAATCGACTAGGAACCGTTTAGAATATACAGTATTCCAAATATGAGTTTCATGATACTCATCTCATGAGTATCTCATATTCTTTCTACTATTTGTATATTCAAGGACTTTATCTATGCAACTAGCATGGGTATACAGATAAAGATGTGCCAAAACAATAATTTCAAATATAATTAAAATAAAGATCGTTTATACATAGAGTTTCATTGTGAACACTCGGCCAACACTTGGCTCGACGGGCACCTACTCTAACAGGATGAAGGCTGCAACGCTTGGAATTCTCGAGTTCTTCGAAAGTCTCTCTTGCTCCTAGCCTTCCTCCCAAGAAAAGTGATGGAAAATATCAGAATAGTCTCAAAATCGGCGCCTCTCTCGTGTATTAGGTTATGCTGTAAGATAGAGTCCACAAAACTTGGAAACAAATCTTCCCGGATTGCGTCGCTCGCTAGGGCGGTCAAGATTGTCCGCTGGGACGAGTGATTCTCGAATTAAAATTCCTGGCCGTGTCTTTGGTCTCGCTGGGGCGGTCACTTTTGACCGCCCTAGCGAGAGCTTCGCGCAAAATATTCTCGTTCACATCGATGGATTCGCTGGGGCGGTCATTTTTGACCGCCCTAGCGAAGGACTCGCGCAGAAACTCCTCGGCTGGGCCAATATGCTCGCTGGGGCGGTCACTTTTGACCGCCCTAGCGAGACCTCTTCGATGCTATGCAAATAAAATCCCACTTTTTGGTCCACTTCCTACAAAACAACCACAAAATACACGAGATCAGCCAAATGCTAAATAATGCTAAATGAATGCTAAATTAAACTAAACAAACTAATATGATGCATGAATGCGACTCAAAACCAACACTAAAAACACGTAAAAACGAGTCCTATCAGAAAGGTAGATTTCAGATTAGAATCGATACCAGGTATTGTTTGTATATTAGAATTCAGTATAGAATGATATTGAACGATTTGACAGAATTGAAAGAATTGACAGATCAGAGTATGGGGCTGAGAGTACATCAGATAGAGTATTTCTCTTAAAGACATTTCAGTTCTGTTTCTAGACTGATAGCTTCTGTGTTCAGAAGTATTCTGATGAATTATGCTTATTATATTTATGATTTGTGGATATATTTACAGCATCGGATTGAGTAAATGAATAGTTTAAGATCTTATTGAATATTCAGAAAACTGTGATTATTGTATACAGAAATGAGTCAGGTATGAATCATAATTGAAACAGATTGTATTCAGTGTCTGTGATATCTGAAATTTGTATACCAATTGATTGTTAAGATAGGGATCAGTGACTGAGAACGACACAGAACTATCAGAATTATCAGATATTTCAGAGATGCCAGAATTATCAGAAATGTCAGAATTAGGCAGATTATCTTATGCTCTTATTTCTTTATATCTGTTGAGTATAGTTATGGTTCTAAGTCAGTATTCGTGATATCTTTTATTGTTTGGAGCATACTCTATTTGCAGATGAAAATATAGCAGTTGTTCCGGGCACTGTGAAGATTAAGCAGATAGTCAGAATTAACAGCTACCAGAGATTGTCGTTTTATGAGTTAGTAAAGTCACTAGATCAGTATAGGTTATTTCTATTCTGAATCGAATTTGCTATTACTGTTGTTTGAAGTCTGTTTGATACAGCTTATTGTAAACAGCTGAGAGTATGACAATGTAGCAGTGTAATCAGAATGTTCAGAATTGTATTTTGCTAATCAGAACAGAGCATCAGTCAGATTAACAGATATGTGATTTTGTGCTTTGTATGCTTCTGATTATTTTATGATATCAGAATGTTTCCGAAAATTGTAACAGAATTTGATATTGATAGTCAGAGCCGAATGCCAGGTAGGTATTTCTTCTTTATGTTATACTATCAACTGATTGTTTATACAGCATAGTTCGAATCTGAACTCACAGACAGTGTCAGACATGCGCCGTGGTGGATTCAGTTCTCATTCAGATGCTTGAGAATGTATGATATCATGTTGGCAGAAATTGTACTGATATGTCTGAATCACTAACAGAAGAAGACAAAAAGAAAGAAATTAGCAGATTATTACAGATCTTGTATATTTCTGAATAGAAATAAGAGTACATTTCTATGGCTTTTATAATGAAATTACTGTCATTTTCTCCAGATTGAGATATGATATGATTGTGATTGATAGATTGTTCAATCTATATCTAGTAGTTTGTATAAGATGATGTACAAACAGAACTAGATAACAAAGATCGCTGTCAAAGAAATAATCAGATGGAGTAAAAGATTGAATTAGATAATATCAGATTGTGATTGTGATGGAGTTTGTACTTGTGGTAGACTATATCATAAGCTCTCTCTCGCAGAATTCGTTACACATTGACAGGTAGTCAGAATGTATTATCCAGTTATTGGAAGATATTGGTAGAGCTGTAGTACTGGATGTTAGTACTAGCTGTCATGACTTATTGTCATGGTATGATTGACTGTATGACAATAGCTATCCAGATAGTTCAGAGTGGATAGATTTAAATGAACCAACGTCGGATGATGACGATTGGTATTTGAATCTGAAGACTGTATATTTCTTTAATTGAAATAAACGGATTGAATAACAACTACTGGTATTGTTTTGTTGTGAACGGTGATTGGTTTATACGGATGTTGTATAACCAACATGGCAAGATTGATTCTGTCAGAATTTAAGAAATATTATGATAATATACTTCATGAAGTCTTATTCCAGACTTGGAATCAGAGGTTGATACAAGAAAGAGATTTCAGGATGGAGTCAGTGAGATGAGAGTTTGATTCAAACTCTGTATACATTTCTTCTATTATATCTGAATTGATTAATTGCAAGTTCGAGGACGAACTCAGATCTAATAGGGGGAGAAATGTAATGCCCGAGATTTAATCATTTTAATCAGACGTTGATTAATTGACGTAATGGAAGTCAGAAGAACTCAAATGACGAGGCCGGGCGTCGTTGCATTGTAACACAAGAATTTGGACAGAACCCTCGGCGCTCGAGCGGTAGAAAAGCACCGCCCGAGCGCCCATGCATCACAAATTATTGTTCGGGCAGAAAGTGTGGCGCCCGGGCGGTAGTTTTTGACCACCCGAGCGCCAATGAGTAATTCGGAGACAGAACGCCTCGCGCCCGGGCGGCTGATTTTGACCGCCCGAGCGCCGAGCTCGCGCCCGGGCGGTAATATTCGACCGCCCGAGCGCCAACTGGATTTGATCAATGGTGACACGTTTCTTTAGACATGCAACGTGTATGTATATAAATATACATATGTATATTATTCTTCAGAAAGAATAATAAGAAAGGAAACCGAAGGAGGAAGCTCCAAGTTCTTTCTGAGGAGGAAATCGTGAGTTACGTTAAATCCGTCCGTCTGATTTTGAATCCGAGTACAGTACTGTGTTCCTAGCGACGACAGCTACAATTGGACATTGGACATGGACAGAGTTGAATACAGATCATCGTCTTCGTCAGACAAGGACGACAAAGGTATAATTCATGTGATATTCGGGAAGCCACAACTCAAATGAGATATCATTTTGAGTTTCCCAACAAAATCACATATTAGACTGTTAATTATATTTTGATATGTTGATGCTTTGATTATAGAAGTGTATTTAAACATATAAGATTATTGTGTTATTCAGATATGAATATAAGTATGCTTTGTTTACAGCTTGATATTCATTGCATTTGAGATAGGAGAGTCATTGACAGGCATTGTCAAATTTCTAGACGTTCGGTGTATCTCAACTTAGGAGTAGCCATTACTCCTATTGTCAGCCGTCAATACAGCTCGGACCAAAGTCTAGGAATAAGACGTACAGTCGCCCCGAGTGGTTGGGTAGGTGACAGTCAGTGACGTCTTATTCACCCCGGGATCCCTAGAGTTCTAGTCGAGTCAAGTCTAGACATGATTTGATTAGGACTGCATGCTTATATGGATGTGGTTCCTAGATCATGGGGCCCATCGTTATTGCTTTCAGGCATGATAGCATGTTTGTATGATTTAGATTGTTTTATGCATGTTTATCTGATTTGAGTTGCAAGCTTATTTGATTTAATTTCATAGATTATGAAATATATTGTTTCTATACATGATGGCATGTTTTATGAATTAGTTTGTGTATATACATGCTTACCATGTTTTATACTGGGATTTATTCTCACCGGAATATCCGGCTGTTGTCTTGTTTTGTATGTGTGCATGACAACAGGTGGGATAGGATCGGAGTCAAGAAGACGATGAGAGAAGACGAGTTTAGCGTGGTGATTCCGGACTTGGATAGATTTGGGTTTTATTACTTGAACTTTAGTAGTTGAACCTTAGATGAGTTAAAAGATTGATGTATCTTTATACTGAGTTGTAGTTTATACATATATGTATATTATTTAGATTCCATTACCTTCCGCATTTATATTTTAAAAAGAAAACATTTTAGACCCTGTTTTATCAGAACTGATAATTAAATCCCAACAATGATTAAGAAGATGATTAGCGTCCGGGACCCCACACTAACCGTCATGGACTGTAGCTCTATCGCAAAGATCCTATCTTGAGACATCGTGCAATGTGCCTGTGGCGATCCCGCCACTATCAGGCACTTCCGTCTACAAGATTTCTATACTATCTTGTGACATCGTGCAATGTGCCCGTAGCGATCCCGCCACTATCAGGCACTTCTGTCACAAGAATACTCGTCTGATACCTGCTAGCTATAATTCAAGAACACAAGTACATCAGTCCAATCAATCCAAATACAATGCGATAAAGTAAAGTATGTGATTTAGGGAAACTCAAGCCAAACCTCACTCGCGTTGTGCAATCCCAACTCAACATTAATTTATACCTTTATCTTCTCGCTCAGAAGAAGAAGAAGAAGTCCCAACTCCATCTCGGTCCATTCCCAATCTGGTAATAACAATACCGAACAGATATAATATCAATAAACAACTCAATTCAGAACCTGTTCTGATCAATACTCAAATCAAAACACATAATCTGATCAATGTCAATTGAGATACAATCTAATCCATATCGACGATATCACGATATAATCAAAATCACTACTGAATCTGATCGATATCAATTAACTGATGTTTCGACGGTATAACAATACAGTCTCGATAACCTCGTCAGTCCGAACATCACAGATATAATTCCAGAACTCATAATCAATATCGATACCAGTCATAATCTCAATAACAATACAACTCTGATATGAAATCTCAGTCAAATTGATTCCAAAAATCATAACAATTACATAACCAGTCCGTTCTTCAATCTGACTTCGATTCTATGATGTCTAACATGACAAGAACATCATATATGAATTCTATCCCATTCTGACAATATAATAATTTCAAATCGTGTCTAAACGTAACAAAACTTACGTCCATTTGTAGCTGTCGTCGCTAGGAACACGATACTGTCCTCAGATTTAAAATCAGACGGACAGATTTCTCGCAAAAAGGCGTAAGGATTTTCAACATATATATTCATAAGCTTTTCTCGATTTCCTCCGAATGATATATATACATCTCACGCCTACATACAAACGTGGCTTCTTTACGTTTTGCATGACTCGCGCATATGCGCACCCAAGTCTCACGCATATGCGCGAGACCTACTGTCTCGGCGTATCTTCCTTCGCGCATATGCACACCTCCATCCGGCGCAGATGCGCCAAAGTCTCTGCCAGTTGCGCGCATGTGCGCCCGTTCTTATCGCGCATGTGCGCCAACTCCTCTGGACTTCCTCCTTGGCTTCTCTCATGGCTCGCGCATATGCGCGCACACTTTCCGCGCCTATGCACGAGACCTTTGGGTCACGCACAAGCAATACTCCTCATTTCAAAATCTAATATCGACGTGTCCCGTTTATATCCCTTTCATTAGTAAATAAATCATTTCAGATTAATTTTCAGATTACGATAAATATACCCAATTCATTTCAGATTACGGTATTCAAATCCTCGGGCCTTACAAATCATTTCTCAAAAATAGTACTCAAAAGTAACATTAATTATTAATAAAAAATTTAAAATTACTATTGAAGCACTTCTGGATACAGGAGCTGATGTAAATTGCATCAGTGAAGGAATTGTTCCTTCTAAATATTATAAAAATACTACTCAATTTATAACAGCTGCTAATAAACAACCTCTTATAGTTAATTACAAATTGTCTTATGTAGCAATATGTAATTCTGGAGTTTGTTTAAATACTACTTTTATTCTCATTAAAAATATCTCTACTCCTGTGATTCTAGGAACCCCATTTTTCCAAATTTTGTTTCCTATTTATAAAATTAATGAAAAGGGTTTATATACCAATATTAAAGGAAATAATTTATTTTTCCCATTTACCACTATACCTGTTTCAAAATCTATAAATATTTTACAAAAAATAGTAAATAATAAAGAAAATTTTATTACTTCATTAAAAGATGAAGTTCTTTTTAAAAATATTAAAGAGAAAATAAATTCTAAGAAAATTAAAGAAAAAATAAAATTATTTCAGAAAATATATCTAAAGAAATTTGTGCTGATGTTCCTAATGCCTTTTGGAATAGGAAGAAACATCAAGTTAGTCTACCTTATACAGATGATTTTATTGAGGATAAAATTCCTACTAAAGCTAGGCCTATAGCAATGGGACCTAGACTTTTAAATTATTGCAAAGAAGAAATTGATAATCTTCTTAAAAAAGAATTGATAAGAGCAAGTAATAGTCCTTGGAGTTATCCAGTATTTTATGTAGAAAATGCAGCAGAAATTGAGAGAGGAGCTCCAAGACTTGTTATTAATTATAAACCGCTTAATAAAGCCTTAAAATGGATAAAGCATCCATTACCAAATAAAAGAGATTTATTAAATAGATTATTTAAGGGGAAAATATTTTCTTCTTTTGATTTAAAATCAGGATTCTACCAAATTCTTCAAAACGAAGAAGATAAATATAAAACAGCTTTTACTGTACAATTTGGCCATTACGAATGGAATGTAATGCCATTTGAATCAAAAAATGCTCCAATGAAATTCCAAAATATAATGAATGAAATTTATAATTCATATATAGATTATATTATCGTTGTAAGGTCCGAGATTATAGAAATGATATTATTTTAAACCGAGATTATTGAACTAGGGAATTATGGAGTGTTGAATTATATTCCAAGATGTTTGAACTTATTTAGGATTGAAATTGAATTGAAAAGATTGAATAGGGGCCGATTTTTAAATAGTGAAAAATTGAGGGACTAAAGTGCAAATATGGAAAATTTGGGTGGACACTTGTCTTCCCCTTAAGAATAAGGACAAGAAAGCCGAGAGTTCCTCCAGAAATTCCTTCAACTTTCGTTTGCTTTGATTTGTGATTCCGTGTGAACCGTCTATCAGAATTTAAATCCGGACACGGTATCGTACTCCTCTCGACACGAGCTACAACGGGACGTAAGTTTCATTGAGTTTTATTATCATTGGAAATTATGATGTTGATGGAATTGAATATATTTCATATATAGTATTCTGGGAATACTAGACATTGCATAATCGAAGTCAGATCGAAGAACAGACTGATGATGAAATTGTTATGATTTTCTGATTATACCGATTGAAAATGGGACAGATTTGGATTATGAATTGATTATGGATTATATCAGATATGGGTTATGATTTTTAATTAATATCTGGTGAGGTTGTATTGACGAGAATATTCAGATTGTTCCGTTAAACCGTTGATTTGAATTAAATCCAGATTAATCAGATTCAGAGTTCAATGGAGAATAGAATATTGATATTATGATTCTCGATATATCGTTTCAGATTTACAGAGACAGTCTTGAGTTCAGAACTGATATTGATATTGTGCCTATTTTATATTGTCATTTCCAGATTGGGTATGGACAGAGTTGAAGGTGAGACTTCATCTTCGTCAGATCGCGAAGAGAAAGGTATAAATAAATGTTGATTCGAGATTGCACAACTCGAGTTAGGTTTGACTTGAGTTTCCAAAAATCACATACTTTATTTTATTGCATTGATATTTGCAGATTATCAGATTGATATGTTTAGTCTATTGAATGATAGCAGAGCCAGAGTTTGAGTCTAGGGCAGAACCGCCGAGTCTTTCTCAGAACCGATAAGACACTAGACTTACGGTGTATCGATAAGCTTTAGATGTAGATCGACGTCTATTGTAGACACTCGATACAGCATACCAAAGTCTAAATTTAGATCCGGATCCCTAGATTAGAAAAGAGTCCTAGATTTAGATACAGATTTGTATTGATTCATGTAGTCAGATTGGATGCATGCTTTTATGATTGTTTATGCTTTTATATATGTTGTATATGATTGCATTAATACATTGTTTATACTGGGATATTTATATCTCACCGGAGTTATCCGGCTGTTGTATTGTTTGTATGTGTGCATGACAACAGGTGGGACAGGTACAGGGTCACAGAGGTGAAGAAAGATCGAGATTAGAGTGGAGACTACGGACTTGGACTAGAGATAGGGTTTAAACACTTGATAGTTAGGTGTTGAACCTGAGATATGTTGTATTAGATTTATACTTTTATACTGATATGTATAGGAGTTTGATTCCATTACCTTCCGCACTTGCAATTTAAAAATAAAAAAATTTTAGACCCTGTTTATTCTAATTGATTAAATTAGTCCCAATGACGACTAAGAAGATGATTAGTGTAACGACCCATTACAGGCCCAGTGGACCGCCCATACGGCCCACTGCCAACCGACCCAAGGCTATCCCGATCTTGGGGTCCCTCTATGGGGCCTTGTCCCTCACGGGCTTTCCATAGGCGTCGTATGGTTACTCATAGAACTCTTAAGCCCATGAACTTAAGTATGTGCCTCCCCAGGATCGAACCCAAGATCACATGGATATATAGATACTTGGCACAATCCTGGTACCAATTGAGCTACTAGCTCAATTGGTACCAGGATTGTGCCAAGTATCTATATATCCATGTGATCTTGGGTTCGATCCTGGGGAGGCACATACTTAAGTTCATGGGCTTAAGAGTTCTATGAGTAACCATACGACGCCTATGGAAAGCCCGTGAGGGACAAGGCCCCATAGAGGGACCCCAAGATCGGGATAGCCTTGGGTCGGTTGGCAGTGGGCCGTATGGGCGGTCCACTGGGCCTGTAATGGGTCGTTACAATTAGCGTCCGGGTCCCCACAACAGGTGGTATCAGAGCGATAGATCCTTTAGACTGAGATAGAAGAGAATGAGCGGGGTAGATTGAGTTTTCTTCCCTTGCATGTGATTGCTAGCATGAGATTTATTCTAATGTTGATTGACATGGTATATGCTAGCATGACATTATGCTTTACTGCTTTGAAATACATGTTATATAATTATCTGATTTGAATTGGTAATATGTATTATTGAGTATGAATCAGATTTGATTCTTGATCAGCAGTAAGATGATCAAAGAAAGATTGGAACATATTTGTAGTATTTGAGTACTAATGTTTGATAAACAGATACACCTCCACGGAGAATTCCAGAGAGGGGTAGTACTTCGACTGAACAGATAGATGTATCAGAAACTCAAATAGAAATACAGTTGAAAGAATTTCAGTTATTTCAGCCGCCGATTCTGAGTGGTACCGAGACGTCTGAAGATTGTGAGAGCTGGTTTGATGACATAGAAATACTGTTCGATTTACTTGATTGTATAGATGAACAGAGAGTTAAAATGGTGCCTCATCAGTTACGAGAAACCGCCAGGAGTTGGTGGATTACATGTAAAAGAATGTTAGAACAGAGAGGTACAGTGATTTCGTGGGAAATATTCAGAACTGAATTTTATCGAAGATTTTTCTCAGTTTCGTACCGAGAGGACAAAAAAGCCGAGTTTGAGAATTTGAGACAAGGACAACTGAATATTGAAGGATATGTTGCTAAATTCTCTACTCTACTGCATTTTGCTCCTCATTTAATTGGGAATGATGAAGCTGTAGCGGATCAGTTCATCAGAGGATTGAATTCGGAGATAGTTGCATTGATGAAATATGCAGCGACCTTACCATTTTGCTGATGCCTTGAGAAGAGCGAAGAGAGCGGAGGCGAGTCTGATTAGACAACTAACAAGGGTGTGTGCGATACAACCCCAGACACAGCAATCCCCTCTCCGATTTGATCGCGGCAGCACGAATGGAAAGCAAGATTTGCTGAAAGCTCGAAAGAAGCCATTCAAGAAGTTAGAGAGTGGTTCATCAAGCTCCAGTGGTTGTAGCCCGAGTTATACTGGAGTGTATTGTAGAACGTGCAGAGGAAGACATTCCACGGAGCAATGCCAGGGAGTTACTGGTAGTTGTCGTATCTGTAGACAGCCGGGACACTTTGCCAGAGTTTGTCCATAGAGAGATTCCCGAAGATATCAGGGATCAGGACCATCTGGTGGTAGTGACCGAGGAACAGACCCAAGAGGCACTTGATGATATAGTGGTAGGTACTGTTCTTTTATGATTAAATTGCATATGTATTGATATATACTGATGCATTTCTTATGATTATCTTTGACTGAGTTGCATTGATATATGGTATCTGTTGGGTTTGTATTGATGTAGTATGAATCTTTGTACCTTTTGGGAAAGAAAGATTGATATAATAGATTTCTGTTACTTATTGTATACTACAGTAAGATGAGAATGAGATCGAGTTAGATTATGATGTACTTGTGTTTTCTGATTTGATTGCATTATTAATATTAATATGCTGAACAAGTACAGAATTACTATAGATTCCTTTCAGGAGAGTATAATATTCAGCCAGATATAGATGATGAGTAGAGATTTCACGGTAAGAATTCTAGATTTAGAATTCCTTTAATATCTGTGTTATTTATGACTCGATTGATACATAAAGGAGCAGATGGTATCCTTATGTATTCAGTAGATGTACTGAAATCGAGCCTAGCATTGGCAGATTTGCCAGTGATGTACGAGTTAGCTGATGTTTGCCTAGAGAAGATTTCAGATTTCCTTTATATCAAAAAGATAGATTTCAGAATTGAATCGATATCAGGTACTGTTTGTTGGTGCTTTAGAATTTAGCACAAAATGACATTGAATGTACAGAATGATACAGAATGAATTGAAAGAATTGAAAGATCAGTAGAAGAGTACTGACCAGGAGTTACATCTGATTTAATGTTTCTCTTTGACATGTTTCAGTATGTTCAGAGATATTCTGATGATTTCGTGCTCGTTGTATCTATGATATTTTGATATATTCGTAGCATCTGATTGATTGAATCGAATATCTGATTGATTGTATTGAATACTCCGAGAACTGTGATTATTATATACAGAAATTATTCAGATATGAATCCTGCTTGAAACAGATTGTATTCAGAGTATGTGATATCTGAAGTTAGTATACCGATTGATTTTGACACAGTTGAGATCATAATCAGTGATTGAGAATGATATCGATATCAGAAATATCAGAAATTTCAAAAATTTCAGAAATGTCAGAAATTTATTTTTGGTCTAAATTTACAGATTATCTTATACGAATGTTGTTTTGTATCTGCTTGAATAATGTTATTGTTCTAAAACAGTATTTGAGATAGCTTATATTGTTTGGAGGCATATTATATTTGCAGATGATATATAGCAGTTGATCTGAGCGACATGAAGATATGATTGATTAGTCAGAATTGACAGTATTGCCAAAAATTGTTGTTTTATGAGTTTAATGAACTCACTAGATCCGTATAGATTATTGATATTTCGAATCTGATTTGATAGTACTGTTATTCTGAGTCAGTGTTTGATACAGATTTTTGGTGATGTAAGGCTCGAGATTATTAGTCTTTTTTGAAGTACGACTCGGAGAATATGAGAATGCATGTCATAAGATGAAAGTATCAAATATTTCATGAATTATGGAATTTTGATTGAGCATGGCCGAAGCCACACCGCACCTGCGGTGCTAGGAAACACCGCACCCGCGGTGCATGGACAGTAAGTTGGCAGATTTCATTCGTAGCATCACCGCACCCGCGGTGCAGAAAGACCGCACCCGCGTTGACAAGACCGCACCCGCGGTCTTGCAAAGACCGCACCCGCGGTCGCTACTTTTGGAAAATGATAGGGTTGCCGAGAGCATAGCGCACCCGCGGTACTAACGTGACCGCACCCGCGGTGCTGCATGCGAGAAATCTACCATCTCTTCTTGTTGTGACACATGGCATATATATATATATTTGGTGCATGACTCGACCATTTATTCCTTCAGCATATGAGAACCGAGAGCTTCCTCTAAGAATTCCTCAAGTTCTTCAAAGTTTGAGGTAAGATTTCTTAAGATTGAGCTATCCAATTTTTATACCGAATAGAGATTCTTGTTCCTTGCTTCCAGGGCTACAAGAGGATGTAAGTTTACTCAGTTTCTACATGACTTGGGATATTGATATTGGAGAAAATTTATTATGCATGTAGATAAATGTTCTTGTGATGATTATGAGTTTATAATCGAAACTGGAACGAAGAAATGATAGCTTATGCCTTTGCTATGAATTCCAGCATGTTTTAAGAATAGATGGTGCAGAAGGATTGTGTTCTAGCTTGATATTGTGATGGATTATTGAGGTGTGAGTTGTTCGGTTTATCGAGAATCTACAGTTATGTCGTCGAATGATATTAAGATAGATTATTGATTCATAGATGTGTTGAATGGGATAGGAATTGATAGAATGTGTATCAATGTATCTCTTTCAGATTTGATTGACATACTTGATATCGACTTCGATTGATTCCTGCGACAAGAAAGGTATAAGCCATGTTTGTTTGGGAAGCCCCAACTCAAATAAGATATCATTTGAGTTCCCAACCAAAATCACATACTAGAATTGTTGTATAGATGGTAACATGTTTATGAATTGTTTATAGAATTATATTCAAATCTTGTAACATGATTATGCTTTGATTATAGAATTGTATTCAAGCATGTAAGATCATTGTGATATTCAGATATGAATATGAGCATGCTTTGTTTACAGATTGACATTCATTGCATTTAAGATAAGAGAGTCGTTGACAGCTATTGTCAAATATCTAGATGTTCGGTGTATCCCAGCTTAGGAGCAGCTCTGACTCCTATTGCAGCCGTCGATACAGCTCAGACCGAAGTCTAGGAATAAGACGTACAGTCACCCCGAGTGGGAGGGTAGGTGACAGCCATTGACATCTTATTCACACCGGGATCCCTAGAGTTATAGTCGATTCGAGTCCAGACATGATTTGATTCGCATTGCATGTTTATATGGATGTCGTTCATAATAGCATGTTTCATGTTTTAGATTGATTATATGCATGTATACATGTTTATACTGGAATTTGTTCTCACCGGAGTTTCCGGCTGTTGTTATGTTTGTGTGTGCATAACAACAGGTGGGGCAGGATCTGGGTCATGCATAGGATGAGAGATGGACATAGCGTGGTGATCTCGGGCATAGCAGAAGAACTAGTAGTTGTACTTTTGACATGTACTGTATTTAATTACTAGTTGTTGAGTATGGATGGAACAAGACATGTTTGTACCTTATGTTTGTACATTATGTTGCTGAATAACATAGAATCCTCTTGTTTAGCTTTCATGTAAGTTAATGTTAAAAGGAAAAATTTGACCCACTTTTTATATTAATGATCCATTTAATCCCAAAGAAAAGAGTTAGAGCCCGGGTCCCCACAAGAGGTGGTATCAGAGCCATAGGTTCTGTAGACTGAGATAGAATAGAATGAGCAGGGTAGATTGAGTCATCTTCCTTGCTTATATCATGTTAGCATATATCATGATTTATTGCTTTCCCTATTACGTGTTGTGTTATCTGATTTGATTGCAGCATGTATTGGTTAAGACTGAATCAGAACCGATTCTGGATCAGAGGTAAATGATCAGAGGAGGACTGAGACAGTTGTTATAGATTGTATACTAAACTGTTTGTATAGCAGATACATCTCTCCTAGAAGAGCAGCCGTTCCTTTACGACCACCCGCACCAGAACAGGGTAGCACATCTGGTGATACGATGGATGTCACTGCTACGCTCATGGAGACTCTATTAAAGCGATTCCAGTAATTCCAACCACCGACCTTAAAGGGTACAGAAAATGCAATTGAATGTGAAAGCTGGTTGGAGGATATCGAGATGTTATTCGAGTCTCTGGAATATAGTGATGAGAAACGAGTGAAACTCATTGGCCATCAACTGCAAGACGTGGCTAAGTATTGGTGGTTGAATATTAGGAGAGCACTAGAACAGCGTGGAACCGAGATTACATGGAAAGTATTCAAGACAGAGTTTTATCAGCGATTTTTTCCTGTATCCTACCGTAAAGATAAAGGCGCTGAGTTTGCAAACCTGAGGCAAGGGCAATTGAAAATTGAAGAGTATGTTGCTAAATTTTCTTCTTTGCTTCGCTTTGCACCTCACGTTTCAGGTAATGATGAGGCCGTAGCAGATCAGTTTATAAATGGCCTGAATCCATATATCTTTACGTTGGTGAATACGGGGAGACCCAACAACTTCGCGGATGCATTGAATCGTGCCAAAGGAGCTGAAGCAGGGTTGCTGAGACAACGGAGTATTCCGTATGTCGCCCCGAGTCCAAGACCGCCACTACCTCCAGTACAACCTCCTCCTAGATTCGATAGCGGTGGTAGTAGTAGTGGGCGAAAAGATCAACTAAAAGCGAAGGGAAAACAGTTTAAGAGGGCAGGGAGCAGTTCGTCGAGCTCCAGCGGGTCAAGACAGAGAGGTCCTGGCCAGAGTTTAGAGGTGACAAGTGGATATTGCAGTACTTGTGGAGGTAAGCATGCCACAGAACAGTGTCAGGGTGTAGTGGGCAGATGTAACATATGCAACCAACCGGGGCATTATGCTAAGGTCTGTCCTCAGAGAAGTGGTGCATCGAGATTTCAGGGTGTAGGGTCATCAGCATCCGTAGCTCAGCACGAGAGGCAAGCTTTATCTGTTCACTCCTTTCAGCCGCCACTTGCATAGACCCAGCCTCGAGCCAGAGGTGGTCATACCGGGAGTCAGCAGACCCGACAACAGGCTCAGGTGTTTGCATTGACAGAGGAGCAAGCACAGGATGCCCCAGATGATGTCATAGCAGGTAACTGTTCTCTTTGCGGTTATCCTGCTTATATATTGATAGATATGGGTGCATCGCATACATTCATATCAGAACGATTTGCATTATTGCATTCTTTGCCTGTTGAGTCTTTGTTAGATGTCGTGTCTATTACTTCTCCGTTAGGAAGTGGTTTGATATCAGTGACTACGGTTAGACATTTCATCTTACAGTTTGAGGGTCACGAACTTGATCTAGATTGCATAGTACTTGGGCTAGCTGACTTTGATTGTATAGTGGGTATTGATATGTTAACAAAGTACAGAGCCACCGTGGATTGTTTCCACAAGATTGTCAGATTCAGACCAGAAATGGCAGAAGAGTGGAAATTCTACGGTAAGGGTTCCAGATCTCGCATTCCCTTGATTTCGGCTTTGACTATGAATAAGTTGTTGCAGAAAGGAGCAGATGGGTTCCTTGTGAAAGGGGATCGGTTACGGTGACCGGAAGCGCAACGGAAGCAATAAAAATTTCGAAAATCATATTTTCAAGGCTCAAAATTTCGGCCACCTCAACTTTCTTGTGTAGCAAATACAATAAACACAAAAATGACATTCATAGTGTGTTTGAGAGATATACCTATCAATCTCAAAGATTGATTGTGGCTCCAACTAAGGTGTAAACACCTTAGCTCTTGAAGGTAGACAATCTACAAGCTTCACCTTTCTTTTGGACTCCTTTCTTCCAATCAAGCCCACCACCAACTAGGTAGATCCACCTTACACTTGCACTAGAAAATGTATGGCATTTTTCTTTGAGAAGTGAGTGTTTTTCTCCAACAATTGAAGAACACAAAATGAAGGAAAAATTGGAGAGAAAAGTGTAAGAATTTCTGCCATGCTAGGTTAGGAGTGAAGGGAGAACAACTTTCTTGGTTGTGGAAAAAGTTGAGTCAAAAAGGTGCATGACATGCCTTGAAAACTCAAAAAGTAGTCTCCCAACCTTTCACCTCCCATGCATGCATATTATATGGTTTTTAATCAAATTAAAAACCTTGGACTAAATTTTAATTATCTCAAACATATTTGAGACTAATTAAACATTACTTGAATTTACCCAAGTCCCACTAGTTAAATAATTAATTTAAATTGAGCTCCACAAGACTCAATATAATTTAATTAATTCAACACTTGAATTAATTTAATTATTTGGACTCTACTAGGTCCACTAGTGTTTAATTAATTCAACACTTGAATTAGTTTAATTTAGTCCATAATAATGTTTATGAAAATCACAATTTTCAAATACATTATTCACTTGGCCAAATTTTAATTTAGGAACACTTCCATAAATCAAAATTTACATTTCTCTCATAGAAGTCATACTTCTATTTTTCTTTACACTTATAAACTCATTTATAAGTCGTTCAACACATTGAACTATTTTCTCCTTTATAGAAGTCATACTTCTAATTTTCCTTACACTTATAAACTCCTTTATAAGCCGTTCAACACATTGAACTATTTTTACTTCTCAACGGGATCTAGAAAGCTAGTACTTGTGTGGCCCTCAATGGTTCATTGATACAACTAGCCGTGGGTTCACATCTCAATGTGATTCGGACTAAACATGTCCTTATATGAGCATACCCCAATTGCTCCATTCTTATTTATCAACACCTTGATAACAAGAACGTCAGAACTCAAGTCTGATAGTACCCAACCAATCATGTTAAACGCCTAGCAGCATCGCTTACATGATTCCCTAGGTATCAAATGATAGTGCCTGCAAGAACCATTCTATTATGGTTAGCGTACAGTACGGTCCCTTCAACTCATATATCCCGATCGATTCGACAACCATTGGTTTATCGAGAGTTGTCAATGAATCGATACTATGTGTCATGTCGTAGTTGCATCGATGGTGTAATCTATGAAACCCTTTCATAATTACAACCATACTCTGATCAGAGATTTCAACCTACATACACATGATAACACATAGGATATCCATACCCGAAGGTAAGCGGTGAATCCCCGACTACAATGCATCGAATCCTATGTGTTTCGACACAACACCCAACCTTGCCACCTGATGACCCCATGAGAGTCGGTAAACTAATCAAAGTGTAATTCTAGCACATAGAGTCTCAATGTTGTCCCGGGTCATAAGTACTAATTCTGTACAACCATAAACCAGGACTTTTCCACTCGATAAGTGAGAACCACTTGGAAAGTCCTTTAATGGAGGGTTGTTCAGTGCACTCTACTAGGAGCACGTATCTGCATGCTCGGACATCACAATGTCCCCTACCAATGAAACATGGTACTCACATCGCAGATACTAGTCTCTAACTCGAGCAGCCTATATCCTTCTTAGTGGCGGCTGAATCGACTAGGAACCGTTTAGAATATACAATATTACAAATATGAGTTTCATGATACTCATCATATGAGCATCTCATATTCTTTCTACTATTTGTATATTCAAGGGCTTTATCTATGCAACTAGCATGGGTATAAAGATAAAGATGTGCCAAAATAATAATATCAAATATTACTAAAATAAAGATTGCTTATACATAGAGTTTCATTGTGAACACTCGGCCAACACTTGGCTCGACGTGCACCTACTCTAACACCTTTTGTATGCTGTAGATGTACTGTAGTATCCCGATGCCTAATTTGAGTTAATTATTTGATTAATTATATTTCGGTGGGATCGGAAGGACCGAACCGGGTTCGGATCGTCAAAAGTGGGTTCGGATGGACCGTTCTGTTCGGAGTCAGACAAGGTCGTTCCGTCGGTAAGCCATGCAGGGTTCGGATCGTCCGATCAGGGTTCGGATCGTCCGAGACAGGTGGCTGGACACGTGGAAGACATGCAGGGTTCGGATCGTCCGATCAGGGTTCGGATCGTCCGAGACAGGTGGCTGGACACGTGGAAGACATGCAGGGTTCGGATCGTCCGATCAGGGTTCGGAAGGTCCGAAGTGTACCGGATCGGATCTTCCGAAGTGGATCGGATCTACCGATCGTTGTCTATAAATAGAGGCGCGAGGCTTCACTTTTTATTCGCCAATTCCGAGTGTTCCAGAGCGTTTTAGTCGTTTCTGATGGGTTTCTAGTCTTTTCCCGAGGTTCAGGCACTAGCGGGGAGCTACTGGTTTTGTAGCGGAGCTGTGCTCTAGTTGGGAGCTAGCGGCATCAGTGGGCTGACTACGGACGCAGGCTTGATTCTAGGGCTGATTGCTAGGATCTACTGGTTTGAGGTACGAAAGTACTATCCGAGATAGCAGGATTGAGTATGCTTTACTATGTGTTGCATGTTTATATGTTGCATTATTATCTGTCATATGATGCATGGTTTATTATGCGGCATTTGCATAATCATGTTGGGCCTGATTATCTTTGAGATAGCCTGTTGAGAGGGTGCTCAGCCCTCGTTTGTTGTGGACGGTTGGACCCCGTTGGCCGACGGTGGTCAGGTCACCGGTATATCCACAGGTTTATTTTGGTATGGGAGCCACCTCCTGGTGCGATGGCGCAGAGTGCTACATACCTTGACGTCATTTACCTGAGCAGTATTTCGTTATACCCAGATCCTGGTATCCAATACATTTTGCATACATGCATGTCATAGTCTTGTATACTCATGCTTTCGGTGCTGAGCGTTTTATGCTCACGTCCTCGGTTTATCTCTGTTTTGGACACCCTATTCGATGGGGCAGGTCTCAGGTTGGACGGTCCAGGAGGGAGTGGACAGGGAGCTGGCAGAGGTTGACCTGTAGTTGTTGGTATTTGTTCTTGGAATTTAGTTCGATCTGGTTGTTTAAGTATTTTGTACTTACAGATTCGATTGGGTTGTATTATTGTTTTTTCGCTGTTTACCTGATTCAGTTTTAAATGTTAATTTTGCATGCTTAAGCTCTGATTAGTAGGTGATTCTGGAACGGGTCACTACATTTATGGTATCAGAGCATGCATTAAGATTTTGGGATTTGGAACTGTTCTTTTGGGTTTAATCTCTGGTAACTTTTGTAGCTAGAGATGTCTGGTTTTGACGACGATGCTAGTAGTCATGGCAGCATTGGACGCTGGGGAGACCGCGACGATCGGGAGCGTCGCCGAGAGCATCGAGAACGTCGTCAACACCGTCGTGATGAGCCTCGGAGTTTTAGTATGCATCGGTTCTTGCGGATGGGGACGAAACCTCTTTCGGGCAGTGAGACTCCGGATGTTGCGGAGATCTGGCTTGAGAGGATGGAGAGCTGTTTCAAGACTTTTCAGTGCTCGGCGGAGCAGCAGATTGATACCCTTGATTTCTTGCTGGAGGGTGGTGCGCGTAAGTGGTGGAGGTCTACCTCTGCACCGATAGTTCAGCGACATGGTCGAGTTCTTTGGGCCGATTTCCGAGCCGCTTTCATGCTGCTTTACTTTCCGCCAGCTCTTCTGCAGACCAAGGCGATTGAGTTGATCAATCTGAAGCAGGGAAGTTTGTCTGTTGATGAGTATCAGCAGAAGTTCTTTGAGTTGCTTCCGTATGTTCCACATGTCAGTGACAATGCTAGGGCCAAGTATAACCATTTTCTTCAGGGCCTCAATCAGGAGATTTATGATCGGGTTGTTGTCTGTGATGATCCGACATCGTATGAGGGCCTTGTGAACCGTTGTCGCCAAGCTGAGGGCAGTTTGCTGAGAGGTCGAGCCATGCAGTCTGCTCGTCCTACTAGTTCTTTGGGTCCCCGCGCCCAAGCATTTAAGAAGGCTGGATCTACTTCTTCTTCCTCTGGATCTGGAGGAGTTCACCATTTTGGGAAGAAGAAGGGCCCGTGTCAGCATTGCGGGAAGGATCATCCGACGGAGCGTTTTCGCAAGGTTGCGGGTGCTTGTGACAAGTGCAGTGAGATGGGCCACATGAAGAGAGATTGTTCACAGACGGGCGGAGGATCAGGATCTGGTTCTCAGGCTTCAGTTCATCAGAGGCCACAGCAGGGACAGTCTACTCAGGGTTCTAACCTCCGACCGCGTACTTAAGGGCAGGTCTTTGCTCTTAACCAGGATCAGGCTGCTGAGGAGAACGAGAGAGTTATCGCAGGTGTTTTTTTATTATGTGGATTACCTGCTTACGTTCTCATTGATACTAGGTGCATCACATTCATTCATATCTGCGAGATTTGCTAAGCGTCATGCGTTACCTTTCACTTCTTTGGACTTTGCGGTATCTGTTTCCACACCGATGGGTCATTCGGTGCTAGCTAAACGTCTAGGTTTGGGTTGTCCTCTAGAGTTTGAGGGTAATGTTTTAACTGCTAATTTGATGATTCTTGCGATGGAGGATTTTGATTGCATTCTGGGAATAGATGTGCTGACTGTGTTTAGAGCTACTGTGGACTGTTATCAGAAGTTTGTGCAGTTTCGTCCAGTTGAGGGCGACAGTTGGTTTTTCTATGGAGAGGGAGCGCGACCCCCGATGCCTGTGGTTTCTGCTCTGAAAGTCTGTCGTGCTTTAGAGTCGGGCGGGGAAGGCTACCTTATCTATGCTATTGATTCGTCCGCAGATAGTGTCGGTGTCAGTGACATTCCAGTGGTTTGCGATTTTCCGGATGTTTTTCCCGAGGAGATTCCTGGTTTTCCTCCCGTTCGGGAAGTGGATTTCGGCATTGATTTAGTGCCATGCACGGCACCAATCTCTAGAGATCCTTATCGTTTAGCTCCATCGGAGATGCAAGAATTGAAACAGCAGTTGCAGGATCTTCTTGACAAGGGGTATATTCGACCCAGTGTGTCCCCGTGGGGAGCACCAGTTCTTTTTGTCAAAAATAAGGATGGTTCTATGCGGCTCTGCATAGATTATCGGCAGTTGAATCGTGCTACGATAAAGAATAAGTATCCGTTGCCACGGATTGATGATTTATTTGATCAACTGCAAGGTACCTCTGTGTATTCCAAGATTGATTTAAGGTCTGGTTATCATCAGCTTCGAGATCATGAGGGAGATATATCAAAGACTGCATTCAGGACCCGGTATGGGCATTATGAGTTTCTGGTTATGCCTTTTGGGGTGACGAATGCACCAGCAGTTTTTATGGATCTGATGAATCGGGTATTTCGGGATTTCTTGGATAAGTTTGTTGTGGTGTTTATAGATGATATCTTAATCTATTCGCATGATCAGCAAGAACACGTACAACACTTAAGGATTATTTTACAGACACTTCGCAAGAATCAGCTTTATGCGAAGTTGAGTAAATGTGAGTTTTGGATTGACAGGGTTGTATTCCTTGGTCATGTTATTTCTAGCAAGGGAGTTTCAGTTGACCCGAGCAAGGTGGAAGCGGTATTGAACTGGTCGCGTCCGACGACAGTAGCCGAGATCCGCAGTTTTCTGGGATTGGCTGGGTATTATCGCCGTTTCATTGTCAACTTCTCTCAGATTGCTAAGCCACTCACTCAGCTCACTCGGAAAGATGTTTCATTTGAGTGGACATCAGAGTGCGAAGAGAGTTTCTTGGAACTTCGCAGACGTTTGACATCTGCGCCTGTTTTGGCTTTACCGTCTGGATCTGGTGGTTTCAGTGTTTACATCGATGCCTCTTTACAGGGACTAGGGTGTGTTCTGATGCAGAATGAGCATGTGATTGCTTATGCGTCGAGACAGTTGAAGCCTCATGAGGAAAACTATCCTGTTCATGATCTGGAATTAGCAGCGATCGTTTTGCTTTGAAAATCTGGCGCCATTATCTGTATGGTGAGCGATTTGAGATTTTCACTGATCATAAGAGTTTGAAGTATCTGTTCACTCAGGCTGAGTTGAACATGCGTCAGCGTCGTTGGATGGATCTACTCAAGGATTATGATTGTGAGATCAAGTATCATCCAGGATTTGCGAATCTCACGGCCGATGCTCTTAGTCGCAAGGTGAGATTGTCTGCTCTTCAGACTTGTGCTGTATCTGGGATTATTCAGGATTTCTGTTCGATGGGATTCAATTGTAAGCATCGGAAGGGAACAGAGAGTATCCGTGTAGCTACTATTTTGTCTGAGCCAGTTTTGTATTCTCGGATTAGAGATGCTCAGATGTCTGATTCTAAGGTTCAGAAATTAGCTCGGTTGGCTGATGGAGATAATACTTCTGGATTCCACTATCAATCCGAGGGTCTTTTGTGCTTATCTGGTCGTGTTGTTGTACCGGAAGATGACACTTTGAGGGAGGAGATTTTGTCCCAGGCTCATCGTAGCAAGTTGAGTGTTCATCCGGGGAGCAACAAGATGTATAAGGATTTGAGGACTCGATTTTGGTGGAAAGGTATGAAACGTAATGTTTATCAGTATGTCTCCAAGTGCCTAGTCTGTCAGCAGGTGAAGGCTGAGTATCGACGACCTGGAGGTTTGTTGCAGAATCTTCCTATTCCGGAGCGGAAGTGGGAGCATATCACGATGGACTTCGTGACTCACTTGCCTATGTCTGTGGGGAATAGAGATGCTATCTGGGTGGTAGTGGATCGGCTTACTAAGTCTGCCCATTTTCTTCCGTATAACAGAGATTTCACTTTCGATTGGATGGCACGGTTGTACATTCAGGAGATTGTACGGTTTCATGGTGTGCCCGTGAGTATCGTTAGTGACAGAGATCCTCGATTTACATCTAGATTTTGGGGCAGCTTTCAGCAAGCTTTGGGCACTACCTTGAGTTTGAGTACTGCATATCACCCAGAGACTGACGGTCAGTCAGAGAGGACTATTCGTACTCTTGAGGATATGCTGAGATCTTGTGTGATGGATTTCGGGCCAGCTTGGCAGGATCATCTGCCACTGATAGAGTTTGCATACAACAACAGTTTTCATAGGAGTATTGGTATGTCTCCGTTTGAAGCATTGTATGGTCGACGTTGTCGTACTCCTCTGTTCTGGGAGGAAGTCGGAGAACGACAGGTCCTGGGTCCAGAATTGATTCAGCAGGCCATGGACAAAGTTCTTGTGATCAAACAGCGGATTAAGACTGCTCAGGATCGACAAGCGAGTTATGCGAACACCAAGCGCAGACCTCTTCATTTTGATGAAGGCGAGAAAGTGTTTCTCAAGGTATCACCTTTTCGGAGGATTCTGAGATTTGGACTCAAGGGTAAGCTATCTCCGAGATTCATTGGTCCTTTTGAGATCTTAGAATGTGTGGGAGATTTGGCCTACAGATTAGCTTTGCCACCGTATCTGTCTAGTGTTCACAATGTGTTTCATGTGTCCTTGTTGAGACGATACGTAGCGGATGAGTCTCATGTTTTGCATCCGACAGAAGTTCAGCTGAATCCGGATTTGTCTTTTGTGGAAAGACCGGTTTCGATCTTAGACCGGAAGGATAAGGTACTGCGGAATAAGACTATTCCTCTTGTCTTAGTGCAGTGGCAGCGCCGAGGTACTGAAGAAGCTACTTGGGAACTAGAGAGTCGCATGCGGTCAGAGCATCCAGAGTTGTTCTAGTTGTAGTATTTTCAGTTATGATTGTAATTTCAGTTGTACTTTCAGTTGTAATTCATTCTTAAGTTGAATGTATTGTTGTTCAGAATTGTCATTCTTCAGACACGATTTCGCGGACGAAATCCTTTTTAGGGGGGGAGAATGTAGTATCCCGATGCCTAATTTGAGTTAATTATTGGATTAATTATATTTCGGTGGGATCGGAAGGACCGAACCGGGTTCGGATCGTCCGAAGTGGGTTCGGATGGACCGTTCTGTTCGGAGTCAGACAAGGTCGTTCCGTCGGTAAGCCATGCAGGGTTCGGATCGTCCGATCAGGGTTCGGATCGTCCGAGACAGGTGGCTGGACACGTGGAAGACATGCAGGGTTCGGATCGTCCGATCAGGGTTCGGATCGTCCGAGACAGGTGGCTGGACACGTGGAAGACATGCGGGGTTCGGATCGTCCGATCAGGGTTCGGAAGGTCCGAAGTGTACCGGATCGGATCTTCCGAAGTGGATCGGATCTACCGATCGTTGTCTATAAATAGAGGCGCGAGGCTTCACTTTTTATTCGCCAATTCCGAGTGTTCCAGAGCGTTTTAGTCGTTTCTGATGGGTTTCTAGTCTTTTCCCGAGGTTCAGGCACTAGCGGGGAGCTACTGGTTTTGTAGCGGAGCTGTGCTCTAGTTGGGAGCTAGCGGCATTAGTGGGCTGACTACGGATGCAGGCTTGATTCTAGGGCTGATTGCTAGGATCTACTGGTTTGAGGTACGAAAGTACTATCCGAGATAGCAGGATTGAGTATGCTTTACTATGTGTTGCATGTTTATATGTTGCATTATTATCTGTCATATGATGCATGGTTTATTATGCGGCATTTGCATAATCATGTTGGGCCTGATTATCTTTGAGATAGCCTGTTGAGAGGGTGCTCAGCCCTCGCTTGTTGTGGACGGTTGGACCCCGTTGGCCGACGGTGGTCAGGTCACCGGTATATCCACAGGTTTATTTTGGTATGGGAGCCACCTCCTGGTGCGACGGCGCAGAGTGCTACATACCTTGACGTCATTTACCTGAGCAGTATTTCGTTATACCCAGATCCTGGTATCCAGTACATTTTGCATACATGCATGTCATAGTCTTGTATACTCATGCTTTCGGTGCTGAGCGTTTTATGCTCACGTCCTCGGTTTATCTCTGTTTTGGACACCCTATTCGATGGGGCAGGTCTCAGGTTGGACGGTCCAGGAGGGAGTGGACAGGGAGCTGGCAGAGGTTGACCTGTAGTTGTTGGTATTTGTTCTTGGAATTTAGTTCGATCTGGTTGTTTAAGTATTTTGTACTTACAGATTCGATTGGGTTGTATTACTGTTTTTCCGCTGTTTACCTGATTCAGTTTTAAATGTTAATTTTGCATGCTTAAGTTCTGATTAGTAGGTGATTCTTGAACGGGTCACTACATGTACAGAAATCTAGCCCGACATTGGCAGATTTGCCAATAGTACGAGAATTTGCAGATGTGTTTCCAGAGGAGATTCCAGGGTTACCTCTAGTGCAAGAGGTAGATTTTAGTATTGATTTGATTCTAGGTACCACTCCTATTTCGAGAACTCCGTATAGGATGGCGCCGATAGAGCTGAAAGAATTGAAAGCACAGTTGGAAGATCTGCTAGCCAAGGGATATATCAGACCTAGTGTATCTCCTTGGGGCGCTCCGGTGCTATTTGTGCGAAAGAAAGATGGATCGATGCGGTTGTGTATTGATTACAGGAAACTGAATAAGGCAACGATAAAGAATAAGTATCCTTTGCCTAGAATTGATGATTTATTTGATCAGTTGCAGGGATCCTCTGTTTATTCTAAGATTGATTTGCGATCCGGATATCATCAGCTCCGAGTTCGAGATGTAGACATAACGAAACCAGCATTTCGAACCAGGTATGGGCATTACGAATTTATTGTCATGCCTTTTGGTTTAACAAATGCTCCGGCGGTATTTATGGGCTTGATGAATCAAATCTTTCAGAGGTATTTGGATGATTTTGTGATTGTCTTTATCGATGATATTCTGGTGTATTCTAAGAACAGGAATGAGTATGCAGAGCATCTCAAAATTGTGTTGCAGACACTGAGAAATGAGAGATTGTATGCCAAATTGTCAAAGTGTGAATTTTGGTTGAATCGAGTTGTCTTTTTGGGACATATCATATCTGGAGATGGTATTACTGTAGATCCAAGTAAAGTGGAAGCTGTGATCAGTTGGCCGAGGCCGACTTCTGTACCAGAGATACACAGTTTCATGGGTCTAGCGGGATACTATAGACGATTCATCCAAGATTTCTCCAGTATTGCAGAACCAATTACACAATTGACACAAAAGAATATGCCATTTGTATGGTCTGAAGAGTGTGAGTCGAGCTTTCTGGAATTGAAGAAAAGGCTGACCAGTGCGCCTGTCTTCATGATTCCTTCAGGTACGGGTGATTTCGTGGTATATTGTGACGCTTCTCACAGAGGGCTAGGATGTGATCTTATGCAGCGAGGTCATGTGATTGCATATGCCTCAAGAGAGTTGAAGACTCACGAGACTCGATACCCCATTCATGATCTTGAATTGGCTGCTATCGTATTTGCACTGAAGATCTGGCGTCATTATCTTTTTGGTGAGAAATTTGAGATCTACTCAGACCATAAAAGCCTAAAGTACTTATTTTCTCAATCAGAACTGAATATGCGACAGCGTAGATGGCTTGATCTGCTGAAAGATTTTGATTGCGAAATCAAATACTATCCAGGGAAGTCAAATGCAGCAGCGGACGCCTTGAGTCGAAAGGTCTGCTCCCTATCCTTATCGACGATAGGTGTTACAAAGTTAGTTGAAAATTGCTGTTTGTCTGGATTAGAATTTGATACAAAGAGTAGGCCACTACAACTTGCTGCTATTCGAGTTGAGCCTGATTTAATCATGAGGATCAAAGAAGCTCAACGAACCGATCAGAATGTGCAAAGATCGATTCAAATGGTCAGATCAGGGAATTTGTCAGAATATCAGGTGCGTGAGCATGTTTTGTACGTCAATAACCGTCTCGTAGTGCCAGATGTTTCAGACTTGAGACATCAGATTATGTCCGAAGCACACTATAGTCGGTTCAGCATTCATCCCGGTGGCAGGAAGATGTACAATGATCTGAAGACACAGTTATGGTGGAAGCAGATGAAGTCAGACATCGCAGAGTATGTGTCTAAATGCTTAAATTGCAAACAGGTGAAGGCCGAGAGGAAGAAGCCCGGAGGTCTACTTCAGAGTTTAGCTATTCCAGAATGGAAATGGGATTACATTTCCATGGATTTCGTGACGAAGTTACCTCGATCATCTAGAGGCTGTGATGCGATTTGGGTCGTTATCGACAGATTGACCAAATCAGCTTGTTTCATCCCGTACAGAATGACGTATCGACATGATTAGATGGCGGAGATATATGTTCGAGAGGTAGTCAGATTGCATGGTGTGCCGAAGGCTATCGTATCAGATCGTGATCCACGATTCACTTTACGCTTCTGGCACAGTTTACAGCAGGCCTTAGGTACGACATTACACCTGATTACTGCTTATCATCTCAGACAGACGGACAGTCAGAGCGGACTATCCAGACGTTAGAGGATATGTTGAGAGCCGTAGTGCTAGATTTTGGCACTAGTTGGCAAGATTCCCTACCTCTTTGCGAATTCTCTTACAATAATAGCTACCAGACGAGCATTGAGATGGCACCGTTTGAAGCTTTATATGGTAAGAAGTGCAGATCTCCGATATACTGGGATGACATTTCTGAGGTACCAGAACTTGGACCAGATATGATTCGGGACATGACTGAGAAAGTAAAAATTATTCAGAAGAGAATGAAGACAGCACAGGATAGGCAAGCGAAATACACCAACATCAGACGTAGACCGTTGGTATTTGAACAGGGAGACAGAGTATTCTTGAAGATTTCTCCTTTCAGAGGCGTTGTTAGATTTAACAAACGTGGATTGTCTCCTAGATACATCGGTCCTTACGAGATTTTAGAAAAGATTGGCGACTGGGCTTATCGACTTGCTCTTCCTCCTTCTCTATCTGGAATACATGACGTTTTTCATGTATCGATGTTGCGTAGATACATGCCAGATATTTCTCATGTCATTCAGCCTGACGAAGCTGAGCTTGATCAGACATTGAGCTATGTTGAACAACCGATACAGATTCTTGATCGAAAAGAAAAGAAGCTCAGGACGAAGACTATTCCTTTAGCGAAAGTCCAATGGAGTCGTCATGGCATCGAAGAGGCAACTTGGGAAACAGAATCAGATATGCGACAGAAACATCCCGAATTGTTTACATGATGTAAGTAAATTTTCAGTATTGATTTTATTACTCGTGTCATGTATATTTGAAAATTTCCTGCGATTTCGAGGGCGAAATCATTTCTTAGAGGCGGAGAAATGTAAGGCTCGAGATTATTAGTCTTTATTGAAGTACGACTCGGAGAATATTAGAATGCATGTCATAAGATGAAAGTATCAAATATTTCATGAATTATGGAATTTTGATTGAGCATGGCCGAAGCCACACCGCACCTGCGGTGCTAGGAAACACCGCACCCGCGGTGCATGGACAATAAGTTGGCAGATTTAATTCGTAGCATCACCGCACCCGCGGTGCAGAAAGACCGCACCTGCGTTGACAAGAACGCACCCGCGGTCGCTACTTTTGGAAAATGATAGGGTTTCCGAGAGCATAGCGCACCCGCGGTACTAACGTGACCGCACCCGCGGTGCTGCATGCGAGAAATCCACCATCTCTTCTTGTTGTGACACATGGCATATATATATATATATTTGGTGTATGACTCGACCATTTATTCCTTCAGCAGATGAGAACCGAGAGCTTCCTCTAAGAATTCCTCAAGTTCTTCAAAGTTTGAGGTAAGATTTCTTAAGATTGAGCTATCCAATTTTTATACCGAATAGAGATTCTTGTTCCTTGCTTCAAGGACTACAAGAGGATGTAAGTTTTACTCAGTTTCTACATGACTTGGGATATTGATATTGGAGAAAATGTATTATGCATGTAGATAAATGTTCTTGTGATGATTATGAGTTTATAATCGAAACCGGAACGAAGAAATGATAGCGTATGCGTTTTCTATGAATTCCAGAATGTTTTAAGAATAGATGGTGCAGAACGATTTTGTTCTAGCTTGATATTGTGATGGATTATTGAGGTGTGAGTTGTTCGGTTTATCGAGAATCTACAGTTATGCCGTCGAATGATATTAAGATAGATTATTGATTCATAGATGTGTTGAATGGGATAGGAATTGATAGAATGTGTATCAATGTATCTCTTTCAGATTTGATTGACAGACTTGATATCGACTTCGAGACTTCGATTGATTCCTACGACAAGAAAGGTATAAGACATGTTTGTTTGGGAAGCCCCAACTCAAATAAGATATCATTTGAGTTCCCAACAAAAATCACATACTAGAATTGTTGTATAGATGGTAACATGTTTATGAATTGTTTATAGAATTATATTCAAATCTTATAACATGATTATGCTTTGATTATAGAATTTTATTCAAGCATGTAAGATCATTGTGATATTCAGATATGAATATGAGCATGCTTTGTTTACAGATTGACATTCATTGCATTTAAGATAGGAGAGTCGTTGACAGCTATTGTCAAATATCTAGATGTTCGGTGTATCCCAGATTAGGAGCATCTCTGACTCCTATTGCAGCCGTCGATACAGCTCAGACCGAAGTCTAGGAATAAGACGTACAGTCACCCCGAGTGGGAGGGTAGGTGACAGCCATTGACGTCTTATTCACACCGGGATCCCTAGGGTTATAGTCGAGTCGAGTCCAGACATGATTTGATTCGCATTGCATGTTTATATGGATGTCGTTCATAATAGCATGTTTCATGTTTTAGATTGATTATATGCATGTATACATGTTTATACTGGGATTTGTTCTCACCGGAGTTTCCGGCTGTTGTTATGTTTGTATGTGTGCATAACAACAGGTGGGGCAGGATCTGGGTCACGCAGAGGATGAGAGATGGACATAGCGTGGTGATCTCGGGCATAGCAGAAGAACTAGTAGTTTTACTTTTGACATGTACTGTATTTAATTACTAGTTGTTGAGTATGGATGGAACAAGACATGTTTGTACCTTATGTTTGTACATTATGTTGTTGAATAACATAGACTCCTCTTGTTTAGCTTTCATGTAAGTTAATGTTAAAAGGAAAAATTTGACCCACTTTTTATATTAATGATCCATTTAATCCTAAAGAAAAGAGTCAGATCCCGGTTCCCCACAGGTGAACCGTTGAGATTATATACAGTTCAATCCGAATCAGAATTGAATTCGACAATTTCATTGATTCAGAAATGTGATCAGAATGTTCAGAACTAGATTTCGATAATTAGAATATAGCATCGATCAGAGTGACAGATATGTGTTTCGTACTGTATGAGAATGATTATCGTGTGATGTCAAATGTTTCAGAATTGTACCACAGAATTTGATATCAATAGTCAGAACCGAATACCAGGTAGGTATTTTTCTTTAATTTATATTATTAACTGATTTTTTTTGTACCAAATAGTTCGAATCTGAAACGACTAGATAAGGTCAGAAGCACACAGAAATGGATGCAGTATTCGTTCAGGTAACAGAAAGTGTATGATAATTCGAACAGACAATTTTGATATAGATAGATTAAATCAGTTATGATAGAATTGTACTGAAAGATTGGCAGAAACTGTACTGAAATGTCTGAATTGCCAATAAATGAAGACAGAAAGATAGAAATCAGAAGATTTATTACAGAATTTGTATATTTCTGACTAGACATGGAAAGTATATTTCGATGAATTTCCTAATGAGATCACTGTAATACTTTTCAGATTGTGTTATGATATGATTGTGATTGGCAGATTTTTCAATCTATATCTATTAGTTTGTACCAGATAACGTACAAACATGACCAAATGACACAGATCGATATCAGAGAAGTGGTCAGAGTAATCAGAATGCCACAATAGATTATATCAGATTGTGATTTTACTTGATTTTGTACTTGTGGCAGAATATACCATAAATTTTCTCATATATGATCCACCGACTGACAGATAGTCAGAGGGTATTATCCAGATATTGGAAGATATTCCGGGAACTGCAGTGCTGGATGCTAGCACTGATTGATAGGACATATGGTCGCTGGGTTATTGTATTCAGATTATCAGATGGATAGTGAGATAGTTACATATGACATATTGTACAGTAAGTACTGCAGATTTGTTTCATACCAGAATAATATCTCGGATATACCTGAGATAGGATCTGATACAGTCAAAGATATGACAAAGAAAAAGGGAACTAATTCAGAAAAGAATGAAGATAGCTCAAATCAGACAGATTTAATATGCCAACGTCGGATGGTGACGATTGGTATTCGAGGCTGAAGATTTAATATATCCTTGAATGGGATAAACAGAATTTGTAACAGATGATGGTAATGATTTATTATGAGCTATGAATTAGTATATACGGATGTTATACAGCCAGTATTGCGAGACTGATTTTATTAGAGTTATTTTAAAGGGGTATTACGATGTTATACTTCTTGAATTCTTATTCCAGATTGGAATCAGAGATCCGTAAAATAAAAATATTTCAGAACGAAGATTATTCTGCTGTTGAAAGCACAGTAAGATTGTAAGTATGTCAATGAGACTATCTGAAAGACAGAATCTATATGATATTGAAACTTCAGAATTGATTCATTGAGATAAGTTTTCTGATTTACCTCTTGTATACGTTTCGTGTTGATATCTGACTTGATTACTTGTGATTTCGAGGACGAAATCGTATCTCAGAGGGAGAGAATTGTAAGGTCCGAGATTATAGAAATGATATTATTTTAAACCGAGATTATTGAATTAGAGAATTATGGAGTGTTGAATTATATTCCAAGATGTTTGAACTTATTTAGGATTGAAATTGAATCGAAAATAATGAATAGGGGACGATTTGTAAATAGTGAAAAATTGAGGGACTAAAGTGCAAATATGGAAAATTTGGGTGGACACTTGTCCTTTAACCATGCAATTAATATATATAGTAGTCTTCCCCTTAAGAATCAGGACAAGAAAGCCGAGAGTTCCTCCAGTAATTCCTTCAATTTTCGTTTGCTTTGATTTGTGATTCCGTGTGAACCGTCTATCATAATTTAAATCCGGACACGGTACCGTACTCCTCTCGACACGAGCTACAACGGGACGTAAGTTTCATTGAATTTTATTATCAATGGAAATTATGATGTTGATGGAATTGAATATATTTCATATATAGTATTCAGGGAATACTAGACATTGCATAATGGAAGTCAGATCGAAGAACAGAGTGATTATGAATTTTTTATGATTTTCTGATTATACCGATTGAAAATGGGACAAATTTGGATTATGAATTGATTATGGATTATATCAGATATGGGTTATGATTTGTAATTAATATCTGGTGAGGTTGTATTGACGAGAATATTTAGATTGTTCCGTTAAACCGTTGATTTGAATTAAATCCAGATTAATCAGATTCAGAGTTGAATTGAGAATAGAATATTGATATTATGATTCTCGATATATCGTTTCAGATTTACAGAGACAGTCTTGAGTTCAGAACTGATATTGATATTGTGCCTATTTTATATTGTCATTTCCAGATTGGGTATGGACAGAGTTGAAGGTGAGACTTCATCTTCGTCAGATCGCGAAGAGAAAGGTTTGACTTGAGTTTCCCAAAATCACATACTTTATTTTATTTCATTGATATTTGCAGATTATCAGATTGATATGTTTAGTCTATTGAATGATAGCAGAGCCAGAGTTTGAGTCTAGGGCAGATCAGCCTAGCTAGGGCAGAACCGCCGAGTCTTTCTCACAACCGATAAGACTCTAGACTTACGGTGTATCGATGAGCTTTAGATGTAGATCGACGTCTATTGTAGACACTCGATACAGCATACCAAAGTCTAAATTTAGATCGGGATCCCTAGATTAGAAAAGAGTCCTAGATTTAGGTACATATTTGTATCGATTCATGTAGTCAGATTGGATGCATGCTTTTATGATTGTTTATGCTTTTATATATGTTGTATATGATTGCATTAATACATTGTTTATACTGGGATATTTATATCTCACCGGAGTTATCTGGCTGTTGTCTTGTTTGTATGTGTGCATGACAACAGGTGGGACATGTACAGGGTCACAGAGGTGAAGAAAGATCGAGATTAGAGTGGAGAGTACGGACTTGGACTAGATGTGGGGACCCGGACGCTAATCATCTTTTTAATCATGATTGGGACTAATTAATCAATTATAGTAAACAGGGTCTAAATTTTTTTTAAAAAATGCGGAAGGTAATAGAATCAAACTCCTATACATATCAGTATAAAAGTATAAATCTGATAAAATATACAATCATACATACTCAGGTTCAACAACTACTATCAAGTGTTTAAACCCTAGCTCTAGTCCAAGTCCGGTATCACCACTCTAATCTCGATCTGTCTTCATCTCTGTGACCCTGTACATGTCCCACCTGTTGCCATGCACACATACAGACAAGACAACAGCCGGATAACTCCGGTGAGATATAAATATCCCAGTATAAACAATGTATTAATGCAATCATATAAAACATATATAAAAGTATAAACAAACATCAAAACATGTATCTAATCTGACTACATGAATCAATGACTCGTGATCTAATCTTATCTTATCTCAAATCTAGGGATCCCAATCTAATTTAGACTTTGGTATTCTGTATCGAGTGTCTGAGATAGAAGTCGATCTACATCTAAAGCTCATCGATACACCGTAAGTCTAGAGTCTTATCGGTTCTGAGAAAGACTCGGCGGTTCTGCCCTAGCTAGGCTGATCTGCCCTAGACTCGAACTCTGACTCTGTCTCTGTTCTAAGTCAATATGTCAACATATCAATCTGATAATCTGCAAATATCAATGCAATAAATTAAAGTATGTGATTTAGGGAAACTCAAGTCAAACCTAACTCGAGTTGTGCAATCCCAACTCAACATTAATTTATACCTTTCTTGCTGTCGCTCTGATACAATCGAAGTCTCGATTCAAAGTCTGTCACTGTTCAATCTGGCAATGACAATACCAATATTCTGTATCAATATTCTAACCAAATCATAACATTTCTGTCTTATCAAATTCTGACAGTACAACAGTACAATCTTGCGATACTGATAATACTATATCAGTCTATATCAATTCCAAACGTTTACAATCAACCCCCATTCAAATTTGATACCCATTCTAGTCAATTTCATTCTGAAATTCATAACAATTCCATATATATAGTCCGTTTCTTAATCTGACTTCGACTCTACGCTGTCTAACATGTCAAGAACAACATATATGACGTGTATTCAATTCTAACAACATCATATTTTCAAAACATGTCAAAACGTAGTAAAACTTACGTCCTGTTGTAGCGTGCGTTGATAGGAACACAGTACCGAAGTCGGATTTAAAATCTAACGGACGGATTGATCGTAAAATCGAATTTTAGAATCAAAAGCACTTTTCCCCCGAAGCTTCCGTTTCCTTCTTTTCTGAATGTTGCTTTGCATGTATATATATATACACACGAACATGCACAAAGCCAAGTGTCGATTTTCCCTTCTGCATGTCTCGCGCATATGCGCGACACTACCGGCGCAAATGCGCGAGACCTACTGGTCATCGCACATCACTCCTCGGCAGGCTCGCGCATGTGCGCGAATTACTCGGCGCATGTGCGCCCACTCCTCTGGACCCTGCGCGCATGTGCGCGACTTACTCGGCGCATGTGCGCCAACCTTCCTGGAGTCCTCGCGCATGTGCACGCATATCATCGCGCCTGTGCGCCAATACTACTGTCTTGGCACACTACCAATTCACATGCAACTCAATTCGTGTCTCGATTAGCCCTTACATAATCGTCTCGATTAAAATCTATAATCGTCATTTAACACGATATAAAATCTTGGGCATTACATTTCTCCCCCCATAAGATACGATTTTGTCCTCGAAATCACAGGCATTTGAATTAGAGAATTATGGAGTGTTGAATTATATTCCAAGATGTTTGGAATAATTTAGGATTGAATTGATTTAAAAAGATGGATCGAGGGCCAAATTGCAATTAATGAGAAATTGAGGGACTAAAGTGCAATAAGTGGGATTTGCCACTTGTCATGCCATGCAAAAAGAAACTTGATACGTGCCACATGACTACATTCCACTCCATTTCATTCAGCTTTTTGGTGTGAGATGGCCGAAACCACCATGGAAGAAAGCTTCAAATCCATTTCTCATTTTGCAAGTTGATATCTCAAGATCCAACCATCAAGTTTTCAATCCAAGTATAGAATTTTGCTCCTTGCCTCAAGAGCTTCAAAAGGAGGTAACTTTTATATATTTCCCACAAGTTTCGAAAATAATATGTTGGAGGATTTATGATTTTATTGGTGCTATGTGTTCTTGAGTAGATAGAGATCATAACGCCGTAAACGGATCGATTATCGGATGTCATATGCAATTTGTGTAAAATTCCAGCATGTTGACCGAAATTAGAGGGTGCAGAATTATTATGTCTTGGATTGGTATTGTGGTGGATTATGAGTTGTTGATGCTAGTTGATTGTTGTTTGAGTTATCGGGATACCGAAATTGCGTCGTTATGCCGTCGAATTTGATATAGAATGGGTTTTAATCAATGTCATGACTTGAATGGAATTTGATATTGATATGGTGGAGTTCGAATGTTGCATTCCAGATTTGGTGTGGATAGCCTTGAGTTCAAATGTGTAGCTCCAACCTTGGATAGAAGAATGAGCAATATTTCCTTACTTGTGTTTTATTGACCGAGAATGATTATTGAATTGTTCAAGACTTAGTTGAGTTATATTTTGATAAAGAACCTCTATACATTGTCATCTCAGATTTGACTTGACAGAGTTGACATACCGATCTCGAGACTTCGGCTACGACACAGATTATTCGACAAAGAAAGGTATAAGTCATGTGATCACGGGATTGCACAACTCGATTCAGATCTGTGGGGACCCGGACGCTAATTCATTCCTTAATCGTCTTTAGGAATAATTCAAACAATTATTATAAACAGGGTCTAATTTTTTTTCCTAAAATACACAGCGGAAACATAATGTAATTAAATTCAAATTACATATTAAACATAAACATACAATTATTGTATCATCTACAATATTCCAACTAGGTTCAACTACATGTCTGTGCTGAATCCTAAGTTGCTTCTGAGTCCGAATCTCCACGCTATCTAGTCCAGCCTCATTCTTGTCCTGACCCCGCTTCTATCCCACCTGTTGCCATGCACACATACAAACAAGACAACAGCCGGATAGCTCCGGTGAGATATAAATATCCCAGTATAAATCATGTATACATGCAGTTATATAAATCATATAAAAGCATATAATAGATATTCATAACATGTATCAAAATCAGAACATGATACAATAATCAAGAATAATTCCTATTCTAAACATGTACCACAATTAGGAACATAATCAATATCAAGAATAATTCCTATTCTAAACATGTACCAATATCAGGAACATAATCAATATCAAGAATAATTCCTATTCTAAACATGTACCAATATCAGGAACATAATTCAACATCCATCAATATCAATTGATATAACTGTCACTCCAACTCGTGACTCTACGTTTTAGGCTAGACTCAATCCTAGTCTAGGGATTTCGGTTCCAGACGTCGGTCTGCATATATCTACTAACAGTAATAGAAAAGACTCCAGTTCTATCCACGCCGATATAGTATCGATTAACAGTAATAGAAAAGACTCCAGTTCTATCCACGCCGATATAGTATCGATTAACAGTAATAGAAAAGACTCCAGTTCTATCCACACCGATACAATATCGATTAACAGTAATAGACGAAACCCTTATTCTATTCACATTGATATATTATCGATTGCCAGTAATAGAGCAAGCCCTGATTCTATTCACATTGATATGATATCGATTACCAGTAATAGAACAAAGTCCGATTCTATCCACATCGATATAACATCGATTAACAATAATAGAAGGAACGATGAATCTATCCACATCGATATAATATCAATCAACATTAATAGAATAAGCTATACATCTATCCATATCGATATAATATCAACTATCAGTAATAGAAGAAGTTATCAGTCTACCCACATCGATAATCCATTATCTAATGACAGACTTTGGCACTACCGCCAATACACCATCCTATGACATCGTGCAATGTGCCCGTGGCGATCCCACCACTAACGGCACTTCTGTCATAAGACTACTCGTCTAATACCTGTAATCTATAACTCAAGAAAACAAGTATATCAATCAGTTCATTGAAAATATCAATGCAATAAGTAAAGTATGTGATTTAGGAAAACTCGAGTCAAACCTCACTCGAGTTGTGCAATCCCAACTCAACATTAATTTATACCTTTATCTTCTCGCTCAGAAGAAGAAGAAGTCCCGACTCTCTCTCGGTCCATTCCCAATCTGGTAATAACAGTTGAATAGGTATGATATCAATACACAATTCAATTTAATACCTGTTCTGATTAATACTCAAATCAAAACACATAATCTGTTTAATGTCAATCGACATACGGTATCACAATCCAATCTAAATCAATACCGAATCTGATCAATATCAACCCACTGATGTTTCGACGGTATAACAATACAGTCTCGATAACCCCGTCAATCCAAACATCACAGATATAATATCAGGACTCATAATAGATATCGATATCAGTCATAAACTCAATAACAATACGTATCTGATATGAATTCTCAGTCAAATCGATTCCAAAAATCATAACAATTCCATAATCAGTTTGTTTCTCAATCTGACTTCGATTCTATGATGTCTAACATGACAAGAACATCATATATGAATCCTATTTAATTCTGACAATAGCATAATTTCAAAACATGTCAAAACGTAGCAAAACTTACGTCCAGTTGTAGCCTACGTTGATAGGAACTCGGTACTGAAGTCGGATTTAAAATCAAACGGACGGATTGTTCATCAATTTCCAAACTTCACGATTCTCTCTCCTTTTTCCTTTTTCTGAATTCACGTTTGTTGATATGTATGTATATATATATATACACATTCGTTGCATACAAGGCAAGTGGCACGTTTTCATGCTGCTTGACTCGCGCTCGGGCGGTCAAAGTTTACCGCTTGGGCGCGGCAATTTCTGTCGAGATACTCGGTTGAACATCTCTTGGCGCTCGGACGGTAATATTCTACCGCTTGAGCGCCAAACATTCTGTCCAAGAAGTAAGATTGGCGCTCGGGCGGTTCTTTTCTACCGCTCGGGCGCGAGATGTTCGGCCTAACATCTTGAGATGTTCGATTCAACATCTCGGCTTAAAATAAATCAACGCCCAGCTTCGTCATTGTCACACCCTTACTCTATACTTAGCATAATAACCATAATCAAAATAAGGTTTGAATGATATAACTATATTATGAAGCAATTTAAACAAGGGCATCCCTTTGAGGGTTTATAAAAATTTTGACATGATGTCCCTATATTTTGTATGAACCAAAACCTCAAGCAATACTATTCATACACACTTATAAACATATTCTCATACACATACATACTTTGTATCATCATACATACCATGGAACTTGTTTCAAACCCTAACATTTCACTCATTATAATACATATGCGGAAGCTATACAATAAGAAGTCCCGGTTCTTGTCGAGGTGAGGCACGTCACAAGCATCCATTGGCGAACCGGCATCCTATGTCTCTTCACTACCTGATCCTGTAATACATGAGCTACGTGAGTTTATAAAACTCAATAAGTTGGCACTTATACGTATCAATATGCATCGAAGGAACATATATATCAAGTCGTGATCAACAATGAATCTTAAAAACATGTCATACCGTAGCGTATATTCAATTTCATTTTTGTACTTGAGCCTCATTAGTTGACCTGTACTACTGTGCTTGCTTTATTATATAGCTACTACTGTGTTGGACGTCAGGGAGCAACCTTTGGCAACCCCACGCCCCATGAACATATATTGGCCAATAGCTTTGGTGGACTTAAAACCACCCATGATGTCAACAAGCTCTATATCATGTAAAATCAGTCCTTTTTCTTTCAATGTTCATGTTCATGTTCATAACATAGCACCCATCATCAATATTCATGAGTTCCTTACATATTTAATACATAACAATGGAATATGGTGCTATGTTTCATCAATAAACATACTAACAATGTACATATATCAATAGACAATGAGAAGCATTTGAAATTCATAATATTACTCATGTATTACTTCAAGAACATGCCAACTTACTGTCCAAGCTTAAGAACACTGGTTTGAGACGGTGTTTCACGCTCCTATACTGTCAAATATACCAATAATTCAGTCACTATTGTATAAACTAGCTGAAAATCACTCCTATACATGTAGGATAACTAAAAAGGAAGAAAACTTACACCTATATGATGTTCTTGAGGTGGAGTACTAAGATCTATCTTCAAAATGATGAAGGAAATGAAGAAACAAGATCTTTGGAGAAGTTTTCTAAATGTTTCCTTCGAGTTTTCTGTGAAAAAGGGGAAGAGGAGCTGATGGAATGGTTTAGAAACCCGTACTTATCTTCTTATATGTAAGGCGGCGCTCGGGCGGTAGTTTTCTACCGCTCGAGCGCGGAATGTTCTGTCCAAGAGGTAAAATTTTCGTGCACTGGCGCTCGGGCGGTCATTTTCTACCGCTCGAGCGCCATATGTTCTGTAAATTTCGTGAACCCTTAGTGTACCGGCGCTCGGGCGGTAGAATCTTACCGCTCGGGCGCCACCTGTGCTGCCTCTGCGCACTGACTCTTCAAAGATTGCTCCGGGAATGGTTCTTCCGCTCATAATCTGAATAAATGGTAAACTACAAAGTTGTAGCCCTATGTCTTGGCTTGAATCTCCCACTGGTTTCAGGTCATTTGGAGTTCTGAGTAAAAAGTTATGCCCATTCTCCTAACATGTGTCAGTGAAGGAATGACGGTATACACGACACACTTCGGGGCACTTTTGGCTTGTCTTCCACAATGATTTGAACAAAACTCAAAACGTCAAAGTTGTAGCATTATATCTTAGCTTTCTAACGGTTAAGGCCTCACACAATTTGGATCAATATTCAAATCATTATGCTAAAACCCGTAAAAACTACCATATCTACACCTCATTTCCTACCAACTTCATAACACTATTTCTATGTACACATCTTACCATCACTATTTTGACATTTATTCATTCTCAATGCACCATAACAATATAAAAGTCATGTTCAATCTCAATATTGATACTTCAATCATCACGTGAAATCTAATAAGGTAATTAACTACAAAATAAACGACATAAACGTGTTATAATCCTTTGTACGAGTAACCGGGCATTACAATTCTCCCCTCCTTCAAAGAATTTCGTCCTCGAAATTTGACGTACCATATAGTTCGGGATATCTCTGTTGAATCTCGTCTTCTCGCTCCCAAGTTGCTTCTTCGATTGCATGATTTCGCCATAACAGTTTCACCAAAGGTATTTCCTTGCCTCGTAATACTTTTGATTTCTTATCGAGGATTTGGACTGGTCGTTCTTCATATGAGAGATTCGATGCAAGCTCCAATGGTTCGTAATGAAGAACGTGAGAAGGATTGGCCAAATACTTTCGTAGCAAGGAAACATGAAAAACGTTATGAACATTGGATAAGTTCGGTGGTAAAGGAACTCGGTAGGCCCTGTCTCCTATCCTTTCCAAGATTTCAAATGGACCGATATATCTTGGACTCAATTTTCCCTTCTTACCAAAACGCAAAATGCCCTTCAGTGGTGATATCTTTACAAATACATGGTCACCAACCTGAAATTCCAATCGACGACGTCGCACATCAGCATAGCTTTTCTGTCGACTCTGGGCAGTGTGCATTCTTTCTCTGATCTTGGTTACCAATTCAGCTGTTTGTTGTACCAATTCAGGGCCTATTAACTTTCGTTCTCCTACTTCATCCCAATGTACTGGAGATCGACATTTTCTACCATATAATGCAGTGTATGGTGCCATTCCAATGCTTGACTGATAGCTATTGTTATATGTAAACTCAGCCAACGGTAGTTTACTGTCCCAACTACCCGGGAAGTCAATAGTACATGCCCTCAACATATCTTCTAAGATCTGATTCACTCGTTCTGATTGTCCATCAGTTTGAGGGTGGAATGCTGTGCTGAATGACAATCGAGTTCCCATAGCATGATGCAAGCTTTTCCAAAATGCAGATGTAAATTTGGGATCTCTATCAGATACAATGGACACTGGGATGCCATGAAGCCTCACTATCTCCTTGATGTATTCTTCGGCATATTGATTCATCGTGTATGTGGTCTTCACCGGAAGAAAGTGAGCTGATTTTGTAAGTCGATCGACAATAACCCATATAGCATTGAATCCTCTTTGTGTTCTTGGCAAACCAAGGATGAAATCCATTGTGATATGTTCCCATTTCCACTCAGGAATGGGTAGCGGTTTCAGAAGTCCTGCTGGTCTTTGATGTTCAATCTTGACCTGTTGACAAGTTAGACATTGTGCAACAAATTGAGCAATGTCCTTTTTCATACCTGGCCACCAAAATAATGGTTTCAAATCCTTGTACATTTTCGTGCCTCCTGGATGGATCGAATAGGGAGTAGCATGAGCATCAATCAGAATTTCGTTCCTGATCGTTCCTTGTTTTGAGACACACAATCTACCCTGATATGTCCATATTCCAGTCTCATTCAACTCAAAGTTCGAATGTCCTTTATCCTCATCTCGCTGTCTCAATTGCTGGAATTCATTATCCGTATTTTGTTCGGCCTTGATCCTATCTGCTAGCGTTGGTCGAACCATGAGAGATGATAATTTGATTGCAGATCCCTTTGGAATAACATCAAGCTTCAAGTTCTGCAAATCCCATAAAATTTGTTCTTGTACTTGCATTGCAGCAATAGAACTGGACTTTCGACTTAACGCATCTGCAACAACATTGGCTTTGCCTGGATGATAACTAATAACACAATCGTAATCCTTCACCAATTCCAACCAACGTCGTTGTCTCATATTCAGTTCTTTTTGCGTGAATAAATATTTCAGACTCTTGTGGTCTGTATATATTTCACACCGTTCGCCATACAGATAATGTCGCCATATTTTCAACGCAAATACCACTGCTGCCAGTTCTAAGTCATGTGTGGGATAGTTCTTTTCATATTCCTTTAATTGTCTTGAGGCATAAGCAATCACCTTCCCGTGCTGCATTAAAACTGCTCCTAAACCTTGTTTCGAAGCATCACTGTATACCACAAAATCTCCTGGTCCTTCTGGTATAGCAAGGACTGGTGCTGATGTCAATTTTGCCTTTAACTCTTGAAAACTGCGATCACATGCTTCGTCCCATACAAATTTCACATTCTTTCGGGTTAAAGCAGTCACAGGCAATGCTATCTTAGAAAATCCCGCTATAAACCGACGGTAATAACCAGCTAGCCCAAGGAAACTACGTACCTCGGTCACAGTGGTAGGTCGTAGCCAGTTATTAACAGCTTCAATCTTGCTTGGATCCACTGATATGCCTTCTTTTGAGATAATATGGCCTAAGAATGATACTTGTTCAAGCCAAAATTCACATTTCTTCCATTTGGCATACAAATGTTTATCTTTCAAAGTTTGCAAAACTAATTGCAAATGTTCTCGATGCTCCTCTACAGTTCGTGAGTAGATGAGAATATCATCTATAAACACAATCACGAACTTGTCTAGAAATGGCTTGAAAATTCTATTCATTAAATCCATGAACGCAGCTGGTGCATTCGTTAATCCAAATGGCATTACAAGAAATTCATAATGCCCGTACCTGGTTCGGAAGGCAGTCTTAGAAATATCATCTGACTTCACTTTTAATTGGTGATAGCCTGATCGTAAATCAATCTTCGAAAAGATAGCAGCTCCTTGTAGTTGATCAAACAAATCATCAATTCTAGGGAGTGGATACTTATTTTTGATTGTCACTTTGTTCAACTCCCGATAATCAATGCATAGACGAAGGGTACCGTCTTTCTTTTTCACAAACAAAACAGGTGCACCCCACGGTGAAAAGCTCGGTCTAATAAACCCTTTATCAAGTAACTCTTGTAACTGTTCTTTTAATTCTTTCATTTCTGTAGGAGCTAATCGATAAGGAGCTTTTGAGATCGGATGAGTTCCTGCCACAACATCGATTACAAATTCGATCTCTCTATCTGGGGGTAAGCCTGTTACATCATCAGGAAATACTTCTGGAAATTCACAAACGACATCTGTATCTTTTAGTTCACGAACCGGTGGATCAATAACTAAAACAGATGCTAAATATCCTTGACACCCCTTCTGTAATAATTTACAAGCCTTCATACAAGAGATTATCCGAAGAGGTAAGGATATACCTGCACTTGCTACTGTGAATGGTTCAGCTCCTACTGGTGCAAACTTGATCATCTTCAGGCCACAGTCAATATTAACTCTGTACTTCGAGAGCCAATCCATTCCCAATATCACATCAAAATCGTTCATTTTCAAAACAATCAATTCAGCATACATCTGATGGCCTTGAACATATATTGGACATCCTCGCACAATCTGATCTGTCTGTAATTCTTGCCCGGAAGGTAAGGCTATGGCGATTTGTGTCTCTAGTGTACTTGCTGTAATGCCCAGTCTCTTTACAAATGATTCCGAAATAAAGGAATGTGTGGCTCCTGAATCTAGTAAAACAATAGCAGTAATACCAGAAATCAAGAACATACCGGTGATCATCGATGTATCCGCATGCACTTCTTCTTTGGTCATAGAGAAAAGGCGTCCCTGTACTTTCTCAGAACTTCCTGGACAATTCTTGGCGAGATGTCCTGGCTTTTTGCAACGATAACAAACATTAGAACCTTGCATACACTCCCCGCCATGGAGTTTGCCACATTTAGGACAAGGTGGCCTGTCCTGTTCTTTACGTGGAGGGGGAACCTTGCCACGGGGTTCCTCTGGTCTAGTACCCCTGCTATCAGTCTTCTTGCCTTGTCCCGTTCCTTGACTCTTCTGAAAGTATTGCTGCCTTCGTTGTTGTCTATCTCTGTCAATATCTTGTTCGTCTTGTTCAGCCATGAGTGCCCTTTCCACTATCTCCCCATAGGTAGCAACTTTCGACATCCGCACATCTCTTTTAATATCAGAGCGAAGTCCTCGCATGAAATGTTCGCCCTTACTGGTGTCATCTTGTGCAATATATGGTACATATTGCACTCCGGCCTCAAATTGTTGTATGTATTCTGTCATTGCCATAGTTCCTTGCTTCAGGTTCAGGAAGTCACTGGCTTTCTTAGCTCGTACGTCTTTACTGAAATACTTGTTGTAAAACACGGTTTTGAAAGTTCCCCATGTCAGTGGTCCAACCGGTAATGCCACTTTTGCACTTTCCCACCATATTCTTGCATGTTTTGTTAAGAGAAAGATGGCACAAGTCACTTGGTCAGCATCATCCATATGAAGGTAGGAGAAGATGGACTCCAATGACTTAATCCACTCTTCTGCTACTGCTGGATCAGTGCTTCCCATGAATTCCGGAGGATTCAAACGTCTAAAACGATCATATACGTCTGTTTGAACAGGCACATGTCTGTGTACTATGGCTTGAGCTTTTGCCTGTTCATGAGTAGTCCGTTGCATCTCCAGTAGCTGCTGGATTTGTTCACCATGGACCTTTGCTTGTTGTTGGAGTAATTGGGCGAAGTCATCTACAGGTCTTGCAGCACTACCTTCACCTTCGACTGCTGGGGCCTTGCCCTTAGATGACTCTCCCTCATGTACTTTACGTTTCGGTGGCATCGTTGCTTATCTTAACCTACATGTAGGTCACGTAGAAACACATAACTTAGCATAAACTATGGAATACAAAGATACTTACTTGCCGAGTTCTCCATGTGGATGAAGTGAAGTGTCTTTCCTGTCGAAGAACCGTGGGCTCTGATACCATAAAAATGTCACACCCTTACTCTATACTTAGCATAATAACCATAATCAAAATAAGGTTTGAATGATATAACTATATTATGAAGCAATTTAAACAAGGGCATCCCTTTGAGGGTTTATAAAAATTTTGACATGATGTCCCTATATTTTGTATGAACCAAAACCTCAAGCAATACTATTCATACACACTTATAAACATATTCTCATACACATACATACTTTGTATCATCATACATACCATGGAACTTGTTTCAAACCCTAACATTTCACTCATTATAATACATATGCGGAAGCTATACAATAAGAAGTCCCGGTTCTTGTCGAGGTGAGGCACGTCACAAGCATCCATTGGCGAACCGGCATCCTATGTCTCTTCACTACCTGATCCTGTAATACATGAGCTACGTGAGTTTATAAAACTCAATAAGTTGGCACTTATACGTATCAATATGCATCGAAGGAACATATATATCAAGTCGTGATCAACAATGAATCTTAAAAACATGTCATACCGTAGCGTATATTCAATTTCATTTTTGTACTTGAGCCTCATTAGTTGACCTGTACTACTGTGCTTGCTTTATTATATAGCTACTACTGTGTTGGACGTCAGGGAGCAACCTTTGGCAACCCCACGCCCCATGAACATATATTGGCCAATAGCTTTGGTGGACTTAAAACCACCCATGATGTCAACAAGCTCTATATCATGTAAAATCAGTCCTTTTTCTTTCAATGTTCATGTTCATGTTCATAACATAGCACCCATCATCAATATTCATGAGTTCCTTACATATTTAATACATAACAATGGAATATGGTGCTATGTTTCATCAATAAACATACTAACAATGTACATATATCAATAGACAATGAGAAGCATTTGAAATTCATAATATTACTCATGTATTACTTCAAGAACATGCCAACTTACTGTCCAAGCTTAAGAACACTGGTTTGAGACGGTGTTTCATGCTCCTATACTGTCAAATATACCAATAATTCAGTCACTATTGTATAAACTAGCTGAAAATCACTCCTATACATGTAGGATAACTAAAAAGGAAGAAAACTTACACCTATATGATGTTCTTGAGGTGGAGTACTAAGATCTATCTTCAAAATGATGAAGGAAATGAAGAAACAAGCTCTTTGGAGAAGTTTTCTAAATGTTTCCTTCGAGTTTTCTGTGAAAAAGGGGAAGAGGAGCTGATGGAATGGTTTAGAAACCCGTACTTATCTTCTTATATGTAAGGCGGCGCTCGGGCGGTAGTTTTCTACCGCTCGAGCGCGGAATGTTCTGTCCAAGAGGTAAAATTTTCGTGCACTGGCGCTCGGGCGGTCATTTTCTACCGCTCGAGCGCCATATGTTCTGTAAATTTCGTGAACCCTTAGTGTACCGGCGCTCGGGCGGTAGAATCTTACCGCTCGGGCGCCACCTGTGCTGCCTCTGCGCACTGACTCTTCAAAGATTGCTCCGGAAATGGTTCTTCCGCTCATAATCTGAATAAATGGTAAACTACAAAGTTGTAGCCCTATGTCTTGGCTTGAATCTCCCACTGGTTTCAGGTCATTTGGAGTTCTGAGTAAAAAGTTATGCCCATTCTCCTAACATGTGTCAGTGAAGGAATGACGGTATACACGACACACTTCGGGGCACTTTTGGCTTGTCTTCCACAATGATTTGAACAAAACTCAAAACGTCAAAGTTGTAGCATTATATCTTAGCTTTCTAACGGTTAAGGCCTCACACAATTTGGATCAATATTCAAATCATTATGCTAAAACCCGTAAAAACTACCATATCTACACCTCATTTCCTACCAACTTCATAACACTATTTCTATGTACACATCTTACCATCACTATTTTGACATTTATTCATTCTCAATGCACCATAACAATATAAAAGTCATGTTCAATCTCAATATTGATACTTCAATCATCACGTGAAATCTAATAAGGTAATTAACTACAAAATAAACGACATAAACGTGTTATAATCCTTTGTACGAGTAACCGGGCATTACAGTCATTTAAGTTCATATACCCTCAATCATGTCAATTGATCAATAATTCATTCCAGATTAATCTTAAATTACGGTAATTATACCCAAATCATTTCAGATTACGGTAATTAAATTATTGGGCCTTACATTTCTCCCCTCTAAGATATGATTTCGTCCCCGAAATCACAAACACTCAACTCGTGTTATACAAATAATCAGATCATATCTCAAATAAGATATAAGAAGGAAACTTACAGAAATTACAATGATCTCATATCAATGAAATCACTCGTGATAGAATCAATTTCAGAACAATGGCTATACAACATCCGTATATACCCATCAATCAACTCATAACAATCAATATCCTTATCTGTTAAACCCAGTCAAAGACATACTCAATCTTCGGCTTTAAATACCAACAGTCATCGTCCGACATTGGCTTATTAGTCTATGTATTCTGAGCTATCCTCATTTCTTCTAAATCAGTTTCACTTTTCTTATCAGATTTCTGATCTTATCAAATCCAATCTCAGGCATCACCGCAATATCATTCCCATACAAAGGAAATCCGCAGTTCTCATGGTACAATACCTCAACTCAAGCTATTTCGATACTCATCTGATAGCTATTATTGTACCATCATTCACAAGTGACAAGGAATCATGTCAATTAGTGCTAAAATCTAGCACTACATTTCCTGGATATCCTCCAGTATCAGGATAGTTCACTCCGACTATCCGTCAATCTATAAATCATAGATGAAATATCATCTCATGCACTCTTCCAAAAGTACAAAATCAAACGAAAATCGCAGTCTGATAAAATCAATCCTGGCATTTAATACAATCTAACCCATTTTCTGACATACTTCTTAGTCGTCTGGTCATATTTGTACGTCATCCTGTACAATATAACATAGGCAGATTTGAACAATCGTTCAATCATAACTACCTACTGGTACCATCTTGACAAAATTTCGGTGATTCCATCACCAGATCCATAGAAATGTACTCCCATTTCTATTTAAGAATCAATAATCAAGATAATCAACCTCTTTGTTTCTATCTTTCTGTCTTCATCAGTCAACGATTTAGACATTTCAATACAATTCTGACTTAACTGATTTCATTTGTTTATATCAAAACTGTCCATTCGAATTATCACACATTTCTTGTTCCAGAATAACACTGAATCTACTACTGTGTGTATCTGACAATACCTGTCATTTCAAATTCGAAAATCTGACACAACTAAATCAGCTAATAATATAAATTAAAGAAAAATACCTACCTGGTATTCGGTTTTGACTATCAAAATCAAGTTCTGAACAGTCTGATCAAACTTCTGAACTGCTTTAATTTTCAAAATCAGTTCTAACTCGACTGAACTGTATATAAACTCAATGGTTCATATCAATCGGTATCAAACACGGACTCAGAATGATAATAATATCGGATCAGATTCAAAATATCAATACGCAATACTGATCTAATAACTGCATAAGATGCAATCTCCGAAATTTCTGACATCTCGAAAATTCTGCCATATTCAATGTCGTTCTCAGCCACTGATCACGGTCTCACTGTGCTACAATCAATCAGTATACCATCTTCAGATATCACATACTTTGAATACAATCTGTTACCATAGAGATTCATATCCGAACAATTATGTATACCACAATCTCAGTTCCCAGAATATTCAATTCAATCATACGCTGCGAATATATCAAAATGTCATAGATAAAACGAGCATAATGTCTTCAGAATATTGCTGAACACAGGATTCATCAACCCATAATCGGAACTGAAGTACTTTCCAGAGAAACATATAATCAAATGTAACTCTAACTCTTAGACAATAATTCTTTCAACTGATTTTTCAATTCTTTCAATTCAATCAGTATCAGTCTATAAGAAATTCTAAAATGAAACCAATACCTGGTATCAATCAAGACTGAAATCACTCTCCCTGATACAGGATAGACTTGAAATCTCATCTGCAAGACTATAGCAAACTTCCTGCTACTAATAAATCAATCCCTGATAGGCTCATCTTCAGTAATCAACTGAATATATAAGGAATAATTCCATTCCTTTCGATAATCATCGAATCATAGATAGTACAGATATCAAGGAGTTCAAAATCAAGAATCCTTACCGTATATCATTCATTTCTTGGCCATTTCAGGTCTGAATCTTACCATCTCCTGGCAAGACTCTATAATTGCTATGTACTTGTTCGATATATCAATATCAATCATGATGTCATCATCCGACAATACAAGTACAACTTATCCTAATTCGATCCCATTCTCAACTTACTGCAGTATATAATATCTCACAGAATATCACTGATATCAATTTCTTTTCCCATAAGGTAAAGAAACAATACTATAGTATATACCGAACCAACAGGTAAAGCATATATCAGTGCCACCCAATCAAGGATAATCATAATGATTGCATTAGTATATATATACCAATACATATGCACCATAATCCTAAAGGAACAGTACCTGCCACTATATCATCAAGTGTGTCCTGGGTCTGTTCCTCGATCACCATGTCCAGATGATCCAGCTCCCTGAAATCCTCGGGAGCCTCTCTGTTCTAGTACTCCTTTGGTTGTAATCCCCCAACTTCTGACAGCTTCTCGTAACTGAGGGAATACCAGTTTAACTCTCTGTTCATCTGTACAATCAAGTAAATCGAACCGTATTTCTATGTCATTAAACCAGTTCTCATACTCTTCAGACGTCCCGATACCACTCAGAATCGGCGGCTGAAATAATTGAAACTCTTTCAATTTTAATTCCATCGGAGTCTCTGATACATCTATGGTCAGACGAAGTACTACCCCTTTCTGAACTTCTTCTAGGAGGTATATCTGATGATCACAGGAGTCAGTAATCACAGGAGATAACTCAATCTCAGTCCCTTTCTGATCTGCTTACCTCTGATCAAGAATTGGTTCTGATTCATTTTCAAATCAGATATCTTACCAAATCAATTCAGATATTCAGGTAACGTACATTTAAACGCAATAAAACATGCTGGCATGCTAGCATACTCAATGTAAATAAACATAATACTATATCACATGCTAGCAATCAAAAGCAGGAAAGAAAACTCAGTCTACCACGCTCACTCTTTTCTATCTCAGTGCTAAGGAACCTACAGTTCAAGGACCTAAGCTCTGATACCACCTGTTGTGGGGACCCGGACGCTAATTCATTCCTTAATCGTCTTTAGGAATAATTCAAACAATTATCATAAACAGGGTCTAATTTTTTTTTTCCTAAAATACACAGCGGAAACATAATGTAATTAAATTCAAATTACATATTAAACATAAACCTACAATTATTGTATCATCTACAATATTCCAACTAGGTTCAACTACATGTCCGTGCTGAATCCTAAGTTGCTTCTGAGTCCGAATCTCCACGCTATCTAGTCCAGCCTCATTCTTGTCCTGACCCCGCTTCTATCCCACCTGTTGCCATGCACACATACAAACAAGACAACAGCCGGATAGCTCCGGTGAGATATAAATATCCCAGTATAAATCATGTATACATGCAGTTATATAAATCATATAAAAGCATATAATAGACATTCATAACATGTATCAAAATCAGAACATGAATCAATATCAAGAATAATTCCTATTCTAAACATGTACCACAATCAGGAACATAATCAATATCAAGAATAATTCCTATTCTAAACATGTACCAATATCAGGAACATAATTCAACATCCATCAATATCAATTGATATAACTGTCACTCCAACTCGTGACTCTACGTTTTAGACTAGACTCAATCCTAGTCTAGGGATCCCGGTTCCAGACGTCGGTCTGCATATATCGACTAACAGTAATAGAAAAGACTCCAGTTCTATCCACGCCGATATAGTATCGATTAACAGTAATAGAAAAGACTCCAGTTCTATCCACACCGATACAGTATCGATTAACAGTAATAGACGAAACCCTTATTCTATTCACATTGATATATTATCGATTACCAGTAATAGAGCAAGCCCTGATTCTATTCACATTGATATGATATCGATTACCAGTAATAGAACAAAGTACGATTCTATCCACATCGATATAACATCGATTAACAATAATAGAAGGAACGATGAATCTATCCACATCGATATAATATTAATCAACAGTAATAGAATAAGCTATACATCTATCCACATCGATATAATATCAACTATCAGTAATAGAAGAAGTTATCAGTCTACCCACATCGATAATCCATTATCTAATGACAGACTTTGGCACTACCGCCAATACACCATCCTATGACATCGTGCAATGTGCCCGTGGCGATCCCACCACTAACGGCACTTCTGTCATAAGACTACTCGTCTAATACCTGTAATCTATAACTCAAGAAAACAAGTATATCAATCAGTTCATTGCAAATATCAATGCAATAAGTAAAGTATGTGATTTAGGGAAACTCGAGTCAAACCTCACTCGAGTTGTGCAATCCCAACTCAACATTAATTTATACCTTTATCTTCTCGCTCAGAAGAAGAAGAAGTCCCGACTCTGTCTCGGTCCATTCCCAATCTGGTAATAACAGTTGAATAGGTATGATATCAATACACAATTCAATTTAATACCTGTTCTGATTAATACTCAAATCAAAACACATAATCTGATTAATGTCAATCGACATACGGTATCACAATCCAATCTAAATCAATACCGAATCTGATCAATATCAACCCACTGATGTTTCGACGGTATAACAATACAGTCTCGATAACCCCGTCAATCCAAACATCACAGATATAATATCAGAACTCATAATAGATATCGATATCAGTCATAAACTCAATAACAATACGTATCTGATATGAATTCTCAGTCAAATCGATTCCAAAAATCATAACAATTCCATAATCAGTCTGTTTCTCAATCTGACTTCGATTCTATGATGTCTAACATGACAAGAACATCATATATGAATCCTATTTAATTCTGACAATAGCATAATTTCAAAACATGTCAAAACGTAGCAAAACTTACGTCCAGTTGTAGCCTACATTGATAGGAACTCGGTACTGAAGTCGGAATTAAAATCAAACGGACGGATTGTTCATCAATTTCCAAACTTCACGATTCTCTCCTCCTTTTTCATTTTTCTGAATTCACGTTTGTTGATATGTATGTATGTATATATATATATATATATATATATATATATATATATATATATATATATATATATATATACACATTCGTTGCATACAAGGCAAGTGGCACGTTTTCATGCTGCATGACTCGCGCTCGGACGGTCATAAGTTACCGCTCGGGCGCGGCAATTTCTGTTGAGATACTCGGTTGAACATCTCTTGGCGCTCGGGCGGTAATATTATACTGCTCGAGCGCCAAACATTCTGTCCAAGAAGTAAGATTGGCGCTCGGGCGGTTCTTTTCTACCGCTCGGGCGCGAGATGTTCGGCCTAACATCTTGAGATGTTCGGTTCAACATCTCGGCTTAAAATAAATCAACGCCCAGCTTCGTCATTTAAGTTCGTATACCCTCAATCATGTCAATTGATCAATAATTCATTCCAGATTAATCTTAAATTACGGTAATTATACCCAAATCTTTTCAGATTACGGTAATTAAATTCTTGGGCCTTACAAGATCTGATACGAGTTTCCCTAAATCACATACTAGATTATTATTAATTTATGATTTCTATTGTGCTTTGTTTATAGATTTATATTCAAGCCTGTGAGATAGGAATCATTGACAGATTTGTCAAACTAGACGTTCGGTGTATCGTCGCGTAGTTGCAGATTTTCTCTACATGTAGACACTCGATACAGACCAGACCGGAGTCTAGGAATAAGACGTACAGTCACCCCGAGTGGCTGGGTAGGTGACAGACCGTCTTATTCACACCGGGATCCCTAGATTAGAAATGAATCGAGTCAAGAACTAGATGTGAATACAGATTTGTATTCCTTTGCATGTTTTAGATTTTAATTCATGTTATTTGATTTATGCTATGCTTTTGTACATGATTTATTACATTGCATGCATACATGTTTTATACTGGGATTTATTCTCACCGGAGTTATCCGGCTGTTGTCTTGTCTGTATGTGTGCTTGACAACAGGTGGGGCAGGTACAGGGTCACGACGATGAAGAGAGAGTTTTTAGCGTGGAGATCTCGGGTGTAGAAGAAATTACTACTTCTTGTACTAGACTTGTACTTGGATTTGAACACTAGTTGTATGTTGGTACCAAACAGATCTTGTATGTACCTTATGTTTGTTAGAATAATACCGATCATGTTATGTTTAATTTACATTTGATTTAACGTAAAAGTGAAAAAAAAATTGACCCGTAATTTATTATAAAGATCCGATTAATCCCAGATAGATTCGAATTAGAACACGGGTCCCCAAAACAGGTGGTATCATAGCAGTAGGTTCTGTAGACTGAGATAGAATAGAATGAGCGAGGTAGATCGAGTCATCTTCCTTGCTTTTGATATGATAGCATGATTTACTGCTTTCCCTATTATATGTTGTATTGTATCTGAATTGATTTACAGCATATACTTGTCAAGCCTGAATCAGAACCGATTCTCGATCAGAGGTATATGATCAGAGGAGGGCTGAGACAGATGATATTGATTGTGTACTAATCAGTTTTATAATCAGATTTATGCCGCCTAGAAGAGTGCCACAGCCAGTAGCAGGACAGGTGCCAGAGCAGGGTAGCACATCAGGGGCTCAGATGGATGTTACGGCTACTCCGATGGAGACCTTGCTGAAGAGGTTTCAGTCTTTCCATCCTCCGACGTTGAAGGGCACCGAGAGTGCAGTTGACTGCGAGAGCTGGTTAGACGATATAGAGATGTTATTCGAGTCCTTGGCTTACACTGACGAGCGTCGTGTGAAGTTGATAGGACATCAGTTACAGGAAGTTGCAAAGAGTTGGTGGTTGACTACTAAGAGAGCATTGGAGCATAGAGGCATAGATATCACGTGGAAAGTCTTCAAGGATGAGTTCTATCAGCGTTTCTTTCCCGTCTCCTACCGAAAAGACAAAGGAGCTGAATTCGCGAATCTGAGGCAGGGATAGTGGAACATCGAGGAGTATGTTGCTAAATTTTCTGCATTGCTACGATTTGCACCTCATGTGGCAGGAAACGACGAGGCAGTGGCCGATCAGTTCATCAATGGTTTGAACCCAGATGTTTTTACTTTGGTGAACACGGGACGGCCTAATACTTTTTCAGAGGCATTGAACAGAGCCAAGGGAGCAGAGGCTGGCTTGATCAGGCAGCGAGGAGCTTCTTATGGTCTTCAGGGGCAGAGACAGCCACAGCCACAGCCTACCGCCATTCAGTTTCCACCACCTCCTCCTTGTTTTGATAGTGGAGCTAGTGGTAGTGGCAAGAAGGAATTCCTGAAGGCTAGAGGCAGACAGTTCAAGAGAGCAGGGAGCAGTTTGTCGAGCTCCAGTGGGTCGAGACAGAGAGGTCCTGGCCAGAGTACAGAGTCAGCAGGTTTATATTGTAGTTCTTGCGGAGGTAGACACGCCACAGATCAGTGTCAGGGAGTGAGTGGGCGATGCAATATCTGCAGACAGCAGGGGCATTTCGCCAGAGTGTGCCCACAGAGGAGTTCCCAGCGATTCCAGAGTACAGGATCGTCTGCTGCAGTGCCTCAGATGGAGAGACAGGCATCCTCTGTACATTCATTCCAGCCTCCTACACAGACACAGCAGAGGCCCGGAGGTAGTCAGACTGTGAGTCAACCTCCCAGACAGCAGGCTCGTGTGTTTGCCCTGACAGAGGAGAAGGCCCAGGATGCGCCAGATGACGTGATCGCAGGTAACTGTTTTCTTTGCGGTTATCCTGCATATGTGTTGATTGACACAGGTGCATCTCATACATTCATTTCTGAGCATTTTGCATTGAGACATGTATTGCCAGTCGAGTCTTTGTCCACTGTAGTGTCTATAGCTTCTCCGTTGGGAAGTGGTTTGATATCTGTGACTACTGTTAGACACTGTATGCTTCAGTTTGAGGACCATGAGAATGATCTAGATTGTATAGTGCTTGGTTTAGCTGACTTTGATTGTATAGTTGGTATAGACATGTTAACCAAGTACAGGGCAACTGTAGATTGTTTCCACAAGATTGTCAGATTCAGACCTGAACTGACAGAAGAGTGGAAATTCTTTGGTAAGGGTTCCAGATCTCGGATTCCCTTAGTATCTGCTCTGACTGTGAGTAGATTGTTACAGACAGGAGCAGAGGGGTTCCTCATTTATTCAGTAGACCTACTGAAGTCGAGTCCTACTTTGGCAGATCTGCCAGTAGTTTGTGAGTTTGCAGATGTGTTCCCGGATGAGATTCCAGGGTTACCTCCAGCTCGAGAAGTTGATTTCAGCATAGATCTTATGCCCGGTTCTGTTCCTATTTCGAGAGCTCCGTATAGGATGGCACCGATAGAACTGAAAGAGCTGAAAGCACAGTTGGAAGATCTTTTGTCCAAGGGATACATTAGACCAAGCGTGTCTCCTTGGGGTGCTCCGGTGCTTTTCGTTCGAAAGAAAGATGGTTCGATGCGATTGTGTATTGATTACAGACAGTTGAACAAGGCAACAGTGAAGAACAAGTATCCTTTTCCGCGCATCGACGATTTATTTGACCAGTTACAAGGCTCATCTATTTATTCGAAGATTGATTTGAGATCCGGGTATCATCAGCTCAGAGTTAAAGATGTCGATATACCGAAGACTGCATTCTGAACCAGGTATGGACACTACGAGTTTGTTGTTATGCCTTTTGGTTTGACGAATGCGCCAGCAGTTTTTATGAGTTTGATGAACCGTATTTTTCAGAGCTATTTAGATGAGTTTGTTATTGTTTTCATTGACGACATTTTGGTTTATTCGAAGAGTCTGACTGAGCATGCAGATCATTTGAGAGTTGTATTGCAGATCTTGAGAAAAGAGCAGTTATATGCCAAACTGTCCAAGTGTGAATTCTGGTTGCGACAGGTTGTCTTCTTGGGACATATCATATCTGGAGATGGTATTGCAGTAGATCCGAGTAAAGTTGAGGCTGTGATCAGTTGGCCGAGACCGACTTCTGTGCCTGAGATACGCAGTTTCATGGGTCTAGCAGGGTATTATCGTCGTTTTATCCGAGATTTCTCCAGTATAGCGAAGCCTATCACCCAGTTGACACAGAAGAACATGCCATTTGTGTGGTCAGAAGATTGTGAAGCCAGTTTTGTTGAGCTGAAGAAGAGGCTGACTAGTGCGCCTGTCTTGATGATTCCTTCAGGTTCAGGTGATTTCGTTGTATACTGTGATGCATCTCACAGAGGGTTAGGATGTGTGCTTATGCAGCCAGGACATGTGATAGCGTACGCCTCAAGACAGCTGAAGCCGCACGAGACTCGTTATCCCATTCATGATCTTGAGTTGGCAGCGATCGTATTTGCATTAAAGATCTGGCGTCATTATCTGTATGGCGAGAAGTTTGAGATCTATTCAGATCATAAGAGCCTGAAGTACCTATTCTCTCAGTCAGAGTTGAATATGCGACAGCGCAGATGGCTTGATCTACTGAAAGACTTTGATTGCGAGATCAAGTATTATCCAGGGAAGTCAAATGCAGCAGCAGACGCCTTGAGTCGAAAGGTATGTGCTTTATCCTTGTCGACGATAGGAGTTTCGAGCTTAGTAGAGGATTGTTGCTTGTCTGGATTGACATTTGATACAGATAGTAGACCGCTGCGACTTGCTGCGATTCAGATTGAGCCAGATTTGATTTTGAGGATCAAAGAAGCGCAGAGAACTGATCCGAGTATTCAGAGGTCGATTGATATGGTCAGAGCTGGTCATTTATCAGAGTATCAGGTTAGAGATTCTATTCTATATGTGAATAACCGTCTAGTAGTGCCAGATGTGTCAGATTTGAGGCGACAGATTATGTTAGAGGCACATTGTAGTCGGTTCAGTATTCATCCTGGTGGCAGGAAGATGTACAATGATTTGAAGACGCAATTCTGGTGGAAACAGATGAAGACAGATATTGCAGAATTGGTGTCTAATTGTCTGAATTGCCAACAAGTGAAGGCAGAAAGAAAGAAGCCCGGAGGTTTACTTCAGAGTTTGTCTATTCCTGAATGGAAATGGGACCACATTTCCATGGACTTTGTAACGAAGTTACCTCGATCATCCCGGGGCTGTGATTCGATTTGGGTCATCATTGACAGATTGACCAAATCTGCCTTTTCATTCCGTACAGGATGACGTATAGACATGATCAGATGGCGGAGATATACATCAGAGAGGTCGTCAGATTGCATGGTGTGCCAAAGTCTATCGTATCAGATCATGATCCACGATTCACTTTTCATTTCTGGCACAGTTTACAGCAGGCTTTAGGTACGACTTTACACCTGAGGACTGCTTATCATCCCCAGACAGACGGACAGTCAGAGCGGACTATCCAAACTTTAGAGGATATGTTGAGGGCTGTAGTACTAGACTTTGGTACTAGTTGGCAAGATTCACTAGCACTTTGTGAATTCTCGTACAACAACAGCTATCATACTAGCATTGAGATGGCACCGTTCGAGGCTTTATACGGTAAGAAATGCAGATCTCCGTTGTACTGGGATGACATCTCAGAGGTACCAGAACTTGGGCCTGATATGATTCGTGATATGACTGAGAAAGTGAAAATCATTCAGAAGAGAATGAAGACGGCACAGGATAGGCAAGCGAAATACGCCAATATCAGACGCAGACCGTTAGTATTCGAAGTTGGAAACAGAGTATTCTTGAAGATTTCTCCTTTTAGAGGCATTGTCAGATTTGGCAAAAAAAGGAAAGTTGTCTCCTAGATATGTCGGTCCGTACGAGATTTTAGAGAAGATTGGTGATCGAGCTTACAGACTTGCTCTTCCTCCTTCCTTATCTGGGATACATGACGTATTTCATGTATCGATGCTGCGTAGATATATGCCAGATATTTCTCATGTCATTCAGCCTGACGAAGCCGAGCTAGATCAGACTTTGAGCTATGTTGAGCGAACGATTCAGATTCTTGATCGAAAAGAGAAACAGCTCAGAACGAAGACTATTCCGCTTGTGAAGATTCAGTGGACTCGTCATGGAATTGAAGAAGCTACTTGGGAGACTGAATCAGATATGAGACAGGAATTCCCAGAATTATTTCACTGATGTGAGTTTCCTATTTCAGTTTCTAATATTTCTGAATTGATTGCCTGTGATATGATTGTTTGAGATTTCGAGGACGAAATCATGTCTTAGAGGGGGAGAATTGTAAGGCCCGAGTTAATAAAGATGATATTATTTTTAAACCGAGATTATTGAATTAGAGAATTATGGAGTGTTGAATTATATTCCAAGATGTTTGGAATAATTTAGGATTGAATTGATTTAAAAAGATGGATCGAGGGCCAAATTGCAATTAATGAGAAATTGAGGGACTAAAGTGCAATAAGTGGGATTTGCCACTTGTCATGCCATGCAAAAAGAAACTTGATACGTGCCACATGACTACATTCCACTCCATTTCATTCAGCTTTTTGGTGTGAGATGGCCGAAACCACCATGGAAGAAAGCTTCAAATCCATTTCTCATTTTGCAAGTTGATATCTCAAGATCCAACCATCATGTTTTCAATCCAAGTATAGATTTTTGCTCCTTGCCTCAAGAGCTTCAAAAGGAGGTAACTTTTATATATTTCCCACAAGTTTCGAAAATAATACGTTGGAGGATTTATGATTTTATTGGTGCTATGTGTTCTTGAGTAGATAGATGTGGGGACCCGGGCTCTAATTCTTTTTCTTGGGATTAAATGGATTGTTATTAAAAACGTGGGTCAATTTTTCGCTTTTTACCTTAAATCTAATGTAAACAAACGAGCATGAGTTCTTTATTTAAATACAACATACAAACATCAAATACATGTATTATTCTGTATGTTTTCCCTAACCAGTAATAAAAGACAGTACATAATAAAAGACAACTACTGGTCCATCTGCTAGGCCCGAGATTTCCACGCTAACACGATCATCTCTGTCTCGACCCAAATCCTGCCCCACCTGTTGTTATGCACACATACAGACATAACAACAGCCGGAAAACCGGTGAGAACAAATCCCAGTATAAACATGTGAACATGCATATAAATACTATAAAACATGAAACATGCTGATATGAATGTCATTCATATAAAATCATGAAATGCGAGCCTAATCATGTCTAGATGCGACTCGACTAAAACTCTAGGGATCCCGGTGTGAATAAGACGATCTATCACCTACCCTCCCAATCGGGGTGACGGTACGTCTTATTCCTAGACTTCGGCCTGATCTGTATCCACGTCTACAATAGGGGGGTGATCTTCCCCTAAGCTGGGATAGAACCGAACGTCTAGAAGTCTGCCTGATCTCCAGACTGTCCTATCTTAATGCATGAATACAAAATCTGTAAACAAGCATAATCATCTAATGCAATGTAACATGATCTGTAAACAAAGCATAATAGGAATTGAATACAAGTTCTAATAAACATCTAATGCAATGTAACATGATCTGTAAACAAAGCATAACGAGATTTGCATATAAACAAATCTATAATAATACCTATATCAAGATATAAACAATAAAACTCGTATGTGATTTTAGTTGGGAAACTCAAATGTGATCTCATTTGAGTCGTGATTCCCCAAAACAAAGCATGTAGTATACCTTCCGTCGTAGAATTGCTGTCACAGTCGAGAAGATGAATCTGAAATAGAAATGACTTTCTAACACTTCTAATTCTACTGAGACCTCGTAGGAATGACTCTAAACTGAGACCTCGCGCCTCTATTTATAGACAACGATCGGAAGATCCGATCTACTTCGGACGATCCGATCTGACATACTTCGGACGCTCCGAACTCACTTCGGACGTTCCGAATCCTGCATGTCTTCCACGTCTCCAGCCAACTGTCTCGGATGATCCGAACTACGATCGGTCGATCCGAACTATTGCATGCCATCCATGTGTCCAGCCACCTGGCTCGGACGCTCCGAACTCCGAACGGACGGTGCGAACTCTGATCGTACGTTCCGATCTCGGTTCGGTCCTTCCGGTCTCACCGAAATATAAATACTCCAATATTCTCGATGCCGGTCAATCTAATTCTCAATAGATATCAACACTATCATATTCTCAATCATAATCCAATACAGTACTTCTGTCCTAACAAGTCATAATCATACTGAAAATCATATATGATATCATTTCTTATTTCTTATGGTTATGTACAATCTTCACAACATATCTATGAATTCGTACATGTCAATCATTGCTCTGGGCATTACATTTCTCCCCCTCTAAGACAGAAGTTCGTCCTCGAACTGAAGTAACCATACAAAGTATCTAAAACAGTTTGATAATCTAAACTGAATACATACTCATATCATATAAATAACTCGGGGTGTTTCTGCCTCATGTTTTCTTCCGTTTCCCACGTCGCTTCCTCAATGCCATGTCGACTCCACTGAACTTTCACAAGTGGAATGGTCTTCGTTCTGAGCTGTTTGTCCTTTCGATCAAGAATCTGTATCGGTCGTTCTATATAGCTCAAGGTGTGATCAAGTTCAGCTTCGTTCGGTTGAATAACATGAGAAACATCTGGCATATATCTGCGTAACATTGATACATGAAATACGTCATGTATTCCGGATAAGGAAGGAGGAAGAGCAAGTCGATAAGCTCGATCGCCAATCTTTTCAAGAATCTCGTAAGGACCAATGTATCGAGGAGAGAGTTTTCCGCGTTTGCCAAATCGAACAACGCCTCTAAATGGAGAAATCTTTAAAAACACTCTATCTCCCGCCTCAAATACTAACGGTCTACGTCTGATATTGGCGTACTTTGCTTGTCGATCTTGTGCTGTCTTCATTCGTTTCTGAATGATCTTTACCTTCTCAGTCATGTCACGAATCATATCTGGCCCAAGTTCTGGTACTTCTGAAACATCGTCCCAATATAGTGGAGATCTGCACTTCTTGCCATACAAAGCTTCAAACGGTGCCATCTCAATGCTCGTCTGATAGCTATTATTGTACGAGAATTCGCAAAGAGGTAGGGAATCTTGCCAACTAATGCCAAAATCTAGTACGACGGCTCTCAACATATCCTCTAATGTCTGGATAGTCCGTTCTGACTGTCCGTCTGTCTGAGGATGGTAAGCAGTGCTAAGGTGTAAGGTCGTACCTAACGCCTGCTGTAAACTGTGCCAGAAGTGTGAAGTGAATCGTGGATCACGATCTGATACGATAGACTTCGGCACTCCATGCAATCTGACTACCTCACGAATATAAATCTCCGCCATCTGATCCTGTCTATACGTCATTCTATAAGGGATGAAACAAGCAGATTTGGTCAATCTGTCAATAATGACCCAAATCGCATCGCAACCTCTGGATGATCGAGGTAACTTCGTCACGAAATCGATGGAAATGTGGTCCCATTTCCATTCTGGAATGGATAAACTCTGAAGTAAACCCCCCGGCTTCTTCCTCTCGGCCTTCACCTGTTGGCAGTTCAAGCATTTAGACACAAATTCGGCAATGTCTGACTTCATTTGTTTCCACCAGAATTGGGTCTTCAAGTCATTGTACATCTTCCTGCCACCAGGATGAATGCTGAACCGACTACAATGTGCCTCTGTCAGAATCTGCTGCCTCAAATCTGCAACATCTGGCACAACTAGACGGTTATTCACGTACAACACATGATCTCGTACCTGATATTCTGATACATGCCCTGATCTGACCATTTGGATTGATCTTTGCACATTCTGATCAGTTTTTTGTGCTTCCTTAATCCTCATAATCAAATTGGGCTCAACTTGGATCGTAAAGAGTCGTAGTGGCTTACTATCTGTATCAAATTCTAATCCAGACATACAGCAATTTTCAACTAACTTGTTAACACCTATCGTCGATAAGGACAATGAACATACCTTACGACTCAAGGCATCTGCTGCTGCATTTGACTTACCTGGATAATATTTGATTTCACAGTCAAAGTCTTTCAGAAGATCTAGCCATCTACGTTGCCTCATATTCAATTCTGATTGAGAAAATAGGTACTTTAAGCTCTTGTGATCGGAAAAGATCTCAAATTTCTCGCCATAGAGATAATGACGCCAAATCTTTAATGCAAACACGATAGCCGCCAATTCAAGATCATGAATGGGGTATCGAACTTCATGTGGCTTCAATTGTCTCGAGGCGTATGCGATCACATGACCTCGCTGCATAAGAACACATCCCAAACCTCTATGAGAAGCATCACAATATACAACAAAATCACCTGTACCTGAAGGTATCGTCAATACTGGAGCACTGGTCAGCCTTTTCTTCAATTCAACAAAGCTAGACTCACACTCCTCTGACCAAACAAATGGTGCATTCTTTTGTGTTAATTGAGTTATTGGTTTTGCAATACTGGAGAAATCTTTGATAAATCTTCTGTAATATCCGGCTAAGCCCATGAAACTGCGTATTTCTGGTACAGAAGTTGGTCTCGACCAACTGATCACAGCTTCCACTTTACTTGGATCAACAGAAATACCATCTCCAGAAATGATATGTCCTAAGAAGACAACTCTATTCAACCAAAACTCACATTTTGACAATTTAGCATACAGTCGCTCATTTCTCAACGTCTGCAACACAATTCTGAGATGCTCTGCATGCTCATTTCTGTTCTTCGAATACACCAAAATGTCATCAATGAAGACAATCACAAATTCATCTAGATATCTCTGAAACACTTGGTTCATCAAGCCCATAAATACCGCAGGAGCATTTGTTAAACCAAAAGGCATGACAATAAATTCGTAATGTCCATACCTGGTTCGAAACGCTGTCTTTGGTATGTCTATATCTCGAACTCTGAGCTGATGATAACCAGAACGTAAATCAATCTTAGAATAGACCGAGGATCCCTGCAACTGATCAAATAGGTCATCGATCCTAGGCAAAGGATATTTATTCTTGATCGTTGCCTTGTTCAACTGCCGGTAATCGATACACAACCGCATCGACCCATCTTTCTTTCGCACGAACAGCACCGGAGCGCCCCAAGGAGATACACTAGGTCTGATATATCCCTTGGCTAGAAGATCTTCTAATTGTGCTTTCAATTCTTTGAGTTCGATGGGTGCCATCCTATATGGAGCTCTCGAAATAGGTACGGTACCTGGCGCAAGTTCATTGCTGAAATCTATCTCACGAACCGGAGGTAATCCTGGGATCTCATCTGGAAAAATATCTGGAAATTCCCGTACTACTGGCAGATCTGCCAATGCCGGGCTCGACTTCTGCATATCTACAGCATAAACAAAGAAACCATCCGCTCCTTTCTGTAATAGTCTGTTCATAGTAAGAGCCGAAATCAAGGGAATCCGAGATCTGGACCCCTTCCCGTAGAATTTCCACTCGTCTGTCATCTCGGGTCTGAATCTGACAATCTTATGGAAACAATCCACGGTGGCTCTGTACTTCGTTAGCATGTCAATACCGACTATACAATCAAAATCAGCTAGACCCAACACTATACAATCTAAGTCAATCTCATGCCCCTCAAACTGTAGAATGCAATGTCTAACCGTAGTTACAGATATTAATCCACTTCCCAACGGAGAATTAATAGACACAACGTCTAACAACGACTCAACAGGCAATGAGTGCAACAATGCAAATCGTTCTGAGATGAATGTATGCGATGCACCTGTATCTATCAAGATATAAGCAGGATAACCATAAAGGAGACAGTTACCTGCTATAACATCATCTGGTGCATCTTGTGCTTGCTCCTCTGTCAACGCAAACACTTGGGCCTGTTGCCTCGGAGGTTGAGTCACAGTCTGACTACCTCGGCCTCTGGGTGGAGTCGGTGCTGGTGGAGGCTGAAAAGAGTGAACCGACGATGCCTGCCGCTCAAACTGAGGTACTGAACCGGATGCTCTTCCACTCTGGCCTTGCTGTACACCTCTCTGTGGACAGACTTTGGCAAAATGCCCTGGTTGCCTGCAATAGTTGCATCTCCCTGTCACCCCTTGACACTGTTCAGTCGCATGCTTTCCTCCACAGGAACTGCAATAACCACCGATAAACCTTGAACTTTGATCAAAACCACTCTGTTTTGATCCGCTGGAGCTCGACGAACTGCTCCCTGGTCTTTTAAACTGTTTCCCCTTCGCCTTCAGCTGTTCTTTGCGTCCACTACCACTACCACCACTTTAGACTCGAGGAGGAGGAACTTGGGATGGAGGTAGTGGCGGTCTTGGACTTGGTGCAACATACGGAGCACTCCGTTGTCTAAGCAATCCTGCTTCAGCTCCTTTGGCACGATTCAATGCATCCGAGAAGTTATCGGGTCTCCCAGTATTGACTAACGTAAAGATATCTGGATTCAGGCCATTTATAAACTGATCCGCCATGGCCTCGTCATTTCCTGAAACATGGGGTGCAAAACGAAGCAAAGAAGAGAATTTAGCAACGTACTCCTCAATGTTCAATGGCCCTTGCCTCAGGTTTGCGAATTCAGCGCCTTTATCTTTACGGTAGGATACAGGGAAGAATCGCTGATAAAACTCGGTCTTGAATACCTTCCAAGAAATTTCGGTACCCCGCTGCTCTAAAGCTCTCCTAATGTTCAACCACCAATTCTTTGCTATATCTTGCAATTGATGGCCAATTAGCTTGATCCTCTTCTCATCACTGTACTCCAACGAGTCGAATAGCATCTCAATATCTTCAAGCCAACTTTCGCACTCGATGGCATTCTCGGTACCTTTTAAAGTGGGAGGTCGAAAGGATTGGAATCGCTTCAGCAACGTCTCCATAGGGGTCGCCGTAACATCCATAGAATCTCCGGATGTACTCCCCTGCTCTGGCGCTGCTGGTCGTAGAGGTACGGCTGCTCTTCTAGGAGGCATATCTAATAATCCAACTGATTAGTAAACAAGATATACAACTGTCTCAGCCATCATCTAGTCAGTTACCTCTGATCTAGAATCGGTTCTGATTCAGTCAATCACATGCTGAAATTAATCAAATACCAAACAACATGTAATAAGAAAGCAATAATCATGCTAGCACATCATCAAGCAAGGAAGAAGACTCGATCTACCCCGCTCATTCTATCCTATTTCAGTCTAACGGAACTATCGGCTCTGATACCACCTGTTGTGGGGACCCGGGCTCTAATTCTTTTTCTTGGGATTAAATGGATTGTTATTAAAAACGTGGGTCAATTTTTCGCTTTTTACCTTAAATCTAATGTAAACAAACGAGCATGAGTTCTTTATTTAAATACAACATACAAACATCAAATACATGTATTATTCTGTATGTTTTCCCTAACCAGTAATAAAAGACAGTACATAATAAAAGACAACTACTGGTCCATCTGCTAGGCCCGAGATTTCCACGCTAACACGATCATCTCTGTCTCGACCCAAATCCTGCCCCACCTGTTGTTATGCACACATACAGACATAACAACAGCCGGAAAACCGGTGAGAACAAATCCCAGTATAAACATGTGAACATGCATATAAATACTATAAAACATGAAACATGCTGATATGAATGTCATTCATATAAAATCATGAAATGCGAGCCTAATCATGTCTAGATGCGACTCGAATAAAACTCTAGGGATCCCGGTGTGAATAAGACGATCTATCACCTACCCTCCCAATCAGGGTGACGGTACGTCTTATTCCTAGACTTCGGCCTGATCTGTATCCACGTCTACAATAGGGGGGTGATCTTCCCCTAAGCTGGGATAGAACCGAACGTCTAGAAGTCTGCCTGATCTCCAGACTGTCCTATCTTAATGCATGAATACAAAATCTGTAAACAAGCATAATCATCTAATGCAATGTAACATGATCTGTAAACAAAGCATAATAGGAATTGAATACAAGTTCTAATAAACATCTAATGCAATGTAACATGATCTGTAAACAAAGCATAACGAGATTTGCATATAAACAAATCTATAATAATACCTATATCAAGATATAAACAATAAAACTCGTATGTGATTTTAGTTGGGAAACTCAAATGTGATCTCATTTGAGTCGTGATTCCCCAAAACAAAGCATGTAGTATACCTTCCGTCGTAGAATTGCTGTCACAGTCGAGAAGATGAATCTGAAATAGAAATGACTTTCTAACACTTCTAATTCTACTGAGACCTCGTAGGAATGACTCTAAACTGAGACCTCGCGCCTCTATTTATAGACAACGATCGGAAGATCCGATCTACTTCGGACGATCCGATCTGACATACTTCGGACGCTCCGAACTCACTTCGGACGTTCCGAATCCTGCATGTCTTCCACGTCTCCAGCCAACTGTCTCGGATGATCCGAACTACGATCGGTCGATCCGAACTATTGCATGCCATCCATGTGTCCAGCCACCTGGCTCGGACGCTCCGAACTCCGAACGGACGGTGCGAACTCTGATCGTACGTTCCGATCTCGGTTCGGTCCTTCCGGTCTCACCGAAATATAAATACTCCAATATTCTTGATGCCGGTCAATCTAATTCTCAATAGATATCAACACTATCATATTCTCAATCATAATCCAATACAGTACTTCTGTCCTAACAAGTCATAATCATACTGAAAATCATATATGATATCATTTCTTATTTCTTATGGTTATGTACAATCTTCACAACATATCTATGAATTCGTACATGTCAATCATTGCTCTGGGCATTACAATAGATATCATAACGCCGTAAACGGATCGATTATCGGATGTCATATGCAAGTTGTGTAAAATTCCAGCATGTTGACCGAAATTAGAGGGTGCAGAATTATTATGTCTTGGATTTGTATTGTGGTGGATTATGAGTTGTTGATGCTAGTTGATTGTTGTTTGAGTTATCGGGATACCGAAATTGCGTCGTTATGCCGTCGAATTTGATATAGAATGGGTTTTAATCAATGTCATGACTTGAATGGAATTTGATATTGATATGGTGGAGTTCGAATGGTGCATTCCAGATTTGGTGTGGGGACCTGGGCTCTAATTCTTTTTCTTGGGATTAAATGGATCATTAATATAAAAATTGGGTCAAATTTTCGCTTTTTACATTAAATCAAATGTAACTAAACAAACATAAGTTCTTTATTTATTTTTACAAACATACAACAAGTCTTGTTCTACTACATCAATCCAACTAGTGTTTAAACCAACCATTATCTACAATTGGTACAAAGTGAGTAAAACCACTAGTCCTCTGCTGTGCCCGTAGTCACCACGCTATCACGATCATCTCTGTCTCGACCCAGATCCTGCCCCACCTGTTGTTATGCACACATACAGACATAACAACAGCCGGAAAACCAGTGAGAACAAATCCCAGTATAAACATGTATACATGCATTAAAACAATCTCAAACATGAAACATGCTAATATGAATGCCCAGTATAAACATGTATACATGCATCAAAACAATCTCAAACATGAAACATGCTAATATGAATGTCATTCATATATATCATGCAATGCGAGTCTAATCATGTCTAGACGCGACTCGACTAGAACTCTAGGGATCCCGTTGTGAATAAGACGTCACTGGCTGTCACCTACACTACCAATCGTGGTGCTGTACGTCTTATTCCTAGATTTCGGCCTGATCTGTATCCACGTCTACAAAGGGGCGGTGATCTTCCCCTAAGCTGAGATATCGCCGAAAATCTAGAAGTCTGCCTGATCTCCAGACTGTCCTATCTTAATGCATGAATACACAATCTGTAAACAAGCATAATCATTCTAATGCAATGCCACATGATCTGTAAACAAAGCATAGCAAGATTTGTATACAAGTTCTATAAACAAATCTATAAACAATCATAATCATATCTAGATATAAACAATAAAACAAGTATGTGATTTTGGTTGGGAAACTCAAATGTGATCTCATTTGAGTCGTGATTCCCCAAGCAAAACATGTACTATACCTTTCTTGTCGTAGTCTCGAAGTTGGTATCAATTCTGTCAATTAAATCTGAAATGGCAATGTATAATAAATATACAATTAATTACTAATTCTAGTCAATACCTACACTATCAATAATCAATATAGGTATAGACCTTGACGGCATAACGACGTATATTCTTAATACCGGTCAGTACAATCTCAACAATTATCAACACTATAACATCCTCAACTCATAATCCAATCATATTCACAAAACCATACTCAAAATCGATACATTTTATTCCTAAACATGCTGAAATTCATAAGAAATGCATACGACATCCTTTCTTTGTTCTAGTTTCGATTATAAACTCATAATCCTTACTAGAATATCTAAATATAGTCATAACAGCATTTCCCTTACATGAAATTCTTGAAACATGCTAGAACTGAATAAAAAGTGTACCCTTTCAAAGCCTTCGACGCAAGGAACAAGAATCTCAACTCGAATTATAATTTGGATGGCTGAATCTTGAGATATCTTACCTCAAACTTTGAAGAACTTAAGGAATTATTTGAGGGAGCTCTCGGTTCTCTGTGCTGGAAGTGAAGAAGACATGAATCAGCACAATTCTATATATATACCCTGCCATGTGTCAAGCTGAGAACAAAGGTGGATTTCTCGGAAGTATCACCGCGAGTGCGGTAACGCTAGGAGCGCGGGTGCGCTATGCCTTCGGCAGAAATAAAATTTTCCAAAACAGTCGACCGCGGGTGCGGTCATGTAAACACCGCGGGTGCGGTCTCAGCACCGCGGGTGCGGTCTAATTCTACCGCGGGTCCGGTGTGGCTACGGAAATTTTGGCCAACTTACTGTCTATGTACCGCGGGTGCAGTGCTTGCCAGACCGCGGGTGCGGTCTTGCACAGCTAAAATTTCATATTTTATCGCATCGTTTCTCCCCATCTGTTCTTGTGTTTCGTATTCAGCTAACTACAAGAATCTTGGGCATTACATTTGGTGTGGATAGCCTTGATTTCAAATGTGTAGCTCCAACCTTGGATAGAAGAATGAGCAATATTTCCTTACTTGTGTTTTATTGACCGAGAATGATTATTGAATTGTTCAAGACTTAGTTGAGTTATATTTTGATAAAGAACCTCTATACATTGTCATCTCAGATTTGACTTGACAGAGTTGACATACCGATCTCGAGACTTCGGCTACGACACAGATTATTCGACAAAGAAAGGTATAAGTCATGTGATCACGGGATTGCACAACTCGATTCAGATCTGATACGAGTTTCCCTAAATCACATACTAGATTATTATTAATTTATGATTTTTATTGTGCTTTGTTTATAGATTTATATTCAAGCCTGTGAGATAGGAATCATTGACAGATTTGTCAAACTAGACGTTCGGTGTATCGTCGCGTAGTTGCAGATTTTCTCTACGTGTAGACACTCGATACAGACCAGACCGGAGTCTAGGAATAAGATGTACCGTCACCCCGAGTGGCTGGGTAGGTGACAGACCGTCTTATTCACACCGGGATCCCTAGATTAGAAATGAATCGAGTCAAGAACTAGATGTGAATACATATTTGTATTCCTTTGCATGCTTTAGATTTTAATTCATGTTATTTGATTTATGCTATGCTTTTGTACATGATTTATTACATTGCATGCATACATGTTTTATACTGGGATTTATTCTCACCGGAGTTATCCGGCTGTTGTCTTTAGCGTGGAGATCTCGGGTGTAGAAGAAATTACTACTTCTTGTACTAGACTTGTACTTGGATTTGAACACTAGTTGTATGTTGGTACCAAACAGATCTTGTATGTACCTTATGTTTGTTAGAATAATACCGATCATGTTATGTTTAATTTACATTTGATTTAATGTAAAAGTGAAAAAAAAAATTGACCCGTAACTTATTATAAAGATCCGATTAATCCCAGATAGATTCGAATTAGAACCCGGGTCCCCACAAATCATATCAACAAGGAGTATATACAAAACTGTATATAAAAACATGTACATCATCGAAATAACTTTGGGAATTCTTGTCTCATATCTGATTCTGTTTCCCAGGTTGCTTCTTCAGTACCATGACGAGTCCATTGCACTTTCACCAACGGAATCATCTTCGTTCTGAGTTGCTTTTCTTTACGATCGATAATCTGGATCGGCTTTTCAACATAACTCAGAGATTCATCAAGTTCGGCCTCGTCTGGCTGTATAGCATGTGAAGCATCAGGAAGATACTTCCTAAATAGTGATACATGAAAAACATCATGTATTCCGGATAATGAAGGCGGTAAGGCAAGTCGATAAGCACGATCTCCTATCTTTTCGAGTATCTCATAAGGCCCAATGTATCGTGGAGATAATTTTCCTTTCTTGCCAAATCTGACAACTCCTCTGAAAGGTGAAATCTTCAAGAATACTCGATCTCCAACTTCAAATACCAATGGTCTACGTCGAACATTGGCATACTTGGCCTGTCTGTCCTGTGCTGCCTTCATTTTCTTTTGAATTAGCTTCACTTTTTCTGTCATATCCCTGATCATATCTGGTCCAATTCCAGGCACTTCAGAGATATCATCCCAATATAGAGAGGATCGACACTTCTTTCCGTACAACGCTTCAAATGGTGCCATCTCAATACTCGTCTGATAGCTGTTGTTGTACGAAAATTCACAAAGAGGCAATGCATCTTGCCAATTAGTGCTGAAATCTAGCACTACTGCTCTCAACATATCCTCTAGTGTCTGGATAGTCCGCTCTGACTGTCCGTCGGTCTGTGGATGATATGCGGTACTCAGATGTAACTTCGTACCAAGAGTCTGCTGCAAACTCTGCCAGAAGTGCGAAGTAAATCGAGGATCACGGTCTGATACAATAGACTTCGGCACTCCGTGCAATCTGACCACTTCTCTGACATAGATCTCTGCCATCTGGTCCAATCTGTACGTCATCTTGTACAGAATAAAACATGCGGATTTGGTTAATCTTTCAATCACAACCCAAATCGCATCACAACCTCGGGAGGAACGCGGTAGCTGCGTCACGAAGTCCATGGAAATGTGATCCCATTTCCACTCAGGAATGGACAAACTCTGTAATAATCCTCCTGGTTTCTTTCTTTCTGCCTTCACCTGCTGGCAACTCAGACATTTGGAAACAAATTCGGCAATATCAGTCTTCATCTGTTTCCACCAGAACTGTCTTTTCAAATCATTATACATCTTTCTGCCACCAGGATGAATACTGAATCGACTGTTGTGCGCTTCTGACAATATCTGTCGTCTCAAATCTGAAACATTCGGCACAACCAGACGATTATTCACATACAAGACATTATCACATACCTGATATTCTGATCGATGTCATGTTCTAACCATCGATACTGATTTCTGTATATTCTGATCAACTTTTTGAGCTGCTTTGATTCTCATAATCAGCTCTGGTTCTACTTGCACTGTATAAAGTCTCAACGTTCTATAATCTGTTTCAAATTCTAATCCAGACAAACAGGAGCCTTCTATCAAATTTGAAACACCAATCGTCGATAAGGATAAAGAACATACCTTTCGACTTAGTGCTTCAGCTGCTGCATTAGACTTTCCTGGATAGTATTTGATTTCACAATCAAAATCTTTAAGCAAATCAAGCCATTTTCGTTGTCTCATATTCAATTCAGATTGTGAAAACAGATATTTCAAACTCTTATGATCAAAAAATATCTCAAACTTTTCACCATAAAGATAGTGTCGCCATATCTTTAATGAAAAGACAATGGCTGCCAATTCTAGATCATGAATTGGATAACGGGTCTCATGTGGTTTAAGTTGCCTTGAGGCATAAGCAATCACATGCCCTCATTGCATCAGCACACATCCCAACCCTCTGTGAGAAGCGTCGCAATAAACTACAAAATCACCAGTACCAGATGGTATAGTCAACACTGGTGCACTGGTCAATCTCTTCTTCAACTCCAGAAAACTGGTCTCACACTCTTCAGACCAAAAAAATGGAGCATTCTTTTGAGTCAGCTGAGTAATTGGTTTAGCTATACTCGAGAAATCTTTAATGAAACGACGGTAATATCCTGCTAAACCCATAAAACTGCGAATTTCGGGCACTGATGTCGGTCTTGGCCAAGAAATCACGGCTTCCACTTTACTGGGATCAACTGATATACCATCTCCAGATATAATATGACCCAGTAATACTAAATGTCATAGCCAAAGCTCACACTTCGACAGTTTAGCATATAACTTCTCAGCCCTTAGAATTCGCAACACAGTTCTTAAATGCTCAGCATGCTCACTCATATTCTTTGAATAAATAAAAATATCATCGATGAAAATAATCACAAATTCATCGAGATAATTCTGGAATACACGGTTAAACCCCATAAATACAGCTGGAGTATTCGTCAGACCAAACGGCATGACAATAAATTCATAGTGTCCATACCTGGTTCTGAATGCTGTCTTTGAGATATCAGAATCTCTGACTCTCAGCTGATGATATCCCGATCTCAAATCAATCTTGGAATATACTGAAGAACCCTGCAACTGATCGAATAAATCATCTATACGAGGCAAAGGATATTTATTCATTACCGTTGACTTGTTCAGTTGCCGATGGTCGATGCAGAGTCTCATCGTACCGTCTTTCTTTCTTACAAATAATACTGGCGCACCCCAAGGAGAAACACTCGGGATGTACCCCTTGGCCAGTAAATCTTCAAGCTGATCTTTCAATTCTTTCAATTCAACTGGTGCCATTCTGTACGGAGCTCTAGAAATCGGTACTGTACCTGGCATCAGTTCAATGCTGAAGTCTATCTCTCTAACTGGAGGTAATCCCGGGATCTCATCTGGGAAGACGTCAGCAAACTCACGTACCACTGGCAGATCTGCCAATTCTGGACTCGACTTCAGTACATCTACTGAATATACAAGGAATCCTTCTGCTCCTTTCTGTAATAATCGAGTCATAGATAATACGGATACTAAAGGAATTCTCGATCTAGAACCTTTACCGTAAAATTTCCACTCTTCAGCCATATCTGGCATGAATCTCACTATCTTGTGGAAACAATCAACTGTCGCTCTGTACTTGGTTAGCATATCAATACCGATAATACAGTCAAAGTCAGAAAACCCAAGTACGATGCAATCTAACTCAATCTCATGCCCGTCATACTATAGTACACAATGGTTAACCGAATTCACGGATATCAAACCCATCCCCAACGGAGAAGAGACAGACACTACAGTAGCTAAAGACTCTACAGGCAATGCATGACTTAATGCGAATCGTTCAGAAATAAATATGTGTGAAGCACCGGTATCAATCAGTACGTAAGCAGAGTAACCACATAAAGAACAGTTACCTGCCACAACGTCATCTGGTGATTCCTGGGCCTGCTCCTCTGTCAAAGCGAAGACTCTGGCCTGCTGTCTCGGAGGCTGCCCAACTGTCTGGCTTCCTCCTGGCCTCTGCTGTGACTGAGCTGGCGCTGGCTGAAATGTGTGAACAGCAGCTGATCGTCTCTCAGTCTGTGCTGCTGATCCCGATGACTCGGCCCCCTGAGTTCTTTGGGAACCTCTCTGGGGACACACTTTAGCAAAGTGTCCCGGCTGCTTACAGAAATTGCAACTACCAGTCACTCCCTGGCTTTGCTCGGTTGCATGTATTCCACCGCAAGTCTTTCAATAAACTCTAGTGTAACTCTGGCTCTGTCTGGCACCACCGGAGCTTGAAGAACTACTGCCAGATTTCTTGAATTGCTTTCCCCTTGCTTTCAAAAATTCTTTCTTTCCTCCACTAATGCTGCCACCCTCAAATCTGGGAGGTGGTTGCTGTGGTCTCGGTGCTGGAGGCACAAATGAAGCCCCTTTCTGTCTCATCAGACCGGATTCTGCTCCCTTGGCTCTGTTCAGGGTATCAGTAAAATTATTCGGTCGCCCTGTGTTCACCAATGTGAAAATGTCGGGGTTCAATCCATTGATGAACTGATCAGCAGTAGCTTCTTCGCTGTCAGCCACATGTGGAGCAAATTTCAACAAGGAGGAGAACTTGGACACGTATTCTTCTATGTTCATCTGTCCCTGCCTTAGATTGGCAAGCTCCGCCCCCTTTTCCTTTCGGTATGACACTGGAAAGAAACGTTGGTAGAATTCAATTCTAAATATATTCCAGGTAATAATCGTACCTCTATGCTCCATGGCTCTTTTCCTCGTAATCCACCAGTCCTTTGCAATATCGTGCAGTTGATGTCCAATCAATTTCACTCTCTTCTCATCTGTATACTCCAAGGATTCGAACAACATCTCTATATCATCAAGCCAACTCTCGCATTCCACAGCGTTCTCTGTGCCTTTCAAGCTTGGCGGATGAAATGACTGAAATCGTTTCAGTAACGTTTCCATTGGAGTCGGTGTGACATCCATTGTAGGATTGGATGTACTTCCCTGTTCTCGTACTCGTCTCAGAGGCATATCTAATAATCAAATAGATTAGTAACAGATACAACAATTCTGTTTCAATCCTCCTCTGATCATCTTACTGCTGATCTAGAATCAGTACTGATCCAATCTCAATAAAACATATTACTATATCAAATCAGATAAACAAGTAACATGTAAAAAAACAGTAAGACATGCTAGCATTCAAAAGCAGGAAAGAAAACCTCAATCTACCCCGCTCACTAGCCTCTTCTATCTCAATCTAAAGGATCTATCGCTCTGATACCACCTGTTGTGGGGACCCGGACGCTAATCATCTTTTTAATCATGATTGGGACTAATTAATCAATTGTAGTAAACAGGGTCTAAATTTTTTTTTTAAAATGCGGAAGGTAATGGAATCAAACTCCTATACATATCAGTATAAAAGTATAAATCTGATAAAATATACAATCATACATACTCAGGTTCAACAACTACTATCAATTGTTTAAACCCTAGCTCTAGTCCAAGTCCGGTATCACCACTCAAATCTCGATCTGTCTTCATCTCTGTGACCCTGTACATGTCCCACCTGTTTCCATGCACACATACAGACAAGACAACAGCCGGATAACTCCGGTGAGATATAAATATCCCAGTATAAACAATGTATTAATGCAATCATATAAAACATATATAAAAGCATAAACAAACATCAAAACATGTATCTAATCTGACTACATGAATCAATGACTCGTGATCTAATCTTATCTTATCTCAAATCTAGGGATCCCAATCTAATTTAGACTTTGGTATTCTGTATCGAGTGTCTGAGATAGAAGTCGATCTACATCTAAAGCTCATCGATACACCGTAAGTCTAGAGTCTTATCGGTTCTGAGAAAGACTCGGCGGTTCTGCCCTAGCTAGGATGATCTGCCTTAGACTCGAACTCTGACTCTGTCTCTGTTCTAAGTTAATATGTCAACATATCAATCTGATAATCTGCAAATATCAATGCAATAAAGTAAAGTATGTGATTTAGGGAAACTCAAGTCAAACCTAACTCGAGTTGTGCAATCCCAACTCAACATTAATTTATACCTTTCTTGCTGTCGCTCTGATACAATCGAAGTCTCGATTCAAAGTCTGTCACTGTTCAATCTGGCAATGACAATACCAATATTCTGTATCAATATCCTAACCAAATCATAACATTTCCGTCTTATCAAATTCTGACAGTACAACAGTACAATCTTGCGATACTGATAATACTATATCAGTCTATATCAATTCCAAACGTTTACAATCAACCCCCATTCAAATCTGATATCCATTCTAGTCAATTTCATTCTGAAATTCATAACAATTCCATATATATAGTCCGTTTCTTAATCTGACTTCGACTCTACGTTGTCTAACATGTCAAGAACAACATATATGACGTGTATTCAATTCTAACAACATCATATTTTCAAAACATGTCAAAACGTAGTAAAACTTACGTCCTGTTGTAGCCTGCGTTGATAAGAACACAGTACAGAAGTCGGATTTAAAATCTAACGGACGGATTGATCGTAAAATCGAATTTTAGAATCAAAAGCACTTTTCCCCCGAAGCTTCCGTTTCCTTCTTTTCTGAATGTTGCTTTGCATGTATATATATATATATATATATATATATATATACACGAACATGCGCAAAGCCAAGTGTCGATTTGCCCTTCTGCATGTCTCGCGCATATGCGCGACACTACCGGCGCATATGCGCGAGACCTACTGGTCATCGCACATCACTCCTCGGCAGGCTCGCGCATGTGCGCGAATTACTCGGCGCATGTGCGCCAACTCCTCTGGACCCTGCGCGCATGTGCGCGACTTACTCAGTGAATGTGCGCCAACCTTCCCGGAGTCCTCGCGCATGTGCGCGCATATCATCGCGCCTGTGCGCCAATACTACTGTCTTGGCACACTACCAATTCACATGCAACTCAATTCGTGTCTCAATTAGCCCTTACATATTCGTCTAGATTAAAATCTATAATCGTCATTTTACACGATATAAAATCTTGGGCATTACACTAGAGATAAGGTTTAAACACTTGATAGTTAGGTGTTGAACCTGAGATGTAAATTATTATATGTTGTATTAGATTTATACTTTTATACTGATATGTATAGGAGTTTGATTCCATTACCTTCCACACTTGCAATTTAAAAAGAAAAAAATTTTAGACCCTGTTTATTTTAATTGATTAAATTAGTCCCAATGAAGATTAAGAAAATGATTAGCGTCCGGGTCCCCACAATCGTTTATATAGATGATGTTCTTATATATTCCGATAATATTGATCAGCATTTTAAGTATTTGAATATATTTATTCAAGTTACTAAAAAAGCTGGATTGGCAGTAAATCAGAAAAAAGTAAAACTTTTTCAAACTAAGATAAAAATCTTAGGACATTATATTGAAAATGGAATAATAATTCCTATTGAAAGAGCAATTGTTTTTGCTGATAAATTTCCTGATAAAATCACTGATGTACATCAATTACAAAGATTTCTTGGAGGTCTAAATTATATAGGAGATTTTTATAAAGATCTCGCTCAAGATTGTAAATTATTATTTCAAAGGTTGAAGAAAAATCCTCAACCATGGACCGATAGTCATACTTTAGCAATACAGAAAATAAAAGAAAGAGTTAAAGAACTCCTTTGTTTATCTATTGCTAATCCTGAAGCATTCAAAATAGTTGAAATAGACGCCTCTGATATTGGATATGGTGGAATACTTAAACAAAAATTAGATAATACATCTAAAGAAGTTCTTGTGAGATATACTTCTGGAACTTTGAATAATACTCAAAAGAATTATTCTACAATAAAGAAAGAAATTCTTTCAATTGTTAAATGTATTACAAAATTTCAAAGTGATCTTTTAAATAAGAAATTTTTATTAAGGGTTGATTGCAAATCTGCTAAAGATATTCTTTTAAAAGATGTTAAAGTAATAGCATCTAAACAAATATTTGCTAGATGGCAAGCTATATAGTATGTTTTGATTTTGATATTGAACATATCTCTGGAAAATCTAATTCTTTACCAGATTTTTGCAGGGATCAACCTTGGAAGACGGTTCTAAAGAGACCAGCAACTGGAAAAAAGCCGATGAATAATCCACCCTTTAAAAGAGGGGCCACAATCAGAACTTCTTGTTCTGTTTGTTCAGTCAGGGGATCAACTGATTCAAAATTATGTGCTTCAGTTTGAGCTTCCTGAGCAACTGACTGAATGATTTCATCGATATTGGTGAAAGTCAGTTCGGCCTCAGAATACAGATGTTGATCCTCGGCTGTTGTTTGTGGAACCTCCTGGACTGATTTTTCAGCAATGAGTTGTTCAGAAGATTTATTCTGCTGAGACGATGAAGATTTGTATTCCTCTATTCCTGAAGATTTTTCTGAAAGAACAAGTTCTTGATCTTGTTCCCAAAACCTTATTTCCCTCTGTAGGCCACTAAGATCTGCATCCAGTTGAGTGATCACGGCTCTATCTTGAAATGTAGTTGGCCCTGTGGGGCCGTAGTTTTCTTTTAACTTTCTAACCATCTTAGTCAGTTGATTAGCCCGTATTTGATCAAAAAAATATTTTCTCATTTCCAGTGCTTGAATAATGGTAGCAGCTCTAACTACCTTCAAAACTATCTTTTCCAGTTTAATAAATGTCTTCAGTTGGGATTTGTGCTTCAGTTTCTTGGCAATAATTTCGGTCCTGAAGCTTTTCCAACGGTCAAAACATGTGAGTTTTGATGTGGCAAATGTATTTACCTCTTCCCAAATTAGATCGATATGAGTTTGAGTGGTGTGAGATGGCCTTGGCTCCTCCTCAAGCTTGCCTTTTCCGTTCCGTGGTTAGAATATGAGGAATTTGTAAGCCAGATTTTGTAGACTCCACTGGTTCCTTCAATGTGACGCCTTTCGTTCTAGCTTGAGGTAAAATAGTGGGTTGATTTACACGAGTGAAGGGAGCTTTTACTCTAGTGGGTATCTTTCAGTTGGAACTGAATCATCAGGAGGGATGACCTGTAATGGGATAGCCTGAATATGCTTTTCAGCAGCTGACTGAGACAGTCTCTCAGTAATGGTTGGTTCCACAGCTTGTATTTGTGACACCTTGACCCGTTACAATTAAAATACAGCGGAATTTAACATTTTCTAATGAAGGATGGAAGGATTACAATTGCATAACATAAAATCATTTACAAAATATTTGCAACCAAAATAAATACATGATCATTCAAATGACATAAAAAAATACAAAATATCATTCCTATGATCATGTACAAAATGCCGTCCTTCCAACTTTGTATGCATATGAATTCGGGCCACAATCACTGTCCTGGTCCGTCGCTCTTAGCTGCATCACATGAAATAACTGAAATGAGTATAAAACTCAGCAAGTGGAACTCTTACATAGCAATGAACATAACATACTCTGTAAAACATAGCTTTAAAACATAAATACCATCAACTCTGAAATAAATATCATAGCAATAACATAGCAATAAGATGGTATTTCTCTTTTCTCTGGTATGGATTGATATCAATAGTAACTCTGTCTGTGGTGCTCGTATCCCATCGATATAAATCGACAACTCTGAGGGATATAAGCCTATGGTCGTTGATCAACTAATTGCATGCAATCTCTGACTATATATCTATCAATCCATAAAACATTTGAAACTCTCTCTATGGCATTTAAATAAACACTTTGAACTCTCTTCTTTTCTCCTGTATTCCCTTTTCATAATTTGAGACATAAAAATGTCCCCAATATACATAGCATTGGAATCAATACATAATCAATAATCAATTGAAGGGAATAACACAATAAAACCTTTGAAACACAATACATATATAATCATGTGAGCACAAAGGATGAAATTCCACTTACAAACCACAAGAACACCTCCACTAATCACTGGGTTGAAATCCTACAACAATAATCCATAAATAGAACCATCAACAACTCAATATCCAAGAACCCATGCCAAATAATCCATTAAACCAACAAATACAACAAACCCATATCATCTCTTCTCCAAAACCAAGAAATAACACAACCAAAAGCTTACCCTAGCTTCTTAGAGCAACCAAGAACATCGATCTCAACTCGAAACTCCAACTAAAAGCTTGAATCAAAGATGGGAAATGAAAGAAATAAGAGAAAACCCTTGTCTTCCAAGAGAAAATCGAGATGGAGAAGAAAGGAAAGGGAAAAAGTGAAGTCAACTCATCCAAAAAGCACTTTAAAATCTCGACCATACCTCTACTGTTCATCACCGCGGGTGCACTACTCTTGTACCGCGGGTGCGCTGAGGTCACGGCACACTACCAAAAATTCTGAAATCGATGACCGCGGGTGCGGTCCTGCAATTACCGCGGGTGCGGTCTACACCGCGGGTGCGGTACTAACATCACCACAGGTGCGGTGTCACTACGGGGAAAAACACCAAAATCCAAAAATTACGACTGCGGGTGCGGTCCTTACACTGAGTGCGGGTGCGGTCTGGTCACGGCCAAGACAAAAATCTAAGGCAACTAAAATCTAACCAAAACTCTGAAACAACGCAACAACCATCAACTAACAATATCAAAACCACCAAGCAACCATAACCAATCATACTATGGCCCATAATCACAACTAAACTCAAACTTAATCAATAAATCTATAACATACGAAAACTTAAACCGTACCGTACACCGGGCTCGGATATTACAATCTCCCCTCCTTAGAGGAATTTCGTCCTCGAAATTAACGTTACTGCACGAACAACTCAGGATACTTCTCTCTCATCTCATCCTCCGGTTCCCACGTAGCCTCTTCGATCAAATATTTCCTCCAAAGAACTTTAACGATGCCGATCTCTTTGTTCCTCAAAACTTTAACTTTGCGGTCCAGAATCTGAACCGGAATCTCTTGGTACGTCAAATTCGGCGTCAAGTCCAATGGCTCGTGGCAAAGAACATGGGAAGGATTCGCAATATACTTCCTAAGCATTGATATGTGAAAAACATTATGGACTCTGTCATGATCTGGCGGTAGGGCTAACCTGTAGGCTCGATCACCAACTCTGTCCAAGATCTCAAATGGACCAATAAACATCGGACTCAACTTACCCTTCTTGCCAAATCGCATCACACCCTTGAGAGGTGCTATCTTCAGGAACAAGTGATCGCCAACCTCAAACTGCAAAGGTCTACGACGAACATCTGCATAACTCTTCTGTCTCGACTGCGCAGTCTTCATCCTCTCACGGATAACAGAAACAACATCGGCTGTCTGTTGGACCAACTCTGGTCCCAACATCTTCCTCTCACCAACCTCTTCCCAATACAAGGGAGATCTACACTTCCTGCCATAAAGTGCTTCGTACGGTGCCATCCCAATCGTTGCTTGGTAGCTATTGTTGTACGTGAACTCCACAAGAGGCAACTTAGAATCCCAGCTACCAGAATAATCAATAGTACAAGCTCTGAGCATATCCTCTAGAATCTGAATGACTCTCTCTGACTGACCGTCGCTCTGAGGGTGATAAGCTGTACTGAACGCTAACCGCAAACCCATAGCTCTGTGCAAACTCTTCCAAAACTCTGAGGTAAATCTAGGGTCACGATCAGACACAATCGACACAGGGACACCGTGAAGTCTAACAATCTCTGCTATATAATCCTTGGCGTACTGGTTCATGGAATACGTCGTCTTGACTGGAAGAAAGTGCGCTGACTTGGTCAATCGATCGACAATAACCCGAATGTAATTGAAACCCTTCTGCGTTCTGGGAAGACCAGTCACGAAATCCATCGTAATATGCTCCCACTTCCACTGAGGAATCGACAAAGATAGCAATGTCCCAGCAGGTCTCTGGTGCTCAATCTTCACCTGCTGACAAGTTAGGCACTGAGAAATGAACATAGCAATATCTTTCTTCATACCTGGCCACCAGTAGAGTCTACGAAGATCCTGATACATTTTAGTGCTGCCTGGATGTATCGAATATGGCGCGGTATGAGCTCTGTCAAGACGTCTCGCCTAATATCATCACCAAAAGGAACACAAATACGGCCTCTGAAAGTCACCAAACCATCACCATTCATCGCAAACTCTAAGTTACCCCTCTCCTCTGCTCTAGCTCTCAACTCTAACAGCTGCAAATTAGTAGCCTGCTCTCTACGGATCATGTCCGTCAATGTAGCCCGAATGACCAACGATGAAAAGCGAGCAATGGTCCCCGGAACTACCAAAAAAATCTCCTCTCGCTGCAAATCCATCAACAATGGTCTCTGAATCAAAGAACTCAAAGAAGAACTCGACTTACGGCTCAAAGCATCAGCCACAACGTTCGCTTTCCCTGGGTGGTAATTAATAGTCACATCATAATCTTTGACAAGCTCTAACCACCTCCTCTGCCGCATGTTGAGCTCTTTCTGAGAGAACAAATACTTCAAACTCTTGTGGTCTGTGAAGATCTCACACTTTTCGCCATACAAATAACGTCTCCAAATCTTCAAGGCGAAAACCACAGCTGCTAGCTCCAAATCATGCGTCGGATAAGTCTTCTCATAATCTTTCAACTGGTGAGATGCATAGGCGATAACCTTACCTCGCTGCATCAGCAGTGCACCAAGGCCTTTCTTCGACGCATCGGTATACACAAAAAAATCCTCTGAACCACTAGGCAATGAAAGAACAGGAGCTGACGTCAACTTATCCTTCAACTCTTGAAATGCACTCTGGCAATCAATGGACCACTCGAACTTCACAATCTTCCTCGTCAAATTGGTCAATGGCAAGGAAATCTTGGAGAAATCTGAAATAAAGCGACGATAATAGCCCGCCAAACCAAGGAAACTGCGTACCTCAGAAACAGTAGTAGGAATAGGCCACTTCTGAACTGCCTCTATCTTCACTGGATCAACAGCTATACCATCCTTCGAAACAACATGGCCTAGAAAAAAAATCCGATCCAACCAAAATTCACATTTCTTCAACTTGGCAAACAACATCTTCTCTCTCAACAATCGGAGAACGACTCTGAGATGCTCTGCATGAAGCTCTCTGGTCTTGGAATAGATCAAAATGTCGTCGATGAAGACAATGACGAAGCTAACCAAATAAGGCTTGAACACACGGTTCATCAAGTCCATAAGGACTGAAGGGGCATTGGTCAGACCAAAAGACATCACAAGAAACTCATAGTGACCATACCTGGTCCGGAACGCTGTCTTAGGGATATCGGACTCCCTAACCTTCAACTGATAATAGCCAGACCGAAGATCAATCTTCGAAAATACAGTAGCACCATGAAGCTGATCAAACAAATCATCTATCCGTGGCAACGGATACTTATTCTTGACAGTCACTTTGTTGAGCTCTCTGTAATCGATACACAGCCGCAAAGACCCATCTTTCTTCTTGACAAACAAAACCGGAGCTCCCCAAGGCGAAGAACTCGGAAGAATGAAACCCTTGTCTAAAAGATCCTGCAACTGCGTCTTCAACTCCTTCATCTCGGTAGGGGCCATCCTATACGGAGCCTTAGAAATAGGAACCGTACCTGGAGCTAGATCAATCACAAACTCAACATCCCTATCCGGCGGCAAACCCGGCACATCATCCTCAAACACATCAACAAACTCCCTCACAACATCGATATCATCAATATTCAACTTAATCATTTTATCCACATCCACAATCGAAGCTAGAAACACATCACAACCTCTACACATCAACTTCTCAGCCTCAAGACAAGAAATAAAAGGAAGGACCAGCGAAGTACCTGCACTGGCGAGAACTCCTCCCTTAATGCTATCATCTGCAAAGTTCACCGTCTTAGCAACGCAATCAATAACAGCACGATAGGTCGACATCCAATCCATGCCAAGAATAACATCAAAGGCAACCATCGGGATAACAATCAAATAAGCAAAAACAACTCGCTCCTCAATGTGAACAGGGCATGCATAAACAATAGACGTCGGGCACAACACGTCCCCTGAAGGTAAAACAACATTGATGTACTGCCCTAGATTTTATATCATGTTAAGCACAGATTATTGAAGTTGAATGGATATAATTATAGACGGGCTATTACGAGACCCAAAGTGGACTAAGCATATGATTTATACAACTTTGGGACATAAGTGTTGGCGCTCGAGCGGTAAAGATCGACCGCCCGAGCGCCAGTGTTCATCAAAATTATGTTCGGGCAGAAGAGTTGGCGCCCGGGCGGTAGTTTTTGACCGCCCGAGCGCCAAGGGCACAATTTGAAAGTGCCGAACAGCGAGGGCCGCGCCCGAGCGGTAAATTACTACCGCTCGAGCGCGAGACATGCAAACGGAGAAAATCGACACTTGGCTTTTGCATGTACGTTGGTATATATAATATATATATAAACATGCAAAGCTTCTTCAGAAAAGAAGGAAACGGAAGCTTCGGGGGAAAAGTGCTTTTGATTCTAAAATTCGATTTTACGATCAATCCGTCCGTTAGATTTTAAATCCGACTTCGGTACTGGGTTCCTAGCAATGCAGGCTACTACGGGACGTAAGTTTTACTACGTTTTGACATGTTTGGAAATTATGATGTTGTTAGAATTGAATACACGTCATATATGTTATTCTTGACAAGCTAGACAGTGTAGAATCGAAGTCAGATTAAGAAACGGACTGAATATGGAATTGTTATGAATTTCAGAATGAAATTGACTAGAATTGATATCAGATTGGTACAGTGGTTGATTGTAAATTATTAGAATTGGTATAGACTGATATAGTATTATCAGTATCGCAAGATTGTACTGTTATACTGTCAGAATTTGATAAAACAGAGATGTTATGATTTGATTAGAATATTGATACAGAATATTGATATTGTCATTACCAGATTGAACAGTGACAGACTTAGATTGTATCAGATCTACAGCATGAAAGGTATAAATTAATGTTGAGTCGGGATTGCACAACTCGAGTTAGGTTTGACTTGAGTTTCCCTAAATCACATACTTTATTTTATTGCATTGATATTTGCAGATTATCAGATTGATATGTTAATGTATTGACTTAGAACAGAGTCAGAGTCCGAGTCTAGGGCAGATCAGCCTAGCTAGGGCAGAACCGCCGAGTCTTTCTCAGAACCGATAAGACTCTACACTTACGGTGTATCGAAGAGCTTTAGATGTAGATCGACGTCTATCTCAGACACTCGATACAGCATACCAAAGTCTAAATTAGATTGTGATCCCTAGATTTGAGATAAGATAAGAGTAGATCACGAGTCATTGATTCATGTAGTCAGATTAGATACATGTTTCGATGTTTGTTTATGCTTTTATATATGTTGTATATGATTTCATGTAATACCTTGTTTATACTGGGATATTTATATCTCACCGGAGTTATCCGGCTGTTGTCTTGTTTGTATGTGTGCATGACAACAGGTGGGACAGGTACAGGGTCATAGAGGTGAAGACAGATCGAGATTAGAGTGGTGATACCGGACTTGGACTAGAGCTAGGGTTTAAACACTTGATAGTAGTTGTTGAACCTGAGTATGTATGATTGTATATTTTGTCAGATTTATGCTTTTATACTGATATGTATAGGAGTTTGATTCCATTACCTTCCGCATTAAAAAAAAAATTTAGACCCTGTTTACTATAATTGATTTATTAGTCCAAACCATGATTAAAAAGATGATTAGCGTCCGGGTCCCCACAACAGGTGGTATAAGAGCGATAGATCCTTTAGATTGAGATAGAAGAAGCTAGTGAGCGGGGTAGATTGGGGTTTTCTTTCCTGCTTTTGAATGATAGCATGTCTTACTGCTTTAAATACATGTTACTTGTTTATCTGATTTGATATAGTAATATGTTTTATGGAGATTGGATCAGTACTGATTCTAGATCAGCAGTAAGATGATCAGAGGAGGATTGCAACAGAATTGTTGTATTTGTTACTAATCTATTTGATTATTAGATATGCCTCCGAGATGAGTACCGGAACAGGGAAGTATATCAAATACTCCAATGGATGTCACACCGAATCCAATGGAAACGTTACTGAAACGATTTCAGTCATTTCATCCACCAACCTTGAAAGGCACAAAGAATGCTGTGGAATGCGAGAGTTGGCTCGATGATATAGAGATGTTGTTCGAATCCTTGGAATATACATACGAGAAGAGAGTGAAATTAATTGGACACAAGTTACACGACGTTGCCAAAGACTGGTGGATTACGAGAAAGAGAGCCATGGAGCATAGAGGTACGATTATTACCTGGAATATATTTAGAACTGAATTTTATCAACGATTTTTCCCAGTGTCGTACCGAAAGGACAAGGGGGCGGAGTTTGCCAATTTAAAGAAAGGACAGATGAACATAGAAGAATACGTGTCCAAGTTCTCCTCCTTGTTGAAATTTGCTCCACATGTGGCTGACAGCGAAGAAGCTACTGCTGACCAGTTCATCAATGGCCTGAACCCCGACATTTTCACATTTGTGAACACAGGGCGACCGGATAATTTTACTGATGCCCTGAACAGAGCCAAGGGAGCAGAAGCCGGTCTGATGAGACAGAAAGGGGCTTCATTTGTGCCTCCAGCACCGAGACCACAGCAACCACCTCCTGGATTTGAGGGTGGCAGCAGTAGTGGAGGAAAGAAAGAATTTTTGAAAGCCAGGGGAAAGCAATGCAAGAAATTGGGGAGTAGTTCTTCCAGCTCCGGTGGTTCCAGACCGAGCCAGAGTTACACTAGAGTTTATTGCAAGAGTTGCGGAGGAAGACATGCTACTGAGCAATGCCAGGGAGTGACTGGTAGTTGCAATTTTTGGAAGCAGCCGGGACACTTTGCTAAAGTGTGTCCACATAGAGGTTTGCAGAGAGCTCAGGGGGCCGAGTCATCGGGATCAGCAGTACAGACTGAGAGACGATCAGCTGCTGTTCATACATTCCAGCCAGCGCCAGCTCAGTCACAGCAGAGGCAAGGAGGAAGCCAGACAGTTGGTCAGCCTCCGAGACAGCAGGCCAGAGTCTTCGCTTTGACAGAGGAGCAGGCCAAGGAAGCACCAGATGACGTTGTGGCAGGTAACTGTTCTTTATGTGGTTACCCTGCTTACGTATTAATTGATACCGGTGCTTCACACACATTTATTTCTGAACGATTTGCATTAAGTCATGCATTGCCTGTAGAGTCTTTAGCTACTGTAGTGTCTGTCTCTTCTCCGTTGGGGATAGGTTTGATATCCGTGAATTCGGTTAACCATTGTGTACTACAGTATGACGGGCATGAGATTGAGTTAGATTGCATTGTACTTGGGTTGTCTGACTTTGACTGTATTATCGGTATTGATATGCTAACCAAGTACAGAACGACAGTTGATTGTTTCCACAAGATAGTGAGATTCAGACCAGATATGACTGAAGAGTGGAAATTTTACGGTAAGGGTTCTAGATCGAGAATTCCTTTAGTATCCGTATTATCTATGACTCGATTATTGCAGAAATGAGCAGAAGGGTTCCTTGTATATTCAGTTGATTTACTGAAGTCGAGTCCAGCATTGGCAGATCTGCCAGTGGTACGTGAGTTTGCTGACGTCTTCCCAGATGAGATCCCGGGATTACCTCCAGTTAGAGAGATAGACTTCAGCATTGAACTGATGCCAGGTACAGTACCAATTTCTAGAGCTCCGTACAGAATGGCACCAGTTGAACTGAAAGAATTGAAAGACCAACTGGCCAAGGGGTACATCAGACCGAGTGTTTCTCCTTGGGTTGCTCCAGTACTGTTCCTAAGAAAGAAAGATGGTTCGATGAGACTCTGCATCGACTATAGGCAACTGAACAAGCCAACGGTAAAGAATAAATATCCTTTGCCTCGTATAGATGATTTATTCGATCAGTTGCAGGGTTCTTCAGTATATTCCAAGATCGATTTGAGATCGGGATATCATCAGCTGAGAGTCAGAGATTCTGATATCTCAAAGACGGCATTCAGAACCAGGTATGGACACTATGAATTTATTGTCATGCCGTTTGGTATGACGAATGCTCCAGCTGTATTCATGAGATTGATGAACCGTATATTCCAGAAATATATCGATGATTTTGTGATTATTTTCATCGATGATATTTTGATTTATTCATAGAATATGAGTGAGCATGCTGAGCAATTAAGAACTGTATTGCGAATTTTAAGAGCTGAGAAATTATATGCTAAACTATCGAAATGTGAGTTTTGGCTGAGACAAGTAGTATTTCTGGGTCATATTATATCTGGAGATGGTATATCAGTTGATCCCAGTAAAGTGGAAGCCGTGATTTCTTGGCCAAGACCAACGTCAGTACCTGAAATTCGCAGTTTCATGGGTTTAGCGGGATATTATCGTTGTTTCATTAAAGATTTCTCGAGCATAGCTAAACCAATTACTCAGCTGACTCAAAAAAATGCTCCATTTGTTTGGTCTGAAGAATGTGAGACCAGTTTTCTAGAGTTGAAGAAGAGGTTGACCAGTGCACCGGTGTTGACTATTCCATCCGGTACTGGTGATTTTGTGGTTTATTGCGATGCTTCTCACAGAGGGTTGGGATGTGTGCTGATGCAACAAGGGCATGTTATCGCTTATGCCTCAAGACAGCTTAAACCACATGAAACCCGTTATCCAATTCATGACCTAGAATTGGCAGCCATTGTCTTTGCATTAAAGATATGGCGACATTATCTTTATGGTGAAAAGTTTGAGATATATTCTGATCATAAGAGTCTGAAATATCTTTCTTCACAATCTGAATTGAATATGAGGCAGCGAAGATGGCTTGATTTGCTTAAAGATTTTGATTGTGAAATCAAATACTATCCAGGAAAGTCTAATGCAGCAGCTGATGCACTGAGTCGAAAGGTATGTTCTTTATCCTTGTCGACGATGGGTGTTTCAAATTTGATAGAAGACTGCTATTTGTCTGGATTAGAATTTGGAACAGATTATAAACCGTTGAGACTTTACACGGTGCAAGTAGAACCAGAGCTGATTATGAAGATTAAAGCGGCTCAGAAAGGTGATCAGAATGTACAGAAATCAGTATCGATGGTCAGAACAGGACATCGATCAGAATATCAGGTACGTGATAACGTCTTGTATGTGAATAATCGTCTGGTTGTGCCGAATGTTTCAGATTTGAGACGACAGATATTGTCAGAAGCGCAAAACAGTCGATTTAGTATTCATCCTGGTGGCAGAAAGATGTACAATGATTTGAAAAGACAGTTCTGGTGGAAACAAATGAAGAATGACATTGCAGAATTTGTTTCCAAATGTTTAAATTTCCAGCAGGTGAAGGCAGAAAGAAAGAAACCATGAGGTTTATTACAGAGCTTGTCCATTCCTGAATGGAAATGAGATCACATTTCCATGGATTTTGTGACGCAATTGCCGCGTTCCTCCAGAGGTTGTGATGCGATTTGGGTCGTGATTGACAGATTGACCAAATCCGCATGTTTTATACCGTACAAGATGACGTACAGATTTGACCAGATGGCAGAGATCTATGTCAGAGAAGTGGTCAGATTGCACGGAGTGCCGAAGTCAATTGTATCAGATCGTGATCCTCGATTTACTTCGCACTTCTAGCAAATTTTGCAGCAAGCTCTCGGTACGAAGTTACATCTGAGTACCGCGTATCATCCACAGACCGACGGATAGTCAGAGCGGACTATCCAGACACTGGAGGATATGCTGAGAGCAGTAGTGCTAGATTTTAGCACTAATTGGCAAGATGCATTGCCGCTTTGTGAATTTTCGTACAACAACAGCTATCAGACGAGCATTGAGATGGAACCATTCGAAGCGTTGTACGGAAAGAAGTGTCGATCCCCTCTCTATTGGGATGATATCTCTGAAGTTCCTGAAATTGGACCAGATATGATCAGAGATATGACAGAAAAAGTGAAGCTAAATCGAAAGAAAATGAAGGCAGCACAAGACAGACAGGCCAAATATGCCAATGTTCGACGCAGACCGTTGGTATTTGACGTAGGAGACCGAGTATTTTTGAAGATTTCACCTTTCAGAGGAGTTGTCAGATTTGGCAAGAAAGGGAAATTGTCTCCACAATACATTGGGCCTTATGAGATTCTTGAAAAAATAGGAGATCGTGCCTATCGACTCGCTTTACCGCCTTCATTATCCGGGATACATGATGTTTTTCATGTATCGTTATTAAGGAAATACCTTCCTGATGCTTCACATGCTATTCAGCCAGACGAGGCCGAGCTTGATAAATCTCTGAGCTATATTGAAAAACCAATTCAGATTATTGATCGTAAAGAAAAACAGCTCAGAACGAAGATGATTCCACTTGTAAAAGTGCAATGGACTCGTCATGGTGTGGAAGAAGCAACCTGGGAAACTGAATCAGATATGAGACAAGAATTCCCAGAGTTATTTAGATGATGTAAATTTCTTATACAGTTTTGAATATATACTCCTTGTTGATACGAATGAAATGCTTGTGATTTCGAGGACGAAATCGTATCTTAGGGGGGAGAAATGTAATGCCCTAGATTTTTTATCATGTTAAGCACAGATTATTGAAGTTGAATTGATATAATTATAGACGGGCTATTACGAGATCCAAAGTGGACTAAGCATATGATTTATAAAACTTTGGGACAGAAGCGTTGGCGCCCGAGCGGTAAAGATCGACCGCCCGAGCGCCAGTGTTCATCAAAATTATGTTCGGGCAGAAGAGTTGGCGCCCGGGCGGTAGTTTTTGACCGTCCGAGCGCCAAGGGCACAATTTGAAAGTGCCGAACAGCGAGGGCCGCGCCCGAGCGGTAAATTACTACCGCTCGAGCGCGAGACATGCAAACGGAGAAAATCGACACTTGGCTTTTGCATGTACGTTGGTATATATAATATATATATAAACATGCAAAGCTTCTTCAGAAAAGAAGTAAACGGAAGCTTCGGGGGAAAAGTGCTTTTGATTCTAAAATTCGATTTTACGATCAATCCGTCCGTTAGATTTTAAATCCGACTTCGATACTGGGTTCCTAGCAACGTAGGCTACTACGGGACGTAAGTTTTACTACGTTTTGACATGTTTGGAAATTATGATGTTGTTAGAATTGAATACACGTCATATATGTTATTCTTGACATGCTAGACAGTGTAGAATCGAAGTCAGATTAAGAAACAGACTGAATATGGAATTGTTATGAATTTCAGAATGAAATTGACTAGAATTGATATCTGATTGGTACAGTGGTTGATTGTAAATTATTGGAATTGGTATAGACTGATATAGTATTATCAGTATCGCAAGATTGTACTGTTATACTGTCAGAATTTGATAAGACGGAAATGTTATGATTTGGTTAGAATATTGATACAGAATATTGGTATTGTCATTGCCAGATTGAACAGTGACAGACTTCGATAGTATCAGAGCTACAGCACGAAAGGTATAAATTAATGTTGAGTCGGGATTGCACAACTCGAGTTAGGTTTGACTTGAGTTTCCCTAAATCATATACTTTATTTTATTGCATTGATATTTGCAGATTATCAGATTGATATGTTAATGTATTGACTTAGAACAGAGTCAGAGTCCGAGTCTAGGGCAGATCAGCCTAGCTAGGGCAGAACCTCCGAGTCTTTCTCAGAACCGATAAGACTCTAGACTTACGGTGTATCGAAGAGCTTTAGATGTAGATCGACGTCTATCTCAGACACTCGATACAGCATACCAAAGTAAAATTAGATTGGGATCCCTAGATTTGAGATAAGATAAGAGTAGATCACGAGTCATTGATTCATGTAGTCAGATTAGATACATGTTTCGATGTTTGTTTATGCTTTTATATATGTTGTATATGATTGCATGTAATACCTTGTTTATACTGGGATATTTATATCTCACCGGAGTTATCCGGCTATTGTCTTGTTTGTATGTGTGCATGACAACAGGTGGGATAGGTACAGGGTCATAGAGGTGAAGACAGATCGAGATTAGAGTGGTGATACCGGACTTGGACTAGAGCTAGGGTTTAAACACTTGATAGTAGTTGTTGAACCTGAGTATGTATGATTGTATATTTTGTCAGATTTATACTTTTATACTGATATGTATAGGAGTTTGATCCCATTACCTTCCGCATTTAAAAAAAAAATTTAGACCATGTTTACTATAATTGATTTATTAGTCCCAACCATGATTAAAAAGATGATTAGCGTCCGGGTCTCCACAATTGAACTGGAGGGGAAGAACAGAAGGAACTATACCCAAAGATCTCAAAAACAATTCAGACATAAAAGAATGAGTAGCACCAGTATCAACCAAAGTCGTAGCTACTCTGCCTGAAATCAAAATAGTGCTACAGATCACAGAAGAATCATGGTTTATACCTTCCTTGGTCATCGTAAAGATGCGACCCTGCACCTTATCCTTGCTCGCTCCCCTTGGACAATCTTTAGCAATGTGGCCTGCAGTGCCACAACGATAACAAGAATGAGTGCCAAATCTGCACTCTCCTCGGTGATGTCTGCTGCATTTAGGACACAGCGGCTTCTCAGGATCAACGGGAACTGGCGGTGGTCTAGGATTCGATTCCATCTTGCCATTCCCTTTGAAACGATCCTTGCCTCTCAGATTCGAGCCCTGGCCTCTCTGAGCAATAGCTTGATGCCTCTCTTGCCTCTCTCTGGCGATGTCCTTCTCTTCTTGCTCGGCCAACAACGCCTTCGACACGATCTCTTTAAAAGTCCAGCTTTGGACATGTTGATGTCCCTCCGAATCTCTGCTCTAAGGCCTCGAATGAAGTGAGCGCTTTTGTCCTTGTCGTTTGAAGCAATGTACGGAGCAAATAGACAACCCTCCGCGAACTTGATAATGTACTCATCAACGTTCATGCTCCCCTGTCGAAGCTCCAGAAACTCTGTCACCTTCCTAGCTCGGAGTGCGTCGGGAAAGTACTTGTCATAGAACAAATCAGTGAACTCGGACCACTTCAGTGTCGAAACATTCACACCAACCTTAGTGGCATTCCACCAAATACGTGCAGCCTTCACCAACATGAATACTGCACAGCTGATCCTGTCTTTATCTTTGTACTGGAGATGATCGAAGATTGCTTCAAGCGCTTTGACCCACTCGACAGCTACTAGCGGATCAGTGCTACCTTCGAATTCCGGTGGATCCATTCTCTTGAAAGCAGAAAAGATGGCATCAGTGCCAACTGCCTGAGCTGCTTGGCCTCTCACTTGGCCTCTACCCTGTCCTGTTCCTTGCAATCGAAGCAGCTGCTGAATCTGCTCGCTATGGACTTTGGCCTGCTCTTTAAGCAACTTGCCGAACTCGTCGACAACTCTCGAGGAAGAACTATCCTCACCCTCTACAGCTTTCCTCTTATGAGGCATACTCTACAATGTGCTCACAAAACACCAATCAATAGATAACTGACCGAAAATTTCGGTTGGGAATAATTCTAGCAAGCGGACTAGGTCAAGTTATAGTAAATGGACTAACAGTCCAAGTATCGATCCCACAGAGACTATTATTTAATTACTAAGATTCGATTATTTTATTTAATCTAGGCAAACAAAAATGAGTGATTGATTATTATTTCAGCTAAGTAAATTTTTAAACTAATGTATGCTAATTAAATAACTAAATCAAATATCCGAGATGCTTGAAACTTGGGGATTTTCAAATTTAAATGAAATGACCGGGAACACACGATGATAACAGACTTTTGATTAATATCATGCAATGAAATGATTTAACTATAGATCACTTGATGTCACGATGCGATTCTATATATTAATTATAAATCTATTTCTAGAATTTATAATCCTATTTTCATTTAACAGTTCAACTATTTCTAATTGAATTTAATTAAACAAAAACGCATTCATCAACGATAGAATCACAGCCGTCGCCTAAAATCGCACACTGAAACCGAATACTATTTCTAGTCGGTTTAACCACGTGTTGATTAAAATTTTTGAAGCTAAATTTAATCAATTCTCTTTCGAGTCAAGATTAAACAACAAACATGCAAATAATTGGCCAAATTAAAAGCACGAAATTTAGACAAATATTAATCAATAACATAGAACGATTTTATAAATCAAACACTTCAATGAATAACAAAAATCAATCGTTTGTTCCTATCGTGGTCCCGATCACAAAAGAAAACTACTCCATAAATTCAAATCCAAAATCAAATTTAATAATTGAATTCATGAATAAAAACTAGGAAATTAAAAGAGACGAGAAAATCTCAGCGGTGGCGCGCAAATCTGCGTGTGAAGATTCGTTAAATCCGTTCACCCCCGGTCAAGTGACACAATCAAGTGACACAATCAGAGCTTCTCAATTTGTTAAATCCGTTCACCCCCGGTCAAAAGATTACGCTTCGCAAATCACAAGATTCGTTTTCGTTGCAATTTAAAAATCTAACAGTCACCAGTAAAGATCAACGGAACAAGATGTGTGTAGTGTGCATGTCAGACTCGTACTCATCTCCAGCTACTTGGTTTCATGATCACTTATTTTCATTTGTTATCGAAACGCCCCATATGCTTGACTTTCATACCCCTCTCTACTAAATGTTGAACGACAGTGACTTGGTTAATAGGTCTTTTTAAGCTTATAACGTAAGGCCAAGGCTCACGGCTACAATAAAAGATAGGGAATCAAAAGTGAGATACAATAAACATTATTCCTGTAGCACATTCATTCAACTTTCGACCCGTCAATAGTTATTGTCTTTTCATCAGTTCCAGAGCTCTAGCGTCTCCTTTTCTTTCTCATTGTCTACCCACTTTCACCCACAAAATTTTGTTTCGGGTGCTTTCAACACTATACATTTTCCTCCTTTTTCCTTTTCTTTCCACTGTTTTTTTTTTTTTTTTTTTTTTGAATAAAAATTCATCGACTCCTTTGACACATATCTCTTCAATCTATTGGAGTATTTCAAACATTTCAATGTGCACAGGAGTTTTATTTCTCTCACATGTAGGTAGGAAAAAGTGTATAGGCTATGATTCAGGTAGTTGATGTGGGACATTGAATAACTGACGAATGGGGGCTAACTGTGTGTCATTGACACACACCATTCGATTTTTTCAGGCTCAAAAGGGGTCGCTAGGGACAATGAATGATGTGTCGGTCAGGCTTGAAAGGCTCAAACGGTCCAACGATCGCCTAAATCATCCCTAAGTCACCATCGTTCGTATTTTCGCTTCGAGGACTAATCAGACAAGTTCTAGGGTTCGTTGTTCGATTTTTTTTTTTTTTTTTTTCACATTTCACCAATTCACTATCAACGAGTGAAAGTTTGACCTCGTGCATTGAACAAAATGTTGAAACAAAACTGGTTCGTGTCGGGCCCTCTCCTTGCAACTACGACTCCTCTCATTCAATACTAGGCGTGAAACGATTTCCCGGGTGATCCAAAATCTAACAAATTAATCAGAATATCAAGTGAAACAGGAGTTCGTTGTCTAAAAATAATCTCATCCTACGTGAAAAGTGCTGTTAAGTGGTGTGCAACGATGTGAAACTAAACTGACCTACCCCCACACTTTGAAATCGACACTGCCCTCAGTGGAAAACAATATATAAAAAATTGGATGATCAAGATATGTAAAGTAAAAACACTTCCCTGGACACAGGTTGAGTAAGTGGTAAAAATGTGGTAGAAATCAGCAACTCCTGAAAAACACGACATTGAATACACGAGGAAACGTAAAAATGAACAGGAAAACCAATCATGCACATAAGTAAAGCCAGCAGAGAATAATCATAAATAAACAAGTCTCAGAACATCAACAAAAGCATCGGAAAGTAATAATCAAAGCTAGAGAAAAATCAACCCTCCAACAGTCTGAAACTAAAAAAATGAAACAACTACTCCTCATCAGATCCTAGCTCCAAGTCCTCCAGCCCGTCAAGTGCAGATTGGTCGCAGGGTGGCGCAAAAATATCGGCGGTAGACGACTGCGTCTGCTGATAATGCTCGATACGAGCCAAGCGGGTGCGGATGTCGTCCATGGTGTCAAAGATGGCCGAGAAGACCGGACGGATACCTCTCGGTGCACGCCGTCGTGGGGGCGCAGAATCCTGTGGGCCAGCGCGTGCATCCAGAGCCGCTTCTTCCTCCATACGAGGTTCCCAGGCCCGGTCAGCAATGGCAGGGGGAGGCACCGGTGGGTCCCGGGGATGATGACTGATGTGTCGACTCCCAGGATTACGATACCACGCTCCCTGTCGAAAAATGAAGAACATGCCCTGCATGGCCTGAGCAGTGAGCATCTGGGTAGAGGTAGGCATGAATGATGTCTCACCAGTGAAGTCGACGCCATGGGCCGCTAAAATCCGAGCAATGATGATGGGAAACGGGGCATACGGCTTCTTATTCTTGGTGGGGTCAATGTGAGCGACGGAACGCATATGTGAGATGATAATCGACGCCACCGGAATAGCAGGAACGGCCCCCAATCCATTCAACATCTTATCGATGATGTACAGATCCATGTGACGGACCTCATTGTTGCTCGCCTTCCTCGGAATAATGTTGGCCCCAGTGAAATAACAGATCAAACGGTCCAGTAGTGGGATGGACGTCGGGAGGATGCTGGAGCGGGACCCGGTTGGGGTCGTATCGTAGTCGAGGCGGTCCCGTGCCTGTGGGATTCTGTACGTGCTGTCCGAGTGGAAAAAATCGATCTGGTTAAATTCCACCCAAGGGCCATCATTGGGGACTCCCAAAATCGAGGCCAGATAATCGCTAGAAATGCCGATGGGGACGCCCTTGACGTAAGTACGGATCGATGTCAACCCTGTTTTGTCCTTCTCTTCAAAATTCGCATAAAACTGCCACACCAGATCAGGGTAGTATGGCCCGGAGATGTCTAAGAGGGGACCCCAACCAAACTTATCGAATTCCGCCCTCAAATGTACCTCGGCGTCGATACGGGGATGAATAGACTTTTCAATAATCATTGCGTTCTCATGCAAGGCAGAGTACCAATCAGAGTTCTCGAGGGATGTGAATCTGGAGGAGTCAAACTCTACTCTGGCACGACGGGATGATGAGGAAGCCTCGCTTCGTGCACGCTTACTAACCAGTCGACGAGGAGGCATGATGACGTGAAAGGCCGAACTCGAAGGGGCGGACAAAGAAACACAGCAATCCCAACTCAGAAACACAATTCAACCGATCCCAAGCAAACACAAACAACGCACAACTTAACACCAACTCAAGAAGTAGGAAACACACCCTCAATTCACGATCAATGGCTTCCAAAAAAATGCACTCTCAACACTAAATCAACATCAACATGAAGATAGAATAGGCCTCAAGTAAAGTCCAACAAGCCAACACACGAGAGATGAAACCCAAGCAATAATCGGACCAATTCGCAATAGATTTTCTCTTCTACAACAGCATAAATTTCCCAACACGGATAATTGCTAATTTGAGACGAGGGGTAGCCACTCTTACCATAAACTCGAAGACGGTGAGGACGAAAACTCGGCGAAGGGCTGTGCTCCGGCGGTGGTCGGCGACGGCGTCGGGAGGAAGTGGCCCGGTGTGTGTGTTGTAGGAAAGTGAAAGTGGAGGGGTGAGGTGCTCAAAAGGATGCTAGAGGAAGTGATAATGTGAGAGATGACGACGGAGGGGTGCGGCGGTGGTGCGGCAGTGGTGCGGCGGTGGTGCGGCGGAGGCGACGGGAGCGATTTTGAAAGGTGGAGGAGGCTGATTTTGGGGGTTAGGGATTTTGGGTAGAAGAAATCGCGAATTTATTCTGGTGTGGTGCGAAAATAAGAGACACGGACCCCGGGCTGGGGTCCGTGTAGAGGTCCGTTCACCTACTGTATTTCTGCTATTTGGAAAGTGATAGACACGGACCCCGTGTAGGGGTCCGGATCAGGGTCCGTGGCCCTACTGTATTTCGTCAGTTTGGGAAGTGGAAGACACGGACCCCGTGTAGGGGTCCGGGAACGGGTCCGTGGACCTACTGTATAAGAATCGAAATTTTCAAGTTTTTTTTTTTTTTTTTCAAATATACTACCCAAATCCAAATGTTATACCAATGCATGTACAATTCTATAAATCTAGAACACAAATTTCAAACTCAATCAAGCACACAAGATGCACGAATTGTACAGAAACTTCCCCGGTTTGTTCGAGATATTGAAAGTCGATCGCCTTGATAAATTCTCCCACACTGTAGAAATCCCACCGTCAGTAGATAAATTACCTGCACCACCATTCACTGAGATTAACTTACGAATAATGCGAGAAAAACAAAAAGAAAGTAAACTAGAACAAAAAAAAATAAACTAAAGCATGAAAGAAAAATAAAACTGAACACTGGGTTGCCTCCCAGCAAGCGCTAAATTTAGAGTCGATAGCCTGACTGTACTCCCTTGATTCAGTTGGGATCCTGCAGATCCACTGTGGTCGGCTCATCGGGTATGGCACCACCATAATAGACCTTCAGCCTATGTCCATTCACTTTGAAAGATCCAGTCGCCTCACTAGTGATCTCTACTGTCCCATATGGAAAAACTTGCGTGATGGTGTAAGGACCGGACCACCGAGAACGCAACTTACCTGGCATCAATTTTAGTCGAGATTTATATAATAATACCTGTTGACCCACCAAAAATTCTCGACCGACGATGTTCTGATCATGCCAGCGTTTGGTTTTCTCCTTGTAAAGCTTGGCATTCTCGTACGCCTCCAACCTGAACTCATCCAATTCGTTTAGCTGCAGCACTCTCGCGTCACCTGTGGTTTTAGCATCAAAATTCAGAAATTTAGTGGCCCAATAGGCCTTATGCTCAAGTTCGACAGGTAGGTGACATGACTTTCCATACAACAATTTGAAAGGGGACATGCCAATGGGGGTCTTAAAAGCAGTGCGGTAAGCCCAAAGTGCATCGTCGAGTTTCCTAGACCATTCTTTCCTCGAAGCACCGACAGTCTTCTCCAGAATGCGTTTAAGTTCTCGGTTTGAAACCTCGACTTGGCCACTAGTTTGGGGATGGTAGGGTGTGGCCACCTTATGTCGGACCCCATACTTAGCCAATAGACTGTCAAACTGACGATTACAAAAATGAGTACCCCCATCGCTAATGATGGCTCTAGGTGTGCCAAAACGTGAGAAAATATTTTTCATAAGAAATTGAACGACAACCCTAGAGTCATTAGTTTTGCATGCAGCCGCCTCAACCCACTTAGATACATAGTCTACAGCCACCAAAATATACTTGTTCCTAAAAGAAACCGGGAACGGCCCCATGAAATCTATACCCCAAACATCAAATATCTCACATACCAAAATATTATTAAGAGGCATTTCATGTCTTCTAGAGATATTACCTGTGCGCTGACAATTTGAACAATTTGTAACATATTCATGCGCATCCTTAAACAGAGTAGGCCAATAAAAACAAGACTGGAGGACTTTGGACGCAGTTCTAGTCGCCCCAAAGTGGCCTCCAGCCGGACCAGCATGACAATGAAACAAAATTTCGCTTACCTCCTCTTGGGGAACACATCTACGGATTATACCGTCTGCACATATTCTAAACAAATAAGGATCCTCCCACAAATAGTATTTCAAATCGGAGAAGAATTTCTTCTTTTGCTGATAAGTAAAGTGGGGAGGAATGAACTTACTTGACAGATAGTTAACAAAATCAGCATACCATGGCAGACTGGTGATCTCAAAGAGTTGCTCATCTGGGAAACTGTCTCGAATAATGTCATTGCTTTGAATCTGGTTTTCCAAACGAGAAAGATGGTCTGCAACTTGATTCTCTGTGCCCTTCCTATCGATTATTTCCAGGTCAAATTCCTGCAGCAAAAGAATCCAACGAATTAGCCTTGGTTTTGCATCTTTTTTAGACATTAAGTATTTCAAGGCAGAATGATCTGTGTGCACTACAACTTTGCTCCCTATTAAATACGATCTAAACTTATCCAGAGCAAAAACAACGGCAAGAACTCCTTCTCTGTGGTGGCATAGTTCAGTTGGGCGGCTGACAATGTCATACTAGCATAGTAGATGACATGAATGCATTTGTCTCTTTTTTGTCCCAACACTGCCCCTAGCGCTGTGTCGCTTGCATCACACATCACCTCAAATGGCGACCCCCAATCTGGTGCTATCATCACTGGTGCGGTGATCAACTTCTCCTTCAGGACCTGAAATGCGTGCACACACTCATCAGAAAAATCAAATGGCACATCTTTTATCAGCAAATTGGTCAGTGGCTTAGAAATGCAGGAAAAATCTTTGATAAAACGTCTATAAAACCCTGCATGTCCTAAAAAACTACGCACTCCTCTGATATTTGTTGGGGCAGGGAGTTTCTCTATCACTTCAATCTTAGCCTTATCGACCTCAATCCCATTTTCAGAGATTTTGTGCCCCAACACTATCCCCTCTCTCACCATAAAGTGGCATTTTTCCCAGTTCAGCACCAAATTTGACTCCTCACATCTCTCCAAAACTTTAGACAAATTATTCAAACAAGTATCGAATGAAGAGCCAAATACAGAAAAATCGTCCATAAATATTTCAATGAAATCCTCAATCATATCATGAAAAATTGCCATCATGCATCGTTGGAAAGTTGCTGGTGCATTACATAGACCGAATGGCATTCGTTTATATGCAAATGTCCCATAGGGACAAGTAAAAGTGGTTTTCTCCTGATCTTCAGGGTCAATAGGAATTTGCATATAACCTGAATAACCATCCAGGAAACAGTAAAAAGGATGCCCAGCTAACCTTTCCAACATTTGATCAATAAAAGGGAGGGGGAAATGATCTTTACGGGTGGCGTCATTAAGTTTTCTATAATCAATGCAAACACGCCACCCTGTAACAGTTCTAGTAGGGATCAATTCATTATTCTCATTTTTGACAACAGTGATCCCACCCTTTTTCGGAACTACTTGCACTGGACTAACCCACCTACTATCAGAAATCGGGTAAATAATACCTGCGTCCAGTAGCTTAATCACCTCTTTCTTTACTACCTTCTGCATAGCTGGGTTCAGTCGTCTTTGAGGTTGGGAAGAAGTTTTGTGGTCAGCCTCCATCAGAATTTTGTGCATACACATGGATGAACTGATCCCTTTGATGTCTGCAATGCTCCAACCAATTGCTTTGATATTATCCCTCAGAACTCGCAGCAGCTTTTCTTCCTCCAAACCTGTCAAAATAGATGAAACAATTACTGGCAGTTTATCATTGTCAAGCAAAAATAAATATTTCAAATGAGAGGGAAGAGGTTTCATCTCTAAGATTGGGGCTTCTTCAATGGATGACCTTAAAGGTCTTGGGACATGCCCAAGCTCCCCAATCCTAGAGTTTACCGTTCTCGAGATCGGTCTGCCTGCTTCCAGATAAAGCATGTATTCCTTAACATCCTCATTCTCCAACTCTCCTGAACATGACTCAGTCAAACAAACCCCCAAAGGATCTTCACCGATCAATTCCTGCAACCTGCACTCAACAAGCTCGTCAGTAGCATCAATTCTAAAACAATCAGATTTATCATTAGGATATTCGATGGACTGAAAAACATTAAACACCACACTCTCATCATTCAGTCTCAACACCAACTCACCCTTTTGTACATCTATCAGAGCTTTCCCAGTAGCTAAAAATGGTCTTCCCAAAATAAGAGGAATCTCACGATCCTCTTCCATGTCTAACACAACAAAATCCACTGGAAAGATAAACTTATCGACTTTCACCAACACATCCTCTACAACTCCCCTAGGAAATTTAATTGATCTATCAGCTAACTGTAGAGAAATTGTAGTTGGTTTCACTTCACCTATTCCTAGTTTCTCAAAACATGAATAAGGCATCAAATTAATGCTTGCACCTAAATCACACAAGGCTTTAGCAAAAAATGAAGTTCCTATGGTACAGGGAATAGAGAAACTACCTGGATCCTTAAGCTTTGGAGGTAATTTATTTTGTAAAATAGCAGAACATTCCTCCGAAAGCTTAACTGTCTCAAAGTCTACCAATTTCCTCTTGTTTGATAAGATTTCTTTAAGAAATTTTGCATATGAGGGCATTTGAGCTAAAGCTTCTGCAAATGGGATATTTATGTGCAGCTTTTTGAAAATCTCAAGAAATTTTGAAAATTGAGTATCCAATTGCAGTTGCTTAGCTCTTTGGGGAAATGGAAGCGAATTAATATCAATATGAGAGTTTAAGTTTAGGGACTTACCTTTCTCCTTCGTGTCATTAGATCCTTGCTTTGATGACTCCTTCTCCTTCGCATACTTATCGACATCAATCACCTCTTGCTTTATGGGAGACGTCACCGTGACTGCATTGACACCTTTAGGATTCTTTTCCGTGTCACTAGGTAGTGAACCCGGGGCTCGTGTAGACATTTGTGTCGCTAGCTGCCCTAGTTGAGTCTCCACTCTTTGCATCATGGCATCATGATTTTGCCATCTCATCTCATTTCCTGCTATGTACTTTGCAAGCATGTCCTCAAGGTTTGACTTGCCATCTTGTGGCTTGAAACCGGGTGGCATAGATGGTCCAACACCTTGTGGAGGCTTAGGTGGTTGTTGAGGAGGCTTTTGCTGCATAGGATGTTGTGGAGGATTAAACTGTAATGGCATAACAGCATTTTCTGATTGTCTCCACCCGAAATTTGGATGATTCCTCCAGCCTGGATTATACGAGAAACTGTATGGATTGTTTTGCTGATGCCCCTGGTTTCCCAAATAATTTATTGAATCCCCTCCAAAACACTGTATTTCCTCACAAGGCATATCTGGCATGAATGGCATGTCACAAGATGGACCACCAACTATTTCAGCATTTCCTTGGATCTGATTCACTGACTTGACTGGTATTGACTTCTGCGCTTGTAACTGTGACATCTGATGTGTCAATCCATCAAGTTTTGCTGTAATCGCTGTCAAAGCATCCATCTCAAGGAATCCTACTTTCTTCTCCCTGCGGTTGTCTTGCCAACCCACATTGCTCTCGGCCATATTAGATATGATTTCGAGCGCTGCGGTTGGCGTTTTCCTATATAGACTCCCATTTGCTGCCGCATCAAGCATAGATCTCACAGAAGGATCTACCCCATAGTAAAATGTCTCCACCTGCTGGCCTACTGAAAAACCATGTCTCGGGCACATTCTCAACATCTTTTTAAACCTCGCCCATGCTGAATTCAGTGATTCCCCATCTCTCTGTCTAAATGAAGTGATTTCATTTCGCAGTTGTGTAATCTTAGTAGGGGGAAAATACCTGTGCATGAAGAACTCAACTAGCCCATCCCAAGTAGTGATAGAACCAGCTGGAAGGTCGCGAAGCCACTCCATAGCTTCTCCTTGCAAGGAGAATGGAAATAGTCTGAGTCGAATGGCATCAGTACTCACCCCATTGCACTTGATCGTATCACAGATTGACAGAAAATTCTCCAGATGTGCATTGGGGTCTTCAGATGGTGCTCCACCGAACTTTACTTGCATTTGGATCATTTGGATGATGCCTGGCTTCAGCTCGAATGTATTTGCCTGAATCGTAGGGCGGATTATACTAGACCCATAACCTTCGAATGCTGGTCGATGAAGCTCCATAAATGTACGGTTATCCTCTTCTCCGGCCATTCCTTCGAATTCTGGTTTAAGATCTATTTCAGGTTCTGCTTCAGACTCGGATTCAAAAGACAAGTTGTTGTTCCTTCGATTTCTGCGGATGCTTCGAAGGGTGCTTTCAATCTCCAGATCAAGTGGCACTAGATTTTTGACGTCCTGAGCACGGTTCATATAACACGAGCTAACCCCTGAAATAAAAAATTTAAGTGCACAATTTAAGCTCCAAAAGAGTATATATAATAAGAAAAACTGAAACAAAATTAATTAAAATACTAAAGAATAGAATAACTGAAAAAATTTAAAACTAAGAATAAAAGCCTAGTCTCAAACAAATAATTTATCCTAATATTAAATAAATAGTCCCCGGCAACGGCGCCAAAAACTTGACCGAAAATTTCGGTTGGGAATAATTCTAGCAAGCGGACTAGGTCAAGTTATAGTAAATGGACTAACAGTCCAAGTATCGATCCCACAGAGACTATTATTTAATTACTAAGATTCGATTATTTTATTTAATCTAGGCAAACAAAAATGAGTGATTGATTATTATTTCAGCTAAGTAAATTTTTAAACTAATGTATGCTAATTAAATAACTAAATCAAATATCCGAGATGCTTGAAACTTGGGGATTTTCAAATTTAAATGAAATGACCGGGAACACACGATGATAACAGACTTTTGATTAATATCATGCAATGAAATGATTTAACTATAGATCACTTGATGTCACGATGCGATTCTCTATATTAATTATAAATCTATTTCTAGAATTTATAATCTTATTTTCATTTAACAGTTCAACAATTTCTAATTGAATTTAATTAAACAAAAACGCATTCATCAACGATAGAATCACAGCTGTCGCCTAAAATCGCACACTGAAACCGAATACTATTTCTAGTCGGTTTAACCACGTGTTGATTAAAATTTTTGAAGCTAAATTTAATCAATTCTCTTTCGAGTCAAGATTAAACAACAAACATGCAAATAATTGGCCAAATTAAAAGCACGAAATTTAGACAAATATTAATCAATAACATAGAACGATTTTATAAATCAAACACTTCAATGAATAACAAAAATCAATCGTTTGTTCCTATCGTGGTCCCGATCACAAAAGAAAACTACTCCATAAATTCAAAACCAAAATCAAATTTAATAATTGAATTCATGAATAAAAACTAGGAAATTAAAAGAGACGAGAAAATCTCAGCGGTGGCGTGCAGATCTGCGTGTGAAGCGCGTCGGTTTCTCCCTCGATTTTCTCCCCGAGCCGTTGCCTTCTTCAACAAATATCAAATCTCCTTTGAAAAGCTCCAAAGTCGGCTGCTATCTCCCAGAAATTCAACAACCCTTGATTCTTTTCCGATTTTTCCTTTTATTTCCCTCTAGATTATGTGCAAATCTTTTCCAAAATCGCGATCTGAATTTACGCACATGGACCCCGTGCTTGCATCCGGGCAAGCATCCGTGTAGACTCTGCCCAAGCGTTCTTCCGGATTGGTGGACACGGACCCCGTGTAGGGGTCCGTCCTGAGGTCCGTATAGATACTGTAATTTTCTTCTTCTTGATGCAAGCGACACGGACCCCGGATACAGGTCCGGCAAGGGGTCCGTATACATACTGTAAATGTCTTACTTTGGCTTCTGATGAACGGACCCTTACACGGGGTCCGTCTATGGGTCCGGATGTCAACTTTTGCTATTTTTCCGGCATTTTTGACGTGGCATTGCGGAGTTTGACTTCTCTTTCATTTCTTTGGCTTTCATCCTCTTTTTGGTCAAACCTACAAGTTGCCATAACAGTACGAATTAAGCGCATAACCCGGAATAAAACATGCCAGATAAGCACGAAAACGACAAAATAAAAACCCTAAAACGCTATATAATTCGTGCTTATCAATAACAATGAATAGATGCAAAAGAAAACATATCCGGACAGTCGAAAGTAGACGAAGTCATATGCATTGGTCCGAAGAACGGTGCTCTGATACCACTAAATGTGACACCTTGACCCGTTACAATTAAAATACAGCGGAATTTTAAATTTTCTAATGAAGGATGGAAGGATTACAATTGCATAACATAAAATCATTTACAAAATATTTGCAACCAAAATAAATACATGATCATTCAAATGACATAACAAAATCCAAAATATCATTCCTATGATCATGTCCAAAATGCCATCCTTCCAACTTTGTATGCATATGACTTCGGGCCACAATCACTGTCCTGGTCCGTCGCTCTTAGCTGCATCACATGAAATAACTGAAATGAGTATAAAAATCATCAAGTGGAACTCTTACATAGCAATGAACATAACATACTCTGTAAAACATAGCTTTAAAACATAAATACCATCAACTCTGAAATAAATATCATAGCAATAACATAGCAATAAGATGATATTTCTCTTTTCTCTGGTATGGATTGATATCAATAGTAACTCTGTCTGTGGTGCTCGTATCCCATCGATATAAATCGACAACTCTGAGGGATATAAGCCTATGGTCGTTGATCAACTAATTGCATGCAATCTCTGACTATATATCCATCAATCCATAAAACATTTGAAACTCTCTCTATGGCATTTAAATAAACACTTTGAAATCTCTTCTTTTCTCTTGTATTCCCTTTTCATAATTTGAGACATAAAAATGTCCCCAATATACATAGCAATGGAATCAATACATAATCAATAATCAATTGAAGGGAATAACACAATAAAACCTTTGAAACACAATACATATATAATCATGTGAGCACAAAGGATGAAATTTCACTTACAAACCACAAGAACACCTCCACTAATCACTGCGTTGAAATCCTACAACAATAATCCATAAATAGAACCATCAACAACTCAATATCCAAGAACCCATGCCAAATAATCCATTAAACCAACAAATACAACAAACCCATATCATCTCTTCTCCAAAACCAAGAAATAACACAACCAAAAGCTTACCCTAGCTTATTAGAGCAACCAAGAACCTCGATCTCAACTCGAAACTCCAACTAAAAGCTTGAATCAAAGATGGTAAATGAAAGAAATAAGAGAAAACCCTTGTCTTCCAAGAGAAAATCGAGATGGAGAAGAAAGGAAAGGGAAAAAGTGAAGTCAACTCATCCAAAAAGCACTTTAAAATCTCGACCATACCTCTACTGTTCATCACCGCGGGTGTGCTACTCTTGTACCGCGGGTGCGCTGAGGTCACGGCACACTACCAAAAATTCTGAAATCGATGACCGCGGGTGCGGTCTACACCGCGGGTGCGGTACTAACATCACCGCGGGTGCGGTGTCACTACGGGGAAAAACACAAAAATCCAAAAATTACGACCGCGGGTGCGGTCCTTACACTGAGTGCGGGTGCAGTCTGGTCACGGCCAAGACAAAAATCTAAGGCAACTAAAATCTAACCAAAACTCTGAAACAACGCAACAACCATCAACTAACAATATCAAAACCACCAAGCAACTATAACCAATCATACTATGGCCCATAATCACAACTAAACTCAAACTTAATCAATAAATCTATAACATACGAAAACTTAAACCGTACCGTAAACCGGGCTCGGCTATTACAGTATTGGTTTGGTTATTTGTGTCCTTGGTTTCTTGATAAGTTTGGGAGAGGGAGTTTTCTCAGAATCTGAGTCATTGAGAATCAGTTTTCGCTTTGTAGCCTTCAGTTGGGCCAGCGTCTTGGCTTTCTAGACTGATTTAGTAGCAGCTTGCTGCATCCCAATCTCCTTCTTGACTTTTACAAATTGTTTAGGCGAGAGATCCATCTTGGTCTTTGGTGGCAATGATATTCTTGGCAGTGAATATCTTAAATTTTGAGGATTTTTCGACATTGTTAGCTACCAGTCCTTTGAGCTTCAGAATATAACTGATTGGAATAGCAAACCCCCTGGACTGTTTTGTTGATTGAAGCATATTCTTTAGAATGCTGAAAATAATGTACCTCCAGTTGGCTTTCATCACCTGGAATTTTTCAAGAGTGAGAGCTGCATATGAGCCAGCTTTAGCTAAAATTCCGTTTGCTACAATATCAGCCAATAACTGAATTTCTTGTTTCAGTTCTTTCTTTGGGTCGGAGACTTTGATTTTCCGCCCATCAGCAGATAATGAGGATTGCATTTCCTCAATATTGGATGTTATAACTTCAGAGAAACTGACATATCCATCAGTCGGCAAGGAAAACATTTCTCCAAAGTTGTCTTCAGATAAGATCAGCAACTGATCATTGATAGTGACAGAGATATTTCCTTCACCAGTAACATACCCTTTCAGATAGAATTCATTCACTTCCTTCGAGTATATTTCTCGTGAAGATTGTCCCAAAAACATTCTGAGACCAGCAGATTCAATCTTCAGAAAGACATTTTTGATATCAGCTTCTTGAATTGATAAAACTGAGTCAAAATCGATTGCCATGGCATTCATCATGTGAGCAGGGATCTGATTAGCCATTTCGGAAGGTAAGATGATCTGAAATTCGTAGAAAATACGCTTCGGAAATTAGTATGCTCTTAGAACTGATTGTATGCGTGAAGGAGAAGAACTGAATTGAAGCGGGTATAGTACTTTGTACGTGACTGTTCAAATTCTGGACACGTGTCAGTCCATGAAAATTTTGAATAAAAATAAGTGTACGTGTGCTGTAATCGTGTGTATAAAGGTTAGCGGTTTTAAAATAAGCCACGTCGTCAATCTGCAGTCACGTCATTTGATTTAGAATATAATAAATTTTAACTAGTTAACGTATGTGAGAAGATCTGTAAACAATCCGACTCAACGATCAGTTGGGAAACTGATTCATTTCAGTTAGAAGTTACAAACAATTGTCTTCTCAGTTAACCTTTTTAAATTAATATTCCCCATAAATTGGTGCATAAAACATTTAAAATGGTGATGTAAAAATAAATTTAAAGCTTTAAAGATTTATTATATGATAAATGATCGCGGCCCTTCAGCTTCCATAACTTCTTGGCTATAAATAGAAGTGGCTCAGTCAGTTTCAGACATATCATCCAAAATATTCAAGATAAGAAAAAATTTCTGATACGAGTGACTCAAGTCTTTCTCCTTTTTCTCTGGAGGCCAGGAAGGCCGAGATAGAAGATGAAGTCTTTTACGAAAGTCTGCATGACTGGGAGCGATTGCAGGAGCTTGAGCTCTTGTACAACTCTGGGGAGGCCACCACTCCTGAATTGGTGGCAGAACTGAAGCAAGTGCGAAAGCACTTGAATATTGTTGTGTGGGTGGACGTCTTCAAGGACGGTCACATGTATCAGCTGATGCTCCGCAAGGAATTGAAGATCCTAAGGCGCATAGCTCATTCTCACAGCTTTCTCATGACTGCTCCTTCTACTCTATCTGTTTGGTTGAAATTTTGGATAATTGTTGTGGAGGAGAAGTATGATGATGTAATCGAGACCAACATTTATAAGTAATGAAATATTTATCTTGTTTTAACTCTGTTTTTCTTTTTCCTGCAAATAATGAGTTGATTACTAACTGATCAGATAAACTGATATTAATTGACTTCTGACTGAAATCAGTTAACAATTAATAATTAGTAAAAGATACACTAATTTTAGTTGAGGGTAAAAATATAATAATTTGTTAAACTAGTATCAACTGATAATAAATAGCTGGTGAAGAAAAAGCCTGGGTAATTGCGATGATGTTTCGGTTGGCTTTAGTCTTTTCAACTTCTTCACCATTTAATGTCACATGTCCATTGGTTGAATGAGTGGAAGAATTTTGTTGGATATGAACTGAGTGATATAACTTGGCATCGTTTTTATTCAAATGTAAAATTTGATTGACTCAGTGCTATCTTACTTTATTTTTCTGCAATCAAATTAATGTTAACAGAAGGTTTATAACAAACTGACATCAGTTTACAGAAAAGTAGTCAGTTGTGAGAAATGATTTTATAAGCAAGACAGTATTAATAATAAGTTTATGATAGATCAATTAACCCAAGAATATTTTGAAAGTAAGAAAACTTAGCCTCGGGTAATGGTTTTGTGAAGATGTCAGCTGCTTACAGTTCAGTTGAAATATATTCCAGTCGAATATCCTTCTTTAAAGCATGATCCCTAATGAAGTGATGCCTGACATCTATATGCTTGGTCCTTGAGCGAAGAACTGGATTGTAAGTGATGGCAATTGTGCTGGTATTATCACAAAATATGGGCGATTCAGTTGACGTTAGTCCATAATCCTTCAGTAGTTGATGAATCCAGATCAGTTGTGCACAACATCTACCAGCAGCAAGATATTCTGCTTCTGTTGTTGAGGTAGCTATGGATGTCTGCTTCTTGCTGAACCAAGAGATCAGTCTGTCTCCTAAGAACTGACAAGATCCACTTGTACTTTTGCGATCAAGCTTACATCCTGCATAATCTGCATCTGAATATCCAACTAAATTGAAGATGGAGTCTTTGGAATACCATAGCCCAACATTTTGCATGTCCTTAAGATATCTCAGAATTCTTTTAGCAGCTGAGAAATGTGATTGCTTAGGATTTTCTTGAAATCTGGCACACATACAAACACCAAAAACAATATCAGGACGACTGGCTGTCAGGTACAACAATGAACCTATTAACCCTCTATATAATGTCGCCTCCACTAATATTCCCCCTTCGTCAGTGTCTAGTTTAACTGATGAGCTCATGGGAGTAGTTGCAGCTGAACATGATTTCATACCAAATTTCTTTAGCAACTCCTTTGTATATTTTGTTTGACTAATGAATATAACAGTTTCCAGTTGCTTCACTTGAAGTCCAAGAATGAATGTCAATTCACCCATCATGCTCATTTCAAACTTGTCCTTCATTAACTTAGAAAAATTTTCGCACAATTTGGGGTTAGTTGACCCAAATATTATATCATCAACATAAATTTGAACTAAAAGAATGTGATTATTTTTAGTAAATATGAACAAGGTCTTATCAACTGATCCGACTGAAAAGTCATGATCAGTTAGGAATTTTGAAAGAGTTTCGTACCAAGCCCTGGGAGCTTGTTTAAGACCATATAATGCTTTGTTCAAATAGTATACTGTTAGAGTAGGTGCCCGTCGAGCCAAATGTTGGCCGAGTGTTCACAATGAAACTATATGTATAAGCAATCTTTATTTTAATAATATTTAAATTATTATTTTGGCAAATCTTTATCTGTATACCCATGCTAGTTGCATAGAAAAAGCCCTTGAATATACAAATAGTAGAAATAATATCAGATGCTCATATGATGAGTATCATGAAACTCATATTTGGAATACTGTATATTCTAAACAGTTCGCCGCCGCTAAGAAGGATATAGGCCGCTCGAGTTCGAGACTTGTATCTGCAATGTGAGTACCATGTTTCATTGGTAGGGGACATTGTGATGTCCGAGCATACAGATAGGTTGTCCTGGTATAGTACACTGAACAACCCTCCATAAAGGACTTTCCAAGTGGTTCTAACTTATCGAGTGGAAACGTCCTAGTTTATGGTTGTACACCATTAGTCCTTATGACCCGGGACAACATTGAGACTCTATGTGCTAGCATTACACTTTGACTTGTTTACCGACTGTCAAGGGTTCATCATGTGGCAAGGTTGGGTGTTTTGTCCAAACATATAGGAGTCGATACATTGTAGACGGGGATTCACCGCTTACCTTCGGGTATGGATATCCTATGTGTATGTAGTATGAAATCTTTGATCAGAGTATGGTGGTAATTATGAAAGGGGTTTCATAGATTACACCATCGATGCAACTACAACATGACACATAGTATTGATTCATTGACAACTCTCGATAAACCAATGGTTGTCGAATCAGTCGAGATATATGAGTTGAAGGGACTGTACTATACGCTAACCATAATTGAATGGTTCTTGGAGGCACTACCATTTGATACCTAGGGAATCATGTAAGCGATGCTGCTAGGTGTTTAACATGATTGTTCGGGTACTTTCAGACTTGAGTTCTGACGTTCTTGTTATCAAGGAGTTGATAAGTAAGAATGGAGCAATTGGGGTATGCTCATATAAGGAGATGTTTAGTCCAAATCAGATGGAGATGTGAACCCACGGCTAGTTGTATCAATGAACCATTGAGGGTCACACAAGTGCTAACTTTCTAGATCCCGTTGAGAAGTAAAATAGTTCAATGTGTTGAATGGCTTATAAAGGAGTTTATAAGCGTAAATAAAAAAATAAAAGTATGACTTCTATAAGGAGAATATAACTTTTAATTTGAGGAAGTGTTCCTAAATTAAAAGTTGGCCAAACGAGTAATGTATTTGAAAATTGTGATTTTCATATACATTACTAAGGACTAAATTAAATTAATTCAAGTGTTGAATTAATTAAACACTAGTGGACCTAGTAGAGTCCAAATAATTAAATTAATTCAATTGTTGGATTAATTAAATAACATTAGGCCATGTACAACCAAATTAAAAATAATTATTAAACTAGTGGGCTTGAGTAAAATCAAGTAAAGTTTTAAATGGATTCAAATGTGATTGACAAAATTAAATAAAGTCAATGGGCTTTGTAAATGTTACAATCCCACTCAAAAAAAAAAAAAGAATGCAAGGGAGGTGAAGAGTTGGGAGGCAAATTTTTCAAATAACAAGGCTTGTGTCTAACATGCTTGATTATATTTTTTCCACAACCAAGAAAACCCACCTCCCTCTCTCCTCTCCACAGGATGGCCGAAATTTTCCTGTCATTTTCTCTCCCATTTTTGCTTCTTCAATTTTTGAGGAAAGCATACACTTCTGAATGAAAAATGCTCTAATTTTTTCTAGTGCAAAATTAGAGTGGTTCTAGCTTTTTGGTGGTGGACCTAATTTTGAAGGAATAATTCAAGAACAAGGTGAAGCTTGTAGATTGTCATCCTTTGAAGAGCTTAGTTGTTTGACAACTAAGTTTGAGCCATCATCAATCCATTGTGATTGGTAGGTATATCTTTCTAAACACACTATGTATGACATTTTTGTGTTTTGTATTTGCTACACACTAGTATTGAGGTGCTCGAAATTTTATGCTAGAAAATATGTTTATCGAAAATTTTGTTGCTTCCGTTGCGCATTCAGGCACCTAACACTACAAGAAAAAATGGCTATACTGACATTTTCTTAGTGAAATTTTTAAAATAATGTCGTTATTACATACATATCATGACATTGGTTACACATAAAATTTTTAATAAAAAAAATATTAAATTAGATATGTTATAATGACGTTTTTAATGAATGTCACTAAAAGTTCTTATGTCATTATTTTATATGGAGGGAAAAAATATTTTCCCCCTCCAAAATTTATCAAACATTTTTTCCCCTACAAAATCTATCAAACCCAAATTAATTAGGAAATTTTTAAAGATTCGAGACTTTATTTCTAATTTATGTTAATAATCAAATAAGCCGAGGTAAAAACGTATTTCCATCAAGAAAATAAACTTATAAGTGGATTGGGCCTAGATATTAATAACAGATGCCACACTCATCCTCTTTTTCTCTCCTTCAACCGGTGCTTAATTTCTTTCCATCTACAATCCTTCCTTCTTAATTTCTTTTTCCATTCAGAATTGTGAAAGATTGGCGTCGCGATTCAGATTTACACGGCGCTTCTTATCTCCGGTAAGTTCCAAATTCGTGGTACTTGATTTCATTTATCTTGTAGGAAATTTGGGTCACGGTTTATCGATTGAACGGTCGAAAACACGGTCATAGCCGAATCACAATTACATTGGGTCACGGTTTGTTGTGAATTGGTTCACGATTTATTGTTCCGTGTTATTCTTTTTCCCTAAGTTTGTGGACATTTTGTTTATGATATCTTGTTCCTTTTAACAACGATTTGTTTACGTGGTTCGCTTGATATCTCGTTCCTTGTAACAACGATTACTAGAAGGTTTACTGGTCTCATATCCTCCTTTTAAGTTTTCAATTTCAATACCCTGTTTGAGAACCTCCATAAAAGGATCCCTGGCATTCATTTTTGTCAAAGATACTCGAGGATGGTGGTAAGATATTAACTGATTTCCCTCCATTGCTGGTGTTCTATCTGGAATTTGTTCGTTGCTATTTGCTGAGAAATGACACAGCTATAATCTGATATTAGTTTTATTGTCACAGCATAAGATCGCTGCTGTAGGTGTGAAGTGATACCTGATAATCTTGTAGATTGTTGTAGATCATTTTTGGTCGCTTAATTGAAGTTTGATTGAGTATTCTCAAATCCGTTTCTCCATTGTTTTACTTGCATTCATTTCCAGTTTTATTCCATCAGAATCCCTAGTTTATGCTAGGGATCCACGTTTCATTTACCTTTTGTAAGTTATGTGCTTACCAATCCTGATCTTCGAGCCTTGTTTATGCCAGGTCTACGCTTACAAATTTAAGAGAGGTATTTTAAAACCAAATACAGTTTAAAACATAATTGTTTTCCATGAAGTACCCTAGCATAAGCAGTAGTTTCCCACCAAATTATAGCCCATTAGATGACAAAGATGTCAGGCACAATCATAATGCCGCTCATGATCATAAGTTAAAACTAGACTCCAAAAGCACCACCATAATCCACAAAACCAAATCCACTCCTTTTTTTCCCTTTTTTCCAGCTATATACATGTGCTTCTTGAACTCACAAGTTCTGTGTTTATTGACAAACATATTGGGAGTTTTCAGGTTTGTTCCTTCTCTTATTACCAAAGATGTTGTGCATGAATCTGATTGTCATTTTGCCTTTTCATCTTTATATATTCATATACTTTGTCATGGAAGAGGAACTTACGCTTCCCCAGCACAAAATCTAGGCCATGCAATGCATGGCAGCTACAGCGTCTAGATTAGCATGTGATGATGTCACAGAAAAATATTCTAAAATCTACATTTCTGTTTTTCAAATCACAAAGCTTTAACGTCAAGTTTTCTGAATTTGTATTTTTTTTTTTGCTTCAAATTCACACTTGAGTCAAGATCATGTTTAGTGAGAAATATCCATTAACCTTTAAAGTCCAATTTTAGGAACATGTCTTAGAATTTTCGGATGAATATGATGAAGGTGAGAGCATTGGGAAAGCAAGGGGGCTAGGATTTGAACATTGTAGATGGAAAATGAAATCAAATAAACGGAATTGGTCTCAAGGGATTAAAAAAATGTAGAATGGCATTTGATTCAAACTTCTCGATGCTTGTTTTTGGCCCTTTTAGGAACAGTATCTAACATTTTCTCCGTCCTAATTCTTGATCAAAGATTTTTTAGGCAATATGATGAAAAAACTTTCTATCAACACTCTAGCACACAAGACCCGGAAACAGATGTGGCAATAAGCCTGATAATATGAACTGCTACAGATGTAATCCTTTATAAAATTGAGATAACAGTACTATCATTTATGTTATTTTGATGCACAGGACTATGAATCACAAAAAAAAGCAGAAAGTTCCTAATTGTTTTTGCAAAAGTTGCTTATTTTTCCACAATCAATTTCATGAAGGCAGATAAAGGCATCATAAACACAAGCAGAAATGTGTCCTGGAACTTTAATTTCATACGCAGCACTTTTTACATGATTATTACCTCATGTCCCTCATGGTTCCGGTTCCTTAAATAAGGAACCGGAACTGAACTGTAAGTTCAATGTTTGGGTTCCGTTTTTTGAAAGTTGGTTCTGATTTTGGTTCTGCGGTTCCTGGGAACCATGGACGGGTCTACTGATAACTTTGAAAGATTAAAAGATGAAAGGTGGAGATCAGTCAATCTATATTATTGCATTTGCTTGTCTAAGACAAGCACAAACAATACTTGATCTGATTTTCGTCCACATGACTAAGCAAGAAAAAATAGCAGTTAGCATGACTAGATTTTTTCTCCACTATTTTTTAATTATGTATAAGAATATTTCCCAATCAATAGTAATTAATGAAGACATAGATGCAATTAAGATCACTTCATTGATGTAAGTCGCTCACTTGATGTGATTAGATAACACTGTTTGGTCTTGTTACTTAATATAGCATGTATGTTATGTGAAAATGTCACAAATTATAGATGGCCCACATACTCCGTGAAGATAGAGGAGATGCAGAAAAGTTTTTTCTAAGGATGATGGTAGACGAGATCGAATATAATCAAACCGATTAATTCTGAACTAATTATATATTTGTTCGCTGAACTAATTTAAGTTGATATTTTTACTAGAATTGTGATGGATAAAAGTTGGATGTTTTTGCCGAGACAAACCAAGGAATACAGGAAAGGACTTGAGGGTTTATTAGATTTTGCATTTTCTAATGCGAACATAAATTGAATGATTGCATGTCCTTGTGCAAGATGTAAGATGGGCATATGTGTTTCAAGAGAGGATGCTTGTGATCATTTGACGGTTGATGGATTTATCAAAGGTTATACTCACAGGGTGGCTCAGGGAGAGATATCATGTAGTGCATCTTCAATATCTAGTTTTGTTCCATCTCGTGATGGGGTAGATGATATGGAGGGATTAGTTCACGATGCTTTTGGGGTCCCACAAAACGATGGTGATACAATCGATACAGCAGGATTTGAAAAGGATAAAGAGATTCCAATCGGAGAGGCCAAGAAATTCTATAAACTAATTGATGATTCACAAAAAGAGTTATATCCCGGATGCAAGAAATTCTCAAAACTTTCATTCATCATTCGCTTGCTTCACTTAAAATGTCTTGGAAAAATTACCAATAAAATCTTCGATATGCTTGTGGATTTGTTGACAGAAGCATTTCCAAATGCCATGAAAGATTTTATTACCAAAGATGTTGTGCATGAATCTGATTGTCATTTTGCCTTTTCATCTTTATATATTCATATACTTTGTCATGGAAGAGGAACTTACGCTTCCCCAGCACAAAATCTAGGCCATGCAATGCATGGCAGCTACAGCGTCTAGATTAGCATGTGATGATGTCACAGAAAAATATTCTAAAATCTACATTTCTGTTTTTCAAATCACAAAGCTTTAACGTCAAGTTTTCTGAATTTGTATTTTTTTTTTGCTTCAAATTCACACTTGAGTCAAGATCATGTTTAGTGAGAAATATCCAGTAACCTTTAAAGTCCAATTTTAGGAACATGTCTTAGAATTTTCGGATGAATATGATGAAGGTGAGAGCATTGGGAAAGCAAGGGGGCTGGGATTTGAAAATTGTAGATGGAAAATGAAATCAAATAAACGGAATTGGTCTCAAGGGCTTAAAAAAATGTAGAATGGCATTTGATTCAAACTTCTCGATGCTTGTTTTTGGCCCTTTTATGAACAGTATCTAACATTTTCTTCGTCCTAATTCTTGATCAAAGATTTTTTAGGCAATATGATGAAAAAACTTTCTATCAACACTCTAGCACACAAGACCCGGAAACAGATGTGGCAATAAGCCTGATAATATGAACTGCTACAGATGTAATCCTTTATAAAATTGAGATAACAGTACTATCATTTATGTTATTTTGATGCACAGGACTATGAATCACAAAAAAAAGCAGAAAGTTCCTAATTGTTTTTGCAAAAGTTGCTTAATTTTCCACAATCAATTTCATGAAGGCAGATAAAGGCATCATAAACACAAGCAGAAATGTGTCCTGGAACTTTAATTTCATACGCAACACTTTTTACATGATTATTACCTCATGTCCCTCATGGTTCTGGTTCCTTAAATAAGGAACCGGAACTGAACTGTAAGTTCAATGTTTGGGTTCCGTTTTTTGAAAGTTGGTTCTGATTTTGGTTCTGCGGTTCCTGGGAACCATGGACGGGTCTACTGATAACTTTGAAAGATTAAAAGATGAAAGGTGGAGATCAGTCAATCTATATTATTGCATTTGCTTCTCTAAGACAAGCACAAACAATACTTGATCTGATTTTCGTCCACATGACTAAGCAAGAAAAAATAGCAGTTAGCATGACTAGATTTTTTCTCCACTATTTTTTAATTATGTATAAGAATATTTCCCAATCAATAGTAATTAATGAAGACATAGATGCAATTAAGATCACTTCATTGATGTAAGTCGCTCACTTGATGTGATTAGATAACACTGTTTGGTCTTGTTACTTAATATAGCATGTATGTTATGTGAAAATGTCACAAATTATAGATGGCCCACATACTCCGTGAAGATAGAGGAGATGCAGAAATTTTTTTTCTAAGGATGATGGTAGACGAGATCGAATATAATCAAACCGATTAATTCTGAACTAATTATATATTTGTTTGCTGAACTAATTTAAGTTGATATTTTTACCAGAATTGTGATGGATAAAAGTTGGATGTTTTTGCCGAGACAAACCAAGGAATACAGGAAAGGACTTGAGGGTTTATTAGATTTTGCATTTTCTAATGCGAACATAAATGGAATGATTGCATGTCCTTTTGCAAGATGTAAGATGGGCATATGTGTTTCAAGAGAGGATGCTTGTGATCATTTGACAGTTGATGGATTTATCAAAGGTTATACTCACTGGGTGGCTCATGGAGAGATATCATGTAGTGCATCTTCAATATCTAGTTTTGTTCCATCTCGTGATGGGGTAGATGATATGGAGGGATTAGTTCACGATGCTTTTGGGGTCCCACAAAACGATGGTGATACAATCGATACAGCAGGATTTGAAAAGGATAAAGAGATTCCAATCGGAGAGGCCGAGAAATTCTATAAACTAATTGATGATTCACAAAAAGAGTTATATCCCGGATGCAAGAAATTCTCAAAACTTTCATTCATCATTCGCTTGCTTCACTTAAAATGTCTTGGAAAAATTACCAATAAAATCTTCGATATGCTTTTGGATTTGTTGACAGAAGCATTTCCAAATGCCATGAAAGATTTACCAAAGTCATACTATGAAGCAGAGAAATTTATGAAGCAATTAGGACTTGGTTATGAAAAGATCGATGCATGTCCTAATGATTGCACTTTATACTGGCGGTTGGACGAAGAAAGAGTTTGATGCAAAACATGCAACGAGCCTAGATGGGAAACATCTGAAAATGATCCTATTGGTGACAAGAGGAAAGTTGCACGCAAGGTTTTATGGTATTTTCCAATAAAGCCTAGGTTACAACGTTTGTTCATGTCCAGCAAAACAGCAGTCCATATGAGATGGCATTCTGAATCTCGAACGAAAGACGGTTACATGCGACACCCAGCTGATTCCCCAGCTTGGAGAACGTTTGACCATAACCACCCTGAATTCGCAAAGGATCCCCGAAACATAAGGCTAGGATTAGCTTCAGATGGATTTAATCCATTCAAAAATATGAGTGTGGCGCATAGTACGTGGCCAGTCATTTTAGTGCCTTATAATCTTCCACCATGGATGTGTATGAAAAAACCATACTTTATATTGTCATTGCTAATACCTGGTCCATCTGCTCCTGGAAATAACATCGACATCTACTTGCAGCCCCTTGTTGCAGATTTGAAGGATTTGTGGGAGGTAGGAGTGCAGATATATGTTGCATCAACAAAGCAGAATTTTCAATTGAATGCCACATTATTATGGACTATAAGTGATTTTCCTGGATATGCAACCCTATCTGGATGGAGCACCAAAGGTAAATTTGCATGCCCAGTGTGCCACAAATTTACACATTCACGCTGGTTAAAAAATGGCAGAAAATATTGTTATATGGGTCACCGCAAATTTTTGAACGGTGATCATGAGTTTCGCAAAGATGCTCAAAATTTTGATGGCACAGAAGAGTATAGAAGACCATCACCCATACTTTCGGGAGACACAGTGATCAACGAGTTGAAAAATTTTAATTTGAAATTTGGAAAAACAGTTGATGATAATCCAGAACTACCATTCAATTGGAAAAAGTTGAGTATTTTCTACGATTTACCATATTGGAAAGATAATGTGGTACGCCACAATCTTGATTTTATGCATATTGAGAAGAATGTGTGCGAATCAATTTGTGGGACACTGCTGAATATGGAAGGAAAAACAAAAGCTAATATTAAATCACGTCTTGATTTGCAAGAAATGGGAATAAGATCAGCACTTCATCCTATTGAGAAAGGACCAAGTAGAGTTTATCTGCCTCCAGCATGTTATTCAATGGACAAAAATGAGAAGGGCACATTTTGCAAGGTTTTGAAAAAAGTTAAAGTTCCAGATGGCTATGCTTCTAACATTTCACGGTGTGTTCAAATGAAACTGGCAAAATTAATTGGTCTAAAAAGCCATGACAACCATATTTTGATGCAGCAGTTGTTGCCGGTGGCACTACGTAGAACTTTGTCTAAATCAGTGCGGACTCCTTTGATTAGATTGAGTAGGTATTTCAGAGAGCTATGTTGTAAAGTAATTTCTCCTTCTGATGTGGTTCATCTAAGGAAATATATTGCGGTGATCCTCTGTCAATTGGAGAAGATTTTTCCTCCCTCATTTTTTGACATAATAATTCATTTGACTGTACATTTGGCTACTGAAGTACTACTTGCTGGACCAGTTTACTATCATTGGATATATCCAATTGAAAGGTAAAAACAAATATTATTGATATTTTTTTATTTAAATTATTATTTTCACTAAATAATAACAAATTTATGTTTTTGGTATAACGTACTTGGGGACATTGAAGTCATATGTTCGAAATAGAAGTAGGACAGAAGGATACGTTGCTGAGGGGTATTTGGCTGAGGAATGTTTGACCTTCTGTTCTTTTTATTTAGCTGACTATGTAGAGACAAAATTCAATCAATCAACAAGAAATGGTGAGACAACTATCGGCTCAACATTCACATTGGACGTGTTTACGGCCTCTGGTTATGCACTTGGAAAGCCCATTGCAACTAAGTTTGATGATGAGACATTAAAGAAGGCACATAAATATGTGTTATTCAACTGTCATCACGTACAATATTATATAGAGTATTTGATTATATATTTCATTGTGTTTAAATATATAATCATCGATGTTTATCAAATCATCTTTCTTAATTTGCAGTAAACACCGTCAGATTTTGAATCTTACTCATTCCGGTCTTCCACCACACCAAATTGAACGTATGCATATTGAGTCTTTTGCCTCTTGGTTTGCCAAACATGTAAGTTTCTTTTGTAATTGTCATTAAGGTTAAATATTATGATTTTTATACATAATTCATCAATTGTTTCTTGTGTGATAGATTGAAAATACAAATCCTTCACAAGATGATCCAGTATCAAATGATTTGAAATCACTTGCCATAGGCCCAAATTTCATAGGGATACGATATGAAAAATTCATTTCCAATGGATTTAGGTTTCATACAAAAGAAGTGGAATGCAAGAGAAAAACTCAGAATTGTGGTGTGATTGTTCGGACTACCACTTCAAGTTATTCGAGTATAAGAGATCAGAATCCAGTATCAAGTGAACTTGATTATTATGGGATTTTGCAAAATGTGATTGAGTTAGATTATGAGGGAGGTCGAAGAGTTGTTTTATTTGAATGTGATTGGGTCTCCAAAGGCGAACGACTAAAACTGGATGAAGATGGTTTTATGTTGGCCAATTTTACAAATGTGAAGCGTCACAACGAGCCTTATATATTAGCATCCCAAGCCATGCAAGTTTTTTATGTGGAAGATCCAGTTGATTGTAATTGGCATGTAATTATCACCACCGATGCACGAGCAAAGTATAAAATGCAACCTATGGCAGATGTTGATACATATCTTCAAAGTTGTATTTGTAATCCTGAAGACGAGAATGAACATGAAGAAGTCGTTTGGGTTCGGGATGATATTGTAGGAGTTGAAATTGATACATATCTTCAAAGTTGTAAGGCAAATACACAATCTCGAATTATGATTGCCAATCACGCAGCTCGAAGTTCAAAAAAAGGTATCATGTAACTTTATACATCAAGGATATGTTTTCTGATTTTGTATTACTCTTATTGGACCTTTTGATTTTGTTTGGATTTTATGTACTTTGTTCAAGTTGGTCTTGCAAGAGAACTCGGTAGCATGAATGATAGCGGAAAAGGTTAGCATTTTCTTGTTTATAATTAAAAACTCAACTTACTTATATTTTGGTGGTATCAAAACTTGTGCAGAAGTTCAAAACATACAAGGTATGTTGAATAACCAAATGGATGGAGTTTCAAAGCACCAACACAATGATTTACAAGGTATTAAATATAAAAAGATATGAAACTTATAGCATTTTATTTGAAACGATTAAGTTTGGATATGTATAATGCTTACTTCATGTTTTATTTATTCTATATAAAAGCATTTGTAATTTTTAACCTTTTATTTTGATAGGAATGACTCGTAAGAGTAGATTTTTTGAAAAATCTCATTTTCAAGTTCGAGATGAGGAAGATACACAACCACGTATCAAATCTGCCAATCATGTAACTCGAAATTCAAAAAAAGAGGTATCATCGCATTTTACACAAAAACAATCTGTTTGTTGCTTGTGTATAACTCTTATTTGACCTTTTGCATTTGTATGAATGTTTTATACTTTGTTCAAGTCAGTCTTGCAAGAAAACTTGGTGTTAGAAACTGAATTCTGGAGTTTGACAAAATATAAACCAAAACATGAAAGCATATTCGGCAGCTGAACAATCAACTAAAATCAGTTGACATAAATAGTTCAGTTGAGAACTAATCAGTAAAACATTCAGCCGAATATATTAAAGCTTCACGACTGAAGACACCTCGGGAAAGCTCATCCAAACAGACAAAAAGACATATCAGACAGCAACTGAATGTGGAAAGCCGCACTGCATAGAACAATGTGTTTCGGTTATCAAGAATCTATACGCCGACTTATAATAAATGATGAAGCGGCATCCAAGAATATTGTCCAAGAATAATAAAGTGGCAATCAACGGATACGAGAATTCAAAATTACCGTTGGAAGAGAAGTCCATAAATATGATTAAAGAGCAATTGACAAATGCGCGATTGTTGAATCTAAAACTTGCCATTACTCTGTCAAAATCACTGCTCACTCATATCAGATTTACTTGTAGTAATCAAGGCTACACATTGAGCAATTTAGCACTGTGAAATACTGAAGATTCGACTAAGTGCTAAGTTCAATTACTTACAGAGATCATTGTATTATACTAAGAGTTTCAGTTCAGGCAGTAGATAAGTCCTAACTGAAGTGGGTCTGTACAAGCATTGTACTCGATCAAAGTCTTTTAGTAAATATCCTATCTTTGAGATAGAAGGGGTGACGTAGGAGTTATTCAATTCTCCGAACATCCATAAACATACCGTGTTATCTTTATTTCAGCCTTTCAGTTTCAGTTAGATATTCTATCTATCAATCAGTTTTCTTTCCGCAACTGCTTATTCAGTTTAACTGGTTGATATTGACTGACAGGATACTAAGTTCAGTTTGTAAGAAAACTGAACTATCTTTTTCAAAAAAAAAAAACAGTTAAATTCCTATTAGTGTTTATTCAACCCCCCCTTCTAAACACTAATTACCCCAATAACCGATCCTAACAAGTGGTATCAGAGCAAGGCATATTCTGTCAAAGATTATCTATCCTCAATCTAATCATTATGTCTTCATTCAATAAGATTCCAATGTTCTCCAGGGAAGATTTTGATGATTGGAAAATTATAATGCAGGCTCATCTAGCTGCACAAGACGACGACATGTGGTACGTCATAACTGATGGACCCATGAAAATTTTGAAAGCAAACACAGCTGTAGCTATCACTGAAGGGGCACCTCACAGAATTGAAAAGCCTCGTGATGAGTGGACTACAGATGACAAGAGAAAGGCAAATCTGGACAACGTTGCAAAAGACATACTATATAAAACACTGGACAATGTAACGTTCAGTAAGATCAAAATGTGCAAAACTGCCAAAGAAATTTGGGAAAAGTTAATTCAGCTTTGCGAAGGAAATGACCAAACTAAAGAAAACAAACTTTCAGTTGCTGTGCAGAAGTTCGATAACATCAGAATGAAGATTGGTGAAACAATGGATGAGTATGATGAAAGAACAAGCTGTATTATCAACGAACTAAATGCACTTGGAAAAGTGTATACAAATAAAGAAGTTGCGTTGAAAGTAATTAGAGGACTTCCCAAAGAATGGGATGTCAAAACCATGGCAATGAGGGAATCCAAAGATCTTAACAAAGTTGAACTTCATGATTTATTTGCAGATCTAAAAGCATATGAGTTTGAACTTCAAACTCGAGAAGGTGAACCATCCACTCCAGCAGCAACCACTGCCTTGACTGCTGTTAGAAATGAATCAACTGGTTCAGTTGAGAAAACTGCTGATCAACTGAGCAATGATGCAATGTCTCTATTCATTAAGAAATTTGGAAGATTCATGAGGAAAAACCAAGGAAATTTTCAGAAGAGCTATCAAAGAAATAACTCCAAAGAGGAATCTAATGCATGTTTCAAATGTGGCAAATCCGGTCACTTTATTGCAAATTTTCCAAAGCCCAAAAAGGACAATCAAATCTCAACTGAAAGAAAGAAGAAGATATACGAGCACAAAAGAAAATCTAAGGACGAAAAGAAGCCTTACAAAAAGAGACATGAAGTACTTCTTGCTGAAGACAGGAAAGCCAAATGGGCAGAAACTGACAGTGAAGAGTCAGATTCAGAAAGCTCTTGCAGTTCAAGTGATGAGGAAGAAGTAACATGCTTAATGGCAGATAACATAGAAGATCAATCAAGCTGCGAGCATGTATTTGATTTTAGCTCTATTGATTTTACACGAGAAGAGCTCATTTCAACTCTTCATGACATGGTCAATGAGTATCAAAAGCTTTCTTCATCATTTGAAAAACTCAGAGCAAAGCAAGATGATCCCAAAGACAATAAAACAAAAACTGATGAATCAGTTGAAATGTTGAGTCTGAGAAGGGAGATTGCTGAACTAACTGATGAAAGAAGCAGAAATAAATCAATGATTCAAAAATTGTCGCTTGAAAATACAAAGCTTAATGAGCTCATTCAAGCTTGGAACAAATCATCAAAAGTTCTAACTAATATACAAAATTCTCAGAAATCAGTTGATGATAAAACTGGTTTAGGTTTCTGTAGCAACGATGATTTGTCTTCCCAAGATACTCAACCAAAACTTGATACAAACAAAGGGAAATATATTCGCTTTGTAAAATCAGTTATGGTACAAAATCAAGAAGAGTTGAGCAAACCGATTGAACAGCCATCTAAGAATATGAATAAAGGCATGAGATGTGGAATTGGATACACTCCAAAAGGTAAGACTGATTCATGGAATCAGCAACCAAAAAATCTCAGCAGAAGATATTCATATAGCTATTCAAACTATCACAACTGTAAGCCGGTTCAAAAAAGATATCGGCTGGACAATCAGTTGAAGAAGAACATAACACATGTAATATCATCCACACAATATACACCAAGTACACATAGACAGGGAAGAACCATATGGAATACAGCAACAGGGCAGTCAGTTAGACTGATTCAAGTCTGGATTCCAAAAGGACTAATCAACTATGGACCCAAATAAAAAAGGGTACCAGAATCTTATTTTGTGTTTAATTGCAGACAACAGGAACAAGCATTGGATCAATATGGTACCTAGACAGTGGATGCTCTCGACACATGACAGGAGATCCAAACTTATTGTCTCAACTGATCAAATACAATGGTCCAAACATCAGCTTTGGGGATAACTCCAAAGGTAAAACCGTGGGTAAGGGTAAGCTTATCCATGGTAATTTCATCTTTAATGACATTTTATTAGTCGAAAATCTTAAGTATAATCTGATAAGCATTAGTCAGTTATGCGATAATGGATTCTCAGTTCAGTTTGACAAACATTCTTGTTCAGTCAAAAACACAACTGAAGAGATTATTTTAACTGGCAAAAGGTGTGGAAACACTTACAAAGTCAGTTGGAACGATCAACCTTATACACCAGTATGCTTTATTGCATCTAATGTAAGGCTCGAGAATTATCAGTTTCCATTGATGCTAGACTCATAGAGGTAAGAATACATGACATTTAAATGAGAATTTTGAAGGCATGGCCGAAGCCACACTGCACCTGCGGTGCTTAGACTACCGCCCCCGCGGTGTAGGTAACAGAAATTGGTGAATTTGTGCGAACAGACACCGCACCCGCGGTGCTAGCACGACCGCACCCGCGGTGTGAGACCGCACCCGCGGTCATGTAAGGACCGCACCCGCGGTCTAAGTGTTACACTTAAAATAATTTTGCCGTGAGCATAGCGCACCCGCGCTCTTGAGACACCGCACCCGATGTCTGCATGCGAGATTGCCACCTTTGATTTTAATGTTGACACATGGCATGCTATATAAATACCTAAGCTGCTGAGTCTTCATTCTTATTCAGATGGAGAGAGATAGCCGAGAGCAAGCATTGTTCCTTCAAGCTTTTTCATTGTAGATTTGAGGTTGTGCAAGATTTGTTCATTTGATTTTAATTCCGAGTCCGGATTATTGATCCTTGCAGCATTGGCAACGAAAGGACGTAAGTTTCCTACATTTCCAGCATGTTTCGAAATTCATGTGTTGGAGAATTTATGATTTTGTTGAAGATATGCGTTCTTGATAGTATGAGCATCGTAGATTCGTTATCAGATTGATTTTCGGATATCGTATGCTATGGGTTCGAATTTCCAGCATGTGTGGATCGAGTATATGCAGATTTCAGCATGTATATTGATGATTAGATGAGATTATGAGTTGATTGTGATTGAGTATGTTATTGTGAAGTTACCGGTATCAAAGAACTACGTCGTTACGCCGTCGAATTGATTTGAAATCGACTTCAGCTTTGTACATTGAGTTGATTGAGATATATATGACTGAAGTGCACATTGTTATATTGTCATTACAGATTAGTTTTGACAAAGTGACATTCCGACTTCGAGACTTCGACAGATTACTCGACAAGAAAGGTATAATTCATGTGGTCTTGGGATTGCACAACTCGATTCAGATTTGATACGAGTTTCCCTAAATCACATACTAGATTGTTATTACATTGATTATGTAATGTCTTGTTTATTGATTTATATTTGAGTCCTGAGATAGGAGATATTGGCAGATTTGCCAAAACTAGACGTTTCGGTGTATCGTCGCATAGGAGCAGATTTGCTATATGTGTAGACCCTCGATACAGAGTTGACCGAAGTCTAGGAATAAGACGTACCGTTGCCCCGAGTGGTTGGGTAGGTGACAGACCGTCTTATTCACACAGGGATCCCTAGATTAGAAAAGAGTCGAGTCAAGATTTAAATGTTGAATACAGATTTGTATTCTTTTACATGTTTAGATTTCATTCATGTTACTTGATTTATGATATGCATTTGTACATGATTTATGACATTGCATGCATCCATGTTTTATACTGGGATATGTTCTCACCGGAGTTATCCGGCTGTTGTCGTGTCTGTATGTGTGCATGGCAACAGGTGGGGCAGGACCAGGGTCACGACGAGGATGAGAGAGTTGATAGCGTGGTGATGCCGGGTGTAGCAGAAGACTTCTTATGTTGTACTAGTAGTGTTATGTTGATACTAGAGATGTTATGTTGTTCTTATAACATGTATAACAAGTAATGCTATTAGATCACGACATGTAATGGTTGTTGACTGATGTTTGTTTTAAATAAAAATGAGACGCTTTATGTTAACATTCGATTTAATGTTAAAAAGCGAAAATTTGACCCGCCATTTTTAATTAAATCCCAGAAAAGAATTGAGTTAGAGCCCGGGTCCCCACAACAGGTGGTATCAGAGCCGTAGGTTCTGTAGACTGAGATAGAATAGAATGAGCGGGGTAGATCGAGTCATCTTCCTTGCTTTTGAGATGCTAGCATGATTTATTGCTTTCCCTATTATATGTTGTTGTATTATCTGAATTGATTTACAGCATTTCAAGCCTGAATCAGAACCGATTCTCGATCAGAGGTATATGATCAGAGGAGGGCTGAGACAGATAATATTGATTATGTGCTAATCAGTTTGATAATCAGATTTATGCCGCCTAGACGAGTACCACAGCCAGAGCAGGGTAGCACATCCGGTGCACAGATGGACGTCACCGCGACACCGATGGAGACTTTATTGAAGAGATTCCAGTCTTTCCATCCGCCTACCCTGAAGGGCACAGAGAGTGCAGTAGAGTGCGAGAGCTGGCTGGATGATATCGAGATGTTGTTTGAGTCGTTGGCATATACTGATGAGCGACGTGTGAAGCTGATAGGGCATCAGATGCAAGAGGTTGCAAAGAGCTGGTGGTTGACGACGAAGAGAGCCTTGGAGCACCGAGGCATTGATATCACGTGGAAAGTCTTCAAGGATGAGTTCTATCAGCGCTTCTTCCCCGTTTCCTACCGGAAAGATAAGGGAGCTGAATTTGCGAATCTGAAGCAGGGACAGTGGAACATTGAGGAATATGTTGCTAAATTTTCTGCATTGCTACGATTCGCACCGCATGTGGCCGGGAACGATGAGGCAGTGGCCGATCAGTTCATCAACGGACTGAATCCGGATGTCTTTACTTTGGTGAACACGGGACGGCCTAATACTTTTTCAGAGGCACTGAACAGGGCTAAGGGAGCCGAGGCTGGCTTGATCAGGCAGCGAGGGGCTTCTTACGGTGTTCAGGGGCAGAGACCGCCATAGCCTACTACCGTGCAGTTTCCATCACCTCCTCCTCGTTTTGACAGTGGAGCTAGTGGTAGTGGCAAGAAGGAATTTCTGAAGGCTAAGGGCAAACAATTTAAGAAATCTGGGGGTAGTTCATCGAGTTCGAGTGGATCTCGACAGAGAGGTCAGGGGTCAGATTATAGTGGCGCATACTGTGGTTCATGCGGAGGGCGACATGCGACGGAGCAGTGTCAAGGAGTTCTGGGACGCTGCAACATCTGTAGGCAACAGGGACATTTCGCCAGAGTTTGTCCCCAGAGAGGTGCACAACGATTCCAGAGCACAGGATCATCAGCACCAGCGCCACAGATGGAGAGACAGGCATCCTCTGTACACTCCTTTCAGCCACCCTCTACACAGACCCAGCAGAGGCCAGGAGGTAGTCAGACTGTGAGTCAGCCTCCTCGACAGCAGGCACGTGTTTTTGCCCTGACAGAGGAGCAGGCGCAGGAGGCGCCAGATGACGTCATTGCAGGTAATTGTTTCCTTTGTGGTTATCCTGCATATGTGTTGATAGACACAGGGGCATCACATACATTCATATCTGAACATTTTGCATTGAGACATGCATTGCCTGTTGAGTCGATGTCGACAGTAGTGTCTATAGCTTCTCCATTGGGAAGTGGTTTGATATCTGTGACTACTGTTAGACACTGTATGCTTCAGTTTGAAGGGCATGAGATTGATCTTGATTGTATAGTACTTGGTTTGGCCGATTTTGACTGTATAGTTGGCATAGATATGTTGACCAAGTACAGGGCCACGGTAGATTGCTTCCACAAGATTGTCAGATTCAGACCCGAAATGACAGAGGAGTGGAAATTCTACGGCAAGGGTTCCAGATCTCGGATTCCCTTAGTATCTGCTCTGACTATGAGTAGATTGCTTCAGAGAGGAGCAGAGGGCTTTCTCGTATATTCAGTAGATCTACTGAAGACGAGCCCAGCATTGGCAGATCTGCCAGTGGTTTGCGAGTTTGCAGACGTATTCCCAGAAGAGATTCCAGGGTTGCCTCCGGTTCGAGAGGTTGATTTCAGCATTGATCTTGTGCCAGGCAGTGTTCCTATTTCGAGAGCTCCGTATAGGATGGCACCGATAGGGCTGAAAGAGTTGAAAGCACAGTTGGAGGATCTTTTGTCCAAGGGATATATCAGACCCAGTTTATCACCTTGGGGTGCTCCGGTGCTTTTTGTTAGAAAGAAAGATGGTTCGATGCGATTGTGCATTGATTACAGACAGTTGAACAAGGCGACCGTGAAGAACAAGTATCCGTTGCCTCGCATCGACGATCTGTTTGATCAGCTACAGGGATCTTCCGTATATTCGAAGATCGATTTGAGATCAGGGTATCATCAGCTCAGAGTTCGAGAGGTTGATATACCGAAGACTGCATTCCGAACCAGGTATGGGCACTACGAGTTTGTTGTTATGCCTTTCGGTTTGACGAATGCACCTGCGGTGTTTATGAGTTTGATGAACCGCATTTTTCAGAGATATTTAGATGATTTTGTGATTGTGTTTATTGACGATATTATGGTGTATTCGAAGAGTTTGATTGAGCATGCAGATCTTCTGAGAATCGTGCTGAAGACTTTGCGACAGGAGCAGTTGTATGCCAAACTGTCCAAGTGTGAATTCTGGCTGCGACAGGTTGTCTTCTTGGGGCATATTATATCTGGAGAGGGTATTGCGGTAGATCCGAGTAAAGTTGAGGCTGTGATCAGTTGGCCGAGACCGACTTCTGTGCCGGAGATACGCAGTTTCATGGGTCTAGCCGGGTATTATCGACGTTTTATCCGAGACTTCTCCAGTATAGCGAAGCCGATTACTCAGTTGACACAGAAGAACATGCCATTTGTGTGGTCAGAAGAGTGTGAGAATAGTTTTGTTGAGCTGAAGAAGAGGCTGACTAGTGCGCCTGTCTTGACGATTCCTACTAGTACAGGTGAGTTCGTTGTATATTGTGATGCATCTCACAGAGGGCTTGGATGTGTTCTTATGCAGCGAGGGCACGTGATAGCGTATGCCTATAGACAGCTGAAGCCACACGAGAACCGCTATCCGATTCATGATCTTGAATTGGCGGCGATTGTCTTTGCTTTGAAGATCTGGCGTCATTATCTGTATGGCGAGAAATTTGAGATCTATTCCGATCATAAGAGCCTAAAATATCTCTTTTCTCAGTCAGAGTTGAATATGAGGCAGCGACGATGGCTTGATCTGCTTAAAGATTTTGATTGCGAGATCAAATACCATCCAGGAAAGTCGAATGCAGCGGCAGACGCCTTAAGTCGAAAGGTATGTTCTTTGTCCTTGTCGACTGTAGGTGTATCGAGTTTAGTAGAAGATTGTTGCTTGTCTGGATTGACATTTGATACAGAGAGTAGACCGTTGCGACTTGCTGCGATTCAGATTGAGCCAGATCTGATTTTGAGGATTAGAGAAGCGCAGAGAACCGATCCGAATGTGCAGAGATCGATTGATATGGTCAGAGCTGGTCATATCTCAGAATATCAGGTCAGAGATTCTGTTCTGTATGTGAATAACCGTCTAGTGGTGCCAGATGTTTCAGATTTGAGACGACAGATTATGTCAGAGGCACATTGTAGTCGGTACAGCATTCATCCTGGTGGCAGGAAGATGTACAATGACTTGAAGACACAATTCTGGTGGAAGCAGATGAAGACAGATATTGCAGAATTTGTGTCGAGATGTCTGAATTGCCAACAGGTGAAGGCAGAGAGGAAGAAACCCGGAGGTCTACTTCAGAGTTTGTCTGTTCCTGAATGGAAATGGGACCACATTTCCATGGACTTTGTGACGAAGTTACCTCGATCATCCCGGGGCTATGATTCGATTTGGGTCATCATTGATAGACTGACCAAATCAGCGTGCTTTATTCCGTACAGAATGACCTATCGACACGATCAGATGGCAGAGTTATATGTCAGAGAGGTCGTCAGATTGCACGGTGTGCCGAAGTCGATCGTATCAGATCGTGATCCACGATTCACTTCTCACTTTTGGCACAGCTTGCAGCAGGCTTTAGGTACGACTTTACACCTGAGCACTTCTTATCATCCTCAGACAGACGGACAGTCAGAGCGGACTATTCAGACTTTAGAGGACATGCTGAGAGCTGTAGTTCTAGACTTTGGTACTAGCTGGCAAGATTCATTGCCGTTGTGTGAGTTTTCATACAACAACAACTATCAGACGAGCATAGAGATGGCACCGTTCGAAGCGTTATACGGAAAGAAGTGCAGATCTCCGTTGTACTGGGATAATATTTCTGAGGTACCAGAGTTAGGGCCTGATATGATTCGTGAGATGACCGAGAAAGTGAAGATCATTCAGAAGCGAATGAAGACAGCACAGGATAGGCAAGCGAAATACGCCAATATCAGACGCAGACCGTTAGTATTCGAGCAGGGAGACAGAGTATTTTTGAAAATTTCACCTTTCAGAGGCGTTGTCAGATTTGGCAAGCGTGGAAAGCTGTCTCCTAGATACATCGGTCCGTATGAGATCCTTGAGAAGATTGGTGATCGAGCGTACAGACTTGCTCTTCCTCCTTCATTATCCGGCATTCACGATGTTTTTCACGTGTCGATGTTGCGCAGATATATGCCAGATGATTCTCATGTCATTCAACCTGACGAAGCCGAGTTAGATCAGACTTTGAGCTACGTTGAGCAACCGATACAGATTTTGGATCGGAAGGAAAAGAAGCTTAGAACCAAGACCATTCCGCTTGTGAAGATTCAATGGAGTCGTTGTAGTGACCCGTTCCAGAATCACCTACTAGGCAAGAACTAAGCATGCAATTAACCTAATTAACAATAATCAGAGATAACAGCGGAAATAGTCAACAAAATAATGGTTATACAACCCAATCGAAGTCTAGAATAACTCAAAAATAAAATATCCAATACAACCATATCGAATCAAAACAATACCGATAAACTAAACCAACCAGCTACTCAACGTCCTCCTCCTGCTCCTCCTGAGCTGTCCAACCTGAGGCCTGCCCCGTGGGAATGGGGTGTCCAAGAATAAACAAAACCGAGGACGTGAGCGATAAGAACGCCCAGTACAAAAGTATGAGTATACAGACCTATATGAAATGCACATGCTATGATCATGATACCGGGGTAGTCAAGAAACAGGAGTCACAAAAGGATCTCAACAATGCTCAGTCTAGAGGCGCCAAGTGGATAGTGCCGCGCGGTACACCTCTGGGTCACTGCATCCACTACAAGACAGACGTGGACCTAAAATGTCCCGGACCACCGAAGCCCTCCCGACCCGTCGGCCACTGTGTACTCTCGGTGTCCATGCGTCCACAAGACAGGGCTGAGCGGCCCCAAGATATAGCTTATCTCGAAAGAGATACAGCTCAACAGTAAAGGCTATCTCGAAGGAGATACGGCTCAACATGATATGCAATATGCATCATAACTCGTGACATAATAGCATGCATCATATGACATATAACAATGCAGCAAATACTCATGCAACACATATATGAATGTATACTCAACCAGGATATCTCGGATAGTACTTTCGTACCTCTATCACAGCAATCCTAATCCACTGGAATAACCAGACAACAGGTCTAGTCCAAGCCTATTCATCAAAAGCACCCAATGAACAATACTACCTTGCTAGACTAGCAAAACCAGTACTCCCTAGTACTACCAAAGGTTTAGGGTTTACCTTCGTCCGTCGACAGCCCTTTGATGTCGATTGCCTCGTAACTCAGGCGCCGCTACGCTACTACTCCTGGCAGCTCTTGGCTATCGCTCGACCAACAACTAACCCTAGAAACCTTCCAAACTCTCCAAAATGAGAGAAAACTCAAGAAATTGGCAAGTCAAAAATGAGAAATCCGAGCACTATTTATAGGCCATGTTCGGATCCTCCGAACAACACTTCGGAACGTCCGAACGCTACGTGTCCATTGGCTCTTGACAGCTCATGATCGGATCCTCCGATCATACACTTCGGACCGTCCGAACATGCACGTGTCCAGCTGCTCTTGACACCTCATGATCGGATCCACCGAACCCACTTCGGACCTTCCGAACTCTTCGGTGCTTCCGAACCATCTTCGGTCCGTCCGATCATGACTCGGTCAAAATTACACATTAAACCTTCTTAATCACCATTAATCTGTTAATTATCCAATTTGGAATTCGGGCTACTACATTCTCCCCCCCTTAAAAAGATTTCGTCCTCGAAATCTAGGCAAGAGAATAAAACACCATTGTAATACACTGCAAATATTCTTCATTACAACTGTATAACAATTACATCCCAGGCTGATCCTGGTTCAGCGCAAAAACCTGACCTTGGGCACGAGGTCGAAGATTCGAACTACCTACTGCCTGACCCTGTCTCCTCTGCTGAACAGTCGTCTGGGATCCAGAACCAGATCCTGCTCCACCTCGCAGCTGAGGACAATTCTTCTTGAGATGACCCATCTCTCCACACTGAAAACAAGCTCCTGCTGCTAATCGGCATTGCTCCGATGGATGGTTCTTCCCACAATGCGCACAAGAATCCTTCTTCTCGCCAAAGCGAACAACACCGCTAGACCTTGATCCAGATTCAGAAGAAGAAGAACCAGATTTCTTGAAAGACTGAGGTCGAGGGCTCAAAACACTCGGAGGTCTAGAAGAAAGAATAGTCCTACCACGCTGGAGACTGATCTCTGCTTGACGACACCGGTTCACCAACCCATCGTAAGAAGTAGGATTATCACAGACAGTGACTCGATCAAAGATCTCCTGATTAAGGCCCTGAAGGAAATGATCGTACTTGGCTTCAGAACTGCCACTGATATGAGGCGCAAAGGGTAACAACTCAAAGAATTTCTGCTGATACTCATCAACAGACATACTCCCCTGCTTAAGGTTCAGGAGCTCAATCGTCTTGGCCTGACGAAGGGCTGGAGGAAAGTACAGCTGCATGAACGCTGCACGGGAATCGACCCAAGTCGCTCTACCCTGCGACTGAACTATCGGCGCAGAAGTTGATCGCCACCACCTGCGAGCACGGCCCTCGAGGAGAAAACTAAGAGTCTCTATCTTCTGCTCCTCGGTGCACTGGAATGCACGGAAACAACTCTCCATGCGCTCTATCCAATCTTCAGCATCATCAGGAGTCTCTCCACCAACTAGAGGCTTAGGCCCCATCTGAATGAAACGATGCATATCGAAACGCCTAGGACCATCCCGACGATGACGATGTTCACGGTCACGATGACGCCTACTATCGTCCTGATCACCCCATCGACCTACACTCCCCTGACTACTCCCGTCACCAAAGTGGTCAGCCATCGCTACAACATAGAATGGGAAACTAGTAAATTGGTCAACGGAAATCCCAAAACAGAAATCTATATCCCAAAATCGTACGCATGCTCTGATACCATAAATGTAGTGACCCGTTCCAGAATCACCTACTAGGCAAGAACTAAGCATGCAATTAACCTAATTAACAATAATCAGAGATAACAGCGGAAATAGTCAACAAAATAATGGTTATACAACCCAATCGAAGTCTAGAATAACTCAAAAATAAAATATCCAATACAACCATATCGAATCAAAACAATACCGATAAACTAAACCAACCAGCTACTCAACGTCCTCCTCCTGCTCCTCCTGAGCTGTCCAACCTGAGGCCTGCCCCGTGGGAATGGGGTGTCCAAGAATAAACAAAACCGAGGACGTGAGCGATAAGAACGCCCAGTACAAAAGTATGAGTATACAGACCTATATGAAATGCACATGCTATGATCATGATACCGGGGTAGTCAAGAAACAGGAGTCACAAAAGGATCTCAACAATGCTCAGTCTAGAGGCGCCAAGTGGATAGTGCCGCGCGGTACACCTCTGGGTCACTGCATCCACTACAAGACAGACGTGGACCTAAAATGTCCCGGACCACCGAAGCCCTCCCGACCCGTCGGCCACTGTGTACTCTCGGTGTCCATGCGTCCACAAGACAGGGCTGAGCGGCCCCAAGATATAGCTTATCTCGAAAGAGATACAGCTCAACAGTAAAGGCTATCTCGAAGGAGATACGGCTCAACATGATATGCAATATGCATCATAACTCGTGACATAATAGCATGCATCATATGACATATAACAATGCAGCAAATACTCATGCAACACATATATGAATGTATACTCAACCAGGATATCTCGGATAGTACTTTCGTACCTCTATCACAGCAATCCTAATCCACTGGAATAACCAGACAACAGGTCTAGTCCAAGCCTATTCATCAAAAGCACCCAATGAACAATACTACCTTGCTAGACTAGCAAAACCAGTACTCCCTAGTACTACCAAAGGTTTAGGGTTTACCTTCGTCCGTCGACAGCCCTTTGATGTCGATTGCCTCGTAACTCAGGCGCCGCTACGCTACTACTCCTGGCAGCTCTTGGCTATCGCTCGACCAACAACTAACCCTAGAAACCTTCCAAACTCTCCAAAATGAGAGAAAACTCAAGAAATTGGCAAGTCAAAAATGAGAAATCCGAGCACTATTTATAGGCCATGTTCGGATCCTCCGAACAACACTTCGGAACGTCCGAACGCTACGTGTCCATTGGCTCTTGACAGCTCATGATCGGATCCTCCGATCATACACTTCGGACCGTCCGAACATGCACGTGTCCAGCTGCTCTTGACACCTCATGATCGGATCCACCGAACCCACTTCGGACCTTCCGAACTCTTCGGTGCTTCCGAACCATCTTCGGTCCGTCCGATCATGACTCGGTCAAAATTACACATTAAACCTTCTTAATCACCATTAATCTGTTAATTATCCAATTTGGAATTCGGGCTACTACAGTCGTCATGGCATCGAGGAAGCAACTTGGGAAACAGAGTCTGAGATGAGACAGAGGCATCCCGAGTTATTCTTATGATGTGAGTCTTTCTTCCCATTGTGACTTTACAATTTTGTATACACCGGCATGATTATTTGCTTATGAGTTCGAGGACGAACTCTTGTCTAAGAGGGGGAGAAATGTAAGGCTCGAGAATTATCAGTTTCCATTGATGCTAGACTCATAGAGGTAAGAATACATGACATTTAAATGAGAATTTTGAAGGCATGGCCGAAGCCACACTGCACCTGCGGTGCTTAGACTACCGCCCCCGCGGTGTAGGTGACAGAAATTGGTGAATTTGTGCGAACAGACACCGCACCCGCGGTGCTAGCACGACCGCACCCGCGGTGTGAGACCGCACCCGCGGTCATGTAAGGACCGCACCCGCGGTCTAAGTGTTACACTTAAAATAATTTTGCCGTGAGCATAGCGCACCCGCGCTCTTGAGACACCGCACCCGCGGTCTGCATGCGAGATTGCCACCTTTGATTTTAATGTTGACACATGGCATGCTATATAAATACCTAAGCTGCTGAGTCTTCATTCTTATTCAGATGGAGAGAGATAGCCGAGAGCAAGCATTGTTCCTTCAAGCTTTTTCATTGTAGATTTGAGGTTGTGCAAGATTTGTTCATTTGATTTTAATTCCGAGTCCGGATTATTGATCCTTGCAGCATTGGCAACGAAAGGACGTAAGTTTCCTACATTTCCAGCATGTTTCGAAATTCATGTGTTGGAGAATTTATGATTTTGTTGAAGATATGCGTTCTTGATAGTATGAGCATCGTAGATTCGTTATCAGATTGATTTTCGGATATCGTATGATATGGGTTCGAATTTCCAGCATGTGTGGATCGAGTATATGCAGATTTCAGCATGTATATTGATGATTAGATGAGATTATGAGTTGATTGTGATTGAGTATGTTATTGTGAAGTTACCGGTATCAAAGAACTACGTCGTTACACCGTCGAATTGATTTGAAATCGACTTCAGCTTTGTACATTGAGTTGATTGAGATATATATGACTGAAGTGCACATTGTTATATTGTCATTACAGATTAGTTTTGACAAAGTGACATTCCGACTTCGAGACTTCGACAGATTACTCGACAAGAAAGGTATAATTCATGTGGTCTTGGGATTGCACAACTCGATTCAGATTTGATACGAGTTTCCCTAAATCACATACTAGATTGTTATTACATTGATTATGTAATGTCTTGTTTATTGATTTATATTTGAGTCCTGAGATAGGAGATATTGGCAGATTTGCCAAAACTAGACGTTTCGGTGTATCGTCGCATAGGAGCAGATTTGCTATATGTGTAGACCCTCGATACAGAGTTGACCGAAGTCTAGGAATAAGACGTACCGTTGCCCCGAGTGGTTGGGTAGGTGACAGACCGTCTTATTCACACCGGGATCCCTAGATTAGAAAAGAGTCGAGTCAAGATTTAAATGTTGAATACAGATTTGTATTCTTTTACATGTTTAGATTTCATTCATGTTACTTGATTTATGATATGCATTTGTACATGATTTATGACATTGCATGCATCCATGTTTTATACTGGGATATGTTCTCACCGGAGTTATCCGGCTGTTGTCGTGTCTGTATGTGTGCATGGCAACAGGTGGGGCAGGACCAGGGTCACGACGAGGATGAGAGAGTTGATAGCGTGGTGATGCCGGGTGTAGTAGAAGACTTCTTATGTTGTACTAGTAGTGTTATGTTGATACTAGAGATGTTATGTTGTTCTTATAACATGTATAACAAGTAATGCTATTAGATCACGACATGTAATGGTTGTTGACTGATGTTTGTTTTAAATAAAAATGAGACGCTTTATGTTAACATTCGATTTAATGTTAAAAAGCGAAAATTTGACCCGCCATTTTTAATTAAATCCCAGAAAAGAATTGAGTTAGAGCCCGGGTCCCCACATCTAAATCATCTCAAAACTGGTTATAGCATAAACGATTAAATCACTTAAATTTTAAATCTCTTGCCTATCTGAGTAAGCATGAACTTTTAACTGGATTGCCCAAAATAAATTTTTCAAAAGAAAAACTTTGTTCAGCATGTCAGTATGGAAAACAAATTCGATCCTCTTTTAAAAACAAAGGCTGTAAATCTTCATCCCGATGCTTAGAACTATTGCACATGGATCTCTTTGGTCCAATACCAGTCATGAGCTTAGGGGGAATGAAATACACCTTAGTAGTCGTAGATGACTTTTCAAGATTTACTTGGACTATATTTCTCAAATCCAAAGACCATACTGCTGCACAACTGATTAAACTTTTCAAAAGACTTTTAAATGAAAAATCAGTTGGGATTGATCGAATCAGAACTGATCGAGGAACTGAATTCATCAATCAAACACTTTCAAATTTTTTAGAAAATGCCGGAATCAAGCATGAGCTCTCAGCAGCAAGAACACCTCAGCAAAATGGTGTAGCTGAGAGAAGGAATCGGACTCTTAAGGAAGCTGCTAGAACAATGCTTGCTGATTCAGGTATTTCTCAAAGATTTTGGGCAGAAGCAGTAAACACTGCATGCTACACTCAGAACAGATCGATGATTAACAAAAATCACATGAAAACACCATATGAGATCTGGCATGGAAGAAAAAGCGTAATCACCTACTTCAAAATATTTGGCTGTAGATGTTTCATTCACAACAATGGTAAAAATTATCTAAAAGTATTCGATGTCAAATCAGCAGAAGGAATATTCCTTGGATATTCTTCAGTTAGCATAGCTTACAGAGTATTTAATAAGAAAACTTTGAATGTTGAAGAATCCGCACATGTTGAGTTTGATGAAACTGCACTAATTGATAAGCCAACTGATCAAGTTGAGCTAGCTGACCGTTTTACAGATATCAGCCTGGAAAATGATGACTCAGACGAAAATCATAATAATCAGAATATCTTTCATACACCTGAACCTGAGATATTGGATCAACCAGCTGAATTAGAAGCAAATCTTGACAATCAGCACATGGAGCAAACTAATGGAAATCAATTATCAGCTGAATCAGTTCCAAATGAAACTGAGAACATTCAGTTACCCAACGAAGAATCTGCTGGCTGTGAAGCAACAAATGCTGAATATAGATGAAAGAAATCACACCCTCCAGAACTGGTGATAGGTAACCCATCTGATCCAGTAAGAACCAGAAATCAGATGCTAAATCTATTTATTCATTCAGCTTTTGTATCTCAATTAGAACCAAAGAAAACTGACGAAGCTCTTGCTGATCCTAATTGGATCAATGCAATGCAAGAAGAGCTAAATCAGTTTGTTCATAACAATGTCTGGAACTTAGTTCCAAGACCAATTTCTAAAACTGTTATAGGTACAAAGTGGGTATACAGGAACAAACTGAACGAAGACGGTTCAGTTGTGCGTAACAAAGTCAGGCTCGTAGCACAAGGCTATAGACAAGAAGAAGGGATCGATTATGATGAGACATTTGCACCAGTTGCAAGACTGGAGGCAATAAGAATATTTCTTGCTTATGCATCTTTCCAGAACTTTAAAGTCTATCAAATGGATGTGAAAAGTGCATTCTTAAATGGCCAATTGCAAGAAGAAGTTTACGTTGAGCAACCGCCAGGTTTTATCAATCATAATTTTCCTAATCATGTTTATCATTTGAATAAAGCATTATATGGTCTCAAACAAGCCCCACGGGCTTGGTATGACACTCTTTCAAAATTCCTAACTGATCATGATTTTACTGTTGGATCAGTTGATAAAACTTTGTTTAAATTCTCGAAAAATGATCATATCTTACTTGTTCAAATTTATGTTGATGATATTATATTTGGGTCAACCAACCCCAAATTATGCAAGAAATTTGCTAAGTTAATGCAGGAAAAGTTCGAGATGAGCATGATGGGTGAGCTGAAATTTTTTCTTGGTTTGCAAGTGAAGCAACTGGATTCAGGAACATTTATTAGTCAAACCAAATATACCAAGGAATTGCTGAGAAAATTTGGCATGGAATCTTGTTCAGCAGCAAGTACTCCAATGAGTTCATCAATTAAATTAGACACTGATCAAGGGGGAATATCAGTTGAAACGACACTATACAGAGGATTAATAGGTTCTTTATTGTACCTAACTGCTAGTCGCCCTGATATTATGTTTGCTGTATGTATCTGTGCAAGATTTCAAGCTAACCCCAAGCAATCACATTTTTCTGCGGCCAAACGTATTTTGAGATATATTAAAGGCACAGAAAATGTTGGTTTATGGTATTCAAAAGACTCATCTTTCAATTTAGTTGGCTATTCGGATGCAGATTATGCAGGATGTAAGCTTGATCGGAAAAGCACAAGTGGATCATGTCAGTTTCTAGGAGACAGACTGATCTCTTGGTTCAGTAAGAAGCAAACATCCATAGCAACTTCCACAACAGAAGCAGAATATCTTGCTGCTGGAAGCTGCTGAGCACAACTGCTTTGGATTCAGCAACAATTGAAAGATTATGAGGTCGATGCAAAGGAGTCACCGATATTTTGTGACAATACAAGTACAATCGCTATAACATATAATCCAGTTCTTCATTCCAGAACCAAGCACATAGATGTCAGACATCACTTCATCAGGGATCATGCACTGAAGAAGAACATCAGATTGGAGTATGTTTCAACTGAACAACAAGCAGCAGAATCTTCACAAAACCGCTACCAGAGGCTAAGTTTTCTTATTTTCGAAATATTCTTGGTTTAATTGATATATCTTCTATAACAGAATCAAATACAGAAAATAAGAACACAACAAATTAAGAATAACATCTTATTAAGAGTACCAACGTTCCCATTTTACATCAGAAATCATAGAACCAACTGCATCCAACCATTCTCTAACCCAATCATTCAACTCATAGATTCGAACTCTGGCAAATGCCCTAGACTTCGAAATCTTATCAACAACATGCCACTCCTTCCAAAGCAGTGCCTCTAAAAGACACTTATCTTCTACCAACTCTCTAACATGGCTAACCTCAAAACGAGCAAGAAATTTTTGTGCTCTCCTTTCCTGAGCACGAGTAGGAATGACACCATTGTCACTTACATTCTTCAAATCTTGAATCTTCTCCCAGGTAGTCAACACCTTGTGATAGACATATTTCTCCATCTTTATTTTAATCTCAGCTAAACGATGAGCTGACTGTTCAGTCACATGAACATGAGTGCTACTGCCCGTATCAGAATCAGACATATTGAAAGCTTTACTGATAATATATCACATTGTGATTACTATTTATAAGAAAAGTAAAGAAGCCGAAGCGTTTCGAGTCATTAAATATGTCTTTCCTATTTACCAATGACTTTAAGTTATCAGTGAGTAAATAACTTGCATAAACTTAAATTTTATAATCAAATTATTAAAATAAATTCTTTACCAGTTTATCTGTTTGTCACAACTGATATCAGTTAGCGTTTAAGCGATTATATCTCATACCAGATCATTGTGCACAAAAACAAAATAAAAAGATACATTAAACAAAATAAATATTTCATTTATCCATAAATATTGGACAAGATTACATGATCATAAGTTTCTTGCACACTACTTATCCACATGTTCATCCAAACAGCTAGTGCTGCGGATGAAGTCTTGCTGAAACTATGAGAAGATGCGATGCCGTTGAGTATCTCCAACTCCTTACGCAGCATCAATTCATAAAGGTGGCCCTCCTTAAAGGCATCCACCTCAGCAGAAATTTTTAAGTGCTTTCGCACTTCTCTTAACTGGGCCATCCGCCTAAAGGTGGTGACCCTTCCTGAGTTGTACAGGAGCTCTAGCTCCAGTAATTCTTCCCAGTAGGGAAGACAAGCATAGAAGACCTCGTCTTCTATTGCAGCTTTTTGCTCCTCAAGAGAAACTGAAACGATCCTTGAACTACTTGCTCCTGCCATTATCTTTTAAAAGGTTTTCTGCTGATACTTGTGACTAATTTTTAGTCTAATTTATAGGCCAGAACAAGGAAGACGAAAGGACACTTCTCTCTGCGACGATTGATATGTCAAATCGTCTTTATTCAATACTGTCTATTACCGTCACTTTTACTTAATGCATTTATTTAGGGGGAATAATGGTTTAAGAGATTAACTGAGAAGACAGTTGTTAGTGAATTCTTAACTGAAAGGACTCAGTTTTCCCTAACTGATCGTTCAGTTGAAAATTCTACTAATCTTCTCATCAAAGTTAATAAATTAAACTGATTATATTCCAAATCATATGACGTGACTATCTGCTAAATAATGATGGATTTTTAGTTTACAACGTGTACATGTTTTTAATCACTCAAAATTGCACACACATGGCACGCGTACAATATTTTGGAAAATACAAATTACTTCGGACTGACACGTGTCCCAAAATTTTAATAGTCACAAACATATATACAAATGCCCGCCTCATTTCAGTTCTACTTTTTGATTACTCACAAACTGACGAAAGAAAGAACACATATCTTCTCTAAATTTTTCTTTCAGCAGATTACCCAGTACGAAATGACGACTCAGATTCCCGCGTACATGCTTAATGCTATGACAATCAATTTTGGATCCGTTTTATCCTTCGGAGATGAAGAGGTCAAAAAGGTATTTCAAAAACTGGAAGATGCTGGTCTGAGAAAATTTCTGGGACAATCATCGCAGGATATATATCCAAAAGAACTTCAAGATTTCTATTCCTCTGGAAAAGTTGATTCAGAAGGTATCATAAATTCTACTGTCAATAATCAGTCGCTGACTATATCTGAAGATTCTTTTGGGGAATTATTCTCTTTACCTTGCGATGGACTTGCACAACTTTTGGATGTCAAAACGTCTGATATTGATGAAATGCAAATTCTTTTATCTGCTGATGGACGGAAAATTAAAGTCTCCGATCCTAAGAAAGAACTGAAACATGAAATTCAGTTGCTTGCCGATATAATTGCTAAAGGGCTCTTAGCAAAAGCAGGATCATTTGCTGCCCTTACATTGGAAAAATTTCAAGCTATTACTGTTATTATGACTGATCAAAAATTCAACTGGAAACGGCTCATCTTCAACATACTGAAGAATATGTTTTTGTCATCAAAACAATCCAAAGGTTTTGCCGTACAAATCAGTTATCTTTTGAAAATAAGAGGTTTAGTGGATGCTGATTCTGAAAGATTAACGAAATTCAAAGTGTTCAATGCAAAGAATACCATGCCACCAAAAATCACCATGGATATTTCTCCTGCCAAATTCGTCAAGATCAAGAAGGAGATAGGGATTGATCAGGCAAAGAAAGTCAAAAACCTACCTCCACGGAAGGTCACTAAAAGAAAATTGATTCTGAGTACAACTGATTCTGAGAAAACCCCATCACCTAAAATTGTCAAGAGAACAAGAACTCAAAGAGTGAAGTCAGTTGCTGAAGTCACCATTGCTGCTGATCAGTCAATGACTACAAAAAGTCAGCAACCAATTGAAGCTGTTCCCTTGAACATCATTCCACCGGATGATTCAGCTAGCAAAAAGAGGGAATCAGTCAGGGCCAAAGCTCCCTTGACTCAGATACCTCGACCAATTGGTGTTGCACCCGCACGCCCAAAAGGCATCAAGTTTATAGAAGTGGTGGACTCAACTCGAACTGGATTAGAAATTCCACACCTCATGAGTTCTGACAAAGGAAAAGGGAAGATGGTTGAAAAATCCCGACCAACGAATTCGATTCAGACCCACATTGATCTTATTTGGGCAAAGGTTAATGATTTTGCAGCTTCAAAAATTCAGGTTTATGATGATTGGAAGGCCTACCGAACTGAAATTTTTGCCAAGAAACTGAAGAACAAATCTCAACTGAATAAATTTATTAAACTGGAAGATTATGTTCTGAAGACAGTGAAAGCAACCTCCATTACTCTGGCTATGGAAAGAAAAAACTACTTATTTGATCAAATGCGAGCAAAGAAGTTGGCTCAAATTATCAGCAAATTGAAGAACAACTATATTCCCACAAATCCAACTGCCTATGCTGATCAAGCAGTAATCACTCAACTAGATTCTGATCTGGTTGGGTTGTTATCTCAGATAAAATTTTGGGAAATGGATCAGGAATTAGTTATTCATCAAGAAAAATCAGTAACAGATGATGAAAACGAAGATGACGAATCACTCACTGAACAGCAGCAACCATCGTCTGCACTGGCCCTTGTTACAACTGACATACCAGTTATAGAAAAGCTTCAGTCATCTCCAACTGAACAACAACTATACACAGAAGCTGAGCTTTCTTTTGCTCACATCGACGAGGTCATTTCAGTAATTGTTCAGGATTCTCATTTGAATAAATCCACAAATGACAAAGTTGATCATCCAGTTGATCAAACTGATGAAGAGGCTCATATCTCTGTAGAAGACTCAATTCAGCAAGCTTCATCTGCTGACATGAATATTTCAACAGAAAACCTTCATACTTGTCAAGATCCTCCGCCACAAGAACCGGTGCTAAATTCTTCACCATCTGTTATTCTTCAAACCAGTCATTCTGCTGAACAAAATTCACCTCCTCCACTTACAGTTCAAGGAGAAATAATTGAAACTGAAGTCTCAATTCCAAATGTTGATGATCCAGTCTCAACTGATCACACACTAGTCGTTTCTGAACACATCACCAAAGAACCAGGATCATCCTACCAATCTCCTCCTCAAAATGCTTCAGATATTGATCTTATTCTGGAAGAAGTTCAGCATTTACACAATAATATGGAGCAAATGATCTCTGCCATCTCTAAAATTCAGAACATGCAACTTTCTCATACTCTAAAGTTGGATCATCTAAATGAGTCCAACTTAGAAAAACTGAATGCTCTTAGAGTCCAAATGGACTCCCTTGTCACAACTATGGATCAAACAAAGCAAGGGTTACTTGATTCCTTATCTACAGATCAAAGTATAAACAGTCAAAGATTTCAGCGACTGGAAACCTTTGTTTCAAAGCAAATGGAGTTACAACAGATTTCCTTCAACACTATTGCTTCAAGCATCACAACAGATGTCAAAGTTCTCTCCCTTCACGTTCAAAAGCTAACGGAAAAAATGGAGGTATTTGACAAAAAGGGGGAAAACAGCTAAAGAATTATCCGAATGAATCAGATTATCATTAACTGATGTCACTTTCTCCAACTGATGTTATTCTATCAGAATTTATATTATCTACAAGGAACTCTATTATCTTATGATTCAGTTGCATAATCTATTATCAACAAAGAGCCGAATTAAATTTCTTGGTTTTGTCAAACACCATAAAGGGGGAAATTGTTAGAAACTGAATTCTGGAGTTTGACAAAATATAAACCAAAACATGAAAGCATATTCGGCAGCTGAACAATCAACTAAAATCAGTTGACATAAATAGTTCAGTTGAGAACTAATCAGTAAAACATTCAGCCGAATATATTAAAGCTTCACGACTGAAGACACCTCGGGAAAGCTCATCCAAACAGACAAAAAGACATATCAGACAGCAACTGAATGTGGAAAGCCGCACTGCATAGAACAATGTGTTTCGGTTATCAAGAATCTATACGCCGACTTATAATAAATGATGAAGCGGCATCCAAGAATATTGTCCAAGAATAATAAAGTGGCAATCAACGGATACGAGAATTCAAAATTACCGTTGGAAGAGAAATCCATAAATATGATTAAAGAGCAATTGACAAATGCGCGATTGTTGAATCTAAAACTTGCCATTACTCTGTCAAAATCACTGCTCACTCATATCAGATTTACTTGTAGTAATCAAGGCTACACATTGAGCAATTTAGCACTGTGAAATACTGAAGATTCGACTAAGTGCTAAGTTCAATTACTTACAGAGATCATTGTATTATACTAAGAGTTTCAGTTCAGGCAGTAGATAAGTCCTAACTGAAGTGGGTCTGTACAAGCATTGTACTCGATCAAAGTCTTTTAGTAAATATCCTATCTTTGAGATAGAAGGGGTGATGTAGGAGTTATTCAATTCTCCGAACATCCATAAACATACCGTGTTATCTTTATTTCAGCCTTTCAGTTTCAGTTAGATATTCTATCTATCAATCAGTTTTCTTTCCGCAACTGCTTATTCAGTTTAACTGGTTGATATTGACTGACAGGATACTAAGTTCAGTTTGTAAGAAAACTGAACTATCTTTTTCAAAAAAAAAAAACAGTTAAATTCCTATTAGTGTTTATTCAACCCCCCCTTCTAAACACTAATTACCCCAATAACCGATCCTAACACTTGGTAATAACATGGTAGCTAGCGAAAAATGTTAGGACTTTGTTGCTTATAATTAAAACTTAACTTGCTTATATTTTGGTAGAGTCAATACTTGTGCATAATGTCAAAACATACAAGGTATGCTAAATAACCAAAAGGATAAAGTTTCAAAGCAGCAACACAATGATGTACAAGGTATGATATATAAAAATATATGAAACTTAGGAATATTTTATTTCAAAAGATTAAATTTTGATATAATTCAGTATAATGCTAATAAATTCTTTATTTATCTCATAAAACTTGCTTTTGATAGGAATGGCTCTTAAAAATAAAAATGTTGGAAAAACTCATTTTCAACTTCAAGATGAGACAAATACTCAACCACTGATTTTGATTGACAATCACACAACTCGAAATTCAAAAGAAAGAGGTAGCATCTTATTTATAATTATAAATTCATTTTGCATATATTTTGTTGAAATAATGCTTGTGCAGATTGTCAAAGCATACAAGGTCCATCAAGAAACCAAATAGATGAAGCTTCAAATCAAAATGACATTGAATTACAAGGTAACATCCTAAAAATTAAGATATAGAAAGACATGAAATTATAGTTTTTTAGTTCCGATGATTACATTTATATATAACTTATTATAATACTTACTTCATCCTTTATTTATCCATATAAAAAACATACAGGTTTGACTTCTAGGATCACATTCAACAATAACCCACATGTTGAAAATTATTTTATGAACGAAGAATTTGATCAAGGTAACCTATACGAAACATATAATAACTCATTTCACTTTATTTATTCAATCATTTATTTCTCTTTTTTCCATCTAGATGTAGATAGTGAAAGTGAATCTCTTGACGCTGAGAAGAAAACTAGAGGCCCTACATTTATGAAAGAAATTTGGGGTAGACCTAGCACGCTGCCACGTATTAAGATTCGATGTGATGATATGGGACCTCCTATTGGATCAAGAAGAAATAATCTTACTGATTTTTTGGGTATTTTGGCAAGAAATGGTAAATTTTGTTCGATTGACGTGGAAGATTGGCATAAAATGCCCCTGGATAGTAAGAAAAAAATGCTAGATGTTATAAAGGTAATTGAAATCTTATTGAATAATTTTAGTATTAAATAATTTTTTACTATGATGGTAAACTGTTTAAATTCCTTTGTAGGAAAAGTACGACCTTCCTCCTGGAACATAAAGTTGGACGTTATGTTCAAAAGGAACAAAATGGAGAAACTGGAAGTCAGAACTAAAAAAGAAGTATTATGATCCTGAGTTGCCAATGCAAGTTCTTCTTGAAGAAAGAGATAAAAGAGCTTTTGTAGAACAATATGTGAAACTAGTATCTCAGTGGAACTCAGAAAAATCAAAGGTATACAATATTTTATATGTTTAGAAAAATTTTCATGTAGACATTTGTCTTGTGTACCAAGTTGAATTTAATGTATAAGGAGAGAAGTGAAAAAAATTAGATTGCTCGGAACCAAAAGATAATGAATCAGACAACTGGAAGAAGGTCTTTCGCTCAAGTGCAACAAAAATTGGTAATTTATCTTATTAATCTTATAATTCTACATGCATTAGAATCTACAAACTTTTAACAAATTACATGTTAGAAAAAAGAAAAAGGGCGACCTCCATCAAGAGTTGAATTATTTCATGCCTGTTTCACTCATGCTAATGGAAGTCCCTCAGGCAACATCGTGGCAGAAAAATTGGTAAGTTGTTTTATAAACTTCAACTAGATTTCTTTCAAAGATATTTTTTTTCATAATCATTATGAATACATTATGGATTTTGATTTTTTGGTGAAGGCTGCAATGAAAGAACTAGAAAATCAACTTCCTGAAGATGAGGATGATCAAATTGGTCAAAATGACGTATTTGCTCAAATCATAGGACTAGATAAATCAGGCCGAGTGCGTATGCTTGGTGAAGTTGTTAACCCATCTGATTTATGGGGAGAAGTTCCAAGCCGCAGTACATGCAATCGAATTGTGATGGAGCAAAAGACAAAGTTAGAAAAAATGGATGAGCAAATTAGAAAACAAGGCCAACACATTTCAATGTTAGAATCAAAGATTTGCAATCAACCAAACCAAAACTTTGGTTCAAATTACAACAATATACAACACACAACATCCTCAAGTAGTCCATTATCTCCAAGGGTAAAGTCTTTTTCTAGTTTTATTACTTTATTATTATATTGAGTTAGTACTTTATTGATTCAGCATTGGTTTTTAGGTTTAAGAATATACGTTAGATCATCTAGTAGGCCTGGCGCGCCTATTCAATACATAGTGTGATAGGATTCTTCTTTGAAAGATTAGTGAGTAAAAAATGTTATGGAAGAAACTGGTATTTAGTACAGTTTGAATGTGTTTAATTTGTGTTCCATATTGTTTAACTTTTCTGGATAGTTTGCTGTCTTGAGTTAACTAATTTGAATGATGTTTCTTTATGTTTTTTTTTTTTCTGGCTAGCTGGACATACTCATTAGCATAATGGTTGTTGATGATTGTACTTTATAATTGTTTTTATCAAAACTTTCTCTTTTGCACTTTCATGTAGATTGGATGTTCTATCTCAATAAAAAGTCTATTTGATTCGACGAAAATTGTGGCAAAAAGAGTGGTTCGTAGCATGGATCCAAATACCGAAGTAGGAAGACAGACGTTGGGAAAAAATTGGTGTGAAATACAAGTTCTAGTTGTCCTAGAACGGGAAGAAAGTTTGATTAGGCCATATGATCTTTTACAAAAGGTTGGGGATACACTTGGAGGAATGATAGTGTAGTGCCCAAATTTAATACACGTATAACCCATGCATTCATTTAATTATTAAATCATTTAAATTAATTTTAAGTGAGTTTTGGCGATGCATGATTTATTTAAATGCATTATTTTAAATTATATATGTTTATGCGATGCACGTTAAAACGTTTTTCGAGTTTCATGTTTCAGGCGATTATTCGAAGCGGGATTGAGGAAAAGACCCGGTGATGATTTTTGGCAATTTAAAATGTGGTATTTTATGCTAAGTTGGGGATGGGGGAAATTTATTAAGTTATCAAGTTTTAATATTTTAAAACATTATTGTGTATTTAGATATTCAAGAGTTTGAAACTTTTAAAATTGGTGTGTAATTATTTTAATTGTAGAGTTTGATTAAATTAGTGTGTGTTAACTTTTATTAGTATTTTAAATAGTCGATTTAGCTAGAGTTTCTCCTAATTAAAACACACACACACGTTACACACACTCACACACACTTACACGTTTTTACACACACTAAACACACACACTCACCTTACGTTTCAGATTTTATAATTTTAAGAGAGAAAATTTTAGGGTTTTCTCCCCATAGCAGCCGCCCCCTCCTCTGAACTTTTCCAGCAAGCTTTGTGAATTTTCTTCAAAGAATTTTAGCGTCACAATCGTCCCGGATCAAGCCTCTCTCTATCTCCGCTTCGGTGTCGTCTTTCGGTAACGTTATTATCAAAAAGGCACGTATATTCTGTTCTTGCTGCGTCGATCAAGTCATATTATGCGTTGTGTTGATTTTTATGCGTAAAAGTTATGTATCATGACAGTAGTTTGAGCGGATCATGAATCGGATCAATTTCGAAGGAAAATTTTTAGATCAAAAACTCGTTTTACTGTTCCTGTCAAAACTGCGATTTTTCTGTTCATATTTTGGGAAAACTTTCAACGGCAAAAACGTAGAAATTTTCGATACCTTCGATTTGATATATGATTCGAAATTTTTGGACGAAAAATGAGTGAGTTATGATATTTTCCGTGCGACTGCGCAAACTGGAATTTTCAGAAAATTATGTTATTGATACGTTTCTTGAAGTTTAAGTTGCAGGCTTCGTTGGAAATCGACGGGCGATTGTTGCTGCGTACGGGTATGTTAGTAATGATGTTAAGAGTGTTTTTGAGGTTACGTTTCATGTCGATAGGCACTCGAGCTAATTAGAAGTCGTAGGAAACAGTTTGATGTCAATTGCCGTATTTTGGGTCGTGTGTGTCGTAGAGCGAACACTGTTGTTTGAAACGTTTGTACAATTTGGATTTATGTTGTGGTATGCTAGGATGAGTCTCGAGGTGTCGGTGCTTGGTCCGTATAATCGAGTCTAGAAGAATAAGCATTGGGTGTTCAGAATTTTCGTAAGTTCGCGATCACAGTGGGTACACGGACCCGTACACGGACCCTGACACGGGGTCTGTGCCTTTGTTGTCTTCTCGGAGTCTTTTTCCAGTATCTACACGGACCCCTACACGGATGAGGGCACGGGGTCCGTGCCTTTGGGTTTCACTTAGTGTCCTTTCCAGTGCCTACACGGACTCTCACCCGGACCCTGACACGGGGTCCGTGCCTTTGCTTCCTTTCGGTGTATACTTCCAGTAACTACACGGACCCCTACACGGATGTAGGCACGGGGTCCGTGTTCTTCTATTTTTGGGAAAAATATTATAGTTGTTTTGAGGTTGAAGTCATGATTTAGTGCAAGGAGTATCAAGGTCGTGTCATGGGAAATTTTAGAACGTCCTAAGTAATTATCGAGCTCGAGAGTAAGTATGATTTCTACGTTAAGTTATGTGAGTTAAGTATACAAGTTTATGTTAGTATGTTGCAGCAACGGCCCCAGTCAAAGTCCAACGAATCCCTCAACGCCAAGTAAGTATGTTGACGTGCAAGAAAGTATTTTAAATTTTTGAGGTATGCTAAATGTCTTGTGACCAAATTATGTTAGGATTGGAAAGCGTTAAATTATGAACGGGGACCAATCCGCCCGTTAAATTATGAACGGGTTAGATCGTGGTTGTGAAGCGTTAAATTATGAACGTGGATCAACTGGCCTGTTAAATTATGAACAGGGATCTTATGTATGCGGCAGTGGATACGTCCCTGTCAGTCCAGTACTGTGGTGTGTCTGATCAGGCGTTTATTATGTATGGGTCACTTGCTTTGAAACATCCTCTACGCAAAAATGATGAAGTTATGTATGCTTACGTATGCAGTATGTTTATGAAAGTTTAAGTTATGGCACGTCGAAGTATGTATGTACGTATGTTCAAGTTTTAATGCGCAAGTTCAAGTTTCAAATTATGTATGTCCTATTTTAAAGTTGCATGCGACCTTATTATGTAGTGCTCGTTATTCCAGTTTATACGTGTTGAGTCTTTAGACTCACTAGACTTGATCGATGCAGGTGACTATGTTGAGGAGGCAGGAGGTGATGACCAAGGGGCAGGCTTGGGCTGAGTGGCAGGCTAAACCCGAGGACCGCAAGTTTATGTTTATGCAAAATTTTAAAATACTCTGATGTTTTGATTTGAACGTGAGACGTTTTGAGACAGTTTACTTTAGCAAAATTTTATTGGTGACGGATGATTGTGAGATTTATTTTTATGAACGTTGAGTGACGACCGTATGAATGTTTTTATTTAAGAAAATTTTAAATTTTTCCGCAAATTTTAAGTAGTGTAGAATACGGTTCGTTACAGTTGGTATCAGAGCGGTGTTCTTGTAAAGGGTTACGCCTACTGCCAGTCGCAAGAAGCTCTCGAAGTCACACCTCAAGTCTGTAAGTTTTAAAGTTTTGAGTTACGCTATGTACTATGCTTTAGATCATGATTTCAGCATGTTTATGTTTTAAAGTTCAAATTTTGTGCATCTTATGATATTGGTATTATATTCATGCATGTTGGGTTTACGTGTTGGGTAATTGTTGGAACAGTATGCCTCCTAGACGTATGGTTAACCAGGAAGCTAGGACTGAGGACATGGAGAACCGGGAGGAGGAAAGAGCCAATCCTCCGCCACCACCACCTCCCGACATGCAGGCACAGATGCTTGCAGGCATGACGCAGTTCTTCGCACAGTTTGCGGGGAACCAGGCTGCAGCAGCAGGCGCAGGGGCAAGGCCCCAACCAGAGTCCGTTTATGAGAGATTCCGGAGGATGAGTCCGAAGGAGTTTTCGGGTACCACTGACCCGATGATAGCTGAAGGGTGGATCAAGTCCATCGAAGTGATTTTCGACTTTATGGAGCTGGCAGATGCTGATAGGGTACGTTGTGCCATTTTCTTATTAACTGGAGACGCCAGGCTATGGTGGGAGAGTGCGTCAATGGCAGTCAATTTACAGGTGCTGCCTTGGAATGGTTTTAAGGAGGTGTTCTACTCCAAGTACTTCACTGAGGAAGTACGAACCCGACTCACTAACGAGTTCATGACGCTGCGGCAAGGAGATAGTAGCGTGGCAGAGTTTGTGAGAAAGTTTGAGAGGGGGTGTCACTTCGTGCCCCTTATTGCGAATGATGCACCGGCAAAACTGAGACATTTCCTGAATGGCTTGCGGCCGATCCTACGCCGTGACGTGAGGGTAGCTGGCCCTACTTCTTATGCAGTTGCTGTTTCTAGAGCTCTGGCTGCAGAGCAAGACCAGCGAGATATCGAGGCTGACGGACAGGGCAAGAGGCCCTACCAGGCTCCACCGCAGCAGCAGAATCGGAGGCCCCAATTTAAGAGGCCATTTCAGGGGCCGCCAGCAAAGAAGCCGTTTCTTGGACCACCAAAGGGCAAGGGTCCAGTTCAGCAGCAAGGGGCGCCTCAGAAGCCCGTTGCCTTCCCCGTGTGTCCAAAATGCAACCGCCAGCATCCGGGACAGTGCCTATATGGGTCAGGCAAGTGTTTTAAATGTGGAGCTACGGACCACATGCTGAAAGAGTGCCCACAGTGGAAGCAACCAACCCAGGGCAGGGTATTCGCCATGCATGCTCAGGAGGCGGATCCAGACACCACCCTACTGACTGGAAACATTTTCATTAAGAGACTATCCACAACCGCGTTGATAGACTCAGGAGCCACTCACTCCTTCATATCAGAGACGTTTGCTAATCATTTAGACCTCAAGTCCATTGGCCTAGACGTGAATTTTTCGGTAGTAGTCCCATCAGGGGAAGAGCTGTTAGCTACCAGTGTGGTTAGAGATATCGACTTGGAACTGCATGGCCACCTAGCGTATGCAGATTTAATTACATTGCCGATGCCAGAATTTGACATTATCTTGGGCATGGACTGGCTGACTAAGAATAGAGTTCTGATAGATTTTCAGAAGAGGTCAGTTTTAGTTAGACCGCCGGGCATGGAGCAATTTCTTTTTGAGCCAGCCCGATGGAGAAGCTTTCCTCGCATGATTTCATGCATGCAGGCGAGGAGTTTGAGCTCCAAGGGATGTCAGGCCTTTTTGGCTAGTATTATTTCAGCGCCTGACGTGTCCACTCCATCCTTATCAGAGGTGCCAGTAGTCAAAGAATTTCCAGACGTCTTTCCTGATGACGTCACCGGTCTTCCACCAGAGAGAGAGGTGGAGTTTGCAATCGATCTCGTGCCAGGCACAGCGCCAATCTCCAAGGCGCCATACAGATTAGCTCCAGCTGAGATGTTAGAGCTCAAACAGCAGATTCAGGAGCTCCTCGACAAAGGCTTTATCCGCCCTAGTTTCTCACCGTGGGGCGCACCAGTGCTTTTTGTGAAGAAGAAGGATGGGAGCATGAGACTGTGCATCGATTACCGTGAGCTGAACAAGGTAACGATCAAGAACAAATACCCATTGCCTAGAATCGAAGACTTGTTCGATCAGTTGCAGGGAGCTACCGTGTTCTCTAAGATAGATCTTCGATCAGGGTATCATCAGCTGAAAGTGAAGGATGCAGATGTTCATAAGACAGCTTTCAGGACCAGATACGGGCATTACGAGTTCTTAGTAATGCCGTTTGGATTGACCAATGCTCCAGCTATTTTCATGGATCTCATGAACCGAGTATTCCAGCCGTTCCTCGATCAATTCGTCATAGTATTCATTGACGACATTCTTATTTACTCGAAGAGCCATGAGGAGCACAACCAGCATTTGAGGACAGTTTTGCAGACCTTGCAGAGTCGCAAGTTATTTGCGAAGTTCAGTAAGTGTGAATTTTGGCTGCAGAAAGTTGCATTTTTGGGGCATATAGTATCCAGCAGTGGTATTGAGGTGGACCCATCGAAGGTGACAGCTGTTAAAGAATGGGTTGAGCCAAAGAACGCATCTGAAATCCGCAGCTTTTTGGGTTTAGCAGGCTACTACCGTAAGTTTATTAAGGGATTTTCGTCCATAGCAGTGCCACCCACTTCGCTAACCAAGAAAAATGCTAAATTCGTGTGGAGTGATGAATGTCAGAAGAGCTTTGATGCTCTGAAGCAAGCTCTTATTTCAGCGCCAGTGCTAGCCATGCCGACAGGGCAAGGTGAGTTTGTGCTTTATACCGATGCATCTAAGCTCGGATTAGGCGCAGTGTTGATGCAGCAAGGTCGGGTGATAGCTTATGCTTCTAGACAGTTAAAGGTGCACGAGAAGAACTACCCGACGCACGATCTAGAGTTAGCCGCCGTTGTCTTCGCCTTGAAAATTTGGAGACACTATCTATACGGCGAGAAATGTCAGATTTTCACCGACCACAAGAGTCTCAAATATTTCTTCACGCAGAAAGAGTTGAATATGAGACAGAGACGGTGGTTGGAACTTGTGAAAGACTATGACTGCGAGATTAGCTACCATCCGGGAAAAGCTAATGTTGTCGCAGACGCCTTGAGCAGAAAAGTGGCAGTGGTAGCTCAGTTGACAGCTCAGAGACCACTACAGTCGGAGATTCAGAAGTTTGGTCTAGAGATTTATCGTGATGGCAAGGCTCCTAGGCTGTCTAATCTGATAGTCAAATCTGGTTTGCTAGACCGAATCCGAGCAGGTCAGTCTTCAGATGAGCAGTTACAGAAATGGAGACTGAAAGACGAAGCCAAGGACAGTGTGCTGTACATAGTTTCAGACGGCATTGTGCGATACAGAGGTAGAATGTGGGTGCCTAGTGTTGGTTCGATCAGACAGGATATTTTGACAGAGGCACACGCATCTCCGTATTCCATTCACCCAGGAGGCACCAAGATGTACAAAGACCTTCAGTTATTGTATTGGTGGCCAGGGATGAAGCGAGACATCCGTAGGTTCGTATCAGAATGTCTCACTTGTCAGCAAGTAAAAGCTGAACATCAGAGACCAGCAGGATTGGTTAAGCCACTACCCATTCCCGAGTGGAAGTGGGAGAACATTACTATGGATTTTGTGGTTGGATTACCGAGATCAGTCAGAGGATCGAACTCCATTTGGGTTATAGTGGACCGACTCACTAAGTCAGCGCATTTTCTGCCAGTGAAGACGACTTTCTCCATGACGCAGTATGCGGATCTTTATATCCAGGAGATCGTCCGGTTGCATGGTTTCCCAGTCTCTATTGTGTCCGACAGGGACCCGAGGTTTACATCGTCCTTCTGGAAGAGCTTACATGCAGCCATGGGGACGAAGTTACTGTTCAGTACAGCTTTTCACCCGCAGACAGATGGCCAGTCTGAGCGAGTGATTCAGATTTTGGAAGACTTGCTAAGAGCTTGCATGATTGACTTCCAAGGAAATTGGGAGTCTAGACTACCTCTAGTGGAGTTCACATACAACAACAGCTTCCAAGCATCTATAGGTATGGCTCCCTATGAAGCGTTGTATGGTCGGAAGTGCAGATCGCCAGTTCATTGGGATGAAGTTGGTGAGAGGACAGAACTTGGTCCAGAAATAGTTCAGCAGACTGCAGACGTGGTGGTCAAGATTCGTGACAGAATGAAGACCGCCCAGAGCCGTCAGAAGAGCTATGCAGATAAAAGGAGGAGAGATCTCGAGTTTGCCGTAGGAGATCAAGTTTTTATCAAGATAGCTCCTATGAAGGGTGTTATGAGATTTGGAAAGAGAGGTAAGTTGAGTCCGAGGTTTATTGGACCGTTTGAGATCTTGGACAGAGTTGGGACGCTAGCGTATCGTGTAGCCCTTCCGCCGAATCTGGCCGGGGTGCACAATGTGTTCCATGTCTCGATGTTGAGAAAATATTTGGCTAATCCCTCTCATGTGCTGAGTTATGAGCCGTTACAGTTGACTCCAGACCTGTCTTATGAGGAGAAACCAGTCCAAATCCTAGACAGACAGGAGCGCAGGCTTCGGAACAAGACGACTAAGTTGGTCAAAGTTCAATGGCTGAATCAATCGGTGGAAGAAGCCACTTGGGAGTCAAAGGCCGACATGAGACTTCGGTACCCGGAGTTGTTCGGTAAGACTTAATTTCGAGGACGAAATTTTTATAAGTGGGGGAGGAACTGTAGTGCCCAAATTTAATACACGTATAACCCATGCATTCATTTAATTATTAAATCATTTAAATTAATTTTAAGTGAGTTTTGGCGATGCATGATTTATTTAAATGCATTATTTTAAATTATATATGTTTATGCGATGCACGTTAAAACGTTTTTCGAGTTTCATGTTTCAGGCGATTATTCGAAGCGGGATTGAGGAAAAGACCCGGTGATGATTTTTGGCAATTTAAAATGTGGTATTTTATGCTAAGTTGGGGATGGGGGAAATTTATTAAGTTATCAAGTTTTAATATTTTAAAACATTATTGTGTATTTAGATATTCAAGAGTTTGAAACTTTTAAAATTGGTGTGTAATTATTTTAATTGTAGAGTTTGATTAAATTAGTGTGTGTTAACTTTTATTAGTATTTTAAATAGTCGATTTAGCTAGAGTTTCTCCTAATTAAAACACACACACACGTTACACACACTCACACACACTTACACGTTTTTACACACACTAAACACACACACTCACCTTACGTTTCAGATTTTATAATTTTAAGAGAGAAAATTTTAGGGTTTTCTCCCCATAGCAGCCGCCCCCTCCTCTGAACTTTTCCAGCAAGCTTTGTGAATTTTCTTCAAAGAATTTTAGCGTCACAATCGTCCCGGATCAAGCCTCTCTCTATCTCCGCTTCGGTGTCGTCTTTCGGTAACGTTATTATCAAAAAGGCACGTATATTCTGTTCTTGCTGCGTCGATCAAGTCATATTATGCGTTGTGTTGATTTTTATGCGTAAAAGTTATGTATCATGACAGTAGTTTGAGCGGATCATGAATCGGATCAATTTCGAAGGAAAATTTTTAGATCAAAAACTCGTTTTACTGTTCCTGTCAAAACTGCGATTTTTCTGTTCATATTTTGGGAAAACTTTCAACGTCAAAAACGTAGAAATTTTCGATACCTTCGATTTGATATATGATTCGAAATTTTTGGACGAAAAATGAGTGAGTTATGATATTTTCCGTGCGACTGCGCAAACTGGAATTTTCAGAAAATTATGTTATTGATACGTTTCTTGAAGTTTAAGTTGCAGGCTTCGTTGGAAATCGACGGGCGATTGTTGCTGCGTACGGGTATGTTAGTAATGATGTTAAGAGTGTTTTTGAGGTTACGTTTCATGTCGATAGGCACTCGAGCTAATTAGAAGTCGTAGGAAACAGTTTGATGTCAATTGCCGTATTTTGGGTCGTGTGTGTCGTAGAGCGAACACTGTTGTTTGAAACGTTTGTACAATTTGGATTTATGTTGTGGTATGCTAGGATGAGTCTCGAGGTGTCGGTGCTTGGTCCGTATAATCGAGTCTAGAAGAATAAGCATTGGGTGTTCAGAATTTTCGTAAGTTCGCGATCACAGTGGGTACACGGACCCGTACACGGACCCTGACACGGGGTCCGTGCCTTTGTTGTCTTCTCGGAGTCTTTTTCCAGTATCTACACGGACCCCTACACGGATGAGGGCACGGGGTCCGTGCCTTTGGGTTTCACTTAGTGTCCTTTCCAGTGCCTACACGGACTCTCACCCGGACCCTGACACGGGGTCCGTGCCTTTGCTTCCTTTCGGTGTATACTTCCAGTACCTACACGGACCCCTACACGGATGTAGGCACGGGGTCCGTGTTCTTCTATTTTTGGGAAAAATATTATAGTTGTTTTGAGGTTGAAGTCATGATTTAGTGCAAGGAGTATCAAGGTCGTGTCATGGGAAATTTTAGAACGTCCTAAGTAATTATCGAGCTCGAGAGTAAGTATGATTTCTACGTTAAGTTATGTGAGTTAAGTATACAAGTTTATGTTAGTATGTTGCAGCAACGGCCCCAGTCAAAGTCCAACGAATCCCTCAACGCCAAGTAAGTATGTTGACGTGCAAGAAAGTATTTTAAATTTTTGAGGTATGCTAAATGTCTTGTGACCAAATTATGTTAGGATTGGAAAGCGTTAAATTATGAACGGGGACCAATCCGCCCGTTAAATTATGAACGGGTTAGATCGTGGTTGTGAAGCGTTAAATTATGAACGTGGATCAACTGGCCTGTTAAATTATGAACAGGGATCTTATGTATGCGGCAGTGGATACGTCCCTGTCAGCCCAGTACTGTGGTGTGTCTGATTAGGCGTTTATTATGTATGGGTCACTTGCTTTGAAACATCCTCTACGCAAAAATGATGAAGTTATGTATGCTTACGTATGCAGTATGTTTATGAAAGTTTAAGTTATGGCACGTCGAAGTATGTATGTACGTATGTTCAAGTTTTAATGCGCAAGTTCAAGTTTCAAATTATGTATGTCCTATTTTAAAGTTGCATGCGACCTTATTATGTAGTGCTCGTTATTCCAGTTTATACGTGTTGAGTCTTTAGACTCACTAGACTTGATCGATGCAGGTGACTATGTTGAGGAGGCAGGAGGTGATGACCAAGGGGCAGGCTTGGGCTGAGTGGCAGGCTAAACCCGAGGACCGCAAGTTTATGTTTATGCAAAATTTTAAAATACTCTGATGTTTTGATTTGAACGTGAGACGTTTTGAGACAGTTTACTTTAGCAAAATTTTATTGGTGACGGATGATTGTGAGATTTATTTTTATGAACGTTGAGTGACGACCGTATGAATGTTTTTATTTAAGAAAATTTTAAATTTTTCCGCAAATTTTAAGTAGTGTAGAATACGGTTCGTTACAGATAGCTTGGCCTTGTCATTTGGTATGATATTCAACTTTTCAATTAACTAGTATTTATTATTATGTCCGTCATGTTAGTATCTTTTTAAACCAATATCAATTATATTTGCAGTTGACAGTTAATGAGGAATATTTCTACTAGGTGCATTTGGATAAATAATAATTTTTCAGTTTATCATTTGGTATGATATCACTAGTTGGAATTAAATTTTAATCTCTTCTATTTTGTGTTTCTTTAATTTTATTTCATTCATACAAATATATGAATTTTTATTGTAGGTGACAAGAATATTGGAATTTGATTAAGATGAGATGGTTGAATATGAAGATGCGTCACAAGTTTGCTTATGTTTTGCTTTCGAAGACTTAATTGTTTGTTAGTTCTTAAAGTAAATACATTTGGTACATTTGTTGGGATATAGATGTTTTTCGAGAGACAAATTTGTCGGTCTTACACATTAATGATTACAAAATTAATGACAATTATTGATTAGCATTTAATTTCTATTTTAAAATTTTGTATTTGTATTTATGTTAATTTGTTATATCCTTGAATATTATATCATGAAAATATTGAAAATCGGTGGCATTTCATAAAATATGACATTTTTTATGTCACAATAGAACATTAAATCATGTACATAAAAAATGTCATTGTAAAACTCATATGGAGACATTTCAAAAAGTCATTATAAACAACTATTAATCACAATTTTCAATATCCTTATATACTAGTTTAGAAGAAATTTGTAAGTGTCATTACAGATTACATAATGAGACATTTTAAATTAACCTTTTAACATATCATTAGTGACATTTTTTTATTGTCACTATAAATAATATACACGACACTTTTAGTTGTCATTATAAATTATGTTAACTGACATATAAATTTTTCATTATTGCTATAATAGCAAGGCATGTATAAATGTCTTTAAAACATGAGTTTTCCTGACATTTAAAATTGTCATTATATGAATAATTAGTAACACGTATGAAGTTGTCATTAACATCTTATAATGACATTAAAAAATGTCAAGAAGTTTAAGACGACATTGGAATAGACGACATTTGTTGGAGGTGTCACTAAAACTTAAATGTCACTAAAGATTGAATATGATGACAAATATGAATGTCACCATAAGCATTTATTCTTGTAGTTTAAAATCAATCCCTTTCAAGTGGTATCATGAGCTAAGGATACTATTTTGTGTAGCATTTACATAATATTGTCGATTTCTAACCGCATGAGAAGAATTTTTGCAACAAAATCAAGGCCAGCTTTTGGGGATTTTGGGGCAGCAAGTTGCTACCCATTTCGGGCAGCTGGGGCTGCCCGAACATCCCCAACTTTTAAATAAAATTATTTTTTTTTGCATGTTGTCCGGAATCCGACGACGGAGCTCCGGCGACGGCGATGACGACTAGGGTTTTTAAAAGATGTTTTGAAATATCAAAGTGTCATGGGCCTTGAGTTGTTGGGCCATTGGATGGCTAACATATTTGTGAAATTTAAATGGGCCAAAATGTTTTTGGTGAAAAATGATTTTTTGGGCCCTTAAGTTTTAATTTACAGAAGTTGCAAATATTTTCTCATGAAATAAATAATTTAAGTTGGACTTTAATTATTTATATAAATGGTGATTTACAAGAAATTCGATTATAAATAAATAAATTAGAATATAGACAAAGGTGTTTGTATACTTTGTTAATTTAGTTTATAATCGTGGCGGTTAGTGATTGGATCAAGATATATAATATTGGATCAATTAAATATTGTGATAATTAATTGATGGTGTATGATATGTGATATTATGCATGAAGGGTGATCAAAAGCCCAAGCCCAATTTGCTACGTGTATGCTAGGATATTTTGTGTTGAATGATTGTAATAATTATCAAATTTCAAGTGGGCTAGGTTTATGACCTGTTCCCACCCCATGAGATGTATCCCTATTTTCCATGGATATTTATTTGTAAATATTAGTATAGTGGAAGATCAAGATTGGAAGATGGTGGCCTTGATGATTATGAAGATCGAAGACATAAAAATATTGGAAGCATATGTAATAGTTGCATTTGCATCCCATGCATTTCCCTAGGATTGAACCTAGGCCCGTGCTTAGCTCACACGGGCCGTTAGTTTTGGAGTAATTGATCATCCTTGTTTTGTTTAATGTTTATAATATATGCATGATATGTTATAAATAATGAGTATGTGCGTTATTAGTCTGATAATACCAAAGTTGCATTAATCCGGTAAACATACAATCAAACATGGCGAGCTTTTGAATAAAATTAATGATGAGACCTTTCAAAATTAAAAACCCTCATTTTGAAAAAGATTCAAAATTAATATCAAGCTTGAAAAGTGGAATTATAAATTTCTTTATAATTTCTATGTCTTCCATCGACAATGGGTTCATGATGAACGCTATCCGTGCTCGGGGCTCGGCTCATATTATCGGGGGGGGGGGGGGGGGCCTGGGTGCCGGAAAGCTGTGACATCCATTGAAATGGTGATGTGAACTACGTGGAACTCCCATTATTTCGGCTCATATTATTGGGAGAACTCATGGCGACCGTCCATTAAGGTTCAACATCGATGGGTAAGGCTTGACACATAAAGATGAACGACGTCATATTATTGGGTCCTAATCAATGTGAGACAAAAGTTTACATACAGGGTTGCATGGAGATGCAATTGGAAACTATCTTTTAAGAATTGTGATTGGCTGATATTATTCGGGATCATAATTCGCTAATTGGACCTTACGTACCTACTGAGGAAAGGAGTTTCCCGTTTTCACTAGAGGGTAGTGAAAGATGTCAAAACAGTGGGAGTAAAAATTTATGAAGTAAAAGTCCATACTTCATATCTTACTAAATATTTTAAAATAGTCATTAAAATTTATCTGTTTTACTTTTCAATATTTTTTGACAATGTCTTCGATTTGCAATTCGCTATATGTAATACTCGACAAACACGTATTAACTGGACCTAACTACCTCAATTGGCTAAGAATCCTAAAAATTGTCTTGAATTCGGAAAAGATAGCATATACACTTACTGAGTCGCCCCCTGTTGAGGCTCCGACTGACTGCACTCCTAAGGAATTGCAGACTTACAAGGAATGCTGTGACCATGACTTGAAAGCCAAGTGTTATATGCAGACTTCTATGAAGGATGAGAAGTCGGTTCTTTATGTGGACTCTTCATCTGGTACGAAGACTGGTCCGCTTGGGAAGGGAAAGAAGCGTTCTTTCCAAACGTCCCAAGAAGAACGTGCCCTTGAAGAGTCAAGCTCCGAATCCCGTTGTGGCAGCCACACTAGTAAATGCTGACAAGACTGTTGATATTTGTCATCACTACAAGAAGCCTGGACATTGGAGGTGTAACTGAAGAGAATATCTTGCCCAGAAAGGTTCTGGAAATGTTATGTTCTACATTGAAGTAAACATTTTAATTAATTCTACTTCTTGGGTATTTGGTACCGGCTTGGCTCACATCTCTATAATGAGTTATAGGTGATGGGAAGAAGTAGAAGGCTTAGGGAAGGTGAGACCTTCTTGAGAATGGACAATGGAGCAAGATTTGCTGCCAAGGCCATAAGAGATGTTTACTTTGTGGGGACCCGGGCTCTAACTCAATTCTGTCTGGGATTAAATGGATCTGTGAGAAAATGTAGGTCAAATTTTCGCTTTTCAACATTAATTCTAATGTATATAAATAAGCATAATGTCTTGAATTATATTACAAACATACAAATATATCTTGTTCTACTACATCAATCCAACTAGTGTTTGATACAAATACCAAAATACAAGTAGTCCAAGTCTAAAAAAAATCCACTAGTCATCTTCTGCGCCCGTAGTCACCACGCTACCTCGAACTCATCTCTGGCGTGACCCAGATCCTGTCCCACCTGTTGTTATGCACACATACAGACATAACAACAGCCGGAAACTCCGGTGAGAACAAATCCCAGTATAAAACATGTATACATGCATATGAATAATAAAATCATAAACATCATATCATGCATGTTGTGAAGCCCTAATACTCATTGCTTGCAAATTTGCGGAAAATTTGAAAAATTTTCTTTTTAAAAGTAATTAAACGACCTCATTCATAAAATCACTGGTGAATCAAGTTCAATGTTTCCAATTATTGCAACGGAAGAAAAATAAAGTTGCCAACAATAACAATTTAAAATTTGTCCAATGACTGATAAAATTGTTAGCGGAAAAATAACAACTGTTGCGCTTTGGTCCTCGGGTGCCACTACTGCCGACCCAAGCTGGCTCACTGGTCCCCGTCCTCGGCCCTAGCCTCATCGGTACCTACAACAATCAAGTCTAGTGAGCCTAAAGACTCAGCATGCATATATCGCAGGTAACGAGTAAAATCTGAAGTAAAATATGCATGGGATAAAATATCATGTCATGAGGTATACTGAAAATAATCTGTACTCATGCTGAAAATAATCTGTACTGAACAATTATAATACGTGCATAACTGGACTGATAATCACAGTAAAAATGTTTGCTCCTTGGAGCCCTGTACTGAAATAACTGGTAAAATTTTCTGTTGAGAATATGTTTTACGCCTGTGGCCACTGCACTAAGCTGAAACTGATCGGTGACTGGCTACCGGGGAGGCTGAAACTGAACTGAGCTGGCCGGTCACTGGTGACCGGGTGGTACCATACTGAAACTGATCGGTCACTGGCGACCGTATAAAATAACACTCCCACATAGTGAATGAACCACAAGCCATATCGCATAAATCTCAAAAATAATCATTTTCTGTTTTTCATGCACGTAATATAATTAACTGGCATAATGAAAAATCCTGTAATTTTTCCGACTGGATTGGATTGGATCGTCCCCCAGGCTCGCTGCAACCTAACTGTGCCATGAAAAATATGCAATAGCTTAAACTTGACCAACTATGCAATTTAGTTCAAAAGATGCGACAATTACGTCTAACGACTTCGTATTTAATCATGACTCCGAACTAACGCGAACCAACACTGAACCACCGTAATGTCATGATTAAAATACGCTGAAAATATTGAAATAATGCTCCTAAAATTATGATGGTCGAAATCTAGGTGGAATGGAGGCCAAAACAAGAAACGCTCTTTCGAGAGTCAATTTGGCACATCGCACCGTAAATTTTCGTACAACTTCAAAAATGATCCGAATGACGAGCGGTCAAAAACATTACCTTCCTAACTCAATGAGGCATTGGCCAGTCCAAGGCCATGGGCTAAAAGCCGACCGAGAACTCGAACGAGCCTCTGAACTGACACAGAAACTTGCTGTAAATTTTCCAGCAGCTGCGCAACTTGGCACATCGCACAAAAAATTCTAGTACGACTTCAAAAATGATCCGAATGACGAACGGTCAAAAACATGACCTTCCTAACTTGATTAGGCACTTTCCAGTCCAAGGCCATGGGCTAAAAGCCAACCAAGAACTCAAACGACGCCTCTGAACAGCAGCATACTTGCTGTCAAAAAAATACTGCAACTGCGCACTTGTTTTCCTTGTGTCGTTTTTGAGTCCGCTGGCCATCGGGGCTTACACCACCAACCAGAGACCCTTACCAACATCCCAAGGAAGGATTTGAACCATGGCTAAGGGCACAAGACCAGCCACAATTCGCATCCCACCAGAAACGAGACTACACACCTAGCCGAAAAGGAAATCCTGCGCGCGTAGGGAGTTTGGCTTCGCTTGTCGTCTCGTGTCGTTCCAGTGGCCATTTCATTGACCATGGCACGATCCAGACATCCCGTGGTACGGTATGAACCGTGGCTATGGGCCAAAGGCCAACCAAGATTCACACCACACCACAAAATCGAACACACACTAGCTGTCAAATGGAAGAGCCGAAATGGGGAGGGGATATTCTTGTTGTTTTCTGTAAAAACCGCTTAGCCATGGACCAAGCCACCAAAAGGGCAACTTAGTCACGTCTTAGACATGCTAGGGAAGCGATCTAACCTTGGCTATAGTGTAAGGTCCAAAATTAAGACGGCGTAATCCAACGGCATGCAAATCTAGGAATTCTGAAAAATGGTTAATTAAAATATTTTAACTGCTTATTTGCTTATGTGATATGCATGCTTATATGTTAAATATGATTTTAATTTTCATCATGCATAAAACTGTATTTCTAAGGATTATTCAAGTGACGATCGAGAAACGGGGACCGAGAGCTGAAGAAAATGTAAAATATTTTTATTAAATAGTTGATTTTAATTATTTAAAGGTTGGAAGATGCTTTTTATTATTTTTGAAAAATAAGAGGTTTTGAGGTGATTTTATACGCCGGAACGTAATTTTTATCGGTATTGGATTTTCAAATAAAATACGAGCTTTCGAGCAAACCGGCTAATAAATTCACAAATTTATTTAAACAAAAGCCATGATAGTATTTTATTTAAATAATAAACAAGCACTAATGGGCCTAAACTTGGCTTAATAGGCCTAAGCCTTATTTAGTGAATTAATTAGTATTTATAATGTTAAACCCTCCCCAAAACCCCACAAACTCGCGCCACACACTCCACACAAATTGAAACTCCTCTCGGCAGCCTATACACGAAGCACACACATACAAAAAAACTTTGAGGAAATTCGGTGGAGGCTTAAGGAAGTTGATAGCCACGGTTCCCGTCCGTTCTTCGCAATCGTCAACGATTTTTCGTGCGTAAAATACGCAAAGGCACGCCTATTCTTTCCTTCAAAACATCATCACACCATATTATATTTTTATGCATTAAAAGTTTGGAAAAAAACATGGAAAACTTTGAATTATTTTCGAATTTGCACATATATGGGTTCTATTATTGAGTTTTTGATCACCTAAACATGTTTATGTATTGTGTAAGGAGCTGCCATGATTAGGACTCAACCCAGTACTATTTTTCATGAATATTAGAGTTCTAGTTTATCACCAAGTACCGTGCAACAAAAAAAAAAAGAAGAGAAGAAACGAAAGCTGGTAGCATATTTTCGAAGCATGCATGCATCATGGGTGTTGGGGTCCTCACGGCTGGGCTTGTTGGTGGCTTGGTTCCAGGGCTAGCCAGGGCCGTGGGAGGGTCAAGGGGAGAGTCCTATCCATGCTTGGACTCGAGCTAAGTGGGTTGGGAGGAGTCCTTGTTGACAAGGACTCCCACCCGAGAGTGGACAAGCAGCGCGCATGGTGCAGCGCTTGTGCAGAGCTTAGGGGCTTGGCCTGGGGTTCAAGGGCTGGGTCAGGGTGCGTCCTAAAGGTCCTAGGAGAGTGCTTGGTGGGCTGGTTCAAGTGGTGGCTCAGTGGTTAGGGCCCTGGCAGCAACAGCGTGGAGCACACTTTATGTGCAACTCCCGTGTGCAGCTGTACGTTAAGGGCAGAGGCCTGCTGCGGCTTTGTGCGATGGCTTAGGGTGCAGGCCTGTATGGGCTGGGTCTGAGTGTGGTCTAGGCTTGGTGAGGGTCAGTGCTGGTAGATGGTTAAGGGGAGTTAAGGGTCCTAGAAGGAGAAGAGTCCTATTACACCTAGAACTCACACACACGTACAAAGTGGGTCTCAGGCAGTGAGCTATTTCGGGATTTAAGTGGCTGGTCTTGGGCTTGGGCTTGGTCAGTAGGGTCCCTAGATGGGTTGGCTAGGTGTTGGCTCAAGGTGGCTCGGGCGTGGCTCGAGTAAATTAGGAGATGGCTCGGTGCGTTCGATTAAGTGTCAAAAACGAAAATTAATAAAGCTAAAAATTAAATCCAAGGGTCCATGGGGGTGGATCATGACTTGGAAGGGTAGGAAAAATATTAAAAATGCTATGTGTAAAATTTGGGATCAAAATAACGAGTTTTGGATTTATTCGGGATTTAATCGCCTCACGAAACGCTGATTAACGAGTTAATTGAAACGCCTATTTTAAGCTTTATAAAATTATGAAAATTTATGTTTGAGCTTAAATAATTATTATAAGTCTAAGTTTTTAATTTTGGAATTTTATATCAAGGTTTGGTTTAATTCGGGAATAAAACGCATTAATACGTCACATTTAAAGATTTATTTAAAAGTCATCGTTTTATGCTAAATAAAAATATGAGAAAATTCATGTAAGCTTAAATAATTATTTGGGACATGTTAAAGTCAATGGAATTAAGAAAATGTCGAAAACGAGAAATTTTACGTCTAGGGGTAAAACGGTCTTTTTACACCTAGAAATTAGTAAACGTCATGGCAGTGTCCTAAATGCAATTTTATATGCTAATATGATTATTTTTATGATTATGGATGTTTATGAATTTTTATATGTTAAAACGTTTATTATAAATGTTCTTTGATTTTTATTACTTAATCTTTGACATTTAAAAGATATGTTGCATGCATAGTTTCAAAAATAAAAACGATACGTATATGCATGGTTTTTATTAAGTGATGATAACGTGTTGAAGGATGTGAAAAGATTGTGACTACTGAAAATGTTTGAAATATCGTGAGGGTTATGGTCCCAGTGGGAGCCCGACTATCGTGTTTCCTTGGATACGGATATGAATACGAATACGTGATACGAATACGAGTATGTTAATACGTTGGTCAGGGCCCAGTTGACTAGTGAGAGTGTTGGTGGTGTCCCTCGCCGCCCAGTACTGTGGTTTTCTTTAAGATGGATCCATCGCCCATTAAGATTAAGAATACGAGTCACAATCACGATCTGAATTCAACAAACACGAACATGAACATGAATACGAATATGAATATGGATACGAATATGGACATGAATATGAATATGATTAAGTGATATGTTTATGAAAATGTTTTTATGCATCATGAAAATGTTTACGAAAATGTTTAAGTTTAGGTTATGCATCTTCATGAAAATGATATTTTAAGTACAAGTATTTTTCACTGTTATATGTTAACTATATTACGTATTACTTGTTATCAAAGATAGGACGTGTTGAGTCTTTAGACTCACTAGGTGTGTTGATGCAGGTGATATTAACAATTACGCTATTGGAGGTCTTGACGAGTGACTTGCTGGACTGTCGGTGCACACAACCCGAGGACCAGCGCTTCTATTTTCCGCATTACGCTTTATGATTTCTTTTAAAGATTTTAAGACTATTTATTTATGCGTTTGAGAGGTTTTTGAGAGGTTTAGTATGGGCTACACTTTTCAACATTAATTGCTTTTTAGGTTTGGTAAAACATTTGACGACTTCGTTTTTATGACTATATCACTTGATTTTTAAATGCTAGTTGAATGAGGTTTTATTTTAAAAGGGGCAAAATATTTTATTAAAATATTTTCATATGGTAAATGTACATGGCCAAGGGTTGAGTGAGAAAAAAAAAATTTCCTAGTACTTTTAAAGCAAAAAAAAGGGACAGGACGTTTCAGTTTGTATCAGAGCCAGGTTCCTGTAAAGGGTTGTGCCACCATCATTGCCGGGAAGCTCAGTCGTCAAGCCTCAAGTTGTAAGTTTTACATGCTATATATGAATTGATATGATGTTACCTGCATGATGACATGAATAATATGTTTATGCTATATGTTTACTAGCTTTTTGAGTATATATGCTTTGCATGCTTAAATTGCTAAAATGAATAAGGATATGTCATATGATTAAGAAAACCTAGATTTAAATGCATGTTGGTTACGTTAGAATTTGGAAAACGTTCAGATAAGATGCCTCCCAGACGTGCCCCTAGTAACGAGAACCGAGTAGAGAACAGTGTGAATAATCAAGGAAATGGACCGCCACCCGATGCTGCTACACGTGCTCTTGAGGGGATGGATCGCCTCTTCGAGCAGCAGATTCAGCATCAACAGTTACAGCAGCAGCTACAGCAGATGCAGCAGCAGCACCTACAGCAGCCACCTAGGCCACATCGCGACATTTATGATCCGTTCCGGAGGCTAGGGCCGAAGGAATTCTCTGGCACTACCGATCCTTTTGCTGCTGAGAGCTGGATACGTTCACTTGAGGTACACTTCCGCTATCTGGACATGGGAGATTCGGACCGTGTGAGGTGTACCACTTATCTATTTAGGGATGACGCTTCTTTATGGTGGGAAGGAGCCGAGCATGGTGTTGACCTTGCTACCCTCACTTGGGCTCAATTCAAGACAAAATTCTATGAGAAGTACTTTACTGCTGATGTCAGAGGCAGAATAAAGAGGGAATTCATGACTCTCCGTCAGGGAGACGTATCTGTTGCTGACTTTGTGAAGAAGTTCGATAGGGGTTGCCACTTTGTGCCCCTTATTTCTGGAGATGCGGAGGAAAATCTTAGACACTTCAAGGATGGCCTACGACCTACCATTCGGGATAAGGTCATGATGATGCGCCCTGAAGATTATGCCACAGCAGTTTCTTATGCATATCAGGCTGAGTAATCCTTAAGGGACATTGACTTCGAGTTACAGCGTAAGAGGCAGCAGAATCAGAATAATAACCAACCCAACAAGAAGCCATATACGGGTCCTCCTAGACCTCAAGGGCCTCAAAAGCCCCAAGGGCAAAACCAGCAGCTAGGACCACCAAAGCCACCTCCGGCAGCACCAAAGCCTGCAGAAGGACAACCATGTAAGAAGTGCAATCGTTTACACTATGGACCTTGTGTGTGGGGTACTTCTAAGTGTTTCATATGCAAGGAAGAAAGGCACAAAGCTGTTGATTGCCCGAAGAAGAATGCACCTACTACGGGAAGAGCATATGTTATGGATGCTAAGGAGACAGACACTACGCTTACCACGGGTAACCTAGTCATTTAACATTTTTACGTTGCTTGCTATTGCATGAAATGTTAAATTGGTTATTAGAAATTAATTGGGATCAAGAAGACGTAGGGACATTTTTAGAACTTCAGTCTGGTCAGAGTAGAGCAACGGAAACATGGATTTTGGGATATTAGAATCTAATTTAGGGTTAGTAGGTATAAGTGAATTTCGAGGACGAAATTTTATTTAAGGAGGGGAGGAATTGTAAGGTCCAAAATTAAGACGGCGTAATCCAACAGCATGCAAATCTAGGAATTCTGAAAAATGGTTAATTAAATTATTTTAACTGCTTATTTGATTATGTGATATGCATGCTTATATGTTAAATATGATTTTTATTTTCATCATGCATAAAACTGTATTTCTAAGGATTATTCAAGTGACGATCGAGGAACGGGGACCGAGAGCTGAAGAAAATGTAAATTTTTTTTATTAAATAATTGATTTTAATTATTTAAAGGTTGGGAGATGCTTTTTATTATTTTTGAAAAATAAGAGGTTTTGAGGTGATTTTATACGCCGGAACGTAATTTTTATCGGTATTGGATTTTCAAATAAAATACGAGCTTTCGAGCAACCCAGCTAATAAATTCACAAATTTATTTAAACAAAAGCCATGATAGTATTTTATTTAAATCATAAACAAGCACTAATGGGCCTAAACTTGGCTTAATAGGCCTAAGCCTTATTTAGTGAATTAATTAGTATTTATAATGTTAAACCCTCCCCAAAGCCCCACAAACTCACGCCACACACTCCACACAAATTGAAACTCCTCTCGGCAGCCTATACACGAAGCACACACATACAAAAAAACTTTGAGGAAATTCGGTGGAGGCTTAAGGAAGTTGATAGCCACGGTTCTCGTCCGTTCTTCGCAATCGTCAACGATTTTTCGTGCGTAAATTACGCAAAGGCACGCCTATTCTTTCCTTCAAAACATCATCACATCATATTATATTTTTATGCATTAAAAGTTTGGAAAAAAACATGGAAAACTTTGAATTATTTTCGAATTTGCACATATATGGGTTCTATTATTGAGTTTTTGATCACCTAAACATGTTTATGTATTGTATAAGGAGCTGCCATGATTAGGACTCAACCCAGTACTGTTTTTCATGAATATTAGAGTTCTAGTTTATCACCAAGTACCCTGCAACAAAAAAAAAAGAAGAGAAGAAACGAAAGCTGGTAGCATATTTTCGAAGCATGCATGCATCATGGGTGTTGGGGTCCTCACGGCTGGGCTTGTTGGTGGCTTGGTTCCAGGGCTATCCAGGGCCGTGGGAGGGTCAAGGGGAGAGTCCTATCCATGCTAGGACTCGAGCTAAGTGGGTTGGGAGGAGTCCTTGTTGACAAGGACTCCCACCCGAGAGTGGACAAGCAGCGCGCATGGTGCAGTGCTTGTGCAGGGCTTAGGGGCTTGGCCTGGGGTTCAAGGGCTAGGTCAGGGTGCGTCCTAAGGGTCCTAGGAGAGTGCTTGGTGGGCTGGTTCAAGTGGTGGCTCAGTGGTTAGGGCCCTGGCAGCAACAGCGTGGAGCACACTGGATGTGCAACTCCCGCGTGCAGCTGTACGTTAAGGGCAGAGGCCTGCTGCGGCTTTGTGCGATGGCTTAGGGTGCAGGCCTGTCTGGGCTGGGTCTGAGTGTGGTCTAGGCTCGGTGAGGGTCAGTGCTGGTAGATGGTTAAGGGGAGTTAAGGGTCCTAGAAGGAGAGGAGTCCTATTACACCTAGAACTCACACACACGTACAAAGTGGGTCTCAGGCAGTGAGCTATTTCGGGATTTAAGGGGCTGGTCTTGGGCTTGGGCTTGGTCAGTAGGGTCCCTAGATGGGTTGGCTATGTGTTGGCTCAAGGTGGCTCGGGCGTGGCTCGATTAAATTAGGAGATGACTCGGTGCGTTCGATTAAGTGTCAAAAACGAAAATTAATAAAGCTAAAAATTAAATCCAAGGGTCCACGGGGGTGGCTCATGACTTGGAAGGGTAGGAAAAATATTAAAAATGCTATGTGTAAAATTTGGGATCAAAATAACGAGTTTTGGATTTATTCGGGATTTAATCGCTTCACGAAACGCTAATTAACGAGTTAATTGAAACGCCTAGTTTTAAGCTTTATAAAATTATGAAAAATTAGGTTTGAGCTTAAATAATTATAATAAGTCTAAGTTTTTAATTTTGGAATTTTATATTAAGGTTTGGTTTAATTCGGGAATAAAACGCATTAATACGTCACATTTAAAGATTTATTTAAAAGTCATCGTTTTATGCTAAATAAAAATATGAGAAAATTCATGTAAGCTTAAATAATTATTTGGGACATGTTAAAGTCAATGGATTTAAGAAAATGTCGAAAACGAGAAATTTTACGTCTAGGGGTAAAACGGTCTTTTTACACCTAGAAATTAGTAAACGTCATGGCAGTGTCCTAAATGCAATTTATATGCTAATATGATTATTTTTATGATTATGGATGTTTATGAATTTTTATATGTTAAAATGTTTATTATAAATGTTCTTGGATTTTTATTACTTAATCTTTGACATTTAAAAGATATGTTGCATGCATGGTTTCAAAAATAAAAACGATACGTATATGCATGGTTTTTATTAAGTGATGATAACGTGTTGAAGGATGTGAAAAGATTGTGACTACTGAAAATGTTGGAAATATCGTGAGGGTTATGGTCCCAGTGGGAGCCCGACGATCGTGTTTCCTTGGATACGGATATGAATACGAATACGTGATACGAATACGTGATACGAATACGAATATGTTAATACGTTGGCCAGGGCCCAGTTGACCGGTGAGAGTGTTGCTGGTGTCCCCCGCCGCCCAGTACTGTGGTTTTCTTTAAGATGGATCCATCGCCCATTAAGATTAAGAATACGAGTCACAATCACGATCTGAATTCAACAAACACGAACATGAACATGAATACGAATATGAATATGGATACGAATATGGACATGAATATGAATATGATTAAGTGATATGTTTATGAAAATGTTTTTATGCATCATGAAAATGTTTACGAAAATGTTTAAGTTTAGGCTTATGCATCTTCATGAAAATGATATTTTAAGTACAAGTATTTTTCACTGTTATATGTTAACTGTATTACGTATTACTTGTTATCAAAGATAGGACGTGTTGAGTCTTTAGACTCACTAGGTGTGTTGATGCAGGTGATATTAACAATTATGCTATTGTAGGTCTTGACGAGTGACTTGTTGGACTGTCGGTGCACACAACCCGAGGACCAACGCTTCTATTTTCCGCATTACGCTTTATGATTTCTTTTAAAGATTTTAAGACTATTTATTTATGCGTTTGAGAGGTTTAGTATGGGCTACACTTTTCAACATTAATTGCTTTTTAGGTTTGGTAAAACATTTGACGACTTCGTTTTTATGACTATATCACTTGATTTTTAAATGCTAGTTGAATGAGGTTTTATTTTAAAAGGGGCAAAATATTTTATTAAAATATTTTCATATGGTAAATGTACATGGCCAAGGGTTGAGTGAGAAAAAAAAAATTTCCTAGTACTTTTAAAGCAAAAAAAAGGGACAGGATGTTTCATATAGGCCCTTGGGGCAGCCAAGATCAGATCCTTTCTCCTTGACATACAAACTGAAATTTTCGTAACACAAATGGGCATAAATGGGGAGTTGCTGTCATTTCGTTTTTCCAGCAAGCATGGGGCTTGTTTAATTGGACCAACATGGTCCTAATGCATCCTATTACATGTATAGGAGTCGCCTTGGGAGCCTAGAGTCGAACCATAACCTGAAATTCACAACACGAAGCAAACCGTGAAGCTGCCCAAGAAAACCGAAAAATCTGCTTGTTGGTTTTCTGAAAAATTCTTGAAACATTTCGGTTTTATCATGATGAAATCTGATCATGCACTTAAAAATACTGATAATATGACTTGATTGAGGTTTAGAAAAAGTATATACATGCCTTGGATTCGTTTCGAAAGAAAACGAAAAGAACGAAGCGATACGGCGCGGAGGAGACGGAGTTGCTTGCTTCTCTACCTTTCCTTGGCTCTTGATCTTTCTCCCTTTGCTTAGCTATGAGTCCCACGGTTTTCCTCTCTCAAAAAAACTCTAAATTTCGTGAATAAGGTAGGAGATATGATGGAGTGGTTGTGGAGAGGCAAGATCCACAAATAAAGGATCTCAATTCAATGACCAAGCCCACCTCATTAAATTGGAATAAGATGTTTTTTTGACAAGTCTTCTTGGGGGGGGGGGGGATGACCGATTTTTACCTTGCCCATCTAGATTAGGATAATGTTTATTAGTTAATTAATTAAGGTTGCTCAATAATTAAAAGGTTTACATGCTAGCTTAACAAAGAATGGGTCAAAAGGTTGATGAGTTGACAAATGATAGGCTATCATCTTAAGGGGGCCGAAATTTCACTTCTAAAAATGAATGGGGAGTGTTTTTTATTTACTAAATTAATAACTCCTAAAAGCCTCACTAATCCTGTAATTAATTTAGTGAGCTAACCCCTTAATTATGCAACTTAAATGGGCTTATTTCTTAATCACCTCAAGCAACTTAAATAATTCCTTAAACTTCTTTTTAACTTAAATGAACTTACTTGCTAGCTAAATAAACTCCTGGAAATATTTCTCGAATCTTAAATCCTATCTCAAAACTTCAACTCCAGTCCGGTCTCACTGAAATAACTGAAATGCTAAAAATCAACTACTGAGCTGAAATAATAAAATAATTAACTTCAAAGAAATGCATTTAAAATAATCATGCAATGAAGTCAATTAAATTTAAAAATCTAGAATTATACATGGCTTATACGTAGACTGATTTACGGGTTCTACAATCCTTTCCCCCTTAAAAGAAATTTCGTCCTCGAAATTAGAACTCACCGAATAACTCGGGGTAACGCTCTCTCATCTCCGGCTCAGACTCCCATGTAGTTTCCTCCTCCGAATGGTTGAGCCATTTGACTTTGACTCGCTTAACCAGCTTGTTCCAAAGCTTCTTCTCCTGTCTGTCTAATATCTGTACTGGCCTCTCCTCATAAGATAGGTTCGGAGTAAGTTGCAACGGCTCAAAATTCAGCACATGCGAAGGATTTGCCATATATTTCCTTAGCATAGAGACGTGAAACACATAGTGTACTCCGGCCAGATTCGGCGGAAGAGCCACACGATAAGCAAGCGTCCCAACTCTGTCAAGGATCTCAAATGGTCCAATGAATCTCGGACTGAGCTTCCCTTTCTTCCCAAATATCATGACACCCTTCATAGGTGCCACTTTCACAAAGACATGATCGCCCACTGCAAACTCTAAGTCTCTCCTCCGCTGATCGGCATAACTCTTCTGTAGACTCTGAGCAGTCCTCATCCTATCACGGATCTTGACTACAACATCGGCAGCCTGCTGAATAATCTCTGGACCCAATTCTGCTCTCTCTCCTACTTCATCCCAATGAACAGGAGATCTGCACTTGCGGCCATACAGTGCTTCATACGGAGCCATACCAATAGAAGATTGGAAACTGTTGTTATAGGTGAACTCTACCAATGGCAAGTTCGACTCCCAACTCCCTGAGAAATCAATGACGCAAGCACGGAGAAGATCCTCCAAGATCTGAATAACTCGCTCTGACTGCCCATCTGTCTGCGGATGGAAAGCTGTGCTAAACAGCAACTTCGTACCCATAGTCGAATGCAAGCTCTTCCAAAAAGAGGAAGTAAATCTGGGGTCTCTGTCAGATACGATAGAAACTGGAATACCATGGAGTCGGACTATCTCCCGGATATACAACTCTGCATACTGAATCATGGTGAATGTCGTCTTAATAGGCAAGAAGTGCGCTGATTTGGTAAGACGATCTACAATCACCCAAATGGCATTTGATCCTCTGACTGACTTCGGCAAACCGGTCACGAAGTCCATGGTAAAATTCTCCCACTTCCACTTGGGAATGGGAAGAGGCTTGAGCAAGCGTGCTGGTCTCTGATGCTCGGCCTTCACTAACTGACAGGTTAGACACTCGGACACAAACCGTCTGATGTCCTTCTTCATACCCGGCCACCAATACAATAGCTGCAGATCTTTGTACATCTTCGTACTCCCAGGGTGAATGGAGTACGGGGACGTATGAGCCTCTGATAAGATGTCTGCTCGGATATAATCACTGCTAGGAACCCATATCTTGTCTCGGTATCTCACAATACCGTCGCTGACTGAATACAAGGCACTGCCCTTGGTTTCATCTCTCTTCTTCCACTGTGCCAACTGCTCATCTGCTGCCTGACCACTACGAATACGGTCCAAAAGGGAAGACTGAATGGTCAAGGTAGATAGACGAGGAACTCTATCTCGAGGGTAAGTCTCCAGATCAAACCTCTGCATCTCAATCTGAAGAGGTTTCTGCATCGTCAAATGAGCCATCACTGCGACTTTTCTGCTCAGAGCATCCGCAACTACATTAGCTTTACCCGGGTGGTAGCTAATGTCACAGTCATAATCCTTCACAAGCTCCAACCAACGCCTCTGACGCATGTTCAGCTCCTTCTGTGTAAAGAAATACTTGAGGTTCTTGTCGTCGGTAAAGATCTGGCACTTCTCTCCATACAAATAATGCCTCCAGATCTTCAGGGCGAATACTACGGCTGCCAACTCTAGATCATGGGTGGGATAGTTCTTCTCGTGGATTTTCAGCTGTCGAGAAGCATATGCTATCACTTTCCCATGCTGCATCAATACTGCGCCAAGACCGAGCTTCGAAGCATCGGTATACAGAACAAACTCTCCGGGCCCTGACGGCATGGCCACAACTGGTGCTGAGATAAGAGCTTTCTTCAAAGTATCAAAGCTCTTCTGACAATCCTCGCTCCATACAAATTTCACATTCTTCTTGGTCAATGATGTAAGCGGAACTGCGATAGATGAAAAGCCCTTGATGAACTTCCTGTAGTAACCTGCTAAGCCAAGAAAACTGCGAATCTCAGACGTATTCTGTGGCACAACCCAATCTCTGACCGCTGCAACTTTTGCTGGGTCTACCTCAATACCACTGTTTGAAACAATATGGCCTAAGAACGCCACCTTCTCCAACCAGAATTCACATTTACTGAACTTCGCGAACAACTTATGCTTCTGCAAGGTCTGCAACACTGTGGTCAAATGTCGGCTGTGATCCTCTTGACTCTTGGAGTAGACGAGAATGTCGTCTATGAACACTATCACAAACTGGTCAAGATACGGCTGAAATACGCGATTCATGAGATCCATGAAGATCGCTGGCGCATTCGTCAGACCGAACGGCATCACAAGGAACTCATAGTGACCATAACGAGTCCTGAAAGCAGTCTTGGAAACATCAGCATCCTTCACCCTCAACTGGTGATAACCGGAACGCAGATCAATCTTGGAGAAAATCGAAGCTCCATGCAACTGGTCAAACAAATCCTCGATCCTCGGAAGTGGGTATTTGTTCTTCACTGTAACCCTGTTCAATTCCCGGTAGTCAATGCAAAGTCTCATAGAGCCATCCTTCTTCTTAACAAACAAGACCGGCGCGCCCCAAGGTGAGAAACTAGGGCGAATGAACACCTTGTCAAGAAGTTCCTGAATCTGCTTCTTAAGCTCTGCCATCTCTGTCGGTGCAAGTCGGTACGGCGCCTTTGAGATAGGAACCATACCTGGCATAAGCTCGATGGAAAACTCCACCTCTCTCTCGGGTGGCATACCAGAGACGTCTTCGGGAAAAACGTCTAAGAAATCTCTGACAATCGGAACATCTGAGGCTGACTGACTAGGTTCCTCGGGGACTAATAAAAAGGTTGCTAGAAACGCCCGACACCCTCTATGCAAGAGCTTCCTAGCCTGAACATAAGGAATAATGCGCGGTAAGGGAAAGTACCTGTCCGGTTCAAATAAGAACTGCTTCATTCCTGGCGGTCGGACAAGAACAGATCTCCGCTGGAAGTCTATCAACACTTTATTCCTCAATAGCCAGTCCATCCCTAGGATGATGTCAAATTCTTGCATCGGTAGCACGATCAGATCCGCATAAACAAGATTACCGTGCAGCTCAAGATCTATATCTCGGATAACATTGGTAGCTGCCATCTCCTCGCCTGACGGCAACACTACTGAAAAGGCTATGTCTAGCCCAATGGTCTTGATCTTGAGAACGTTCGCAAAGACCTCCGAAATAAACGAGTGAGTGGCCCCTGAGTCTATCAAGGCCCTGGTAGCGGAACCAGATATAAAAATTCTCCCTGAAAGGTCGGAACTCTAAGTTGAATCCAATAGCTACAAGAACTAAACTTATAGACATGCAAAGGTCAAAGTTCTTCTAACTTAAATCCCCAAAATAATTCTGAGTAGAGCATGCAATCCTATAACAGTTCTAAGTTCAAAAATCTTAATCCCGATTCCCAAAACACGGAAATTCAAATAATAACTTAAAGCTTAAAGGTACCTGTCAACAACATAGTCTCCGGGTTTGTTTCCGCGGCATGGAGAGCAAAAACTCTGCCTTGGATAGGCAGATTCCTCTGAGGGCACTGCAGCAACATGTGGTCTGGGCTGCCACACTTAAAACACTTTCCTGAGCCAGCCATACATGCTCCAGAATGGCGACGTGAGCACCTGGGACAGACTGGGTGCTCCTGAGTCCTCGGGGCCTGGGCGTCCCCGTTGCTGCTACTGCTGCTGCTGGCCTCGGTTCCTGTGCGGTCCATGAAAAGGCCTCTTATTCTGCTGCTGATGCTGATGAGGAGGAAGGCGGTGCGGTGCCTCGACTGGGCGCTTGCCCTGGCGATCCCTCTCGATATCCCGCAGATCCTGCTCTGCGGCTAAGGCCTTGGAGACGGCAATCTCATAAGTAGCAGGGTCAGACATCCTAACATCCCGGCGCAAGATCGGCTGTAAACCCACCAGGAAATGCATCAACTTGGCCCTGGCATCATTCGCGATCAGGGGCATAAAGTGACAGCCCCTCCCGAACTTACGGATGAACTCCGTAACTGTCATATCACCCTGTCGCAGGCTCATGAACTCGGTGGTCAACCGGGTGCGCACTTCCTCAGCAAAATACTTGGAGTAGAAAACCTCCGTGAAGCGCATCCAAGTAAGCGTAGCCAAGTTCAGGGCTACGACTGCTCCTTCCCACCATAAGAGGGCATCTCCAGTGAACAGATAGGTGGCGCATCTGACTCTGTCGGCATCTCCAAGCTCGATAAACTCTAATATGACCTCGAGGGATTTGATCCATCCCTCGGCAATCATGGGGTCCGACGTCCCAGAAAACTCCTTCGGGCGCATTTTCATAAACCTCTCATAAACAGCCTCGGGCCCTGTCGACCTGGCTGCGGTATGGTTCCCCGCAAACTGTGCGAAGAACTGCGTCATCCCAGCTAGCATCTGGGCATGCATATCCGGTGGAGGTGGAGGAGGAGGATGTGCCTGCCTCTCTTGTCCCTGATCATCATCGTCCTCGCGACAGTGCTCGTCACCACCTCTCGAGCGTCCAACTTGACGTCTAGGGGGCATACTGTTCCAACATAACCCATACGTAACTAACATGCATAATTCCATAATTTATTTTAAATGAACACTGAAATACTGAAAATCTGATCGTAAACTATTACATGGAAGCATGCTGTCAAAATAATTCAAATTTAAATACTGAACGATAAAAATCTGGGCGTAATATATATTTCATGAAAACATGCTGTTAAATAATCCATGCTTTAAATAAAATGCTGTAATGTAAAACTTACAGACCGAAGACGTGACTTCGTGAGTTTCTCGTGGTCAGTAGTAGTGTAACCCTTTACAAGAACATAGGCTCTGATACCAACTGTGAAGCCCTAATACTCATTGCTTGCAAATTTGCGGAAAATTTGAAAAATTTTCTTTTTAAAAGAACTTAAACGGCCTCATTCATAAAATCACTGGTGAATCAAGTTCAATGTTTCCAATTATTGCAACGGAAGAAAAATAAAGTTGCCAACAATAACAATTTAAAATTTGTCCAATGACTGATAAAATTGTTAGCGGAAAAATAACAACTGTTGCGCTTTGGTCCTCGGGTGCCACTATTGCCGACCCAAGCTGGCTCACTGGTCCCCGTCCTCGGCCCTGGCCTCATCGGTACCTACAACAATCAAGTCTAGTGAGCATAAAGACTCAGCATGCATATATCGCAGGTAACGAGTAAAATCTGAAGTAAAATATGCATGGGATAAAATATCATGTCATGAGGTATACTGAAAATAATCTGTACTCATGCTGAAAATAATCTGTACTGAACAATTATAATACGTGCATAACTGGACTGATAATCACAGTAAAAATGTTTGCTCCTTGGAGCCCTGTACTGAAATAACTGGTAAAATTTTCTGTTGAGAATATGTTTTACGCCTGTGGCCACTGCACTAAGCTGAAACTGATCGGTTACTGGCTACCGGGGAGGCTGAAACTGAACTGAGCTGGCCGGTCACTGGTGACCGGGTGGTACCATACTGAAACTGATCGGTCACTGGCGACCGTATAAAATAACACTCCCACATAGTGAATGAACCACAAGCCATATCGCATAAATCTCAAAAATAATCATTTTCTGTTTTTCATGCACGTAATATAATTAACTGGCATAATGAAAAATCCTGTAATTTTTCCGACTGGATTGGATTGGATCGTCCCCCAGGCTCGCTGCAACCTAACTGTGCCATGAAAAATATGCAATAGCTTAAACTTGACCAACTATGCAATTTAGTTCAAAAGATGCGACAATTACGTCTAACGACTTCGTATTTAATCATGACTCCGAACTAACGCGAACCAACACTGAACCACCGTAATGTCATGATTAAAATACGCTGAAAATATTGAAATAATGCTCCTAAAATTATGATGGTCGAAATCTAGGTGGAATGGAGGCCAAAACAAGAAACGCTCTTTCGAGAGTCAATTTGTCACATCGCACCGTAAATTCTCGTACGACTTCAAAAATGATCCGAATGACGAGCGGTCAAAAACATGACCTTCCTAACTCAATGAGGCATTGTCCAGTCCAAGGCCATGGGCTAAAAGCCGGCCGAGAACTCGAACGAGCCTCTGAACTGACACATTAACTTGCTGTAAATTTTCCAGCAGCTGCGCAACTTGGCACATCGCACCGTAAATTCCCGTACGACTTCAAAAATGATCCGAATGACGAACGGTCAAAAACATGACCTTCCTAACTTAATTAGGCACTGTGCAGTCTAAGGCCATGGGCTAAAAGCGAACCGAGAACTCAAACGACGCCTCTGAACCACAGCATACTTGCTGTCAAAAAAATACAGCAACTGCGCACTTGTTTTCCTTGTGTCGTTTTCGAGTCCACCGGCCATCGGGGCTTACACCACCGACCAGAGACCCTTACCAACATCCCAAGGAAGGATTTGAACCATGGCTAAGGGCACAAGACCAGCCACAATTCGCATCCCACCAGAAACGAGACTACACACCTAGCCGAAAAGGAAATCCTGCGCGCGTAGGGAGTTTGGCTTCGCTTGTCATCTCGTGTCGTTCCAGTGGCCATTTCATTGACCATGGCACGATCCAGACATCCCGTGGTATGGTATGAACCATGGCTATGGGCCAAAGGCCAACCAAGATTCACACCACACCACAAAATCGAACACACACTAGCTGTCAAATGGAAGAGCCGAAATGGGGAGGGGCTGTTCTTGTTGTTTTCTGTAAAAACCGCTTAGCCATGGACCAAGCCGCCAAAAGGGCAACTTTGTCACGTCTTAGACATGCTAGGGAAGCTATCTAACCATGGCTATAGGCCCTTGGGGCAGACAAGATCAGATCCTTTCTCCTTGACATACAAACTGAAATTTTCGAAACACAAATGGGCATAAATGGGGAGTTGCTGTCATTTCGTTTTTCCAGCAAGCATGGGGCTTGTTTAATTGGACCAACATGGTCCTAATGCATCCTATTACATATCTAGGAGTCGCCTTGGGAGCCTAGAGTCGAACCATAACCTGAAATCGACAACACGAAGCAAACCGTGAAGCTGCCCAAGAAAACCGAAAAATCTGCATGTTGGTTTTCTGAAAAATTCTTGAAACATTTCGGTTTTATCATGATGAAATCTGATCATGCACTTAAAAATACTGATAATATGAATTGATTGAGGTTTAGAAAAAGTATATACATGCCTTGGATTCGTTTCGAAAGAAAACGAAAAGAACGAAGCGATACGGCGCGGAGGAGACGGAGTTGCTTGCTTCTCTACCTTTCCTTGGCTCTTGATCTTTCTCCCTTTTCTTAGCTATGAGTCCCACGGTTTTACTCTCTCAAAAACACTCTAAATTTCGTGAATAAGGTAGGAGATATGATTGAGTGGTTGTGTAGAGGCAAGATCCACAAATAAAGGATCTCAATTCAATGACCAAGCCCACCTCATTAAATTGGAATAAGATGTTTGTTTTACAAGTCTTCTTGGGGGGGGGGATGACCGATTTTTACCTTGCCCATCTAGATTAGGATAATGTTTATTAGTTAATTAATTAAGGTTGCTCAATAATTAAAAGGTTTACATGCTAGCTTAACAAAGAATGGGTCAAAAGGTTGATGAGTTGACAAATGATAGGCTATCATCTTAAGGGGGCCGAAATTTCACTTCTAAAAATGAATGGGGAGTGTTTTTTATTTTACTAAATTAATAACTCCTAAAAGCCTCACTAATCCTTTAATTAATTTAGTGAGCTAACCTCTTAATTATGCAACTTAAATGGGCTTATTTCTTAATCACCTCAAGCAACTTAAATAATTCCTTAAACTTCTTTTTAACTTAAATGAACTTACTTGCTAGCTAAATAAACTCCTGGAAATATTTCTCGAATCTTAAATCCTATCTCAAAACTTCAACTCCAGTCCGGCCTCACTGAAATAACTGAAATGCTAAAAATCAACTACTGAGCTGAAATAATAAAATAATTAACTTCAAAGAAATGCATTTAAAATAATCATGCAATGAAGTCAATTAAATTTAAAAATCTAGAATTATGCATGGCTTATACGTAGACTGATTTACGGATTCTACACATGTAACATAAATCATGGGTTCCATATTCTATGAAACCAACTATATAAGCATGCAATGAAATTCAAATCATGTCTTGACTCAACTCGACTCTACTCTAGGGATCCCGGGGTGAATAAGACGTCACTGTCTATTACCTACCCTCCCAATCGGGGTAACTGTACGTCTTACTCCTAGACCTCGGTCGTGTCTGTATCGAATGTCTACAATCGGAGATAGTCTACTCCTATGCGTCGATACACCGAACGTCTAGTTTTGACAAATCTGTCAATGACTCTCCTATCTCAATGCTTGAATATAAATCTATAAATACAGCATTATGATATCAGGAGATTTGAATATAATCTATAAACAATTCAAAACATATCAAAAACATAACAATAAATCTAGTATGTGATTTGGTTGGGAAACTCGAATCAAATCTGATTGGAGTCGTGACTTGCCTATAATCACATGAATTATACCTTCTTGTAGTACAATCTGTCGTAGTCGAAGTCTCGATATCAAAATCGTCAAAACAATCTGAAATGGCAATCACCAATGTACATTCTATCAATCTCTCAATCAATTCAATACATATAAGACTTGATATTCAATCTGAATAACATTCGACGGCATATCGGGGTAATTTCTCGATACCGGTACTCCACCAATAATCAGTACATGATTTACAAGTCATAACATCAATAACCACAATCATAATTTCCCAAAATCTGCATGTATACAACTCAAAACATGCTGGACATTACTAGCAATCGCATATTACATCATTTCTTCGATCCGGTTTCGAATATGCATTCATAAGAATCATAAGAACACATAATAGAAACCAAATCTGATTTCCCCTAACATGTACATTTCGAACCATGCTGAAATGACTCATACTTACATCCTTTCGAAGCCGGTGATGAGAGAAACACGAATCTTAACTCGGATTGAAATTTAGTTGGATGAATCTTGCACAAGCTAGCTTCTAAGATGAAAGAACCTTGCACCTTCTTACCCTTCTCTCTCGGTTTCCCCTGATAAAAATGGAGAAGAATGACTCATCTTCGAGTTCTATATATATACCATGCCATGTGTCAACTTAAGAAGAATTGGTGGATTTCTCGCATGCATCACCGCGGGTGCGGTAGATTCAGGAGCGCGGGTGCGCTGTGCTCTCGGCACCAATTTCAGTTTCTGAAATTCAACGACCGCGGGTGCGCTACATATAAGACCGCGGGTGCAGTGACATTACCACGGGTGCGGTCTTGCTTTGAATAAAGTTTCCTACCCTACTGGACATCGACCGCGGGTGCGGTCCTTCTAGCACCACGGGTGCGGTGTGGCTTCGGCCTCACCTTCACAAATTCACATTTTATGACCGCGGGTGCACTCCCTTTCCAAGCGCGGGTGAGGTCTATCTTGTACTCAAAACTCTAATTTCATGTCATGCATTATCATATCTTCCGAGTATTTCGTCAACGAAGACCAATAAATCTAAGAAATGATTTCGTCCTCGAACCTGCAAGCAATCGATCATATCATACATGAAAAGTAATATAATCAAAACTGAAGAATTACTTATATCATGTAAATAACTCAGGATGTTTCTGTCTCATATCTGTTTCTGTCTCCCAAGTTGCTTTTTCTATGCCATGACGACTCCATTGGACTTTCACTAGCGGAATAGTCTTCGTTCTGAGCTTCTTTTCTTTCCGATCAAGAATCTGTATTGGTTGCTCAACATATCTCAAAGTCTGATCAAGCTCCGCTTCGTCAGGGTGAATGACATGGGAAATATCCGGCATATATCTACGCAACATTGATACATGAAAGAGTCATGTATCCCGGATAAAGAAGGAGGAAGAGCAAGTCGATATGCCCGATCGCCAATCTTTTCAAGAATCTCGTATGGGCCGATGTATCTAGGAGACAACTTTCCACGCTTGCCAAATCTGACAACGCCTCTGAAATGAGAAATACTTAAAAACACTCTGTCTTCTTGCTCGAATACTAACGACCTACGTCTGATATTGGCGTATTTGGCTTGCCTATCCTGTGCCGTCTTCATTCTTTTCTGAATGTGTAATGCCCAGAACACTGATACACTGATTGATCATTTTGAATTGATAGATATATTATGAATAATGTACATAGAGATAAGAAGTAAGGAATGAAGAAGTTTGGCTTGAAATGTTAAATTCTAGGAATTTAATTCGAAGCCATATCGCCCCTGCAGTCTAGAACACCACCGCACCCGCGGTGCATGACAGGAAATAAGATTTTTATTCGAAGCATGACCGCACCTGCGGTAGTTACATGACCGCACCCGCGGTCGATGCATTATGGAAAATATTGGAATTGCCGTGGGCACAGCGCACTCGCGCTCCTAAGATCACCGCACCCGCGGTCATGCGTGGAGATTGAAAAATAATAACACTTGTCCATAACCATGCAATATGATGTGTTGGTTGCTTCTCCTTCATTTCAGTATGCTGACACCGAGAGTTCGACAAGGAGAAAACCTCCATTCCCTTTTCATCTTAGACTTGTGATTTTGAATGATTTAACCATCCGATTTTCATTCCGAGTTGAGATTCTTGTTCCTCTCATTGTTAGCTACAAAGTGATGTAAGTTTCATTTAATTTCAGCATGGTTTGGATTTTAGATGTTGAGAAACTTGGAATATGGTAGTTATATTATGTTCTTGACGTATTGAGCATGATATATTTGTAAACAGATTGAAGAACAGATATCATATGCAATTATTATGAAATTCAGCATAGTTAGAAGTACATTATATCGATTTTGAATATGATTTTGTGCATAGGATTTGAGTATGAGTTGAGGATGATATAGTGCTGATATCTGTTGAGATTTGGATTGACCGGTGTTAAGAATATACGTCGTTATGCCGTCAAATTGTATCGAGATCACGTAGTGACTTGGTTATGTGTTGATTAGATAAGAGATTGATAGATTTTGTATCAACATTTCCATTTCAGATTCGTATTGTCAACCGTGACAGCAACTGTGCGACGAAAGGTATAGTACATGTTTTGTTTGGGGAATCACGACTCAAATGAGATCACATTTGAGTTTCCCAACCAAAATCACATACTTGTTTTATTGTTTATATCTAGATATGATTATGGTTGTTTATAGATTTGTTTATAGAACTTGTATACAAATCTTGCTATGCTTTGTTTACAGATCATGTGGCATTGCATTAGAATGATTATGCTTGTTTACAGATTGTGTATTCATGCATTAAGATAGGACAGTCTGGAGATCAGGCAGACTTCTAGATGTTCGGCGATATCTCAGCTTAGGGGAAGATCACCGCCCCTTTGTAGACGTGGATACAGATCAGGCCGAAGTCTAGGAATAAGACGTACCGCACCTCGATTGGGAGGGTAGGTGACAGACAGTGACGTCTTATTCACAACGGGATCCCTAGAGTTCTAGTCGAGTCGCGTCTAGACATGATTAGACTCACATTGCATGATTATATATGAATGACATTCATATTAGCACGTTTCATGTTTTAGATTGTTTTAATGCATGTATACATGTTTATACTGGGATTTGTTCTCACCGGTTTTCCGGCTGTTGTTATGTCTGTATGTGTGCATAACAATAGGTGGGGCAGGATCTGGGTCGAGACAGAGATGATCGTGTTAGCATGGAGATCACGTGCGTAGCAGATGGACCAGTAGTTGTCTTTTATTATGTACTGTCTTTAATACTGGTTAGTTGAGGACATACAGAATAAGACATGTATTGTATGTTGTATGTTGTAAATTAAATAAAGAATGTATGCTTGTTTGTTTACATTTGAGTTAATGTAAAAGCGAAAAAAATTTGACCCACTTTTTAAATAAAATTGATCCATTTAATCCCAAGAAAAAGAATTAGAGCCCGGGTCCCCACAACAGGTGGTATCAGAGCGATAGATCCTTTAGAGTAAGATAAGATAGAATGAGCGGGGTAGATCGAGTCTTCTTCCTTGCTTTATGATGTGCTAGCATGATTTATTGCTTTTCTTATTGCATGTTGTACTGTTATCTGATTGGTATTACAGCATGTAGTAGTAAAGACTGAATCAGAACCGATTCTGGATCAGAGGTAAATGATCAGAGGAGGGCTGAGACAGTTTGTATAGCTTGTATACTAATTTGTTTGAATATCAGATACATGCCTCCTCGAAGAGCCGCCGTACCTTTGCGACCCATAGCACTAGAACAGGGTAGCACATCCGGAGATCCGATGGATGTTACTGCTACGCCAATGGAGACGTTGCTCAAACGATTTCAATTCTTTCGACCGCCAACCTTGAAAGGTACAGAACTGGCAGTGGATTGTGAAAGTTGGCTTGAAGACATTGAGATGCTATTCGAGTCTTTGGAGTATGGTGACGAGAAAAGAATAAAGCTTATTGGCCATCAACTCCAGGATGTAGCCAAGAATTGGTGGTTGAACATGAAGAGAGCACTAGAGCAACGTGGTACCGAGATTACATGGAAAGTGTTCAAGACGGAGTTCTATCTGCGTTTCTTTCCTATCTCCTATCGTAAAGATAAAGGTGCTGAATTTGCCAATTTGAAGCAAGGGACTTTGAACATTGAAGAGTACGTTGCCAAATTCTCTTCCTTGCTTCGTTTCGCACCCCATGTTTGAGGAAATGACGAGGCCATGGTGGATCAATTTATCAATGGCTTAAATCCGGACATCTTTACGTTGGTAAATACGGGGAGACTCAAAAACTTCTCGGATGCATTGAATCGGGCCAAAGGAGCGGAAGCAGGATTGATAAGACAACGGAGTGCTCCATATGTTGCTCCCGTGCCACGACCACCACAACTTTCAGTAGATTTGAAAGCGGCGGTAGCAGCAGCGGCAGAAAAGATCAATTGAAGGCCAAGGGTAAACAATTTAAGCGACCTCGGAGCAGTTCGTCGAGCTCCAGCGGATCAAGACAGACTGGTTTTGATCAAAGTTCAAGGACTCCAGGTGTCTACTGCAATTCTTGTGGAGGTAGGCATGCGACTGAACAATGCCAAGGAGTTACAGGCCGATGTAACCTTTGAAGGCAACCGGGGAATTTTGCCAAAGTCTGTCCACAGAGAGGTGAACAGCAAGGCCAGAGTGGACGAGCATCCGGATCAGTACCTTAGTTTGAGCGGCAGGCATCATCGGTTCACTCTTTTCAGCCTCCACCAGCACCGACTCAACCCAGAGCTCGAGGTAGTCAGACAGTGAGTCAACCTCCGAGGCAACAGGCTCAAGTGTTTGCATTGACAGAAGAGCAAGCACAAGATGCACCAGATGATGTTATAGCAGGTAACTGCTCTCTTCATGGTTATCCTGCTTATATCTTGATAGATACAGGTGCATCGCATACATTCATTTCGGAGCGATTTGCATTGTTGAATTCATTGCCTGTTGAGTCTTTGTTAGATGTTGTGTCTATTAATACTCCGTTGGGAAGTGGATTGATATCTGTAACTACGGTTAGACATTGCATTCTACAGTTTGAGGGGCATGAGATTGACCTAGATTGTATAGTATTGGGTCTAGCTGATTTTGATTGTATAGTCGGTATTGAAATGCTAACAAAGTATAGAGCCACCGTGGATTGTTTCCACAAGACTGTCAGATTCAGACCCGAGATGACAGACGAGTGGAAATTCTACGGGAAGGGTTCCAGATCTCGGATTCCCTTGATTTCGGCTCTTACTATGAATAGATTGCTATAGAAAGGAGCGGATGGTTTCTTTATTTATGCTGTAGATATGCAGAAGTCGAGCCCGGCATTGGCAGATCTGCCAGTAGTACGGGAATTTGCAGATATTTTTCCAGATGAGATCCCAGGATTACCTCCGGTGCGAGAGGTAGATTTTAGTATTGATCTTGTACCAGGTACCGTCCCTATTTCGAGAGCTCCGTATAGGATGGCACCCATCGAACTAAAACAATTGAAAGCACAGTTAGAAGATCTTCTTGCCAAGGGATATATCAGACCTAGTGTATCTCGTTGGGGCGCTCTGGTGCTGTTTGTGCGAAAGAAAGACGGTTCGATGCGATTGTGTATTGATTACAGGCAACTGAACAAGGCAATGATCAAGAATAAATATCCTTTGCCTAGAATTGATGATCTATTTGATCAGTTGCAGGGATCCTCTGTCTATTCTAAGATTGATTTACGATCTGGGTATCATCAGCTCAGAGTTCGAGATGTAGATATATCGAAGACAGCATTTAGAACCAGGTATGGACATTACGAATTTATTGTCATGCCTTTTGGTTTAACAAATGCTCCTGCGGTATTTATGGGATTGATGAACCAAGTGTTTCAGAGGTATTTAGATGAATTTGTGATTGTCTTCATTGATGACATTTTGGTGTACTCGAAGAATAGGAATGAGCATGCAGAACATCTCAGGATTGTGTTACAGACGTTGAGAAACGAGCGACTGTATGCTAAATTGTCAAAGTGTGAGTTTTGGTTGAATCGAGTTGTATTCTTAGGGAATATCATTTCTGGAGATGGTATTTCTGTTGATCCGAGTAAAGTGGAAGCGGTGATCAATTGGCCAAGACCGACTTCGGTACCAGAAATGCGCAGTTTCATGGGTCTGGCAGGATACTACCGAAGGTTTATTCAAGATTTCTCCAGTATTGCAAAGCCAATCACACAATTGACACAGAAGAATATGCCATTCGTTTGGTCAGAGGAGTGCGAATCTAGCTTCCTAGAACTGAAGAAAAAGCTGACTAGTGCTCTAGTGTTGACGATACCTTCAGGTACGAGTGATTTTGTTGTGTATTGTGATGCTTCTCATAGAGGTTTGGGATGTGTTCTTATGCAGCGAGGCCATGTGATCGCATACGCCTCGAGACAATTGAAGCCACATGAAGTTTGATACCCCATTCATGATCTGTAATTGGCGGCTATCGTATTTGCATTAAAGATTTGGCGTCATTATCTCTATGGCGAGAAATTTGAGATCTTTTCCGATCACAAGAGCCTAAAGTACCTATTTTCTCAATCAGAATTGAACATGAGGCAGCGTAGATGGCTTGATCTACTAAAAGATTTTTATTGTGAAATCAAATATTATCCAGGAAAGTCAAATGCAGCAGCAGATGCCTTGAGTCGAAAGGTATGTGCCTTGTCCTTATCGACGATAGGTGTTACAAAGCTAGTTGAAAATTGTTGTTGCTCTGGATTAGCATTTGATACAGATAAGAAGCCACTACGACTTGCTGCTATTCAAGTTGAGCCGGACTTGATCAGGAGGATCAAAGAAGCTCAACGAACCGATCAGAATGTGCAAAGATCGATTCAGATGGTCAGAGCAGTGCATTTGTCAGAATATCAGGTACATGATCATGTGTTGTACGTGAATAACCGTCTTGTTGTGCCAAATGTTGCAGAATTGAGACAGCAGATTCTGTCAGAGGCACATTGTAGTCGGTTCAGCATTCATCCTGGTGGCAGGAAAATGTATAATGACTTGAAGACACAATTCTGGTGGAAACAGATGAAGTCAGACATCGCAGAATATGTGTCTAAGTGTTTGAACTGCCAACAGGTAAAAGCTGAAAGAAAGAAGCCGGGAGGTTTACTTCAGAGTTTATCTATTCCAGAATGGAAATGGGACCACATTTCTATGGATTTCGTGACGAAGTTACCTCGATCATCCAGAGGCTGCGATGAGATTTGGGTCATTATTGATAGATTGACCAAATCTGCTTGTTTTATTCCATACAGAATGACGTATAGACAGGATCAGATGACGGAGATCTATATTCGAGAGGTAGTTAGATTGCATGGAGTGCCGAAGTCTATAGTATCATATCGTGATCCACGATTTACTTCTCACTTTTGGCACAGCCTACAGTAGGCCTTAGGTACGACATTACACCTGAGTACTGCTTACCATCCTCAGACAGACGGACAGTCAGAGCGGACTATCCAGACATTAGAGGATATGTTGAGAGCCGTTGTGTTAGATTTTGGCACTAGTTGGCAAGATTCTTTACCTCTTTGCGAATTTTCTTACAATAATAGCTATCAGACGAGTATCGAGATGGCACCGTTTGAAGCTTTGTATGGCAAGAAGTGCAGATCTCCGCTATATTGGGATGATATCTCAGAAGTGCCAGAACTTGGGCCGGATATGATTCGTGACATGACAGAGAAAGTGAAAGTCATTCAGAAGAGAATGAAGACGACGCAAGATAGACAAGCGAAGTACGCCAATATCCGATGTAGACCGTTGGTATTTGAAGCAGGAGATAGAGTATTCTTAGAGATTTCTCCTTTCAGGGGCGTTGTAAGATTTGGCAAACGCGGGAAACTATCTCCTCGATACATTGGTCCTTACGAGATTCTTGAGAAGATTGGCGATCGAGCTTATCGACTTGCACTTCCTCCTTCTCTATCCGGAATACATGACATGTTTCATGTATCAATGTTACGAAGATATATGCCAGATGTTTCTCATGTCATTCAACCTGACGAAGCTGAACTTGACCAGACTTTGAGCTACGTGGAACAACCGATACAGATCCTTGATCGGAAAGAAAAGAAACTCAGAACGAAGACTATTCCACTTGTGAAAGTTCAGTGGAGTCGTCATGGTATCGAAGAAGCAACGTGGGAGACGGAAGCAAATATGCGACAGAAATACCCCGAATTATTTCAATGATGTAAGTATTGATTTAACTTTAATGTTATTATTGTTTATACTTGCATTGATAGAATGATGTGCGATTTCGAGGGCGAAATCATTTCTTAGAGGGGGAGAAATGTAATGCCCAGAACACTGATACACTGATTGATCATTTTGAATTGATAGATATATTATGAATAATGTACATAGAGATAAGAAGTAAGGAATGAAGAAGTTTGGCTTGAAATGTTGAATTCTAGGAATTAATTCGAAGCCATATCGCCCCTGCAGTCTAGAACACCACCGCACCCGCGGTGCATGACAGGAAATAAGATTTTTATTCGAAGCAGGACCGCACCTGCGGTAGTTACATGACCGCACCCGCGGTCGATGCATTATGGAAAATATTGGAATTGCCGTGGGCACAGCGCACCCGCGCTCCTAAGATCACCGCACCCGCGGTCATGCGTGGAGATTGAAAAATAATAACACTTGTCCATAACCATGCAATATGATGTGTTGGTTGCTTCTCCTTCATTTCAGTATGCTGACACCGAGAGTTCGACAAGGAGAAAACCTCCATTCCCTTTTCATCTTAGACTTGTGATTTTGAATGATTTAACCATCCGATTTTCATTCCGAGTTGAGATTCTTGTTCCTCTCATTGTTAGCTACAAAGTGATGTAAGTTTCATTTAATTTCAGCATGGTTTGGATTTTAGATGTTGAGAAACTTGGAATATGGTAGTTATATTATGTTCTTGACGTATTGAGCATGATATATTTGTAAACAGATTGAAGAACAGATATCATATGCAATTATTATGAAATTCAGCATAGTTAGAAGTACATTATATCGATTTTGAATATGATTTTGTGCATAGGATTTGAGTATGAGTTGAGGATGATATAGTGCTGATATCTGTTGAGATTTGGATTGACCGGTGTTAAGAATATACGTCGTTATGCCGTCAAATTGTATCGAGATCACGTAGTGACTTGGATATGTGTTGATTAGATAAGAGATTGATAGATTTTGTATCAACATTTCCATTTCAGATTCGTATTGTCAACCGTGACAGCAACTGTGCGACGAAAGGTATAGTACATGTTTTGTTTGGGGAATCACGACTCAAATGAGATCACATTTGAGTTTCCCAACCAAAATCACATACTTGTTTTATTGTTTATATCTAGATATGATTATGGTTGTTTATAGATTTGTTTATAGAACTTGTATACAAATCTTGCTATGATTTGTTTACAGATCATGTGGCATTGCATTAGAATGATTATGCTTGTTTACAGATTGTGTATTCATGCATTAAGATAGGACAGTCTGGAGATCAGGCAGACTTCTAGATGTTCGGCGATATCTCAGCTTAGGCGAAGATCACCGCCCCTTTGTAGACGTGGATACAGATCAGGCCGAAGTCTAGGAATAAGACGTACCACACCTCGATTGGGAGGGTAGGTGACAGACAGTGACGTTTTATTCACAACGGGAACCCTAGAGTTCTAGTCGAGTCGCGTCTAGACATGATTAGACTCACATTGCATGATTATATATGAATGACATTCATATTAGCACGTTTCATGTTTTAGATTGTTTTAATGCATGTATTACTGTTTATACTGGGATTTGTTCTCACCGGTTTTCCGGCTGTTGTTATGTCTGTATGTGTGCATAACAACAGGTGGGGCAGGATCTGGGTCGAAACAGAGATGATCCTGTTAGCGTGGAGATCACGGGCGTAGCAGATGGACCAGTAGTTGTCTTTTATTATGTACTGTCTTTAATACTGGTTAGTTGAGGACATACAAAATAAGACATGTATTGTATGTTGTATGTTGTAAATTAAATAAAGAATGTATGCTTGTTTGTTTACATTTGAGTTAATGTAAAAGCGAAAAATCTGTGAGATGCATCACAATATACAACGAAATCACCCGTACCTGAAGGAATCATCAAGACAGGTGCACTGGTCAGCCTCTTCTTCAATTCTAAGAAGCTAGACTCACAATCTTCAAACCACACAAATGGCGTATTCTTCTGTGTCAACTGGGTGATCGGTTTCGCAATGCTGGAGAACTCTTTGATGAATCTTCTATAGTACCCTGCTAGACCCATGAAACTGCGTATTTCTGGCACAGAAATCGGTCTAGGCCAACTGATCACAGCCTCAACTTTACTCGGATCAATAGAAATACCATCTCCAGATATAATATGACCCAAGAAGACAACCTGTCTCAGCCAAAACTCACACTTGGACAGTTTAGCATATAATCTTTCATTTCTTAGTGTTTGCAACACAATTCTCAAATGATTGGCATGCTCATTCAAATTCTTTGAATATACCAAAATATCATCAATGAAAACAATCACAAACTCATCCAAATACCTCTAAAAGATGCGGTTCATCAAACTCATAAACACCGCTGGAGCATTCGTTAAACCAAAAGGCATGAAAACAAACTTGTGGGGACCCGGACGCTAATCCAGTTCTTAATTATTATTGGGACTAATTAATCAATTATAAAACAGGGTCTAAATTTTTTTCTTTTTAAAATGCGGAACGTAGTGACATCAAACTAATATACAACTCAGTATATAATAAAGTACAAGTCATGTACCGTCTACAATTCATTAAAACTAAAGTTCAACATCTAAATATCAAGTGTCGAAACTCTATATATATCCAAGTCCGAAGTCTCCACTCTATCACGATCTCTCCTCATCTCCTGGACCCTGATCTTGCCCCACCTGTTGTCATGTACACATACAAACAAGACAACAGCCGGATAATTCCGGTGAGAATATAATCCCAGTATAAATCAACGAACATTAAATCATATAAACAAATATAAAGCATGTAACAGGTAACGGCATTATGTATCAAAATCTGAAACATAATCAATCATAAAACTGTCAAACATATACGTGACTCCACGTTTCAGACTAGACTCAATCCTAGTCTAGGGATCCCGGTTTCCAGATGTGGTGTTCCTATATCGAACTCCGTAATAGAAAGAACAGTGATTCCATTACTCGCTATAACCAAATATGGTGTTCCTATATCGAATTCTGTAATAGAAGAATTCCAATTCTATTTACTCGATATAACCAAACATCCGGTGTCCTGACCTAACCGTCATGGACTGTAGCTCTATCGCTAATATCCTATCTTGAGACATCGTGCAATGTGCCCGTGGCGATACCACCACTATCAGGCACTTCTGTCATAAGATTACTTGTCTAACACTTGTCATCTATAATTCAAGAAAACAAGTACATCAGTCAATTCACTACAAATGTCAATGCAATAAAATAAAGTATGTGATTTAGGGAAACTCAAGTCTAAACCGACTCAAGTCGATCTCCCAATACCACATTCACGTATACCTTCCGATTGTAGTCTCGGTCTGAAGCAATCTCAGTTCTGACACAAGACTGTCTCTGTATATCTGAAATGACATATCGAGAATACTAATATCAATATTCAAATCTTAATTCAACACTGAAATTGATTAATCTAGATTTAATTAAAATCATCGGCATAACGGTACAAACTCAGTATTCCCGTCAATACCACATCACCAGATAACAATTCCCTCAATTCATAATCAATCCCAATACAATCTGATATCATATCTTAGTCAATTAACTTCAGAAAATCATAACAATTCCATAATCAGTCCGTTTCTTAATCTGACTTCGATTCTATGATGTCTAATATGTCAAGAACATCATATATGAATTCCATCCAATTCTGCCAATCATAATTTCAAAACATGTCAAAACGTAGCAAAACTTACGTCCAGTTGTAGCCCACGTCGATAGGATTACAGTACTGTAGTCAGATTCAAAATCAGACGGACGGATTTCGAACGATAGTAACTTGAATCCCAAGAAGCTAATTCTTTCCCTCAGCTTTCGATTTTCTTTTTCCCGGAAATGAATTGCATGTGTATATATATATATATAAATATATATATATATACATCTTGCACATGCATCACGGCAAATGGCTCACTCCTGGCAAAACACGTCTCGCGCTCGGGCGGTTGATCTTTACCGCTCGGGCGCTTGCTCGGCGCTCGGGCGGTTAAAACTTACCGCCCGAGCGCGGAAGACTCTGCCCTCACGATTTATCCTTGGCGCTCGGGCGGTCAAAAACTACCGCCCGAGCGCCACATCTTCTGCCCGCGGCCTATTTCTATTACACACTGGCGCTCGGGCGGTCAAAAACTATCGCTCGGGCGCCAGACTCTCTGTCCACAAGTTGTGTAATTCATATGTTTTGCCCAATCTGGTTCCGTGATAGCCCAATTATAATCACATCAATTCATAATCAATAATCATATCAGATTACGATAATCAAAATCTCGGGCATGACATTTCTCCCTCCCTAAGATACGATTTCGTCCCCGAAATCTCAGGTAATCAAATCATATTATTACGAAGGAATGTAATTAAAGTCGAATAAAATTTACATCAGTGAAATAATGCTGGGAATTCTTGTCTCATATCATATTCAGTCTCCCAGGTCGCTTCTTCAATGCCATGACGAGCCCATTGAACTTTCACAAGAGGAATCGTCTTTGTTCTGAGCTGTTTTTCTTTACGATCGATAATCCGAATCGGTTTCTCGACATAACTCAATGTCTCATCCAGCTCGGTCTCGTCTGGCTGAATCACTTGAGAATCATCAGGGAGATATTTCCGCAGCATAGATACATGAAAAACATTATGTATTCCGGATAATGAAGGCGGCAAAGCGAGTCGATAGGCACGATCTCCTACCTTTTCGAGAATCTCATAAGGACCAACATATCTTGGAGACAATTTCCCTTTCTTGCCAAATCTGACAACACCTCTGAAAGGAGAAATTGTAATAGCCGAGCCCGGTGTACGGTACGATTTAAGTTTCGTTTGTTATTTGGGATATTTGATTAGATGTTCAGAGTTGTATTTTTGGGCTATAGTATTGTTAGTTTTATTGTCTTGAGGTGTTAGTTGATGTTGGTTGTTCGTTTCAGCGTTTCGGTTCGATTTAGTTGCATGGGAATAGTGCTTGGCCGTGACTTGAGTGCACCCGCGCTCTTAACTGAAGTTCCCCCGCGGTGTACTGTGCTATTTTGGAATTGGAATGCCGTGAGCACACCGCACCCGCGGTGATGTAGAGACCGCCCCCGCGGTAGAGACCGCACCCGCGCTGCTTGCGTCGCCGCACCCGCGCTGTTCGTGTTCCAGAATTTTTGAGAATGCCGTAACCATTGCGCACCCGCGGTGCTTAGAGGAGCGCACCCGCGGTGAAGGTATGGGCGAGTTTTTAAGCTACTTTTTGGAGTGGTTGGCCATACTTACCCTTTCTTTTCTCCTCCATTCTCGACTTTTCTCTCCATTTCAAGGGTTTTTGGTCATTTCTTTCCTTTCCTATCTTCGATTCAGGCGTTTGTTTGGAATTTCGACTTGAGTTCGACGTTCTCCTTGGTGCTAGGAAGCTTGGGTAAGCTTTTGGTGCGATTCTGTTAAGGTTGAAAATTAAGAGTTGTTTAGGTTGGTTGTTTATGTGGATTTATGGATTATTTAGCTTGTAATCTTGGATATTTAGTTGATATTGGTGTTATTTGTGGATTATTTGTTGTAGGTGGTGATCAAGAGCTAAGTTGAGGTGTTTGTTGTGGTTTGTAAGTGGAATTTCATTCCTTTTTGCTCACATGATTATATATGTATGTGTTTCAAAGAGTTTATTATGTTATTCCCTTCCATTTGATCTATAGTATGTATTGTTATATGTATTGGAGGCATTGTATGTCTCATTATTGATTAAAGGGAATACAAAGAGATATATAGAGTTTAAAGTGATTGTTAAAACCAGAGAAGAGTTTAAATGTTTTCGGATTGATAAATACATAGTCAGAGATTGCATGCAATATTAGATGATCATCGCCTATAGGCTTATATCCCTCAGAGTTATCGGTTTATATCGATTTGGGATACGAGCACCCCAGAGCAGAGATACTATTGATATCAATCCCCAGAGCAAAAGAGAAATACCATCATATTTTTATGCTATTGCTATGTTATTGATATTCAGAGTTTACAGTTCAGAGTTGATGGTATTTATGATTTCAAAGATGTTTTACAGAGATTATTGTTTATTATTATGTAAGAGTTCCACTTGCTGAGATTTATTCTCATTTCAGTTATTTCATGTGATGCAGATCAGAGTGGTGCCCCGGGACGTTGACTGTGGATTGGGGGTCATATGCATACACCGTGGAAGGAGGATTTTGGCATGATCATAGGAATGATGTTTTGTTTTTGTTATGTCATTTAAATGATCATGTATTTATTTTGTAAAGATATTTGAAGAAATGTATTTTGAAACTCCTTCCGTATATTTTAAAGAAAAATTTTATTTCCGCTGCGTATTTATTTTAAAAGAGGATCGGGGTGTCACATTTAGTGGTATCAGAGCGGTGTTCTTCGGACCAATGCATATGACTTCGTCTACTTTCAACTGTCCGGGTATGTTTTCTTTGCATCTATCTATTGTTATGTATTGTTTGGTGTCTTGTGAGCATTGTAGAGTATAGGATGCCTCCTAAGCGTAAGGCGTCAGAGGGGGAGGATAGTTCGTCCTCGAGAGTTGTCGACGAGTTCGGCAAGTTACTGAAGGAGCAGGCTAAGGTTCACAGTGAGCAGATCCAGCAGTTGCTTAGACTGCAAGGAGCAGGCCAGGGCAGAGGCCAAGGTAGAGGGCAGGTTGCTCCAGTAGCAGTTGGTTCTGATGCCATCTTTTCTGCGTTTAAGAGGATGGATCCACCCGAGTTTCCAGGCAGCTCCGATCCTTTAACTGCAGTAGAGTGGGTCAAGGCTTTGGAGGCGATTTTTGATCATCTCCACTTTGAGGACAGAGACCGTATCAGTTGTGCTGTTTTCATGCTGGTTAAAGCTGCACGTTTGTGGTGGAATGCGACCAAGGTTGGCATTGATGTTTCTACTTTGAAGTGGTCTGAGTTTACTGAGCTGTTCTACGACAAGTACTTTCCTGATGCACTGCGAGCGAGGAAGGTTACAGAGTTCTTGGAGCTTCGACAGGGGAGCTTGAATGTGGACGAGTATATTCTCAAGTTCGAGGAGGGTTGCCTATTTGCTCCGTACATTGCTACCAGTGATAAAGATAAAGGCGCTCATTTCATTCGAGGCCTTAGAGCGGAGATCAGGCGTGATATCAATATGTCTAAGGCTGTGACATTCAAGGAGATTGTGTCCAAGGCGTTGCTAGCAGAGCAGGACGAGAAGGATATCGCTAGAGAGAGGCAGGCGAGGCACCAGGCTAGTATGCAGAGAGGCCAGAGTTCAGGTCAGCGTGGCAGAGATCGATTCAAAGGGAAGGGCAAGGTGGATCAGAGTCCTAGGCCACCATCAGTTCCAGTTGCTCCGTCTGATTCTGAGAGATCTTTGTGTCCCAAGTGTGGCAGACCTCATCGTGGAGAGTGCAGATTTGGCACTCGTTCTTGTTATCGTTGTGGCATGCCAGGCCACATTTCCAGAGATTGTCCTAAGGGAGCTAGCCAGGAGAAGGTGCAGGGTCGTATCTTTTCGATGACTAAGGAAGGTATTAATCGTAATTCTTCTGTAACCTCTAGTTCCATTTTAATTTCAGGCAGAGTAGCTACTACTTTGATTGATACTGGTGCTACTCATTCTTTTATGTCTGAATTGTTTTTGAGATCTTTGGGTATAGTTCCTTCTGTTATTCCCCTCCAGCTTAGTGTTGTTTTGCCTTCGGGAGATGTTTTGTGCCCGACTTCCATAGTGTATGCGTGCCCCGTTCGTTTTGTCGATCGTGAAGTCTTTGCTGATTTGATTGTGATCCCGATGGTTGCCTTTGATGTTATTCTTGGCATGGATTGGCTGTCGACCTATCGTGCTGTTATCGATTGTGTTGCTAAGACGGTGACTTTTGCAGATGATAGCCAGGGAGGAGTTCTCGCCAGCTCAGGTACTTCGCTGGTCCTTCCTTTTATTTCGTGTCTTGATGCTGAGAGGCTATTGTGTAGAGGTTGTGATGTTTTTCTGGCATCTGTTGTGGATATGGATAGACTGATTAAGTTGAATATTGATGTGGTGAGGGAGTTTGCGGATGTGTTTGAGGATGATGTTCCGGGTTTGCCGCCGGATAGGGATGTAGAGTTTGTTATTGATCTTGCTCCAGGTACGGTTCCTATTTCTAAGGCTCCGTATAGGATGGCTCCTACCGAGATGAAAGAGTTGAAGACGCAGTTGCAGGATCTTCTAGATAAGGGTTTTATTCGTCCGAGTTCTTCGCCTTGGGGAGCTCCGGTTCTGTTTGTTAAGAAGAATGACGGGTCTTTGCGTCTGTGTATCGATTACAGAGAACTCAACAAAGTGACGATCAAGAATAAGTATCCGTTGCCACGGATTGACGATCTATTTGACCAACTCCAGGGTGCCACTGTTTTCTCGAAGATTGATCTTCGGTCTGGCTACTATCAGTTGAAGGTTAGGGAATCTGATATCCCTAAGACGGCTTTCAGGACCAGGTATGGTCACTATGAGTTTCTCGTGATGTCTTTTTGTTTGACCAATGCCCCTTCTGTTTTCATGGACCTGATGAACCGTGTGTTCAAGCCGTATTTGGATAGCTTCGTCATTGTCTTTATCGACGATATCCTGATCTATTCCAAGACCAGAGAGCTTCATGCCGAGCATCTCAGAGTTGTTCTTCAGTTGTTGCGAGAGAAGAGGTTGTTTGCCAAGTTGAAGAAGTGTGATTTTTGGCTGGATCAGATTTCTTTCCTAGGCCATGTCGTTTCGAGTGATGGCATTGCTGTTGATCCGATGAAGATAGAGGCGATTCAGAAGTGGCCTATTCCTACGACTGTTTCAGAGGTACGCAGTTTCCTTGGTTTGGCGGGTTATTATCGTCGTTTCATTTCGGATTTTTCCAAGATTGCCCTACCATTGTCCAATCTGACAAGGAAGACTGTGAAGTTCGAGTGGTCTATCGATTGCCAGAGTGCATTTCAGGAGTTGAAGGATAGATTGACGACGGCTCCTGTTCTTTCTTTGCCTTGTGGTTCAGAGGACTTTGTTGTTTTTACCGATGCGTCGAAGAAGGGTCTCGGTGCAGTGTTGATGCAGAGAGGTAAGGTCATTGCCTATGCTTCTCGCCAGTTGAAGGATTATGAGAAGAATTATCCGACGCATGATTTAGAGTTGGCAGCTGTGGTTTTCGCCCTGAAGATTTGGAGACATTACTTGTATGGCGAAAAGTGTGAGATTTTCACAGACCACAAGAGTTTGAAGTATCTGTTTTCTCAGAGAGAGCTCAATATGCGGCAGAGGAGGTGGTTAGAGCTGGTCAAAGACTACGATGTGACTATCAGTTATCACCCAGGGAAGGCGAATGTTGTGGCTGATGCTTTAAGCCGCAAGTCGAGTGCTTCATTGAGTTCTTTGATTCAGAGACCATTGCTGATGGATTTGCAGAGAGAGGAGATTGATCTGGTGATTCCAGGCACCATTGCTCGTCTTTCAGCGTTGGTTATTCGATCTTCTTTGACGGACAGGATTCGTAGAGAGCAGTCGACTGATGTTCAGTTGACAGAGTTGAGAGATAGAGCAGAGATTAGAGGTAATTCAGAGTTCGCCTTGAATGGTGATGGTGTGGTGACTTTCAGAGGTCGTATTTGTGTTCCTGTTGGCGATGATATTCGTAGAGATATTCTGACAGAGGCTCATACCGCGCCGTATTCGATTCATCCAGGCAGTACGAAGATGTATCAGGATCTTCGTCGACTCTACTGGTGGCCAGGTATGAAGAAGGATGTTGCCGTGTTCATTTCTCAGTGTCTTACTTGTTAGCAGGTGAAGATTGAGCACCAGAGACCTGCTGGGACATTGTTGTCGTTGCCGATTCCTCAGTGGAAGTGGGAGCATATTACGATGGATTTCGTGACTGGTCTTCCCAGAGTGCAGAGAGGTTTCAATTCTATTTGGGTTATCGTTGATAGATTGACTAAGTCAGCGCACTTTCTTCCGGTCAAGACGACGTATTCGATGAATCAGTATGCCGAGGACTACATAGCAGAGATTGTTAGACTTCATGGTGTCCCTGTGTCGATCGTGTCTGATCGTGACCCTAGATTTACTTCAGAGTTTTGGAAGAGTTTGCACAGAGCTATGGGTTCGCGGTTAGCATTCAGTACAGCCTATCATCCTCAGAGTGATGGTCAGTCAGAGAGAGTCATTCAGATTCTTGAGGATATGCTCAGAGCTTGTGCTATCGACTATCCAGGTAGATGGGATTCTTTGTTGCCTTTGGTTGAGTTCACTTACAACAATAGCTACCAGGCGACGATTGGCATGGCACCGTATGAGGCACTTTATGGCAGGAAGTGCAGATCGCCCTTGTATTGGGACGAGGTTGGTGAGAGAAAGATGTTGGGACCAGAGTTAGTCCAGCAGACTGCTGACGTTGTTGCAGTTATCAGAGAGAGGATGAAGACTACGCAGTCCAGACAGAAGAGCTATGCAGATGTTCGTCGTAGACCTTTGCAGTTCGAGGTTGGCGACCATGTGTTTCTGAAGATAGCACCTCTCAAAGGTGTGATGAGATTTGGTAAGAAGGGCAAGTTGAGTCCGAGATTTATTGGTCCATTCGAGATATTGGACAGAGTTGGCGATCGAGCCTACAGATTAGCCCTACCTCCAGATCTTGACAGAGTTCATAATGTGTTTCACGTTTCGATGCTCAGGAAGTATGTTGCAGATCCTTCCCATGTTCTTCGCCACGAGCCATTGGACTTGACGCCGAATTTGACGTATCAAGAGATTCCGATTCAGATTTTGGATCGCACAGTTAGAGTTCTGAGGAACAAAGAGATCGGCATTGTCAAAGTTTTTTGGAGGAACCATTTGATAGAGGAGGCTACGTGGGAACCAGAGGATGAGATGAGAGAGAAGTATCCTGAGTTGTTCGTGCCGTGACGTCAATTTCGCGGACGAAATTCCCTTAAGGGGGGGAGATTGTAATAGCCGAGCCCGGTGTACGGTACGATTTAAGTTTCGTTTGTTATTTGGGATATTTGATTAGATGTTCAGAGTTGTATTTTTGGGGTATAGTATTGTTAGTTTTATTGTCTTGAGGTGTTAGTTGATGTTGGTTGTTCGTTTCAGCGTTTCGGTTCGATTTTAGTTGCATGGGAATAGTGCTTGGCCGTGACTTGAGTGCACCCGCGCTCTTAACTGGAGTGCCCCCGCGGTGTACTGTGCTATTTTGGAATTGGAATGCCGTGAGCACACCGCACCCGCGGTGATGTAGAGACCGCCCCCGCGGTAGAGACCGCACCCGCGCTGCTTGCGTCGCCGCACCCGCGCTGTTCGTGTTCCAGAATTTTTGAGAATGCCGTAACCATTGCGCACCCGCGGTGCTTAGAGGAGCGCACCCGCGGTGAAGGTATGGGCGAGTTTTTAAGCTACTTTTTGGAGTGGTTGGCCATACTTACCCTTTCTTTTCTCCTCCATTCTCGACTTTTCTCTCCATTTCAAGGGTTTTTGGTCATTTCTTTCCTTTCCTATCTTCGATTCAGGCGTTTGTTTGGAATTTCGACTTGAGTTCGACGTTCTCCTTGGTGCTAGGAAGCTTGGGTAAGCTTTTGGTGCGATTCTGTTAAGGTTGAAAATTAAGAGTTGTTTAGGTTGGTTGTTTATGTGGATTTATGGATTATTTAGCTTGTAATCTTGGATATTTAGTTGATATTGGTGTTATTTGTGGATTATTTGTTGTAGGTGGTGATCAAGAGCTAAGTTGAGGTGTTTGTTGTGGTTTGTAAGTGGAATTTCATTCCTTTTTGCTCACATGATTATATATGTATGTGTTTCAAAGAGTTTATTATGTTATTCCCTTCCATTTGATCTATAGTATGTATTGTTATATGTATTGGAGGCATTGTATGTCTCATTATTGATTAAAGGGAATACAAAGAGATATATAGAGTTTAAAGTGATTGTTAAAACCAGAGAAGAGTTTAAATGTTTTCGGATTGATAAATACATAGTCAGAGATTGCATGCAATATTAGATGATCATCGCCTATAGGCTTATATCCCTCAGAGTTATCGGTTTATATCGATTTGGGATACGAGCACCCCAGAGCAGAGATACTATTGATATCAATCCCCAGAGCAAAAGAGAAATACCATCATATTTTTATGCTATTGCTATGTTATTGATATTCAGAGTTTACAGTTCAGAGTTGATGGTATTTATGATTTCAAAGATGTTTTACAGAGATTATTGTTTATTATTATGTAAGAGTTCCACTTGCTGAGATTTATTCTCACTTCAGTTATTTCATGTGATGCAGATCAGAGTGGTGCCCCGGGACGTTGACTGTGGATTGGGGGTCATATGCATACACCGTGGAAGGAGGATTTTGGCATGATCATAGGAATGATGTTTTGTTTTTGTTATGTCATTTAAATGATCATGTATTTATTTTGTAAAGATATTTGAAGAAATGTATTTTGAAACTCCTTCCGTATATTTTAAAGAAAAATTTTATTTCCGCTGCGTATTTATTTTAAAAGAGGATCGGGGTGTCACAGAAATCTTCAGGAATACTCTGTCTCCTGCCTCAAATACCAATGGTCTACGTCGAAGGTTGGCATATTTGGCTTGCCGGTCTTGGGCTGCCTTTATTTTCATCTGAATCGATTTCACTTTCTCGGTCATATCTCTGATCATATGTGGGGATCCGGACGCTAATCATCTTTTTAATCATGATTGGGACTAATTAATCAATTATAGTAAACATGGTATAGTAAACAGGGTCTAATTTTTTTTTTTAAATGCGGAAGGTAACGGAATCAAACTCCTATACATATCAGTATAAAAGTATCAATCTGATAAAATATACAAACATACACACTCAGGTTCAACAACTACTATCAAGTGTTTAAACCCTATCTCTAGTCCAAGTCCGGTATCACCACTCTAATCTCGATCTGTCTTCACCTCTGTGACCCTGTACCTGTCCCACCTGTTGTCATGCACACATACAAACAAGACAACAGCCGGATAACTCCAGTGAGATATAAATATCCCAGTATAAACAATGTATTAAATGCAATCATATAAAACATATATAAAAGCATAAACAAACATCGAGACATGTATCTAATCTGACTACATGAATCAATGACTCGTGATCTAATCTTATCTTATCTCAAATCTAGGGATCCCAATCTAATTTATACTTTGGTATTCTGTATTGAGTGTCTGAGATAGACGTCGATCTACATCTAAGGCTCTTCGATACACCGTAAGTTTAGAGTCTTATCGGTTCTGAGAAAGACTCGGCGGTTCTGCCCTAGCTAGGCTGATCTGCCCTAGACTCGGACTCTGACTCTGTTCTAAGTCAATATAGCAACATATCAATCTGATAATCTGCAAATATCAATGCAATAAAATAAAGTATGTGATTTAGGGAAACTCAAGTCAAACCTCACTTGAGTTGTGCAATCCCAACTCAACATTAATTTATACCTTTCGTGCTGTAGCTCTGATACAATCGAAGTCTGTCACTGTTCAATCTTGCAATGACAATATCAATATTCTGTATCAATATTCTAATCAAATCACAACATCTCTGTTTTATCAAATTCTGACAGTACAACAGTACAATCTTGCGATACTGATAATACCATATCAGTCTATATCAATTCCAAACGTTTACAATTAACCACCATCCAAATCTGATGTCAACTCTAGTCAATTTCATTCGGAAATTCATAACAATTCCATATTCAGTTCGTTTTTTAATCTGACTTCGATTCTACGCTGTCTAACATGTCAAGAACAACATATATGATGTGTATTCAATTCTAACCACATCATAATTTCAAAACTTGTCAAAACGTAGTAAAACTTACGTCCAGGTGTAGTCTGCGTTGATAGGAACACGGTACCGAAGTCGGATTTAAAATCTAACGGACGGATTGATCGTAAATCGAATTCTAAAATTCAAAAGCTAATTTCCTTCCTCGGGCTCGTTTTATTTCTTCTGAGGGACGATTTGCATGTATATATATATATATATCAACCAGCGTACATGCAAAGGACGAGTGGCTCAATGTGCATACTGCACGTCTCGCGCATATGCGCGGCCACTTCCCGCGCATATGCGCGACTCGCGTTCAAAATACCCCCCTCTCGGGTTGTCTCGCGCATGTGCGCCAACCCTACTGGAACCCTCGCGCATGTGCGCGCATATTGTCGCGCATGTGCGCCAATCCTTCTGTTCTCGCACCTCACTTTTCACACGTGATCTCCTTTCGTGTCTCGGTTAGCCCTTTCATAATCGTCTCGATTAAAAATCTATAATCGTAATTTAACACGACATAAAATCTTGGGCATTACATTTCTCCCCCCCTAAGATACGATTTCGTCCTCGAAATCACAGGCATTTTATTCGTATCAACAAGGAGTATATATACAAAACTGTATAAGAAATTTACATAATCGAAACAACTCTGGGAATTCTTGTCTCGTATCTGATTCAGTCTCCCAAGTTGCTTTTTCTACACCATGACGAGTCCATTGCACTTTTACAAGTGGAATCATCTTCGTCCTGAGCTGTTTTTCTTTACGATCAATGATCTGAATCGGTTTTTCAATATAGCTCAGAGATTCATCAAGCTTGGCCTCATCTGGTTGAATAGCATGTGAAGCATCAGGAAGGTATTTCCTTAATAACGATACATGAAAAACATCATATATCCCGGATAATGAAGGCGGTAAGGCGAGTCGATAGGCACGATCTCCTATCTTCTCGAGAATCTCATAAGGGCCAATGTATCGCGGAGACAATTTCCCTTTCTTGCCAAATCTGACAACTCCTCTGAAAGGTGAAATCTTTAGGAACACTCTGTCCCCGGTTTCGAATACCAATGGTCGTCGTCTGACATTGGCATATTTGGCCTGTCTATCTTGTGCTGCCTTCATTTTCTTTCGAATTAGCTTCACTTTTTCAGTCATATCTCTGATCATATCTGGTCCAATTTCAGGCACTTCAGAGATATCATCCCAATAGAGAGGGGATCGAAATTTCTTTCCGTACAACGCTTCAAATGGTGCCATCTCAATACTCGTCTGATAGCTGTTGTTGTACGAAAACTCACAAAGAGGCAATGCATTTTGCCAATTAGTGCCAAAATCTAGCACTACTGCTCTCAGCATATCCTCTAGTGTCTGGATAGTCCGCTTTGACTGTCCGTCGGTCTGTGGATGATATGCGGTACTCAGATGTAACTTCGTACCGAGAGCCTGTTGCAAACTCTGCGAGAAGTGCGAAGTAAATCGAGAATCACGATCTAATACAATCGACTTCGGCACTCCATGAAATCTGACCGCTTCTCTGACATAGATCTCTGCCATCTGGTCAAATCTGTACGTCATCTTGTATGGTATAAAACATGCGGATTTGGTCAATCTGTCAATCACGACCCAAATCGCATCACAAACTTTGGAGGAACGCGGCAACTGCGTCACGAAATCCATGGAAATGTGATCCCATTTCCATTCAGGAATGGACAAACTCTGTAATAATCCTCCTGGTTTCTTTCTTTCTGCCTTTACTTGCTGGCAATTCAAACATTTGGAAACAAATTCGGCAATGTCAGTCTTCATTTGTTTCCACCAGAACTGTCTTTTCAAATCGTTATACATCTTTCTGCCACCAGGGTGAATAATAAATCGACTGTTGTGCGCTTCTGACAATATCTGTCGTTTCAAATCTGAAATATTTGGCACCACTAGACGATTATTCACATACAGGACATTATCACGTACCTGATACTCTGATCGATGTCCTGCTCTAACCATCGATATTGATTTCTGTACATTCTGATCACCTCGCTGAGCTGCCTTAATTCTCATAATCAGATCTGGTTCTACTTGCATCGTATAAAGTCTCAACGGTCTATAATCTGTTTCAAATTCTAATCCAGACAAACAGCAGTCTTCTATCAAATTTGAAACACCCATCGTCGATAAAGATAAAGAACATACCTTTCGACTTAGTGCATCCGCTGCTGCATTAGACTTTCCTGGATAGTATTTGATTTCACAATCAAAATCTTTAAGCAAATCAAGCCATCTTCGCTACCTAATATTCAATTCAGATTGTGAAAACAGATATTTCAAACTCTTATGATCAGAATATATCTCAAACTTCTCCCCATAAAGGTAATGTCGCCATATCTTTAATGCAAAGACAATGGCTGCCAATTCTAGATCATGAATTGGATAACAAGTCTCATGTGGTTTAAGCTGTCTTGAGGCATAGGCAATAACATGCCCTCGTTGCATCAGCACACATCCCAACCCTCTGTGAGAAGCGTCACAATAAACCACAAAATCACCAGTACCTGACGGAATGGTCAACACCGGAGCACTGGTCAGTCTCTTCTTCAGCTCCAGAAAACTGGTCTCACATTCTTCGGACCAAACAAATGGAGCATTCTTTTGAGTCAGCTGAGTAATTGGTTTAGCTATGCTCGAAAAATCTTTAATGAATCGACGGTAATATCCGGCTAAACCCATAAAACTGCGAATTTCGGGCACTGACGTCGGTCTTGGCCAAGAAATCACGGCTTCCACTTTACTGGGATCAACTGATATACCATCTCCAGATATAATATGACCCAGAAATACTACATGTCTTAGCCAAAACTCACATTTCGACAGTTTAGCATATAATTTCTCTGCTCTTAAAATTTTCAACACAGTTCTTAAATGCTCAACATGCTCACTCATATTCTTTGAATAAATCAAAATATCATCGATGAAGATAATCACAAAATCATCGAGATATTTCTGGAATACACGATTCATTAATCACATGAATACAGCTGGAGCATTCGTCAGACCAAATGGCATGACAATAAATTCATAGTGTCCATACCTGGTTCTGAATGCCGTCTTTGAGATATCAGAATCTCTGACTCTCAGCTGATGATATCCCGATCTTAAATCAATCTTGGAATATACTGACGAACCCTGCAACTGATCGAATAAATCATCTATACGAGGCAAAGGATATTTATTCTTTATCGTTTCCTTGTTCAGTTGCCGATAATCGATGCAGAGTCTCATCGAGCCGTCTTTCTTTTTACAAATAATACTGGAGCACCCCAACGAGAAACACTCGGTCTGATGTATCCCTTGGCCAGTAAATCTTCAAGCTGATCTTTTAATTCTTTCAGTTCAACTGGTGCCATTCTGTACGGAGCTCTCGAGATCGGCACTGTACCTGGCATCAGTTCAATGCTGAAGTCTATCTCTCTAACTGGAGGTAATCCCGGGATCTCATCTGGGAAGACGTCAGCAAACTCACGTACCACTGGCAGATCTGCCAATGCTGGACTCGACTTCAGTAAATCTACTGAATATACAAGGAATCCTTCTGCTCCTTTCTGTAATAATCGAGTCATAGATAATACGGATACTAAAGGAATTCTCGATCTAGACCCCTTACCGTAAAATTTCCATTCTTCAGCCATATCTGGTCTGAATCTCACTATCTTGTGGTAACAATCAACTATCGCTCTGTACTTGGTTAGCATATCAATATCGATAATACAGTCAAAGTCAGACAACCCAAGTACAATGCAATCTAACTCAATCTCATGCCCGTCATACTGTAGTACACAATGGTTAACCGAATTCACGGATATCAAACCCATCCCCAACGGAGAAGAGACAGACACTACAGTAGCTAAAGACTCTACAGGCAATGCATGACTTAATGCAAATCGTTCAGAAATAAATGTATGTGAAGCACCGGTATCAATCAGTACATAAGCAGAGTAACCACATAAAGAACAGTTACCTGCCACAACGTCATCTGGTGCTTCCTGGGCCTGCTCCTCTGTCAAAGCGAAGACTCTGGCCTGCTGTCTCGGAGGCTGCCCAACTGTCTGGCTTCCTCCTGGCCTCTGCTGTGACTGAGCTGGCGCTGGCTGAAATGTGTGAACAGCAGCTGATCGTCTCTCAGTCTATGCTGCTGATCCCGATGACTCGGCCCCCTGAGTTCTCTGCGAACCTCTCTGTGGACACACTTTAGCAAAGTGTCCCGGCTGCTTACAGAAATTGCAACTACCAGTCACTCCCTGGAATTGCTCGGTTGCATGTCTTCCACCTCAAGTCTTGCAGTAAACTCCAGTGTAACTCGGGCTCAATCTAGCATTACCGGAGCTGGAAGAACTACTGCCAGATTTCTTGAATTGCTTTCCCCTGGCTTTCAAAATTTTTTTCTTTCCTCCACTACTGCTGCCACTCTCAAATCTGGGAGGTGGTTGCTGTGGTCTCGGTGCTGGAGGCACAAATGAAGCCCCTTTCTGTCTCATTAGACCGGCTTCTGCTCCCTTGGCTCTGTTCAGGACATCAGTAAAATTATTCGGTCGCCCAGTGTTCACCAATGTAAAAATGTCGGGCTTCAAGCCATTGATGAACTGATCAGCAGTAGCTTCTTCGCTGTCAGCCACATGTGGAGCAAATTTCAGCAAGGAGGAGAACTTGGACACGTATTCTTCTATGTTCATCGGTCCTTGTTTAGATTGGCAAACTCCGCCCCCTTGTCCTTCCGGTACGACACTGGAAAGAATCGTTGATAAAATTCAGTTCTAAATATATTCCAGGTAATCATCGTACCTCTATGCTCCATGGCTCTCTTTCTCGTAATCCACCAGTCTTTGGCAACATCGTGCAGCTGATGTCCAATCAATTTCACTCTCTTCTCATCTGTATACTCCAAGGATTCGAACAACATCTCTATATCATCGAGCCAACTCTCGCACTCTACAGCGTTCTCTGTGCCTTTCAAGGTCGGCGGATGAAATGACTGAAATCGTTTCAGTAACGTTTCCATTGGAGTCGGTGTGACATCCATTGGAGTATTTGATGTACTTCCCTGTTCTGGTACTCGTCGCGGAGGCATATCTAATAGTCAAATAGATTAGTAACAGATACAACAATTCTGTTTCAATCCTCCTCTGATCATCTTACTGCTGATCTAGAATCAGTACTGATCCAATCTTAATAAAACATATTACTATATCAAATCAGATAAACAAGTAACATGTAATAAAGCAGTAAGACATGCTAGCATTTAAAAGCAGGAATGAAAACCTCAATCTACCCCGCTCACTAGCCTCTTCTCTATCAATCTAAAGGATCTATCGCTCTTATACCACCTGTTCTAGGGACCCGGACGCTAATCATCTTTTTAATCATGATTGGGACTAATTAATCAATTATAGTAAACAGGGTCTAATTTTTTTTTAAAAAAACGCGGAAGGTAATGGAATCAAACTCCTATACATATCAGTATAAAAGTATCAATCTGATAAAATATACAAACATACACACTCAGGTTCAACAACTACTATCAAGTGTTTAAACCCTATCTCTAGTCCAAGTCCGGTATCACCACTCTAATCTCGATCTGTCTTCACCTCTGTGACTATGTACCTGTCCCACCTGTTGTCATGCACACATACAAACAAGACAACAGCCGGATAACTCCGGTGAGATATAAATATCCCAGTATAAACAATGTATTAAATGCAATCATATAAAACATATATAAAAGCATAAACAAACATCGAGACATGTATCTAATCTGACTACATGAATCAATGACTCGTGATCTAATCTTATCTTATCTCAAATCTAGGGATCCCAATCTAATTTAGACTTTGGTATTCTGTATCGAGTGTCTGAGATAGACGTCGATCTACATCTAAGGCTCTTCGATACACCGTAAGTCTAGAGTCTTATCGGTTCTGAGAAAGACTCGGCGGTTCTGCCCTAGCTAGGCTGATCTGCCCTAGACTCGGACTCTGACTCTGTTCTAAGTCAATATAGCAACATATCAATCTGATAATCTGCAAATATCAATGCAATAAAATAAAGTATGTGATTTAGGGAAACTCAAGTCAAACCTCACTTGAGTTGTGCAATCCCAACTCAACATTAATTTATATCTTTCGTGCTGTAGCTCTGATACAATCGAAGTCTGTCACTGTTCAATCTGACAATGACAATATCATTATTCTGTATCAATATTCTAATCAAATCACAACATCTCTGTTTTATCAAATTTTGACATTACAACAGTACAATCTTGCGATACTGATAATACCATATCAGTCTATATCAATTCCAAACGTTTACAATTAACCACCATCCAAATCTGATGTCAACTCTAGTCAATTTCATTCTGAAATTCATAACAATTCCATATTCAGTACGTTTCTTAATCTGACTTCGATTCTACGCTGTCTAACATGTCAAGAACAACATATATGACGTGTATTCAATTCTAACCACATCATAATTTCAAAACATGTCAAAACGTAGTAAAACTTACGTCCAGGTGTAGTCTGCGTTGATAGGAACACGGTACTGAAGTCGGATTTAAAATCTAACGGACGGATTGATCGTAAATCGAATTCTAAAATTCAAAAGCTAATTTCCTTCCTCGGGCTCGTTTTCTTTCTTTTGAGGGACGATTTGCATGTATATATATATAATATATATATATATATATATATATATATATATCAACCAACGTACATGCAAAGGACGAGTGGCTCAATGTGCATACTGCACGTCTCGCGCATATGCGCGGCCACTTCCCGCGCATATGCGCGACTCGCGTTAAAAATACCCCCCTCTCGGGTTGTCTCGCGCATGTGCGCGAGTTTAGGTCGCGCATGTGCGCCAACCCTACTTGAACCCTCGCGCATGTGCGCGCATATAGTCGCGCATGTGCGCCAATCCTTCTGTTCTCGTACCTCACTTTTCACACGTGATCTCCTTTCGTGTCTCGGTTAGCCCTTTCATAATCGTCTCGATTAAAAATCTATAATCGTAATTTAACACGACATAAAATCTTGGGCATTACATCATATCAGGTCCAGTCTCAGGAACTTCAGAGATATCATCCCAGTAAAGAGGGGATCTGCATTTCTTTCTGTACAACGCTTCAAATGGAGCCATCTCAATACTCGTTTGATAGCTATTGTTGTACGAAAACTCGCAAAGAGGAAATGCATCTTGCCAATTATTGCTAAAATCAAGCACCACAGCTCTCAGCATATCTTCCAGTGTTTGGATAGTCCGCTCTGATTGTCCATCAGTCTGAGGATGATATACGGTACTTAACTGTAACTTCGTACCGAGAGCTTGCTGCAAACTCTGCCAGAAGTACGAAGTAAATCGAGGATCACGGTCTGAAACAATCGACTTCGGCACTCCGTGCAGTCTAACCACTTCTCGAACATAAATATCGGCCATCTGGTCATACCTGTAGGTCATTTTGTATGGAATAAAACATGCAGATTTGGTCAATCGATCAATCACGACCCAAATCGCATCAGAACCTCTGGAAGATCTCGGTAACTGCGTCACAAAGTCCATGGAAATGTGATCCCATTTCCATTCAGGAATTGACAAACTCTGCAACAATCCTCCTGGTTTCTTTCTCTCAGCTTTTACCTGTTGGCAATTCAGACACTTGGCTACAAATTCCGTAACATCAGATTTCATCTTTTTCCACCAATATTGTGTCTTTAAATCATTGTACATTTTCCTGCCACCAGGATGAATGCTAAAACGACTGTTGTGCGCTTCTGTCAGTATTCTCTGTCTTAATTCCGGAACATTTGGTACAACAATACGATTATTCACATACAAAATATCATTTTGCACCTGATATTCCGACATATGTCCAGCTCTGACCATAGCAATCGAATTTTGTACGTTCTGATCACTTTTCTGTGCCTCTTTGATTTTCAATATCAATGCCGGTTCAGCTCGAATCACACATAATCTCAAAGGCTGACGATCTGTTTCAAAAGCTAATCCAGACAAACAGCAGTCTTCTATCAAATTCGAAACACCCATAGTCGATAAGGATAAAGAACATACCTTTCGACTTAGTGCATCAGCTGCTCCATTGGACTTCCTTGGATAATATTTAATCTCACAATCAAAGTCCTTCAATAAATCCAGCCATCTTCGTTGTCTCATATTCAACTCTGATTGTGAAAACAGATATTTCAAGCTTTTGTGATCAGAATAAATCTCGAATTTCTCACCGTACAAATAATGACGCCATATCTTCAATGCAAAGATTATGGCTGCCAATTCCAGATCATGGATTGGATAACGAGATTCATGGGGTTTCAGCTGTCTCGAGGCATAAGCAATCACATGCCCCCGCTGCATCAAAACACAACCCAATCCACGGTGAGATGCATCACAATAAACGACAAAATCACCAGTACCTGAAGGAATCGTCAACAAAGGCGCACTGGTCATTCTCTTTTTCAATTCCAGAAAACTGGATTCACAGTCTTCTGACCAAATAAATGGAGCATTCTTCTGAGTTAACCGTGTAATCGGTTTGGCAATACTGGAGAAATCTTTGATTAATCAACGATAATATCCTGCCAAACCCATAAAACTGCGAATCTCGGGTACGGATGTCGGTCTCAGCCAAGAAATCACTGCCTCAACCTTACTGGGATCAACGGATATACCGTCTTCGGATATAATATGCCCCAGAAATACCACCTGTTTCAACCAGAACTCGCATTTCAACAGTTTAGCATATAATCTCTCCGCCCTCAAAATTCACAACACAGTTCTCAAATGTTCAGCATGTTCCATCACATTTTTTGAATAGATCAAAATATCATCGATGAAGATAATCACGAAATCATCGAGATATTTCTGAAAGACACGGTTCATTAATCCCATGAATACTGCTGGTGCATTCGTCAACCCAAATGGCATGACAATAAATTCATAGTGTCTATACCTGGTTCTGAATGCTGTTTTTGAGATATCAGACTCCCTGACTCTCAGTTGATAGGTATCCAGATATCATATTGTTCTTGGAATACACCGAAGAACCCTGCAACTGATCAAATAAATCATCAATACGAGGCAATGGATATTTATTCTTTACAGTTGCCTTATTCAGTTGCCGGTAGTCGATACAAAGTCTCATCGATCCATCTTTCTTCCTCACGAATAGTACTGGAGCACCCCAAGGAGATACACTCGGTCGGATATACCCCTTGGCCAGTAAATCATCCAACTGTTCCTTCAACTCTTTCGATTCGATCGGTGCCATCCTGTATGGAGCCCTCGCAATCGGAACAGTTCCTGGCACCAACTCAATGCTGAAGTCTATCTCTCGACTCGGAGGCAATCCAAGAATCTCATCTGGAAAGACATCAGCAAATTCACACACCACTGGCAAGTCCGCCACTGATGGGCTCGATTTCAGTAAATCAACTGAATATACAAGGAATCCATCCGCTCCTTTCTGCAATAGTCGAGTCATATTTATTCCAGATATCAAAGGAATTCTAGCTCGAGAACCCTTACAATAAAATTTCCACTCCTCTGGCATTTCAGGTCTGAATCGAACAATCTTGTGGAAATAATCAACTGTAGCTCATTACTTGGTTAGCATAACGATACCGATAATACAATCAAAATCAAATAAACCAAGCACAATACAGTCTAACTCAATCGTATGCCCATCGTACTGCAGTATACAAGATTTCACAAATTTCACCGATATCAAACCTGTTCTTAACGGGGAAGAAACAGACACTACCGCAAACAATGACTCAATAGGTAATGCACGACTCAATGCAAACCTTTAGAAACAAAAGTATGCGATGCACCAGTATCAATCAATACATATGCAGGATAACCAGAAATAAAACAGTTACCTGCCACAACATCATCAGGTGCATCCTGTGCCTGGTCCTCGGTCAAAGCAAAAACTCGGGCTTGTTGTCTCAGAGGCTGGCTCACTGTCTGGCTTCCTCCAGGCCTCTGCTGTGACTGAGTAGACGGTGCTAGCTGAAAAGTATGAACGGTAGATGGTCGTCTACCTGCCTGAGCCACTGATCCCGATGACTCAGCTGCCTGTGATCCCTGGGCACTCCTCTAGGGACACACTCGGGAAAAGTTTCCTTGCTGTCTACAAATACGACAGCTGCCAACCACTCCTCGACACTGCTCTGTGGAATGCCTCCCTCCAAAAGCGCTACAGTACGGTCCTGTATAACTCTGGCCCTGACTAATCTGTCTCGAGCCGCTTGAACTGGACGAGCTAGTTCCCGATTTCTTGAATTGCTTTCCTCTAGCCTTCAAGAAATCCTTCTTCCTGCTACCACTACCACTCTCGAATCGGGGAGGTGGTTGTTGTGGTGCCAGTGCTGGAGGCACAAACAAATCTTCTCTTTGTCTCAATAAACCGGCTTCGGCTCCTTTAGCCCAGTTCAGTGCGTCGGTAAAATTGTTCGGTCTTCCAGTGTTTACCAACGTAAATATTTCTGGATTTAGGCCATTTATGAACTGGTCCGCAACGGCCTCATCATGCTCAGCTACATGGGGAGCAAATCGGAGCAATGTAGAGAACTTGGCCACATAGTCCTCAATGTTTAACTGGCCCTGTCTCAAGTTTGCAAATTCGGCTCCCTTGTCCTTCCTATAAGAAACTAGAAAGAACCGTTGATAAAATTCAGTTCTAAATACACTCCAGTTAATGACTGTACCTCGTTGTTCCAATGCCCGTTTCGCTGTGATCCACCAGTTTTTAGCAACATCATGCAACTGGTGTCCGATCAATTTCACCCTCTTCTCATCAGTATACTCTAAGGACTCGAACAACATCTCAATGTTGTCCAACCAACTCTCACATTCCACGGAATTCTCCGTACCTTTCAAAGTCGGTGGATGGAATGACTGAAATCTTTTCAATAATTTCTCCATTGGTGTGGGTGTCACATCCATGGGAGGATTCGATGTACTCCCTTGTTCTGGTATTCTTCTCGGAGGCATATCTGAAATCAAAAGGATTAGAAACCCCAAACCAAAGTTTATTTCAGTCCTCCTCTGATCATCTTATTGCTGATCCAGAATCGGCTCTGATTTGTTCTCAATAATACATGATTTCAAATCAAGTCAGATACACAGATAAACACGTACTATAAAGAAGTAAATCATGCAAGCAATCAAAAGCAGGAAAGAAAATCTCAATCTACCCCGCTCACTAGCTCCTATCTCAGTTTCAAGGATCTATCGCTCTGATACCACCTGGTGTGGGGACCCAGAAGCTAATCCAGTTCTTAATTATTATTGGGACTAATTAATCAATTATAAAACATGGTCAAAATTTTTTGCTTTTTAAAATGCGGAACGTAGTGACATCAAACTAATATACAACTCAGTATATAATAAAGTACAAGTCCTGTACCGTCTACAATTCATTAAAACTAAAGTTCAACATTTAAATATCAAGTGTCGAAACTCTATATACATCCAAGTCCGAAGTCTCCACTCTATCACGATCTCTCCTCATCTCCTGGACCCTGATCCTGCCCCACCTGTTGTCATGTACACATACAAACAAGACAACAGCCGGATAATTCCGGTGAGAATATAATCCCAGTATAAATCAACGGACATGCAATCATATAAAAAAATATAAAGCATGTAACAGGTAACGGCATTATGTATCAAAATCTGAAACATAATCAATCATAAAACTGTCAAACATATACGTGACTCCACGTTTCAGACAAAACTCAATACTAGTCTAGGGATCCCAGTTTCCAGATAGGGTGTTCCTATATCGAACTCCGTAATAGAAGGAACAGTGATTCCATTACTCGATATAACCAAATATGGTGTTCCTATATCGAATTCCGAAATAGAAGAATTCCAATTCTATTTACTCGATATAACCAAACATCCGGTGTCCTGACCTAACCATCATGGACTGTAGCTCTATTGCTAATATCCTATCTTGAGACATCGTGCAATGTGCCCGTGGCAATACCACCACTATCAGGCACTTCTGTCACAAGATTACTTGTCTAACACCTGTCATCTATAATTCAAGAAAACAAGTACATCAGTCAACTCACTGCAAATGTCAATGCAATAAAATAAAGTATATGATTTAGAGAAACTCAAGTCTAAACCGACTCAAGTCGATCTCCCAATACCACATTGACGTATACCTTCCGATTGTAGTCTCGGTCTGAAGCAATCTCAGTTCTGACTCAAGACTGTCTCTGTATATCTGAAATTACATATCGAGAATACTAATATCAATATTCCAATCTTAATTCAACACTGAAATTGATTAATCTGGATTTAATTCAAATCATCGGCATAACGGTACAAACTCAGTATTCCCGTCAATACCACATCACCAGATAACAATTCCCTCAATTCATAATCAATCCCAATACAATCTGATATCATATCTCAGTCAATTAACTTCAGAAAATCATAACAATTCCATAATCAGTCTGTTTCTTAATCTGACTTCGATTCTATGATGTCTAATATGTCATGAACATCATATATGAATTACATCCAATTCTGCCAATATCATAATTTCAAAACATGTAAAAACGTAGCAAAACTTACGTCCAGTTGTAGCCTACGTCGATAGGATTACAGTACTGTAGTAAGATTCAAAATCAGACGGACGGATTTCGAATGATAGTAACTTGAATCCCAAGAAGCTAATTCGTTCCCTCAGCTTTCGATTTTCTTTTTCCCGGAAATGAATTGCATGTGTATATATATATATATATATATATATATATATACATCTCGCACATGCATCACGGCAAATGGCTCACTCTTGGCAAAACACGTCTCGTGCTCGGGCGGTTGATCTTTACCGCTCGGGCGCTTGCTCGGCGCTCGGGCGGTTAAAACTTACCGCCCGAGCACGGAAGACTCTGCCCTCACGATTTATCCTTGGCGCTCGGGCGGTCAAAAACTACCGCCCGGGCGCCACATCTTCTGCCCGCGGCCTATTCGCGGTTGATCTTTACCGCTCGGGCGCTTGCTCGGCGTTCGGGCGGTTAAAACTTACCGCCCGGGCACGGAAGACTCTGCCCTCACGATTTATCCTTGGCGCTCGGGCGGTCAAAAACTACCGCCCGGGCCCGCCCGAGCGCCACATCTTCTGCCCGCGGCCTATTTCTATTACACACTGGCGCTCGGGCGGTCAAAAACTACAGCTCGGGCGCCAGACTCTCTGTCCACAAGTTGTGTAATTCATATGTTTTGCCCAATCTGGTTCCGTGATAGCCCGATTATATTCACATCAATTCATAATAAATAAACATATCAGATTACGATAATCAAAATCTCAGGAATTACAAAACTCATAGTGTCCATACCTGGTCCGAAATGCTGTCTTCGGTATATCAACATCTCGAACTCTGAGTTGATGATATCCTGATCGCAAAACAATCTTGGAATAGATGGAAGATCCCTGCAACTGATCAAATAAGTTGTCGATACGAGGCAAAGGATACTTGTTCTTTATCGTTGCCTTATTCAGTTGCCTGTAGTCTATACACAATCTCATAGAACCTTCTTTCTTTCGCACAAATAGCACTGGTGCGCCCCAAGGAGATACACTGGTTCTGATATATCCCTTGGCTAGAAGATCTTCTAACTGTGCTTTCAATTCTTTCAGTTCTATCGGCGCCATCCTATACGGAGCTCTCGAAATAGGAACGGTACCTGGAATCAGATCAATGCTAAAATCTATCTCTCGAGCTGGAGGTAACCGTGGAATCTCATCTGGGAATACATCTGCAAACTCCCGTACTACTGGCAAATCTGCCAATGCCATGCTCGATTTCTGTAGATCTACAGAATAAACAAGGAACCCTTCTGCTCCTTTCTGCAACAATCTATTCATAGTCAGAGCAGATACTAAGGGAATCCGAGATCTGGAACCCTTACCATAGAATTTCCACTCCTCTGTCATATCAGGTCTGAATCTGACAATCTTGTGGAAACAATTTACGGTAGCTCTGTACTTAGTCAACATGTCAATCCAGACAATGCAATCAAAATCAGATAAACCAAGTACAACACAGTCCAAATAGATTTCATGTGGGGACCCGGACGCTAATCATTTTCTTATTCATCGTTGGGATTTAATTAATCAGTTCTGATAAACAGGGTCTAAAAATTTTTCTTTTTAAAATATTAACGCGGAAGGTAATGGCATCTACTAATATACATATCTGTATAAAATACATGTCAGTATTAAAATACAATAAGCTCGTCTAAGGTTCAACTACTAAATTCAAGTACTAAAACCTATCTATATCCAAGTCCGGAATCACCACGCTAATTCGTCTTCTCTCGTCGTCATCTTGACCCCGATCCTATCCCACCTGTTGTCATGCACACATACAAAAAACAAGACAACAGCCGGATAACTCCGGTGAGAATAAATCCCAGTATAAAACATGGTAAACATGCATATACACATAATAATCCATGAAACCTGCTGTCATGAATAAATTAAAACAATAGTAATAGATTTCATTATCTATAAAATCTAATCTAAATAAACATGCAACTTAAATCAGCTAAACATGCATAAAAAAATCTAAATCATGAGACATGCTGTCACAACTGAAAGCAATAACAATTGGTTCCAAAGTCTATGAAACCAATTCATATAAGCATGCAGTTATAAATCAAATCATGTCTAGACTTGACTCAACTATAACTCTAGGGATCCCGTAATGAATAAGACGTCAATGCCTGTTACCTACTCAACCGATCGTGGTAACCGTACGTCTTATTCCTAGACTTCGGTTCGAGCTGTATCAACGGCTGCAATAGGAGTAATACCTGCTCCTAAGTTGAGATACACCGAACGTCTAGAAGTCTGACAATGACTGTCAAGACTTTCCTATCTTAAATGCAATGAATAAAAATCTGTAAACAAAGCATAATCATATTCATATCTGAATATGACAATAATCTCATACATTTGAATACCATTCTATAATCAAAGCATAATCAGGTAACAATATAAACAATAATCTAGTATGTGATTTTATTGGGAAACTCAAATTAATCTAATTTGAGTTATGGTTCCCGAATATCACATGAATTATACCTTTATCTTCCCCGTCTGAGGAAGACGAAGTCTCGAAGTCCAATCTGTCCATCTTCACTCTGAAATGACAAGAATAAATACACTGTATCAATGTGTAGCTCAAAACACAATCTGTTCTGATCAATACCCAATTCAGTACAAAATCTGATCACATCAACAATATCACGAGATAACAGAAACCAATACTGAATCTGATCAATCTGTACCAACTGATGTTTAGACGGCATAACACTACAGTCTTGTAACCCTGTCAGTCTTAACATCACAATTACACTACCAGAATTCCAAATAAATCTCAGTACAATCTATAACTTCAGTATCTGTAAACTGTAACATGAATAACAGCATAATTCTGATAGCAATCTCAATCAAATCAATTCTAAAATTCATAACAATTCCATAAACAATCTGTTTCTAAATCTGACTTCGATTTTACAATATCTACGGTAGTAGAAACACCATATCTGAATCATATGCAATTCTGACAATATCATAAAATCAAATCTTGTCTAAACGTAATAAAACTTACGTCTTTGCGTAGCCTGCGTTGATAGGAACACAGTACCGAAGTCGGATTTTAATTTGGATAGACGGTTCGCTCGCAATTCAATTTAAGAACATATGAACGAAGCTTTTTCCCTCATTTCTCGATTTCAGAATGCTGATAAAACAATTGCATGTGTATCTATATATATATATATATATTGCATGCAAATCATACGTGTCATTTCCGAATTTTGCCACAAAACAACTCGCGCATATGCGCGCTCATTCTCGCGCATATGCGCGAGACTTTCGGCCTCGACGCAATCGCTACTGGTCCTCGCACGCAGATGCGCGTTATCTCATCGCGCATGTGCGCCCCTCCTCGCGCATGTGCGCGCACCCCCATCGCGCATGTGCGCGAGACTTTCTGCTCGGCACCCGTTGGCTAGCGCATATGCGCGACACACCTCCGCGCATATGCGCCCAACCTACTGGACCATACGCGCAGGTGCGCGTGCTCGCTTCGCGCATGTGCGCCAACTCTTCGGACGGCTCGCGCAGGTGCGCGCATATCGTCGCGCATGTGCGCGCCAGCCTCGGCCAGCTCCGCACATGTGCGCCATCTTCTTCGCGCATATGCGCTGCTGCTTCTGCCATCTCCGCGCATGTGCGCCCATACATGCTGCGCATGTGCGCGGGACCCTTCTTGCACACCTAATTTTAATTCTTTTCGTGACTCTCCCGGTCCGATTCGTTCCGTCTACAATCATCTTGATTAATTCAATAAATCATTCCGGATTAATCTCCGATTACTGTAATCATATCCCAATCATTTCAGATTACGATAATTAAATTCTCGGGCATTACATTTCTCCCCCTCTTAGAACTGAGTTCGTCCTCGAACTTACCAACAATCAATCCAACTTTATCAGAAGAAATGTAGAACAGAGTTTAGCATCCAAACTCATTTCACTAGCCGAATCAATCCCATATTACTGGCTATACAACACCCGTATACGCCAATTGCAATCCATAACAAAGCAATACCACCTGCAGTTGCTATCCCATCTGTTTATTCCAATCAAGGACATATTTCATCATAGGTTGCAAATACCAATCGTCATCATCTGACATTGGTTCCCTACATCTATCCATTCTGAATTATCTTGATAACTAGTGCTAACATCCAGCACTAGAGTTCTATCAATATCTTTCAATATCTGAACACTACACGCTGACTACCTGTCAATCTGTAACACGGATATAATTTATCACAAAAGTAATAGAAATGTACTCCCATTTCTATTCAGGAATATATTAAGTCGGTAATCATCTTCTGATTCCTAGCTTTCTGACTTCTTTTATTAGCTATTCAGACATATCCGTACCATTTCTACCAACCTTACAACATAAATTGCTGTCCCAACTGATCTCATCTGTCTATACCAACACTATCTATTCGAATATCATACATTCTGAGAAAACTGAATCCCCTACGGTGCATTTCTGACACTACTTGAGACTTCAGATTCGAACTATCCGGTATAAACAAATAGTTACTAATATAAAATAATGAAAAATACCTACCTTGCATTCGGCTCTGACTATCCATATCAAAAGCTGTAAACAATTCTGAAACATTCTGATATCACACAATAACCAAACCCATAGAAAACACAAAATCATATAGATGTTATATTGATCTGATCAACAAAATACAGGTCTGAAAATTCTGATCACCGTTCGGGACTACTGTATTTCCTACAAACAACTCTGATACAATTGGACTGCATAGCATCACACACTGAATAATAATTACAATAACATCAAATCAAACTCAGAATAGAAATATCCTATGCTGATCTAGTGAGTTTAAGAAAACTCATAACATAATAGATTCTGGCTGACTGACCAATCTTCATACTGTTCAGATCAACTGCTATATTTCATCTGCAATTAGAATATACTCCCAAACAATATAAGATGTCTCAAATACTGATTTAGAATCATAACAATACTCAGCAGATATAAAGCAATACCAGAAAAAGATAATCTATCCAAATCAGATAAGAAAGTTCTGACATATCTGACATTCTGCTAATTCTGACATTCCTGATACCACATAGTCTGAATATAAACATGTATCAATAACTGCATTCGAATCCATACCTGACCCATTGCTGTATACAATAATCACAGTTTTCGGAATATTTAACCCAGTCTTCAAATATCCAATATAAACAATCAGATGCTGTGGATATATCTCGGAATCATAAATATAACAAGCATAATTCTTCAAAATACCCTTGAACACATAATGTGTCAATCTAGAAACAGAACTAAAATGTCTTCAAGAGAAATACCCAATCAACTGGATTCCTTAGCCCATACCTTAATCTGTCAATTCTTTCTGATAGAGAACCCATCTGACATCTTATCTAAGAAAAAACCAGTCAATTATGATATTACTATCAAATTTTAGGCTCGATTTCAGTGGATCTACTGAATACATAAGGATGCCATCTGTTCCTTTCTGTAATAATCGAGTCCTAAACCCTAAAATTTTCTAAGGACTTCTGAATCGAAAATCCTCATTTATCAACTAGATCTGGTCTTAATCTTACTATTTCTGGAACACATACTACGATATTTCTGTGCTTGTTTAGCATTACATATCAATACTGAGATCGAAATCATATAACACAAGTACATCATAATCTAGCCCAATCCCGGTTTCATTCTACTGTAGTATATAACATGTCACAGAAATCTCTGATATCAACATATTCCTCCAAACAGTAAGGAAATCAATACTACAGCACAAACAGACCCCATAAATATAGCATATCACCATGCTACTCAATCACATATACTCATGAAGAATGCATTAGTATATATCAATACGTATGCAATATAATCATAAAGAATAGTACCTGTTGTAGTTTCTGGGTTTGTTTCTCACGCATTGCCACCCGATGGTCCTGCTCCCTGGAATCTTTGGGAACCCTTCTGAGGACACACTCTAGCAAAATGCCCATGCTGTCTACAAATATTGCATCTACCAAGCACTCCTTGGCATTGCTCTGTGGAGTGTCTCCCTCCACAATTCCTGCAATACACTCCCGTATAATGCGAACTGGATCCACTAGAGCTAGAGGAACCACTTCCAAATCTCTTAAACGGTTGCTTCCGAGCTTTCAGTAACTCTTCCTTTCCACTTGTACTGCCACGATCAAACCGACGAGGGGATTCCTGTATCTGCGGTTGCTGCATGCACAACCTTGTCAATTGTCGAATCAGACTCTCTTCTGCTCTCTTTGCTTTACTCAAAACATCAGCAAAGTGATAGGGTCGCTGTAGATTCATGAATGCAACTATCTCCGAATTCAATCCTCTAATGAATTGATTCACTACAGCTTCATCATCCCTAGCCATATGAGGAGCAAAACGCAACAAAGTAGAGAATTTAGCAGCATAATCATCAATATTCAATTGACCTTGACTTAAATTCTCAAATTCTGCTTTCTTGTCTTCTCGGTACGAGGCGGAGAAGAATCTTTGATAGAATTCAGTCTTGAAGACTTCCCACGTGATCACAGTACCGCGTAGTGCTAATACTCTTTTGATTGTAATCCACCAACTTCTGGCAGCCTCTTGTAATTGGTGAAATACCAATTTAGCTCTTTGGTCATCTGTACAATCCAGTAGATCAAACAATATCTCTATGTCCTCAACCCAGTGCTGACACGTTTCAGGCGTCTCTGTACCACTCAGAATCGGCGGCTGAAATAACTGAAATTCTGCCAACTTAGTTTCCATCGGAGTCGCTGACACATCTATCTGCGGTTCTGGTATATATGGCGGATCATACGAAGTACTGCCTGTTTCCAAAATCCTTCGGGGAGGTACATCTGATTACCACACACATTAGTAATCCAATAATACAAATCTGTGCCCATCTTTTCTGATCATGATCATCTTACTGCTGATCATGAATCCGATCTGATTCATATTTAAGAATACATAATACCAATTCAAATCATATAATCAGGTAAGCATGTATCTTAAAGCAGTAACACATAGTCTCATGCTAGCACAACATGCAAGGAAAGAACAGTCATCTACCCCGCTCATTCTCTTATATCTCAATCTTAGTCAGTCTAGGAATCTATCGCTACAGGATCTATAGCTAAAAGATCTATCTCTAAAAGAACTATCCTCTAAAAGATCTAAACCTTGCTCTGATACCACCTGTTGTGGGGACCCGGACGCTAATCATTTTCTTAATCATCGTTGGGATTTAATTAATCAGTTCTGATAAACAGGGTCTAAAAATTTTTCTTTTTAAAATATTAACGCGGAAGGTAATGGCATCTACAAATATACATATCTGTATAAAATACATGTCAGTATTAAAATACAATAAGCTCGTCTAAGGTTCAACTACTAAATTCAAGTACTAAAACCTATCTATATCCAAGTCCGGAATCACCACGCTAATTCGTCTTCTCTCGTCGTCATCTTGACCCCGATCCTATCCCACCTGTTGTCATGCACACATACAAAACAAGACAACAACCGGATAACTCCGGTGAGAATAAATCCCAGTATAAAACATGGTAAACATGCATATACACATAATAATCCATGAAACCTGCTGTCATGAATAAATTAAAACAATAGTAATAGATTTCATTATCTATAAAATCTAATCTAAATAAACATGCAACTTAAATATGCTAAACATGCATAAAACAATCTAAATCATGAGACATGCTGTCACAACTGAAAGCAATAACAATTGGTTCCAAAGTCTATGAAACCAATTCATATAAGCATGCAGTTATAAATCAAATCATGTCTAGACTTGACTCAACTATAACTCTAGGGATCCCGTAATGAATAAGACGTCAATGCCTGTTACCTACTCAACCGATCGTGGTAACCGTACGTCTTATTCCTAGACTTCGGTTCGAGCTGTATCAACGGCTGCAATAGGAGTAATACCTGCTCCTAAGTTGAGATACACCGAACGTCTAGAAGTCTGACAATGACTGTCAAGACTTTCCTATCTTAAATGCAATGAATAAAAATCTGTAAACAAAGCATAATCATATTCATATCTGAATATGACAATAATCTCATACATTTGAATACCATTATATAATCAAAGCATAATCAGGTAACAATATAAACAATAATCTAGTATGTGATTTTATTGGGAAACTCAAATTAATCTAATTTGAGTTATGCTTCCCGAATATCACATGAATTATACCTTTATCTTCCCCGTCTGAGGAAGACAAAGTCTCGAAGTCCAATCTGTCCATCTTCACTCTGAAATGACAAGAATAAATACACTGTATCAATGTGTAGCTCAAAACACAATCTGTTCTGATCAATACCCAATTCAGTACAAAATCTGATCACATCAACAATATCACGAGATAACAGAAACCAATACTGAATCTGATCAATCTGTACCAACTGATGTTTAGACGGCATAACACTACAGTCTTGTAACCCTGTCAGTCTTAACATCACAATTACACTACCAGAATTCCTAATAAATCTCAGTACAATCTATAACTTCAGTATATGTACACTGTAACATGAATAACAGCATAATTCTGATAGCAATCTCAATCAAATCAATTCTAAAATTCATAACAATTCCATAAACAATCTATTTCTAAATCTGACTTCGATTTTACAATATCTACGGTAGTAGAAACACCATATCTGAATCATATGCAATTCTGACAATATCATAAAATCAAATCTTGTCTAAACGTAATAAAACTTACGTCCTTGCGTAGCCTGCGTTGATAGGAACACAGTACCGAAGTCGGATTTTAATTTGGATAGACGGTTCGCTCGCAATTCAATTTAAGAACATATGAACGAAGCTTTTTCCCTCATTTCTCGATTTCAGAATGCTGATAAAACAATTGCATGTGTATCTATATATATATATTGCATGCAAATCATACGTGTCATTTCCGAATTTTGCCACAAAACAACTCGCGCATATGCGCGCTCATTCTCGCGCATATGCGCGAGACTTTCGGCCTCGACGCAATCGCTACTGGTCCTCGCGCGCATATGCGCGTTATCTCATCGCGCATGTGCGCCCCTCCTCGCGCATGTGCGCGCACCCCCATCGCGCATGTGCGCGAGACTTTCTGCTCGGCACCCGTTGGCTAGCGCATATGCGCGACACACCTCCGCGCATATGCGCCCAACCTACTGGACCATACGCGCAGGTGCGCGTGCTCGCTTCGCGCATGTGCGCCAACTCTTCGGACGGTTCGTGCAGGTGCGCGCATATCGTCGCGCATGTGCGCGCAAGCCTCGGCCAGCTCCGCGCATGTGCGCCATCTTCTTCGCGCAGATGCGCTGCTGCTTCTGCCATCTCCGCGCATGTGCGCCCATACATGCTGCGCATGTGCGCGGGACCCTTCTTGCACACCTAATTTTAATTCTTTTCGTGACTCTCCCGGTCCGATTCGTTCCGTCTACAATCATCTTGATTAATTCAATAAATCATTCCGGATTAATCTCCGATTACTGTAATCATATCCCAATCATTTCAGATTACGATAATTAAATTCTCGGGCATTACATTTCATGCCCCTCAAACTGTAGTATACAATGTCTAACTGATGTCACAGATATAAGACCACTTCCCAACGGAGAAGAAATAGATACTACAGTATACATTGACTCGACAGGAAAGGAATGCAACAATGCAAAACTTTCTGATATAAATGTATGTGATGCACCTGTATCTATCAACACATATGCAGGATAACCGCAAAGAAAACAGTTACCTGCAATCACGTCGTCTGGCGCATCCTGTGCCTGCTCCTCTGTCAATGCAAACACCTGAGCCTGTTGTCGGGGAGGTTGGCTCACTGTCTGGCCACCTCTAGCTCTAGGCTGGGACTGTGCAGGCATGGGCTGGAAGGAATGGATAGAAGAAGCTTGCGTCTCGGGCTGAGCTACTGAAGCTGATGACCCTGCACTCTGAAATCCCTGGCCACCTTTCTGGGGACAAACTCTGGCAAAGTGTCCCGGCTGTCTGCAATAGTTACATCTGACCATCACTCCCTGACACTGCTCAGTGGCATGCCTACCACCACAAGAACTGCAGTAAACACATGTATAATTGGTATTCTGGCAAGGACCTCTCTGTCTTGACCCACTGGAGCTCGACGAACTGCTCTGTAAGGCCCGAGAAATTTATCATGTAATCCGAAATGATTTGACGATGATTATTATAATCTATTGATGATAATGAATATGATTATAGACGGAACGAAGTGGACCGGGGAAGCCGCAAGAAGATTTGATATGAGATGTAAGGAGAAGTCTTCGCGCATGTGCACCGTAAATTGTAAGGCCCGAGATGTCATCATTTTTGTGAGAACCCGAAAATTAAATAATTGATTAAATTATTGAATGGCATTGTTGTGATTTCGTATGGCATTTTCGTAATTATTTGAGGGAAATGGCATTTTCGTAATTATTGGATGACAATGGCATTTTCGTAATTATTGGATGGCAATGGCATTTTCGTAATTATTGGAGGCAATGGCATTTTCGTAATTTCGAGAGAAATTGGCAAAAATTTGATAGGAAGCCACGTTGCTTCTCATGCATGTAATATATATATATATGCAACCTATGCTTCTTCACAACGAAGGAAAGAAAGAAAAGAAAGAAAAAGGAAACCGAGGGAAGATTTAGAAATTGAGAACGATCCGTCCGTCTGATTTTGAATCCGACTTCAGTACTGAGTTCCTATCAACGTAGGCTACAACTGGACGTAAGTTTTGCTACGTTTTGACATGTTTTGAAATTATGCTATTGTCAGAATTGAATGGAATTCATATATGATGTTCTTGTCATGTTAGACATCATAGAATCGAAGTTAGATTAAAGAACGGACTGTGTATGTAATTGTTATGATTTTTGGAATCGATTTGACTGAGAATTCATATCAGATATGTATGGTTATTGAGATTATGACTGGTATCGATATTGATTATGAGTTCTGGTATTATATCTGTGATGTTTGGACTGACGGGGTTATCCAGACAGTATTGTTATGCCGTCGAAACATCAGTTAATTGAAATGGATCAGAGTCGGTATTGATTTAGATTGTATTGATATACCGTATGTCGATTGACATTGATCAGATTATGTGTTTTGATTTGAGTATTAATCAGAACAGGTATTGAATTGAGGTGTGTATTGATATTTTACCTATTCAATTGTTATTACCAGATTGGGAATGGACCGAGATAGAGTCGGGACTTCTTATTCTTCTTCTTCTGAGCGAGAAGATAAAGGTATAAATTAATGTTGAGTTGGGATTGCACAACTCGAGGGAGGTTTGACTCGAGTTTCCCTAAATCACATACTTTACCTTATTGCATTGATATTTGCATTAAGTTGATTGATATACTTGTTCTCTTGATATTAGATAACAGGTATTAGACGAGTTATCTTGTGACAGAAGTGCCGGATAGTGGTGGTATCGCCACGGCACATTGCACGATGTCTCAAGATAGGATATTAGCGATAGAGCTACAGTCCTTGACGGTTAGGTCAGGACACTGGATGTTTGGTTATATCGAGTAATGGAATCTATTACGGAATTCGATATAGGAACACCATATTTGGTTATATCGAGTAAAGGGTATTGGAATTCTTCTATTACGGAATTCGATATAGGAATACCAGGGCAATGGTTATATCGAGTAATAGAGATTATGGTTCCATCCTTTACGGAATTCGATATAGGAATACCACATCTGGAAACCGTGATCCCTAGACTAGGATTGAGTCTAGTCTAAAAAGTAGAGTCACTGGATTGAGTGACAGTTATATATTATGGTATTGATTAATACTGATTTATGTTCCTGAATATGGTTCATGTCCTTTTATGTTCCTGATATTGGTACATATTTAGAATAGAAATTATTCTTTATATTGATCATGTTCCAGATGTTGGTCCATGTTTAGAATAGAAGTTATTCTTGAGATTGATTATGTTCCTGTTATTGGTACAGGTTTAAAATAGGAATTATTCTTGATATTGATTTATGTTCCTGATATTGGTACATGCCCAGAATAGGATTTATTCTAGATATTGAATTAGATTCCTGATTAGGGTACATGTTTAGAATATGATTTATTCTTGTTATTGAATTATATCATGATGTTGATATAGAATGTGACTTTTGTTATATGCTCGTATATGATTTATATGATTGCATGTATACATGATTTATACTGGGATATTTATATCTCACCGGAGTTATCCGGCTGTTGTCTTGTTTGTATGTGTGCATGACAACAGGTGGGCTAGAATCAGGGTCGTGAAGAGAATGAGGCTGGACTAGATAGCGTGGAGATCCGGGCTTCAGAAGCAACTTAGGATTCAGTACTGATATGTAGTTGAACCTAGTTGAATTATTGTAGATCCTACAATAATTGTATATTATGTATGATATGTAATTTGAATTTAATTACATTACGTTTCCGCTTTGCATTTTAAAAGAAAAATTTTTAGACCCTGTTTATTATGAATGTTTTAATATTCCTAAAGACGATTAAGGAATGGATTAGCGTCCGGGTCCCCACATGCTCCCTGCTCTCTTAAACTGCTTACCCTTGGCTTTCAGAAAATCCTTCTTGCCACTACTGCTTCCACTATCAAATCGAGGAGGAGGTGGTGGAAACTGTGCGGCAGGCGGTGGCGGTCTCTGACCCTGAACAATGTAGGAAACTCCTCGCTGCCTAATCAAACCAGCCTCTGCTCCCTTCGCTCGGTTCAGCGCCTCAGAAAAAGTGTTGGGTCGCCCCGTGTTCACTAGGGTAAAGATGTCCGGATTCAAACCATTTATGAACTGATCGGCGACTGCCTCGTCATTCCCTGCTACGTGTGGTGCAAATCGAAGCAAGGAATAGAATTTGGCAACATACTCCTCGATGTTCCATTGCCCTTGTCTTAAATTGGCGAACTCTGCCCCTTTGTCTTTTCGGTATGATACTGGAAAGAAACGTTGATAAAATTCATCTTTAAAGACTTTCCAAGTAATATCAATACCTCGATGTTCTAGGGCTCGTTTCGTCGTTAGCCACAACTCTTAGCCACTTCTTGCAATTGATGTCCAATCATCTTCACTCGACGTTCATCTGAATAGGCAAGTAATTCAAATAACATTTCTATATCATCCAGCCAACTTTCGCAATCCGCTGCAGTCTCAGTGCCTTTCAAAGTTGGGGGTCGGAACGACTGAAACCGCTTCAACAGAGTCTCCATCGGGGTAGCGGTTACGTCCATCTGAGTACCTGACGTACTCCACTGTTCTGGCACTTGTCCTGCAGCTGGTTACGGTATCCTTCTAGGCGGCATATCTGGTTAACAAAAAAGTTAGTACACAGACTATACGAGCTGTCTCAGCCCTCCTCTGATCATATACCTCTGATCCAGAATCGGTTCTGATTCAGGCTTGACAATTATATGCTGTAAATCAACTCAAATACAATACAACATATAATAAGGAAAGCAATAAATCATGCTAGCACAGCAAAAGAAAGGAAGATGACTCGATCTACCCCGTTCATTCTATTCTATCTCAGTCTACAGAACCTACTGATCTGATACCACCTGTTGTGGGGACCCGGGCTCTAACTCAATTCTGTCTGGGATTAAATGGATCTGTGAGAAAATGTGGGTCAAATTTTCGCTTCTCAACATTAATTCTAATGTATATAAATAAGCATAATGTCTTGAATTATATTACCAACATACAAATATATCTTGTTCTACTACATCAATCCAACTAGTGTTTGATACAAATACCAAAATACAAGTAGTCCAAGTCTAAAAAAAAGCCACTAGTCATCTTCTGCGCCCGTAGTCACCACGCTACCTCGAACTCATCTCTGGCGTGACCCAGATCCTGCCCCACCTGTTGTTATGCACACATACAGACATAACAACAGCCGGAAACTCCGGTGAGAACAAATCCCATTATAAAACATGTATACATGCATATGCATAATAAAATGATAAACATCATATCATGCATGTAACATAAATCATGGGTTCCATAGTCTATGAAACCAAACTATATAAGCATGCAATGAAATTCAAATCATGTCTTGACTCAACTCGACTCTACTCTAGGGATCTCGGGGTGAATAAGACGTCACTGTCTGTTACCAACCCTCCCAATCGGGGTAACTGTACGTCTTAATCCTAGACTTCGGTCGTGTCTGTATCAAATGTCTACAATCGGAGAAAGTCTACTCCTATGCGTCGATACACCGAACGTCTAGTTTTGACAAATCTGTCTATGACTCTCCTATCTCAATGCTTGAATATAAATTTATAAACACAGCATTATCATATCAGGAGATTTGAATATAATCTATAAACAATTCAAAACATATCAAAAATATAACAATAAATCTAGTATGTGATTTGGTTGGGAAACTCCAATCAAATCTGATTCGAGTCGTGTCTTCCCTATAATCACATGAATTATACCTTCTTGTAGTACAATCTGTCGTAGTCGAAGTCTCGATATCAAAATCGTCAATACAATCTGAAATGGCAATCACCAATGTACATTCTATCAATCTCTCAATCAATTCAATACATATAGGACTTGATATTCAATGTGAATAACATTCGACGGCATATCGGCGTAATTTATCGATAACGGTACTCCACCAATAATGAGTACATGATTTACAAGTCATAACATCAATAACCACAATCATAATTTCCTAAAATCTGCATGTATAAAACTCAAAACATGCTGGACATTACTAGCAATCGCATATCACATCATTTCTTCGATCCGGTTTCGATTATGCATTCATAAGAATCATAAGAACACATAATAGAAACCAAATCTGATTTCCCCTAACATGTACATTTCGAACCATGCTGAAATGACTCATACTTACATCCTTTCGAAGTCGGTGATGAGAGAAACACGAATCTTAACTCGGATTGAAATTTAGTTGGATGAATCTTGCACAAGCTAGCTTCTAAGATGAAAGAACCTTGCACCTTCTTACCCTTCTCTCTCGGTTTCCCCTGATAAAAATGGAGAGGAATGACTCATCTTTGAGTTCTATATATATATACCATGCCATGTGTCAACTTAAGAAGAATCGGTGGATTTCTCGCATGCATCACCGCGGGTGCGGTAGATTCAGGAGCGCGGGTGCGCTGTGCTCTCGGCACCAATTTCATTTTCTGAAATTCAACGACCGCGGGTGCGCTACATATAAGACCGCAGGTGCGGTGACATTACCGCGGGTGCTGTTACGTTTGGACTGCGTGTGCGGTCTTGCTTCGAATAAAGTTTCCTACCCTACTAGACATCGACCGCGGGTGCGGTCCTTCTAGCACCGCGGGTGCGGTGTGGCTTCGGCCTCACCTTCACAAATTCACATTTTATGACCGCAGGTGCACTCCCTTTCCAAGCGCGGGTGCGGTCTATCTTGTACTCAAAACTCTAATTTCATGTCATGCATTCTCATATCTTCCGAGTATTTCTCCAATGAAGACCAATAAATCTCAAGCCTTACATTTCGCCCCCTCTAAAAAATAATTTCGTCCTCGAACCTGCAAGCAATCGATCATATCATACATGAAAAGTAATATAATCAAAACTGAAGAATTACTTATATCATGTAAATAACTCGGGATGTTTCTGTCTCATATTTGTTTCTGTCTCCCAAGTTGCTTCTTCGATTCCATGACGACTCCATTGGACTTTCACTAGAGGAATAGTCTTCGTTCTGAGCTTCTTTTCTTTCCGATCAAGAATCTGTATCGGTTGCTCAACATAGCTCAAAGTCTGATCAAGCTCCGCTTCGTCAGGGTGAATGACATGGGAAATATCCGGCATATATCTACGCAACATAGATACATGAAAGACGTCATGTATCCCGGATAAAGAAGGAGGAAGAGAAAGTCTGATATTGGCGTATTTGGCTTGCCTATCCTGTGCCGTCTTCATTCTTTTCTTAATAATCTTCACCTTTTCAATCATATCACGTATCATATCAGGCCCAAGTTCTGGTACCTCAGATACATCATCCCAGTACAACGGAGATCTGCACTTCTTGCCATACAAAGCTTCAAACGGTGTCATCTCGATACTCGTCTGATAGCTGTTGTTGTTAGAGAATTCGCAAAGAGGTAGGGAATCTCGCAGACTAGTGCCAAAATCTAGCACTACGGCTCTCAACATATCCTATAATGTCTGGATAGTCCGCTCTGACTGTCCGTCTGTCTGAGGATGATAAGCAGTACTCAAGTGCAAAGTCGTACCTAGAGCCTGCTGCAAACTGTGCCAAAAGTGTGAAGTGAATCGTGAATCACGATCTGATACGATAGACTTCGGCACACCATGCAATCTGACAACCTCTCTAACGTACAATTCTGCATCTGATCGTGTCGGTATGTCATTCTATACGGAATAAAACATGCTGATTTGGTTAATCTGTCAATAATGACCCAAATCGCGTCACAGCCCCGGGAAGAACGAGGTAACTTCGTCACGAAATCCATGGAAATGTGATCCCATTTCCATTCTGGAATAGACAAACTCTGAAGTAAACCTCCGGGCTTCTTTCTTTTAGCCTTCACCTGTTGGCAATTTAAGCACTTTGACACAAATTCGGCGATATCTGACTTCATCTGTTTCCACCAGAACTGTGAATCTTGTCTAAAAGGAAAGATGACCAAAATTCTCTTTAAGGGCCATGTGGATCGAGCCAAAGGGTTATTGGATTTGATCCATACCGATGTGTGCGGTCCGCTTAGCATCACCACTAAGCATGGACATGCCTACTTCATCACCTTTACTGATGACTTTTCTAGATATGGGTATGTGTATTTGATGAAATACAAGTCTGAAGCCTTTGAAAGTTTCAAAGAATTCAGAAGTGAAGTACAAAAACAGCTGGAACGAAGCATCAAGTCACTTCGATCGGATCGAGGTGGTGAGTACTTGAGTGCCGAGTTCCAAGAGTTTCTTAGGGATAATGGGATTCTCTCGCAGTTGACTCCGCCCACTACACCAGAGTTGAATGTTGTTTCGGAGCGTCGTAACCGGACTTTGATGGACATGGTTCGGTCTATGATGGGGTTCACGGAGTTGCCGCCATCCTTTAGGGGATATGCGCTTGAGACAGCGGCACTGTTGTTGAATAATGTCCATTCAAAGGCAGTTGACAAGACACCATATGAGATATGGATGGGTAAGCCTCCCAAGTATTCTTATCTTAGAATACGGGGGTGCCCTGCCTATGTGAAGCAGGTAGTGGGATATAAATTGAATAGTCGATCCATTTTATGTTATTTGGGGTATATCCAAGGAATTCAGTTGGATATTATTTCTATCATCCCCAGGAAACAAATGTGTTTGTTTTTATGAATGCAACCTTTTTGAAAAAGAATTTCTCTTTGATAGAAAATGGGAGATGATTGAACTCGAAGAGGTTTGAGAGATACCCACAATTATAGAACCCACACTCAAAGAGCCAAGAGAGGAGATACAAGCTCCTAGAAGATCCGAGAGAGTCTCGAGACCACCTATGAGGTATGGTCTGCTTCTTGAAGAGGGCCATGATGAGCCTATCCATGGATGTGATCCAAGGACCTTCAAGGAAGCATTATCTGATGCCGATTCATCCAAGTGGCTTGAAGCAATGGAATCTGTGATGAATTCCATGCATTCGAATCAAGTGCGGAATCTCGTGGATCCTTCTGAGGGAATTGTTTCCATAGGGTGTAAATGAATTTACAAGAGGAAACATGGGGTGGATGGGAAGGTATTGACATTCAAGGCGCGATTGGTAGCAAAAGGATATACGCTATGACAAGGAGTTGACTTTGAGGAAACCTTTTCTCCAGTTGCAATGTTCAAGTACGTAAGGATTTTGCTAGCCATAGCTGCATGATATGAATACGAGATATGGCAGATGGATGTTAAGACAGCCTTTCTTAATGGGGATATTAAGGAAGAGATTTACATGTCTCAACCTAAAGGGTTTACATCTATCGAAAATGAGTATATGGTATGCAAACGTCAAAGATCTATTTATGGTCTAAAGCAGGTATCTAGGAGTTAGAACCTTAGATTCAGTAGTACAATCAAAAATTTTGGTTTTACTAAGAATCCTGAGGAACCCTGTGTGTATAAGAAGGTCAGTGGGAGTGCTCTGACATTCCTGGTGTTGTATGTTGATGACATTCTACTAATTGAGAATGATGTAGGAATGTTGCAATCAACTAAGATATGGTTAGCGAGTAAGTTCTCGATACAGGACGTGGGTGAAGCATATTTTGTATTGGGAATACAGATCTATAGAGATAGATCAAAAGGATTGCTTGGTCTCACCCAGTCCACATACATTGATACCATCGTGAAGAGGTTCTCGATGGATGAGTCCAAGAGAGGACATCTACCAATGTGTCATGGCGTGTCCCTATCCAAGTCTATGTCTCCCAAGACTGATGCAGAGAGAGCGGCGATGACAAGCATTCCTTATGCATCTGCGATTGGTAGCATCATGTATGGGATGATATCTACACGTCCTGACGTGGCTTTCGCGCTAAGTGTAGTGAGTAGATATCAATCCAACTGTGGGGACCCGGACGCTAATCATACTCATAATCGTCATTGGGACTAATTAATCAATTATAAAACAGGGTCTAAAAAAAAATTAAAATTGCGGAACGTAGTGAAATCAAAGTAAAATACAACTCGGTATATAATAAAGTACAAGTCCTGTACCGTCTACAACTCAGTACAAACTAAGGTTCAACAACTACTATCAAGTTTTCAAACCCTATATACAATCCAAGTCCGGAGCCTCCACTCTAATCACGATCTCTCCTCATCTCCTGGACCCAGAACCTGTCCCACCTGTTGTCAAGTACACATACAGACAAGATAACAGCCGGATAACTCCGGTGAGAATAAATCCCAGTATAAATCAACGAACAAGCATTTAAATCAAATCATCAAATACAATGATAAACAAATAACAAGTATGTGATTTAGGGAAACCCAAGTACATCCTACTTGAGTCGATGTCCCAATACACATTGACTTATACCTTTCGTTGCAGTTTCGGTCTGAAATCCCAAACTCTGTCAATCACTCAATCTGACAATGGTAATACCAATAATCTCATATCAATATACCTTTTAAATCAATAACAATCTGGATTTAATTCAAAATAAACGGCACAACGGTACAATCTCAGTATCCCGTCAATATCAAATCAACAGACATCAATTAAAATCATAACTCATATCCAGTACAATCTGTAATTCAATCACAATTCAAATCTGTCTGGTAAAACTCAATATATTCTAAAAATTCATAATAATTCCATAATCAGTCCATTTCTCAATCTGACTTCGCTTCTATGATGTCTAACATGTCAAGATAATCATTTATGGATTCTATTCAATTCTGACAATATCATAATTTCAAGACATGTCAAAACGTAGTAAAACTTACGTCCAGTTGTAGCCTACGTTGCTAGGAACTCGGTACCGAAGTCGGATTTAAAATCAGACGGACGGATTTCTCACAATCGCGATTTGAAGATTCAAGAACAATTTGGCCAAAGTTTTCCTTCGCTTCTTGTTTCTGAAAGGTTTTTAACGTTTGTGTATATATATATATATATACATCCACGTGCATGCAGCCAAACAAGTGGCGAATTCTCATCTTGCATGACTCGCGCTCGGGCGGTAATAAATTACCGCTCGAGCGCGACATCTTCTGTCCAACGCTCAGCGTATCCCACTTTGGCGCTCGGGCGGTTAAAAACTACCGCCCGGGCGCCACACCTTCTATCCAAGATGTGTTGTTATTGAACTTCGGCGCTCGAGCGGTCATTTCTTACCGCTCGGGCGCCACTTGTTCTGTCAAACAATTCGCACCCTTCACATAACATCTTATTTCGTGTCCCGATTAATCCTTTCATAATCATATCAAATTTATAACTCAATAATTATAGATTACCAGGATTACATTTCCGGGCATTACATTTCTCCCCCCCTAAGATACGATTTCGTCCTCGAAATTACAGGCATCTTATTCGTATCAACCAGGAGTATATATACAACAACTGTATAAGAAAATTTACATCAGTGAAATAATGCTGGGAATTCTTGTCTCATATCAGACTCAGTCTCCCAATTAGCTTCTTCGATACCATGACGAGTCCATTGAACTTTCACAAGAGAAATCGTCTTTGTTCTGAGCTGTTTTTCTTTACGATCGATAATCCGGATCGGTTTCTCGACATAACTCAATGTCTCGTCCAGCTCAGTCTCGTCTGGTTGAATAACATGAGAATCATCAGGGAGATATTTCCGCAGCATTGATACATGAAAGACATCATGTATTCCAGATAAAGAAGGAGGCAATGCAAGTCGATAGGCACGATCTCCTATCTTCTCGAGAATCTCATAAGGACCAACGTATCGTGGAGACAACTTCCCTTTCTTTCCAAATCGGACAATACCCCTGAAAGGAGAAATTTTCAGGAATACTCGGTCTCTAGCCTCAAATACCAACGGTCTACGTCGAAGGTTGGCATATTTTGCTTGTCTGTCCTGGGCTGCCTTCATTTTCTTCTAAATCAATTTCATTTTTTCAGTCATATCTCTGATCATATCAGGTCCAGTCTCAGGAACTTCAGAGATATCATCCCAATACAGAGGGGATCGACACTTCTTTCCGTACAACGCTTCAAATGGTGCCATTTCAATACTCGTTTGATAGCTATTGTTGTACGAGAATTCACAAAGAGGTAATGCCTCCTGCCATCCAGTGCTAAAGTCAAGCACTACCGCTCTCAACATATCTTCCAAGGTCTGGATCGTCCGTTCTGACTGCCCGTCAGTCTGTGGATGGTATGCGGTACTAAGATGCAATTGAAAGGAATTGATTTAGGTGACCGAAATGCACAACGGAAGCTACAAAATTTTCGAAAATCACATTTTCTTGCTAGGAAATTTTCGGCCACCATGTGTACTAGTGTAGCATATACAAAAATCTCAACTTTCAAGCATAGGGTGTTGAGAAAATTACCTATCAATCTCAAAGATTGATTGTGGCTCCAACTAAGGTGTAAACACCTTAGCTCTTGAAGGTAGACAATCTACAAGCTTCACCTTTCTTTTGGACTCCTTTCTTCCAATCAAACCCACCACTAACTAGCTAGAACCCTTCTTATTTTGCACTAGAAAAATAAGAAGATTTTTCAAAGAGAAGTGATTTCTTTCCTCAACAATTGAAGAAGAAAATTGAGAGAAAAACTTGGAGAAAAATGTGAATAGTAACTCGGCCACTATTCATGCTAGGAGAGAAGGAGAGACATTTTTTTGGTTGTGGGAAAAGTTGTTCCAAAAAGTTGCATGCCATGCCTTGAAAACACAAAAAGTAGTCTCCCAATCTTTCACCTCCCATGCATGCATATTATATGGTTTTTAATCAAATTAAAACCTTGGACTAAATTTTAATTATCTCAAACATATTTGAGACTAATTAAACATTACTTGAATTTACCCAAGTCCCACTAGTTAAATAATTATTTTAATTGAGCTCTTCAAGACTCAATATAATTTAATTAATTCAACACTTGAATTAATTTAATTATTTGGACTCTACTAGGCCCACTAGTGTTTAATTAATTCAACAATTGAATTAATTTAATTTAGTCCATACTAATGTGTATGAAAATCACAATTTTCAATTACATTATTCACTTGGCCAATTTTAATTTAGGAAGACTTCCTTAAATTAAAATTTACATTTCTCTCATAGAAGTCATACTTCTATTTTTCTTTACACTTATAAACTCATTTATAAGTCGTTCAACACATTGAACTATTTTCTTCTTTATAGAAGTCATACTTCTAATTTTCCTTACGCTTATAAACTCCTTTATAAGCCGTTCAACACATTGAACTATTTTTACTTCTCAACGGGATCTAGAAAGCTAGTACTTGTGTGGCCCTCAATGGTTCATTGATACAACTAGTCGTGGGTTCACATCTCTATGTGATTCGGACTAAACATGTCCTTATATGAGCATACCCCAATTGCTCCATTCTTATTTATCAACACCTTGATAATAAGAACGTCAGAACTCAAGTCTGATAGTACCCAACCAATCACGTTAAACGCCTAGCAGCATCGCTTACGTGATTCCCTAGGTATCACATGATAGTGCCTGCAAGAACCATTCAATTATGGTTAGCGTACAGTACGGTCCCTTCAACTCATATATCCCGATCGATTCGACAACCATTGGTTTATCGAGAGTTGTCCATGAATCGATACTATGTGTCATGTTGTAGTTGCATCGATGGTGTAATCTATGAAACCCCTTTCATAATTACAACCATACTCTGGCCAGAGATTTCGATCTACATACACATGATAACACATAGGATATCCATACCCGAAGGTAAGCGGTGAATCCCCGACTACAATGCATCGACTCCTATGTGTTTCGACAGAACACCCAACCTTGCCACCTAATGACCCCATGAGAGTCGGTAAACAAGTCAAAGTGTAATTCTAGCACATAGAGTCTCAATGTTGTCCCGGGTCATAAGGACTAATTCTGTACAACCATAAACTAGGACATTTCCACTCGATAAGTGAGAACCACTTGGAAAGTCCTTTTATGGAGGGTTGTTCAGTGCACTCTACAAGGAGCACCTATCTGCATGTTCGGACATCACAATGTCCCCTACCAATGAAACATGGTACTCACATCGCAGATACTAGTCTCGAACTCGAGCGGCCTATATCCTTCTTAGTGGCGGCTGAATCGACTAGGAACCGTTTAGAATATACAGTATTACAAATATGAGTTTCATGATACTCATCATATGAGCATCTCATATTCTTTCTACTATTTGTATATTCAAGGGCTTTATCTATGCAACTAGCATGGGTATACAGATAAAGATGTGCCATAATAATAATATCAAATATTACTAAAATAAAGATTGCTTATACATAGAGTTTCATTGTGAACACTCGGCCAACACTTGGCTCGACGGGCGCCTACTCTAACAATCTCCCACTTGCACTAGAGCCAACTACCCATATGCTTTAATCCCATTGATTCGCGATGCTTGTCGAATAATGGTCCAGGTAAAGGCTTAGCTAGTGGATCAACAACATTATCTGCGGAGCCGACTGTGTCAAAAGACACTTCTCTACTTTCCACAATCTCTCCGAGGATGTGGTACTTTCTCAATACTAGTTTGGATTTCTGATGAGACCTAGGCTCCTTTGCTTGAGCTATAGCTCCCGTGTTGTCACACAACACCGGGATAGGAGCAACTCCATTAGGAATGACGCCCAACTCTTGGACGAAATTCCTTATCCAAACAGCCTCCCTTGCTGCATCTGATGCAGCAATGTATTCGGCCTCTGTGCTGGAATCCGTAATATTGTCTTGCTTGGAACTCTTCCAAGAGACTGCAGCACCATTGAGCATGAATACAAAACCAGAGGTTGACTTCGAGTCATCGATATCGCTTTGGAAGCTAGAGTCGGTATAGCCTTCCAATTTTAGTTCTCCACCCCATAGACCAAGAACACATTATTGGTCCTTCTCAACTACTTGAGGATGTCTTTCACAGCTTTCCAGTGTGGAAGACCAGGGTTCGATTGATATCTACTCACTACACTTAGTGCGAAAGCCACGTCAAGACGTGTAGATATCAACCCATACATGATGCTACCAATTTCCGAAGCATACGGAATGCGTGTCATCGCCACTATCTCTACATCAGTCTTGGGAGACAGACTTGGATAGGGACACGCCATGACATATTGGTAGGTGTCCTCCCTTGGACTCATCCATCGAGAACGGCTTCACGATGGTATCAATGTATGTGGATTGGGTGAGACCAAGCAATCTTCTCGATCTATCTCAATAGATCTGTATTCACAATACAAAAGATGCTTCACCCAAGTCGTGCATCGAGAACTTACTCGCTAACCATATATTAGTTGATTGCAACATTCCTACATCATTCTCAATGAGTAGAATGTCATCAACATACAACACAAGGAATGTCACAACACTCCCACTGACCTTCTTATACACATAGGGTTCCTCAGGATTCTTAGTGAATCAAACTATTTGATTGAACTATTGAATCTAAGGTTCCAACTCCTAGATGCCTGCTTTAGATCATAAATAGATCTCTGAAGTTTGCATACCATATGCTCACTTCCGATAGATGTAAACCCTTCAGGTTAAGACATGTAAATAACTTTCTTAAAATCCCCATTAAGAAAGTTTGTCTTGACATCCATCTGCCATATCTCACAGTCATACCATGCAGCTATGGCTAGCAAAATCCTTATGGACTTGAACATTGCGACTGGGGAAAAGGTTTCCTCAAAGTCAACTCCTTGTCTTTGAGTATATCTTTTTGCCACCAATCGCGCCTTGAAGGTCAATACTTTCCCACCCGTCCCAAGTCCCTATGGGAACCTTTCCCTCAGGTGGATCTATAAGATCTCACACTTGGTTCGAATGCATGGAATTCAACTCAGATTCCATAGCTTCAAGCCATTTGGATGAATCGGCATCAGATAACGCTTCCTTGAAGGTCCTTGGATCACATCCATGGTTAGGCTCATCATGGCCCTCTTCAAGAAGCTGACCATACCTCATAGGTGGTCTCGAGACTTTCTCAGATCTTTTAGGAGCTTGTATCTCCTCACTTGGCTCTTCGGGTGTGGGTTCTATAATTGTGGGTGTCTCTCGAACCTCTTCGAGTTCTATCATTTCCCCTTTTTCTATCCAATAGAAAATTCCTTTTCCAAAAAGGTTGCATTCCTAGAAACAAACACCTTTGTTTCTTGGGGATGATAGAAATGATATCCAACTTAATTCCTTGGATATCCCACAAAGTAATATAAAATGGATCAACTATCCAATTTATCTCCCACTACCTGCTTCAAATAAGCAGGGCTCCCCATATTCTAAGATAGGAATATTTGGGAGACTTACACATCCATATCTCATATGGTATCTGCCTTTGTATGGACATTTAATGGAATATCTTTTAATTTTAAGTTATAGAGATCGTTTTCAAGTTCTCAAGTACCAATTAAACATTCATTCTTGTAAATGTTGCAAACACCTTTGCTAAATAAACAAGAATATCCATTTTTATCACAATAGAAATGGAAATAATGTTTTTCACCAAATTAGGTACAAACAAAACATCTCATAAAATTAACTTAAAACTATTGTTCAATAATAAGTAAACATCTTCAATAGCCTTGGCAGCAACTCTTGCTCCATTGCCCATCCTCTAGAAGGTCACACCTTCCTTAAGCTTTCTACTTCTTCCCATAACCTGTAACACATTACAGAGATGTGATCCACATCCGTATCCAATACCCAAGAAGTAGAGTTAATTGAAATGTTTACTTCAATTTAGAACATACCGTTTCCAGAACTTTTCTGGGCAAGATATTCCCTGCAGTTACGCCTCCAATGTCCAGGCTTCTTTCAGTGATGACATACATCATCAGTCTTGTCAGCCTTAACTGGTGTGGCTGCCACAACGGGATTCGGAGATTGCCTCATCAAGGGCACGTTCTTCTTGGGACGTTGGAAAGAACTCTTCTTTCCCTTCCCATGTGGATCAATCTTCGTACCAGATGAAGAACCCACATAAAGAACCAACTTCTCTTTCTTGATGGTTGATTCAAACGTAACAAGCATATTCACCAACTCCTCAAGGCCGGTCGGTTCAATCTTGTTCATGTTGAAGTTCACCACAAAAGGATCAAATGAGCTAGGCAGCGATAAGAGCAACACGTCGGTGGTCAACTCCGAAGGCAAGATCAGATCCATGCCAACGAGCTTGTCCACGAGCCCGATCACCTTTAGGCCATGCTCATGGACCGAGGCCCCATCTTGCATGCGTAAAGTGATCAGCTCCTTGACGGTAGCATGCCTAAGAGGACGTGTTTGCTCTCCAAAGAGCTCCTTGAGGTGCAAATGAATGTCAGCAGCACTCTTTGCACCCTCAAAACGCCTCTGCAGCTCATCATTCATAGAAGTTAGCATATAACACCTGGCTATCAAGTCATGGTCACACCATTCCTTGTAAGCCTGCAATTCCTCAGGATTGCAGTGAGTCGGAGCCTCAACAGGGGGCGACTCAGTCAGTGTATATGCTACCCTTTCCGAATTCAAGACGATTTTTAGGTTTCTTAGCCAAGTGATGTAATTAGGTCCAGTTAATATGTTTTTGTCGAGTATTACGGATATTGGATTGCGAATCGATGACATCGTCAATATGTACTGAAAAGTAAAAACAGATAAATGTTGATGACTATTTTAAAATATTTAGTAAGATATGAAGTTTGGACTTATACTTCATAAATATTTGCTCCCACTGTTTTGACATCTTTCACTACCCTCTAGTGAAAACGGGAAACTCCTTTCCTCAGTAGGTACGTAAGGTCCAATTAGCGAATTGTGATCCCGAATAATATCAACCAATCACAATTCCCAAAAGGTAGTTTCCAATTGCATCTCCGTGCAACCCTCTATGTAAACTTTTGTCTCACGTTTGATTAGGACCCAATAATATGACGTCGTTCATCTTTACGTGTCAAGCCTTACCCATCGATGTTGAACCTTAATGGACGGTCGCCATGAGTTCCCTCAATAATATGAGCCGAAATCATGGGAGTTCCACGTAGTTCACATCACCATGTCAATGGATGTCACAGCTTTCCGGCACCCAGGGCCCCCCCAATAATATGAGCCGAGCCCCGAGTACGGGTAGCGTTCATCATGCACCCATTGTCGATGGAAGACAAGGAAATTATAAACAAATTTATAATTCCCCTTTTCGGGCTTGATATTAATTTTGAATCTTATTCAAAATGAGGGTTTTTAATTTTGAAAGGTCTCATCATTAATTTTATTTTAAAAGCTCGCCATGTTTGATCGTATGTTTGCCGGATTCATGCAACTTTGTTATTATCATAATAATAACGCACATACTCATTATTTATAACATATCATGCATATATTATAAACAGTAAACAAAACAAGGATGATCAATCGCCCCAATACTAATGGCCCGTGTGAGCTAAACACGGGCCTAGGTCCAATCCTAGGGTAAATGCACGGGATGCAAATGCAACTACATTATTACATTAGCATCCAATATTACATGTCTTCGATCTTCATAATCACCAAGGCCACCATCTTCCACTCTTGATCTTCCACTATTCTAATATTTACAATTAAATATCCATGGCACATAGGGATACATCTCATGGGGGTGGGAACGGGCCATAAACCAAGCCCACTTTAAATTGATAATTATTACAATCATACAACACAAATATCCTAGCATACACCTAGCAAATTGGGCTTGGGCTTCTGATCATCCTTCATGCATAATATCACATATCATACACCATCAATTAATTATCACAATAATTAATTGATCCAATATTATATATCTTGAACCAATCACTAACCGCCACGATTATAAACTAAATTAACAAAGTATACAAACACCTTTGTCTACTTTCAAATTAATTTATTTATAACCGAATTTCTTGTAAATCACCATTTACTATAAATAATTAAAGTCCAACTTAAATTATTTATTTCATGAGAAAATATTTGCAACTTTTGTAATTTTAAACTTAAGGGCCCAAAAACTCATTTTTCACTAAAAATATTTTGGCCCATTTAAAATCACAAATGTGTTGGCCATCCAATGGCCCAACAACTCAAGGCCCATGACACTTTGATATTCCAAAACACTTTTGGAAACCCTAGCCGTCATCGCCGTCGCCGGAGCTCCGTCACCGGATTCCGTCTAACAAAAAATTTTTTATTTTTTTTTAATAAAATAGGGGGGGGCTGCCCTTGCTTCCCGTTTCGGGCATCCCCTCGGGCAGCCCAAGCTGCCCAAAAATCGCCCCAATCCGGCCTTGAATCGTTGCAAATTTTCATCTCAATCGGTTAGAAATCGCCCTCAATATAATATCTTGTATATGCTATCCAAAAACTAGTACCCTTAGCTCATGATACCACTTGAAAGGAATCGATTTAGGTGACCGAAATGCACAACGGAAGCTACAAAATTTTCGAAAATCACATTTTCTTGCTAGGAAATTTTCGGCCACCATGTGTACTAGTGTAGCATATACAAAAATCTCAACTTTCAAGCATAGGGTGTTGAGAAAATTGCCTATCAATCTCAAAGATTGATTGTGGCTCCAACTAAGGTGTAAACACCTTAGCACTTGAAGGTAGACAATCTACAAGCTTCACCTTTCTTTTGGACTCTTTTCTTCCAATCAAGCCCACCACTAACTAGCTAGAACCCTTCTTATTTTGCACTAGAAAAATAAGAAGATTTTTCAAAGAGAAGTGATTTCTTTCCTCAACAATTGAAGAAGAAAATTGAGAGAAAAACTTGGAGAAAAATGTGAATAGTAACTCGGCCACTATTCATGCTAGGAGAGAAGGAGAGACATTTTTTTGGTTGTGGGAAAAGTTGTTCCAAAAAGTTGCATGCCATGGCTTGAAAACACAAAAAGTAGTCTCCCAACCTTTCACCTCCCATGCATGCATATTATATGGTTTTTAATCAAATTAAAACCTTGGACTAAATTTTAATTATCTCAAACATATTTGAGACTAATTAAACATTACTTGAATTTACCCAAGTCCCACTAGTTAAATAATTATTTTAATTGAGCTCTTCAAGACTCAATATAATTTAATTAATTCAACACTTGAATTAATTTAATTATTTGGACTCTACTAGGCCCACTAGTGTTTAATTAATTCAACACTTGAATTAATTTAATTTAGTCCATAATAATGTGTATGAAAATCACAATTTTCAATTACATTATTCACTTGGCCAATTTTAATTTAGGAAGACTTCCTTAAATTAAAATTTACATTTCTCTCATAGAAGTCATACTTCTATTTTTCTTTACACTTATAAACTCATTTATAAGTCGTTCAATACATTGAACTATTTTCTTCTTTATAGAAGTCATACTTCTAATTTTCCTTACGCTTATAAACTCCTTTATAAGCCGTTCAACACATTGAACTATTTTTACTTCTCAACGGGATCTAGAAAGCTAGTACTTGTGTGGCCCTCAATGGTTCATTGATACAACTAGTCGTGGGTTCACATCTCTATGTGATTCGGACTAAACATGTCCTTATTCGAGCATACCCCAATTGCTCCATTCTTATTTATCAACACCTTGATAATAAGAACGTCAGAACTCAAGTCTGATAGTACCCAACCAATCACGTTAAACGCCTAGCAGCATCGCTTACGTGATTCCCTAGGTATCACATGATAGTGCCTGCAAGAACCATTCAATTATGGTTAGCGTACAGTACGGTCCCTTCAACTCATATATCCCGATCGATTCGACAACCATTGGTTTATCGAGAGTTGTCCATGAATCGATACTATGTGTCATGTTGTAGTTGCATCGATGGTGTAATCTATGAAACCCCTTTCATAATTACAACCATACTCTGGCCAGAGATTTCGATCTACATACACATGATAACACATAGGATATCCATACCCGAAGGTAAGCGGTGAATCCCCGACTACAATGCATCGACTCCTATGTGTTTCGACAGAACACCCAACCTTGCCACCTAATGACCCCATGAGAGTCGGTAAACAAGTCAAAGTGTAATTCTAGCACATAGAGTCTCAATGTTGTCCCGGGTCATAAGGACTAATTCTGTACAACCATAAACTAGGACATTTCCACTCGATAAGTGAGAACCACTTGGAAAGTCCTTTTATGGAGGGTTGTTCAGTGCACTCTACAAGGAGCACCTATCTGCATGTTCGGACATCACAATGTCCCCTACCAATGAAACATGGTACTCACATCGCAGATACTAGTCTCGAACTCGAGCGGCCTATATCCTTCTTAGTGGCGGCTGAATCGACTAGGAACCGTTTAGAATATACAGTATTACAAATATGAGTTTCATGATACTCATCATATGAGCATCTCATATTCTTTCTACTATTTGTATATTCAAGGGCTTTATCTATGCAACTAGCATGGGTATACAGATAAAGATGTGCCATAATAATAATATCATATATTACTAAAATAAAGATTGCTTATACATAGAGTTTCATTGTGAACACTCGGCCAACACTTGGCTCGACGGGCACCTACTCTAACAGCAATTTCGTACCGAGAGCTTGCTGTAGACTCTGCCAGAAGTGCGAAGTAAACCGAGGATCACGGTCTGAAACAATCGACTTCGGCACTCCGTGCAATCTCACCACTTCCCGGACATAGATATCGGCCATCTGATCATATCTATATGTCATCTTGTATGGAATAAAACATGCGGATTTGGTCAATCGATCAATCACGACCCAAATCGCATCATAACCTCGGGAGGATCTCGGTAATTGTGTCACAAAATTCATGGAAATGTGATCCCATTTCCATTCAGGGATGGACAAACTCTGCAACAATCCTCCTGGTTTCTTCCTTTCAGCCTTCACCTGTTGGCAATTGAGACACTTTGATACAAATGTAGCAATGTCCGCTTTCATTTGCTTCCACCAGTATTGTGTCTTTAAGTCATTATACATTTTCCTGCCACCAGGATGAATGCTATATCGGCTGTTGTGTGCCTCTGTCAGTATCCGCTGTCTCAAATCTGAAACATTGGGCACAACAATACGATTATTCACATACAAAACACTATTTTGAACCTGGTATTCCGATCTATGTCCAGCTCTAACCATGGCAATCGACTTCTGTACATTCTGATCATTTTTCTGAGCCACTTTAATTCTCACAATCAGCTCTGGTTCCGCTTGAATAGTATATAATCTCATTGGTCTCTTATCCGTCTCAAATACTAGTCCAGACAAACAGCAGTGCATCTGCTGCATTAGATTTCCCCGGATAGTATTTGATTTCACAATCAAAATCTTTCAATAAATCCAGCCATCTCCGTTGTCTCATATTCAACTCTGATTGCGAAAACAGATATTTTAAGCTTTTATGATCAGAATAAATCTCGAATTTCTCACCATACAAATAATGTCGCCATATCTTCAATGCAAAGACTATGGCTGCCAATTCAAGATCATAAATTGGGTATCGAGATTCATGGGGTTTCAGTTGTCTTGAGGCATAAGCGATCACATGCCCTCGCTGCATCAAAACACAACCCAATCCTCGGTGAGATGCATCCCAATAAACAACAAAATCACCAGTACCTGACGGGATAGTCAACACCGGTGCACTGGTCAACCTCTTCTTCAATTCCAGAAAACTGGATTCACAGTCTTCTGACCACACAAATGGAGCATTCTTCTGAGTACAATGCTCGAGAAATCTTTAATAAATCGGCGATAATATCCTGCCAAACCCATAAAACTGCGTATTTCGGGTACAGATGTAGGTCTCGGCCAAGAAATCACTGCCTCAACCTTACTGGGATCAACTGATATCCCGTCTCCGGATATAATATGACCCAGAAATACTACCTGTTTCAACCAGAACTCGCATTTTGACAGTTTAGCATACAGTTTCTCTGCCCTCAAAATACTCAGCACAGTCCTCAGATGATTAGCATGCTCAATCATATTCTTTGAATAGATCAATATATCATCAATGAATATGATAACAAAATCATCCAAATATTTCTGGAAGACGCGGTTCATTAATCCCATGAATACCGCCGGTGCATTCGTCAAACCAAAAGGCATGACAATAAACTCATAGTGTCCATACCTGGTTCTGAATGCAGTCTTAGAGATATCAGAGTCCCTGACTCTCAATTGATGGTATCCAGATCTCAAGTCGATCTTGGAATACACCGAAGAACCCTGCAACTGATCAAATAAATCATTAAGACGAGGCAATGGATATTTATTCTTTACCGTTGCCTTATTCAGTTGCCGGTAGTCGATACAAAGTCTCATCGACCCATCCTTCTTCCTCACGAACAGTACTGGAGCACCCCAAGGAGATACACTCGGTCTAATATACCCCTTGGCCAATAAATCCTCCAACTGTTCTTTCAACTCTTTTAATTCAATCGGTGCCATCCGGTATGGAGCCCTTGAAATCGGAATGGTTCCTGGCATCAACTCAATGTTGAAGTCTATTTCTCGAATCGGAGGCAATCCAGGAATCTCATCCGGAAAGACATCAGCGAATTCACACACCACTGGAAAATCCGCCGATGATGGGCTCAATTTCAGTTAATCAACTAAATATACCAGGAATCCATCCGCTCCCTTCTGCAATAATCGAGTCATATTCATTGCAGATATCAAAGGAATTCTGGCACGAGAACCCTTACCGTAAAATTTCCACTCCTCAGCCATTTCAGGTCTGAATCGAACTATCTTGTGGAAACAATCAACTGTAGCTCGGTACTTGGTTAACATATCGATACCGATAATACAATCAAAGTCAGATATCCCAAGCACAATACAGTCCAACTCAATCTTATGCCCATCATACTGCAGTGTACAAGATTTCACAGACTTCACTGATATCAAACCTGTCCCTAACGGGAAAGAAACAGACACTACTGCAGATAACGACTCAATAGGCAATGCATGACTCAATGCAAACCTCTCAGAAATAAAAGTATGCGATGCACCAGTATCAATCAATACGTATGCAGGATAACCAGAAATGAAACTGTGAGGCCCGGGGCCGAAGAGGACGGGGGGTGATCGCCGGTGCTATCAGTTGCACGGACAATGAGCGGCTCCTGGCAGGCTTCTAGGTGGAGGGAACATGAATGAACCGACCCACACGGGAATGAGAGGGATTCCGAGACTGTGCACTGTAATGGACTGAACAGTTGAGGAGGGCTTAAAAGATTTGATTGGTACTACTCATATCACGAAGGTGCATCTTCTTTTCGGTAGATCATCACATAAGAACTCCAAAGTTAAGCGTGCTTGACTTGGGGCAATTTTGGGATGGGTGACCTCCTGGAAAGTTTTCGAGGGTGCGTGTGAGTGAGGACATAAGCACGCTGGAAAGACCCGTCTTGATACAGTGAGGACAGTCGTTGAATCTGGGGCGTTACAAGTGGTATCAGAGCCGACCTCTCTTAGTACGGTGTGGTTCGGGGACGAACCAAGCGGAAGCTGGTGGGCATGTGAGGCCCGGGGCCGAAGAGGGCGGGGGGTGATCGCCGGTGCTATCAGTTGCACGGACAATGAGCGGCTCCTGGCAGGCTTCTAGGTGGAGGGAACATGAATGAACCTACCCACACGGGAATGAGAGGGATTCCGAGACTGTGCAATGTAATGGACTGAACAGTTGAGGAGGGCTTAAAAGATTTGATTGGTACTACTCATATCACGAAGGTGCATCTTCTTTTCGGTAGCTCATCACATAAGAACTCCAAAGTTAAGCGTGCTTGACTTGGGGCAATTTTGGGATGGGTGACCTCCTGGAAAGTTTTCGAGGGTGCGTGTGAGTGAGGACATAAGCACGCTGGAAAGACCCGTCTTGATACAGTGAGGACAGTCGTCGAATCTGGGGCGTTACAGAAACAGTTACCTGCTACAACGTCATCAGGTGCATCATGTGCCTGCTCCTCAGTCAGAGCAAACACTCGGCCCTGCTGTCTCGGAGGCTGGCTCACTGTCTGGCTCCCTCCTGGCCTCTGCTGTGACTGGTAGACGGTGCTGGCTGAAAAGAATGAACAGCAGATGGTCGTCTACCTGCCTGAGCCGCTGATCCAGATGACTCAGCTGTGTGGAATCCCTGGGCACCTCTCTGGGGACACACTCGAGCAAAGTGTCCCTGTTGCTTGCAAATACGGCAGCTGCCAAACACTCCTCGGCACTGCTCAGTGGGATGCTTCCCTCCACAAGTATTGCAAATAGGTCCGGTATAGTTCTGGCTCTGTCGAGGACTCCCAGAACTAGAAGAACTGCTCCCTGACTTCTTGAATTGCTTTCCTCTCGTCTTCAAAAAGTCCTTCTTTCCGCCACTACTGCTGCCACCTTCAAATCGAGTAGGTGGTTGCTGGAATCTCGGTGCTGGAAGCATAAACGAAGCTCCTCTCTGTCTCATTAGACCGGCTTCGGCTCCCTTAGCCCTATTCAAAGCATCGGTAAAGTTGTTCGGTCTTCCCGTATTCACCAACGTAAATATTTCCAGATTCAGGCCGTTAATGAATTGATCCGCCACCGCCTCGTCATGATCCGCCACATGTGGAGCAAAGCGCAACAGTGAAGAAAACTTGGCCACGTATTCCTCGATGTTAAGTTGGCCCTGTCTCAAGTTCGCAAACTCGGCTCCCTTGTCCTTCCTGTATGACACTGGAAAGAACCTCTGATAGAATTCAGTTCTAAATACACTCCAGGTAATAATCGTACCTCGGTGTTCCAATGCCCTTTTTGTGTTGATCCACCAGTTCTTGGCAATATCATGCAATTGGTGTCCTATCAATTTCACCCTCTTCTCATCAGTATATTCCAACGAATCAAACATCATTTCGATATCATCCAGCCAACTTTCACAATCCACTGAATTCTCGGTCCCTCTCAGAGTGGGTGGATGGAATGATTGGAATCTTTTTAACAATGTCTCCATTGGAGTGGCTGTAACGTCCATGGGAGGGTTCGATGTACTACCCTGTTCTGGTATACGTCGGGGAGGCATATCTGAAACTCAAAAGGATTAGCAATCCCCAAACAAAATCCGATTTCAATCCTCTTCCGATCATTTTACTGCTGATCCAGAATTAGCTCCAATTCATATTCAATAACACATGTTATCAAATCAAATCAGATAAACAAATAAACATGTCTTATAAAGCAGTAAATCATGCTAGCAATCAAAAGCAAGGAAAGAAACATCATTCTACCCCGCTCACTAGCTCCTATCTCAATCTCAAGGATCTATGGCTCTGATACCACCTGTTGTGGGGACCCGGACGCTAATCATACTCATAATCATCATTCGGACTAATTAATCAATTATAAAACAGGGTCTAAAAAAAATTTTAAAATTGCGGAACGTAGTGAAATCAAAGTAAAATACAACTCGGTATATAATAAAGTACAAGTCCTGTACCGTCTACAACTCAGTACAAACTAAGGTTCAACAACTACTATAAGGTTTTCAAACCCTATATACAATCCAAGTCCTGAGCCTCCACTCTAATCACGATCTCTCCTCATCTCCTGGACCCTGAACCTGTCCCACCTGTTGTCAAGTACACATACAGACAAGACAACATCCGGATAACTCCGGTGAGAATAAATCCCAGTATAAATCAACGAACATGCAGTCATATAATCAATATAAAGTATGAAACATAAGACAGTAATACAAATCAAAATCAGAAATGTAAACAATATCAATCTGTCGACAATGCTCGTGACTCCACGATTCAGACTAGACTCAATCCTAGCCTAGGGATCCCGGTGTCCAGATGTGGCATTCCTATATCGACAAACAGTAATAGAAAAGACTCCAGTTCTATCCAAGTCGATATAACCAACATCCAGTGTCTAGACGCATCCGTCATAGACTATGGTCTATCGCCATATCTCGTGACATCGTGCAATGTACCTGTGGTTACCTGCCACTATAAGGTACTTCTGTCACAAGATTACTCGTCTAATGCATGCTCCTATGACTCCATAGAACAAGCATTTAAATCAAATCATCAAATACAATGATAAACAAATAACAAGTATGTGATTTAGGGAAACCCAAGTACATCCTACTTGAGTCGATGTCCCAATACACATTGACTTATACCTTTCGTTGCAGTTTCGGTCTGAAATCCCAAACTCTGTCAATCACTCAATCTGACAATGGTAATACCAATAATCTCATATCAATATACCTTTTAAATCAATAACAATCTGGATTTAATTCAAAATCAACGGCACAACGGTACAATCTCAGTATCCCGTCAATATCAAATAAACAGACATAAATTACAAATCATAACTCATATCCAGTACCATCTGTAATTCAATCACAATTCAAATCTGTCTGGTAAAACTCAATATATTCTAAAAATTCATAATAATTCCATAATCAGTCCATTTCTCAATCTGACTTCGCTTCTATGATGTCTAACATGTCAAGAACATCATATATGGATTCTATTCAATTCTGACAATATCATAATTTCAAGACATGTCAAAACGTAGTAAAACTTACGTCCATGTGTAGCCTACGTTGCTAGGAACTCGGTACCGAAGTCGGATTTAAAATCAGACGGACGGATTTCTCACAATCGCGATTTGAAGATTCAGGAACAATTTGGCCAAAGTTTTCCTTCGATTCTTGTTTCTGAAGGGTTTTTAACGTTTGTATATATATATATATATATATACATCCACGTGCATGCAGCCAAACAAGTGGCGAATTTTCATCTTGCATGACTCGCGCTCGGGCGGTAATAAATTACCGCTCGAGCGCGACATCTTCTGTCAAACGCTCAGCGTATCCCACTTTGGCGCTCGGGCGGTTAAAAACTACCGCCCGGGCGCCACACCTTCTGTCCAAGATGTGTTGTTATTGAACTTCGGCGCTCGAGCGGTCATTTCTTACCGCTCGGGCGCCACTTGTTCTGGCCAACAATTCGCACCCTTCACATAACATCTTATTTCGTGTCCCGATTAATCCTTTCATAATCATAATAATTATAGATTACCAGGATTACATTTCCGGGCATTACACCAACCCTGGTCTTCCACACTGGAAAGCTGTGAAAGACATCCTCAAGTATTTGAGAAGGACCAATAAGTTGTTCTTGGTCTATGGGGTGGAGAACTGAAATTGGAAGGCTATACCGACTCTAGCTTCCAAAGCGATATCGATGACTCGAAGTCAACCTCTGGGTTTGTATTCATGCTCAATGGTGCTGCTGTCTCTTAGAAGGGTTCCAAGCAAGACAGTACTACGGATTCCAGCACAGAGGCCGGAGACATTGCTGCATTAGATGTAGCAAAGGAGGCTGTTTGGATAAGGAATTTCGTCCAAGAGTTGGGCGTCATTCCAAATGGAGTTTCTCATGTATCGGTGTTGTGTGAAAACACGGGAGCTATAGCTCAAGCAAAGGAGCCAAGGTCTCATCAGAAATCTAAACATGTATTGAGAAAGTTCCACATTCCCGAGAGATTGTGGAAAGAGGAGAAATGTCGATCGACAAAGTCGGCTCCGCAGATAATGTTGCTGATCCACTAGCTAAGCCTTTACCTGAACCATTATTCGAGAAGCATATGGGTAGTTGGCTCTAGTGCAAGTGGGAGATTGTTATAGTAGGTGCACGTCGAGCCAAGTGTTGGCCGAGTGTTCACAATGAAACTCTATGTATAAACAGTCTTTATTTTAATAATATTTAAAATTATTATTTTGGCAAATCTTTATTTGTATATCCATGCTAGTTGCATAGATAAAGCCCTTGAATATACAAATAGTAGAAAGAATATGAGATGCTCATATGATGAGTATCATGAAACTCATATTTGAAATACTATATATTCTAAACAGTTCCTAATCGATTCAGCCGCCGCTAAGAAGGATATAGGCCACTCGAGTTAAAGAATAGTATCTGCAATGTGAGTACCATGTTTCATTGATAGTGGACATTGTGATGTCCGAGCATGCAGATAGGTGCTCCTGGTAGAGTGCACTGAACAACCCTCCATAAAGGACTTTCCAAGTGGTTCTCACTTATAGAGTGGAAACGTCCTAGTTTATTATTGTACACCATTAGTCCTTATGACCCGGGACAACATGGAGACTCTATGTGCTAGAATTATACTTTGACTTGTTTACCGACTCTCAAGGGGTCATAAGGTGGCAAGGTTGGGTGTTTTGTCGAAACATATTGGAGTTGATTCATTGTAGTCGGAGATTCACCGCTTACCTTCGGGTATGGATATCCTATGTGTATGTAGTATGAAATCTCTGGCCAGAGTATGGTGGTAATTATGAAAGGGGTTTCATAGATTACACCATCGATGCAACTACGACATGACACATAGTATCGATTCATTGACAACTCTCGATAAACCAATGGTTGTCGAATCGGTCGGGATATATGAGTTGAAGAGACTGTACTGTACGCTAACCATAATTGAACGGTTCTTGCAGGCACTATCATTTGATACCTAGGGAATCATGTAAGCGATGCTGCTAGGCGTTTAACATCATTGGTTGGGTACTATCAGACTTGAGTTCTGACGTTCTTGTTATCAAGGAGTTGATAAGTAAGAATGGAGCAATTGGGGTATACTCATATAAGGACATGTTTAGTCCAAATCACCTGGAGATGTGAACCCACGGCTAGTTTTATCAATGAACCATTGATGGTCACACAAGTGCTAACTTTCTAGATCCCGTTGAGAAGTAAAATAGTTCAATGTGTTGAACGACTTATAAAGAAGTTTATAAGAATAAATAAAAAATAGAAGTATGACTTCTATAAGGAGAATGTAACTTTTAATTTGAGAAAGTGTTCCTAAATTAAAAGTTGGCCAAACGAGTAATGTATTTGAAAATTGTGATTTTCATATACATTATTATGAACTAAATTAAATTAATTCAAGTGTTGAATTAAATAAACACTAGTGGACCTAGTAGAGTCCAAATAATTAAATTAATTCAAGTGTTGGATTAATTAAATAACATTGGGCTTTGTAGAGCCCAATTAGAAATTACTATTAAACTAGTGGGCTTGAGTAAAATCAAGTAAAGTTTTAAATGGACTCATATGTGTTTGAGACATTTAAATAAAGTTATTGGGCTTTGTAAATGTTACAAGCCCACTCAAAGAAAAGAATGCAAGGGAGGTGTGTTAGAGTAGTTGCCCGTCGAGCCAAGTGTTGGCCGAGTGTTCACAATGAAACTCTATGTATAAGCAATCTTTATTTTAATAATATTTGAAATTATTATTTTGGCACATCTTTATCTGTATACTCATGCTAGTTGCATAGATAAAGTCATTGAATATACAAATAGTAGAAAGAATATGAGATGCTCATATGATGAGTATCATGAAACTCATATTTGGAATACTGTATATTCTAAAGAGTTCCTAGTCGATTCAGCTGCCGCTAAAATGGATATAGGCCGCTCGAGTTCGAGAGTAGTATCTGCGATGTGAGTACCATGTTTCATTGGTAGGGGACATTGTGATGTCCGAGCATGCAGATAGGTGCTCCTTGTAGAGTGCACTGAACGACCCTCCAAAAAGGACTTTCCAAGTGGTTCTCACTTATCGAGTGGAAAAGTCCTAGTTTATTGTTGTACACCATTTATCCTTATAGCCCGGGATAACATTGACACACTATGTGCTAGAATTACACTTTGACTTGTTAACCGACTCTCAAGGGGTCATCAGGTGGCAAGGTTGGGTGTTCTGTCGAAACATATAGGAGTCGATGCATTGTAGTCGGGGATTCACCGCTTACCTTCGAGTATGGATATCCTATGTGTATGTAGTATGAAATCTCTGAACAGAGTATGGTGGTAATTATGAAAGGGGTTTCATAGATTACACCATCGATGCAACTACGACATGACACATAGTATCGATTCATTGACAACTCTCGATAAACCAATGGTTGTCGAATCGGTCGGGATATATGAGTTGAAGGGACCGTACTGTACGCTAACCATAATTGAATGGTTCTTGCAGACACTATCATTTGATACCTAGGGAATCATGTAAGCGATGCTGCTAGGCGTTTAACATGATTGGTTGGGTACTATCAGACTTGAGTTCTGACGTTCTTGTTATCAAGGAGTTGATAATTAAGAATGGAGCAATTGAGGTATGCTCAAATAAGGACATGTTTAGTCCGAATCACATGGAGATGTGAACCCACGGCTAGTTGTATCAATGAACCATTGAGGCCACACAAGTACTAGCTTTCTAGATCCAGTTGAGAAGTAAAATAGTTCAATGTGTTGAACGGCTTATAAAGGAGTTTATAAGCGTAAGGAAAAATAGAAGTATGACTTCTATGAGAGAAATGTAATTTTTAATTTATGAATGTGTTCCTAAATTAAAAAGGTTGGCCAAATAAATAATGTATTTGAAAATTGTGATTTTCATAAACATTATTATGGACTAAATTAAATTAATTCAAATGTTGAATTAATTTAACACTAGTGGTCCTAGTAGAGTCCAAATAATTAAATTAATTCAAGTGTTGAATTAATTAAATCATATTGGGTCTTGTAGAGCCCAATAGTAAAATAATTATTCAGCATGTGACTTGAATAAATTCAAATAATGTTTAATTAGTCTCAAATATGTTTGAGATAATTAAATTAAGTCCATGGGTTTTTTAATTGTTAAAAACCATATAATATTGCATGCATAGGATGTGAAAGGTTGGGAGACAACTTTTTCTATTATCAAGGCTTGGGATGCTAAAAGTGTTTTAGCTTTTCCCACAATCTAGACAAGTCTTCCTCTCCCATTTTTTCAAGCATCATGGCCGAAACTTGAGACAAGTTTTATCCCCAGTTTCTCTCAATTTTGTGTTCTTCAATTTGTTGGAGAAAACACTCTCTTCTCTTTGAAAAATCTTCTTATTTTTCTAGTGCAAAATAAGAAGGGTTCTAGCTAGTTAGTGGTGGGCTTGAATTTGAAGGAAAGGAGGAAGCATGGAGATCAACTCATCCATTCAAGAGCTAAGGTGTTTACACCTTATTTGGAGCCAACATCAACCTCAAGAGGTTGATAGGTAACTATTTCTCAACAGCCTATGTATGACAAAGGTGTTTTTGTATTTGCAACACATCTAGTAGAGGTGGCCGAATTTTTTCCTCAAAAATATGATTTTTTGAAAATTTATATCTTCCGTTGCGCTTTCGGGCACCCTAAAATCGATCCCATTCAAGTGGTATCAAGAGCTAAGGGTACTAGTTTTTGTAGCATATACATGATATTATATTGAGATCGATTTCTAACCGCATGAGAATAAAATTTTGCAACAAAAACCAAAGCTTTTTGGGCACGGTTTTGGGCAGCATGTTGCTGCCCATTTCTGGCAGCTGGGGCTGCCCGAGAGGCTGCCCATTTCGGGCAACAAGGGCAGCCCCTCGGGCTGCCCGAACGGCCCCTATTTTTAATAATAAAAAAAATTTGTTGTCGGAATCCGGCGACGGCGATGACGACAAGGGTTTCCAAAAGTATTTTGGATTATCAAAGTGTCAAGAGCCTTGAGTTGTTGGGCCATTGGATGACTAACATTTTTGTGAAATTTAAATGGGCCAAAATGTTTTTGGTGAAAAAATGATTTTTGGGGCCCTTAAGTTTAAATTTACAAAAGTTGCAAATATTTTCTCATTAAATAAATAATTTAAGTTGGACTTTAATTATTTATAGCAAATGGTTATTTACAAGAAATTCGGTTATAAATAAATTAATTAGAAAGTAGACAAAGGTGTTTGTATAATTTGTTAATTTAGTTTATAATCGTGGCGGTTAGTGATTGGATCAAGATATATAATATTGGATCAATTAATTATTGTGATAATTAATTGATGGTGTATGATATGTGATATTGTGCATGAAGGATGATCAAAAGCCCAAGCCCAATTTGCTAGGTGTATGCTAGGATATTTTGTGTTGAATGATTGTAATAATTATCAAATTTAAAGTAGTCTTGGTTTATGGCCCGTTCTCACCCCATGAGATGTATCTCTATTTGCCATGGATATTTATTTGTAAATATTAGTATAGTGGATGATAAAGATTGGAAGTTGGTGGCCATGATGATTATGAAGATCGAAGACATGTAAATATTGGAAACTAATGAAATAGTTGCATTTGCATCCCATGCATTTATTTAGGATTGTACCTAGGCCCGTGTTTAGCTCACACGGGCCATTAGTTTTGGGGTGATTGATCATCCTTGTTTTGTTTACTGTTTATAATATATGCATGATATGTTATAAATAATGAGTATGTGCGTTATTATTATGATAATAACAAAGTTGTATGAATCCGGCAAACATACGATCAAACATGGCTAGCTTTTAAATAAAATTAGTGATGAGACCTTTCAAAATTAAAACCCTCATTTTGAATAAAATTCAAAATTAATATCAAACCCGAAAAGGGGAATTATAAATTTGTTAATAATTTCCATGTCTTCCATCGACAATGGGTGCATGATGAACGCTACCCGTTCTCGGGGCTCGGCTCATATTATTGGGGGGGCCCTGGGTGCTGGAAATTTGTGACATCCATTGACATGGTGATGTGAACTACGTGGAACTCCCATGATTTAGGCTCATATTATTGAGGGAACTCATGGCAACCGTCCATTAAGGTTCAACATCGATGGGTAAGGCTTGACACGTAAAGATAACGACGTCATATTATTAGGTCCTTATCAAACGTGAGACAAAAGTTTACGTAGAGAGTTGCATCGAGATGCAATTGGAAACTACCTTTTAGGAATTGTGATTGGCTGATATTATTCGGGATCATAATTCGCTAATTGGACCTTGCGTACCTACTGGGGAAAGGAGTTTCCCGTTTTCACTAGAGGGTAGTGAAAGATGTCAAAACAGTGGGAGTAAACATTTATAAAGTAAAAGTCCATACTTTATATCTTACTAAATATTTTAAAATAGTCATTAACATTTATATGTTTACTTTTCAATACTTTTTGACAATGTCTTCGATTCGCAATCCGCTATCTGCAATACTTGAAAGACACATATTAACTGAACCTAATTACCTCACCTGGCTAAGAAACCTGAAAATCGTCTTGAATCCGGAAAGGATAGCATATACACTTACTGAGTCGCCCCATGTTGAGGCTCCGACTGACTGCACTCCTGAGGAATTGCAGACTTACAAGGAATGGTATGACCATGACTTGAAAGCCAAGTCTTATATGCAGACTTCTATGAAAGATGAGAAGTCGGTTCTTTATGTGGGCACTTCATCTGGTACGAAGACTGGTCCACTTGGGAAGGAAAAGAAGCGTTCTTTCCAAACGTCCATTGAAGAGGCAAGCTCCGAATACCGTTGTGCAGGCACACCAGTAAAGACTGACAAGACTGTTGATATTTGTCATCACTGCAAGAAGCTGGACATTGGAGGCGTAAATGCAGAGAATATTTTGCCCAGAAAGGTTCTGGAAATGGTATGTTCTACATTGAAGTAAAAATTTTAATTAATTCTACTTCTTGGGTATTTGATACCGGCTATGTCTCACATCTCTATAATGAGTTATAGGTGATTAGAAGAAGTAGAAGGCTTAGGGAAGGTGAGACCTTCTTGAGGATGGGCAATGGAGCAAGAGTTGTTGCCAAGGCTATAGTAGATGTTTACTTGATGTTGAACAATGATTTTAAGTTAATTTTAAGAGATGTTTTGTTTGTACCTGAATTGGTGAAAAACATTGTTTCCATTTCTATGCTTGATAAAAATGGATATTATTGTTTTTTTATTAAAGGTGTTTGCAACATTTACAAGAATGAATGTTTAATTGGTACTGGAGAACTTGAAAACGATCTCTATAACTTAAAATTGAAAGATATTCCACTAAACAATGTCCAAGCTATAACAACAACAAACAAGCGAAAACAAGATACTCTAAATTTGGCACAATTGTGGCATGCTCGATTAAGGACATTTTTCCCTAAGAAGGATGAATAAGTTAGTGGGAGTAGGCATATTTGATATGTCTGATATTAATGCTCTCACGTCTTGTGAATCTTGTCTGAAAGGAAAGATGACAAAAATTATCTTTCAGGGCCATGTGGAGCGAGCAAAAGGGTTATTGGATTTGATCCATACCGATGTGTGTGGTCCGCTTAGGATCACCAGTAAGCATGGACATGCCTACTTCATCACCTTTACCGATGACTTTTCGAGGTATGGGTATGTGTATCTGATGAAATTCAACTCTAAAGCCTTTGAAAGGTTCAAAGAATTCAGAAGTGAAGTAGAGAAACAGTTGGGATGAAGCATCAAGACACTTCGATCGGATCGAGGTGGTGAGTACTTGAGTTCCAAGTTCCAAGAGTATCTTAGGGAGAATGGGATTCTCTCGCAGTGGACTCCGTCCGGTACACCACAGTTGAATGGTGTTTCGGAGCGTCGTAACCAGACTTTGATCGGCATGGTTCGGTCTATGATGGGGTTCACGGAGTTGCCGCCATCCTTTTGGGGATATGCGCTTGAGCCAGCGGCACTGTTGTTGAACAATGTCCATTCAAAGGCAGTTGACAAGACACCATATGAGTTATGGATGGGTAAGCCACCAGAATATTCTTATCTTAGAATATGGGGTGCCCTGCATATGTGAAGCAGGTAGTGGGAGATAAATTGGATAGTCGATCCATTTTATGTTACTTTGTGGGATATCCAAAGAATTCGGTTGGATACTACTTCTATCATCCCCAAGAAACAAAGGTGTTTGTTTCTAGGAATGCAACCTTTTTGGAAAAGGAATTTCTATTTGTGACACCTCGACCCGTTTACAATAAAATAGCAGCGGAATTTAAAATTTTCTTTCAAATGGAAGGAGTTTCAAAATACAATACCATCAAATGTTTAAAAGTATATACATGATCATTCAAATGATATGACAAAAATACAAAATATCATTCCTATGATCATGTTCCAAAAATGCTTGCAAAATAACATCTTCCTTCCAACTTCGTATGCATATGACTCCGGGCCACAATCAATGTCCTGGTCCGTCGCTCTTATCTGCATCACATGAAATAACAGAAATGAGTATAAAACTCAGCAAGTGGAACTCTTACATAGCAATGATACATAGTATACTCTGTAAAACATGGCTTTGAAAACATTAAATACCATCAACTCTGAAACATGAATATCATAGCAATAGCATAACAATGAGATGGTATTTCTCTTTACTAGGGTGAATTGATATTAATAGTAACTCTGTCTGTGGTGCTCGTATCCCATCGATATAAATCGACAACTCTGAGGGATATAAGCCTATAGTAGTTGATCAACTAATTGCATGCAATCTCTGACTATGTGTCTATCAATCCATAAAACATTTAAACTCTTTCTTTGGGACATTTCATCAAACACTTTGATATTCTTTCTCTTTTGTATTCCCTTCTCATAGTTGAGACATCAATTGCCTCCACAATATACAACAAAGGTATCAATACATAATAGTGAATCAAATGAAGGGAATAACACAATAAAACCTTTGAAACACAATACATATATAATCATGTGAGCACAAGGGATGAAATTTCACTTTCAACCACTAGAACACCTTCACTAATCACTTGGTTGAAATCCTACAACAATAATCCATAAAAAGAACCATCAACATCTCAATAACCAAGAACCCATGCCAATTAATCCATAAATCCAACACATACAAAACACCCACATCATCTCTCACCTCAAAACCATGAAATGATTATACCAAAAGCTTACCTTAGCTTCTTAGAGCAACCAAGAACCTCGATCTCAACTCGAAAATCCAACAAGAAGCTTGAATCAAATATAGGAAGTGAAAGAAAATGAGGAAAACCCTAGTCTTTAGAGAGAAATAACGAAAAGAAGAAGAAGGAAATGAGTAAAGTGAAGCCAACTACCCACTTATATCACTAAGAGTCTCAAACAAGCTACTGATATGCGCGACCGCGGGTGCGCTCCTACCTCTGCCGCGGGTGCGCCAAGCTCACGGCAACTCCACAAAATTCTGGAAAACGACGACCACGGGTGCGGTCCTACAATCACCGCGGGTGCGGTGTGTCCACGGCAAAACCAATGAAATTCGTGAATTACGACCGCAGGTGCGGTCCTTGCAATGAGCGCGGGTGCGGTCTAGTCACGGCCAAGACAAAATATAATGCAACTGAAATCGAACCGAAATGCTGAAACGATGCAACTACCATCAACTAACAATATCAACCACACCTCAAGACAATAATAACCAACAATACTATGGCCCATAAACACAACTCTTAACATCACAACTAAACTTAAACTTAATCAATAAATCCATAACATACGAAAACTTAAACCGTACCGTTCGCCAGGCTCGGCTATTACAATCTCCCCTCCTTAGAGGAATTTCGTCCTCGAAATTGACGTCACTGTACGAACAACTCAGGATAATTCTCTCTCATCTCATCCTCTGGTTCCCACGTGGCCTCTTCGATCAAATGGTTCCTCCAAAGAACTTTAACGATGCCGATCTCTTTGTTCCTCAAAACTTTAACTTTGCGGTCCAGAATCTGAACCGGAATCTCTTGGTACGTCAAATTTGGCGTCAAGTGCATTGGCTCGTGGCGAAGAACATGGGAAGGATTCGCAATATACTTCCTGGGCATCGATACGTGAAAAACATTGTGGACTCTGTCAAGATCTGGCGGTAGGGCTAACCTGTAGGCTCGATCACCAACTCTGTCCAATATCTCAAAGGGGCCAATAAATCTCGGACTCAGCTTGCCCTTCTTACCAAACCGCATCACACCCTTGAGAGGTGCTATCTTCAGAAACACGTGATCGCCAACCTCAAACTGCAAAGGTCTACGACGCACATCCGCATAACTCATCTGTCTCGACTGCGCTGTCTTCATCCTCTCTCTAATAACAGCAACAACATCAGCAGTTTTTTGGACCAACTCTGGACCCAACATCTTCCTTTCACCAATCTCATCCCAATACAAGGGAGATCTACACTTCATGCCATAAAGTGCTTCGTATGGTGCCATCCCAATCGTCGCCTGGTAACTGTTATTATATGTGAACTCAACAAGAGGCAATTTGGAATCCCAGCTACCAGGATAATCAATAGCACAAGCTCTGAGCATATCCTCTAGAATCTGAATAACTCTCTCTGATTGACCGTCACTCTGAGGGTGATATGCTGTACTGAAAGCTAACCGTGAACCCATAGCTCTGTGCAAACTCTTCCAAAACTCTGAGGTAAATCTAGGGTCACGATCAGACACAATCGACACAGGGACACCGTGAAGTCTAACAATCTCTGCTATATAATCCTCGGCATACTGGTTCATGGAATACGTCGTCTTAACTGGGAGAAAATGCGCTGACTTGGTCAATCGATCAACAATAACCCAAATGGAGTTAAAACCTTTCTGCGTCCTGGGAAGACCAGTCACGAAATCCATCGTAATATGCTCCCACTTCCACTGAGGAATCAGCAAAGATAGCAATGTCCCAGCAGGTCTCTGATGCTCGATCTTCACCTGCTGACAAGTTAGGCACTGAGAAATAAACATGGCAATATCTTTCTTCATACCTGGCCACCAATAGAGTCTACAAAGATCCTGATACATTTTGGTGCTGCCTGGATGTATCGAATATGGCGCGGTATGAGCCTCTGTCAAGACGTCTCGCCGAATATCATCACCAGCGGGAACACAAATACGACCTCTGAATGTCGTCAAACCATCTCCATTCAAACCAAACTCTGAGTTCCCTCTTTCCTTTGCTCTAGCTCTCAACTATGTCAACTGAACATCATCAGTCTGCTCTCTACGGATCCTGTCCGTCAATGTAGCCCGAATGACCAACGCTGAAAAGCGAGCAATGGTCCCCGGAACTACCAAAGCAATCTCCTCTCTCTGCAAGTCCATCAACAATGGTCTCTGAATCAAAGAACTCAAAGAAGAACTCTACTTACGGCTCAAAGCATCAGCCACAACATTCGCCTTCCCTGCGTGGTAACTAATCGTCACATCATAGTCTTTGACAAGCTCTAACCACCTCCTCTGCCGCATGTTGAGCTCTTTCTGGGAAAACAGATACTTCAAACTCTTGTGGTCTGTGAAAATTTCACACTTTTCGCCATATAAGTAGTGTCTCCATATCTTCAGGGCGAAAACCACAGCTGCTAGCTCCAAATCATGCGTCGGATAATTCTTCTCGTAGTCCTTCAACTGGCGAGAAGCATAGGCTATAACCTTACCTCGCTGCATCAGCACTGCACCAAGACCCTTCTTCGACGCATCGGTATAAACAACAAAGTCCTCTGAACCACTGGGCAATGCAAGAACAGGAGCTGTCGTCAATTTATCCATCAACTCTTGAAATCCACTCTGGCAATCGTTGGACCACTCAAACTTCACAGTCTTCCTCGTCAGATTGGTTAAGGGTAGGGCAATCTTGGAAAAATCTGAAATGAAACGACGATAATAACCTGCCAAACCAAGAAAACTGCGTACCTCTGAAACAGTGGTAGGAATAGGCCACTTCTGAATCGCCTCAATATTCAACGGATCAACAACAATACCACCTTTCGAAACGACATGGCCTAAGAAAGAAATCTGATCCAACCAAAATTCATACTTCTTCAACTTGGCAAACAACCTCTTCTCTCTCAATATCTGGAGAACAACTCTGAGATGCTCTGCATGAAGCTCTCTGGTCATGGAATAGATTAAGATGTCGTCGATAAAAACAATGATGAATCTATCCAAATAAGGCTTGAACACACGGTTCATCAAGTCCATGAAGACTGAAGGAGCATTGGTTAGACCAAAAGACATCACAAGAAACTCATAATGATAGTACCTGGTCCGGGACGCTGTCTTAGGGATATCAGACTCCCTAACCTTCAACTTATAATAGCCAGACCGAAGATCAATCTTCGAAAATACAGTAGCACCATGAAGCTGATCAAACAAATCATCTATCCGTGACAACAGATACTTATTCTTGACAGTCACTTTGTTGAGCTCCCTATAATCAATACACAGCCGCAATGACTCATCTTTCTTCTTAACGAAAAGAACCGGAGCTCCCCAAGGCGAAGAACTCGGACGAATAAAACCCTTGTCCAATAGATCCTGCAACTGCGTCTTCAAATCCTTCATCTCGGTAGGGGCCATTCGGTACGGATCCTTAGAAATAGGAACCGTACCTGGAGCTAGATCAATCACAAACTCAACATCCCTGTCCGGCGGCAAACCCGGCACATCATCCTCAAACACATCAGAAAACTCCCTCACCACATCGATATCATCAATATTCAACTTAATAATTCTATCCACATCCACAATCGAAGCCAGAAACACATCACAACCTCTACACATCAACTGCTCAGCCTCAAGACAAGAAATAAAAGGAAGGACCAGCGAAGTACCTGCACTGACGAGCATACCTTCCCTATTGCCATCATCTGCGAAAGTCACCATCTTAGCAACTCAATCAATCACTGCACGATAGGTTGATAGCCAATCAATGCCAAGAATAACATCAAATGCAACCATAGGGATAACAATCAAATCAACATAGACCACTCGCTCACCGATACGAACAGAGCACGCGTACACAATAGACGTCGGGCACAACACATCCCCCGAAGGCAAAATAACATTGAACTGGAGGGGAAGAACAGAAGGAACTATACCCAAAGATCTCAAAAACAATTCAGACATAAAAGAATGAGTAGCACCAGTATCAATCAAAGTCGTAGCTACTCTGCCTGAAATTAAAATAGTGCTAGAGATCACAGAAGAATCATGGTTTATACCTTCCTTTGTCATGGTAAAGATGCAACCCTGGACCTTATCCTTGGTCGCTCCCCTTGGACAATATTTAGCAATGTGGCCTGCAGTGCCACAACGGTAACAAGTATGAGTGCCAAATCTGCACTCTCCTCTATGATGTCTGCTGCATTTAGGACACAGCGGCTTCTCAAGATCAACTGGAACTGGCGGTGGTCTAGGACTCGATTCCATCTTGCCATTCCCTTTGAAACGATCCTTGCCTCTCTGATTCGAGCCCTGGCCTCTCTGAGCAATATCCTGATGCCTCTCCTGCCTCTCTCTGGCGATATCCTTCTCGTCTTGTTCGGCCAATAACGCCTTTGCCACGATCTCTTTAAAAGTCACAGCCTTGGACATGTTGATATCCCTTCTGATCTCTGCTCTAAGGCCTCGAATGAAATGAGCACCTTTGTCCTTTTCGTTTGAAGCAATATACGGAGCAAATAGACAACCTTCCTCGAACTTGAGAATGTAATCATCAACGTTCATGCCTCCATGTAGAAGCTCCAGAAACTCAGTCACCTTCCTAGCTCGAAGTGCATCGGGAAATTACTTGTCATAGAACAGGTCTGTGAACTCTTGCCACTTCAAAGCTGAAACATCGACACCAACCTTAGTAGCATTCCACCAGATACGTGCAGCCTTTATCAACATGAATACTGCACAGCTGATCCTGTCTTTATCTTCATACTGAAGATGGTCGAAGATTGCTTCAAGCGCTTTGACCCACTCGACAGCCTCTAACGGATCAGTGCTACCTGCGAATTCTGGTGGATCCATTCTCTTGAAAGCAGAAAAGACGGCATCAGTGCCAACTGCCTGAGCTACTTGGCCTCTCACTTGGCCTCTACCCTGTCCTGTTCCTTGCAATCGAAGCAGCTGCTGAATCTGCTCGCTATGGACTTTGGCCTGCTCTTTAAGCAACTTGTCGAACTCGTCGACAACTCTCGAGGAAGAACTATCCTCACCCTCTGACGCCTTACGCTTAGGAGGCATACTCTACAATGTGCTCACAAAAGACATATCAATAGATAACAATGAATAGATGCAAAAGAAAACATACCCGGACAGTTGAAAGTAGACGAAGTCATATGCATTGGTCCGAAGAACGGTGCTCTGATACCACTAAATGTGACACCTCGACCCGTTTACAATAAAATAGTAGCGGAATTTAAAATTTTCTTTCAAATGGAAGGAGTTTCAAAATACAATACCATCAAATGTTTAAAAGTATATACATGATCATTCAAATGATATGACAAAAATACAAAATATCATTCCTATGATCATGTTCCAAAAATGCTTGCAAAATAACATCTTCCTTCCAACTTCGTATGCATATGACTCCGGGCCACAATCAATGTCCTGGTCCGTCGCTCTTATCTGCATCACATGAAATAACAGAAATGAGTATAAAACTCAGCAAGTGGAACTCTTACATAGCAATGATACATAGTATACTCTGTAAAACATGGCTTTGAAAACATTAAATACCATCAACTCTGAAACATGAATATCATAGCAATAGCATAACAATGAGATGGTATTTCTCTTTACTATGGTGGATTGATATCAATAGTAACTCTGTCTGTGGTGCTCGTATCCCATCGATATAAATCGACAACTCTGAGGGATATAAGCCTCTGGTCGTTGATCAACTAATTGCATGTAATCTCTGACTATGTGTCTATCAATCCATAAAACATTTAAACTCTTTCTTTGGGACATTTCATCAAACACTTTGATATTCTTTCTCTTTTGTATTCCCTTCTCATAGTTGAGACATCAATTGCCTCCACAATATACAACAAAGGTGTCAATACATAATAGTGAATCAAATGAAGGGAATAATACAATAAAACCTTTGAAACACAATACATATATAATCATGTGAGCACAAGGGATGAAATTCCACTTACAACCACTAGAACACCTTCACTAATCACTTGGTTGAAATCCTACAACAATAATCCATAAAAAGAACCATCAACATCTCAATAACCAAGAACCCATGCCAATTAATCCATAAATCCAACACATACAAAACACCCACATCATCTCTCACCTCAAAACCATGAAATAATTATACCAAAAGCTTACCTTAGCTTCTTAGAGCAACCAAGAACCTCGATCTCAACTCGAAAATCCAACAAGAAGCTTGAATCAAAGATAGGAAGTGAAAGAAAATGAGGAAAACCCTAGTCTTTAGAGAGAAATAACGAAAATAAGAAGAAGGAAATGAGTAAAGTGAAGCCAACTACCCACTTATATCACTAAGAGTCTCGAACAAGCTACTGATATGCGCGACCGCGGGTGCGCTCCTACCTCTACCGCGGGTGCGCCAAGCTCACGGCAACTCCACAAAATTCTGGAAAACGACGACCGCGGGTGCGGTCCTACAATAACCGCGGGTGCGGTGCTACACCGCGGGTGCGGTGCCAACTCTACCGCGGGTGCGGTGTGTCTACGGCAAAACCAATGAAATTCATGAATTACGACCGCGGGTGCGGTCCTTGCAATGAGCGCGGGTGCGGTCTAGTCACGGCCAAGACAAAATATAATGCAACTGAAATCGAACCGAAACGCTGAAACGATGCAACTACCATCAACTAACAATATCAACCACACCTCAAGACAATAATAACCAACAATACTATGGCCCATAAACACAACTCTTAACATCACAACTAAACTTAAACTTAATCAATAAATCCATAACATACGAAAACTTAAACCGTACCGTTCGCCAGGCTCGGCTATTACACTATTGGATAGAAAAGGCGAGATGATAGAAGTCGAAGAGATTCGAGAGACAGCCACAATTATAGAACCCACACCGAAGAACCAAGAGAGGAGATACAAGCTCCTAGAATATCCGAGAGAGTCTCGAGACCTTCTATGAGGTATGGTCTGCTTCTTGAAGAGGGACATGATGAGCCTAACCATGGATGTGATCCAAGGACCTTCAAGGAAGCGTTATCTGATGTTGATTCATCCAAGTGGCTTTTAGCGATGGAATCTGAGATGAATTCCATGCATTCGAACCAAGTGTGGAATCTCGTGGATCCACCTGCGGGAATTGTTCCCATAGTGTAAGGCTTGAAATTCAGTAATCTTCATTTATGCGATACTCTGAAGATATGAGAATGCATGACATGCAATGAGGAAAGAAAAGACATGAGAAATTAGGAGTTAGCTAGACCGCACCCGCGGTTATTAATTCTGGAATTTTGAATGTGCTGCCGAAGCAACACCGCACCCGCGGTCTAGGAAGCACCGCACCCGCGGTGCATGGACAGAAAATGAGAGTTTTATTCGAAGCAAGACCGCACCCGCGGTCATGGAGGGACCGCTCCCGCGGTCGTTAAATTTTTGAAAAATGAATTGGTGCCGAGAGCACAGCGCACCCGCGCTTCTTAAGCTACCGCACCCGCGGTCATGCGTGGTTATTGAAAAATAAGACGTGCCCTTGCCATGCAAATATATGAGATGTGTCTTATTTTCATGCCATTTTCAGAAGGTAAAAACCGAGAAGGGTCTGTGAGAATTGCAATGGTTCTTGCAATTTAGAATTGAACTTGTGCAAAAATTATCCATTCAAACTTTAATCCGATTTCGGTTTTGAGCTCCTCTCTTCAAAGGCTTCGAAAGGATGTAAGTATGATTCATTTTTTTAGCATATTTCGAAATTCAGATATGAGATGAATTATGATTTGAGTTCTAGAATATGTTCTTGAGATTATGAGCATCGTATGTTTGCAAACAGATTGATTATCAGATATCGTATGTGATTGATATGAGATTCCAGCATATACTATGTGCGAATTATACCAATTTCAGTATATGTACGGATGTCTTGATGAGATTATGAGTTGATTTGGATTGATTATAAAGTGTATCAAGAATTGTTACAAATTATAAATGTGTTGCATTGAGTAGAAGATTTATAGAATGCACATTGATTATACCATTTCAGATTTATATTGTTAATCTCAAGATCGAGACTTCGACTACGACGACGATTATACGACAACGAAGGTATAATTCATGTTTTGTTTGGGGAAGACAAAACTCAAATGAGATTCAATTTGAGTTTCCCAACAAAATCACATACTAGACTTGTTATTGAATTCTTTGATATGATTTTGATTTGTCTATAGAATTATATTCAAATCTTTTGATATGATTATGCCTTGTCTATAGATTTATATTCAAGCATTGAGATAGGAGAGTCATTGACAGATTTGTCAAAACTAGACGTTCGGTGTATCGACGCATAGGAGCAAACTTCCTCCGATTGTAGACATTCGATGTGGGGACCCGGGCTCTAACTCAAATTCTATCTGGGATTAAATGGATCTGTAAGAAAATGTGGGTCAAATTTTCGCTTTTTAACATTAATTCTAATGTTTATAAATCAAGCACAAGAGAGTTCTATGTTTTATTACACAACATAAATACATGTTTTACAACAACATAATATACATATCTCTTGTTATTCAAATTCTACAAACCAGTAGTTAACTATAGTACATGTCTCAAACATTTTACCAACCTAAAAACATTATTTGAAAAGTATAGCCCATACTATAACCTCTCAAAAATCTCTCATAACATAAATAAAAGACATAAAAATATCCTTAACATTACTTAAAATCATAAATCATAACTAATGCGGAAAACTAGCGTCGGTCCTCGGGTTATGTGCACTTTCAGTCCAGTCAGCTCAACCATCAAGACCTCCATTATCATATTCATAATCAATATAACCTGCATCAATCACACCTAGTGAGTCTAAAGACTCAACACGTCATATTCTTGATAACGAGTAATACGTAATACAGTTAACATATCACAGTGAAAAATACTTGTACTTAAAATATCTTTTTCATGAAGATGCAAAAACTTTAAACATAAACGATTTCGTAAACATTTTCATGATGCATAAAAACATTTTCAAAAGACATAAACATATCACTTAAACATATTCATATTCATGTCCATATTCGTATCCATATTCATATTCGTATTCATGTTCATGTTCGTGTTTGTTGAATTCAGATCGTTGATTGTGACTTTCATATACGTGTTAGGCGATGGATCCATCTACATGTAACCACAGTACTGGGCGGCGGGGGACACCAGCAACGCTCTCACCGGTCAACTGGGCCCTGGCCTTACGTATTAACATATCATCATATACATATACATATACATATCCGTATCCAAGGAAATACGATCGTCGGGCTCCCACTAAGACCATAACCCTCACGATATTTCCAACATATCATCGTGTTAGTCACAATCCATTCACATCCTTCAACATATCATCATCACTTAATAAAAATCTTGCATATAACATTTTTCATTTTTAAACCAAGCATGCAACATGTCTTTTAACGTTATCGTTTCATCATAAAAATTCTTAGACATTTAAAATCATCATTTTGGCATTTAAATCGTAGCATAATTAATCTAACTTATAAACATTCGTAAACATTTAAAATAATCATATTAGCATTTAAAACAGCAAATAGGGCACTGCCATGACCTTTACTAATTTCCCGGTGTAAAATGACCGTTTTACCCCTGGACCCGACATTTTACGTTTTCGATTATTTTCTTGATTTCATGACTCTAACATGTCCCAAATAATTATTTAAGCCTACATGTATTTTCTCATATTTTTATTTGGCTTAAATCGATGACTTTTAATTTATTCTTTAAATGTGACGTATTAATGCGTTTTAATCCCGAATTAAACCAAACCTTAATATAAAATTCCCAAATTAAAAACTTAGACTTATAATAATTATTTAAGTTTAAACCTAAATTTTCATAATTTTATGAAGCTTAAAACTAGGCTTTTCAATTAACTCGTTAATTAGCGTTTCGTGCGGCGATTAAATCTCGATTAAATCTAAAACTCGTTATTTTGAGCCCAAATTTTTAACATAGCCTTTTTATTATTTATTCTACCCTTCCATGACCTGAGTCACCCCCGTGGACCCCCGGAATCAATTTTGGCTTAATTAATCTCGTTTTTGACCCTTCGACGAACACACCGAGCCATCTCCTAATTTACCCGAGCCAAGCCCGAGCCACCTTGAACCAAAACCTAGCCAACACACCTAGGGACCCTACTGTAAAAGCCCAGCCCGAAAACAAGTCCCTAAGTCGCTCAAAATGCCCTGGACAGAAGCACTAAATTCTGCATATGTGTGGGGTGTGTTTCCTTGTGTTTTAGGACTCCTAACTAGTCTAGGACTCTCTCAACCGAGCCACCACCGAACCCACCTGTACCTAACCATCCCTGGACCACGACCAGCACCTACCCAGACCAGCCCAAGCCCTGAACCCAAGAGTCGAAGCTTCTGAACCGAGGAATACATGATGTGCGTTCTTGTGCTTCTTCACCGTTACAGTTTCTTCCTCGAGCCAGCTGCGACCCAGCCGCTCCAGCCGCTAGCTCGACCCCTGCCCATGACCCCTGGACCCTTATGGGCCTACCCTGAATCGCCCTTAACCCCGCAGCAAGCCCCCTTGGCTGCTGTCCCTGCAACAGATTGCACGACATGCTTTGGGGGAGAGTCCCTCATCTCGTGGACTCTTCCCCAGCCCATGGCTCGAGCCACCCTCGAGTCCCAACCTTCCTGACCCTCTCTGGAACACCCTGAACCATAGGCTAGACGACCTAGCCCAGCCCTCACTCCCTCAGAACACTCTCGGCCACCCTCAATCACGCATGCACACAAGACTCCACAAACTCACGGCTCTTGTTCTAGCTTTTTCCCTTCGGTTCCAGCTTGATATCTCCTTATTATTATCATGTTTTGAGTGTATTTCATTCATATAACAACCCATAAACCTTACCTAATCATGGCAGCCCCTTAGCACATGTTTAACATAATTTTTGCAACAATTCCATGCCTCAAAAATTCATATATAATATAAAAACGAAATAGTTTCATGTTGTACTTGTTTTTCATGCAAAAATTCAATTAAATAAAATACTATGGTGTGAAAGATGAGAAAAAGAAGAATTATGGCATGCCTTTGCGTTTTAAACGCACGAAAAACCGTTGACGATTGAAGAACGGCGACGAAGAGACGATGGCTGGAAAGCTACCCCTTGAACTCCAAAAAATCTTCTTCAATTGTGAGTGTGTGCTGTCGTGTATTTGAGTGTGTGTGGTGTTAGAGAGAATTTTTCAGAATTTAAAACAAGGTGGCCGATTTTTTTATTGTAAGGTAGACTAGGTTTTGTGATTAAATTACACTTTAAATACTAATAAATTCCTAATCTAGACTTTAGGCCTAATAAGCCATTAATTAGGCCCATTAGTCTATTTAGGATTTTAATTAAAATAATAACAAAGTTTTCTTTAATTAAAAATGTGAATTTAATAGCCGGGTTGCTAAAAAGCTCGTATTTTATTTGAAAAACCAACACCGATAAAATTTACGCCCCGGCGTATAAAATCACCTCAAAACCCTTTATTTTCAAAAATAATAAAAAGCATCTCCCAACTTTTAAATAATTAAAAATAATCATTTAATAAAAACATTTTACATTTTTCAGCCATCGGTCCCCGTTCCTCGGTCGTCACTTGAATATTCCTAAAAATACCATTTTAATGCAATCATGTAGAAAAATATATTTTAAACATGCCAATATGCACGACATAATTTATTAATGCAATTAAAACATTTAATTAAAATACAAAGAATTTAATAACTGCATGCATGTAGTTCGCGTGGAACTTTAAATTTTCGGGGCGTTACAATGACGATATGTCGTTTTATATGGAATAAAACAAGCTGATTTGGTCAGTTGATCAATGATGACCCAAATCGCATCACATCCTCGGGATGATCGTGGTAACTTCGTCACAAAGTTCATGGAAATGTGATCCCATTTCCATTCTAGAATAGACAGACTCTGAAGTAATCCTCCGGTCTTTTTCCTTTCAGCTTTCACCTGTTGGCAATTCAAACACTTTGACACAAATTCGGCGATATCTAACTTCATCTGTTTCCACCAGAATTGCGTCTTCAAGTCATTATACATCTTCCTGCCCCCAGGATGAATGCTGAACCGACTACAGTGCGCTTCTGACATAATCTGTTGTTTCAAATCTGCAACATCTGGCACTACAAGACGGTTATTCACGTATAGTACAAAATCATGTACCTGGTACTCTGAAATATGCCCTGATCTGACCATATCAATTGATTTCTGCACATCCGGATCATTTCTCTGCGCTTCTTTGATTCTCATAATCAAGTCTGGCTCAACTTGAATCGAAGTAATTCTCAAAGGTCTACTCGCTGTGTCAAATTTCAGTCTAGACAAACAGCAATCTTCAACTAGATTCGTGACACCTATTGTCGATAAGGATAGGGAACATACTTTTCGACTCAAGGCATCGGCTGCTGCATTTGACTTTTCTGGATAGTACTTGATCTCACAATCAAAATCTTTCAGTAGATCAAGCCATCTGCGTTGTCTCATGTTCAATTCTGACTGAGAGAATAGGTATTTCAGGCTCTTGTGATCGGAGTAGATCTCAAATTTCTCGCCATACAGATAATGACGCCAGATCTTCAATGCAAATACGATAGCCGCCAATTCAAGATCATGAATTGGGTATCGAGTCTCGTGTGGCTTCAATTGTCTCGAGGCATAGACTATCATGTGTCCTCACTGCATAAGAATACATCCCATCCCTCTGTGAGATGCATCACAATATACAACGAAATCACCCGTACCTGAAGGAATCATCAAGACAGGTGCACTGGTCAGCCTCTTCTTCAGCTCTAAAAAACCAGTCTCACAGTCTTCAGACCATACAAATGGCATATTTTTCTGTGTCAACTGGGTGATCGGCTTCGCAATACTGGAGAAATCTCGAATGAATCGTCTATAGTATCCTGCTAGACCCATGAAACTGCGTATCTCTGGCACAGAAGTCGGTCTAGGTCAACTGATCACAGCCTCAACTTTACTCGGATCAACAGAAATACCATCTCTCGATATGATATGACCCAAGAAGACCACCTGTCTCAGCCAAAACTCACACTTGGATAATTTAGCATATAATTTCTCATTCCTCAGTGTTTGCAACACAATTCTCAAATGATTGGCATGCTCATTCAAATTCTTAGAGTACACCAAAATATCATCAATAAAAACAATAACAAACTCATCCAAATATTTCTGAAAGATGCGGTTCATCAAACTCATAAACACCGCTGGAGCATTCGTTAAACCAAAAGGCATGACAACACATTCATAATGTCCATACCTGGTCCGGAACGCTGTCTTCGGAATATCAACATCTCGAACTCTGAGTTGATGATATCCCGATCGTAAATCAATTTTGGAATAGATGGAAGAACCTTGCAACTGATCAAATAAATCGTCGATTCTAGGCAAAGGATACTTGTTCTTTATCGTTTCCCTGTTCAGTTGCCGGTAGTCTATACATAATCTCATAGAACCGTCTTTCTTTCGCACAAATAGCACTGGAGAACCCCAAGGAGACACACTCGGTCTAATGTATCTCTTGGCCAGAAGATCTTCTAACTGCGCTTTCAATTCTTTCAATTCTATCGGTGCCATTCGATAAGGAGCTCTCGATATCGGAACAGTACCAGGCATAAGATCTATGCTGAAATCAACCTCTCGAGCTGGAGGTAGCCCTAGGATCTCATCAGGAAATACATCTGCAAATTCCCGTAATACTGGCAAATCTGCCAATGCCGGGCTTGATTTCTGTAAATCTACAGCATAAACAAGGAACCCTTCTGCTCCTTTCTGCAGCAATCTACTCATAGTCAAAGCAGACACCAAGGGAATCCGAGATCTGGAACCCTTACCATAGAATTTCCACTCCTCTGTCATCTCAGGTCTGAATCTGACAATCTTGTGGAAACAATCTATGGTAGCTTTGTACTTAGTCAACATGTCAATCCCGACAATGCAATCAAAATCAGATAAACCAAGTACCACACATTCCAAATCAATTTCATGCCCCTCAAACTGTAGTATACAATGTCTAACTGAAGTCACAGATATAAGACCACTTCCCAACGGAGAAGAAATAGATACTACAGTAGACATTGACTTGACAGGCAAGGAATGCAACAATGCAAAACGTTCTGATATGAATGTATGTGATGCACCTGTATCTATCAATACATATGCAGGATAACCGCAAAGAAAACAGTTACCTGCAATCACGTCATCTAGCGCATCTTGTGCCTGCTCCTCTGTCAATGCAAACACCTGAGCCTGTTGTCGGGAAGGTTGGCTCACTGTCTGGCCACCTCGGGCTCTAGGCTGGGACTGTGTGGGCGTGGGCTGGAAGGAGTGGACAGACGAAGCTTGCCTCTCGGGCTGAGCTACTGAAGCTGATGACCCTGCACTCTGAAATCTCTGGGTACCTTTTGGGGACAAACTCTGGAGAAGTGTCCCGGCTGCCTACAGTAGTTACATCTGCCCATCACTCCCTGGCACTGCTCAGTGGCATGCCTACCACCACACGAACTGCAATAAACACCACTGTACTCTGAACTCTGACCCTGACCTCTCTGTCGGGAACCACTGGAGCTCGACGAACTGCTCCCTACTCTCTTAAACTGCTTCCCCTTAGCCTTCAAAAACTGTGGGGACCCGGACGCTAATCAAGTTCTTAATCATCATTGGGACTAATTAATCAATTATAAAACAGGGTCTAAAATATTTTCTTTTTAAAATGCGGAACGTAGTGAAATCAACTAATATACATATCAGTATAAAATACAATACAAGTCCTGTACTGCATGAATTCAAACTAAACTAAGGTTTAACAACTAATGTCAAGTGTTCAAACCCTATTATACATCATAATCGAAGTCCGTAGTCTCCACTCTATCACGATCTCTCCTCATCTCCTAGACCCTGATCCTGTCCCACCTGTTGTCATGTACACATACAGACAAGACAACAGCCGGATAACTCCGGTGAGAATAAATCCCAGTATAACTCAACTAAACATGCAATCATATAAACAAATATAAAGCATTTAATCAGGTAACAAATATATGTATCAAAATATGAAACATGAACAATCATTCAGACTAGACTCAATCCTAGTCTAGGGATCCCGGTTTCCAAATGTGGTATTCCTATATCGAATTCCGTAATAGAAGGAACTCTGTTCCAATTACTCGATATTACCAAATATGGTGTTCCTATATCGAATTCCGTAATAGAAGAATTCCAATCCTATTACTCGATATAACCAAACATCCGGTGTCCTGACCTAACCGTCATGGACTGTAGCTCTATCGCTAATATCTTTATCTTGAGACATCGTGCAATGTGTCCGTGGTGATCCCGCCACTGTCAGGCGCTTCCGTCCCAAGATATCTACACTATCCTGTGACATAGTGCAATGTGCCCGTGGAGATCCCACCACTATCAGGCACTTCTGTCACAAGATTTGTGATGTCTCGAAAATTTTAAGTCCATATGAACCACGTGCGTGCAAGTTATTAAAATCCTTATGTATTTTATTAAATGATTTTAATGCATACTTTCATTTAATTTATGAAATTTATTATTTTAATTATTTATGTTTATTTAATGTATGTTAACATGTTTCTCGAGTTTTATGTTTCAGACGATTATTCGAGGCGAGATCGAGGAAAGGAGATCGGGACGATTTTTAGTAAATTTTAATGTGGAATTTTATTGTTAAGTAGATTGGGTTGTTTAAATAATTTAATTAGTTTTTAGCATTTTAAAAAGTCTAATTTATTTATTTAGTGCTTTTAAGAGTTTAAAACTCTTAAAGTGTAGCAAATGTGCATTTTATTTTAAATTGGAGAATTTTATAAAATTAGTGTGTGTTTATTTTAATTAGGGGATTTTATGTAAAGATTAGTGGGGGTTAATATTTTATTTAAATTGTTAATTGAGTTAATATTTTAATTAGTACCTTAATGATGCAATTAAGTAATTTATTCCCTAATTTCTACCACACAACTTAAGCACACACACTTTGACTCAAAAACACTCACACTTTAACACACAACTACACGTATAGCACACACACACACAAAACATGTTTTATATTATTTCTTTGACTAAAAGGAGGAAGAGAAGTTTTGTGTAAACTCTCAATCATCAACTCCATTATTTTCTCTTTCTCCCTCCAAACTCTCCTCTCCAACAAGCACGTTCAATCTATGATATATTCCAGAAATTTTAGTTCACTTTTATTTCAAGAAAATCGAACCACGATCGTCCGGAATCATCTCTTGCTCCGTCTTCGCTTCGGTATCGTCGTTACGGTATTTTTAAATATCAAAAGGCACGTATAATCTGTTCTTGCTGCATCGATCATGTCATATTATGTATGGAGTTGTTTTTAAGCATAAAAACCTATGTGTGATGTAGTAGTTTGAGCAGGAAATTCATTGAATATGTTTTGAATCAATTTTTAGATCCGAAAACTTATGTTTCACTGTTCTTTCCAAAACTGCAATTTTTCTGTACATATTTTGAGAAAACTTTCAACTACAAAAACGTAGAAATTTTTGATACCTTCGATTTGATATAAAATTCGAAATATTTGGATAAGAAATGAGTGAGTTATGATTGTTTTCGTGGACTGCTCAAACTGCGACTTTTATGAAAATGTGTTCTTGACATGTTCTTGAAGTTATTTGTTGCAGGCTTCGTTGGACATCGCCGGTGTGGGGACCCGGGCTCTAACTCAATTCTTTTGGGATTTAATTGGATCTTTGTTCGAAAATGTGGGTCAAAAATTTGCTTTTAACATTAATTCAAATGTATTAACCAAAGCATAACATGTCTCGATAGAAATTAAACAACATACGGTACATACAAGTCTGTTTAGTACAACCATACACTAGTGTTCGAATTCAAATACAAGTAGTTCAAATCTAAACAGAAACTACTGGTAATCTGCTGCTACACCCGGCATCACCACGCTATCAACTCTCTCATCCTCGTCGTGACCCTGATCCTGTCCCACCTGTTGCCATGCACACATACAGACACGACAACAGCCGGATAACTCCGGTGAGAACAAATCCCAGTATAAAACATGGATGCATGCAATGTAATAATCATATACAAATGCATGGCATATAACAAGTAACATGAATGTAAATCTAAACATGTAGAAGAATACAAATCTGTATTCAACATTTCAATCTTGACTCGACTCGTTTCTAATCTAGGGATCCCGGTGTGAATAAGACGGTCTGTCAACTACCCAACCACTCGGGGCAACGGTACGTCTTATTCCTAGACTTCGGTCAACTCTGTATCGAGGGTCTACACATAGAGCAAATCTACTACTATGCGACGATACACCGAAACGTCTAGTTTTGGCAAATCTGCCAATATCTCCTATCTCAGGACTCGAATATAAATCAATAAACAAAACATTACATAATCAATGTAATAACAGTCTAGTATGTGATTTAGGGAAACTCGTATCAAATCTGAATCGAGTTGTGCAATCCCAAGACCACATGAATTATACCTTTCTTGTCGAATCGTCGGTCGAAGTCTTGAAGTCGGAATGTCACTCTGTCAAAACTAATCTGAAATGACAATATAACAATGCATTCTATCAAGATATAACTCATATCAAAATCTTGTACAAGTCAATACTCCATCTCGATAACAATCGATGGCATAACGGCGTAATTCTCGATACCGATACCTTAATCTCAACCTAACAATATCATAATCAATCCCCATAATTCATAATCTCATCCAACACAATATGTATACCGAAATCTGTATAATCTTCACATAAAACATGCTGTAATTTCGAAATAATAACATACGGCGTCTGAAACTCGATCCGTTTACGTTTCTACGATGCTCATAATCACCAGAACATATATTATACTTCATATCACCATTTCCTCAACATTTAAACTTCAAAACATGATGAAATCTAACCAAACTTACATCCTCTTGTAGCTTTGGTTGAGAGGAGTACAAAATTGAACTCGGATTCAAATTTGGATGGCTAAATCTTGCAAAAGATAAAGTTTGAGATGGAAAAAGCCTTGCACTTTCCTCTGAATTCTCTCTGCTCGGTTCTTGTTCGAATGTAGCTGAATGAAAGACAACACATCTATATTGCATGCTCAAGAACAAGTGTTATTATTTTTCAAATGACACGCACGACCGCGGGTGCGGTATCTCTGGACCGCGGGTGCGCTATGCTCTCGGCAAATTAATCTAACATTGCAGCACCTAGACCGCGGGTGCGGTCTCACACCGCGGGTGCGGTCTTGCTAACACCGCGGGTGCGGTGTCTGTTCGCACAATTTCACTAATTTCCTCTCAATGCACCGCGGGTGCTGTATCTCTAACACCGCGGGTGCGGTGTGGCTTCGGCCCTGCTGCTCAAAATCTCATAATTCATGCATTCTTATCTGTACAAGTCTAACATCAATGCCAATTGACAATTCTCGAGCCTTACATTTCTCCCCCTCTTAGACAGGAGTTCGTCCTCGAACTCGCAAGCAATTACTCATGCAAGTATATACAAAATTGTAAAGTCAAAACGGGAAGAAAGACTCACATCATAAGAATAGCTCGGGATGCCTCTGTCTCATCTCAGACTCTGTCTCCCAAGTTGCTTCCTCGATGCCATGACGACTCCACTGAACCTTCACAAGCGGAATGGTCTTCGTTCTGAGCTGTTTTTCTTTCCGATCAAGAATCTGTATCGGTCGCTCAACATAGCTCAAAGTCTGATCTAACTCGGCTTCGTCAGGCTGAATGATATGAGAACTATCTGGCATATATCTACGCAGCATCGATACATGAAATATGTCATGTATCCCAGATAATGAAGGAGGAAGAGCAAGTCTGTAAGCTCGATCGCCAATCTTCTCAAGAATCTCATACGGACCGACGTATCTAGGAGACAACTTTCCTCGCTTGCCAAATCTGACAACGCCTCTGAAAGGTGAAATCTTCAAAAATACTCTGTCTCCCTGATCAAATATCAACGGTCTGCGTCTGACATTGGCGTATTTCGCTTGCCTAACCTGTGCCGTCTTCATTCTCTTCTGAATGATCTTCACTTTCTCGGTCATCTCACGAATCATATCAGGCCCCAACTCTGGTACCTCAGAAATATCATCCCAGTACAACGGAGATCTGCACTTCTTTCCGTATAAAGCTTCGAACGGTGCCATCTCTATGCTCGTCTGATAGCTGTTGTTGTATGAAAACTCACACAACGGCAATGAATCCTGCCAACTAGTACCAAAATCCAGTACTACAGCTCTCAGCATATCCTCTAAAGTCTGGATAGTCCGCTCTGACTGTCCGTCTGTCTAGGGATGATAGGCAGTGCTCAGGTGTAAAGTCGTACCTAGAGCCTGCTGCAGGCTGTGCCAGAAGTGAGAAGTGAATCGTGGATCACGATCTGATACGATCAACTTCGGCACACCGTGCAATCTGACGACCTCTCTGACATACAACTCTGCCATCTGATCGTGTCGATAGGTCATCCTGTACGGAATGAAACAGGCAGATTTGGTCAATCTGTCTATGATGACCCAAATCGAATCACAGCCCCGGGATGATCGAGGTAACTTCGTCACGAAATCCATGGAAATGTGGTCCCATTTCCATTCAGGAACAGACAAACTCTGAAGTAAACCTCCGGGCTTCTTCCGCTCTGCCTTCACCTGTTGGCAATTCAGACATCTAGACACAAATTCTGCAATATCTGTCTTCATCTGCTTCCACCAGAATTGCGTCTTCAAGTCATTGTACATCTTTCTGCCACCAGGATGAATACTGAACCGACTACAGTGTGCCTCTGACATGATCTGTCGTCTCAAATCTGAAACATCTGGCACCACTAGACGGTTATTCACATACAGAACAGAATCTCTAACCTGATACTCGGATATATGACCAGCTCTGACCATATCAACCGATCTCTGAACGCTCGGATCAGTCCTCTGTGCTTCTTTGATCCTCAAAATCAGATCTGGCTCAATCTGAATCGCAGCAAGTCGCAACGGTCTACTCTCTGTATCAAATGTCAATCCAGACAAGCAACAATCCTCTACTAAACTTGATACACCTACAGTCGACAAGGAAAGAGCACATACCTTTCGACTCAAGGCGTCTGCCGCTGCATTCGACTTCCCTGGATGGTACCTGATCTCGCAATCAAAATCTTTCAGTAGATCAAGCCATCGCCGCTGCCTCATGTTCAACTCTGACTGAGAAAAGAGATACTTCAGGCTCTTATGATCGGAATAGATCTCAAATTTTTCGCCATACAGATAATGACGCCAAATCTTGAGTGCAAAGACAATCGCCGCCAATTCAAGATCATGAATCGGATATCGGGTCTTGTGTGGTTTCAGCTGTCTAGAGGCGTACACTATCACATGTCCTCGCTGCATAAGCACACATCCTAAACCTCTGTGAGATGCATCGCAGTATACAACGAACTCACCTGTACCGGTAGGTATCGTCAAGACAGGCGCACTAGTCAGCCTCTTCTTCAGCTCAACAAAACTGGCTTCACAATCCTCGGACCACACAAATGGCATGTTCTTCTGTGTCAACTGGGTGATAGGCTTCGCTATACTGGAGAAGTCTCGAATAAAACGTCGATAATACCCGGCTAGACCCATGAAACTGCGTATCTCAGGCACAGAAGTCGGTCTCGGCCAACTGATCACCGCCTCAACTTTACTCGGATCCACCGCAATACCATCTCCAGATATAATGTGACCCAAGAAGACAACCTGTCTCAGCCAGAATTCACACTTGGACAGTTTGTCATACAACTGCTCATTTCTCAAAGTCTTCAACACGATCCTCAGGTGATCTGCATGCTCAGTCAAACTCTTCGAATACACCAAAATATCATCGATAAAAACAATCACAAAATCATCTAAATATCTCTGAAAAATGCGGTTCATCAAACTCATAAACACCGCAGGTGCATTCGTCAAACCGAAAGGCATAACAACAAACTCGTAGTGTCCATACCTGGTTCGGAATGCAGTCTTCGGAATATCAACGTCTCTAACTCTGAGCTGATGATACCCTGATCTCAAATCAATCTTCGAGTACACCGAAGATCCCTGTAACTGACAAATAGATCGTCGATGCGAGGCAAAGGATACTTGTTCTTCACTGTTGCTTTGTTCAGCTGTCTGTAATCAATACACAATCGCATCGAACCATCTTTCTTTCTAACGAAAAGCACCGGAGCACCCCAAGTAGATACACTGGGTCGGATATATCCCTTGGACAGAAGATCCTCCAACTGTGCTTTCAATTCTTTCAGCTCTATCGGCGCCATCCTATACGGAGCTCTCGAAATAGGAACAGAACCTGGCATAAGAGCTATGCTGAAATCAACCTCTCGAACTGGAGGCAACCCTGGAATCTCGTCAGGAAAAACATCTGCAAACTCGCAAACCACTGGCAGATCTGCCAATGCTGGGCTCGACTTCAGTAGATCTACTGAATATACAAGAAAGCCCTCTGCTCCTCTCTGAAGCAATCTACTCATAGTCAGAGCAGATACTAAGGGAATCCGAGATCTGGAACCCTTGCCGTAGAATTTCCACTCATCTGTCATTTCGGGTCTGAATCTGACAATCTTGTGGAAACAATCTACCGTGGCCCTGTACTTGGTCAACATGTCTATACCAACTATACAATCAAAATCAGCTAAACCAAGTACTACACAATCAAGATCAATCTCATGCCCCTCAAATTGAAGCATACAGTGTCTAACAGTAGTCACAGATATCAAACCACTTCCCAACGGAGAAGCTATAGACACTACTGTAGACATCGACTCAACAGGCAATGAATGTCTCAATGCAAAATGTTCAGCTATAAATGTATGAGATGCTCCTGTGTCAATCAACACATATGCAGGATAACCGCAAAGAAAACAGTTACCTGCAATGACGTCATCTGGCGCCTCATGCGCCTGCTCCTCTGTCAGGGCAAAAACACGTGCCTGCTGTGTGGGAGGCTGACTCACAGTCTGACTACCTCCTGGTCTCTGCTGGGTCTGTGTAGAGGGAGGCTGAAAAGAGTGTACAGAAGATGCCTGTCTCTCCATCTGTGGCGCTGTAGCAGACGATCCTACACTCTGGAATCGCTGGGAACTCCTCTGTGGGCACACTCTGGCAAAATGCCCCTGCTGTCTGCAGATGTTGCAGCGTCCCAGAACTCCTTGACACTGCTCCGTGGTATGTCGCCCTCCGCACGAACCACAGTATGCGCCACTATAATCTGACCCCTGACCTCTCTGTCGAGATCCACTCGAACTCGATGAACTACTCCCAGATTTCTTAAACTGTTTGCCTTTAGCCTTCAGAAATTCCTTCTTGCCACTACCACTAGCTCCGCTGTCAAAACGAGGAGGAGGTGGTGGAAACTGTACGGTGGTAGGCTGTGGCGGTCTCTTCCCCTGAACACCGTAGGAAGCTCCTCGCTGCCTCATCAAGCCAGCCTCTGCTCCCTTTGCTCGGTTCAGTGCCTCCGAAAAAGTGTTAGGCCGTCCCGTGTTCACCAAAGTAAAGACATCCGGATTCAATCCGTTGATGAACTGATCGGCCACTGCCTCGTCGTTCCCGGCCACATGCGGTGCAAATCATAGCAATGCAGAAAATTTAGCAACATACTCCTCGATGTTCCACTGTCCCTGCTTCAGATTCGCAAATTCAGCTCCCTTATCTTTTCGGTAGGAGACGGGGAAAAATCGCTGATAGAACTCATCCTTGAAGACTTTCCAAGTGATATTAATGCCTCGGTGTTCCAAGGCTCTCTTCGTCGTCAACCACCAGCTCTTGGCAACCTCTTGCATCTGATGCCCTATAAGTTTCACACGTCGCTCGTCAGTATAGGCCAAAGACTCAAACAACATCTCGATATCATCAAGCCAGCTCTCGCACTCTACTGCACTCTCTGTGCCCTTCTGGGTAGGAGGATGGAACGACTGAAATCTCTTCATTAAAGTCTCCATCGGCGTAGCGGTAACATCCATCTGTGCACCGGATGTACTGCCCTGCTCTGGCTGTGGCACTCGTCTAGGCGGCATAAATCTGATTATCAAACTGATTAGTACACAATCAATATCATCTGTCTCAGCCCTCCTCTGATCATATACCTCTGATCGAGAATCGGTTCTGATTCAGGCTTGAAATGCTGTAAATCAATTCAGATAATACAACAACATATAATAGGGAAAGCAATAAAGCATGCTAGCATCTCAAAAGCAAGGAAGATGACTCGATCTACCCCGCTCATTCTATTCTATCTCAGTCTACAGAACCTACGGCTCTGATACCACCTGTTGTGGTGACACGGGCTCTAACTCAATTCTTTTGGGATTTAATTGGATCTTTGTTCGAAAATGTGGGTCAAAAATTTGCTTTTAACATTAATTCAAATGTATTAACCAAAGCATAACATGTCTCGATAGAAATTAAACAACATACGGTACATACAAGTCTGTTTAGTACAACCATACACTAGTGTTCGAATTCAAATACAAGTAGTTCAAATCTAAACAGAAACTACTGGTAATCTGCTGCTACACCCGGTATCACCACGCTATCAACTCTCTCATCCTCGTCGTGACCCTGATCCTGCCCCACCTGTTGCCATGCACACATACAGACACGACAACAGCCGGATAACTCCGGTGAGAACAAATCCCAGTATAAAACATGGATGCATGCAATGTAATAATCATATACAAATGCATGGCATATAACAAGTAACATGAATGTAAATCTAAACATGTAGAAGAATACAAATCTGTATTCAACATTTCAATCTTGACTCGACTCGTTTCTAATCTAGGGATCCCGGTGTGAATAAGACGGTCTGTCACCTACCCAACCACTCGGGGCAACGGTACGTCTTATTCCTAGACTTTGGTCAACTCTGTATCGAGGGTCTACACATAGAGCAAATCTACTACTATGCGACGATACACCGAAACGTCTAGTTTTGGCAAATCTGCCAATATCTCCTATCTCAGGACTCGAATATAAATCAATAAACAAAACATTACATAATCAATGTAATAACTGTCTAGTATGTGATTTAGGGAAACTCGTATCAAATCTGAATCGAGTTGTGTAATCCCAAGACCACATGAATTATACCTTTCTTGTCGAATCGTCGGTCGAAGTCTTGAAGTCGGAATGTCACTCTGTCAAAACTAATCTGAAATGACAATATAACAATGCATTCTATCAAGATATAACTCATATCAAAATCTTGTACAAGTCAATACTCCATCTCGATAACAATCGATGGCATAACGGCGTAATTCTCGATACCGATACCTTAATCTCAACCTAACAATATCATAATCAATCCCCATAATTCATAATCTCATCCAACACAATATGTATACCGAAATCTGTATAATCTTCACATAAAACATGCTGTAATTTTGAAATAATAACATACGGCGTCTGAAACTCGATCTGTTTACGTTTCTACGATGCTCATAATCACCAGAACATATATTATACTTCATATCACCATTTCCTCAGCATTTAAACTTCAAAACATTATGAAATCTAACCAAACTTACATCCTCTTGTAGCTTTGGTTGAGAGGAGTACAAATTTGAACTCGGATTCAAATTTGGATGGCTAAATCTTGCAAAAGATAAAGTTTGAGATGGAAGAAGCCTTGCACTTTCCTCTGAATTCTCTCTGCTCGATTCTTGTTCGAATGTATCTGAATGAAAGACAACACATCTATATTGCATGCTCAAGAACAAGTTTATTATTTTTCAAATGACACGCACGACCGCGGGTGCGGTATCTCTGGACCGCGGGTGCGCTATGCTCTCGGCAAATTAATCTAACATTGCAGCACCTAGACCGCGGGTGCGGTCCTTACATGACCGCGGGTGCGGTCTCACACCGCGGGTGCGGTCTTGCTAACACCGCGGGTGCGGTGTCTGTTCGCACAATTTCACTAATTTCCTCTCAATGCACCGCGGGTGCTGTATCTCTAACATCGCGGGTGCGGTGTGGCTTCGGCCCTGCTGCTCAAAATCTCATAATCATGCATTCTTATCTGTACAAGTCTAACATCAATGCCAATTGACAATTCTCGAGCCTTACAGCCGGACATGTGTTACTGCATTTAGATATGTTATGTGATGCGTTTAGGTGTTATTTGGTGGTTCGTGTTAGTCGGGATTGGCTTGGAATGTAATAGAAGTCGTAGAAAGCGAAACAATATTGAATTAGAGCTTATTGTTGTATTGAATTTACTTGTCGATGTTTGGGGATGTTTGGGGTGTTTGTACGGGTTTGAATCAATGTAATAACTTCCTAAGATGAGTCTTGAGGTATTGGTTTATGGTCCTTAGGCTTAGATTGGAAGAATGAAGGAATAATATAGTGGATTTTCGTGAGTTTCCATGTCTCGAGGCTACCCGGACCTTCAAAAATTCGATTTTTTCGATTGGTTTATGGTCCTTCAAAAATTCGATTTTTTCGAGCCAACCCGGACCCGTACACGGACCCCTACCCCTTTAAAAAAAAAATTTTAAAAAAAAACATTTTTTTATTTTTTTAGGATTTGCTTCGGGGTTCTATATCATGGTTTAGCACCATGGTTAAAATTTATTTATGTAAAAATATAGAATTTGTTTTTATGGTTTTATGTCATGGTTTAGCACGATGATTATGCGAGGTCAAGTCCTGAGCGAACTAGAATGTCATGAGCTACTTATTCACTTTGGTTGTGAGCTCGAGTACCTACGTCTAAGACATGTAAGTTAAGTATTTTAAATTCATGTTAGTATGTGCAGCAACGGCCCGATCGAAGTCCAACGAATCCCTCAACGCCAAGTAAGTATGTATGACGTGCAAAGAAAATATTTGAAGTTTTTGAGGTATGCTAAATGTCTGGTGACCAAAAGTGAATGGGTTTGGAAGTCGGTGAACGTGGCCGAGGACCTCTCCACCCCGTTAAATTATGAACGGGTTTGAAGTTAGGATTGGAAAGCGTTAAATTATGAACGGGGACCAATCCGCCCGTTAAATTATGAACGGGTTAGATCGTGGTTGTGAAGCGTTAAATTATGAACGTGGATCAACTGGCCTGTTAAATTATGAACAAGGATCTCATGTATGTGGCAGTGGATACGTCCCTGTCAGCCCAGTACTGTGGTTTATCTGATCAGATATTTATTATGTTAAGGGTCACTTGCTTTGAAACATCCTCTACACAAAATAATGAAGTTAAGTATGTTGAAGTATGAAAGTATGTTTATGAAAGTTTATGATGATGGCACGTCAAAGTATGTATGTACGTATGTTCAAAGTCATTATGCAAAGTTCAAAGTTATTATGAAAAGTTCAAGATATTATTCAAGTTCAAGTTTCAAAGTATGTATGTTCAAGTTTTAAGGTTATTATGAAAGTTTTAAATTTATTATGCAAGTTTCAAGTTTATTATGCAAGTTCAAGTTTCAAGTTATGTATGTTCTATTTTTAAGTTGCATGCGATTTTATTATGTAGTACTCGTTATTCCAGTTTATACGTGTTGAGTCTTTAGACTCACTAGACTTGATCGATGCAGGTGAGTATGTTGATGAGGAGACAGGAAGTGGCGACTAAGGGGCAGGCTTGGACTGAGCGGAAGGCTAAACCCGAGGACCACTATGTTTATGTTTTATGAAAACTTTAAAATATTATGTTTTTATGTTGGTTGTGAGATAATTTGGAATAAGTACTTTGTTGAAAAATTTGAGTATGGGATGTTGATTTTAAATATTATTATGTTGAATGATAAGTAACGACTGTATGAATTTTATGTTTAAGAAAATTTTTAATTTTTCCGCAAATTTTGAATGGTAAAAAGTACGGTACGTTACAGTTGGTATCAGAGCGGTGTTCTTGTAAAGGGTTATGCCTACTGCCAGTCGCAAGAAGCTCTCGAAGTCACACCTCAAGTCTGTAAGTTTTAAAGTTTTAAAGTCTTTTAAGTAATGAACATCAAGTCATGATTTCAGTATGTGTATGCTTTAAATTCTATTACTTGTATGTTTACATGACATACGTTTCAGAGTACAGGCTGACTTGTCGTTATGAATTGAGATTGGATCTTTAAAATTTTTATGCATGTTATGACATGAAATGAGAAAGTAATTAATTTCTTGCATGTTGGTGTGGTGGACTTGGACATGAGTAAGAATTTAACTTTTGGGCGTTTGGAAAAGTTGAAAATGATTTGTCTATATTAATTTTTGGTTAATAGTACTGATGTTATACTTGTGGGTCATAAGTTAAACTTGATAATGATGAATGCTTTTGGGACTTGTAGATTTTATAAGAAATTTCTGATGATTCATGGTTATTAGCTGAGTTGATTCTTTTAGAACTCCATTAAAGGATTAATGGTTCGGGACTACGACGATCTTTAGAAATATAAAGACGTAGAATTTATTTAGGATGCATGTCTTCCCAGTTGGATTTAAGGATTGAATTGCACGAATTGAAAATTTTAAAGACCTAAGTGCAAAGCAATACTCTAAGGGATTATTTTCGAATTTACCAAATTTTGGGATTAAATTTTTAGTTCAAGAATTTTAAGGTTAATGAGGTTAAGTCGAAAAATTTATGGGTATGAAGATGCAAATTTTAAAGAGTTGTAGGGCCACAAATATAAATTTTGGGAACTTTAAGGGCCAAATTGCAAAGTCCGAAATTTTTGAGGATTAAATACGAACTTTTGAGGAACACTTGGGATTTTAAATATTAATAGAAATGTAAGACATGTTATGGAAATTGATTTTTGGGTTTAATAAGCTTAAGATTGTCGAACTTTATGTTACGAGAAACTTACATGGAATTAAGAATGCCAACAACTTATGGGTAATTGTGGAATTTTTGAAATTTAGGACAATTGGGTAATTTTTTTTAGGAAATTAAGAATTTATGTTACAATTTTAAGAAATTGGGAGAACTAGTTTAGCGGTAAATGAGAATTGAATGGTTTAAATGATAGAAATCTCGGGGATTTAAGCTCGAAGAGATCATTAGAACATTGAAGTATTTGAGTTATAATATTATAAGAAATGGTAATCAAGGGAGTTGTAAGTGTTGGATCTGGTTTTCTACGCGCCCAAACGCAGCGGAAGATTTTAAATTTTTATTTTATTTTGAAAAACAAAATAATTTTGCTTTAGGCGTTCGTATAATTTAACAAAACATACATATGATGTTTAGAAATTTATACCTTTGGTGATTAAATCACGAGGCTCCAACTATTCCGGGGTTAGCGGAGATAGCTCTTGATGAATCCCTACGAACTTTCTTCAAGAAATCCTCCTATCAAGTCCACGATTAGATAGTGTGTTCCTCTTCAGATTTGCACTAGAAAATATGGAAGATATTTTGCGTAGGAGAGAAAATTATGAGAGACGGCTCAAACCCTAAAAACAATTCAAGAGGTGGCCGATTTTTTTCTTTTCCAATTGTGAGTGGAGGCTCACGTAAGTGGTTTTTATGGTGGCTAGGTTTTTTTTTGTTTTTTCAATTATTATTTATAATAAAATAATAACCTAATTACAGACTTAACATTAATGGACTTGATTTAATTAATTGGGTTAGTCCAACTAGTTTAATTAATTTAATCAAAACCCATTAAAACTTTAATTATTTATTATGTTGGACTTGTACTCCTACAAGCCCATAAAACATAATACCCACCATATTTAATTTATTAATTAATCAACTCAACTTTTGAGCTTAATAAATTAAATACATTACAAATTCAACATTTGAATTTATTATTTAAATTATAAATTCAACTCCTTGAATTTTTATCACCTCCAATATTTAATATTTAATAAACCCAACAATTGAGTTTAATAAATCAAATTCTCAAATTTCATAAATTCAACTCCTTGAATTTATTTTCTCAAAATTTAATTATCATAAATTCAACTCCTTGAATTTACTATATAATATAAATTCAACTTTTGAATTTATTCTCTCAACGGGAACAAACAATCCAGTACTTGTGTGACCCTCAATGGTTCAGGGATACAGCTAGCCGTGGGTTCACAACTCTTTGTGATTCAGGACAGAATCCTTTATTCGGGCTTACCCTAGTTAGCCCCATTCTTTCTATCAACACCTTGATCAAGAATGTCAGAACTCATTTCTGATAGCACCCATCGGATCATGGTAAGAGCGTCTAGTAGCATCGCCCCATGATCCCCTAGGTATCACTGATAGTGCCTGCAAGAACCAGTCGATTATGATTAACGTACAGTACAGTCCCTTCATCTCATATATCCCGATCGAATCTGCAACCATTGGTTCATCGAGGGTTGCATATGAATTCGATAACTATGTGATAACTATAATAGTGGCATCGCGTGTACTATTTGGAGAACTCCTTCTCCAACGTACATCTTGTACTCTGGCCAGAGATTCCATGCACTATTATTTCATTAGATCACATAGGATATCCACACCCGTAGGTGAGCGGTGAATCCCCGACTACAATGCACTGGCTCCTATATGTGTCGCAACTGTACCCAACCTCACCACCTGATGACTCTCCTGGAGCTGGTAAACGAGTCAAAGCACAGCCCTAGCATATAGAGCCTCAGTGTTGTCCCGGGTCATAAGGACTAATGGTGTACAATCATAACCACGGACTTATCCTCTCGATGAATGATAACCACTTGGAAAGTCCGAGGGAGGGTTGTTCGGTATAATCATCATATGACTACCCATCTGTATGTTTGGACATCTCTATGCCCTTACCAAGAAACGCAGTACACAACATCACAGATGCTAGTCTCGAGCTCAAGCGGCCCTTATCCCTGTTTTAGGCGGCTGAATCGACTATGAACGAATTTAGAATATGAAGTATTTACAAATGAGTTTCAACATCGAATTACGATTCATTTGTATTAAAGCATAATCAAGGACTTTATCTATGCTGCTTGCATGAGTATACAGATAAAGTATAACAAAACCATTAAAAAGTAAATTATATTAAAATAAAGATTGTTTATTTCACTTGAGTCAATAAAATCCCTAGCCAACCGTTGGCTTGCAGGGCATCTATTCTAACAATCTCCCACTTGCCCTAGAGCCAACTACCCTTAATCTCATTGCTTCGCGATGCTTTTCAAACAATGGTCCTGGCAAGGGCTTTGTAAGTGGATCAGCAACATTATCTGCAGAGGGGACTCTTTCAACTGATATGTCTCCTCTTCCCACCATCTCCCGTATGATGTGGAACTTCCTCAGTACATGTTTGGATCGCTGATGAGACCTTGGTTCCTTTGCTTGTGCAATGGCACCAGTGTTGTCACAGTACGACGGGACTGGATCAACTCTATAAGGAATAACGCCCAACTCTTGGACAAAATTCCTCATCCAAATTACCTCTTTGGCTGCATCAGATGCAACAATGTATTCAGCTTTAGTGGTGGAATCCGCAATGGTGTCTTGCTTGGAACCTTTCCGAAAGACAGCCGCACCATATAGCATGAATACAAAGCCATATATCGATTTCGAATAATCTACGTCACATTGGAAGCTAGAATCAGTGTAGCCTTCCAATTTTAATTCTCCACCCCCTTAGACCATGAACAAGTTCTTAGTTCTTCTCAAGTACTTTAAGAATATCTTTCACGGCCTTCCAATGCATTGGACCAGGGTTCGCCTGATATCTGCTGGTAACACTCAAAGCGTAAGCAACATCAAGACGTGTCGATATCATACCATACATGATACTACCAATAGTTGAAACATATGGAATACGTGTCATCATCTCTATCTCTTCATCAGCTTTGGTACACATAGCTTTAGATAGAGAAATACCATGACACATTGGTAAGTATCTTCTCTTGGACTCTTCCATAGAGAATCGTTTTATAATGGTATTGATATAGGTGGCTCGGGTGAGTTCGAGCATCCTCTTTGATCTATCTCTATAGATTTGTATTCCCAATACGTAGGATATTTCACCCATGTCTTTCATGGAGAATTTACTGGCTAACCATACTTTAGTTGATTGCAGTAATCCTACATCATTCCCAATGAGCAGGATATCATCAACATAAAGTACTAAGAATGTCGCTGCACTCCCACAAACTTTCTTGTACACACATGGTTCCTCAGGATTCTCAGCAAAACCAAACTCTTTGATAGTGCTATCGAATCTGAGGTTCCAACTCCTTGATACCTGCTTGAGACCATAAATTGATCTCTGAAGTTTGCATACCTTATGCTCACTTCCTACTGATGTGTATCCCTCGGGTTGAGACATATAAATTTATTCTTTGATGTCTCCATTGAGGAAAGCAGTCTTTACATCCATTTGCCATATCTCATAGTCATACCATGCTGCTATGGCTAGTAGTATTCTAATGGACTTAAACACAGCAACTGGTGAAAAAGTTTCCTCATAGTCAACTCCTTGCCTTTGAGTATATCCTTTTTCAACCAGTCTTGCTTTGAAGGTCACTACCTTCTCATCCGCCCCAAGCTTTCTTTTGTAGATCCATTTGCACCATATGGGAATGATTCCCTCAGGTTGATCCACCAATGTCCAGACTTGGTTTGAATACATAGAGTCCATTTCTGACTGCATGGCTTCAAGCCATTTGGTTGAATCAGTATCAGATATTGCTTCTTTGAAATTCATTGGATCACATCCAACACAAGACTCGTCATGGTCTTGTTCATGAAGAAGCGTATATCTTGCAGGTGGTCTAATAACCCTATAAGACCTTCTAGGAGCTTGTACTTCAACTACTGGTTGTTGGGGATTAGGTTCAACTACTATAGTTGAGGGAGTATCTTGAATTTTTTCAAGTTCTATCATCTTGCATTTTCTATCTAATAGAAATTCTCTTTCCAAAAAGGTTGCATTTCTTGAAACAAATATTTTGCTTCATTAGGATGATAGAAATAATACCCAACAGAATTATTTGGATATCCTACAAAGTAGCACAAAGTGGATCTACTATCCAATTTGTCTCCCACTGTCTGCTTCACGTAAGCAGGACATCCCCATATTCTCATGTAAGAATATTTGGGAGTTTTACCCATCCATATCTCATATGGTGTTTTATCCACTGCTTTAGTATAAACATTATTCAACAACATTGCCGCAGTTTCAAGCGCAAAGCCCCAAAACTATGTAGGCAATTTAGTGAATCTCATCATTGATCGAACCATGTCCAACAAGGTTCGCTTACAATGTTCAAAAACACCATTCAATTGTGGTGTTGCTGGTAGAGTCCACTGTGAGAGAATCTCATTCTCTTTTAGATAACCCAAAAATTCAGCACTTAAGTATTCTCCACCTCGATCAGATCGAAGTGTCTTAATACTTCTTTCTTGCTGATTTTGTACTTCAGATCTGAATTCTTTGAACTTTTCACATGCTTCTAATTTGTGTTTTATCAAATAAACACACTCATACCTTGAATGGTCATCAGTAAAAGTATTGAAGTAGGATTGCCCATATTCTGTGCTAACACTTAGCGGGCCACAAATGTCTGTGTGGATCAAATTCAATAGACCATGCGCACGTTCCACGTTTCCATCTAATGGAGCCTTTGTCATTTTTCCTTTTAAACAGGATTTACAAGTAGGTAGAGAATTTATGTCTGACAAGTCAAACATGCCTTCTCCCACTAGCTTGTGAATCCTTCTTTGGGAAATATGACCTAGTCTAGCGTGCCATATTTGTGTGGGATTTGGATCATCTAACTTTCTTTTGGTTTTTGTTGAAATCATGTTTACTTGGACATTCACTTATCATTTCCAGAACATTTCTAGCGCATATAATTTCTTATGTCCGGACTTCTTGCAGTGAAATAAATATGTTCTAACTTATCGGGCTTTGTAGGCCTTTTAAGTGTCTTTCAGAGTTTGCTTCTTATTGGGATTGTTTTTCTTGTGAGGGGCAGAACATTTCTTTCCCTTACCTTATGGGCTATTTTTCGTCTGACGAGAGGCCCTTTAGAAAAACAACAATTCCCAGTTTTATGGTGATCTCATAAGTTATAAGTGTATTGACTAGCTCTTCAAGGTTATCATCTATCTTATTCAATTCACCATAACCCCGTCAAATGAGGAAGAGAAAGACAACAAATTGATGTTATCTAGTAACTCGTTAGGAATCACATATTCCAGGCCCACCACATTCTTAGCAAGCCCAGTCATACGTACACCACGCTCATGGGCCAAAGCCCTGTCTTGCGTGCGTGTAGTCATGAGCTCCTTGAAAGTGGTGTGCATAGTTTCATGCACCATGCAACTCTTGCACGAGCATTCGAATGTCAGCAGCATTCAAAAATTTCCTCAAACTGTCTCTACAGTTCATTTGACGTAAAAGCGAGCATGTTACACTTTAGCTTGCATACTATGGTCCTACCATCTTGCATGCTTTGTCAGTTCAGCAGGACTGTCATTAGTGTGTATGCCATTTTCTCCGAATTCAGAACAATTTTCCCAACCAGTCTTGAAAATTAGATTCGGCTAGCTTGTTAATAACAAAGTTGGATTATGTGACGAAATCGAAAAATATACTGATATGGAAACAGAATAATTGTTGCTCATTATTTTAAAATAATTTTAAGATATAAAATATGGATTTCATTTTATAAATTACCCTCCTACTATTTTGACATTTCCACCACCCTCTGATGAAAAAGGGAAATCGCATTTCCTTAGTAGGCACGTAGAGTCCAATTAGCCAATTATAATCCCGAATAATATCAGCCAATTATAATTTCTAAAAGGTAGAGTCCAATTGCATCCCTATGCAACCTCCGCGTGTTTTGCCTCACGTTTAATAAGGACCCAATAATATGACGTCGTTTATTTTCGCGTGTCAAACCAACCCATCAATATTGAATTGTAGTGGACGGTCGCCATGAGTTCCCTCAATAATATGAGCCGAAGTCATGGGAGTTCCACTCAATTCACATCATATGTCCGGTGGAAGTCACAGCTTTTCCGGCGTACAGGCCTCCCCAATAATATGAGCCAGACACTGTCCGCGGGTAGCGATCAACATGCAACCACGGTTGATGGAAGGCAAGGAAATATTAAACTCCTTTAATTTTTACTTTTTTGGTTTGATATAAATTTTGAATCTTATTCAAAATGAGGGATTTTAATTTTAAAATTGTCTCATCATTTTAATTTAAAAATCGCATGCCACGAGTTTGTATGTTTGCCGGATTCATGCAACTATATTATCTAATAATATACATACATGCATACTACTATATATCGCATATATATCATAATATGACATTCAACAATAAATAAGGATGATCGATCGCCAACACTATTAGATCCATGTGAGCCATACATGGATCCAGGTCCAAACCTAGGTGAATGCAGGGATGCAAATGCAACTTTTTACAAAAGCTTCCAATATTTTACATGTCTTCATCTTGATCATCGGGCCCACCATCTTCCAGTCTTGATCTCCCACTATTTCTAATATTACATTTAAATAGCCATGGCACATAAGGGATACATCTCATGGGGTGGGAACGGGCCATAAACCAGGCCCACTTTAATAATATCAAATATTAAAAAACGAATAAAACAGTAAAATATCCTAACATACACCTAACACATTGGTCAAGGCTCTCGATCATCTTTCATGCATTTAATATCAAATATTAACATCAATTTAATTAAACAATTTAATTAATTGATAAATCATATATCTAATAATTTTATCACTAACCACCACAATTATTAAAAGATTTAATAAATTAAATAAACTCCTTTATTTAATTTCCAATTAAATCAATAATAATTGATTTCTTGTAAAAACTCATTTTTACCATAAATAATTAAAATCATATTCTAATTATTTATTTCACAAGAAAATTATTAATTTTTCAAAAATTAATTTCCAAAATAAAAATTGAAACAATTTTACCCAAAAATTTGAAAAATCAGAAAATTACAACCTAGGCCCAAACAATTCAGGCCCACCATCCAGCACGCTTCCCGAGACGATCCCGGGCAGCCGCCCGCGCTGCCCGAACGTTTTGGGCAGTGGCGGCAGCCCCTGTGCGCGCGTGCTGGCGGGCAGGACGCCGTGCGCGCTGCGCGCTTCCGTGCGCGTCCCTGCGCACACGACTGCCCGGAACAGTTCCGGGCAGATTAAATTTTTTTTTTATTTCGAAAATCTGGAAAAAAAAATAAATTTTCGTGGTGCTAAATTTTCTGAAAAATTTTCTCGTGTGGTTAAAAATAAATTATTCAATATAATTTAAATCATACGATTCAGAAAACCTGGCTCTGATACCACTGTTGGATCTGGTTTTCTAGACGCCCAAACGCAGCGGAAGATTTTAAATTTTTATTTTATTTTGAAAAACAAAATAATATTGCTTTGGACGTTCGTATGATTTAACAAATTAAACATAGGATGTTTAGAAATTTATACCTTTGGTGATTAAATCACGAGGCTCCAACTATTCCGGGGTTAGCGGAGATAGCTCTTGATGAATCCCTACGAACTTTCTTCAAGAAATCCTCTTATCAAGTCCACGACTAGATAGTGTGTTCCTCTTCCAATTTGCACTAGAAAATATGGAAGATATTTTGCGTAGGAGAAAAAATTATGAGAGACGGCTCAAACCCTAAAAACAATTCAAGAGGTGGCCGATTTATTTCTTTTCCAATTGTGAGTGGAGGCTCACGTAAGTGGTTTTTATGGTGGCTAGGTTTTTTTTTTTGTTTTTTCAATTATTATTTATAATAAAATAATAACCTAATTACATAATTAACATTAATGGGCTTGATTTAATTAACTGGGTTAGTCCAACTAGTTTAATTAATTTAATCAAAACCCATTAAAACTTTAATTATTTATTATGTTGGACTTGTACTCCTACAAGCCCATAAAACATAATACCCACCATATTTAATTTATTAATTAATCAACTCAACTTTTGAGTTTAATAAATTAAATACATTACAAATTCAACATTTGAATTTATTATTTAAATTATAAATTCAACTCCTTGAATTTTTATCACCTCTAATATTTAATATTTAATAAACCCAACAATTGAGTTTATTAAATCAAATTCTCAAATTTCATAAATTCAACTCCTTGAATTTATTTTCTCAAAATTTAATTATCATAAATTCAACTCCTTGAATTTACTATATAATATAAATTCAACTTTTGAATTTATTCTCTCAACGGGAACAAACTATCCAGTACTGTTAGAGTAGGTGCACGTCGAGCCAAGTGTTGGCCGACTGTTCACGATGAAACTCTTTGTATAAACGATCTTTATTTTAATAATATTTGAATTTATTAATTTGGCGCATCTTTATCTTTATACCCATGCTAGTTGCATAGATAAAGTCCTTGAATATACAAATAGTAGAAAGAATATGAGATGCACATATGATGAGTATCATGAAACTCATATTTGGAATACTGTATATTCTAAACCGTTCCTAGTCGATTCAGCCGCCACTAAGAAGGATAAAGGCCGCTCGAGTTAGAGACTAGTATCTGCGATGTGAGTACCATGTTTCATTGGTAGGGGACATTGTGATGTCCGAGCATGCAGATAAGTGCTCCTGGTAGAGTGCACTGAACAACCCTCTATAAAGGACTTTCCAAGTGGTTCTCACTTATCGAGTGGAAAAGTCTTAGTTTATGGTTGTACACCATTAGTCCTTATGACCCGGGACAACATTGAGACTCTATGTGCTAGCGTTTCACTTTGACTTGTTTACCGACTCTTATGGGGTCATCAGGTGGCAAGATTGGGTGTTACGACGAAACATATAGGAGTCGATGCATTGTAGCCGGGGATTCACCGCTTACCTACGGGTATGGATATCCTATGTGTTTTTCATGTATGTGTGGGTTGAAATCTCTGATCAGAGTATGGTGGTAATTATGAAAAGGGTTTCATAGATTACACCATCGATGCAACCACAACATGACACATAGTATCGATTCATTGACAACTCTCGATAAACCAATAGTTGTCGAATCGGTCGGGATATATGAGTTGAAGGGACCGTACTGTACGCTAACCATAATTGAATGGTTCTTGCAGGCACTATCATGTGATACCTAGGGAATCACGTAAGCGATGCTGCTAGGCGTTTAACGTGATTGGTTGGGTACTATCAGACTTGAGTTCTGACGTTCTTACTATCAAGGAGTTGATAAGTAAGAATGGAGCAATTGGGGTATGCTCGAATAAGGACATGTTTAGTCCGAATCACATAGAGATGTGAACCCACGGCTAGTTGTATCAATGAACCATTGAGGGCCACACAAGTACTGTCTTTGTAAATCCCGATGAGAAGTAAAATAGTTCAATGTGTTGAACGGCTTATAAATGTGTTTATAAGCGTAAAGAAAAATAGAAGTATGACTTCTATGAGAGAAATATAAATTTTAATTTATGGAAGTGTTCCTAGATTAAAATTTGGCCAAGTAAATAATGTAGTTGAAAATTGTGATTTTCATAAACATTATTGAGGACTAAATTAAATTAATTCAAGTGTTGAATTAATTAAACACTAGTGGACCTAGTAGAGTCTAAATAATTAAATAATTCAAGTGTTGAATTAATTATATTATATTGAGTCTTGTAGAGCTCAATCAAAATAATTATTTAACTAGTGGGATTTGATTAAATTCAAGTAGTATTTAATTAATCTCAAATGTGTTTGAGATAATTAAAATTTAGTCCATGGTTTTTTTTTAATGTGTTAAAAACCATATAATATATGTGAGACATGCTAGGGTTTGCATTCTTGGGAGGTGAAGAGTCTTGATTACTTTTTATTAAAAAATTCAAAAGGCATGAAACTTTTGAGAGACAACTTTTCACAACAACCTAGGCTAGTCTCCCACACTCCACATTCTACACCTTGGCCGAAAATTAGAGGAGAGTTTTCTCTCTTTTCTCTCATCTTGTGTTCTTCAATTTCTTGGAGAATAAAATCTTCTCTTTGAAAAATCCTTAAGTTTTTCTAGTGCAAAACTTGAGGGGGTTTGCCTTGCTAGTGGTGGGCCTTATTTCTTGAAGAAAAGAAGGAGGAGCTTGTAGATTTGCCTACCAAAGAAGAGCTTTGTTGTTTACAACAAAGTTGGTGCCATTCATCAACCTTGAGAGGTTGATAGGTAAATCTCTAAACATCCGATGTATGTTTTTATTTTTCTAAATATTGCACATAAACTTCAAGGTGGCCGAAATTTAAGCATGAAAATTTAAATATTTTTGACTTCCGTTGCGCTTCCGGCCACCGTAACCGGTCCGCTTTCAAGTATTTGTGTGACCCTCAATGGTTCAGGGATACAGCTAGCCGTGGGTTCACAACTCTTTGTGATTCAGGACAGAATCCTTTATTCGGGCTTACCCTAGTTAGCCCCATTCTTTCTATCAACACCTTGATCAAGAATGTCAGAACTCATTTCTGATAGCACCCATCGGATCATGGTAAGAGCGTCTAGTAGCATCGCCCCATGATCCCCTAGGTATCACTGATAGTGCCTGCAAGAACCAGTCGATTATGATTAACGTACAGTACAGTCCCTTCATCACATATATCCCAATCGAATCTGCAACCATTGGTTCATCGAGGGTTGCATATTAATTCGATAACTATGTGATAACTATAATAGTGGCATCGCGTGTACTATTTGGAGAACTCCTTCTCCAACGTACATCTTGTACTCTGGCCAGAGATTCCATGCACTATTATTTCATTAGATCACATAGGATATCCACACCCGTAGGTGAGCGGTGAATCCCCGACTACAATGCACTGGCTCCTATATGTGTCGCAACTGTACCCAACCTCACCACCTGATGACTTTCCTGGAGCCGGTAAACGAGTCAAAGCACAGCCCTAGCATATAGAGCCTCAGTGTTGTCCCGGGTCATAAGGACTAATGGTGTACAATCATAACCACAGACTTATCCTCTCGATGAATGATAACCACTTGGAAAGTCCGAGGGAGGGTTGTTCGGTATAATCATCATATGACTACCCATCTGTATGTTTGGACATCTCTATGCCCTTACCAAGAAACGCAGTACACAACATCACAGATGCTAGTCTCGAGCTCAAGCGGCCCTTATCCCTGTTTTAGACGGCTTAATCGACTATGAACGAATTTAGATTATGCAGTATTTACAAATGAGTTTCAACATCGAATTACGATTCATTTGTATTAAAGCATAATCAAGGACTTTATCTATGCTGCTTGTATGGGTATATAGATAAAGTATAACGAAACCATTAAAAAGTAAATTATATTAAAATAAAGATTGTTTATTTCACTTGAGTCAATAAAATCTCTAACCAACCGTTGGCTTGCAGGGCATCTACTCTAACAGTAAGATGAATTGATATTTGGCTCGGAAGTTAGGCGCTAGTGAATTAATGTTGCGGCAAATTAAGAATTTAGAATGATAACGATTTGAGGTAAAAGTTGCTCAATTAACTAAGTTATAAGAGTAGACAATGAGTTAGCAAAATTTTTGGGAACTTAAAATTTATGTGTTGTAAGTTTTTATCAATGATCTTAATAGCTAGGACTATACTTTTGTTGGAATTTTATTTTCTAGAAAGTTGAGTATTATCGATGGTTAGGTTACTCGATAGATGTATGAAAAGATTTAAGTAGACATCTGGTCTTGAGAAATTTTTTTTTTTGTAAGTTATTAAGAAAATTGGGAATAAGTAAATATGTGTGTTGGAATTATGTTATCTAAAACTATTTGGATTGCGTAAGTTGAATTTAAAATGTATGAAATATTTGTTAGTACGAAAATTTTTGTGGGTGAAATAAATACAAAAGGGAATTAGTGGTGTTCAACATAAGTTATCAATCAATGAATATTAAGATTTTTATTGAGTAAGAAATCTAAAAGTTTGCCATGGTGGTACGACAAATCACGATGCATTTTATTAATTAATGAATATTACAATACAATGTAATGAATAAACAACAATTATAAGTAATCGTAAAAATAAAAAAAAAACATGAGGAGGATATTCTCCAATAAATACAAGAATCGTAAATATAATAACTAAAATAATTGAAAATAACTTTGCAAGATCCATCTTCTTTTTCTTCGAAAAATTTGATGAAGAATAAGTTTTAGAGAAGAAGAGAAAGTTGGAGTGATTGAATGTATTTGTGAGATGATATTTATAGAGAGAAAAAAAAATATAGCCGTTTGTTACCGTTTTATGACCGTTGGTATATGTATGTATTTGTATAATTTTATGGTAAAAATATGGTGTATATAATATTAGACATGTTTAAATAATTATGTATATCATATCTCATTATTATAATGAGATGTCATAATTTATTTTGTCTAAAAATCTTATAGACTTTTATACTTGTCGTATTCTTTACTCGAAATTAAAGGTTGGCAACAATTTTATATTTTGGACGTAATTGTAAATAGCTAAGTTACATAAGCATAGTATTGTAAGGAAAGAATCGATTCAAGAGTTGTAGGCCAATATTATTATGAGGTAAGATAAGATTTAACTTTTAAGTGTATTGCCGTGGATAGAAGTTGATCAGAAAAATTTTGGTGCTAAGATTTCTTAGGCTAAACTGCATTGATGCTAATGTATTAGTTCGATGAACATTACGAGTATAGTATAAGAAAAGTAAAATACGATAAGCTTGAACCTCCATTTCTAATATTGAGAACGACAAGAAAAGTCAGAATTCGGGATTTTAGTAAAGTAAACTAAGTTACCATAAGTTGTGAATCGCAAATGAGGTTTTTGGTAGGAAATTTAATTAGGATTGAAGAGACGTAAGACAACATAAGACTTAATTTATCAGAGTAGCGCAGCGGTAGCATGGATTGTTGGGATACTAGAATTAAGAATTTAAACTTTTGGATTACCAAGGATAAGCGAATTTCGGGGACGAAATTCAAATTAAGGGGGATAGATTGTGATGTCTCGAAAATTTTAAGTCCATATGAACCACGTGCGTGCAAGTTATTAAAATCCTTATGTATTTTATTAAATGATTTTAATGCATACTTTCATTTAATTTATGAAATTTATTATTTTAATTATTTATGTTTATTTAATGTATGTTAACATGTTTCTTGAGTTTTATGTTTCAGACGATTATTCGAGGCGAGATCGAGGAAAGGAGATCGGGACGATTTTTAGTAAATTTTAATGTGGAATTTTATTGTTAAGTAGATTGGGTGTTTAAATAATTTAATTAGTTTTTAGCAGTTTAAAAAGTCTAATTTATTTATTTAGTGCTTTTAAGAGTTTAAAACTCTTAAAGTGTAGCAAATGTGCATTTTATTTTAAATTGGAGAATTTTATAAAATTAGTGTGTGTTTATTTTAATTAGGGGATTTTATGTAAAGATTAGCGGGGGTTAATATTTTATTTAAATTGTTAATTGAGTTAATATTTTAATTAGTACCTTAATGATGCAATTAAGTAATTTATTCCCTAATTTCTACCACACAACTTAAGCACACACACTTTGACTCAAAAACACTCACACTTTCACACACAACTACACGTATAGCACACACACACAAAACATGTTTTATATTATTTCTTTGACTAAAAGGAGGAAGCGAAGTTTTGTGTAAACTCTCAATCATCAACTCCATTATTTTCTCTTTCTCTCTCCAAACTCTCCTCTCCAACAAGCACGTTCAATCTATGATATATTCCAGCAATTTTAGTTCACTTTTATTTCAAGAAAATCGAACCACGATCGTCCGGAATCATCTCTCGCTCCGTCTTCGCTTCGGTATCGTCGTTACGGTATTTTTAAATATCAAAAGGCACGTATAATCTGTTCTTGCTGCATCGATCATGTCATATTATGTATTGAGTTGTTTTTAAGCATAAAAACTTATGTGTGATGTAGTAGTTTGAGCAGGAAATTCATTGAATATGTTTTGAATCAATTTTTAGATCCGAAAACTCATGTTTCACTGTTCTTTCGAAAACTGCAATTTTTCTGTACATATTTTGAGAAAACGTTCAACTACAAAAACGTAGAACTTTTTGATACCTTCGATTTGATATAAAATTCGAAATATTTGGATAAGAAATGAGTGAGTTATGATTGTTTTCGTGGGACTGCTCAAACTGCGACTTTTATGAAAATGTGTTCTTGACATGTTCTTGAAGTTATTTGTTGCAGGCTTCGTTGGACATCGCCGGGCATGTGTTACTGCATTTAGATATGTTATGGGATGCGTTTAGGTGTTATTTGGTGGTTCGTGTTGGTCGGGATTGGCTTGGAATGTAATAGAAGTCGTAGAAAGCGAAACGATATTGAATTACGGCTTATTATTGTATTGAATTTACTTGTCGATGTTTGGGGACGTTTGGGGTGTTTGTACGGGTTTGAATCAATGTAATAACATCCTAAGATGAGTCTTGAGGTATTGGTTTATGGTCCTTAGGCTTAGATTGGAACAATGAAGGAATAAGATAGTGGATTTTCGTGAGTTTCCATGTCTCGAGGCTACCCGGACCCCGACACGGAGTCCGTGTCCTTTTTCCTTCAAAAATTTGATTTTTTCGAGCCAACCCGGACCCCTACACGGGGTCCGTGTACCCCTTTAAAAAAAATTTAAAAAAATAAAAAAAAAATTTTAAATTTTTTTAGGATTTGCTTCGGGGTTTTATATCATGGTTTAGCACCATGGTTAAAATTTATTTATGTAAAAATATAAGATTTGTTTTTATGGTTTTATGTCATGGTTTAGTACGATGATTATGCGAGGTCAAGTCCTGAGCGAACTAGAATGTCATGAGCTACTTATTCACTTTGTTTGTGAGCTCGAGTACCTACGTCTAAGACATGTAAGTTAAGTATTTTAAATTCATGTCAGTATGTGCAGCAACGGCCCGATCGAAGTCCAACGAATCCCTCAACGCCAAGTAAGTATGTATGAAGTGCAAAGAAAATATTTGAAGTTTTTGAGGTATGCTAAATGTCTGGTGACCAAAAGTGAATGGGTTTGGAAGTCAGTGAACATGGCCGAGGACCTCTCCACCCCGTTAAATTATGAACGGGTTTGAAGTTAGGATTGGAAAGCGTTAAATTATGAACGGGGACCAATCCGCCCGTTCAATTATGAACGGGTTAGATCGTGGTTGTGAAGCGTTAAATTATGAACGTGGATCAACTGGCCTGTTAAATTATCAACATGGATCTCATGTATGTTGCAGTGGATACGTCCCTGTCAGCCTAGTACTGTGGTTTGTCTGATCAGATATTTATTATGTTAAGGGTCACTTGCTTTGAAACATCCTCTACACAAAATAATGAAGTTAAGTATGTTGAAGTATGAAAGTATGTTTATGAAAGTTTATGATGATGGCACGTCAGAGTATGTATGTACGTATGTTCAAAGTCATTATGCAAAGTTCAAAGTTATTATGAAAAGTTCAAGTTATTATTCAAGTTCAAGTTTCAAAGTATGTATGTTCAAGTTTTAAGGTTATTATGAAAGTTTTAAATTTATTATGCAAGTTTCAAGTTTATTATGCAAGTTCAAGTTTCAAGTTATGTATGTTCTATTTTTAAGTTGCATGCGATTTTATTATGTAGTACTCGTTATTCCAGTTTATACGTGTTGAGTCTTTAGACTCACTAGACTTGATCGATGCAGGTGAGTATGTTGATGAGGAGACAGGAAGTGGCGACTAAGGGGCAGGCTTGGACTGAGCGGAAGGCTAAACCCGAGGACCACTATGTTTATGTTTAATGAAAACTTTAAAATATTATGTTTTTATGTTGGTTGTGAGATAATTTGGAATAAGTACTTTGTTGGAAAATTTGAGTATGGGATGTTGATTTTAAATATTATTATGTTGAATGATAAGTAACGACTGTATGAATTTTATGTTTAAGAAAATTTTTAATTTTTCCGCAAATTTTTAATGGTAAAAAGTACGGTACGTTACAAGATTACTCGTCTCATACCTGCTATCTATATTCAAGAGAACAAGTACATCAGTCAAATCAATACAATAAAGTAAAGTATGTGATTTAGGGAAACTCAAGTCTAAACTGACTCAAGTCGATCTCCCAATACCACATTGACTTATATCTTTCTTTCTTCGGTTCTGGCTCAGTCGAAGTCCTGAGTTCACAGTCTGTCTGGCAATGACAATACCAATAATCTCATATCAGCACACCTTTCTAATCAATAACAATCTGATCAATCTGGATTTAATTAAAAATCCACGGCATAACGGTACAATCTCAGTATCCCCGTCCATACCAAATCAACAGACATCAATTACAAATCATAACTCATATCCATTACAATCTGTAATTCATTCATAATCCAAATCTGTCTGGTATAACTCAATATACCCTAAAAATTCATAACAATTCCATAATCAGTCCGTTTCTTAATCTGACTTCGATTCTATGATGTCTAACATGTCAAGAACAACATATATGAGTTCCATTCAATTCTGACAATAACATAATTTCAAAGCATGTCAAAACGTAGTAAAACTTACGTCCAGTTGTAGCCTACGTCGATAGGAACTCAATACAGAAGTCGGATTCAAAATCTAACGGACGAATTTCTCGCAAAAGGCGTGAGGATTTTCAACACAATTCCTCAGACCCTTTTCTCGATTTTTACGTTTAATTCTGAAGGAATTCATGTTATATATATATCCATGCATGAACTCGACGAGGTGGCACAATTTTCGCAACACACGTCGCACCGCGGGTGCGGTCTTATTTACACCGCGGGTGCGGTCCTGTTTCGTACCGCGGGTGCGGTCTTGCTTCGAATAAAATTTCCTACCCTACTGGACATCGACCGCGGGTGCGGTCTAACCAGGAGCGCGGGTGCGGTGTTGCTTCGGCAACACATTCTAAAATTCAAAATAAATGACCGCACATTCTCTTAAATCGTGTCTCAGTTGGCCCTTTCGTAATCACGTTAAATTATAAGTTAATAATCCTTGATTAACAGTGATTAATTCTCGGGCATTACATTTCTCCCCCCCCCCCTAAGATACGATTTCGTCCTCGAAATCACAGGCATCTCATTCGTATCAATAAGGAGTATATACAGAAACTGTATAAGGAATGCAATAGAAATTTACATCAGTAAAACAATGCTGGGAATTCCTGTCTCATGTCAGATTCAGTCTCCCAAGTGGCTTCTTCCACGCCATGACGAGTCCATTGAACTTTCACAAGAGGAATCGTCTTTGTTCTGAGTTGTTTTTCTTTACGATCGATAATCCGAATCGGTTTCTTGACATAACTCAATGTCTCATCCAGCTCGGTCTCGTCTGGATGAATCACGTGAGAATCATCGGGGAGATATTTCCGCAGCATCGATACATGAAACATATCATGTATTCCAGATAATGAAGGCGGTAATGCAAGTCGATAGGCACGATCTCCTATCTTTTCAAGAATCTCATAAGGACCAACATATCTCGGAGACAATTTTCCTTTCTTGCTGAATCTGACAACACCTCTGAAGGGAGAAATCTTCAGGAATACTCGGTCTCCTACCTCAAATACCAACGGTCTACGTCGAAGGTTGGCATATTTGGCTTGTCGGTCCTGAGCTGCCTTCATTTTCTTCTGAATAAGTTTCAATTTTTAAGTCATATCTCTGATCATGTCAGGTCCAGTCTCATGAGCTTCAGAGATATCATCCCAATAAAGTGGGGATCTGCATTTCTTTCCGTACAACGCTTCGAATGGAGCCATTTCAATACTCTTCTGATAGCTGTTGTTGTACGAAAACTCGCAAAGTGACAATGCATCTTGCCAGCTAGTGCTAAAATCAAGCACTACAGCTCTCAGCATATCTTCCAATGTCTGGATCGTACGTTCTGACTGTCCGTCGGTCTGTGGATGATATGCGGTACTCAGATGTAATTTTGTACCGAGAGCTTGCTGCAAACTCTGCCAGAAGTGCGAAGTAAACCGAGGGTCACGGTCTGAAACAATAGACTTCGGCACTCCATGCAATCTAACCACTCTCGAACATAAATATTGGCCATCTGATCATATCTATATGTCATTTTGTATGGAATAAAACATGCAGATTTGGTCAATCGATCAATCACGACCCAAATCGCCTCACAACCTCTGGAGGATCTCGGTAACTGCGTCACAAAGTCCATGGAAATGTGATCCCATTTCCATTCAGGAATGGACAAACTCTGGAATAATCTTCCGGGTTTCTTTCTTTCAGCTTTCACCTGTTGGCAATTCAGACACTTGGCTACAAATTCAGTCACATAAGATTTCATTTGTTTCCACCAATACTGTGTCTTTAAATCATTGTACATTTTCCTGCCGCCAGGATGAATGCTAAAACGGCTGTTGTGCGCTTCTGCCAGTATTCGCTGTTTCAAATCCGAAACATTCGGCACAACCAGACGATTATTCACATACAAAATGCCATTTCTCACCTGATATTCCGATTGATGACCAGCTCTGACCATTGCAATTGACTTCTGTATATTCTGATCAACCTTCTGTGCCTCTTTGATTTTCAATATAAATGGCGGTTCAGCTCGAATCGCACATAATCTCAGAGGCTGACGATCTGTTTCAAAAGCTAATCCAGACAAACAGCAGTCTTCTACCAAATTCGAAACACCTATCGTTGATAAGGATAGTGCACATACCTTTCGACTCAGCGCATCTGCTGTTGCATTGGACTTCCCTGAATAATATTTGATCTCACAATCAAAGTCTTCAAGTAAATCCAGCCATCTCCGCTGTCTCATATTCATCTCTGATTGCGAGAACAGATATTTCAAGCTCTTGTGATCAGAATATATTTCGAATTTCTCACCGTAGAGGTAATGTCGCCATATCTTCAAAGCAAAGACTATGGCTGCCAATTCAAGATCATGAATTGGGTAACGAATTTCATGGGGTTTCAGCTGTCTTGAGGCATAAGCAATCACATGCCCCCGCTGCATCAAAACACAACCCAATCCTCAGTGAGATGCATCACAATACACAATAAAATCACCAGCACCTGAAGGAATCGTCAACACAGGCCCACTGGTCAATCTCTTTTTCAATTCCAGAAAACTGGTCTCACATTCTTCTGACCAAACAAACAGAGCATTCTTCTGAGTTAACTGCGTAATCGGTTTGGCAATACTCGAAAAATCTTTAATGAATCGGCGATAATATCCTGCCAAACCCATAAAACTGCGTATCTCTGGTACAGATGTCGGTCTTGGCCACGAAATCACTGCCTCAACCTTACTGGGATCAACTGATATACCGTCTCCCGATATAATATGACCCAGAAATACTACCTGTTTCAACCAGAACTCGCATTTCGACAGTTTAGCATACAGTTTCTCCGCCCTCAAAATTCTCAACACAGTCCTCAGATGATTAGCATGTTCAATCATATTCTTTGAATAGATCAATATATCATCAATGAATATGATAACAAAATCATCCAAATATTTTTGAAAGACGCGGTTCATCAATCCCATAAATACCGTCGGTGCATTCGTCAAACCAAATGGCATGACAATAAACTCATAGTGTCCATACCTGGTTCTGAATGCTTTCTTAGAGATATCAGAGTCCCTGACTCTCAGTTGATGGTATCCAGATCTCAAGTCGATCTTGGAATATACAGATGAACCCTGCAACTGATCAAACAAATCATCAATACGAGGCAATGGATATTTATTCTTTACCGTTGCCTTGTTCAGTTGCCGGTAGTCGATACAAAGTCTCATCGACCCGTCTTTCTTCCTCACGAACAGTACTGGAGCACCCCAAGGAGATACACTCGGTCTAATGTATCCCTTGGCCAGTAAGTCCTCCAACTGTTCTTTCAGTTATTTCAATTCGATCGGTGCCATCCTGTATGGAGCCCTATAAATCGGAACTGTCCCTGGCATTAACTCAATGCTGAAGTCTATATCTCGAATCGGAGGCAATCCAGGAATCTCATCTGGAAAGACATCAGCAAACTCACACACCACTGGCAAATCCGCCAATGATGGGCTCGATTTCAGTAAGTCAACTGAATATACCAGGAATCCATCCGCTCCTTTCTGCAATAATCGTGTCATATTCATTGCAGATATCAAAGAATTCTGGCTTGAGAACCCTTACCGTAAAATTTCCACTCTTCAGCCATCTCAGGTCTGAATCGAACAATCTTGTGGAAACAATCGACTGTAGCTCGGTACTTGGTCAGTGTATCAATACCGATAATACAATCAAAATCAGATATCCCAAGCACAATACAGTCTAACTCAATCGGAGAAGAAATAGACACTACCGCAGACAATGACTCAATAGGTAATGCACGACTCAATGCAAACCTCTCAAGAATAAAAGTATGCGATGGACCAGTATCAATCAATACATATGCAGGATAACCTCAGTCAAAGCAAACAATCGGGCCTGCTGTCTAGGAGGCTGGCTCGCGGTCTGGCCCCTTCCTGGCATCTGATGTGACAGAGTATACGGTACTGGCTGAAAAGTATGAACGGCAGATGGTCGTCTACCGGTCTGAGCCACTGATCCCGATGACTCAGCTGCCTGCGATCCCTGGGCACTCCTCTGGGGACACACTCGAGCAAAGTGTCCTTGCTGTCCACAAATACGAGAGCTACCAACCACTCCTCGGCACTGATCTGTGGAATGCCTCCATCCACAAGTACCACAGTATGGTCCTGCATAACTCTGGCCCTGACCGGTCTGTCTAGAGCCACTCGAACTGGACAAGCTAGTTCCTGATTTCTGGAATTGCTTCCCTCTAGCCCTCAAGAAATCCTTCTTCCTGCTACTGCTACTTTCAAATCGAGGAGGTGGTTGTTGCTGTCCCGGTACTGGAAGCACAAACGAAGCCTCTCTCTGTCTCATCAGTCCTGCTTCGGCTCCCTTGGCTCGGTTCAAGGCATCGGTGAAATTGTTTTGCCTCCCGGTATTCACCAGGGTGAAGATTTCAGGATTCAGGCCATTTATGAACTGGTCCGCAACGGCCTCATCATGTTCAGCTACATGGGGAGCAAATCGGAGCAGTGTAGAGAACTTAGCCACATAGTCCTCAATGTTTAACTGGCCTTGCCTCAAGTTTGCAAATTCGGCTCCCTTATCCTTCCTATAAGATACTTGAAAGAACCGTAGATAAAATTCAGACTTAAACACATTCCAGGTAATGGTCGTACCTCGTTGTTCCAATGCCCATTTCGTCGTGATCCACCAGTGTTTAGCAACGTCATGCAGTTGGTGTCCTATCACTTTCACCCTCTTTTCCTCCGTATATTCCAAAGATTCGAACATCGCTTCAATATCGTCCAACCAACTTTCACATTCCATGGAATTCTCCGTACCTTTCAAAGTCGGTGGATGAAATGACTGAAACCTTTTCAACAGTTTCTCCATCGGTGTAGGAGTCACATCCATGGGAGGATTCGATGTGGGGACCCGGGCTCTAATTCTTTTCTTTGGGATTTAATGGATCATTAATAAAAAGTGGGTCAAATTTTCGCTTTTCAACATAAAATCTAATGTATATAAACAAGCATACCTTCTTTATTTAAATTACAAACATAAGGTACAATATGTCTTGTTCCAACCATTCTTAACAACTAGTAATAAAATACAGTACATAAAAAAGGTACAACTACTAGTTCTTCTGCTAAGCCCGAGATCACCACGCTATGTCCATCTCTCATCCTCTGCGTGACCCAGATCCTGCCCCACCTGTTGTTATGCACACATACAGACATAACAACAGCCGGAAACTCCGGTGAGAACAAATCCCAGTATAAACATGTATACATGCATATAATCAATCTAAACATGAAACATGCTATCATGAATGACAATCATATAAACATGCAATGCGAATCAAACCATGTCTGGACTCGACTCGACTAGAACTCTAGGGATCCCGTGTGAATAAGACGTCGATGGCTGTCACCTACCCTCCCACTCGGGGTGACTGTACGTCTTATTCCTAGACTTCGGTCAGAACTGTATCAACGGCTGCAATAAGAGTAATGGCTACTCCTAAGCTGAGATACACCGAACATCTAGATAGTTGAAAATGACTGTCAACGACTCTCCTATCTTAAATGCAATGAATATCAATCTGTAAACAAAGCATGCTTATATTCATATCTGAATATCACAATGATCATATATATGTAAATACAATGCTAAAATCAAAGCATAACCATGTTACAAGATCTGAATATAATGTCTATAAACAATTCATAACATGATACCATATATACAATAATTCTAGTATGTGATTTTAGTTTGGGAACTCAAATAATATCTTATTTGAGTTGTGGCTTCCCAAACGAACATAGCTTATACCTTTCGTCGCACAATTGCTGTCGCTGTCACCAATACGAATCTGAAATGGAAATGTTGATACACAATTTATCAATCTCTAACTCAACCAAGACATCTATACAATCTATACTTGATCTTGGTAAAATTTGACGGCATAACGACGTAATTTCTCGATACCGATCAATCCAATTCTTAACAATCACATACCCCATATCAACAACTCATAATTATCAACATAGCCATGAGATACTATCCAAAATCTGCCTAACTCAATACTAAACATGCTGAAAATCATAACAATTCTATATGGTGTCCGTTCTTCAATCCGATTTCGATTATACGATGTTTAATATGTCAGAAACATCATATATGAATCATATCTGATTCTTTTAACCTTATAATTTCAAAACATATCAAAACATAGTAAAACTTACATCCACGTGTAGCCTACAACGATAGGAACACGGTACCAAAGTCGGATTTCAAATCTGACGGACAGATTAAAAGATGCAGGCGCAAGGATTTCAAAAGCTCTCTCGTAGCTTTTTCTTTTGTTTCCTTCTCATTCTGAGAAAGGAATTCGTTTATATATATATCCTTGTTGCATGCATAAGCAACGTGGCTCACTCTTTCCAAATCTCGCTGGCGCTCGGGCGGTCGAATCTTACCGCCCGGGCGCGAGCTCGGCGCTCGGGCGGTTAAGTTCTACCGCCCGGGCGCGGAAGGTTCTGCCCGCGATGTTTGATTCTGGCACTCGGGCGGTCATAAATTACCGCCCAGGCGCCATACATTCTGCCCGAACATAATTCCATTGACCATTGGCGCTCGGACGGTCACTTTCTACCGCTCGGGCGCCACTAGTTCTGCCCGAAACTTATGAAATTTATATTCTTTGTCCAATCTGGCCTCGTAGTGGCCCGTTTACAATTATATCGATTTAATTCACTAATCTCATAGAAAATTACGATAATCAAATCCTCGGGCATTACATTCGATGTACTCCCCTGTTCTGGTATCCTTCTCGGAGTCTTATCTGAAATCAAAAGGATTAGAAACCCCAAACAAAAGTTTTATTTCAGTCCTCCTCCGATCATCTTACTGCTGATCCAGAATCAGCTCTGATTCGTTCTCAATAACACATGTCTTCAAATCAAGTCAGATAAACAGATAAACATGTATTATAAAGCAGTAAATCATGCTAGCAATCAAAAGCAGGAAAGAAAACACATTCTACCCCGCTCACTAGCTCCTATCTCAGTCTAAAGGATCTATCGCTCTGATACCACCTGTTGTGGGGACCTGGACGCTAATCAAGTTCTTAATCATCATTGGGACTAATTAATCAATTATAAAACAAGGTCTAAAATTTTTTCTTTTTAAAATGCGGAACTTAGTGAAATCAACTAATATACATATCAGTATAAAATACAATACAAGTCCTGTACTGCATGCATTCAAACTAAACTAAGGTTTAACAACTAATGTCAAGTGTTCAAACCCTATTATACATCATAATCGAAGTCCGTAGTCTCCACTCTATCACGATCTCTCCTCATCTCCTGGACCCTGATCCTGTCCCACCTGTTGTCATGTACACATACAGACAAGACAACAGCCGGATAACTCCGGTGAGAATAAATCCCAGTATAAATCAACGAAACATACAATCATATAAACAAATATAAAGCATGTAATCAGGTAACAAATATATGTATCAAAATCTGAAACATGAACAATCATTCAGACTAGACTCAATCCTAGTCTAGGGATCCCGGTTTCCAAATGTGGTATTCCTATATCGAATTCCGTAATAGAAGGAACTCTGTTCCTATTACTCGATATAATCAAATATGGTGTTCCTATATCGAATTCCGTAATAGAAGAATTCCAATCCTATTACTCGATATAACCAAACATCCGGTGTCCTGACCTAACCGTCATGGACTGTAGCTCTATCGCTAATATCTTTATCTTGAGACATCATGCAATGTGCCCGTGGCGATCCCGCCACTGTCAGGCGCTTCCATCCCAAGATATCTACACTATCCTGTGACATAGTGCAATGTGCCCGTGGCGATCCCACCACTATCAGGCACTTCTGTCACAAGATTACTCGTCTCATACCTGCTATCTATATTCAAGAGAACAAGTACATCAGTCAAATCAATGCAATAAAGTAAAGTATGTGATTTAGGGAAACTCAAGTCTAAATCGACTCAAGTCGATCTCCCAATACCACATTGACTTATACCTTTCTTTCGTCGGTTCTTGCTCAGTCGAAGTCCTGAGTTCACAGTCTGTCTGTCAATGAAAATGCCAATAATCTCATATCAGTATACCTTTCTAATCAATAAAAATCTGATCAATCTGGATTTAATTCAAAATCCACGGCATAACGGTACAATCTCAGTATCCCCGTCAATACCAAATCAACAGACATCAATTACAAATCATAAATCATATCCATTACAATCTGTAATTCATTCATAATCCAAATCTGTCCGGTATAACTCAATATACCCTAAAAATTCATAGCAATTCCATAATCAGTCTGTTTCTTAATCTGACTTCGATTCTATGATGTCTAACATGTCAAGAACAACATATATGAGTTCCATTCAATTCTGACAATAACATAATTTCAAAGCATGTCAAAACATAGTAAAACTTACGTCCAGTTGTAGCCTACGTCGATAGGAACTCAATACAGAAGTCGGATTCAAAATCTAACGGGCGGATTTCTCGCAAAAGGCGTGAGAATTTTCAACACAATTCCTCAGACCCTTTTCTCGATTTTTACGTTTAATTCTGAAGGAATTCATGTTATATATATATCCATGCATGAACTCGACGAGGTGGCACAATTTTCGCAACACACGTCGCACCGCGGCTGCGGTCTTATTTACACCGCGGGTGCGGTCCTGCACCGCGGGTACGGTCCTGCTTCGAATAAAATTTCCTACCCTACTGGACATCGACCGCAGGTGCGGTCTAACCAGGAGCGCGGGTGCGGTGTTGCTTCGGCAACACATTCTAAAATTCAAAATAAATGACCGCACATTCTCTTAAATCGTGTCTCAGTTGGCCCTTTCGTAATCACGTTAAATTATAAGTCAATAATCCTTGATTAACAGTGATTAATTCTCGGGCATTACAAAAACTCTTTCTTGTCACTCCCGCTTCCGCTATCTTATCGAGGAGGAGGTGGTGGAAACTGTACAGCAGGCGATGGCATCGGTCTCTGACCCTGAACACTATAGGAAACTCCTCGCTGTCTGATCAAACCAGCCTCTGCTCCCTTTGCTCGGTTCAGCGCCTCAGAAAAGGTGTTAGGTCGCCCCGTGTTCACCAAGGTGAAGATATCCGGATTCAAGCCGTTTATGAACTGATCGGCAACTGCCTCGTCATTCCCTGCTACATGTGGTGCAAAACGAAGCAAGGAAGAAAATTTGGCAACATACTCCTCAATATTCCATTGCCCCTGTCTCAAATTGGAGAACTCTGCCCCTTTGTCCTTTCGGTAAGATATTGGAAAGAAACGTTGATAAAATTCATCTTTAAAAACTTTCCACGTAATATCAATACCTCGATGTTCTAGGGCTCGTTTCGCCGTTAGCCACCAACTCTTGGCCACCTCTTGCAGTTGATGTCCAATCAGTTTCACCCTCTTTTCATCTGAATAGGCAAGTGACTCGAATAACATCTCTATATCATCCAGCCAGCTTTCGCAATCCGCTGCATTCTCAGTGCCTTTGAAAGTCAGGGGTCGGAACGACTGAAACCGCTTCAACAAAGTCTCCATGGGAGTAGCGGTTACGTCCATCTGAGTACCAGATGTACTCCCTTGTTCTGGCACTCGTTCTGCAGCTGGTTGCGGTACCCTTCTAGGCGGCATACTTGGTTATCATACAAGTTAGTACACAGTCCATACAAGCTGTCTCAGCCCTACTCTGATCATGTACCTCTGATCGAGAATCAGTCCTGATCCAGGCTTAACAATTATATGTTGAATCAGATAATACAACAACACATAATATGGAAAGCAATAAATCATGCTAGCACATCAAAAGCAAGGAAGATAACTCGATCTACTCGCTCATTCTAGTCTATCTCAGTCTACAGAACCTACTGCTTTGATACCACCTGTTGTGGGGAGCCGGGCTCTAACTCAAATTCTATCTGGGATTAAATGGATCTGTGAGAAAATGTGGGTCAAATTTTCGCTTTTTAATATTAATTCTAATGTTTATAAATCAAGCACAAGAGAGTTCTATGTTTTATTACACAACATAAATACATGTTTTACAACAACATAATATACATATCTCTTGTTATTCAAATTCTACAAACCAGTAGTTAACTACAGTACATGTCAAAAGTACAACTTCTAGTTCATCTGCCACGCCCGTGATCACCACGCTATGTCCATCTCTCATCTCTGTCGCGACCCAGATCCTGCCCCACCTGTTGTTATGCACACATACAGACATAACAACAGCCGGAAACTCCGGTGAGAAAAATCCCAGTATAAAACATGTATAAATGCTAACATAAACTCATGAAACACAATGTCATGCATGTAACATAAATCATAGGTCTCATAGTCTATGCATCCAATCTGTAAAATCATGCAATACAAATCAAATCATGTCTTGACTCAACTCGACTCTACTCTAGGGATCTCGGGGTGAATAAGACGTCACTGTCTGTTACCTACCCTCCCAATCGGGGTAACTGTACGTCTTATTCCTAGACTTCGGTCGTGACTATATCGAATGTCTACAATCGGAGGAAGTCTGCTCCTATGCGTCGATACACAGAACGTCTAGTTTTGACAAATCTGTCAATGACTCTCCTATCTCAATGCTTGAATATAAATCTATAGACAATGCATAATCATATCAAGATATTTGAATATAATTCTATAGACAAATCAAATCATGTAAAAGAAATCAATAACAAGTCTAGTATGTGATTTTGTTGGGAAACTCAAATTGAATCTCATTTGAGTCTTGTCTTCCCCAAACAAAACATGGATTATACCTTTCTCGTCGTAGTCCCTTCGTAATCGAAGTCTCGATATCAAAGTCGTCAATACCAATCTAAAATGTCATTACCAAGGTACATTCTATCAAATTCTAACTCAATTCAACACATTGTACCCAACAATCAATCTCAATACAATTCAATAATCATTCTCGGTACAATTTCGACAGCATATCGGCGTTGTTTCTCGATACTGATCAATCTAAATCGCATCATATATCAATAATCAAAAATGTCAAATCATATTCATCATAATCTATACATCCTAAGCTCATATCTCTTCTGAATTCTCTATCTTTCTCATTCAAGACATGCTGAAAATCATAACAAATGCAAACGATACCATTTCTTCAATTCGTTTGCGAATATACAATTACCAACTTCACAAGAACACATAATCTAGTGTAATTCACAATTTCCCTAATCACCATATCTCAAATCATGCAGGAATTGAAGGAAACTTACATCAACTTGTAGATTTGAGTGAGAGGAGTAAGAATTTCTACTTGGATCAAAGTTTGGATATGTAAATCTTGCACAAGCTAGCCTCAAAGTGAGATAACTTTTCCCTTTCCTTGAACCTTTTGTTAGAGTAGGTGCCCGTCGAGCCAAGTGTTGGCCGAGTGTTCACAATGAAACTCTATGTATAAGCAATCTTTATTTTAGTAATATTTGATATTATTATTTTGGCACATCTTTATCTGTATACCCATGCTAGTTGCATAGATAAAGCCCTTGAATATACAAATAGTAGAAAGAATATGAGATGCTCATATGATGAGTATCATGAAACTCATATTTGTAATACTGTATATTCTAAACGGTTCCTAGTCGATTCAGCCGCCACTAAGAAGGATATAGGCCGCTCGAGTTCGAGACTAGTATCTGCGATGTAAGTACCATGTTTCATTGGTAGGGGACATTGTGATGTCCGAACATGCAGATAGGTGCTCCTTGTAGAGTGCACTGAACAACCCTCCATAAAAGGACTTTCCAAGTGGTTCTCACTTATCGAGTGGAAATGTCCTAGTTTATGGTTGTACAGAATTAGTCCTTATGACCCGGGACAACATTGAGACTCTATGTGCTAGAATTACACTTTGACTTGTTTACCGACTCTTATGGGGTCATCAGGTGGCAAGGTTGGGTGTTCTGTCAAAACACATAGGAGTCGATGCATTATAGTCGGGGATTCACCGCTTACCTTCGGGTATGGATATCCTATGTGTTATCATGTGTATGTAGATCGAAATCTCTGGCCAGAGTATGGTTGTAATTATGAAAGGTGTTTCATAGATTACACCATCGATGCAACTACGACATGACACATAGTATCGATTCATTGACAACTCTCGATAAACCAATGGTTGTCGAATCGATTGGGATATATGAGTTGAAGGGACCGTACTGTACGCTAACCATAATTGAATGGTTCTTGTAGGCACTATCATTTGATACCTAGGGAATCATGTAAGCGATGCTGCTAGGCGTTTAACATGATTGGTTGGGTACTATCAGACTTGAGTTCTGACGTTCTTATTATCAAGGAGTTGATAAATAAGAATGGAGCAATTGGGGTATGCTCATATAAGGACATGTTTAGTCTGAATCACATGGAGATGTGAACCCACGGCTAGTTGTATCAATGAACCATTGAGGGCCACACAAGTGCTAGCTTTCTAGATCCCGTTGAGAAGTAAAAATAGTTCAATGTGTTGAACGGCTTATAAAGGAGTTTATAAGCGTAAGGAAAATTAGAAGTATGACTTCTATAAAGGAGAAACTAGTTCAATGTGTTGAACAACTTATAAATGAGTTTATAAGTGTAAAGAAAAATAGAAGTATGACTTCTATGAGAGAAATGTAAATTTTGATTTATGGAAGTGTTCCTAAATTAAAATTTGGCCAAGTGAATAATGTATTTGAAAATTGTGATTTTCATAGACATTATTATGGACTAAATTAAATTAATTCAAGTGTTGAATTAATTAAACACTAGTGGACCTAGTAGAGTCCAAATAATTAAATTAATTCAAGTGTTGAATTAATTAAATTATATTGAGTCTTGTAGAGCTCAATTTAAATTAATTATTTAACTAGTGGGACTTGTGTAAATTCAAGTAATGTTTAATTAGTCTCAAATATGTTTGAGATAATTAAATTTAGTCCATGGTTTTTTATTTTGATAAAAAACCATATAATATGCATGCATGGGAGGTGAAAGGTTGGGAGACTACTTTTTGAGTTTTCAAGGTATGGCATGCAACTTTTTGGAACAACTTTTCCCACAACCAAAAAAATGTCTCTCCTTCTCTCCAAGGGATGAATAGTGCCGAAAATACTATTCACTTTCTCTCCAAGTTTTCTCTCCATTTTTGTTCTTCAATTTGTTGAGGAACACCACCCTTCTCTTTGAAAAATCCTCATATTTTTCTAGTGCAAAATATGAGGGGATCTACCTAGTTGGTGGTGGGCTTAATTTGAAGGAAAGATTCAAGGACTTGGAGGAGGAGGCTTGTAGATTGTCATCCTTTTCAAGAGCCAAGTTGTTTACAACTTCGTTGGTGCCATCATCAATCTCTTGAGATTGATAGGTAACTATTTTCTCAACACCCTATGCATGAAGTTGAGATTTTTGTATATGTTTGCACAACTAGTACATGGTGTTCATTTTTGAAAAATCTTCTACCAAAATTTCGGTTTTCATGAAGAATAAAATATTTTGTGCTTCCGTTGCGATTTTGAACACCGTATATCGATCCCTTTCAAGTGGTATCATGAGCTAAGGTTACTAGTTTTTGTGCAACATATACATGATGTTATATTGAGGTCAATTTCTAACCGATTGAGATGAAGTTTTGCAACGATTCAAGGCCGGAGTTGGGGCATTTTTGGGGCAGCAAGTTGCTGCCCATTTCGGGCTCCTCGGGCTGCCCAAAACGGGCAGCAAGGGCAGCCCCTCGAAACCCCCTCTCAAAATAAAAAAAAGAAAAAAAATTTGCATGTTGGCCGGAATGTTGGCCGGAATCCGGCGACGGCGATGACGACTAAGGTTTCCAAAAGTGTTTTGGATAATCAAAGTGTCATGGGCCTTGATGTTGTTGGGCCATTAGATGGTCAACATATTTGTGAATTTTAAATGTGCCAAAATATTTTTGGTGAAAAATGAGTTTTTGGGCCCTTAAGTTTAAAATTACAAAAGTTGCGAATATTTTCTCATGAAATAAATAATTTAAGTTGGACTTTAATTATTTATAGTAAATGGTGATTTACAAGAAATTCGATTATAAATAAATTAATTTGAAAGTAGACAAAGGTGTTTGTATACTTTGTTAATTTAGTTTATAATCGTGGCGGTTAGTGATTGGATCAAGATATATAATATTGGATCAATTAATTATTGTGATAATTAGTTGATGGTGTATGATATGTGATATTATGTATGAAGGATGATCAAAAGCCCAAGCCCAATTTGCTAGGTGTATGCTAGGATATTTGATGTTGAATGATTGTAATAATTATCAAATTTAAAGTGGGCTTGGTTTATGGCCCGTTCCCACCCCATGAGATGTATCCCTATTTGCCATGGATATTTATTTGTAAATATTAGTATAGTGGATGATCAAGATTGGAAGTTGGTGGCCATGATGATTATGAAGATCGAAGACATGTAAATATTGGAAGCTAATGTAATAGTTGCATTTGCATCCCGTGCATTTACCCTAGGATTGGACCTAGGCCCGTGTTTAGCTCACACGGTCCATTAGTGTTGGGGCGATTGATCATCCTTGTTTTGTTTACTATTTATAATATATGCATGATATGTTATAAATAATGAGTATGTGCGTTATTATTATGATAATAACAAAGTTGCATGAATCCGGCAAACATACGATCAAACATGGCGAGCTTTTAAAATAAAATTAATGATGAGACCTTTCAAAATTAAAAACCCTCATTTTGAATAAGATTCAAATTAATATCAAGCCCGAAAAGGGGAATTATAAATTTGTTTATAATTTCCTTGTCTTCCATCGACAATGGGTGCATGATGAACGCTACCCGTACTCGGGGCTCGGCTCATATTATTGGGGGAGCTTTGGGTGTCGGAAAGCTGTGACATCCATTGACATTGTGATGTGAACTACGTGGAACTCCCATGATTTCGGCTCATATTATTGAGGGAACTCATGGCGACCGTCCATTAAGGTTCAACATCGATGGGTAAGGCTTGACACGTGAAGATGAACGACGTCATATTATTGGGTCCTAATCAAACGTGAGACAAAAGTTTACGTAGAGGGTTGCATTGTGATGCAATTGGAAACTACCTTTTAGGAATTGTGATTGGCTGATATTATTCGGGATCATAATTCGCTAATTGGACCTTACGTACCTACTGAGGAAAGGAGTTTCCCGTTTTCACTAGAGGGTAGTGAAAGATGTCAAAACAGTGGGAGCAAATATTTATGAAGTAAAAGTCCAAACTTCATATCTTACTAAATATTTTAAAATAGTCACCAACATTTATCTGTTTTTACTTTTCAGTACAAATTGACAATGTCATCGATTCGCAATCCGATATCCGTAATACTCGACAAACACATATTAATTGGACCTAATTACCTCACTTGGCTAAGAAACTTGAAAATCGTCTTGAATTCGGAAAGGGTATCATATACACTGACTGAGTCGCCCCCGTTGAGGCTCCGACTGACTACAATCCTGAGGAATTGCAGGCTTACAAGGAATGGTGTGACCATGACTTGATAGCCAGGTGTTATATGCTGACTTCTATGAATGATGAGCTGCAGAGGCGTTTTGAGGATGCAAAGAATGCTGCTGACATTCATAAGCATCTCAAAGAGCTCTTTGGTGAGCAAACACGACCTCTAAGGCATGCTACCGTCAAGGAGCTGATCACTTTGCGCATGCGAGATGGGGCCTCGGTCCATGAGCATGGCCTAAAGGTGATCGGGCTCGTGGAAAAGCTCGTTGGCATGGATCTGATCTTGCCTTCGGAGTTGACCACCGACGTGTTGCTGTTATCGCTGCCTAGCTCATTTGATCCTTTTGTGGTGAACTTCAACATGAACAAGATGGAACCGACCCTTGAGGAGTTGGTAAACATGCTTGTTACGTTTGAATCCACCATCAAGAAAGAGAAGTTGGTTCTTTATGTGGGCTCTTCATCTGGTACGAAGATTGATCCACATGGGAAGGGAAAGAAGAGTTCTTTCCAACGTCCAAAGAATAACTTGCCCCTGTTGAGGCAATCTCCGAATCCCGTTGAGGCAGCCAGACCAGTTAAGGCTGACAAGACTGATGATGTATGTCATCACTGCAAGAAGCCTGGACATTGGAGTCTTAATTGCAAAGAATATCTTGCCCAGAAAAGTTCTGGAAACGGTATGTTCTAAAATGAAGTAAACATTTCAATTAACTCTACTTCTTGGGTATTAGATACCGGTTGTGACTCACATCTCTGTAATGGGTTACAGGTGATGGAAAGAAGTAGGAAGCTTAAGGAAGGTGTGACCTTCTTGAGGATGGGCAATGGAGCAAGAGTTGCTGCCAAGACCTTAAGAAATGTTTACTTATTGTCGAACATTGATTTTTAAGTTAATTTTAAGAGATGTTTTGTTTGTACCTGTTTGATGTAAAACATTGTTTCCATTTCTATTGTGATAAAAATGGATATTCTTGTTTATTTAGCAAAGGTGTTTGCAACATTTACAAGAATGAATGTTTAAATGGTACTTGAGAACTTGAAAACGATCTCTATAACTTAAAATTAAAAGATATTCTACTAAATGTCCATTCAAAGGCATACACCATATGAGATATGGATGGGTAAGCCTCCTAAGTATTCTTATCTTAGAATATGGGGTGCCCTGCTTATGAAGCAGGTAGTGGGAGATAAATTGGATTGTTGATCCATTTTATGTTACTTTGTGGGATATCCAAGGAATTTAGTTGGATATCACTTCTATCATCCCCAAGAAACAAAGGTGTTTGTTTCTAGGAATGCAACCTTTTTGGAAAAGGAATTTTCTATTGGATAGAAAAGGGGAGATGATAGAACTCGAAGAGGTTCGAGAGACACCCACAATTATAGAACCCACACCCGAAGAGCCAAGAGAAGAGATACAAGCTCCTAGAAAATCCGAGAGAGTCTCGAGACTTCCCATGAGGTATGGTCAGCTTCTTGAAGAGGGCCATGATGAGCCTAACCATGGATGTGATCCAAGGACCTTCAAGGAAGCGTTATCTGATGCCGATTCATCCAAGTGGCTTGAAGCAATGGAATCTGAGTTGAATTCCATGAGTTCGAACCAAGTGTAGGATCTTGAGGATCCACCTGAGGGAACTGTTCCCACAGGGACTTGGGGCGGATGGGAAGGTATTGACCTTCAAGGCGCGATTGGTGGCAAAAGGATGTACTCAAAGACAAGGAGTTGAATTTGAGGAAACCTTTTCCCCAGTCGCAATGTTCAAGTCCATAAGGATTTTGCTTGTCATAGCTGCATGGTATGACTATGAGATATGGCAGATGGATGTTAAGACAGTCTTTCTTAATGGGGATTTTAAGAAAGTGATTTACATGTCTCAACCTGAAGGGTTTACATCTGTCGGAAGTGAGCATATAGTATGCAAACATCAGAGATCTATTTATGGTCTAAAAAGGCATCTAGGAGTTGGAACCTCATATTCGATAGTACGATCAAAGAGTTGATTTACTAAGAATCCTGAGGAACCCTATGTGTATAAGAAGGTCAGTGGGAGTGTTGTGACATTCCTGGTGTTGTATGTTGATGACATTCTACTCATTGGGAATGATGTAGGAATGTTGCAATCAACTAAGATATGGTTAGCGAGTAAGTTCTCGATGCAAGACTTGGGTGAAGCATCTTTTGTATTGTGATACAGATCTATAGAGATAGATCGAAAAGATTGCTTGGTCTCACTCAGTCCACATATATTGATACCATCGTGAAGAGGTTCTCGATGGATAAGTCCAGGAGAGGACATCTACCAATGTGTCATGGCGTGTCCCTATCCAAGTCTGTCTCCCAAGACTGATGCAGAGATAGTGGCAATGACACGCATTCCGTATGCTTCGGCAATTGGTAGCATCATGTATGGGATGATATCTACACGTCTTGACGTGGCTTTCGCACTAAGTGTAGTGAGTAGATATCAATCGAACCCTGGTCTTTCACACTGAAAGCTGTGAAAGACATCCTCAAGTAGTTGAGAAGGACCAATAAATTGTTCTTGGTCTATGGGTGGAGAACTAAAATTGGAAGGCTATACCGACTCTAGCTTCCAAAGCGATATCGATGACTCGAAGTCAACCTCTGGTTTTGTATTCATGCTCTATGGTGCTGCTATCTCTTGGAAGAGTTCTAAGCGAGACAATACTGCGGATTCCAGCACAGAGGCCGAATACATTGCTGCATCGGATGCAGCAAGAGAGGCTGTTTGGATAAGGAATTTCGTCCAAGAGTTGGACGTCATTCCTAATGGAGTTGCTCCTGTCCCGGTGTTGTGTGACAACACGGGAGCTTTAGCTCAAGCAAAGAAGCCTAGGTCTCATCAGAAATCCAAACTAGTATTGATAAAAAGTACCACATCCTCGGAGAGATTGTGGAAAGAAGAGTAGTGTCTATTGACAAAGTCGGCTCCGCAGATTATGTTGTTGATCCACTAGCTAAGCCTTTACCTGGACCATTATTCGACAAGCGTCGCGAATCAATGGGTTTTAAGCATATTGGTAGTTGGCTCTAGTGCAAGTGGGAGATTGTTAGAGTAGGTGCCCGTCGAGCCAAGTGTTGGCCGAGTGTTCACAATGAAACTCTATGTATAAGCAATCTTTATTTTAGTAATATTTGATATTATTATTTTGGCACATCTTTATCTGTATACCCATGCTAGTTGCATAAATAAAGCCCTTGAATATACAAATAGTAGAAAGAATATGAGATGCTCATATGATGAGCATCATGAAACTCATATTTGTAATACTGTATATTCTAAACGGTTCCTAGTCGATTTAGCCGCCACTAAGAAGGATATAGGCCGCTCGAGTTCGAGACTAGTATCTGCGATGTGAGTACCATGTTTCATTGGTAGGGGACATTGTGATGTCCGAACATGCAGATAGGTGCTCCTTGTAGAGTGCACTGAACAACCCTCCATAAAAGGACTTTCCAAGTGGTTCTCACTTATCGAGTGGAAATGTCCTAGTTTATGGTTGTACAGAATTAGTCCTTATGACCCGGGACAACATTGAGACTCTATGTGCTAGAATTACACTTTGACTTGTTTACCGACTCTTATGGGGTCATCAGGTGGCAAGGTTGGGTGTTCTGTCGAAACACATAGGAGTCGATGCATTGTAGTCGGGGATTCACCGCTTACCTTCGGGTATGGATATCCTAGGTGTTATCATGTGTATGTAGATCGAAATCTCTGGCCAGAGTATGGTTGTAATTATGAAAGGTGTTTCATAGATTACACCATCGATGCAACTACGACATGACACATAGTATCGATTCATTGACAACTCTCGATAAACCAATGGTTGTCGAATCGATCGGGATATATGAGTTGAAGGGACCGTACTGTACGCTAACCATAATTGAATGGTTCTTGTAGGCACTATCATTTGATACCTAGGGAATCATGTAAGCGATGCTGCTAGGCGTTTAACATGATTGGTTGGGTACTATCAGACTTGAGTTCTGACGTTCTTATTATCAAGGAGTTGATAAATAAGAATGGAGCAATTGGGGTATGCTCATATAAGGACATGTTTAGTCCGAATCACATGGAGATGTGAACCCACGGCTAGTTGTATCAATGAACCATTGAGGGCCACACAAGTGCTAGCTTTCTAGATCCCGTTGAGAAGTAAAAATAGTTCAATGTGTTGAACGGCTTATAAAGGAGTTTATAAGCGTAAGGAAAATTAGAAGTATGACTTCTATAAAGGAGAAATTAGTTCAATGTGTTGAACAACTTATAAATGAGTTTATAAGTGTAAAGAAAAATAGAAGTATGACTTCTATGAGACAAATGTAAATTTTGATTTATGGAAGTGTTCCTAAATTAAAATTTGGCCAAGTGAATAATGTATTTGAAAATTGTGATTTTCATAGACATTATTATGGACTAAATTAAATTAATTCAAGTGTTGAATTAATTAAACACTAGTGGACCTAGTAGAGTCCAAATAATTAAATTAATTCAAGTGTTGAATTAATTAAATTATATTGAGTCTTGTAGAGCTCAATTTAAATTAATTATTTAACTAGTGGGACTTGTGTAAATTCAAGTAATGTTTAATTAGTATCAAATATGTTTGAGATAATTAAATTTAGTCCATGGTTTTTTATTTTGATAAAAAACCATATAATATGCATGCATGGGAGGTGAAAGGTTGGGAGACTACTTTTTGAGTTTTCAAGGCATGGCATGCAACTTTTTGGAACAACTTTTCCCACAACCAAAAAAATGTCTCTCCTTCTCTCCAAGGGATGAATAGTGCCGAAAATACTATTCACTTTCTCTCCAAGTTTTCTCTCCATTTTTGTTCTTCAATTTGTTGAGGAACACCACCCTTCTCTTTGAAAAATCCTCATATTTTTCTAGTGCAAAATATGAGGGGATCTACCTAGTTGGTGGTGGGCTTAATTTGAAGGAAAGATTCAAGGACTTGGAGGAGGAGGCTTGTAGATTGTCATCCTTTTCAAGAGCCAAGTTGTTTACAACTTCGTTGGTGCCATCATCAATCTCTTGAGATTGATAGGTAACTATTTTCTCAACACCCTATGCATGAAGTTGAGATTTTTGTATATGTTTGCACAACTAGTACATGTTGTTCATTTTTGAAAAATCTTCTACCAAAATTTCGGTTTTCATGAAGAATAAAAAATTTTGTGCTTCCGTTGCGATTTTGAACACCGTATATCGATCCCTTTCACCTTTCTCTCTCTTCTCTCGGTTATCTGATATACTTAGGAGAGGAAATGAAGACATGCTATATATATATATCTTTCATGTCTAAGAACACATGGCTCATCCTTTGGTGTACACGTCTCGCGCATATGCGCGACATCACCCGCGCATATGCGCGAGACCTACTGGTCTCGGCAATGTAACTCACAACACCCCGCGCATATGCGCCATTCTTTTCGCGCATATGCGCCAAAGCTTCTGGAGGTGTCGCGCATATGCGCGCCTTATCTCGTGCATATGCGCCAATGTCTCTGGACGTGTCGTGCATGTGCGTGCATTTCTTCGCGCATATGCGCCGATGCTACTGTAATTCTCATGCATATGCGCGCATTTCTTCACGCATGTGCGCCATAGCTTCGGCCCTTTACCTTTATTCTTAACATTTCTCATCTTTCTCATGTCTTTCCTTCTCCCATTTCACTTAGTGTTTCTCATGCAATATCATGCATTCTCACATCTTCGAATATCGCATTAATGAAGACTAATAAATCAAATCTCAAGTCTTATATCATGCATACTCATATATTCCGAGTATTTCGTCAATGAAGACTAATAAATCTCGAGCCTTACATTCGATACAGACACGACCGAAGTCTAGGAATAAGACGTACAGTTACCTCGATTGGGAGGGTAGGTAACAGACAGTGACGTCTTATTCACCCCGGGATCCCTAGAGTAGAGTCTAGACATGATTTGCATCAGATTGCATGTTTTTATAGATTGGTTTCATAGACTATGGAACCTAGGACTTGCGTACCTGCATGATTATATGTTTTATGATTTTATTCTACATATGCATGTATATATGTTTTATACTAGGAATTGTTCTCACCGGAGTTTCCGGCTGTTATTATGTCTGTATGTGTGCATAACAACAGGTGGGGCGGGATCGGGGTCACGACAGAGATGAGATCGAGTTAGAGTGGTGACTCCGGGCGCAGAGGACTGCTAGTGGTGTTTATCAGACTTGTACTACTTGTAGACTGTAGTTTGTATTAAACACTAGTTTGTTTAAATGTACTAGAACGAAACATGTATTTATGTTTGTTTTACTTAAATAAAATAAAGAACTTATGTTTGTTTATATACATTTGATTTAATGTTAAAAAGCAAAAATTTGACCCACATTTTCTCACAGATCCATTTAACCCCAGATAGAATTTGATTTAGAGCCCGGGTCCCCACAACAGGTGGTATCAGAGCAGTAGGTTTTGTAGACTGAGATAGAATAGAATGAGCGGGGTAGATTGAGTTATCTTCCTTGCTTTTGAAGTGCTAGCATGATTTATTGCTTTCCTTATTATATGTTGTATTGTATCTGATTTGAATTACAGCATATAATTGTCAAGCCTGAATCAGAACCGAGTCTGGATCAGAGGTATATGATCAGAGGAGGGTTGAGACAGCTTATATAGCCTGTGTACTTGTGGGGACCCGGGCTCTAATTCTTTTCTTTGGGATTAAAACGGATCATTAATATAAAAAGTGGGTCAAATTTTTTGCTTTTACATTAACTCAAATGAAAGCTAACATAAGAAGTCTCTATGTTATTCAACAACATAATATACAAACATAAGATACAAATATGTCTGGTTCCAAACCATATTCGACCACTAGTAATTAAATACAGTACATGCCAAAAGTACAACTACTAGTTCTTCTGCTATGCCCGAGATCACCACGCTACGTCCATCTCTCATCCTCTGCGTGACCCAGATCCTGCCCCACCTGTTGTTATGCACACATACAGACATAACAACAGCCGGAAAACCGGTCAGAACAAATCCCAGTATAAACATGTATACAGGCATATAATCAATTAAACATGAAACATGCTATCATGAATGACATCATATGCACATGCAATGCAATGCGAATCAAACCATGTCTGGACTCGACTCGACTAGAACTCTAGGGATCCCGGTGTGAATAAGACGTCACTACCTACCCTCCAATCGGGGTAATGTACGTCTCATTCCTAGACTTCGGTCTGAGCTGTATCAACGGCGGCAATAAGAGTAATACCTACTCCTATGCTGAGATACACCGAAACGTCTAGCTATTTGACAATGCCTGTCAAAGACTCTCCTATCTTAGATGCAATGAATATCAATCTGTAAACAAAGTATAATCATATTCATATCTGAATATCACACTGATCATACATGCTTGAATACAATTCTGAAATCAAAGCATAAACATGTTAAAAGATTGAATATAATACTATACACAATTCATAACCATGTTACAATATATCTAATAATACTAGTCTGTGATTTTGGTTGGGAAACTCAAATAATATCTTATTTGAGTTACATCTCCCCAAACAAAACATGACTAATACCTTTCGTCGCACAATCGCTGTCACGGTCGCCAAACTAAATCTGAAATGGAAATGTTGATATACAAGTTATCAATCTCTAATCAAAATCAACACATATCCAAGTCAAGATCTCAAAATCTGCATATACTTCATTCTATACATGCTGAAAAATCGTAATAATAGCATACGATATCCGTTCTTCGATCCGATTGTATTTCTACGGTGTCAATAACTACAAGAACACATTCTAAAGCTTAAACCATAATTCTCCCAACATATATATTTCAAAACATGTTGGAATCGAAGAAAACTTACATCACCTTGTAGCTAATAAAGAGAGGAGTTCAAAACCGAAGTCGGATCAAAGTTTGGATGCTTAAATCTTTCAAACTTACAATTCTAAGTGAAGGAGAAAACTTTGAAGCCTTTCTCTCTGAAAGTATCGAATTCTGCTGAAAAATGAAGAAAGAATCGTGACATGTATATATATATATCTTGCATGCTTCGATACACATGGCTCATCCTTTGCACTACACGTCTCGCGCATATGCGCTGCATTACTCGCGCATATGCGCGAGACCTACTGTCTCGGCACTTGGCAGAAAATAACGCTCGCGCATATGCGCCACTTAACTTGCGCATATGCGCCACAGCTACTGGAGGTGTCGCGCATATGCGCCACTTATCTCGCGCATGTGCGCCACTGCCTCTGGACATGTCGCGCATGTGCGCCACTAAACTCGCGCATGTGCGCCACAGCTGCTGGAAGTATCGCGCATGTGCGCCACTTTCTTCGCGCATATGCGCCGATGCTACTGTAATTCTCATGCATATGCGCGCATTTCCTCGCGCATATGCGCCATAGCTTCGGCCCTTTACATTTCTTTGGATTGTCTCCTCATCTTTATTGTACATTTTCCTTTTCTTTTCTAGTCCAATATAATACATCTACAATTACCTTAATTATTAACAAAATCAGTCTGATTATGATAACTAAATCTTCGAGCCTTACAGTACTAACCTGTTTGAATATCAGATATGCCGCCTAGACGGATACCGCAACGAGCTGCAGGACAAGTGCCAGAACAAGGGAGTACATCTGGTACTCAGATGGACGTAACCGCTACTCCAATGGAGACTCTGTTGAAGCGGTTTCAGTCGTTCCGACCCCCGACTTTAAAAGGCACTGAGAATGCAGCAGATTGGGAGAGTTGGCTGGATAATATAGAGATGTTATTCGAGTCACTGGCTTATTCTGATGAAAAGAGTGTGAAATTGATTGGCCATCAATTGCAAGAAGTGGCCAAGAGTTGGTGGTTAACGGCAAAACGAGCCTTAGAACATCGAGGTATTGATATTACTTGGAAAGTTTTTAAAGATGAATTTTATCAACGTTTCTTTCCAATATCATACCGAAAAGACAAAGGGGCAGAGTTCGCCAATTTAAGACAGGGGCAATGGAACATCGAAGAGTATGTTGCCAAGTTCTCGTCCTTGCTTCGATTTGCACCACATGTATCAGGGAATGACGAGGCAGTTGCCGATCAGTTCATAAACGGCTTGAATCCGGATATCTTCACCTTGGTGAACACGGGGCGACCCAACACTTTTTCTGAGGCGCTGGATCGAGCGAAGGGAGCAGAGGCTCACTTGATCAGGCAGCGAGGAGCTTCCTATAGTGTTCAGGGTCAGAGACCGATGCCACCGCCTGCCGCACAGTTTCCACCACCTCCTCCTCGATTTGATAGTGGAAGCAGTAGTGGCAAGAGAGAGTTTTTGAAGCCCAAGGGTAAGCAGTTCAAGAGAGCGGGGAGCAGTTCGTCAAGCTCCAGTGGATCCCGACAGAGAGGTCAGGGTCAGAGTTCAGAGTATAGTTGTGTTTATTGCAATTCTTGCGGAGGTCATCATGCTACTGAGCAGTGTCAAGGAGTTATGGGACGCTGCAACATCTGTAGGCAACCGGGACATTTCGCCAGAGTTTTTCCCCAGAGAGGTGCACAGAGAGCTCAGAGTGCAGGATCATCAGCATCAGTGCCTCAGATTGAGAGACAGGAGTCTGTGCATTCATTCCAGCTGCCAGCTGCACACTCCCAGCAGAGACCCGGAGGTAGCCAGACCGTGAGCCAACCTCCCAGACAACAGGCTAGGGTGTTTGCGTTGACAGAGGAGTAGGCGTAGGAGGCACCAGACGATGTTATTGTAGGTAACTGTTTTCTTTGCGGTTATCCTGCATATGTATTGATAGATACAGGTGCATCACATACATTCATATCAGAACGTTTTGCATTGACACATGCATTGCCTGTCGAGTCAATGTCTACTGTAGTATCTATTTCTTCTCCGTTGGGAAGTGGATTGATATCTGTGACTTCAGTTAGACATTGCATACTACAATTTGAGGGGCATGAAATTGATTTAGAATGTGTTGTACTTGGTCTATCTGATTTTGATTGTATTGTCGGGATTGACATGCTGACTAAGTACAGAGCTACCGTAGATTGTTTCCACAAGATTGTCAGATTCAGACCTGAGATGACAGAAGAGTGGAAATTCTATGGTAAGGGTTCCAGATCTCGGATTCCCTTAATATCTGCTCTTATGAGTATATTGTTACAGAAAGGAGCAGAAGGGTTCCTTATTTATTCTGTAGACCTTCAGAACTCAAGCCCGACATTGGCAGATTTGCCAGTAGTACAGGAATTTGCAGATGTGTTTCCGGATGAGATTCCAGGGCTACCTCCAGCTCTAGAGGTTGATTTCAGCATAGATCTTATGCCTGGTACTGTTCCGATATCGAGAGCTCCTTATCGAATGGCACCGATAGAGTTGAAAGAACTGAAAGCACAACTAGAAGATCTTCTTGCCAAGGGATATATTAGACCTAGTGTATAGTGCTGTTTGTGCGAAAGAAAGACGGCTCTCTGAGATTGTGTATAGACTATCAGCAACTGAATAAGGCAACGATAAAGAACAAGTATCCTTTGCCTCGCATTGATGATTTGATTGATCAGTTGCAGGGATCATCGATTTATTCTAAGATTGATTTACGATAAGGATATCATCAACTCCGATTTAGAGATATTGATATACCGAAGACAGCATTTCGAACCAGGTATGGACACTACGAATTTATTGTCATGCCTTTTGGTTTGACGAATGCTCCAGCGGTACTTATGAGCTTAATGAATCGCATTTTCCAGAGATATTTGGATGAGTTTGTGATTGTATTTATTGATGATATCTTGGTGTACTCTAAGAATTTAAATGAGCATGCCAATCATTTGAGGATTGTGTTGCAAACACTGAGGAATGAAAGATTATATGCTAAACTGTCCAAGTGTGAGTTTTGGTTGAGACAGGTGGTCTTCTTGGGTCATTTCATTTCTGGAGATGGTATCTCTGTAGATCCGAGTAAAGTTGAGGCTGTGATTAGTTGGCCTAGACCGACTTCTGTGCCAGAGATACGCAGTTTCATGGGTCTAGCAGGGTACTATAGACGATTCATCAAAGATTTCTCCAGCATTGCGAAGCCGATTACCCTGTTGACACCAAAGAAGACGCCATTTGTGTGGTCAGAGGATTGTAAGTCTAGCTTTCTAGAGTTGAAGAAGAGGCTGACCAGTGCACCTGTCTTGATGATTCCTTCAGGTACGGGTGATTTCGTTGTATATTGTGATGCATCTCACAGAGGGTTGGGATGTATTCTTATGCAACGAGGCCATGTGATAGCATATGTGTAATGCACGAGAATTAATCACTGTTAATCAAGGATTATTGACTTATAATTTAACGTGATTACGAAAGGGCCAATTGAGACACGATTTAAGATAATCTGCGGCCATTTATTTTGAATTGCAGAATGTGTTGCCGAAGCAACACCGCACCCGCGCTTATGGTTAGACCACACCCGCGGTGCAGGACCACACCCGCGGTGACAAACAAGACCGCACCCGCGGTCATGGTTTTTGGAAAATGGATGTGGATCAGTATGCTGAGCGCACCCGCGGTTCGAAATGTAGCGCACCCGCGGTGCGACGTGTTTTGCGAAAGAAGGGGCCACGTTTTGGAAATCATGCATGGTATATATATATCATGATTCTTTCGAAAATTATCAGCCAAAAATCGAGAAAGGGTCCGAGGAATTGTGTTGAAAATCCCGACGCCTTTTTGCGAGAAATCCGTCCGTCTGATTTTGAATCCGACTTCGGTATCGAGTTCCTGTCGACGTAGGCTATAACTGGACGTAAGTTTTACTACGTTTTGACTTGTTTTGGAATTATGATATTGTCAGAATTGAATGGAACTCATATATGTTGTTCTTGACATGTTAGACAGCGTAGAATCGAAGTCAGATTAAGAAACGGACTGATTATTGAATTATAAGGATTTTCTGAAGTTAATTGACTGAGATATGATATCAGAGTGTATTGGTATCGATTATGAATTGAGGGAATTGTTATCTGGTGATGGGGTATTGACGGAGATACTGAGTTTGTACCGTTATAGCAATGATTTGAATTAAATCCAGATTGATCAAATTATTATTGATTTGAAAGGTATATTGACATGAGATTATTGGTATTGTCATTGCTAGACAGACTTTCAATCAAGACTTCGACTGTATCAGAGCGAAAACAAGAAAGGTATAAATAAATGTTGATTCGGGATTGCACAACTCGAGTTAGGTTTGACTTGAGTTTCCCTAAATCACATACTTTATTTTATTGCATTGATATTTGCAGATTATCAGATTGATATGTTAATATATTGACTTAGAGCAGAGTCTGAGTCTGAGTCTAGGGCAGATCAGCCTAGCTAGGGCAGAACCGCCGAGTCTTTCTCAGAACCGATAAGACTCTAGACTTACGGTGTATCGATGAGCTTTAGATGTAGATCGACGTCTATTGTAGACACTCGATACAGCATACCAAAGTTTAATTAGATTGGGATCCCTAGATTTGAGATAAGATTAGATCACGAGTCATTGATTCATGTAATCAGATTAGATACATGTTTTGATGTTTGTTTATGCTTTTATATATGTTTATATGATTGAATTTAATACATTGTTTTTACTGGGATATTTATATCTCACCGGAGTTATCCGGTTGTTGTCTTGTCTGTATGTGTGCATGGCAACAGGTGGGACAGGTTCAGGGTCACAGAGGTGAAGAAAGATCGAGATTAGAGTGGTGATTTCGGACTTGGAGATAGATAGGTTTTATTACTTGATTGTAGTAGTTAAACCTAGTTTGATTTAGATGGTTTTGATTTAGATGCATGTTATACAGAATTTGTATTATTATACTGGGTTGTATAATAGATTGATTCCATTACCTTCCGCATTTTAAAAAAAAAATAGACCCTGTATTAGAAATGATTAATTAGTCCCAATGACGATTAAGAAGATGATTAGAGTCCGGGTCTCCACTATATGCCTCTAGACAACTGAAGCCACACGAAACTCGATACCCAATTCTTGATCTTGAATTGGCGGCTATCGTATTTGCGTTGAAGATTTGGCGTCATTATCTTTATGGCGAGAAATTTGAGATCTATTCAGACCATAAAAGCCTGAAATACCTGTTCTCTCAGTCAAAATTGAACATGAGACAGCGCAGATGGCTTGATTTGTTGAAAGACTTTGATTGCGAAATCAAATATTATCCAGGGAAGTCCAATCCAGCAGCAGACGCCTTGAGTCGAAAGGTTTGCGCTTTATCCTTGTCGACGATAGGTGTTTCGAATTTAGTGGAAGATTGCTGTTTGTCTGGATTAGCATTTGATACAGGTAGTAGACCATTGCTACTTTCTTCGATTCAAGTGGAGCCAGATTTGATTGTGCGAATTAAAGAAGCACAAAGAACGGATCAGAATGTGCAGAGATCAATTCAGATGGTCAGATCAGGACATCAATCTGAATATGAGGTACGTGATCATGTGCTATACGTGAATAACCGTCTTGTAGTGCCAGAGATTTCAGATTTGAAACAACAGATCATGTCAGAAGCGCACTGTAGTCGGTTTAGCATTCATCCTGGAGGCCGTAAGATGTACAACGACTTGAAGACACAGTTCTAGTGGAAACAGATGAAGACAGATATCGTAGAATTTGTGTCAAAGTGTTTGAATTGCCAACAGGTGAAAGCTGAGAGAAAGAAGCCCGGAGGTTTACTTCAGAGTTTATCTATTCCATAATGGAAATGAGATCACATTTCCATGGATTTTGTGACGAAGTTACCTCGTTCATCCCGAGGATGTGATGCGATTTGGGTCATTATTGATCGATTGACCAAATCAGCTTGCTTTATTCCATACAGAACGACATATCGTCATGATCAGTTGGTAGAGCTGTATGTCAGAGAGGTAGTCAGATTACATGGTGTGCCGAAGTCTATCGTATCAGATGGTGATCCACGATTTACTTCACACTTTTGGCACAGTTTGCAGCAGGATTTAGGTACGACTTTACACCTGAGCACTGCTTATCATCCTCAGACGGACGGACAGTCAGAACGGAATATCCAGACTTTGGAGGATATGTTGAGAGCCGTAATGCTAGATTTTGGCACTAGTTGGCAAGAATCCCTACCTCTTTGCGAATTCTCCTACAATAATAGCTATCAGACGAGCATCGAGATGGCACCGTTTGAAGCTTTATATGGTAAGAAGTGCAGATCTCCGTTGTACTGGGATAATGTATCTGAGGTACCAGAACTTGGGCCTGATATGATCCGTGAAATGACTAAGAAAGTGAAGATTATTCAGAAAAGGATGAAGACGGCACAGGATAGGCAAGCCAAATACGCCAATATCAGACGTAGACCGTTGGTATTTGAAGCAGGAGACAGAGTATTCCTGAAGATCTCTCCTTTCAGAGGCGTTGTCGGATTTGGCAAGCGTGGAAAGTTGTCTCCGTGATACATCGGTCCTTACGAGATTCTTGAGAAGATTGGCGATCGAGCATAACGACTTGCTCTTCCTCCTTCTTTATTCGGGATACATGACGTCTTTCATGTATCGATGCTGCATAGATATATGCCAGATATTTCTCATGTCATTCATCCTGACGAAGCCGAGCTTGATCAGACGTTGAGTTACGTTGAACAACCGATACAGATTCTTGATCGGAAAGAAAAGAAGCTCAGAACGAAGACTATTCCGCTAGTTAAAGTCCAATGGAGTCGACATGGCATCGAAGAAGCGACTTGGGAGACAGAAGCAGATATGCAACAGAAACATCCCGAGTTATTTACATGATGTACATAAATTTTCAGTCTTGATTATATTACTTATCATGTATGATTTGTTAGATTGCCTACGATTTCGAGGACGAAATCATTTCTTAGAGGGGGAGAAATGTAAGGCTTGAAATTCAGTAATCTTCATTTATGCGATACTCTGAAGTTATGAGAATGCATGACATGCAATGAGGAAAGAAAAGACATGAGAAATTAGGAGTTTTCTAGACCGCACCCGCGCTTAGAACAAGAGTGCACCCGCGGTTATTAATTCTGGAATTTTGAATGTGCTGCCGAAGCAACACCGTACCGGCGGTCTAGGAAGCACCGCACCCGCGGTGCATGGACAGAAAATGAGAGTTTTATTCGAAGCAAGACCGCACCCGCGGTCATGGAGGGACCGCTCCCGCAGTTGTTAAATTTTTGAAAAATGAATTGGTGCCGAGAGCACAGCGCACCCGCGCTTCTTAAGCTACCGCACCCGCGGTCATGCGTGGTTATTGAAAAATAAGACATGTGTCCTTGCCATGCAAATATATGAGATGTGTCTTCTTTTCATGCCATTTTCAGAAGGTAAAAACCGAGAAGGGTCTGTGAGAATTGCAATGGTTCTTGCAATTTAGAATTGAACTTGTGCAAAAATTATCCATTCAAACTTTAATCCGATTTCGGTTTTGAGTTCCTCTCTTCAAGGGCTTCGAAAGGATGTAAGTATGATTCATTTTTTAGCATGTTTCGAAATTCAGATATGAGAGGAATTATGATTTGAGTTCTAGAATATGTTCTTGAGATTATGAGCATCGTATATTTGCAAACTGATTGATTATCAGATATCGTATGTGATTGATATGAGATTCCAGCATATAATATGAGAGAATTATACCAATTTCATTATATGTACGGATTTCTTGATGAGATTATGAGTTGATTTGGATTGATTATGATGTTATTGAGTTATCGGTATCGAAGAAATACACCGTTATGCCGTTGATTTATATCGAGATTGAATATGAAGTGTATCAAGAATTGTTACAAATTATAAATGTGTAGCATTGAGTAGAAGATTTATAGAATGCACATTGATTATACCATTTCAGATTTATATTGGTAATCTCAAGATCGAGACTTCGACTATGACGACGATTATACGACAACGAAGGTATAATTCATGTTTTGTTTGGGGAAGACACAACACAAATGAGATTCAATTTGAGTTTCCCAACAAAATCACATACTAGACTTGTTTTTGATTTCTTTGATATGATTTTGATTTGTCTATAGAATTATATTCAAATCTTTTGATATGATTATGCCTTGTCTATAGATTTATATTCAAGCATTGAGATAGGAGAGTCATTGACAGATTTGTCAAAACTAGACGTTCGGTGTATCGACGCATAGGAGCAGACTTCCTCCGATTGTAGACATTCGATACAGACACGACCGAAGTCTAGGAATTAGACGTACAGTTACCCCGATTGGGAGGGTAGGTAACAGACAGTGACGTCTTATTCACCCCGGGATCCCTAGAGTATAGTCTAGACATGATTTGCATCAGATTGCATGCTTTTATAGATTGGTTTCATAGACTATGGAACCTAGGACTTGCGTACCTGCATGAGTTTATGTTTTATGATTTTATTCTGCATATGCATGTATACATGTTTTATACTGGGAATTTTTCTCACCGGAGTTTCCGGCTGTTGTTATGTCTGTATGTGTGCATAAAAACAGGTGGGGCAGGATCGGGGTCACGACAGAGATGAGATCGAGTTAGAGTGGTGACTTCGGGCGCAGAGGACTGCTAGTTGTGTTTATCAGACTTGTACTACTTGTAGACTGTAGTTTTTATTAAACACTAGTTTGTTTAAATATACTAGAACGAAACATGTATTTATGTTTGTTGTATTTAAATAAAATAAAGAACTTATGTTTGTTTATATACATTTGATTTAATGTCAAAAAGCAAAAATTTGACCCACATTTTCTCACAGATCCATTTTACCCCAGATAGAATTTGATTTAGAGCCTGGGTCCCCACACATAGGGTGTAAATGGATTTACAAGAGGAAACTTGGGGCGGATGGGAAGGTATTGACCTTCAAGGTGTGATTGGTGGCAAAAGGATATACTCAAAAACAAGGAGTTGACTTTGAGGAAACCTTTTCACCAGTTGCAATGTTCAAGTCTATAAGGATATTGCTAGTCATAGCTGCATGGTATGACTATGAGATATGACAGATGGATGTTAAGACAGCTTTTCTTAATGGGGATATTAAGGATGAGTTTTACATATCTCAACCCAAAGGGTTTACATCTATCGGAAGTGAGCATATGGTATGCAAACTTCAAAGAACTATTTATGGTCTAAAGCAGGCATCTAGGAGTTGGAACCTTAGATTCGATAATACAATCAAAGAGTTTGGTTTTACTAAGAATCCTGAGGAACCCTGCGTGTATAAGAAGGTCAGTGGGAGTGCTGTGACATTCCTGGTGCTTTATGTTGATGACATTCTACTCATTGGGAATGATGTAGGAATATTGCAATCAACTAAGATATGGTTAGCGAGTAAGTTCTCGATGCAGGACTTGGGTGAAGCATCTTTTGTATTGGGAATACAGATCTATAGATCAAAATGACTGCTTGGTCTCACCAAGTCCACATACATTGATACCATCGTGAAGCGGTTCTCGATTGATGAGTCCAAGAGAGGACATCTACCAATGTGTCATGGCGTGTCCCTATCCAAGTCAATGTCTCCCAAGACTGATGCAGAGATAGCGGCGATGACACGCATTCCGTATGCATCTGCGATTGGTAACATCATGTATAGAATGATATCTACACGTCTTGACGTGGCTTTCTCACTAGGTGTAGTGAGTAGAGATCAATTAAACCCTGGTCTTCCACATTGGAAAGCTGTGAAAGACATCCTCAAGTATTTGTGAAGGACCAATGAATTGTTCTAGGACTATGGGGGTGGGGAACTGAAATTGGAAGGCTATACCGACTCTAGCTTCCAAAGCGATATCGATGACTCGAAGTCAACCTCTGGGTTCGTATTCATGCTCAATGGTGTTGCTGTCTCTTGGAAGAGTTCCAAGCAAGACAGTACTGCGGATTCCACCACTAAGACCGAATACATTGCTGCATCAGATGCAGAAAAAGGAGGCTGTTTGGATAAGGAATTTCGTCCAAGAGTTGGGCATCATTCTTAATAGAGTTGCAACCGTCCCGGTGTTGTGTGACAACACGGATTGAGAAAAGTACCACATCCTCTAAGAGATTGTGGAAAGAGGATAAGTGTCGATTGACAAAGTCGACTCAGCAGATTATGTTGTTGATCCACTAGCTAAGTCTTTACCTAGACCATTATTCGAGATGCATCACGAATCAATGGGTTTGAATCATTTGGGTAGTTGTCTCTAGTGCAAGTGGGAGATTGTTAGAGTAGGTACCCGTCGAGCCAAGTGTTGGCCGAGTGTTCACAATAAAACTCTATGTATAAGCAATCTTTATTTTAATAATATTTGAAATTATTATTTTGGCACATCTTTATCTGTATACCCATGCTAGTTGCATAGATAAAATCCTTGATTATACAAATAGTAGAAAGAATATGAGATGCTCATATGATGAGTATCATGAAACTCATATTTGGAATACTGTATATTCTAAAGAGTTCCTAGTCGATTCAGCCGCCGCTAAGAAGGATATAGGCCGCTCGAGTTCGAGACTAGTATCTGCGATGTGAGTACCATGTTTCATTGGTAGGGGACATTGTGATGTTCGAGCATGCAGATAGGTGCTCCTTGTACAGTGCACTGAACAACCCTCCATAAAGGACTTTCCAAGTGGTTCTCACTTATCGAGTGGAAAAGCCCTAGTTTATGGTTGTACACCATTAATCCTTATGACCCGGGACAACATTAAGACTCTATGTGCTAGAATTACACTTTGACTTGTTTACCGACTCTCAAGGGGTCATCAGGTGGCAAGGTTGGGTGTTCTGTCGAAACATATAGGAGTCGATGCATTGTAGTCGGGGATTCACCGCTTACCTTCGGGTATGGATATCTTTTGTGTATGTAGTATGAAATATCTGATCAGAGTATGGTGGTAATTATGAAAGGGGTTAAATAGATTACACCATCGATGCAACTACGACATGACACATAGTATCGATTCATTGACAACTCTCGATAAACCATTGGTTGTCGAATCAGACTGGATATATGAATTGAAGGGTACGTACTGTACGCTAACCATAATTGAATGGTTCTTGCAGGCTGTGGGGACCCGGACGCTAATCATCTTTTTAATCATGCTTGGGACTAATTAATCAATTAAATAAACAGGGTCTAAATTTTTTTTTTAAAATGCGGAAGGTAATGGAAATCAAACTCCTATAAATATCAGTATAAAATTATAAATCTAAAACAACATACAATAATTTACATCTCAGGTTCAACATCTACTATCAAGTGTTTAAACCCTAGCTCTAGTCCAAGTCCGGTATCACCACTCTAATCTCGATCTGTCTTCACCTCTGTGACCCTGTACCTGTCCCACCTGTTGTCATGCACACATACAAACAAGAAAACAGCCGGATAACTCCGGTGAGATATAAATATCCCAGTATAAACAATGTATTAAATGCAATCATATAAAACATATATAAAAGCATAACAGACATCAAAACATGTATCTAATCTGACTACATGAATCAATGACTCGTGATCTAATCTTATCTTATCTCAATTCAAGGGATCCCAATCTAAATTAGACTTTGGTACTCTGTATTGAGTGTCTGAGATAGAAGTCGATCTACATCTAAAGCTCATCGATACACCGTGAGTATAGAGTCTTATCGGTTCTGAGAAAGACTCGGCGGTTCTGCCCTAGCTAGGCTGATCTGCCCTAGACTCGCACTCTGACTCTGTTCTAAGTCAATACATTAACACATCAATCTGATAATCTGCAAATATCAATGCAATAAATAAATTATGTGATTTAGGGAAACTCAAGTCTAACCTAACTCGAGTTGTGCAATCCCGAATCAACATTTATTTATACATTTCTTGCTGTCGCTCTGATACAATCGAAATCTTGATTCAAAGTCTGTCACTGTTTAATCTGGCAATGACAATATCAATATTCTGTATCAATATTCTAATCAAATCACAACGTCTCTGTTTTATCAAATTCTGACAGTACAACAGTACAACGTCTCAAGAACAACATATATGACGTGTATTCAATTCTAACAACATCATATTTTCAAAACATGTCAAAACGTAATAAAACTTACGTCCTGTTGTAGCCTGTGTTTCTAGGAACACGGTACCGTACTCGGATTCAAGTTTGAACCGACGGATTGATCATAAATCGGATTATAAAATCCAAAAGCACTTTTTCCCCGAAGCTCTCGATTTTATTCTGAGATTTCTGAAGAATTATTGCATGTATATATATATATACACGAACATGCATAAGGCCGAGTGGCACACCCAACGTGCAACACGTCTCGCGCATATGCGCGACTACCTTCGCGCATATGCGCGAGACATTCTGCCTCAGCCCATAGCTTCTCGGCACCCTCGCGCATGTGCGCCGCTTCCTGCCGCACATGTGCGCGAACTCTACTGGACCCGTTGCGCATGTGTGCCGCTTCCTGCCGCGCATGTGCGCGAACTCTACTGGACCCGTTGCGCATGTGCGCGCCTAGAATCGCGCATGTGCGCGCCCCTCGCGCATGTGCGCGCATATCATCGCGCCGGTGCGCCAATGCTACTGTTGTTGGCACACTATCAATTCACATGCAAACTTTTAATTCGTGTCCCGGTTAGCCCTTTACTAATCATCTCGATTAAAATCAATAATCGTAATTTAACACGACATTAAATCTTGGGCATTACATTTCTCCCCCCCAAAGATATGATTTCGTCCTCGAAATCACAAGCATTTCATTCGTATCAACAAGGAGTATATATACAAAACTGTATACGAAATTTACATTATCTAAATAACTCTGGGAATTTTTGTCTCATATCTGATTCTGTTTCCCAGGTTGTTTCTTCAGTGCCATGACGAGTCCATTGCACTTTCACAAGTGGAATCATCTTCGTTCTGAGCTGTTTTTCTTTACGATCAATTATCTGGATCGGTTTTTCAACATAACTCAGATATTCATCAAGCTCGGCCTCGTCTGGTTGAATAGCATGTGAAGCATCAGGAAGATACTTCCTTAATAACGATACATGAAAGACATCATGTATCCCAGATAATGAAGGCGGTAAGGCGAGTCGATAGGCACGATCTCCTATCTTCTCGAGAATTTCATAAGGCCCAATATATCGTGGAGACAGCTTCCCTTTCTTGCCAAATCTGACAACTCCTCTGAAATGTGAAATCTTCAAAAATACTCGATCTCCTACATCAAATACCAACGGTCTACGTCGAACATTGGCATATTTGGCCAGTCTGTCTTGTGCTGCCTTCATTTTCTTTCGAATTAGCTTCACTTTTTCTGTCATATCTCTGATCATATCTGGTCCAATTTCAGGCACTTCAGAGATATCATCCCAATAGAGAGGGGATCTACACTTCTTTCCGTACAACGCTTCAAATGGTGCCATCTCAATGCTCGTCTGATAGCTGTTGTTGTACGAAAACTCACAAAGAGACAATGCATCTTGCCAAGTAGTGCTAAAATCTAGCACCACTGCTCTCAGCATATCCTCCAGTGTCTGGATAGTCCGCTCTGACTGTCCGTCGGTCTGTGGATGATATGCGGTACTCAGATATAACTTCGTACCGAGAGCCTGCTGCAAACTCAGCCAGAAGTGCGAAGTAAATCGAGGATCACGATCTGATACAATCGACTTCGGCACTCCATGCAATCTGACCACTTCTCTGACATAGATCTCCGCCATCTGGTCAACTCTGTACGTCATCTTGTACGGAATAAAACATGCGGATTTGGTCAATCTGTCTATCACGACCCAAATCGCATCACAACCTTTGGAGGAACGCGGCAATTGCGTCACAAAGTCCATGGAAATGTGATCCCATTTCCATTCAGGAATGGACAAACTCTGTAATAAACCTCCTGGTTTCTTTCTTTCTGCCTTCACCTGCTGGCAATTCAGACATTTGGAAACAAATTCGGCGATGTCAGTCTTCATTTGTTTCCACCAGAACTGTCTCTTCAAATCATTGTACATCTTTCTGCCACCAGGATGAATACTAAATCGACTGTTGTGCGCTTCTGACAATATCTGTCGTTTCAAATCTGAAATATTCGGCACAACCAGGCGATTATTCACGTACAGGACATTTTCACGTACCTGATATTCTGATTGATGTCCTGCTCTGACTATCGATACTGATTTCTGTATATTCTGATCAACCTTCTGAGCTGCCTTAATTTTCATAATCAGCTCTGGTTCTACTTGCACCGTATAAAGTCTCAACGGTCTATAATCTGTTTCAAATTCTAATCCAGACAAACAGCAGTCTTCTATCATATTTGAAACACCAATCGTCGATAAGGATAAAGAACATACCTTTCGACTTAGTGCATCAGCCGCTGCATTAGACTTTCCTGGATAGTATTTGATTTCACAATCAAAATCTTTAAGCAAATCAAGCCATCTTCGCTGTCTCATATTCAATTCAGATTGTGAAAACAGATATTTCAAACTCTTATGATCAGAATATATCTCAAACTTCTCCCCGTAAAGGTAATGTCGCCATATCTTTAATGCAAAGACAATGGCTGCCAATTCTAAGTCATGAATTGGATAACGGGTTTCATGTGGTTTAATCTGTCTTGAGGCATAGGCAATAACATGCCCTCGTTGCATCAGCACACATCCCAACCCTCTGTGAGAAGCGTCGCAATAAACCACAAAATCACCAGTACCGGATGGAATAGTCAACACCGGTGCACTGGTCAACCTCTTCTTCAATTCCAGAAAACTGGTCTCACATTCTTCAGACCAAACAAATGGAGCATTTTTCTGAGTTAGCTGAGTAATTGGTTTAGCTATACTCGAGAAATCTTTAATGAAACGACGGTAGTATCCTGCTAAACCCATGAAACTGCGAATTTCGGGCACTGATGTCGGTCTTGGCCAAGAAATCACGGCTTCTACTTTACTGGGATCAACTGATATACCATTTCCAGATATAATATGACCCAGAAATACTACCTGTCTTAGCCAAAACTCACATTTCGATAGTTTAGCATATAACTTCTCTGCTCTTAAAATTCGCAACACAGTTCTTAAATGCTCAGCATGCTCACTCATATTCTTTGAATAAATCAAGATATCATCGATGAAAATAATCACAAATTCATCGAGATATTTCTGGAATACACGGTTCATCAATCCCATGAATACAGCTGGAGCATTCGTCAGACCAAACGGCATGACAATAAATTCATAGTGTCCATACCTGGTTCTAAATGCCGTTTTTGAGATATCAGAATCTCTGACTCTCAGCTGATGATATCCCGATCTTAAATCAATCTTGGAATATATTGAAGAACCCTGAAACTGATCAAATAAATCATCTATACGAGGCAAAGGATATTTATTCTTTAACGTTGCCTTGTTCAGTTGCCGATAGTCGATGCAGAGTCTCATCGAACCATCTTTCTTTCTTGCAAACAGTACTGGAGCGCCCCAAGGAGAAACACTCGGTCTGATGTACCCCTTGGCCACTAAATCTTCAAGCTGGTCTTTCAATTCCTTCAATTCAACTGGTGCCATTGTGTACGGAGCTCTAGAAATGGGTACTGTACCTGGCATCAGTTCAATGCTGAAGTCTATCTCTCTAACTGGAGGTAATCCCGGGATCTCATCTGGGAAGACGTCAGCAAACTCACGTACCACTGGCAGATCTACCAATGCTGGACTCGACTTCAGTACATCTACTGAATATACAAGGAATCCTTCTGGTCCTTTCTGTAATAATCGAGTCATAGATAATACGGATACTAAAGGAATTCTCGATCTAGAACCTTTCCCGTAAAATTTCCACTCCTCAGCCATATCTGGTCTGAATCTTACTATCTTGTGGAAACAATCAACAGCCGCTCTGTACTTGGTTAGCATGTCAATACCGACAATACAATCAAAATCTGACAACCCAAGTACGATGCAATCTAATTCAATTTCATGCCCGTCATACTGTAGTACACAATGGTTAACCGAATTTACGGATATCAAACCCATCCCCAACGGAGAAGAAACAGACACTACAGTAGCTAAAGACTCTACAGGCAATGCATGACTCAATGCAAATCGTTCAGAAATAAATGTGTGTGAAGCACCGGTATCAATCAGTACATAAGCAGAGTAACCACATAAAGAACAGTTACCTGCCACAACGTCATCTGGGGCTTCCTGGGCATGCTCCTCCGTCAAAGCGAAAACTCTGGCCTGCTGTCTCGGAGGCTGACCAACTGTCTGGCTTCCTCCGGCCGTCTGCTGTGACTGAGCTGGCGCTGGCTGAAATGTGTGAACAGCAGCAGATCGTCTCTCAGTCTGTGCTGCTGATCCTGATGATTCGGCCCCCTGAGTTCTTTGGGCACCTCTCTGTGGACACACTTTAGCAAAGTGTCCCGGCTGTTTACAGAAGTTGCAACTACCAGTCACTCCCTGGCATTGCTCGGTTGCATGTCTTCCTCCGCAAGTCTTGCAGTAAACTCCAGTGTAACTCTGGCTCAATCTGGAACCACCGGAGCTGGAAGAACTACTCCCCGATTTCTTGAATTGCTTTCCCTTAGCTTTCAAAAATTCTTTCTTTCCTCCACTACTGCTGCCGCTCTCAAACCTGGGAGGTGTCTGCTGTGGTCTCGGTGCTGGAGGCACAAATGAAGCCCTTTTCAGTCTCATCAGACCGGCTTCTGCTCCCTTGGCTCTGTTTAGGGCATCAGTAAAATTATCCGGTCGCCCTGTGTTCACCAATGTGAAAATGTCGGGGTTCAGGCCATTGATGAACTGGTCAGCAGTAGCTTCTTCGCTGTCAGCCACATGTGGAGCAAATTTCAGCAAGGAGGAGAACTTTGACACATACTCTTCTATGTTCATCTGTCCCTGCTTTAGATTGGCAAACTCCGCCCCTTTGTCCTTCCAGTACGACACTGGAAAGAAACGTTGATAGAATTCAGTTCTAAATATATTCAAGGTAATCATCGTACCTCTATGCTCCATGGCTCTCTTCCTCGTAATCCACCAGTCCTTGGCAACGTCGTGTAACTGGTGTCCAATCAACTTCACTCTCTTCTCATCTGTATACTCCAAGGATTCGAACAACATCTCTATATCATCGAGCCAACTCTCGCACTCTATAGCATTCTCTGTGCCTTTCAAGGTCGGCGGATGAAATGACTGAAATCGTTTCAGTAACGTTTCCATTGGAGTCGGGGTGACATCCATTGGAGGATTTGATGTACTTCCCTGTTCTGGTACTCGTCTCGAAGGCATATCTAATAATCAAATAGATTAGTAACAAATACAACAATTCTGTTGCAATCCTCCTCTGATCATCTTACTGCTGATCTAGATTCAATACTGATCCAATCTCAATAAAACATATTACTATATCAAATCAGATAAACAAGTAACATGTAATAAAGCAGTAAGATATGTTAGCATTCAAAAGCAGGAAAGAAAACCTCAATCTACCCCGCTCACTAGCCTGTTCTATCTCAATCTAAAGGATCTATCGCTCTGATACCACCTGTTGTGGGGACCCGGACGCTAATCATCTTTTTAATCATGCTTGGGACTAATTAATCAATTAAATAAACAGGGTCTAAATTTTTTTTTTAAAATGCGGAAGGTAATGGAAATCAAACTCCTATACATATCAGTATAAAAGTATAAATCTAAAACATCATACAATAATTTACATCTCAGGTTCAACATCTACTATCAAGTGTTTAAACCCTAGCTCTAGTCCAAGTCTGGTATCACCACTCTAATCTCGATCTGTCTTCACCTCTGTGACCCTGTACCTGTCCCACCTGTTGTCATGCACACATACAAACAAGACAACAGCCGGATAACTCCGGTGAGATATAAATATCCCAGTATAAACAATGTATTAAATGCAATCATATAAAACATATATAAAAGCATAACAGACATCAAAACATGTATCTAATCTGACTACATGAATCAATGACTCGTGATTTAATCTTATCTTATCTCAATTCTAGGTATCCCAATCTAAATTAGACTTTGGTACTCTGTATCGAGTGTCTGAGATAGAAGTCGATCTAAATCTAAAGCTCATCGATACACCGTGAGTCTAGAGTCTTATCGGTTCTGAGAAAGACTCGGCGGTTCTGCCCTAGCTAGGCTGTCAGCCCTAGACTCGGACTCTGACTCTATTCTAAGTCAATCCATTAACATATCAACCTGATAATCTGCAAATATCTATGCAATAAAATAAAGTATGTGATTTAGGGAAACTCAAGTCAAACCTAACTTGAGTTGTGCAATCCCGAATCAACATTTATTTATACCTTTCTTGCTGTCGCTCTGATACAATCGAAGTCTGTCACTGTTCAATCTGGCCATGACAATATCAATATTCTGTATCAATATTCTAATCAAATCGCAACATCTCTGTTTTATCAAATTCTGACAGTACAACAGTGCAATCTTGCGATACTGATAATACTATATCAGTCTATATCAAATCCAAATGTTTACAATCAACCACCAGATAAATCTGATATCAATTCTAGTCAATTTCCTTCTGAAATTCATAAAAATTCCATATTCAGTCCGTTTCTTAATCTGACTTCGATTCTACGCTGTCTAACATGTCAAGAACAACATATATGACGTGTATTCAATTCTAACAACATCATATTTTCAAAACATGTCAAAACGTAATAAAACTTACGTCCTGTTGTAGCCTGTGTTGCTAGGAACACGGTACCGTACTCGGATTCAAGTTTGAACCGAAGGATTGATCATAAATCGGATTATAAAATCCAAAAGCACTTTTTCCCTGAAGCTCTCGATTTTATTCTGAGATTTCTGAAGAATTATTGCATGTATATATATATATATACACGAACATGCATAAGGCCGAGTGGCACACCCAACGAGCAACACGTCTCGCGCATATGCGCGACTACCTTCGCGCATATGCGCGAGACATTCTTCCTCGGCCCATAGCTTCTCGGCACCCTCGCGCATGTGCGCCGCTTCCTGCCGCGCATGTGCGCGAACTCTACTGGACCCGTTGCGCATGTGCGCCGCTTCCTGCCGCGCATGTGCGCGAACTCTACTGGACCCGTTGCGCATGTGCGCGCCTAGAATCGCGCATGTGCGCGCCCCTCGCGCAGGTGCGCGCATATCATCGCGCCGGTGCGCCAATGCTACTGTTGTTGGCACACTATCAATTCACATGCAAACTTTTAATTCGTGTCCCGGTTAGCCCTTTACTAATCATCTCGACTAAAATCAATAATCGTAATTTAACACGACATTAAATCTTGGGCATTACACAGGCAATATCATTTGATACCTAGGAAATCATGTAAGCGATGCTGCTAGGCGTTTAACATGGTTCGTTGGGTACTATCAAACTTGAGTTCTGAAGTTCTTGTTATCAAGGAGTTGATAAGTATGAAAGGAGCAATTTGTTAGAGTAGGTGCACGTCGAGCCAAGTGTTGGCCGAGTGTTCATGATTAAACTCTATGTATAAACGATCTTTATTTTAATAATATTTGAATTTATTATATTTGCGCATCTTTATCTGTATACCCATGCTAGTTGCCTAGATAAAGTCCTTGAATATACAAATAGTAGAAAGAATATGAGATGCTCATATGATGAGTATCATGAAACTCATATTTGGAATACTGTATATTCTAAACGGTTCCTAGTCGATTCAGCCGCCCCTAAGAAGGATATCGGCCGCTCGAGTTAGAGACTAGTATCTGCGATGTGAGTACCATGTTTCATTGGTAGGGGACATTGTGATGTTCGAGCATACAGATAGGTGCTCCTGGTAGAGTGCACTGAACAACCCTCTATAAAGGACTTTCCAAGTGGTTCTAACTTATCGAGTGGAAAAGTCCTAGTTTATGGTTGTACACCATTAGTCCTTATGACCCGGGACAACATTGAGACTCTATGTGCTAGCGTTTCACTTTGACTTGTTTACCGACTCTTATGGGGTCATCAGGTGGCAAGGTTGGGTGTTACGGCGAAACACCTAGGAGTCGATGCATTGTAGTCGGGGATTCACCGCTTACCTTCGGGTATGGATATCCTATGTGTTCTCATGTATATGTGGGTTGAAATCTCTGATCAGAGTATGGTAGTAATTATGAAAGGGGTTTCATAGATTACACCATCGATGCAACCACAACATGACACATAGTATCGATTCATTGACAACTCTCGATAAACCAATAGTTGTCGAATCGGTCGGGATATATGAGTTGAAGGGACCGTACTGTACGATAACCATAATTGAATGGTTCTTGCAGGCACTATCATGTGATACCTAGGGAATCACGTAAGCGATGCTGCTAGGCGTTTAACGTTATTGGTAGGGTACTATCAAACTTGAGTTATGACGCTCTTATTATCAAGGAGTTGATAAGTAAGAGTGGAGCAATTGGGGTATGCTCGAATAAGGACATGTTTAGTCCGAATCACATGAAGATGTGAACCCACGGCTAGTTGTATCAATGAACCATTGAGGGCCACACAAGTACTAGCTTTGTAAATCGCGATGAGAAGTAAAATAGTTCGATGTGTTGAACGGCTTATAAATGTGTTTATAAGCGTAAAGAAAAATAGAAGTGTGACTTATATGAGAGAAATATAAATTTTAATTTATGGAAGTGTTCCTAAATTAAAATTTGGCCAAGTGACTAATGTTTTTGAAAATTGTGATTTTCACAAACATTATTATGGACTAAATTAAATTAATTCCAGTGTTGAATTAATTAAACACTAGTGGGCCTAGTAGAGACCAAATAATTAAATTAATTCAAGTGTTGGATTAATTAAATAACATTGGGCCTTGTAGAGCCCAATTAGAAATAATTATTTAACTAGTGGGCTTGAGTAAAATCAAGTAAAGCCTAATTGGGCTCAAAGTGTTTGAGACAATTGGAAAAGAGTCCATGGGCCTTGTAAAAGATACAAGCCCATTAGGTTATGCATACTTGGGAGGTGAAGAGTCTTGAATACTTTTGATTAAAATAATGCATGGCATGCTATCCCTTTTGGATCACCTTTTTGCACTACCAAGACTCAACATTCACTCCCTCATTCCAACTTACTTGGCCGAAAATTGGGTGCATTTTTCTCTCAATATTTTCTCTTCTTTTGTGTTCTTCAATAGTTGAAAAACACTTTCTTCTCCTTGATAAATCTTCTTGTTTTTCTAGTGCAAAACAAGAAGGGATTTTCCTTGCTAGTGGTGGGCTTTATTTTGGAGGAAGGAGGAGCTTGTAGATTGTGGGGACCCGGGCTCTAACTCAATTCTTTTGGGATTTAATTGGATCTTTGCTAGAAAATGTGGGTCAAAAATTTGCTTTTAACATTAATTCAAATGTATTATTAAAGCAGAACATGTCTTTAACTGAAATAAACAACATAAGGTACATACACGTCTGTCTAGTACAACCATACACTAGTGTTTAGATACCAACTATAAACATAAGTAGTACAAGTCTCATAAGAAAACACTAGAACTCCGCAACGCCCGAGATCTCCACGATATCAACAATCTCTCATCTGCCTCGTGACCCAGATCCTGCCCCACCTGTTGCCATGCACACATACAGACACGACAACAGCCGGAAAACTCCGGTGAGAACATATCCCAGTATAAAACATGGATGCATGCAATGTAATAATCATATACAAAAACATAGCATATATCAAGTAACATGAATGTAAAATCTACAACATGTAAAAGAATACAAGTCTGTATTCAACTTATAGTTCTTGACTCGATTCGTTTCTAATCTAGGGATCCCGGTGTGAATAAGACGGTCTGTCACCTACCCAACCACTCGGGGCAACGGTACGTCTTATTCCTAGACTTCGGTCAACTCTGTATCGAGGGTCTACACATAGAGCAAATCTACTACTCTGCGTCGATACACCGAAACGTCTAGTTTTGGCCAATCTGCCAATGTCTCCTATCTCAGGACTCGAATATAAATCAATAAACAAGACATTACATAATCAAATGTAATAACAATCTAGTATGTGATTTAGGGAAACTCGTATCAAATCTGAATTGAGTTGTGCAATCCCGAGACCACATGAATTATACCTTTCGTCGCACAATGTCTGTCGAGATCTTGGAGTCGGAATGTCACTCTGTCACGACTAATCTGAAATGACAATATACCAATGTTTTATATCAAAATACAACTCAACCAAGTCTTGGAATAATCAATAATCTGTCTCGGTACAAACTGACGGCATTACGGCGTACTTCTTCAATACCGATAACCCCACAATAACATACTCAATCACAATCAACTCATAAACTCATCAACACCTCAATATATAAGCTGAAATATGTACAATCTTAACATAATACATGCTGATATTTCGAATAATAACATACGGTGTCTGAAATTCGATCCGTTTACGTTTCTACGATGCTCGACATATCAAGAACACAATATAACTAACATATTACAATTTCTCCAACATCTATAAGTCGAAATATGTTGGAATTACATAAAACTTACGTCACCTTATAGTCGTCGATGCAAGGAACACAAATCTTACCTCGGAACACAAATGGGATGGCTAAATCTCGCACAATCACAACTCTAAGATCAAAGAAATGGAAGCTCCCTCCTTGAAGTTCCCTCTCGGCTGAATCATCTGAGCAAAAGGAATTGATGACACATAATCTATATTGCATGGTTTAAAACACATGGTTCATTCTTCACAAGCCACGCATGACCGCGGGTGCGGTACACTAACAGCGCGGGTGCGCTGTGCTCACGGCGAATTAATCTAAAATTGCAGCACCTAGACCGCGGGTGCGGTCGCACCACCGCGGGTGCGGTCTTGCTTCGCACAAATCCACCAACTTTCTGTCTAAACATCGCGGGTGCGGTGCCTCCTAACACTGCGGGAGCGGTGTGGCTTCGGCCCTGCTGCTCAAAATCCCATAATTTATGTGTTCTTATCTCTACAAGTCTAACATCAATGCCAGTTGATAATTCTCTAGCCTTACATTTCTCCCCCTCTTAGACAGGAGTTCGTCCTCGAACTCGTACGCAAATAATCATGCAAGTATATACAACACAGTATAATTAAAATTGAAAGTAAGACTCACATCATATGAATAGCTCGGGATGTTTCTGTCTCATATCAGACTCTGTCTCCCAAGTTGCATCCTCGATGCCATGACGACTCCACTGAACCTTCACAAGCGGAATGGTCTTGGATCTAAGCTGTTTCTCCTTCCGATCAAGAATCTGTATCGGTCTTTCAATATAGCTCAGAGTCTGATCCAGCTCGGCTTCGTCAGGCTGAATAACATGAGAATCATTCGGCATATATCTGCGCAACATCGAAACATGAAAAACGTCATGTATACCGGACAGTGAAGGAGGAAGAGCAAGTCTATAAGCTCGATCGCCAATCTTCTCAAGTATTTCATATGGACCGACGTATCTAGGAGACAACTTTCCTCGCTTGCCAAATCTGAAAACGCCTCTGAAAGGTGAAATCTTCAAAAATACTCTGTCTCCCTGCTCAAATACCAACGGTCTGCGTCTAACATTGGCGTATTTTGCTTGCATATCCTGTGCCGTCTTCATTCTCTTCTGAATGATCTTCACTTTCTCGGTCATCTCACGAATCATATCAGGCCCCAACTCTGGTACCTCAGAGATATCATCCCAGTACAACGGAGATCTGCACTTCTTTCCGTATAAAGCTTCGAACGGTGCCATCTCAATGCTAGTCTGATAGTTGTTGTTGTATGAAAACTCACACAACGACAATAAATCTTGCCAGCCAGTACCAAAGTCTAGTACTACAGCTCTCAGCATGTCGTCTAAAGTCTGGATAGTCCGCTCTGACTGTCCGTCCGTCTGAGGATGATAAGCAGTACTCAGGTGCAAAGTCGTACCTAAAGCCTGCTGCAAACTGTTCCAAAAGTGAGAAGTAAATCGTGGATCACGATCTGATACGATCGACTTCGGCACACCGTGCAATCTGACGACCTCTCGGACATACAACTCTGCCATCTGATCGTGTCGATAGGTCATTCTGTACGGAATAAAGCACGCTGATTTGGTCAGTCTGTCTATCACAACCCAAATCGCGTCACAGCCCCGCGAAGATCGAGGTAACTTCGTCACGAAATCCATGGAAATGTGGTCCCATTTCCATTCAGGAATAGACAAACTCTGAAGTAAACCTCCGGGCTTCTTTCTTTCTGCTTTCACTTTCTGACAATTCAGGCACTTAGACACAAATTCTGCAATGTCTGTCTTCATCTGCTTCCACCAGAATTGCGTCTTCATGTCATTGTACATCTTCCTGCCACCAGGATGAATGCTGAACCGACTACAGTGTGCCTCTGACATGATCTGTCGTCTCAAATCTGAAACATCTGGCACTACTAAGCGGTTATTCATATACAGGATAAAATCTCTAACCTGATATTCTGATATATGACCAGCTCTGACCATATCAATCGATCTCTGAACACTCGGATCAGTTCTCTGTGCTTCTTTGATCCTCAAAATCAGATCTGGCTCAATCTGAATCGCAGCAAGTCGCAGCGGTCTACTATCTGTATCAAATGTCAATCCAGACAAGCAACAATCCTCTACTAAACTCGATACACCTATAGTCGACAAGGACAAAGAACATACCTTTCGACTCAAGGCGTCTGCCGCTGCATTAGACTTCCCTGGATGGTACTTGATCTCGCAATCAAAATCTTTTAGCAGATCAAGCCATCGTCGCTGCCTCATATTCAACTCTGACTGAGAAAAGAGATACTTCAGGCTCTTATGATCGGAATAGATCTCAAATTTCTCGCCATACAGATAATGACGCCAGATCTTCAAGGCAAAGACAATCGCCGCCAATTCAAGATCATGAATCGGGTAACGGGTCTCGTGCGGCTTCAGCTGTCTCGAGGCGTACGCTATCACGTGCCCTCGCTGCATAAGAACACATCCTAGCCCTCTGTGAGATGCATCACAATATACAACGAACTCACCTGTACCTAAAGGAATCGTCAAGACAGGCGCACTAGTCAGCCTCTTCTTCAACTCTACAAAACTGGCTTCACAATCTTCAGAACACACAAATGGTATGTTCTTTTGTGTCAACTGAGTGATAGGCTTCGCTATACTGGAGAAATCTCGTATAAAACGACGATAATACCCGGCTAGACCCATGAAACTGCGTATTTCAGGCACAGAAGTCGGTCTCGGCCAACTGATAACAGCCTCAACTTTACTCGGATCTACTGCAATACCCTCTCCAGATATAATGTGGCCCAAGAAGACAACCTGTCTCAGCCAGAATTCGCACTTGGACAATTTGGCATACAACTGCTCATTTATCAAAGTCTTCAATACAATTCTCAGATGATCTGCATGCTCAGTCAGACTCTTCGAATATACCAAAATGTCGTCAATGAAAACAATCACAAAATCATCTAAATATCTCTGAAAAATGCGGTTCATCAAACTCATAAATATCGCAGGTGCATTCGTCAAACCGAAAGGCATAACAATAAACTCGTAGTGTCCATACCTGGTTCGGAATGCAGTCTTCGGAATATCAACGTCTCTAACTCTGAGCTGATGATACCCTGATCTCAAATCAATCTTCGAGTATACAGAAGATCTCTGTAACTGATCAAACAAATCGTCGATGCGAGGCAAAGGATACTTGTTCTTTACTGTTGCCTTGTTCAATTGCCTATAATCAATACACAGTCGCATCGAACCATCTTTCTTCCTAACAAAAAGCACCGGAGCACCCCAAGGAGATACACTGGGTCTGATATATCCCTTGGACAGAAGATCTTCCAACTGTGCTTTCAACTCTTTCAGTTCAATAGGCGCCATCCTATACGGAGCTCTCGAGATAGGAACACTGTCTGGCACAAGATCTATGCTAAAATCTACCTCTCGAACTGGAGGCAACCCCGGAATATCATCTGGGAATACATCTGCAAACTTGCAAACCGCTGGCAGATCTGCCAATGCTGGGCTCGACTTCAGTAAATCTACTGAATATACAAGAAAGCCCTCTGCTCCTCTCTGAAGCAATCTACTCATTGTCAGAGCAGATACTAAGGGAATCCGAGATCTGGAACCCTTTCCGTAGAATTTCCACTCATCTGTCATGTCGGGTCTGAATCTGACAATCTTGTGGAAGCAATCTACAGTGGCCCTGTACTTGGTTAACATATCTATACCAACTATACAATCAAAATCAGCTAAACCAAGTACTACACAATCAAGATCAATCTCGTGCCCCTCAAACTGAATAATGCAGTGTCTAACAGTAGTCACAGATATCAGACCACTTCCAAACGGGGAAGCTATAGACACTACTGTAGACATCGACTCAACAGGCAATGAATGTCTCAATGCAAAATGCTCAGATATGAATGTATGGGATGCACCTGTGTCTATCAACACATATGCAGGATAACCGCAAAGGAAACAGTTACCTGCAATGACATCGTCTGGTGCCTCCTGCACCTGCTCCTCTGTCAGGGCAAACACCCTAGCCTGCTGTCGGGGAGGTTGACTCACCATCTGACTACCTCCTGGTCTCTGCTGAGTCTGTGTGGATGGGGGCTGGAAGGAGTGTACAGAGGATGCCTGTCTCTCCATCTGTGGCACTGGTGCTGATGACCCTGTACTCTGAAATCGTTGTGCACCTCTCTGGGGACAAACTCTGGCAAAGTGTCCCTGTTGCCTACAGATGTTGCAGCGTCCTATAACTCCTTGACACTGCTCCGTGGCATGTCGCCCTCCACACCAACTACAGTATACACCGCTGTAATCTGAACCCTGACCTCTCTGTCGAGATCCACTCGAACTCGATGAACTGCTCCCGGATTTCTTAAACTGTTTGCCCTTAGCCTTCAGAAATTCCTTCTTGCCACTACTACTGGCTCCACTGTCAAAACGAGGAGGAGGTGGTGGAAACTGTACGGCGGTAGGCTGTGGCTGTCTCTGACCCTGAACACCGTAAGAAGCTCCTCGCTGCCTGATCAAGCCAGCCTCTGCTCCCTTAGCTCCGTTCAGTGCCTCTGAAAAAGTGTTAGGCCGTCCCGTGTTCACCAAAGTAAAGACATCCGGATTCAATCCGTTGATGAACTGATCGGCCACTGCCTCGTCGAATCCTGCCACATGAGGTGCAAATCGTAGCAATGCAGAAAATTTAGCAACATATTCCTCGATATTCCACTGTCCCTGCCTCAGATTCGCAAATTCAGCCCCTTTATCTTTGCGGTAGGAGACGGGAAAGAAGCGCTGATAGAACTCATCGTTGAAGACTTTCCACGTGATATCAATGCCTCGGTGCTCCAAGGCTCTCTTCGTAGTCAACCACCAGCTCTTGGCAACCTCTTGCATCTGATGCCCTATCAACTTCACACGTCGCTCATCAGTATATGCCAATGACTCAAACAACATCTCGATATCATCAAGCCAGCTCTCGCACTCTACTGCACTCTCTGTGCCCTTCAAGGTAGGCGGATGGAAAGACTGAAACCTCTTGAGTAAAGTCTCCATCGGCGTCGCGGTAACATCCATCTGTGCACCGGATGTACTACCCTGCTCTGGCTGTGGTTTACGTCTAGGCGGCATAAATTTGATTATCAAACTGATTAGTACACAATCAATATCATCTGTCTCAGCCCTCCTCTGATCATAACCTCTGATCGAGAATCGGTTCTGATTCAGGCTTGACAAGTATATGTTGTAAATCAATTCAGATACAATACAACATATAATATGGAAAGCAATAAATCATGCTAGCACATCAAAAGCAAGGAAGATGACTCGATCTACCCCGCTCATTCTATTCTATCTCAGTCTACAGAACCTACTGCTCTGATACCACCTGTTGTGGGGACCCGGGCTCTAACTCAATTCTTTTGGGATTTAATTGGATCTTTGCTAGAAAATGTGGGTCAAAAATTTGCTTTTAACATTAATTCAAATGTATTATTAAAGCAGAACATGTCTTTAACTGAAATAAACAACATAAGGTACATACACGTCTGTCTAGTACAACCATACACTAGTGTTTAGATACCAACTATAAACATAAGTAGTACAAGTCTCATAAGAAAACACTAGAACTCCGCAACGCCCGAGATCTCCACGCTATCAACAATCTCTCATCTGCCTCGTGACCCAGATCCTGCCCCACCTGTTGCCATGCACACATACAGACACTACAACAGCCGGATAACTCCGGTGAGAACATATCCCAGTATAAAACATGGATGCATGCAATGTAATAATCATATACAAAAACATAGCATATATCAAGTAACATGAATGTAAAATCTACAACATGTAAAAGAATACAAGTCTGTATTCAACTTATAGTTCTTGACTCGATTCGTTTCTAATCAAGGGATCCCGGTGTGAATAAGACGGTCTGTCACCTACCCAACCACTCGGGGCAACGGTACGTCTTATTCCTAGACTTCGGTCAACTCTGTATCGAGGGTCTACACATAGAGCAAATCTACTACTATGCGACGATACACCGAAACGTCTAGTTTTGGCCAATCTGCCAATGTCTCCTATCTCAGGACTCGAATATAAATCAATAAACAAGACATTACATAATCAAATGTAATAACAATCTATTATGTGATTTAGGGAAACTCGTATCAAATCTGAATCGAGTTGTGCAATCCCGAGACCACATGAATTATACCTTTCGTCGCACAATGTCTGTCGAGATCTTGGAGTCGGAATGTCACTCTGTCACGACTAATATGAAATGACAATATACCAATGTTTTATATCAAAATACAACTCAACCAAGTCTTGGAATAATCAATAATCAGTCTCTGTAAAAACTGACGGCATTATGGCGTACTTCTTCAATACCAATAACCCCACAATAACATACTCAATCACAATCAACTCATAAACTCATCAACACCTCAATATATAAGCTGAAATCTGTACAATCTTAACATAATACATACTGATATTTCGAATAATAACATACGGTGTCTGAAACTCGATCCGTTTACGTTTCTACGATGCTCGACATATCAAGAACACAATATAACTAACATTGTGAGACCCCGAGACTAAAATAGCTTTGATGGCATTTTGGTAAATAAGTTGAAAAATATTCAATTTATTTTGATGGCATTTTCGTAGATAAGTTGAAAAATAATGAATTAATTTTAAGGGCAAAATGTTAATTATGTTATGGATTTTAACATAATTGTCCGAATATTAGCCCAAATGATTTGAGATTTGGATATGACGTAGAAAACTCAAAGATAGAGAAGTTTCATGTTTTGAGTTTTGAAAAATTGGATCGTTTGACTGATCCAAAGGGATATACCGACGTTAAAATTTTAAATAGTATATATTATATTATATTATATTATTTTATTAATATAATATAATATAATATTTAAAAAAAATAAAAAAAATAAAAAAAAAATATATACATATAAACGTGAGTCGGTGGAAACTCAAATTGATGAGAATTCCACCGGTGTCCAGCGACTCACGTTTGGAGAGAAAGAGAAAAAAAGAATTTTGATTTTCTTTTCGATCGTGCGACTTATCGGTTTATCCAATCGACGAACCGACTTCAGATCTAGGATTGTTGACACGAGGTCTTCGATTTGAGGTATAAATTTCATAGTTTTGGTGATGTTTGAAATTCATCGATTTTTGGAATAAATCCGATAAATTATTAAATCATACAGAAACTGAAAATTGTTGACTAGTGTATGATTTTAACGAAGTAGAGATGATTATAGTGATGTTATTTTAAATTTTTCCTAATTTATAATAATTAGGGAATTTTAATAGTTGGACTGAGATTGAAGAATTATGTGTCGGTTATATATACGGTAGAATAACTGACAAGAAACTAAGTTTTGAAGTCGGAATTGAATTATGTTCCGATTTCGATTTGATATAAATTTTTGGAAGTTTCAAATGATATTTGAAACTCATATTAATGATTTTGGAGTATGTTATTGATTGAAATGAATATGTTATTGATGTAGATAGATTATTATACTGTAATCTAAAGCTACATCAACTGGAACGAAGAATTGAGGTATGTTGCAACCGGGTAACATACGACAGGTATCTGTATTATATGATATATGATTGGATTGATTGGATTGGAATACGTGTCTATGTGCCTATTTGATGATTTGATGTGGCATACATGACATTGAGATTTGAGTATCGATGTATAAAATAAATGTTTTGTTAACACACATCATTTTATGCATACATCGATACATGACATGCACGTTGAGCTATGATCCTTGGATACCCTGATATGATTTGATTGGATTCCGGGGTTTGTGAACACAATGCTATGTTTGGTATTACATGACCCTTAAAACATAGACATTTGTGGCCCCATATGATTGGATATGAGATGTGGGATTGATGGCGCTTCGTCGACGCTATCATATGTGTATTCCCATATCGGCCGGTGTGCCAGCTCGAGCATTGATTTGATTTGATAGCGATTCGATTGATTCTGATATGTGCTCAGTGGATGGGCATTTGACCTGATACCTCCACGACATACATGCATTGCATACCATATATCATTGTTTAGATATCTGTGGTATATATGATTGGTTGTTCCATACGGAGCTTTGCTCACCCCCAAGGGGGGCTGTTGTTGTCTTTGTGTGTGGACAATGGCAGGTACTCCAGGATATCAGGAGACCAGAGAGGGTACTTCTGGAGGGAGCCACAGCTTGGGCTGAGGTTTATGTTTATGTTGTTCCCAGTATATATGTATATGTATCTATATACCGGGGCATGTCCCGAGGATATGAGTTGTTTGTATGTGATTGATTTTGATTACGTGTGGGCGTGTTTTATGTTTTGAATTTAGATACTATTTTTAGTATTTAAATATCAGAAGAGATGTTTTGGGCTCATTGTAAAGAAATTTTAAACCCGTTTTCCGCTGTGATTACTTAACCCTAATCAAATTGTGTTGTAATAACGATTAGGAACTAAGGGCCCCACACAGAGTGGTATCAGAGCATAGCTGGGAATGCTCTATTGAGTCTTGTGTACACTTGAATAGGCACAAATGAATTGTTCGCTTGTGTTTGACTTATTTGTATTACTTGTTCTTATGTGATTTGATTTGAGTAAGTATTTGATAAGATTGATGATATGAGATGATGATATGAGACGATGAGATTATGAAATTGATATGAAATTGTGATGTTCATCTTTTGATTTGTAGATGGATCACACAAATGAAACTGCGAGTAGCAGTACTGAGAGGATTGTTGGGCAATTTGAAGGATTGTCCATGGATGTTGTGATGGCTCGATTCCAGGATCTGAAACCACCGAAGTTCTTTGGCACTGAGAGTGCTGAAAGAGCTGAGGCTTGGCTGAAGGATATCGAGCACTTGTTTAATATTGTTGAGTATTCCAAGGCTCGGAGACTGAAACTTGCTTTGTATCAGGTGAAAGACCGAGCTAAATCTTGGTGGGAAGCCGCTGAGATTGGATTGAAAGAGGCTGGGACTGAAGTCACATGGGATGTCTTCAAGGCCCAGTTTTTGGAGCAGTATTCCCCTCCTTCTTATTATACTGCTCAGGAGAATGAATTTAATAATCTGCAGCAGGGAACGATGACTGTTGCAGAGTATGCTTCGAAATTTTCTACTTTGTTGAAGTATGCACCTCACGTGGCTGGGAATGCGAGGGCAAAATATAACAGGTTTGTAAATGGTTTGCATCCTGTTTTATATACATATGTTGTTTCTGGATTGCCTACCACCTACGCAGAGGTAGTTGAATGAGCCAAGGCAGCTGAAGCTGGATTAAGGCGAGGAGGTCCTCAGTATGTTCCTCCACCTTAAGTGTCAACTCAGCAGCCTGCCCTGCAACTCAGAAGCAGGAAAGATTATTTTGTCTGAGAAAGTTGTGCATAATTGTGTATTGATATATGAGGATAATTTTGTATTTCTGAATCTGATTGTCCTCCCTATGCACGACTTTGATTGTATTGTTGGCATGGATATCTTGATGACAAATCGAGCTACCGTTGATTGTTGTCACGGAGTGGTTAGATTTCGACCGATTGATGGACCCAAGTGGAATTTTTATGGCAAGGGTTCCCAAGCCAAAATTCCATTGGTATCTTCCTTGGAAATATCTCGATTGTTGACTAGCGGAGAAGAGGGTTATCTTGTCTACGCTATTGATATTTCGAAGAAGGAGTCTTCTTTATCTGAGATTCCAGTTGCGAAAGAGTTTCCAGATGTATTTCCCGATGAGATTCCTGATTTTCCTCCTCATCGAGAAGTTGAATTTAGTATTGATCTTGTGCCGGGGACTGCGCCTATATCTAAAGCTCCCTATCGCATGTCACCTTTGGAACTTAAAGAATTGAAAGAACAATTACAGGATCTTCTCGATAAGGGATATATTCGACCGAGTGTATCACCTTGGGGAGCTCCAGTTTTATTTGTTCGAAAGAAAGATGGTACGATGCGAATGTGTATCGACTATAGGCAACTGAATCGGGCTACTGTGAAAAACAAGTACCCACTTCCTCGTATTGATGACTTATTTGATCAGCTTCAAGGTACTTCTGTATACTCGAAGATTGATCTTCGTTCTGGGTATCATCAAGTAGGAGTTCGAGACGAAGATGTGCCCAAAACTGCTTTTCGTACGAGGTATGGCCACTATGAATTCTTGGTTATGCATTTTGGTCTCACGAATGCTCATGCTATTTTTATGGACTTAATGAATCGTGTCTTCCAAGATTATCTAGACCGATTCGTTATTGTTTTTATTGACGATATTCTTGTGTATTCGAAATCGAAGAAGGAGCATGCTGAACATCTGAGACTGGTACTTCAAACTCTTCGTACTAGTCATTTATATGCCAAACTGTCCAAATGTGAATTCTGGATGGACAAAGTGGTATTTTTGGGCCACGTCATTTCGAGACATGGCATATCTGTTGATCCTTCGAAGGTCGAAGCTGTGTTGAATTGGCCGAGACCTACGAATGTTCCTGAGATCCGTAGCTTCATGAGTTTAGCTGGATATTATCGTCGTTTTATTGAAGGATTTTCGAAGATAGCTAAACCTATTACTCAACTGACACAGAAGAATCAGCGATTCATTTGGTCAGATGAATGTGAAGCTAGTTTTCTTGAATTGAAGACGAGATTGACCACAGCACCTGTGCTTACTATTCCCTCAGGTACCGGAGGATTTGTGGTTTGTACAGATGCGTCTGGTAAAGGGTTGGGCTGTGTTCTAATGCAACATGGGAAAGTGGTTGCTTATGCGTCTCGTCAATTGAAAGCTCATGAAACACGTTATCCTGTTCATGATCTCGAATTGGCTGCCATTGTATTTGCTTTGAAGATTTGGCGCCATTATTTGTACGGAGAAAAGTTTGTTATTTATTCGGACCATAAAAGTCTGAAATATCTCTTTTCTCAATCTGATCTGAATATGAGGCAACGCATGTGGATGGATCTCCTGAAAGATTTTGATTGTGAGATTCAATATCACCCTGGATCGGTGAATGTTACTGCGGATGCCCTGAGCCGTAAAGTTTATGATTCTGTTTTAGCTTCTGTCAATGTCGCCAAGGTACATGAGGATATATGTACTTTTGGTTGGACTTTTCACTCGAACTGGAATTCTGTCACGGTCTCAGCATTGCAAATTGAGCCGAGTTTGATATCGAAGATTCGAAAGGCTCAACGAAGCGATGCTCAGATCCAAAAGTCGAAAGAACTGGTATCTGCTGGACATCAGTCTGGATTTCAGATTTCTTCTGATGGTTCTTTACGACTTAACGGTCGGCTGGTAGTTCCTAATGATTCTGATTTGAAATCTGCCCTTCTTCGAGAAGCACATTGTAGCAAATATAGTATTCACCCTGGAGGTCGGAAGATGTATTTGACATTGAGACCTCAATTCTGGTGGAGACGTATGAAGAAGGACATTGCTGAGTTTATTTCGAAATGTCTTGTCTGCCAGCAAGTGAAAGCCGAGAGAATGAAACCGGGAGGATTGCTCCATAGTCTTGAAATCCCGAAATGGAATTGGGAGCATATTGCTATGGATTTTGTGACTCATTTACCTCGTTCGCCCAAAGGCTGTGATGCTATTTGGGTTATTATTGATCGGCTTTTGAAATCTGCGCATTTTATTCCGTATGAGCGGACTTATCCTTATAAGAGAATGGCCCGTTTATACATTGAGAATGTTGTGAGACTGCACGGTGTGCCAGTCTCAATTGTATCTGATCGTGATCCCAGGTTTGTTTCTAAATTCTGGGGTAGTTTTCAGGAAGCGATGGGTACGCGTTTGGCTATGAGTACTGCTTATCACCCTCAAACTGATGGCCAGACTGAGCGTACGATTCAAACGTTAGAGGATATGTTACGTGCGATAGTGATGGACTTTAGGATGGGATGGCAAGATGCCTTACCATTGGTTGAATTTTCTTATAATAATAGCTTTCAGACGAGTATCGGTATGTCACCGTTTGAAGCTCTATATGGGAGACGATGTAGATCACCGTTATTCTGGGATGAAATTGGTGAAAAACAATTGACTGGACCTGAAATGATACAGGAAATGAATGATAAGGTTCAGTTGATTCGGCAGCGGATGAAAGCTGCTCAGGATCGTCAAACGAGTTATACGAATAAACGAAGACGACCCTTGGAATTTCAGAAAGGTGACAAAGTGTTTTTGAAGATATCTCCCTTTAGAGGCACTGTTCGATTCGGCATGCGAGGGAAGTTATCTCCTCGTTATGTTGGTCCATACGAGATTCTGGATCGAGTTGGTGATCTTGCGTATCGATTGGCATTGCCACCGGCTCTATCTGCTATTCATGATGTGTTTCATGTTTCTATGTTGAGGAAATATGAACCTGATCCATCGCATGTACTTGCACCTGATGAGGTTGAACTGGATCCTTCTCTTTCCTATGTTGAACAACCTGTTCGCATTATGGATCGAAAGGAAAAGATATTGAGAAATAAATCGATTCCTCTGGTCCGAGTGCAATGGACACGGCATGGTGTTGAAGAATCGACGTGGGAATTGGAGAGCAAGATGCGAGATTCGTATCCGCATTTGTTTGATTCTACGACATCTATTCCATTGTATTCGATGTATTCTGATTTTAGTTTTGATATGTACTCTAACTGGTGACATATTATATGTTTGCCAATGTTATGTTTATAGAGATGTTTGAGATTTCGAGGACGAAATCTTTTAAGAGGGGGAGAAATGTGAGACCCCGAGACTAAAATAGCTTTGATGGCATTTTGGTAAATAAGTTGAAAAATATTCAATTTATTTTGATGGCATTTTCGTAGATAAGTTGAAAAATAATGAATTAATTTTAAGGGCAAAATGTTAATTATGTTATGGATTTTAACATAATTGTCCGAATATTAGCCCAAATGATTTGAGATTTGGATATGACGTAGAAAACTCAAAGATAGAGAAGTTTCATGTTTTGAGTTTTGAAAAATTGGATCGTTTGACTGATCCAAAGGGATATACCGACGTTAAAATTTTAAATAGTATATATTATATTATATTATATTATTTTATTAATATAATATAATATAATATTTAAAAAAAATAAAAAAAATAAAAAAATATATATACATATAAACGTGAGTCGGTGGAAACTCAAATTGATGAGAATTCCACCGGTGTCCAGCGACTCACGTTTGGAGAGAAAGAGAAAAAAAGAATTTTGATTTTCTTTTCGATCGTGCGACTTATCGGTTTATCCAATCGACGAACCGACTTCAGATCTAGGATTGTTGACACGAGGTCTTCGATTTGAGGTATAAATTTCATAGTTTTGGTGATGTTTGAAATTCATCGATTTTTGGAATAAATCCGATAAATTATTAAATCATACAGAAACTGAAAATTGTTGACTAGTGTATGATTTTAACGAAGTAGAGATGATTATAGTGATGTTATTTTAAATTTTTCCTAATTTATTATAATTAGGGAATTTTAATAGTTGGACTGAGATTGAAGAATTATGTGTCGGTTATATATACGGTAGAATAACTGACAAGAAACTAAGTTTTGAAGTTGGAATTGAATTATGTTCCGATTTCGATTTGATATAAATTTTTGGAAGTTTCAAATGATATTTGAAACTCATATTAATGATTTTGGAGTATGTTATTGATTGAAATGAATATGTTATTGATGTAGATAGATTATTATACTGTAATCTAAAGCTACATCAACTGGAACGAAGAATTGAGGTATGTTGCAACCGGGTAACATACGACAGGTATCTGTATTATATGATATATGATTGGATTGATTGGATTGGAATACGTGTCTATGTGCCTATTTGATGATTTGATGTGGCATACATGACATTGAGATTTGAGTATCGATGTATAAAATAAATGTTTTGTTAACACACATCATTTTATGCATACATCGATACATGACATGCACGTTGAGCTATGATCCTTGGATACCCTGATATGATTTGATTGGATTCCGGGGTTTGTGAACACAATGCTATGTTTGGTATTACATGACCCTTAAAACATAGACATTTGTGGCCCCATATGATTGGATATGAGATGTGGGATTGATGGCGCTTCGTCGACGCTATCATATGTGTATTCCCATATCGGCCGGTGTGCCAGCTCGAGCATTGATTTGATTTGATAGCGATTCGATTGATTCTGATATGTGCTCAGTGGATGGGCATTTGACCTGATACCTCCACGACATACATGCATTGCATACCATATATCATTGTTTAGATATCTGTGGTATATATGATTGGTTGTTCCATACGGAGCTTTGCTCACCCCCAAGGGGGGCTGTTGTTGTCTTTGTGTGTGGACAATGGCAGGTACTCCAGGATATCAGGAGACCAGAGAGGGTACTTCTGGAGGGAGCCACAGCTTGGGCTGAGGTTTATGTTTATGTTGTTCCCAGTATATATGTATATGTATCTATATACCGGGGCATGTCCCGAGGATATGAGTTGTTTGTATGTGATTGATTTTGATTACGTGTGGGCGTGTTTTATGTTTTGAATTTAGATACTATTTTTAGTATTTAAATATCAGAAGAGATGTTTTGGGCTCATTGTAAAGAAATTTTAAACCCGTTTTCCGCTGTGATTACTTAACCCTAATCAAATTGTGTTGTAATAACGATTAGGAACTAAGGGCCCCACAAACATATTCCAATTTCTCCAACATCTATAAGTCGAAATATGTTGGAATTACATAAAACTTACGTCACCTTATAGTCGTCGATGCAAGGAACACAAATCTTACCTCGGAACACAAATGGGATGGCTAAATCTCGCACAATCACAACTCTAAGATCAAAGAAATGGAAGCTCCCTCCTTGAAGTTCCCTCTCGGCTGAATCATCTGAGCAAAAGGAATTGATGACACATAATCTATATTGCATGGTTTAAAACACATGGTCCATTCTTCACAAGCCACGCATGACCGCGGGTGCGGTACACTAACAGCGCGGGTGCGCTGTGCTCACGGCGAATTAATCTAAAATTGCAGCACCTAGACCGCGGGTGCGGTCCTTGCATGACCGCGGGTGCGGTCGCACCACCGCGGGTGGCGGTCTTGCTTCGCACAAATCCACCAACTTTCTGTCTAAACATCGCGGGTGCGGTGCCTCCTAACACCGCGGGTGCGGTGTTGCTTCGGCCCTGCTGCTCAAAATCCCATAATTTATGCGTTCTTTTCTCTACAAGTCTAACATCAATGCCAGTTGATAATTCTCGAGCCTTACATAGATCTTCATCCATCAAGAGCTAGAGTGTTTACACTTTAGTTGGAGCCAAACATCAACCTCAAGGGGTTGATAGGTAAACTTCTAACACCCTATGTATGTTTTATGGTGTTTGAATGTAAATGTTGCACAAATATGGGGTGGCCGAAATTTTGAGCTAAAAATTTAAAACTTTTGACTTCCGTTGTGCTTCCGGCCACCGTAACCGGTCCGCTTTCAAGTGGTATCCGAGCTAAGGTTACGGTTTTTGTGTAATATTTACGTAATATTATGTTGAGATCGATTTCTAACCGCTTGAGAAATATTTTGCAAGGTATAAACACAAGGCCGAAATTTTTGAAACAAAAAAAAAAAATTCGGGCAGCTTGGTGCTGCCCGTGAATCTCGGGCTGCCCGAGAATTTCAGGCAACATATGGGGCAGCCTTCAGGCTGCCCGAAACTTCCAGATTTTAAAAATAAAAAAAAAAATTGGGTGTTGCCGGAATCCGGCGACGGAGCTCCGGCCACGCCGATGACGACTAGGGTTTCCAAAAGTGTTTTGGATAATCAAAGTGTCATGAGCCTTGATGTTGTTGGGCCATTAGATGGTCAACATATTTGTGAATTTTAAATGGGCCAAAATATTTTTGGTGAAAAATGAGTTTTGGGCCCTTAAGTTTAAATTTACAATTGTTGCATATATTTTCTCATAAAATAAATAATTGAAGTAGGACTTTAATTATTTATAGTAAATTGTGATTTACAAAAAAAAATCGATTATAAATAAATTAATTTGAAAGTAGAAAAATGTGTTTGTATACTTTGTTAATTTAATTTATAATTGTGGCGGTTAGTGATTGGATCAAGATATATAATATTGGATCAATTAATTATTGTGACAATTAATTGATGGTGTATGATATGTGATATTATGCATGAAGGATGATCAAAAGCCCAAGCCCAATTTGCTAGGTGTATGCTAGGATATTTGATGTTGAATGATTGTAATAATTATCAATTTATAAAGTGGGCTTGGTTTATGGCCCGTTCCCACCCCCATGAGATGTATCCCTATTTGCCATGGATATTTAATTGTAAATATTAGTATAGTGGATGATCAAGATTGGAAGATGGTGGCCATGATGATTATGAAGATCGAAGACATGTAAATATTGGAAGCTAATGTAATAGTTGCATTGCATCCCGTGCATTTACCCTAGGATTGGACCTAGGCCCGTGTTTAACTCACACGGGCCATTAGTTTTGGGGCGATTGATCAACCTTGTTTGTTTACTGTTTATAATATATGCATGATATGTTATAAATAATGAGTATGTGCGTTATTATTATGATAATAACAAAGTTGCATGAATCCGGCAAACATACGATCAAACATGGCGAGCTTTTAAAATAAAATTAATGATGAGACCTTTCAAAATTAAAAAACCCTCATTTTGAATAAGATTCAAAATTAATATCAAATCCGAAAAGGAGAATTATAAATTTGTTTATAATTTCCTTGTCTTCCATCGACAATGGGTGCATGATGAACGCTACCCGTACTCGGGGCTCGGCTCATATTATTGGGGGGGCTTTGGGTGCCGGAAAGCTGTGACATCCATTGACATGGTGATGTGAACTACGTGGAACTCCCATGATTTCGGCTCATATTATTGAGGGAACTCATGGCGACCGTCCATTAAGGTTCAATATCGATGGGTTAGGCTTGACACGTAAAGATGAACGACGTCATATTATTGGGTCCTAATCAAACGTGAGACAAAAGTATACGTAGAGGGTTGCATGGCGATGCAATTGGAAACTACCTTTAAGGAATTGTGATTGGCTGATATTATTCGGGATCACAATTCGCTAATTGGACCTTACGTACCTTCTGAGGAAAGTGTTTCCCGTTTTCACTAGAGGGTAGTGAAAATGTCAAAACAGTGGGAGCGAAAATTTATAAAGTTAAAGTCCAAACTTTATATCTTATTAAATATTTTAAAATAGTCATTAACATTTATCTGTTTTACTTTTCAGTACAAATCTTTGACAATGTCATCAATTCGCAACCCGTTTTCTGTTATTCTCGAAAAACACGTTCTAACCGGACCTAACTATATCACTTGGCTAAGAAATCTAAAGATTGTCTTGAACTCGGAGAAAATTGCATACACACTGACTGAGTCGCCCCCTGCTGAGGCTCCGACTAGCTACACTCCTGAGGAACTGCAGACCTACAAGGATTGGTGCGACCATTACTTGAAGGCGAGGTGTTATATGCAGGCTTCGATGAACGATGAGCTGCAGAGGCGATTCGAGGATGCTAAGAATGCTGCTGACATTCGTATGCACCTCAAGGAGCTCTTTGGTGAGCAGACTCGGCCTCTAAGGCATGCCACAGTCAAGGAGCTCATCACTTTACGCATGCGAGATGGGGCTTCGGTCCATGAGCATGGCCTAAAGTTGATTGGGCTCGTGGATAAGCTCGTTGGCATGGATTTGATCTTGCCTTCGGAGTTGACCACCGACGTGCTGCTGTTGTCACTGCCGAGCTTGTTCGATCCTTTTGTGGTGAATTTCAATATGAACAAGCTTGAGCCAAGCCTTGAAGAGTTGGTGAACATGCTTGTGACCTTTGAGTCCACAATAAAAAAGGAGAAGCCGGTTCTTTATGTGGGCTCTTCATCTGGCACAAAGACCGGTCCACCTGGGAAGGGAAAGAAGCGTTCTTTCCAGCGCCCCAAGAAGAGCGTGCCCTTGAAGAGGCAGACTCCAAGTCCCGTAGTGGCAGCCACACCAGTGAAGGCTGAGAAGACAGTTGATATCTGTCATCACTGCAAGAAGCCTGGACATTGGAGGCGTAACTGCAGGGAATATCTTGCCCAGAAGGGTTCTGGCAAAGGTATGTTCTACATTGAAGTAAATATCTCCATTAACTCTACTTCTTGGGTATTAAATACCGGCTGTGACTCACATCTCTGTAATGATTTGTAGGTGATGGAAAGAAGTAGGAAGCTCAGGGAAGGTGAGACCTTCTTGAGGATGGGCAATGGGGCAAGAGTTGCTGCCAAAGCTGTTGGAGATGTTTGTTTAATTTTGAACAATGATTTTAAGTTGTGTTTGAGAAATGTTTTGTTCGTACCAGACTTGATCGAAAACATTATTTCCATTCCTGTGCTTGATATTGATGGATTTTCTTGTTTATTTGGCAAAGGTGTTTGCAATATTTACAAGAATGAATGTTTAGTTGGTACCGGAGAACTAGAAAACAATCTCTACACCTTAAAATTGAAAGATATTCCACTTAACAATGTCCAAGCAATAACTACAACGAATAAGCGCAAACAAGATACTCTAAATTCGGCACAATTATGGCATGCTCGATTAGGACATATTTCCCTAAGAAGGATGAACAAGTTAGTGGGAGTTGGCATGTTTGATATGTCCGATATTAATGCTCTCAGGACTTGTGAATCCTGTCTAAAAGGAAAGATGACCAAAATTCCCTTTAAGGGCCATGTGGAGCGAGCCAAAGGGTTATTGGATTTGATCCATACCGATGTGTGCGGTCCGCTTAGCATCACCACTAAGCATGGACATGCCTACTTCATCACCTTTACCGATGACTTTTCGAGGTATGGGTATGTGTATTTGATGAAATACAAGTCTGAAGCCTTTGAAAGGTTCAAAGAATTCAGAAATGAAGTAGAGAAGCAATTGGGACGAAGCATCAAGACACTTCGATCGGATCGAGGTGGTGAGTACTTGAGTGCCGAGTTCCAAGAGTATCTTAGGGAGAATGGGATTCTCTCGCAGTGGACTCCGCCCGCTACACCGCAGTTGAATGGTGTTTCGGAGCGTCGTAACCGAACTTTGATGGACATGGTTCGGTCTTTGATGGGGTTCACGGAGTTGCCGCCATCCTTTTGGGGATATGCGCTTGAAACAGCGGCACTGTTGTTGAACAATGTCCATACAAAGGCAGTTGACAAGACTCCATATGAGATATGGATGGGTAAGCCTCCCAAGTATTCTTATCTTAGAATATGGGGGTGTCCTGCTTACGTGAAGCAGACAGTGGGAGATAAATTGGATAGTCGATCCATTTTATGCTACTTTGTGGGATATACAAGGAATTCAGTTGGATATTACTTCTATTATCCCCAAGAAACAAAGGTGTTTGTTTCTAGGAACGCAACCTTTTTGGAAAAGGAATTTCTATTAGATAGAAAGGGCGAAATGATAGAACTCGAAGAGGTTCGAGAGACACCCACAGTTGTAGAACCCACACCCGAGAAGCCAAGAGAGGAGATACAAGCTCATAGAAGAACCGAGAGAGTCTCGAGACCACCTATGAGGTATGGTCTGCTTCTTGAAGAGGGCCATGATGAGCCTAACCTTGGATGTGATCCAAGGACCTTCAAGGAAGCTTTATCTGATGCCGATTCATCCAAATGGCTTGAAGCAATGGAATCTGAGATGAATTCCATGCATTCGAACCAAGTGTGGAATCTCGTGAATCCACCTGAGGGAATTGTTCCCATAGGGTGTAAATGGATTTACAAGAGGAAACTTGGGGCGGATGGGAAGGTATTGACCTTCAAGGCGCGATTGGTTGCAAAAGGGTATACTCAAAGGCAAGGTGTTGACTATGAGGAAACCTTTTCTCCAGTCGCAATGTTCAAGTCTATAAGGATTTTGCTAGCCATAGCTGCATGGTATGACTATGAGATATGGCATATGGATGTTAAGACAGCCTTTCTTAATGGGGATATTAAGGAAGAGATTTTCATGTCTCAACCTGAAGGGTTTACATCTATCGGAAGTGAGAATATGGTATGCAAACTTCAAAGATCTATTTATGGTCTAAAGCAGGCATCTAGGAGTTGGAACCTCAGATTTGATAGTACAATCAAAGAGTTTGGTTTTACTAAGAATCCTGAGGAAGCCTGTGTGTATAAGAAGGTTAGTGGGAGTGCTGTGACATTCCTAGTGTTGTATGTTGATGACATTCTACTCATTGGGAATGATGTAGGAATGTTACAATCAACTAAGATATGGTTAGCAAGTAAGTTCTCGATGCAGGACTTGGGTGAAGCATCTTTTGTATTAGGAATACAGATCTATAGAGATAGATCAAAAAGATTGCTTGGTCTCACCCAGTCCACATACATTGATACCATCGTGAAGCGGTTCTCGATGGATGAGTCCAAGAGAGGACATCTACCAATGTGTCATGGCGTGTCCCTATCCAAGTCTATGTCTCCCAAGACTGATGCAGAGATAGTGGTGATGACACGAATTCCGTATGCTTCGGCTATTGGTAGCATCATGTATGGGATGATATCTACACATCCTGACGTGGCTTTTGCACTAAGTGTAGTGAGTAGATATCAATCCAACCCTGGTCTTCCACACTGGAAAGCTGTGAAAGACATCCTCAAGTATTTGAGAAGGACCAATAAATTGTTCTTGGTCTATGGGGGTGGAGAACTGAAATTGGAAGGCTATACTGACTCTAGCTTCCAAAGCGATATTGATGACTCGAAGTAAACCTCTGGATTCATATTCATGCTCAATGGTGCTCCTGTCTCTTGGAAGAGTTCCAAGCAAGACAGTACTGCGGATTCCACCACTGAGGCAGAATATATTGCTGCATCAGCTGCAGCAAAGGAGGCTGTTTGGATTAGGAATTTCGTCCAAGAGTTGGGCGTCATTCCAAATGGAGTTGCTCCTATCCCCGTGATGTGCGACAACACGGGAGCCATAGCTCAGGCGAAGGAGCCAAGGTCTCATCAGAAGTCCAAACACGTATTGAGAAAGTACCACATCCTCAGAGAGATCGTGGAAAAAGGAGATGTCACGATTGACAAAGTCGGCTCCGCAGATAATGTTGCTGATCCACTAACTAAGCCTTTACCAGGACCATCATTCGAGAAGCATCGCGAATCAATGGGTCTGATGTATATGGGTAGTTGGCTCTAGTTGTAAGGCTCGAGAATTATCAGTATTATTGATGTTAGACTTGTATAGATAAGAATGCATGAATTATGAGCTTTTGAGCAGCAGGGCCGAACCCACACCGCACCCGCGGTACAGGAAGGACCGCACCCGCGGTGCATTGACAGAAAAATTGTGAAATTGTGCGAAGCAAGACCGCACCCGCGGTCCTGCAATGACCGCACCCGCGGTCATGGAATTTCGGAAAATGCAAGAGGTGTCGTAGCCACAGCGCACCCGCGCTGTTAGTGTACCGCACCCGCGGTCATGCGTGGCTTGTGAAGAATGAACCATGTGTTATATAACATGCAAGATATAAATAGAGGTGTCTCATTGCTCTTCATTCAGCAGCAAGCACCGAAGGATTCCAGGGAGAGAGAAAGCTTCATTCCTCATGCTTTTACATTGTGATTTTGAATGATATAGTGATCCGATTTTAATTCCGAGACCGGATTTGTGTTCCTCTCTTTGAAGGCTACAAGGGGATGTAAGTATTGTTCATTTCCAGCATGTTTCAAAATTTATGTGTTGGAAGAATTCAGATTTGACATAGATTATGTGCTCTTGATATACGAAGCATTGTAGAAACGTAAACGGATCGAATTTCAGACGCTGTATGTTATTGTTTCGATTTCCAGCATGTATTATGGGGAGATTGTGCAGAATTCAGTGTATGTATTGATGTTTTGATGATATTGGGAGTTGATTTGGAATTAGTATGTTATTATTGAATTATCGGTATCACGAGACTACGCCGTTACGCCGTTGAATTGCATTGAAGTCAATTACAGATTTGTATATTGAGTTGCTTAAGATGTATGTTACTGAAGTACACATTGATTATGCTATTTCAGATTTGTATTGGCTACTTGGTATTCGAGATTTCGACTACGACACAGATCGTGCGACAAGAAAGGTATAATTCAAGTGATCACGGGATTGCACAACTCGATTCAGATTTGATACGAGTTTCCCTAAATCACATACTAGATTGTTATTACATTGATTATGTAATGTCTTGTGTATTGATCTATATTCGAGTCCTGAGATAGGAGATATTGGCAGATTGGCCAAAACTAGACGTTTCGGTGTATCGACGCATGGTAGTAGATTTACGCTATGTGTAGACCCTCGATACAGAGTTGACCGAAGTCTAGGAATAAGACGTACCGTTGCCCCGAGTGGTTGGGTAGGTGACAGACCGTCTTATTCACACCGGGATCCCTAGATTAGAAATGAGTCGAGTCAAGATTTAAATGTTGAATACAGATTTGTATTCTTTTACTTGTTTTAGATTATAATTCATGTTATATGCTATGCTTTGATACATGATTATGACATTGCATGCATTCATGTTTTATACTGGGATATGTTCTCACCGGAGTTATCCGGCTGTTGTCGTGTCTGTATGTGTGCATGGCAACAGGTGGGGCATGATCGGGGTCACGAGCTAGATGAGAGATGGATGATAGCGTGGAGATCTCGGGCATTGCAGATTACTAGTGTTTTCTTATGAAACTTGTACTACTCATGTTTGTAGTGGATATTTAAACACTAGTGTATGGTTGTATCAAACAGACTGGTATGTACCTTATGTCGTTTAGTTAATATATAGACTTGTCATGCTTTAATTATACATTTGAAATAATGTTAAAAGCAAAATTTTGACCCATATTTTCGAACAAAGATCCAATTAAATCCCAAAAGAATTGAGTTAGAGCCCGGGTCCCCACAACAGGTGGTATCAGAGCCGTAGGTTCTGTAGACTGAGATAGAATAGAATGAGCGGGGTAGATCGAGTCATCTTCCTTGCTTTTGATGTGCTAGCATGATTTATTGCTTTCCATATTATATGTTGTATTGTATCTGAATGGATTTACAGCATATACTTGTCAAGCCTGAATCAGAACCGATTCTCGATCAGAGGTTATGATCAGAGGAGGGCTGAGACAGATGATATTGATTGTGTACTAATCAGTTTGATAATCAGATTTATGCCGCCTAGACGTATACCACAGCCAGAGCAGGGTAGCACATCAGGTGCACAGATGGATGTCACCGCTACACCGATGGAGACCTTATTGAAGAGGTTTCAGTCTTTCCATCCGCCTACCCTGAAGGGCACAGAGAGTGCAGTAGAGTGTGAAAGTTGGCTTGACGATATCAAGATGTTGTTTGAGTCATTGGCATATACTGATGAGCGACGTGTGAAGTTGATAGGGCATCAGATGCAGGAGGTTGCAAAGAGCTGGTGGTTGACTACGAAGAGAGCCTTGGAGCACCGAGGCATTGACATCACGTGGAAAGTCTTCAAGGATGAGTTCTATCAGCGTTTCTTCCCTGTTTCCTACCGAAAAGATAAAGGAGCTGAATTTGCGAATCTGAGGCAGGGACAGTGGAACATCGAGGAGTACGTTGCTAAATTTTCTGCATTGCTACGATTTGCACCGCATGTGGCAGGAAACGACGAGGCAGTGGCCGATCAGTTCATCAACGGGTTGAACCCGGATGTTTTTACTTTGGTGAACACGGGACGGCCTAATACTTTCTCAGAGGCACTGAACAGAGCTAAGGGAGCAGAGGCTGGCTTGATCAGGCAGCGAGGAGCTTCTTACGGTGTTCAGGGTCAGAGACAGCCACAACCACAGCCTACCGCCGTTCAGTTTCCACCACCTCCTCCTCGATTTGATAGTGGAGCCAATGGTAGTGGCAAGAAGGAATTCCTGAAGGCTAAAGGCAAGCAGTTTAAGAAATCTGGGAGCAGTTCATCGAGCTCGAGTAGATCTCGACAGAGAGGTCAGGGATCAGATTACAGCGGTGTATACTGTAGTTCGTGTGGAGGGCGACATGCCACGGAGCAGTGTCAAGGAGTTATAGGACGCTGCAACATCTGCAGACAGCAGGGGCATTTCGTCAGAGTGTGCCCATAGAGGAGTTCCCAGCGATTCCAGAGTGCAGGATCGTCTGCTGCAGTGCCTCAGATGGAGAGACAGGCATCCTCTGTACATTCCTTCCAGCCCCATCCACACAGACCCAGCAGAGACCAGGAGGTAGTCAGACAGTGAGTCAACCTCCGAGGCAGCAGGCTAGGGTGTTTGCGCTGACAGAGGAGCAGGCGCAGGAGGCACCAGATGACGTGATTGAAGGTAACTGTTTTCTTTGCGGTTATCCTGCATATGTGTTGATAGACACAGGTGCATCCCATACATTCATATCTGAGCATTTTGCATTGAGATATTCATTGCCTGTTGAGTCTCTGTCTACGGTAGTGTCTATAGCTTCTCCGTTGGGAAGTTGTCTGATATCTATGACTACTGTTAGACATTGTATGCTTCAGTTTGAGGGGCACGAGATTGATCTTGATTGTGTAGTACTTGGTTTAGCTGATTTTGACTGTATAGTTGGCATAGATATGTTAACCAAGTACAGGGCCACTGTAGATTGTTTCCACAAGATCGTCAGATTCAGACCCGAAATGACAGATGAGTGGAAATTCTACGGAAAGGGTTCCAGATCCCGGATTCCCTTAGTATCTGCTCTGACTATGAGTAGATTGCTTCATAGAGGAGCAGAGGGCTTTCTCGTATATTCAGTAGATCTACTGAAGTCGAGTCCAGCATTGGCAGATCTGCCAGTGGTTTGTGAGTTTGCAGATGTGTTCCCAGATGAGATTCCAAGGTTGCCTCCGATTCGAGAGGTAGATTTCAGCATAGATCTTATGCCTGGTTCTGTTCCTATCTCGAGAGCTCCGTATAGGATGGCACCGATAGAGCTGAAAGAGTTGAAAGCACAGTTGGAAGATCTTCTGTCCAAGGGATATATCAGACCCAGTGTATCTTCTTGGGGTGCTCCGGTGCTTTTTGTCAGAAAGAAAGATGGTTCGATGCGACTGTGCATTGATTATAGCCAGTTGAACAAGCCAACAGTGAAGAACAAGTATCCTTTGCCTCGCATCGATGATTTGTTTGATCAGTTACAGGGATCTTCTGTATACTCGTAGATTGATTTGAGATCAGGGTATCATCAGCTCAGAGTTAGAGACGTTGATATTCCGAACACTGCATTCCGAACCAGGTATGGGCACTACGAATTTGTTGTTATGCCTTTTGGTTTGACGAATGCGCCAGCGGTTTTTATGAGTTTGATGAACCGTATTTTTCAGAGATATTTAGACGATTTTGTTATTGTGTTTATTGATGATATTTTGGTATATTCGAAGAGTTTGACTGAGCATGCAGATCATTTGAGAATTGTATTGAAGACTTTAAGAAATGAACAGTTGTATGCTAAACTGTCCAAGTGCGAATTCTGGCTGAGACATGTTGTCTTCTTGGGTCATATTATATCTAGAGATGGTATTGCGGTGGATCCGAGTAAAGTTGAGGCTGTTATCAGTTGGCCGAGACCAACTTCAGTGCCGGAGATACGCAGTTTCATGGGTCTAGCCGGGTATTATCGTCGTTTTATCCGTGATTTCTCCAGTATAGCGAAGCCTATCACCTAGTTGACACATAATAATATGCCATTTGTGTGGTCTGAAGATTGTGAAGCCAGTTTTGTAGAGTTGAAGAAGAGGCTGACTAGTGCGCCTATCTTGACAATTCCTTCAGGTACAGGTGAGTTCGTTGTATATTGCGATGCATCTCACAGAGGGCTAGGATGTGTTCTTATGCAGCGAGGGCACGTGATAGCGTACGCCTCGAGACAGCTGAAGCCGCACGAGACCCGTTATCCGATTCATGATCTTGAATTGGCGGCGATTGTCTTTGCCTTGAAGATCTGGGGTCATTATCTGTATGGCGAGAAATTTGATATCTATTCCGATCACAAGAGCCTGAAGTACCTCTTTTCTCAGTCAGAGTTGAACATGAGGCAGCGACGATGGCTTGATCTGCTGAAAGATTTTGATTGCGAGATCAAGTACCATCCAGGGAAGTCGAATGCAGCGGCAGACGCCTTGAGTCGAAAGGTATGTGCTCTTTCCTTGTCGACTGTAGGTGTATCGAATTTAGTAGAGGATTGTTGCTTGTCTGGGTTGACATTTGATGTGGGGACCCGGACGCTAATCAATTTCTTTATCATCATTGGGACTAATTAATCAATTGTAAAATAGGGTCTAAAAAAAATTTTCTTTTTAAATTGCGGAACGTAGTGAAATTAAAACATATATACATATCAGTATATAAGATACAAGTCCTGTATCATAAACATTTATTCAAACTAGGGTTTAAACTAAAGTCAAGTGTTTAACCCTACATCTAGTCCAAGTCCGGTGCCACCACTCTAATCATGATCTAGCTCTTCATCTCCTCGACCCTGAACCTGTCCCACCTGTTGTCAAGTACACATACAGACAAGACAACAGCCGGATATACCGGTGAGAATATAATCCCCAGTATAAATCAATGAAACATGAAATCATATAAACAATATAAAGCATGTAATCAGGTAACATGAATATGTATCACAATCTGAAACATAAACAATATCAAATCAAACTGTCGACATCAATCATAATTCAGACTAGACTCAATCCTAGTCTAGGGATCCCGGTTCCCAGATGTTGGCATGTGTATATCGACTAACAGTGATAGAAAAGACTCCAGTTCTATCCACGCCGATATGGTATCGATCAACAGTAATAGAAAAGACTCCAGTTCTATTCACACCGATACGGTATCGATTACCAGTAATAGAGGAAGCTAATATTCTATCCACATCAATATCGTACCGATTAACAGTAATAGAAGCAACTCTAATTCTATCCACATCGATATGACACCGATTAACAGTAATAGAAGAGCTACTAATCTATTCACATCGATACAATACTGATTAACAGTAATAGAAAAAGCCACCATCCTATCCACATCGATAGCCAAACATCCAGTGACAAACTTTGGCACATCCGCCAATACACCATCTTATGACATCGTGCAATGTGCCCGTGGTGATCCCACCACTAACGGCACTTCTGTCATAAGATGACTCCTCTAATACCTGCTGTCTAAAATCAAGAGAACAAGTATATAAATCAATCAATGCAATAAAGTAAAGTATGTGATTTAGGGAAACCCAAGTCTAAACCGACTCAAGTCCATCTCCCAATACCACATTGACTTATACCTTTCGTTGCAGTCTCGGTTTCCCGCTCAGTCAAAGTCCTGGACTCACAATCTGTCTGGTACTGACAATATCAATAATCTCATATCAATCTACCAGTCAATTCCATAACAATCTTGATCAATCTGGATTTAATTCCAAAATTGACGGCATAACTGTATAATCTCAATATTCCCGTCAATACAACATCACCAGATAATAGTTACAATCCATAACCTATATCCAATTCAACCTATAATCAATCCATAATCCAAATCTGTCCAATATCAACCGATTATAATCAGAATTTCATAACAATTCCATAATCAGTCTATTTCTTAATCTGACTTCGATTCTATGATGTCTAATATATCAAGAACATCATATATGAATTCCATTCAATTCTGACAATAGCATAATTTCAAAGCATGTCAAAACGTAGTAAAAATTACGTCAAAGTGTAGCCTACGTCGCTAGGAACTCAATATCGAAGTCGGATTATAATTCAGACGGACGGATTTCTCAGAAAAGGCGTAAGGATTTTCAACACATATATTCTGACCCTTTTCTCGATTTTCCCCTTGCTCTGAATCTTACAAAATGAAGGATACGTATATATATATCAAATGGTACGGTTAATGATACGTGTCCATTTTTCAATTCATTCGGGCGGCGCTCGGGCGGTAATAAACTACCGCTCGAGCGCGACAGTTGCTGTCCGATATCTTTCGGGTTGCATATTTGGCGCTCGGGCGGTTAAAATCTACCGCCCGGGCGCGAAGGTTTCTGTCCGCACCAACATTCTTGGCGCTCGGGCGGTCATAAACTACCGCCCGGACGCCACCTCCTCTGCCCGAAGCATACTCAAGTCCTATGTAATCGTATTTCGTGTCCCGATTAATCCTTTCGTAATCATATCAAATTATATTTCAATAATTATAGATTACTATGATTAAATTTCCGGGCATTACATTTCTCCCCCTCTAAGATACGATTTCGTCCTCGAAATCACAGGCATTTTATCATATCAACAAGGAGTATATACAGAAATGTATTTGCAATTTACATCAGTGAAATAATGCTGGGAATTCCTGTCTCATATCCGATTCAGTCTCCCATGTAGCTTCTTCAACGCCATGACGAGTCCATTGCACTTTCACAAGAGGAATCGTCTTTGTTCTGAGCTGTTTTTCTTTACGATCAATAATCCGGATCGGTTTCTCGACATAACTCAATGTCTCGTCCAGCTCAGTCTCGTCTGGCTGAATCACATGAGAATCATCAGGGAGATACTTCCGCAGCATCGATACATGAAAAACATCATGTATCTCGGATAATGAAGGCGGCAATGCAATTCGATAGGCACGATCTCCTATCTTTTCTAGAATTTCATATGGACCTACATATCGTGGAGACAATTTTCCTTTCTTTCCAAATCGGACAACACCCCTGAAAGGTGAAATCTTCAGGAATACTCGGTCTCCTACCTCAAATACCAACGGTCGTCGTCTGAGGTTGGCATATTTGGCTTGTCTGTCCTGAGCTGCCTTCATTTTCTTCTGAATCAGCTTTACTTTCTCTGTCATATCTCTGATCATATCAGGTCCAGTCTCAGGAACTTCAGAGATATCATCCCAGTAAAGAGGGGATCGACACTTCTTTCCGTACAACGCTTCGAATGGAGCCATCTCAATACTCGTTTGATAGCTATTGTTGTACGAAAATTCACAAAGTGGCAATGCATCTTGCCATCCAGTGCTAAAATCCAGCACTACACCTCTCAGCATATCTTCCAATGTCTGAATCGTACGCTCTGACTGTCCATCAGTCTGTGGATGATATGCGGTACTAAGATGTAACTTTGTACCTAGAGCTTGCTGTAAACTCTGCCAGAAGTGCGAAGTAAACCGAGGGTCACGGTCTGAAACAATCGACTTCGGCACTCCGTGCAATCTTACTACTTCCCGGACATAGATATCAGCCATCTGATCATATCGGTACGTCATCTTGTATGGAATAAAACATGCTGATTTGGTCAATCGATCAATCACGACCCAAATCGCATCACAACCTCGGGAGGATCTCGGCAACTGTGTCACAAAATCCATGGAAATGTGATCCCATTTCCATTCAGGAATAGACAAACTCTGTAACAATCCTCCTGGTTTCTTTCTTTCAGCCTTCACCTGTTGGCAATTCAGACACTTGGCTACAAATTCAATCACATCAGATTTCATTTGTTTCCACCAATACTGTGTCTTTAGGTCATTGTACATTTTCCTACCACCAGGATGAATGCTAAAACGACTGTTGTGCGCTTCTGACAGTATTCGCTGTCTCAAATCCGAAACATTCGGCACAACTAAGCGATTATTCACATACAAAATATCATTTCGAACCTGGTATTCCGATCGATGTCCAGCCCTAACCATAGCAATCGACTTCTGTATATTCTGATCACCTTCCTGAGCTTCTTTAATTTCCAAAAGCAGTTCTGGTTCAGCTCGAACAGCACACAATCTCAGAGGCTGACGATCTGTCTCAAATACTAATCCAGACAAACAACAGTCTTCAATCAAATTTGATACACCAATCGTCGATAAGGATAGTGCACATACCTTTCGACTCAGTGCATCAGCTGCTGCATTGGACTTCCCTGGATAATACTTGATTTCACAATCGAAGTCTTTCAGTAAATCCAGCCATCTTCGCTGTCTCATATTCAATTCAGATTGTGAAAACAGATATTTCAAGCTTTTGTGATCAGAATATATTTCAAATTTTTCCCCGTAGAGGTAATGTCGCCATATCTTCAGTGCAAAGACTATGGCTGCCAATTCAAGATCATGAATTGGGTAACGAGATTCATGGGGTTTTAGTTGTCTCGAGGCATAAGCAATCACATGCCCCCGCTGCATTAGAACACAACCCAATCCTCGGTGAGATGCATCACAATAAATCACAAAATCACCAGTGCCTGAAGGAATCGTCAACACAGGCGCACTGGTCAATCTCTTCTTTAGTTTAAGAAAACTGGTCTCACATTCCTCAGACCAAACAAACGGAGCATTCTTCTGAGTTAGCTGAGTAATAGGCTTGGCAATACTCGAAAAATCTTGGATAAAACGTCGGTAATACCCTGCCAAACCCATAAAACTACGAATTTCCGGCACAGATGTAGCTCTCGGCCAAGAAATCACGGCTTCAACCTTACTGGGATCAACAGATATACCATCTCCTGATATAATGTGACCCAAAAATACCACCTGTTTCAACCAAAATTCGCATTTTGACAGTTTCGCATACAACTTTTCAGCCCTCAGAATTCTCAACACAGTCCTCAGATGATTAGCATGTTCAATCATATTCTTTGAATAAATCAAGATATCATCAATGAATATGATAACAAAATCATCCAAATATTTCTGAAAGACGCGGTTCATCAATCCCATAAACACCGCCGGTGCATTCGTCAACCCAAAAGGCATGAAAATAAACTCATAGTGTCCATACCTGGTTCTAAACGCAGTCTTTGAGATATCAGAATCCCTGACTCTCAATTGATGGTATCCAGATCTCAAGTCGATCTTGGAATAAACAGATGAACCTTGCAACTGATCAAACAGATCATCAATACGAGGCAATGGGTATTTATTCTTTACCGTTGCTTTATTCAATTGCCTGTAGTCGATACAAAGTCTCATCGACCCGTCTTTCTTCCTCACGAACAGTACTGGAGCACCCCAAGGAGATACACTCGGTCTGATATATCCCTTGGCCAGTAAATCCTCCAACTGTTCCTTCAATTCTTTCAATTCGATTGGTGCCATCCGGTATGGAGCTCTCGAAATCGGAACTGTTCCTGGCATTAACTCTATGTTGAAGTCTATCTCTCGAATCGGAGGTAATCCAGGAATCTCGTCTGGAAAGACATCAGCAAATTCGCACACCACTGGCAAATCCGCCAATGATGGGCCCTTCTTCAGTAAATCAACTGAATATACCAGGAATCCATCCGCTCCCTTCTGCAATAATCGAGTCATATTTATTGCAGATATCAAAGGAATTTTAGCACGAGAACCCTTACCATAAAATTTCCACTCCTCAGCCATTTCCGGTCTGAACCGAACTATCTTGTGGAAACAATCGACTGTAGCTCGGTACTTAGTCAGTGTATCAATACCAACAATACAATCAAAGTCAGATATCCCAAGCACAATACAGTCTAATTCAATCTTATGCCCATCGTACTGCAGTATACACGATTTCACAGACTTCACTGATATCAAACCTGTCCCTAACAGAGACGAGACAGATACTACAGTAGCTAAAGTCGCAATAGGCAAAGAATGCATCAAAGCAAATCGCTCAGATATAAAAGTATGTGATGCACCAGTATCAATCAATACATACGCAGGATAACCAGAAATAAAACAGTTACCTGCTACAACATCATCAGGTGCATCCTGAGCTTGCTCCTCAGTCAAAGCAAACAATCGGGCCTGCTGTCTAGGAGGCTGGCTCGCTGTCTGGCCCCCTCCTGGCCTCTGCTGTGACAGAGTAGACGGTGCTGGCTGAAAGGAATGCACGGCAGAGGGTCGTCTCCCTGTCTGAGCAACTGATCCCGATGACTCAGCTGCCAGTGCTCCCTGGGCACCTCTCTGTGGACACACTCGAGCAAAGTGTCCATGCTGCTTACAGATGCGGCAATTGCCGAACACTCCTCTGCACTGCTCTGTGGAATGCCTCCCTCCACAGGTGCTACAGTATGGTCCGGTATAACTCTGGCCCTAACTAGTCTGTCTAGAGCCACTCGAACAAGAGGAACTACTCCCAGCTTTCTTGAATTTCTTCCCCTTAGCCTTCAGGAAGTCTTTCTTCCCACTTCCACCCCCGCTCTTAAATCGAGGAAATGGTGGAGGCATCTGTGAACTCGGTGCTGAAGGCACAAACGAAGCCTCTTTCTGTCTTATCAATCCGGCTTCAGCTCCCTTAGCTCGGTTCAAGGCATCAGTGAAATTGTTTGGCCTTCCGGTATTCACCAGGGTAAAGATTTCAGGATTTAGACCATTTATGAACTGGTCTGCAACGGCCTCATCACTTCCAGCCACATGAGGGGCAAAGCGAAGCAAAGTAGAAAACTTAGCCACATAATCCTCAATGTTCAACTGGCCTTGTTTCAAATTTGCAAACTCGGCTCCCTTGTCCTTCCTATATGAAACTGGAAAGAACCGTAGATAAAATTCAGTCTTAAACACATTCCAGGTAATGGCCGTACCTCGTAATTCCAAAGCAAGTTTTGTCGTGTTCCACCAGTGTTTAGCAACGTCATGCATCTGGTGTCCGATCAGTTTCACCCTCTTTTCCTCAGTATACTCCAAAGAGTTAAACAGTGATTCAATGTCGTCCAACCAACTTTCACATTCCACGGAACTCTCCGTCCCTTTCAAAGTCGGTGGATGGAATGACTGAAATCTTTTCAACAATTGCTCCATTGGAGTAGGGGTCACATCCATAGGAGGATTCGAGGTACTTCCCTGTTCTGGTATCCTTCTCGGAGGCATATCTGATAATCGAAGAGGTTAGTAATTCCAAATACAACTTACCAGTTTCAATCCTCCTCGGATCATCTTACAGCTGATCCATTCCAATAATATACAATACCATATTAATATCAGATAATTCAGGTAGCATATATTAAAACAGGAATCATGCTAGCAATCAAAAGCAGGAAAGAAAATCAATCTACCCCGCTCCCTAGCTTCTATCTCAGTCTAAGGGATCTATCGCTCTGATACCACCTGTTGTGGGGACCCGGACGCTAATCAATTTCTTTATCATCATTGGGACTAATTAATCAATTGTAAAATAGGGTCTAAAAAAAATTTTCTTTTTAAATTGCGGAACGTAGTGAAATTAAAACATATATACATATCAGTATATAAGATACAAGTCCTGTATCATAAACATTTATTCAAACTAGGGTTTAAACTAAAGTCAAGTGTTTAACCCTACATCTAGTCCAAGTCCGGTGCCACCACTCTAATCATGATCTAGCTCTTCATCTCCTCGACCCTGAACCTGTCCCACCTGTTGTCAAGTACACATACAGACAAGACAACAGCCGGATATACCGGTGAGAATATAATCCCCAGTATAAATCAATGAAACATGCAATCATATAAACAATATAAAGCATGTAATCAGGTAACATGAATATGTATCACAATCTGAAACATAAACAATATCAAATCAAACTGTCGACATCAATCATAATTCAGACTAGACTCAATCCTAGTCTAGGGATCCCGGTTCCCAGATGTTGGCATGTGTATATCGACTAACAGTGATAGAAAAGACTCCAGTTCTATCCACGCCGATATGGTATCGATCAACAGTAATAGAAAAGACTCTAGTTCTATTCACACCGATACGGTATCGATTACCAGTAATAGAGGAAGCTAATATTCTATCCACATCAATATCGTACCGATTAACAGTAATAGAAGCAACTCTAATTCTATCCACATCGATATGACACCGATTAACAGTAATAGAAGAGCTACTAATCTATTCACATCGATACAATACTGATTAACAGTAATAGAAAAAGCCACCATCCTATCCACATCGATAGCCAAACATCCAGTGACAAACTTTGGCACATCCGCCAATACACCATCTTATGACATCGTGCAATGTGCCCGTGGTGATCCCACCACTAACGGCACTTCTGTCATAAGATGACTCCTCTAATACCTGCTGTCTAAAATCAAGAGAACAAGTATATAAATCAATCAATGCAATAAAGTAAAGTATGTGATTTAGGGAAACCCAAGTCTAAACCGACTCAAGTCCATCTCCCAATACCACATTGACTTATACCTTTCGTTGCAGTCTCGGTTTCCCGCTCAGTCAAAGTCCTGGACTCACAATCTGTCTGGTACTGACAATATCAATAATCTCATATCAATCTACCAGTCAATTCCATAACAATCTTGATCAATCTGGATTTAATTCCAAAATTGACGGCATAACTGTATAATCTCAATATTCCCGTCAATACAACATCACCAGATAATAGTTACAATCCATAACCTATATCCAATTCAACCTATAATCAATCAATAATCCAAATCTGTCCAATATCAACCGATTATAATCAGAATTTCATAACAATTCCATAATCAGTCTATTTCTTAATCTGACTTCGATTCTATGATGTCTAATATATCAAGAACATCATATATGAATTCCATTCAATTCTGACAATAGCATAATTTCAAAGCATGTCAAAACGTAGTAAAACTTACGTCAAAGTGTAGCCTACGTCGCTAGGAACTCAATATCGAAGTCGGATTATAATTCAGACGGACGGATTTCTCAGAAAAGGCGTAAGGATTTTCAACACATATATTCTGACCCTTTTCTCGATTTTCCCCTTGCTCTGAATCTTACAAAATGAAGGATACGTATATATATATCAAATGGTACGGTTAATGATACGTGTCCATTTTTCAATTCATTCGGGCGGCGCTCGGGCGGTAATAAACTACCGCTCGAGCGCGACAGTTGCTGTCCGATATCTTTCGGGTTGCATATTTGGCGCTCGGGCGGTTAAAATCTACCGCCCGGGCGCGAAGGTTTCTGTCCGCACCAACATTCTTGGCGCTCGGGCGGTCATAAACTACCGCCCGGACGCCACCTCCTCTGCCCGAAGCATACTCAAGTCCTATGTAATCGTATTTCGTGTCCCGATTAATCCTTTCGTAATCATATCAAATTATATTTCAATAATTATAGATTACTATGATTAAATTTCCGGGCATTACATTTGATACAGATAGTAGACCGTTGCGACTTGTTGCGATTCAGATTGAGCCAGATTTGATTTTGAGGATCAAAGAAGCACAGAGAACTGATCCGAGCGTTCAGAGATCGATTGATATGGTCAGAGCTGGTCATATATCAGAGTATCAGGTTAGAGATTCTGTTCTGTATGTGAATAACCGCTTAGTAGTGCCCGATATTTCAGATTTGAGACGACATATCATGTCAGAGGCACACTGTAGTCGGTTCAGCATTCATCCTGGTGGCAGAAAGATGTACAATGATTTGAAGACGCAATTCTGGTGGAAGCAGATGGAGACAGATATAGCAGAATTTGTGTCTAGATGTCTGAATTGCCAGCAGGTGAAGGCAGAAAGGAAGAAACCCGGAGGTCTACTTCAGAGTTTGTCTGTTCTTGAATGGAAATGGGACCACATTTCCATGGATTTCGTGACGAAGTTACCTCGATCTTCGCGGGGCTGTGACGCGATTTGGGTTGTGATAGACAGATTGACCAAATCAGCGTGCTTTATTCCGTACAGAATGACCTATCGACACGATCAGTTGCAGAGTTGTATGTCAGAGAGGTCGTCAGATTGCATGGTGTGCCGAAGTCAATCGTATCAGATCGTGATCCACGATTTACTTCTCACTTCTGGCACAGCTTGCAGCAGGCTTTGGGTATGACTTTACACCTGAGCACTGCTTATCATCCTCAGACGGACGGACAGTCAGAGCGGACTATCCAGACTTTAGAGGACATGCTGAGAGCTGTAGTACTGGACTTTGGTACTAGCTGGCAAGATTCATTGCCGTTGTGTGAGTTTTCATACAACAACAGCTATCAGACTAGGATTGAGATGGCACCGTTCGAAGCTTTGTATGGCAAGAAGTGCAGATCTCCTCTGTATTGGGATGATATTTCTGAGGTACCAGAGTTGGGGCCTGATATGATTCGTGAGATGATCGAAAAAGTGAAGATCATTCAGAAACGAATGAAGACGGCACGGGATAGACAAGCCAAATACGCCAATGTCAGACGCAGACCGTTAGTATTTGAGCAAGGAGACAGAGTATTCTTGAAGATTTCACCTTTCAGAGGCGTTGTCAGATTTGGCAAGCGTGGAAAATTGTCTCATAGATACGTCGGTCCGTACGAAATCCTCGAGAAGATTGGTGATCGAGCTTACAGACTTGCTCTTCCTCCTTCATTATCTGGGATACATGACGTATTTCATGTATCGATGTTGCGTAGATATATGCCAGATAGTTCTCATATCATTCAGCCTGACGAAGCCGAGCTAGATCAGACTTTGAGCTATGTTGAGCGACCGATACATATTCTTGATCGGAAAGAAAAACAGCTCAGAACGAAGACCATTCCTCTTGTGAAGGTGCAGTGGAGTCGTCATGGCATCGAAGAAGCAACCTGGGAGACAGAGTCTGAGATGAGACAGAAATATCCCGAGCTATTCATATGATGTGAGTCTTCCTTTCAATTTTGATTATATTGTGTTGTATATACTTACATGATTATTTGCTTACGAGTTTGAGGACGAACTCCTGTCTAAGATGGGGAGAAATGTAAGGCTCGAGAATTATCAGTATTATTGATGTTAGACTTGTATAGATAAGAATGCATGAATTATGAGCTTTTGAGCAACAGGGCCGAAGCCACACCGCACCCGTGGTACAGGAAGGAACGCACCCGCGGTGCATTGACAGAAAAATTGTGAAATTGTGTGAAGCAAGACCGCACCCGCGGTCCTGCAATGACCGCACCCGCGGTCATGGAATTTCGGAAAATGCAAGAGGTGCCGTAGCCACAGCGCACCCGCGCTGTTAGTGTACCGCACCCGCGGTCATGCGTGGCTTGTGAAGAATGAACCATGTGTTATATAATATGCAAGATATAAATAGAGGTGTCTCATTGCTCTTCATTCAGCAGCAAGCACCGAAGGATTCCAGGGAGAGAGAAAGCTTCATTCCTCATGCTTTTACATTGTGATTTTGAATGATATAGTGATCCGATTTTAATTCCGAGACCGGATTTGTGTTCCTCTCTTTGAAGGCTACAAGGGGATGTAAGTATTGTTCATTTCCAGCATGTTTCGAAATTTATGTGTTGGAAGAATTCAGATTTGACATTGATTATGTGCTCTTGATATACTAAGCATCGTAGAAACGTAAACGGATCGAATTTCAGACGCCGTATGTTATTGTTTCGATTTCCAGCATGTATTATGGGGAGATTGTGCAGAATTCAGTGTATGTATTGATGTTTTGATGATATTGGGAGTTGATTTGGAATTAGTATGTTATTATTGAATTATCGGTATCACGAGACTACGCCGTTACGCCGTTGAATTGCATTGAAGTCAATTACAGATTTGTATATTGAGTTGCTTAAGATGTATGTTACTGAAGTACACATTGATTATGCTATTTCAGATTTGTATTGGCTACTTGGTATTCGAGATTTCGACTACGACACAGACCGTGCGACAAGAAAGGTATAATTCATGTGATCACGGGATTGCACAACTCGATTCAGATTTGATACGAGTTTCCCTAAATCACATACTAGATTGTTATTACATTGATTATGTAATGTCTTGTGTATTGATCTATATTCGAGTCCTGAGATAGGAGATATTGGCAGATTGGCCAAAACTAGACGTTTCGGTGTATCGACGCATGGTAGTAGATTTACGCTATGTGTAGACCCTCGATACAGAGTTGACCGAAGTCTAGGAATAAGACGTACTGTTGCCCCGAGTGGTTGGGTAGGTGACAGACCGTCTTATTCACACCGGGATCCCTAGATTAGAAATGAGTCGAGTCAAGATTTAAATGTTGAATACAGATTTGTATTCTTTTACTTGTTTTAGATTATAATTCATGTTATATGCTATGCTTTGATACATGATTATGACATTGCATGCATTCATGTTTTATACTGGGATATGTTCTCACCGGAGTTATCCGGCTGTTGTCGTGTCTGTATGTGTGCATGGCAACAGGTGGGGCAGGATCGGGGTCACGAGCTAGATGAGAGATGGATGATAGCGTGGAGATCTCGGGCATTGCAGATTACTAGTGTTTTCTTATGAAACTTGTACTACTCATGTTTGTAGTGGATATTTAAACACTAGTGTATGGTTGTATCAAACAGACTGGTATGTACCTTATGTCGTTTAGTTAATATATAGACTTGTCATGCTTTAATTATACATTTGAATAATGTTAAAAGCAAAATTTTGACCCATATTTTCGAACAAAGATCCAATTAAATCCCAAAAGAATTGAGTTAGAGCCCGGGTCCCCACACTAGTGCAAGTGGGAGATTGTTAGAGTAGGTGCACGTCGAGCCAAGTGTTGGTCGAGTGTTCATGATTAAACTCTATGTATAAACGATCTTTATTTTAATAATATTTGAATTTATTATATTTGCGCATCTTTATCTGTATACCCATGCTAGTTGCATAGATAAAGTCCTTGAATATACAAATAGTAGAAAGAATATAAGATGCTCATATGATGAGTATCATGAAACTCATATTTGGAATACTGTATATTCTAAACGGTTCCTAGTCGATTCAGCCGCCACTAAGAAGGATATTGGCCGCTCGAGTTAGAGACTAGTATCTGCGATGTGAGTACCATGTTTCATTGGTAGGGGACATTGTGATGTCCGAGCATGCAGATAGGTGCTCCTGGTAGAGTGCACTGAACAACCCTCTATAAAGGACTTTCCAAGTGGTTCTCACTTATCGAGTGGAAAAGTCCTAGTTTATGGTTGTACACCATTAGTCCTTATGACCCGGGACAACATTGAGACTCTACGTGCTAGCGTTTCACTTTGACTTGTTTACCGACTCTTATGGGGTCATCAGGTGGCAAGGTTGGGTGTTACGGCGAAACACATAGGAGTCGATGCATTGTAGTCGGGGATTCACCGCTTACCTTCGGGTATGGATATCCTATGTGTTCTCATGTATATGTGGGTTGAAATCTCTGATCAGAGTATGGTGGTAATTATGAAAGGGGTTTCATAGATTACACCATCGATGCAACCACAACATGACACATAGTATCGATTCATTGACAACTCTCGATAAACCAATAGTTGTCGAATCGGTCGGGATATATGAGTTGAAGGGACCGTACTGTGCGATAACCATAATTGAATGGTTCTTGCAGGCACTATCATGTGATACCTAGGGAATCACGTAAGCGATGCTGCTAGGCGTTTAACATGATTTGTTGGGTACTATCAGACTTGAGTTCTGACGCTCTTATTATCAAAGAGTTGATAAGTAAGAGTGGAGCAATTGGGGTATGCTCGAATAAGGACATGTTTAGTCCGAATCACATGAAGATGTGAACCCACGGCTAGTTGTATCAATGAACCATTGAGGGCCACACAAGTACTAGCTTTGTAAATCCCGATGAGAAGTAAAATAGTTCGATGTGTTGAACGGCTTATAAATATATTTATAAGCGTAAAGAAAAATAGAAGTGTGACTTCTATGAGAGAAATATAAATTTTAATTTATGGAAGTGTTCCTAAATTAAAATTTGGCCAAGTGACTAATGTTTTTGAAAATTGTGATTTTCACAAACATTATTATGGACTAAATTAAATTAATTCAAGTGTTGAATTAATTAAACACTAGTGGGCCTAGTAGAGACCAAATAATTAAATTAATTCAACTATTGGATTAATTAAATAACATTGGGCCTTGTAGAGCCCAATTAGAAATAATTATTTAACTAGTGGGCTTGAGTAAAATCAAGTAAAGTCTGATTGGGCTCAAAGTGTTTGAGACAATTGAAAAAGAGTCCATGGGCCTTGTAAAAGTTACAAGCCCATTAGGTTATGCATGCTTGGAAGGTGAAGAGTCTTGAATACTTTTGATTAAAATAATGCATGGCATGCTATCCCTTTTGGATCACCTTTTTGCACTACCAAGACTCAACATTCACTCCCTCATTCCAACTTACTTGGCCGAAAATTGGGGACATTTTTCTCTCAATATTTTCTCTTCTTTTGTGTTCTTCAATAGTTGAAAAACACTCTCTTATCCTTGATAAATCTTCTTGTTTTTCTAGTGCAAAACAAGAAAGGATTTTCCTTGCTAGTGGTGGGCTTTATTGTGGAGGAAGGAGGAGCTTGTAGATCTTCATCCATCAAGAGCTAAAGTGTTTACACTTTAGTTGGAGCCAAACATCAACCTCAAGGGGTTGATAGGTAAACTTCTAACACCCTATGTATGTTTTATGGTGTTTGAATGTAAATGTTTCACAAATATGGGGTGGCCGAAATTTTGAGCTAAAAATTTAAAACTTTTGACTTCCGTTGTGCTTCCGGCCACCGTAACCGGTCCGCTTTCACAATTGGGGTATGCTCGTATAAGGACATGTTTAGTCCGAATCACATGGAGATGTGAACCCACGGTTAGTTGTGTCAATGAACCATTGAGAGCCACAAAAGTACTAGCTTTCTGGATCCAGTTGAGAAGTAAAATAGTTCAATGTGTTGAACGGCTTATAAAGGAGTTTATAAGCGTAAGGAAAAATAGAAGTATGACTTCTATGAGAGAAATGTAATTTTTAATTTATGAATGTGTTCCTAAATTAAAAAGGTTTGCCAAATAAATAATGTATTTGAAAATTGTGATTTTCATAAACATTATTATGGACTAAATTAAATTAACTCAAATGTTGAATTAATTTAACACTAGTCGGCCTAGTAGAGTCCAAATAATTAAATTAATTCAAGTGTTGAATTAATTAAATCATATTGGGTCTTGTAGAGCCCAATAGTAAAATAATTATTCAACTAGTGACTTGAGTAAATTCAAGTAATGTTTAATTAGTCTCAAATATGTTTGAGATAATTAAATTAAGTCCATGGGTTTTTTAATTGTTAAAAACCATATAATATTGCATGCATGGGATGTGAAAGGTTGGGAGACAACTTTTTCTATTATAAAGGCTTGGGATGCTAAAAGTGTTTTAGCTTTTCCCAATATCTAGACAAGTCTTCCTCTTCCATTTTTTCAAGCATCATGGCCGAAACTTGAGACAAGTTTTATCCCAAGTTTTCTCTCAATTTTGTGTTCTTCAATTTGTTGGAGAAAACACTCTTTTCTCTTTGAAAAATCTTCTTATTTTTCTAGTGCAAAATAAGAAGGGTTCTAGCTAGTTAGTGGTGGGCTTGATTTTGAAGGAAAGGAGGAAGCTTGTAGATCAACTCATCCATTCAAGAGCTAAGGTGTTTACACCTTAGTTGGACCAATTATCAACCTCAAGAGGTTGATAGGTAGCTTTTTTTCAACACCCTATGTATGACAAAGGTGTTTTTGTATTTGCTACACATCTAGCAGGGGTGGCAGAATTTTTGCCTAAAAAATATGATTTTTCGAAAATTTATATCTTCCGTTGCGCTTTCGGGCACCCTAAAATCGATCCCTTTCAAGGTGAAGAGTTGGGAGGCAACTTTTTCAAATAACAAGGCTTGTGTCTAACATGCTTGATTCTACTTTTTCCACAACCAAGAAAACTCACCTCCCTCTCTCCTCTCCACAAGATGGCCGAAATTTTCATGGCATTTTCTCTCCCATTTTTGCTTCTTCAATTGTTTAGGAAAGCATACACTTCTCAATGAAAAATGCTCTAATTTTTCTAGTGCAAAATTAGAGTGGTTCTAGCTTGTTGGTGGTGGACCTAATTTTCAAGGAAAGATTCAAGAACAAGGTGAAGCTTGTAGATGGTCATCCTTTGAAGAGCTTAGTTGTTTAACAACTAAGTTGGAGACATCATCAATCCATTGTGATTGATAGGTATATCTTTCTAAACACACTATGTATGACATTTTTGTGTTTTGTATTTGCTACACAATAATATTGAGTGCTCGAAATTTTATGCTAGAAGATATGTTTTTCGAAAATTTTGTTGCTTCCGTTGCGCATTCGGGCACCTAAAATCGATCCCTTTCATGTACACCATTAGTCCTTATCACCCGGGACAACATTGAGACTCTATGTGCTAGCATTACACTTTGACTTGTTTACTGAATCTCAAGGGGTTATCAGGTGGCAAGGTTGGGTGTTTTGTCGAAACATATAAGAGTCGATGCATTGTAGTCGGGGATTCGCCGCTTACCTTCGGGTATGGATATCCTATGTGTATGTAGTATCAAATCTCTGATCAGAGTATGGTGGTAATTATGAAACGGGTTTCATAGATTACACCATCGATGCAACTATGACATGACACATAGTGTGGGGACCCGGGCTCTAACTCAATTCTTTTGGGATTAATGGGATCTTTATTATAAAATGTGGGTCAAATTTTTGCTTTTAAAATTAAATTAAATGTATATAAACTAAGCATAAGATCATTCTTTATTTAATTACAACAACCATAAGTACATATATTGTGCTAGTACATTCATCCAAACTAGTGTTTAATACAAACTACAATCTACAAGTAGTACAAGTCTAATACGAAAGCTCTAGTGATCTTCTGCGCCCGAAGTCACCACGCTATCTCGATCTCATCTCTGTCGTGACCCAGATCCTGCCCCACCTGTTGTTATGCACACATACAGACATAACAACAGCCGGAAACTCCGGTGAGAACAAATCTCAGTTTAAAACATGTATGCATGCTAATACATAATCATAAATCATGCATGAAAATAATAACAATGGGCTCCATAGTGTATGAAACCAATCTATATAAACATGCAGTTCAAATCAAATCATGTCTTGACTCGACTCAACTCTAATTCTAGGGATCCCGGTGTGAATTAGACATCACTTTCTGCCACCTACCCTCCCAATCAGGGTGACGGTACGTCTTATTCCTAGACTTCGGTCATGTCTGTATCAAATGTCTATAATCGGATAAAGTCTGCTCCTATGCGTCGATACACCGAACATCTAGAAGTTTGGCAATTCAACCAATGACTCTCCTATCTTAGATGCATGAGTATAAATCTATAAATGCATCATCATATCAAAAGATTTGAATATAAATCTGTGGGGACCCGGCCTCTAACTCAATTCTTTCTGGGATTAAATGGATCTATGAGAAAATGTGGGTCAAATTTTCGCTTTTCAACATTAATTCTAATGTATGTAAACAAGCACAAGTTCTTTATTTATTTTACAACATACAAACATATCTTGTTCTAGTACATTCATCCAACTAGTGTTTAATACAATAAAGCAAATACAAATAATCCAAGTCTACTAAAAAAAAAACCACTAGTCCTCTGCTGCGCCCGTAGTCTCCACGCTATATCAATCTCGTCTCTGTCTCGACCCAGATCCTGCCCCACCTGTTGTTATGCACACATACAGACATAACAACAGCCGGAAACTCCGGTGAGAACAAATCTCAGTATAAACATGTATACATGCATATAATCAATCTAAACATGAAACATGCTATTATGAATGACAATCATATAAACGTGCAGTGCGAATCAAACCATGTCTGGACTCGACTCAACTAGAACTCTAGGGATCCCGGTGTGAATAAGACGATCTATCACCTACCCTCCCAATCGGGGTGACAGTACGTCTTATTCCTAGACTTCGGCCTGATCTGTATCCACATCTACAATAGGAGAATGATCTTCCCCTAAGCTGTGATATCACCGAACATCTAGAAGTTTGACGGATCTGTCAAGACTCCCTATCTTAAATGCAATGCATAACAATCTGTAAACAATGCATAATCATCTCAAAAGATTTGAATACAAGTCTATAAACAAATCACAATCATAATTCAAGATAAACAATAAATCTAGTATGTGATTTTGGTTGGGAAACTGAAATGAGATCTCATTTGAGTTGTATCTCCCCAAACAAAACATGCATTATACCTTGCGTTGTTAAACCTGTATCAATGTCGAGGTCTCGGTGTCGAAGTGAGGCACAATGAATCTGAAATGGCAATGATCAATATACCTTCTATTAATTCTTAACCCAATTCAACACTTCTACAAATCACTAGTACATCTAAACATAATTTAACGGCATAACGGCGTAGTTTCTCGATACCGATCAATCCAACTTTCAACATATATCAATATCTAATTTTCACAATCCATAATCAACCTCATAGAACATCATACTCTCAAAAATCTGCATAACTCAACAATAAACATGCTGAAAAATCATAACAATTGAGTACAATATCGTTTCTTTGTTCCGGTTGTGTTTTTACGATATAATACTCTCAAGAACATAGCATAGAGCTCAATTCTTCATTCTCCTAACATATATATATCAAAACATGCTGGAATTGAATGAAATTTACATCCTTTGATAGCTCTTGTCAAGAGGAGTAAGAATCTTAACACGGAACACAAATCGGAAGGTTAAATCTTAAGAAATCTTACTATGAAGCCTTGAAGAAATTTGAAGACTTCTCAGACTTTTCTCTCGTCCTTAGCTTCTGAACTGGCAAGGAAATAAAGACAACTCATATAAATTTGCATGGCAAGGACACTTGGCTTTTTCTTTGTGCTGCATGCCTCGCGCAAATGCGCGACATCAACCGCGCATATGCGCGAGACCTACTGGTCTCGGCAATGTCTTCTCGCGCATATGCGCCACTTCATCTCGCGTATATGCGCCAAAGCTACTGGAGGTGTCGCGCATATGCGCCACTTCATGCCGCGCATATGCGCCGATGCTACTGGAATTGTCGTGCATATGCGCCACTTATCTTCGCGCATGTGCGCCAACTGTTCTGTCCTAATTTAAATATTTTATCCTCTTGTCCATGTATTTCCTATTCTCATCTCAATTAACACTCCTCATTATATATCCTGCATACTCATATATTCCGAGTATTACGTCAATGAGGACTAATAATCTCGAGCCTTACAAAATCTATAAACAAATCATAATCATATCAAAAGATAAACAATAATTCTAGTATGTGATTTTATTGGGAAACTCAAATTGAATCTCATTTGAGTTGTATCTCCCAAAAGTCACATGAGTTATACCTTTCGTCACACAATCTCTGTCGAAGTCGAAGTCTCGATGTCAAAGTCGCCAATATAAATCTGAAATGGCATCATCAATGTACATTCTATCAAGCTCTAGTACACCACAATACACATAGGAATCAATATTTCATTTCAATTCATTTCGACGGCATAACGGCGGATTCTCGATATACCTATCAACTCATATATCAATACTCAATAACAATAACTCATACTCTTCATTATAGACACACATCAATTCTGATATTTGCATATTCCCAATTCGATACATGTTGAAAATCATATCAATAGCATAACATATCCGTTCTTCGATTCGTTTACAAATTCTACGATCATCATAATCATGGGAACACATAATAGAAATCAAATCTGAGTTCTCCCAACATATATATTTCGAACCATGCTGGAATTGAACCATACTTACATCCTCTTGTAGCCCTTGATGAGAGAAACAAGAATCTAAGCTTGGATTAAAGTTTAGATGGCTAGATGTTGAGTGATCACAATTCAAAGATGGAAGAACCTTTTCAACTCTCACAGACCTCTTCTCGGTTTTTAGCTTCTGAAATAAAAGGAAAAGAAGACACATCTCATATATTTGCATGGTAAGGGACAAGTGTTATTATTTTTCAGCAAACACGTAAGACCGCGGGTGCGCTGCTTCTTATACCGCGGGTGCGCTCTAGCTTCGGCAGGTCTTTTAATTTTCCAACATTGACGGTCGCGGGTGCGGTGCATCTGGAACCGCGGGTGCGGTCTGGCTTCGTATAAAATTTCCTACCCTACTGGCCATCAACCGCTGGTTCAGTGTGCTTCTCAGTGCGGGTGCGGTGTTGCTTCGGCAACACATTCTAAAATCCAGAATTAATGACCGCGGGTGCAGTCTAAAATAGAGTGCAGGTGCGGTCTCTCATCCATGCAATATTTCATCATCTCATCTCACTTAATACCTCCCGTTGCATGTCATGCATACTCATATCTTCGAATATCACATCAATGAAGACTAATAAATCTAGTGCTTCTCATTACATGTCATGCATTCTCATAACTTCGAATATCACATCAATGAAGACTAATAATCTCAAGCCTTACACATAGTATCGATTCATTGACAACTCTCGATACACCAATGATTGTCGAATCGGTCGGGATATATGATTTGAAGGGACCGTACTGTACGCTAACCATAATTGAATGGTTCTTGTAGGCACTACCTTTTGATACCTAAGGAATCATGTAAGCGATGCTGCTAGGGGTTTAACATGATTGGTTGGGTACTATCAGACTTGAGTTCTGAAGTTCTTATTATCAAGGAGTTGATATGTAAGAATGGAGCAATTGGGGTATGCTCGAATAAGGACATCTTTAGCCCCGAATCACATTGTGATGTGAACCCACGGCTAGTTGTATCAATGACCATTGAGAGTCACACAAGTGCTAATTTTTTAGATCCCGTTGAGAAGTAAAATAGTTCAATGTGTTGAACGGCTTATAAAGGAGTTTATAAGCGCAAGGAAAAATAGAAGTATGACTTCTATAAGGAGAATGTAACTTTTAATTTGAGGAAGTGTTCCTAAATTAAAAGTTAGCCAAACGAGTAATGTATTTGAAAATTGTGATTTTCATATACATTATTATGGACTAAATTAAATTAATTCAAGTGTTGAATTAATTAAACACTAGTGGACCTAGTAGAGTCTAAATAATTCAATTAATTCAAGTGTTGGATTAATTAAACAACATTGGATGAACCCTGCAACTGATCAAACAAATCATCGATACGAGGCAATGGATATTTATTCTTTACCGTTGCCTTGTTCAGTTGCCGGTAGTCGATACAAAGTCTCATCGACCCGTCTTTCTTCCTCACGAACAGTACTGGAGCACCCCAAGGAGATACACTCGGTCTGTATACCCCTTGGCCAGTAAATCCTCCAATTGTTCTTTCAATTCTTTTAACTCGATCGGTGCCATTCGATATGGAGCCCTCGAAATCGGGACTGTACCTGCATCAATTCAATACTGAAATCGATCTCTCGTATCGGAGGCAATCCAGGAATCTCATCTGGAAAGACATCAGCAAACTCGCACACCACTGGCAAATCTGCCAATGATGGACTCGATTTCAGTAAATCAACTGAATAAACCAAAAATCCATCCGCTCCTTTCTGCAACAATCGAGTCATATTCATAGCAGATATCAAAAGAATTCTGGCACGAGAACCCTTACCATAAAATTTCCACTCTTCAGCCATCTCAGGTCTGAATCAAACAATCTCTTGGAAACAATCGACTGTAGCCTTGTACTTGGTCAACGTATCGATACCGATAATACAATCAAAATCAAATATCCCAAGCACAATACAGTCCAACTCAATCTCATGCCCATCATACTGCAGTACTAGATTTAACAGATTTCACTGACATCAAACCCATCCCTAACGGAGAAGAGACAGACACTATCGCAGACAATGACTCAATAGGTAACCATGACTCAATGCAAACTTCTCAGAAATAAAAGTATGAGATGCACCAGTATCAATCAATACATATGCAGGATAACCAGAAATAAAACAGTCACCTGCCACGACATCATCAGTTGCATCTTGTGCCTGCTCCTCAGTCAAAGCAAATAGTCGGGCCTGCTATCTAGGAGGCTGGCTAGCTGTCTGGCTCCCTCCTGGCTGCTGTTATGACTGAGTAGACGATGCTGGCGGAAAGGAATGAACGACAGAAGATTGTCTTCCTGTCTGAGCCACTTATCCAGATGACTCAGCGGCCTGGGGTCCATGGGCACCTCGCTGTGGACACACTCGGGAAAAGTATCCATACTGTTTACAAATGCGACAGTTGCCGAACACTCCTCGGCACTGCTCGGTTGAATGCTTCCCTCCACAAGTGCTACAGTATGGTCCTGTATAACTCTGGCCCTGAGCAGTCTGTCTAGAGCCACTTGAACTGGATGAGCTACTTCCAGCTTTCTTGAATTTCTTCCCCTTAGCTTTCAGGAAGTCTTTCTTCCCACTACCACTGCCGCTCTCAAATCGAGGAGCTGGTGGAGGCATCTGTGATCTCGGTTTTGAAGGCACAAACGAAGCCTCTTTCTGTCTCATCAGACCGGCTTCAGCTCCCTTGGCTCGGTTCAAGGCATCAGTAAAGTTGTTTGGCCTCCCGGTATTCACCAAGGTAAAGATTTCAGGATTTAGGCCATTTATGAACTGGTCCGCAACGGCCTCATCATGTTCATCTATGTGGGGAGCAAATCATATCAGTGTAGAGAACTTAGCCACATATTCCTCAATGTTTAACTGGCCCTGTCTCAAATTTGCAAATTCGGCTCCCTTGTCCTTCCTATACGATACTGGAAAGAACATTTGATAAAATTCAGTCTTAAACACATTCCAGGTATTGGTCGTGCCTCGTTGTTCCAATGCCCGTTTCGTCGTGATCCACCAGTTTTTGGCAACGTCATGCAACTGGTGTCCGATCAGTTTCACCATCTTCTCATCAGTATACTCCAAAGATTCGAACATCATTTCAATATCGTCCAACCAACTCTCACATTCCATGGAATTCTCCGTACCTTTCAAAGTCGGCGGATGGAATGACTGAAACCTTTTCAACAATTTCTCCATGGGAGTAGCTGTCACATCCATGGGAGGATTTGAAGCACTACCCTCTTCAGGTAATCTTCTCGGAGGCATATCTGATAATCGAAGAGGTTAGTAATTCCAACTACCAAATATAAGTTTCAATCTTCCTCGGATCATCTTACAGCTGATCCATTCCAAATAATACACAATACCATATCAAAATTAGATATTCAGGCAAACATGTATTAAAACTGGAATTCATGCTAGCAATCAAAAGCAGGAAAGAAAATGTGGGGACACGGACGCTAATCATCTTCTTAATCATCATTGGGATTTAATTAATCAGTTCTGATAAACATGGTCTAAAAATTTTCTTTTTAAAATGCAAATGCGGAAGGTAATGGAATCTAAATAATATACATCTCAGTATACAATACTTTTCAGTATAAAAGTACAATACTGTACAATCTAAGTCTAAGGTTTAGTTACTAAATTCAAGTAAATAAACAAGTCTACAGTAAGTCCGGAATCACCACGCTAAACTCGTCTTCTCTCGTCGTTTTCTCGACCCTGATCTTGCCCCACCTGTTGTCATGCACACATACAAAACAAGACAACAGCCGGATAACTCCGGTGAGAATAAATCCCAGTATAAAAATGGTAAGCATGTATAGAGATAATCTAAATCATAAAACATGCTATCATGGACATATTCAAAAGTAATATATTTCATAATCTATGAAATCTACTCAAAATAAGCATGTAACTCAATTCAGATAAACATGCAATTCAGATCAAATCATATAAACATGCTATCATACTGAAAGCAATAAACATGGGTTTCATAGTCTATGAAACCACATCTATAAACGCATGTTGTTCTAGTCAAATCATGTCTAGTCTCGACTCAACTATAACTCTAGGGATCCCGTGATGAATAAGACGTCAATGCCTGTTACCTACTCAACAGATCGTGGTAACCGTACGTCTTATTCCTAGACTTCGGTTCGAGCTGTATCAACGGCTGGCAATAGGAGTAATACCTGCTCCTAAGTTGAGATACACCGAACGTCTAGAAGTCTGACAATGGCTGTCAAGACTTTCCTATCTTAAATGAAATGAATAACAATCTGTAAACAAAGCATAATCATATTCATAACTGAATATCACAATTATCTTACATGCTTGAATACAATTCTATAATCAAAGCATAATCAGGTAACAATATAAACAATAATCTAGTATGTGATTTTATTGGGAAACTCAAAATGATATCTCATTTGAGTTGTGGCTTCCCGAATATCACATGAATTATACCTTTGTCGTCCCGGTCTGACGAAGATGATGACCTGTATCCAACTCTGTCCATCTCGAATCTAAAATGACAATATCGAATACTCTGTATCAATGAATAACTCAATACATAATCTGTTCTGACCAATACTCAAATCAGTATACAATCTGATCAATATCTGAACAAGATACAATCTAATTCATGTCATCGACATTACAATACAATCTGAATAATTACAGAGTCTGATCAATCTCAAACAATACTGAATCTGATCAATATCAATCAACTGATGTTTCGACGGTATAATAATACAAGTCTGAATAACCCCGTCAATCTGAACATCACAAATATAATACTGAACTCATATTCTGTGCCCACATAATTCATACTCTGAATATTAACACAATTCTGATATAAAATCTCAGTCAATATCTTTCAAAAATCATAACAATTACAGGAACAATCTGTTCTCATATTTTCAAAACATCTCAAAACGTAACAAAACTTACGTCCAAATGAAGCCTGCGTTGCTAAGAACTCAATACCGTAATCGGATTTAAAATCAGACGGACGGATTGCCAAAATCTTCAATCAAAATCAAGAGCTTCCCTCGGTTCTTTATTTCTGATTCTCCAAGAATTCTTGCATGTATATATATATATATATATATATATATATATATATATATATATATATACACTCGTAACATGCATAAAAGCAAGTGGCTCATTCTTCATTTTACACGTCGCTCGCTAGGGCGGTCAAAACCTACCCCTAGGGCGAGTCAGTTTCGGTCGAGATCCTCGGTTGAACATCTCCTGTCGCTCGGGCGGTCAAAAGTTGCTCGCTAGGGCGAAGAACTCTCGGCCCTCACAAATTATACATGCGCGCTCGGGCGGTGCTTTTCTGCCGCTCGGGCGCGAGATGTTCGGCCTAACATCTGGAGATGTTCGGTTCAACATCTTGGCTTAAAATAAACCAACGCCCGGCTTCGTCATTTGAGTTCCTATATCCTCAATTATGTCAATTAATCAACATCTGATTACAGTAATTAATCTCGGGCATTACATTTCTCCCCCTCTTAGATCTGAGTTCGTCCTCGAACTCACAAACAATCAATTCAGATATATCAGAAGAAATGTATAACAGAATTTAAATCAAACTCTCATCTCAATGAATCCATTCTGAAATCTCTTTCTGGTATCAACCTCAGATTCCCCATCTGGAATAAGACGTCATGAAGTACACTATCATAATACTTCTTAAATTCTGACAAAATCAATCTTGCCACGTGGGTTATACAACATCCGTATAAACCACTCCATAGTCTATAACAAAACAATACTAGCAATTGTTATCAAACCATGTTAATCCCAATCAAGGACATATGAAATCTTCAGTTTCAAATACCAAGCATCATCATCCGATGTTGGTTTCTTTAATCTGTCCATTCTGAACCGTCTTGATAACTATTGTTATGCAATAAGTCATATAGTGACAATAAATCATAACAACTAGTGCTAACATCCAGCACTAAAACTCTACCAATATCTGTCAGTATCTGAATCATACACTCTGACTACCTGTCAATCTGTGAATAATCTGTGAAAGAGTTCATGATATCTTCTATTACAAATACAACTCAATCAAAATCACAATCTGATATAATCTCCTTAAATGTTCTGTCCTATCTTAACATTTCTTTGACATCGATCTATGTCATTTAGTTCTGTTTGTACGTAATCTGGTACAAACCGATAGATATAGATTGAGAAATCTGTCAATCATAATCATATCATATCTCAATCTAAAGAAAATGGCGGTAATTTCATTACAAAAGCCATAGAAATGTACTCCCATTTCTATTTAGCAATATACAAAATCTGTAATAATCTTCTGATTTCTATCTTTTTGTCTTTTTCTGTTAGCGATTCAGACTTATCAGTATGATTTCTGCCAACATTTCCGTACAAATTCTGCCATAACTGATATACTCTGTCTATATTACCACTATCTGTTCGAATATCATACATTCACAATCATCAGAATGAAAATTGAACCCACTACTGTGCATTTCTGACACTATCTGTGCTTTCAGATTCGAACTATTCTGTATAAACAATCAGTTAATAATATGAAATAAAGAAGAAATACCTACCTGGTATTCGGCTCTGACTACAGATATCAAATTCTGTTATATAATTCTGAAACATTCTGATATCACATTTCTGAACTGTTGCAACTCTCAACTGTTTACAATATTCTGTATCAAACATACATGCAAACCACAGTACTATCCATCAGATTCGAAATAAAAACAACCTATACAGATCTAGTGAGTTTAAGAAAACTCATAAAACAGCGATTTCTGTCAATACTGATAATTCTGACTACTGATCAATCTTCACAGTGCCCAAATCATCTGCCATATCTCATCTGCAAATAGAATATGCTCCCAACAAATATAAGATGTCTCAAATACTTATTTAGAACAATAACAATACGCAAGTAGATATAACATAATAAGAGAATAAGAAAATCTGCAAAACTCAGCAATTCTGACTTTCTGACATTTCTGTTAATTCTGATATATCGGTTACCTGTGTCGTTTACAGTCGCTGATTTCTGTCTCAACTGTACAAATAAATCGGTATACAAACTGCAGATATTGTCTATTCTGAATACACACTGTATCACTAACTGCATACCAGATTCATACCTGATCCATTTCTGTATACAATAATCACAGTTCTCTGAATATTTAACACAGTCATTAAATATTCAACATAATCAATCAAATGCGGCAATATATCAATACATCATAGATATACCAAGCATAATCTTCAGAATACCTCTGAACATAAACGCTATAATTTAGAAACAGAACTGAAATGTCTTCAAGAGAATACTCAATCAACTGTAATTCTCAGCCAGTATTCTAATCTGTCAATTCTTTCAATTCTGTCTAATCATTCAGTATCATTCTATACATTCAATGTCATTCTTTACTGGATTCTATTATATAAACAATACCTGGTATCGATTCAATTCTGAAATCTACCTTTCTGATATCAAACACATCTGAAATCTTATCTAGGCAAACACCAGTCAACTAATACATTACGGGCAAATCTGTCACCGTTAGACTCGATTTCAGTATATTTACAAAACACATAAGGATACCATCTGTTCCTTTCTGTGATAATCGAGTCATAACACTACAATGATCTAAGGAATTCTGGATCTAGAATCCTCATTTCTCAACTAGATCTGATCTTAATCTTACCATTTCTGGAATACATTCTACGATATTTCTGTACTTGCTTAGCATTACATGTCAATAATAAAATCATATAACACAAGTACATCATAATCTAACCCAATCCCGGGTTCATCTCACTGTAGTATATAACATGTCACAGAGATCTCTGATATCAACATATTCCTCAACAACCAAGGAATCAATACTACAGTATACACAGACCCCACAAATATAGCATATCACCATGCTACTCAATCACAGATACTCTCAACAAATGCATTAGTATATATCAATACATATGCAACATAATCATAATTGAATAGTACCTGTCGTGAATTCTGGGTCTGTTTCTCAATTAAATGTTGTTCCCTAAGATCTTCGGGACCATCTCTGGGGACAAACTTTAGCAAAATGCCCCAGCTGTTTACAGATATTGCATCTACCAAGCACTCCTTTGCATTGTTCTGAGGAATGTCTGCCTCCGCAATTCCTACAGTACCCTCCAGGGTAGCTCGCACTGGAACCACTAGAGCTTGATGAACCGCTCAGTCCACTTCCTAACTTCTTGAAGGACTTCTTTCGAGTTTTCAGCAAGTCTTGCTTTCCACTCGTACTGACACGCTCAAATCTCGAAGGGGATTGTGGTGTCTGGGGTTGCTTCACACACAACCTTGTCAATTGTCTAATCAGACTCATCTCTGCTCTCTTTGCTCTACTCAAGATATCAGCAAAATGATAAGGTCGTTGCAAATTCATCAGTGCAACTACCTCTGAATTCAATCCTCTGATGAACTGATTCACTACAGCTTCATCATTCCCAGCTAAATAAGGAGCAAAACGCAGTAATGTAGAGAATTTAGCAGCATATTCTGTAATAGCCGAGCCCGGTGTACGGTATGGTTTAAGATTTTGTATGATTATTGGCTATTTGGGTAAGTTTAAGTATAGTTTGGATGTTAAGAGTTTCGATTTATGATTTTAGTATGGTTGGTTATAGATGATGTGCAGTGTTATTGTAGCGGCGTTACGATTAAATTCATGATAAATGGTATATTGATCCAAATGAGGTGAGGCCAATTGGAGTGGTTAGATAAGACATAAGGCTATAACTTTCTTATTTTGAGTTTTGTTCAAATCATTGTGGAAGGTAAGCCAAAAGTGTCCCGAAGTGTGTCGTGTGATTCGACGTTCCTCCAGTGACACAGGTTGGGAGATTTAGCATAACGTTTTACTTAGACCTCCAAATGATCTGAAATTTTGAGGGAGTCAAGATAAGACATAGAGCTACAACTTTGTAGTTTACCATTTTTTCTAATTCGGGCGGGAAGAGGCGTTTCTGAGGCAATCTTTGAAGAAGCTGTGCGCAGAGTAAGATTTGGTCCGAAGGTGGAGCGCACCCGCGGTCATGTAAGGACCGCACCCGCGGTCTCAGTGGTTCAGAAAATGGTTTTTGGTCGTAGGCTTGGCGCACCCGCGGTCCTTGTGTTGGCGCACCCGCGGTCATGCATTATTGAGGTATGGGCGAAGCTTTAAGTTGCTTTTTGGTTGAGTTGACTTCACTTTTCACCTTACCTTTCCTCCATTCTCGTTTTTCCTCTCTAGAAACAAGGGTTTCCTTCATTTCATTTCATTTCCTACCTATGATTCTTGGATCTAGTTCGATTTTCGACTTGAGATCGTGGTTCTCCTTGGTGCTAGGAAGCTTAGGTAAGTTTTTGGTTGAATTCTATCATGGTTTTGGAAATGGCATGCTATAGGTTGGAGTATTGGTTGGTTCTATGGATTATTTAACTTGTATTTGTGGATTTAGAGTTGATATTGGTGTTATTTATGGATTGTTGTTGTAGGTGGTGAACCAAGAGCTAAGTTTGAGGTGTTCTATTGGGTTGTAAGTGGAATTTCATCCCTTTGCTCACATGATATTATATGTATTGTGTTTTAAAGGTTTCAAAGTGTTATTCCCTTCCATTGATCCATTGTTATGTATTGATTTCATTGATTATCTATTGGAGGCATTGTATGTCTCACTATTGTTAAAAAGGGAATACAAGAGAAAAGATAGAGATTGCGAAACGACGGCTTTAAATGCTATTCAGAGTTCAAATGTTTTATTGGATTGATTAATCATAGTCAGAGCATTGCATGCAATTAGATGATCATCGACCATAGGCTTTTATCCCCTCACAGTTATCGATTTATATCGATGGGATATTTGCAACCACAGTCATAGATACTATTGATATCAATCCAACCATAGAAAAGTGAATACCATCGTATTGCTAACTATTGCTATGCTATTGCTACAGTTATTGCTACAGTATTCATGTTTCAGAGTTGATGGTATTTCTGATTTCAAAGCCATGTTTTACAGAGTATACTATATATCATTGCTATGTAAGAGTTCCACTTGCTGAGATTTATTCTCATTTCAGTTATTTCATGTGATGCAGATCAGAGTGGAGGCCCGGGACGTTGACTGTGGACAGGGAGTCATATGCATGCACCGTTGGAAGGATGATTTTGATGGCATGATCATAGGACTGATGTTTTGTATTTTGTTATACCTTTTGAATGATCATGTATTTATTTTGGTTGTTAAATGTTTAAAGAAAATGTATTTTGAAACTCCTTCCATATTTTAAAGAAAATTTTTATTCCGCTGCGTATTTTATTTAAAGAGGTCAGGGGTGTCACATTTAGTGGTATCAGAGCGGTGTTCTTCGGACCAATGCATATGACTTCGTCTACTTTCAACTGTCCGGGTATGTTTTCTTGCATCTATCCGTTGTTATATATTGATATGTCTTTTGTGAGCACATTGTAGAGTAGAGGATGCCACCTAAGAGGAAAGCTGTAGAGGTTGTGATGGGTTTTTGGCTTCTATGGTTGATGTGGATAGCATGGTTAAGTTGAATATTGATGATATTGATGAGATGAGAGAGAGATATCCTGAGTTGTTCGTGCAGTGACGTCAATTTCGGGGACGAAATTCCTCTAAGGAGGAGAGATTGTAATAGCCAAGCCCGGTGTACGGTATGGTTTAAGATTTTGTATGATTATTGGCTATTTGGGTAAGTTTAAGTATAGTTTGGATGTTAAGAGTTTCGATTTATGATTTTAGTATGGTTGGTTATAGATGATGTGCAGTGTTATTGTAGCGGCGTTACTATTAAATTCATGATAAATGGTATATTGATCCAAATGAGGTGAGGCCAATTGGAGTAGTTAGATAAGACATAAGGCTATAACTTTCTTATTTTGAGTTTTGTTCAAATCATTGTGGAAGGTAAGCCAAAAGTGTCCCGAAGTGTGTCGTGTGATTCGACGTTCCTCCAGTGACACAGGTTGGGAGATTTAGCATAACTTTTTACTCAGACTTTCAAATGATCTGAAATTTTGAGGGAGTCAAGATAAGACATAGAGCTACAACTTTGTAGTTTACCATTTTTTCTAATTCTGGCGGGAAGAGGCGTTTCTGAGGCAATCTTTGAAGAAGCTGTGCGCAGAGTAAGATTTGGTCCGAAGGTGGAGCGCACCCGCGGTCATGTAAGGACCGCACCCGCGGTCTCAGTGGTTCAGAAAATGGTTTTTGGTCGTAGGCTTGGCGCACCCGCGGTCCTTGTGTTGGCGCACCCGCGGTCATGCATTATTGAGGTATGGGCGAAGCTTTAAGTTGCTTTTTGGTTGAGTTGACTTCACTTTTCACCTTACCTTTCCTCCATTCTCGTTTTTCCTCTCTAGAAACAAGGGTTTCCTTCATTTCATTTCATTTCCTACCTATGATTCTTGGATCTAGTTCGATTTTCGACTTGAGATCGTGGTTCTCCTTGGTGCTAGGAAGCTTAGGTAAGTTTTTGGTTGAATTCTATCATGGTTTTGGAAATGGCATGCTATAGGTTGGAGTATTGGTTGGTTCTATGGATTATTTAACTTGTATTTGTGGATTTAGAGTTGATATTGGTGTTATTTATGGATTGTTGTTGTAGGTGGTGAACCAAGAGCTAAGTTTGAGGTGTTCTATTGGGTTGTAAGTGGAATTTCATCCCTTTGCTCACATGATATTATATGTATTGTGTTTTAAAGGTTTCAAAGTGTTATTCCCTTCCATTGATCCATTGTTATGTATTGATTTCATTGATTATCTATTGGAGGCATTGTATGTCTCACTATTGTTAAAAAGGGAATACAAGAGAAAAGATAGAGATTGCGAAACGACGGCTTTAAATGCTATTCAGAGTTCAAATGTTTTATTGGATTGATTAATCATAGTCAGAGCATTGCATGCAATTAGATGATCATCGACCATAGGCTTTTATCCCCTCACAGTTATCGATTTATATCGATGGGATATTTGCAACCACAGTCATAGATACTATTGATATCAATCCAACCATAGAAAAGTGAATACCATCGTATTGCTAACTATTGCTATGCTATTGCTACAGTTATTGCTACAGTATTCATGTTTCAGAGTTGATGGTATTTCTGATTTCAAAGCCATGTTTTACAGAGTATACTATATATCATTGCTATGTAAGAGTTCCACTTGCTGAGATTTATTCTCATTTCAGTTATTTCATGTGATGCAGATCAGAGTGGAGGCCCGGGACGTTGACTGTGGACAGGGAGTCATATGCATGCACCGTTGGAAGGATGATTTTGATGGCATGATCATAGGACTGATGTTTTGTATTTTGTTATACCTTTTGAATGATCATGTATTTATTTTGGTTGTTAAATGTTTAAAGAAAATGTATTTTGAAACTCCTTCCATATTTTAAAGAAAATTTTTATTCCGCTGCATATTTTATTTAAAGAGGTCAGGGGTGTCACATTTAGTTTTATTGTAACGACCCATTACAGGCCCAGTGGACCGCCCATACGGCCCACTGCCAACCGACCCAAGGCTATCCCGATCTTGGGGTCCCTCTATGGGGCCTTGTCCCTCACGGGCTTTCCATAGGCGTCGTATGGTTACTCATAGAACTTCTATAGTCCAGGCTATAGTTTGTGCCTTCCAAGAATGGAACCCAAGACCTCCCTGGATATAAGGTACTTGGCAACAAATCCTGGACTATAGAAAATTCAATCTACCCCGCTCATTCTCTTCTATCTCAATCTAAAAGATCTATCAGCTCTGACTATCTCAATCTAAAGGATCTATGGCTCTGATAATCTAAGTCTAAAGGAACTATCAGCTCTGAAACCACCTGTTGTGGGGACCCGGACGCTAATCATCTTCTTAATCATCATTGAGATTTAATTAATCAGTTCTGATAAACAGGGTCTAAAAATTTTCTTTTTAAAATGAAAATGCGGAAGGTAATGGAATCTAAATAATATACATCTCAGTATACAATACTTTTCAGTATAAAAGTACAATACTGTACAATCTAAGTCTAAGGTTTAGTTACTAAATTCAAGTAAATAAACAAGTCTACAGTAAGTCCGGAATCACCACGCTAAACTCGTCTTCTCTCGTCGTTTTCTCGACCCTGATCTTGCCCCACCTGTTGTCATGCACACATACAAAACAAGACAACAGCCGGATAACTCCGGTGAGAATAAATCCCAGTATAAAACATGGTAAGCATGTATAGAGATAATCTAAATCATAAAACATGCTATCATGGACATATTCAAAAGTAATATATTTCATAATCTATGAAATCTACTCAAAATAAGCATGTAACTCAATTCAGATAAACATGCAATTCAGATCAAATCATATAAACATGCTATCATACTGAAAGCAATAAACATGGGTTTCATAGTCTATGAAACCACATCTATAAACGCATGTTGTTCTAGTCAAATCATGTCTAGACTCGACTCAACTATAACTCTAGGGATCCCGTGATGAATAAGACGTCAATGCCTGTTACCTACTCAACAGATCGTGGTAACCGTACGTCTTATTCCTAGACTTCGGTTCGAGCTGTATCAACGGCTGGCAATAGGAGTAATACCTGCTCCTAAGTTGAGATACACCGAACGTCTAGAAGTCTGACAATGGCTGTCAAGACTTTCCTATCTTAAATGCAATGAATAACAATCTGTAAACAAAGCATAATCATATTCATAACTGAATATCACAATTATCTTACATGCTTGAATACAATTCTATAATCAAAGCATAATCAGGTAACAATATAAACAATAATCTAGTATGTGATTTTATTGGGAAACTCAAAATGATATCTCATTTGAGTTGTGGCTCCCCGAATATCACATGAATTATACCTTTGTCGTCCTGGTCTGACGAAGATGATGACTTGTATCCAACTCTGTCAATCTCGAATCTAAAATGACAATATCGAATACTCTGTATCAATGAATAACTCAATACATAATCTGTTCTGACCAATACTCAAATCAGTATACAATCTGATCAATATCTGAACAAGATACAATCTAATTCATGTCATCGACATTACAATACAATCTGAATAATTACAGAGTCTGATCAATCTCAATCAATACTGAATCTGATCAATATCAATCAACTGATGTTTCGACGGTATAATAATACAAGTCTGAATAACCCCGTCAATCTGAACATCACAAATATAATACTGAACTCATAATCTGTGCCCACATAATTCATACTCTGAATATTAACACAATTCTGATATAAAATCTCAGTCAATATCTTTCAAAAATCATAACAATTACATGAACAATCTGTTCTTTAATCTGACTTCAATTCTATAATGTCTACGGTAGCAGAAACATCATATCTGAATCACATTCAATTCTAGCAACATCATATTTTCAAAACATCTCAAAACATAACAAAACTTACGTCCAAATGAAGCCTGCGTTGCTAAGAACTCAATACCGTAATCGGATTTAAAATCAGACGGACGGATTGCCAAAATCTTCAATCAAAATCAAGAGCTTCCCTAGGTTCTTTATTTCTGATTCTCCAAGAATTCTTGCATGTATATATATATATATATATATATATATATATATATATATATAAATATATATATATATATATACACTCGTAACATACATAAAAGCAAGTGGCTCATTTTTCATTTTACACGTCGCTCGCTAGGGCGGTCAAAACCTACCGCTAGGGCGAGTCAGTTTCGGTCGAGATCCTCGGCTGAACATCTCCTCTCGCTCGGGCGGTCAAAAGTTGCTCGCTAGGGCGAAGAACTCTCGGCCCTCACAAATTATACATGCGCGCTCGGGCGGTGCTTTTCTGCCGCTCGGGCGCGAGATGTTCGGCCTAACATCTGGAGATGTTCGGTTCAACATCTTGGCTTAAAATAAACCAACGCCCGGCTTCGTCATTTGAGTTCCTATATCCTCAATTATGTCAATTAATCAACATCTGATTACAGTAATTAAATCTCGGGCATTACAGAAAACCTCAATCTACCCCGCTCACTAGCTCCTATCTTAGTCTCAAGGATCTATCGCTATGATGACACCTGTTGTGGGGACCCGGACGCTAATCATGTTCTTAATCATCATTGGGACTAATTAATCAATTATAATAAACAGGGTCTAAATTATTTTTTAAAAATAATGCGGAACGTAGTGACATAAAAACATATATACATCTCAGTATATAAAAGTACAAATCCTGTATCACATACATTTATTCAACTAAGGTTTAACAGCTAATATCAAGTGTCCAACCCTATCTGAAACGTCTGCTATTCGTTTTCTAAAAACGTGCTAGAATTTATTTTTTTTTAAACATCACTTAGCATCGGCCGAACCATAAAATATTTTTGTCATCATTTTAGAATAAAAACAACCAACTTTATAATTGAGAAATACAGCCCATACTATAATATCTCAAAAACCTCTCAAAAGAATAAATAAAAATCATAAAATATTTTTAACATAACTTAAAAATCATAAATCATAACTAGTGCGGAAAACTAGCGTCGGTCCTCGGGTTATGTGCACCTTCAGTCCAGTCAGCTCAACCATCAAAACCTCCATTATCATATTCATAACCAATATAACTTGCATCAATCACACCTAGTGAGTCTAAAGACTCAACACATCATATTCTTGATAACGAGTAACACGTAATACAGTTAACATATAACAGTGAAAAATACTTGTACTTAAAATATCGTTTTCATGAAAATGCATAAACTTTAAACATAAACGTTTTCGTAAACATTTTCATGATGCATAAAAACATTTTCAAAAGACATAAACATATCACTTAAAAATATTCATATTCATGTCCATATTCGTATCCATATTCATATTCGTATTCATGTTCATGTTCGTGTTTGTTGAATTCAGATCGTGATTGTGGCTCGTATTCTTAATCTTAATGGGCGATGGATCCATCTAGAAAACCACAGTACTGGGCGGTGGGGACACCAGCAACACTCTCACCGGTCAACTGGGCCTTGGCCTACGTATTAACATATTCGTATTCGTATCACGTATTCATATTCGTATCCGTATCCAAGGAAACACGATCGTCGGGCTCCCACTGGGACCATAACCCTCACGATATTTCCAACATATTCAGTAGTCACAATCTCTTCACATCCTTCAACATGTTATCATCACTTAATAAAAATCATGTATATACATACCGTTTTATTTTTTTGAAACCAAGCATGCAACATATCATTTAAGTCAAAGATTAATCCATAAAAATCCATGAACATTTAAAATAAATGTTTTTAAGATATAAAAATCATAAAAAAAACATAAACGTTTTAAAATAAACATTTTAACATATTAAAAATCCGTAAACATTTAAAATAAACGTGTTAACATCTTAAAAATTCATAACCATCCATAATCATGAAAAATAATCATATTAGCATTTAAAATAGCATTTAGGACACTGCCATGATATTTACTAATTCCTAGATGTAAAAAGACCGTTTTACCCCTGGATGTAAAATTTCCCGTTTTTGACATTTTCTTAAATTCATTGACTCTAACATGTCCCAAATAATTATTTAAGCTTACCTGAATTTTCTCATTTTTTATTTAGCTCAATTCGATGAATTTTAAATTAATCTTTAAATGTGACGTATTAATGCGTTTTAATTCCAAATTAAACCAAACTTTCATATAAAATTCCCAAATTAAAAACTTAGACTTATAATAATTATTTAAGCTTAAACCTAATTTTCATAATTATTAAGGCTTAAAACTAGGCTTTTCAATTACCTCGTTAATTAGTGTTTCGTGAGGCGATTAAATCCCGAATAAATCCAAAACTCGTTATTTTGATCCCAAATTTTAAACATAGCATTTTTTATGATTTATTCTACCCTTCCAAGTCATGAGCCACCCCCGTGGACCCTTGGATCTATTTTTAGTTCTAAAAATCTCGTTTTTGACCCTTAACCGAACACACCGAGCCATCTCCTAATTTACCCGAGCCACGCCCGAGCCACCTTGAACCAATACCTAGCCAACTCACCTAGGGACCCTACTGTGCAAGCCCAGCCTGAAAAACCCGCCTTGGCCCGCCCAAAACACCTCTGAACGTGGTCCAAAACCTGCACGTGTTGTGTGTGTGTTGTCCTAGCTAGATAAGGTTTCTAGTTGCCTTAGGACTCATCAAGCCCCTAACCACTTGACCACCCTTGACCCTAACTGACCCTAGAACAGTCCCAGACCCGAGCCACCCCCAGCCCGAGCCCCTGAACCAACCAGCAAGGTGCTGTACATGGACAGCACCTGCGCGTTTCTTACCTACACTCTCGGGCAGGAGTCCTTGTCAACAAGGACTCCTCCTAGCTCACTTAGCTCGAGTCCTAGCATAGCTAGGACTCTTCCCTTGACCCCTCTACGACCCTGGCTAGCCCTGGACAGAAGCCATGACCAAGCCAAGCCATAGGAACCCAAAACCGAATCCCTTGTTTCCCATGACAGCAAGTTGTTGTACCAGCTTGTGTCTTGCGATTTTGTGCATGTTCGTGGCTTATTTTAGGACTCTAACCTCATGTAAAACAATGTCTAAACATGTCCTGATCATGGCAGCCCCTTTAACACATATAAAACATGATTTTGGAAATTAAAAACACCAATTTAGAACACATGAACATGTAGTTACGAAAATTTAACTTGGTGCTATGTTTTTTCTAAAAAAAATCATGCATAAACAAATACTATGGTGTGATGATGTTTTGAAGGAAAGAATAGGCGTGCCTTTGCGTTTTAAACGCACGAAAAACCGTTGACGGATCGAAGAACGGCGACAGACGATCATGGCTTGAACTCCCTTAAAGCTTTTGAATTTTCTTAAAATTGTTTTGTGTGTGCCGTGTGATGAGAATGGTTGGGAGAGAGTTTTCATAAATTAAAAGTGGGTGGCCGTGAATTTGAGATGCAAAAGTGAGGGTTTTGGTGGTTAAAAAAACTTTAAATAGCTAATTAAATTACTAATTAGGCTTAGGCCTATTAAGCCATTAAATTAAGCCCATTAGTCTTAATTAAGATTTAATAAAATATTAACAAGGTTTTTGTTTAAATAAATTTGTGAATTTATTAGCCGGATTGCCAAAAAGCTCGCATTTTTGTTAAAAATCCAACACCGATAAAAATTACGTTCCGGCGTATAAAATCACCTCAAAACCCCTTATTTTTTCAAAAATAAGAAAAAGCATCTCCCAACTTTTAAATAATTAAAAACAACTATTTAATAAAATCATTTTCTATTTTTCAGCCATCGGTCTCCGTTCCTCGATCGCAACTCGAATATCCTTAAAAAATTACATTTTAATGCAATTATGTAGAAGAATATATTTTAAACATGAAAATATGCACAAAATAATTAATTCATGCAATTAAAAAATTTAATTAAAATACAAAGAATTTAATAATTGCATGCACGTGGTTTGAGTGGACCTTAAAATTTTCGGGGCGTTACAATCTTCCCCCCTTAAATTGAATTTCGTCCTCGAAATTCACTTATACTTAATAACCCAAAGTTTATGCTTAGTTCTAATATCCCAAAAATCCACGCTTCCGCTGCGCTACTCTGATCAAACTTAAGTTCTAGAATGTCCTTACGTCTCCTTGATTCCAATTAAATTTACCTTCTAAATCCTTATTTGCAATTCGCAACTTAAAAAGACCCATAATGACTTAGTGTTCTTACTATTATAACCTCGAATTTCAACTTTTCTTAAAATTCCCAAATATAAAAATATAGATGATCACGCTTATCGTATATTACTTTCCTTATTTTACACCCAAAATGTTTATCAACCTATTCAATTTCATTCTTAAAATCCCAAACACATTCGCTGACGCTTAGATTTTCAAGTATAATATTGATTCATCCTTAAAAATCCTTGATTAACATTCCTTATAACATTATAACCCAAGATATCTCAAGGTTCCAAATTTTCTTAAAAGTCTAAATCCTAAAAATTCTTATAATTTAATCCATTTAATTATCGCTTAATGCTAAATAAATCCCCAAATTCCTTAAAATCTCAAAATAAATTCTTAATTTTCCCAAAAATTATCCTAATTGGTACTTAATTTCGAAAATCTTATGATTAACCCATAAATTTTTGGCATTCTTAACTTCCTTCTACTAGTTTCCCATAACATAATTTCAATAAATTTTAAACTCATTTACCCAAAATCAATTCTTATTATCAATCTTACTTTTCATCAACTTAAAATCCCAATTTATACATTTTCTTATTACCAAAGTCGTTGTAATCCTCGAATAATTATTCCTTATGTCTAATTCCCAAAAATTAATTTGACTAGCAACCATGAATCATAAATATTTACTTAGAAAATCTACATGTCCCAAAATATTCATAATATTCACGATTAACTTATGGCCCAGAAATAGAATGTCAATACTAAAACCCAAAATCAACATAGTTCAATTCCACCGCAAAACCAACATGCGTTAAAATAAAACAATTTTTCATTTCATATTGTATCACGTATAAAGATTCATAATCATATAAAACATATATCCTCATAATGCTAGTAAACATATGACGTAAACATTTAATTCATGTACTTATGCAGGTAATATCATAAAATCATATAAAGCATGAAAACTTACAATTTGAGGCTTGACGACTGATCTTCCCGGCGCTGACGGTGGCACAACCCTTTACAAAACCATTGCTCTGATACCAACTGAAACGTCTGCTATTCGTTTTCTAAAAACGTGCTAGAATTTTTTTTTTTTAAACATCACTTAGCATCGGCCGAACCATAAAATATTTTTGTCATCATTTTAGAATAAAAACAACCAACTTTATAATTGAGAAATACAGCCCATACTATAATATCTCAAAAACCTCTCAAAAGCATAAATAAAAATCATAAAATATTTTTAACATAACTTAAAAATCATAAATCATAACTAGTGCGGAAAACTAGCGTCGGTCCTCGGGTTATGTGCACCTTCAGTCCAGTCAGCTCAACCATCAAAACCTCCATTATCATATTCATAACCAATATAACCTGCATCAATCACACCTAGAGAGTCTAAAGACTCAACACATCATATTCTTGATAACGAGTAATACGTAATACAGTTAACATATAACAATGAAAAATACTTGTACTTAAAATATCGTTTTCATGAAAATGCATAAACTTTAAACATAAACGTTTTCGTAAACATTTTCATGATGCATAAAAACATTTTCAAAAGACATAAACATATCACTTAAAAATATTCATATTCATGTCCATATTCGTATCCATATTCATATTCGTATTCATGTTCATGTTCGGGTTTGTTGAATTAAGATCGTGATTGTGGCTCGTATTCTTAATCTTAATGGGCGATGGATCCATCTAGAAAACCACAGTACTGGGCGGCGCGGACACCAGCAACACTCTCACCGGTCAACTGGGCCTTGGCCTACGTATTAACATATTCGTATTCGTATCACGTATTCGTATTCGTATCCGTATCCAAGGAAACACGATCGTCGGGCTCCCACTGGGACCATAACCCTCACGATATTTCCAATATATTCAGTAGTCACAATCTCTTCACATCCTTCAACATGTTATCATCACTTAATAAAAATCATGTATATACATATCGTTTTATTTTTTTGAAACCAAGCATGCAACATATCATTTAAGTCAAAGATTAATCCATAAAAATCCATGAACATTTAAAATAAACGTTTTTAAGATATAAAAATCATAAAAAAAACATAAACATTTTAACATATTAAAAATCCGTAAACATTTAAAATAAACGTGTTAACATCTTAAAAATTCATAACCATCCATAATCATGAAAAATAATCATATTAGCATTTAAAATAGCATTTAGGAAACTGCCATGACATTTACTAATTCCTAGATGTAAAAAGATCGTTTTACCCCTGGATGTAAAATTTCCCGTTTTTGACATTTTCTTAAATTCATTGACTCTAACATGTCCCAAATAATTATTTAAGCTTACCTGAATTTTCTCATTTTTTATTTAGCTCAATTCGATGAATTTTAAATTAATCTTTAAATGTGACGTATTAATGCGTTTTAATTCCAAATTAAACCAAACTTTCATATAAAATTCCCAAATTAAAAACTTAGACTTATAATAATTATTTAAGCTTAAACCTAATTTTCATAATTTTATAAGGCTTAAAACTAGGTTTTTCAATTACCTCGTTAATTAGCGTTTCGTGCGGCGATTAAATCCCGAATAAATCCAAAACTCGTTATTTTGATCCCAAATTTTAAACATAGTATTTTTTATGATTTATTCTACCCTTCCAAGTCATGAGCCACCCCCGTGGACCCTTGGATCTATTTTTAGTTCTAAAAATCTCGTTTTTGACCATTAACCGAACACACCGAGCCATCTCCTAATTTACCCGAGCCACGCCCGAGCCACCTTGAACCAATACCTAGCCAACTCACCTAGGGACCCTACTGTGCAAGCCCAGCCCGAAAAACCCGCCTTGGCCCGCCCAAAACACCTCTGAACGTGTCCCAAAACCTGCACGTGTTGTGTGTGTGTTGTCCTAGCTAGATAAGGTTTCTAGTTGCCTTAGGACTCATCAAGCCCCTAACCACTTGACCACCCTTGACCCTAACTGACCCTAGAACAGTCCCAGACCCGAGCCACCCCCAGCCCGAGCCCCTGAACCAAGCAGCAAGGTGCTGTACATGGACAGCACCTGCGCGTTTCTTACCTACACTCTCGGGCAGGAGTCCTTGTCAACAAGGACTCCTCCCAGCTCACTTAGCTCGAGTCCTAGCATAGCTAGAACTCTTCCCTTGACCCCTATACGACCCTGGCTAGCCCTGGACAGAAGCCATGACCAAGCCAAGCCATAGGAACCCAAAACCGAATCCCTTGTTTCCCATGACAGCAAGTTGTTGTACCAGCTTGTGTCTTGCGATTTTGTGTATGTTCGTGGCTTATTTTAGGACTCTAACCTCATGTAAAACAATGTCTAAACATGTCCTGATCATGGCAGCCCCTTTAACACATATAAAACATGATTTTGGAAATTAAAAACACCAATTTAGAACACATGAACATGTAGTTACGAAAATTTAACTTGGTGCTATGTTTTTTCTAAAAAAAATCATGCATAAACAAATACTATGGTGTGATGATGTTTTGAAGGAAAGAATAGGCGTGCCTTTGCGTTTTAAACGCACAAAAAACCGTTGACGGATCAAAGAACGGCGACAAATGATTATGGCTTGAACTCCCTTAAAGCTTTTGAATGTTCTTAAAATTGTTTTGTGTGTGCCGTGTGATGAGAGTGGTTGGGAGAGAGTTTTCATAAATTAAAAGTGGGTGGCCGTGAATTTGAGATGCAAAAGTGAGGGTTTTGGTGATTAAAAAAACTTTAAATAGCTAATTAAATTACTAATTAGGCTTAGGCCTATTAAGCCATTAAATTAAGCCCATTAGTCGTAATTAAGATTTAATAAAATATTAACAAGGTTTTTGTTTAAATAAATTTGTGAATTTATTAGCCGGATTGCCAAAAAGCTCGCATTTTTGTTAAAAATCCAACACCGATAAAAATTACGTTCTGGCGTATAAAATCACGTCAAAACCCCTTATTTTTTCAAAAATAAGAAAAAGCATCTCCCAACTTTTAAATAATTAAAAACAACTATTTAATAAAATCATTTTCTATTTTTCAGCCATCGGTCTCCGTTCCTCGATCGAAACTCGAATATCCTTAAAAAATTACATTTTAATGCAATTATGTAGAAGAATATATTTTAAACATGAAAATATGCACAAAATAATTAATTCATGCAATTAAAACATTTAATTAAAATACAAAGAATTTAATAATTTCATGCACGTGGTTTGAGTGGACCTTAAAATTTTCGGGGCGTTACACTATCTCTAATCCAAGTCCAGAATCTCCACTCTAATAACGATCTCTTTTCATCTCCTCAACCCTGCACCTGTCCCACCTGTTGTCATGTACACATACAGACAAGACAATAGCCGGATTACTCCAGTGAGAATAAATCTCAATATAAATCAACGAAATATGCAATCATATAAACAAATATAAAGCATGTAACAGGTAACATCAATATGTATCAAAATCTGAAACATAATCAATCACAGATTGTCGACAATGCTCGTAACTCTACAATTCATACTAGACTCAATCCTAGTCTAGGGATCCCGGTTTCTAGATGTTGGTATTACTATATCGACCAACAGTAATAGAAAAGACTCCAGTTCTATCAACGTCGATATAGTATCGATCACCAGTAATAGAAGAAGCTCTGATTTTATCCACATCGGTATAGTATCGATCACCAGTAATAGAAGAAACTCCGATTCTATCCACATCGATATGACATCGATAATCAGTAATAGAAGAAGTTGTAATTCTATCCACATCGATACTGTACCGATCACCAGTAATAGAAAAAGCTCTAATTCTATGCACATCGATAGACAATCATCCGGTGACAGACTATGGCACTATCGCCAATATACTATCTTATGACATCGTGCAATGTGCCCGTGGCGATCCCACCACTATCAGGTACTTCTGTCATAAGATTACTCTTCTAATACCTGCTATCTATAAATCAAGAAAACAAGTACATCAATCAAATCAATGCAATATCAATGCAATAAAGTAAAGTATGTGATTTAGGGAAACTCAAGTCTAAACCGACTCAAGTCGATCTCCCAATACACATTGACTTATACCTTTTTTTCGTCGGTTTCCGGCTCAAGTCGAAGTCCTGAACTCAAAGTATGTCTGGCAATGACAATATCAAATAATCTCATATCAATATGCTATTCAAATCGATACAATTCTGATCAATCTGGATTTAATTCAAAATGAAAGGTATAACTGTACAATCTCAATATCCTCGTCAATACAACATCACCAGATAACAGTTACAATCCATAACCAATATCCAATATGATCTATAATCCAGTCCCAATTCAAATCTGTCCGGTATAAATCAATATACCCTAAAAATTCATAACAATTCCATAATCAGTCTGTTTCTCAATCTGACTTCGGTTCTACGATGTCTAACATATCAAGAACATCATATATAAATCATATTCAATTCTGACAATGACATAATTTCAGAGCATGTCAAAACGTAGAAAAACTTACGTCAAGTTGTAGCCTACGTTGATAAGATTGCAGTACTGAAGTCAGATTACAATTCGGACGGATGGATTGAAGTATAAAGTTGTAAGGATTTTTTACTCTTTCACAGAAACCTTTTCTCGATTCCTTCTGCTGGTTTTTGAAGAATATAGCAAAGATATACGTATATATATATATATATATATATATATATATATCAAGTTGCTCGGTTAATGATACGTGTCCTCTTTTCACATATTTCATACGGCGCTCGGGCGGTTAAGAACTACCTCCCGGGCACGGAAGGTTCTGCCCGCACTTGTCATGCACTGGCCCTCGGGCGGTCATAATTTACCGCTCGGGCACCACATTGTCTGTCCGAGACATGTTCCCATTGAACTTTGGCGCTCGGGCGGTCATTTCTTACCGCTCGGGCGCCAACAGTTCTGTCCAAATTTGCATCCTTCATATACAATTGCCAAATTTGATTTCGATATAGCACGACTATAATCACATCAGTTCAAAATCAATAATCTCAATTTAATAGAATCAAAATCTCGGGCATTACAACTTATGTATGATTTATATACAATTGTTTTAATATTAAAAGCAAAATTTTGACCCACATTTTCTAGCAAAGATCCAATTAATCCCAAAGACAATTGAGTTAGAGCCCGGGTCCCCACAACAGGTGGTATTAGAGCGATAGATCCTTTAGACTGAGATAGAATAGAATGAGCGGGGGTAGATTGAATTCTATTCCTTGCTTTTATTGTGCTAGCATGATTTATTTCTTTCACTATTACATGTTGTCTTGTTATCTGAGTTGATTACAGCATGTATTTGCAAAGACTGAATCAGAACCGATTCTGGATCAGAGTTATATGATCATAGGAGGACTGAGACAGATTGTATAGATTGTGTACTAATCCGTTTGATAATCAGATATGCCTCCTCGACGAGTACCGCAACCAGTAGCAGGTCGAGCACCAGAACATGGCAGTACTTCCAAAGATCCGATGGATGTGACCGCTACACCGATGGAGACTTTGCTGAAAAGGTTTCAGTCGTTTTGACCACCGACAGTGAAGGGCACAGAAAGTGCAGTTGAGTGTGAAATTTGGTTCGATGACATCGAGATGTTATTTGAATCTCTTGACTACACTGACAAGCGATGAGTGAAACTTATTGGGCATCAACTGCAAGAAGTTGCAAAAAACTGGTCGCTTACTACAAAGAGAGCACTGGAGCATCGTGGCACAGAGATCACTTAGAAAGTCTTTAAAGCAGAGTTCTATCAGCGATTCTGTGGGGACCCGGGCTCTAATTCTTTTTCTTGAGATTAAATGGATCGTTAACATAAAACGTGGGTCAAATTTTCGCTTTTTAACATTCAATCAAATGTTACTAACTAGGCATAAAACATGTCTCTATTTTATTACATCAGCATAATATACAAACATAGGATACAACATTTCTTGTTTTAATCCATCCTCTATAAACTAGTAGTGAAATACAGTACAAGATAAAAGTAATTCTACTAGTCCATCTGCTAGGCCCGTGATCACCACGCTATGTCCATCGCTCATCTCTGTCGTGACCAAGATCCTGCCCCACCTGTTGTTATGCACACATAGAGACATAACAACAGCCGGAAAACCGGTGAGAACAAATCCCAGTATAAACATGTATACATGCAGTAAAACAATCTAAAACATGAAACATGCTAATATGAATGTCATTCATATATAATCATGCAATGCGAGTCTAAGCATGTCTAGATGCGACTCGACTAGAACTCTAGGGATCCCGTTGTGAATAAGACGGCACTGTCTGTCACCTACCCTCCCAATCGAGGTGCTGACCGTCTTATTCCTAGATTTCGGCCTGATCTGTATCCGCGTCTACAATAGGGCCGGTGATCTTCCCCTAAGCTGAGATATCGCCGAACATCTAGAAGTCTGCCTGATCTCCAGACTGTCCTATCTTAATGCATGAATACAAAATCTGTAAACAAGCATAATCATTCTAATGCAATGCCACATGATCTGTAAACAAAGCATAGCAAGATCTGCATGCAAGTTCTATAAACAAATCTACAACAATCATATTCATATCAAGGTATGAACAATTAAACAAGTATGTGATTTTGGTTGGGAAACTCAAATGTGATCTCATTTGAGTCGTGATTCCCCAAACAAAACATGTACTATACCTTTCGTCGTACTGTTGTTGTCACGGTCGACAATACGAATCTGAAATGGAAATGTTGATAAATACACAATCAATTACTAACTCTAGTCAATACCTACACTATCAATAATAAATCTCGGTACAGACTTTAACGGCATAACGACGTAAATTCTTAATACCGGTCAATACACATCTCAATCCTCAATCATTCTTATTCATAATCCACCACAATAACAATCTAACACAAGAATTATGCTCCACCCATTCATAAACCATGCTGAAATTCATAGGAATTGCATACGATATCATTTCTTCGTTCCGGTTTCAAATCTACAATCCTTGTAATCATAAGAACATATTTCTTAACTTAAATCATCATTCTCCCAACACATATGAATCAAAACATGCTTGAATTTGACAAAACATATACCCTTTTGAAGCCCTTGATACAAGGAGTTCCAAACCGAAATCGAAACTAAATTCGGATGGCTAAATCTTGAGATATTCAACTCTAAAGCCTTGAGAAGTTATGGAGGAATCTCGGTTCTGCCTGTTGAAATGCGAAGAAGATGACTCATACTCGACTTATATTTATACCCCTGCCATGTGTCACGTTGAGAACAAGAGTGGATTTCTCGGAGGTATCACCGCGGGTGCGGTAATGTAAGCAGCGCGGGTGCGCTGAGCTCTCGGCAGAAACACAATTTCCCAAAACAGTTGACCGCGGGTGCGGTCATGTAACTACCGCGGGTGCGGTCTCAGCACCGCGGGGGCGGTCTAATTCTACCGCGGGTGCGGTGTCTGTTCGCACAATTTCACCACTTTTCTGCCCATGCACCGCGGGTGCGGTGTATCTTCGAATTATTATAGGAAAATTCTATATTTCAAGCCAAACCTCTTCATCTCTTATTTCTTATCTTTATGCCCATTATTCATAACATATCTATCAATTCAAAATGATCACTCAGTATTCTGGGCATTACATTTCTCCCACTCTAAGACATAAGTTCGTCCTCGAACTTGAAATAAATCAATTAGAGTATTTAAAACAGCATTACTATCTAAAACTGAATAAACACTTACATCATATAAATAGCTCTGGGTGTTTCTGTTGCATAATTGCTTCTGTCTCCCATTTCGCTTCTTCGATGCCATGACGACTCCACTGAACTTTCACAAGTGGAATAATCTTCGTTCTGAGTTTCTTTTCTTTCCGATCAAGAATCTGGATTGGTTTTTCCACGTAGCTCAAAGTCTGATCAAGTTCAGCTTCGTCAGGTTGAATGACATGAGAAACATCTGGCATATACCTTCGTAACATTGATACATGAAACACGTCATGTATTCCAGATATAGAAGGAGGAAGTGCAAGTCGATAAGCTCGATCACCAATCTTCTCAAGAATCTCGTAAGGACCAATGTATCGAGGAGATAGTTTCCCGCGTTTGCCAAATCGAACAACGCCTCTGAATGGAGAAATCTTCAAGAATACTCTATCTCCTGCCTCAAATACTAACGGTCTACGTCTGATATTGGCATACTTTGCTTGTCGATCTTGTGCTGTCTTCATCCTCTTCTGAATGAGTTTCACCTTCTCTGTCATGTCACGAATCATATCTGGCCCAAGTTCTGGCACTTCTGAGATATCATCCCAATATAGCGGAGATCTGCACTTCTTGCCATACAAAGCTTCAAACGGTGCCATCTCAATGCTCGTCTGGTAGCTATTGTTGTAAGAGAATTCGCAAAGAGGTAGGGAATCTTGCCAACTAATGCCAAAATCTAGCACAACGGCTCTCAACATATCCTCTAGAGTCTGGATAGTCCGTTCTGTTTGTCCGTCGGTCTGAGGATGATAAGCAGTACTCAAGTGTAATGTCGTACCTAGAGCCTGCTGTAAGCTGTGCCAGAAGTGAGAAGTGAATCGTGGATCCCGATCTGATACGATAGACTTCGGCACTCCATGTAATCTGACTACCTCTCGAATATAAATCTCCGCCATCTGGTCTTGTCTATACGTCATTCTGTATGGAATGAAACAAGCAGATTTGGTCAATCTGTCAATAATGACCCAAATCGCATCGCAGCCTCTGGATGATCGAGGTAACTTCGTCACGAAATCCATGGAAATGTGGTCCCATTTCCATTCTGGAATAGATAAACTCTGAAGTAAACCTCCCGGCTTCTTTCTTTCAGCTTTTACCTGTTGACAGTTCAAACACTTAGACACATATTCTGCGATGTCTGACTTCATATGTTTCCACCAGAACTGTGTCTTCAAGTCATTGTACATCTTCCTGCCACCAGGATGAATGCTGAACCGACTACAATGTGCCTCTGTCAGAATCTGCTGTCTCAAATATGCAACATCTGGCACAACTAGACGGTTATTCACGTACAACACATGATCTCGTACCTGATATTCTGATACATGCCCTGATCTGACCATTTGGATCGATTTCTGCACATTCTGATCGGTTCTTTGTGCTTCCTTGATCCTCATAAGCAAATTGGGCTCAACTTGGATCGTAAAAAGTCGTAGTGACTTACTATCTGTATCAAATTCTAATCCAGATGTACAGCAATTTTCAACTAACTTGTTAACACCTATCGTCGATAAGGACAAAGCACATACCTTTCGACTCAAGGCATCTTCTGCTGCATTTGACTTTCCTGGATAATATTTGATTTCACAATCAAAATCTTTTAGCAGATCAAGCCATCTACGCTGCCTCATATTCAGCTCTGATTGAGAAAATAGGTACTTCAGGCTTTTGTGATCGGAGAAGATCTCAAATTTCTCGCCGTAGAGATAATGACGCCAAATCTTTAAGGCAAATACGATAGCCGCCAATTCCAGATCATGAATGGGGTATCGAACTTCATGTGGCTTCAATTGTCTCGAGGCGTATGCGATCACATGACCTCGCTGCATAAGAACACATCCCAAACCTCTATGAGAAGCATCACAATAGATAACGAAATCACCCATACCTGAAGGTATCGTCAACACTGGAGCACTAGTTAGCCTTTTCTTCAGTTCTAGGAAGCTAGACTCGCACTCCTCTGACCAAACAAATGGTGCATTCTTTTCCGTCAATTGAGTTATTGGCTTTGCAATACTGGAGAAATCTTTGATAAATCTTCTGTAGTATCCGGCTAAGCCCATGAAACTGCGTATTTCTGGTACGGAAGTCGGTCTCGACCAACTGATCACAGCTTCCACTTTACTCGGATCAACAAAAATACCATCTCCAGAAATGATATGCCCCAAGAATACAACTCGATTCAGCCAAAACTCACACTTTGACAATTTAGCATATAGTCGCTCGTTTCGCAACGTCTGCAAAACAATTCTGAGATGCTCTGCATGCTCATTTCTATTCTTCGAATACACCAAAATGTCATCAATGAAGACAATCACAAATTCATCTAAATACCTCTGAAACACTTGGTTCATCAAGCCCATAAATACCGCAGGAGCATTGGTTAAACCAAAAGGCATGACAATAAATTCGTAATGTCCATACCTGGTTCGGAATGCTGTCTTCGGTATATCTACATCTCGAACTCTGAGCTGATGATACCCAGAACGCAAATCAATCTTAGAATAGACAGAGGATCCCTGCAACTGATCAAATAAGTCATCAATCCTAGGCAAAGGATATTTATTCTTGATCGTTGCCTTATTCAGCTGTCGGTAGTCTATACACAATCGCATCGAACCGTCTTTCTTTCGCACAAACAGCACCGGAGCGCCCCAAGGAGATACACTAGGTCTGATATATCCCTTGGCTAGAAGATCTTCTAATTGTGCTTTCAATTCTTTTAGTTCAATAGGTGCCATCCTATACGGAGCTCTTGAAATAGGAACGGTACCTGGTATAAGTTCAATGCTAAAATCTACCTCTCGAACCGGAGGTAATCCTGGGATTTAATCTGGAAAAATATCTGGAAATTCCCGTACTACTGGCAGATCTGCCAATGCCGGGCTCGACTTCTGCATATCTACAGCATAAATAAAGAAACCATCCGCTCCTTTCTGTAACAATCTGTTCATAGTAAGAGCCGAAATCAAGGGAATCCGAGATCTGGAACCCTTCCCGTAGAATTTCCACTCATCTGTCATCTCGGGTCTGAATCTGACAATCTTGTGGAAACAATCCACGGTAGCTCTATACTTCGTTAGCATGTCAATACCAACTATACAATCAAAATCAGCTAGACCCAATACTATACAATCTAGTTCAATCTCATGCCCCTCAAACTGTAGAATGCAATGTCTAACCGTAGTTACAGATATTAATCCACTTCCCAACGGAGAATTAATAGACACCACATCTAACAAAGACTCAACAGGCAATGAATGCAACAATGCAAATTGTTCCGAAATGAATGTATGCGATGCACCCGTATCTATCAATATATAAGCAGGATAACCGTAGAGAAAACAGTTACCTGCTATGACATCATCTGGGGCATCCTGTGCTTGCTCCTCTGTCAATGCAAACACTTGAGCCTGTTGCCTCGGAGGTTGACTCACAGTCTGACTACCTCGAGCTCTGGGTTGAGTCGGTGCTGGTGGAGGCTGAAAAGAGTGAACCGATGATGCCTGCCGCTCAAACTGAGGTACTGATCCGGATGCTCGTCCACTCTGGGCTGGCTGTACACTCCTCTGGGGACAGACTTTGGCAAAATACCCCGGTTGCCTACAAATGTTACATCGGCCTGTAAATCCCTGGCACTGTTCAGTCGCATGCCTACCTCCACAAGAATTGCAGTAGACGCCTGAAGTCTTTGAACTTTGATCAAAGCTCGTCTGTCTTGATCCGGTGGAGCTGGACGAACTGCTCCCAGGTCGCTTAAACTGTTTCCCCTTCGCCTTCAGCTGTTCTTTTCTGCCACTGCTACTACCGCCACTATCAAATCTTGGAGGAGGAACTTGGAATGGAGGTAGTGGCGGTCTTGGACTCGGTGCAACATACGGAGCACTCCGTTGCCTAAGCAATCCTGCTTCAGCTCCTTTGGCACGATTCAATGCATCCGAGAAATTATCGGGTCTCCCAGTATTGACCAACGTAAAGATATCTGGATTCAGGCCATTTATAAACTGATCTGCCATGGCCTCATCATTCCCTGAAACATGGGGTGCAAAACGAAGCAAAGAGGAAAATTTAGCAACGTACTCTTCAATGTTCAATTGCTCTTGCCTCAGGTTTGCGAATTCAGCGCCTTTATCTTTACGGTAGGATACAGGGAAGAATCGCTGATAAAACTCGGTCTTGAATACCTTCCAAGTAATCTCGGTACCCCGCTGCTCTAAAGCTCTCCTAATGTTCAACCACCAATTCTTGGCTATATCTTGCAATTGATGGCCAATTAGCTTTATTCTCTTCTCGTCACTATACTCCAAAGAGTCGAACAACATTTCAATGTCCTCAAGCCAACTTTCGCACTCGATGGCATTCTCGGTACCTTTTAATGTGGGAGGTCGAAAGGATTGGAATCGCTTCAGCAACGTCTCCATAGGGGTCGCCGTAACATCCATAGGATCTCCGTATGTGCTCCCCTGTTCTGGCGCTGCTGGTCGTAGAGGTACGGCTGCTCTTCTAGGAGGCATATCTAATAAACCAACGGATTAGTAGAAAAAATATACAACTGTTGTGGGGACCCGGGCTCTAATTCTTTTTCTTGGGATTAAATGGATCAATAATATAAAAAGTGGATCAAATTTTCGCTTTTTACATTAACACAAATGTAACTAAACAACAACAGTTCTTTATTTATTTTACAACATACAAACATACAACATGTCTTGTTTTACTACATTCAACCAACTAGTGTCTAAACAAACCACTATCTACAAATAGTACAAAGCGAGTAAAACACTAGTCCTCTGCTGCACCCGTAGTCTCCACGCTATATCAATCTCGTCTCTGTCTCGACCCAGATCCTGCCCCACCTGTTGTTATGCACACATACAGACATAACAACAGCCGGAAAACCGGTGAGAACAAATCCCAGTATAAACATGTATACATGCAATAAAACAATCTAAAACATGAAACATGCTAATATGAATGTCATTCATATATAATCATGCAATGCGAGTCTAATCATGTCTAGATGCGACTCGACTAAAACTCTAGGGATCCCGTTGTGAATAAGACGTCACTGTCTGTCACCTACCCTACCAATCGTGGTGCTGTACGTCTTATTCCGAGATTTCGGCCTGATCTGTATCCGCGTCTACAATAGGGGCGGTGATCTTCCCCTAAGCTGTGATATCGCCGAACATCTAGTAGTCTGCCTGATCTCCAGACTGCCCTATCTTAATGCATGAATACAAAATCTGTAAACAAGCATAATGCAATGCTACATGATCTGTAAACAAAGCATAGCAAGATCTGCATATAAGTTCTATAAACAAATCTATAACAATCATAATCATATAAAGGTATAACAATAAAACAAGTATGTGGTTTTGGTTGGGAAACTCAAATGTGATCTCATTTGAGTCGTGATTCCCCAAACAAAACATGTACTATACCTTTCGTCGCACAATCGCTGTCAGGGTCGCCAAACTGAATCTGAAAGGGAAATGTTGATATACAATCTATCAATCTCTAATCTAAATCAACACTATCTTATTCTCAATCATATACACGAAACCATACTCACAATCGGTACAGCTTACATCTAAACATGCTGAAATTCATAGGAAATGCATACGATATCATTTCTTTGTTCCGTTTTCGATTACAAACTCATAATCTTCACCAGAACAACTATCTACAATCATAATAGCATTTCCCTTACATGAAATTCTTAAAACATGTTAGAACTGAATACAAAGTATACCCTTTTGAAGCTTTCGATGCAAGGAACAATAATCTCCACTCGGAATACAATTTGGATGGCTAAATCTTGAGAAATCTCACTTGAAAGCGTGAAAACCTTGAAGCTTTTGGGAGGAAATCTCGTTTCTGAAAGCTGGAAATGAAGAATAAGTCGACTCAGCATCTTTATGTATATATACTATGCCACATGTCACGTTTAGAAGGAGAGTGGATTTCTCGGAAGTATGACCACGGGTGCGGTAACTCTAGTAGCGCGGGTGCGCTATGGCTTCGGTAGAACTATCAAAACATTCAGAACATGGACCGCGGGTGCGGTCATGTAACTACCGCGGGTGCGGTCTAAGTCTACCGCGGGTGCGGTGTTGCTACGGAAATTTTAGCCAACTTACAGTCCATGCACCGCGGGTGCGGTGTCTACAAGCACCGCGGGTGCACTGTGACTTCGAATTACAATGGCATAATTCTACATTTCAAGCCAAACTTCTTCATCTCTTATTTCTTATCTCTATGCACATTGCTCATAGCATATCTATCAATTCCGAATGTTCACTCAGTGTTCTGGGCATTACATTTCTCCCCCTCTAAGACATAAGTTCGTCCTCGAACTGAATAATTCAATCAAATTATTTAAGACAGTATTAAAATCAAAAACTGATTAAATACTTACATTATATAAATAACTCGGGGTGTTTCTGTCGCATATTCGCTTCTGTTTCCCATGTCGCTTCTTCGATGCCATGACGACTCCACTGAACTTTCACAAGTGGAATAATCTTCGTCCTGAGTTTCTTTTCTTTCCGATCAAGAATCTGTATCGGTTGTTCCACGTAGCTCAAAGTCTGATCAAGTTCAGCTTCGTCAGGTTAAATGACATGATAAACATCTGGCATATATTTTCGCAACATTGATACATGGAACACGTCATGTATCCCGGATAGAGAAGGAGGAAGTGCAAGTCGATACGCTCGATCGCCAATCTTCTCAAGAATCTCGTAAGGACCAATGTATCGAGGAGATAGTTTCCCGCGTTTGCCAAATCGAACAACGCCTCTGAATGGAGAAATCTTCAAGAATACTCTATCTCCTGCCTCAAATACTAACGGTCTACGTCTGATATTGGCATACTTTGCTTGTCGATCTTGTGCTGTTTTCATCCTCTTCTGAATAAGTTTCACCTTCTCTGTCATGTCACGAATCATATCTGGCCCAAGTTCTGGCACTTCTGAGATATCATCCCAATATAGCGGAGATCTGCACTTCTTGCCATATAAAGCTTCAAACGGTGCCATTTCGATGCTCGTCTGATAGCTATTATTGTAAGAAAATTCGCAAAGAGGTAGGGAATCTTGCCAACCAATGCCAAAATCTAGCACCACGGCTCTCAACATATCCTCTAGAGTTTGGATAGTCCGTTCTGACTGTCCGTCTGTCTGAGGATGGTAAGCAGTACTCAGGTGTAATGTCGTACCTAAGGCCTGCTGTAAACTGTGCCAAAAGTGAGAAGTGAATCGTGGATCCCGATCTGATACGATAGACTTCGGCACTCCATGCAATCTGACTACCTCTAGAATATATATCTCCGCCATCTGATCTTGTCTATACGTCATTCTGTATGGAATGAAACAAGCAGATTTGGTCAATCTGTCAATAATAACCCAAATCGCATCGCAGCCTCTGGTGTTAGAGTAGGTGCCCGTCGAGCCAAGTGTTGGCCGAGTGTTCACAATGAAACTCTATGTATAAGCAATCTTTATTTTAATAATATTTGAAATTATTACTTTGGCACATCTTTATCTGTATACCCATGCTAGTTGCATAGATAAAGCCCTTGAATATAGAAATGGTAGAAAGAATATGAGATGCTCATATGATGAGTATCATGAAACTCATATTTGGAATACTGTATATTCTAAACGGTTCCTAGTCGATTCAGCCGCCACTAAGAAGGATATAGGCCGCTCGAGTTAGAGACTAGTATCTGCGATGTGAGTACCATGTTTCATTGGTAGGGGATATTGTGATGTCCGAGCATGCAGATAGGTGCTCCTGGTAGAGTGCACTGAACAACCCTCCATTAAAGGACTTTCCAAGTGGTTCTCACTTATCGAGTGGAAACGTCCTAGTTTATGGTTGTACACCATTAGTCCTTATGACCCGGGACAACATTGAGACTCTATGTGCTAGAATTACACTTTGACTTGTTTACTGACTCTTATGGGGTCATCAGGTGGCAAGGTTGGGTGTTCTGTCGAAACACATAGGAGTCGATGCATTGTAGTCGGGGATTCACCGCTTACCTTCGGGTATGGATATCCTATGTGTTATCATGTGTATGTAGGTTGAAATCTCTGGCCAGAGTATGGTGGTAATTATGAAAGTGTTTCATAGATTACACCATCGATGCAACTACGACATGACACATAGTATCGATTCATTGACAACTCTCGATAAACCAATGGTTGTCGAATCGATCGGGATATATGAGTTGAAGGGACCGTACTGTACGCTAACCATAATTGAATGGTTCTTGCAGGCACTATCATTTGATACCTAGGGAATCATGTAAGCGATGCTGCTAGGCGTTTAACATGATTGGTTGGGTACTATCAGACTTGAGTTCTGACGTTCTTATTATCAAGGAGTTGATAAATAAGAATGGAGCAATTTGGGTATGCTCATATAAGGACATGTTTAGTCCGAATCACATGGAGATGTGAACCCACGGCTAGTTGTATCAATGAACTATTGAGGGCCACACAAGTACTATCTTTCTAGATCCCGTTGAGAAGTAAAAATAGTTCAATGTGTTGAACGGCTTATAAAGGGGTTTATAAGCGTAAAGAAAAAATTAGAAGTATGACTTCTATAAAGGAGAAATTAATTCAATGTGTTGAACGGCTTATAAATGAGTTTATAAGCGTAAAGAAAAATAGAAGTATGACTTCTATGAGAGAAATGTAAATTTTGATTTATGGAAGTGTTCCTAAATTAAAATTTGGCCAAGTGAATAATGTATTTGAAAATTGTGATTTTCATAGACATTATTATGGACTAAATTAAATTAATTGAAGTGTTGAATTAATTAAACACTAGTGGACCTAGTAGAGTCCAAATAATTAAATTAATTCAAGTGTTGAATTAATTAAATTATATCGAGTCTTGTAGAGCTCAATTTAAATTAATTATTTAACTAGTGGGACTTGGGTAAATTCAAGTAATGTTTAATTAGTCTCAAATATGTTTGAGATAATTAAATTTAGTCCATGGTTTTTATTTTGATAAAAACCATATAATATGCATGCATGGGAGGTGAAAGGTTGGGAGACTACTTTTTGAGTTTTCAAGGCATGGCATGCAAAAGGTGATTCTACTTTTCCCACAACCAAGACAACTCTCCCTTCCCCCTCATTCTCATCACTATGGCCGAAACTTGCACATGTTTTCTCTCCAAGATTTTTCTCCATTTTTCTTCTTCAAGTGTTGAGGAAAGAAAACACTTCTCTTTGAAAAATCCTCATATTTTTCTAGTGCAAAATATGAGGGGATCTACCTAGTTGGTGGTGGGCTTAATTTGAAGGAAAGATTCAAGAACTTGGAAAGCTTGAAGATAGTTTCTACCTTTGAAGAGCTTTGTTGTTTGACAACAAAGTTGAAGCCATAATCAATCTCTTGAGATTGATAGGTATATTTCTTTAAAACACCCTATGTATGAATTGTATGGTGTTTATTGTATTTGTTGCACAAAACTTGAGGTGGCCGAATTTTTGTATGAAAAATTAAAAATTTTAAACTTCCGTTGCGCTTCCGGTCACCGTAACCGATCCTCTTTCAAGTGGTATTCGAGCTATGGTTACGATTTTGTGTAGCAAATACAAGATATTATGTTGAGATTGATTTCTAACCGCATGAGAACAAAAATTTTGCAACAATGTCAAGGATTTTTGGGGCATGTTTCGGGCAGCTCGGGCTGCCCGAGGGGCTGCCCATTTCGGGCAGCTAGGGCAGCCCGAAGGGCTGCCCGAACACCCCTATGTTTTAATAAAATAAAAAAAATATTTTTGGTTGCCGGAATCCGGCGACGGAGCTCCGGCGACGGCGATGACGGCTAGGGTTTCCAAAAGTGTTTTGGAATATCAAAGTGTCATGGGCCTTGAGTTGTTGGGCCATTGGATGGCTAACATGTTTGTGAATTTTAAATTGGCTAAAAATGTTTTTGGTGAAAAATAAGTTTTTGGGCCCTTAAGTTTAAAATTACAAAAGTTGCAAATTTTTCTCATAAAATAAATAATTGAAGTTGGACTTTAATTATTTATAGTAAATTGTGATTTATAAGAAATTCGGTTATAAATAAATTAATTGGAAAGTAGACAAAGGTGTTTGTATACTTTGTTAATTTAGTTTATAATCGTGGCGGTTAGTGATTGGATCAAGATATATAATATTGGATCAATTAATTATTGTGATAATTAATTGATGGTGTATGATATGTGATATTATGCATGAAGGATGATCAAAAGCCCAAGCCCAATTTGCTAGGTGTATGCTAGGATATTTTGTGTTGAATGATTGTAATAATTATCAAATTTAAAGTGGGCTTGGTTTATGGCCCGTTCCCACCCCATGAGATGTATCCCTATTTGCCATCGATATTTATTTGTAAATATTAGTATAGTGGATGATCAAGATTGGAAGATGGTGGCCATGATGATTATGAAGATCGAAGACATGTAAATATTGGAAGCTTATGTAATAGTTGCATTTGCATCCCGTGCATTTCCCTAGGATTGGACCTAGGCCCGTGTTTAGCTCACACGGTCCATTAGTATTGAGGCGATTGATCATCCTTGTTTTGTTTACTGTTTATAATATATGCATGATATGTTATAAATAATGAGTATGTGCGTTATTATTATGATAATAACAAAGTTGCATGAATCCGGCAAACATACGATCAAACATGGCGAGCTTTTAAAATAAAATTAATGATGAGACCTTTCAAAATTAAAAACCCTCATTTTGAATAAGATTCAAAATTAATATCAAGCCCGAAAAGGGGAATTATAAATTTGTTTATAATTTCCTTGTCTTCCATCGACAATGGATGCATGATGAACGCTACCCGTACTCGGGGCTCGGCTCATATTATTGAGGGGGCCTTGGGTGCCGGAAAGCTGTGACATCCATTGACATAGTGATGTGAACTACGTGGAACTCCCATGATTTCGGCTCATATTATTGGGGGAACTCATGGAGACCGTCCATTAAGGTTCAACATCGATGGGTAAGGCTTGACACGTGAAGATGAACGACGTCATATTATTGGGTCCTAATCAAACGTGAGACAAAAGTTTACGTAGAGGGTTGCATTGTGATGCAATTGGAAACTACCTTTTAGGAATTGTGATTGGCTGATATTATTCGGGATCACAATTCGCTAATTGGACCTTACGTACCTACTGAGGAAAGGAGTTTCCCGTTTTCACTAGAGGGTAGTGAAAGATGTCAAAACAGTGGGAGCAAATATTTATGAAGTAAAAGTCCAAACTTCATATCTTACTAAATATTTAAAAATAGTCATCAACATTTATCTGTTTTTACTTTTCAGTACAAATTGACAATATCATCGATTCGCAATCCGATATCCGTAATACTCGACAAACACATATTAACTGGACCTAATTACCTCACTTGGCTAAGAAACCTGAAAATTTTCTTGAATTCGGAAAGGGTAGCATATACACTGACTCAGTCGCCCCCTGTTGAGGCTCCGACTGACTCCACTTCTGAGGAAGTGCAGACTTACAAGGAATGGTGTGACCATGACTTGATAGCCAGGTGTTATATGCTGACTTCTATGAATGATGAGCTGCAGAGGCGTTTTGAGGGTGCAAAGAGTGCTGCTGACATTCATTTGCATCTCAAGGAGCTCTTTGGTGAGCAAACACGACCTCTAAGGCATGCTACCGTCAAGGAGCTGATCACTTTGCGCATGCGAGATGGGGCCTCGGTCCATGAGCATGGCCTAAAGGTGATCGGGCTCGTGGACAAGCTCGTTGGCATGGATCTGATCTTGCCTTCGGAGTTGACCACCGACGTGTTGCTGTTATCGCTGCCTAGCTCATTTGATTCTTTTGTGGTGCACTTCAACATGAACAAGATGGAACCGACCCTTGAGGAGTCGGTGAACATGCTTGTTACGTTTGAATCCACCATCAAGAAAGAGAAGTTGGTTCTTTATGTGGGTTCTTCATCTGGTACGAAGATTGATCCACATGGGAAGGGAAAGAAGAGTTCTTTCCAACGTCCCAAGAATAACGTGCCCTTGATGAGGCAATCTCCGAATCCCGTTGTGGCAGCCACACCAGTTAAGGCTGACAAGACTGATGATGTATGTCATCACTGCAAGAAGCCTGGACATTGGAGGAGAAATTGCAAGGAATATCTTGCCCAGAAGAGTTCTGGAAACGGTATGTTCTAAATTGAAGTAAACATTTTAATTAACACTACTTCTTTGGTATTAGATACCGGTTGTGACTCACATCTCTGTAATGGGTTACAGGTGATGGGAAGAAGTAGGAAGCTTAAGGAAGGTGTAACCTTCTTGAGAAAGGGCAATGGAGCAAGAGTTGCTGCCAAGACCTTAAGAAATGTTTACTTATTGTTGAACAATGATTTTAAGTTAATTTTAAGAGATGTTTTGTTTGTACCATTTTGATGAATAACATTGTTTCCATTTCTATTGTGATAAAAATGGATATTCTTGTTTATTTAGCAAAGGTGTTTGCAACATTTACAAGAATGAATGTTTAATTGGTACTTGAGAACTTGAAAACGATCTCTATAACTTAAAATTGAAAGATATTCCATTAAATGTCCATACAAAGGCAGACACCATATGAGATATGGATGTGTAAGTCTCCCAAATATTCCTATCTTAGAATATGGGGAGCCCTGCTTATTTGAAGCAGGTAGTGGGAGATAAATTGGATAGTTGATCCATTTTATATTACTTTGTGGGATATCCAAGGAATAGAGTTGGATATTGTTTCTATCATCCCCAAGAAACAAAGGTGTTTGTTTCTAGGAATGCAACCTTTTTGAAAAGAATTTTCTATTGGATAGAAAAAGGGAGATGATAGAACTCGAAGAGGTTCGAGAGACACCCACAATTATAGAACCCACACCCGAAGAGCCAAGAGAGGAGATACAAGCTCCTAGAAGATCCGAGAGAGTCTCGAGACCACCTATGAGGAATGGTCTGCTTCTTGAAGAGGGCCATGATGAGCCTAACCATGGATGTGATCCATGGACCTTCAAGGAAGCGTTATCTGATGCCGATTCATCCAAATGGCTTGAAGCTATGGAATCTGAGATGAATTCCATACATTCGAACCAAGTGTGGGATCTTATAGATCCACCTGAGGGAAAGGTTACCATAGGGACTTGGGACGGATGGGAAGGTATTGACCTTCAAGGCGCGATTGGTGGCAAAAGGATATACTCAAAGACAAGGAGTTGACTTTGAGGAAACCTTTTCTCCAATTGCAATGTTCAAGTCCATAAGGATTTTGCTAGCCATAGCTGCATGGTATGACTATGAGATATGGCAGATGGATGTCAAGACAAACTTTCTTAATGGGGATTTTAAGAAAGTTATTTACATGTCTTAACCTGAAGGGTTTACATCTATCGGAAGTGAGCATATGGTATGCAAACTTCAGAGATCTATTTATGATCTAAAGCAGGCATCTAGGAGTTGGAACCTCAGATTCGACAGTACAATCAAATAGTTCGATTTACTAAGAATCCTGAGGAACCCTATGTGTATAAGAGAGTCAGTGGGAGTGTTGTGACATTCCTGGTGTTGTATGTTGATGACATTCTACTCATTGGGAATGATGTATGAATGTTGCAATCAACTAATATATGGTTAGCGAGTAAGTTCTCGATGCACGACTTGGGTGAAGCATCTTTTGTATTGTGAATACAGATCTATTGAGATAGATCGAGAAGATTGCTTGGTCTCACCCAGTCCACATACATTGATACCATCGTGAAGCCGTTCTCGATGGATGAGTCCCAGGGAGAACATCTACCAATGTGTCATGGCGTGTCCCTATCCAAGTCTGTCTCCCAAGACTGATGCAGAGATAGTGGCGATGACACGCATTCCGTATGCTTCGGCAATTGGTAGCATTATGTATGGGATGATATCTACACGTCTTGACGTGGCTTTCGCACTAAGTGTAGTGAGTAGATATCAATCGAACCCTGGTCTTCCACACTGAAAGCTGTGAAAGACATCCTCAAGTAGTTGAGAAGGACCAATAAATTGTTCTTGGTCTATGGGGTGGAGAACTAAAATTGGAAGGCTATACCGACTCTAGCTTCCAAAGCGATATCGATGACTCGAAGTCAACCTCTGGTTTTGTATTCATGCTCAATGGTGCTGCAGTCTCTTGGAAGAGTTCCAAGCAAGACAATATTACGGATTCCAGCACAGAGGCCGAATACATTGCTGCATCAGATGCAGCAAGGGAGGCTGTTTGGATAAGGAATTTCGTCCAAGGGTTGGGCGTCATTCCTAATTGAGTTGCTCCTATCCCGGTGTTGTGTGACAACACGGGAGCTATAGCTCAAGCAAAGGAGCCTAGGTCTCATCAGAAATCCAAACTAATATTGAGAAAGTACCACATCCTCGGAGAGATTGTGGAAAAAGGAGAAGTGTCTTTTGACACAGTCGGCTCCGCCGATAATGTTGATTGATCCACTAGCTAAGCCTTTACCTAGACCATTATTCGACAAGCATCGCGAATCAATGGGTTTAAAGCATATGGGTAGTTGGCTCTAGTGCAAGTGGGAGATTGTTAGAGTAGGTGCCCGTCGAGCCAAGTGTTGGCCGAGTGTTCACAATGAAACTCTATGTATAAGCAATCTTTATTTTAATAATATTTGAAATTATTACTTTGGCACATCTTTATCTGTACACCCATGCTAGTTGCATAGATAAAGCCCTTGAATATACAAATGGTAGAAAGAATATGAGATGCTCAAATGATGAGTATCATGAAACTCATATTTGGAATACTGTATATTCTAAACGGTTCCTAGTCGATTCAGCCGCCACTAAGAAGGATATAGGCCGCTCGAGTTAGAGACTAGTATCTGCGATGTGAGTACCATGTTTCATTGGTAGGGGACATTGTGATGTCCGAGCATGCAGATAGGTGCTCCTGGTAGAGTGCACTGAACAACCCTCCATTAAAGGACTTTCCAAGTGGTTCTCACTTATCGAGTGGAAACGTCCTAGTTTATGGTTGTACACCATTAGTCCTTATGACCCGGGACAACATTGTGACTCTATGTGCTAGAATTACACTTTGACTTGTTTACCGACTCTTATGGGGTCATCAGGTGGCAAGGTTGGGTGTTCTGTCGAAACACATAGGAGTCGATGCATTGTAGTCGGGGATTCACAGCTTACCTTCGGGTATGGATATCCTATGTGTTATCATGTGTATGTAGGTTGAAATCTCTGGCCAGAGTATAGTGGTAATTATGAAAGTGTTTCATAGATTACACCATCGATGCAACTACGACATGACACATAGTATCGATTCATTGACAACTCTCGATAAACCAATGGTTGTCGAATCGATCGGGATATATGAGTTGAAGGGACCGTACTGTACGCTAACCATAATTGAATGGTTCTTGCAGGCACTATCATTTGATACCTAGGGAATCATGTAAGCGATGCTGCTAGGCGTTTAACATGATTGGTTGGGTACTATCAGACTTGAGTTCTGACGTTCTTATTATCAAGGAGTTGATAAATAAGAATGGAGCAATTTGGGTATGCTCATATAAGGACATGTTTAGTCCGAATCACATGGAGATGTGAACCCACGGCTAGTTGTATCAATGAACCATTGAGGGCCACACAAGTACTAGCTTTCTAGATCCCGCTGAGAAGTAAAAATAGTTCAATGTGTTGAACGGCTTATAAAGGGGTTTATAAGCGTAAAGAAAAATTAGAAGTATGACTTCTATAAAGGAGAAATTAATTCAATGTGTTGAACGGCTTATAAATGAGTTTATAAGCGTAAAGAAAAATAGAAGTATGACTTCTATGAGAGAAATGTAAATTTTGATTTATGGAAGTGTTCCTAAATTAAAATTTGGCCAAGTGAATAATGTATTTGAAAATTGTGATTTTCATAGACATTATTATGGACTAAATTAAATTAATTCAAGTGTTGAATTAATTAAACACTAGTGGACCTAGTAGAGTCCAAATAATTAAATTAATTCAAGTGTTGAATTATTTAAATTATATTGAGTCTTGTAGAGCTCAATTTAAATTAATTATTTAACTAGTGGGACTTGGGTAAATTCAAGTAATGTTTAATTAGTCTCAAATATGTTTGAGATAATTAAATTTAGTCCATGGTTTTTATTTTGATAAAAACCATATAATATGCATGCATGGGAGGTGAAAGGTTGGGAGACTACTTTTTGAGTTTTCAAGGCATGGCATGCAAAAGGTGATTCTACTTTTCCCACAACCAAGACAACTCTCCCTTCCCCCTCATTCTCATCACTATGGCCGAAACTTGCACATGTTTTCTCTCCAAGATTTTTCTCCATTTTTCTTCTTCAAGTGTTGAGGAAAGAAAACACTTCTCTTTGAAAAATCCTCATATTTTTCTAGTGCAAAATATGAGGGGATCTACCTAGTTGGTGGTGGGCTTAATTTGAAGGAAAGATTCAAGAACTTGGAAAGCTTGAAGATAGTTTCTACCTTTCAAGAGCTTTGTTGTTGGACAACAAAGTTGGAGCCATAATCAATCTCTTGAGATTGATAGGTATATTTCTTTAAAACACCCTATGTATGACTTGTATGGTGTTTATTGTATTTGTTGCACAAAACTTGAGGTGGCCGAATTTTTGTATGAAAAATTAAAAATTTTAAACTTCCGTTGCGCTTCCGGTCACCGTAACCGATCCCCTTTCATCTGGATGATCGAGGTAACTTCGTAACGAAATCCATGGAAATGTGGTCCCATTTCCATTCTGGAAAAACTTTGAAGTAAACCTCCCGGCTTCTTCCTCTCGGCTTTCACCTGTTGGCAGTTCAAGCATTTAGACACATATTCTGCGATGTCTGACTTCATCTGTTTCCACCAGAACTGTGTCTTTAAGTCATTGTACATCTTCCTGCCACCAGGATGGATGCTGAACCGACTGCAGTGTGCTTCGGACATAATCTGATGTTTCAAATCTGGAACATCTGGCACTACAAGACGGTTATTGACGTACAACACATGATCACGTACCTGATATTCGGATACATGCCCTGATCTGACCATTTGGATCGATTTCTTCACATTCTGATCGGTTCTTTGTGCTTCCTTGATCCTCATAATCAAATTGGGCTCAACTTGGATCGTAAAAAGTCGTAGTGGCTTACTATCTGTATCAAATTCTAATCCAGATGTACAGCAATTTTCAACTAACTTGCTAACACCTATCGTCGATAAGGACAAAGAACATACCTTACGACTCAAGGCATCTGCTGCTGCATTTGACTTTCCTGGATAATATTTGATTTCACAATCAAAATCTTTTAGCAGATCAAGCCATCTACGCTGTCTCATATTCAGTTCTGATTGAGAAAATAGGTACTTCAGGCTCTTGTGATCGGAAAAGATCTCAAATTTCTCGCCGTAGAGATAATGACGCCAAATCTTTAATGCAAATACGATAGCCGCCAATTCCAGATCATGAATGGGGTATCGAACTTCATGTGGCTTCAATTGTCTCGAGGCGTATGCGATCACATGGCCTCGCTGCATAAGAACACATCCCAAACCTCTATGAGAAGCATCACAATACACAACAAAATCACCCGTACCTGAAGGTATCGTCAGTACTGGAGCACTGGTCAGTCTTTTCTTCAGTTCTAAGAAGATAGACTCGCACTCCTCTGACCAAACAAATGGTGCATTATTTTGCGTCAATTGAGTTATTGGCTTTGCAATACTGGAGAAATCTTTGATAAATCTTCTGTAGTATCCGGCTAAGCCCATGAAACTGCGTATTTCTGGTACAGAAGTCGGTCTCGACCAACTGATCACAGCTTCCACTTTACTCGGATCTACAGAAATACCATCTCCAGAAATGATATGCCCCAAGAATACAACTCGATTCAACCAAAACTCACACTTTGACAATTTAGCATACAATCGCTCGTTTCTCAACGTCTGCAAAACAATTCTGAGATGCTCTGCATGCTCATTTCTGTTCTTCGAATACACCAAAATATCATCGATGAAAACAATAACAAATTCATCCAAATATTTCTGAAACACTTGGTTCATCAAGCCCATAAATACCGCAGGAGCATTGGTTAAACCAAAAGGCATGACAATAAATTCGTAATGTTCATACCTGGTTCGAAATGCTGTCTTTGGTATGTCTATATCTCGAACTCTGAGCTGATGATACCCAGAACGCAAATCAATCTTCGAATAGACAGAGGATCCCTGCAACTGATCAAATAAATCATCAATCCTAGGCAAAGGATATTTGTTCTTGATCGTTGCCTTATTCAGCTGCCGGTAGTCTATACATAATCGCATCGAACCGTCTTTCTTTCGCACAAACAGCACCGGAGCGCCCCAAGGAGATACACTAGGTCTGATATATCCCTTGGCCAGAAGATCTTCTAACTGTGCTTTCAATTCTTTTAGTTCGATAGGTGCCATCCTATACGGAGCTCTCGAAATAGGGACGGTACCTGGTACAATTTCAATGCTAAAATCTACCTCTCGAACCGGAGGTAATCCTGGGATCTCATCTGGAAAAATATCTGGAAATTCCCGTACTACTGGCAGATCTGCCAATGCCGGGCTCGACTTCTGCATATCTACAGCATAAACAAAGAAACCATCCGCTCCTTTCTGTAACAATCTGTTCATAGTAAGAGCCAAAATCAAGGGAATTCGAGATCTGGAACCCTTCCCGTAGAATTTCCACTCGTCTGTCATCTCGGATCTGAATCTGACAATCTTGTGGAAACAATCCACGGTGGCTCTGTACTTTGTTAGCATGTCAATACCGACTATACAATCAAAATCAGCTAGACCCAACACTATACACTCTAGGTCAATCTCATGCCCCTCAAACTGTAGAATGCAATGTCTAACCGTAGTTACAGATATCAATCCACTTCCCAACGGAGAATTAATAGATACAACATCTAGCAAGGACTCAACAGGAAATGAATGCAATAATGCAAATCGTTCTGAGATGAATGTATGCGATGCACCTGTATCTATCAAGATATAAGCAGGATAACCATAAAGGAGACAATTACCTGCTATAACATCATCTGGCGCATCTTGTGCTTGCTCTTCGGTCAATGCAAACACTTGAGCCTGTTGCCTCGGAGGTTGACTCACTGTCTGACTACCTCGGCCTCTGGGTGGAGTCGGTGCTGGTGGAGGCTGAAAAGAGTGAACCGATGATGCCTGTCGCTCAAACTGAGGTACTGACCCGGATGCTCGTCCACTCTGGGCTGGCTGTACACTCCTCTGGGGACAAACTTTGGCAAAATGTCCCGGTTGCCTACAAATATTGCATCGGCCTGTAACTCCCTGGCACTGTTCAGTCGCATGTTTTCCTCCACAGGAACTGCAATAAACACCTGCATACCTGGTACTCTGATCAAAACCAGTCTGTCTTGATCCGCTGGAGCTCGACGAACTGCTCCCTGGTCTTTTAAACTGTTTCCCCTTCGCCTTCAGCTGTTCTTTGCGTCCACTACTACTACCACCACTTTCGAATCGAGGAGGAGGAACTTGGGATGGAGGTAGTGGCGGTCTCGGACTCGGTGCAACATATGGAGCACTCCGTTGCCTAAGCAATCCTGCTTCAGCTCCTTTGCACGATTCAATGCATCCAAGAAATTATCGGGTCTCCCAGTATTGACCAACGTAAAGATATCTGGATTCAGGCCATTTATAAACTGATCCGCCATGGCCTCGTCATTTCCTGAAACATGGGGTGCAAAACGAAGCAAAGAGGAAAATTTAGCAACGTACTCTTCAATGTTCAATTGCCCTTGCCTCAGGTTTTCGAATTCAGCTCCTTTATCTTTACGGTAGGATACAGGAAAGAATCGCTGATAGAACTCCGTCTTAAATACCTACCAAGTAATCTCGGTACCCCGTTGCTCTAAAGCTCTCCTAATGTTCAACCACCAATTCTTGGCTATATCTTGCAATTGATGGCCAATTAGCTTTATTCTCTTTTCATCACTGTATTCCAAAGAGTCGAATAGCATCTCAATGTCTTCAAGCCAACTTTCGCACTCAATGGCATTCTCGGTACCTTTTAATGTGGGAGGTCGAAAGGATTGGAATCGCTTCAGCAACGTCTCCATAGGGGTCGCCGTAACATCCATAGGATCTCCGGATGTGCTCCCCTGTTCTGGCGCTGCTGGTCGTAGAGGTACGGCTGCTCTTCTAGGAGGCATATCTAATAAACCAACGGATTAGTATACAAAATATACAACTGTCTCAGCCATCCTCTAGTCAGTTACCTCTGATCTAGAATCAGTTCTGATTCAGTCAATCACATGCTGAAAGAAATCAAACACAAAAAACATGTAATAGGAAAGCAATAATCATGCTAGCACATCATCAAGCAAGGAAGAAGACTCGATCTACCCCGCTCATTCTATCCTATCTTAGTCTAAAGGAACTATAAGCTCTGATACCACCTGTTGTGGGGACCCGGGCTCTAATTCTTTTTCTTGGGATTAAATGGATCAATAATATAAAAAGTGGGTCAAATTTTCGCTTTTTACATTAACACAAATGTAACTAAACAACATCAGTTCTTTATTTATTTTACAACATACAAACATACAACATGTCTTGTTTTACTATATTCAACCAACTAGTGTCTAAACAAACCACTATCTACAAGTAGTACAAAGCGAGTAAAACACTAGTCCTCTGCTGCGCCCGTAGTCTCCACGCTATATCAATCTCGTCTCTGTCTCGACCCAGATCCTGCCCCACCTGTTGTTATGCACACATACAGACATAACAACAGCCGGAAAACCGGTGAGAACAAATCCCAATATAAACATGTATACATAAAATAAAACAATCTAAAACATGAAACATGCTAATATGAATGTCATTCATATATAATCATGCAATGCGAGTCTAATCATGTCTAGATGCGACTCGACTAAAACTCTAGGGATCCCGTTGTGAATAAGACGTCATTGTCTGTCACCTACCCTACCAATCGTGGTGATGTACGTCTTATTCCTAGATTTCGGCCTGATCTGTATCCGTGTCTACAATAGGGACGGTGATCTTCCCCTAAGCTGTGATATCGCCGAACATCTAGTAGTCTGCCTGATCTTCAGACTGCCCTATCTTAATGCATGAATACAAAATCTGTAAACAAGCATAATGCAATGCTACATGATCTGTAAACAAAGCATAGCAAGATCTGCATATAAGTTCTATAAACAAATCTATAACAATCATAATCATATCAAGGTATAACAATAAAACAAGTATGTGGTTTTGGTTGGGAAACTCAAATGTGATCTCATTTGAGTCGTGATTCCCCAAACAAAACATGTACTATACCTTTCGTCGCACAATCGCTGTCAGGGTCGCCAAACTGAATCTGAAAGGGAAATGTTGATATACAATCTATCAATCTCTAATCTAAATCAACACTATCTTATTCTCAATCATATACACGAAACCATACTCACAATCGGTACAGCTTACATCTAAACATGCTGAAATTCATAGGAAATGCATACGATATCATTTCTTTGTTCCGTTTTCGATTACAAACTCATAATCTTCACCAGAACAACTATCTACAATCATAATAGCATTTCCCTTACATGAAATTCTTAAAACATGTTAGAACTGAATACAAAGTATACCCTTTTGAAGCTTTCGATGCAAGGAACAATAATCTCCACTCGGAATACAATTTGGATGGCTAAATCTTGAGAAATCTCACTTTAAAGCGTGAAAACCTTGAAGCTTTTGGGAGGAAATCTCGTTTCTGAAAGCTGGAAATGAAGAATAAGTCGACTCAGCATCTTTATGTATATATACTATGCCACATGTCACGTTTAGAAGGAGAGTGGATTTCTCGGAAGTATGACCGCGGGTGCGGTAACTCTAGTAGCGCGGGTGCGCTATGGCTTCGGTAGAACTATCAAAACATTCAGAACATGGACCGCGGGTGCGGTCATGTAACTACCGCGGGTGCGGTCTCAGCACCGCGGGTGCGGTCTAAGTCTACCGCGGGTGCGGTGTTGCTACGGAAATTTTAGCCAACTTACTGTCCATGCACCGCGGGTGCGGTGTCTACAAGCACCGCGGGTGCACTGTGACTTCGAATTACAATGGCATAATTCTACATTTCAAGCCAAACTTCTTCATCTCTTATTTCTTATCTCTATGCACATTGCTCATAGCATATCTATCAATTCCGAATGTTCACTCAGTGTTCTGGGCATTACAACTGTCTCAGCCATCCTCTAGTCAGTTACCTCTGATCAAGAATCAGTTCTGATTCAGTCAATCACATGCTGAACGAAATCAAATAACAACAACATGTAATAAGGAAAGCAATAATCATGCTAGCACATCATAAGCAAGGAAGAAGACTCGATCTACCCCGCTCATTCTATCCTATCTTAGTCTAAAGGAATTATCCGCTCTGATACCACCTGTTGTGGGGACCCGGGCTCTAATTCTTTTTCTTGGGATTAAATGGATCGTTAACATAAAACGTGGGTCAAATTTTCGCTTTTTAACATTCAATCAAATGTTACTAACTAGGCATAAAACATGTCTCTATTTTATTACATCAGCATAATATACAAACATAGGATACAAAATTTCTTGTTTTAATCCATCCTCTATAAACTAGTAGTGAAATACAGTACAAGATAAAAGTAATTCTACTAGTCCATCTGCTAGGCCCGTGATCACCACGCTATGTCCATCGCTCATCTCTGTTGTGACCAAGATCCTGCCCCACCTGTTGTTATGCACACATACAGACATAACAACAGCCGGAAAACCGGTGAGAACAAATCCCAGTATAAACATGTATACATGCAGTAAAACAATCTAAAACATGAAACATGCTAATATGAATGTCATTCATATATAATCATGCAATGCGAGTCTAAGCATGTCTAGATGCGACTCGACTAGAACTCTAGGGATCCCGTTGTGAATAAGACGGCACTGTCTGTCACCTACCCTCCCAATCGAGGTGCTGACCGTCTTATTCCTAGACTTCGGCCTGATCTGTATCCGCGTCTACAATAGGGGCGGTGATCTTCCCCTAAGCTGAGATATCGCCGAACATCTAGAAGTCTGCCTGATCTCCAGACTGTCCTATCTTAATGCATGAATACAAAATCTGTAAACAAGCATAATCATTCTAATGCAATGCCACATGATCTGTAAACAAAGCATAGCAAGATCTGCATGCAAGTTCTATAAACAAATCTACAACAATCATAATCATATCAAGGTATGAACAATAAAACAAGTATGTGATTTTGGTTGGGAAACTCAGATGTGATCTCATTTGAGTCGTGATTCCCCAAACAAAACATGTACTATACCTTTCGTCGTACTATTGCTGTCACGGTCGACAATACGAATCTGAAATTGAAATGTTGATAAATACACAATCAATTACTAACTCTAGTCCATACCTACACTATCAATAATAAATCTCGGTATAGACTTTAACGGCATAACGACGTAAATTCTTAATACCGGTCAATACACATATCAATCCTCAATCATTCTTATTCATAATCCACCACAATAACAATCTAACACAAGAATTATGCTCCACCCATTCATAAACCATGCTGAAATTCCTAGGAATTGCATACGATATCATTTCTTCGTTCCGGTTTCAAATCTACAATCCTTGTAATCATAAGAACATATTTCTTAACTTAAATCATCATTCTCCCAACACATATGAATCAAAACATGCTTGAATTTGACAAAACATATACCCTTTTGAAGCCCTTGATACAAGGAGTTCCAAACCGAAATCGAAACTAAATTCGGATGGCTAAATCTTGAGATATTCAACTCTAAAGCCTTGAGAAGTTATGGATGAATCTCGGTTCTGCCTGTTGAAATGCGAAGAAGATGACTCATACTCGACTTATATTTATACCCCTGCCATGTGTCACGTTGAGAACAAGAGTGGATTTCTCGGAGGTATCACCGCGGGTGCGGTAATGTAAGCAGCGCGGGTGCGCTGAGCTCTCGACAGAAACACAATTTCCCAAAACAGTTGACCGCAGGTGCGGTCATGTAACTACCGCGGGTGCGGTCTCAGCACCGCGGGGGCGGTCTAATTCTACCGCGGGTGCGGTGTCTGTTCGCACAATTTCACCACTTTTCTGCCCATGCACCGCGGGTGCGGTATCTACAAGCACCGCGAGTGCGGTGTAGCTTCGAATTATTATAGGAAAATTCTATATTTCAAGCCAAACCTCTTCATCTCTTATTTCTTATCTTTATGCCCATTATTCATAACATATCTATCAATTCAGAATGATCACTCAGTATTCTGGGCATTACAGATTCTTTCTCGTGTCTTACAGAAAAGATAAAGGTGCTGAATTTGCCAATTTGAAGCAAGGACAGCTGAACATCGAGGAATATGTGGCAAAGTTTTCGACATTGCTGAGATTTGCTCCTCATGTCGCAGAGAATGACGAGGCCGTTGCGGATCAGTTTATCAATGGCCTAAATCCGGAAATCTTTACCTTGGTGAAAACCGGTAGACCGAATAATTTTTCAAATGCCTTGAACTGTGCCAAGAGGGCAGAAGCTGGATTGCTTAGGCAACGAAGCACTTCCTATGTCGCTCCGACTCCGAGACCGCCACAACCCTCTTATCAACCACCTTCCAGATTCGAGAGTGGTGGTAGTAGCAGTGGCAAGAAAGATCAACTGAAAGTGAAAGGCAAACAGTTCAAGAGATCAGTGAGCAGTTCGTCGAGCTCCAGTGGATCCCGACAGAGAGGTCTGGGCCAGAGTACAGAGTATACAGGTGTGTATTGAAGTTCTTTTGGAGGCAGACATGCCACCGAGCAGTGTCAGGGTGTTATGGGTCGCTGCAACATCTGCAGACAGCAGGGACATTTCGCCAGAGTATGTACACAGAAAGGGGTACAACAAGCTCAGAGTGTAGGAGCATCTGGTTCAGTAACTCAGCCTGAGAGGCAAGCTTCATCTGTTCATTCCTTTCAGCCAACCCCTGCACAGACCCAGCCCCGAGCCAGAGGTAGCCAGAGAGTGAGCCAACCTCCCAGACAGCAGGCTCGAGTATTTGCACGGACAGAAGAGCAAGCCCAAGATGCGGCAGATAATGTGATAGCAGGTAACTTTTTTCTTTGCGGTTATCCTGCTTATATATTGATAGTTATGGGTGCATCTCATACATTCATTTCTGAGCGATTTGCATTGAGACATGCATTGCCTGTCGAGTCAGTATCTGCTGTAGTATCTATTTCTTCTCCACTGGGAAGTGGTCTTATATCCGTGACTTCGGTTAGACATTGTATATTACAGTTCGAGGGTCATGAGATTGACTTAGATTGCATTGTACTTGGATTGGCTGATTTTGATTGTATTGTTGGGATCGATATGTTAACCAAGTACAGAGCCACTGTAGATTGTTTTCAGAAAATTGTCAAGTTCAGACCAGATATGGCTGACGAGTGGAAATTCTACGGTAAGGGTTCCAGTGTTAGAGTAGGTGCACGTCGAGCCAAGTGTTGGCCGACTGTTCACGATGAAACTCTTTGTATAAACGATCTTTATTTTAATAATATTTGAATTTATTAATTTGGCGCATCTTTATCTTTATACCCATGCTAGTTGCATAGATAAAGTCCTTGAATATACAAATAGTAGAAAGAATATGAGATGCTCATATGATGAGTATCATGAAACTCATATTTGGAATACTGTATATTCTAAACGGTTCCTAGTCGATTCAGCCGCCACTAAGAAGGATATAGGCCGCTCGAGTTAGAGACTAGTATCTGCGATGTGAGTACCATGTTTCATTGGTAGGGGACATTGTGATGTCCGAGCATGCAGATAGGTGCTCCTTGTAGAGTGCACTGAACAACCCTCCATAAAAGGACTTTCCAAGTGGTTCTCACTTATCGAGTGGAAAAGTCCTGGTTTATGGTTGTACAGAATTAGTCCTTATGACCCGGGACAACATTGAGACTCTATGTGCTAGCGTTTCACTTTGACTTGTTTACCGACTCTTATGGGGTCATTAGGTGGCAAGGTTGGGTGTTACGGCGAAACATATAGGAGTCGATGCATTGTAGTCGGGGATTCACCGCTTACCTACGGGTATGGATATCCTATGTGTTTATCATGTATGTGTGGGTTGAAATCTCTGATCAGAGTATGGTGGTAATTATGAAAGGGGTTTCATAGATTACACCATCGATGCAACCACGACATGACACATAGTATCGATTCGTTGACAACTCTCGATAGACCAATAGTTGTCGAATCGGTCGGGATATATGAGTTGAAGGGACCGTACTGTACGCTAACCATAATTGAATGGTTCTTGCAGGCACTATCATGTGATACCTAGGGAATCACGTAAGCGATGCTGCTAGGCGTTTAACGTGATTGGTTGGGTACTATCAGACTTGAGTTCTGACGTTCTTACTATCAAAGAGTTGATAAGTAAGAATGGAGCGATTGGGGTATGCTCGTATAAGGACATGCTTAGTCCGAATCACATTGAGATGTGAACCCACGGCTAGTTGTATCAGTGAACCATTGAGGGCCACACAAGTACTTGCTTTGTAAATCCCGAAGAGAAGTAAAATAGTTCAATGTGTTGAACGGCTTATAAATGTGTTTATAAGCGTAAAGAAAATTAGAAGTATGACTTCTATGAGAGAAATATAAATTTTAATTTATGGAAGTGTTCCTAAGATTAAAATTTGGCCAAGTAAATAATGTAGTTGAAAATTGTGATTTTCATAGACATTGTTGTGGACTAAATTAAATTAATTCAAGTGTTGAATTAATTAAACACTAGTGGACCAAGTAGAGTCTAAATAATTAAATTAATTCAAGTGTTGAATTAATTAAATAATATTGAGTCTTGTAGAGCTCAATTTAAATAATTATTTAACTAGTGGGACTTGAGTAAAATCAAGTAATATTTAATTTATCCCAAATGTGTTTGAGATAATAAAATTTAGTCTATGGTTTTTAATGTGTTAAAAACCATATAATATACAAGTGAGACATGTAGGGATTGCATGCTTGGGAGGTGAAGAGCCTTGATTACTTTTTAATAAAATATTCAAAAGGCATGCAACTTTTGAGAGACAACTTTTCACAATACCTAGGCTATTCTCCCACACTCCCAATATCATCACTTGGCCGAAATTTCTTGGAGGATTTTCTCTCCATTTTTCTTTCTCTTTTGTTCTTCATTTTCTTGGAAGAAAATCATTCTCTTTGAAAAATCCTCAAGTTTTTCTAGTGCAAAACTTGAGGGGATTTACCTTGTTGAGTGGTGGGCCTAATTCTTGGGGAGAAGAAGGTGAGCTTGTAGATTTGTCCACCAAACAAGAGCTTTGTTATTTAAAACAAAGTTGGAGCCATTTCATCAACTCTAAGGAGTTGATAGGTATAAATCACTTGAACAACCTATGTATGGTTTTCATTGTTTTGTAAATATTGCACAAAATATAAGAGGGGGCCGAAAATTTGTCTCAAAAATTTTAATTTTTCGCTTTCGTTGCGTTTCCGGCCCCCGTAACCGGTCCGCTTTCAAGTGGTATCCGAGATTAGGTTACGGTTTTTGTGCTATATTTACGTAATATTGTATTGAGATCGATTTCTAACCGCTTGAGAATTTTTGGGTGCAAGATTAGCAAGGGCCGAAATTTTTTATTTCAAAAACAAAAAAAAAATATATATTTCGGGCAGCATGTTGCTGCCCGAGGGCTGCCCGAGCTGCCCGGAAATTTCGGGCAGCAAAGGGCAGCCCGAGGGGGCTGCCCGAAATTGCAAATTTTTTAAATAAAAAAAAAAAAAATTTTTTTTGTTGCCGGAATCCGGCAACGGAGCTCCGGCGACGGCGATGACGGCTAGGGTTTCCAAAAGTGTTTTGGACAATCTTAGAGTCATGGGCCTTGAGTTGTTGGGCCATTAGATGGTCAACATAATTTTGTGAAATTTAAATGGGCCAAGCCATTTTTGGTGAAAAATGAGTTTTGGGCCCTTAAGTTTAAATTTACAATTGTTGCACATATTTTCTCATAAAATAAATAGTTGAAGTGGAACTTTAATTATTTATAGTAAATTGTGATTTACAAGAAATTCGATTATAAATAAATTAATTTGAAAGTAGACAAAGGTGTTTGTATACTTTGTTAATTTAATTTATAATTTTGGCGGTTAGTGATTGGATCAAGATATATAATATTGGATCAATTAATTATAGTGATAATTAATTGATGGTGTATGATATGTGATATTATGCATGAAGGATGATCAAAAGCCCAAGCCCAATTTGCTAGGTGTATGCTAGGATATTTGTGTTGAATGATTGTAATAATTATCAATTTATAAAGTGGGCTTGGTTTATGGCCCGTTCCCACCCCATGAGATGTATCCCTATGTGCCATGGATATTTAATTGTAAATATTAGAATAGGGGAAGATCAAGATTGGAAGATGGTGGCCTTGGTGATTATGAAGATCGAAGACATGTAATATAGGATGCTAATGTAATAGTTTAGTTGCATTGCATCCCTTGCATTTACCCTAGGATTGGACCTAGGCCCATGTTTGGCTCACACGGGCCATTAGTGTTGGGGCAATTGATCATCCTTGTACTGTTTTCTATTTATAATATATGCATGATATGTTATAAATAATGAGTATGTGCGTTATTATTATTATAATAACAAAGTTGCATGAATCCGGCAAACATACGATCAAACATGGCGAGCTTTTAAAAATAAAATTAATGATGAGACCTTTCAAAATTAAAAAACCCTCATTTTGAATAAGATTCAAAATTAATATCAAGTCCGAAAAGGGGAATTATAAATTTGTTTATAATTTCCTTGTCTTCCATCGACAATGGATGCATGATGAACGCTACCCGTACTCGGGGCTCGGCTCATATTATTGGGGGAGCCTTGGATGCCGGAAAGCTGTGACATCCATTGACATTGTGATGTGAACTACGTGGAACTCTCATGATTTCGGCTCATATTATTGAGGGAACTCATGGCGACCGTCCATTAAGGTTCAATATCGATGGGTTAGGCTTGACACGTAAAGATGAACGACGTCATATTATTGGGTCCTAATCAAACGTGAGACAAAAGTATACGTAGAGGGTTGCATGGCGATGCAATTGAAAACTACCTTTTAGGAGTTGTGATGGCCGATATTATTCGGGATCACAATTCGCTAATTGGACCTTACGTACCTACTGAGGAAAGTGTTTCCCGTTTTCACTAGAGGGTAGTGAAAATGTCAAAACAGTGGGAGCGATAATTTATAAAGTAAAAGTACAAACTTTATATCTTATTAAATATTTTAAAATAGTCATTAACATTTATCTGTTTTACTTTTCAGTACAAATCTGTGACAATGTCATCAATTCGCAACCCGTTTTCCGTCATTCTCGAAAAACACGTTCTAACCGGACCAAACTATATCACTTGGCTAAGAAATTTAAAGATCGTCCTAAACTCGGAGAGAATCGCATACACACTGACTGAGTCGCCCCCTGATGAGGCTCCGACTGACTGCAGTCCTGAGGAACTGCAGACCTACAAGGATTGGTGCGACCATGACTTGAAGGCCAAGTGTTACATGCAAGCTTCGATGAACGATGAGCTGCAAAGGCGATTCGAGGATGCTAAGAATGCTGCTGACATTCATATGCACCTCAAGGAGCTCTTCGGTGAGCAGACTCGGCCTTTGAGGCATGCCACAGTAAAGGAGCTCATCACTTTACGCATGCGAGATGGGACTTCGGTCCATGAGCATGGCCTAAAGTTGATTGGGCTCGTGGACAAGCTCGTAGGCATGGATTTGGTGTTGCCTTCGGAGTTGACCACTGATGTGTTACTGTTGTCGCTGCCTAGCTCTTTCGATCCTTTCGTTGTGAACTTCAATATGAACAAGCTCGAGCCCAGCCTTGAAGAGTTGGTGAACATGCTTGTGACCTTTGAGTCCACAATCAAAAAGGAGAAGCAGGTTCTTTATGTGGGCTCTTCATCTGGCACGAAGACCGGTCCACCTGGGAAGGGAAAGAAGCGTTCTTTCCAGCGTACCAAGAAGAGCGAGCCCTTGAAGAGGCAGACTTCGAGTCCCATAGTGGCAGCCGCGCCAGCCAAGGCTGAAAAGACTGTTGACATCTGTCACCACTGCAAGAAGCCTGGACATTGGAGGCGTAATTGCAGGGAATATCTTGCGCAGAAGGGTTCTGGCAAAGGTATGTTCTACATTGAAGTGAATATCTCTATTAACTCTACTTCTTGGGTATTGGATACCGGCTGTGGCTCACATCTCTGTAATGATTTGCAGGTGATGGGAAGAAGTAGGAGGCTCCGAGAGGGTGAGACCTTCCTGAGGATGGGCAATGGAGCAAGGGTTGCTGCCAAAGCCGTAGGAGATGTTTATTTATGTTTGAACAATGATTTTAATTTGGTTTTAAGAGATGTTTTGTATGTACCAGACTTGGTTAAAAACATTATTTCCATTTCTATGCTTGATATTGATGGATTTTCTTGTTTATTAAGCAAAGGTGTTTGCAATATTTACAAGAATGAATGTTTAGTTGGTACCGGTGAACTTGAAAACAATCTCTACACCTTAAAATTAAAAGATATTCCACTCAACAATGTCCAAACGATAACAACAACAAATAAGCGCAAACAAGATACTCTTAATTCGGCACAATTATGGCATGCTCGATTAGGTCATATTTCCTCAAGAAGGATGAACAAGCTAGTGGGAGTTGGCATGTTTGATATGTCTGATATTAACGCTCTCACGACTTGTGAATCCTGTCTGAAAGGAAAGATGACCAAAATTCCCTTTAAGGGCCATGCGGAGCGAGCCAAAGGGTTATTGGATTTGATCCATACCGATGTGTGCGGTCCGCTTAGCATCACCACTAAGCATGGACATGCCTACTTCATTACCTTTACCGATGACCATTCGAGGTATGGGTATGTGTATTTGATGAAATACAAGTCTGAAGCCTTTGAAAGGTTCAAAGAATTCAGAAGTGAAGTAGAGAAGCAATTGGGACGAAGCATCAAGACACTTCGATCGGATCGAGGTGGTGAGTACTTGAGTGCCGAGTTCCAAGAGTATCTTAGAGAGAATGGGATTCTCTCGCAGTGGACTCCGCCCGCTACACCGCAGTTGAATGGTGTTTCGGAGCGTCGTAACCGAACCTTGATGGACATGGTTCGGTCTATGATGGGGTTCACGGAGTTGCCGCCATCCTTTTGGGGATATGCGCTTGAAACAGCGGCAATGTTGTTGAACAATGTCCATACAAAGGCAGTTGACAAAACTCCATATGAGATATGGATGGGTAAACCTCCCAAGTATTCTTATCTTAGAATATGGGGGTGTCCTGCTTATGTGAAGCAGACAGTGGGAGATAAATTGGATAGTCGATCCATTTTATGCTACTTTGTGGGATATCCAAGAAATTCCATTGGATATTATTTCTATCATCCCCAAGAAACAAAGGTGTTTGTTTCTAGGAACGCGACCTTTTTGGAAAAGGAATTTCTATTGGATAGAAAATGCGAGATGATAGAACTCGAAGAGGTTCGAGAGACACCCACAGTCGTAGAACCCACACCCGAGGAGCCAAGTGAGGAGATACAAGCTCCTAGAAGAACCGAGAGAGTCTCGAGACCACCTGTGAGGTATGGTCTGCTTCTTGAAGAGGGCAATGATGAGCCTAACCTTGGATGTGATCCAAGGACCTTCAAGGAAGCGTTATCGGATGCCGATTCATCCAAGTGGCTTGAAGCAATGGAATCTGAGATGAATTCCATGCATTCGAACCAAGTGTGGAATCTCGTGGATCCACCTGAGGGAATTGTTCCCATAGGGTGTAAATGGATTTACAAGAGGAAACTTGGAGCGGATGGGAAGGTATTGACCTTCAAGGCGCGATTGGTAGCAAAAGGGTATACTCAAAGGCAAGGTGTTGACTATGAGGAAACCTTTTCTCCAGTTGCGATGTTGAAGTCCATTAGGATATTGCTAGCCATAGCTGCATGGTATGACTATGAGATATGGCAGATGGATGTTAAGACAGCCTTCCTTAATGGGGATATTAAGGAAGAGATTTATATGTCTCAACCTGAGGGTTTCACATGTATAGGAAGTGAGCATATGGTATGCAAACTTCAAAGATCTATTTATGGTCTTAAGCAGGCATCGAGGAGTTGGAACCTCAGATTCGATAGTACAATCAAAGAGTTTGGTTTTACTAAGAATCCTGAGGAACCCTGTGTGTATAAGAAGGTCAGTGGGAGTGCTGTGACATTCCTAGTTCTTTATGTTGATGACATTCTACTCATTGGGAATGATGTAGGAATGTTGCAATCAACAAAGATATGGTTAGCAAGTAAGTTCTCAATGCAGGACTTGGGTGAAGCATCTTTTGTATTGGGAATACAGATCTATAGAGATAGATCAAAAAGATTGCTTGGTCTCACCCAGTCCACATACATTGATACCATCGTGAAGCGGTTCTCGATGGATGAGTCCAAGAGAGGACATCTACCAATGTGTCATGGCGTGTCCCTATCCAAGTCTATGTCTCCCAAGACTGATGCAGAGATAGCGGCGATGACACGAATTCCGTATGCTTCGGCTATTGGTAGTATCATGTATGGGATGATATCTACACGTCCTGACGTGGCATTTGCACTAAGTGTAGTGAGTAGATATCAATCCAACCCCGGTCTTCCACACTGGAAAGCTGTGAAAGACATCCTCAAGTATTTGAGAAGGACCAATAAGTTGTTCTTGGTCTATGGGGGTGGAGAACTAAAATTGGAAGGCTATACCGACTCTAGCTTCCAAAGCGATGTTGATGACTCGAAGTCAACCTCCGGATTCATATTCATGCTCAATGGTGGTGCTGTCTCTTGGAAGAGTTCCAAGCAAGACAGTACTGCGGATTCCACCACTGAGGCAGAATACATTGCTGCATCGGCTGCAGCAAAGGAGGCTGTTTGGATTAGGAATTTCGTCCAAGAGTTGGGCGTCATTCCAAATGGAGTTGCTCCTATCCCGGTGATGTGCGACAACACGGGAGCCATAGCTCAGGCGAAGGAGCCAAGGTCTCATCAGAAGTCCAAACATGTATTGAGAAAGTACCACATCCTCCGAGAGATCGTGGAACGAGGAGAAGTGTCGATCGACAAAGTCGGCTCCGCAGATAATGTTGCTGATCCACTAACCAAGCCTTTACCAGGACCATCATTCGAGAAGCATCGCGAATCAATGGGTCTAAAGTATATGGGTAGTTGGCTCTAGTGCAAGTGGGAGATTGTTAGAGTAGGTGCACGTCGAGCCAAGTGTTGGCCGACTGTTCACGATGAAACTCTTTGTATAAACGATCTTTATTTTAATAATATTTGAATTTATTAATTTGGCGCATCTTTATCTTTATACCCATGCTAGTTGCATAGATAAAGTCCTTGAATATACAAATAGTAGAAAGAATATGAGATGCTCATATGATGAGTATCATGAAACTCATATTTGGAATACTGTATATTCTAAACGGTTCCTAGTCGATTCAGCCGCCACTAAGAAGGATATAGGCCGCTCGAGTTAGAGACTAGTATCTGCGATGTGAGTACCATGTTTCATTGGTAGGGGACATTGTGATGTCCGAGCATGCAGATAGGTGCTCCTTGTAGAGTGCACTGAACAACCCTCCATAAAAGGACTTTCCAAGTGGTTCTCACTTATCGAGTGGAAAAGTCCTGGTTTATGGTTGTACAGAATTAGTCCTTATGACCCGGGACAACATTGAGACTCTATGTGCTAGCGTTTCACTTTGACTTGTTTACCGACTCTTATGGGGTCATTAGGTGGCAAGGTTGGGTGTTACGGCGAAACATATAGGAGTCGATGCATTGTAGTCGGGGATTCACCGCTTACCTACGGGTATGGATATCCTATGTGTTTATCATGTATGTGTGGGTTGAAATCTCTGATCAGAGTATGGTGGTAATTATGAAAGGGGTTTCATAGATTACACCATCGATGCAACCACGACATGACACATAGTATCGATTCGTTGACAACTCTCGATAGACCAATAGTTGTCGAATCGGTCGGGATATATGAGTTGAAGGGACCGTACTGTACGCTAACCATAATTGAATGGTTCTTGCAGGCACTATCATGTGATACCTAGGGAATCACGTAAGCGATGCTGCTAGGCGTTTAACGTGAATGGTTGGGTACTATCAGACTTGAGTTCTGACGTTCTTACTATCAAAGAGTTGATAAGTAAGAATGGAGCAATTGGGGTATGCTCGTATAAGGACATGCTTAGTCCGAATCACATTGAGATGTGAACCCACGGCTAGTTGTATCAGTGAACCATTGAGGGCCACACAAGTACTTGCTTTGTAAATCCCGAAGAGAAGTAAAATAGTTCAATGTGTTGAACGGCTTATAAATGTGTTTATAAGCGTAAAGAAAATTAGAAGTATGACTTCTATGAGAGAAATATAAATTTTAATTTATGGAAGTGTTCCTAAGATTAAAATTTGGCCAAGTAAATAATGTAGTTGAAAATTGTGATTTTCATAGACATTGTTGTGGACTAAATTAAATTAATTCAAGTGTTGAATTAATTAAACACTAGTGGACCAAGTAGAGTCTAAATAATTAAATTAATTCAAGTGTTGAATTAATTAAATAATATTGAGTCTTGTAGAGCTCAATTTAAATAATTATTTAACTAGTGGGACTTGAGTAAAATCAAGTAATATTTAATTTATCCCAAATGTGTTTGAGATAATAAAATTTAGTCTATGGTTTTTAATGTGTTAAAAACCATATAATATACAAGTGAGACATGTAGGGATTGCATGCTTGGGAGGTGAAGAGCCTTGATTACTTTTTAATAAAATATTCAAAAGGCATGCAACTTTTGAGAGACAACTTTTCACAATACCTAGGCTATTCTCCCACACTCCCAATATCATCACTTGGCCGAAATTTCTTGGAGGATTTTCTCTCCATTTTTCTTTCTCTTTTGTTCTTCATTTTCTTGGAAGAAAATCATTCTCTTTGAAAAATCCTCAAGTTTTTCTAGTGCAAAACTTGAGGGGATTTACCTTGTTGAGTGGTGGGCCTAATTCTTGGGGAGAAGAAGGTGAGCTTGTAGATTTGTCCACCAAACAAGAGCTTTGTTATTTAAAACAAAGTTGGAGCCATTTCATCAACTCTAAGGAGTTGATAGGTATAAATCACTTGAACACCCTATGTATGGTTTTCATTGTTTTGTAAATATTGCACAAAATATAAGAGGGGGCCGAAAATTTGTCTCAAAAATTTTAATTTTTCGCTTCCGTTGCGTTTCCGGCCCCCGTAACCGGTCCGCTTTCATCCAGATCTCGGATTCCCTTAGTATCTGTTTAGACAATGACGAGATTATTGTAGAAACGAGCAGAAGTGTTCCTTGTGTATTCAGTAGATCTACTGAAATCGAGCCCAGCTTTGGTAGATCTGCCAGTGGTATGCGAATTTGCTGATGTATTCCCAGATGAGATTCCAGGATTACTTCCAGCCCCAGAGGTAGATTTCAGTATTGATCTCCTACCAAGTACTGTTCCTATATCGCGAGCTCCGTATAGAATGGCACTTATTGAATTGAAATAATTTTAAGAACAACTCGAAGATTTATTGGCCAAAGGTTACATCAGACCGAGTGTATCTCCTGGGGTGCTCCGGTACTGTTTGTGCGAAAGAAAGACGGTTCGATGAGATTGTGTATTGATTACCGGAAATTGAACAAGGCAACGGTAAAGAACAAATATCCCTTGCCTCGTATCAACGATTTATTTGATCAGTTGCAGGGTTTGTCTGTCTATTCTAAGATTGATTTGAGATCTGGCTATCACCAGTTGAGAGTCCGAGATATTGATATACCGAAGACAGCATTCCGAACCTGGTATGGACACTATGAATTTATTGTAATAGCCAAGCCTGGTGAACGGTACGGTTTAAATTTTCGTATGTTTATGGATTATTTGGTTTAGATGTTAAGAGTTGTGAGAGTTGTGATTATGGGTCATAGTATTGTTGGTTATTATTGTTTTGTGGCATTGTTGATATTAATTGATGGTAGTTGTTTTGTATCAACGTTGTGATTCGATTTTAGTTGCATAAGAGTTTGTTTTGGCCAAGACCAGACCGCACCCGCGGTGTGATAGTTACCGCACCCGCGGTCGTCAGTTTCAGAATTTTGGTTGTGTTGCCGAGGGCACACCGCACCCGCTGTGCATGTTGGAGCGCACCCGCGGTGCATGAACAGTAGAAGCATGTTTTCGGATTTTAAGTGATATAATGCAAGAGTTGGTCTCATTTTTCTCATTCTTTCTTCTCACTTCTCGATTCTTCTTCTCTTGGGAGACTAGGGTTCCAATTTCTCTCCTTTCTTTTATTTAATCCAACCTTCTTGTTGGTTAATTGTTGAGAGAACAAGGTTATTTTGGGATCAAGGAAGCTAAGGTAAGCTATTGGTGTAATTTATTCTTGGTTTAGTGTTGGAAGAAATCATGGATTTAGTGTTGGTGTTGGTTTTATGAATTAATTGTTATGGGTTTATGATTATTGAGATGTTGATGGTGTAATTTATGGTTTATTGTTGTAGGAATTCAACCAAAGGTTTAGAACCAAGTGTTCCAAGTGTTGTAAATGGAATTTCATTCCTTGTGCTCACATGATATTATATGTATGATGTTTCAATGGTTTTAATGTGTTATTCCCTTCCATTTGATTCATATTATATATTGATACACTTGATTGTATATTGGAGGCAATTGAATGTCTCAATTGTGTTAAAGGGAATACAAAAGATAGTATGCAAAGTGTTTGTTGAAATGCCAAAGAGAGAGTTCAAAATGATTTTTGGATTGATAGATACATAGTCAGAGATTGCATGCAATTAGTTGATCAATGACCATAGGCTTATATCCCTCAGAGTTATCGATTTATATCGATGTGATATAGGTACAGAGACAGAGATACTATATAGATATCAATCCAACAGAGAAAAGAGAAATACCATCTTATTGTTATATTGTTATGTTATTCATGTTCCAAGAGTTGAAGGTATTTATTGATTTCAAAGCAATGTTTTCAGAGTATGATATGTACATTGTTATGTAAGAGTTCCACTTGCTGAGTTTTATACTCATTTCAGTTAATTTCATGTGATGCAGATAAGAGCTATGGGCCGGGACGTTGATTGTGGGCCGGAGTCATATGCGTACCGAGATGGAAGGAAGAAGATTATTTTTGCAAGTATTTTGGGACATGATCACAAGAATGATATTTTTCTTTTTGTTATATCATTTTATTGATCATGTGTATACTTTTGATTATTTATGAAATGTATTTTGAATCCTTCTTCCATTTTAAAGAAAATTTTAATTTCCGCTGCTATTTTATTAAAACGGGTCAGAGGTGTCACATTTAGTGGTATCAGAGCACCGTTCTTTGGACCGATGAATATAAATTCGTCTACTTTCAACTGTCCGGGTATGTTTTCTTCTAAATCAATTCATTTTTATAAATTGATATGTATTATGTGAGCACATTGTAGAGTATGCCTCCTAAGAGGAAAGCCGCAGAGGGTGAGGATAGTTCTTCCTCTAGAGTTGTCGATGAGTTCGGCAAGTTGTCACTAGAAGAAAAACGCTAAATGACAACGGATTTTATCCGTTGTATTTTAAGGTGAAAAAGTGATGTTGTAAGCAGTGTTGTTAAAAGTCAGGACAACGACAACGGAAAAAATCCGATGTCTTAGATAACAAAGACAATGGTTTTACATTGTTTTTAAATGTTGTGTGATATGAGATACGACAACATTTTTATAACGCTTAATAACCGATGTGGTATATGAGCTACAACAACGTTTCTGCAACAAATTAAAAACGTTGTTGTTCTGAATTTACAACAACAGTTTGACAATGGATAAAAACCGTTGTTGTAATGCCCGGTTACTCGTACAAATGATTATAACGTGTTTATGTCGTTTAGTTTGTAGTTAATTACCTCATTAGATTTCACGTGATGAATGAAGTATCAATATTGAGATTGAACATGACTCTTATATTGTTCATGGTGTATTGAGAATGAATATATGTCAAAATAGTGATAGTAAGATGTGTACATAGAAATAGTGTAATGGAAGTTGTGGGAAATGAGATGTAAATATGGTAGTTCGTACGGGTTTTAGCATAATGATTTGAATATTGATCCAAATTGAGTGAGGCTATAACCATTAGAAAGCTAAGATATAATGCTACAACTTTCAAGTTTTGAGTTTTGTCCAAATCATTGTGGAACGTCCTAGCCGCAGGAAACGTCCGCCCTAGTGAACCTGTGCAGAAATAAAATGTGTAGGGCCGAGATTTACTCGCCCTAGCGGTAAAAAACGTCCGCTCGGGCGCTGCCTGCTGTATAAAAGGATAAGTTTCGACTTTTCTAAGCACTTTTACCATTCCTATCTTCTTCCTCAGCAAAAACACGAAGCAAACCTAGAAAACTTTCTCCCAAAAGCTCTCTTCTTCATTCCTTTCATCATTTTGAAGTTAGAATTAAGTTCTCCATCACAAGAACTTCCTAAGGTTGTAAGTTTTCTTCACTTTTAGTTGTTCTTTGTGTAGAGGTGTAACTTTCACTAGTATAAACATAGTAATTAAATTATTGATGTATTTGAAAGTATAGGAGCGAGAACATCGTCTCAAACCAGTATTCGTACACTTGGACTGTAAGTTGGTATGTTCTTGAAGTAATACATGAGTAATATTATGAATTTCAAATGCATCTCATTGTCTATTAATATATGTACATTGTTAGTATGTTTATTGATGAAAACATAGCACCATATTCCATTGTTATGTATTAAATATGTAAGGAACTCATGAATATTGATGATGGGTGATATGTCATGAACAAGAACATGAACATGAAAAGAAAAGGATTGATTTACATTATATAGAGCTTGTTGACATCATGGGTGGTTTTAAGTCCACCAAAGCTATTGGCCAATATATGTTCATGGGGCGTGGGGATGCCAAAGGTTGCTCCCTGACGTCCAACACAGTAGTAGCTATATAATAAAGCAAGCACGGTAGTAAAGGTCAACTAATGAGGCTCAAGTACAAAAATGAACATTGAAAATATGCTACGGTATGACATGTTCTTAAGATTCATTGTTGATCACGACTTGATATGTATGTTCCTTCGATGCATATTGATACGTACAAATGCCAACTTATTGTGTTTATAAACTCACGTAGCTCATGTATTACAGGATCAGGTAGTGAAGATGCGTAGGATGCCGGTTCGCCAATGGATGCTAGTGACGTGCCTCACCTCGACAAGAACCGGGCTTCTTATTGTATAGCTTCCGGATATGTATTATAATGAATTGAATGTCAGGGTTTGAAACAAGTTTTACAATGTTTATGTCTAGGGGTATGATGGTACAGAATATGTTTGTGTGTAAGAATACGATTATATATATATGGGTTGATGTTGTTGCTTGAGTTGAGTTTGTGTCTATGTATATATGAATGTTGTTGCTTGGTTTGGGCTTATACAAAATATAGGGACATCATGCCAAAATTTTTACAAACCGTCAAAGTGATGCCCCTTGTTTGATTTGATTCATAATATAGTTATATCATTCAAACCTTATTTTGTGGGGACCCGGGCTCTAATTCATCTTCTTGGGATTAAATGGATCATTAATATAAAAAGGGGTCAAATTTTCGCTTTTTACATTAACTCAAATGTAACTAAACAACATCAGTTATTTATTTATTTTACAACATACAAACATAATATACATGTCTTATTCTGTATGTCCTCAACTGACCAGTATTAAAATACAGTACATAATAAAAGACAACTACTGGTCCATCTGCTACGCCCGTGATCTCCACGCTATGTCCATCGCTCATCTCTGTCGTGATCCAGATCCTGCCCCACCTGTTGTTATGCACACATACAGACATAACAACAGCCGGAAAACCGGTGAGAACAAATCCCAGTATAAACATGTATACATGCAATAAAACAATCTAAAACATGAAACATGCTAATATGAATGTCATTCATATATAATCATGCAATGCGAGTCTAATCATGTCTAGATGCGACTCGACTAAAACTCTAGGGATCCCGTTGTGAATAAGACGTCACTGTTTGTCACCTACCCTACCAATCGTGGTGCTGTACGTCTTATTCCTAGATTTCGGCCTGATCTGTATCTGCGTCTACAATAGGGGCGGTGATCTTCCCCTAAGCTGTGATATCGCCGAACATCTAGTAGTCTGCCTGATCTCCAGACTGCCCTATCTTAATGCATGAATACAAAATCTGTAAACAAGCATAATGCAATGCTACATGATCTGTAAACAAAGCATAGCAAGATCTGCATATAAGTTCTATAAACAAATCTATAACAATCATAATCATATCAAGGTATAAACAATAAAACAAGTATGTGGTTTTGGTTGGGAAACTCAAATGTGATCTCATTTGAGTCATGATTCCCCAAACAAAACATGTACTATACCTTTCGTCGTAGAATCGCTGTCACGGTCGCCAAATTGAATCTGAAATGTAAATGTTGATACGCACTCTATCAATTTCTAATCTAAACCAACATATATCCAAGTCACTACGTGATCTCCATACATTTCGACGGCATAACAACGTAATTCTCGATACCGGTCAATCAAATTCTCAACAGATATCAACACTATCTTATTCTCAATCATAATCCAATACAATATTCATCCAAAACACAATATTTCTATCCCAATAATTCATAAATCATACTGAAATTCATAGGAAATAAATATGATATCATTTCTTTGATCCGTTTACGAATATATCATGCTCAATACGTCAAGAACACAATATAACTATCATATTCTAATTTCCTAAACATCTGAATTTCAAAACCTGTTGAAATTACATAAAACTTACATCACTTTGTAGCTAGTAACGAGAGGAGCTCAAAACCGCAGTCGGATTTAAATTTGGATGAGTAAATCTTACCAAAGCACAATTAAAGAGTCTAAGAAATGAAGTTTCTCTCCTATGAATTCTCGAACCCTTCTGCTGAAATGAAGAAAGAATCGAGACAATTCTATATATACTTTGCATGATTTGATACACATGGCTCATCCTTTGAAGCACACATCTCTCGCTCGGGCGGTCAAAAGTTACTGCCCGGGCGAGTAATGCTCGGCCCTCGCCCATTCCAGCAGCCTCGCTCGGGCGGTCAAAAACATCCGCCCGGGCGAGTGACTCTCGGCCCTCTTCTCCGAGGCATTCTCGCTCGGGCGGTCAAAAACGTCCGCCCGGGCGAGTCACTTTCTCCCAACACTATTATTATCTCAATTTAATCTTAAAATAGCCTGGTTATAATCATGTCCTCTCAAAATCAATAATCTCAAACTAACATGTTATAAAATCTTGGGCATTACATTTCTCCCCCTCTAAGAAATGATTTCGCCCTCGAAATCGCAGGTAAATTATCAAATATCCATGACAAGTAATAAAATCAATACTGAAGAATTACTTACATCATCGAAATAGTTCGGGGTGTTTCTGTCTCATGTCTGCCTCGGTTTCCCAAGTCGCTTCCTCGATGCCATGACGACTCCACTGAACTTTCACAAGTGGAATAGTCTTCGTTCTGAGTTGCTTGTCTTTCCGATCAATAATCTGTATCGGATGCTCCACGTAGCTCAAAGTCTGATCAAGTTCAGCTTCGTCAGGTTGAATGACATGAGAAACATCTGGCATATATCTTCGCAACATTGATACATGAAACACGTCATGTATTCCGGATAGAGAAGGAGGAAGTGCAAGTCGATAAGCTCGATCGCCAATCTTTTAAAGAATCTCGTAAGGACCAATGTATCGAGGAGATAGTTTCCCGCGTTTGCCAAATCGAACAACGCCTCTGAATGGAGAAATCTTTAAGAATATTCTATCTCCGGCCTCGAATACTAACGGTCTACGTCTGATATTGGCGTACTTTGCTTGTCGATCCTGTGCTGTCTTCATTCTTTTCTGAATAACTTTCACCTTCTCAGTCATGTCACGAATCATGTCTGGCCCAAGTTCTGGCACTTATGAAATATCATCCCAATATAGCGGAGATCTGCACTTCTTGCCATATAAAGCTTCAAACGGTGCCATTTCGATACTCGTTTGATAGCTATTATTGTAGGAGAATTCACAAAGAGGTAGGGAATCTTGCCAACTAATGCCAAAATCTAGCACTACGGCTCTCAACATATCCTCTAGTGTTTGGATAGTCCGCTCTGACTGTCCGTCTGTGTGGGGACCCGGGCTCTAAATCTTTTTCTTGGGATTAAATGGATTGTTATTCTAAAAGGTGGGTCAATTTTTTTGATTTTTACATTAAATCTAATGTAAACAAACCAGCATGAGTTCTTTATTTAAATACAACATACAAACATCAAATACATGTATTATTCTGTATGTTCTCCCTAACCAGTAATAAAAGACAATACATAATAAAAGACAACTACTGGTCCGTCTGCTAGGCCCGAGATCTCCACGCTAACACGATCATCTCTGTCTCGACCCAAATCCTGCCCCACCTGTTGTTATGCACACATACAGACATAACAACAGCCGGAAAACCGGTGAGAACAAATCCCAGTATAAACATGTGAACATGCATATAAATACTATAAAACATGAAACATGCTGATATGAATGTCATTCATATAAAATCATGAAATGCGAGCCTAATCATGTCTAGATGCGACTCGACTAAAACTCTAGGGATCCCGGTGTGAATAAGACGATCTATCACCTACCCTCCCAATCGGGGTGACGGTACGTCTTATTCCTAGACTTCGGCCTGATCTGTATCCACGTCTACAATAGGGGGGTGATCTTCCCCTAAGCTGGGATAGAACCGAACGTCTAGAAGTCTGCCTGATCTACAGACTGTCCTATCTTAATGCATGAATACAAAATCTGTAAACAAGCATAATCATCTAATGCAATGTAACATGATCTGTAAACAAAGCATAACGAGATTTGCATATAAACAAATATATAATAATACCTATATCAAGATATAAACAATAAAACTCGTATGTGATTTTAGTTGGGAAACTCAAATGTGATCTCATTTGAGTCGTGATTCCCCAAAACAAAGCATGTAGTATACCTTCCGTCGTAGAATTGCTGTCACAGTCGAGAAGATGAATCTGAAATAGAAATGACTTTCTAACACTTCCAATTCTACTGAGACCTCGTAAGAATGATTCTAAACTGAGACCTCGCGCCTCTATTTATAGACAACGATCGGAAGATCCGATCTACTTCGGACGATCCGATCTGACATACTTCGGACGCTCCGAACTCACTTCGGACGTTCCGAATCCTGCATGTCTTCCACGTCTCCAGCCAACTGTCTCGGATGATCCGAACTACGATCGGTCGATCCGAACTATTGCATGCCATCCATGTGTCCAGCCACCTGGCTCGGACGCTCCGAACTCCGAACGGACGGTGCGAACTCTGATCGTACGTTCCGATCTCGGTTCGGTCCTTCCGGTCTCACCGAAATATAAATACTCCAATATTCTCGATGCCGGTCAATCTAATTCTCAATAGATATCAACACTGTCATATTCTCAATCATAATCCAATACAGTACTTCTGTCCTAACAAGTCATAATCATACTGAAAATCATATATGATATCATTTCTTATTTCTTATGGTTATGTACAATCTTCACAACATATCTATGAATTCGTACATGTCAATCATTGCTCTGGGCATTACATTTCTCCCCCTCTAAGACAGAAGTTCGTCCTCGAACTGAAGTAATCATACAAATTATTTAAAACAGTTTGATAATCTAAAACTGAATACATACTCATATCATATAAATAACTCGGGGTGTTTCTGCCTCATGTTTTCTTCCGTTTCCCACGTCGCTTCCTCAATGCCATGTCGACTCCACTGAACTTTCACAAGTGGAATGGTCTTCGTTCTGAGCTGTTTGTCCTTTCGATCAAGAATCTGTATCGGTCGTTCTATATAGCTCAAGGTGTGATCAAGTTCAGCTTCGTTCGGTTGAATAACATGAGAAACATCTGGCATATATCTGCGTAACATTGATACATGAAATACGTCATGTATTCCGGATAAAGAAGGAGGAAGAGCAAGTCGATAAGCTCGATCGCCAATCTTTTCAAGAATCTCGTAAGGACCAATGTATCGAGGAGAGAGTTTTCCGCGTTTGCCAAATCGAACAACGCCTCTAAATGGAGAAATCTTTAAAAACACTCTATCTCCCGCCTCAAATACTAACGGTCTACGTCTGATATTGGCGTACTTTGCTTGTCGATCTTGTGCTGTCTTCATTCGTTTCTGAATGATCTTTACCTTCTCAGTCATGTCACGAATCATATCTGGCCCAAGTTCTGGTACCTCTGAAACGTCGTCCCAATATAGTGGAGATCTGCACTTCTTGCCATACAAAGCTTCAAACGGTGCCATCTCAATGCTCGTCTGATAGCTATTATTGTAAGAGAATTCGCAAAGAGGTAGAGAATCTTGCCAACTAATGCCAAAATCTAGCACGACGGCTCTCAACATATCCTCTAATGTCTGGATAGTCCGTTCTGACTGTCCGTCTGTCTGAGGATGGTAAGCAGTGCTCAGGTGTAATGTCGTACCTAAGGCCTGCTGTAAACTGTGCCAGAAGTGAGAAGTGAACCGTGGATCACGATCTGATACGATAGACTTCGGCACTCCATGCAATCTGACTACCTCTCGAATATAAATCTCCGCCATCTGATCTGATCTATACGTCATTCTGTATGGGATGAAACATGCAGATTTGGTCAGTCTGTCAATAATGACCCAAATCGCATCGCAACCTCTGGATGATCGAGGTAACTTCGTCACGAAATCCATGGAAATGTGGTCCCATTTCCATTCTGGAATGGATAAACTCTGAAGTAAACCCCCCGGCTTCTTCCTCTCGGCCTTCACCTGTTGGCAGTTCAAGCATTTAGACACAAATTCGGCAATGTCTGACTTCATTTGTTTCCACCAGAATTGGGTCTTCAAGTCATTGTACATCTTCCTGCCACCAGGATGAATGCTGAACCGACTACAATGTGCCTTTGTCAGAATCTGCTGCCTCAAATCTGCAACATCTGGCACAACTAGACGGTTATTTACGTACAACACATGATCTCGTACCTGATATTCTGATACATGCCCTGATCTGACCATTTGGATTGATCTTTGCACATTCTGATCAGTTCTTTGTGCTTCCTTAATCCTCATAATCAAATTGGGCTCAACTTGGATCGTAAAGAGTCGTAGTGGCTTACTATCTGTATCAAATTCTAATCCAGACATACAGCAATTTTCAACTAACTTGTTAACACCTATCGTCGATAAGGACAATGAACATACCTTACGACTCAAGGCATCTGCTGCTGCATTTGACTTACCTGGATAATATTTGATTTCACAGTCAAAGTCTTTCAGAAGATCTAGCCATCTACGTTGCCTCATATTCAATTCTGATTGAGAAAATAGGTACTTTAAGCTCTTGTGATCGGAAAAGATCTCAAATTTCTCGCCATAGAGATAATGACGCCAAATCTTTAATGCAAACACGATAGCCGCCAATTCAAGATCATGAATGGGGTATCGAACTTCATGTGGCTTCAATTGTCTCGAGGCGTATGCGATCACATGACCTCGCTGCATAAGAACACATCCCAAACCTCTATGAGAAGCATCACAATATACAACAAAATCACCTGTACCTGAAGGTATCGTCAGTACTGGAGCACTGGTCAGCCTTTTCTTCAATTCAACAAAGCTAGACTCACACTCCTCTGACCAAACAAATGGTGCATTCTTTTGCGTCAATTGAGTTATTGGCTTGGCAATACTGGAGAAATCTTTGATAAATCTTCTGTAGTATCCGGCTAAGCCCATGAAACTGCGTATTTCTGGTACAGAAGTCGGTCTCGACCAACTGATCACAGCTTCCACTTTACTCGGATCAACAGAGATACCATCTCCAGAAATGATATGTCCTAAGAAGACAACTCTATTCAACCAAAACTCACATTTTGACAATTTAGCATACAGTCGCTCATTTCTCAACGTCTGCAACACAATTCTGAGATGCTCTGCATGCTCATTTCTGTTCTTCGAATACACCAAAATGTCATCAATGAAGACAATCACAAATTCATCTAGATATCTCTGAAACACTTGGTTCATCAAGCCCATAAATACCGCAGGAGCATTTGTTAAACCAAAAGGCATGACAATAAATTCGTAATGTCCATACCTGGTTCGAAACGCTGTCTTTGGTATGTCTATATCTCGAACTCTGAGCTGATGATAACCAGAACGTAAATCAATCTTAGAATAGACCGAGGATCCCTGCAACTGATCAAATAGGTCATCGATCCTAGGCAAAGGATATTTATTCTTGATCGTTGCCTTGTTCAACTGCCGGTAATCGATACACAACCGCATCGACCCATCTTTCTTTCGCACGAACAGCACCGGAGCGCCCCAAGGAGATACACTAGGTCTGATATATCCCTTGGCTAGAAGATCTTCTAATTGTGCTTTCAATTCTTTGAGTTCGATGGGTGCCATCCTATATGGAGCTCTCGAAATAGGTACGGTACCTGGCGCAAGTTCAATGCTGAAATCTATCTCACGAACCGGAGGTAATCCTGGGATCTCATCTGGAAAAATATCTGGAAATTCCCGTACTACTGGCATATCTGTCAACGCCGGGTTCGACTTCTGCATATCTACAGCATAAATAAAGAAACCATCCGCTCCTTTCTGTAACAATCTGTTCATAGTAAGAGCCGAAATCAAGGGAATCCGAGATCTGGAACCCTTCCCGTAGAATTTCCACTCGTCTGTCATCTCGGGTCTGAATCTGACAATCTTGTGGAAACAATCCACGGTGGCTCTGTACTTCGTTAGCATGTCAATACCGACTATACAATCAAAATCAGCTAGACCCAACACTATACAATCTAGGTCAATCTCATGCCCCTCAAACTGTAGAATGCAATGTCTAACCGTAGTTACAGATATTAATCCACTTCCCAACGGAGAATTAATAGACACAACGTCTAACAAAGACTCAACAGGCAATGAATGCAACAATGCAAATCGTTCTGAGATGAACGTATGCGATGCACCTGTATCTATCAAGATATAAGCAGGATAACCATAAAGGAGACAGTTACCTGCTATAACATCATCTGGTGCATCTTGTGCTTGCTCCTCTGTCAATGCAAACACTTGGGCCTGTTGCCTCGGAGGTTGAGTCACAGTCTGACTACCTCGGCCTCTGGGTGGAGTCGGTGCTGGTGGAGGCTGAAAAGAGTGAACCGACGATGCCTGCCGCTCAAACTGAGGTACTGAACCGGATGCTCTTCCACTCTGGCCTTGCTGTACACCTCTCTGTGGACAGACTTTGGCAAAATGCCCTGGTTGCCTGCAATAGTTGCATCTCCCTGTCACCCCTTGACACTGTTCAGTCGCATGCTTTCCTCCACAGGAACTGCAATAACCACCGATAAACCTTGAACTTTGATCAAAACCACTCTGTTTTGATCCGCTGGAGCTCGACGAACTGCTCCCTGGTCTTTTAAACTGTTTCCCCTTCGCCTTCAGCTGTTCTTTGCGTCCACTACCACTACCACCACTTTCGACTCGAGGAGGAGGAACTTGGGATGGAGGTAGTGGCGGTCTTGGACTTGATGCAACATACGGAGCACTCCGTTGTCTAAGCAATCCTGCTTCAGCTCCTTTGGCACGATTCAATGCATCCGAGAAGTTATCGGGTCTCCCAGTATTGACTAACGTAAAGATATCTGGATTCAGGCCATTTATAAACTGATCCGCCATGGCCTCGTCATTTCCTGAAACATGGGGTGCAAAACGAAGCAAAGAAGAGAATTTAGCAACGTACTCCTCAATGTTCAATGGCCCTTGCCTCAGGTTTGCGAATTCAGCGCCTTTATCTTTACGGTAGGATACAGGGAAGAATCGCTGATAAAACTCGGTCTTGAATACCTTCCAAGAAATTTCGGTACCCCGCTGCTCTAAAGCTCTCCTAATGTTCAACCACCAATTCTTTGCTATATCTTGCAATTGATGGCCAATTAGCTTGATCCTCTTCTCATCACTGTACTCCAACGAGTCGAATAGCATCTCAATATCTTCAAGCCAACTTTCGCACTCGATGGCATTCTCGGTACCTTTTAAAGTGGGAGGTCGAAAGGATTGGAATCGCTTCAGCAACGTCTCCATAGGGGTCGCCGTAACATCCATAGAATCTCCGGATGTACTCCCCTGCTCTGGCGCTGCTGGTCGTAGAGGTACGGCTGCTCTTCTAGGAGGCATATCTAATAATCCAACTGATTAGTAAACAAGATATACAACTGTCTCAGCCATCATCTAGTCAGTTACCTCTGATCTAGAATCGGTTCTGATTCAGTCAATCACATGCTGAAATTAATCAAATACCAAACAACATGTAATAAGAAAGCAATAATCATGCTAGCACATCATCAAGCAAGGAAGAAGACTCGATCTACCCCGCTCATTCTATCCTATTTCAGTCTAACGGAACTATCGGCTCTGATACCACCTGTTGTGGGGACCCGGGCTCTAAATCTTTTTCTTGGGATTAAATGGATTGTTATTCTAAAAGGTGGGTCAATTTTTTTGCTTTTTACATTAAATCTAATGTAAACAAACCAGCATGAGTTCTTTATTTAAATACAACATACAAACATCAAATACATGTATTATTCTGTATGTTCTCCCTAACCAGTAATAAAAGACAATACATAATAAAAGACAACTACTGGTCCGTCTGCTAGGCCCGAGATCTCCACGCTAACACGATCATCTCTGTCTCGACCCAAATCCTGCCCCACCTGTTGTTATGCACACATACAGACATAACAACAGCCGGAAAACCGGTGAGAACAAATCCCAGTATAAACATGTGAACATGCATATAAATACTATAAAACATGAAACATGCTGATATGAATGTCATTCATATAAAATCATGAAATGCGAGCCTAATCATGTCTAGATGCGACTCGACTAAAACTCTAGGGATCCCGGTGTGAATAAGACGATCTATCACCTACCCTCCCAATCGGGGTGACGGTACGTCTTATTCCTAGACTTCGGCCTGATCTGTATCCACGTCTACAATAGGGGGGTGATCTTCCCCTAAGCTGGGATAGAACCGAACGTCTAGAAGTCTGCCTGATCTACAGACTGTCCTATCTTAATGCATGAATACAAAATCTGTAAACAAGCATAATCATCTAATGCAATGTAACATGATCTGTAAACAAAGCATAACGAGATTTGCATATAAACAAATATATAATAATACCTATATCAAGATATAAACAATAAAACTCGTATGTGATTTTAGTTGGGAAACTCAAATGTGATCTCATTTGAGTCGTGATTCCCCAAAACAAAGCATGTAGTATACCTTCCGTCGTAGAATTGCTGTCACAGTCGAGAAGATGAATCTGAAATAGAAATGACTTTCTAACACTTCCAATTCTACTGAGACCTCGTAAGAATGATTCTAAACTGAGACCTCGCGCCTCTATTTATAGACAACGATCGGAAGATCCGATCTACTTCGGACGATCCGATCTGACATACTTCGGACGCTCCGAACTCACTTCGGACGTTCCGAATCCTGCATGTCTTCCACGTCTCCAGCCAACTGTCTCGGATGATCCGAACTACGATCGGTCGATCCGAACTATTGCATGCCATCCATGTGTCCAGCCACCTGGCTCGGACGCTCCGAACTCCGAACGGACGGTGCGAACTCTGATCGTACGTTCCGATCTCGGTTCGGTCCTTCCGGTCTCACCGAAATATAAATACTCCAATATTCTCGATGCCGGTCAATCTAATTCTCAATAGATATCAACACTGTCATATTCTCAATCATAATCCAATACAGTACTTCTGTCCTAACAAGTCATAATCATACTGAAAATCATATATGATATCATTTCTTATTTCTTATGGTTATGTACAATCTTCACAACATATCTATGAATTCGTACATGTCAATCATTGCTCTGGGCATTACAGTCTGTCTGAGGATGGTAAGCAGTACTCAGGTGTAATGTCGTACCTAAAGCCTGCTGTAAACTGTGCCAAAAGTGAGAAGTGAATCGTGGATCCCGATCTGATACGATAGACTTCGGCACTCCATGTAATCTGACTACCTCTCGAATATAAATCTCTGCCATCTGATCTTGTCTATACGTCATTCTGTATGGAATGAAACAAGCAGATTTGGTCAATCTGTCAATAATAACCCAAATCGCATCGCAGCCTCTGGATGATCGAGGTAACTTCGTCACAAAATCCATGGAAATGTGGTCCCATTTCCATTCTGGAATAGAAAAGCTCTGAAGTAAACCTCCCGGCTTCTTTCTTTCCGCTTTTACCTGTTGGCAGTTCAAACATTTAGACACATATTCTGCGATGTCTGACTTCATCTGTTTCCACCAGAACTGTGTCTTCAGATCATTATACATCTTCCTGCCACCAGGATGAATGCTGAACCGACTACAATGTGCCTCTGTCAGAATCTGTTGTCTCAAATCTGCAACATCTGGCACAACTAGACGGTTATTCACGTATAACACATGATCTCGTACCTGATATTCTGATACATGCCCTGATCTGACCATTTGGATCGATTTCTGCACATTCTGATCGGTTCTTTGTGCTTCTTTGATCCTCATAATCAAATTGGGCTCAACTTGGATAGCAGCAAGTCGTAATGGCTTTTTATCTGTATCAAATGCTAATCCAGAACAACAGCAACTTTCAACTAACTTTGTAACACCTATCGTCGATAAGGACAAGGCACATACCTTTCGACTCAAGGCATCTGCTGCTGCATTTGACTTTCCTGGATAGTATTTGATTTCACAATCAAAATCTTTCAGAAGATCTAGCCATCTACGCTGCCTCATATTCAGTTCTGATTGAGAAAATAGGTACTTCAGGCTTTTGTGATCGGAGAAGATCTCAAATTTCTCGCCATAGAGATAATGACGCCAAATCTTTAATGCAAATATGATAGCCGCCAATTCCAGATCATGAATGGGGTATCGTACTTCATGTGGCTTCAATTGTCTCGAGGCGTATGCGATCACATGGCCTCGCTGCATAAGAACACATCCCAAACCTCTATGAGAAGCATCACAATAGACAACGAAATCACCCGTACCTGAAGGTATCGTCAACACTGGAGCACTAGTTAGCCTTTTCTTCAGTTCCAGGAAGCTAGACTCGCACTCCTCTGACCAAACAAATGGTGCATTCTTTTGCGTCAATTGAGTTATTGGTTTTGCAATACTGGAGAAATCTTTGATAAATCTTCTGTAGTATCCGACTAAGCCCATGAAACTGCGTATTTCTGGTACAGAAGTCGGTCTCGACCAACTGATCACAGCTTCCACTTTACTCGGATCAACAGAAATACCATCTCCAGAAATGATATGCCCTAAGAAGACAACTCGATTCAACCAAAACTCACACTTTGACAATTTAGCATACAGTCGCTCGTTTCTCAACGTCTGCAAAACAATTCTGAGATGCTCTGCATGCTCATTTCTGTTCTTCGAATACACCAAAATATCATCGATGAAAACAATAACAAATTCATCCAAATATTTCTGAAACACTTGGTTCATCAAGCCCATAAATACCGCAGGAGCATTGGTTAAACCAAAAGGCATGACAATAAATTCGTAATGTCCATACCTGGTTCGAAATGCTGTCTTTGGTATGTCTATATCTCGAACTCTGAGCTGATGATAACCAGAACGTAAATCAATCTTAGAATAGACGGAGGATCCTTGCAACTGATCAAATAAATCATCAATCCTAGGCAAAGGATATTTATTCTTGATCGTTGCCTTATTCAGCTGCCGGTAATCGATACACAACCGCATCGAACCATCTTTCTTTCGCACAAATAGCACCGGAGCACCCCAAGGAGATACACTAGGTCTGATATATCCCTTGGCCAGAAGATCTTCTAATTGTGCTTTCAATTCTTTTAGTTCGATGGGTGCCATCATATATGGAGCTCTCGAAATAGGCACGGTACCTGGCGCAAGTTCAATGCTAAAATCTACCTCTCGAACCGGAGGTAATCCTGGGATCTCTTCTGGAAAAACATTTGGAAATTCCCGTACTACTGGCAGATCTGCCAATGTCGGGCTCGACTTCTGCATATCTACAGCATAAATAAAGAAACCATCTGCTACTTTCTGTATCAATCTGTTCATAGTAAGAGCCGAAATCAAGGGAATCCGAGATCAAGAACCCTTCCCGTAGAATTTCCACTCGTCTGTCATCTCGGGTCTGAATCAGACAATCTTGTGGAAACAATCCACGGTAGCTCTGTACTTTGTTAGCATGTCAATACCGACTATACAATCAAAATCAGCTAGACCCAACACTATACAATCTAGGTCAATCTCATGCCCCTCAAACTGTAGAATGCAATGTCTAACCGTAGTTACAGATATCAATCCACTTCCCAACGAAGAATTAATAGACACAACATCTAACAAGGACTCAACAGGTAATGAATGCAATAATGCAAATCGTTCTGAGATGAATGTATGTGATGCACCCGTATCTATCAATATATAAGCAGGATAACCGCAGAGAGAACAGTTACATGCTATGACATCATCTGGGGCATCTTGTGCTTGCTCCTCTGTCAATGCAAACACTTGAGCCTGTTGCCTCAGAGGTTGACTCACTGTCTGATTACCTCGGCCTCTGGGTGGAGTCAGTGCTGGTGGAGGCTGAAAAGAGTGAACCGATGATGCCTGCCACTCAAACTGAGGTACTGAACCGGATGCTCTTCCACTCTGGCCTTGCTGTACACCTCTCTGTGGACAGACTTTGGCAAAATGCCCCGGTTGCCTACAAATGTTGCATCGGCCTGTAACTCCCTGGCACTGTTCAGTCGCATGTTTTCCTCCACAGGAACTGCAATAAACACCTGAATATCTGGTACTCTGATCAAAATCAGTCTGTCTTGATCCGCTGGAGCTCGACGAACTGCTCCCTGGTCTTTTAAACTATTTCCCCTTCGCCTTCAGCTGTTCCTTTCTGCCACTGCTACTACCGCCACTTTCGAATCGAGGAGGAGGAACTTGGGATGGAGGTAGTGGCGGTCTCGGACTCGGTGCAACATACGGAGCACTCCGTTGCCTAAGCAATCCTGCTTCAGCTCCTTTGGCACGATTCAATGCATCCGAGAAATTATCGGGTCTCCCAGTATTGACCAACGTAAAGATATCTGGATTCAGGCCATTTATAAACTGATCCGCCATGGCCTCGTCATTCCCTGAAACATGGGGTGCAAAACGAAGCAAAGAGGAAAATTTGGCAAAGTACTCTTCAATGTTCAATTGCCCTTGCCTCAGGTTTGCGAATTCAGCGCCTTTATCTTTACGATAGGATACAGGAAAGAATCGCTGATAAAACTCTGTCTTGAATACTTTCCAAGTAATCTCGGTACTCTGCTGCTCTAAAGCTCTCCTAATGTTCAACCACCAATTTTTGGCTATATCTTGCAATTGATGGCCAATTAGCTTTATTCTCTTCTCGTCATTGTACTCCAAAGAGTCGAATAACATTTCAATGTCCTCCAGCCAACTTTCGCACTCGATGGCATTCTCGGTACCTTTTAAGGTGGGAGGTCGAAAGGATTGGAATCGCTTCAGCAACGTCTCCATAGGGGTCGCCGTAACATCCATAGGATCTCCGGATGTGCTCCCCTGTTCTGGCGCTGCTGGTCGTAGAGGTACGGCTGCTCTTCTAGGAGGCATATCTAATAAACCAACGGATTAGTATACAAAATATACAACTGTCTCAGCCATCCTCTAGTCAGTTACCTATGATCTAGAATCAGTTCTGATTCAGTCAATCACATGCTGAACGAAATCAACTCACAACAACATGTAATAAGGAAAGCAATAATCATACTAGCACATCATAAGCAAGGAAGAAGACTCGATCTACCCCGCTCATTCTATCCTATCTTAGTCTAAAGGAACTATCAGCTCTGATACCACCTGTTGTGGGGACCCGGGCTCTAATTCTTCTTCTTGGGATTAAATGGATCATTAATATAAAAAGGGGTCAAATTTTCGCTTTTTACATTAACTCAAATGTAACTAAACCACATCAGTTCTTTATTTATTTTACAACATACAAACATAATATACATGTCTTATTCTGTATGTCCTCAACTGACCAGTATTAAAATACAGTACATAATAAAAGACAACTACTGGTCCATCTGCTACGCCCATGATCTCCACGCTATGTCCATCGCTCATCTCTGTCGTGACCCAGATCCTGCCCCACCTGTTGTTATGCACACATACAGACATAACAACAGCCGGAAAACCGGTGAGAACAAATCCCAGTATAAACATGTATACATGCAATAAAACAATCTAAAACATGAAACATGCTAATATGAATGTCATTCATATATAATCATGCAATGCGAGTCTAATCATGTCTAGATGAGACTCGACTACAACTCTAGGGATCCCGTTGTGAATAAGACGTCACTGTCTGTCACCTACCCTACCAATCGTGGTGCTGTACGTCTTATTCCTAGATTTCGGCCTGATCTGTATCCGCGTCTACAATAGGGGCGGTGATCTTCCCCTAAGCTGTGATATCGCCGAACATCTAGTAGTCTGCCTGATCTCCAGACTGCCCTATCTTAATGCATGAATACAAAATCTGTAAACAAGCATAATGCAATGCTACATGATCTGTAAACAAAGCATAGCAAGATCTGCATATAAGTTCTATAAACAAATCTATAACAATCATAATCATATCAAGGTATAAACAATAAAACAAGTATGTGGTTTTGGTTGGGAAACTCAAATGTCATCTCATTTGAGTCATGATTCCCCAAACAAAACATGTACTATACCTTTCGTCGTAGAATCGCTGTCACGGTCGCCAAATTGAATCTGAAATGTAAATGTTGATACGCACTCTATCAATTTCTAATCTAAACCAACATATATCCAAGTCACTACGTGATCTCAATACATTTCGACGGCATAACAACGTAATTCTCGATACCGGTCAATTAAATTCTCAACAGATATCAACACTATCTTATTCTCAATCATAATCCAATACAATATTCATCCAAAACACAATATTTCTATCCCAATAATTCATAAATCATACTGAAATTCATAGGAAATACATATGATATCATTTCTTTGATCCGTTTACGAATATATCATGCTCAATACGTCAAGAACACAATATAACTATCATATTCTAATTTCCTAAACATCTGAATTTCAAAACCTGTTGAAATTACATAAAACTTACATCACTTTGTAGATAGTAACGAGAGGAGCTCAAAACCGCAGTCGGATTTAAATTTGGATGAGTAAATCTTACCAAAGCACAATTAAAGAGTCTAAGAAATGAAGTTTCTCTCCTATGAATTCTCGAACCCTTCTGCTGAAATGAAGAAAGAATCGAGACAATTCTATATATACTTTGCATGATTTTATACACATGGCTCATCCTTTGAAGCACACATCTCTCGCTCGGGCGGTCAAAAGTTACCGCCCGGGCGAGTAATGCTCGGCCCTCGCCCATTCCAGCAGCCTCGCTCGGGCGGTCAAAAACATCCGCCCGGGCGAGTGACTCTCGGCCCTCTTCTCCGAGGCATTCTCGCTTGGGCGGTCAAAAACGTCCGCCCGGGCGAGTCACTTTCGCCCAACACTATTATTATCTCAATTTAATCTTAAAATAGCCTGGTTATAATCATGTCCTCTCAAAATCAATAATCTCAAACTAACATGTTTTAAAATCTTGGGCATTACATATTTTGATTATGGTAATTATGCTAAGTATAGAGTAAGGGTGTGACAGTTGTCGTTTGTGTTTTACAACAACATTTATGGTTGACTACAATCCAGTTCACCTTCACGATTAAAATTCTTTCAACAGTAATTGGAATTGAGTTTTTCGAATTCAAATAATTTGGGGAAGAACAAACAACCAAGAATCGATTCCACATAAACTTAATTCCTTACTCAATACAAGACAAATAACAGAGAATCAAACACAAATCTAACCTGAATCAATCTCGCACAGCCAACAGAAAAGAGGTGCAAAGGCTTGGGGAATAACTTCAGGAGCTCGACGCTTTTTGTCCGGTGTTTCTGGGCGGCACCCGTCGGAGGCTGTCGTAGGTGAGGGACAGAGAAACGGGAGTAGGGTTGGGTTTTCTTCTTCCTTAGCTTGGACGGGGCGGGAATGAAGTTGGGGAATATTGGATTGTGTCGGGCTTCAGTCTCCTTTTTTCTTTTTTAATTAAATTTTTTTTAATTGTTTTTAACATCAATTATCCAAAACCGTTGTTTTAGGTAATAAAAAACGCGCTCATCGACAACGATTTGTAAAACCGTTGTCTTTGACACCTACAACACAACAGTTTTTTAAAAAACGATGTCGTATCCACCAAAATATCCGCTTATAGACAACGTTTTTTAAAAAACGTTGTCTTTGACCCACAAAAGACAACACTTTTTGAAAAACCGTTGTCTTTTAAAATAAAAAAGGCATAAAGACTACAGTTTTCCTTGAATCCGTTGTTAAAAAAAAAAGAAAACAGTTCTTCGTAAAAACGTTGTCTTTGGAATGTGGTTGAATGTAGATTTTGTTGTAGTGTGTTTAAAGAGCAAGCCAAGGTCCATAGTGAGCAGATCCAACAGTTGCTCCGTTTGCAAGGTACAGGCAAGGTAGAGGACAGGGTAGAGGCCAAGTGGCTCAGGCAGTGGGAACCGATGGGATCTTTACTGCTGTGAAGATAATGGATCCGCCAGAATTTGCAGGAAGCACTGATCCGTTGGTGGCCGTAGAGTGGATCAAGGCACTTGAGGCAATTTTTGATCATCTCAACTATGAAGAGAAGGACAAAATCAGCTGTGCAGTGTTCATGTTAGTTAAAGCTGCACGCATTTGGTGGAATGCTACTAAGGTTGGTGTTGATGTTCCAGCATTGAAGTGGCAATAGTTCACTGATCTTTTCTATGACAAGTACTTCCCAAATGAACTTTGGGCTCGGAAGGTGACTGAGTTTCTAGAGCTTCGTCAAGGAGATATGAATGTTGATGAGTATATTCTGAAGTTTGAGGAGGGCTGTCTGTTTGCCCCGTATATTGCTTCCAATGACAAAGATAAGGGTTCTCATTTCATTCGAGGCCTTAGAGCAGAAATCAGGAAGGATATCAACATATCGAAGGCTGTTACATTCAAAGAGATTGTGGCTAAGGCTCTGTTAGCCGAGCAAGATGAGAAAGACATTGCCAGGGAAAGATAAGCGAGACAGCAGGCCATTGCTCATAGAGGCCAGGGTTCAAGTCAAAGAGGAAAGGATCGTTTCGAGGGGAAAGGCAAGATAGAGCCGAGTCCTAAACCACCGGCAGTTCCATTTGATCCCGAGAAGCCTTTGTGTCCCAAGTGCAGTAGACATCATCGAGGAGAGTGCAGATTTGGTACTCATACTTGCTATCGATGTGGCACTGTAGGCCATATTGCCCTAGACTGTCCAAGAGGAGCGAGTAAAGAGAAGATGCAGGGTCGCATCTTTACCATGACGAAGGAAGGTATAAACCATGATTCTTCTGTGATCTCTAGCATTATTTTAATTTCAGGCAGAGTAGCTACGACATTGATTGATACAGGTGCTACTCATTCTTTTATGTCTGAACTATTTTTGGGATATTTGGGTATAGTTCCTTCTGTTATTCCCCTCTAGTTCAATGTTGTTTTGCCTTCGGGGGATGTGTTGTGCCCGACATCTATTGTGTATGCGTGCTCTATTTAAATTGATGAGCGAGTGGTTTATGCTGATTTGATTGTTATTCCAATGGTCGCATTTGATATTATACTTGGCATGGATTGGCTGTCGACCTATCGTGCAGTGATTGATTGTGTTGCTAAGACGGTGAAATTTGCGATGATGGAAATAGGGAAGGTATGCTGGCCAGTGCAGGTACTTCGCTGGTCCTTCCTTTTACTTCGTGTCTTGAGGCTAAGAAGTTGATGTTTAGAGGTTGTGATGGGTTTCTGGCTTCGATTGTTGATGTGGATAGAATAGTTAAATTGAATATTGATGATATTGATGTTGTGAGGGAGTTCTCTGATGTATTTGAGGATGATGTGAAAGGGGATCGATTACGGTGACCGGAAGCGCAACGGAAGTTTAAAAATCGAATTTTTCATGAATATTTTCGGCCACCCCACATTTTGTGTAGCAAATACAATAAACACAAAATGACGTTCATAGTGTGTTGAGAAATGTACCTATCAATCACAAGGATTGATGTATGGCTCCAACTAAGGTGTAAACACCTTAGCTCTTCAATGGTAGAAACTATCTTCAAGCTTCCTTTGAGCACTTCTTGATCAACTATTAAGCCCACCACCAACTAGATAGATCCTTTCTTAATTTGCACTAGAAAACTAAGAGGATTTTTCAATGAGAATTATTTTCTTTCCTCAACACTTGAAGAAGAAAAATGAGAGAAAAATGGAGGAGAGAACATGGAGAATTTCGGCCATTGCATCTTCAAATTGGAGGAAGGAAGACTTGTCTTGGACTTGCAAAAAGCTAAAAGCAAAAACACCTTTTTGCATGCCATGCCTTGATAACCCAAAAAGTAGTCTCCTACCCTTCACCTCCCATGCATGCATATATTATATGATTTTTAACAAATTAAAAAACCCATGGACTTAATTTAATTATCTCAAACATTTTTGAGATTAATTAAACATTACTTGAATTTACTCAAGTCCACTAGTTAAATAATTTATTTAAATTGAGCTCTACAAGACTCAATATGATTTAATTAATTCAACACTTGAATTAATTTAATTATTTGAACTCTACTAGGTCCACTAGTGTTTAAATAATTCAACACTTGAATTAATTTAATTTAGTCCATAATAATGTTTATGAAAATCACAATTTTCAAATACATTATTCACTTGGCAAACTTTTAATTTAGGAACACTTCCATAATTTAAAATTTACATTTCTCTCATAGAAGTCATACTTCTATTTTTCTTTACGCTTATAAACTCATTTATAAGTCGTTCAACACATTGAACTAATTTCTCCTTTATAGAAGTCATACTTCTAATTTTCCTTACGCTTATAAACTCCTTTATAAGCCGTTCAACACATTGAACTATTTTTACTTCTCAACGGGATCTAGAAAGCTAGAACTTGTGTGGCCCTCAATGGTTCATTGATATAACTAGCCGTGGGTTCACATCTCCATGCGATTCGAACTAAACATGTCCTTATTCGAGCATACGCCAATTGCTCCATTCTTACTTATCAACTCATTGATAACAAGAATGTCAAAACTCAAGTCTGATAGTATCCAACCAACCATGTTAAACGCCTAGCAGCATCTCTTACATGATTCCATAGGTATCAAATGATAATGCCTGCAAGAACCATTCAATTATGGTTAGCGTACAGTACGGTCCCTTCAACTCATATATCCCAATCGATTCCACAACCATTGGTTTATCGAGAGTTATCAATGAATCGATACTATGTGTCATGTCGTAGTTGCATCGATGGTGTAATCTATGAAACCCCTTTCATAATTACCACCATACTCTGATTAGAGATTTCAACCTACATACACATGATAACACATAGGATATCCATACCCGAAGGCAAGCGGTGAATCCCCGACTACAATGCATCGACTCCTATATGTTTCGACAGAACACCCAACCTTGCCACCTGATGACCCCATGAGAGTCGGTAAACAAGTCAAAGTGTAATTCTAGCACATAGATTCTCAATGTTGTACCGGGTCATAAGGACTAATGGCGTATAACCATAAACTAGGACTTTTCCACTCGATAAGTGAGAAACACTTGGAAAGTCCTTTATGGGGGGTTGTTCAGTGCACTCTAGCAGGAGCACCTATCTGCATGCTCAGACATCACAATGTCCCCTACCAATGAAACATGGTACTCACATCGCAGATACTATTCTCGAACTCAAGCGGCCTATATCCTTCTTAGCGGCGGCTGAATCGAATAGGAACTGTTTAGAATATACAGTATTCCAAATATGAGTTTCATGATACTCATCATATGAGCATCTCATATTCTTTCTACTATTTGTATATTCAAGGGCTTTATCTATGCAACTAGCATGGGTATACAGATAAAGATTTGCCAAAACAATAATTTCAAATATTATTAAAATAAAGATTGCTTATACATAGATTTTCATTGTGAACACTCGGCCAACACTTGGCTTGACGGACACCTACTCTAACAATCTCCCACTTGCACTAGATCCAACTACCCATATGCTTCAAACCCATTGATTCGCGATGCATCTCGAATAATGGTCCAGGTAAAGGTTTAGCTAGTGGATCAGCAACATTATCTGCGGAGCCGACTATGTCAAAAGACACTTCTTCCTCTTTCCACAATCTCCCCGAGGATGTGGTACTTTCTCAATACATGTTTGGACTTCTGATGAGACCTGGGCTCCTTTGTTTGAGGTATAGCTCCCGTGTTGTCACACAACACCGTGACAGGAGAAACTCCATTAGGAATGACGTCCAACTCTTAGACGAAATTCGTTATCCAAACAGCCTCCCTTGCTGCATATGATGCAGCAATGTATTCGGCCTCTGTGCTGGAATCCGCAGTATTGTCTTGCTTGGAACTCTTCCAAGAGACAGCATCACCATTGAGCATGAATACGAACCCAGAGGTTGACTTCGAATCATCGATATCGCTTTGGAAGCTAGATTCGGTAAAGCCTTCCAATTTAAGTTCTCCACCCCATATACCAAGAACAATTTATTGGTCCTTCTCAACTACTTGAGGATGTCTTTCACAGCTTTCCAATGTGGAAGACCAGGGTTCGATTGATATCTACTCACTACACTTAGTGCGAAAGCCACGTCAGGACGTGTAGATATCATCTCATACATGATGCTACCAATCGCAAATGCATAAGGAATGCTTGTCATCGCCGCTATCTCTGCATCAGTCTTGGGAGACATAGACTTGGATAGGGACACGCCATGACACATTGGTAGATGTCCTCTCTTGGACTCATCCATCAAGAACCGCTTCACGATAGTATCAATGTATGTGGACTGGGTGAGACCAAGCAATCTTCTTGATCTTTCTCTATAGAACTGTATTCCCAATACAAAAGATGCTTCACCCAAGTCCTATATCGAGAACTAACTTGCTAACCATATTTTAGTTGATTGCAACATTCCTACATCATTCCCAATGATTAGAATGTCATCAACATAAAACACCAGGAATGTCACAACACTCCCACTTACCTTCTTATACACACAGGGTTCCTCAGGATTCTTATCAAAACCAAACTCTTTGATTGTACTACCGAATCTGAGGTTCCATGTAGTAGCCCGAATGCCGAATTGGGTAATTAACGGATTAATGGTGATTAATCATGATCGGAAGGTCCGAAGATGGTTCGGAAGCACCGAAGAGTTCGGAAGGTCCGAAGTGAGTTCGGTGGATCCGATCATTAGGTGTCAAGAGTTGGTCGACACGTGGGAGTTCGGACGTTCCGAAGTGTAGGTTCGGTGGATCCGATCATGAGGTGTCAAGAGCAGCTGGACACGTGCAAGTTCGGACGGTCCGAAGTGTATGATCGGAGGATCCGATCATGAGCTGTCAAGAGCCAATGGACACGTAGCGTTCGGACGTTCCGAAGTGATGTTCGGAGGATCCGAACATGGCCTATAAATAGTGCTCGGATTTCTCATTTGTGACTTGCCATTCCTTGAGTTAAGTCTCCTCTTTGAGAGTTTTGGAAGGATTCTAGGGCTAGTTGTTGTTCGAGCGATAGCCAAGAGCTGCCGGGATTGGTAGCATAGCAGCGCCGGAGTTTCGAGGCAATCGACATCAAAGGGCTGTCGACGGACGAAGGTAAACCCTAAACCTTTGGTAGTACTAGGGAGTACTGGTTTTGCTAGCCGAGCATGGTAGTATTGTTCATTGGGTATGCTTTTGATGAATAGGCTTGGATTAGACCTGTTGTCTGGTGGTTCCAGTGGATTAGGCTTGCTGTGATAGAGGTACGAAAGTACTATCCGAGATATCCTGGTTGAGTATACATTCTTATATGTGTTGCATGATTATGTGGTGCATTGATATATGTCATATGATGCATGTTATTATGTCACGTTTATTACTGCACGTTGCATTTCATGTTGAGCCGTATTCTCCTTTGAGATAGCCTTTACTGTTGAGCTGTATCTCTTTCGAGATAAGCTATATCTTGGGACCGCTCAGCCCTGTCTTGTGGACGCATGGACACCGAGAGTACACAGTGGCCGACGGGTCGGGAGGGCTTCGGTGGTCCGGGACATTTTAGGTCCACGTCTGTCTTGTAGTGGATGCAGTGACCCAGAGGTGTACCGCGCGGCACTATCCACTTGGCGCCTCTAGACTGAGCATTGTTGAGATCCTTTTGTGATTCCTGTTTCTTGACTACCCCGGTATCATGATCATAGCATGTGCATTTCATATAAGTCTGTATACTCATACTTTTGTACTGGGCGTTCTTATCGCTCACGTCCTCGGTTTTGTTTATCTTGGACACCCCATTCCCACGGGGCAGGTCTCAGGTTGGATGGTTCCGGAGGAGCAGGAGGAGGACGTTGAGTAGCCGGTTGGTTTAGTTTCGGTATCATTTGATTCGATATGGTTGTACCAGATATTCTTTACCTTATTTTGAGTTGTTCTAGAGTTCGTTTGGGTTGTACTTGTATTTTAAGTTGAGTTATTATAGACTTCGATTGGATTGTATATTTATAGTTTGTTGACTATTTCCGCTGTTATCTCTGATTACTGTTATTAAGTAAAGTGCATGCTTAAGTTCTTACTTAGTAGGTGATCCTGGAACGGGTCACTACATTTATGGTATCAGAGCATGCAAAGATTTTTGGGACATTAGTAATTCTGTTTTGAGGATTTAGGAGTTGATTTTAGTTTCCTTTCAGATGTCAGGAGATGGAAGCAGTCACGGTAGTGTGGGACATGGCCGTTACGGCGACGATGAGGCTGGCCGAGAACATCGTCGTAGAGATCGTGACGGAGGACGTCACCGAGATCATGATGACAGGAGACGTAGGAACCGTGTCAACATTATAGATTTAATGAAGATTGGCACCAACAGAGATCAAAGAGTTGAAACAACAGTTAGCAAGGTTAGCTAACGGAGACAACACATCTGGTTTTGCATTCCAAACAGATGGAACCTTGTGTCTGTCAGGAAGAATCGTAGTTCCAGAAGATTCTAAATTGAGAGATGAGATTTTATCTCAAGCTCATAGGAGTAAGTTGAGTATCCACCCTGGAAGCATGAAAATGTATAAGGATTTGGAAACCAAGTTTTGGTGGAAAGGTATGAAGAGAAGTGTTTACCAGTTTGTAGCCAAGTGTTTGGTGTGTCTGAGATGTAATAACAATGATTGTTATTTCATTTTGTTCATCCTCTAAGCCTGATTTCGAGGACGAAATCTTTTTAAGGGGGGGAGAATGTAGTAGCCCGAATGCCGAATTGGGTAATTAACGGATTAATGGTGATTAATCATGATCGGAAGGTCCGAAGATGGTTCGGAAGCACCGAAGAGTTCGGAAGGTCCGAAGTGAGTTCGGTGGATCCGATCATTAGGTGTCAAGAGTTGGTCGACACGTGGGAGTTCGGACGTTCCGAAGTGTAGGTTCGGTGGATCCGATCATGAGGTGTCAAGAGCAGCTGGACACGTGCAAGTTCGGACGGTCCGAAGTGTATGATCGGAGGATCCGATCATGAGCTGTCAAGAGCCAATGGACACGTAGCGTTCGGACGTTCCGAAGTGATGTTCGGAGGATCCGAACATGGCCTATAAATAGTGCTCGGATTTCTCATTTGTGACTTGCCATTCCTTGAGTTAAGTCTCCTCTTTGAGAGTTTTGGATGGATTCTAGGGCTAGTTGTTGTTCGAGCGATAGCCAAGAGCTGCCGGGATTGGTAGCATAGCAGCGCCGGAGTTTCGATGCAATCGACATCAAAGGGCTGTCGACGGACGAAGTTAAACCCTAAACCTTTGGTAGTACTAGGGAGTACTGGTTTTGCTAGCCGAGCATGGTAGTATTGTTCATTGGGTATGCTTTTGATGAATAGGCTTGGATTAGACCTGTTGTCTGGTGGTTCCAGTGGATTAGGCTTGCTGTGATAGAGGTACGAAAGTACTATCCGAGATATCCTGGTTGAGTATACATTCTTATATGTGTTGCATGATTATGTGGTGCATTGATATATGTCATATGATGCATGTTATTATGTCACGTTTATTACTGCACGTTGCATTTCACGTTGAGCCGTATTCTCCTTTGAGATAGCCTTTACTGTTGAGCTGTATCTCTTTCGAGATAAGCTATATCTTGGGACCGCTCAGCCCTGTCTTGTGGACGCATGGACACCGAGAGTACACAGTGGCCGACGGGTCGGGAGGGCTTCGGTGGTCCGGGACATTTTAGGTCCACGTCTGTCTTGTAGTGGATGCAGTGACCCAGAGGTGTACCGCGCGGCACTATCCACTTGGCGCCTCTAGACTGAGCATTGTTGAGATCCTTTTGTGATTCCTGTTTCTTGACTACCCCGGTATCATGATCATAGCATGTGCATTTCATATAAGTCTGTATACTCATACTTTTGTACTGGGCGTTCTTATCGCTCACGTCCTCGGTTTTGTTTATCTTGGACACCCCATTCCCACGGGGCAGGTCTCAGGTTGGATGGTTCCGGAGGAGCAGGAGGAGGACGTTGAGTAGCCGGTTGGTTTAGTTTCGGTATCATTTGATTCGATATGGTTGTACCAGATATTCTTTACCTTATTTTGAGTTGTTCTAGAGTTCGTTTGGGTTGTACTTGTATTTTAAGTTGAGTTATTATAGACTTCGATTGGATTGTATATTTATAGTTTGTTGACTATTTCCGCTGTTATCTCTGATTACTGTTATTAAGTAAAGTGCATGCTTAAGTTCTTACTTAGTAGGTGATCCTGGAACGGGTCACTACATTTATGGTATCAGAGCATGCAAAGATTTTTGGGACATTAGTAATTCTGTTTTGAGGATTTAGGAGTTGATTTTAGTTTCCTTTCAGATGTCAGGAGATGGAAGCAGTCACGGTAGTGTGGGACATGGCCGTTACGGCGACGATGAGGCTGGCCGAGAACATCGTCGTAGAGATCGTGACGGAGGACGTCACCGAGATCATGATGACAGGAGACGTAGGAACCGTGTCAACATTATAGATTTAATGAAGCTTGGCACCAACAGAGATCAAAGAGTTGAAACAACAGTTAGCAAGGTTAGCTAACGGAGACAACACATCTGGTTTTGCATTCCAAACAGATGGAACCTTGTGTCTGTCAGGAAGAATCGTAGTTCCAGAAGATTCTAAATTGAGAGATGAGATTTTATCTCAAGCTCATAGGAGTAAGTTGAGTATCCACCCTGGAAGCATGAAAATGTATAAGGATTTGGAAACCAAGTTTTGGTGGAAAGGTATGAAGAGAAGTGTTTACCAGTTTGTAGCCAAGTGTTTGGTGTGTCTGAGATGTAATAACAATGATTGTTATTTCATTTTGTTCATCCTCTAAGCCTGATTTCGAGGACGAAATCTTTTTAAGGGGGGGAGAATGTAGTAGCCCGAATGCCGAATTGGGTAATTAACGGATTAATGGTGATTAATCATGATCGGAAGGTCCGAAGATGGTTCGGAAGCACCGAAGAGTTCGGAAGGTCCGAAGTGAGTTCGGTGGATCCGATCATTAGGTGTCAAGAGTTGGTCGACACGTGGGAGTTCGGACGTTCCGAAGTGTAGGTTCGGTGGATCCGATCATGAGGTGTCAAGAGCAGCTGGACACGTGCAAGTTCGGACGGTCCGAAGTGTATGATCGGAGGATCCGATCATGAGCTGTCAAGAGCCAATGGACACGTAGCGTTCGGACGTTCCGAAGTGATGTTCGGAGGATCCGAACATGGCCTATAAATAGTGCTCGGATTTCTCATTTGTGACTTGCCATTCCTTGAGTTAAGTCTCCTCTTTGAGAGTTTTGGAAGGATTCTAGGGCTAGTTGTTGTTCGAGCGATAGCCAAGAGCTGCCGGGATTGGTAGCATAGCAGCGCCGGAGTTTCGAGGCAATCGACATCAAAGGGCTGTCGACGGACGAAGGTAAACCCTAAACCTTTGGTAGTACTAGGGAGTACTGGTTTTGCTAGCCGAGCATGGTAGTATTGTTCATTGGGTATGCTTTTGATGAATAGGCTTGGATTAGACCTGTTGTCTGGTGGTTCCAGTGGATTAGGCTTGCTGTGATAGAGGTACGAAAGTACTATCCGAGATATCCTGGTTGAGTATACATTCTTATATGTGTTGCATGATTATGTGGTGCATTGATATATGTCATATGATGCATGTTATTATGTCACGTTTATTACTGCACGTTGCATTTCACGTTGAGCCGTATTCTCCTTTGAGATAGCCTTTACTGTTGAGCTGTATCTCTTTCGAGATAAGCTATATCTTGGGACCGCTCAGCCCTGTCTTGTGGACGCATGGACACCGAGAGTACACAGTGGCCGACGGGTCGGGAGGGCTTCGGTGGTCCGGGACATTTTAGGTCCACGTCTGTCTTGTAGTGGATGCAGTGACCCAGAGGTGTACCGCGCGGCACTATCCACTTGGCGCCTCTAGACTGAGCATTGTTGAGATCCTTTTGTGATTCCTGTTTCTTGACTACCCCGGTATCATGATCATAGCATGTGCATTTCATATAAGTCTGTATACTCATACTTTTGTACTGGGCGTTCTTATCGCTCACGTCCTCGGTTTTGTTTATCTTGGACACCCCATTCCCACGGGGCAGGTCTCAGGTTGGATGGTTCCGGAGGAGCAGGAGGAGGACGTTGAGTAGCCGGTTGGTTTAGTTTCGGTATCATTTGATTCGATATGGTTGTACCAGATATTCTTTACCTTATTTTGAGTTGTTCTAGAGTTCGTTTGGGTTGTACTTGTATTTTAAGTTGAGTTATTATAGACTTCGATTGGATTGTATATTTATAGTTTGTTGACTATTTCCGCTGTTATCTCTGATTACTGTTATTAAGTAAAGTGCATGCTTAAGTTCTTACTTAGTAGGTGATCCTGGAACGGGTCACTACATTTATGGTATCAGAGCATGCAAAGATTTTTGGGACATTAGTAATTCTGTTTTGAGGATTTAGGAGTTGATTTTAGTTTCCTTTCAGATGTCAGGAGATGGAAGCAGTCACGGTAGTGTGGGACATGGCCGTTACGGCGACGATGAGGCTGGCCGAGAACATCGTCGTAGAGATCGTGACGGAGGACGTCACCGAGATCATGATGACAGGAGACGTAGGAACCGTGTCAACATTATAGATTTAATGAAGATTGGCACCAACAGAGATCAAAGAGTTGAAACAACAGTTAGCAAGGTTAGCTAACGGAGACAACACATCTGGGAACAATTCCCTCAGGTGGAACCAAGTGATCCAAGTCTATCAGCAGAAATGTAGAGTAGAGTTTAACATCCAAACTCATTCTAGCCGAATCAATCCCATAGTACTGGCTATACAGCATCCGCATATGCCAATTGCACTCTATACCAATGCAATACTACCTATAGTTGCTATCCCATCTTCGGCTCCCAATACCAATCGTCATCATCCGACATTGGTTTCTTACATCTATTCCTTCTGCACTATCTTGATAACTAGCGTTAACATTCAGCACTAGAGTTCTATCAATATCTTTCAATATCTGAATACTACACGCTGACTACCTGTCAATCTGTAACACGTCCGAGAGAAAAAGGCTTATGATATAATTTATCACAAAAGTAATAGAAATGTACTCCCATTTCTATTCAGGAATATATTAAGTCGGTAATCATTTTCTGATTCCTAGCTTTCTGACTTATTTTATTAGCTATTCAGACATATAGTACCATTTCTACCAACCTTACAACATAATTTGCTGTCCCAACTGATCTCATCTATCTATACCACATTATCTGTTCGAATATCCTACATTCTAAATCATCTGAATGAAAAACTGAGTCCATCCCAGTGCAGTTCTGACACTACCTGTGACTTCAGATTCGAACTATGTTGTACAAGATCAGTTAATAACATAAAAGAACGAAGAAATACCTACCTGGTATTCGGCTCTGACTATCAATACCAAAAGCTGTAAACAATTCTGAAACATTCTGATATCACACGATAACCAAACCCATACAAAACCCAATTTACATAGCTGTTATACTGATCTGATCAACAAAATACAAGTCTGACAATTCCGATTACATTTCTGAACTGTTTACACTAGTCTGCATCACACACTTACTCCCACTAACAGTAATATCACATCAACTTCTGAATAGAAAGAACCTATACAGCTCTAGTGAGTTTAAGAAACTCATAACATAATAGATTCTGGCTGGCTGACCGATCTTCATACTTCCCAGATCAACTGCTATATCTCATCTGCAAATAGAATATACTCCCAACCAATCTAAGAGGTTTCAAATACTGAGTTAGAATCATAACAATACTCATCAGATATAAGGCAATATAAGAAGAAGTAAATCAGAAGAAGATAATATGAATAAGATGGTCTGCTCAAATCAGAGAATAAAATTCTGACATATGTGACATGCTGCTAATGCTGACCTTTCTGATACCGCATAGTCTGAATGAAAACCTGTATCAATAACTGCATACCGGATTCATACCTGACCCATTGCTGTATACAATAATCACAATTCTCGGAATATTTAACACAGGTCTTCAAATATTCAATATAATCAATCGAATGCTGTCAATATGTCACTAAATCATAGAGATAACAAGCATAATTCTTCAGAATACCCCTGAACACATAATCCGTCAATCTAGAAACAGAACTGAAAGGTCTTCAAGAGTAATACGTAATCAACTGGATTCTTCAGCCCATACCTTACTTTGTCAATTCTTTCAGTTTATTCTAATATAAAACACATCTGACATCCTATCTAGGCCAACACCAGTCAACTATTAGATTACTAGCACGAGTACATCATAATCTAACCCATTTTCATTCCCATCTAACTGTAGTATATCACATGTTACAGAAATTTCTGACATCAACCTATTCCTCAACAAGTAAACTCAATACTACAGTATACACAGACCCAACAAATATAGCATATCTCCATGCTATTCATTCACAGATACTCATAAAGACTGCATTAGTACCTATCAATACATATGCAATATAATCATAAAGAATAGTACCTGTTGTAATTTCTGGGTCTGTTCCTCTGTCATTACCACCAATGACTCTGCTCTTTAAGATCTCCTAAAAGGTCTCTGAGGACAAACTTTAGCAAAGTGTCCCGTCTGCTTACAAATATTGCACTTACCAAACACTCCCTGACAATGTTCTGTGGAGTGTCTCCCTCCACAAGTCCGGCAATATATTCCAGTATAGCTCGGGCTGAAACTACTGGAACTAGACGAGCCACTTCCTAATCTCTTGAACTGCTTCTTCTGAATTTGTAAGGGTTCTTTCTGTTTACCACTGCTACTGCCAATCTCTACTCTGGAAGGCATTGGCTGTGCAGTCTGTTCTGGAAGAACATGTGATGCTCCCGGTTGTCCTATCAGAACCGCTTCTGCTCTTTAGACCTATTCAACGTATCAGCAAAACTACTTGATTGCTTCACATTCACCAAGGTACGTATCTCTGGATTCAATCCCTGAATGAACTGACTCGAAATAGCATCATCATTTCTAGCTACAAGAGGGGCAAAACGTAACAAGGTGAAGAACTGTGCCAAGTATTCATCAATACTCATCTGACCTTGGCTTAGATTCGTAAATTCTGCACTTCTATCCTCTCTATATGATACCGGGAAAAAGCTTTGATAGAACTCAACCTTGAAAATCTTCCACGTAATCACTGAACGATTCTGCTCTAAGGCTCCTTTGGTGAGTAACCACCATCTTCTAGCAGTTTCTTGCAACTGGTTCTCAACAAGCCTAATTCTACACTCATCTGTGAAATTCAGGAATTCAAATAACATTTCTGTTTCTTCCAGCCACTTCTCACACTCTACTGACGTTTCCTTTCCTTTCAGCACCGGTGGTTGGAACGACTGAAACCTCTGTAACTGTATTTCCATCTGATTCTCTGGTACATCTATCTGAAATTCTGACATACCTATCTGATCATACCCAGTACTGCCTGGTTCCAAAGTCCTTCGAGGAGGTACATCTGATTACCACAAACATTAGTAACCCAATACTGCTGATCTGTGCAAATCTGTTCGAATCATGATCATCTTACTGCTGATCATGAATCCGATCTGATTCATATTTAAGAATACATAATACCAATTCAAATCATATAATCAGGTAACATGTATCTTAAAGCAGTAACATACAGCCTCATGCTAGCATCACAATGTCAATCAACATGAAAATCAATCTCATGCTAGCACACACATGCAAGGAAAGAAAATTCATCTACCCCGCTCATTCTTTCCTATCTTATTCTAAGTCAGTCTAAAAGATCAAGACCTATCGCTAAATGATCTATAGCTAACAGATCTAACCTCTAAAGAAACAATAGGCTCTAATTATCTCACTCTAAGAATCCTTTTGCTCTGATTATCTCAATCTAAGAATCCTAGGCTCTGATACCACCTGTTGTGGGGACCCGGACGCTAATCATCTTCTTAATCATCATTGGGATTTAATTATCTATTCTGATAAACAGGGTCTAAAAATTTTTCTTTTTAACTAAGAACTGCGGAAGGTAATTGAATTTAAACTATATATATCTCTATATAGAAAATACATTTCAATATTTAAAAGTACAATTATATACAACAATCTAATCTAAGTTTCAACTACTAAATTCAAGTAATAAAACCCAGTCTACTGTAAGTCCGGAATCACCACGCTAACTCGTCTTCTCTCATCGTCATCTCGACCCTGATCCAGCCCCACCTGTTGTCATGCACACATACAAAACAAGACAACAGCCGGATAACTCCGGTGAGAATAAATCCCAGTATAAAACATGGTAAACATGTATTTACATAAAATAATTTATGAAACATGCTGTCACGAATAAAATCAAAACATTAGATTTCATAAGCTATGAAATCTAATCACAACAAGCATGCATTTCAAATCATCTAGACATGCATATAACAAATCTAAATCATAAAAACATGCTAGCACAACTGGAAGCAATAACGATGGGTCCTATGATCTAGGGACCACATCCATATAAGCATGCAGTCCTAATCAAATCATGTCTATACTTGACTAGACTAGAACTCTAGGGATCCCGGTGTGAATAAGACGTCACTACCTACGCACCAATCGGGGTAATGAACATCTCATTCCTAGACTTCGGTCTGAGCTGTATCAACGGCGGCAATAAGAGTAATGCCTACTCCTATGCTGAGATACACCGAAACGTCTAGATATTTGACAATGCCTGTCAAAGACTCTCCTATCTTAGATGCAATGAATATCAATATGTAAACAACGTATAATCATATTCATAGCTGAATATCACACTGATCATACCTGCTTGAATACAATTCTGAAATCAAAGCATAAACATGTCAAAATATAAAGAACAAGCTAGTATGTGATTTTGTTGGGAAACTCAAATGAGATTTCATTTGAGTTGGGACTTCCCGAATATCACATGCATTATACCTTTATCGTCCCCGTCCGAGGAAGACGAAGTCTCGAAGTCAAATCTGTCCATCCCTGATGTCCTTGTGTAGCCTGTAGCGAGAGGAGCTCAGAACTGAAGTCGGATTCCAATTCAGATAAATGATTTGCTCGTAAATCAAATTTGAAACTTACGAATCAAAGTTTCTCTCAACTCTCGATTCCTTTCTCTCAATTCTGAAGAAGGAAATCGGTTTGCACATCTATATATATATACACCATGCATGTACAAAACGTGGCACATTCCTTTGTGCTGCACGTCGCTCGCTCGGGCGGTCAAAAGTTGCCGCCCGGGCGAGTCATTCTCGGCCTCGCCCATTCCAGCTGCCTCGCTCGGGCGGTCAAAAACATCCGCCCGGGCGAGTGATTCTCGGCCCTCTCCTCCTAGACACTCTCGCTCGAGCGGTCGAAACTGTCCGCTCGGGCGAGTGATTCTCGGCCCTCTTCTCCTAAACACTCTCGCTCGAGCGGTCAAAACTGTCCGCTCGGGCGAGTCACTTTCGCCCAACAATTTACAAAATTAAATTTTGAATCTCCAACATGATCTGGTTGCATTCATATCTACTCAACATCGATAATCTCAAACTATCGTGTTATAAAATCATTCGAGTTCGTATAATCTCAATCATGATATTTAATCAATGTCTGATTAAATAATTAAATCTCGGGCATTACAGACAGGACACCCAACCTTGCCACCTGATGACCCCATGAGAGTCGGTAAACAAGTCAAAGTGTAATTCTAGCACATAGAGTCTCAATGTTGTCCCGGGTCATAAGGACTAATGGTGTACCACCATAAACTAGGACTTTTCCACTCGATAAGTGAGAACCATTTGGAAAGTCCTCTTATGGAAGGTTTTTCAGTGCACTCTACCAGGAGCACCAATCTGCATGCTCGGACATCACAATGTCCCCTACCAATGAAAAATGGTACTCACATCGCAGATACCAGTCTCGAACTCCAGCGGCCTATATCCTTCTTAGCGGCGGCTGAATCGACTAGGAACTGTTTAGAATATACAGTATTCCAAATATGAGTTTCATGATACTCATCATATGAGCATCTCATATTCTTTCTATTATTTGTATATTCAAGGGCTTTATCTATGCAACTAGCATGGGTATACAGATAAAGATTTTCCAAAACAATAATTTCAAATATTATTAAATAAAGATTGCTTATACATAGAGTTTCATTGTGAACACTCGGCCAACACTTGGCTCGACGGGCACCTACTCTAACATGATGTGCCGGGTTTGTCGCCGGACAGAGATGTAGAATTTGTGATTGATCTAGTTCCAGGTACGGTTCCTATTTCTATGGCTCCGTATAGAATGGCCCCTACAGAGATGAAGGAGTTGAAGACGCAGTTGCAAGATCTTTTGGATAAATGTTTTATTCAACCGAGTTCTTCGCCTTGGGGAGCTCCGGCTCTTTTTGTCAAGAAGAAAGATGGGTCCTTGCGGCTTTGCATTGATTACAGAGAGATCAACAAAGTGACTGTCAAGAATAAATATCTGTTGACACGGATAGATGATTTGTTTGATCAGCTGCATGGTGCTACAGTGTTTTCGATGATCGATCTGCGATCTGGCTATTATCAGTTGAAGGTTAGGGAGTCTGATATCCCTAAGACGGCGTTTCGGACCAGGTACGGTCATTACGAATTTCTTGTGAAGTCTTTTGGTCTGACTAATGCTCCTTCAGTCTTCATAGATCTGATGAACCGTGTGTTCAAGCCGTATTTGGATAACTTCGTCATTGTTTTTATCGATGACATTTTGATCTATTCCAAGACCAGAGAGCTTCATGCAGAGCACCTCAGAGTTGTTCTTCAGTTGCTGAGAGAGAAGAGATTGTATGCTAAGTTGAAGAAATGTGAGTACTGGTTGGAGCAGATTTCTTTCTAAGGCCATGTTGTCTCAAAGGATGGTATAGTTGTTGATCCAACGAAGATTGAGGCGATTCAGAAATGGCCTATCCCTACCACGGTATCAGAGGTGCGCAGTTTTCTTGGTTTGACGGGTTATTATCGTCGTTTCATTTCAGATTTTTCCAAGATTGCCCTGCCGTTAACCAATCTGACGAGGAAGGCTGTGAGGTTTGAGTGGTCCAATGAATTTCAGAGTGGATTTCAAGAGTTGAAAGATATGTTGACGACGGCTCCGGTACATTCATTGCCCAGTGGTTCAGAGGATTTTGTTGTTTTCACCGACGCGTCGAAGAAAGGTCTTGTTGCAGTGCTGATGCAAGGTGGAAGGTCATGGCCTATGCTTCTCTCCAGTTGAAGGACTATGAGAAGAATTATCCTACTCACGATTTGGAGCTGGCGGCTCTGGTTTTCGCCCTGAAAATCTGGAGACATTATTTGTATGGCGAAAAGTGTGAAATTTTCACGGACCACAAGAGTTTGAAGTATTTGTTCTCTCAGAAGGAGCTCAATATGCGACAGAGACGGTGTAGTGACCCGTTCCAGAATCACCTACTAATCAGAACTTAAGCATGCAATTAACTTAATAAAACTGAATCAGATAAACAGCGGAAAAACAACATATACAGCCCGATCGAATCAGTAAGTACGAATACTAAAACAACCAAATCAAACTAAATCCCAAGAATAAAATACCAGCAACTACAGGTCAACCCCTGCTAGCTCCCTGTCCTCTCCCTCCTGGACCGTCCAACCTGAGACCTGCCCCATCGAATAGGGTGTCCAAAACAGAGATAAACCGAGGACGTGAGCATAAAACGCTCAGTACCGAAAGCATGAGTATACAAGACTATGACATGCATGTATGCAAAATGTACTGGATACCAGGGTCTGGGTATAACGAAAAACTGCTCAGGCAAATGACGTCAAGGTATGTAGCACTCTGCGCCGTCGCACCAGGAGGTGGCTCCCATACCATAAACCTGTGGATATACCGGTATCCTGACCACCGTCGGCCAACGGGGTCCAACCATCCACAACAACCGAGGGCTGAGCACCCTCTGAACAGGCTATCTCAAAAGATAAACAGGCCCAACATGATTATGCAAATGCCGCATAATAAACCATGCATCATATGTCAGATAATAATGCAACACATAAACATGCAACACATAGTAAAGCATACTCAACTAGGATATCTCGGATAGTACTTCCGTACCTCAAACCAGTAGATCCTAGCAATCAGCCCTAGAATCAAGCCTACAACCCAAGTGATACCATATCACTAAACCACATCTAAAAGCCTTAACTAGACTAATAGATACTCCCAAATCTCAAGGGAACCTAGAACCATACCTGCGTCCGTAGTCAGCCCACTGATGCCGCTAGCTCCCAACTAGAGCACAGCTCCGCTACAAAGCCAGTAGCTCCCTGCTAGTGCCCGAACCTCGGGAAAAGCTAGAAACCCATCAGAAACGACTAAAACGCTCTGGAACTCTCGGAATTGGTAATTGAAAAGTGAAGCCTCGCGCCTCTATTTATAGACGACGATCGGACGATCCGATCCACTTCGGAAGATCCGATCCTGTGCACTTCGGACGATCCGATCCACTTCGGACGTTCCGAACTCTGCATGTCTTCCACGTGTCCAGCCACCTGTCTTCGGACGATCCGAACCTCTTCGGACGATCCGAACCCTGACACGGTCTACTGTTGACAAGACTCGGTCTGACACCGAACTGAACGGTCCATCCGAACCCACTTCGGACGATCCGAACCTCTTCGGACGGTCCGATCCTGGTTCGTTCCTTCCGAACTCGCAGAATATAATTAATCCAATAATTACTCAATTTAGGCATCGGGATACTACATTCTCCCCCTCTAAAAAGGATTTCGTCCGCGAAATCGAGTCTGAAGAATAACAATTCTGAACAATCAATACATTCATCTCAAGAATGAATTACAAATTGAAAGCACAACTGAAATTACAATCATAACTGAAATTGCTACAACTAGAACAACTCAGGATGCTCTGACCGCATGCGACTCTCTAGTTCCCAAGTAGCTTCTTCAGTACCTCGGCGCTGCCACTGCACTAAGACAAGAGGAATAGTCTTATTCCGCAGTACCTTATCCTTCCGGTCTAAGATCGAAACCGGTCTTTCTACAAAAGACAAATCCGGATTCAACTGAACTTCTGTCGGATGCAAAACATGGGACTCATCCGCTACGTATCGTCTCAACAAGGACACATGAAACACATTGTGAACACTAGACAGATACGGTGGCAAGGCTAATCTGTAGGCCAAATCTCCCACACATTCCAAGATCTCAAAAGGACCAATGAATCTCGGAGATAGCTTACCCTTGAGTCCAAATCTCAGAATCCTCCGAAAAGGTGATACCTTGAGAAACACTTTCTCGCCTGCATCAAAATGAAGAGGCCTGCGCTTGGTGTTCGCATAACTCGCTTGTCGATCCTGAGCAGTCTTAATCCGCTGCTTGATCACAAGAACTTTATCCTTGGCCTGCTGAATCAATTCTGGACCCTCGACCTGTCGTTCTCCGACTTCCTCCCAGAACAGAGGAGTACGACAACGTCGACCATACAACGCTTCAAACGGAGACATACCAATACTCCTATGAAAGCTGTTGTTGTATGCAAACTCTATCAGTGGCAAATGATCCTGCCAAGCTGGCCCGAAATCCATCACACAAGACCTCAACATATCCTCAAGCGTACGAATAGTCCTCTCTGACTGTCCGTCAGTCTCTGGGTGATACGCAGTACTCAAACTCAAAGTAGTGCCCAAAGCTTGCTGAAAGCTACCCCAAAATCTAGACGTAAATCGAGGATCTCTGTCACTAACGATACTCACAGGCACACCATGAAACCGTACAATCTCCTGAATGTACAACCGTGCCATCCGATCGAAAGTGAAATCTCTGTTATACGGAAGAAAATGGGCAGACTTGGTAAGCCGATCTACTACAACCCAGATAGCATCTCTATTCCCCACAGACATAGGCAAGTGAGTCACGAAGTCCATCGTGATATGCTCCCACTTCCACTCCGGAATAGGAAGATTCTGCAACAAACCTCCAGGTCGTCGATACTCAGCCTTTACCTGCTGACAGACCAGGCACTTGGAGACATACTGATAAACATTGCGTTTCATACCTTTCCACCAAAATCGAGTCCTTAAATCTTTATACATCTTGTTGCTCCCCGGATGAACACTCAACTTGCTACGATGAGCCTGGGACAAAATCTCCTCCCTCAAAGTGTCATCCTCCGGTACAACAACACGACCAGATAAGCACAAAAGACCCTGAGACTGATAGTGGAAACCAGAAGTATTCTCTCCATCAGCCAACCGAGCTAATTTCTGAACCTTAGAATCAGACATCTGAGCATCTCTAATCCGAGAGTACAACACTGGTTCAGACAAAATAGTAGCCACACGGATACTCTCTGACCCCTTCCGATGCTTATAATTGAATCCCATCGAACAGAAATCCTGAATAATCCCAGATACAGCACAAGTCTGAAGAGCAGACAATCTCACCTTGCGACTAAGAGCATCAGCCGTGAGATTCGCAGATCCTGGATGATACTTGATCTCACAATCATAATCCTTGAGTAGATCCATCCAGCGACGCTGACGCATGTTCAACTCTGCCTGAGTGAACAGATACTTCAAACTTTTATGATCGGTGAAAATATCAAATCGCTCACCATACAGATAATGGCGCCAGATTTTCAAAGCAAAAACGATCGCTGCTAATTCCAGATCATGAACAGGATAGTTCTCCTCATGAGGCTTCAACTGCCTCGACGCATAAGCAATCACATGCTCATTCTGCATCAAAACACACCCTAGACCCTGCAAAGAGGCGTCGGTGTAAACACTAAAACCACCAGATCCAGCCGGTAAGGCCAAAACAGGCGCAGATGTCAACCGTCTGCGAAGCTCCAAGAAACTCTCTTCGCACTCTGATGTCCACTCAAATGAAACATCTTTCCGAGTGAGCTGAGTAAGTGGCTTAGCAATCTGAGAGAAGTTGACAATGAAGCGGCGATAATACCCAGCCAATCCCAGAAAACTGCGGATCTCGGCTACTGTCGTCGGACGCGACCAGTTCAATACCGCCTCCACCTTGCTCGGGTCAACTGAAACTCCCTCGCTAGAAATAACATGACCAAGGAATACAACCCTGTCAATCCAAAACTCGCATTTACTCAACTTCGCATAAAGCTGATTCTCGCGAAGTATCTGTAAAATAATTCTCAAGTGTTGTACGTGTTCTCGCTGATCACGCGAATAGATTAAGATATCATCTATGAACACCACAACAAATTTATCCAAGAAGTCTCGAAATACCCGATTCATCAGATCCATAAAAACTGCTGGTGCATTCGTCACCCCAAAAGGCATAACCAGAAACTCATAATGCCCATACCGGGTCCTGAATGCAGTCTTTGATATATCTCCCTGATGAACTCGAAGTTGATGATAACCAGACCTTAAATCGATCTTGGAATACACAGAGGTACCTTGCAGTTGATCAAATAAATCATCAATCCGTGGCAACGGATACTTATTCTTTATCGTAGCACGATTCAACTGCCGATAATCTATGCAGAGCCGCATAGAACCATCCTTCTTTTTGACAAAAAGAACTGGTGCTCCCCACGGGGACACACTGGGTCGAATATACCCCTTGTCAAGAAGATCCTGCAACTGCTGTTTCAATTCTTGCATCTCTGATGGAGCTAAACGATAAGGAGCTCTGGAGATTGGTGCCGTGCCTGGCACTAAATCAATGCTGAAATCCACTTCCCGAACTGGAGGAAAACCAGGAATCTCCTCGGGAAAAACATCCGGAAAATCGCAAACCACTGGAATGTCACTGACCCCGACACTGTCTGCGGACGAATCAATAGCATAGATAAGGTAGCCTTCCCCGCCCGACTCTAAGGCACGACAGGCTTTCAGAGCAGAAACCACAGGCATCGGGGGTCGCGCTCCCTCTCCATAGAAAAACCAACTGTCGCCCTCCACTGGACGAAACTGCACGAACTTCTGGTAACAGTCCACAGTAGCTCTATACACAGTCAGCACATCTATTCCCAGAATGCAATCAAAATCCTCCATCGCAAGAATCATCAAATTAGCAGTTAAGATATTACCCTCAAACTCTAGAGGACAACCCATCACTAGACGTTTAGCTAACACCGAATGACCCATCGGTGTGGAAACAGATACCACAATGTCCAAAGAAGTGAAAGGTAAAGCATGACGCTTAGCAAACCTCGCAGATATAAATGAATGCGATGCACCAGTATCAATGAGAACGTAAGCAGGTAATCCACATAAATTACAAATACCTGCAATAACTCTCTCGTTCTCCTCAGCAGCCTGATCCTGGTTAAGAGCAAAGACCTGCCCTTGAGTACGCGGTCGGAGGTTAGAGCCCTGAGTAGACTGTCCCTGCTGTGGCCTCTGATGAACTGAAGCCTGAGAACCAGATCCTGATCCTCCACCCATCTGTGGACAATCTCTCTTCATGTGGCCCATCTCACCGCACCTGAAACAAGCACCCGCAACTCTGCGACAACGCTCTGTCGGATGGTCCTTCCCGCAATGCTGACACGGGCCCTTCTTCTTCCCAAAATGGTGAACTCCTCCAGATCCAGAGGAAGAAGAAGTAGATCCAGCCTTCTTAAATGATTGGGCACGGGGACCCAAAGAACTAGTAGGACGAGCAGACTGCATGGCTCGACCCCTCAGCAAACTGCCCTCTGCCTGGCGACAACGGTTCACAAGGCCCTCATACGACGTCGGATCATCACAGACCACGACCCGATCATAAATCTCCTGATTGAGGCCCTGAAGAAAATGATTATACTTGGCCACCGCATTGTCACTGACGTGCGGAACATATGGGAGCAACTCAAAGAACTTCTGCTGATACTCATCAACAGACAAACTCCCCTGCTTCAGATTGATCAACTCAATCGCCTTGGTCTGCAGAAGAGCTGGCGGAAAGTAAAGCAGCATGAAAGCAGCTCGGAAATCGGCCCAAAGAACTCGGCCCTGTCGCTGAACTATCGGTGCAGAGGTAGACCTCCACCACTTACGTGCACCGCCCTCCAGCAAGAAATCAAGGGTATCCATCTGCTGCTCCGCCGAGCACTGGAAAGACTTGAAACAGCTCTCCATCCTCTCAAGCCAGTTCTCCGCAACATCCGGAGTCTCGCCGCCCGAAAGAGGTTTCGGCCCCATTTGCAAGAACCTATGCATACTGAAACTCCGAGGCTCATCTCGTCGGTGTGGACGACGTTCCCGATGCTCTCGACGACGCTCCCGATCGTCGCGGTCTCCCCAGCGTCCCACGCTGCCATGACTACTAGCATCGTCGTCAAAACCAGACATCTCTACAAAAAGTCACCAGAGATTAGACCCAAAAGAACAGTTCTAAATCCCAAAATCTTAATGCATGCTCTGATACCATAAATGTAGTGACCCGTTCCAGAATCACCTACTAATCAGAACTTAAGCATGCAATTAACTTAATAAAACTGAATCAGATAAACAGCGGAAAAACAACATATACAGCCCGATCGAATCAGTAAGTACGAATACTAAAACAACCAAATCAAACTAAATCCCAAGAATAAAATACCAGCAACTACAGGTCAACCCCTGCTAGCTCCCTGTCCTCTCCCTCCTGGACCGTCCAACCTGAGACCTGCCCCATCGAATAGGGTGTCCAAAACAGAGATAAACCGAGGACGTGAGCATAAAACGCTCAGTACCGAAAGCATGAGTATACAAGACTATGACATGCATGTATGCAAAATGTACTGGATACCAGGGTCTGGGTATAACGAAAAACTGCTCAGGCAAATGACGTCAAGGTATGTAGCACTCTGCGCCGTCGCACCAGGAGGTGGCTCCCATACCATAAACCTGTGGATATACCGGTATCCTGACCACCGTCGGCCAACGGGGTCCAACCATCCACAACAACCGAGGGCTGAGCACCCTCTGAACAGGCTATCTCAAAAGATAAACAGGCCCAACATGATTATGCAAATGCCGCATAATAAACCATGCATCATATGTCAGATAATAATGCAACACATAAACATGCAACACATAGTAAAGCATACTCAACCAGGATATCTCGGATAGTACTTCCGTACCTCAAACCAGTAGATCCTAGCAATCAGCCCTAGAATCAAGCCTACAACCCAAGTGATACCATATCACTAAACCACATCTAAAAGCCTTAACTAGACTAATAGATACTCCCAAATCTCAAGGGAACCTAGAACCATACCTGCGTCCGTAGTCAGCCCACTGATGCCGCTAGCTCCCAACTAGAGCACAGCTCCGCTACAAAGCCAGTAGCTCCCTGCTAGTGCCCGAACCTCGGGAAAAGCTAGAAACCCATCAGAAACGACTAAAACGCTCTGGAACTCTCGGAATTGGTAATTGAAAAGTGAAGCCTCACGCCTCTATTTATAGACGACGATCGGACGATCCGATCCACTTCGGAAGATCCGATCCTGTGCACTTCGGACGATCCGATCCACTTCGGACGTTCCGAACTCTGCATGTCTTCCACGTGTCCAGCCACCTGTCTTCGGACGATCCGAACCTCTTCGGACGATCCGAACCCTGACACGGTCTACTGTTGACAAGACTCGGTCTGACACCGAACTGAACGGTCCATCCGAACCCACTTCGGACGATCCGAACCTCTTCGGACGGTCCGATCCTGGTTCGTTCCTTCCGAACTCGCAGAATATAATTAATCCAATAATTACTCAATTTAGGCATCGGGATACTACAGACGGTGGTCAGAGCTTGTCAAAGATTATGATGTGACGATCAGTTACCAGCCAGGGAAAGCGAATGTTGTGGCAGATGCATTGAGCCGTAAGTCGAGTTCTTCTTTGAGTTCGATGATTCAGCAGCCGTTGTTGTTAGACTTGCAGAGAGAGGAGATAACTTTAGTGGTTCCAGGGACGATTGCTCGTTTCTCAGCGTTGATCATTCGTGCTACATTGACGGTCAGGATCCGTAGAGAGCAAGCCATTGATGTTCAGTTGATAGAGATGAGAGCTAGAGCATAGGAGAGAGGTAATTCAGAGTTTGGGTTGAATGGAGATGGTTTGGTGACATTCAGAAGTCGTATTTGTGTTCCTGCTGGTGATGATATTCGGCAAGAAGTCTTGACAGAGGCACATACCGCGCCATATTCGATACATCCAGGCAACACCAAGATGTATCAGGATCTTCGTAGACTCTATTGGTGGCCAGGTATGAAGAAAGATATTGCCATGTTTATTTCTCAGTGTCTAACTTGTCAGCAGGTGAAGATTGAGCACCAGAGACCTGCTGGGACATTGTTTTCATTGCCGATTCCTCGATGGAAATGGGAGCATATGACGATGGATTTCGTGACTGGTCTTCCCAGAACGCAGAAAGATTTTAACTCTATTTGGGTTATTGTTGATCGGTTGACCAAGTTAGCGGATTTTCTCCCAATCAAGACGACGTATTCCATGAACCAGTATGCCGAAGAGTACATAGCAGATATTGTTAGACTTCATGGTGTTCTTGTGTCGATCGTGTCTGATCGTGACCCTAGATAAACTTCAGAGTTTTGGAAGAGTTTGCACAGAGCTATGGGTTTACGGTTAGTGTTCAGTACAACAGATCATCCCAGAGCGACGGTCAATCAGAGAGAGTTATTCAGATTCTAGAGGATATGCTCAGAGCTTGTACTATCGATTATCCTGGTAGCTGGGATTCCAAATTGCCTATTGTTGAGTTCACGTACAATAATAGCTACCAAGAGACGATTGGCATGGCACCGTATGAAGCACCTTATGGCAGGAAGTGTAGATCGCCCTTGTATTGGGACGAGATTGGTGAGAGGAAGATGTTGGGTCCAGAGTTGGTCCAACAGACAGCTGATGTTGTAGCGGTTATTCGAGAGAGGATGAAGACAACGCTGTCGAGACAGAAGAGTTATGCTGATGTGCGTCATAGACCGTTGCAGTTTGAGGTTGGCGACCATGTGTTCTTGAAGATAGCACCTCTTAAGGGTGTGATGCGGTTTGGCAAGAAGGGAAAGTTGAGTTCGAGATTTATTGGCCCATTTGAGATCTTGGACGGAGTTGGTGATCGAGCTTACAGGTTAGCCCTACCGCTAGATCTTGACAGAGTTCACAATTTTTTTCATGTTTCTATGCTCAAGAAGTATATTGCAAATCCTTCCCATGTTCTTGGCGACGAGCCATTGGATTTGATGCCGAATTTATCGTACCAAGAGATTCCGGTCCAGATTCTGGATTGCAAAGTAAAAGTGTTGAGGAACAAAGAGATCGGCATTGTTAAAGTCCTTTGGAGGAATCATTTGATTGAAGAGGCCACGTGGGAACCAAAGGACGAGACGAAAGAGAAGTATCCTTATTTGTTTGCGCAGTGACGTCAATTTCGAGGACGAAATTCCCTTAAGGAGGGGAGATTGTTGTAAGGCTCGAAATTTATTAGTCTTCATTAATATGATACTCGGAAGATATGAGAATGCATGACGAGCAAGGAGAGGAGAAAAGACATGAGAATTAGGGTTTTGCAAGACCGCACCCGCGCCCAGAACAGGAGTGCACCCGCGGTCATGCAATTGTGGATTTGAGCAAGAAAAGCCGAAGCCACACCGCACCCGCGGTGCAAACCAGACCGCACACGCGGTGCATGGACAGTAAGTTGGCAAATTTTATTCGTAGCATCACCGCACCCGCGGTGCAGAAAGACTGCACCCGCGGTGCTGAGGAGACCACACCCGCGGTCGTCAATGTTGGAAAATAAAAGCCATGCCGGAACACGAGCGCATCCGCGGTGCTGCAGTGACCGCACCCGCGGTGCTGCATGCGAGAAAGCCACCTTTATTTCTTATGTTGATACATGGCATGGGTATATATAGAATTGAGCTGAATCATCCTTTCTTCATTTCAGCAGAAGCCAGCATCGAGAGTTTCTTGGAATAGCTTCAAGTTCTTCAAGGTTTTGGGGTAAGATTTCTTAAGATTTAGCCATCCGATTTTTATTCCGAATAGAGATTCTTGTTCCTTGCTTCAAGGGCTACAAGGGCATGTAAGTTTCACTCAATTTCTACATGATTTTAGATATTGATATTGGGAAAACTGTATTGTGCTTGTAGATATATGTTTTTTAAGTTATTGACACCATAGAAATACAATTGGATCGAAGAACGGATATTGTATGCAATTGTTACGATTTTCCAGCATATTTAGAGTTAAATATGCAGTATTTAAGTACTATCATGTACTTATGCTGGTGATTATGCATTGTTGAGAACTGATGCAAATATATGTTGAGAGTTGGATTGACCGGTATTAAGGAATTATGCCGTTATGCCATTAATGTACATTGAGATTGAATATGAATTGTATAGGACTTGATTTGAGTGGTATTGTGACATGGTACTCCTCTACATTGCCATTTCAGACTGACATCGGTAAGATTCGTCTTCGAGACCTCGACATCAATAACAGTTTAACAAGAAAGGTATAATGCATGTTTTGTTTGGGGAGATATAACTCAAATGAGATCTCATTTGAGTTTCCCAACCAAAATCACATACTAGATTTATTGTTTATCTTGAATTATGATTGTGATTTGTTTATAGAATTTGTATTCAAATCTTTTGAGATGATTATGCTTTGTTTACAGATTTGTTATTCATTGCATTTAAGATAGGGAGTCTTGACAGAACAGTCAAACTTCTAGATGTTCGGTGATATCACAGCTTAGGGGAAGATCATTCTCCTATTGTAGATGTGGATACAGATCAGGCCGAAGTCTAGGAATAAGACGTACCGTCACCCCGATTGGGAGGGTAGGTGATAGATCGTCTTATTCACACCGGGATCCCTAGAGATTTAGTCGATTCGAGTCCAGACATGGTTTGATTCGCATTGCATGTTTATATGGATGTCATTCATAAAAGCATGTTTCATGTTTTAGATTGATTATATGCATGTATACATGTTTATACTGGGATTTTTTCTCACCGGAGTTTCCGGCTGTTGTTATGTCTGTATGTGTGCATAACAACAGGTGGGGCAGGATCTGGGTCGAGACAGAGACGAGATTGATATAGCGTGGAGACTACGGGCGCAGCAGATGACTAGTGGCTTTTATTAGACTTGGAGTACTTGTATTTGGTATTTTGTACTAAACACTAGTTAAATTGATGTATTAGAACAAGACGTGTTTGTATGTTTGTAAAATAAATAAAGACGTTATTCTTGTTTATATAACATTAGAATTAATGTTGAAAAGCGAAAATTTGGCCCACATTTTCTCATAGATCCATCTAATCCCAAATAAAAGAATTAGAGCCCGGGTCCCCACAACAGGTGGTATCAGAGCAATAGATCCTTTAGATTAAGATAAGATAGAATGAGCGGGGTAGATTGAGTCATCTTCCTTGCTTTATGATGTGCTAGCATGATTTATTGTTTTCCTTATTACATGTTGTGTGTTATCTGATCTGATTACAACATGTAATGATTGAATCAGAACCGATTCTGGATCAGAGGTAAATGATCAGAGGAGGGCTGAGACAGTTTGTATAGCTTGTACACTAACTTGTTTGAATATCAGATACATGCCTCATAGAAGAGCAGCCGTATCTTTGCGACCCACAGCACCAGAACAGGGTAGCACATCCGGGGATCCAATGGATGTTACTGCTACACCTATGGAGACTCTGTTAAAACGATTACAGTCTTTCAGACCACCTACCTTAAAAGGTACAGAAAACGCAATCGAATGTGAAAGCTGGTTGGAGGAAATCGAGATGTTGTTCGAGTCTATAGAATACAGTGATGAGAAACGAGTGAAACTCATTGGCCATCATGTGGGGACCCGGGCTCTAATTCTTTTTCTTGGGATTAAATGGATCATTAATATAAAAATTGGGTCAAATTTTCGCTTTTTACATTAAATCAAATGTAACTAAACAAACATAAGTTCTTTATTTATTTTTACAAACATACAACAAGTCTTGTTCTACTACATCAATCCAACTAGTGTTTAAACCAACCATTATCTACAAATGGTACAAAGTGAGTAAAACAATTAGTCCTCTACTGCGCTCGTAGTCACCACGCTATCACGATCATCTCAATCTCGACCCAGATCCTGCCCCACCTGTTGTTATGCACACATACAGACATAACAACAGCCGGAAAATCGGTGAGAACAATCCCAGTATAAACATGTATATATGCATTAAAACAATTTAAAACCTGAAACATGCTAATATGAATGTCATTCATATATAATCATGCCATGCGAATCTAATCATGTCTAGACGCGACTCGACTAGAACTCTAGGGATCCCATTGTGAATAAGACGTCACTGGCTGTCACCTACACTACCAATCGTGGTGCTGTACGTCTTATTCCTAGATTTCGGCCTGATTTGTATCCACGTCTACAAAGGGGCGGTGATCTTCCCCTAAGCTGAGATATCTCCGAACATCTAGAAGTCTGCCTGATCTCCAGACTGTCCTATCTTAATTCATGAATACACAATCTGTAAACAAGCATAATCATTCTAATGCAATGCCACATGATCTGTAAACAAAGCATAGCAAGATTTGTATACAAGTTCTATAAACAAATCTATAAACAATCATAATCATATCTAGATATAAACAATAAAACAAGTATGTGATTTTGGTTGGGAAACTCAAAGGTGATCTCATTTGAGTCGTGATTCCCCAAGCAAAACATGTACTATACCTTTCTTGTCGTAGTCTCGAAGTTGGTATCAATTCTGTCAATCAAATCTGAAATGGCAATGTATAATAAATATACAATTAATTACTAATTCTATTCAATACCTACACTATCAATAATCAATCTCGGTATAGACTTTGACGGCATAACGACGTATATTCTTAATACCGGTTAGTCCAATCTCAACAAATATCAACACTATAACATCCTCAACTCATAATCCAATCATATTCACTTAAAACTCTGAAATTTTGCATAAGCTCAACATATATATGCTGGAAATTCATATAAATTGCATATGATAACATTTCTTCGATACGTTTACCAATATATCATGCTCAATATGTCAAGAACACAATATAACTATCATATTCCAATTTCCTCAACATCTAAAATCCGAACCATGCTGAAATTAAATAAAACTTACATCACTTTGTAGCTAATGATGAGAGGAATCCAAATCTTCACTCGAAATGAAAATCGGGTCGCTAAATCTTGCACAAAATCAATTTTAATAAGAAAGAAGCCTTGTTCCTTTTTCTGAGCTTCCCTCGATTTCCAGCATCTGAAATAGGTGAAATGAAGACACCTATATCATCTTTGCATGGCAAGAGCAGGTGTCCTTATTTTCCAAATTCCACGCATGACCGCGGGTGCGGTGACTTATGGAGCGCGGGTGCGCTGTGCTCTCGGCAGAACTTTTTATTTTTCACAAGTGATGACCGCGGGTGCGGTCATGTAAACACCGCAGGTGCGGTGTGGCTACGGGAATTCACTAATTTTCTGCCCATTGCACCGCGGGTGCGGTGCTTGCCAGACCGCGGGTGCGGTCTTGCACAGATAAAATTTCATATTTTCTCGCATCGTTTCGCCCCGTCTGTTCTTGCGTTTCGTATTCAACTATCTACAAGAATCTCAGGCATTACATTTCTCCCCCTCTAAGAAATGATTTCGCCCTCGAAATCGCACATCATTCTATCAATGCAAGTATAAACAATAATAACATTAAAGTTAAATCAATACTTACATCATTGAAATAATTCGGGGTATTTCTGTCGCATATTTGCTTCCTTCTCCCACGTCGCTTCTTCGATACCATGACGACTCCACTGAACTTTCACAAGTGGAATAATCTTCGTTCTGAGCTTCTTTTCTTTCCGATCAAGAATCTGTATCGGTTGTTCAATATAGCTCAATGTCTGGTCAAGTTCAGCTTCGTCAGGTTGAATGACATGAGAAATATCTAGCATGTACTTACGCAACTTTGATACATGAAAAACGTCATGTATTCCTGATAGAGAAGGAGGAAGAGCAAGTCTATAAGCTCGATCGCCAATCTTTTCTAGGATCTCGTAAGGACCGACATATCTAGGAGACAACTTCCCTCGTTTGCCAAATCTAACAACACCTCGGAAAGGAGAAATCTTTAGAAATACTCTGTCTCCTTGCTCGAATACCAACGGTCTCCGTCGGATATTGGCGTACTTCGCTTGTCTATCCTGTGCTGTCTTCATTCTTTTCTGAATAACTTTCACCTTCTCAGTCATGTCACGAATCATGTCTGGCCCTAGTTCTGGTACTTCTTAGATATCATCCCAATATAGCGGAGATCTGCACTTCTTGCCATACAAAGCTTCAAACGGTGCCATTTCGATACTCGTCTGATAGCTATTATTGTAAGAAAATTCGCAAAGAGGTAAAGAATCTTGCCAACTAGTGCCAAAATCTAACACAACGGCTCTCAACATATCCTCTAATGTCTGGATAGTCCGCTCTGACTGTCCGTCTGTCTGAGGATGGTAAGCAGTACTTAGGTGTAATGTCATACCTAAAGCCTGTTGTAGGCTGTGCCAAAAGTGAGAAGTGAATCGTGGATCCCGATCTGATACGATAGACTTCGGCACTCCATGCAATCTGACTACCTCTCGAATATATATCTCCGCCATCTGATATTGTTGATATGTCATTCTGTATGGAATGAAACAAGCAGATTTGGTTAATCTATCAATAATGACCCAAATCGCATAGCAGCCTCTGGATGATCGAGGTAACTTCGTCACGAACTCCATGGAAATGTGGTCCCATTTCCATTCTGGAATAGATAAACTCTGAAGTAAACCTCCCGGCTTCTTTCTTTCAGCTTTTACCTGTTGGCAGTTCAAACACTTAGACATATATTCTGCGATGTCTGACTTCATCTGTTTCCACCAGAACTGTGTCTTCAAATCATTGTACATCTTCCTGCCACCAGGATGGATGCTGAACCGACTACAATGTGCTTCGGACATAATCTGATGTCTCAAATCTGGAACATCTGGCACTACAAGGCGGTTATTCACGTACAGCACATGATCATGTACCTGATATTCTGACAAATGCCATGCTCTGACGATCTGAATCGATCTTTGCACATTCTGATCGATTAGTTGAGCTTCTTTGATCCTCCTGATCAAGTCCGGCTCAACTTGAATAGCAGCAAGTCGTAATGGTCTCTTATCTATATCAAACGCTAATCCAGAGAAACAGCAATTTTCAACTAACTTTGTAACACCCATCGTCGATAAGGACAAGGCACATACCTTTCGACTCAAGGCATCTGCTGTTGCATTTGACTTTCCTGGATAATATTTGATTTCACAATCAAAATCTTTTAGCAAATCAAGCCATCTACGCTGCCTCATGTTCAGTTCTGACTGAGAAAATAGGTACTTCAGGCTTTTGTGATCGGAGAAGATCTCAAATTTCTCGCCGTAGAGATAGTGACGCCAAATCTTTAATGCAAATACGATAGCTGCCAATTCAAGATCATGAATGGGGTATCGAACCTCATGTGGTTTTAATTGTCTTGAGGCGTATGCAATCACACGACCTCGCTGCATAAGTACACATCCCAAACCTCTATGAGAAGCATCACAATAGACAACGAAATCACCCGTACCTGAAGGTATCGTCAACACTGGAGCACTAGTCAACTTTTTCTTCAGTTCTAGGAAGCTAGACTCGCACTCTTCTGACCAAACGAATGGCATATTCTTCTGTGTCAATTGTGTGATTGGCTTTGCAATACTGGAGAAATCTTGAATAAACCTTCGGTAGTATCCTGCCAGACCCATGAAACTGCGTATTTCTGGTACCGAAGTCGGTCTTGGCCAATTGATCACAGCTTCCACTTTACTCGGATCAACAGAAATACCATCTCCAGAAATGATATGCCCCAAGAATACAACTCGATTCAGCCAAAACTCACACTTTGACAATTTTGCATACAGGTGCTCGTTTCTTAACGTCTGCAAGACAATTCTGAGATGCTCTGCATGCTCATTTCTATTCTTCGAATATACAAAAATATCATCAATGAAGACAATTACAAATTCATCTAAATACCTCTGAAACACTTGGTTCATCAAGCCCATAAATACCGCAGGAGCATTTGTTAAACCAAAAGGCATGACAATAAATTCGTAATGTCCATACCTGGTTCGAAATGCCGTCTTCGGTATATCTACATCTCGAACTCTGAGCTGATGATACCCAGATCGTAAATCAATCTTAGAATAGACAGAGGATCCCTGCAACTGATCAAATAGATCATCAATTCTAGGCAAAGGATATTTATTCTTGATCGTTGCCTTATTCAGCTGCCGGTAGTCTATACACAATCGCATCGAACCGTCTTTCTTTCGCACAAACAGCACCGGAGCGCCCCAAGGAGATACACTAGGTCTGATATATCCCTTGGCAAGAAGATCTTCTAACTGTGCTTTCAATTCTTTTAGTTCGATGGGTGCCATCCTATACGGAGCTCTCGAAATAGGGACGGTACCTGGTATAAGATCAATACTAAAATCTACCTCTCGCACCAGAGGTAATCCCGGGATCTCATCTGGAAAAATATCTGCAAATTCCCGTACTACTGGCAGATCTGCCAATGCCGGGCTCGACTTCTGCATATCTACAGCATAAATAAAGAAACCATCCGCTCCTTTCTGTAGCAATCTATTCATAGTAAGAGCCGAAATCAAGGGAATCCGAGATCTGGAACCCTTCCCGTAGAATTTCCACTCGTCTGTCATCTCAGGTCTGAATCTGACAATCTTGTGGAAACAATCCACGGTGGCTCTGTACTTCGTTAGCATGTCAATACCGACTATACAATCAAAATCAGCTAGACCCAACACTATACAATCTAGGTCAATCTCATGCCCCTCAAACTGTAGAATGCAATGTCTAACCGTCGTTACAGATATCAATCCACTTCCCAACGGAGAATTAATAGACACAACATCTAACAAAGACTCAACAGGAAATGAATGCAACAATGCAAATCGTTCTGAGATGAATGTATGCGATGCACCCATATCTATCAATATATAAGCAGGATAACTGCAAAGAGAATAGTTACCTGCTATGACATCATCTGGGGCATCCTGTGCTTGCTCCTCTGTCAATGCAAACACTTGAGCCTGTTTCCTCGGAGGTTGACTCACTGTCTGACTACCTCGAGCTCTGGGTTGAGTCGGTGCTGGTGGAGGCTGAAAAGAGTGAACCGATGATGCCTGCCGCTCAAACTGAGGTACTGATCCGGATGCTCGTCCACTCTGGCCTTGCTGTACACCTCTCTGTGGACAGACTTTGGCAAAATGCCCCGGTTGCCTACAAAGGTTACATCGGCCTGTAACTCTTTGGCATTGTTCAGTCGCATGCATACCTCCACAAGAATTGCAGTAGACACCTGGAGTCCTTGAACTTTGATCAAAACCAGTCTGTCTTGATCCGCTGGAGCTCGACGAACTGCTCCCAGGTCGCTTAAATTGTTTTCCCTTGGCTTTCAATTGATCTTTTCTGCCGCTGCTGCTACCGCCGCTTTCAAATCTAGAAGGAGGAGATTGTACTGGAGGTTGTGGTGGTCTTGGCACAGGAGCAACATATGGAGCACTACGTTGTCTTATCAATCCTGCTTCCGCTCCTTTGGCACGATTCAATGCATCCGCAAAATTATTAGGTCTTCCCGTATTTACCAACGTAAAGATGTCCGGATTTAAGCCATTGATAAATTGATCTGCCATGGCCTCGTCATTTCCTGAAACATGGGGTGCAAAACGAAGCAAGGAAGAGAATTTGGCAACGTACTCTTCAATGTTCAAAGTCCCTTGCCTCAAATTAGCAAATTCAGCACCTTTATCTTTACGATAGGAGATAGGAAAGAAACGCAGATAGAACTCCGTCTTGAACACTTTCCAGGTAATCTCGGTACCACGTTGCTCTAGTGCTCTCTTCATGTTTAACCACCAGTTCTTGGCTACATCCTGGAGTTGATGGCCAATAAGCTTTATTCTTTTCTCATCACCATACTCCAAAGACTCGAATAGCATCTCAATGTCTTCAAGCCAACTCTCACAATCCACTGCCAGTTCTGTACCTTTCAAGGTTGGCGGTCTAAAGGATTGAAATCGTTTGAGCAGCGTCTCCATTGGCGTAGCAGTAACATCCATCGGATCTCCGGATGTGCTACCCTGTTCTGGTGCTATGGGTCGTACTGGCACAACTGCTCTTCTAGGAGGCATGTATCTAATAATCCAACTGATTAGTATACAAGATATACAACTGTCTCAGCCCTCTTCTAGTCAGTTAGCTCTGATCTAGAATCGGTTCTGATTCAGTTTTTACTACTACATGCTGTAATACCAGTCAGATAACAGTACAACATGCAATAAGAAAAGCAATAAATCATGCTAGCACATCATAAAGCAAGGAAGAAGACTCGATCTACCCCGCTCATTCTACTCTATCTCAGTCTACAGAACCTACAGCTCTGATACCACCTGTTGTGGGGACCCGGGCTCTAATTCTTTTTCTTGGGATTAAATGGATCATTAATATAAAAATTGGGTCAAATTTTCGCTTTTTACATTAAATCAAATGTAACTAAACAAACATAAGTTCTTTATTTATTTTTACAAACATACAACAAGTCTTGTTCTACTACATCAATCCAACTAGTGTTTAAACCAACCATTATCTACAAATGGTACAAAGTGAGTAAAACAACTAGTCCTCTGCTGCGCCCGTAGTCACCACGCTATCACGATCATCTCTGTCTCGACCCAGATCCTGCCCCACCTGTTGTTATGCACACATACAGACATAACAACAGCCGGAAAACCGGTGAGAACAATCCCAGTATAAACATGTATATATGCATTAAAACAATTTAAAACCTGAAACATGCTAATATGAATGTCATTCATATATAATCATGCCATGCGAATCTAATCATGTCTAGACGCGACTCGACTAGAACTCTAGGGATCCCATTGTGAATAAGACGTCACTGGCTGTCACCTACACTACCAATCGTGGTGTTGTACGTCTTATTCCTAGATTTCGGCCTGATCTGTATCCACGTCTACAAAGGGGCAGTGATCTTCCCCTAAGCTGAGATATCGCCGAACATCTAGAAGTCTGCCTGATCTACAGACTGTCCTATCTTAATGCATGAATACACAATCTGTAAACAAGCATAATCATTCTAATGAAATGCCACATGATCTGTAAACAAAGCATAGCAAGATTTGTATACAAGTTCTATAAACAAATCTATAAACAATCATAATCATATCTAGATATAAACAATAAAACAAGTATGTGATTTTGGTTGGGAAACTCAAAGGTGATCTCATTTGAGTCGTGATTCCCCAAGCAAAACATGTACTATACCTTTCTTGTCGTAGTCTCGAAGTTGGTATCAATTCTGTCAATCAAATCTGAAATGGCAATGTATAATAAATATACAATTAATTACTAATTCTATTCAATACCTACACTATCAATAATCAATCTCGGTATAGACTTTGACGGCATAACGACGTATATTCTTAATACCGGTTAGTCCAATCTCAACAAATATCAACACTATAACATCCTCAACTCATAATCCAATCATATTCACTTAAAACTCTGAAATTTTGCATAAGCTCAACATATATATGCTGGAAATTCATATAAATTGCATATGATAACATTTCTTCGATACGTTTACCAATATATCATGCTCAATATGTCAAGAACACAATATAACTATCATATTCCAATTTCCTCAACATCTAAAATCCGAACCATGCTGAAATTAAATAAAACTTACATCACTTTGTAGCTAATGATGAGAGGAATCCAAATCTTCACTCGAAATGAAAATCGGGTCGCTAAATCTTGCACAAAATCAATTTTAATAAGAAAGAAGCCTTGTTCCTTTTTCTGAGCTTCCCTCGATTTCCAGCATCTGAAATAGGTGAAATGAAGACACCTATATCATCTTTGCATGGCAAGAGCAGGTGTCCTTATTTTCCAAATTCCACGCATGACCGCGGGTGCGGTGACTTATGGAGCGCGGGTGCGCTGTGCTCTCGGCAGAATTTTTTATTTTTCACAAGTGATGACCGCGGGTGCGGTCATGTAAACACCGCCGGTGCGGTGTGGCTACGGGAATTCACTAATTTTCTGCCCATTGCACGCGGTGCTTGCCAGACCGCGGGTGCGGTCTTGCACAGCTAAAATTTCATATTTTCTCGCATCGTTTCACCCCGTCTGTTCTTGCGTTTCGTATTCAACTATCTACAAGCATCTCAGGCATTACACATCAACTGCAAGACGTGGCTAAGAATTGGTGGTTGAATATCAAAAGAGCACTAGAGCAGCGTGGCACGGAGATTACCTAGAAAGTGTTCAAGACAGAGTTTTATCAGCGATTCTTTCCTATATCATACCGTAAAGATAAAAGCGCTGAGTTTGCAAACTTGAGGCAAGGGCAACTGAACATTGAAGAGTATGTCGCTAAATTTTCTTCCTTGCTTCGCTTTGCACCTCATGTTTCAAGTAGTGATGAGGCCGTAGCAGATCAATTTATAAACGACTTAAATCCAGATATCTTTACATTGGTAAATACGGGGAGACCCAACAATTTCGCTGATGCATTGAACCGTGCCAAAGGAGCAGAAGCCGGATTGCTTAGGCAACGGAGTGTTCTGTATGTTGCCCCGAGTCCGAGACCACCACTACCCCCAGTACTGCCTCCTCCTAGATTCGATACCGGTGGTTAGCATTGGACGGAAAGATCAGTTGAAAGCGAAAGGGAAGCAGTTTAAAAGACCAGGGAGCAGTTCGTCGAGCTCCAGTGGATCCAGACAGAGTGGTTTTGATCAGAGTACAAGGTAAACTGGTGTATATTGCAGTTCTTGTGGTGGCAGACATGCCAAAGAGCAGTGTCAGGGTGTAGTGGGCAGATGTAACATATGTAGGCAACAGGGGCACTTCGCCAAAGTGTGTCCCCAGAGAAGCTCACAGAGATTTCAAGGTGCAGGGTCATCTGCATCTGTAGCTGTAGTGACCCGTTCCAGAATCACCTACTAATCAAGAACTAAGCATGCAATTAACTTAATTAATACCAATCAGAGATAATAGCGGAAAAGGTCAACAAATGATAGTTATACAACCCAATCGAAATCCCGAATAACTCAAAACTAAAATAAAAGTATGCGGTACAACCAAATCGAAACAAAGAGTACAGAAGAAATAACTCCACCGTCTACTCAACATCCTCCTCCTCCTCCTCCTGAGCCATCCTACCTGAGGCATGCCCCGTGGGAATGGGGTGTCCAAGATAAACAAAACCGAGGACGTGAGCGATAAGAACGCCCAGTACAAAAGCATGAGTATACAAGCCTATATGAAATGCACATGCTATGATATGATACCAGGGTAGTCAAGAAACAGGAGTCACAAAAGATCTCAATATGCTCAGTCTAGAGGCGCCAAGTGGATAGTGCCGCGCGGTACTCCTCTGGGTCACTGCATCCACTACAAGATCAGACGTGGACCTAAAATGTCCCGGATCACCGAAGCCCTCCGGACCCGTCGGCCACTGTGTACTCTCGGTGTCCATGCGTCCACAAGACAGGGCTGAGCGGCCCCACAAGATATAGCTTATCTCGAAAGAGATACAGCTCAACAATAAAGGCTATCTCGAAAGAGATACGGCTCAAGATGAAATGTAACATGCAGCAATAAACGTGACATAATAACATGCATCATATGACATATATCAATGCACCAAATAATCATGCAACACATATAAGAATGTATACTCGACCAGGATATCTCGGATAGTACTTCCGTACCTCAAACCAGCAGATCCTAACAATCAGCCCTAGACTCACTCCTGCGTCTGCAGTCAGCCTACTGATGCCGCTAGCTCCCAACAAGAGCACATCTCCGCTACAAGACCAGTAGCTCCCCGCTAGCGCCTGAACCTCGGGAAAAGACTAGAAACCAATCGGAAACGACTAAAACGCTCTGGAACGCTCGGAATTGGCGAGTAACAAATGAAGCCTCGCGCCTCTATTTATAGCCAATGTTCGGACGTTCCGATCTACTTCGGAAGATCCGAACCGGTACACTTCGGACGATCCGAACCATGCATGTCTTCCACGAGTCCAGCCACCTGTCTCGGACGATCCGAACTCTGATCGGACGATCCGAACCCTGATCGGAAGATCCGAACCCTGTTCGGTCCTTCCGATCCACCGAAATATAATTAATCCAATAATTAACTCAAATTAGACATCGGGATACTACAGTAGCTCAGCCTGAGAGGCAAGCATCGTCGGTCCACTCCTTCCAGCCACCACCGGTACAGACACAGCCTAGAGCCAGAGGTAGCCAGACTGTGAGCCAACCCCCTCGACAGCAGGCTCAAGTATTTGCATTGACAGAGGAGCAAGCACAGGATGCCCCAGATGATGTCATAGCAGGTAACTGTTCTCTCTGCGGTTATCCTGCTTATATATTGATAGATACAGGTGCATCGCATACATTCATCTCAGAACGATTTGCATTATTGCATTCTCTGCCTGTTGAGTCTTTGTTGGATGTAGTGTCTATTACGTCTCCGTTGGGAAGTGGTTTGATATCTGTAACTACGGTTAGACATTGCATCTTACAATTTGAGGGTCATGAAGTTGATCTAGATTGCATAGTACTTGGGTTAGCTGATTTTGATTGCATTGTTGGGATTGACATGTTAACTAAGTACAGAGCCACCGTGGATTGTTTCCACAAGATTGTCAGATTCAGACCAGAAATGGCAGAAGAGTGGAAATTCTACGGTTATGGTTCCAGATCTCGGATTCCCTTAATTTTGGCTTTGACTATGAATAGATTGTTATAGAAAGGAGCAGATGGGTTCCTTGTGTATGCTGTATATGTACAGAAATCGAGCCCGGCATTGGCAGATTTGCCAGTATTACGGGAGTTTGTAGATGTGTTCCCAGATGAAATCCCAGGATTACCTCCAGCTCGAGAGGTAGATTTTAGCATAGATCTTATACCAGGTACTGTTCCTATATCCCGAGCTCCGTATAGGATGGAACCTATTGAACTGAAAGAATTGAAAGCACAGTTAGTAGATCTACTAGCCAAGGGATATATCCGACCTAGTGTATCTCCATGGGGCGCACCAGTGCTCTTTGTGCGAAAGAAAGATGGATCGATGCGATTGTGTATAGATTATCGGCAATTGAACAAAGCGACGGTGAAGAATAAATATCCATTGCCGCGCATCGACGATTTATTTGATCAATTACAGGGATCTTCTGTTTATTCTAAGATTGATTTGCGATCCGGATATCATCAGCTCAAAGTTCGAGATGTAGACATACCGAAGAAGGCATTTCGAACCAGGTATGGACAATACGAATTTATTGTCATGCCTTTTGGTTTAATAAATGCTCCAGCGGTATTTATGAGCTTGATGAACCGAATCTTTCAGAAGTATTTGGATAATTTTGTGATTGTTTTTATTGATGACATTCTGGTGTATTCGAAGAACAGAAATGAGCATGCAGAGCATCTTAGAATTGTGTTACAGACTTTGAGGAATGAAAGACTGTATGCTAAATTGTCAAAGTGTGAATTTTGGTTGAATCGAGTTGTCTTCTTGGGACATATCATATCTGGAGATGGTATTGATGTAGATCCAAGTAAAGTGGAAGCTGTGATCAATTGTCCGAGACCGACTTCTGTGCCAGAGATACGCAGTTTCATGGGTCTGGCAGGATACTATCGACGATTTATTAAAGATTTCTCCAGTATTGCAAAACCAATTACCCAGTTGACACAAAAGAATGCGCCATTTATATGGTCTGAGGATTGTGAGTCTAGCTTTGTGGAATTAAAGAAGAAGCTGACCAGTGCCCCAGTGCTGACGATACCTTCAGGTACGGGTGATTTCGTTGTATATTGTGATGCCTCTCACCGAGGGTTGGGATGTGTTCTTATGCAGCGAGGTCATGTGGTCGCATATGCCTCGAGACAACTGAAGCCGCATGAAGTCCGATACCCCATTCATGATCTTGAATTGGCGGCTATCGTATTTGCATTAAAGATCTGGCGTCATTACCTCTACGGCGAGAAATTTGAGATTTACTCCGATCACAAGAGCCTAAAGTATTTGTTTTCTCAGTCGGAATTAAACATGAGGCAGCGTAGATGGCTTGATCTACTGAAAGACTTTGATTGCGAGATCAAATATTATCCAGGGAAGTCAAATGCAGCAGCGGACGCTTTGAGTCGAAAGGTTTGTTCCCTATCCTTATCGACGATAGGTGTTACAAAGTTAGTTGAAAATTGCTGTTTGTCTGGATTAGAATTTGATACAAAGAGTAGGCCACTACGACTTGCTACCATTCACGTTGAACCTGATTTAATTATGAGGATCAAAGAAGCCCAAAGAATCGATTAGAATGTGCAGAGATCGATTCAGATGGTCCGATCAGGGCATTTGTCAGAATACCAGGTACGTGATCATGTGTTGTATGTGAATAACCGTCTTGTAGTGCCAGATGTTTCAGACTTGAGACATCAGATTTTGTCAGAAGCGCACTGTAGTCGGTTTAGCATTCATCCTGGTGGCAGGAAGATGTACAATGACTTGAAGACACAGTTCTGGTGGAAGCAGATGAAGTCAGATATTGCAGAATTTGTGTCTAAGTGCTTGAACTGCCAACAGGTGAAAGCTGAGAGGAAGAAGCCCGGAGGTTTACTTCAGAGTTTAGCCATTCCAGAATGGAAATAGGATCACATTTCGATGGATTTCGTAACGAAGTTACCTCGATCATCTAGAGGATGTGATGCGATTTGGGTCATTATTGACAGACTGACCAAATCAGCTTGCTTCATTCCATACAGAATGACGTATCGACATGATCAGATGGCGGAAATATATGTCCGAGAGGTAGTCAGATTGCATGGTGTGCCGAAGTCTATCGTATCAGATCGTGATCCACGATTCACTTCACACTTCTGGCACAGTTTACAGGAAGCCTTAGGTACGACATTACACCTGAGTACTGCTTATCATCCTCAGACAGACGGACAGTCAGAGCGGACTATCTAGACTCTAGAGGATATGTTGAGAGCCGTAGTGCTAGATTTTGGCACTAGTTGGCAAGATTCTCTACCTCTTTGTGAATTCTCTTACAATAATAGCTATCAGACGAGCATCGAGATGGCACCGTTTGAAGCTTTATATGGTAAGAAGTGCAGATCTCCGTTGTAGTGGGATGATGTATCTGAGGTACCAGAACTTGGGCCTGATATGATCCGTGACATGACTGAGAAGGTGAAAATCATTCAGAAAAGAATGAAGACGGCACAAGATAGGCAAGCCAAATACGCCAATGTCAGACGTAGACCGTTGGTATTCGAACAAGGAGACCGAGTATTTCTGAAGATTTCCCCATTCAGAGGCGTTGTCATATTTGGCAAGCGTGGAAAGTTGTCTCCGAGATACATCGGTCCTTACGAGATTCTGGAGAAGATTGGAGACCGAGCCTATCGACTTGCTCTTCCTCCTTTTTTATTTGGGGATACATGATGTCTTTCTTGTGTCGATGTTGCGTAGGTATATGCCAGATATTTCCCATGTCATTCAACCTGACGAAGCGGAGCTTGATCAGACCTTGACTTGAGCAACCGATAAAAATTCTTGATCGGAAAGAAAATAAGCTCAGGACGAAGACTATTCCGCTAGTGAAAGTCCAATGGAGTCGACATGGCCTCGAAGAAGCGACTTGGGAGACAGAAGCAGATATGAGACAGAGATATCCCGAATTATTTACATAATGTAAGTACTTTTTCAGTCTTGAATATATTGCTTATGTTCATGCTTTGATAAATTGCCTGCGATTTCGAGGGCGAAATCATTTCTTAGAGGGGGAGAAATGTAAGGCTCGAAATTTATTAGTCTTCATTAATATGATACTCGGAAGATATGAGAATGCATGACGAGCAAGGAGAGGAGAAAAGACATGAGAATTAGGGTTTTGCAAGACCGCACCCGCGCCCAGAACAGAAGTGCACCCGCGGTCATGCAATTGTGGATTTTAGCAAGAAAAGCCGAAGCCACACCGCACCCGCGGTGCAAACCAGACCGCACCCGCGGTGCATGGACAGTAAGTTGGCAAATTTTATTCGTAGCATCACCGCACCCGTGGTGCAGAAAGACCGCACCCGCGGTGCTGAGGAGACCGCACCCGTGGTCGTCAATGTTGGAAAATAAAAGCCATGCCGGAACATGAGAGCACCCGCGGTGCTGCATGCGAGAAAGCCACCTTTATTTCTTATGTTGACACATGGCATGGGTATATATAGAATTGAGCTGAATCATCCTTTCTTCATAGCAGCAGAAGCCAGCACCGAGAGTTTCTTGGAATAGCTTCAAGTTCTTCAAGGTTTTGGGGTAAGATTTCTTAAGATTTAGCCATCCGATTTTTATTCCGAATAGAGATTCTTGTTCCTTGCTTCAAGGGCTACAAGGGGATGTAAGTTTCACTCAGTTTCTACATGATTTGAGATATTGATATTGGGAAAACTGTATTATGCTTGTAGATATATGTTCTTTAAGTTATTGACACCATAGAAATACAATTGGATCGAAGAACGGATATTGTATGCAATTGTTACGCTTTTCCAGCATATTTAGAGTTAAATATGCAGTATTTAAGTACTATCATGTACTTATGCTGGTGATTATGCATTGTTGAGAATTGATGCGAATATATGTTGAGAGTTGGATTGACCGGTATTAAGGAATTATGCCGTTATGCCATTAATGTACGTTGAGATTGAATATGAATTGTATAGGACTTGATTTGAGTGGTATTGTGACATGGTACTCCTCTACATTGCCATTTCAGATTGACATCGGTAAGATTCGTCTTCGAGACCTCGACATCAATAACAGTTTAACAAGAAAGGTATAATGCATGTTTTGTTTAGGGAAATATAACTCAAATGAGATCTCATTTGAGTTTGCCAACCAAAATCACATACTAGATTTATTGTTTATCTTGAATTATGATTGTGATTTGTTTATAGAATTTGTATTCAAATCTTTTGAGATGATTATGCTTTGTTTACAGATTTGTTATTCATTGCATTTAAGATAGGGACTCTTGACAGAACAGTCAAACTTCTAGATGTTCGGTGATATCACAGCTTAGGGGAAGATCATTCTCCTATTGTAGATGTGGATATAGATCAGGCCGAAGTCTAGGAATAAGACGTACCGTCGCCCCGATTGGGAGGGTAGGTGATAGATCGTCTTATTCACACCGGGATCCATAGAGTTTTAGTCGAGTCGAGTCCAGACATGGTTTGATTCGCATTGCATGTTTATATGGATGTCATTCATAAAAGCATGTTTCATGTTTTAGATTGATTATATGCATGTATACATGTTTATACTGGGATTTGTTCTCACCGGAGTTTCCGGCTGTTGTTATGTCTGTATGTGTGCATAACAACAAGTGGGGCAGGATCTGGGTCGAGACAGAGACGAGATTGATATAGCGTGGAGTCTACGGGCGCAGCAGATGACTAGTGGCTTTTATTAGACTTGGAGTACTTGTATTTGGTATTTTGTACTAAACACTAGTTTAATTGATGTATTAGAACAAGACGTGTTTGTATGTTTGTAAAATAAATAAAGACGTTATGCTTGTTTATATAACATTAGAATTAATGTTGAAAAGCGAAAATTTGACCCACATTTTCTCATAGATCCATTTAATCCCAAAGAAAAGAATTAGAGCCCGGGTCCCCACAACTGTAATAGCCAAGCCTCATGAACGGTACGGTTTAAGTTTTCGTATGTTTATGGATTATTTGGTTTAGATGTTAAGAGTTGTGATTATGGGTCAAAGTATTGTTGGTTATTATTGTTTTGTGGCATTGTTGATATTAGTTGATGGTAGTTGTATTGTATCAGCGTTGTGTTTCGATTTTAGTTGCATAAGAGTTTGCTTTGGCCGAGACCAGACCGCACCCGCGGTAATTGAGCAGCGCCCCCGCAGTCTTTATTGCAGAATTTTTTGTGGATTACCGAACAGACACCGCACCCGCGGTGTGATAGTTACCGCACCTGCGGTGGAGGCAGCGCACCCGCGGTCGTCAGTTTCAGAATTTTTGTTGTGTTACCGAGGGCACACCGCACCCGCGGTGCATGTTGGAGCGCACCCGCGGTGCATGAACAGTAGAAGCGTATTGGAAGAACAGTAGAAGCATGAACAGTAAATGATAGTACCGTGCATGATAGTAACCGCACCCGCTGTGCATGAACAGTAGAAGCATGTTGGCGCGCACCCTAGTCTCATTTTTCTCATTCTTTCTTCTCACTTCTCGATTCTTCTTCCCTTGGGAGACTAGGGTTCCAATTTCTCTCCTTTCTTTTATTTAATCCAAGCTTCTTGTTGGTTAATTGTTGAGAGAACAAGGTTGTTTTTGGATCAAGGAAGCTAAGGTAAGCTTTTGGTGTAATTTATTCTTGGTTTAGTGTTGGAAGAAATCATGGGTTTAGTGTTGGTGTTGGTTTTATGGATTAATTGTTATGGGTTTATGATTATTGAGATGTTGATGGTGTAATTTATGGTTTATTGTTGTAGGAATTCAACCAAAGGTTTAGAACCAAGTGTTCCAAGTGTTGTAAGTGGAATTTCATTCCTTGTGCTCACATGATATTATATATGTTGGGACCCGGGCTCTAAATCAAATTCTATCTGGGATTAAATGGATCTGTGAGAAAATGTAGGTCAAATTTTTGCTTTTTAACATTAAATCAAATGTTATTACTAAGCATAATCTTTCATTATTAATTTACAACATACATAATGTACAACATATTAAACAAGTCTTGTTCTAACACATCACTCCAAATTAGTGTTTAATACACAATACCAAAGTACAAGTAGTCCAAGTCTAAATGCAGCTACTAGTCATCTTCTACGCCCGTAGTCACCACGCTATCTCGAACTCATCTCTGTCGTGACCCAGATCCTGCCCCACCTGTTGTTATGCACACATACAGACATAACAACAGCCGGAAACTCCGGTGAGAACAAATCCCAGTATAAAACATGTATACATGCATATGCAGAATAAAATCACAAAGCATAAAGTCATGCATGTATGCAAGTCTTAGATTCCATAGTCTATGAAATCAATCTATAACAGCATGCAATCTGATGCAAATCATGTCTAGACTCTACTCTAGGGATCCCGGGGTGAATAAGACGTCACTGTCTATTACCTACCCTCCCAATCGGGGTAACTGTACGTCTTACTCCTAGACTTCGGTCGTGTCTGTATCGAATGTCTACAATCGGAGGATGTCTGCTCCTATGCGTCAATACACCGAACGTCTAGTTTTGACAAATCTGTCAATGACTCTTCTATCTCAATGCTTGAATATAAATCTATAAACACCGCATTATCATATCAAGAGATTTGAACATAATCTATAAACAAATCGAAACAGATCAAAAGAAAACAGATCAAAAGATATAAACATTAATAAATCTAGTATGTGATTTTGTTGGGAAACTCAAATCAAATTTGATTCGAGTCGTATCTTCCCTATAATCACATGAATTATACCTTTCGTCGTACAATCTCTGTTGATGTCGAAGTATCGCTATCAAAGTTGCCAATACAAATCTGAAATGGCAATGTTGAATGTTCAATATCAATCTCTATTCAATTCAACACATTCACAATCTAAAATCAATCTTGACGCCATAACGGCATGATCTCGCAGTACCAATCAACTCAAATCTCAACCTATCATGATCAATTCATCAATCTCAACTCATATTCAATATAATCTATCCATCAATAACTCAAAATCTGCATTATCTTAGCTCATACAAGCTGGAATCTCATAACAATAGCATCACATATCATTTTCTCGATCCGGTTTCGAATCTACAATCACTATAATCATATAAACATATAATCTCAATCATATCAAGCTTTCTCCAACATTTATACTTCAGAACATGTTGAAAGTTAACAAAACTTACATCGTCTTGTAGTTTATGAAGAGAGGAACACAAATCCAGACTCGGATTGAAAGTTGGATGGCTAAATCTTGCACAACCAAATGATAAAGATGGAAGGAAGATTTGAAACCCCTTGCTCTCTCGGTTCTCTAGCTTCAAGAAATTAGGAAGAATGACTCATCTTCGAGTTCTATATATATACCATGCCATGTGTCATCATACACTTCAAAGGTGGACTTCTCGCATGCAGCACCGCGGGTGCGGTCACTCTAGCACCGCGGGTGCGCTCAAGCTTCGGCATGCTTTTCATTTTTCAAAAATGACGACCGCGGGTGCGGTCTCCTCGGCACCGCGGGTGCGGTCTTGACACCGCAGGTGTGGTCTTGTTCTTACCGCGGGTGCGGTGTTGCTTCGGTAAAATTTACCAACTTTCTATCCATGCACCGCGGGTGCGGTGGTTCTTCAACCGCGGTTGCGGTGTGGTTTCGGCCTCACCCTATTCAAAACTCTCATTTCATGTCATGCATTCTCATATCTTCCGAGTTTCACATCAATGAAGACTACTAAATCAAATTTCAATCCCTATATCATGCATACTCATATTTTCCGAGTATTTCACCAATGAAGACTAATAAATCTCGAGCCTCACATTTCTCCCCCTCTAAGAAATGATTTCGTCCTCGAAATCGCAGGCAATCTATCAAAGCATACATGAAAAGTAATATGATCATGACTGAAAAATTACTTACATCATGTAAATAACTCGGGATGTTTATGTCTTATATCTGCTTCTGTCTCCCAAGTCGCTTCTTCGACGCCATGACGACTCCACTGGACTTTCACTAGTGGAATAGTCTTTGTTCTGAGCTTCTTTTCTTTCCGATCAAGAATCTGTATCGGTTGCTCAACATAGCTTAAGCTCTGATCAAGCTCAGCTTCATCAGGGTGAATGAAATGAGAAATATCTGGCATGTATCTACGCAACATCGATACATGAAAAACGTCATGTATCTCGGATAAAGAAGGAGGAAGAGCAAGTCGATATGCTCGATCGCCAATCTTCTCCAGAATCTCGTAAGGACCGATGTATCTCGGAGACAACTTTCCACGCTTGCCAAATCTGACAACGCCTCTGAAAGGAGAGATCTTCAGGAATACTCTGTCTCCTGCTTCAAATACTAACGGTCTACGTCTGATATTGGCGTATTTGGCTTGCCTATCATGTGCCGTCTTCATCCTTTTCTGAATAATCTTCACTTTCTCAGTCATTTCACGGATCATATCAGGCCCAAGTTCTGGTACCTCAAAGATGTCATCCCAATACAACGGAGATCTGCACTTCTTACCATATAAAGCTTCAAACGGTGTCATCTCGATGCTCGTCTGATAGCTATTATTGTAAGAGAATTCGCAAAGAGGTAGGGATTCTTGCCAACTAGTTCCAAAATCTAGCACTACGGCTCTCAACATATCCTCCAAAGTCTGGATAGTCCGTTCTGACTGTCCATCTATCTGAGGATGATAGGCAGTACTAAGGTGTAAAGTCGTACCTAAGGCCTGCTGCAAACTGTGCCAAAAGTGTGAAGTAAATCTTGGATCACGATCTGATACGATAGACTTCGGCACACCATGTAATCTGACTACCTCTCTGACATACAACTCTGCCATCTGATCATGACGATATGTCGTTCTGTATGGAATAAAGCATGCTGATTTGGTTAATCTGCCAATATTAACCCAAATCGCATCACAACCCCGGGAAGATCGAGGTAACTTCGTCACGAAATCTATGAAAATGTGATCCCATTTCCATTCTGGAATAGACAAACTTTGAAGTAAACCTCCGGGCTTCTTTCTTTCAGCTTTCACCTGTTGGCAATTCAAACATCTAGACACAAATTCGGCGATATCTGACTTCATCTGTTTCCGCCAGAAGTGTGTCTTCAAGTCATTATACATCTTCCTGCCTCCAGGATGAATGCTGAACCGACTACAGTGCGCTTCTGACATAATCTGTTGTTTTAAATCTGAAACATCTGGCACTACAAGACAGTTATTCACGTACAGCACATGGTCACGTACCTGATATTCTGACACATGCCCTGATCTAACCATAACAATCGATTTCTGGACACTTGGATCAATTTTTTGTGCTTCTTTGATTCTCATAATCAAGTCTGGCTCAACTTGAATCGAAGCAAGTCGCAATGGTCTACTACCTGTATCAAATGCTAATCCAGACAAACAGCAATCTTCAACTAAGTTCGAAACACCAATCGTCGATAAGGATAAAGCACAAACCTTTCGACTTAAGGCGTCTGCTGCTGCATTGGACTTCCCTGGATAATATTTGATTTCGCAATCAAAGTCTTTCAGTCTATGAAATCAATCTATAACAGCATGCAATCTGATGCAAATCATGTCTAGACTCTACTCTAGGGATCCCGGGGTGAATAATACGTCACTGTCTGTTACCTACCCTCCCAATCGGGGTAACTGTACGTCTTACTCCTAGACTTCGGTCGTGTCTGTATCGAATGTCTACAATCGGCGGATGTCTGCTCCTATGCGTCGATACACCGAACGTCTAGTTTTGACAAATCTGTCAATGAATCTTCTATCTCAATGCTTGAATATAAATCTATAAACACCGCATTATCATATCAAGAGATTTGAACATAATCTATAAACAAATCTAAACAGATCAAAAGATATAAACATTAATAAATCTAGTATGTGATTTTGTTGGGAAATTCAAATCAAATCTGATTCGAGTCGTATCTTCCCTATAATCACATGAATTATACCTTTCGTCGTACAATCTCTGTTGATGTCGAAGTCTCGCTATCAAAGTTGCCAATACAAATCTGAAATGGCAATGTTGAATGTTCAATATCAATCTCTATTCAATTCAACACATTCACAATCTAAAATCAATCTTGACGCCATAACGGCATGATCTCGCAGTACCAATCAACTCAAATCTCAACCTATCATGATCAATTCATCAATCTCAACTCATATTCAATATAATCTATCCATCAACAACTCAAAATCTGCATTATCTTAGCTCATACAAGCTGGAATCTCATAACAATAGCATCACATATCATTTTCTCGATCCGGTTTCGAATCTACAATCACTATAATCATATAAACATATAATCTCAATCATATCAAGCTTTCTCCAACATTTATACTTCAGAACATGTTGAAAGTTAACAAAACTTGCATCCTCTTGTAGTTCATGAAGAGAGGAACACAAATCCGGACTCGGATTGAAAGTTGAATGGCTAAATCTTGCACAACCAAATGATAAAGATGGAAGGAAAACTTGAAACCCCTTGCTCTCTCGGTTCTCTAGCTGCAAGAAATGAGGAAGAATGACTCATCTTCGAGTTCTATATATATACCATGCCATGTGTCATCATACACTTCAAAGGTGGACTTCTCGCATGCAGCACCGCGGGTGCGGTCACTCTAGCACCGCGGGTGAGCTCAAGCTTCGGCATGCTTTTCATTTTTCAAAAATGACGACCGCGGGTGCGGTCTCCTCGGCACCGCGGGTGTGGTCTTGACACCGCAGGTGCGGTCTTGTTCTTACCGTGGGTGCGGTGTTGCTTCGGTAAAATTTACAAACTTTCTGTCCATGCACCGCGGGTGCGGTGGTTCTTGAACCGCGGTTGCGGTGTGGTTTCGACCTCACCCTATTCAAAACTCTCATTTCATGTCATGCATTCTCATATCTTCCGAGTTTCACGTCAATGAAGACTAATAAATAAAATTTCAAGCCCTATATCATGCATACTCATATTTTCAGAGTATTTCGCCAATGAAGACTAATAAATCTCGAGCCTTACAATATATATGATGTTTCAATGGTTTTAATGTGTTATTCCCTTCCATTTGATTCATATTATATATTGATACACTTGATTGTATATTGGAGGCAACTGAATGTCTCAATTGTGTTAAAGGGAATACAAAAGATAGAGTATGCAAAGTGTTTGTTGAAATGCCAAAGAGAGAGTTCAAAATGATTTTTGGATTGATAGATACATAGTCAGAGATTGCATGCAATTAGTTGATCAACGATTATAGGCTTATATCCCTCAGAGTTAGCGATTTATATCGATGTGATATAGGTTCAGAGACAGAGATACTATATAGATATCAATCCAACAGAGAAAAGAGAAATACCATCTTATTGTTATATTGTTATGTTATTCATGTTCCAAGAGTGGATGGTATTTATTGATTTCAAAGCTATGTTTTCAGAGTATGATATGTACATTGTTATGTAAGAGTTCCACTTGCTGAGTTTTATACTCATTTCAGTTAATTTCATGTGATGTAGATAAGAGCAATGGGCCGGGACGTTGATTGTGGGCCGCAGTCATATGCATACCGAGATGGAAGGAAGAAGATTATTTTTGCAAGCATTTTGGGACATGATCACAAGAATGATATTTTACTTTTTGTTATATCATTTTATTGATCATGTGTATACTTTTGATTATTTATGAAATGTATTTTGAATCCTTCTTCCATTTTAAAGAAAATTTTAATTTCCGCTGCTATTTTATTAAAACGGGTCAGAGGTGTCACATTTATTGTCATGCCTTTTGGTTTAATGAATGCTCCAGCAGTGTTAATGGGACTGATGAACCGTGTCTTTCAAAAGTATCTGTATGAGATTGTTATTGTTTTTATTGATGATATTCTGGTTTATTCCAAGTGTATGATTGAGCATAGCGAACATTTAAGAATTGTATTGAAAACCTTGAGAAATGAGAAATTATATGCTAAACTGTCAAATTGTGAGTTTTGTCCGAGACAGGTTGTCTTTTTGGGGCATATCATATTTGGAGACGGTATATCTGTTGACCCGAGCAAAGTCGAGGCAGTGATCAGTTGGCCTGGACCGACCTCAGTGCCAGAGATACGCAGTTTCATGGATTTGGCAGGGTACTATCGACGATTTATCAAAGATTTCTCCAATATCGCGAAGCCGATTACTCAGTTGGCTCATAAGAATGCTCCGTTTGTATGGTCTGAAGAATGTGAGACCAGTTTTCTTGAATTAAAGAAAAGACTGACCAGTGCACCGATCTTGATGATTCCATCAGGTACTGGTGATTTCATAGTTTTTTGTGATGCTTCTCACCAAGGATTAGGTTGTGTGTTGATGCAGCGAGGGCATGTTATCGCTTATGCCTCAAGACAGTTGAAGCCCCATGAAACTCATTATCCAATTCATGATCTTGAATTGGCTGCCATCGTCTTTGCTTGAAGATATGGCGACATTACTTTTATGGTGACAAGTTTGAGATCTATTCTAATCACAAAAGCCTGAAGTATCTGTTTTCGCAGTCCGAGTTGAATATGAGGCAGCGAAGATGGCTTGATTTACTAAAGTATTTCGATTGTGAAATCAAGTATTATCCAGGGAAATCCAATGCAGCAGCGGATGAACTGAGTCGAAAGGTATGTTCCTTATCTTTATGGACGATTGGTGTTTCGAATTTGATAGATGATTGATGTTTGTCTGGATTAGCCTTTGAAACAGATTGTCAGCCTATGAGATTGTTTATTATTCGAGCTGAACTAGAATTGATATTGAGGATTAAAGAGGCACAGAAATTTGATCAGAATGTGCAGAATTCGTTTGCTATGGTCAGAGCTGGATATCAACCGGAGTATCAGGTTTGTGACAATGTTTTGTATGTGAATAATCGTATTGTTGTGCTGAATGTTTCAGATTTGAGACAGAGGATACTAGAAAAAGCGCACAGCAGTCGTTTTAGCATTCATCCTGGTGGCAGAGAAATGTATAATGATTTGAAGACACAGTATTGGTGGAAACAGACGAAATCATATGTTACTGATTTTTTATCCAAGTGTCTGAATTGCCAACAGGTGAAAGCGGAAAGAAAGAAACCAGGAGTTCTACTGCACAGTTTATCGATTCCTGAATGGAAATGGGATCACATTTCCATGGACTTCGTGACGCAATTACCACGTTCCTTCAGAGGTTGTGAAGCGATTTGGGTCGTGATTGATAGATTGACCAAATCAGCATGCTTCATTCCATATCAGATGACGTACAGATATGACCAAATGGCAGAAATCTATGTCAAAGAAGTGGTCAGATTGCAAGGAGTGCCGAAGTCGATTGTATCAGACCGTGATCCTCGGTTTACTTCGCACTTTTGGCAGAGTTTGCAGCAGGCTCTAGGTACGAAGTTACATCTGAGTACCGTATATCATCCCCAGACTGACGGACAGTCAGAGCGGATGATCCAGACATTAGAAGATATGCTGAGAGCTGTAGTGCTTGACTTTAGCACTAATTGGCAAGATGCATTGCCGATTTGTGAGTTTTCGTACAACAATTGCTATCAGATGAGCAGCGAGATGGCACCGTTTGAACCATTATACGGAAAGAAGTGCAGATCTCCTCTGTATTGGGATGACATCTCAGAGGTACCAGAACTGGGGCCTGATATGATTCGTGCAATGACTGAGAAAGTAAAATTGATCCAGAAAAGAATGAAGACGGCGCAGGATAGACAAGCCAAGTATGCGAACATTAGATGTAGACCGTTAGTGTTTGAACATGGAGATAGAGTATTCTTGAAGATTTCTCCATTTAAAGGCGTTGTAAGATTTGGCAAACGTTGAAAGTTGTCTCCTAGTTACATCGGTCCATACGAGATTCTTGAGAAGATTGGCGATCGTGCCTATCAACTCGCCATTCCTCCTTCTTTATCTAGGATACATGATGTCTTCCATGTATCGATGCTGCGTAGATATATGCCTATTGATTCTAATGTCATTCAGCCTGAGGAAGCCGATCTTGATGACACGTTAAGTTATATTGAATAGCCCACTCAGATTCTGGATCGGAAAGAAAAACAACTTAGAACGAAGACTATTCCGCTAGTGAAAGTCCAATGGAGTCGTCATGGCATTGAAGAAGCAACTTGGGAGAAAAAATCAGAAATGAGACAGAGATATCCAGAGTTATTTCCATGACGTGAGTATTTATTCAGCTTTGATTATATTTCTTCTTTTACATATTTTGATTGATTGCTTGTGAGTTCGAGGACGAACTCATATCTAAGAGGGGGAGAAATGTAATGCCCTAGATTGTAGTTTGATACTTTTGAGTAGTCATGTATTATGAATAAGGGAACGGAAGAACAGACATGGAGAAGCGACGTTGCAATTCAAGTTTTGTGGCAAAGAGACACCGCACCCGCACCATAAACACAACCGCACCCGCGGTGTTGAGACAGAGAGGGCAACGCACCTGCGGTCTAAGAGCCAGTGCACCCGCGGTTGTTCCATCTGAATTTGTGGAAGTATTACAGTAGAGTCAGTGCACCCGCGGTACAAAATGCAGCGCACCCGCGGTTGTTCCTTCTGAATTGTGGAAGTATTACAGTATGCTCAGCGCACCCGCGGTCCAATGTGTAGCTCACCTGCGGTGAGACGTGCAAAATGAAAAATAAGACACTTGTCCTTGCCATGCATTTAACATGTAGTCATCTTCATTCCAGCTGATATAGACGAGAGAAAAGCTTCAGAATTCCTTAAAATTTCATCCTAGCTTAGATTGTTGGTGTGAAGAATCCAACCGCCCGATTTTCGATCCGATTTTAGATTCTTGCTTCTCTCATCACCGACTACGAAAGGATGTAAGTTTTATTCTGTTTCAGCATGTTTCGAACTTGATGTATGGGAGAAAGTATGATTTGAACTTTAAATTATGTGCTTGAGATTACGATATACGTATATTCAAAACCGGATCGAAGAAATGTTACCGTATGCGATTATTATGATTTTCCAGTATATATGTGTATTAGATTATGCATATTTCAGCATAGTAGATGTATTATAATGAGGTTGATATGGTACATTGTATATATGACATTTCAGATTGGTATTGACATATTGGACATCGAAATTTCAAGACCTCGACTTGTGCAATCGAGACTACGACACGAAAGGTATAATTCAATGTTTGATTGGGGAAGTTTAGCTCGAATCAGATCCGGTTTCAGTTTCCCACAAACCAAATACTAGATTTCTATACCTTGTTATGTTTGTGCTTTATATTGATTTATATACAATCATTGAGATAGGAGAGTCATTGGCATATATGCCAAGTTTCTAGACGTTCGGTGGTATCGAGGCATAGGAGAAGATCGACTCCAATTGTACATATTCGATACAAACATGGCCGGAGTCTAGGAATAAGACGTACCGCCACCCCGATTAGGAGAGTAGGTGGGAGACTTGTTACATCTTATTCACACCGGGATCCCTAGACTTAGATACGTGTCGAGCCAAAGATATGAGTTATAATTAAGTTGCTTGCCTTATATTGATTACCTTTCATAGACTATGGGACGTATTGCTATTGAGTATGTTCATGGTAGTATGTTCATGATTTATATTGTGTATATGCATGTATACATGTTTTATACTGGGATTTGTTCTCACCGGAGTTTCCTGCTGTTGTTGTGTCTATATGTGTGCATAACAACAGGTGGGACATGATCAGGGTCGAGACAAGGATGAGAGATCTAGATAGCGCGGTGATTTCGGGCGTAGAAGACAACTAGATGTTCTACATGTGATATGTACTTTGTTGAAATGAAATGGAAAAAGACATGTATTTACTTTTGTTGAAATAAAAAAGAGATATCACTTGTGTATGATTTATATACAATTGTTTATATATTAAAAGCAAAATTTTGACCCACATTTTCTAGCAAAGATCCAATTAATCCCAAAGAAAATTGAGTTAGAGCCCGGTTCCCCACGGTAAACAACCACAAACTTTCCTATGTATGCACGCAACACATGGTTCATTAACCTCATAAAGGTGCTAGGAGCATTAGTTAAGCCAAATGGCATGACCATCTACTATTTGGTTTTAAAAGAAGTTTTCCACTCATCACCTTCCCTCATCCCAATTTGGTGATCACCATTCTTCAAATAAATTTTGCTAAATATACAAGCACAATGCAATTCATCTAACATATCATCTAGTGTAGGTATGGGATGCCTATACTTGATGGTTATATTATTAATTTCCCTACAATCCACACACATACGCCAAGAGCCATCTTTCTTAGGAACTAATAAAACAGGTACGGCACAATGGGACATGGACTCACGCACAAAACCCCTATCTAACAACTCACTTACCTGCCGTTGAAGCTCCTTAGTCTCCTCCGGATTGCTTCTATAAGCTGGACGATTTGGCAATGCACTCCCGGGTACCAAATCAATTTGGTGTTCAATCCCCCTCAATGGTGGTAGTCCTTGAGGTAGCTCATCCAGAAATATATCATCAAATTCCTGCAAAAGTGAAACAACAATGCTTGGAAGGGACCCGGTTATATCACTTGTGTTTAGGGGGATCTCTTTATAAACATTTAACACAAGTGGTTCATGTGTGTGCAACAATTGTTTCAACTCACCTTTTTGGGACATATATGATTTCTTTTTGGCCTCTTTCCTCTCATTTTCTTTCCACTCAATTTCTTTCCTCTCATTTTTATTTTGTATGGCTATCTCACTCTTTTTATCACTCTTTTTTTTCAGCCATTTCATTTTTATTTTCAAAGGCCACCTCACTTTTTTGTTCACTCTTTTTTTTGGCCTCGTCTCTCTTTTTCTTTTTTAATTGGTCCTCCAACACTTGTTTTGGGGACAATGGAAGTAATACAATAGACTCCTTCTTCAATACAAACGAGTAATTATTCTTGAACCCATCATGTGTTATCCGCCTATCATATTGCCACGGCCTACCCAACAAGATATGACATGCATGCATAGGCACCACTGTTAGAGTAGATGTCCTGTAAGCCAACTGTTGGCTATGGAATTTATTGACTCAGTTGTAATAAACAATATTTATTTTAATATAATTTAATATTTCATGGTTTTTTATTTCTTTATCTGTATACCCATGTGAACAACATAGATAAAGACCTTGATTATACTTAAATACAAATGAATCGTAATTCGATGTTGAAACTCATTTGTAAACACTGTATTATCTATATCTGTTCCTAGTCGATTCAGCCGCCTAAAATATGGATAAAGGTCGCTTGAGCTCGAGACTAGCATCTGTGATGTTGTGTACTGTGGGGACCCGGACGCTAAACAAGTTCTTAATCATAATTGGGACTAATTAATCAATTAAAAACAGGGTCTAAATTTTTTCTTTTTTAAAATGCGGAACGTAGTGAAATTAGAACATATATACATATCAGTATATTAAATACAAATCCTGTATTACAACACATTTATTCAAACTAGGGTTTGACAACTACTATCAAGTGTTCAACCCTATCTCTAGTCCAAGTCCGGTGCCACCACTCTAATCACGATCTCTCTCTTCATCTCCTGGACCCTGGACCTGTCCCACCTGTTGTCAAGTACACATACAGACAAGACAACAGCCGGATAAACCGGTGAGAATATAATCCCCAGTATAAATCAATGAAACATGCAATCATATAAACAATATAAAGCATGTAATCAGGTAGCAGGTATATGTAACAAAATCTGAAACATAAACAATATCAAATCAAACTGTCGACATCAATCATAATTCAGACTAGACTCAATCCTAGTCTAGGGATCCCGGTTTCCAGAAGTTGGCATGTGTATATCGACTAACAGTGATAGAAAAGACTCCAGTTCTATCCACGCCGATATGGTATCGATCAACAGTAATAGAAAAGACTCCAGTTCTATTCACATCGATACGGTATCGATTACCAGTAATAGAGGAAGCTATTATTCTATCCACATCAATATAGTACCGATCAACAGTAATAGAAGCAACTCTAATTCTATCCACATCGATATGACATCGATTAACAGTAATAGAAGAGCTACTAATCTATCCACATCGATACAATACTGATTAACAGTAATAGAAAAAGCCACCATCCTATCCACATCGAGAGCCAAACATCCAGTGACAAACTTTGGCACATCCGCCAATACACCATCTTATGACATCGTGCAATGTGCCTGTGGTGATCCCACCACTAACGGCACTTCTGTCATAAGATGACTCCTCTAATACCTGCTGTCTAAAATCCAGAGAACAAGTATATAAATCAATCAATGCAAATATCAATGCAATAAAGTAAAGTATGTGATTTAGGGAAACCCAAGTCTAAACCGACTCAAGTCCATTTCCCAATACCACATTGACTTATACCTTTCTTTCGTCGGTTCCTGGCTCAGTCGATATCCTGAACTCACAATCTGTCTGGTACTGACAATATCAATAATCTCATATCAATATACTAGTCAATTCCATAACAATCTGATCAATCTGGATTTAATTCAAAATCAACGGTATAACGGTACAATTTTAATATCCCCGTCAATACCAATTCACCAGATAACAGTTACAATCTATAACTCATATCCCATACAATCCATAATCCCGCCACAATTCAAATCTGTCCGGTATCAACTGATTATAATCAGAAATTCATAACAATTCCATAATCAGTCTATTTCTTAATCTGACTTCGATTCTACGATGTCTAGCATGTCAAGAACATCATATATGAATCCTATTCAATTCTGACAATAACATAATTCTAAAGCATGTCAAAACGTAGCAAAACTTACGTCAAAGTGTAGCCTACGCTGATAGGATTACCGTACCGAAGTCGGATTCAAAATCAGACGGACGGATTTCTCAGAAAAGGCGTAAGGATTTCCCAGTACTTTCCAGAGACGTTTCTCAACTCTTTTCTCGAAAATAATGAAGGAGAACGAAGCTTGTTTCATATATATATATATTGCATGTAATCCGTACGTGTCTCTCCCAGAATTTCCCTCATTTCAGGCGGCGCTCGAGCGGTACTAAACTACCGCTCGAGCGCGGCAGGTTCTGCTCAAACATTTTAGAATGCACCCTTGGCGCTCGGGCGGTAAAAAACTACCGCCCGGGCGCCACACCTTCTGCCCGAGACATTTTCCTATTGAACATTGGCGTGCGGGCGGTTAAAAATCACCGCTCGGGCGCCACACTCTCTGCCCAAAATTCTCGAATTTCACATGTAATCTTATTTTCGTGTCCCGATTAATCCTTTCGTAATCATATCAAATTATAAATCAATAATTACCGATTACTGGGATTAAAATTCCGGGCATTACATTTCTCCCCCCCTAAGATACGATTTCGTCCTCGAAATCACAGACAATTCATCATATCCATAAGGAGTATATACAAAACTGTATAAGGAATGTAATAGAAATTACATCTGTGAAACAATGCTGGGAATTCCTGTCTCATATCAGATTCAATCTCCCACGTAGCTTCTTCAGTGCCATGACGAGTCCATTGAACTTTCACTAATGGAATCGTCTTTGTTCTGAGCTGTTTCTCTTTACGATCGATAATCCGGATCGGTTTCTCGACATAACTCAATGTCTCATCCAGCTCAGTCTCGTCTGGTTGAATCACGTGAGAATCATCAGGGAGATATTTCCGCAGCATCGATACATGAAACACATCATGTATTCCTGACAATTAAGGCGGCAAAGCAAGTCGATAGGCACGATCTCCTATCATTTCAAGAATCTCATAAGGACCAACATATCTTGGAGACAACTTTCCTTTCTTGCCAAATCTGACAACACCGCTGAAAGGAGAAATCTTCAGGAATACTCGGTCTCCAGCCTCAAATACCAACGGTCGTCATCTGAGGTTGGCATATTTGGCTTGTCTGTCTTGAGCTGCCTTCATTTTCTTCTGAATCAGTTTTATCTTCTCAGTCATATTTCTGATCATATCAGGTCCAATCTCAGGAACGTCAGAGATATCATCCCAATACAGAGGGGATCGACACTTCTTTCCGTACAACGCTTCAAATGGTGCCATCTCAATACTTGTTTGATAGCTATTGTTGTACGAAAATTCACAGAGTGGTAATGCATCTTGCCATCCAGTGCTAAAATCAAGCACTACAGCTCTCAGCATATCTTCCAATGTCTGTATCGTACGCTCTGACTGTCCGTCAGTCTGTGGATGATATGCGGTACTAAGATGTAACTTCGTACCAAGAGCTTGTTGCAGGCTCTGCCAGAAGTGCGAAGTAAATCGAGGATCACGATCTGAAACAATCGACTTCGGCACTCCGTGCAGTCTAACCACTTCTCGGATATAAACATCAGCCATCTGGTCATATCGGTATGTCATTTTGTATGGAATAAAACATGCTGATTTGGTCAATCGATCAATCACTACCAAAATCGCATCACAACCTCGGGAGGATCTCGGTAACTGTGTCACAAAATCCATGGAAATGTGATCCCATTTCCATTCAGGAATAGACAAGCTTTGTAACAATCCTCCTGGTTTCTTTCTTTCAGCCTTCACCTGTTGGCAATTCAGACACTTGGCTACAAATTCAGTCACATCAGACTTCATTTGTTTCCACCATTACTGTGTCTTTAAATCATTATACATTTTCCTGCCCCCAGGATGAATGCTAAAACGACTGTTGTGCGCTTCTGTCAGTATTCGCTGTCTCAAATCCGAAACATTCGGCACAACAAGACGATTATTCACATACAAAATACCATTTTGAACCTGGTATTCCGATCGATGTCCAGCTCTAACCATAGCAATCGACTTCTGTATATTCTGATCACCTTTCTGAGCCGCTTTAATTTTCAAAATTAGCTCTGGTTCCGCTTGAATAGCACATAATCTCATGGGTTTCTGATCTGTCTCAAATACTAATCCAGACAAACAGCAGTCTTCTATCAAATTAGAGACTCCCATAGTCGATAAGGATAGAGAATATACCTTTCGACTCAATGCATCTGCTGCTGCATTTGAATTTCCCGGATAGTATTTAATCTCACAATCAAAGTCTTTCAATAAATCTAGCCATCTCCGCTGTCTCATATTCAACTCTGATTGCGAAAACAGATATTTCAAGCTCTTATGATCAGAATAGATTTCAAATTTCTCACCGTAGAGGTAATGTCGCCATATCTTCAAGGCAAAGACTATGGCTGCCAATTCAAGATCATGAATTGGGTAACGAGTTTCATGGGGTTTCAGCTGTCTCGAGGCATAAGCAATCACATGCCCCCGCTGCATCAAAACACAACCCAATCCTCGGTGAGATGCATCACAGTACACAACAAATCCACCAGTGCCTGAAGGAATTGTCAACACAGGCGCACTGGTCAATCTCTTTTTCAGTTCCAGAAAACAGGATTCACAGTCTTCTGACCAAATAAACGGAGCATTCTTCTGAGTTAGCTGAGTAATCGGTTTGGCAATACTCGAGAAATCTTTAATAAATCGGCGATAATATCCTGCCAAACCCATAAAACTGCGAATTTTTGGCACAGACGTAGGTCTTGGCCAACTAATCACGGATTCAACCTTACTGGGATCAACTGATATACCGTCTCCCGATATAATGTGACCCAAAAAGACTACCTGTTTCAACCAAAATTCGCATTTTGACAGTTTCGCATACAACTTCTCAGCTCTCAGAATTCTCAACACAGTCCTCAGATGATTAGCATGTTCAATCATATTCTTTGAATAAATCAATATATCATCAATGAATATGATAACAAAATCATCCAAATATTTCTGGAATACGCGGTTCATCAATCCCATAAATACCGCTGGTGCATTCGTCAAACCAAAAGGCATGACAATAAACTCATAGTGTCCATACCTGGTTCTGAATGCTGTCTTTGAGATATCAGACTCCCTGATTCTCAATTGATGGTATCCAGATCTTAAGTCGATCTTGGAATACACAGATGAACCCTGCAACTGATCAAACAGATCATCAATACGAGGCAATGGATATTTATTCTTTACCGTTGCCTTGTTCAGTTGCCGGTAATCTATACAAAGTCTCATCGACCCATCCTTCTTTCTCACGAACAGTACTGGAGCACTCCAAGGAGAAACACTAGGTCTAATGTAACCCTTGGCCAGTAAATCCTCCAACTGTTCTTTCAATTCCTTTAGTTCAATCGGTGCTATCCGGTAGGGAGATCTCGAAATCGGAACTGTTCCTGGCATCAACTCAATGCTGAAGTCTATCTCTCGAATCGGAGGCAATCCAGGAATCTCGTCGGGAAAGACATCAGTAAATTCACACACCGCAGGCATATCCGCCAATGATGGGCTCTTCTTCAGTAAATCCACTGAATATACCAGGAATCGATCCGCTCCTTTCTGCAATAATCGTGTCATATTTATTGCAGATATCAAAGGAATTCTAGCTCGAGAACCCTTACCGTAAAATTTCCACTCCTTAGCCATTTCAGGTCTGAAACTCACTATCTTGTGGAAACAATCGACTGTAGCTCTGTACTTGGTTAACGTATCGATACCGATGATACAATCAAAATCAGATAAACCAAGCACAATACAGTCTAGCTCAATCGTATGCCCGTCGTACTGCAGTATACACGATTTCACAGATTTCACCGATATCAAACCTGTTCCTAACGGAGACGTGACAGATACTACAGTAGCTAAGGACTCAACAGGCAATGAATGCATTAAAGCAAATCGCTCAGACATAAAAGTATGTGATGCACCAGTATCAATCAATACATATGCAGGATAACCAGAAATAAAACAGTTACCTGCCACGACATCATCAGGTGCATCCTGAGCTTGCTTCTCAGTCAAAGCAAACAATCGGGCCTGCTGTCTAGGAGGCTGGCTCGCTGTCTGGCCCCCTCCTGGCCTCTGCTGTGACAGAGTAGACGGTGCTGGCTGAAAGGAATGCACGGTAGAGGGTCGTCTCCCTGGCTGAGCAACTGATCCAGATGACTCAGCTGCCTGTGATCCCTGTGCACCTCGCTGTGGACACACTCGAGCAAAGTGTCCATGCTGTTTACAGATGCGGCAATTGCCGAACACTCCTCTGCACTGCTCTGTGGAATGCCTCCCTCCACAGATGCTACAGTATGGTCCTGTATAATTCTGGCCCTGACTAGTCTGTCTAGAGCCACTCGAACTAGAGGAGCTACTCCCAGCTTTCTTGAATTTCTTCCCCTTAGCCTTCAGGAAGTCTTTCTTCCCACTTCCACCGCCGCTGTCAAATCGAGGAAATGGTGGAGGCATCTGTGAACTCGGTGCTGAAGGCACAAACGAAGCCTCTTTCTGTCTTATCAATCCGGCTTCAGCTCCCTTAGCTCGATTCAGAGCATCAGTGAAATTGTTTGGCCTTCCGGTATTCACTAGGGTAAAGATTTCAGGATTTAGACCATTTATGAACTGGTCTGCAACGGCCTCATCACTCCCAGCCACATGAGGGGCAAAGCGAAGCAGAGTAGAAAACTTAGCCACATAATCCTCAATGTTTAACTGGCCCTTTCTCAAGTTTGCGAACTCGGCTCCCTTGTCCTTCCTATATGAAACTGGAAAGAACCGTAGATAAAATTCAGTCTTAAACACATTCCAGGTAATGGCCGTACCTCGTAATTCCAAAGCCAGTTTTGTCGTATTCCACCAGTGTTTAGCAACGTCATGCATCTGGTGTCCGATCAGTTTCACCCTCTTTTCCTCAGTATACTCCAAAGAGTTAAACAGTGATTCAATGTCGTCCAACCAACTTTCACATTCCACGGAATTCTCCGTTCCTTTCAAAGTCGGTGGATGGAATGACTGAAATCTTTTCAACAATTGCTCCATTGGAGTAGGGGTCACATCCATGGGAGGATTCGAGGTACTTCCCTGTTCTGGTATCCTTCTCGGAGGCATATCTGATAATCGCAGAGGTTAGTAATTCCAACTACCACTTACCAGTTTCAATCCTCCTCGGATCATCTTACAGCTGATCCATTCCAATAATATACAATACCATATCAATATCAGATAATTCAGGTAGCATATATTAAAACAGGAATCATGCTAGCAATCAAAAGCAGGAAAGAAAATCAATCTACCCCGCTCACTAGCTTCTATCTTAGTCTAAGGGATCTACCGCTCTGATACCACCTGTTGTGGGGACCCGGACGCTAAACAAGTTCTTAATCATAATTGGGACTAATTAATCAATTAAAAACAGGGTCTAAATTTTTTTTTTAAAATGCGGAACGTAGTGAAATTAGAACATATATACATATCAGTATATAAAATACAAATCCTGTATTACAACACATTTATTCAAACTAGGGTTTGACAACTACTATCAAGTGTTCAACCCTATCTCTAGTCCAAGTCCGGTGCCACCACTCTAATCACGATCTCTCTCTTCATCTCCTGGACCCTGGACCTGTCCCACCTGTTGTCAAGTACACATACAGACAAGACAACAGCCGGATAAACCGGTGAGAATATAATCCCCAGTATAAATCAATGAAACATGCAATCATATAAAATATATAAAGCATGTAATCAGGTAGAAGGTATATGTAACAAAATCTGAAACATAAACAATATCAAATCAAACTGTCGACATCAATCATAATTCAGACTAGACTCAATCCTAGTCTAGGGATCCCGGTTTCCAGAAGTTGGCATGTGTATATCGACTAACAGTGATAGAAAAGACTCCAGTTCTATCCACGCCGATATGGTATCGATCAACAGTAATAGAAAAGACTCCAGTTCTATTCACATCGATACGGTATCGATTACCAGTAATAGAGGAAGCTATTATTCTATCCACATCAATATAGTACCGATCAACAGTAATAGAAGCAACTCTAATTCTATCCACATCGATATGACATCGATTAACAGTAATAGAAGAGCTACTAATCTATCCACATCGATACAATACTGATTAACAGTAATAGAAAAAGCCACCATCCTATCCACATCGATAGCCAAACATCCAGTGACAAACTTTGGCACATCCGCCAATACACCATCTTATGACATCGTGCAATGTGCCCGTGGTGATCCCACCACTAACGGCACTTCTGTCATAAGATGACTCCTCTAATACCTGCTGTCTAAAATCCAGAGAACTAGTATATAAATCAATCAATGCAAATATCAATGCAATAAAGTAAAGTATGTGATTTAGGGAAACCCAAGTCTAAACCGACTCAAGTCCATTTCCCAATACCACATTGACTTATACCTTTCTTTCGTCGGTTCCTGGCTCAGTCGATATCCTGAACTCACAATCTGTCTGGTACTGACAATATCAATAATCTCATATCAATATACTAGTCAATTCGATAACAATCTGATCAATCTGGATTTAATTCAAAATCAACGGTATAACGGTACAATTTTAATATCCCCGTCAATACCAATTCACCAGATAACAGTTACAATTTATAACTCATATCCCATACAATCCATAATCCCGCCACAATTCAAATCTGTCCGGTATCAACTGATTATAATCAGAAATTCATAACAATTCCATAATCAGTCTATTTCTTAATCTGACTTAGATTCTACGATGTCTAGCATGTCAAGAACATCATATATGAATCCTATTCAATTCTGACAATAGCATAATTTCAAAGCATGTCAAAACGTAGCAAAACTTACGTCAAAGTGTAGCCTACGCTGATAGGATTACCGTACCGACGTCGGATTCAAAATCAGACGGACGGATTTCTCAGAAAAGGCGCAAGGATTTCCCACTACTTTCCAGAGACGTTTCTCAACTCTTTTCTCGAAAATAATGAAGGAGAACGAAGCTTGTTTCATATATATATATATTGCATGTAATCCGTACGTGTCTCTCCCAGAATTTCCCTCATTTCAGGCGGCGCTCGAGCGGTACTAGGTTCTGCTTAAACATTTCAGAATGCACCCTTGGCGCTCGGGCGGTCAAAAACTACCGCCCGGGCGCCACACCTTCTGCCCGAGACATTTTCCTATTGAACATTGGCGCTCGGGCGGTTAAAAATCACCGCTCGGGCGCCACACTCTCTGCCCAAAATTCTCGAATTTCACATGTAATCTTATTTTCGTGTCCCGATTAATCCTTTCGTAATCATATCAAATTATAAATCAATAATTACCGATTACTGGGATTAAAATTTCGGGCATTACATGTACCGCGTTTCTTGGTAAGGGCATGGAGATGTCCAAACATACAGATAGGTAGTCATATGATGATTATACCGAACAACCCTCCCTCGGACTTTCCAAGTGGTTATCATTCATCGAGAGGATAAGTCTGTGGTTATGATTGAACACCATTAGTCCTTACGACCCGGGACAACACTGAGGCTCTATATGCGAGGGCTGTGCTTTGACTCGTTTATCGGCTCCAGGAGAGTAATCAGGTGGCGAGGTTGGGTACATTTGCGACACATATAGGAGCCAGTGCATTGTAGTCGGGAATTCACCGCTCACCTACGGTTGTGGATATCCTATGTGACCTGATGTAATAATAGTGCATGGAATCTCTGGCCAGAGTATAAGATGTACGTTGGAGAAGGAGTTCTCCAATAGTACCTGCGATGCCACTATTAAAGTTATCACATAGTTATCGAATTAATATGCAACCCTCGATGAACCAATGGTTGCAGATTTGATCGGGATATATGAGATGAAGGGACCATACTGTACGTTAATCATAATCGACTGGTTCTTGCAGGCACTATCAGTGATACCTAGGGGATCATGGGGCGATGCTACTAGACGCTCCTACCATAATCCGATGGGTGCAATCAGAAATGAGTTCTGACATTCTTGATCAAGGTGTTGATAAAAGGAATGGGGCTAACTAGGGTATGCCCGAATAAAGGATTATATCCTGAATCACAAAGAGTTGTGAACCCACGGCTAGCTGTATCCCTGAACCATTGAGGGTCACACAAGCACTGGATTATTTGTTCCCGTTGAGATAATAAATTCAAGAAGTTGAATTTAAATTATGATATAGTAAATTCAAAGAGTTGAATTTATGATAATTAAATTTTGAGAAAATAAATTCAAGGAATTGAATTTTATGAGATAGTAAATTCAAGAAGTTGAATTTATGAAATTTGGAGAGAATAAATTCAAGGAGTTGGATTTGTAGAGCTTAAAATTTAATATATTAAACTCAAAAGTTGAGCTTATTAAATATTAAATTAAATATAGTGGGAAGTATGTTTAATGGGCTTGTAGGGGTACAAGTCCAACATACTAAATAATTAAAGTTCTTAGTGGACTTTGAATAATTAATTAAACTAGTTGGACTAGCCCAATTAATTAATTAAATCCATTAATGTTAATTTTGGTTATTAGGTCATTGAATTTTTTTTGTAAAATTTTGACCTAAAATCATAGCCTCCACAAATTTGGAGTGTGCCATTTTTCAAGAATCTCCATATTTGGATATAGATTAAGAATCTTTCATTGACTTAATTAATTCAATTAATTAAGTAAAAGAATGATTAGTATGGAAAATAGGATTTTCTTATTCTAAAATAATGGCATGCATTCGGTGGAAGATAATTCAATTGAAAAAAGAAAAAAGCCATCCGAAAAAGGTTTAGAGAATTTTTTTAACCTTCGGCTCTCCAATTGCAAGAAGGGTTGTGCTCTCAAAATTGTGTTCTATCTCAAATTCAAAATCTTCTACACTTCCTAGTGCGAGTTAGAAGAGGAACATATATTTCGGTCGTGGACCTGATTAGTAGATCGAAGACCGTTCGTAGGGGATTCACGAAGAGCTATCTCCGCTAACCCCGGAATAGTTGGAGCCCAGTGATTTATTCACCAAAGGTATAAGAATTTCTAACGCCCTATGAATGTTTATATAAAAACCATACGAGTGTCCAACATATTTTGTTTTACAAAATAAATAAAAATTTTAAACTTCCGCTGCGTTTGGGCACGTAGAAACAGAGATCCAACAGTGGTATCAGAGCCAAGGTTTTTCTAAAACGTATGGTTTAATATTGAATAATTTGTTTCTAACCAGACAAGAAAATTTTCAGAAAATAGTTGCACCATCAAAAATATTTTTCTTCAGAAAAAAAAATAAAAAAAAAAATTTCGGATCTGCCCGGAACTGTTCCGGGCAGATCATGTGCGCAGGGCTGCGCGCGCAGTGCCTTGCGCCCAGCGCGCAGCGCTCGGCTGCGCAGTGCACGCGCGGCGCAGAGCGAACGCACAGCGGCTGCGCGCGCGCCGCGTGGAACGTCCGCGCGGCGTCCGCGCAGCGCGGAGCGCACACCTGTGCGCCCCTTGCGCGCACAGGGCTGCTGCCACTGCCCGAAACGTTCGTGCAGCGGGCGGGCAGCGCGTGCGGCTATCCGGGAGCGTCTCGGGAAGCGCGCTGAATAATGGGCTTGAATCGTTTGGGCCTATGGTGCGATTTTCCGAATTTTCAAATATTTGGGTAAAATTGAAATTTTGAAAAATTAGTTCAATTTTTATTTTGGAAAATTAATTATTTTCTTGTGAAATAAATAATTAGAATATGATTTTAATTATTTATGGTAAAAATGAGTTTTTACAAGAAATCAATTATTATTGAATTAATTGGAAATTAAATAAAGTAGTTTATTTAATTTATTAAATTCATTAATGATTGTGGTGGTTAGTGACTAATTATTAGATATATGTTTTCAGTTAATTAAATTTGTTTAATTAATTGATGTTAATATTTGATATTAAATGCATGAAGGATGATCGAGAGCATTGACCAATGTGTTAGGTGTATGTTAGGATATTTTACTGTTTTTATTCAATTTTATAATATTTGATATTATTAAAGTGGGCCTGGTTTATGGCCCGTTTCCACCCTTATGATATGTATCCCTTATGTGCCATGGCTATTCAAATGTAATAATTAGAAATAGTGGGAGATCAAGACTGGAAGATGGTGGGCCGGTTGATCAAGATGAAGACATGTAAAATATTGGAAGTTTTTGTAATAAGTTGTATTTGCATCCCTGCATTCACCTAGGTTTTGGACCTGGATCCATGTTTGGCTCACATGGATCTAATAGTGTTGGCGATCGATCATCCTTATTTATTGTTGAATGTCATATTATGATATATGCGATATATAGTAGTATGAATGTATGTATATTATTAAATAATATAGTTGTATGAATCCGGCAAACATACAAACATGGCACGTGATTTTTTAAATTAAAATGATGAGACCATTTTAAAATTAAAATCCCTCATTTTGAAAATGATTCAAAATTTATATCAAAACATAAAAGTAAAAATTAAAAGAGTTTAATTTTTCCTTGCCTTCCATCAACCGTGGTTGCATGTTGATCGCTACCCGCGGACAGTGTCTGGCTCATATTATTGGGGAGGCCTGGACGCCGGAAAGCTGTGACTTCCACTGGACATATGATGTGAATTGAGTGGAACTCCCATGACTTCGGCTCATATTATTGGGGGAACTCATGGCGACCGTCTACTACAATTCAATATTGATGGGTTGGTTTGACACGCGAAAATAAACGACGTCATATTATTGAGTCCTTATTAAACATGAGGCAAAACACGCGGAGGTTGCATAGGGATGCAATTGGATTCTATCTTTTAGAAATTATAATTGGCTGATATTATTCGGGATTATAATTGGCTAATTGGACTCTACGTGCCTACTAAGAAAATACGATTTTCCGTTTTCATCAGAGGGTGGTGAAAATGTCAAAATAGTGGGAGGGAATTTATAAAATAAAAATCCATATTTTATATCTTAAAATTATTTTAAAATAATCAGTAACAATTATCTGTTTTCCTTTTCAGTATATTTGCAATGACGTCACGCAATCCACTTTCAATCATTCTCGATCAAAACAAGTTGACTGGCCCTAACTATAATGACTGGTTTCGAAATTTAAAAATTGTTCTGAGCTCGGAAATTATGTATGTGCTTGATAAGAAGCCACCGAAGGAGGCAGCTTCGGACATCAGTGAGACTGAACTAGCCAAGCTTGAGAAATGGTGGGACCATGATCTCCAAGCTAAAAGCTATATGTTGGCTTCTATGTCGAATGAACTGCAGAGGCGGTTTGAGGAGGCTGTGAATGCTGCTGACATTCACTTTCATCTGAAAGAGTTGTATGGAGTACAGACTCGCTCAGAGAGACACGCTACTGTGAAAGAACTCATGACTACACGTCTGCGAGATGGGACTTCTGTCCATGAGCATGGTGTTAGGATGATTGGGCTCATTGAGAAATTGGTAGGACTCGACGTGGTTATTCCTGCTGAGCTCTCGACTGATATTATCTTGCTGTCACTTCCCCCCTCGTTCGATGGATTTGTGGTTAATTTTAACATGAACAAGCTTGAGGCCACCCTTAAAGAGTTGGTCAATATGCTTACCACTTATGAGGCCACAATCAAGAAAGAAAAGCATGTTCTTCTAGTGGGCTCATCGTCCGGTATGAAAAAAGGAACCCAAAATAAAGGCAAGAAACGTTCTGCCCCACCAAAGAAGAATAAGCCCAACAAAAAGCCATACAAGAAACCAACTTCGGGGCCCTCAAAGCCCGAAAAGTCAGAGCATGTCTGTTTCCACTGCAACAAGCCTGGACATTGGAGGCATAATTGCAAGGAGTATCTAGCCCAGAAGCGTTCTGGCCATGGTATGTTTTACATAGAAGTAAATGTCTCAATTAATTCCTCTTCTTGGGTATTGGATACCGGATGTGGTTCTCATCTTTGCAATGATTTGCTGGTGATGACAAGAAGCAGGAGACTTAGAGATGGCTAGACTGCTATTGGAGACGTTACTTTGATTTTGAACAATAATTTTAAGTTACTTTTGAGAGACGTTTTATATGTTCCTGAATTGGTTAAAAACATTATTTCTATTTCTATGCTTGATAGAGATGACTATTCTTGTGTTTTTGCTAAAGGTGTTTGCAATATTTACAAGAATGAATGTTTGATAGGAACCGGCGAATTAATGAACGATCTCTATAACTTAAAATTGAAAGATATTCCGTTGAACAATATCCAAGCCCAAAAGAAAACAACAACAAACAAAAGAAAGTTAGATGATCCAAACCCCGCACAGATATGGCACGCTAGACTAGGTCACATTTCTCAAAGAAGGATGCACAAACTAGTGGGAGAAGGCATGTTTGACTTGTCAGACATAAATTCTCTTCCTACTTGTGAGTCATGTCTAAGAGGAAAAATGACCAAGGCTCCCTTTAAGGGAAACGTGGAACGTGCACATGGTCTACTGGATTTGATCCACACAGACGTTTGTGGCCCGCTAAGCGTTAGCACAAAATATGGGCAATCCTACTTCATTACTTTTACTGATGACTATTCGAGGTATGGGTATGTCTATTAATGAGACACAAATCTGAAGCATTTGAAAAGTTCAAAGAATTCAGATCTGAAGTAGAAAAAGAGCTAGAAAGGAGTATTAAGACACTTCGATCTGATCGAGGTGGAGAATACTTGAGTGCTGAATTTTTGGGTTATCTAAAAGAGAATGGAATTCTCTCGCAATGGACTCCACCAGCAACACCACAATTGAATGGTGTTTCTGAACTTAGTAATCGAACCTTGATGGACATGGTTCGATCTATGATGGGATTCACTGAATTGCCTACATCGTTTTGGGGCTTTGCGCTTGAAACTGCGGCAATGTTGTTGAATAATGTCCATACTAAAGCAGTGGATAAAACACCATATGAGATATGGATGGGAAAAACTCCCAAATATTCTTACATGAGAATATGAGGATGTCCTGCTTACGTGAAGCAGACAATGGGAGACAAATTGGATAGTAGATCCATTTTGTGCTACTTTTTAGGATATCCAAAGAATTCTGTTGGATATTATTTTTATCATCCCAATGAAGCAAAAGTGTTTGTTTCAAGAAATGCCACCTTTTTGGAAAGGGAGTTTCTATTAGATAGAAAAGGCAAGATGATTGAACTTGAAGAAATTCAAGGTACTCCCTCAACTTTAGAAGTTGAACCTAATCCCCTAGAACCAGTAGTTGAAGTACAAGCGCCTAGAAGGTCTGATAGGGTTATCAGACCACCTGCCAGATATACACTTCTTCATGAACAAAGCCATGATGAGCATTGTGATGGATGTGATCCAATGAATTTCAAAGAAGCAATATCTGATACTGATTCAAAAAAAATTACTTGAAGCCATGCAGTCAGAAATGGACTCTATGTATTCAAATCAAGTCTGGACATTAGTGGATCCACCTGAGGGAATCGTTCCCATAGGATGCAAATGGATCTACAAAAGAAAGCTTGGGGCGGATGGGAAGGTAGTGACCTTCAAAGCAAGACTGGTTGCAAAAGGTTATACTCAAAGACAAGGAATTGACTATGAGGAAACTTTTTCACCAGTCGCTATGTTTAAGTCCATTAGAATACTACTAGCCATAGCAGCATGGTATGACTATGAGATATGGCAAATGGATGTAAAGACTGCATTCCTCAATGGAGACATCAAAGAAGAAATTTATATGTCTCAACCTGAGGGATACACATCAGTAGGAAGTGAGCATAAGGTATGCAAACTTCAGAGATCAATATATGGTCTCAAGAAGGCGTCAAGGAGTTGGAACCTCAGATTTGTTAGCACTATCAAAGAGTTTGGTTTTGCTAAAAATCCTGAGGAACCATGCGTGTACAAGAAAGTTAGTGGGAGTGCATTGACATTCCTAGTGCTTTATGTTGATGATATCCTGCTCATTGGGAATGATGTAGGATTATTGCAATCAACTAAAGTATGGTTGGCAAGCAAATTCTCCATGAAGGACATGGGTGAAGCATCCTATGTATTAGGAATACAAATCTATAGAGATAGATCAAAAAGGATGTTGGGCTCACCCAAGCCACATATATCGATACCATTATAAAACAATTCTCTATGGAAGAGTCCAAGAGAGGATACTTACCAATGTGTCATGGTGTTACTCTATCTAAGGCAATGTGCCCCAAGACTGATGAAGAGATAGATATGATGACACGTATTCCATATGCGTCAGCCATTGTTAGTATCATGTATGGTATGATATCAACGCGCCCTGATGTTGCTTACGCTTGGAGTGTTACAAGCAGATATCAGGCGAACCCTGGTCCAATGCATTGTAAGGCCGTGAAAGATATTCTTAAGTACTTAAGAAGGACTAAGAACTTGTTCATGGTCTATGGGGGTGGAGAATTGAAATTGGAAGGCTACACTGATTCTAGCTTCCAATGTGACGTAGATGATTCGAAATCGACCTCTGGTTTTGTATTCATGCTTAATGGTGCGGCTGTCTCTTGGAAAAGTTCCAAGCAAGACACCGTTGCGGATTCCACCACTGAAGCTGAATACATTGCTGCATCGGCTGCAGCCAAAGAGGCAGTTTGGATGAGGAATTTTGTCTAAGAGTTGGGCGTCATTCCTAATGGAGTTGATCCAGTCCCGGTGTATTGCGACAACACTGGTGCCATTGCGCAAGCAAGGGAACCAAGGTCTCATAAAAGATCCAAACACATACTGAGGAAGTTCCACATCATCCGAGAAATTGTGGGAAGAGGAGACATATCGGTCGAAAGAGTCCCCTCTGCAGATAATGTTGCTGATCCACTTACAAAGCCCTTTCCAGGACCATTATTTGAGAAGCATCGCGAAGCAATGGGATTAAAGTTTATGGGTAGTTGGCTCTAGGGCAAGTGGGAGATTGTTAGAGTAGATGCCCTGTAAGCCAACGGTTGGCTAGGGAATTTATTGACTCAGTTGTAATAAACAATATTTATTTTAATATAATTTAATATTTCATGGTTTGTTATTTCTTTATCTGTATACCCATGTGAACAACATAGATAAAGACCTTGATTATACTTTAATACAAATGAATCGTAATTCGATGTTGAAACTCATTTGTAAACACTGTATTATCAAATTTGTTCCTAGTCGATTCAGCCGCCTAAAATATGGATAAAGGTCGCTTGAGCTCGAGACTAGCATCTGTGATGTTGTGTACCGCGTTTCTTGGTAAGGGCATGGAGATGTCCAAACATACAGATAGGTAGTCATATGATGATTATACCGAACAACCCTCCCTCGGACATTCCAAGTGGTTATCATTCATCGAGAGGATAAGTCCGTGGTTATGATTGTACACCATTAGTCCTTACGACCCGGGACAACACTGAGGCTCTATATGCGAGGGCTGTGCTTTGACTCGTTTATCGGCTCCAGGAGAGTAATCAGGTGGCGAGGTTGGGTACATTTGCGACACATATAGGAGCCAGTGCATTGTAGTCGGGAATTCACCGCTCACCTACGGGTGTGAATATCCTATGTGACCTGATGTAATAATAGTGCATGGAATCTCTGGCCAGAGTATAAGATATACGTTGGAGAAGGAGTTCTCCAATAGTACATGCGATGCCACTATTAAAGTTATCACATAGTTATCGAATTAATATGCAACTCTCGATGAACCAATAGTTGCAGATTTGATCGGGATATATGAGATGAAGGGACCGTACTGTACGTTAATCATAATCGACTGGTTCTTGCAGGCACTATCAGTGATACCTAGGGGATCATGGGGCGATGCTACTAGACGATCCTACCATAATCCGATGGGTGCAATCAGAAATGAGTTCTGACATTCTTGATCAAGGTGTTGATAAAAGGAATGGGGCTAACTAGGGTATGCCCGAATAAAGGATTATATCCTGAATCACAAAGAGTTGTGAACCCACGGCTAGCTGTATCCCTGAACCATTGAGGGTCACACAAGCACTGGATTATTTGTTCCCGTTGAGATAATAAATTCAAGAAGTTGAATTTAAATTATGATAAAGTAAATTCAAAGATTTGAATTTATGATAATTAAATTTTGAGAAAATAAATTCAAGGAATTGAATTTTATGAGATAGTAAATTCAAGAAGTTGAATTTATGAAATTTGGAGAGAATAAATTCAAGGAGTTGGATTTGTAAAGCTTATGATTTAATTTATTAAACTCATAAGTTGAACTTATTAAATATTAAATTAAATATAGTGGGAAGTATGTTTAATGGGCTTGTAGGGGTACAAGTCTAACATACTAAATAATTAAAGTTCTTAATAGACTTTGATTAATTAATTAAACTAGTTGGACTAGCCCAATTAATTAATTAAATCCATTAATGTTAATTTTGGTTATTAGGTCATTGAATTTTTTTTGTAAAATTTTGACCTAAAATCATAGCCTCCACAAATTTGGAGTGTGCCATTTTTCAAGAATCTCCATATTTGGATTTAGATTAAGAATCTTTCATTGACTTAATTAATTCAATTAATTAAGTAAAAGAATGATTAGTATGGAAAATAGGATTTTCTTATTCTAAAATAATGGCATGCATTCGGTGGAAGATAATTCAATTGAAAAAAGAAAAAAGCCATCCGAAAAAGGTTTAGAGAATTTTTTTAACCTTCGGCTCTCCAATTGCAAGAAGGGTTGTGCTCTCAAAATTGTGTTCTATCTCAAATACAAAATCTTCTACACTTCCTAGTGCGAGTTAGAAGAGGAACATATATTTCGGTCGTGGACCTGATTAGTAGATCGAAGACCGTTCGTAGGGGATTCACGAAGAGCTATCTCCGCTAACCCCGGAATAGTTGGAGCCCAGTGATTTATTCACCAAAGGTATAAGAATTTCTAACGCCCTATGAATGTTTATATAAAAACCATACGAGTGTCCAACATATTTTGTTTTACAAAATAAATAAAAATTTTAAACTTCCGCTGCGTTTGGGCACGTAGAAACCGAGATCCAACAACCACATCACACAAGACCTCAATCACATACTTCCAAATAGAAAAAGAAACCAACACTTGTTTGTTCACCTTCACCTCCGCACAATCGTTCAACCATTGAAGCCTATAAGGTTGAAGATGCTTTAATGTAGGTAAACCCAATTTTTCCACCATCTCACTACTAGAAACATTAGTGCAACTCCCCCAATCTATGATTAAATTGCAAACCCTTTGACTTACAAAACACCTAGTGTGGAACAAATTTTCCCTTTGGTTAGTATCCTCCTCCTTGACTTGGGTACTCATGATTCGCCTAGTCACTAGTGCTTCACCTACCACCGCCTCGTATCCCTCATCAAGATCCTCTTATGCAGGCATCTCATCATCATCATCACCCTCAGTATGCGACTCATACTCACCATAATCATTTAAAATCATCTTCCTTTTATTTGGACATTCACTAGCAATATGACCCAACCCTTGACACATAAAACATCTAGTATCTCGAGCTCGAGTAAGAGGAGTTTCAGATTTACATTTTACTCCTTGTTTAGGCGCCTCTTGTTTGGCCTCAACCTTGGGCTTGGTCACCAACTTACTTTCATCATGTTTTGCCCCATTTGGTCGCCAAGAAGTTGACGAACTCCCACTTTGATTGGTGCGGCCAACTCCTTGCCTCTTGAGTTGTTGCTACACTTTTACGGCCATTTGCACCATCTCGTCTAGATCCAAGTAGTTCCGAAGCTCCACTTGATCTTGTATCTCCCTGTTCAACCCACAAAGAAAATGTTCCATGGTAGACTCACTATCCTCCTAAATATTTGCCCTAAACATGACTACTTCCATCTCCTTATAGTAGTCCTCCACACTTTTCAACCCTTGCCTCAAGGTTTGTAGCCTCTTAAACATCTCCCTATAATAGTGGTTGGCACATACCTCATCCTCAATACCCTCTTCATCTCATCCCAATATTCAATTGGTTTCTCATTATACCTCCTTCTAGTGGTCACTAGTTGATCCTACCAAATGAGAGCATAGTGTAAGAATTCAGCCACCGCCAACCTCACCTTCTTTTGTTCGGAGTAGTGGTGACATTCAAATACAAACTCTACCCTCTTTTCCCATTCTAAATACGCCTTCGGGTCAGATTTCCCATGGAATGATGGAATTTTCATCTTAATACTACCCATGTTACCATCTTCCCTATTCCCATCATATCTACCCTGTACGGCTTCTATTTTTCTGTGGGGACCCGGGTTCTAACTCATTTTTTTTGGGATTAATTAGATCTTTGCTCGAAAATGTGGGTAATAAAAAAAAAATCTTTTAACAATATCATAAACAAATGTATATAAATCATACACAAGATCTATCTCGAATTTATTTCATTATAAACACATACATGTCTTGTTCCATTTCATTTATACAAACTAGTGTTTGAAATACATTACATAACAAATTTAAACACTACTACTTCATCCGCTACGCCCGTGATCACCACGCTATCTCGATCTCTCATCTTTGTCAAGTTCTTCTGGACCCTGATCCTGTCCCTCCTGTTGTTATGCACACATACAGTCACAACAACAGTCGGAAACTCCGATGAGAACAAATCCCAGTATAAAAAATGTATACATGCATGTCATGCAATTAAATACAAAATCATAATACATGAATCAGTCATTATGACACATTAGTGAAGACAGATAAAACAATCATGAACATAATCAATAGCAATACTTCCCATAGTAACGTAATCAATATAATTCAAACTCATATCTTTGACTCGACTCATATCTAAATCTAGGGATCCCGGTGTGAATAAGACGTAACAAGTCTCCCACCTACTCTCCCAATCGTAGTGGTGGTACGTCTTATTCCTAGACTTCGGTACTGTCTGTATCGAATATCTACAATCGGAGTCGATCTTCTCCTATGCATCGATACCACCGAACATCTAGAACTTGGCAAATCTGCCAATGACTCTCCTATCTCAATGCTTGTATAAAAATCAATATCAAGTACAAACATAGCAAATCATAGATATCTAGTATGTGATTTTGGGAAACTCGAATCAAATCTAATTCGAGTTGTATCTTCCCGAATCAACATGAATTATACCTTCTGGTCGTACAATCTTTGTCATAGATGAAGTCTCGATGTCGAATCTGTCAATATCAAATCTGAAATGATACATTCAAAATGAATTATATCATTCTCTAACTCCAATCAATACATGTACAAATCAATAATCAATTTGATACATTTTGGCGGCATAACAGCGTAGTTTCTCGATACCGATCAATTCGACTATCAATACTCAATAACAATTAACCATAATCCTCAATAACACAATGTACCATGCTGAAATCCTGCACCATCTCAACTCAATATATGCTTGAAAATCATAACAATCACATATGGTATCCTTTCTTCAATCCATTTTCAACTATATGTTCACAATAATCATAAGAACACAAAATAGGACTCAAATCCGTTTTTCCCCAACCTTTCAACTTCAAAACATACTGAAATGTAAAGATACTTACATCCTTTTGAAGCTTGTGATGAAAGGAGCAAGAATCTCAACTATGATTGTAAATCGTACGGTTATATTCTTCACAATCAAATGTTTAAGAGGGAATGAAGTCTGGAGGCTTTCTCTCAATTGCTTTCATTCTTCCTGGATGTAAGGTGAGGAAATGAAGACAATTACATGGTTTATATAGCTCATTCCATGTGTCAACTCGGAATTCATGCTGGATTTCTCGCACTTACTCTACCGCGGGTAAACAATCATTTGAACCGCGGGTGCGTTAAGCGTACTGTATCACATCCAAGATTTTAAAATAACGACCGAGGGTGCGCTACATTTTTGATCGCGGGTGCGTTGCCCTCTCTGTCCCAACACCGCAGGTGTGGTCACTTTTAGGGCGCGAGTGCAGTGAGCGTACTGTATTTCTTCAAAAATTTCAGAAAAGCCACCGCGGGTGCGCTAATTCTTTTACCGCGGGTGCGGTCTTACTACTGTAATTCTTCAACACTTCATGAAAAACGATCGTGGGTGTAGTAGAATCTAGGGTGCGGGTGCAGTCTCCCTTCCATGCAACACGTCATAATTTCATTTAACTAACCTACAATCTCGGGCATTACATTTCTCCCTCTCTTAGATATGAGTTCGTCCTCGAACTCGTAGGCAATCAATAATTCAAGCACGTAAAAGAAGCAATATTGATGCGAACACGGAAGGTCAAGCCCCAAGGAACGCATGGGACTCGTTAGAGTTGCTGGAGGGACCGAGTACGAGAGGACGACTGAAGAGATTCAAAGAAAAATTGAATGGGGTGATGAGCAATCAAGTAGAGCTTCCAAGCAAGAAGCCAAGTCCCGAGGGGTTCGTGATTTGTGGGGACCCGGACGCTAATCAAGTTCTTAATCATCATTGGGACTAATTAATCAATTAAAAACAGGGTCTAAATTTTTTTTAAAATGCGGAACGTAGTGACATATAACATATATACATATCCGTATATAAAATACAAATCCTGTATCACAAACATTTATTCAAACTAGGGTTTGAAAACTACTATCAAGTGTTCAACCCTATCTCTAGTCCAAGTCCGGAGCCTCCACGCTAATCACAATCTCTCTCATCTCCTGGACCCTGATCCTGTCCCACCTGTTGTCAAGTACACATACAGACAAGACAACAACCGGATAAACCGGTGAGAATATACTCCCAGTATAAATCAATGAAACATGCAATCATATAAACAATATAAAGCATGTAATCAGGTAACATGAATATGTATCATAATCCGAAACATAAACAATACTCGTAGCTACATCATTTAAGACTAGACTCAATCCTAGTCTAGGGATCCCGGTTTCCAGATGTGGTATTCCTATATCGAATTCCGTAAAGGAGGGAACCATAATCTCTATTACTCGATATAACCAGTGCCCCGGTATTCCTATATCGAATTCCGTAATAGAAGAATTCCAACCCCTTTACTCGATATAACCAAATATGGTGTTCCTATATCGAATTCCGTAATGGATTCCATTACTCGATATAACCATACATCCAGTGTCCTGACCTATCCGTCATGGACTGTAGCTCTATCGCTAGCATCCTATCTTGTGACATCGTGCAATGTGCCGTGGCGATACCACCACTATCCGGCACGGTGTGTCACAAGACAGTTTGACTAATACCTGTTGTCTAAATATCAAGAGAACAAGTATATTAATCAAATAAATGCAAATATCAATGCACTAAAGTAAAGTATGTGATTTAGGGAAACCCAAGTCTAAACCGACTCAAGTCCATCTCCCAATACCACATTGACTTATACCTTTCTTTGCAGTCTCGGTTTCCTGCTCAGTCGAAGTCCTGAATTCACAGTCTGTCTGGTAATGACAATATGAATAATCTTATGTCAATACACCAATCAAATCCATAGCAATCAAATCAATCTGGATTTAATTCAAATCAACGGTATAACGGTACAATTCCAATATCCCCGTCTATACCAATTCACCAGATAGTAGTTACAATCCATAACCTATATCCAGTACAATCCCTACTCAATCCATAATCCAAATCTGTCCGGTATCAACTGATTATTATCAGAAAATCATAACAATGACATAATCAGTCTATTTCTAAATCTGACTTCGATTCTACGATGTCTAACATGTCAATAACATCATATATGAATCCTATTCAATTCTGACAATAGCATAATTTCAAAGCATGTCAAAACGTAGCAAAACTTACGTCAAAGTGTAGCCTACGTTGCTAGGAACTCGGTACCGAAGTCGGAATCAAAATCAGACGGACGGATTGTGAATGATTGTAACTTGAATCACAAAAAGCTAAACTTTTCCCTCGGTTTCCTTTCTTTCTCTGAGGAAGAAATGCATGTGTATATATATATATATACAACTTCCGCATGCACAAGGCCAAATGGCTAACTCTCGGCCCAACACGTCTCGCGCTCGAGCGGTGGAAATCTACCGCTCGGGCGCGAGCTCGGCGCTCGGGCGGTTAAACCTTACCGCCCGGGCGCAGAAGGTTCTGCCCTCGATTCAGCATGCTTGGCGCTCGGGCGGTCAAAAACTACCGCCCGGGCGCCACCTTCTCTGCCCGAACATTACCTTCTTGGACATTGGCGCTCGAGCGGTCATTTTCTACCGCTCGGGCGCCACTAGTTCTGTCCAAGCGTTACACCCGTCGCGTAAAATCTCATTTCGTGTCCCGATTAATCCTTTCGTAATCATCTCAAATTATAATTCAATAATTACCGATTACTGGGATTAATTTTCCGGGCATTACATGATTCACGGGAGAAAGTTTGGAAGTCAATGGAAGGAGGTTCAAGTGCTAAAATTGAAAGGGGATCGGTTACGGTAACCGGAAGCGCAACGGAAGTTAAAATTTTTAATTTTTCATCAAGAAATTCGGCCACCTCATGATAATGTGTAGCAAATACAATAAAACACAAAAATGACATTCATAGTGTGTTTAGAATTTTACCTATTAATCTTAAAAGATTGATGATGGCTCCAACTTAGTTGATATACAACTAAGCTCTTCAATGGCGAGACAATCTTCAAGCTTCCTTTGAGCCCGCCTTGCTCAAATATTAAGCCCACCACCAACTAGCTAGAACCACTCTAATTCTGCACTAGAAAAATTAGAGCATTTTTCTTTGAGAAGTGTATTGTTTCCTCAACAATTGAAGAACAAAAATTGGAGAGAAAAATGATAGGAATTTCGGCCATGGTGTTGTTGGGGAGGAGGGGAAGACTTGTCTTGGTAGTGGAAAAAGTAGAGACCAACTTTTGCATGCCAAGCCTTGGTAGTTGCAAAAGTTGTCTCCCAACTCTTCACCTCCCATGCACATTCTATTTGGGCTTGTAACAATTACAAGGCCCATGGACTTTTATTTAAATGTCTCAAACACATTTGAGACCATTTAACATTTACTTGATTTTACTCAAGCCCACTAGTTTAATAATTAATTCTAATTGGGCTCTACAAGGCCAATGTAGTTTAATTAATCCAACACTTGAATTAATTTAATTATTTAGACTCTACTAGGCCCACTAGTGTTTAATTAATTCAACACTTGAATTAATTTAATTTTAGCCCATAATAATGTTTATGAAAATCACAATTTTCAAATACATTACTCGTTTGGTCAACTTTTAATTTAGGAACACTTCTTTAAATTAAAAGTTATATTTCCCTCATAGAAGTCATACTTCTATTTTTCATTACGCTTATAAACTCATTTATAAGCCGTTCAACACATTGAACTAATTTCTCCTTTATAGAAGTCATACTTCTAATTTTCCTTACGCTTATAAACTCCCTTATAAGCCGTTCAACACATTGAACTATTTTTACTTCTCAACGGGATCTAGAAAGCCAGTACTTGTGTGGCCCTCAATGGTTCATTGATACAACTAGCTGTGGGTTCACATCTCCATGTGATTCGGACTAAACATGTCCTTATATGAGCATACCCCAATTGCTCCATTCTTACTTATCAACTCCTTGATAATAAGAACGTCAGAACTCAAGTCTGATAGTACCCAAACAATCATGTTAAACACCTAGCATCATCGCTTACATGATTCCCTAGGTATCAAATGATAGTGCCTGCAAGAACCATTCAATTATGGTTAGCGTACAGTACGGTCCCTTCAACTCATATATCCCGACCGATTCGACAACCATTGGTTTATCGAGAGTTTTCAATGAATCGATACTATGTGTCATGTCGTAGTTGAATCGATGGTGTAATCTATGAAACCCCTTTCATAATTACCACCACACTCTGGCCAGAGATTTCAACCAACATACACATGATAACACATAGGATATCCATACCCGAAGGTAAGCGGTGAATCCCCGACTACAATGCATCGACTCCTATGTGTTGCGACAGAACACCCAACCTTGCCACCTGATGACCCCATGAGAGTCGGTAAACAAGTCAAAGTGTAATTCTAGCACATAGAGTCTCAATGTTGTCCCGGGTCATAAGGACTAATGGTGTACAACCATAAACTAGGACGTTTCCACTCGATAAGTGAGAACCACTTGGAAAGTCCTTTTATGGAGGGTTGTTCAGTGCACTCAACAAGGAGCACCTATCTGAATGTTCGGACATCACAATGTCCCCTACCAATGAAACATGGTACTCACATCGCAGATACTAGTCTCGAACTCGAGCGGCCTATATCCTTCTTAGTGGCGGCTGAATCGACTAGGAACCGTTTAGAATATACAGTATTACAAATATGAGTTTCATGATACTCATCATATGAGCATCTCATATTCTTTCTACCATTTGTATATTCAAGGGCTTTATCTATGCAACTAGCATGGGTATACAGATAAAGATGTGCCAAAATAATAATATAAAATATTACTAAAATAAAGATTGCTTATACATAGAGTTTCATTGTGAACACTCGGCCAACACTTGGCTCGACGGGCACCTACTCTAACAAAAATATGAAGAACGTAACTTTGGACCAGAAGCTTCCGCGCTAGGGCGACCAAACATTACCGCCCCAGCGCCCAAGACACTGTCCAGAAGGTGAATTCCAGAGAATCTCGTGCTAGGGCGGCCAAAATTCACCGCCCCAGCGCGCCTGTCCAGAACGTTTCGCGCTCGGGCGGCCAAACTTCACCGCCCCAGTGCGCCGCAGCCGAGAAAAATACTTCTTTCCTTATTTAGAGTTTTAATTATCTTGGTAACTAGATTTGATATCTTTTTGATATGTAAACATATGATGGATGAAATTTTACACAATTTTTCATATTATCATTGATATTTTATCAAGGTTTTGAGTTTTTCTCTCAAGATTTTTCAAAGCTTCGCTTTGTGTTCTTCAAAAATAAAACTTATTAAGATTCGTTCTTTTGGCGTTTGTCGATTGATTTCATACGGATTGTCAAGGGCAAGTTTTTTGAAGTTTCGTTTGTTTCTCAGTTGTTTAATCGTGATTATTTATTGCTAAGTTTTTATAATTTAGAGGTGAATATCACAAAATAATACTTGAATCAAAAGATCGGGACAACAACGATTCTTTGTTCGTTATTGAATTGAGGGCGCGATTCGATTTTAATCGTGTTTGCTATTCGTTCGTACAAAGTTTCATATCATTTGGTATCAGAGCTTAGGTTCATTGAATTCAAGTAAGTATCTTGTTATTGAATTTTCAGATCTGTTTATTTCTTTGTTCGTTTCCAGATCTGTTTTCGTCTATCGTTCTTTGTCTCTTCTTGAATCTGTGATTCTCGAAGAAAAGTTGATTTTTATTTTTTTTTGGTGATTTTCGAGCAAGTACTAAGCCAAAAAAAAAAGAAGTGTACAAAAATTCCAAAAATTAACTATTATTTCTTTTTGATATCTTGTTCTATTTTCTTTAGAGAGTCATAATCAATTGCCTCTCACAGTCAAAAAAAAAATTTATTTATCTTCAAATTGCTTGTGTACGCAGTATAAGTTAGTCGATCAAAATTGTTCACAAGTTGAACTTGATTGTTTGATATACAAATACAAAGCTTGAGCACACTTTCGAGAATACTATCACATTTGAGTGAAATTACTTGAGTGCGAGTGAATTTTTTTTTGTAGTGACTAGTGAGTATTTGATGTGAGCAAAAAAATAAGAGAGGAGAGACGGGTGAATTTTCTTTGGAGTGACCGTGAGAATTTGGGTGAGGACTATTTGTTTTCTACTAACGTTTTCTTGCAGGTACAGTTCTAAAAATTAAATGGAGAGGGAGGTAGGAGATGATTCAAACCAAGGGGTGTCTAAGTTCTAATTGGAGGCCTTATTTGGGAATTTTAGTAGGATGATGAGGAATGAATTAGAGCCCTTGCATGAGAGGTTAGATAAGCTTGAGGTTAGTGCTAGTGGGAGTAAATTTAAGCCTAAAGATTTGGGTAGAGATGATGAAGAGTATGATTTTGGGTGGAGATGAGGAGTGCCAAAATGAAAATTGGGGTAGGAATTGAAGAGGTAGAGGAATTGGGAGAGGAAGAAGAGAAGCCGTACGGGGTAGATATGATGGGAATAGGGAAGATGGTAACATGGGTAGTATTAAGATGAAGATTTCTTCATTCCATGGGAAATCTGATCCGAAGGAATACTTAGAATGGGAAAAGTGAGTAGAGTATGTATTTGAGTGTCACCACTACTCCGAACAAAAGAAGGTGAGGTTGGCGGTGGTGGAATTCTTAGACTATGCTCTCATTTGGTGGGATTAATTAGTGACCACTAGAAGGAGGTACAATGAGAGGCCCATAGAAACTTGAGATGAGATTAAGAGACTGATGAGAAAAAGGTTTGTGCCTAATCACTATTATAGGGAGATGTTCAAGAGGCTACAAACTTAAAGGCAAGAGGTGAAGAGTGTTGAGGACACTATAAGGAGATGGAGGTAGTCATAATTAGGGCTAATATTGAGGAAGATAGTGAGGCGACCATGGATCGTTTTCTTTGGGGTTTGAAAAAATAAATACAAGATCAAGTGGAGCTTCGGCACTACTTGGATCTAGACGAGATGGTGCAAATGGGCATAAAAGTGTAGCAACACCTCAAAAGGCGTGGAATTGGCCGCACCAATCAAACTGGGGGTTCATCATCTTCTTTGCGGTCAAATGTGGTGAAACATGTGGAGAATAAGGTGGTGGCCAAGCCCAAAATTGAGACCAAACAAGAGGCGCCGAAGCAAGGAGTGCAAGGTAAATCTGAATCTCCTCTTAATCGATCTAGAGATGTTAAATGTTTTAGGTGTCAAGGGTTGAGTCATATTTCTAGTGAGTGTCCAAATAAGAGGAACATGATCTTAAATGACTATGGTGAGTACGAGTCTCATAGTGAGGGTGATGATGATGATGAGATGCCTGCGTTAGAGGATCCTGATGAGGGATATGAGGCGGTGGTAGGTGAAGCACTAGTGACTAGGCGTATCATGAGTGCCCAAGTCAAGGAGGAGGAGACTAACCAAAGGGAAAACTTGTTCCATACTAGGAGTTTTGTAAATCAAAAGGTTTGCAATTTAATCATAGATGGGGGTAGTTGTACCAATGTGGCTAGTAGTGAGATGGCGGAAAAATTGGGTTTACCTACATTAAAGCATCCCCAACCATATAGGCTTCAATGGTTGAATGATTGTGCGGAAGTGAAGGTTATCAAACAAGTGCTAGTGCCTTTTTCTATTGGGAAGTATGTGAAAGGGGATCGGTTACGGTGACCGGAAGCGCAACGGAAGTTTAAAATTCAAATTTTTTATCAAAATTTTCGGCCACCCCTTATAATGTGTAGCAAATACAATAAAACACAAAAATTACATTCATAGTGTGTTTAGAATTTTACCTATCAATCACAAGGATTGATGTATGGCTCCAACTATGGTGTAAAAACCTTAGCACTTCAATGGTAGAAACTATCTTCAAGCTTCCTTTGAGCAATCCTTGCTCAACTATTAAGCCCACCACCAACTAGGTAGATCCTGTTAGAGTAGGTGCCCGTCGAGCCAAGTGTTGGCCGAGTGTTCACAATGAAACTCTATGTATAAGCAATCTTTATTTTAATAATATTTAAAATTATTGTTTTGGAAAATATTTATCTGTATACCCATGCTAGTTGCATAGATAAAGACCTTGAATATACAAATAGTAGAAAGAATATGAGATGCTCATATGATGAGTATCATGAAACTCATATTTGGAATACTGTATATTCTAAACAGTTCCTAGTCGATTCAGCCGCCGCTAAGAAGGATATAGGCCGCTTGAGTTCGAGACTAGTATCTGCGATGTGAGTACCATGTTTCATTGGTAGGGGACATTGTGATGTCCGAGCATGCAGATAGGTGCTCCTGGTAGAGTGCACTGAACAACCCTCCATAAAAGGACTTTCCAAGTGGTTCTCACTTATCGAGTGGAAACGTCCTGGTTTATGGTTGTACACCATTAGTCCTTATGACCCGGGACAACATTGAGACTCTATGTGCTAGCATTACACTTTGACTTGTTTACCGACTCTCAAGGGTTCATCAGGTGGCAAGGTTGGGTGTTCTGTCGAAAAATATAGGAGTCGATGCATTGTAGTCAGGATTCACCGCTTACCTTCGGGTATGGATATCCTATGTGTTCTCATGTGTATGTAGGTTGAAAGCTCTGATCAGAGTATGGTGGTAATTATGAAAAGGGTTTCATAGATTACACCATCGATGCAACTACGACATGACACATAGTATCGATTCATTGACAACTCTCGATAAACCAATGGTTGTCAAATCGGTCGGGATATATGAGTTGAAGGGACCGTACTGTACGCTAACCATAATTGAATGGTTCTTGCAGCCACTATCATTTGATATCTCGGGAATCATGTAAGCGATGCTGCTAGGCGTTTAACATAATTGGTTGGGTACTATCAGACTTGAGTTCTGACGTCCCTATTATCAAGGAGTTGATAAGTAAGAATGGAGCAATTGGGGTATGCTCAAATAAGGACATGTTTAGTCCGAATCACATGGAGATGTGAACCCACGGTTAGTTGTATCAGTGAACCATTGAGGGCCACACAAGTACTAGCTTTCTAGATCCCGTTGAGAAGTAAAATAGTTCAATGTGTTGAACGGCTTATAAAGGAGTTTATAAGCGTAAGAAAAATTAGAAGTATGACTTCTATAAAGGAGAAAATAGTTCAATGTGTTGAACGACTTATAAATGAGTTTATAAGTGTAAGGAAAAATATAAGTATGACTTCTATGAGAGAAATATAATTTTTAATTTATGAATGTGTTCTTAAATTAAAAGTTGGCCAAATAAATAATGTAATTGAAAATTGTAATTTTCATAAACATTATTATGGACTAAATTAAATTAATTCAAGTGTTGAATTAATTAAACACTATTGGACCTAATAGAGTCCAAATAATTAAATTAATTCAAGTGTTGAATTAATTAAATCATATTGGGTCTTGTAGAGCCCAATTAAAATTAATTATTAGACTAGTGGGCTTGAGTAAAATCAAGCAATGATTAAATGGTCTCAAATGTGTTTGGGACATTTAAATATTAAGTCCATGGGCTTTGTAATTGTTACAAACCCAAATAGAAAGGCATGCAAGGGAGGTGAAAGGTTGGGAGACAACTTTTTGTATAACCAAGGCTTGGCATGCAACTTTTTTACTTTAACTTTTCCCACAACCAAAAAAAATGTCTCTCCTTCTCTTCTAGCATGAATAGTGGCCGAAAATACTATTCATCCTCTCCAATTTTTCTTTCTTCAATTGTTGAGGAAAGCCTACACTTCTCAATGAAAAATACTCTAATTTTTCTAGTGCAAAATTAGGGTGGTTCTAGCTAGTTGGTGGTGGGCCTAATTTTGAAGGAAAGATTCAAGAACAAGGTGAAGCTTGTAGATTGTCTTGCCATCAAGAGCTTAGTTGTATATCAACTAAGTTGGAGCCATCATCAATCTCAAGAGATCGATAGGTAAAATTCTAAACACACTATGAATGTCATTTTTGTGTTTTATTGTATTTGCTACACAATTTCATGGTGTGGCCGAAATTTTCTCTTGTAAAATTCGATTTTTTAAATTCCGTTGCGCTTCCGGTCACCTTAACCGATCCCCTTTCAAGTGGTATCCGAGCTATGGTTACGATTTTGTGTAGCAATTACAAGATATTATGTTGAGATTGATTTCTAACTGCATGAGAACAAAATTTTACAACGAATTCAAGGCCGGATTGGGGCGGGTTTTGAGCAGCAAGTTGCTGCCCATTTCGGGCAGCTTGGGCTGCCCGAAATGGGCAGCATGGGCAGCCCAAGGGGCAGCCCGAACAGCCCCAACATTTTTTAAAAAAAAATAAAAAAAAATTTGGTAAGTTGGCCAGAATCCGGCGACGGCGATGACGACTAGGGTTTTTGTGGGGACCCGGACGCTAAACAAGTTCTTAATCATAATTGGGACTAATTAATCAATTAAAAACAGGGTCTAATTTTTTTTTTAAAATGCGGAACGTAGTGAAATTAGAACATATATACATACCAGTATATCAAATACAAATCCTGTATTACAACACATTTATTCAAACTAGGGTTTGACAACTACTATCAAGTGTTCAACCCTATCTCTAGTCCAAGTCCGGTGCCACCACTCTAATCACGATCTCTCTCTTCATCTCCTGGACCCTGGACCTGTCCCACCTGTTGTCAAGTACACATACAGACAAGACAACAGCCGGATATACCGGTGAGAATATAATCCCCAGTATAAATCAATGAAACATGCAATCATATAAACAATATAAAGCATGTAATCAGGTAACATGAATATGTATCAAAATCTGAAACGTAAACAATATCAAATCAAACTGTCGACATCAATCATAATTCAGACTAGACTCAATCCTAGTCTAGGGATCCCGGTTTCCAGATGTTGGCATGTGTATATCGACTAACAGTGATAGAAAAGACTCCAGTTCTACCCACGCCGATATGGTATCGATCAACAGTAATAGAAAAGACTCCAGTTCTATTCACATCGATACGGTATCGATTACCAGTAATAGAGGAAGCTATTATTCTATCCACATCAATATAGTACCGATCAACAGTAATAGAAGCAACTCTAATTCTATCCACATCGATATGACATCGATTAACAGTAATAGAAGAGCTACTAATCTATCCACATCGATACAATACTGATTAACAGTAATAGAAAAAGCCACCATCCTATCCACATCGATAGCCAAACATCCAGTGACAAACTTTGGCACATCCGCCAATACACCATCTTATGACATCGTGCAATGTGCCCGTGGTGATCCCACCACTAACGACACTTCTGTCATAAGATGACTCCTCTAATACCTGCTGTCTAAAATCCAGAGAACAAGTATATAATCAATCAATGCAATCAATGCAATAAAGTAAAGTATGTGATTTAGGGAAACCCAAGTCTAAACCGACTCAAGTCCATTTCCCAATACCACATTGACTTATACCTTTCTTTCGTCGGTTCCTGGCTCAGTCGATATCCTGAACTCACAATCTGTCTGGTACTGAAAATATCAATAATCTCATATCAATATACTAGTCAATTCCATAACAATCTGATCAATCTGGATTTAATTCAAATCAACGGTATAACGGTACAATTTCAATATCCCCGTCAATACCAATTCACCAGATAACAGTTACAATCTATAACTCATATCCCATACAATTCATAATCCTGCCACAATTCAAATCTGTCCGGTATCAACTGATTATAATCAGAAATTCATAACAATTCCATAATCAGTCTATTTCTTAATCTGACTTCGATTCTACGATGTCTAACATGTCAAGAACATCATATATGAATCCTATTCAATTCTGACAATAGCATAATTTCAAAGCATGTCAAAACGTAGCAAAACTTACGTCAAAGTGTAGCCTACGTTGATAGGATTGCAGTACTGAAGTCAGATTACAATTCAGACGGACGGATTTCTCAGAAAAGGCGTAAGGATTTTCAACACATATACAAGAACCCTTTCTCGGTTTTCTTCTGAAGGAAATCAACGCTTATACGTATATATATATCCTCAATTGCATGTTATGATACGTGTTCATTTTTCCTGAATTCTGGTCGGCGCTCGAGCGGTAATAAACTACCGCTCGAGCGCGGCATCTTCTGTCCAATTCCTCCGGATTACACATTTGGCGCTCGGGCGGTCACAAATTACCGCCCGGGCGCCACTTCTTCTGCCCGAGACATGCTTCTAATGAACTTTGGCGCTCGGGCGGTCATTTCTTACCGCTCGGGCGCCAACAATTCTGCCCGAAACTTACACAAGTCATGTGTACTCTTATTTCGTGTCCCGATTAATCCTTTCATAATCATATCAATTATATTTCAATAATTATAGATTACTAGGATTAAATTTCCGGGCATTACATTTCTCCCCCCCTAAGATACGATTTCGTCCTCGAAATCACAAACTGTCAATCGTATTGATAAGGAGTATATACAGGACTGCATAGAAATGTAATAGATATTTACATCAGTGAAATAATGCTGAGAATTCCTGTCTCATATCAGATTCAGTCTCCCACGTAGCTTCTTCAGTGCCATGACGAGTCCATTGAACTTTCACCAAAGGAATCGTCTTGGTTCTGAGCTGTTTCTCTTTACGATCGATAATCCGGATCGGCTTCTCGACATAACTCAATGTCTCATCCAGCTCAGTCTCGTCTGGTTGAATCACGTGAGAATCATCAGGGAGATATTTCTGCAGCATCGATACATGAAACACATCATGTATTCCTGACAATGAAGGCGGCAAAGCAAGTCGATAGGCACGATCTCCTATCTTTTCAAGAATCTCATAAGGACCAACATATCTTGGAGACAACTTTCCTTTCTTGCCAAATCTGACAACACCTCTGAAAGGAGAAATCTTCAGGAATACTCGGTCTCCAGCCTCAAATACCAACGGTCGTCGTCTGAGGTTGGCATATTTGGCTTGTCTGTCTTGAGCTGCCTTCATTTTCTTCTGAATCAGTTTTATCTTCTCAGTCATATTTCTGATCATATCAGGTCCAATCTCAGGAACGTCAGAGATATCATCCCAATACAGAGGGGATCGACACTTCTTTCCGTACAACGCTTCAAATGGTGCCATCTCAATACTTGTTTGATAGCTATTGTTGTACGAAAATTCACAGAGTGGTAATGCATCTTGCCATCCAGTGCTAAAATCAAGCACTACAGCTCTCAGCATATCTTCCAATGTCTGTATCGTACGCTCTGACTGTCCGTCAGTCTGTGGATGATATGCGGTACTAAGATGTAACTTCGTACCAAGAGCTTGTTGCAGGCTCTGCCAGAAGTGCGAAGTAAATCGAGGATCACGATCTGAAACAATCGACTTCGGCACTCCGTGCAGTCTAACCACTTCTCGGATATAAACATCAGCCATCTGGTCATATCGGTATGTCATTTTGTATGGAATAAAACATGCTGATTTGGTCAATCGATCAATCACTACCCAAATCGCATCACAACCTCGGGAGGATCTCGGTAACTGTGTCACAAAATCCATGGAAATGTGATCCCATTTCCATTCAGGAATAGACAAGCTTTGTAACAATCCTCCTGGTTTCTTTCTTTCAGCCTTCACCTGTTGGCAATTCAGACACTTGGCTACAAATTCAGTCACATCAGACTTCATTTGTTTCCACAAATACTGTGTCTTTAAATCATTATACATTTTCCTGCCCCCAGGATGAATGCTAAAACGACTGTTGTGCGCTTCTGTCAGTATTCGCTGTCTCAAATCCGAAACATTCGGCACAACAAGACGATTATTCACATACAAAATACCATTTTGAACCTGGTATTCCGATCGATGTCCAGCTCTAACCATAGCAATCGACTTCTGTATATTCTGATCACCTTTCTGAGCCGCTTTAATTTTCAAAATTAGCTCTGGTTCCGCTTGAATAGCACATAATCTCATGGGTTCCTGATCTGTCTCAAATACTAATCCAGACAAACAACAGTCTTCTATCAAATTAGAGACTCCCATAGTCGATAAGGATAAAGAACATATCTTTCGACTCAATGCATCTGCTGCTGCATTTGACTTTCCCGGATAGTATTTAATCTCACAATCAAAGTCTTTCAATAAATCTAGCCATCTCCGCTGTCTCATATTCAACTCTGATTGCGAAAACAGATATTTCAAGCTCTTATGATCAGAATAGATTTCAAATTTCTCACCGTAGAGGTAATGTCGCCATATCTTCAAGGCAAAGACTATGGCTGCCAATTCAAGATCATGAATTGGGTAACGAGTTTCATGGGGTTTCAGCTGTCTCGAGGCATAAGCAATCACATGCCCCCGCTGCATCAAAACACAACTCAATCCTCGGTGAGATGCATCACAGTACACAACAAATCCACCAGTGCCTGAAGGAATTGTCAACACAGGCGCACTGGTCAATCTCTTTTTCAGTTCCAGAAAACTGGATTCACAGTCTTCTGACCAAATAAACGGAGCATTCTTCTGAGTTAGCTGAGTAATCGGTTTGGCAATACTCGAGAAATCTTTAATAAATCGGCGATAATATCCTGCCAAACCCATAAAACTGCGAATTTCTGGCACAGACGTAGGTCTTGGCCAACTAATCACGGCTTCAACCTTACTGGGATCAACTGATATACCGTCTCCCGATATAATGTGACCCAAAAACACTACCTGTTTCAACCAAAATTCGCATTTTGACAGTTTCGCATACAACTTCTCAGCTCTCAGAATTCTCAACACAGTCCTCAGATGATTAGCATGTTCAATCATATTCTTTGAATAAATCAATATATCATCAATGAATATGATAAAAAAATCATCCAAATATTTCTGGAATACGCGGTTCATCAATCCCATAAATACCGCTGGTGCATTCGTCAAACCAAAAGGCATGACAATAAACTCATAGTGTCCATACCTGGTTCTGAATGCTGTCTTTGAGATATCAGACTCCCTGACTCTCAATTGATGGTATCCAGATCTTAAGTCGATCTTGGAATACACAGATGAACCCTGCAACTGATCAAACAGATCATCAATACGAGGAAATGGATATTTATTATTTACCGTTGCCTTGTTCAGTTGCCGGTAATCTATACAATGTCTCATCGACCCATCCTTCTTTCTCACGAACAGTACTGGAGCACCCCAAGGAGAAACACTAGGTCTAATGTAACCCTTGGCCAGTAAATCCTCCAACTGTTCTTTCAATTCCTTTAGTTCAATCGGTGCCATCCGGTAGGGAGCTCTCGAAATCGGAACTGTTCCTGGCATCAACTCAATGCTGAAGTCTATCTCTCGAATCGGAGGCAATCCAGGAATCTCGTCTGGAAAGACATCAGCAAATTCACACACCACAGGCATATCCGCCAATGATGGGCTCTTCTTCAGTAAATCCACTGAATATACCAGGAATCCATCCGCTCCTTTCTGCAATAATCGTGTCATATTTATTGCAGATATCAAAGGAATTCTAGCTCGAGAACCCTTACCGTAAAATTTCCACTCCTCAGCCATTTCAGGTCTGAATCTCACTATCTTGTGGAAACAATCGACTGTAGCTCAGTACTTGGTTAACGTATCGATACCGATGATACAATCAAAATCAGATAAACCAAGCACAATACAGTCTAGCTCAATCGTATGCCCGTCGTACTGCAGTATACACGATTTCACAGATTTCACCGATATCAAACCTGTTCCTAACGGAGACGTGACAGATACTACAGTAGCTAAGGACTCAACAGGCAATGAATGCATTAAAGCAAATCGCTCAGACATAAAAGTATGTGATGCACCAGTATCAATCAATACATATGCAGGATAACCAGAAATAAAACAGTTACCTGCCACGACATCATCAGGTGCATCCTGAGCTTGCTCCTCAGTCAAAGCAAACAATCGGGCCTGCTGTCTAGGAGGCTGGCTCGCTGTCTGGCCCCCTCCTGGCCTCTGCTGTGACAGAGTAGACGGTGCTGACTGAAAGGAATGCACGGTAGAGGGTCGTCTCCCTGGCTGAGCAACTGATCCAGATGACTCAGCTGCCTGTGATCCCTGTGCACCTCGCTGTGGACACACTCGAGCAAAGTGTCCATGCTGTTTACAGATGCGGCAATTGCCGAACACTCCTCTGCACTGCTCTGTGGAATGCCTCCCTCCACAGGTGCTACATTATGGTCCTGTATAATTCTGGCCCTGACTAGTCTGTCTAGAGCCACTCGAACTAGAGGAGCTACTCCCAGCTTTCTTGAATTTCTTCCCCTTAGCCTTCAGGAAGTCTTTCTTCCAACTTCCACCGCCGCTGTCAAATCGAGGAAATGGTGGAGGCATCTGTGAACTCGGTGCTGAAGGCACAAACGAAGCCTCTTTCTGTCTTATCAATCCGGCTTCAGCTCCCTTAGCTCGATTCAGAGCATCAGTGAAATTGTTTGGCCTTCCGGTATTCACTAGGGTAAAGATTTCAGGATTTAGACCATTTATCAACTGGTCTGCAACGGCCTCATCACTCCCAGCCACATGAGGGGCAAAGCGAAGCAGAGTAGAAAACTTTGCCACATAATCCTCAATTTTTAACTGGCCCTGTCTCAAGTTTGCGAACTCGGCTCCCTTGTCCTTCCTATATGAAACTGGAAAGAACCGTAGATAAAATTCAGTCTTAAACACATTCCAGGTAATGGCCGTACCTCGTAATTCCAAAGCCAGTTTTGTCGTATTCCACCAGTGTTTAGCCACGTCATGCATCTGGTGTCCGATCAGTTTCACCCTCTTTTCCTCAGTATACTCCAAAGAGTTAAACAGTGATTCAATGTCGTCCAACCAACTTTCACATTCCACGGAATTCTCCGTTCCTTTCAAAGTCGGTGGATGGAATGACTGAAATCTTTTCAACAATTGCTCCATTGGAGTAGGGGTCACATCCATAGGAGGATTCGATGTACTTCCCTGTTCTGGTATCCTTCTCGGAGGCATATCTGATAATCGAAGAGGTTAGTAATTCCAAATACCACTTACCAGTTTCAATCCTCCTCGGATCATCTTACAGCTGATCCATTCCAATAATATACAATACCATATCAATATCAGATAATTAAGGTAGCATATATTAAAACAGGAATCATGCTAGCAATCAAAAGCAGGAAAGAAAACCAATCTACCCCGCTCACTAGCTTCTATCTCAATCTAAGGGATCTATCGCTCTGATACCACCTGTTGTGGGGACCCGGACGCTAAACAAGTTCTTAATCATAATTGGGACTAATTAATCAATTAAAAACAGGGTCTAATTTTTTTTTTTAAAATGCGGAACGTAGTGAAATTAGAACATATATACATACCAGTATATAAAATACAAATCCTGTATTACAACACATTTATTCAAACTAGGGTTTGACAACTACTATCAAGTGTTCAACCCTATCTCTAGTCCAAGTCCGGTGCCACCACTCTAATCACGATCTCTCTCTTCATCTCCTGGACCCTGGACCTGTCCCACCTGTTGTCAAGTACACATACAGACAAGACAACAGCCGGATATACCGGTGAGAATATAATCCCCAGTATAAATCAATGAAACATGCAATCATATAAACAATATAAAGCATGTAATCAGGTAACATGAATATGTATCAAAATCTGAAACGTAAACAATATCAAATCAAACTGTCGACATCAATCATAATTCAGACTAGACTCAATCCTAGTCTAGGGATCCCGGTTTCCAGATGTTGGCATGTGTATATCGACTAACAGTGATAGAAAAGACTCCAGTTCTACCCACGCCGATATGGTATCGATCAACAGTAATAGAAAAGACTCCAGTTCTATTCACATCGATACGGTATCGATTACCAGTAATAGAGGAAGCTATTATTCTATCCACATCAATATAGTACCGATCAACAGTAATAGAAGCAACTCTAATTCTATCCACATCGATATGACATCGATTAACAGTAATAGAAGAGCTACTAATCTATCCACATCGATACAATACTGATTAACAGTAATAGAAAAAGCCACCATCCTATCCACATCGATAGCCAAACATCCAGTGACAAACTTTGGCACATCCGCCAATACACCATCTTATGACATCGTGCAATGTGCCCGTGGTGATCCCACCACTAACGACACTTCTGTCATAAGATGACTCCTCTAATACCTGTTGTCTAAAATCCAGAGAACAAGTATATAAATCAATCAATGCAAATATCAATGCAATAAAGTAAAGTATGTGATTTAGGGAAACCCAAGTCTAAACCGACTCAAGTCCATTTCCCAATACCACATTGACTTATACCTTTCTTTCGTCGGTTCCTGGCTCAGTCGATATCCTGAACTCACAATCTGTCTGGTACTGACAATATCAATAATCTCATATCAATATACTAGTCAATTCCATAACAATCTGATCAATCTGGATTTAATTCAAATCAACGGTATAACGGTACAATTTCAATATCCCCGTCAATACCAATTCACCAGATAACAGTTACAATCTATAACTCATATCCCATACAATTCATAATCCTGCCACAATTCAAATCTGTCCGGTATCAACTGATTATAATAAAAAATTCATAACAATTCCATAATCAGTCTATTTCTTAATCTGACTTCGATTCTACGATGTCTAACATGTCAAGAACATCATATATGAATCCTATTCAATTCTGACAATAGCATAATTTCAAAGCATGTCAAAACGTAGCAAAACTTACGTCAAAGTGTAGCCTACGTTGATAGGATTGCAGTACTGAAGTCAGATTACAATTCAGACGGACGGATTTCTCAGAAAAGGCGTAAGGATTTTCAACACATATAAAAGAACCCTTTCTCGGTTTTCTTCTGAAGGAAATCAACGCTTATACGTATATATATATCCTCAATTGCATGTTATGATACGTGTTCATTTTTCCTGAATTCTGGTCGGCGCTCGAGCGGTAATAAACTACCGCTCGAGCGCGGCATCTTCTGTCCAATTCCTCCGGATTACACATTTGGCGCTCGGGCGGTCACAAATTACCGCCCAGGCGCCACTTCTTCTGCCCGAGACATGCTTCTAATGAACTTTGGCGCTCGGGCGGTCATTTCTTACCGCTCGGGCGCCAACAATTCTGCCCGAAACTTACACAAGTCATGTGTACTCTTATTTCGTGTCCCGATTAATCCTTTCATAATCATATCAATTATATTTCAATAATTATAGATTACTAGGATTAAATTTCCGGGCATTACATTTCTCCCCCCCTAAGATACGATTTCGTCCTCGAAATCACAAACTGTCAATCGTATTGATAAGGAGTATATACAGGACTGCACAGAAATGTAATAGATATTTACATCAGTGAAATAATACTGAGAATTCCTGTCTCATATCAGATTCAGTCTCCCACGTAGCTTCTTCAGTGCCATGACGAGTCCATTGAACTTTCACCAAAGGAATCGTCTTGGTTCTGAGCTGTTTCTCTTTACGATCGATAATCCGGATCGGCTTCTCGACATAACTCAATGTCTCATCCAGCTCAGTCTCGTCTGGTTGAATCACGTGAGAATCATCAGGGAGATATTTCTGCAGCATCGATACATGAAACACATCATGTATTCCTGACAATGAAGGCGGCAAAGCAAGTCGATAGGCACGATCTCCTATCTTTTCAAGAATCTCATAAGGACCAACATATCTTGGAGACAACTTTCCTTTCTTGCCAAATCTGACAACACCTCTGAAAGGAGAAATCTTCAGGAATACTCGGTCTCCAGCCTCAAATACCAACGGTCGTCGTCTGAGGTTGGCATATTTGGCTTGTCTGTCTTGAGCTGCCTTCATTTTCTTCTGAATCAGTTTTATCTTCTCAGTCATATTTCTGATCATATCAGGTCCAATCTCAGGAACTTCAGAGATATCATCCCAATACAGAGGGGATCGACACTTCTTTCCGTACAACGCTTCAAATGGTGCCATCTCAATACTTGTTTGATAGATATTGTTGTACGAAAATTCACAGAGTGGTAATGCATCTTGCCATCCAGTGCTAAAATCAAGCACTACAGCTCTCAGCATATCTTCCAATGTCTGTATCGTACGCTCTGACTGTCCGTTTTCAATATCCCCGTCAATACCAATTCACCAGATAACAGTTACAATCTATAACTCATATCCCATACAATTCATAATCCTGCCACAATTCAAATCTGTCCGGTATCAACTGATTATAATCAGAAATTCATAACAATTCCATAATCAGTCTATTTCTTAATCTGACTTCGATTCTACGATGTCTAACATGTCAAGAACATCATATATGAATCCTATTCAATTCTGACAATAGCATAATTTCAAAGCATGTCAAAACGTAGCAAAACATACGTCAAAGTGTAGCCTACGTTGATAGGATTGCAGTACTGAAGTCAGATTACAATTCAGACGGACGGATTTCTCAGAAAAGGCGTAAGGATTTTCAACACATATAAAAGAACCCTTTCTCGGTTTTCTTCTGAAGGAAATCAACGCTTATACGTATATATATATCCTCAATTGCATGTTATGATACGTGTTCATTTTTCCTGAATTCTGGTCGGCGCTCGAGCGGTAATAAACTACCGCTCGAGCGCGGCATCTTCTGTCCAATTCCTCCGGATTACACATTTGGCGCTCGGGCGGTCACAAATTACCGCCCGGGCCCACTTCTTCTGTAATAGCCGAGCCCGGTGTACGGTACGATTTAAGTTTCGTTTGTTATTTGGGATATTTGATTAGATGTTCAGAGTTGTATTTTTGGGCTATAGTATTGTTAGTTTTATTGTCTTGAGGTGTTAGTTGATGTTGGTTGTTCGTTTCAGCGTTTCGGTTCGATTTTAGTTGCATGGGAATAGTGTTTGGCCGTGACTTGAGTGCACCCGCGCTCTTAACTGGAGTGCCCCCGCGGTGTACTGTGCTATTTTGGAGTTGGAATGCCGTGAGCACACCGCACCCGCGGTGATGTAGAGACCGCCCCCGCGGTAGAGACCGCACCCGCGCTGCTTGCGTCGCCGCACCCGCGCTGTTCGTGTTCCAGAATTTTTGTGGATGCCGTAACCATTGCGCACCCGCGGTGCTTAGAGGAGCGCACCCGCGGTGAAGGTATGGGCGAGTTTTTAAGCTACTTTTTGGAGTGGTTGGCCATACTTACCCTTTCTTTTCTCCTCCATTCTCGACATTTCTCTCCATTTCAAGGGTTTTTGGTCATTTCTTTCCTTTCCTATCTTCGATTCAGGCGTTTGTTTGGAATTTCGACTTGAGTTCGACGTTCTCCTTGGTGCTAGGAAGCTTGGGTAAGCTTTTGGTGCGATTCTGTTAAGGTTGAAATTAAGAGTTGTTTAGGTTGGTTGTTTATGTGGATTTATGGATTATTTAGCTTGTAATCTTGGATATTTAGTTGATATTTGTGTTATTTGTGGATTATTTGTTGTAGGTGGTGATCAAGAGCTAAGTTGAGGTGTTTGTTGTGGTTTGTAAGTGGAATTTCATTCCTTTTTGCTCACATGATTATATATGTATGTGTTTCAAAGAAGTTTATTGTGTTATTCCCTTCCATTTGATCCATAGTATGTATTGTTATATGTATTGGAGGCATTGTATGTCTCATTATTGATTAAAGGGAATACAAAGAGATATATAGAGTTCAAAGTGATTGTTAAAACCAGAGAAGAGTTTAAATGTTTTCGGATTGATAAATACATAGTCAGAGATTGCATGCAATATTAGATGATCATCGCCTATAGGCTTATATCCCTCAGAGTTATCGGTTTATATCGATTTGGGATACGAGCACCCAGAGCAGAGATACTATTGATATCAATCCCCAGAGAAAAGAGAAATACCATCATATTTTTATGCTATTGCTATGTTATTGATATTCAGAGTTTACAGTTCAGAGTTGATGGTATTTATGATTTCAAAGAGATGTTTTACAGAGATTATTGTTTATTATTATGCAAGAGTTCCACTTGCTGAGATTTATTCTCATTTCAGTTATTTTCATGTGATGCAGATCAGAGTGGTGCCCCGGGACGTTGACTGTGGATTGGGGGTCATATGCATACACCGTGGAAGGAGGATTTTTGCATGATCATAGGAATGATGTTTTGTTTTTGTTATGTCATTTAAATGATCATGTAATTATTTTGTAAAGATATTTGAAGAAATGTATTTTGAAACTCCTTCCGTATATTTTAAAGAAAAATTTTATTTCCGCTGCGTATTTATTTTTTAAGAGGATCGGGGTGTCACATCTTCTGCCCGAGACATGCTTCTAATGAACTTTGGCGCTCGGGCGGTCATTTCTTACCGCTCGGGCGCCAACAATTCTGCCCGAAACTTACACAAGTCATGTGTACTCTTATTTCGTGTCCCGATTAATCCTTTCATAATCATATCAATTATATTTCAATAATTATAGATTACTAGGATTAAATTTCCGGGCATTACAATTTTCAAAAGGTGTTTTGAAATATCAAAGTGTCATGGGCCTTGAGTTGTTGGGCCATTGGATGGTTAACATATTTGTGAATTTTAAATGGGCCAAAACGTTTTTGGTGAAAAATGAATTTTTGGGCCCTTAAGTTTAAAATTACAAAAGTTGCAAACATTTTCTCATGAAATAAATATTTTAAGTTGGGCTTAAAATATTTATAGTAAATGGTGATTTACAAGAAATTCGGTTATAAATAAATTAATTGGAAAGTAGACAAAGGTGTTTGTATACTTTGTTAATTTAGTTTATAATCGTGGCGGTTAGTGATTGGATCAAGATATATAATATTGGATCAATTAATTATTATAATAATTAATTGATGGTGTATGATATGTGATATTATGCATGAAGGATGATCAAAAGCCCAAGCCCAATTTGCTAGGTGTATGCTAGGATATTTTGTGTTGAATGATTGTAATAATTATCAATTTATAAAGTGGGCTTGGTTTATGGCCCTTTCCCACCCCCATGAGATGTATCCCTATTTGCCATGGATATTTATTTGTAAATATTAGTATAGTGGATGATCAAGATTGGAAGATGGTGGCCATGATGATTATGAAGATCGAAGACGTGTAAATATTGGAAGCTTATGTAATAGTTGTATTTGCATCCCGTGCATTTCCCTAGGATTAGACCTAGGCCCGTGTTTAGCTCACACGGTCCGTTAGTATTGGGGCGATTGATCATCCTTGTTTGTTTACTGTTTATAAAATATTCATGATATGTTATAAATAATGAGTATGTGCGTTATTATTATGATAATAACAAGTTGCATGAATACGGCAAACATACGATCAAACATGACGAGATTTTAAAATAAAATTAATGATGAGACCTTTCAAAAATTAAAAACCCTCATTTTGAATAAGATTCAAAATTAATATCAAGCCCGAAAAGGGGAATTATAATTTTTTTTTATAATTTCCTTGTCTTCCATCGACAATGGGTGCATGATGAACGCTACCTGTACTCGGGGCTCAGCTCATATTATTGGGGGAGCTCTGGGTGGCGGAAAGCTGTGACATCCATTGACATGGTGATGTGAACTACGTGGAACTCCAATGATTTCGGCTCATATTATTGGGGGAACTCATGGCGACCGTCCATTAAGGTTCAACATCGATGGGTAAGGCTTGACACGTGAAGATGAACGACGTCATATTATTGGGTCCTAATCAAACGTGAGACAAAAGTTTACGTAGAGGGTTGCATTGTGATGCAATTGGAAACTACCTTTTAGGAATTGTGATTGGTGGATATTATTCGGGATCATAATTCGCTAATTGGACCTTACGTACCTACTGAGGAAAGGAGTTTCCCGTTTTCACTAGAGGGTAGTGAAAGATGTCAAAACAGTGGGAGCAAATATTTATGAAGTAAAAGTCCAAACTTCATATTTTACTAAATATTTTAAAATATTCATCAACATTTATCTGTTTTTACTTTTCAGTACAAATTGAAAATGTCTTCGATTCGCAATCCACTATCTACAATACTCGACAAACACGTATTAACCGGACCTAATTATATCACTTGGCTAATAAATCTAAAAATCGTCTTGAATTCGGAAAGGGTAGCATATACACTGACTGAGTCACCCCCTGTTGAGGCTCCGACTGACTGCACTCCTGAGGAATTGCAGGCTTACAAGGAATGGTGTGACCATGACTTGATAGCCAGGTGTTATATGCTGACTTCTATGAATGATGAGCTGCAGAGGCGTTTTGAGGATGCAAAGAGTGCTGCTGACATTCATTTGCATCTCAAGGAGCTCTTTGGTGAGCAAAAACGGCCTCTTAGGCATGCTACCGTCAAGGAGCTGATCACTTTACGCATGCGAGATGGGGCCTCGGTCCATGAGCATGGCTTGAAGTTGATTGTGCTCGTGGACAAGCTCGTTGGCATGGATCTGATCTTGCCTTCGGAGTTAACTACCGACGTGTTGCTGTTATAATTGCCTAGCTCATTTGATCCTTTTGTGGTGAACTTCAACATGAACAAGATGGAGCCGACCCTTGAGGAGTTGGTGAATATGCTTGTTACGTTTGAATCAACCATCAAGAAATAGAAGTTGGTTCTTTATGTGGGTTCTTCATCTGGTACGAAGATTGATCCACATAGGAATGGAAAGAAGCGTTCTTTCCAACGTCCCAACAAGAACGTGCCCTTGATGAGGCAATCTCCGAATCCCGTTGAGGTAGCCATACCAGTTAAGGCTGACAAGACTGCTGATTAATGTCATCACTGCAAGAAGCCTGGACATTGGAGGCGAAATTACAAGGAATATCTGGCCCAGAAGAGTTCTGGAAACGGTATGTTCTAAATTGAAGTAAACATTTCAATTAACTCTACTTCTTGAAAGGGGATCGGTTACGGTGACCGGAAGCGCAACGGAAGTTAAAAATTTTAATTTTTCATCAAGAAATTCGGCCACCTCATGATAATGTGTATTGTTTCCTCAACAAAAATTGAAGAAAAATGGAGAGAAAACTTGGAGAGAAAGGTGTGAATATTTCGGCCATCATGGTGGGAATGGGGAGGAAGGAAGACTTGTCTTGGTCTTGCAAAAAGTTGAGACAAAAGTAGCATGCCAAGCCTTGGTAGTTGCAAAAGTTGTCTCCCAACTCTTCACCTCCCCATGCACATTCTATTTGGGCTTGTAATAATTATAAGGCCCATGGACTTTTATTTAAATGTCTCAAACACATTTGAGACCATTTAACCATTACTTGATTTTACTCAAGCCCACTAGTTTAATAATTGTTTCTAATTGGGCTCTACTAGACCCAATGTTGTTTAATTAATCCAACACTTGAATTAATTTAATTATTTGAACTCTACTAGGTCCACTAGTGTTTAATTAATTCAACATTTGAATTAATTTAATTTAGTCCATAATGTTTATGAAAATCACAATTTTCAAATAAATTATTTATTTGGCCAACTTTTAATTTAGGAACACTTCCACAAATTAAAAGTTATATTTCTCTCATAGAAGTCATACTTCTATTTTTCCTGACACTTATAAACTCATTTATAAGTCGTTCAACACATTGAACTAGTTTCTCCCTTCTAGAAGTCATACTTATAATTTTCCTTATGCTTATAAACTCCTTTATAAGTCGTTCAACACAGTGAACTATTTTTACTTCTCAACGGGTTCTAGAAAGCCAGCACTTGTGTGGCCCTCAGTGGTTCATTGATACAACTAGCCGTGGGTTCACATCTCCATGTGATTCGGACTAAACATGTCCTTATATGAGCATACCCCAATTGCTCCATTCTTACTTATCAACCCCTTGATAACAAAAACGTCAGAACTCAAGTCTGATAGTACCCAACCAACCATGTTAAACGCCTAGCAACATCGCTTACATGATTCCCTAGGTATCAAATGATAGTGCCTGCAAGAACCATTCAATTATGGTTAGCGTACAGTACGGTCCCTTCAACTCATATATCCCGATCGATTCGACAACCATTGGTTTATCGAGAGTTGTCAATGAATCGATACTATGTGTCATGTCGTAGTTGCATCGATGGTGTAATCTATGAAACCCTTTCATAATTACCACCATACTCTGGCCAGAGATTTCAACCTACATACACATGATAACACAGAGGATATCCATACCTGAAGGTAAGCGGTGAATCCCCGACTACAATGCATCGACTCCTATGTGTTTCGACAGAACACCCAACCTTGCCACCTGATGACCCCATGAAAGTCGGTAAACAAGTCAAAGTGTAATTCTAGCACATAGAGTCTCAATGTTGTCCCGGGTCATAAGGACTAATGGTGTACAACCATAAACTAGGACGTTTCCACTCGATAAGTGAGAACCACTTGGAAAGTCCTTTAATGGAGGGTTGTTCAGTGCACTCTACCAGGAGCACCTATCTGCATGCTCGGACATCACAATGTCCCCTACCAATGAAACATGGTACTCACATCGCAGATACTAGTCTCTAACTCGAGCGGCCTATATCCTTCTTAGTGGCGGCTGAATCGACTAGGAACCGTTTAGAATATACAGTATTACAAAAATGAGTTTCATTATACTCATCATATGAGCATCTCATATTCTTTCTACTATTTGTATATTCAAGGGCTTTATATATGTAACTAGCATGGGTATACAGATAAAGATGTGCCAAAATAATAATTTCAAATATTACTAAAATAAAGATGGCTTATACATAGAGTTTCTTGTGAACACTCGGCCAACACTTGGCTAGACGGGCACCTACTCCAACAATATCCCACTTGCACTAGAGCCAACTACCCATATGCTTCAAACCCATTGATTCGCGATGCATCTCGAATAATGGTCCAGGTAAAGGCTTAGCTAGTGGATCAACAACATTATCTGCGGAGCCGACTATGTCAAAATACACTTCTCTACTTTCCACAATCTCTCCGAGGATGTGGTACTTTCTCAAGACATGTTTGGACTTCTGATGAGACCTTGGCTCCTTTACTTGAGCTAAAGCTCTCGTGTTGTCACACAACACCGGGACAGGAGCAACTCAATTAGGAATGACGTCCAACTCTTGGACAAAATTCCTTATCCAAACAGCCTCCCTTGCTGCATCTGATGCAGCAATGTATTCGGCCTCTGTGCTGGAATCCGCAGTATTGTCTTGCTTGGAACTCTTCCAAGAGACAGCAGCACCATTGAGCATGAATACAAACCCAGAGGTTGATTCGAGTCATCGATATTGTGACACCTCTGACCCGTTTTAATAAAATAACAGCGGAATTTAAAATTTTCTTTAAAATGGAAGAAGGATTCAAAATATATTTCATATATATTCAAAAGTATACACATGATCAATAAAATGATACAACAAAAAGCAAAATATCATTCTTGTGATCATGTCAAAATGCTAGCAAAATAACTTCTTCCTTCCATCTTTGGTATGCATATGACTCCGGCCCACGATCAACGTCCCGGACCGTCGCTCTTATCTGCATCACATGAAAATAACTGAAATGAGTATAAAACTCAGCAAGTGGAACTCTTACATAGCAATGTTACATATCATACTCTGAAAACATGACTTTAAAAACATAAATACCATCAACTCTGAAATAAATATCATATCAATAGCATAACAATGAGATGTTATTTCTCTTTACTATGGTGGATTGATAAAACATTAAAACATTTGAACTCTCTCTTTGACATTTCATCAAACACTTTGAAAGCATTAATCTCTTGTATTCCCTTTTCAACAATTGAGACATAAAATGCCTCCAATATGTATAACAAGTGTATCAATACATAACCATGAATCAAAGGAAGGGAATAACACTTTAAAATCATTCGAACACCATACATATAATATCATGTGAGCACAAAGGATGAAATTCCACTTACAACCACTTGAAACCTTGTATCTAATCTCTTGATAGCAATCCTACAACAATAAACCATGTATTGAACCATTAACAACCCAATAATCCAATAACAATACCAATAAATCCATAAAACCAACACCATCAACAAACCCATATCATCTCCAACACCAAAACCAAGAAATAAACAAACCCATAAGCTTACCTTAGCTCCTAGAACCAACAAGGACCTTGATTACACCACAAATCACCAACTAAGAGCTTGAATCAAAGGATCAAGAGAAGGAAATGTAAGAACCCTAGCTCCAAGGGAGAGAAATTCGAAAATGGGGGAAGAGGAAATTTGAAGAATAAGACCAACTCTCATATTTAAGCACTAAAAATCGCCAAAACACGCTTATACTGTACCCGGCGCTCGGGCGGTTGAAAATTACCGCTCGGGCGCCAAAGATTCTGCCCGAAACCCAAAAATCCAGAATGAGTGCCGCTCGGGCGGCCAAACATTACCGCTCGGGCGCCACTCTGCGCACTGCCTCGTTAACGATCGCTTCAGAAACGCCTCTTCCCGTCCGAATTAGAAAAAGTTGTAAACTTCAAAGTTGTATCCCTATGTCGTATCTTGACTCCCTCAAAATTTCAGATCATTTGGACTTCTGATTAAAAAGTTATGACCATTCTCCCAACATGTGTCACTGGAGGAACGTCGAAACACACGACACACTTCGGGACACTTTAGACTTATCTTCCACAATGATTTGAACAAAACGCAAAATAAGAAAGTTATAGCCTTATGTCTTATCTAACCACTCCAATTGGCCTCACCTCATTTAGATCAATATACCATTTATCATGAATTTAATCGTAACGACGCTACAATCAAACTACACAACATCTATCACCAACTATACTATAAGTCATAAATCGAAACTCTTAACATCCAAACTATACCTAAACTTGACTAAGTAGTCAATAAACTTATGAAAACTTAAACCGTACCGTACACCAAGCTCGGCTATTACAATCTCCCCTCCTTAGAGGAATTTCGTCCTCGAAATTGACGTCACTGCACGAACAACTCAGGATACTTCTCTCTCATCTCATCCTCCGGTTCCCACGTAGCCTCTTCGATCAAATGGTTCCTCCAAAGAACTTTAACGATGCCGATCTCTTTGTTCCTCAAAACTTTAACTTTGCGGTCCAGAATCTGAACCGGAATCTCTTGGTACGTCAAATTCGGTGTCAACTCCAATGGCTCGTGGCGAAGAACATGGGAAGGATTCGCAATATACTTCCTGAGCATCGATACGTGAAAATCATTATGGACTCTGTCAAGATCTGGCGGTAGGGCTAACCTGTAGGCTCGATCACCAACTCTGTCCAAGATCTCAAAAGGGCCAATAAATCTTGGACTCAACTTGCCCTTCTTGCCAAATCGCATCACACCCTTGAGAGGTGCTATCTTTAGGAACACGTGATCGCCAATCTCAAACTGCAAAGGCCTACGACGAACATCCGCATAGCTCTTCTGTCTCGACTGCGCAGTTTTCATCCTCTCACGGATAACAACAACAACATCGGCTGTCTGTTGGACCAACTCTGGTCCCAACATCTTCCTCTCACCAACCTCATCCCAAAACAAGGGAGATCTACACTTCCTGCCATAAAGTGCTTCGTACGGTGCCATCCCAATCTTCGCCTGGTAGCTATTGTTGTACGTGAACTCCACAAGTGGCAATTTAGCATCCCAGCTACCAGAATAATCAATGGTACAAGCTCTGAGCATGTCCTCAAGAATCTGAATGACTCTCTCTGACTGGCCGTCGCTCTGAGGGTGATAAGCTGTACTGAAAGCTAACCGTGAACCCATAGCTCTATGCAAACTCTTCCCAAACTCTGAGGTAAATCTAGGGTCACGATCAGACACAATCGACACAGGGACACCGTGAAGTCTAACAATTTCTGCTATGTAATCCTCGGCATACTGGTTCATGGAGTATGTCGTCTTGACTGGGAGAAAATGCGCTGACTTGGTCAACCGATCAACAATAACCCAAATGGAGTTATAACCTTTCTGCGTCCTGGGAAGACCAGTCACGAAATCCATCGTAATATGCTCCCACTTCCACTGAGGAATCGGCAAAGATAGCAATGTCCCAGCAGGCCTCTGATGCTCAATCTTCACCTGCTGACAAGTTAGGCACTGAGAAATGAACATAGCAATATCTTTCTTCATACCTGGCCACCAGTAAAGTCGACGAAGATCCTGATACATCTTGGTGCTGCCTGGATGTATCGAATATGGCGCGGTATGAGCCTCTGTCAAGACGTCTCGCCGAATATCATCGCCAATAGGAACGCAAATACGGTCTCTGAAAGTCACCAAACCGTCTCCATTCATCGCAAACTCTGAGTTACCCCTCTCCTCAGCTCTAGCTCTCAACTCTAACAACTGCAAATCAGTAGCCTGCTCTCTACGGATCCTGTTCGTCAAAGTAGCCCGAATGACCAACGCTGAAAAGCGGGCAATGGTTCCCGGAATCACCAAAGAAATCTCCTCTCGCTGCAAATCCATCAACAACGGCTTCTGAATCAAAGAACTCAAGGAAGCACTCGACTTACGACTCAAAGCATCAGCGACTACATTCGCCTTCCCTGGGTGGTAACTGATAGTCACATCATAATCTTTGACAAGCTCTAACCACCTCCTCTGCCGTATGTTGAGCTCTTTCTGGGAAAACAGATACTTCAAACTCTTGTGGTCTGTGAAGATCTCACACTTTTCGCCATACAAATAATGTCTCCAAATCTTCAAGGCGAAAACCACAGCTGCTAGCTCCAAATCATGAGTCGGATAATTCTTCTCATAGTCTTTCAACTGGCGAGAAGCATAGGCAATAACCTTACCTCGCTGCATCAACACTGCACCGAGACCCTTCTTAGACGCGTCGGTATAGACAACAAAATCCTCTGAACCACTGGGTAGAGAAAGAACAGGAGCTGTCGTCAGCATGTCCTTCAACTCTTGGGATGCACTATGGCAATCAATGGACCACTCGAACTTCACAGTCTTCCTCGTCAAATTGGTCAATGGCAAGGCAATCTTGGAGAAATCTGAAATGAAACGACGATAATAGCCTGCCAAACCAAGGAAACTGCGTACCTCAGAAACAGTAGTAGGAATAGGCCACTTCTGAACTGCCTCTATCTTCAACGGATCTACAGCAATACCATCTTTCGAAACGACATGGCCTAGAAAAGAAATCTGCTCCAACCAGAACTCACACTTCTTCAACTTGGCAAACAACCTCTTCTCTCTCAACAATCGGAGAACAACTCTGAGATGCTCTGCATGAAGCTCTCTGGTCTTGGAATAGATCAAGATGTCGTCGATGAAGACAATGACAAAGCTATCCAGATAGGGCTTGAACACACGATTCATCAAGTCCATGAAGACTGAAGGAGCATTGGTCAGACCAAAAGACATCACAAGAAACTCATAGTGACCATACCTGGTCCGGAACGCTGTCTTATGGACATCAGACTCCCTAACCTTCAACTGATAATAGCCAGACCGAAGGTCAATCTTCGAAAATACAGTGGCACCATGAAGTTGGTCAAATAGATCATCAATCCGTGGCAACGGATACTTGTTCTTGACAGTCACTTTGTTGAGCTCTCTGTAGTCGATACACAGCCGCAACGACCCATCTTTCTTCTTGACAAACAGAACCGGAGCTCCCCAAGGCGAAGAACTCGGTCGAATAAAACCCTTGTCCAATAGATCCTGCAACTGCGTCTTCAACTCCTTCATCTCGGTAGGAGCCATTCGGTACGGAGCCTTAGAAATAGGAACCGTACCTGGAGCTAGATCAATCACAAACTCAACATCTCTGTCCGGCGGCAAACCCGGCACATCATCCTCAAACACATCAGCAAACTCCCTCACAAATCGATATCATCTATATTCAACTTAATCATTCTATCCACATCCAAAATCGAAGCCAGAAATACATCACAACCTCTACACATCAACTTCTCAGCCTCAAGACAAGAAATAAAAGGAAGGACCAGCGAAGTACCTGCACTGGCGAGAACTCCTCCCTTATTGCTATCATCTGCAAAGGTCACCGTCTTAGCAACGCAATCAATAACAGCACGATAGGTCGAAAGCCAATCCATGCCAAGAATAACATCAAAGGCAACCATCGGGATCACAATCAAATCAGCAAAGACCTCTCTAACATCAATACGAACAGGGCATGCATACACAATAGACGTCGGGCACAACACGTCCCCCGAAGGCAAAACAACACTAAGCTGGAGGGGAAGAACAGAAGGAACTATACCCAAAGATCTCAAAAACAATTCAGACATAAAAGAATGAGTAGCACCAGTATCAATCAAAGTCGTAGCTACTCGGTCTGAAATCAAAATAGTGCTAGAGATCACAGAAGAATCATGATTAATACCTTCCTTGGTCATCGTAAAGATGCGACCCTGCACCTTATCCTTGCTCGCTCCCCTTGGAAAATCTTTAGCAATGTGGCCTGCCGTGCCACAACGATAACAAGAATGAGTGCCAAATCTGCACTCTCCTCTATGATGTCGATTGCACTTGGGACACAAAGGCTTCTCAGAATCAAATGGAACTGCCGGTGGTTTAGGACTCGGCTCTATCTTGCCCTTCCCTTTGAAACGATCCTTGCCTCTCTGATTCGAGCCCTGGCCTCTCTGAACAAGATCTTGATGCCTCTCCTGCCTCTCTCTAGCGATATCCTTCTCGTCTTGCTCAGCCAACAACGCCTTTGACACGATCTCCTTGAAAGTCACAGCCTTGGACATGTTGATATCCCTCCGAATCTCCGCTCTAAGACCTCGAATAAAATGAGCACCTTTGTCCTTGTCGTTTGAAGCAATGTACGGAGCAAATAGACAACCTTCCTCGAACTTGAGAATGTACTCATCAACGTTCATGCCTCCCTGTCGAAGCTCCAAGAACTCGGTCACCTTCCTAGCTCGAAGTGCGTCGGGAAAGTACTTGTCATAGAACAGGTCTGTGAACTCTTGCCACTTCAAAGCTGAAACATCGACACCAACCTTAGTGGCATTCCACCAGATACGTGCAGCCTTTACCAACATGAACACTGCACAGCGGATCCTGTCTTTATCTTCGTACTGGAGATGATCGAAGATCGCCTCAAGCGCCTTGACCCACTCGACAGCCACTAACGGATCCGTGCTACCTGCGAATTCCGGTGGATCCATTATCTTGAAAGCAGAAAAGACGGCATCATTGCCAACTGCCTGACCTACCTGGCCTCTTACTTGGCCTCTACCCTGTCCTGTTCCTTGCAATCGAAGCAGCTGCTGAATCTGCTCGCTATGGACTTTGGCCTGCTCTTTAAGCAACTTTCCGAACTCGTCAACAACTCTCGAGGAAGAACTATCCTCACCCTCTGACGCCTTACGCTTAGGAGGCATACTCTACAATGTGCTCACAAAAGACATATCAATAAATAACAATGAATAGATGCAAAGAAAACATACCCGGACAGTTGAAAGTAGACGAAGTCATATGCATTGGTCCGAAGAACGGTGCTCTGATACCACTAAATGTGACACCTCTGACCCGTTTTAATAAAATAACAGCGGAATTTAAAATTTTCTTTAAAATGGAAGAAGGATTCAAAATACATTTCATATATATTCAAAAGTATACACATGATCAATAAAATGATACAACAAAAAGCAAAATATCATTCTTGTGATCATGTCAAAATGCTAGCAAAATAACTTCTTCCTTCCATCTTTGGTATGCATATGACTCCGGCCCACGATCAACGTCCCGGCCCGTCGCTCTTATCTGCATCACATGAAAATAACTGAAATGAGTATAAAACTCAGCAAGTGGAACTCTTACATAGCAATGATACATATCATACTCTGAAAACATGACTTTAAAAACATAAATACCATCAACTCTGAAATAAATATCATATCAATAGCATAACAATGAGATGGTATTTCTCTTTACTATGGTGGATTGATATCAATAGTAACTCTGTCTGTGGTGCTCGTATCCCATCGATATAAATCGACAACTCTGAGGGATATAAGCCTTTGGTCGTTGATCAACTAATTGCATGCAATCTCTGACTATGTATCTATCAATCCATAAAACATTTGAACTCTCTCTTTGACATTTCATCAAACACTTTGAAAGCATTAATCTCTTGTATTCCCTTTTCAACAATTGAGACATAAAATACCTCCAATATGTATAACAAGTGTATCAATACATAACCATGAATCAAATGAAGGGAATAACACTTTAAAATCATTCGAACACCATACACATAATATCATGTGAGCACAAAGGATGAAATTCCACTTACAACCACTTGAAACCTTGTATCTAATCTCTTGATAGCAATCCTACAACAATAAACCATGTATTGAACCATTAACAACCCAATAATCCAATAACAATACCAATAAATCCATAAAACCAACACCATCAACAAACCCATATCATCTCCAACACCAAAACCAAGAAATAAACAAACCCATAAGCTTACCTTAGCTCCTAGAACCAACAAGGACCTTGATTACACCACAAATCACCAACTAAGAGCTTGAATCAAAGGATCAAGAGAAGGAAATGTAAGAACCCTAGCTCCAAGGGAGAGAAATTCGAAAATGGGGGAGGAGGAAATGAGAAGAATAAGACCAACTCTCATATTTAAGAACTAAAAATCGCCAAAACACGCTTATACTGTACCCGGCGCTCGGGCGGTTGAAAATTACCGCTCGGGCGCCAAAGATTCTGCCCGAAACCCAAAAATCCAGAATGAGTGGCGCTCGGGCGGCCAAACATTACCGCTCGGGCGCCACTCTGCGCACTGCCGCGTTAAAGATCACTTCAGAAACGCCTCTTCCCATCCGAATTAGAAAACGTTGTAAACTACAAAGTTGTAGCCCTATGTCTTATCTTGACTCCCTCAAAATTTCAGATCATTTGGACTTCTGAGTAAAACGTTATGCCCATTCTCCCAACATGTGTCACTGGAGGAACGTCGAAACACACGACACACTTCGGGACACTTTAGACTTATCTTCCACAATGATTTAACAAAACTCAAAATAAGAAAGTTATAGCCTTATGTCTTATATAACCACTCCAATTGGCCTCACCTCATTTGGATCAATATACCATTTATCATGAATTTAATCGTAACGACGCTACAATCGAACTACACAACATCTATCACCAACTATACTATAAGTCATAAATCGAAACTCTTAACATCCAAACTATACCTAAACTTGACTAAGTAGTCAATAAACTTATGAAAACTTAAACCGTACCGTACACCAAGCTCGGCTATTACAGATATCGCTTTGGAAGCTAGAGTCGGTATAGCCTTCCAATTTTAGTTCTCCACCCCATAGACCAAGAACAATTTATTGGTCCTTCTCAACTACTTGTGGATGTCTTTCACAGCTTTCCAATGTGGAAGGCGAGGGTTCGATTGATATCTACTTACTACACTTAGTGCGAAAGCCACGTCAGGACGTGTAGATATCATCCCATACATGAAGCTACCAATCGCAGATGCATAAGGAATGCTTTGTCATCGCCGCTATCTCTGCATCAGTCTTGAAAGACAGACTTGGATAGGGACACGCCATGACACATTGGTAGATGTCCTCTCTTGGACTTATCCATCGAGAACCGCTTCACGATGGTATCAATGTATGTGGACTGGGTGAGACCAAGCAATCTTTTCGATCTATCTCTATAGATCTGTATCCCAATACAAAATATGCTTCACCCAAATCCTGCATCGAGAACTTACTCGCCAACCATATCTTAGTTGATTGCAACATTCCTACATCATTCCCAATGAGTAGAATGTCATCAACGTAAAGCACCAGGAATGTCACAACACTCCCACTGACCTTCTTATACACACAGGGTTCCTCAGGATTCTTAGTAAAACCAAACTCTTTGATTGTACTATCGAATCTGAGGTTCCAACTCCTAGATGCCTGCTTTAGACCATAAATAGATCTCTGAAGTTTGCATACCATATGCTCACTTCCGATAGATGTAAACCTTTCAGGTTAAGACATGTAAATCACTTTCTTAAAATCCCCATTAAGAAAGACTGTCTTGACATCCATCTGCCATATCTCATAGTCATACCATGCAGCTATGGCTAGCAATATCCTTATAGACTTGAACATTGCAACTGGTCAAAAGGTTTCCTCAAAGTCAACTCCTTGTCTTTGAGTATATCCTTTTGCCACCAATCGCGCCATGAAGGTCAATACCTTCACATCCGTCCCAAGTTTCCTCTTGTAAATCCATTTACACCCTATGGGAACAATTCCCTCAGGTGGATTCACGAGATTCCACACTTGGTTCGAATGTATGGAATTCATCTCAGATTCCATCGCTTCAAGCCACTTGGATGAATCGGCATCAGAAAATGCTTCCTTGAAGGTCCTTGGATCACATCCAGGGTTAGGCTCATCATGGCCCTCTTCAAGAAGCAGACCATACCTCATAGGTGGTCTCGAGACTCTCTCGGAATTTCTAGGAGCTTGTCTCTCCTCTCTTGGCTCTTCGGGTGTGGGTTCTATAATTGTGGGTGTCTCTCGAACCTCTTTGAGTTCTATCATCTCCCATTATCTATCCAATAGAAATTCCTTTTCCAAAAAGGTTGCATTCCTAGAAACAAACACTTTTGTTTCTTGGGAATGATAGAAATAATATCCAACTTAATTCCTTGGATATTCCACAAAGTAACATAAAATGGATCGACTATCCAATTTATCTCCCACTACCTGCTTCACATAAGCAGGGCTCCCATATTCTAAGATAAGAATATTTGGGAGGCTTACCCATCCATATCTCATATGGTGTCTGCATTTGAATGGACATTTAATGGAATATCTTTCAATTTTAAGTTATAGAGATCGTTTTAAAGTTCTCAAGTACCAATTAAAGATTCATTCTTGTAAAATGTTGCAAACACCTTTGCTAAATAAACAAGAATATCCATCTTTATCACAATAGAAATGGAAACAATGTTTTTCACCAAAATGGTACAAACAAAACATCTATATAAATAACTTAAAATCATTGTTCAACAATAAGTAAACATTTCTTAATGTCTTGGCAGCAACTCTTGCTCCATTGCCCATCCTTAAAAAGGTCACACCTTCTCTTAAGCTTCCTACTTCTTCCCATCACCTGCAACACATTACAGAGATGTGATCAACATCCGGTATCCAATACCCAAGAAGTAGAGTTAATTGAAATGTTTACTTCAATTTAGAACATACCGTTTCCAGAACTCTTCTGGGCCAGATATTCCTTGCAATTTCGCCTCCAATGTCCAGGCTTCTTGCAGTGATGACAAACATCACTAGTCTTGTCAGCCTTAACTGGTGTGGCTGCCACAACGGGATTCGGAGATTTCCTCATCAAGGGCACGTTCTTCTTGGGACGTTGGAAAGAACTCTTCTTTCCCTTCCCATGTGGATCAATCTTCGTACCAGATGAAGAACCCACATAAAGAACCAACTTCTCTTTCTTGATGGTTGATTCAAACGTAACAAGCATATTCACCAACTCCTCAAGGGTCGGCTCCATCTTGTTCATGTTGAAGTTCACCACAAAAGTATCAAATGAGCTAGGCAGTGATAAAAGCAACACGTCGGTGGTCAACTCCGAAGGCAAGATCAGATCAATGCCAACGAGCTTGTCCACAAGCCCAATCATCTTCAGGCCATGCTCATGGCCGAGGCCCCATCTCGCATGCGCATAGTGATCAGCTCCTTGATGGTAGCATGTCTAAGAGGCCGAGTCTGCTCACCAAAGAGCTCTTTGAGGTGCTTATGAATGTCAGCAGCATTCTTTGCATCCTCAAAACGCCTCTGCAGCTCATCATTCATAGAAGTCAGCATATAACACCTGGCTATCAAGTCATGGTCACACCATTCCTTGTAAGCCTGCAATTCCTCAGGATTGCAGTCAGTCGGAGCCTCAACAGGGGGCGAATCAGTCAGTGTATATGCTATCCTTTCCGAATTCAAGACTATTTTTAGGTTTCTTAGCCAAGTGAGGTAATTAGGTCCAGTTAATATGTGTTTGTCGAGTATTATGGATATCGGATTGCGAATCGAAGACATTGTCAATTTGTACTGAAAAGTAAAAACAGATAAATGTTGATGACTATTTTAAAATATTTAGTAAGATATGAAGTTTGGACTTTTACTTCATAAATATTTGCTCCCACTGTTTTGACATCTTTCACTACCCTCTAGTGAAAACGGGAAACTCCTTTCCTCAGTAGGCACGTAAGGTCCAATTCGCGAATTATGATCCCGAATAATATCAGCCAATCACAATTTCTAAAAGTTAGTTTCCGATTGCATCAATGCAACCCTCTACGTAAAATTTTGTCTCACGTTTGATTAGGACCCAATAATATGACGTCGTTCATCTTCACGTGTCAAGCCTTACCCATCGATGTTGAACCTTAATGGACGGTCGCCAAGAGTTCCCTCAATAATATGAGCCGAAGTCATGGGAGTTCCACGTAGTTCACATCACCATGTCAAATGGATGTCACAGCTTTCCGGTACTAAGGGCCCCCCCAATAATATGAGCCGAGCCCGAGTACGGGTAGCGATTCGTCATGCACCCATTTGTCGATGGAAGACATGGAAATTATAAACAAATTTATAATTCCCCTTTTTGGGCTTGATATTAATTTTGAATCTTATTCAAAATGAGGGTTTTTAATTTTGAAAGGTCTCATCATTAATTTTATTTTAAAAGCTCGCCATGTTTGATCGTATGTTTGCCGGATTCATGCAATGTAGTGACCCGTTCCAGAATCACCTACTATGCAAGAACTAAGCATGCAATTAACCTAATTAACAATAATCAGAGATAACAGCGGAAATAGTCAACAAAATAATGGTTATACAACCCAATCGAAGTCTAGAATAACTCAAAATAAAATATCCAATACAACCATATCGAATCAAATGGAAAACACTGAAAACTAAACCAACCAGCTACTCAACGTCCTCCTCCTGCTCCTCCTGAGCCATCCAACCTGAGGCCTGCCCCGTGGGAATGGGGTGTCCAAGAATAAACAAAACCGAGGACGTGAGCGATAAGAACGCCCAGTACAAAAGTATGAGTATACAGACCTATATGAAATGCACATGCTATGATCATGATACCGGGGTAGTCAAGAAACAGGAGTCACAAAAGGATCTCAACAATGCTCAGTCTAGAGGCGCCAAGTGGATAGTGCCGCGCGGTACACCTCTGGGTCACTGCATCCACTACAAGACAGACGTGGACCTAAAATGTCCCGGACCACCGAAGCCCTCCCGACCCGTCGGCCACTGTGTACTCTCGGTGTCCATGCGTCCACAAGACAGGGCTGAGCGGCCCCAAGATATAGCTTATCTCGAAAGAGATACAGCTCAACAGTAAAGGCTATCTCAAAGGAGAATACGGCTCAACATGAAATGCAACGTGCAGTAATAAACGTGACATAATAGTATGCATCATATGACATATATCAATGCACCACATAATCATGCAACACATATAAGGATGTATACTCAACCAGGATATCTCGGATAGTACTTTCGTACCTCTATCACAGCAATCCTAATCCACTGGAATAACCAGACAACAGGTCTAGTCCAAGCCTATTCATCAAAAGCACCCAATGAACAATACTACCTTGCTAGACTAGCAAAACCAGTACTCCCTAGTACTACCAAAGGTTTAGGGTTTACCTTCGTCCGTCGACAGCCCTTTGATGTCGATTGCCTTGAAACTCAGGCGCCGCTACGCTACTACTCCTGGCAGCTCTTGGCTATCGCTCGACCAACAACTAACCCTAGAAACCTTCCAAACTCTCCAAAATGAGAGAAAACTCAAGAAATTGGCAAGTCAAAAATGAGAAATCCGAGCACTATTTATAGGCCATGTTCGGATCCTCCGAACAACACTTCGGAACGTCCGAACGCTACGTGTCCATTGGCTCTTGACAGCTCATGATCGGATCCTCCGATCATACACTTCGGACCGTCCGAACATGCACGTGTCCAGCTGCTCTTGACACCTCATGATCGGATCCACCGAACCCACTTCGGACCTTCCGAACTCTTCGGTGCTTCCGAACCATCTTCGGTCCGTCCGATCATGACTCGGTCAAAATTACACATTAAACCTTCTTAATCACCATTAATCCGTTAATTACCCAATTTGGAATTCGGGCTACTACATGCAACTTTGTTATTATCATAATAATAACGCACATACTCATTATTTAGAACATATCATGCATATATTATAAACAGTAAACAAACAAGGATGATCAATCGCCCCAATACTAACGGACCGTGTGAGCTAAACACGGGCCTAGGTCCAATCCTAGGGAAATGCACGGGATGCAAATGCAACTATTACATAAGCTTCCAATATTTACATGTCTTCGATCTTCATAATCATCATGGCCACCATCTTCCAATCTTGATCATCCACTATACTAATATTTACAAATAAATATCCATGGCAAATAGGGATACATCTCATGGGGTGGGAACGGGCCATAAACCAAGCCCACTTTATAAATTGATAATTATTACAATCATTCAGCACAAAATATCCTAGCATACACCTAGCAAATTGGGCTTGGGCTTTTGATCATCCTTCATGCATAATATCACATATCATACACCATCAATTAATTATCACAATAATTAATTGATACAATATTATATATCTTGATCCAATCACTAACCGCCATGATTATAAACTAAATTAACAAAGTATACAAAAACCTTTGTCTACTTTCCAATTAATTTATTTATAACCGAATTTCTTGTAAATCACAATTTACTATAAATAATTAAAGTCCAACTTCAATTATTTATTTTATGAGAAAATTTTGCAACTTTTGTAATTTTAAACTTAAGGGTCCAAAAACACATTTTTCACTAAAAACATTTTGGCCCATTTAAAATTCACAAATATGTTAGCCATCCAATGGCCCAACAACTCAAGGCCCATGACACTTTGATATTTCAAAACAAATTTTGAAAACCCTAGTCGTCATCGCCGTCGCCGGATTCCGGCCAACATGCAAATTTTTTTTATTATTAAATTGATGGGGCTGTTCGGGCAGCCCCTCGGGGCTGTTCCGGGCTACCCGAAACGGGCTGCAACATGCTGCCCGAAATATGCTCCATCAAACCTTGAATTTTGTTGCAAAATTTTGTTCTCATGCGGTTAGAAATCAATCTCAATATAATATCTTGTAGTTGCTACACAAAATCGTAACCATAGCTCGGATACCACTTGGAAGGGGATCGGTTACGGTGACCGGAAGCGCAACGGAAGTTAAAAATTTTAATTTTTCATCAAGAAATTCAACCACCTCATGATAATGTGTATTGTTTCCTCAACAAAAATTGAAGAAAAATGGAGAGAAAACTTGGAGAGAAAGGTGTGAATATTTCGGCCATCATGGTGGGAATGGGGAGGAAGGAAGACTTGTCTTGGTCTTGCAAAAAGTAGAGACAAAAGTAGCATGCCAAGCCTTAGTAGTTGCAAAAGTTGTCTCCCAACTCTTCACCTCCCCATGCACATTCTATTTGGGCTTGTAACAATTATAAGGCTCATGGACTTTTATTTAAATGTCTCAAACACATTTGAGATCATTTAACCATTACTTGATTTTACTCAAGCCCACTAGTTATTTCTAATTGGGCTCTACTAGACCCAATGTTGTTTAATTAATCCAACACTTGAATTAATTTAATTATTTGGACTCTACTAGGTCCACTAGTGTTTAATTAATTCAACATTTGAATTAATTTAATTTAGTCCATCATGTTTATGAAAATCACAATTTTCAAATACATTATTTATTTGGCCAACTTTTAATTTAGGAACACTTCCACAAATTAAAAGTTACATTTCTTATAGAATTCATACTTCTATTTTCCTTACACTTATAAACTCACTTATAAGTCGTTCAACATATTGAACTAGTTTCTTCCTTCTAGAAGTCATACTTATAATTTTCCTTATGCTTATAAACTCCTTTATAAGTCGTTCAACACATTGAACTATTTTTACTTCTCAACGGGTTCTAGAAAGCCAGCACTTGTGTGGCCCTCAATGGTTCATTGATACAACTAGCCGTGGGTTCACATATCCATGTGATTCGGACTAAACATGTCCTTATATGAGCATACCCCAATTGCTCCATTCTTACTTATCAACCCCTTGATAACAAGAACGTCAGAATTCAAGTCTGATAGTACCCAACCAACCATGTTAAACGCCTAGCAACATCGCTTACATGATTCCCTAGGTATCAAATGATAGTGCCTGCAAGAACCATTCAATTATGGTTAGCGTACAGTACGGTCCCTTCAACTCATATATCCCGATCGATTCGACAACCATTGGTTTATCGAGAGTTGTCAATGAATCGATACTATGTGTCATGTCGTAGTTGCATCGATGGTGTAATTTATGAAACCCTTTCAAAATTACCACCATACTCTGGCCAGAGATTTCAACCTACATACACATGATAACACATAGGATATCCATACCCGAAGGTAAGCGGTGAATCCCCGACTACAATGCATCGACTCCTATGTGTTTCGACAGAACACCCAACCTTGCCACCTGATGACCCCATGAAAGTCGGTAAACAAGTCAAAGTGTAATTCTAGCACATAGAGTCTCAATAATGTCCCGGTTCATAAGGACTAATGGTGTACAACCATAAACTAGGACGTTTCCACTCGATAAGTGAGAACCACTTGGAAAGTCCTTTAATGGAGGGTTGTTCAGTGCACTCTACCAGGAGCACCTATCTGCATGCTCGGACATCACAATGTCCCCTACCAATGAAACATGGTACTCACATCGCAGATACTAGTCTCTAACTCGAGCGGCCTATATCCTTCTTAGTGGCGGCTGAATCGACTAGGAACCGTTTAGAATATAAGTATTACAAATATGAGTTTCATGATACTCATCATATGAGCATCTCATATTCTTTCTACTATTTGTATATTCAAGGGCTTTAACTATGCAACTAGCATGGGTATACAGATAAAGATGTGCCAAAATAATAATTTCAAATATTACTAAAATAAAGATTGCTTATACATAGAGTTTCATTGTGAACACTCGGCCAACACTTGGCTCGACGGGCACCTACTCCAACACTTCTTGGGTATTAGATACCGGTTGTGGTTCACATCTCTGTAATGAGTTACAGGTGATGGGAAGAAGTAAGAAGCTTAAGGAAGGTGTGACCTTCTTGAGGATGGGCAATGGAGCAGAGTTGCTGCCAAGGCTGTTGAAGATGTTTACTTATTATTGAACAATAATTTTAAGTTAATTTTATGAGATGTTTTGTTTGTACCTAATTTTGTAAAAAACATTGTTTCCATTAATATGTTTATAAAAATGGATATTCTTGTTTATTTTGCAAAGGTGTTTGCAACATTTACAAGAATGAATGTTTGATTGGTACTAGAGAACTTGAAAACGATCTCTATAACTTAAAATTGAAAGATATTCCACTAAAATGTCCATTTAAAGGCAGACACCATATGAGATATGGATGGGTAAGCCTCCCAAATATTCTTGTCTTAGAATATGGGGAGCCCTGCTTATGTGAAACAGGTAGTGGGAGATAAATTGGATAGTTGATCCATTTTATGTTTCTTTGTGGGATATCTATCCAAGGAATTCAGTTGGATATCGTTTCTATCATCCCCAAGAAACAAAGGTGTTTGTTTATAGGAATGCAACCTTTTTGGAAAAGGAATTTTCTATTGGATAGAAAAGGGAAGATGATAGAACTCGAAGAGGTTCGAGAGACACCCACAATTATAGAACCCACACCCGAAGAGCTAAGTGAGAAGATACAAACTCCTAGAAGATCCGAGAGAGTCTCGAGACCACCTATGAGATATGGTCTGCTTCTTGAAAAGGGCCATGATGAGTCTATCCATGGATGTGATCCAAGGACCTTCAAGGAAGCATTATCCGATACCGATTCATCCAAAATGGCTTGAAGCAATGGAATCTGAGATGAATTCCATGCATTCGAACCAAGTGTGGAATCTCGTGGATCCACCTGAGGGAATTGTTCCCATAGGATGTAAATGGATTTACAAGAGGAAACTTGGGGCGGATGGGAAGGTATTGACCTTCAAGGCGCGATTGGTGGCAAAAGGATATACTCAAAGACAAGGAGTTGACTTTGAGGAAACCTCTTCACCAGTTTCAATGTTCAAGTCCATAAGGATTTTGCTAGCCATAGCTGCATTGTATGACTATGAGATATGGCAGATGGATGTCAAGACAACCTTTCTTAACGGGGATATTAAGGAAGAAATTTACATGTCTCAAACGTGAAGGGTTTACATCTGTCGGAAGTGAGCATATGGTTGAAAACTTCAGAGATCTGTTTATGGTCTAAAGCAGGCATCTAGGAGTTGGAACCTCAGATTCGACAGTACAATCAAAGAGTTTGGTTTTGATAAGAATCCTGAGGAACCCTGTGTGTATAAGAAGGTCAGTGGGAGTGTTGTGACATTCCTGGTGTTTTATGTTGATGACATTCTAATCATTTGGAATGATGTAGGAATGTTGCAATCAACTAAAATATTGTTAGCAAGTAAGTTCTCGATACAGGACTTGGGAGAAGCATCTTTTGTATTGGGAATACAGATCTATAGAGATAGATCAAGAAGATTGCTTGGTCTCACCTAGTCCACATACATTGATACCATCGTGAAGCGGTTCTCGATGGATGAGTCCAAGAGAGGACATCTACCAATGTGTCATGTCGTGTCCCTATCCAAGTCTGTCTTTCAAGAATGATTCAGAGATAGCGGTGATGACAAAGAATTCCTTATGCATCTGCGATTGGTAGCATCATGTATGGGATGATATCTACACGTCTTGACGTGGCTTTCGCACTAAGTGTAGTGAGTAGATATCAATCGAGCCCTGATCTTCCACACTGGAAAGCTGTGAAATACATCCTCAAGTAGTTGAGAAGGACCAATAAATTGTTCTTGCTCTATGGGGTGGAGAACTGAAATTGGAAGGCTATCGCGACTCTAGCTTCCAAAGCGATATCGATGACTCGAAGTCAACCTCTGGGTTTGTATTCATGCTCAATGATGCTGTTGTCTCTTGGAAGTGTGGTGACCCGGGCTCTAACTCAATTCTTTTGGGATTTAATTGGATCTTTGTTCGAAAATGTGGGTCAAAATTTTGCTTTTAACATTATTTCAAATGTATAATTAAAGCATGACAAGTCTATATATTAACTAAACGACATAAGGTACATACCAGTCTGTTTGATACAACCATACAGTAGTGTTTAAATATCCACTACAAACATGAGTAGTACAAGTTTCATAAGAAAACACTAGTAATCTGCAATGCCCGAGATCTCCACGCTATCATCCATCTCTCATCTAGCTCGTGACCCCGATCCTGCCCCACCTGTTGCCATGCACACATACAGACACGACAACAGCCGGATAACTCCGGTGAGAACATATCCCAGTATAAAACATGAATGCATGCAATGTCATAATCATGTATCAAAGCATATCATATAACATGAATTATAATCTAAAACAAGTAAAAGAATACAAATCTGTATTCAACATTTAAATCTTGACTCGACTCATTTCTAATCTAGGGATCCCGGTGTGAATAAGACGGTCTGTCACCTACCCAACCACTCGGGGCAACGGTACGTCTTATTCCTAGACTTCGGTCAACTTTGTATCGAGGGTCTACACGTAGCGTAAATCTACTACCATGCGTCGATACACCGAAACGTCTAGTTTTGGCCAATCTGCCAATATCTCCTATCTCAGGACTCGAATATAGATCAATAAACAAGACATTACATAATCAATGTAATAACAATCTAGTATGTGATTTAGGGAAACTCGTATCAAATCTGAATCGAGTTGTGCAATCCCGTGATCACATGAATTATACCTTTCTTGTCGAATAGTCGGTGTCGTAGTCGAAGTCTCAAGTTCACAATAGCCAATATAAATCTGAAATGGCATAAACAATGTGCACTTCAGTCATATACATCTCAAGAAAATCAATATACAAAGCTAACATCGGTTTCAAGGTAATTCGACGGCATAACGGCGTAATTCTTTGATACCGGTAATTCAAGAATATCATACTCAATCACAATCAACTCATAATCTCATCTAACATCTATATACATGCTGAAATCTGCATATTCTCAATCCAACACATGCTGGAAAATCGAACGTATAGCATACGGTCTCCAAATTTCGATCCGGTAACGAATAAATCATGCTCAACATCTCAAGAACATATATTCGAACTTAAATCTGAATTTCCCCAACACATATATTTCGAAACATGTTGCAATTGAGTAAAAAGTATACCCTTCTGAAGCTTGTGATCCAAGGAGCAAGAATCTTCACTCGGATTCAAAATCGGATGCATAAATCTTGCAAAACCAATGTTCTAATCTACCTTGAAGCTTGAGGATTCTTTGGAGAAGGAGCTCGGTTCTTGTTCTGAATTCCAAAGGAAATAAAGACACCTATTACATATTGCATGCAAAGGGACGAGTGTTCATGTTGTTCAAATGACACGCACTACCGCGGGTGCGGTAGCTTAAGAGCGCGGGTGCGCTGATGCTTCGGCAGCCCATGCATTTTTTTGAATTTCGATCACCGCGGGTGCGGCCCCTGAATTACCGCGGGTGCGGTCTTGCCACCGCGGGTGCGGTCCTGCTAGCAACGCGGGTGCGGTCACGCTTCGCAAAATCTACCACTTTCTGTCACATACACCGCGGGTGCGGTAATCTTAACACCGCAGGTGCAGTGTGATTTCGGCCCTGCTTGCTCAACATACTCATTTTTATGACATACATTCTCCTCTTCAAATCTAACATCAATGACAACTAATAATTCTCGAGCCTTACATTTCTCCCCCTCTTAGACAGGAGTTCGTCCTCGAACTCATAAACCAGTAATCATGCAAGTATATACAAAAGCAATAAAATCAACTAACAGAATACTTACATCAACTGAATAGCTCGGGATGCCTCTGTCTCATCTCAGACTCTGTCTCCCAAGTTGCTTCCTCGATGCCATGACGACTCCATTGAATCTTCACAAGAGGAATGGTCTTGGTTCTCAGCTGTTTCTCCTTCCGATCAAGAATCTGTATCGGTCTTTCCACATAGCTCAGAGTATGATCTAACTCGGCTTCGTCAGGCTGAATGACATGAGAACTGTCTGGCCTATATCTGCACAGCATTGATACATGAAATACATCATGTATCCCAGATAATGAAGGAGGAAGAGCAAGTCTGTAAGCTCGATCGCCAATCTTCTCGAGGATTTCATACGGACCGACGTATCTAGGAGATAACTTTCCTCGCTTGCCAAATCTGACAACGCCTCTGAAAGGTGAAATCTTCAAAAATACTCTGTCTCCCTGCTCGAATACTAACGGTCTGCGTCTGATATTGGCGTACTTCGCCTGTCTATCCTGTGCTGTCTTCATTCTCTTCTGAATGATCTTCACTTTCTCGGTCATCTCACGAATCATATCAGGCCCCAACTCTGGTACCTCAGAAATATCATCCCAATACAGAGGAGATCTGCACTTCTTGCCATACAAAGCTTCGAACGGTGCCATTTCTATGCTAGTCTGATAGCTGTTGTTGTATGAAAACTCACACAATGGCAATGAATCTTGCCAGCTAGTACCAAAGTCTAGTACGACAGCTCTCAGCATGTCCTCTAAAGTCTGGATAGTCCGCTCTGACTGTCCATCCGTCTGGGGATGATAAGCAGTGCTCAGGTGTAAAGTCGTACCCAAAGCCTGCTGCAAGCTGTGCCAAAAGTGAGAAGTAAATCGTGGATCACGATCTGATACGATCGACTTCGGCACACCGTGCAATCTGACGACCTCTCTGACATACAACTCTGCCATCTGATCGTGTCGATAGGTAATTCTGTACGGAATAAAGCACGCGGATTTGGTCAGTCTGTCTATCACAACCCAAATCGCGTCATAGCCCCGCGAAGATCGAGGTAACGTGTGGGGCCCTTAGCTCCTAATCGTTATTACAACACAATTGATTAGGATTAAGTAATTACAGCGGAAAACGAGTTTAAAATTTCTTTTACGACGAGCCCAAAATATCTCTTCTGATTTTTAAATACAAAAAATAGTATCTAAATTCAAATCATAATACACGCCCACACATAATCAAAACCAATCACATATAAACATCTCATATCCTCGGGACATGCCCCGGTATATAGATACATATACATATATACTGGGAACATGACATAAACATAAACCTCAGCCCAAGCTGTGGCTCCCACCAGAAGTACCCTCTCTGGCCTCCTGATATCCTGGAGTACCTGCCATTGTCCACACACAAAGACAACAACAGCCCCCCTTGGGGGTGAGCAAAGCTCCGTATGGAACAACCAATCATATACCACAGATATCTAAACAATGATATATGGTATGCAATGCATGTATGTCGTGGAGGTATAGGGTCAAATGCCCATCCACTGAGCACATGTCAGAATCAATCGAATCGCTATCAAATCAAATCAATGCTCGAGCTGGCACACCGGTCGATATGGGAATACACATATGATAGCGTCGACGAAGCGCCATCAATCCCACATCTCATATCCAATCATATGGGGCCACAAATGTCTATGTTTTAAGGGTCATGTAATACCAAACATAGCATTGTGTTCACAAACCCCGGAATCCAATCAAATCATATCAAGGTATCCAAGGATCATAGCTCAACGTGCATGTCATGTATCGATGTATGCATAGAATGATGTGTGTTAACAAAACATTTATTTTATACATCGACACTCCAATCTCAATGTCATGTATGCCACATCAAATAATCAAATAGGCACGTAGACACGTGTTCCAATCCAATCAAATCGACATATATCATATAATACAGATACCTGTCGTATGTTACCCGGTCGCAACATACCTCAATTCCTCGTTTCCAGTTGATGTAGACTGAAGATATCGATATAACACTTTATCTACATCAATAACATACTCATTCCAATCAATAACCTACTCCAAAATCATTAATATGAGTTTCAAATATCATTTGAAACTTCAAAAATTCATATCAAATCCAAATCATATCATAATTCAATTCCGACTTCGAATACGAGTTTCTTGTCTGTTATTCTATTACATATCAGAAATTCAACTTCAAATACACGCTATTTCAGCTCTTTGATATTTAAAGCTGATGAAACCAGAAGAGAATTACCTCAGTCTGAAGCCCTTAACGCGTAGATAACAAATATATAATTTGTTTTGCGTTTAGACGGCGTTTCAAAGTCGATTCGGACAATAGAAAATCGGATTCTCTCGAAATCTCTCAAAGTGTAGCGAAGGAAATAAAGAAAAGGAGAAAGAAAACTCATTCTTATCACTCCACCGCTCTCGCGCTCGGGCGGTAGAATTCTCGCGCCCGAGCGCGAGACATTCTGCCCCCGACTTCAATATGTACCGCGCTCGAGTGGTCACAAATTACCGCTCGGGCGCGGCATATTCTTTCCAAATGCCACTTACTTCGCGCTCGGGCGGTCAAATATTACCGCTCGGGCGCGAGGTGTTCTGCCCGAATATCAAGTTTTCATTCCTTCGCGCTCGGGCGGTCATTTTCTACCGCCCGGGCGCCACACGTTCTGTACAAATATTTATGTTTGTACTAAATTGGCGTCCGGCCTCTCAAATCAATTCGTACAACCTCAATTCATATACAATATTCATTTTCTCAATTTCATTATCATAATATACATCAAATGCATAATCATATGACAATTTCATAGATTATCGATAATCACGTAGGATTTACGATAATACGATACACGGTCCTTACATTTCTCCCCCTCTTAAAAGATTTCGTCCTCGAAATCTCAAATATCAATATATACATAACATTGGCAAACATACATATGTCACCAGTTATAGTACATATCAAAACTAAAATCAGTAAAAGGAACAGAATACATCGAATACAATGGAACAGATGTCGTAGAATCAAATAAATGCGGATACGAATCTCGCATCTTGCTCTCCAATTCCCACGTTGATTCTTCAACTCCGTGTCGTGTCCATTGCACTCGTACCAAAGGAATCGATTTGTTTCTCAATATCTTTTCCTTTCGATCCATAATGCGAACAGGTTGTTCAACATAGGAAAGAGAAGGATCCAATTCAACCTCATCAGGTGCAAGCACATGTGATGGATCCGGTTCATATTTCCTCAACATAGAAACATGAAACACATCGTGAATGGCAGATAGAGCTGGTGGCAATGCCAATCGATACGCAAGATCACCAACTCGATCGAGAATCTCATATGGACCAACATAACGAGGAGATAACTTCCCTCGCATGCCGAATCGAACAGTGCCTCTAAAGGGAGATATTTTCAAAAACACTCGGTCACCTTTCTGGAATTCCAAGGGTCGTCTTCGTTTATTCGCATAACTCGTTTGACGATCCTGAGCAGCTTTCATCCGCTGTCGAATCAACTGAACTTTATCATTCATTTCCTGTATCATTTCAGGTCCAGTCAATTGTCTCTCACCAATCTCATCCCAGAATAACGGTGATCTACATCGTCTCCCATATAGAGCTTCAAACGGTGCCATACCGATACTCGTCTGAAAGCTATTATTATAAGAAAATTCAACCAATGGTAAGGCATCCTGCCATCCCATTCTGAAGTCCATCACTATCGCACGCAACATATCCTCTAACGTTTGAATCGTACGCTCAGTCTGGCCATCAGTTTGAGGATGATAAGCGGTACTCATAGCCAAACGCGTACCCATCGCTTCCTGAAAACTACCCCAGAATTTAGAAGCAAATCTGGGATCACGATCAGATACAATTGAGACTGGCACACCGTGCAGTCTCACAACATTCTCAATGTATAAACGGGCCATTCTCTTATAAGGATAAGTCTGCTCATACGGAATAAAATGTGCAGATTTCGAAAGCCGATCAATAATTACCCAAATAGCATCACAGCCCTTGGGTGAACGAGGTAAATGAGTCACAAAATCCATAGCAATATGTTCCCAATTCCATTTCGGGATTTCAAGACTATGGAGTAATCCTCCCGGTTTCATTCTCTCGGCTTTCACTTGCTGGCAGACAAGACATTTAGAAATAAACTCAGCAATGTCCTTCTTCATACGTCTCCACCAGAATTGAGGTCTCAATGTCAAATACATCTTCCGACCTCCCGGGTGAATACTATATTTACTACAATGTGCTTCTCGAAGAAGGGCAGATCTCAAATCAGAATCATTAGGACTACCAGCCGACCATTAAGTCGTAAAGAACCATCAGAAGAAATCTGAAATCCAGACTGATGTCCTGTGGATACAAGTTCTTTCGACTTCTGGATCTGAGCATCGCTTCGTTGAGCCTTTCGAATCTTCGATATCAAGTTCGGCTCAATTTGCAATGCTGAGACAGTGACAGAATTCCAATTCGAGTGAAAAGTCCAACCAGAAGTACAAATATCCTCATGTACCTTGGCGACATTGACAGAAGCTAGAACAGAATCATGAACTTTACGGCTCAGGGCATCCGCAGTAACATTCACCGATCCAGGGTGATATTGAATCTCACAATCAAAATCCTTCAGGAGATCCATCCACCTGCGTTGCCTCATATTTAAATCAGATTGAGAAAAGAGATATTTCAGACTCTTATGGTCCGAATAAATAACAAAATTTTCTCCGTACAAATAATGGCGCCAAATTTTCAAAGCAAATACAATGGCAGCCAATTCGAGATCATGAACAGGATAACGTGTTTCATGAGATTTCAATTGACGAGACGCATAAGCAACTACTTTGCCATGTTGCATCAGAACACAGCCCAAACCTTTACCAGACGCATCTGTACATACCACAAATCCTCCGGTACCTGAGGGAATAGTAAGCACAGGTGCTGTGGTCAATCTCGTCTTTAATTCAAGAAAACTAGCTTCACATTCATCTGACCAAATGAATCGCTGATTCTTCTGTGTCAGTTGAGTAATAGGTTTAGCTATCTTCGAAAACCCTTCAATAAAACGACGATAATATCCAGCTACACCCATGAAGCTTCGGATCTCAGGAACATTCGTAGGTCTCGGCCAATTCAATACAGCTTCGACCTTCGAAGGATCAATAGATATGCCATGTCTCGAAATGACGTGGCCCAAAAATACAACCTTGTCCATCCAAAATTCACATTTGGAAAATTTAGCATACAAATGACTAGTACGAAGAGTTTGAAGTACCAGTCTCAGATGTTCAGCATGCTCCTTTTTCGATTTTGAATACACAAGAATATCATCGATAAATACAATAACGAATCGATCAAGATAATCTCGAAACACTCGATTCATTAGATCCATAAAAATAGCAGGAGCATTCGTAAGACCAAAAGGCATAACCAAGAATTCATAATGGCCATACCTCGTACGGAAAGCAGTTCTGGGTACATCTTCGTCTCGAACTCGTACTTGATGATACCCAGAACGAAGATCAATCTTCGAGTAAACAGAAGTACCCTGAAGCTGATCAAACAAATCATCAATACGAGGAAGTGGGTACTTGTTCTTCACAGTAGCCCGATTTAGTTGCCTATAGTCGATACACATTCGCATCGTACCATCTTTCTTTCGAACAAATAAAACTGGAGCTCCCCAAGGTGATACACTCGGTCGAATATATCCCTTATCGAGAAGATCCTGTAATTGTTCTTTCAATTCCAGGGGTGCCATGCGATAAGGAGCTTTAGAAATAGGCGCAGTCCCCGGCACAAGATCAATACCAAATTCAACTTCTCGATGAGGAGGAAAATCAGGAATCTCATCGGGAAATACATCCGGGAATTCTTTTGCAACAGGAATCTCAGATAAAGAAGACTCCTTCTTCGAAATATCAATAGCGTAGATAAGATAACCCTCATCTCCGCTAGTCAACAATCGAGACATTTCAAAGGAAGATACCAATGGAATTTTGGCTTGGGAACCCTTGCCATAAAAATTTCCACTTGGGTCCATCAATAGGTCTAAATCGAACTACTCCATGATAGCAGTCAACAGTAGCTCGATTCGTCATCAAGATATCCATGCCAACAATACAATCAAAGTCGTGCATTGGGAGGACAATCAAATTCATAAATATCACATTATCCTCGTACATCAATACACAATTACGTACAACTTGCTCAACAAAATAGTCTTTCCTGCTTCTGAGTTGCAGGACAAGCTGCTGAGCTGACACTTAAGGTGGAGGAACAATAAGAGGACCTCCTCTCTTAAGTCCAGCCTCGGCTGCCTTGGCTCGTTCAACTGCCTCTGCGTAGCTGGTAGGCAATCCAGAAACAACATATGTATACAAAACAGGATGTAAACCATTTACAAACCTGTTATATTTTGCCCTCGCATTCCCAGCCACGTGAGGTGCATACTTCAACAGAGTAGAAAATTTCGAAGCATATTCTGCAACAGACATCGTTCCCTGCTGCAGATTATTAAATTCATTCTCTTGTGCAGTATAATAAGAAGGAGGGGAATACTGCTCCAAAAACTGGGCCTTGAAGACATCCCATGTGACTTCAGTCCCGGCCACTTTCAATCCAACTCAGTGGCTTCCCACCAAGATTTAGCTCGGTCTTTCAGCTGATACAAAGCAAGTTTCAGTCTCCGAGCTTTGGAATACTCCACAATATTAAACAAGTGCTCGATATCCTTCAACCAGGCCTCAGCTCTTTCAGCACTCTCAGTGCCAAAGAACTTTGGTGGTTTCAGATCCTGGAATCGAGCCATCACAACATCCATGGACAATCCTTCAAATTGCCCAACAATCCTCTCAGTACTGCTACTCGCAGTTTCATTTGTGTGATCCATCTACAAATAAATGATGAATATCACAGATCAATATCAATCTCATAATCTCATCATTTCATATCATCAATCTCATCATATACTTACTCAAATCAAATCAAGTAAGAGCAAGTAATACAAATAAGTCAAACACATACGCACAATTCATTTGTGCCTATTCAAGTGTACACAAGACTTAATAGAACATTCCCAGCTATGCTCTGATACCATACTGTGTGGGGCCCTTAGCTCCTAATCGTTATTACAACACAATTGATTAGGATTAAGTAATTACAGCGGAAAACGAGTTTAAAATTTCTTTTACGACGAGCCCAAAATATCTCTTCTGATTTTTAAATACAAAAAATAGTATCTAAATTCAAATCATAATACACGCCCACACATAATCAAAACCAATCACATACAAACATCTCATATCCTCGGGACATGCCTCGGTATATAGATACATATACATATATACTGGGAACATGACATAAACATAAACCTCAGCCCAAGCTGTGGCTCCCACCAGAAGTACCCTCTCTGGCCTCCTGATATCCTGGAGTACCTGCCATTGTCCACACACAAAGACAACAACAGCCCCCCTTGGGGGTGAGCAAAGCTCCGTATGGAACAACCAATCATATATACCACAGATATCTAAACAATGATATATGGTATGCAATGCATGTATGTCGTGGAGGTATAGGGTCAAATGCCCATCCACCGAGCACATGTCAGAATCAATCGAATCGCTATCAAATCAAATCAATGCTCGAGCTGGCACACCGGCCGATATGGGAATACACATATGATAGCGTCGACGAAGCGCCATCAATCCCACATCTCATATCCAATCATATGGGGCCACAAATGTCTATGTTTTAAGGGTCATGTAATACCAAACATAGCATTGTGTTCACAAACCCCGGAATCCAATCAAATCATATCAAGGTATCCAAGGATCATAGCTCAACGTGCATGTCATGTATCGATGTATGCATAGAATGATGTGTGTTAACAAAACATTTATTTTATACATCGACACTCCAATCTCAATGTCATGTATGCCACATCAAATAATCAAATAGGCACGTAGACACGTGTTCCAATCCAATCAAATCGACATATATCATATAATACAGATACCTGTCGTATGTTACCCGGTCGCAACATACCTCAATTCCTCGTTTCCAGTTGATGTAGCCTGAAGATATCGATATAACACTTTATCTACATCAATAACATACTCATTCCAATCAATAACCTACTCCAAAATCATTAATATGAGTTTCAAATATCATTTGAAACTTCAAAAATTCATATCAAATCCAAATCATATCATAATTCAATTCCGACTTCGAATACGAGTTTCTTGTCGGTTATTCTATTACATATCAGAAATTCAACTTCAAATACACGCTATTTCAGCTCTTTTATATTTAAAGCTGATGAAACCAGAAGAGAATTACCTCAGTCTGAAGCCCTTAACGCGTAGATAACAAATATATAATTTGTTTTGCGTTTAGACGGCGTTTCAAAGTCGATTCGGACAATAGAAAATCGGATTCTCTCGAAATCTCTCGAAGTGTAGCGAAGGAAATAAAGAAAAGGAGAAAGAAAGCTCATTCTTATCACTCCACCGCTCTCGCGCTCGGGCGGTAGAATTCTCGCGCCCGAGCGCGAGACATTCTGCCCCCGACTTCAATATGTACCGCGCTCGAGCGGTCACAAATTACCGCTCGGCCGCGGCATATTCTGTCCAAATGCCACTTACTTCGCGCTCGGGCGGTCAAATATTACCGCTCGGGAGCGAGGTGTTCTGCCCGAATATCAAGTTTTCATTCCTTGGCGCTCGGGCGGTCATTTTCTACCGCCCGGGCGCCACACGTTCTGTACAAATATTTATGTTTGTACTAAATTGGCGTCCGGCCTCTCAAATCAATTCGTACAACCTCAATTCATATACAATATTCATTTTCTCAATTTCATTATCATAATATACATCAAATGCATAATCATATGACAATTTCATAGATTATCGATAATCACGTAGTATTTACGATAATACGATACACGGTCCTTACATAACTTCGCCACGAAATCCATGGAAATGTGATCCCATTTCCATTCAGGAACAGACAAACTCTGAAGTAGACCTCCGGGTTTCTTTCTTTCTGCCTTCACCTGCTGGCAATTCAGACATCTAGACACAAATTCTGCTATATCTGTCTTCATCTGCTTCCACCAGAATTGCGTCTTCAAGTCATTGTACATCTTCCTGCCACCAGGATGAATGCTGAACCGACTACAGTGTGCCTCTGACATGATCTGTCGTCTCAAATCTGACACATCTGGCACTACTAGACGGTTATTCCCATACAGAATAGAATCTCTAACCTGATACTCTGATATATGACCAGCTCTGACCATATCAATCGATCTCTGAGCAATCGGATCAGTTCTCTGTGCTTCTTTGATCCTCAAAATCAGATCTGGCTCAATCTGAATCGCAGCAAGTCGCAACGGTCTACTCTCTGTATCAAATGTCAATCCAGACAAGCAACAATCCTCTACTAAATTCGATACACCTACTGTCGATAAGGAAAGAGCACATACCTTTCGACTCAAGGCGTCTGCCGCTGCATTCGACTTCCCTGGATGGTACTTGATCTCGCAATCAAAATCTTTCAGCAGATCAAGCCATCGTCGATGCCTCATGTTCAACTCTGACTGAGAAAAGAGGTACTTCAGGCTCTTATGATCAGAATAGATCTCGAATTTCTTGCCATATAGATAATGACGCCAGATCTTAAGTGCAAAGACAATCGCCGCCAATTCCAGATCATGAATCGGATAACGGGTCTCGTGCGGCTTCAACTGTCTTGAGGCGTACACTATCACGTGCCCTCGCTGCATAAGAACACATCCCAACCCTCTGTGAGATGCATCACAGTATACCACGAACTCACCTGTACTTGCAGGAATTGTCAAGATAGGCGCACTAGTCAGCCTCTTCTTTTACTCAACAAAACTGGCTTCGCAATCTTCTGACCACAAAAATGGCATGTTCTTCTGTGTCAACTGGGTGATAGGCTTCGCTATACTGGAGAAATCTCGAATAAAACGACGATAATACCCGGCTAGACCCATGAAACTGCGTATCTCCGGCACTGAAGTCGGTCTCGGCCAACTGATAACAGCCTCAACTTTACTCGGATCCACCGCAATACCATCTCCAGATATAATGTGACCCAAGAAGACGACCTGTTTCAGCCAGAATTCACACTTGGACAGTTTGGCATACAACTGCTCATTTCTCAAAGTCTTCAATACAATTCTCAAATGATCTGCATGCTCAGTCAAACACTTCGAATACACCAAAATGTCATCGATAAACACAATCACAAAATCATCTAAATATCTCTGAAAAATACGGTTCATCAAACTCATAAAAACCGCTGGCGCATTCGTCAAACCGAAAGGCATAACAACAAATTCGTAGTGCCCATACCTGGTTCGGAATGCAGTCTTCGGAATATCAACGTCTCTAACTCTGAGCTGATGATACCATGATCTCAAATCAATCTTCGAGTATACAGAAGATCCCTGTAACTGATCAAACAAATCGTCGATGCGAGGCAAAGGATACTTGTTCTTCACTGTTGCCTTATTCAACTGCCTATAATCAATACACAACCGCATCGAACCTTCTTTCTTTCTGACAAAAAGCACCGGAGCACCCCAAGGTGATACACTGGGTCTGATATACCCCTTGGACAGAAGATCTTCCAACTGTGCTTTCAACTCTCTCAGTTCTATCGGTGCCATCCTATACGGAGCTCTCGAGATAGGAACAGAACCAGGCATAAGATCTATGCTGAAATCTACCTCTCGAACTGGAGGTAACCCTGGAATTTCATCTGGGAAAACATCTGCAAACTCGCAAACTACTGGCAGATCTGCCAATGCTGGACTCGATTTCAGTAGTTCTACTGAATATACGAGAAAGCCCTCTGCTCCTCTCTGAAGCAATCTACTCATAGTCAGAGCAGATACTAAGGAAATCCGAGATCTGGAACCCTTTCCGTAGAATTTCCACTCATCTGTCATTTCGGGTCTGAATCTGACAATCTTGTGGAAGCAATCTACAGTGGCCCTGTACTTGGTTAACATATCTATGCCAACGATACAATCAAAATCAGCTAAACCAAGTACTACACAATCAAGATCAATCTCGTGCCCCTCAAACTGAAGTATACAGTGTCTAACAGTAGTCACAGATATCAGACCACTTCCCAACAGAGAAGCTATAGACACTACTGTCGACAAAGACTCAACAGGCAATGAATGTCTCAATGCAAAATGCTCAGATATGAATGTATGGGATGCACCTGTGTCTATCAACACATATGCAGGATAACCGCAAAGAAAACAGTTACCTGCAATGACGTCATCTGGTGCCTCCTGCGCCTGCTCCTCTGTCAGCTCAAACACCCTAGCCTGCTGCCTCGGAGGTTGACTCACTGTCTGACTACCTCCTGGTCTCTACTGGGTCTGTGTGGATGGGGGCTGGAAGGAATGTACAAAGGATGCCTGTCTCTCCATCTGAGGCACTGCAGCAGACGATCCTGCACTCAGGAATCGCTGGGAACTCCTCTGTGGGCACACTCTGGCGAAATGCCCCTGCTGTCTGCAGATGTTGCAGCGTCCTATAACTCCTTGACACTGCTCCGTGGCATGTCGCCCTCCACACGAACTACAGTATACACCGCTGTAATCTGATCCCTGACCTCTCTGTCGAGATCCACTCGAGCTCGATGAACTGCTCCCACATTTCTTAAACTGCTTGCCTTTAGCCTTCAGGAATTCCTTCTTGCCACTACCACTGGCTCCACTATCAAATCGAGGAGGAGGTGGTGGAAACTGAACGGCGGTAGGCTGTGGCTGTGGCTGTCTCTGACCCTGAACACCGTAAGAAGCTCCTCGCTGCCTGATCAAGCCAGCCTCTGCTCCCTTAGCTCTGTTCAGTGCCTCTGAAAAAGTGTTAGGCCGTCCCGTGTTTACCAAAGTAAAAACATCCAGGTTCAACCCGTTGATGAACTGATCGGCCACTGCCTCGTCGTTTCCTGCCACATGCGGTGCAAATCATAGCAATGCAGAAAATTTAGCAACGTACTCCTCGATGTTCCACTGTCCCTGTCTCAGATTCGCAAATTCAGCTCCCTTATCTTTTCGGTAGGAGACGGGAAAGAAGCGCTGATAGAACTCATCCTTGAAGACTTTCCACGTGATGTCAATGCCTCGGTACTCCAAGGCTCTCTTCGTAGTCAACCACCAGCTCTTTGCAACCTCTTGCATCTGATGCCCTATCAACTTCACACGTCGCTCATCAGTATATGCCAACGACTCGAACAACATCTCGATATCGTCAAGCCAACTCTCACACTCTACTGCACTCTCTGTGCCCTTCAGGGTTGGCGGATGGAAAGACTGAAACCTCTTCAATAAAGTCTCCATCGGTGTAGCGGTGACATCCATCTGTGCACCTGATGTGCTACCCTGCTCTGGCTGTGGTATGCGTCTAGGCGGCATAAATCTGATTATCAAACTGATTAGTACACAATCAATATCATCTGTCTCAGCCCTCCTCTGATCATAGACTCTGATCGAGAATCGGTTCTGATTCAGGCTTGACAAGTATATGCTGTAAATCAATTCAGATAACAACAACATATAATAGGGAAAGCAATAAATCATGCTAACACACCAAAAGCAAGGAAGATGACTCGATCTACCCCGCTCAGTCTATTCTATCTCAGTCTACAGAACCTACAGCTCTGATACCACCTGTTGTGGGGACCCGGGCTCTAACTCAATTCTTTTGGGATTTAATTGGATCTTTGTTCGAAAATGTGGGTCAAAATTTTGCTTTTAACATAATTTCAAATGTATAATTAAAGCATGACAAGTCTATATATTAACTAAACGACATAAGGTACATACCAGTCTGTTTGATACAACCATACACTAGTGTTTAAATATCCACTACAAACATGAGTAGTACAAGTTTCATAAGAAAACTGTAAGGCTCGAGAATTGTCAATTGGCATTGATGTTAGACTTGTATAGATAAGAATGCATGAATTATGAGATTTTGAGCAGCAGGGCCGAAGCCACACCGCACCCGCGGTGTTAGAGATACAGCACCCGCGGTGCATTAAGAGGAAATTAGTGAAATTGTGCGAACAGACACCGAACCCGCGGTGCTAGCAAGACCGCACCCGCGGTGTGAGACCGCACCCGCGGTCATGTAAGGACCGCACCCGCGGTCTAGGTGCTGCACTGTTAAAGAAATTCGCCGTGAGCACAGCGCACCCGCGCTCTTGAGCTACCGCACCCGCGGTCTTACGTGCTGCTTGAAAAATAAAACATGTGTCCTTGGCCATGCAAAATATATGAGTTGTCTTCTTCTCTTTCATTCAGAATTGAGGGAACCGAGAGAAGCCAAGAAGAAAGCTTCATGTCCTTGTGATCTTTAACTTGTGATTTTGAAGAATTTAGCCATCCGATTTCAGATACGACTGCGGTTTTGAATTCCTCTCATCATTTGCTATTCAAGGATGTAAGTTTTGTTACATTTCAACATAATTCAGATTGTGTATGTTGGGAGAAATTCAGATTTGAGCTTTAGATTATGTTCTTGATATGTTGAACTTGATATATTCGCTACCAGATCGATTTCCAGACACCGTATGCTATTGTTTCGATTTTCAGCATGTATTATTGAAGAGTATGTCGATTTTCAGAGTTGGAAGGGATTATGTCAATTATATTGTGATGTTGATGAGATTATGATATTGTATTATGTTGAGACTGAGTTGACCGGTACCGAGAATTACGCTGTTATGTCGTCAATTTGTACCGAAATGTATTATTGATTGGATTATGTGTTGCTTTGAGTTAGAGATTGATATTGTGTGTCAACATATTGCCATTTCAGATTTGAAGTGACAGGTTTGACATTTGATTCGAGATCTCGACAGACAGTGCGACAAGAAAGGTATAATTCATGTGGTCTTGGGATTGCACAACTCGATTCAGATTTGATACGAGTTTCCCTAAATCAAATACTAGATTGTTATTACATTGATTATGTAATGTTTCGTTTATTGATTTATATTCGAGTCCTGAGATAGGAGATATTGGCAGATTTGCCAAAACTAGACGTTTCGGTGTATCGTCGCATAGGAGCAGATTTGCTATATGTGTAGACCATCGATATAGAGTTGACCGAAGTCTAGGAATAAGACGTACCGTTACCCCGAGTGGTTGGGTAGGTAACAGACCGTCTTATTCACACCGGGATCCCTAGATTAGAAAAGAGTCGAGTCAAGATTTGAATGTTGAATACAGATTTGTATTCCTCTACATGTTTAGATTTATATTCATGTTACTTGATTTATGTTATGCATTTGTATATGATATTTACATTGCATGCATCCATGTTTTATACTGGGATATGTTCTCACCGGAGTTATCCGTTTGTTGTCGTGTCTGTATGTGTACACGGCAACAGGTGGGGCAGGATCAGGGTCACGACGAGGACGAGAGAGTTGATAGCGTGGATATCTCGGGCATGGAAGATTCCTAGTGTTTCCTACTAGACTTGTAGCACTTATGTTTGTAGTTATCACTGAACACTAGTGTATGTTTGTACGCACGGACTTGTATGTACATTACGTTGTTTAATTTCTATCGAGACATGTTATGCTTTAATTACACATTTGAATTAATGTTAAAAGCAAAATTTTTGACCCACATTTTCGAACAAAGATCCAATTAAATCCCAAAAGAATTGAGTTAGAGCCCGGGTCCCCACAACAGGTGGTATCAGAGCAGTAGGTTCTGTAGACTGAGATAGAATAGAATGAGCGGGGTAGATCGAGTCATCTTCCTTGCTTTGAGATGCTAGCATGCTTTACTGCTTTCCCTATTATCTGTTGTTGTATTATCTGAATTGATTTACAGCATTTAAAGCCTGAATCAGAACCGATTCTCGATCAGAGGTATATGATCAGAGGAGGGCTGAGACAGATGATATTGATTGTGTACTAATCAGTTTGATAATCAGATTTATGCCGCCTAGACGAGTGCCACAGCCAGAGCAGGGTAGCACGTCTGGTGCACAGATGGATGTGACCGCTACGCCGATGGAGACCTTATTGAAGAGATTTCAGTCTTTCCATCCGCCTACCCTTAAGGGCTCAGAGAGTGCAGTAGAGTGCGAGAGCTGGCTTGATGATATCGAGATGTTGTTCGAGTCGTTGGCCTATACTGATGAGCGACGTGTGAAACTGTTAGGGCATCAGATGCAGGAAGTTGCCAAGAGCTGGTGGTTGACGACGAAGAGAGCCTTGGAGCACCGAGGCATTGACATCACGTGGAAAGTCTTCAAGGATGAGTTCTATCAGCGTTTCTTCCCCGTCTCCTACCGGAAAGATAAGGGAGCTGAATTTGCAAATCTGAGACAGGGACAGTGGAACATCGAGGAGTATGTTGCTAAATTTTCTGCATTGCTACGATTTGCACCGCATGTGGCCGGAAACGACGAGGCAGTGGCCGATCAGCTCATCAACGGGTTGAACCCAAATGTTTTTACTTTGGTGAACACGGGACGGCCTAATACTTTTTCAGAGGCACTGAACCGAGCAAAGGGAGCAGAGGCTGGCTTGATCAGGCAGCGAGGAGCTTCCTACGGTGTTCAGGGGCAGAGACCGCCACAGCCTACGACCGTACAGTTTCCACCACCTCCTCCTCGTTTTGACAGTGGTGCTAGTGGTAGTGGCAAGAAGGACTTTCTGAAGGCTAAGGGCAAACAGTTTAAGAAATCTGGGAGCAGTTCATCGAGTTCGAGTGGATCGCGACAGAGAGGTCAGGGGTCAGATTACAGTGGCGCATACTGTGGTTCGTGCGGAGGGCGACATACCACGGAGCAGTGTCAAGGAGTTTTGGGACGCTGCAACATCTGCAGGCAGCAGGGGCATTTCGCCAGAGTGTGCCCACAGAGGAGTTCTCAGCGATTCCAGAGTGCAGGATCGTCTGCTGCAGTGCCTCAGATGGAGAGACAGGCATCCTCTGTACACTCCTTCCAGCCCCCATCCACACAGACCCAGCAGAGACCAGGAGGTAGTCAGACCGTGAGTCAGCCTCCCAGACAGCAGGCACGTGTTTTTGCCCTGACAGAGGAGCAGGCGCAGGAGGCGCCAGATGACGTCATTGCAGGTAGCTGTTTTCTTTGCGGTTATCCTGCATATGTGTTGATTGACACAGGTGCATCTCATACATTCATCTCTGAACATTTTGCATTGAGACATGCATTGCCTGTTGAGTCGATGTCTACGGTAGTGTCTATAGCTTCTCCGTTGGGAAGTGGTTTGATATCTGTGACTACTGTTAGACACTGTATGCTTCAGTTTGAGGGGCATGAGATTGATCTTGATTGTGTAGTACTTGGTTTAGCAGATTTTGATTGTATAGTTGGTATAGATACGTTAACCAAGTACAGGGCCACTGTAGATTGTTTCCACAAGATTGTCAGATTCAGACCCGACATGACAGATGAGTGGAAATTCTACGGCAAGGGTTCCAGATCACGGATTCCCTTAGTATCTGCTCTGACTATGAGTAGATTGCTTCAGAGAGGAGCAGAGGGCTTTCTCGTATATTCAGTAGATCTACTGAAGTCGAGCCCAGCATTGGCAGATCTGCCAGTGGTTTGCGAGTTTGCAGATGTGTTCCCCGATGAGATTCCAGGGTTGCCTCCAGTTCGAGAGGTTGATTTCAGCATAGATCTTATGCCCGGTTCTGTTCCTATTTCGAGAGCTCCGTATAGGATGTCGCCGATAGAGCTGAAAGAGTTGAAAGCACAGTTGGAGGATCTTTTGTCCAAGGGATATATCAGACCCAGTGTATCTCCTTGGGGTGCTCCGGTGCTTTTCGTTCGAAAGAAAGATGGTTCGATGCGACTGTGCATTGATTATAGGCAGTTGAACAAGGCAACAGTGAAGAACAAGTATCCTTTGCCTCGCATCGACGATTTGTTTGATCAGCTACAGGGATCTTCGGTATACTCGAAGATTGATTTGAGATCAGGATATCATCAACTCCGAGTTAGAGATGTGGATATACCGAAGACTGCATTCCGAACCAGGTATGGACATTACGAGTTTGTTGTTATGCCTTTCGGTTTGACGAATGCACCTGCGGTGTTTATGAGTTTGATGAACCGCATTTTTCAGAGATATTTAGATGATTTTGTGATTGTGTTTATTGACGACATTTTGGTATATTCGAAGAGTTTGACTGAGCATGCAGATCATCTGAGAATCGTGCTAAAGACTTTGCGACAGGAGCAGTTGTATGCTAAACTGTCCAAGTGCGAATTCTGGCTGCGACAGGTTGTCTTCTTAGGGCATATTATATCTGGAGAGGGTATTGCAGTAGATCCGAGTAAAGTTGAGGCTGTGATCAGTTGGCCGAGACCGACTTCTGTGCAGAGATACGCAGTTTCATGGGTCTAGCCGGGTATTATCGACGTTTTATTCGAGACTTCTCCAGTATAGCGAAGCCGATTACCCAGTTGACACAGAAGAACATGCCATTTGTGTGGTCAGAAGAGTGTGAGAGCAGTTTTGTTGAGCTGAAGAAGAGGCTGACTAGTGCGCCTGTTTTGACGATTCCTTCAGGTACAGGTGAGTTTGTTGTATATTGTGACGCATCTCACAGAGGGTTGGGATGTGTTCTGATGCAGCGTGGACATGTGATAGCGTACGCCTCAAGACAGCTGAAGCCACACGAGACCCGCTATCCGATTCATGATCTTGAATTGGCGGCGATTGTATTTGCACTCAAGATCTGACGTCATTATCTGTATGGCGAGAAGTTTGAGATCTATTCCGATCATAAGAGCCTGAAGTATCTCTTTTCTCAGTCAGAGTTGAATATGAGGCAGCGACGATGGCTTGATCTATTGAAAGATTTTGATTGCGAGATCAAGTACCATCCAGGAAAGTCAAATGCAGCGGCAGACGCCTTGAGTCGAAAGGTATGTGCTCTTTCCTTGTCGACTGTAGGTGTATCGAATTTAGTAGAGGATTGTTGCTTGTCTGGATTGACATTTGATACAGAGAGTAGACCGTTGCGACTTGCTGCGATTCAGATTGAGCCAGACTTGATTATGAGGATCAAAGAAGCACAGAGGACTGATCCGAGTGTCCAGAAATATCAGGTCAGAGATTCTATTCTATATGTGAATAACCGTCTAGTAGTGCCAGATGTTTCAGATTTGAGACGACAGATTATGTCAGAGGCACGTTGTAGTCGGTTCAGCATTCATCTTGGTGGAAGGAAGATGTACAATGACTTGAAGACGCAATTCTGGTGGAAGCAGATGAAGACAGATATTGCAGAATTTGTGTCTAGATGTCTGAATTGCCAACAGGTGAAGGCAGAGAGGAAGAAGCCCGGAGGTTTACTTCAGAGTTTGTCTGTTCCTGAATGGAAATGGGATCACATTTCCATGGATTTCGTGACGAAGTTACCTCGATCATCCCGGGGCTGTGATTCGATTTGGGTTATCATTGACAGATGGACCAAATCAGCTTGCTTCATTCCGTACAGAATGACCTATCGACACGATCAGATGGCAGAGTTGTATGTCAGAGAGGTCGTCAGATTGCATGGTGTGCCAAAGTCGATCGTATCAGACCGTGATCCACGATTTACTTCTCACTTCTGGCACAGCTTGCAACAGGCTTTGGGTACGACTTTACACCTAAGCACTGCTTATCATCCCCAGACGGACGGACAGTCAGAGCGGACTATCCAGACTTTAGAGGACATGCTGAGAGCTGTAGTACTAGACTTTGGTACTAGTTGGCAAGATTCATTGCCGTTATGTGAGTTTTCATACAACAACAGCTATCAAACTAGCATTGAGATGGCACCGTTCGAAGCTTTATACGGAAAGAAGTGCAGATCTCCGTTGTACTGGGATGATATTTCTGAGGTACCAGAGTTGGGGCCTGATATGATTCGTGAGATGACCGAGAAAGTGAAGATCATTCAGAAGAGAATGAAGACAGCACAGGATAGGCAAGCGAAATACGCCAATATCAGACGCAGACCGTTAGTGTTTGATCAAGGAGACAGAGTATTTTTGAAGATTTCACCTTTCAGAGGCGTTGTCAGATTTGGCAAGCGTGGGAAATTGTCTCCTAGATACGTCGGTCCGTATGAGATTCTTGAGAAGATTGGCGATCAAGCTTACAGACTTGCTCTTCCTCCTTCATTATCTGGTATACATGACGTTTTTCATGTATCGATGTTGCGCAGATACATGCCAGACAGTTCTCATGTCATTCAACTTGACGAAGCCGAGCTGGATCAGACTTTGAGCTATGTTGAGCGACCGATACAGATTCTTGATCGAAAAGAAAAACAGCTCAGAACGAAGACCATTCCGCTTGTGAAGATTCAGTGGAGTCGTCATGGCATCGAGGAAGCAACATGGGAAACGGAGTCTGAGATGAAACAGAGGCATCCCGAGCTATTCTTATGATGTGAGTCTTTCTTCCCGTTTTGACTTTACAATTTTGTGATTACTTGCTTACGAGTTCGAGGACGAACTCCTATCTAAGAGGGGGAGAAATGTAAGGCTCGAGAATTGTCAATTGGCATTGATGTTAGACTTGTATAGATAAGAATGCATGAATTATGAGATTTTGAGCAGCAGGGCCGAAGCCACACCGCACCCGCGGTGTTAGAGATACAGCACCCGCGGTGCATTAAGAGGAAATTAGTGAAATTGTGCGAACAGACACCGAACCCGCGGTGCTAGCAAGACCGCACCCGCGGTGTGAGACCGCACCCGCGGTCATGTAAGGACCGCACCCGCGGTCATGTAAGGACCACACCCGCGGTCTAGGTGCTGCACTGTTAAAGAAATTCGCCGTGAGCACAGCGCACCCGCGCTCTTGAGCTACCGCACCCGCGGTCTTACGTGCTGCTTGAAAAATAAAACATGTGTCCTTGGCCATGCAAAATATATGAGTTGTCTTCTTCTCTTTCATTCAGAATTGAGGGAACCGAGAGAAGCCAAGAAGAAAGCTTCATGTCCTTGTGATCTTTAACTTGTGATTTTGAAGAATTTAGCCATCCGATTTCAGATACGACTGCGGTTTTGAATTCCTCTCATCATTTGCTATTCAAGGATGTAAGTTTTGTTACATTTCAACATAATTCAGATTGTGTATGTTGGGAGAAATTCAGATTTGAGCTTTAGATTATGTTCTTGATATGTTGAACTTGATATATTCGCTACCGGATCGATTTCCAGACACCGTATGCTATTGTTTCGATTTTCAGCATGTATTATTGAAGAGTATGTCGATTTTCATAGTTGGAAGGGATTATGTCATTGATATTGTGATGTTTATGAGATTATGATATTGTATTATGTTGAGACTGAGTTGACCGGTACCGAGAATTACGCTGTTATGCCGTCAATTTGTACCGAGATGTATTATTGATTGGATTATGTGTTGCTTTGAGTTAGAGATTGATATTGTGTGTCTACATATTGCCATTTCAGATTTGAAGTGACAGGTTTGACATTTGATTCGAGATCTCGACAGACAGTGCGACAAGAAAGGTATAATTCATGTGGTCTTGGGATTGCACAACTCGATTCAGATTTGATACGAGTTTCCCTAAATCACATACTAGATTGTTATTACATTGATTATGTAATGTTTCGTTTATTGATTTATATTCGAGTCCTGAGATAGGAGATATCGGCAGATTTGCCAAAACTAGACGTTTCGGTGTATCGTCGCATAGGAGCAGATTTGCTATACGTATAGACCCTCGATACAGAGTTGACCGAAGTCTAGGAATAAGACGTACCGTTACCCCGAGTGGTTGGGTAGGTAACAGACCGTCTTATTCACACCGGGATCCCTAGATTAGAAAAGAGTCGAGTCAAGATTTGAATGTTGAATACAGATTTGTATTCCTCTACATGTTTAGATTTATATTCATGTTACTTGATTTATGTTATGCATTTGTATATGATATTTACATTGCATGCATCCATGTTTTATACTGGGATATGTTCTCACCGGAGTTATCCGGCTGTTGTCGTGTCTGTATGTGTACATGGCAACAGGTGGGGCAGGATCAGGGTCACGACGAGGACGAGAGAGTTGATAGCGTGGAGATCTCGGGCATGGAAGATTCCTAGTGTTTCCTACTAGACTTGTAGCACATATGTTTGTAGTAATCACTGAACACTAGTGTATGTTTGTACGCACGGACTTGTATGTACATTACGTTGTTTAATTTCTATCGAGACATGTTATGCTTTAATTACACATTTGAATTAATGTTAAAAGCAAAATTTTTGACCCACATTTTCGAACAAAGATCCAATTAAATCCCAAAAGAATTGAGTTAGAGCCCGGGTCCGCACAAAAACACTAGTAATCTGCAATGCCCGAGATCTCCATGCTATCATCCATCTCTCATCTAGCTCGTGACCCCGATCCTGCCCCACCTGTTGCCATGCACACATACAGACACGACAACAGCCGGATAACTCCGGTGAGAACATATCCCAGTATAAAACATGAATGCATGCAATGTCATAATCATGTATCAAAGCATAGCATATAACATGAATTATAATCTAAAACAAGTAAAAGAATACAAATCTGTATTCAACATTTAAATCTTGACTCGACTCATTTCTAATCTAGGGATCCCGGTGTGAATAAGACTGTCTGTCACCTACCCAACCACTCGGGGCAACGGTACGTCTTATTCCTAGACTTCGGTCAACTCTGTATCGAGGGTCTACACATAGCGTAAATCTACTACCATGCGTCGATACACCGAAACGTCTAGTTTTGGCCAATCTGCCAATATCTCCTATCTCAGGACTCGAATATAGATCAATAAACAAGACATTACATAATCAATGTAATAACAATCTAGTATGTGATTTAGGGAAACTCTTATCAAATCTGAATCGAGTTGTGCAATCCCGTGATCACATGAATTATACCTTTCTTGTCGAATAGTCGGTGTCGTAGTCGAAGTCTCAAGTTCACAATAGCCAATACAAATCTGAAATGGCATAAACTATGTGCACTTCAGTCATATACATCTCAAGAAAATCAATATACAAAGCTAACATCGGTTTCAAGGTAATTCGACGGCATAACGGCGTAATTCTTTGATACCGGTAATTCAAGAATATCATACTCAATCACAATCAACTCATAATCTCATCTAACATCTATATACATGCTGAAATCTGCATATTCTCAATCCAACACATGCTGGAAAATCGAACGTATAGCATACGGTCTCCAAATTTCGATCCGGTAACGAATAAATCATGCTCAACATCTCAAGAACATATATTCGAACTTAAATCTGAATTTCCCCAACACATATATTTCGAAACATGTTGCAATTGAGTAAAAAGTATACCCTTCTGAAGCTTGTGATCCAAGGAGCAAGAATCTTCACTCGGATTCAAAATCGGATGCATAAATCTTGCGAAACCAATGTTCTAATCTACCTTGAAGCTTGAGGATTCTTTGGAGAAGGAGCCCGGTTCTTGTTCTGAATGCCAAAGGAAATAAAGACACCTATTACATATTGCATGCAAAGGGACGAGTGTTCATGTTGTTCAAATGACACGCACTACCGCGGGTGCGGTAGCTTAAGAGCGCGGGTGCGCTGATGCTTCGGCAGCCCATGCATTTTTTTGAATTTCGATAACCGCGGGTGCGGCCCCTGCATTACCGCGGGTGCGGTCTTGCCACCGCGGGTGCAGTCCTGCTAGCAACGCGGGTGCGGTCACGCTTCGCAAAATCTACCACTTTCTGTCACATACACCGCGGGTGCGGTAATCTTAACACCGCAGGTGCAGTGTGATTTCGGCCCTGCTTGCTCAACATACTCATTTTTATGACATACATTCTCCTCTTCAAATCTAACATCAATGACAACTAATAATTCTCGAGCCTTACAGGAAGAGTTCCAAGCAAGAGAATACTTCGGATTCCAGCACAGAGGCCGAATACATTGCTGCATCAGATGCAGCAAGGGAGGCTGTTTGGATAAGGAATTTCGTCTAAGAGTTGTACGTCATTCCTAATGGATTTGCTCCTGTCCCGGTGTTGTGTGACAACACGGGAGCTTTAGCTCAAGCAAAGGAGCCAAGGTCTCATCAGAAGTCCAAACATGTATTGAGAAAGTACCACATCCTCGGAGAGATTGTGGAAAGAGGAAGAAGTGTCTTTTGACATAGTCGGCTCTGCAGATAATGTTGCTGATCCACTAGCTAAGCCTTTACCTGGACCATTATTCGAGATGCATCGCGAACCAATGGGTTTGAAGCATATGGGTAGTTGGCTCTAGTGAAAGTGGGAGATTGTTAGAGTAGGTGCCCGTCGAGCCAAGTGTTGGCCGAGTGTTCACAATGAAACTCTATGTATAAGCAATCTTTATTTTAATAATATTTGAAATTATTTTTTTGGCAAATCTTTATCTGTATACCCATGCTAGTTGCATAGATAAAGACCTTGAATATACAAATAGTAGAAAGATTATGAGATGCTCATATGATGAGTATCATGAAACTCATATTTGGAATAATGTATATTCTAAACAGTTCCTAGTCGATTCAGCCGCCGCTAAGAAGGATATAGGCCGCTTGAGTTCGAGACTAGTATCTGCGATGTGAGTACCATGTTTCATTGGTAGGGGACATTGTGATGTCCGAGCATGCAGATAGGTGCTCCTGGTAGAGTGCACTGAACAACCCTCCATAAAAGGACTTTCCAAGTGGTTCTCACTTATCGAGTGGAAACGTCCTGGTTTATGGTTGTACACCATTAGTCCTTATGACCCGGGACAACATTGAGACTCTATGTGCTAGCATTACACTTTGACTTGTTTACCGACTCTCAAGGGGTCATCAGGTGGCAAGGTTGGGTGTTCTGTCGAAACATATAGGAGTCGATGCATTGTAGTCGGGGATTCACCGCTTACCTTCGGGTATGGATATCCTATGTGTTCTCATGTGTATGTAGGTTGAAATCTCTGATCAGAGTATGGTGGTAATTATGAAAAGGGTTTCATAAATTACACCATCGATGCAACTACGACATGACACATAGTATTGATTCATTGACAACTCTCGATAAACCAATGGTTGTCGAATCGGTCGGGATATATGAGTTTAAGGGACCGTACTGTACGCTAACCATAATTGAATGGTTCTTGCAGGCACTATCATTTGATACCTAGGGAATCATGTAAGCGATGCTGCTATGCGTTTAACATGATTGGTTGGGTACTATCAGACTTGAGTTCTGACGTTCTTGTTATCAAGGAGTTGATAAGTAAGAATGGAGCAATTGGGGTATGCTCAAATAAGGACATGTTTAGTCCGAATCACATGGAGATGTGAACCCACAGCTAGTTGTATCAGTGAACCATTGAGGGCCACACAAGTACTAGCTTTATAGATCCCATTGAGAAGTAAAATAGTTCAATGTGTTGAACGGCTTATAAAGGAGTTTATAAGCGTAAGAAAAATTAGAAGTATGACTTCTATAAAGGAGAAAATAGTTCAATGTGTTGAACGACTTATAAATGAGTTTATAAGTGTAAGGAAAAATAGAAGTATGACTTCTATGAGAGAAATGTAATTTTTAATTTATGAATGTGTTCTTAAATTAAAAGTTGGTTAAATAAATAATGTAATTGAAAATTGTTATTTTCATAAACATTATTATGGACTAAATTAAATTAATTCAAGTGTTGAATTAATTAAACACTAGTGGGCCTAGTAGAGTCCAAATAATTAAATTAATTCAATTGTTGAATTAATTAAATCATATTGGGTCTTGTAGAGCCCAATTAAAATTAATAATTAGACTAGTGGGCTTGAGTAAAATCAAGCAATGGTTAAATGGTCTCAAATGTGTTTGGACATTTAAATATAAGTCCATGGGCTTTGTAATTGTTACAAACCCAAATAGAAAGGCATGCAAGGGAGGTGAAAGGTTGGGAGACAACTTTTTGTATAACCAAGGCTTGGCATGCAACTTTTTTACTTTAACTTTTCCCACAACCAAAAAAAAAATGTCTCTCCTTCTCTCCTAGCATGAATAGTGGCCGAAAATACTATTCATCCTCTCCAATTTTTCTTTCTTCAATTGTTGAGGAAAGCCTACACTTCTCAATGAAAAATACTCTAATTTTTCTAGTGCAAAGTTAGGGTGGTTCTAGCTAGTTGGTGGTGGGCCTAATTTTGAAGGAAAGATTCAAGAACAAGGTGAAGCTTGTAGATTATCTTGCCATCAAGAGCTTAGTTGTATATCAACTAAGTTGGAGCCATCATCAATCTCAAGAGATTGATAGGTAAAATTCTAAACACACTATGAATGTCATTTTTGTGTTTTATTGTATTTGCTACACAATTTCATGGGGTGGCCGAAATTTTCTCTTGTAAAATTCGGTTTTTTTAAATTCCGTTGCGCTTCCGGTCACCGTAACCGATCCCCTCTTAATTTGCACTAGAAAACTAAGAGGAGTTTTTCATTGAGAAGTTTAGGCTTTCCTCAACAATTGAAGAAAGAAAAATGAGGGAGAATGAGTAGTAGTGTATCAAAGAGATACTTATTACATGGCGTAAGGCCCGAGAAATTTAACCTGTTAATCCGAAATGATATGACGATGATTATTATAATCTAATTGGTGATAATCAATATGATTATAGACGGAACCGATTGGACTGGGAAAGACGAAAGAAATCAAAAGAGGTGAAAAAAGAAGTCCCCGCGCACATGTGCGACATGTATGGGCGCACATACGCGAGGAGGACAGAACCATGCATGCACATGCGCGACATGTATCGGCGCACATGCGCGAAAATTACAGAAGCATCGGCGCACATGCAATAGATAAGGCGCGCATATGCGCGACCCGTCCAGAACCTTGGGAGCATATGCGCCTTAAGGGAATAGGCGAGGCAGAACATCTCGCTCATATGCGCGAGAGACGTCGCGCATATGCGCGAGAAGATAAATGCGGAAAGTGCCGGGCAGAAAGCCAGGCGCATATGCGCGGCTTTGTGCGCGCATATGAGCGCGGCATGCAGATTGCCAAAATGCCACTTGGTCTCCACTGTGCGCGTGTATATATATATATATATGCATACACAAGCAATTCTTCAGCAAAAAGGAGGAAAGAAAGAAAGGTGCCGAGGAAATATTTCAGTTCCGATTTAGAAATTGATTTACGAGAAATCCGTCCGTCCAATTTTAAATCCGACTTCAGTACTGTATTTCTATCAACGCAGGCTACAACTGGACGTCGGTTTTGCTGTGTTTAGACATGATTTGAAATTATGATATTGTCAGAATTGAATATGAATCAGATATGATGTTTCTGTTACAGTAGACATTGTATAATTGAAGTCAGATTAAAGAATAGACTGTTTATGCAATTGTTATGATTTTCGAAAGATATTGAATTGAGATTTGATATCAGATTTGTGTTGTTACTGATTTTAAGTGTACCGATATTGAGATTATGAATGGTATTAATACTGATTATGAATTCTGGTAGTATATCTATGATGTTGAGATTGACGGGGTTATCGAGACTGTATCGTTATGCCGTCGACACATCAGTTGATTTAGATTGATCATATTCAGTAATGATCTCAATTGTATCGTGATATCTTTGATATGAATTAGATTGTACCTTGTTCAGATATGGATCAGATTATATACTGATTTGAGTATTGATCAGAACAGGTTTTGAATTGAATTATATACTGATATTGTATTTATATGATTTTCATTGCCAGAATGGGTATGGACAGATCAGAATACAAGATTTCGTCTTCGTCAGACCGTTAAGACAAAGGTATAATAAATGTTGATTCGGGATTGCACAACTCGAGTTAAGTTAGATTTTAGTTTCCCAAAATCACATACTTTATTTTAGTACATTGATATTTGCAAATTATTAGATTGATATTTTTAGTCTATTGAATTATAGCAGAGTAAGAGTTTGAGTCTAGGACAGATCAGCCTAGCCAGAGCAGAACCGTCGAGTCTTTGTCAGAACCGCGAAGACTCTAGACTTACGGTGTATTGATGAGCTTAGAGGTAGATCGACTTCTATTGTAGACATTCGATACAGCATGCCGAAGTCTAAATTAGATCGGGATCCCTAGATTAGAAATAAGTTAAGATAAGATAACAAGTCATTAACTTAGATACAGATTCGTATTGATTCATGTAATCAGATTGGATACATGTCTTAATAATTGTTTATGCTTTTGTATATGTTTATATTAAATACATATGTATACATTGTTTATACTGGGATATGTATATCTCACCGGAGTATCCGGCTGTTGTCTTGTTTGTATGTGTGCATGACAACTGGTGGGACAGGATCGGGGTCAAGAAGATGATGAGAGATCGAGATTAGAGTGGTGATTCCGGACTTGGATATAGATAGGTTTCATTACTTGATTGTAGTAGTTGAACCTTATTTTGAACTAGTGTGAGTATTATTGTACATTATTGTACTTTCATACTGATATTTATATTATTTAAATTCCACTACATTCCGTAGTTATATTTTAAAAAAAAAAATTTTAGACCCTGTTTATCATAATTGATAATTAAATCCCAAAGATGATTAAGAAGATGATTAGCGTCCGGGTCGCCACAACAGGTGGTATCAGAGCGATAGATCCTTTAGACTGAGATAGAAAAGAATGAGCGGGGTAGATTGAGTTGTGGGGCCCTTAGCTCCTAATCGTTATTATAATACAATCTGATTAGGGTTAATTAATCACAGCGGAAAACGAGTTTAAAATTTCTTTACAATGAGCCCAAAATATCTCTTCTGATATTTAAATACTAAAAATAGTATCTAAATTCAAAACATAAAACACGCCCACACTAAATCAAAACCAATCACATACAAACAACTCATATCCTCGGGACATGCCCCGGTATATAGATATATATACATATATTGGGAACAAGACATAAACATAAACCTCAGCCCAAGCTGTGGCTTCCTCCAGAAGTGCCCTCCCTGGCCTCCTGATATCCTGGAGTACCTGCCATTGTCCACACACAAAGACAACAACAGCCCCCCTTGGGGGTGAGCAAAGCTCCGTATGGAACAACCAATCATATATACCACAGATATCTAAACAATGATATATGGTATGCAATGCATGTATGTCGTGGAGGTATCGGGTCAAATGCCCATCCACTGAGCACATGTCAGAATCAATCGAATCGCTATCAAATCAAATCAATGCTCGAGCTGGCACACCGGCCGATATGGGAATACACATATATGATAGCGTCGTCGAAGCGCCATCAATCCCACATCTCATATCCAATCATATGGGGCCACAATTGTCTATGTTTTAAGGGTCATGTAATACCAAACATAGCATTGTGTTCACAAACCCCGGAATCCAATCAAATCGTATCAGGGTATCCAAGGATCATAGCTCAACGTGCATGTCATGTATCGATGTATGCATAAAATGATGTGTGTTAACAAAACATTTATTTTATACATCGACACTCCAATCTCAATGTCATGTATGCCACATTAAATTATCAAATAGGCACATAGACACGTATTCCAATCCAATCAATCAAATCAATCCAACATATATCATATAATACAGATACCTGTCGTATGTTACCCGGTCGCAACATACCTCAATTCCTCGTTTCCAGTTGATGTAGCTTTAGATTGCAGTAAAATAATCTATCTACTTCAATAACATATTCATTTCAATCAATAACATACTCCAAAATCATTAATATGATTTTCCAATATCATTTGAAACTTCAAAAATTCATATCAAATCTAAATCATATTATAATTCAATTCCGACTTCGGATATAAGTTTATTGTCGGTTATTCTACTACATATCATAAATTCAACTACAAATACATGATATTCCAGCACCTTGATATTTAAAGCTGCTGAAACCAGAAGAAAATTACCTCAGTCAGAAGCCCTCGATGCGCAGATAACAAATATATAATTTGTTTCGCGTTTAGACGGCGTTTCGAAGTCGATTCGGACGATAGAAATTCGAATTCTCTCGTGTCTCTCGAAGTTGGCAAAATAGAAATGAAGAAAACGAATAGCAAAATCGTTCTTATCTTGCCACCGCTCTCGCTTTCGGGCGGTAGAATTCTCGCGCCCGAGCGCGAGACATTCTGCCCCCGACTTCAATATGTACCGCGCTCGAGCGGTCACAAATTACCGCTCGGGCGCAGCATATTCTGTCCAAATGCCACTTACTTCGCGCTCGGGCGGTCAAATATTACCGCTCGGGCGCGAGGTGTTCTGCCTGAATATCAAGTTTTCATTCCTTGGCGCTCGGGCGGTAATTTCCTACCGCTCGGGCGGCACATGTTCTGTACAAAATATTGGTTTTGTACTATTTTGGCGTCCGGCCTCTCAAATCAAATTCGTACAACATCAATTCATATACAATACTCATTTTCTCAATTTCATTATCATAATATACATCAAATGTATAATCATATGACAATTTCATAAATTATCGATAATCACGTAGGATTTACGATAATACGATACACGGTCCTTACATTTCTCCCCCTCTTAAAAGATTTCGTCCTCGAAATTTCAAACATCTTTATATACATAACATTGGCAAACATACATATGTCACCAGTTATAGTACATATCAAAGCTAAAATCAGAATAAGGGTCAGAATACATCGAATACAATGGAATAGATGTCGTAGAATCAAACAAATGCGGATACGAATCTTGCATCTTACTCTCCAATTCCCACGTTGATTCTTCAACACCATGTCGCGTCCATTGCACTCGAACTAGAGGAATCGATTTATTTCGCAATATCTTTTCCTTTCGATCCATAATGCGAACAGGTTGTTCAACATAGGAAAGAGAAGGATCCAATTCAACCTCATCAGGTGCAAGTACATGTGAGGGATCTGGTTCATATTTCCTCAACATAGAAACATGAAACACATCATGAATGGTAGATAGAGCTGGTGGCAATGCCAATCGATACGCAAGATCACCAACTCGATCAAGAATCTCGTACGGACCAACATATCGAGGAGATAACTTCCCTCGCATGCCAAATCGAACAGTGCCTTTAAAGGGATATATTTTCAAGAATACTCTGTCACCTTTCTGGAATTCCAAGGGTCGTCTTCGTTTATTTGCATAACTCGTTTGACGATCCTGAGCAGCTTTCATCCGCTGTCGAATCAACTGAACCTTATCGTTCATTTCCTGTATCATTTCAGGTCCAGTCAATTGTTTCTCACCAATTTCATCCCAGAATAACGGTGATCTACATCGTCTCCCATAAAGAGCTTCAAACGGTGCCATACCGATACTCGTCTGAAAACTATTATTATATGAAAATTCAACCAATGGTAAGGCATCCTGCCATCCCATTCTGAAGTCCATCACTATCGCACGCAACATATCCTCTAACGTTTGAATCGTACGCTCAGTCTGGCCATCAGTTTGAGGATGATAAGCGGTACTCATAGCCAAACGCGTACCCATCGCTTCCTGAAAACTACCCCAGAATTTAGAAGCAAATCTGGAACGATCAGATACAATTGAGACTGGCACACCGTGCAGTCTCACAACATTCTCAATGTATAAACGGGTCATTCTCTTATAAGGATAAGTCCGCTCATACGGAATAAAATGTGCAGATTTCGAAATCCGATCAATAATTACCCAAATAGCATCACAGCCCTTGGGTGAACGAGGTAAATGAGTCACAAAATCCATAGCAATATGTTCCCAATTCCATTTCGGGATATTAAGACTATGGAGTAATCCTCCCGGTTTCATTCTCTCGGCTTTCACTTGCTGGCAGACAAGACATTTAGAAATAAACTCAGCAATGTCCTTCTTCATACGTCTCCACCAGAATTGAGGTCTCAATGTCAAATACATCTTCCGACCTCCCGGGTGAATACTATATTTACTACAATGTGCTTCTCGAAGAAGGGCAGATCTCAAATCAGAATCATTAGGAACTACCAGCCGACCATTAAGTCGTAAAGAACCATCAGAAGAAATCTGAAATCCAGACTGATGTCCTGTGGATACAAGTTCTTTCGACTTCTGGATATGAGCATCGCTTCGTTGGGCCTTTCGAATCTTCGATATCATGTTCGGCTCAATTTGCAATGCTGAGACAGTGACAGAATTCCAATTCGAGTGAAAAGTCCAACCAGAAGTACAAATATCCTCATGTACCTTGGCGACATTGACAGAAGCTAGAACAGAATCATGAACTTTACGGCTCAGGGCATCCGCAGTAACATTCACCGATCCAGGGTGATATTGAATCTCACAATCAAAATCCTTCAGGAGATCCATCCACCTGCGTTGCCTCATATTTAAATCAGATTGAGAAAAGAGATATTTCAGACTCTTATGGTCCGAATAAATAACAAACTTTTCTCCGTACAAATAATGGCGCCAGATCTTCAAAGCAAATACAATGGCAGCCAAGTCAAGATCATGAACAAGATAACGTGTTTCATGAGATTTCAATTGACGAGATGCATAAGCAACCACTTTGTCGTGTTGCATCAGAACACAGCCCAACCCTTTACCAGACGCATCTGTACAAACCACAAATCCTCCGGTACCTGAGGGATTAGTAAGCACAGGCGCTGTGGTCAATCTCGTCTTCAACTCAAGAAAACTAGCTTCACATTCATCTGACCAAATGAATCGCTGATTCTTCTGTGTCAGTTGAGTAATAGGTTTAGCTATCTTCGAAAACCCTTCAATAAATCGACGATAATATCCAGCTAAACCCATGAAGCTACGGATCTCAGGAACATTCGTAGGTCTTGGCCAATTCAATACAGCTTCGACCTTCGAAGGATCAACAGATATGCCATGTCTCGAAATGACGTGGCCCAGAAATACCACTTTGTCCATCCAGAATTCACATTTGGACAATTTGGCATACAGATGACTAGTACGAAGAGTTTGAAGTACCAGTCTCAGATGTTCAGCATGCTCCTTCTTCGATTTTGAATACACAAGAATATCATCAATAAAGACGATAACAAATCGGTCTAGATAATCTCGGAAGATACGATTCATTAAAACCATGAAGATAGCAGGAGCATTCGTAAGACCAAAAGGCATAACCAAGAATTCATAGTGGCCATACCTCGTACGAAAAGCAGTTTTAGGCACATCTTCGTCTCGAACTCGTACTTGATGATACCCAGAACGAAGATCAATCTTCGAGTAAACAAAAGTACCCTGAAGCTGATCAAATAAATCATCAATACGAGGAAGTGGGTACTTGTTCTTCACAGTAGCCCAATTCAGTTGCCTATAGTCGATACACATTCGCATCGTACCATCTTTCTTCCGAACAAATAAAACTGGAGCTCCCCAAGGTGATACACTCGGTCGAATATATCCCTTATCGAGAAGATCCTGTAATTGTTCTTTCAATTCTTTCAATTCCAATGGTGCCATGCGATAGGGAGCTTTAGATATAGGCGCAGTCCCCGGCACAAGATCAATACCAAATTCAACTTCTCGATGAGGAGGAAAATCAGGAATCTCATCGGGAAATACATCCGGGAATTCTTTCGCAACAGGAATCTCAGATAAAGAAGACTCCTTCTTCGAAATATCAATAGCGTAGACAAGATAACCCTCATCTCCGCTAGTCAACAATCGAGACATTTCCAAGGAAGATACCAATGGAATTTTGGCTTGGGAACCCTTGCCATAAAAATTCCACTTAGGTCCATCAATCGGTCGAAATCGAACCACTCCATGACAACAATCAACGGTAGCTCGATTTGTCATCAAGATATCCATGCCAACAATACAATCAAAGTCGTGCATTGGGAGGACAATCAGATTCAGAAATATCACATTATCCTCATATATCAATACACAATTATGCACAACTTCCTCAGACAAAATAATCTTTCCTGCTGGCGTGGCTATCGACAAAGTATCATACAACGGGGTACACTCAATATCGTGAGATGCAACAAATGCATGAGATATGAATGAATGAGATGCTCCTGTATCAAATAAAACACGTACAGGATAATCGCAAAGCGTGCAAATACCTGCAATCACACCACCAGGAGCTTCTCTCGCCTGATCCTCAGTCATGGCGTACACTCTCACTTGAGGAGGAACTTGGGCACTCTGACCACCCGGTCCTCGATATCGTGGCACACTCGACTACTGAAAGGATGGAATAGGAACAGCAGGTCTCAGCATACTAGGGCCACCTCTAAATCCTGGCTGGGGTTGAACAGAAGTCGTACCCCTGTTCGGACATACTCGAGAGAAATGGCCTTCCTGCCCACATTGATAACAAGTACCAGACATACCTCGACACTGTTCGATAGTATGTTTACCCCCACAATAACTACAATAGGGAGCAATCACAGGACTCCCTCTCTGAGATCCACTAGAGCTCGAAGAAGACGAAGAAGCAGAGCCAGTCTTCTTGAACTTCTTACCTCTCGGCCTCAAAATAGGCTGCTGAGCTGACACCAGTGGTGGAGGAGTATACTGTGGACCTCCCCGCCTAAGTCCAGCCTCGGCTGCCTTAGCTCGTTCAACTGCCTCTGCGTAGCTGGTAGGCAATCCAGAAACAACATATGTATATAAAACAGGATGTAAACCAATTACAAACCTGTTATATTTTGCCCTCGCTTTTCAAGCTACGTGAGGTGCATACTTCAACAGAGTAGAAAATTTTGAAGCATACTCCGCAACAGAAATCGTTCCCTGCTGCAGATTATTAAATTCATTCTCCTGAGCAGTATAATAAGAAGGAGGGGAATACTGCTCCAGAAATTGGGCCTTGAAGACATCCCATGTGACTTCAGTCCCGGCCTCTTTCAATCCAATCTCAGCGGCTTCCCACCAAGATTTAGCTCGGTCTTTCAGCTGATACAAAGCAAGTTTCAGTCTCCGAGCTTTGGAATACTCAACAATATTAAACAAGTGCTCGATATCCTTCAGCCAGGCCTCAGCTCTTTCAGCACTCTCAGTGCCAAAGAACTTTGGTGGTTTCAGATCCTGGAATCGAGCCATCACCACATCCATGGACAATCCTTCAAATTGTCCAACAATCCTCTCAGTATTGCTACTCGCAACTTCATCTGTGTGATCCATCTACAAATCAATGATGAATATCACAGATCAATATCAATCTCATAATCTCATCATTTCATATCATCAATCTCATCAAATACTTACTCAAATCAATTCACATAAGAGCAAGTAATACAAATAAGTCAAACACATACGCACAATTCATTTGTGCCTATTCAAGTGTACACAAGACTCAATAGAGCATTCCCAGCTATGCTCTGATACCATCTAGTGTGGGGCCCTTAGCTCCTAATCGTTATTATAATACAATCTGATTAGGGTAATTAATCACAGCGGAAAACGAGTTTAAAATTTCTTTACAATGAGCCCAAAATATCTTTTCTGATATTTAAATACTAAAAATAGTATCTAAATTCAAAACATAAAACACGCCCACACTAAATCAAAACCAATCACATACAAACAACTCATATCCTCGGGACATGCCCCGGTATATAGATATATATACATATACTGGGAACAAGACATAAACATAAACCTCAGCCCAAGCTGTGGCTTCCTCCAGAAGTGCCCTCCCTGGCCTCCTGATATCCTGGAGTACCTGCCATTGTCCACACACAAAGACAACAACAGCCCCCCTTGGGGGTGAGCAAAGCTCCGTATGGAACAACCAATCATATATACCACAGATATCTAAACAATGATATATGGTATGCAATGCATGTATGTCGTGGAGGTATCGGGTCAAATGCCCATCCACTGAGCACATGTCAGAATCAATCGAATCGCTATCAAATCAAATCAATGCTCGAGCTGGCACACCGGCCGATATGGGAATACACATATATGATAGCGTCGTCGAAGCGCCATCAATCCCACATCTCATATCCAATCATATGGGGCCACAATTGTCTATGTTTTAAGGGTCATGTAATACCAAACATAGCATTGTGTTCACAAACCCCGGAATCCAATCAAATCGTATCAGGGTATCCAAGGATCATAGCTCAACGTGCATGTCATGTATCGATGTATGCATAAAATGATGTGTGTTAACAAAACATTTATTTTATACATCGACACTCCAATCTCAATGTCATGTATGCCACATTAAATTATCAAATAGGCACATAGACACGTATTCCAATCCAATCAATCAAATCAATCCAACATATATCATATAATACAGATACCTGTCGTATGTTACCCGGTCGCAACATACCTCAATTCCTCGTTTCCAGTTGATGTAGCTTTAGATTGCAGTAAAATAATCTATCTAAATCAATAACATATTCATTTCAATCAATAACATACTCCAAAATCATTAATATGAGTTTCAAGTATCATTTGAAACTTCAAAAATTCATATCAAATCTAAATCATATTATAATTCAATTCCAACTTCGGATATAAGTTTATTGTCGGTTATTCTACTACATATCATAAATTCAACTACAAATACATGATATTCCAGCACCTTGATATTTAAAGCTGCTGAAACCAGAAGAAAATTACCTCAGTCAGAAGCCCTCGATGCGCAGATAACAAATATATAATTTGTTTCGCGTTTAGACGGCGTTTCGAAGTCGATTCGGACGATAGAAATTCGAATTCTCTCGTGTCTCTCGAAGTTGGCAAAATAGAAATGAAGAAAACGAATAGCAAAATCGTTCTTATCTTGCCACCGCTCTCGCGCTCGGGCGGTAGAATTCTCGCGCCCGAGCGCGAGACATTCTGCCCCCGACTTCAATATGTACCGCGCTCGAGCGGTCACAAATTACCGCTCGGGCGCGGCATATTCTGTCCAAATGCCACTTACTTCGCGCTCGGGCGGTCAAATATTACCGCTCGGGCGCGAGGTGTTCTGCCCGAATATCAAGTTTTCATTCCTTGGCGCTCGGGCGGTAATTTCCTACCGCTCGGGCGCCACATGTTCTGTACAAAATATTGGTTTTGTACTATTTTGGCGTCCGGCCTCTCAAATCAAATTCGTACAACATCAATTCATATACAATACTCATTTTCTCAATTTCATTATCATAATATACATCAAATGTATAATCATATGACAATTTCATAAATTATCGATAATCACGTAGGATTTACGATAATACGATACACGGTCCTTACATGAGTTTTCTTTCCTTGCATGTGATTGCTTGCATGAGATTTATTTTAATGTTGACTTACATTGTGTGTGCTAGCATGACATTATGCTTTACTGCTTTGAAATACATGTTATCTAATTATCTGATTTGAATTGGTAATATGTATTATTGAGTATGAATCAGATTTGATTCTTGATCAGCAGTAAGATGATCAGAGAAAGATTTGAACAGATTTGTAGTATTTGGGTACTAATGTTTTGATAAGCAGAACGGAGAATTCCAGAAAGGGGTAGTACTTTGATTGAACAGATAGATGTATCAGAAACTCAGATGGAAATAAAGTTGAAAGATTTTCAGTTATTGCAGCCGCCGATTGTGTGGTATCGAGACGTCTGAAGATTGTGAGAACTGGTCTGATGACATAGAAATACTGTTAGATTTACTTGATTGTACAGATGAAAAGAGAGTTAAAATGGTGTCTAACCAGTTGCGAGAAGCCGCTAGGAGTTGGTAGATTACAAGTAAAAGAATGTTAGAACAGAGAGGTACAGTGATTTCGTGGGAAATATTCAGAACTGAATTTTATCGAAGATTTTCTCAGTTTCGTACCAAGAGGACAAGAGAGCAGAATTTGATACAAGGTCAACTGAATATTGAAGGATATGTTGCTAAATTCTATACTCTACTGCGTTTTGCTCCTCATGTAATTGGGAATGATGAAGCTTTAGCGGATCAGTTCATCAGAGGATTGAACTCGGAGATAGTTGCATTGATGAATATGCAGCGACCTCACCATTTTGCTGATGCCTTGAGTAGAGCGAAGAGAGCGGAGGCGAGTCTAATTATACAACTGAAAAGGGTGTGTGCGATACAACCCCAGACACAGCAATCCCCTCTCCGATTTGATCGCGGCAGCACGAGTGGAAAGCAAGATTTGCTGAAAGCTCGAAAGAAACAGTTTAAGAAGTTAGGGAGCGGACTGAGCGGTTAATCTAGCTCCAGTGGTTCTAGCCCGAGTTATACTGGAGTGTATTGCAGAACTTGCGGAGGAAGACATTCCACGGAGCAATGCCAGGGAGTTACTGGTAGTTGTCGTATCTGTCGACAGCCGGGACACTTTGCTAGAGTCTGTCTACAGAGAGGTTCCCGCAGATTTCAGGGAGCTGGACCATCTGGGGTAGTGACCGAGGAACAGACCCAAGAGGCACTTGATGATACAGTGGCAGGTACTGTTCTTTTATGATTATATTGCATATGTATTGATATATACTAATGCATTTCCTATGATTATCTTTGAATGAGTTGCATTGAGATATGTTATATCTGTTGAGTTTGTTTGTACTGTAGTATTGACTCCCTTACTTGTTGGGAAAGAAAGGTTGATATCAGAGATTTCTGTAAAATATTGTATACTACAATAAGATGAGAATGAGGTTGAGTTAGATTATGATGTACTTGTGTTTTCTGATTTGACTTCATTATTGATATTAATATGCTGAACAAGTACAGAACAATCGTAGATTCCTTTCAAAATATAAGATTCAGACTAGATATGGCTGATGAGTAGGAATTCTACAGTAAGAATTCTAGATTTAGAATTCCTTTGATAATTTTATTGTCTATGACTCGATTGATACAGAAAATAGCAGATGGTATCCTTATGTATTCAGTAGATATACTGAAATCGAGCCTAGGATTGGCAGATTTGCCAGTGATGTACGAGTTGGCTGATGATTGCCCAGATAAGATTTCAGATTTGCCTTGTATTAGAAAGATAAATTTCAGAATTAAATCGATACCAGGTATTGTTTGTTGTGTTAGAATTCAGTACAGAATGATATTGAATGTTCAGAATGATACAGAGTAAGTTGAAAGAATTGAAAGATCCGTAGAAGAGTACTGGCCAAGAATTACAGCTGATTTAGTGCTTCTCTTGGAAATGCTTCAATTCTGTATATATATTGATAAATCCTGTGTTCAGAGGTATTATGTTGATTTCATGCTCATTGTATCTATGATATTTTGATATATTTGCAGCATCTGAATTGACTGAATAGAATATCAGAAGATTGTATTGAAAACTCTGAGAACTGTGATTATTGTATACAGAAATTATTCAGATATGAATCCTGCTTGAAACAGATTGTATTCAGAATATGCGATATCTGAATTTAGTATACCGATTGATTTTGACACAGTTGAGATCATGATCAGTGATTGAAAATGATACCGATATCAGAAAGATCAGAAATATTAGAAATTTCAGAAATGTCAGAATTGTCAGAAATTTATTTTGATCTGAGTTGACAGATTATCTTATACGATGGTTGTTTTGTATCTGCTTGAGTATTGTTCTAAAACAGTATTTGAGATAGCTTATATTGTTTGGGGGCATACTATAATTGCAGATGCTATATAGCAGTTGATCATAACGACATGAAGACGTGATTGATCAGTCAGAATTGACAATATTTCCAGAAATTGCCGTTTTAGGAGTTTATTGAACTCACTAGATCAGTATAGATTATTGATATGGTGAATCTGATTTGATAGTACTCTTATTCTGGGTCAGTGTTTGATACAGATTATTCAAACCGAATCAGAGCTGAATTCGAGAATTACGGAAGTTCAGAGATTTAACCAGAATAATCAGAACTTAATTTCGATAATCAGAGCAGAGCATTGATCAGAGTAACAGATGTGTGATTTTTAATGCATGAGAATGATTATCTTGTGATGTCAAATATTTCAGAATTGTACAACAGAATTTGATATCGATAATCAGAACCGAATACCAAGTAGGTATTTTTCTTTAATTTATATTATTAACTGATTTGTTTATACCAAATAGTTCGAATTTGAAATGACAGATAGTGTCAGAAGCACACAAAAATGGATTCAGTATTCGTCCAGGTAATAGAAAGTGTATGATAATTCGAACAAAAAGTTTTGATATAGACAGATTAAATCAGTTATGAAAGAATTTATGCTGAAATGTTGACAGAATTTATACTAAAATGTCTGAATCGCCAATAAATGAAGATAGAAAGATAGAAATCAGAAGATTTATTACAAAATTAGTATATCCTTGACTAGACATGGAAAGTATAATTCGATGAATGTTGTAATGAGATCACTGCAATACTTTCCAGATTGTGATGTGATATGATTGTGATTGACAGATTATTCAATCCATATCTATTAGTTTGTACCAGATAACGTACAAACATGACAAAATGACACAGATCGATGTCAGAAAAGTGGTCAGAATAACAAGAATTCCGAAGTAGAGTATGTCAAATTGTGATTTTGCTTGAGTTTCTATTTGTGGCACAACATACTATGAACTCATTCCTATATTATCCACCGACTGACAGATATCTAGAGGATACTATCCAGATATTGGAAGATATCCAAGGAGCTGCGGTGCTGGATGCTAGCACTAGTTGATATGATATATTTTCACCGTGGGAATGATATTACGGTGATATCCGAGATCGAAATTAAGAACAACAGAAATCTGACAAAGGAAAATTAGCTAATTCAGAAAAAGAATGAAGATAGCTCAGACCAGGCAAGACTTAATATGCCAACGTCGGATGGTGACGATGGGTATGAGCTGTTGATTAGTATATACAGATGTGTATAACCAATATTCAGAGATTGATTTCAGAATGGATTCATTGAGATGAGTTTTCGGATTAAATTTTGTATACAATTCTTCGGATATATCTGAATTGATTACTTAAGAGTTCAATGACGAACTCAGATCTAAGAGGGGGAGAAATGTAAGGCCCGAGAAATTTAACCTGTTAATCCGAAATGATTTGAAGATGATTATTATAATCTAATTGGTGATAATCAATATGATTATAGACGGAACCGATTGGACAGGGAAAGACGAAAGAAAATCAAAAGAGGTGCAAAAGGTAGTCCCCGCGCACATGCGCGACATGTATGGGCGCACATGCGCGAGGAGGACAGAACCATGCGCGCACATGCGCGACATGTATCGGCGCACATGCGCGAAAATTACAGAAGCATCGGCGCACATGCGCGAGATAAGGCGCGCATATGCGCGACCCGTCCAGAACCTTGGGCGCATATGCACGGCTGGAGGCGCGCATATGCGCGAGTAATGGAATAGGCGAGACAGAACATCTCGCACATATGCGCGAGAGACGTCGTGCATATGCGCGAGAAGATAAATGCGGAAGGTGCCGGGCAGAAAGCCAGGCGCATATGTGCGGCTTTGTGCGCGCATATGCGCGCGGCATGTAGATTTCCGAAATGCCACTTGGTCTCCACCGTGCGCGTGTATATATATATGCATACACAAGCAATTCTTCAGCAAAAAGGAGGAAAGAAAGAAAGGTGCCGAGGAAATATTTCAGTTCCGATTTAGAAATTGATTTACGAGAAATCCGTCCGTCCAATTTTAAATCCGACTTCAGTACGGTATTTCTATCAAGGCAGGCTACAACTGGACGTAAGTTTTGCTGTGTTTAGACATGATTTGAAATTATGATATTGTCAGAATTGAATATGGATCAGATATGATGTTTCTGTTACAGTAGACATTGTATAATTGAAGTCAGATTAAATAATAGACTGTTTATGAAATTGTTATGATTTTCGAAAGATATTGAATTGAGATTTGATATCAGAGTTGTGTTGTTACTGATTTTAAGTGTACCGATATTGAGATTATGAATTGTATTAATACTGATTATGAATTCTGGTAGTATATTTGTGATGTTTAGATTGACGAGGTTATCGAGACTGTATCGTTATGCCGTCGACACATCAGTTGATTTAGATTGATCAGATTCAGTAATGATCTCAATTGTATCGTGATATCGATGATATGAATTAGATTGTATCTTGTTCAGATATGGATCAGATTATATACTGATTTGAGTATTGATCAGAACAGGTTTTGAATTTAATTATATACTGATATTGTATTTATATGATTGTCATTGCCAGACTGGGTATGGACAGATCAGAATACAAGACTTCGTCTTCGTCAGACCGGGAAGACAAAGGTATAAATAAATGTTGATTCGGGATTGCACAACTCGAGTTAAGTTTGACTTGAGTTTCCCAAAATCACATACTTTATTTTAGTACATTGATATTTGCAGATTATCAGATTGATATGTTTAGTCTATTGAATTATAGCAGAGTAAGAGTTTGAGTCTAGGACTGATCAGCCTAGCCAGGGCAGAACCTCCGAGTCTTTGTCATAACCGCGAAAACTCTAGACTTACGGTGTATCGATGAGCTTAGAGGTAGATCGACTTCTATTGTAGACATTCGATACAGCATGCTGAAGTCTAAATTAGATCGGGATCCCTAGATTAGAAATAAGTTAAGATAAGATAACAATTCATTGACTTAGATACAGATTCGTATTGATTCATGTAATCAGATTGAATACATGTCTTAATAATTGTTTATGCTTTTGTATATGTTTATATTAAATGCATATGTATACATTGTTCATACTGGGATATGTATATCTCACCGGAGTATCCGGCTGTTGTCTTGTTTGTATGTGTGCATGACAACAGGTGGGACAGGATCGGGGTCAAGAAGATGATGAAAGATCGAGATTAGAGTGGTGATTCCGGACTTGGATATAGATAGGTTTCATTACTTGATTGTAGTAGTTGAACCTTAGTTTGAACTAGTGTGAATAATTATTGTACATTATTGTACTTTCATACTGATATGTATATTATTCAAATTCGACTACATTCCGCATTTATATTTTAAAAAGAAAAATTTATAGACCCTGTTTATCTTAATTGATAATTAAATCTCCAAGATGATTAGCGTCCGGGTCCCCACACATGGTCACAGGTCACAGGATTATCAATTCTTTTCTTTAATTCATGGCAAGAAATACCATCAATATTGCCTTTATAGCTATTGTTCATTGAAGATGTTTTTATATAATTTTCATTGCCATAGCTATGTTATTCAAGCCAAACCTATGTATATATATTTTTTATTGCATGTAATAGCCAAGCATGGTGAACTGTACAGTTTAAGTTTTCGTATGTTTATGGATTATTTGGGTTTAGATGTTAAGAGTTGTGATTATGGGTCATAGTATTGTTGGTTATTATTGTTTTGTGGCATTGTTGATATTAGTTGATGGTAGTTGTATTGTATCAGCGTTGCGATTCGATTTTAGTTGCATAAGAGTTTGTTTTGGCCGAGACCAGACCGCACCCACGGTAATTTGAGCAGCGCCCCCGCGGTCTTTATTGCAGCATTTTTGGTGGATTGCCTAACAGACGCGGCACCCGCGGTGTGACAGTTACCGCACCTGCGGTAAGTTTCAGAGCGCACCTGCGGTCGACATTTTTGGATTTATGGTTGAGGTGCCGTAGGCACACCACACCCGCGGTGCATGTTGGAGCGCACCCGCGGTGCATGAATAGTGAAAGAGTGTTTTCGGATTTTAAGTGATATAAGTGGTTGAGTTGGCTCATTTCCCTCACTTCCTTCCCCTCATTCTCGATTTTTCTCTCCTTGGAGACTAGGGTTTTCTCATTTCTTTATTTACTTCCTTTGATTCTTGCATCTTGGTGGATTATTGTTGAGAGAACAAGGTTATTTTGGGATCAAGGAAGTTAAGGTAAGCTTTTGATTTAGTTTATTCTTAGTTTTGGTGTTGGGAGAAATCATGATTTGGTGATGGTGTTGGTTTTATGGATTATTGATATGGGTTTATGATTATTGAGATGTTGATGGTGCAACTTATGGTTTATTGTTGTAGGTGGAGTACCAAGAGTTTGGATTCAAGTGTTCTATTGGTTGTAAGTGGAATTTCATTCCTTGTGCTCACATGATATTATATGTATTGTGTTTCAAAGGTTTTAATGGGCTATTCCCTTCATTTGATTCATGATTATGTATTGATACACTTGTTATATATATGGGAGGCATTTTATGTCTCAATTGTGAAAAAGGGAATACAAGAGATAAGAGTCTTCAAAGTGCTTGATGAAATGCCAAAGAGAGAGTTCAAAATGATTTATGGATTGATAGATACATAGTCAGAGATTGCATGCAACTAGTTGATCAACGACCATAGGCTTATATCCCTCAGAGTTGTCGATTTATATCGATGAGATATAGGTACAGAGACAGAGATACTATATAGATATCAATCCAATAGAGAAAAGAGAAATACCATCTTATTGTTATATTGCTATGTTATTCATATTCCAATAGTTGATTGTATTTATTGATTTCAAAGCTATGTTTTTCACAGTATGCTTTGTATCATTGCTATGTAAGAGTTCCATTTGCTGAGTTTTATACTCATTTCAGTTATTTCATGTGATGCAGATAAGAGCGACGGGGCGGGACGTTGATTGTGGGCCGGAGTCATATGCATATAGAGAAGGAAGGAAGAAGGCTACTTTTGTTAGCATTTTGGACATGATCATACAAATGATATTTTGTATTTTTGTTTTTCATTTCATTGATCATGTATATACATTTTGATACTAAATGTTTTTATGTCAAGAAATTATTAATCCTTCCTTTCCTTCAAAGAAAATTTTAATTTCCGCTGCTATTTTATTAAAACGGTACAGAGGTGTCACATTTAGTGGTATCAGAGCATCGTTCTTCGGACCAATGCATATGACTTCGTCTACTTTCAACAGTCTGGGTATGTCTTCTTCTACATCTATTCATTGTTATATATTGATATGTATTATGTGAGCACATTGTAGGAGTATGCCTCCTAAGAGAAAGGCTGCAGAGGGTGAGGATAGTTCTTCCTCTAGATTTGTCGATGAGTTCGGCAAGTTGTTGAAAGAGCAAGCCAAGGTCCATAGTGAGCAGATTCAACAGTTGCAGCGTTTGCAAGGATCAGGCCAAGGTAGAGGTCAAGTGAGAGGCGAAGTGGCTCAAGAAGTTGGTACTGATGCAATCTTTACTGCTTTCAAGAGGATGGATCCGCCTAAATTTGCAGGAAGCACTGATCCATTGGTGGTCGTGGAGTGGATCAAAGCTCTTGAGGCGATTTTTTATCATCTCAACTATGAAGACAAGGACAGAATCAGTTGTGCAGTGTTCATGTTAGTCAAGGCTGCACGCATTTGGTTGAATGCTACCAAGGTTGGAGTTGATGTTTCGACATTGAAATGGCAAGAGTTCACTGATCTTTTCTATGACAAGTACTTCCCAGACACACTTCGAGCTTGGAAGATGACTGAGTTCTTGGAGCTTCGACAGGGAGGTATGAATGTTGATGAGTATATTCTGAAGTTCGAGGAGGGTTGTCTGTTTGCCCCATATATTGCCTCCAATGACAAAGATAAAGGTGCTCATTTTATTAGAGGCCTTAGAGCAGTGATCCTGAGGGATATCAACATGTCGAAGGCTGTGACATTCAAAGAGATTGTGGTTAAAGCTTTGTTGGCTGAGCAAGATGAGAAGGACATTGCCAGAGAACGACAAGCGAGGCAGCAGGCCATTGCTTAGAGAGGCCAGGGTTCGAACCAAAGAGGAAAGGATCTTTTCAAGGGGAAAGGCAAGTTAGAGTCGAGTCCTAAACCACCAACAGTTCCATTTGACCCCGAGAAACCATTGTGTCCCAAGTGCAGTAGACATCATCGGGGAGAGTGCAGATTTGGTACTCACACTTGCTACAGATGTGGCACTGCAGGCCATATTGTCAAGGATTGTCCAAGAGGGGCGAGTAAAGAGAAGGTGCAGGGACGCATCTTTACCATGACGAAGGAAGGTATAAATCATGATTCTTCTGTGATCTCTAGCACTATTTTAATTTCAGGCAGAGTAGCTACGATATTGATTGATGCAGGTGCTACTCATTCTTTTATGTCTGAACTATTTTTGATATCTTTGGGTATAGTTCTTTTTGTTATTCCCCTCCAGTTTAATGTTGTTTTGCCTTCGGGGGATGTGTTGTGCCCGACATCTATTGTATATGCGTGCTCTGTTCAAATTGATGAGCGAGTGGTTTATGCTGATTTAATTGTTATCCTGATGGTTGCGTTTGATATTATACTTGGCATGGATTGGCTATCGACCTATCGTGCAGTGATTGATTACGTTGCTAAGACGGTGACATTTGCAGATGATGGCAATAGGGAAGGTATGCTCGTCAGTTCAGGCTACTTCACTGGTCCTTCCTTTTATTTTGTGTCTTGAGGCTGAGAAGTTGTTGCTTAGAGGTTGTGATGGGTTTTTGGCTTCGATTGTGGATTTGGATAGAATTGTGAAATTGAATATTGATGATATTGTTATTGTGAGAGAGTTTCCTGATGTTTTTAAGGATGATGTTCCGGGTTTACTGCCGGACAGAGATGTAGAGTTTGTGATTGATCTAGTTCCAGGTACGGTTCCTATTTCTAAGTCTCCGTATAGAATGGCCCCAACAAAGATGAAAGAGTTGAAGACGCAGTTGCAAGATCTCTTGGATAAAGGTTTCATTCGGCCGAGTTCTTCGCCTTGGGGAGCTCCGGTTCTTTTCGTCAAGAAGAAAGATGGGTCTTTGCGGCTGTGTATTGATTATAGGGAACTCAACAAAGTGACTATCAAGAATAAGTATCCATTGCCACAGATAGACGATTTTTTTGACCAACTGCATGGGGCTACCGTATTTTCGAAGATTAATCTGTGATCTGGCTATTATCAGTTGAAGGTTAGGGAGTCTGATATCCCTAAGACGGCGTTTCGGACCAGGTACGGTCATTATGAATTTCTTGTGATGTCGTTTGATCTAACCAATGCTCCTTCAGTCTTCATGGATCTGATGAACCGAGTATTCAAGCCGTATTTGGATAGCTTTGTCATTGTTTTCATCGATGACATATTGATTTATTCCAAGACCAGGGAGCTTCATTCAGAGCACCTCAGAGTTGTTCTTTAGTTGTTGAGAGAGAAGAGGTTGTTTCCTTAGTTGAAGAAATGTGAGTTTTGGTTGGAGCAAATTTCTTTCTTAGGCCATGTTGTTTCGAAGGATGGTATAGCTGTTGATCCAATGAAGATAGAGGCGATACAGAAATGGTCTATCCCTACCACTGTATCAGAGGTACGCAGTTTCCTTGGTTTGGCGGGTTATTATCGTCGTTTCATTTCAGATTTTTCCAAGATTGCCCTGCCATTGACCAATCTGACAAGGAAGACTGTAAAGTTTGAGTGGTCCAATGATTGCCAGAGTGGATTTCAAGAGTTGAAAGATAAGTTGACGACAGCTCTGGTACTTGCATTGCCCAGTGGTTCAGAGGATTTTGTTGTTTTTACCGATGCGTCGAAGAAAGTTCTTGGCGCAGTGCTGATGCAACGTGGAAAAGTTATAGCCTATGCTTCTCGCCAGTTGAAGGACTATGAGAAGAATTATCCTACGCATGATATGGAGCTGACAGCTGTGGTTTTTGTCCTGAAAATCTGGAGACATTATTTATATGGCGAAAAGTGTGAAATTTTCTCGGACCACAATAGTTTGAAGTATTTGTTTTCTCAGAAAGAACTCAATATGCGATAGAGACGGTGGTTAGAGCTTGTCAAATACTATGATTTGTCGATTAGTTATCACCCAGGGAAAGAGAATGTTGTAGCGGATGCTTTGAGCCGTAAGTCGAGTTCTTCTTTGAGTTCGATGATTCAGCAGCCGTTGTTGTTGGACTTGCAGAGAGAGGAGATAGCTTTGGTGGTTTCGGGGACCATTGCTCCCTTTTCAGCGTTGGTCATTCGGGTTACATTGACGGATAGGATCCGTAGAGAGCAGGCCATTGATGTTCAGTTGATAGAGATGAGACCTAGAGTAGAGGAGAGGGGTAATTCAGAGTTTGGGTTGAATGGAGATGGTTTGGTGACTTTCAGAGGCCGTATTTGTGTTCTTACTGGTGAAGATATTCGACGAGACGTCTTGACAGAGGCACATACCGCGCCATACTCGATACATCCAGGCAGCACCAAGATGTATCAGGATCTTCATAGACTCTATTGGTGGCCAGGTATGAAGAAAGATATCGCCATGTTTATTTCTCAGTGCCTAACTTGTCAGCAGGTGAAGATCGAGAACCAGAGACCTGCTGGGACATTGCTTTCATTGCCGATTCCTCAATGGAAATGGGAGCATATTAAGATGGACTTTGTGACTGGTCTTCCCAGAACACAGAAAAGTTTTAACTCTATTTGGGTTATTGTTGATCGGTTGACCAAGTCAGCGCATTTTCTTCCAGTCAAGATGACGTATTCAATGAACCAGTATGCCGAAGAGTACATAGCAGAGATTGTTAGACTTCATGGTATTCCTGTGTCGATTGTGTCTGAGCGTGACCCTAGATTTACTTCAGAGTTTTGAAAGAGTTTGCACAGAGCTATGGGTTCACGGTTAGCATTTAGTACAGCTTATCACCCTCAGAGTGACGGTCAATCAGAGAGAGCTATTCAGATTCTAGAGGATATGCTCAGAGCTTGTACTATCGATTATCCTGGTAGCTGGGATTCCAAATTGCCTCTTGTTGAGTTCACGTATAATAATATCTACCAAGCAACTACTGGCATGGCACCGTATGAAGAACTTTATGGCAGAAAGTGTAGATCGCCATTGTATTGAGACGAGATTGGTGAGAGAAAGATGTTGGGTCCGGAGTTGGTCCAACATACAGCTGATGTTGTTGCGGTTATTTGAGAGAGGATGAAGACAGCACATTCGAGACAGAAGAGCTATGCTGATGTGCGTCGTAGGCCGTTTCAGTTTGAGGTTGGAGACCATGTGTTCTTGAAGATAGCACCTCTTAAGGGTGTGATGTGGTTTGTCAAGAAGGGAAAGTTGAGTCCGAGATTTATTGGCCCATTTGAGATCTTGGACAGATTCGGTGATCGAGCTTACAGGTTAGCCCTACCGCCAGATATTGACATAGTTCATAATGTTTTTCATGTTTCAATGCTCAGGAAGTATATTGCGAATCCTTCCCATGTTCCTCACGACGAGCCATTGGATTTGACGTCGAATTTGACTTGCCAAGATATTTCGGTCCAGATTCTGGATCGCAAAGTTAGAGTGTTGAGGCACAAAGAGATCGGCATTGTTAAAGTCCTTTGGATGAATCATTTGATCGAAGAGGCCACGTGGGAACCAGAGGATGAGATGAAAGAGAAGTACCCTGAGTTGTTTGCGCAGTGACATCAATTTCGGGGACGAAATTCCTGTAAGGAGGGGAGATTGTAATAGCCAAGCCTGGTGAACGGTACGGTTTAAGTTTTCGTATGTTATGGATTATTTGGTTTAGATGTTAAGAGTTGTGATTATGGGTCATAGTATTGTTGGTTATTATTTTTTTGTGGCATTGTTGATATTCGTTGATGGTAGTTGTATTGTATCAGCGTTGCGATTCAATTTTAGTTTCATAAGAGTTTGTTTTGGCCGATACCAGACCGCACCCACGGTAATTTGAGCAGCGCCCCCGCAGTCTTTATTGGAGCATTTTGGTGGATTGCCGAAAAGACACCGCACCCGTGGTATGACAGTTACCGCACCTGCGGTGGAGGCACCGTACCCGCGGTAAGTTTCAGAGCGCACCTGCGGTCGACATTTTTGGATTTTTGGTTGAGGTGCCGTAGGCACACCACACCCGTGGTGCATTTTGGAACGCACCCGCGGTGCATGAATAGTGAAAGCGTGTTTTCGGATTTTAAGTGATATAAGTGGTTGAGTTGGCTCATTTCCCTCATTTCCTTCCCCTCATTCTCGACTTTTCTCTCCTTGGAGACTGGGGTTTTCAAATTTCTTTATTTACTTCCTTTGATTCTTGCATCTTGGTGGATTATTGTTGAGAGAACAAGGTTATTTTGGGATCAAGGAAGCTAAGGTAAGCTTTTGATTTAGTTTATTCTTAGTTTTGGTGTTGGGAGAAATCATGGGTTTGGTGATGGTGTTGGTTTTATGGATTATTGATATGGGTTTATGATTATTGAGATGTTGATGGTGCAACTTATGGTTTATTGTTGTAGGTGGTGCACCAAGAGTTTAGATTCAAGTGTTCTATTGGTTGTAAGTGGAATTTCATTCCTTGTTCTCACATGATATTATATGTATTGTGTTTCAAAGGTTTTAATGTGCTATTCCCTTCATTTATTCATGATTATGTATTGATACACTTGTTATATATATTGGAGGCATTTTATGTCTCAATTGTGAAAAAGGGAATACAAGAGATAAGAGTATTCAAAGTGTTTGATGAAATGCCAAAGAGAGTGTTCAAAATGATTTATGGATTGATAGATACATAGTCTGAGATTGCATGCAACTAGTTCATCAACGACCATAGGCTTATATCCCTCAGAGTTGTTGATTTATATCGATGGGATATAGGTACAGAGACAGAGATACTATATAGATATCAATCCAATAGAGAAAAGAGAAATACCATCTTATTGTTATATTGCTATGTTATTCATATTCCAGGAGTTGATGGTATTTATTGATTTCAAAGCTATGTTTTTCAGAGTATGCTTTGTATCATTTCTATGTAAGAGTTCCACTTGCGGAGTTTTATACTCATTTCAGTTATTTCATGTGATGCAGATAAGAGCGACGGGCTAGGACGTTGACTGTGGGGCGGAGTCATATGCATATAGAGAAGGAAGGAAGAAGGCTACTTTTGTTAGCATTTTGGACATGATCATACAAATGATATTTTGTATTTTTGTTGTATCATTTCTGATGATACCAAATCTTTCCTGGGTTCGGTCTGGTGAGCTTGAACTTTAGATCAACAATGTATCTTTCCTGGGTTCGGTCTGGTGAGCTTGAACTTTAGATCAACAATGTTTGGACCGGGGCGGATGGAACACTACCGGCTTGTATGAAACTAGTAGGTATTGGAAGGTGCCAAGAATTTTTCCGGCATGATCACTCCGATTTTACGATTGAGTTTTTTGTGTCTTTAGAAAAAGGAATGGGAGAATGCCCTCTGAAATAATTCTCAAGAAAGTCTTATATCCTGAATGCCTTCCCCATGAAAATGTACACGATATTAATAGTGGTTGAGGGGACTTCTTACCATATTGAGCCGAAGTCTATTTTAGGTAAATTTCCTTATAAAATTAAACTCTTCTCCAATCCTTGCAAGTTAGGGCCGGATCTCTCGCCACCTCTAATCACATGGCGAAATTCCGACCTGATCCCTTGTCGCCTCTAATCACACGGCGAGATTCTGGCATATTCAAGGCTCATTTACGCTTTTTATTTTTGACAAAGTTATTAAGATATAGGCAGATTACATGGGCTTGAGATTCGTAATATAAGCATCTGTGTTTGACAAGCGCTCGCTCCGGATTAATTGGACGGCCGAGCACCATCCCGGGCTAGGCCGAGCACTAGCTCGGCCGAGCTGGTGCTCGGCCGAGCACTACCCCGAGCTCGGCCGAGCACAGGGCTCGGCCGAGATAGCTCGGCCGAGCACTACCCCAAGCTCCAAGGTTCTCAAGGAGACGAGAGATGATCGGCCGGGCATAGGACTCGAGCACGGTCAAATATTGAGGGCATCAGTAGTAACCCCCCCTATGTGGTCTAAAAGAAGTATTGAATTTTAGACCAGTTAATCTCTAGGATTGAGCCTTAAGCCCTTGAGTTCAACATTGGTCGCGGGAAGATCTAGACCGTTCGGGTTTTTTGTAAAATTTTGGTCGGATAAGATCGGATGGGGGTATGAATCCCAAGGCCCTGAATAGGCATGATCCTAGTCGTCCATTCTTGAGTTAATCGGACGGCTCTCCTTCGTCTGACCTTCCTATAAATATGGCTTTTCTCCATTCATAAATCTTACCATTCTTCCATTTCTCTCTCAAAGCACAAAGCATCTCCCATCCTTTCGACGCTCTCGGTTCGGCCAACTGTCTTGGGTTCGGTAACCTCTCGCTCACTCTGCTCTTCTTGACCACTTCGGTAAGTTCTTCTTCCCGTGTTAATTGCAATAGTTTGATTAAGGAATGGATGAAGCTGTAGGCACTTCTTGCCCCTCCTCTTCGAAGCCTTCGGCGGAGCTTCCCAGGTACGAAGTCAAGGCTTCGGCCCTAGGATATGACGATGTCTCTAGGATTAGAGAGTTATCGGGCTTGTCTCCGAAAATTGATATTTTGATCCCCGAGATTACGGATAGGGCTCATCTCCCCCCAAACGGATACTACACCTTTTATTTGGATCAACTAGAGATGGGTCTTCGGTTTCCCATCCCCAAAGCCGTTCAGTATCTTTGCGAGCACTATCTTATATGTCCCAGCCAATTAGCTCCTAATTCCTTTAGCACGCTGTTAGCCTTCGGAGTCTTACTTAAGTATTTTGGGATACCCCTCTTTGTAGCCCTCTTAGATCGCTTTGTGCAGATCAAAAGAAAGGAAATAGGTCGGTTTTATTTATCACCTCGGTCCGGGTGTGACTTTCTGGTCGGGAACCCCTCCTCTCATAAAGGTTGGATGAACCGTTATTTTTATGTGGAGTCCGAGCCGTTTCCTTGGTATTGTGATATGACTTGGGCCGAACAGTTAACCCTTAGAGATCCGCCTGCACCTGGACGTGCCATCGATTTGACCAACTTTTTAGCTAGTATCTCGGAGAAGTGTTTCGACGTAAAGAGTTTGATCCAGGACGATCTCCTTTGCGAGTTTAAGTTCTGCAGAAAAGGAATAGAAGTGGAGGGGGACATAGGTATATTTTCCTCAACCTTTCCCTTTTATACTGAAAAATAATATTATGCTGACTCTATGCTTCTTCCCCCTCTTTTCTTCTTCTTCGCTCCTTCTCCCCCTCTTCTCTTTTTTTTTTTTTTTTTTTTTTAGACGATAGAATTATGAAGTCCGCCATGCTTGAGAACATGAGAAGGAGGAGAGGCGAGGCCGGAAATTCTTCGAAATCCTCTACTGCTGAGGCCAAGGGGAAGCAGAAGAAATTGCCCCTTGATTCTGATGAGCAGCCCGTGAAGAAAGTTCTTAGGATCACTACTTCGTCCCCGATCTCCAAAGACTCTGGGAAGGGGCCCCTCAGTTCTTCCACTGTTCCTGACACCCGCGAGTTTGAAGAGGTCAATCGGGAGGCACCCCTTGACCATGGGACCTCTTTCATAGCCCGCCCTTCCGGACCAAAGGCTCTAAACTTTGTTCGGCATTTGGTTTCCTCCGAGGATCTCGCCCTCGTGAAGGCCGCTACTGACCTTCAAGCCATGGAGTCTATGTCTCTTAATTTCATGCAGGTGAATATTTTTGTCTCTTTTGTATTCACAGTTCTTCTTTAACGAAACTTATACATGCGCTTGGCAGGCTCTTGTCTGGGGGGGGGGGGCGAAGTCACTGATCGGATGGGTGATATGCTCAGCCGACATAGGGAACTTATGAAGAGAATGGAAGATATCCATACCCGGAGTGAGGCAGAGAGAGCTGCTTTCCTTGCCGAGGTCGAAGCCGCCCGAAATCAAGCACAAATCTTTGAGGACAAAGCCGTTTGGGCGGAACAAAGAACCCTTCAGCTTGAGGAAGAACTGCGCCGGAAGGAAAATGAAGCCGAGGTCATATGGCGTCAGAAGAAAGAGGAGTTCATCCGCTCTTCGGAGTTTGAATCCTTGTGCTCAGACAAAGCCACCTCATACTTCGAGCATGGATTTAATGGGAGCATCGCTCAGCTACGAGCTAACGGGTATTCCGAAGCCGAACACCCTTTTTCCTTCCTAGATATGTTTAGGGCCCTTGAAGACATGCCGGAAGAGGCGGAGAAGGGTGATAAAGAGAGAGTGAAAGCTCAGACACCTTGAAGAAGGAGCCCTTCGAGCGGGATCATTCGCCTTTTACTTATTTGCTTCAAATGTTTATGTTTCTGAATGTTTTCCAGTCATGTTTCCCTATCATCAGTCAATGTTTTGAACCCATGCCTCTAACTTTGATCTACTATTATTGAAATGCTACTAAACAAGTACTTTGTTCGAAAGATATGTTGAGAAATCGAATTAGCATATCCTATAAACTTATCGCAAGGTCGGACTTTGTTTTTATTGCCGAGCGCGAGGTCAGGATTTTAATCGTGCTGAGCGCGAGGTCGGACTTTGCTTTTATAGCCGAGCGCGAGGTCGGGCTTTTAATCGTGCCGATCGCGAGGTCGGACTTTGCTTTTATTGCCGAGCGCGAGGTCGGGCTTTTAATCGTGCCGAACGCGAGGTCGGACTTGGCTTTTATTGCCGAGCGCGAGGTCGGGCTTTTAATCGTGCCGAACGCGAGGTCGGATTTTTAATCGTGCCGATGCGAGGTCGGACTTTCTTTTTGTTGCCGAACGCGAGGTCGGGCTTTGTTTTTGTTGCCGAGCGCGAGGTCGGACTTTGAGTGCTAGGCCGAACTTTGCTATGTGTAAAAATGATATATCAACGCCTAATATTATTCATGATTTTGAAAATAAATACATAATTCCAATAAAGTGAAGATAAAACTAACATGGTAAATTGAGACTATGACTAAGCATAGTATTTCTTCAAGTGTTGGACGTTCCACGGGCGCTTGGTTTTCTTTCCATCAGCGTCTTCTAAATAGTAAGCTGCAATCCCTGCTTTCCTGATAACTTTATAAGGCCCCTCGTATTTCGGATCCAATTTCCCTCTCTCTCCTTGAAACTGGATTTTCTTCATGACCAGATCCCCTGTTTCGAACGATCGAGGCCACACCCTTTTGTTATATGCTCGAGCCATCCTCTTCTGATAGGCAGCCATCCGAACAGCTGCTCGGTTTCTCTTTTCCTCTATGAGGTCCAAATCCATGGCCCTTAACTCATCATTATTCAACCCATACCCTATCACCCGAGCACTTTCTTGTCCGATTTCCGCTGGCAAGACGGCCTCAGTACCATATACAAGGTTATAGGGTGTTTCTCCAGTTCCTGTCCGAGCTGTGGTTCGGTAAGCCCACAATACGCTAGGTAATTCATCAACCCACTTTCCTTTGGCAGAGTCCAGACGTGCTTTAAGAGCGTGCACAATGGATCTGTTAGTGACCTCGACCTGTCCATTACTCTGAGGATAAGCCACGGATGTGAATATCTGCTCTATCTTCATCTCTCTGCACCATTCTCGAATTTTGGAGCCGCAGAACTGTCTCCCATTGTCAGATATAAGTCTCCTTGGTATCCCAAACCGACATACCAGGTTCTTCCATAAAAATTTTAAGACCTCTCCTTCAGTAATTTTGGCCAACGGTTCTGCTTCCGCCCACTTAGAGAAATAGTCGACTGCTACCAATAAGAATTTTCTTTGTCCTGTGCTTATGGGAAATGGTCCGACAATGTCTATGCCCCATTGATCAAAAGGACAAGGGGAAATGACTGACCTCATAAGTTCGGCTGGTTGCCATTGTAAATTAGCATGTTTTTGACAATTATGACAGGACCTCACCACCCTTAGCGCATCCTTTTTCATAGTTGGCCAGAAGAAACCTGCCATCAAAGCCTTCCGAGCCAAAGCTACGCTTCCCAGATGGTTACCACAGCATCCTTCATGGACTTCTCGAAGGACATAATCAGCTTCTTCCGGGCCCAAGCATTTCAAGAGAGGTCTAGAAAAAGACCTCTTATACAATGTCCCGTCTAAGAGCGTGAAACGGAGTGCTCTCCTTTTGACTTCTCGAGCCCTTTTTGGTTCAGCTGGGACTTTCCCATCACATAAGTATTGTTGAACCTCATACCTCCAATCTTCTTCTATCATCTTTACTTCTCCTGCCTGAAGATGGTAAATTTGAGAGATAAGCTCTTGTCCGACTAGTTCTGACCCCGTGGGATGATCAAGAGAACTGGCCATCTTGGCCAATCTATCCGCTTTCTCGTTCTCAGTTCGAGAAATTTGTTTCAGGATTAACTCGGAGAAGTCCTCCTTAGCTTTTTCTATAGCTTGGGCGTATCTCATCATTTTTTCATTTTTCACCTCAAACTTGCCTTTGCTTTGCTGTATTACCAATTGAGAATCAGAATAGAGGACGGCCCGAGTAACACCCATGCTTCGGGCTGCCCTTAGCCCTACTAAAACCGCTTCGTATTCGGCCTCATTATTGGAGGCCCGGAAGTCCAGCCTCACTGCTACCTCAGTTTCTTCTCCCCAAGGAGATATCATCACGATTCCGACCCCACTCCCTGTTCGACAAGAAGAACCATCTACGAAAATCTTCCATTGTTTCTCCTCCGATACTTGCACAGTCTCCGCCAGAAAGTCTGCTAAAGTCTGGGCTTTAATTGCAGTTCTGGGCTCAAACTTGATATCATATTCACTGAGCTCGGTTACCCACTTAATCAATCTTCCTGAGGTATCTGGATGTGAGACAATCTTCCCCAGGACGCTGTTGGTGAGGACAGTGATAGGATGCGATAGGAAATACGGCCTCAATTTTCTGGCCATGATGACGAGGGCCAATGCCAACTTTTCCTGAGTCGTATAATTGAGCTCTGCTCCCTTTAAAGCGTGACTCACAAAATAGACCGGCTGATGAACTGCATCATCTCTTCTGACTAGAACCGAACTCGTAGCCTGGGGAGTGACTGCTAAGTACACAAAGAGCTCTTCTCTAGGGACGGGTTTGTTCAAGACAGGGAGTTCCCTAAGATAAGCTTTCAGCTCCTGCAATGCTTTTTCACTCTGATCGTTCCACTCGAAATTTTTAGTTTTCCGAAGTACCTTAAAGAATGGGAAACTTCGATCAGCGGATCGAGATATGAATCGGGCTAGAGCGGCAACTCTTCCTGTCAATCGCTGCACTTCTTGTATGTTTCGAGGAGAGCCCATAGAGGATATTGCTTGCACCTTTTCTGGATTAGCCTCAATGCCTCTGCGAGTCACCATGTACCCCAAAAACTTCCTCGTCTGAACCCCGAACACACACTTGCTAGGGTTCAGCTTCAGCCTGTACTCCCGCAAAGTCTGAAATGTTTCGTCCAGATCTGTCACAAACTGATCGACTGCCTTGGACTTGATCAATATATCGTCCACATAGACCTCAACGTTCCTCCCAATCTGCCTTTTGAAGACCTTATCCATAAGCCTTTGATATGTAGCACCGGCATTCTTTAACCCGAAGGGCATTACTACGTAACAGAATGTTCCTTCGGATGTGATAAAACTGACCTTGCTTCTGTCTTTTTCCGCCAAGGGAACTTGGTGATATCCTTGATATGCATCGAGAAAACAAAGGAGCTCGTGTCCTGCCGTAGAATCGACCAATTGATCTATCCTTGGGAGAGGATAACAGTCTTTAGGGCAGGCCCGGTTTAAGTCGCGGAAATCCACACACATCCGCCATTTTCCAGCCGATTTAAGAACTAAGACCACATTAGATAACCATGTCGGGAAATGGATTTCTTGAATGTGTCCTGCTTTTAATAAATCTTGCACTTGCTCCTTGATGATAGCGTCTTTTTCAGGGCCGAAGTGCCTCTTCTTCTGAATCACAGGTCGGCATTCGTCCAAGACATTCAACTTATGCTCCATCACCTCCCTCCTAACCCCTTGGAGTTCGGACGGAGACCAAGCGAATATATCTTTATTCTTCTCCAAACACTGGACCAATCGTTCTTTCAAGGACTCTTCCAAGGCTCGGGCTATCCTCACGACTCCGGATGGGGGTTTTAGGATAAGCTCCTCACATACGTCCTCCGAAGTAACCTCTCCTGCTTCTTCGATTAGATGTAGTTGATCGAATCCCCTGGATTCAGGTCGACTTGGATGTTAAGTTTTGGCCGACTTTTGCTCAACCCTTACTTCTTCCACGTAACATTTTCGAGAAATCTTCTGATCTCCCCTAACCTCTCCTATAGCTTCTCCGACAGGGAACTTGATCTTCTGGTGCAGAGCCGAGGCAATTGCCATGAAAGCGGCCATGGCTGGTCTCCCCATAATAGCATTATACGATGAGGGGGCATCAACTATCACAAAGTTGATAACCCGGGTCTTTCTAATATCCCCACTCCCCAGAGAGAGAGGGAGATTGACGACCCCAAGGGGGTGTATTGCATGGCCCGTGAATCCAAACAAAGCCGTGGAGATAGGCTCTACCGTGTATTCGCCCAAGTCCATCTGATCCATCGCTTCTTTAAACAGAACATTGACAGAACTTCCGGAGTCCACAAAGATACGAGCAACCTCATAATTGGCGATCATAGCTCGGATAACCAAAGCATCATTATGCGGGTCGGCCACTCCCTTCATGTCCTCGGGTCCAAAAGAAATTATCGGTCCGGAGCGCGTTTGAGTGCTACTAATCTCCATGTTTTCCAATCTCCGGCTGCTAGCTTTCCTGGCCCGGTTGGAGTCTCCATCTGTAGGCCCACCCGATATCATGTTAATTACCCCGCGAGGGGGTAATTGCTCACGAGGTTCTGCCCTCCGCATATTCGGGTTAGCATTTTGAAAGTTTTCCCTTTGATTTGGAGCCCTCCTCCTTTCAGGATCATTTTCCTCCCGTGTTCTCTTAGGGGGTCGGTATCCACCACCCGTACTGGCTAGAATTGCTTTCATTTCTGGATCTCTCTGGATGATCCGTTCTATTTCTTGATTCAAGTGATGACATTCATCGGTAGTATGACCATAATCTTTGTGAAATTCACAATACCTTTCTGACCTGGGATTACGAGGTCCTCTGTCACTACTCCGAGGTCTTCGAATGAGTTTTCGCTCGTCACACAGCTCCAATGCTCGAGATTTGTTGACTTTCAAAGGTGTGTAAGCATCGAACTGCCCAAGCAACGTAGGTGGTTCGAAACGCCCGACCCTTGGTACAATGTGGGTGTGTCGAACATCTCGTGTAACCTTGGCTAAGGTCTTTGGTTCACTTCTCCTAGCCATCTGTACTTCTTCCACGTTCATGTATTTCTCGGCTTTGGCCAACAGTTCTTCAAAAGTAGTCGGAGGTTTCTTCACCAATGACTTGAAAAAGTCACCACCTCTTAGCCCTTGTAAAGGCGCTTATTAGTATGTCCGGAGTAGCTGAGGGAACATCGATGACCATCTTGTTAAACCTTTTAACGAAATCTCGTAGGCTTTCCTGTTCTTGTTTAACATTGAATAGGCTCAGAGCCGTCAATGGATGCTTTTTGCTGCTAGCAAATTGGTGGAGAAAAGCTCTTCCGAAGTCTTGAAAAGTGCTGATGGTCCCCGGCCGAAGCAAATTGAACCACTGCTATGATGACCTGACCAAAGTGGTTAAGAAGACCCTACACTTGATCGGGTCTGAGTATTGGTGCAATAAAGCCGCGTTCTCAAATCAAGACAGATGCTCTTCCGGATCTCCCGAGCCGTCGTATTCTCCGACGTTAGGGAATCTGAAATTTTGAGGCAATTCAGCGGCTAATATCTCGGCCGAGAAAGGGATCCCCCGAGCCAGAAGTGGTGGAAGAGGGGGAGCATTCCTCTCTTCTTTAAGGCGTTCCATCTCCTCCCTTAAACTTTGTATCTCTTGCCTTTGGGCTTCATGATCTTGTCCCGGGGGAGGATTGTTGTCTGGTCTCTGTGCCAAGACTTGTTCTACAGTCGTACTGATCAACCGGACGAGCTCCGCCATGTTGGACATTGGTTGATTGTCTTCTCCCGATCGACTCCTGGTACTTGCCATCTTATCTCTTTTTTCAATTTCCCACAGACGGCGCCAATTGATGATACCAAATCTTTCCTGGGTTCGGTCTGGTGAGCTTGAACTTTAGATCAACAATGTATCTTTCCTGGGTTCGGTCTGGTGAGCTTGAACTTTAGATCAACAATGTTTGGACCGGGGCGGATGGAACACTACCGGCTTGTATGAAACTAGTAGGTATTGGAAGGTGCCAAGAATTTTTCCGGCATGATCACTCCGATTTTACGATTGGGTTTTTTGTGTCTTTAGAAAAAGGAATGGGAGAATGCCCTCTGAAATAATTCTCAAGAAAGTCTTATATCCTGAATGCCTTCCCCATGAAAATGTACACGATATTAATAGTGGTTGAGGGGACTTCTTACCATATTGAGCCGAAATCTATTTTAGGTAAATTTCCTTATAAAATTAAACTCTTCTCCAATCACTGCAAGTTAGGGCCGGATCTCTCGCCACCTCTAATCACATGGCGAAATTCCGACCTGATCCCTTGTCGCCTCTAATCACACGGCGAGATTCTGGCATATTCAAGGCTCATTTACGCCTTTTATTTTTGACAAAGTTATTAAGATATAGGCAGATTACATGGGCTTGAGATTCGTAATATAAGCATCTGTGTTTGACAAGCGCTCGCTCCGGATTAATTAGACGGCCGAGCACCAGCTCGGCCGAGCACCAGCTCGGCCGAGCACTACCCCGAGCTCGGCCGAGCACAGGGCTCGGCCGAGATAGCCGAGCACTAGCTCGGCATCTCGGCCGAGCACAGGGCTCGGCTGAGATAGCCGAGCACTAGCTAGGCCGAGCACAGGGCTCGGCCGAGCACCAGCTCGGCCGAGCACTACCCCAAGCTCCAAGGTTCTCAAGGAGACGAGAGATGATCGGCCGGGCATAGGACTCGAGCACGGTCAAATATTGAGGGCATCATTTCATTGATCATGTATATACATTTTGATACTAAATGTTTTTATGTCAAGAAATTTTTAATCCTTCCTTGCCTTCAAAGAAAATTTAATTTCCGCTGTTATTTTATTAAAACGGGTCAGAGGTGTCACATTGCAGTTTTCTACTTACTGAGTTATAAACTCATTCCAGTTATTATCATCATGTGATGCATGAGATAAGAAATATTGAACTGAATTGTCAAAGACGGAAGAAGTCATACGGCAAGATAAGGAAAAACTTTTGTCATGGAACCCTTATTTTGGTGTAGTGAACATTAATAGCCATATGTTTCATGTATTTTGTAAAAATGAATCAAACATATTTGTGGTGACTTTTGAAATTTCTTTGATGATAGTTTTCGGGAATCTTTATGTTTAAAAGTTTGTTACTTTTCTTTTTAAAATGTAATGCTTCCGCGTATGTTATTTATTTAAATTTTATCGTCATAGGAGAGGGGTGTTTAGAGAGCAACCTTAGACCTCAATGATGATTTTGCAAAGTTTTAAATAAAGTAGGAAACTTAAACTAACTTTTGATGAGAGAATGATCAAAATTTAAATGAAACTAGGGTTTTGAGATTTATTTAAAATTTGCCCATAAAACAAATTGGATTATTTGTTATATTCGCCTCCCATACTATGGATGATAGTTGGCTGACCATAAATAATGACGCATTTGTATATGTTTGGAGCTCCACAAAGTTGACTGATTGACTGACTAATTCAAATCATTATTTAATTTGCATTTAATTTTTAAACATTCCATAATTGTATATTTTAAAAAAATTCCTTGGAAACACGTTCTTTTTATATACATGTAATTTTTAAACATTCCATAATTGTATATTTTAAAAAAATTCCTTGGAAACAAGTTCTTTTTATATACATGCATTAAAAGACATAAATTTTCACTAATTTTAAAAGCAGATCCGTTTTAATTTAACATAAAAAAAAATTAACCAAAAAGAGGAAGAGAAATATCAGAAAAAGAGGCCTGCAGGGGCCATTGACAAGAGGAGATCATGAGTCTGTGGAGGAGGGCTTCCGGCATATTCAAAGATCAAAACAGCCTCTGTCTCGTGAGCTTTTCTAGACGAACCTCTCTCCGCAACCCTGATATAGAATCCCTTGTCATCAAATCCACCTGCCACAACGAATCGTCGTTCAACTCACGTAACATAGACCGCGTCTGCCGATGGATCCACCTCTCCCCTTTCAATCTCAAGCCCCTACTATGGTCCGTCTCGAATCGTCTCGAAAAGACAAAAAGTTGGGTTGTGGCTCTAAAGGGAATGTACCTTATGCACAATGTGATCAATTGCATGGCTCCATGTGTCAAAGAAATAGGGAGGTTGCCGTTTGATCTCTCAAATTTCAACGATGGACATTCTAGCCAGGCTAAAACATGGTATTACAATTCCTTTATACGCACTTATTTTGCGTTTCTTGATCAGAAATCGAGCCTTGTATTCCAGCACACAGAGGAAAAAGGATATCGTATGACGATGAAACAGGAGTTGGTTTTGTTGCAGAAGTTGCAGGCCTTGTTTGATTTATTAATGCAGATCAAGCCACAATCAGGAGCAGCCTTGAACCCTCTTGTTCTTGAGGCAATGGATGCAATAATCATCGAGGTTTTCGATATTTACAGCCGGCTTTGTAAAGGGATTGCCATTCTTCTGATTAACATTTATTCCGCAAACAAGGATGAAACCATAATGGCTCTCAAAGTTGTGCAGAAGGCAACTCTTCAGGGAGAAGAACTCTCATTGTATTTCGACTTTTGCCAGGAAATCAGGGTAGTAAATGCATCGGAATCGCCCCTCATCGATAAAATCCCTCAGGAGGGAATTCAAGAACTTGAGAAAATAATAAAGGGGTTCTCGGAGAAAAGTGACGTGGATAAAGGGATTCCGAGAAAGGAAGACGAGAAAGCCATTGTTGCAGTTACAGAGAATTCAAAGGCTGGCGACAATGACATGGTTTGTGTGAGGGATGGATTTCGGACAATTATCACTGATAAATGGGAGAAGTTTGAAGAAGATTCGGTGCACAAAAATCCATTTGCAAGCCCTTTATACAATCACTCAAATGTTAAAGTTAATCAAGATTTGCCAGATTTGATCACCTTTTAATAGCCTAAAATTATAGATCGGCATGTTTATTCTCTTCGATGACAAAAGAAACGACGACTAGTATGTATGTGTAGATATGAAAACGGCATTCTTGTTCTTGCGTCCATGAGGGATTTATTAATTGATTTTTATCACTCGTCCTCTCAAATTATGAATTTACCATTAATGTTATTTATGTCATGTAATCGGTTTTCTCGTGTCCACACGAGAATTAGTTATCTATAGCTACGAAATTGAGAATTCGTTACTAATAATTAAACTCTTTAATAATGGTTTTTTTTACCCTCATAAAAACTTCAAAAATTATGTTTTTAGTGACCCATTTTTCATACCCTCATTAAATTTTTGTCATTATAAATCAATTTTCTTGTAGTGAAAGTAAAATTAAAGATTGAATAAAAATTATATCTCATAAATGTGGGAGTGTCTTTTGGCTCTCTACATTCTTGAGTTAGTTGTGGCTCATTATTGTGGAAATTATTTTTGACTTTCCACATTCTTGAGTTAATTGAATATTTTTGGTTCTTCATATTCTTGAATTAATGGGAAAATTAATTGAGTTAATTAATCTTGCATATGACTCTTGATGTGCATATCGGGGCTTATAAATGGTGTTCATTTCTTCATTCCATATGCATAAAAAAATGGTTTTTACAAACACTCAAGATCTCTTGCATTTCATATTGTTAGCTTTCCATTTGACTTCGGTTAAATTTTGGCGATAAAGTGAAGGTATGTTTTCGGTTCACCAGTGTAGTTACTTCGTGCTTTGCCGTTGTATCCTGGGAAACAATTGTCCGTCGAGATCCTCGAAGCACCGTCGGAGGGGACAAATCTATTTTAAGGAAACTGTACTTCTTACATGACTCGGTTTGATTTACTATTTTATTGTTGTTATTTTATACACGATATTCATACTTTAAATAGTATGATCATTTTCGTATACTGTTTTTGATTGTCGACTACCGAGACCTCAACAAGGCCTGCCCAAAGGATGAATTCCCTCTGCCGAACATGGATATACTTACTCATCGACAGTGGTTCGCAAACTTTTCATTTAGAGATTGATATATTGAGTATAATTAGATAAATATGGCTCATGAAGATGCAGCTCTGTCTGTATTTTTACGAGATTGTTTTCATTCCCTAGTTCGATATTTTGTTATTAGCAATTTGGCTAACATAAATAATGTCTTTGAACAATCGTATGGTTTAAACAAATTAAATCTTTCATGGGGTGTAAGTTAAATTTACCTTTAGTGAATTTACCACTCGGCACCAACTATTCCGAGATTAGCCGATATAACTCTTATAGTATTTCTTACGTACAATCTTCTTGAACTCTTTTCTTTAATCCTTCTATCGAGTCCAGAACTAGAACATTGTTCCTCTCCTAAATTACACTAGAAATTTGTTGAGTTATCGTTTTTCTCATGTTCAAAACGCAGCGGAAGTTTTAAAATTTTAATTTATCATTCAAAATTTTCTTTGAACACTCGTATAGTTTAAAATAAATAAACATACATAGGATTGTTGGTAATATACCTATAGTGAAATTTTTGCACTCGGCACCAATTACTCCAATATTAGTGGACGTAGCTCTTGTTATAAACTCATATGAATAATTTTCTTGAAAATCATTTCCTCAACATTCGAATCAAGTCCCCGACCGGATTACATGTTCCTCTTCTAACTTGCACTCGAAAGTATAGAAGATATTTTGAATTTGTGATCAAGAAAGGAAAAATAGTTCAAACCCCTTTTCAAAGCAAGGAAGGCCGATGGAGACTTTCTCTTTTTTCTTCTTTCAAAAGATTGATGACAGTGCACCTGCGCTGGAGAAGACACCGCACCCGCGATGTTTGGGCGGAGGCGACACCGCACCCGCTGTCCAAGAGGCAGCGCAACCGCGGTCGCTTGTTTCAGATTTTTTTTGCTGAACTCCAGTAGGTAGAGTGTGGGGACCCGGACGCTACTTCATTTCTTAATCGTCTTTAGGAATTATTTAATCATTTATAATAAACAGGGTCTAATTCTTTTTGTTTTTAAATACACAGCGGAAACATAATGAAATTAAATTCAAATTACATATTAAACATGAACATACAATTCTGTGTTATCTACAAAAATTCAACGAGGTTCACCTACATATCAGTGCTGAATCCTAAGCTGCTTCGAAGCCCGGATCTCCACGCTATCTAGTCCAGCCTCGTTCTCGTCCTGACCCCGCTTCTATCCCACCTGTTGACATGCACACATACAAACAAGAGAACAGCCGGATAATTCCGGTGAGATATAAATATCCCAGTATAAATCATGTATACATGCAATCATATAAACAATATAAAAGCATATAACAGAAAATCATATCATATATCAAAATCATTACATGAATCAAATACACGAATAAATCATATTCTAAACATGTACCCTAATCAGGAACATACAACGACATGTACCATATTCAGGAACATAATCAACATCAATTAATATAAATCAATATAATTGTCAATCAAACTCTTAATTCTACATTTTAGACTAGACTCATTCCTAGTCTAGGGATCCCGATTTCCAGATGTGGTGTTCCTATATCGAATTTCGTAATAGAAGGAACAGTGATTCCATTACTCGATATAACCAAATATGGTGTTCCTATATCGAACTCCGTAATAGAAGGAACAGTGTTTCCATTACTCGATATAACCAAATATGGTGTTCCTATATCGAATTCCGTAATAGAAGAATTCCGATTCTATTTACTCGATATAACCAAATATCCGGTGTCCTGAATTAACCGTCATGGACTATAGCTCTATCGCTAATATCCTATCTTGAGACATCGTGCAATGTGCCCGTGGCGATCCCACCACTATCAGGCACCTCTGTCCCAAGATTTCTACACTATCTTGTGGCATCGTGCAATGTGCCCGTGGCGATCCCGCCACTATCAGGTAGTTCTGTCACAAGATTACTCGTCTAATACCTGCTTTCTATAATTCAAGAGAACAAGTACATCAATCAATCAATGCAAATATCAATGTCATAAAATAAAGTATGTGATTTAGGGAAACTCGAGTCAAACCTCACTCGAGTTGTGCAATCCCAACTCAACATTAATTTATACCTTTATCTTCTTGCTCAGAAGAAGAAGAAGAAGTCCCGACTCTATCTCGGTCCATTCCCAATCTGGTAATAATAATATCGAACAGATATAGTATCAATAAACAACTCAATTCAATACCTGTTCTGATCAATACTCAAATCAAAACACATAATCTGATCAATGTCAATTGAGATACATTCTAATCCATATCGACGATATCACGATATAATCGAAATCACTAGTGAATCTGATAAATATCAATTAACTGATGTTTCGACGGTATAACAATACAATCTCGATAACCCCGTCAGTCCGAACATCACAAATATAATACCAGAACTCATAATCAATGTCGATACCAGTCATAATCTCAATAACAATACATATCTGATATGAATTATCAGTCAAATCGATTCCAAAAAATCATAACAATTACATAAACGATCTGTTTCTCAATCTGACTTCGATTCTATGATGTCTAACATGCCAAGAACATCATATATGAATCCTATTCAATTCTGACAATAGTCTAATTTCAAAACATATTAAAACGTAGCAAAACTTACGTCCAGTTGTAGCCTACGTCGATAGGAACACGGTGTTTTGTTCAGATTCAAAATCAGACGAATAGCTCACTCGTAAATCTCAAATCTCACGCAAAGCTTCCCCGTATTTCCCTTTCTCGATTCTGAGGAAAATGGCTTGTGTATACATATATATATATATATATATATATATATATATATATATATATATATATATATATATACGTTGCATGCAAGAGGCCAAATGTCAAATTCTTGTTTCGTATGCCTCGCGCTCGGGCGGTAATGATTTACCGCTTGGGCGCGGAAGGTTCTGTCCAAGTTCCTTTCTTATCACCTTGGCGCTCGGGCGGTCATAAATTTCCGCCCGGGCGCGAGGTGTTCTGCCTCCCGAGTATTCCTTGGCGCTCGGGCGGTCAAAAACTACCGCCCGGGCGCCACATCCTCTGCCTGAAACATACCTTGTTGAGCTTTGGCGCTCGGGCGGTTACTTTCTACCGCTCGGGCGCCAATTGTTCTGCCCAAAACTCGTACCATTCATATTCTTTGCCCAATCTGGTCTTTGGAATGGCCGGACTATAATCACTTCAATTAATCAATAAATCATTTCAGATTAATTTCAGATTACGTAATTATACCCAAATCATTTCAGATTACGGTAATCAAATTCTCGGACATTACATTTCTCCCCCTCTAAGATATGATTTCGTCCCCGAAATCACAAGCAATCAACTAGTGTAATACAGATAATCATATCAGATACCAACTCAGATATAAGAATGAGATATACAGAAATTGTAGTAACTTCATATCAAAGAAATCATTCGTGATAGAATCAACCTTGGAACAATGGCTATACAACATCCGTATTACCAATCAACAATCAATATCATTATCTATTAATCCCAGTCCAAGATATATTCAATATTCGGCTTCAAATACTAACATTCATCATCCGACGTTGGCATATTTAGTCTATTATTCTGAGTTGTTTCCATTTTATTTTGAATCAGTTTCATTTTTCCTTATCAGATTTCTGATCTTATCAAATCCAATCTCAGGTATCACCGAAATATCATTCCCATACGCAGGGAATCCGCAGTTCTCATTGTACAATACCTCGACTAAAGCTATTTTGTTACTCCTCTAATAGCTATTATTGTACAATAATTCATACAGTGACAAGACATCAGGTCACTAGTGCTAAAATCCAGCACTACATTCCTGGATATCCTCCAGTATCGAGATAGTTCACTCCGACTATCCTTCAATCTATAAATCATAGATGAAATATCATCCCATTTTTATTTAGAAATCAATAATCAAGATCATTCATCTAAAAGTTTCTATCCTTCTATCTTCATCTGTCAGCGATTTAGACATTTCAATACAAATTCTGACATAACTGATTTCATCTGTTTATATCAAAACTATCTATTCGAATTATCATATATTTCCTGTTACCAGAATAATACTGAATCTACTACTGTGTGCATCTGACAATACCTGGTATTCGGTTCTGACTATCAAAATCAAGTTCTAAACAGTCTGATCAAACTTTTGAACTACTTTAATCTTCAAAATCAGTTCTGACTCGACTGAACTGTATATAAGCTCAACGGTTCATAACAATCGGTATCAAACACGGACTTAGAATGATAATAATATCGGATCAGATTCAAAATATCAATATGCAATACTGATGTAATAACTGCATAGAACGCAATTTATGACATTTCAAAAATTCTGCCATATTCAATGTCGTTCTCAGACAGATCACGGTCTCACAGTGCTACAATCAATCAGTATACTATCTTCAGATATCACAGACTCTGAATACAATCCGTTACAATCCCGATTCATATCCGAACAATTCTGTATACAACAATCTCAGTTCCCAGAACATTCAATACCATTTCCACTGTTCAGTTCAATCAATCATATGCTACGAATATATCAAAATGTCATAGATAAACCGAGCATAGAATTTATCAACCCATAAACGGAACTGAAGTACTTTACAGAGAACATATAATCAGATGTAACTATAACTCTTCAGGCAATAAATCTTTCAACTGATCTCTCAATTCAATCAGTATCAGTCTATAAGAAATTCTAAAATGAAACCAATACCTGGAATCAAATCAAGGCTGAAATCACTCTCCTTGATACAGGACAAACCTGAAATCTCATCTACAAGACTATAGCAAACTTCCTGCTACTAGTAAATCAATCCTTGATAGGTTCAACTTCAATCATCAACTGAATACATAAGGAATTACTCCATTCCTTTCGATAACCATCGAATCATACACAATACAGACATCAAGGAATTCAAAATCTAGAATCCTTACCGTATATCATTAATTCCTTGGCCATTTCAGGTCCGAATCTTACCATCTCCCGGCAAGAATCTATACTAGCTCTGTACTTGTTCGAGATATCAATATCAATCACGCAGTCATCATTAGACAATACAAGTACAATCTAGTCCAATTCAATCTCATTCTCAACTTACTGCAGTATACTATTTATTTTATAATATCACTGATATCAAATTCTTTCCCCAAAAAGGTTAGGAATCAATACTACAGTAAATACCAACTCAACAGGTACTACGTATATCAATGCAACTCAATCAAAGATAATCGTAAAGAATGAATTAGTATATATCAATACATATGCAATATAATCATAAAAGAGCAGTACCTGTCGCTATATCATCACGTGTATCCTGGGTCTGTTCCTCATTCCCTCCCACCAGAGGATTCTGCTCCCTGAAATCTTCGGGACCTCTCTGTGGACAAGCTCTAGCAAAGTGTCCTTGCTGTTTACAGATATTGCACCTACCAGTCACTCCTTGACATTGCTCCGTGGAATGTCTCCCACCGCAACTCCTGCAATAAACTCCAGTATAACTCGGTCTAGAACCACTGGAGCTAGATGAACCACTCAGTCCGCTCCCCAACTTCTTAAACTGCTTCTTTCGAGTTTTCAGCAAATCTTGCTTTCCACTCGTGCTGCCGCGATCAAATCTGTTAGGGGATTGCTGTGTCTGGGGTTTCATCGCACACAACCTTCCTAGTTGTCTAATCAGACTCGCCTCCGTTTTCTTCGCTCTACTCAAGGCATCAGCAAAATGCTAAGGTCGCTGCATATTCATCAATGCAACTATCTCCGAGTTCAATCCTCTGATGAACTGAGCCGTTACAGCTTCATCATTCCCAGCTACATGAGGAGCAAAACGCAGTAGAGTAGAGAATTTAGCCACATATTCTTCAATATTCAGTTGACCTTGTCTCAAATTCTCAAACTCTGCTTTCTTATCCTCTCGGTACGAAACTGAGAAAAATTTTCGATAAAATTTAGTTCTGAATATTTCCCACGAAATCACTGTACCTCTCTGTTCTAATATTATTTTACTTGTAATCCACCAACTCCTGGCGGCTTCTCGTAACTGGTTAGGCACCATTTTAACTTTCTGTTCATCTGTACAATCAAGTAAATCGAGCAGTATTTCTATGTCATCAAGCCAGTTCTCACAATCTTCCGACGTCTCGATACTATTCAGAATCGGTGGCTGCAGTAACTGAAACTCTTTCAACTTTATTTCCATCTGAGTTTCTGATATATCTATCTGATCAGACGAAGTACTACCCCTTTCTGGAACTCTTCTAAGAGGAATATCTGATAATCACAGATGTTAGTAGCAACAGGAGACAAATCCGTCTCAATCCCAATCCTGATCAGCTTACCTCTGATCAAGAATCGGTTCTGATCCAGTTTCAAATAATAGATATTACCAAATCACCTCAGATATTCAGGTAACATGTAGCTTAATATACAGTAAAAACATACTGAAATCTTAGCATATACAATGTAATTTCAACATTATATTCAATCATTTGCCATATAAATCAAGGCGGTAAAACATAATATTATGCTAGCATACACAATACAATTCCACATTATAATCAATCACATGCTAGCAATCAAACGCAGGTAAGAAAACTCAATCTACCCCGCTCACTCTCCTCTATCTCAGTGCTAAGGAACCTACAGTTCAAGGACCTACAGCTCTGATACCACCTGTTGTGGGGACCCGGACGCTAATTCATTTCTTAATCGTCTTTAGGAATTATTTAATCATTTATAATAAACATGGTCTAATTCTTTTTTTTTAATACACAGCGGAAACATAATGTAACTATATTCAAATTACATATTAAACATGAACATACAATTCTGTGTTATCTATAAAAATTCAACTAGGTTCACCTACATATCAGTGCTGAATCCTAAGCTGCTTCGAAGCCCGGATCTCCACGCTATCTAGTCCAGCCTCGTTCTCGTCCTGACCCCGCTTCTATCCCACCTGTTGACATGCACACATACAAACAAGACAACAACCAGATAATTCCGGTGAGATATAAATATCCCAGTATAAATCATGTATACATGCAATCATATAAACAATATAAAAGCATATAACAGAAAATCATATCATATATCAAAATCATTACATGAATCAAATACAAGAATAAATCATATTCTAAACATGTACCCTAATCAGGAACATACAACGACATGTACCATATTAAGGAACATAATCAACATCAATTAATATAAATCAATATAATTGTCAATCAAACTCTTAATTCTACGTTTTAGACTAGACTCATTCCTAGTCTAGGGATCCCGATTTCCAGATGTGGTGTTCTTATATCGAATTCCGTAATAGAAGGAACAGTGATTCCATTACTCGATATAACCAAATATGGTGTTCCTATATCGAATTCCGTAATAGAAGGAACAGTGATTCCATTACTCGATATAACCAAGTATGGTGTTCCTATATCGAATTCCGTAATAGAATAATTCCAATTCTATTTACTCGATATAACCAAATATCCGATGTCCTGAATTAACCGTCATGGACTATAGCTCTATCGCTAATATCCTATCTTGAGACATCGTGCAATGTGCCCGTGGCGATCCCGCCACTATCAGGCACCTCTGTCCCAAGATTTCTACACTATCTTGTGACATCGTGCAATGTGCCCGTGGCGATCCCGCCACTATCAGGTAGTTCTGTCACAAGATTACTCGTCTAATACCTGCTTTCTATAATTCAAGAGAACAAGTACATCAATCAATCAATGCAAATATCAATGTCATAAAATAAAGTATGTGATTTAGGGAAACTCGAGTCAAACCTCACTCGAGTTGTGCAATCCCAACTCAACATTAATTTATACCATTATCTTCTCGCTCAGAAGAAGAAGAAGAAGTCCCGACTCTATCTCGGTCCATTCCCAATCTGGTAATAATAATATCGAACATATATAGTATCAATAAACAACTCAATTCAATACCTGTTCTGATCAATATCAATTAACTGATGTTTCGACGGTATAACAATACAGTCTCGATAACCCTGTCAGTCCGAACATCACAGATATAATACCAGAACTCATAATCAATGTCGATACCAGTCATAATCTCAATAACAATACATATCTGATATGAATTATCAGTCAAATAGATTCCAAAAAATCATAACAATTACATAAGCGATCTGTTTCTCAATCTGACTTCGATTCTATGATGTCTAACATGCCAAAAACATCATATATGAATCCTATTCAATTCTGACAATAGTCTAATTTCAAAACATATTAAAACGTAGCAAAACTTACGTCCAGTTGTAGCCTACGTCGATAGGAACACGGTGTTTTGTTCAGATTCAAAATCAGACGAATAGCTCACTCGTAAATCTCACGCAAAGCTTCCCGTATTTCCCTTTCTCGATTCTGAGGAAAATGGCTTGTGTATACATGTGGGGACCCGGACGCTGATCTGTCTTATTAATCATCTTTGGGATTTAATTATCAATTAAGATAAAACAGGGTCTAAAAATTTTTCTTTTAAAAAATTTAACTGCGGAAGGTAATGGAATCTAAACAATATATACATTTCTGTATAACAACTACAGTTCAGTAGAAAAGTACAATGCTGTACAACCTAAGTCTAGGGTTCAATTACTAAATTCAAGTAATAAACCAAATCTGCTACAAGTCCGGAATCACCACGCTATCTCGTCTTCTCTCATCGTCATCTCGACCCTGATCCAGCCCCACCTGTTGTCATGCAAACATACAAAACAAGACAACAGCCGGATAACTCCGGTGAGAATAAATCCCAGAATAAAACATGGTAAGCCTGTATATAAACAACTAATTTATAAAACATGCTATCACGTATAAAAACAATCTATTTCATAATCTATGAAATTAATCAAATAAGCATGCAACTCAAATCAGATAAACATGCATATAAACATTCTTAATCATAAAACATGCTAACCCAACTGAAAGCAGTAATGATGGGTCCCATGATCTAGGAGCCACATCCATATAAGCATGCAGTTCTAATCAACTCATGTCTAGACTTGACTTAATCTATAACTCTAGGGATCCCGTTGTGAATAAGACGGCACTGTCTGTCACCTACCGTCCCAATCGAGGTGTTGTCCGTCTTATTCCTAGACTTCGGCCTGATCTGTATCCGCGTCTACAATAGGGGCGGTGATCTTCCCCTAAGCTGTGATATCACCGAACGTTTAGCAGTCTGGCTGATCTCCAAACTGTCCTATCTTAAATGCATGAATACAATCAGTAAACCAAGCATAATCAGATAAAACATAAACAAGAATATAGTATGTGATTTATTGGGCAACTCAAGGATGATCTCGATTGAGTTGTTTCTTCCCGAATATCACATGAATTATACCTTTGTCTTCCAAATCTGACGAAGACGAGGACCTGTATTCAACTCTGTCCATATCCAATCTGAAATGACAATATCGAATACAACGTATCAGTAAATAACTCAATACACAGTCTGTTTTGATCAATACTCAATTCAGTTTATAATCTGATCAATGTCTGAACAAGATACAATCTGAGTCATATCAATAATATCACAATCTAATCGAAATCATATCTGAATCTGATCAATCTAAATCAACTGATGTTTTGACGGCATAACAATACAATCTGAATAACCCCGTCAATCTGAACATCACAAATATAATACTGAAACTCATAATCTGTGTCAATACAATTCCTACTCTGAATACTAACACAATTCTGATATAGAATCTCAGTCAATATCTTTCCAAAAATCATAACAATTACAGAAATGGTCTGTTCTTTAATCTGACTTCAATTCGATACTGTCTACTGTAGCAGAAACGCTATATCTGAATCATATTCTATTCTGACAATATCATAATTTCAAAATATCTCAAAACGTAACAAAACTTACGTCCTTGTGTAGCTCGTGTCGAGAGGAACACGCTGTTGCGTTCAGATTCGAATTCTGATACACGGATTTCTCACAAAAGGCGTAAGGATATTTCTCTCCAAAGCCTCGCCCCTTTTTCTGAATTTTCTGAGGTAAACAACGTGTCCTTCGTCTATATATACTGCATGCAAAAGCTGGGAAACGTGGCTTATTTCTTCATGCAACACGCATGACCGCGGGTGCGGTGAGCGTAGCAGCGCGGGTGCGCTCAAGCGGTGATCTATATCCAAAATGTTCGAAGCAAAGATCGCGGGTGCGCTGCCTACAAGACCGCGGGTGCGGTGTCATCAGCGCGGGTGCGCTCCATCTAATACCGCAGGTGCGGTGTGGCTACGGGCTTTGCACTACATTTTCTGCACACGCACCGCGGGGGCGGTCGTGCTAGCACCGCGGGTGCGGTTGTGCAAACTTCTAAATTCTAGTTTTCTGATCATGCCACACCTGGTTTCTCAAGTCTTTCCTTCCCTCATTGCATGTCATGCATTCTCATATCTTCCGAGTCTCTAGTTAATGAAGATTAATAATCTTGGTTTAACAATGCTATAATTCTCGGGCATTACAATACATATATATATATATATATATATATATATATATATATATATATATATATATATATATATATATATATATATATATATATATATACGTTGCATCCCTCATTGCATGTCAAATTCTTGTTTCGCATGCCTCGCGCTCGGGCGGTAATGATTTACCGCTCGGGCGCGGAAGGTTCTGTACAAGTTCCTTTCTTATCACCTTGGCGCTCGAGCGGTAATAAATTTTCGCCCGGGCGCGAGGTGTTCTGCCTCCCGAGTATTCCTTGGCGCTCGGGCGGTCAAAAACTACCGCCCAGGCGCCACATCCTCTGCCCGAAACATACCTTGTTGAGCTTTGGCGCTCGGGCGGTTACTTTCTACCGCTCGGGCGCCAATTGTTCTGCCCAAAACTCGTACCATTCATATTCTTTGCCCAATCTGGTCTTGGAATGGCCGGACTATAATCACTTCAATTAATCAATAAATCATTTCAGATTAATTTCAGATTACGTAATTATACCCAAATCATTTCAGATTACGGTAATCAAATTCTCGGGCATTACATAGAGCGCACCCGAGGTAAGAACTCAGCGTACCCGCGGTCGTTCCTTACAGATTTTTGGATGTTGTCCAGTACACTCAACGCACCCGCGGTGATGAAGATAGCGCACCTGCGGTGCATGTACAGTATAAGCGTGTTTTCGGTTTTAAGTGAACAAATACAAGGGTTGGATCACTTTTCTCTCATTCTCTCCACTCTTCTCGAAATTCAGCTCAAGGGGAAAGCTAGGGTTCTTAGTTCCTTCTTTGATTTCTTTGATTCAAGCTTATTGAAGTTAGAACAAGGTTATTGGGTTCAAGGAGCTAAGGTAAGCTTGTGGTTTTTGTTATTTCTTGGTTTATGGTGCGGGGGAAATGTGGAATGTTTAGTTGTGTTGGTTTTATAGGTTTTATGGTATAGGTTTGTGATTATTGAGATGTTGATGGTGCAATTCATGGTTTATCGTTGTAGGTTTTCTACCAAGAGATTATATTCAAGGTTTCCAAGGGTTGTAAGTGGAATTCATTTCCTTGTGCTCACATGATAATATATGTATGGTGTTTCAATGGTTTTAACATGCTATTCCCTTCCATTTGATTCATATTATGTATAAATACACTTTGTTGTATATTAGAGACTTTTATAAGTCTCAATTGTGTAAAAGGGAATACAAAATAAAAGAGTATGCAAAGTGTTTGATTTAATGCCCAAAAGAGATTTAAATGATTTATTGGATTGATAGATACATAGTCAGAGATTTCATGCAATTAGTTGATAAACGACCATAGGCTTATATCCCAACAGAGTATCGATTTATGTCGATGGGATATAGGTATAGAGACAGAGATACTATTTAGATATCAATCCAAAAGAGAAAAGAGAAATACCATCGTTATTGTTATGTTATACTATGTTATTCATGTTTCAAGAGTTAGATGGTATTTAATGATTTCAAAGCCATGTTTTACAGAGTACGATATGTACAGATTGTTATGTAAGAGTTCCACTTGCTGAGTTTTATACTCATTTCAGTTATTTCATGTGATGCAGATAAGAGTGATGAGCCAGGACGTTGATTGGAGCCGGGGTCATATGCATAGGAGAGATGGAAGGAAGAAGATATTTTGCTAGTATTTTGACATGATCAAAAATGATATTTTGTATTTTGATGCAACAATTGATTGATCATGTATATACTTTTGATTGTAAATGTTTTATGTCAAGAAATTTTTAAATTCTTCCTTCCTTCAAGTAAAATTTTTAATTTCTGCTGTGTTATTTTATAAAATCGGTCAAAGGTGTTACACTGATAGTGGCTGGTTTAATGCCTATTCTTAGTTTTCAATTTCTCCCAATTTTGTTGGTACACCTGTAATGGAGAAATTGTAGCTTCATTAGTATCAACCTTACATTTTTCGTCGTCAGTATTAAGTCTAAGGTTGATCTTTCCCTCTTCAATCCACAAGGTGAAGGGTTGACTCGAGGACTCGAGATAAGGATCTAGAGTCTCAATTTTTGTTTCAACCGACGCTTCTGGAGATGATCTCGACTTAACACTTGTGCTAGGGGTATTTGAATCCCCTGCTCCAAGTACAGAGTCCTGTACTCGAAAACTCTCCATTTGAGAAACCAATGGCTTGTCAATGCCTTGGAGGATAGGACTTTGTATTACAGACCATAACTAAGTATAAGCCTATAAACATAATGTGATTAGATCAGAGAGAATTCTCTTATCGGCTTGTTATAGTCTTCCCGCAACTTCTGCGTTCAAGACCAGCTTGTTAAACTCGTTTTGAAGCATTTCAAGGTGTTCCCTCAAATGCCTTTGCATCTTGATGATGACATCTATATCACCGCTGTCTATCTCTTGTTAAAAAATCTGCAACAATATTTTCATGAGATTTAATTATCACAATAACAAAAATATAATTCTGACATAATGCTTTCCATCGTAATAATCTGTCCTTCTCAGGTTTAGACTCAATTCTATTACTTAAGAAATATTTCACCTGTGTATATCAACTTTTAAAGTGAATTTCTTTGCGAGTAAAAATAATGGTCATTTTTCAAAAGCCTTTTTTACTGCATTGAATTTTATTTCGTTGATATGTCATCTTATGCATCTGAGAATAGTTCACTACAATATCGGTATGACTGTTCTCCTTCTAGTGTGAGATTTGTTAAAACTGCTGCCCACCAATGATCGCTGGCAACAGTATACAATACCAGCTCATCTTCATCTTGAGGAATATCCATTTTTGTAAGATTTTTACAAATCTACTTTAGTTGACTAAGTCTCTGCGTATATTCTTTTGCCCATATAAATTTTGCATCTTTTTTCAATAATGGACTGAACACTTTTCTGTGTTTTGTTAGGTTTTTAATGAACATCTCAGCAAAATTAACAACTTCTAGAAAACTTTGAAGTTGTTTCTTTTCATTAAGTTCTTTTGGAAAAGTTTGCACCTTTTTCTACTAAATGATTCTGCAAAATTATTCCGGACTCAACGATTTCTATTCCTAGAAATTTGATCTTTCTTGTTGCACTGACTGCTTTTTTTTTTCTGATAGAACCAGTCCTTCTTTTTCGCAAACATTAGAGAAAATCTCTAAGTGTATTATATGTTCCTCCATATTTTTAGATGCAATTAACACATCGTCAATATAGACAAGCATAAACTTAAAATAATCTTTAAATAGATTATCCATTTTCCTTTGAAATATCTGGGGTGAATTAGCCAATCCAATTGGTAATATTTCCCAAATATAGTGTCCTTGTGGTGTAGAGAAAGCAGTGAATTTCTTGCTTTCTTCCTACATTCGAATCGGGTAAAACCCAAATTTACAATCGAATTTTGAGAATATCTTTACATTGTGTATGCAAATGATTAGATGTTCTTTGCTAGGTATAGAGTACCCATGAAACTCCAGAATCTTATTAATTTCTTGATAATTAATAAATAATCTGAGTTAGTTCCTTTTTATTTCATCATAATTTCTTACCAGGAATCATGGGCTACTGTATGGTGAAATTCCTGCTTTGATCAAACCAAGGTCCAAATGTTCCTTGATTATAATCTGAGTATCCCTTTGATCAATTATATTCATTGGGATAGACTTGCAACAGAAAAATTCATAATTTTTGTCTTCTTAATTTTAAGGCAAGCTTTGAGTTGATTTTTGTCCCACCATGCCAACGGATATTCATTGTAATTTTCTTTGATTCTTTTTTTAACATCTTCCAATGATACCTTAGATTCAAACTCTACCTCATTCTTATGTAGAGATATCTTAAGGGATTCTATTTCTTCAGGTTGGAACTCTTTATCTGATCTTTGTTGGAACATTGTTTCTACAAACCGTCTAAAATTCTTAATTTTTGGGTTCAGAATTTTTCCTTCTTCACCATGCTTGCTGCGAAACTGAATTGGTAATTTTCGATAAAATGTCTCTCTTAGTCTCTGGACTACAATTTTGTGATCACAAGGTGTTGTGAACACTAATCTTCTAGTCTCATTTTCTTGCCTATAAGACTTAAAAATCTGTAGGAAATTGTTTCCTAGCAAAATTTCAGCTCTTGTATCATGAAAATAAATTGGTGGTGTTTTTACCTTGTACCAAGATGTTTATCTAGCACCTCCAATTACGATTCCAGTCATCTTAATCCCTTTGCATAAGATTAAGATTCTTCTGGAAAAACATATTGCAGCAATTTTTGGTAATTCTTCTTCCAAATTATTTTGAAAAAACTTCTCGTTTTTCTGTACAGATTCTGCACCTGAATCAATATAAGTAGCAATATATGTTGGCTTATATTGTTCATATAACATTCCTACTAGAATGTATATCGAGAATGGGCTTGTGTTTATTGGAATTTCCACATCCTATAATTTGCCATAAACTCTATTCCATACTCTAGATGTTTCCAAGGTTTATGTTCATCGAGAAACTCTAGTCCAAGAACCAATTGATCTGGATCTTTCCATGGAATTCCTTTGATATGAACTTCTAATTCTCCAATATTTATCATACCTTGGTAAGGTCCTATCATAGGTTGTTCTAAATAGTATATGGTATTACAAGGGAATTGATTCCTTTGTTTTGTAATATCAAATACTCTTTCTAATTTTTTCCACCTTTTTGGGCATCTGAGCTATCCTATTGGGGAAATGGTTTTTAGTTCCTGTTGGGTTTCTTGAACAGGTGTTTTTCTCCACCTGTAACTTGGTAATTATATCTCCCTGAAAAATAGTCTTCTTGATTCCAATCTAAGACTTTTATTCCTTTGTAGAATCGGTTTGTCTTGTATTTGGATATATGTTTCATGTGTTAAAGGAAACTCAACTTTCTCTGGATAAATTGGGCAACTTTTCCAAATATCTCAGGTATTTCAATGAACTCATTTCTAATAAAGAACTCTATAGATAGAGCATATGAAATCTGATAAGTAATAGAATATGTTCTAATGCCTTCTTTCATCATCCTTTTTTCTTTGAAATTATGAAGTAATGTCAAAGCTCGGCTGAAATTTCGATCTGCCAGGTTGTAAGCTATTCTGGATAGATTACTCCTAGAATCTTTCATGCGCATAGATTTCCTAAGATAGTTCCTAGTACTGAATCTTGAAGGTTCCACATTCTTTTATCGCATATAGCAGTATCAATGGGTGAATCTATTCCTTCTTTGAAAGTAGCTTTTATCATAATCTGGATTGGTGTGATGTGAATCCGGGACATAGTCCATGCTACTTCTATCTTGGTTTTTTGTAATTCCTCCTTAATTTCTTCAGAAGGAATTAATTGCTTCTCCATTCTATTTCCTGTAAGTTCCATCGAGATTGCCATTTCCCTTCTAGAAACTTTATAGATTAGACGATGCTTTCTGTTTCTTTGGCCAAAACTTCCTAAGAACTTTTCTACCTGTCCTGCAGAGAATCCTTGATGTCTCTGTAGACTAGGATTTTCTCTAATAATTCGTTTCGTGTCGAAACACCTCGTCTTCAGTCAAGTTCCGATTTATTTCCATCAGATTCTTCCTGACTCAAGACTTCTTCTTCTTCTTTTTCATATATACTTTCATCTTAGGCTATATCCTCAAATCAGTATACATGAATAAGATCTTTGTAATAAACTGCTTCATCAATATCCGGGGTTGGATCGAAGCGTTTAATACCTCTTTTTTTCATTTTCTGGACATTTGGTTGAGATATGTCCTTTTTCTCCACATGTCCAACAATTACAATCTTTAAAATTTTCATTAACTCGAGTATAAGATCTTCTAAAAGTTTTCTTTGTAGGTGTTCTTCCTGTGCTTCGAGAGGTACTCGATGCTTGTGATGATATCCTACTTCTTGATGGTGTACTTATTTGTCCAGATTTGTAAGATCTGACTTTTTTTCAAGACCATACCGTTCTTGGTTTCCAAGAATTTCTTCCACTTCTGGCATAGAGATCTTTGTAATAAACTGCTTCTGTTCTAAAGCTTTTCTTCTTCTTAATAATTGTTAGAAGATCATTTTCTTTACAACACAAAAGAGTTCTTTTATTGATTCCCCTTAATCGTTTGTAATTCTTTTGTAATGCTGCCATATGACACAATTCTGTCAATTTTCCTTTGAGAAAAGAGGCTCTCCATGCCAACGTATCTATATTGCCATGGACATATTTTCTTAAAAGCATTTCTCTCCAGGGACTCGACATTTTAGCGAAGAAAAACTGCATAGCTGTATTTTCTTCGACCTATGAATTCCATCTATAATTAGTGAATCACATAATATATTTATCCACCAAACATATTTCATATCATTCAAGGCTATACAGATCTTGACTATATTTATTCCTCTTCTCGGTATATTGACTGTTAAAATAGTCTACCCCTATAAATTGTGCTTTAAATATGGTATCCATTTTTCCACCTATCTCACTAAGAGATTCTCCAGCTAGGACTGACTCTTTGGTTTCCAATGAAGTCATGTCCCAAACAATTTTAACTGATCCATAATACTCATTTCTAAAAGTTTAGTGAATCATTCTCTATTGAGATATGGTGTTCCTACGGCGATTGGTGCTCTAAATAATGTTTTTATGATATTATTATTATTTCTAAAGGTTTATGAAATTTTACATGATTAAATTATGATTTTTAAATGCCTATTAGTTTTTTATGATTTAATGTTGACATTTAAAAGGTATGTTGCATGCTTGGTTTCTAAAACAAAATGTATATGTTATGCATGATTTTTATAAATTGATGAGAATACGAAACATTGAAGGAAGTGACGTAATTGTGACTATTACGATGTTATGTTGGAGATATCGTGAGGTTATGGTCCCAGTGGGAGCCCGACGATCGTATTTCCATTGAGGCTATGAGGTTTGAGGTAAGAATAAGAATATCGTGAGGAGAGAAGGCCCTAGAGGGGGCCTCGACGATCGCATTTTCATTCGATGAGGATAGGCCAAGGCTCAGTTGACGGATGAGAGTGTCACTGATGTCCCCGCAGCCCAGTACTGTGGTTACATGTATATGGACTCATCGAATTTTTGAGGTTTGAGGAAAGTCACAATTAACGATCTAAATTCATTAAAGGAAAAAGGTTTTATGTCATATCATGTTGAGGAAAAAGATAAGGTTTATGTTTGCATGTCATGAAAAATTTATTTTTACGTAAAAGTATTCTCACTGTTGCATGCGGTTTTATACGTATTATTTGTTATAAAGATTATGGTTTGTTGAGTCTTTAGACTCACTAGGTGTGATGGATGCGGGTGAGTTTGACGGAGGTCTTGATGGATGATTTGACTGGACTGAAGGTGCACACAACTCGAGGACCAGCGCTTCTACTTTTTCCGCCTTTATTATTAATGATTCATGATTTTCGTTAAGGATTTTAAGACTATTTATTTATGATTTTGAGAGGTTTAGTATGGGCTATACTTTTCAAATTTATTGCTTTTTAGGTTTGGTAAAACAAATGACGATTTCATTGTTATGACTATTTCACGTGACTTTTAAAATGCTAGTTGGTTGATACCATGAATCAAATAAGAAAGGATATTTTCCTGACTTCCATAGGGAGGAAGCAAGTCTAGAGAGAAGCAGAAAAGAACATAAAGAAGGTAGTGCCAGACTTCTGAATTTTATTTTAATGGGTAAAATATTTTATAAAAATATTTTTATGTGCTATATGTACATGGCCGATATTATTATTGGGAAAAAAAATTCTAGTACTTTTAAAGCAATAAAAAGGGCCGACGTTTCACTTTATCTCCTGAGTGACTAATTGGGAATCATAATATAAAATGATCCAAGAAGCTCCTATTTCTCGGGCAGCTCATATACCGGCGAGAGCAGCTTCATACTCTACTTCGTTATTGGTTACTCAGGAGTCAATTCTCAAAGCCAATTTAATAGTTTCTTTTGAGGAAGCAATTATTACCACTCCCACTCCACACCTAGCTAGACTCGACACTCCATCCACAAATACTCTCCAGACTTCTTCCTCATCATGAAACATTTTAGATAAGAAATCTGATAAGGCTTGTGCTTCGATGGCAACCCGAGGAATGTACTCAATGTCATACTCTCCGAACTCAGTTGTCCATTTGATCATTCTCCGAGACACCTCCGAATGAGTCATAATCCTTCCGAGAGGACTATTGGTAAGCAAAATAATTTGGTGCGATAGAAAATAAGGCCGCAATTTTCAGGCAGTCATAACAAGGGCCAGGGCTATCTTCTCCACTTTGCTATATCGGAGCTCGGTTCCTCTGAGAGTATGTCTGACATATTAAACAGGCTTCTAATCAGAGCCTTCTTCCCGTATAAGCACCGAACTGACAACATACGAAGTAGTGGACAAATATGCAAACAATTTTTCCTCGGGTTCTGGCTTCACTCAGATAGGAAGCTCTGCCAAGTGACTCTTAAGATCTTTGAAGGCCTGATCGCACTTCTCATCCCACCCAATAGTTGTGCCTTCTGAAGGACCTGGAAGAATGGATAACTCCGATGTGCAGATTAGGATATGAACCGGGAAAGTGAAGAAATTCTCCCGGTTAGCTTTTGTACGTCTCGGACAGATCGAGGGGATGGCATGTCTAGCACTGACTTAATTTTCTCAAGATTCACCTCTATCCTGGTCAATAACCACAACACCCAAATATTTACCACTCTTCATGACAAATATGCACTTAGCTGGATTGAGCTTGATCCTATTCACTCAAAAGGAGTTAAATATGAGGCAACGGAGTTGGCTAGAGTTGGTAAAAGACTACGACTTTGACATTAGCTACCATCTTAGAAAAGCTAACGTAGTAGCGGACGAATTGAGTAGGAAGACAACAATCATTACTCCATTATCACTTCAAAGTGAAAGGGGATCGGTTACGGTGACCGGAAGCACAACGGAAGTTAAAAATTCGAAATTTTACAAAGGAAATTTCGGCCACCAAGAGTATAATGTGTAGCAAATACAAAAACACAAAAATGACATTCATAGTTTGTTAAGAAATGTACCTATCAATCACAAGGAATGATGTATGGCTCCAACTAAGGTGTAAACACATTAGCTCTTCAATGGTAGAAACTATCTTCAAGTTTCCTTTGAGCACTCCTTGCTCAACTATTAAGCCCACCACCAACTAGGTAGATCCCCTCTTAATTTGCACTAGAAAACTAAGAGGATTTTTCAATGAGAAGTATTTTCTTTCCTCAACACTTGAAGAAGAAAAATGGAGAAAATTTTTAGGCGAGAATGCTTGATGACTTCGGCCATGGTAGTGCTTGAATGGGAGAAGGGAGACTTGTCTTGGACTTGCAAAAAGTAGAGACAAAAGTAGCATGCCAAGCCTTGATATTTGAAAAAGTTGTCTCCAACCCTTCACCTCCCATGCATGCATATATTATATGGTTTTTAACAAATTAAAAAAAAAAACATGGACTAAATTTAATTATCTCAAACATATTTGAGACAAATTAAATATTACTTGAATTTACTCAAGTCCACTAGTTAAATAATTTATTTAAATTGAGCTCCACAAGACTCAATATAATTTAATTAATTCAACACTTGAATTAATTTAATTATTTGGACTCTACTAGGTCCACTAGTTTTAATTAATTCAACACTTGAATTAATTTAATTTAGTCCATAATAATGTTTATGAAAATCACAATTTTCAAATACATTATTCACTTGGCCAACTTTTAATTTAGGAACACTTCCATAAATTAAAATTTACATTTCTCTCATAGAAGTCATACTTCTATTTTTCTTTACGCTTATAAACTCATTTATAATCCGTTCAACACATTGAACTATTTTCTCCTTTATAGAAGTCATACTTCTAATTTTCCTTACGCTTATAAACTCATTTATAAGCCGTTCAACACATTGAACTATTTTTACTTCTCAACGGGATCTAGAAAGCTAGTACTTGTGTGGCCCTCAATGGTTCACTGATACAACTAGCCGTGGGTTCACATCTCCATGTGATTCGGACTAAACATGTCCTTATATGAGCATACCCCAATTGCTCCATTCTTACTTATCAACTCCTTGATAACAAGAACGTCAGAACTCAAGTCTGATAGTACTCAACCAATCATGTTAAACGCCTAGCAGCATCGCTTACATGATTCCCTAGGTATCAAATGATAGTGCCTGCAAGAACCATTCAATTATGGTTAGCGTACAGTACGGTCCCTTCAACTCATATATCCCGACCGATTCGACAACCATTGGTTTATCGAGAGTTGTCAATGAATCGATACTATGTGTCATGTCGTAGTTGCATCGATGGTGTAATCTATGAAACCCCTTTCATAATTACCACCATACTCTGATAAGAGATTTCAACCTACATACACATGAGAACACATAGGATATCCATACCTGAAGGTAAGCGGTGAATCCCCGACTACAATGCATCGACTCCTATATGTTTCGACAGAACACCAAACCTTGCCACCTGATGACCCCATGAGAGTCGATAAACAAGTCAAAGTGTAATTCTAGCACATAGAGTCTCAATGTTGTCCCGGTTCATAAGGACTAATGGTGTACAACCATAAACTAGGACGTTTCCACTCGATAAGTGAGAACCACTTGGAAAGTCCTTTTATGGAGGGTTGTTCAGTGCACTCTACCAGGTGCACCTATCTGCATGCTCGGACATCACAATGTCCCCTACCAATGAAACATGGTACTCACATCGCAGATACTAGTCTCGAAGTCTAGCGGCCTATATCCTTCTTAGCGGCGACTGAATCGACTAGGAACTGTTCAGAATATACAGTATTCCAAATATGAGTTTCATGATACTCATCATATGAGCATCTCATATTCTTTTTACTATATGTATATTCAAGGACTTTATCTATGCAACTAGCATGGGTATACAGATAAAGATATGCCAAAAACAATAATTTCAAATATTATTAAAATAAAGATTGCTTATACATAGAGTTTCATTGTGAACACTCGGCCAACACTCGGCTCGATGAGCACCTACTCTAACAATCTCCCACTTGCACTAGAGCCAACTACCCATATGCTTCAAACCCATTGATTCGCGATGCATCTCGAATAATGCTCCAGGTAAAGGCTTAGCTACTGGATCAGCAACATTATTTGCGGAGCCGACTATGTCAAAAGACACTTCTTCCTCTTTCCACAATCTCTCCGAGGATGTGGTACTTTATCAATACATGTTTGGACTTCTGATGAGACTTTGGCTCATTTGCTTGAGCTAAAGCTCCCGTGTTGTCACACAACACCGGGATAGGAGCAATTCCATTAGGAATGACGTCCAACTCTTAGACGAAATTCTTTATCCAAACAGCCTCTCTTGCTGCATCTGATGCAGCAATGTATTCGGCCTCTGTGCTGGAATCCGAAGTATTGTCTTGCTTGAAACTTTTCAAAGAGACAGCAGCACCATTGAGCATGAATACAAATGCAGAGGTTGACTTCGAGTCATCGATATCGCTTTTGAAGATAGAGTCGGTATAGCCTTCCAATTTCAGTTCTCCACCCCATAGACCAAGAACAATTTATTGGTCCTTCTCAACTACTTGAGCTTGTCTTTCACGGCTTTCCAGTCTAGAAGACCAGGGTTCAATTGATATCTACTCACTATACTTAGTGCGAAAGCCACGTCAGGACGTGTAGATATCATCTCATACATGATGCTACCAATCGCAGATGCATAAGGAATGCTTGTCATCGCCGCTATCTCTGCATCAGTCTTGGGAGACATAGACTTGGATAGGGACACGCCATGACACATTGGTAGATGTCCTCTCTTGGACTCATCCATCGAGAACCGCTTCACGATGGTATCAATGTATGTGGACTGGGTGAAACCAAGAAATCTTCTTGATCTATCTCTATAGATCTGTATTCCCAATACAAAAGATGCTTCACCCAAGTCCTATATCGAGAACTCACTTGCTAATCATATTTTAGTTGATTGCAACATTCCTACATTATTCCCAATGATTAGAATGTCATCAACATAAAACACCACGAATGTCACTACACTCCCACTGACCTTCTTATACATACAGGGTTCCTCATGATTCTTAGCAAAAACCAAACTCTTTGATTGTTCTGTCGAATCTGAGGTTCCAACTCCTAGATGCCTGCTTTAGACCATAAATAGATCTTTGAAGTTTGCATACCACATGCTCACTTCCAATAGATGTAAACCCTTCGGGTTGAGACATGTAAATATCTTCCTTAATATATCCATTAAGAAAAGTTGTCTTGACATCCATCTGCCATATCTCATAGTCATACCATGCAGCTATGGCTAGCAAAATCCTTATGAACTTGAACATTGCAACTGGAGAAAAGGTTTCCTCAAAGTCAACTCCTTGTCTTTGAGTTATATCTTTTTGTCACCAATCGCGCCTTGAAGGTCAATACCTTCCCATCCGCCCCAAGTTTCCTCTTGTAAATCCATTTACACCCTATGAAAACAATTCCCTCATGTGGATCCACGAGATTCCACACTTGGTTCGAATGCATGGAATTCATCTCAGATTCCATTGCTTCAAGCCATTTTGGATGAATCGGCATCAGATAATGCTTCCTTGAAGGTCCTTGGATCACATCCATGGATAGGCTCATCATGGCCCTCTTCAAGAAGCAGACCATACCTCATAGGTGGTCTCAAGACTCTCTCGGATCTTCTAGGAGCTTGTATCTTCTCACTTGGCTCTTCGGGTGTGGGTTCTATAATTGTGGGTGTCTCTCGAACCTCTTCGAATTCTATCATCTCGCCTTTTCTATCTAATAGAAATTCTTTTTCCAAAAAGGTTGCATTCCAAGAAACAAACACCTTTGTTTCTTGGGGATGATAGAAATGATATCCAACTGAATTCCGTGGATATCCCACAAAGTACAATAAAATGGATCGACTATCCAATTTATCTCCCACTACCTGCTTCAAATAAGTAGGGCTCCCCATATTCTAAGATAAGAATATTTGGGAGACTTACACATCCATATCTCATATGATGTCTGCCTTTGAATGGACATTTAACGAAATATCTTTCAATTTTAAGTTATAGAGATCGTTTTCAAGTTCACCAGTACCAATCAAACATTCATTCTTGTAAATGTTGCAAACACCTTTGCAAAATAAACAAGAATATCCATTTTTATCAACATAGAAATGGAAACAATGTTTTTCACAAAATTAGGTACAAACAAAACATCTCATAAAATTAACTTAAAACTATTGTTCAACAATAAGTAAACATCTTCAACAGCCTTGGCAGCAACTCTTGCTCCATTGCCCATCCTCTAGAAGGTCACACCTTCCTTAAGCTTTCTACTTCTTCCCATCACCTGTAACTCATTACAGAGATGTGAGTCACAACCGGTATCTAATACCCAAGAAGTAGAGTTAATTGAAATTTTTACTTCAATTTAGAACATACCGTTTCCAGAACTCTTCTGGGCCAGATATTCCTTGCAATTTCGCCTCCAATGTCCAGGCTTCTTGCAGTGATGACAAACATCACTAGTCTTGTCAGCCTTAACTGGTATGGCTGCCACAACGGGATTCGGAGATTGTCTCATCAAGGGCACGTTCTTCTTGGGACGTTGGAAAGAACGCTTCTTTCCTTTCCCATGTGGATCAATCTTCGTACCAGATGAAGAACCCACATAAAGAACCAACTTCTCTTTCTTGATGGTTGATTCAAACGTAACAAGCATATTCACCAACTCCTCAAGGGTCGGCTCCATCTTGTTCATGTTGAAGTTCACCACAAAAGGATCAAATGAGCTAGGCAATGATAACAGCAACACGTCGGTGGTCAACTCCGAAGGCAAGATCATATCCATGCCAACGAGCTTATCCACTAGCCCAATAAACTTCAGGCCATGCTCATGGACCGAGGCCCCATCTCGCATGCGCATAATGATCAGCTCCTTGACGGTAGCATGCCTAAGAGGCCGTGTTTGCTCACCAAAGAGATCCTTGAGATGCAAAAGAATGTCAGCTGCACTCTTTGCATCCTCAAAACGCCTCTGCAGCTCATCATTCATAGAAGTCAGCATATAACACCTGGCTATCAAGTCATGGTCACACCATTCCTTGTAAGTCTGCAATTCCTCAGGAGTGCAGTCAGTCGGAGCCTCAACAGGGGGCGACTCAGTCAGTGTATATGCTACCCTTTCCGAATTCAAGACGATTTTCAGGTTTCTTAGCCAAGTGAGGTAATTAGGTCTAGTTAATATGTGTTTGTCGAGTATTACGGATATCGGATTGCAAATCGAAGACATTGTCAATTTGTACTGGAAAGTAAAAACAGATAAATGTTGAGGACTATTTTAAAATATTTAGTAAGATATGAAGTTTGGACTTTTACTTTATAAATATTTGCTCCCACTATTTTGACATCTTTCACTACCCTCTAGTGAAAACGGGAAACTCCTTTCCTCAGTAGGTACATAATGTCCAATTAGCGAATTATGATCCCGAATAATATCAGGCAATCACAATTCCTAAAAGGTAGTTTCCAATTGCATCAAAATTCAACCCTCTACGCAAAATTTTGTCTCACGTTTGATTAGGACCCAATAATATGACGTCGTTCATCTTTACGTGTCAAGCCTTACCCATCGATGTTGAACCTTAATGGACGGTCGCCATGAGTTCCCTCAATAATATGAGCCAAAATCATGGGAGTTCCACGTAGTTCACATCACCATGTCAATGGATGTCACAGCTTTCCTGAACCCAGGGCCCCCCAATAATATGAGCCGAGCGCCGAGTACGGGTAGCGTTCATTATGCACCCATTGTCGATGGAAGACATGGAAATTATAAACAAATTTATAATTCTCCTTTTCGGGCTTGATATTAATTTTGAATCTTATTCAAAATGAGGGTTTTTAATTTTGAAAGGTCTCATCATTAATTTATTTAAAAACTCGCCATGTTTGATCGTATGTTTGCCGGATTCATGCAACTTTGTTATTATCATAATAATAACGCACATACTCATTATTTATAACATATCATGCATATATTATAAACAGTAAACAAAACAAGGATGATCAATCGCCCCAATACTAATGGACCGTGTGAGCTAAACACGGGTCTAGGTCCAATCCTAGGGAAATGCACGGGATGCAAATGCAACTATTACATAAGTTTCCAATATTTACATGTCTTCGATCATCATAATCATAATGGCCACCATCTTCCAATCTTGATCATCCACTATACTAATATTTACAAATAAATATCCATGGCAAATAGGGATACATCTCATGGGGTGGGAACGAGCCATAAACCAAGCCCACTTTAAATTTGATAATTATTACAATCATTCAACACAAAATATCCAAGCATACACCTAGCAAATTGGGCTTGGGCTTTTGATCATCCTTCATGCATAATATCACATATCATACACCATCAATTAATTATCACAATAATTAATTGATCCAATATTATATATCTTGATCCAATCACTAAACGCCACGATTATAAACTAAATTAACAAAGTATGCAAACACCTTTGTCTACTTTCAAATTAATTTATTTATAACCCAATTTCTTATAAATCACAATTTACTACAAATAATTAAAGTCCAACTTCAATTATTTATTTTATTAGAAAAATTTGCAACTTTTGTAATTTTAAACTTAAGGGCCCAAAAACTTATTCTTCACCAAAAACATTTTGGCCCATTTTAAATTCACAAACATGTTAGCCATCTAATGGCCCAACAACTCAAGGCCCATGACACTTTGATATTCCAAAACACTTTTGGAAACCCTAGTCGTCATCGCCGTCGCCGGAGCTCCGTCGCCGGATTTCGGCAACAAATTTTTTTTTATTTTTAAAAGAGTGGCGTTCGGGCAGCCCCTCGGGCTGCCCTTGCTGCCCGAAACGGGCAGCCCCTCGGGCAGCCTGAGCTGCCCGACACGGGCAGCAACTTGCTGCCCGAAATACCCCTTTCATGCCTTGATTTTTTTTGTTGCAAATTTCATTCTCATGCGGTTAGAAATCAATCTCAATATAATATTTTGTAATTGCTACACAAATCGTAACCATAGCTCGGATACCACTTGAGAGAGGATCGGTTACGGTGACCGGAAGCGCAACGGAAGTTAAAAATTCGAAATTTTACAAAGGAAATTTCGGCCACCAAGAGTATAATGTGTAGCAAATACAAAAACACAAAAATGACATTCATAGTGTGTTAAGAAATGTACCTATCAATCACAAGGATTGATATATGGCTCCAACTAAGGTGTAAACACATTAGCTCTTCAATGGTAGAAACTATCTTCAAGCTTCCTTTTAGCACTCCTTGCTCAACAATTAAGCCCACCACCAACTAGGTAGATCTCCTCTTAATTTGCACTAGAAAACTAAGAGGATTTTTCAATGAGAAGTATTTTCTTTCCTCAACACTTGAAGAAGAAAAATGGAGAAAAATTTTGGGAGAGAATGCTTGATGATTTCGGCCATGGTAGTGCTTGAATGGGGGAAGGGAGACTTGTCTTGGACTTACAAAAAGTAGAGACAAAAGTAGCATGCCAAGCCTTGATATTTGAAAAAGTTGTCTCCAACCCTTCACCTCCTATGCATGTATATATTATATGGTTTTTAACAAATTAAAAAAAAACATGGACTAAATTTAATTATCTCAAACATATTTGAGACAAATTAAACATTACTTGAATTTACTCAAGTCCACTAGTTAAATAATTTATTTAAATTGAGCTCGACAAGACTCAATATAATTTAATTAATTCAACACTTGAATTAATTTAATTATTTGGACTCTACTAGGTCCATTAGTGTTTAATTAATTCAACACTTGAATTAATTTAATTTAGTCCATAATAATGTTTATGAAAATCACAATTTTCAAATACTTATTCACTTGGCCAACTTTTAATTTAGGAACACTTCCATAAATTAAAATTTACATTTCTCTCATAGAAGTCATACTTCTATTTTTCTTTACGCTTATAAACTCATTTATAAGCCGTTCAACACATTGAACTATTTTCTTCTATATAGAAGTCATACTTCTAATTTTCCTTACGCTTATAAACTCATTTATAAGCCGTTCAACACATTGAACTATTTTTACTTCTCAACGGGATCTAGAAAGCTAGTACTTGTGTGGCCCTCAATGGTTCACTGATACAACTAGCCGTGGGTTCACATCTCCATGTGATTCGGACTAAACATGTCCTTATATGAGCATACCCCAATTGCTCCATTCTTACTTATCAACTCCTTGATAACAAGAACGTCAGAACTCAAGTCTGATAGTACTCAACCAATCATGTTAAACGCCTAGCAGCATCGCTTACATGATTCCCTAGGTATCAAATGATAGTGCCTGCAAGAACCATTCAATTATGGTTAGCGTACAGTACGGTCCCTTCAACTCATATATCCCGACCGATTCGACAACCATTGGTTTATCGAGAGTTGTCAATGAATCGATACTATGTGTCATGTCGTAGTTGCATCGATGGTGTAATATATGAAACCCCTTTCATAATTACCACCATACTCTGATCAGAGATTTCAACCTACATACACATGAGAACACATAGGATATCCTTACCCGAAGGTAAGCGGTGAATCCCCGACTACAATGCATCGACTCCTATATGTTTCGACCGAACACCCAACCTTGCCACCTGATGACCCCATGAGAGTCGGTAAACAAGTCAAAGTGTAATTCTAGCACATAGAGTCTCAATGTTGTCCCGGGTCATAAGGACTAATGGTGTACAACCATAAACAAGGACGTTTTCACTCGATAAGTGAGAACCACTTGGAAAGTCCTTTTATGGAGGATTGTTCAGTGCACTCTACCAAGAGCACCTATCTGAATGCTCGGACATCACAATGTCCCGTACCAATGAAACATGGTACTCACATCGCAGATACTAGTCTCGAACTCTAGCGGCCTATATCCTTCTTAGCGGCGGCTGAATCGACTAGGAACTGTTTAGAATATACAGTATTCCAAATATGAGTTTCATGATACTCATCATATGAGCATCTCATATTCTTTCTACTATATTTATATTCAAGGGCTTTATCTATGCAACTAGCATGGGTATACAGATAAAGATTTGCCAAAAACAATAATTTCAAATATTATTAAAATAAATATTGCTTATACATAGAGTTTCATTGTGAACACTCGGCCAACACTTGGCTCGACGGGCACCTACTCTAACACAAAGACCAATGCAGTCTGAGATACAATTGTTTGAGCTCACAGTATATGCGAGGGGCGAGGCCCCTAATCTTGCCACCATGACAGTACAGCCGACTTTGAAAGATAGAATCTGTGAGGGACAGTCTACTGATGAGCAATTGAAAAAGTGGAGATTGAGAGATGAAACTAAGGGTCGGAAGCGTGTATTTTGAGGTGAATGGTATAGTTCGATATCGAGATCGACTCTGGGATCCTAGTGGTTATTCTCTGAGGGAAGCCATTATGAATTAAGCTCATGATACTCTGTATTCCATTCATCCTTGAAGCATGAAGATGTACAAGGATCTTCAATTATTGTATTTGTAGAGCCCAAAATCACTAAATGTAAACCCATGCATTTATTAAATTATTAAATTTTTTATTTAATATTAAAATAATTTTAACGATGCATGATTTTTTATTTGCATTATTTTAAATTATTACATGTTTATTTGATGCACGTTAAAACGTTTTTTTGAGTTTTGCGTTTCAGGCGAATATTCGATGCGGGGTCGAGAAAAGAGACCGATGACGAATTAGGCGATTTTTGAATAATGTGGTATTTTATTTCTAGTCAAGAAAATTGCTATTTTAAATGATTTATGAAATTTTAAGCATTTTAAAGTTTGATTTAATTTATTTTGTGATTTTAAGATTTTAAACTTTTCAAAAATACTAATTTGAATTTGGGAATTTTAATCTTGAAAATTTGGTACTTAATTAATTTATTAATTCTTTGAGTGAGATTAAATAATTAGATTAGTATTATTTTATCACTAATTTGTTAATTAAGAAATTTTTTTACGTAATCTAAACATTCACTCACCCACACACACAACACACACACACGTTGCAAATTTGGGGTAGAAAGCTAGGGTTCTAAGAGTTTCAGCAGTAGCCACCCATTTCCATTGCAAATTTATGGAGAATTAAGTCCTTTTTCTAGCAAGAAATCGTGTAGCATGCGTCCCCCAGTCATCTCCTTTAATCCACCGCGTCAGTATTCTTTAACTTCATGTATAATCTTTCATTTTTCACATCGATCTTGTCATAGTAAATATTTTGATGCATGTTATAGGTAAAATCCGGGTATGTTATGCTAAAATTTGAATGTTGATTCTTGGACGATTTTGGAACAAAAATTTAGATCTCAAAACTGAATCTGCTATTAATTCCAATCCTGCAAATTTTCGATTGGTTTTCTGAAAAAACTTTCAACGTATAAAACGTAGTACTTTTTGATACCTTCGATTTGACAGTAAATTCGTAATTTTTGAAGACGAAACGAGTGAGTTATGACCATTCTCGAGTAGTACTTTTTCATACCTTCGATTTAACAGTAAATTCGTAATTTTTGAAGACGAAACGAGTGAGTTATGATCATTCTCGAGTGACTGCTCAAACTATGACGTTTTCAAAAAATGTTCTTCATGTTTTCTTGAGGTTTATTGGTTGCAGGCTTCGTTGGGAATCGCCGAATTGTCATTGCTGCATTTAGGTATGTCATGGGTTGTGTTAAAACACTTTTCGGTGTTTCATTTTGGGTTGCTAAGGGTTTGGTTGCAATAGAGGTCATAGGGAAACGAATCGATGCAGAGTTTTGAGTTGGTTCGTGCAGGGTTAGCGTTGCAGCGCTGTTTATGGAGCACCGTAGCAACGTAGCTCTATAGCTGGAGCGCCGCAATGCCTATGTTTCACACTTGGTTGCGCCGCGGTGCTGGTGGTAGCAGCTAGGCGCTTAACCAAGCGTTGCAGCGCTATGTTGCAGGTGCCTAGGCCCTGCCCCGGTATTTTTAGTAGCTTCAGGTTTAACTCCTATCGCTTCGTTTGGGTATTAATATGTCGTTATGTCCAAGCTTTGGGGAGGGTTAGGTTAGCTGATACGAAGTTTGAATAGGAATCTTTGAATTACGATTTAAGCGAGGTTCGTGTCTTCCATTGCTTGGAAAATGTTTATACTCCATATCAGGATTGTTTCGGGGTTCGATGTCATGGTTTAGTTTGATGATTAGACATGGTCAAGTCCCGAGTGGTCTAGAAAGTCACAAGTTATTTAATTACTTTGATAGTAAGTACGATTGTTATGGTTCAGTTACAAAACTTAAGGTGCATGAATAATGTGTTAGTATATGTAGCAGTTGCCCAAGAGAGATCCAAAGAAGCCGTCAATGCTATGTAAGTATGTTCGACGTGCAAAAATAAAAAAATTTATGTTTTTGAGATATGCGAATTGTGTAATGTCCGGTTACTCGTACAATGATAATAATGCATTTATGTCATTTATTATGTTGTTATTTAGCTCATTGTACTTTACTTGTTGATTGAGGTATCGATATTGAGATTGAATATGATTTCTAGATTGTCAATAGTGTATTGAGAATGAATATGTGTTTAAATAGTGATACTAAGATGTGTAGGTAAAAGTAGTATAATGGAAGTTGGTAGGAAATGAGAGGAAAATATGGCAGTTTTTACGGGTTTTAGCATAATGATTTGAATATTTATCCAAATTATGTGAGACCACAACCATTAGAAAGCTAATCTATAAGGTTACAACTTTCATGTTTTGAGTTTTGTCAAAATCATTGTGGAAGACAAGCCAAAAGCTCCCCGAAGTGTGTCGTGTGTATCATAATTCCTACAATGACACATTTTGGTAGGTTGAGCATAACTGTTTAGTCAAACCTTCAAATGACATGAGGCCAATTGGAAATGCAGGCCAAGACATAGGGCTACAACTTTCATGTTTACCACTTTTCAGATTAAGAAAGGAAGAGACGTTTCTGGAGCGAGCTTTGGTGAAACAGTGTACAGGGACAGAATGGTTGGCGCCCGAGCGGTAAGATATTACCGCCCGAACGCCCCTATGTTAAAATTCAGTATTTTTCTAGAGAGTTCCGCCTGAGCAGTAGTAAATGACCGCTCACGCGCTGGTGCATTATAAGTCCAGAATTTAGGCAGAATGTTCCGCGCCCGGGAGGTAAGATGTTACTGCTCGAGCTGCCTTGTATATGATAAGATAACCATCGACCTTTCCAAGCAGTTTCCACCATTTCTCAACTTCTTAAGAGCAAGAAACTCGAAAGCAATGCAAGAAATCTTCCTCCGAAGCTCCTTTATTCCTTTCCTTCATCATTTTGAAGTTATAATTTAGTTATCTATCACAAGAACTTCTAAGGGTGTAAGTTTTCATCTCTTTTTGTTAACGAGAAACATCGTCTCAAACAAGTATTCGTACACTTGGACTGTAAATTGGCATGTTCTTAAAGTAATACACGAGTAATATTATGTATTTCAAATTCTTCCCGTTGATTATTTCTATATGTACATTATTAGTATGTTTATTGATGAAAACATAGCACCATAATCCATTGTTATGTATTAAATATGAAATAAATTCATGAATATTGATAGACGTAGTTTTTACATGTTTTATTGCATTTGTTTGTGTGTGTTTGCATTGTGCATACGTTCATTTCATTTACATTTTGTTCAGTTTAGAGTAAACATTGCATTTGATCATGTCTCACTTGTGTGTGACAAATTTGCAGGAAAAATGACCGAAAAATTGAACCTGGAGCAAAGTGCGCAAGTCAAGAAGGAAATGAAAAAAAAAGGCCGGCGCCCGAGCGGTGAAATTGTACCGCTCGGGCACGAGAGGTAATCCGAGCTGAAATTTTACGGAAGACTCGGCGCTCGAGCGGTAATATTCCACCGCTCGAGCGCGAGAAACGCCTTCCAAGATGTAGTTTACAGAAGACTCGGCGCTTAGGCGGTAATTTTCCACCGCTCGAGCGCGACTGCCGCATATCCCAAGAAAAATTACAGACGGTGTGGCGCTCGAGCGGTAAGATTCCACCGCCCGAGCGCCACTTATTTTTGGGAAGATTTCTTGTCCGATTCCCTACCTTATTTTGGAGGAGAGGATGATATGGAAAGGTAGAGGGGACATTTTTGAGGGCATTCAGACATATTTTTTTCGCATCCGCCACAAGTTGGAGAGGATGTTTGCGCTTGGAGTTGAAGATTCGAATATTTCCGGACGTCGTTCATCGCATTTTCGTCTAGCATAGTATTTCTAATCTAGTTTTATCATTGAAACTTAGTTTTGTGTATTTCTAATATGACGTTGAGTAGCTAAACTTTACACATTTGTTGGGATTTAAGGGGATCCTACCCCGGACTTTGATCTAATTAATTTATATTTCGAGTGTTGCGTTATTCTTGACTATACTACTGTTTTATAGTGTAGTTTTAGCGTAGCTAACTTTAACAACATTTTTATATTGCGAGTGAGGTCGAGAGAATAACTTGTGATAGGAACGAGTAGTATAATCCGTGGATCTACAATTTACATAGATATATGAAATTGGATACGCACCGATAGTCATAGTCCTAAGGGTCGAAAACTAGGGGATTTCATAAATCGACATGCAATTCACTCTTGATAAATAATTAAAGACATTTAATTACTTCATAGAGTAGAATTAGCATAGCTCGAGAGAGTGTGTTCAATTGAATAGGAAATCCTGTCGGTAGCATACAATCATTATCGAACGAATTAATTAATTAACGAGGGGTAAGTGAACCGATATATCCAACTAATTCATTTCTCATTGAATTTTAAATCCACCATTTTAGATATTCTATTTCATTATTTAATTCCTGAATATTTTTATTTGCATGTTTCTTTGATCACAATAGTAATAAAACAATCCATCAATTTTCATTGCTAAAGATTTAATAACTGAAAATAAAAATTGTCAAATACAGTCTTCAGTGGAACGATACTCGTACTCACGTAAATTATACTATTACTTGACATCGTGCACTTGTGATTAAATTTTGAGCATACAAAATCATATTTTTTTTTGAGGATTCCACAGTGCAAGTTTTGTTCGATCAAGTTTTTGGCGTCGTTGTCGGGGACTGTTAGTTTACAATTTTATTATTAGTTATCTTCTTTAGCATTGTTTCCTTTTATTAAATTAACACTCCATATTCTGTTACAGATATCTCGTCCAGTGCATGCCGAAGTCACTTGACGTGCAGCTTGAGCAGTTCAACCCTGAAATTGAAAGAACTTTCCGCAGGAGAAGACAGTAGCAGAGACTGAAAGAACTGATGGAGAGGCACGAGAACGATCGTGAGGAGGAACATCGTGAAGATAGACATGTTGAGATGCCACGCCGCATACCAATGATGGAGTATGCCCAAACCTCTTTGGATGGAGCACGCCCCAACATTGTAGGGCCTATTGTGCGGGCAAACCACTTCGAAATCAAACTAGCTATAATTCAGATGATTCAGAACACAGTCCAATTTGGAGGATCTACAGTAGATGACCCAAACACGCATATCGCAGATTTTCTCGAAATTTGCGATACTTTTAAATTTAATGGAGTTTCTGATGATGCTGTTAGATTGCGTTTATTTCCTTTCTCCTTATGTGATAAAGCTAAAGCATGGTTGAATTGTTTGCCTGTAGGTTCGATCACCACATGGGAGGACATAGCGAAAGCATTTCTCATTAAATACTTTCCTCCATCCAAGACCATGAAGCTGAGGGCAGACATCACCACATTTGCTCAATTCGACCAGGAGTCCTTATATCAAGCATGGGAACGCTTCAAAGATTTGTTAAGAAGGTGTTCTCATCACGAACTTCTGCTTGGGTTAGTTGTTCAAACCTTTTATTATGGCTTGCTTTCTCCTAACCGTACTTTGATAGATGCTGCTGCATGTGGAAACCTATTGAGAAGACTGTTGAAGAGGGATATGAGCTGTTGGAGGAGATGGCTGCTAGCAGCTATCATCCTCAATCTGAAAGGAACAACCAGCGGAGAAGTGAAGGAGTTCACCAGGTAACTGACCTTTCGGATATTACTGCACAACTTGATGTTTTGAACAGGAAACTAGATGGCTTGAACTTGGGTGGCACAGCTATGCGTCTTCAAGAGATATTCTGTGAAAATTGTGGAGGTGAACATTATGTTAAGGACTGTCAAGATGGAAATCCCTTTTATGTGCCAGAAGGGGCACCAGTGAATCAAGTGGGAGTCCAAAACCGTCCAAGGAATGATCCGTACACCAACACATATAATCCTTGATGGAGGCAACATCCCAACTTCTCTTGGGGTGGTCCAAACAGCCAGAATCGACCACAAGGAGGACAACAATATGGGAAACAACCGATGTATAGACCTGACCCTCCTAGAGAAGAAAAGTCCAACTTAGAGCAGATGATGTCTAAGTTTATCTCGTCCACTGAAACTAGACTCCAAAATCAAGATGCATCAATAAAGGGGCTAGAGAATCAGATTCGACAGTTGGCAAAGATGATAGCAAATAGAGAACCGGGCACCTTGCCAAGTAACACAGAGACCAATCCAAAAGAACAAGTGATGGCCATCGAGTTGAAGAGTGGAAAAATCTTAGAGGCCAGAAGAACAGAAAAAACTCAAGCACAGGATGAGCAGACTGAGTCATCAAAAGGTAAATCTTCCCACTCAACACCAGCACCCACTGCACAATCTAAAATTGTTATTCCTCCACCTTTTCCTGCAGCACTGAAAAAAGAAAAACTAGATGCACAATTCGGTAAGTTTCTTGAGGTATTCAAAAAATTGCATATCAATATTCCTTTTGCCGATACGTTGATGCAAATGCCTAGTTATGCTAAATTTTTGAAAGACATATTAGCTAACAAGAGGAAGTTGGAGGATCACATGACGGTGAACTTAACGGAAAATTGCTCTGCTTTGGTGCAAAACAAAATCCCACCGAAACTAAAAGACACAGGGAGTTTTTCTATTCCTTGCATGATTGGGGATGTTGTTTTTCACAAAGCTTTGTGTGATCTTGGTGCAAGTATTAATCTTATGCCTTTATCTGTATTCATGAAACTCGGATTAGGAGAGCCTAAGCCAACCAGGATGTCCTTACAGCTAGCTGACAGATCTGTCAAGTATCCACGAAGAATGATTGAGGATGTGCTAGTGAAAGTTGACAAATTTATTTTCCTGCAGATTTCGTGGTACTTGATATGGAGGAGGATGTGGAGATGATCTTGATTTTTGGGAGACCGTTTCTTGCGACTGACAAAGCCCTGATTGATGTTAAAGAAGGGAAGTTGAGATTGATTGTGGGCGAGGAAGAGATTACTTTTGATGTTTTAAATGCACTTAAGCACACACTGCATTCTGATAGTTGTTATAGAATTGATGCTTTTGATGCTCTTGTGTCTAACTATGTACAGGATGCTCTCAGGGACTCTTTGGAAGCCATTCTCACTACTGAACTGAGAGAAGATGACTTGGACGAAGAGAAAGCCGAAATAGTGGCATACCTCAATGCCAACCAACCATGGAAGAGGCCAATAAGGATGAGATTAGAGGACTTGGGAGATCGATGAGACTTGATCCCACAGAAGTCAAGCCTGGAGGAGCCACCGACACTCGAGCTAAAACCATTGTCTCCCCACCTAAAGTACGTATACTTAGGTGAGAATAACACATTACCTGTCATTATTTCTGCTGTTTTGACAGATGGGATGGAGGACAAACTGTTGGAAGTTTTGAAAGCGCACAAGAGTGCTTTTGCGTGGAAGGTGGAGGACATAAAAGGGATCAACCCATCAGTCTGCATGCACAAGATCTTGATGGAAGACGAGTACTCATCTCTTGTGCAACCTCAGAGAAGATTGAATCCAAATACACAAAAGGTAGTAAAAGCAGAGACTATCAAACTCCTTGATGCAGGTATTATCTACCCTATATCTGTGTAGAACCCGTAAATCGAACTACGTATAAGCCATGCATGATTTCTAGTATTTAAATTAAAATTGATTTCTTTATTTTATGCATTTTAAAGTTATTTAGTCTTGATTATTTATTTTAAATCGCAGTAGTTTAGTTACTATCTTTTCAGTTAAATAAGTGAGGCCGAACTGGAGTTGGAGTTTGAAGATAAAATTAATATTAAGAAAAAATTCCTAGATTTTATTTAAGATAAATAATAAGTTAATTTAATGTAAAAGAATATTTAAAGGATTTATTTAACTAATTTGAGATAAGTAGTAAATAAATTTCATTAGGTTCAATAATTAATTTATTAATTCACTAAAATATTTAATTGGTAGATAAAACTCTAAAGATTTAAAATACATTATTTAAGCAATATTTCCCTCCATTTTTATTGATGAAATCGGCCACCCCCTTATAGGATTTGTTAAGTTTGTCAACTCTCCATTTTTGATATCTTTCCATATCCCGTCATGGTAGAATAAATCCTTCATTTTAAATCTCCACTAATTAATAATTAAGCAATATCCTACCCCATTTTGAAAGAAGAATTCGGCCACCTCATGAAAGATTTGATATTGATTTGGCAACTCACTATTTTGATTCATTTCCTAATTTTTTTCTTGGGAGATAATCCCCTCACATTTAATCTTCAATAATTAATCATTAAGAAATTTTCCTACCCTTATTTGACATAGAAAAATCGGCCATGCCCCTCCTAATTATCCTTCAAATCCCTTTATATTAAATAATATCACTATCATTTCATTATCTCACAAATTCAAAGAAAGCAAGATTCATTTTTGCCATTTAATCTCCAATTATCTTGCAACCTTCCCATTTATTTTCCTAGCCTTCTCTCCCACTCCTTACTCTTGAAATTCAGTAGACTTTCAGCAAGAAAAATTGAGAGAAAACACTAGAGAAATCGTGAGAAACAAGAGAGAAAAAAAAAACAAGAAGCAGAGCAACTCCGTCTCCTCCGCGTAGTGTCGCCGTACTGATTAGTTTCATTTCAAGCAAATCCAAAGCATGTATATACGTTTCTTTTCTCGTCAATCAAGCCATATAAGTAATTTAAAACATAAAATGATCATGTTTCATGCAGCATAAACCGAAAATGTACAGCAAGTGTTATAAAAATTCTGCACAGATTTTTGGCCCTCCCACTTGTGCTTCACGTTTTTGTTGGCTTTGTGGTTTCAGGAGGTTGGCTCGATTCCAAGCACCCAAGGCTGCATCTAGACATGTACTAGGGCATATTAGGGTCATGTTAGTCCATTGGTACCAGCCCCAACACGCTGGATGAAGAGATTTGATAGCAATTCTTCTTATGGCAATTTATGAGTCTCAAATTTTTGTGTTGCTTGTCTAAGGAAAGTGTTCTGATCTTGGCTTCCCTAGGGGCTGTAGCCATGGTTTCAAACTTTCCTTTACATGTCTAAGACGTGACCAAGATGCCTTTTCATGGCTTGGTTCATGGTCCCATCGGTTTTCAAAACAAACAAGAACAGCCCCCTTCGGTTTTAAAATTCTTGTTTTTTGTTGAGCGTGTTGAGTTTCGGTTTTGAGGTGTCATGTGGGTTGTGCTTGGCATCTAGACCTTAGCCATGACTCATACAACACCTTATCATGTCTATCATGGACCATGGTTAACCTCATAGCCATTGGATCCTTCATTTGACCGCAAAACAAGCAACACCCCCACGCGTGCCATGTGTGTGTTCTCGGGTGAAGCTTGTATTGTCGTAGGTGTTGGCTGGAATTGTGTTTGGCCTAGGGCCCTTAGCCATGGTTCAGAAAATACCTTAGGATGTTGATAAGAGGCTCTGGTAGGTGGTTCAAGCCACAGTGGCCATTAGCATTGCAAACGATGCAAGGAAGCGCAACAGCTGCTGCTGTAATTTTCTTGACAGCAACTTTGTGCTTCGGTTCAGAGGCTCGTTTGAGTTATTGGTTGGCTTTAAGCCTATGGCCTTGGAATGGAAAGTGCCTTATTGAGCTAGTAAGGTCATGTTTTTGGCCGTTTGTGATTTGGTTAAGTTTAGAGTTCGTACGGGAATTTACGGTGCGATGTGCCAAAGTGACTCTCGAATGAGCGTTTCATGATTTTGGCCTCCATGCAATTTTTTCATGTATTACAGCCCTTGGTAATTATTTTCCAGTATTTTAGGTGTATTTTAATCATGACTAAATGATGGTTCGATGTTGGTTAGGGTTGGTACGGATTCACGGTTAAATATTAAGTTTGTTGGGCGTAATAGTCTCGTTTTTAGTTCGATTTTGAAGCGTTGGTCAAGTTAAGTTAATTGCCTAATCAAGTCAAGTTATTTGCATGTTTTTCATGTTAGAATTAGGTCGCAGCGTGTAGTGACCCGTTCCAGAATCACCTACTAATCAGAACTTAAGCATGCAAAATTAACATTAAAAACTGAATCAGGTAAACAGCGGAAAAACAGTAATACAACCCAATCGAATCTGTAAGTACAAAATACTTAAACAACCAGATCGAACTAAATACCAAGAACAAATACCAACAACTACAAGTCAACCTCTGCCAGCTCCCTGTCCACTCCCTCCTGGACCGTCCAACCTGAGACCTGCCCCATCGAATAGGGTGTCCAAAACAGAGATAAACCGAGGACGTGAGCATAAAACGCTCAGCACCGAAAGCATGAGTATACAAGACTATGACATGCATGTATGCAAAATGTACTGGATACCAGGATCTGGGTATAACGAAATACTGCTCAGGTAAATGACGTCAAGGTATGTAGCACTCTGCGCCGTCGCACCAGGAGGTGGCTCCCATACCAAAATAAACCTGTGGATATACCGGTGACCTGACCACCGTCGGCCAACGGGGTCCAACCATCCACAACAAACGAGGGCTGAGCACCCTCTCAACAGGCTATCTCAAAAATAGTCAGGCTCAACATGATTATGCAAATGCCGCATAATAAACCATGCATCATATGACAGATAATAATGCAACATATAAACATGCAACACATAGTAAAGCATACTCAATCCTGCTATCTCGGATAGTACTTTCGTACCTCAAACCAGTAGATCCTAGAAATCAGCCCTAGAATCAAGCCTGCGTCTGTAGTCAGCCCACTGATGCCGCTAGCTCCCAACTAGAGCACAGCTCCGCTACAAAACCAGTAGCTCCCCGCTAGTGCCTAAACCTCGGGAAAAGACTAGAAACCCATCAGAAACGACTAAAACGCTCTGGAACACTCGGAATTGGCGAGTAAAAAGTGAAGCCTCGCGCCTCTATTTATAGACAACGATCGGTAGATCCGATCCACTTCGGACGATCCGATCCGGCACACTTCGGACCTTCCGAACCCAAATCGGACGATCCGAACCTTGCATGCCTTCCACGTGTCCAGCCACCTGTCTCGGACGATCCGAACCCTGATCGGACGATCCGAATCCTGCATGTCTTCCACGTGTCCAGCCACCTGTCTTCGGACGATCCGAACCCTGTTCGGTCCTTCCGATCCTACCGAAATAATATTTAATCCAATAATTAACTCAAATTAGGCATCGGGATACTACATTCTCCCCCCCTAAAAAAGATTTCGTCCGCGAAATCGAGTCTGAAGAATGACAATTCTGAACAACAATACATTCAACTTAAGAATGAATTACAACTGAAAGTACAACTGAAATTACAATCATAACTGAAAATACTACAACTAGAACAACTCTGGATGCTCTGACCGCATGCGACTCTCTAGTTCCCAAGTAGCTTCTTCAGTACCTCGGCGCTGCCACTGCACTAAGACAAGAGGAATAGTCTTATTCCGCAGTACCTTATCCTTCCGGTCTAAGATCGAAACCGGTCTTTCCACTAAAGACAAATCCGGATTCAGCTGAACTTCTGTCGGATGCAAAACATGAGACTCATCCGCTACGTAACGTCTCAACAAGGACACATGAAACACATTGTGAACACTAGACAGATACGGTGGCAAAGCTAATCTGTAGGCCAAATCTCCCACACATTCTAAGATCTCAAAAGGACCAATGAATCTCGGAGATAGCTTACCCTTGAGTCCAAATCTCAGAATCCTCCGAAAAGGTGATACCTTGAGAAACACTTTCTCGCCTGCATCAAAATGAAGAGGTCTGCGCTTGGTGTTCGCATAACTCGCTTGTCGATCCTGAGCAGTCTTAATCCGCTGTTTGATCACAAGAACTTTGTCCATGGCCTGCTGAATCAATTCTGGACCCTCCACCTGTCCTTCTCCGACTTCCTCCCAGAACAGAGGAGTGCGACAACGTAGACCATACAATGCTTCAAACGGAGACATACCAATACTCCTATGAAAACTGTTGTTGTATGCAAACTCTATCAGTGGCAGATGATCCTGCCAAGCTGGCCCGAAATCCATCACACAAGATCTCAACATATCCTCAAGAGTACGAATAGTCCTCTCCGACTGACCGTCAGTCTCTGGGTGATATGCAGTACTCAAACTCAAGGTAGTGCCCAAAGCTTGCTGAAAGCTGCCCCAAAATCTAGATGTAAATCGAGGATCTCTGTCACTAACGATACTCACGGGCACACCATGAAACCGTACAATCCCCTGAATGTACAACCGTGCCATCCGATCGAAAGTGAAATCTCTGTTATACGGAAGAAAATGGGCAGACTTAGTAAGACGATCCACTACCACCCAGATAGCATCTCTATTCCCCACAGACATAGGCAAGTGAGTCACGAAGTCCATCGTGATATGCTCCCACTTCCACTCCGGAATAGGAAGATTCTGCAACAAACCTCCAGGTCGTCGATACTCAGCCTTCACCTGCTGACAGACTAGGCACTTGGAGACATACTGATAAACATTACGTTTCATACCTTTCCACCAAAATCGAGTCCTCAAATCCTTATACATCTTGTTGCTCCTCGGATGAACACTCAACTTGCTACGATGAGCCTGGGATAAAATCTCCTCCCTCAAAGTGTCATCTTCCGGTACAACAACACGACCAGATAAGCACAAAAGACCCTCGGACTGATAGTGGAATCCAGAAGTATTATCTCCATCAGCCAACCGAGCTAATTTCTGAACCTTAGAATCAGACATCTGAGCATCTCTAATCCGAGAATACAAAACCGGCTCAGACAAAATATTAGCTACACGGATACTCTCTGTTCCCTTCCGATGCTTACAATTGAATCCCATCGAACAGAAATCCTGAATAATCTCAGATACAGCACAAGTCTGAAGAGCAGACAATCTCACCTTGCGACTAAGAGCATCGGCCGTGAAATTCGCAGATCCTGGATGATACTTGATCTCACAATCATAATCCTTGAGTAGATCTATCCAACGACGCTGACGCATGTTCAACTCAGCCTGAGTGAACAGATACTTCAAACTCTTATGATCAGTGAAAATCTCAAATCGCTCACCATACAGATAATGGCGCCAGATTTTAAAAGCAAAAACGATCGCTGCTAATTCCAGATCATGAACAGGATAGTTTTCCTCATGAGACTTCAACTGTCTCGACGCATAAGCAATCACATGCTAATTCTGCATCAGAACACACCCTAGTCCCTGTAAAGAGGCATCGGTGTAAACACTGAAACCACCAGATCCAGACGGTAAAGCCAAAACAGGCGCAGATGTCAAACATCTGCGAAGTTCCAAGAAACTCTCTTCGCACTCTGATGTCCACTCAAATGAAACATCTTTCCGAGTGAGCTGAGTGAGTGGCTTAGCAATCTGAGAGAAGTTGACAATGAAACGGCGATAATACCCAGCCAATCCCAGAAAACTGCGGATCTCGGCTACTGTCGTCGGACGCGACCAGTTCAATACCGCTTGCACCTTGCTCGGGTCAACTGAAACTCCCTTGCTAGAAATGACATGACCAAGGAATACAACCCTGTCAATCCAAAACTCACATTTACTCAACTTCGCATAAAGCTGATTCTCGCGAAGTGTCTGTAAAATAATCCTTAAGTGTTGTGCGTGTTCTTGCTGATCATGCGAATAGATTAAGATATCATCTATAAACACCACAACAAACTTATCCAAGAAATCCCGAAAAACCCGATTCATCAGATCCATAAAAACTGCTGGTGCATTCGTCACCCCAAAAGGCATAACCAGAAACTCATAATGCCCATACCGGGTCCTGAATGCAGTCTTCGATATATCTCCCTGATGAACTCGAAGCTGATGATAACCAGACCTTAAATCAATCTTGGAATACACAGAGGTACCTTGCAGTTGATCAAATAAATCATCAATCCGTGGCAACGGATACTTATTCTTTATCGTAGCACGATTCAACTGCCGATAATCTATGCAGAGCCGCATAGAACCATCCTTCTTTTTGACAAAAAGAACTGGTGCTCCCCACGGGGACACACTGGGTCGAATATACCCCTTGTCAAGAAGATCCTGCAACTGCTGTTTCAGTTCTTGCATCTCCGATGGAGCTAAACGATAAGGAGCTCTAGAGATTGGTGCCGTGCCTGGCACTAAATCAATGCCGAAATCCACTTCCCGAACGGGGGGAAAACCAGGAATCTCCTCGGGAAAAACATCCGGAAAATCGCAAACCACTGGAATGTCACTGATACCGACACTATCTGCGGACGAATCAATAGCATAGATAAGGTAGCCTTCCCCGCCCGACTCTAAAGCACGACAGACTTTCAGAGCAGAAACCACGGGCATCGGGGGTCGCGCTCCCTCTCCATAGAAAAACCAACTGTCGCCCTCAACTGGACGAAACTGCACAAACTTCTGATAACAGTCCACAGTAGCTCTAAACACAGTCAGCACATCTATCCCCAGAATGCAATCAAAATCCTCCATCGCAAGAATCATCAAATTAGCAGTTAAAACATTACCCTCAAACTCTAGAGGACAACCCAAAACTAGACGTTTAGCTAGCACCGAATGACCCATCGGTGTGGAAACAGATACCACAACGCCCAAAGAAGTGAAGGGTAACGCATGACGCTTAGCAAATCTCGCAGATATGAATGAATGTGATGCACCAGTATCAATGAGAACGTAAGCAGGTAATCCACATAATAAAAAAGCACCTGCGATAACTCTCTCGTTCTCCTCAGCAGCTTGATCCTGGTTAAGAGCAAAGACCTGCCCTTGAGTACGCGGTCGGAGGTTAGAACCCTGAGTAGACTGTCCCTGCTGTGGCCTCTGATGAACTGAAGCCTGAGAACCAGATCCTGATCCTCCGCCCGTCTGTGGACAATCTCTCTTCATGTGGCCCATCTCACCGCACTTGTAACAAGCACCCGCAACCTTGCGACAACGCTCCGTCGGATGATCCTTCCCGCAATGTTGACACGGGCCCTTCTTCTTCCCAAAATGGTGAACTCCTCCAGATCCAGAGGAAGAAGAAGTAGATCCAGCCTTCTTAAATGCTTGGGCGCGGGGACCCAAAGAACTAGTAGGACGAGCAGACTGCATGGCTCGACCTCTCAGCAAACTGCCCTCAGCCTGGCGACAACGGTTCACAAGGCCCTCATACGATGTCGGATCATCACAGACAACGACCCGATCATAAATCTCCTGATTGAGGCCCTGAAGAAAATGGTTATACTTGGCCCTAGCATTGTCATTGACATGCGGAACATACGGAAGCAACTCAAAGAACTTCTGCTGATACTCATCAACAGACAAACTTCCCTGCTTCAGATTGATCAACTCAATCGCCTTGGTCTGCAGAAGAGCTGGCGGAAAGTAAAGCAGCATGAAAGCGGCTCGGAAATCGGCCCAAAGAACTCGACCCTGTCGATGAACCATCGGTGCAGAGGTAGACCTCCACCATTTACGCGCACCACCCTCCAGCAAGAAATCAAGGGTATCAATCTGCTGCTCCGCCGAGCACTGAAAAGTCTTGAAGCAGCTCTCCATCCTCTCAAGCCAGTTCTCCGCAACATCCAGAGTCTCACCGCCCGAAAGAGGTTTCGGTCCCATCTGCAAGAACCGATGCATACTAAAACTCCGAGGCTCATCACGACGGTGTTGACGACGTTCTCGATGCTCTCGACGACGCTCCCGATCGTCGCGGTCTCCCCATCGTCCAATGCTGCCATGACTACTAGCATCGTCGTCAAAACCAGACATCTCTTAGCTACAAAAGTTACCAGAGATTAAACCCAAAAGAACAGTTCTAAATCCCAAAATCTTAATGCATGCTCTGATACCATAAATGTAGTGACCCGTTCCAGAATCACCTACTAATCAGAACTTAAGCATGCAAAATTAACATTAAAAACTGAATCAGGTAAACAGCGGAAAAACAGTAATACAACCCAATCGAATCTGTAAGTACAAAATACTTAAACAACCAGATCGAACTAAATACCAAGAACAAATACCAACAACGACAGGTCAACCTCTGCCAGCTCCCTGTCCACTCCCTCCTGGACCGTCCAACCTGAGACCTGCCCCATCGAATAGGGTGTCCAAAACAGAGATAAATCGAGGACGTGAGCATAAAACGCTCAGCACCGAAAGCATGAGTATACAAGACTATGACATGCATGTATGCAAAATGTACTGGATAACAGGATCTGGGTATAACGAAATACTGCTCAGGTAAATGACGTCAAGGTATGTAGCACTTTGCGCCGTCGCACCAGGAGGTGGCTCCCATACCAAAATAAACCTATGGATATACCGGTGACCTGACCACCGTCGGCCAACGGGGTCCAACCATCCACAACAAACGAGGGCTGAGCACCCTCTCAACAGGCTATCTCAAAAATAGTCAGGCTCAACATGATTATGCAAATGCCGCATAATAAACCATGCATCATATGACAGATAATAATGCAACATATAAACATGCAACACATAATAAAGCATACTCAATCCTGCTATCTCGGATAGTACTTTCGTACCTCAAACCAGTAGATCCTAGAAATCAGCCCTAGAATCAAGCCTGCGTCCGTAGTCAGCCCACTGATGCCGCTAGCTCCCAACTAGAGCACAGCTCCGTTACAAAACCAGTAGCTCCCCGCTAGTGTCTAAACCTCGGGAAAAGACTAGAAACCCATCAGAAACGACTAAAACGCTCTGGAACACTCGGAATTGGCGAGTAAAAAGTGAAGCCTCGCGCCTCTATTTATAGACAACGATCGGTAGATCCGATCCACTTCGGACGATCCGATCCGGCACACTTCGGACCTTCCGAACCCAAATCGGACGATCCGAACCTTGCATGCCTTCCACGTGTCCAGCCACCTGTCTCGGACGATCCGAACCCTGATCGGACGATCCGAATCCTGCATGTCTTCCACGTGTCCAGCCACCTGTCTTCGGACGATCCGAACCCTGTTCGGTCCTTCCGATCCTACCGAAATAATATTTAATCCAATAATTAACTCAAATTAGGCATCGGGATACTACACAGCGAGCCTGGGAAAGATCCAACACAATTGGTAAAATAACTCAGGAATTTAATTATATTACGTGCATAAATATAAAAGTTTATTTTTGAGATATATGCGATATGTCTTGTGGCCACTTCACACTCATGGGATTGCAGCTTATGGGATTATTACTTCACCCAGTGACCAGTGATCGGTTCAGTTCATGTTCATGTATGGGTACAGATATCCAGTCCAAGGGCTGTGATGATATCTACCGCCCAGTATACTGTGGTTTAATCTGATTTGACGATTCAGTTAATATTATGGGCCACTTGCATTCTTAACATAAAATTATTATATGCTATTTCATGACAGGGCTTTATCGAGCAAACATTTCACTTACGATTTTCAGTTCAGTTATGCACGTATTTATAATTATTCATGACACGATTTTCACGTTACACTTCACGATATGATATCTTTGCATGACATGAAACTTTATGATATATTTTACTTGTTATTCACGATATATGCATGCTGAGTCTTTAGACTCGTTAGACTTGATTGTTGTAGGTACTGATGAAGTCGGGACCGAGGGCGGGGACCAGTGAGCTAGCTTGGGTCGGCATTAGTAGGAACCGAGGACCTCATTTATCAATTTATTTGTCATTTTTATGCAAACTCATTTTTATCACGACAAATTATTTTAAATTGTTGTTTTGAAAAAGATATTTACTTCCGCTTCTATTTTGACATTTGCACTTTTATTCCTCTGTTACTTTAAAAATGGAACCTTTTTATCAGTATACTTCTTGAATGAGGCATTTTATTTATTTAAAGAGAAAATTTTAAATTATTCCGAAAATTTTCAAATACGAATTCCGTGCCTCTACAGTTGGTATTAGATCCTATGTTCTTGTAAAAGGTTATACTACTACTGATCTCGAGAAGCTCACGAAGTCACGTCTTCGGTCTGTAAGTTTTACGTTTACGCATTTCTTTTAAAGCATGAAATATTTTAACAGCATGTTTTCATGAGTATTTTACGTTCAGATTATGATTATGCAATATTTATTTAAATTTAAAGAAATAATATAGATTATGCATGTTAGTTACGTATGTGTTATGTATGGAACAGTATGCCTCCTAGACGTGTTCTTGAGCGCACGAGAGATGATGAGCCTTGCTAGGAGGACAGTGAGAATCAGAGGCATGAGAGAGATTTACCTCCTCCATCGGACATGAATGCGCAGATGTTAGCTTGGATGACTCAGTTCTTCGCATAGTTTGCGGGGAACAATGCTATGGCAACCAGGCCGCCAAGGCTTGAGGCTACCTATGAGCTGTTTATGAAGATGAGACCGAAGGAGTTTTCAGGGACTGCATATCCCATGATCGCCGAGGGATAGATTAAGTCCCTCGAGTTTATCTTCGAGTTCATGGAGCTTAGAGACAAGGATAGGGTCTGTTGTTCGACCTATCTATTTGGAAGAGATGCCCTCTTATGGTGGGAAGGAGCATCCGTAGCCCTGAACTTGGCTACTCTTAGCTGGACTCGCTTCACCGAGGTATTATACTCGAAATATTTTACTGAGGAGGTGCGTGCCAGGTTGACCAGGGAGTTCTTGACCCTGAGGTAGGGAGATATGACTGTTACGGAGTTCATCCATAAGTTTGAGAGGGGTTGCCATTTTGTGCCCCTGATTGCCAACGATGCCGGAGCAAAACTGAGGCATTTTCTAGATGGTTTGCGGCCTATCTTACGCCGCGATGTTAGGGTGGCTGGCCCTACTACTTATGACGTCGCTGTCTTCAGAGCTCTAGCTGCAGAGCAGGATCAGTACGATATTGACAGAGACTGCCAGGACAAGCGACCAGTCGAAGTGCCACACCGCCTTCCTCCTCAGCAGCAGCCACAGAATAAGAGGCCTTTTCTACGGCCCACCCAGGAACAGAGGACAACAACAGCAGTGGGGACGCGCAGTCCCGAGGACTTTTGAGCACCCAGTCTGTCCTAGGTGCACATGCAGCAATGCTGGAGCGTGTATGTATGGTTCAGGGAAGTGTTACAAAGGTGGTAGTCCAGACCTGTAATGCTCGAGGATTTGATTATCGTAATTTGCTATGAGATTAGTGAATTAAATAGATATAATTGTAAACGGGCCACTACGAGATCAGATTGGACAAAGAATATAAATTTCATAAGTTTCGGGCAGAACTAGTGGCGCCCGAGCGGTAGAAAGTGACCGCCCGAGCGCCAATGTTCAAGAAGATGATGTTCGGGCAGAAGGTGTGGCGCCCGGGCGGAAGTTTATGACCGCCCGAGCGCCAGAACCTAGCATCGCGGGCAGAACCTTCCGCGCCCGGGCGGTAGATCTTGACCGCCCGAGCGCCGAGCTCGCACCCGGGCAATAAGATTCTACCGCCCGAGCGCCGTTTGGAATTGAACAAATGTGTGACACGTTTCATCAGCATGCAACAAGGATATATATATATAACGAATTTCCTCAGAATTTGATAAGAATCAAATTGGGAAAAGCTACGAGAGAGCTTTTGAAATTCTTGCGCCAGTATATTTCAATTCGTCCGTCTGATTGGAAATCCGACTTCGGTACCGTGTTCCTATCGTTGTAGGCTACGCGTGGACGTAAGTTTTACTATGTTTTGGCATGTCTTGAAATTATGATGTTGAAAGAATCAGATATGATTCATATATATTGTTTCTGACATATTAGACATCGTATAAGTGCAAGCGGATTTAAGAACGGACACTGTTTAGAATTGTTATGAATTTTAGAGTTGAATTGACTGGGTTTTGGTATCGGATTTGTACCGTTACTGATTTTGAATTGAGGGAATTGTTATCTTTTGCGTAGTACTGTTGAATATAGGGAGATTATACCGTTGAAATGTACCGAGATTGAATATTGATCCGTATATACCTTCTTTTGAGTTAGAAATTGATATGGTACATTGTTTATATGTCTATTTCAGATTGATATTGACAGATTCGTCTTCGAGACTTCGACGACAAGAAAGGTATAAGATATGTTCGTTTGGGAAGCCACAACTCAAATAAGATATTATTTGAGTTCCCAAACCAAAATCACATACTAGAATTATTGTATTTATGGTATCATGTTATGAATTGTTTATAGAATTATATTCAAATTTTGTAACATGATTATGCTTTGATTTTAGCATTGTATTTACATATATATGATCATTGTGATATTCAGATATGAATATAAGCATGCTTTGTTTACAGATTGATATTCATTGCATTTAAGATAGGAGAGTCGTTGACAGTCATTGTCAACTATCTAGATGTTCGGTGTATCTCAGCTTAGGAGTAGCCATTACTCTTATTGCAGCCGTTGATACAGTTCTGACCGAAATCTAGGAATAAGACGTACAGTCACCCCGATTGGGAGGGTAGGTGACAGCCATTGACGTCTTATTCACACCGGGATCCCTAGAGTTCTAGTCGAGTCGAGTCCAGATATGGTTTGATTCGCATTGCATGTTTATATGATTGTCATTCATGATAGCATGTTTCATGTTTAGATTGATTATATGCATGTATACATGTTTATACTTGGATTTGTTCTCACCGGAGTTTCCGGCTGTTGTTATGTCTGTATGTGTGCATAACAACAGGTGGGGCAGGATCTGGGTCAAGCAGAGGATGAGAGATGGACATAGCGTGGTGATCTCGGGCTTAGCAGAAGAACTAGTAGTTGTACTTTTGACATGTACGGTATTTACTTACTAGTTGTTAAGAATGGTTGGAACAAGACATGTTGTACCTTATGTTTGTAATTTAAATAAATAATGTATGCTTGTTTATATACATTAGATTTGATGTTGAAAAGCGAAAAATTTGACCACTTTTTATATTAACGATCCATTTAATCCCATAGAAAAGAGTTAGAGCCCGGGTCCCCACAACATGTGGTATCAGAGCCATAGGTTCTGTAGATTGAGATAGAATAGAATGAGCGGGGTAGATCGAGTCATCTTCCTTGCTTTTGATATGATAGCATGATTTATTTCTTTCCCTATTACGTGTTGTGTTATCTGATTTGTATTACAGCATGTATTGGTTGAGACTGAATCAGAACCAATTCTGGATCAGATGGCGGAGATATATGTTAGAGAGGTAGTCAGATTACATGGTGTGCCGAAGTCTATCGTATCAGATCGTGATCCACGATTTACTTCACATTTCTGGCATAGTTTACAGCAGGCCTTAGGTACGACATTACACCTGAGTATTGCTTACCATCCTCAGACAGACGGACAGTCAGAGCGGACTATCCAGACATTAGAGGATATGTTGAGAGCTGTAGTGCTAGATTTTGGCACTAGTTGGCAAGATTCTCTACCTCTTTGTGAATTTTCCTACAATAATAGCTATCAGACGAGTATTGAGATGACACCGTTTGAAGCTTTGTATGGTAAGAAGTGCAGATCTCCGCTATATTGGGATGATATCTCAGAAGTACCAGAACTGGGGCCAGACATGATTCGTGATATGACTGAGAAAGTGAAAGTCATTCAGAAAAGGATGAAGACGGCGCAAGATAGGCAAGCCAAATATGCCAATATCAGACGTAGACCGTTAGTATTTGAGCAAGGAGACAGAGTGTTCCTAAAGATTTCCCCATTTAGAGGCGTTGTCAGATTTGGCAAGCGTGGGAAATTGTCTCCGAGATATATTGGTCCTTACGAGATTCTTGAAAAGATTGGCGATCGAGCCTATCGACTTGCTCTTCCTTTTTCTCTATCTGGGATACATGACGTTTTTCATGTATCGATGTTGCGTAAATACATGCCTGATGTTTCTCATGTTATTCGTCCTGACGAAGCTGAACTTGATCAGACATTGAGCTATATTGAACAACCGATACAGATTCTTGATCGGAAAGAAAAGAAGCTCAGAACGAAGATTATTCCACTTGTGAAAGTTCAGTGGAGTCGTCATGGAATCGAAGAAGCGACGTGGGAGACAGAAGCAAATATGCGACAGAAACATCCCGAGTTATTCCTATGATGTGAGTATTCAGTTAATATTTGATTACATTACCCTTTTACTTAATTTAATGGGAGTTCAAGGACGAACTCTTATCTAAGAGGGGGAGAAATGTAATGCCCGAGGATTTGATTATCGTAATTTGCTATGAGATTAGTGAATTAAATAGATATAATTGTAAACGGGCCACTACGAGATCAGATTGGACAAAGAATATAAATTTCATAAGTTTCGGGCAGAACTAGTGGCGCCCGAGCGGTAGAAAGTGACCGCCCGAGCGCCAATGTTCAAGAAGATGATGTTCGGGCAGAAGGTGTGGCTCCTGGGCGGAAGTTTATGACCGCCCGAGCGCCAGAACCTAGCATCGCGGGCAGAACCTTCCGCACCCGAGCGGTAGATCTTGACCGCCCGAGCGCCGAGCTCGCGCCCGGGCCGTAAGATTCTACCGCCCGAGCGCCGTTTGGAATTGAACAAATGTTTGACACGTTTCATCAGCATGCAACAAGGATATATATATAACGAATTTCCTCAGAATTTGATAAGAATCAAATTGGGAAAAGCTACGAGAGAGCTTTGGAAATTCTTGCGCCAGTATATTTCAATCCGTCCGTCTGATTGGAAATCCGACTTCGGTACCGTGTTCCTATCGTTGTAGGCTACGCGTGGACGTAAGTTTTACTATGTTTTGGCATGTCTTGAAATTATGATGTTGAAAGAATCAGATATGATTCATATATGTTGTTTCTGACATATTAGACATCGTATAAGTGCAAGCGGATTTAAGAACGGACACTGTTTAGAATTGTTATGAATTTTAGATTTGAATTGACTGGGTTTTGGTATCGGATTTGTACCGTTACTGATTTTGAATTGAGGGAATTGTTATCTTTTGCGTAGTACTGTTGAATATAGGGAGATTATACCGTTGAAATGTACCGAGATTGAATATTGATCCGTATATACCTTCTTTTGAGTTAGAAGTTGATATGGTACATTGTTTATATGTCTATTTCAGATTGATATTGACAGATTCGTCTTCGAGACTTCGACGACAAGAAAGGTATAAGCTATGTTCGTTTGGGAAGCCACAACTCAAATAAGATATTATTTGAGTTCCCAAACCAAAATCACATACTAGAATTATTGTATTTATGGTATCATGTTATGAATTGTTTATAGAATTATATTCAAATTTTGTAACATGATTATGCTTTGATTTTAGCATTGTATTTACATATATATGATCATTGTGATATTCAGATATGAATATAAGCATGCTTTGTTTACAGATTGATATTCATTGCATTTAAGATAGGAGAGTCGTTGACAGTCATTGTCAACTATCTAGATGTTCGGTGTATCTCAGCTTAGGAGTAGCCATTACTCTTATTGCAGCCGTTGATACAGTTCTGACCGAAATCTAGGAATAAGACGTACAGTCACCCCGATTGGGAGGGTAGGTGACAGCCATTGACGTCTTATTCACACCGGGATCCCTAGAGTTCTAGTCGAGTCGAGTCCAGATATGGTTTGATTCGCATTGCATGTTTATATGATTGTCATTCATGATAGCATGTTTCATGTTTAGATTGATTATATGCATGTATACATGTTTATACTTGGATTTGTTCTCACCGGAGTTTCCGGCTGTTGTTATGTCTGTATGTGTGCATAACAACAGGTGGGGCAGGATCTGGGTCAAGCAGAGGATGAGAGATGGACATAGCGTGGTGATCTCGGGCTTAGCAGAAGAACTAGTAGTTGTACTTTTGACATGTACGGTATTTACTTACTAGTTGTTAAGAATGGTTGGAACAAGACATGTTGTACCTTATGTTTGTAATTTAAATAAATAATGTATGCTTGTTTATATACATTAGATTTGATGTTGAAAAGCGAAAAATTTGACCACTTTTTATATTAACGATCCATTTAATCCCATAGAAAAGAGTTAGAGCCCGGGTCCCCACAACAGGTGGTATCAGAGCCATAGGTTCTGTAGATTGAGATAGAATAGAATGAGCGGGGTAGATCGAGTCATCTTCCTTGCTTTTGATATGATAGCATGATTTATTTCTTTCCCTATTACGTGTTGTGTTATCTGATTTGTATTACAGCATGTATTGGTTGAGACTGAATCAGAACCAATTCTGGATCAGATGGCGGAGATATATGTTAGAGAGGTAGTCAGATTACATGGTGTGCCGAAGTCTATCGTATCAGATCGTGATCCACGATTTACTTCACATTTCTGGCATAGTTTACAGCAGGCCTTAGGTACGACATTACACCTGAGTATTGCTTACCATCCTCAGACAGACGGACAGTCAGAGCGGACTATCCAGACATTAGAGGATATGTTGAGAGCCGTAGTGCTAGATTTTGGCACTAGTTGGCAAGATTCTCTACCTCTTTGTGAATTTTCCTACAATAATAGCTATCAGACGAGTATTGAGATGACACCGTTTGAAGCTTTGTATGGTAAGAAGTGCAGATCTCCGCTATATTGGGATGATATCTCAGAAGTACCAGAACTGGGGCCAGACATGATTCGTGATATGACTGAGAAAGTGAAAGTCATTCAGAAAAGGATGAAGACGGCGCAAGATAGGCAAGCCAAATATGCCAATATCAGACGTAGACCGTTAGTATTTGAGCAAGGAGACAGAGTGTTCCTAAAGATTTCCCCATTTAGAGGCGTTGTCAGATTTGGCATGCGTGGGAAATTGTCTCCGAGATATATTGGTCCTTACGAGATTCTTGAAAAGATTGGCGATCGAGCCTATCGACTTGCTCTTCCTTTTTCTCTATCTGGGATACATGACGTTTTTCATGTATCGATGTTGCGTAAATACATGCCTGATGTTTCTCATGTTATTCGTCCTGACGAAGCTGAACTTGATCAGACATTGAGCTATATTGAACAACCGATACAGATTCTTGATCGGAAAGAAAAGAAGCTCAGAACGAAGATTATTCCACTTGTGAAAGTTCAGTGGAGTCGTCATGGAATCGAAGAAGCGACGTGGGAGACAGAAGCAAATATGCGACAGAAACATCCCGAGTTATTCCTATGATGTGAGTATTCAGTTAATATTTGATTACATTACCCTTTTACTTAATTTAATGGGAGTTCAAGGACGAACTCTTATCTAAGAGGGGGAGAAATGTAATGCCCGAGGATTTGATTATCGTAATTTGCTATGAGATTAGTGAATTAAATAGATATAATTGTAAACGGGCCACTACGAGATCAGATTGGACAAAGAATATAAATTTCATAAGTTTCGGGCAGAACTAGTGGCGCCCGAGCGGTAGAAAGTGACCGCCCGAGCGCCAATGTTCAAGAAGATGATGTTCGGGCAGAAGGTGTGGCTCCTGGGCGGAAGTTTATGACCGCCCGAGCGCCAGAACCTAGCATCGCGGGCAGAACCTTCCGCACCCGAGCGGTAGATCTTGACCGCCCGAGCGCCGAGCTCGCGCCCGGGCCGTAAGATTCTACCGCCCGAGCGCCGTTTGGAATTGAACAAATGTTTGACACGTTTCATCAGCATGCAACAAGGATATATATATAACGAATTTCCTCAGAATTTGATAAGAATCAAATTGGGAAAAGCTACGAGAGAGCTTTGGAAATTCTTGCGCCAGTATATTTCAATCCGTCCGTCTGATTGGAAATCCGACTTCGGTACCGTGTTCCTATCGTTGTAGGCTACGCGTGGACGTAAGTTTTACTATGTTTTGGCATGTCTTGAAATTATGATGTTGAAAGAATCAGATATGATTCATATATGTTGTTTCTGACATATTAGACATCGTATAAGTGCAAGCGGATTTAAGAACGGACACTGTTTAGAATTGTTATGAATTTTAGATTTGAATTGACTGGGTTTTGGTATCGGATTTGTACCGTTACTGATTTTGAATTGAGGGAATTGTTATCTTTTGCGTAGTACTGTTGAATATAGGGAGATTATACCGTTGAAATGTACCGAGATTGAATATTGATCCGTATATACCTTCTTTTGAGTTAGAAGTTGATATGGTACATTGTTTATATGTCTATTTCAGATTGATATTGACAGATTCGTCTTTGAGACTTCGACGATAAGAAAGGTATAAGCTATGTTCGTTTGGGAAGCCACAACTCAAATAAGATATTATTTGAGTTCCCAAACCAAAATCACATACTAGAATTATTGTATTTATGGTATCATGTTATGAATTGTTTATAGAATTATATTCAAATTTTGTAACATGATTATGCTTTGATTTTAGCATTGTATTTACATATATATGATCATTGTGATATTCAGATATGAATATAAGCATGCTTTGTTTACAGATTGATATTCATTGCATTTAAGATAGGAGAGTCGTTGACAGTCATTGTCAACTATCTAGATGTTCGGTGTATCTCAGCTTAGGAGTAGCCATTACTCTTATTGCAGCCGTTGATACAGTTCTGACCGAAATCTAGGAATAAGACGTACAGTCACCCCGATTGGGAGGGTAGGTGACAGCCATTGACGTCTTATTCACACCGGGATCCCTAGAGTTCTAGTCGAGTCGAGTCCAGATATGGTTTGATTCGCATTGCATGTTTATATGATTGTCATTCATGATAGCATGTTTCATGTTTAGATTGATTATATGCATGTATACATGTTTATACTGGGTTTTGTTCTCACCGGAGTTTTCGGCTGTTGTTATGTCTGTATGTGTGCATAACAACAGGTGGGGCAGGATCTGGGTCACGCAGAGGATGAGAGATGGACATAGCGTGGTCATCTCGGGCTTAGCAGAAGAACTAGTAGTTGTACTTTTGACATGTACTGTATTTACTTACTAGTTGTTAAGAATGGTTGGAACAAGACATGTTGTACCTTATGTTTGTAATTTAAATAAAGAATGTATGCTTGTTTATATACATTAGATTTGATGTTGAAAAGCGAAAAATTTGACCCCTTTTTATATTAACGATCCATTTAATCCCATAGAAAAGAGTTAGAGCCCGGATCCCCACAAGACCACTTGTTGCAGCAATTCCCACAGGGGAGTTTGCGTACCCAAGGCAGAGTTTTTGCACTCCATGCAGCGGAGACGAACCCAGACAACATGCTCATGACAGGTATCTTAAAGCTTTAAGTTAATATTTGAAATTCAATGTTTTGGGAATCTAGATTGATTTTGAACTTAGAATTGTGATAGGATTGCATGCTCTAATCAGTGTTATTCTCGGGAATCTGGCCTTCGCATGTCTATAAGTTTAGTTCTTGTAACTATTGGGTTCAGCTTAGTGTTCCGATCTTTCAGGGATAATTTTTATAGCCGGGTCACCTACGAAAGCCTTGATAGATTCAGGGGCAACTCATTCATTCATTTCGGAGACCTTTGCAAATTTTCTCAAGGTCAAGACCATTGGGCTAGATATAGCTTATTCAGTAGTACTGCCTTCAGAAGAGGAGATGGCAGCTACTAATGTGATCCGAGACATAGACCTCGAGCTTCATTACAATCTTGTTTATGCAGATTTTATCGTTTTTCCGATGCCAGAGTTTGACATTATCCTGGGGATGGACTGGCTATTAAGGCACAAAGTTTTAATCGACTTTCAGCGGAGATCTGTTCTAGTCCGACTGCCTGGGATGGAGCAGTTCTTATTCGAACCAGACAAGTGCTTTCATTTACCACGTTTGATATCTTGTGTCCAGGTTAGGAAGCTCATTCATAGAGGGTGTCGAGCGTTTTTGGCAACTTTTATATCCATTCCCGAGGCACCCAGTCAGTTAGCCTCCGATGTCCCAATTGTTAGGGATTTTCAAGATGTATTTCCTGATGACGTCTCTGGTATGCCACCCGAGCGAGAGGTGGAGTTTTCTATTGAACTTATGCTAGGTACGGCTCCGATCTCCAAAGAAGAAGGATTGCAGAATGAGGCTTTGCATTGACTACCGGGATTTGAACAGGGTTACCGTGAAGAACAAATACCCACTCCCGAGGATTGATGATTTATTTGATCAGTTGTAGGGAGCTTCAATTTTCTCAAAGATTGATCTGCGTTCTGGTTATCACCAGTTGAGGGTGAAAGACGCCGATGTTTCAAAGACTTCTTTTAGGACTCGATATGGCCACTTTTAGTTCCTTGTGATGCCGTTCGGTTTGACGAACGCACCAGCGATCTTCATGGATCTCATGAATCGCGTATTTCAGCCGTATCTCGATCAGTTTGTGATAGTATTCATAGACGACATTCTCGTCTACTCAAAGAATCAAGAGGATCACAGCAGAGATCTGACCGCAGTTTTGCAGACCCTACAAAAGCATAAGCTATTCGCGAAGTTCAGTAAATGTGAATTTTGGTTAGAGAAGGTGGCATTCTTTGGCCACATCGTTTCTAGCAGCGGTATTGAGGTAGACCCAGCGAAAGTTGCAGCAGTCAGAGATTGTGTTGTGCCGCAGAATGCATCAAAGATCCGTAGTTTCCTTGGACTAGCAGGATATTATCGGAAGTTTATTCAGGGATTCTCCTCTATCGCAGTTCCACTCACGTCGTTGACAAAGAAGAATGCCAAATTTGTGTGGAACGATGAGTTTCAGAAGAGCTTCGATACTTTGAAGCAAGCTCTTATCTCAGCACCAGTTTTGGCCATGCCATCAGGGCCTGGAGACTTTGTTTTGTATACCGATGCTTCGAAGCTCAATTTAGGCAAAGTGTTGATGCACCATGGGAAGGTGATAGCGTATGCTTCTCGACAGTTGAAAATCCATGAGAAGAATTACCCTACTCACAATCTAGAGTTGGCAGCCGTAGTATTTTCCTTGAAGATTTGGAGGTATTATTTGTACGGAGAGAAGTGCCAGATCTTTACCAACCATAAGAGCCTGAAGTACTTCTTTACGCAGAAAGAGCTGAATATGCGTCAGAGGCATTGGTTGGAGCTAGTGAAGGACTATGACTGTGACATTAGCTACCACCCGAGCAAAACTAATGTAGTTGCAGATGGCATTGAGCAGGAAAGTTGAAGTGATGGCTCATCTAGCGATTTCGAGGCCTCTTCAGTCTGAGATGCAGAGGTTTGATCTAGAGACTTATCCTTGAGGTAGATTTCCCCGTCTATCTACTTTGACGATTGAGTCTTCCATTCTAGACCGTATTCGCAGTGGTCAGTCAGCAGATGAGAAGTTGGCAAAGTGGAAGCAGAGAGATGAGGCCAAGGTACAGTTAGCGACCGTATTGTGAGAAACCGAGACAGAATGTGAGTTCCTAGCAGTGATTCTATTCGAGCAGATATTCTATCAGAGGCCCATATGTCGCCGTACTCAATTCATCCTGGGAGTACGAAGATGAACAAAGATCTGCAGTTATTGTATTGGTGGCCATGAATGAAGAAGGATATCAGACGTTTTGTATCCGAGTGTCTGACGTGCCAGATAGTGAAAGCGGAGCATCAGAGCCAGCAAGCTTGCTCAAGCCTCTTCCTATTCCCGAGTGGAAGTGGGTGAATATTACAATGGGCTTTGTGACCGGTTTGCCGAAGTCAGTCAGAGGATCAAATGCTATCTGGTTGGTTGTTGATCGTCTTACCAAATCAGCGCACTTCTTGCCTATCAAGAAGACTTTCGCCATGATTCAGTATGCAGAGTTGTATATCCGAGAGATAGTCAAACTTCATGGTATTCCCGCTTCTATAGTGTCTGACCAAGATCCTAGATTCACTTCCACATATTGGAAGAGTCTGCATTCAGCAGTGGGTACAAAGTTGTTGTTTAGCACAGCTTTCCACCCTCAGACAAATGGGTAGTCAAAGAGAAATATCCAGATTTTGGAAGATCATCTCCGTGCTTGTGTCATTGATTTTTCAGGGAGTTGGGAGTCGAATTTGCCATTGGTAGAGTTCACCTATAACAACTGTTTTCAGTCGTCTATAGGTATGGCTCCGTATGAAGCATAATATGGTCGTAAGTGCAGTTCGCCTGTTCATTGGGATGAAGTAGGGAAGAGATCAGAATTGGGTCCAGAGATTATTCAGCAGGCTGCTGATGTAGTAGTCAAGATCCGTGATAGGATGAGGACTGCTCAGAGCCGACAGAAGAGCTATGCGGATTAGAGGAGGAGAAATCTAGAGTTTGCCGTTGGCGACCATGTTTTTGTGAAGGTAGCACCTATGAAAGGTGTCATGCGGTTCGGCAAGAAAGGAAAGCTCAGTGCAGATCTTAGACAGATAGGAGAAGAAGCTTCGGAACCAGCTGGTTAAGCGAGTGAAAGTCAAATGGCTTAATCATTCAGAGGAGGAAGCTACATGGGAGTCCGAGCCAGAGATGAGGAGTCGGTACCTCGAGTTATTCGGTAAGTTTTATTTTCAAGGACGAAATTTCTTTTAAGGGGGGAGAATAGTAGAACCCGTAAATCGGACTACGTATAAGCCATGCAAAATTTCTAGTATTTAAATTATAAATGATTTCTTTATTTTTAGGCATTTTAAAGTTATTTAGTCTTGATTATTTATTTTAAATCGCAGTAGTTCTGTTACTATCTTTTCAGTTGAATAAGTGAGCCCGAAGTGGAGTTGGAGTATGAAGATAAAATTTAATATTAAGAAAACATTCATAGAATTTATTTAAGATAAATAATAAGTTAATTTAATGTAATAGAATGTTTACAGGATTTATTTAAGAAATTTGAGATAAGTAGTAAATAAATTCCGTTAGGTTCAATAATTAATTTATTAATTAACTAAAATATTTAAAGGGTAGATAAAACTCTAAAAATTTAAAATACATTATTTAAGCAATATTTACCTCCATTTATATTCTAGAAATCGGCCACCCCCTTATAAGATTTGTTAAGTTTGTCAATTCTCCATTTTTGATATCTTTCCATATCCCTTCATTGTAGAATAAATCTTTCATTTTAAATCCCCACTAATTAATAATTAAGAAATATCCTACCCCACTTTGAAAGAAGAATTCGGCCACCTCATGAAAGATTTGATATTGATTCGACAACTCGCCATTTTGATTCATTTCCTTATTCTTTTCTTGGGAGATAATCCCCTCACATTTAATCTTCAATAATTAAGCATTAAGAAATTTTCCTACCCTTATTTGACTTAGAAAAATCGGCCAAGCCCCTCCTAATTATCCTTCAAATCCCTTGATATCAAATAATATCACTATCATTTCCTTATCTCACAAATTCAAAGAAAGCAAGATTCATTTTTGCCATTTAATATCCAATTATATTGCAACCTTCCCATTTATTTTCCTAGCCTTCTCTCCCACTCCTTACTCTTGAAATTCAGTAGAATTTCAGCAAGAAAAACCGAGAGAAAACACTAGAGAAATCGTGAGAAACAAGAGAGAAAAAAAAACAAGAAGCATAGCAACTCCGTCTCCTCCGCGCCGCGCCGCCGTATTGATTTGTTTCATTTCAAGCAAATCCAAAGCATGTATATACGTTTCTTTTCTCGTCAATCAACCCATATAAGTAATTTAAAACATAAAATGATCATGTTTCATGGAGCATTAACCAAAAATGTACAGCAAGTGTTATAAAAAATTCTGCACAGATTTTTGGCCCTCCCACTTGTGCTTCACATTTTTGTTTGTTTAGTGGTTTCAGGAGGTTTTCTCGATTCCAGGAACCCAATGCTACATCTAGACATGTACTAGGGCATGTTATGGTCATGTTAGTCATTGGTACCAGCCCCGACACGCTGGAGGAAGAGATTTGACAACAACTCTTCTTATGGCAATTTATGAGTCTCGAATTTTTGTGTTGCTTGTCTAAGGAAAGTGTTCTGATCTTGGCTTTAAGGCCCGATAATTTGATTACCATAATCTGAAATGAATTGGGAATAAATTATTGTGATTTTAGACGAAAAGTTTCGGACCGGGAAAGGCGAGAAAATACACGAAAAAATGTGCGAGGACAGTACACCTCGCGCATATGCACGACACAGATGCGTGCATATGCGCGAGATGGGCAGAACACCTCGTGCATATGCGCGAAGAGTGGGCGCGCATATGCACGAGTCGTGTGGAAAGAATGGTGCGTCACCAAAAGGTCTCGCGCATATGCGCGACTTGTGTGCGTGCATATGCGCGAACAGTCCAGTAGCTAATTCCGGATAGAACTTCCGGTGCATATGCGTTGGGCTTGGGCGTGCATATGCGCGCGGCATGAAAAACGAAGATGAGCCACAAAATCAAAGAGATCGTGGATAGAGGAGATGTCACGATTGACATAGTCGGCTCCGCAGATAATGTTGCTGATCCACAGTTAAGCCTTTACCTGGACCATTATTCGAGATGCATCGCGAATCAATGGGTTTGAAGCATATGGGTAGTTGACTCTAGTGTAAGTGGGAGATTGTTAGAGTAGGTGCCCATCGAGCCAAGTGTTGGCCGAGTGTTCACAATGAAACTCTATGTATAAGCAATCTTTATTTTAATAATATTTGAAATTATTGTTTTGGCAAATCTTTATCTGTATACCAATGCTAGTTGCATAGATAAATCCCTTCAATATACAAATAGTAGAAAGAATATGAGATGCTCATATGATGAGTATCATGAAACTCATATTTGGAATATTGTATATTTTAAACAGTTTCTAATTGATTCAGCCGCCACTAAGAAGGATATAGGTCGCTAGAGTTCGAGACTAGTATCTGTGATGTGAGTACCATGTTTCATTGGTAGGGGACATTGTGATGTCCGAACATGCAGATAGGTGCTCCTGGTAGAGTGCACTGAACAACCCTTCATAAAGGACTTTCCAAGTGGTTCTCACTTATCGAGTGGAAACGTCCTGGTTTATGGTTGTACACCATTAGTCCTTATGACCCGGGACAACATTGAGACTCTATGTGCTAGCATTAAACTTTGACTTGTTTACCGACTCTCAAGGGGTCATCAGGTAGGAAGGTTGGGTGTTTTGTCGAAACATATAGGAGTCGATGCATTGTAGTCGGAGATTCACCGCTTACCTTCGGGTGTGGATATCCTATGTGTATGTAGTATGAAATCTCTGATCAGAGTATGGTGGTAATTATGAAAGGGGTTTCATAGATTACACCATCGATGCAACTACAACATGACACATAGTATCGATTCATTGACAAATCTCGATATACCAATGGTTGTCGAATCGGTCGAGATATATGAGTTGAAAGGACCGTACTGTACGCTAACCATAATTGAATGGTTCTTGCAGGCACTATCATTTGATACCTAGGGAATCATGTAAGCGATGCTGCTAGGCGTTTAACATGATTGGTTGGGTACTATCAAACTTGAGTTTTGACGTTCTTGTTATCAAGGAGTTGATTAACAAGAATGGAGCAATTGGGGTATGCTCATATAAGGACATCTTTAGTCCGAATCACATGGAGATGTGAACCCACGGCTAGTTGTATCAATGAACCATTGAGGGCCACACAAATACTAGCTTTCTAGATCCCGTTGAAAAGTAAAATAATTCAATGTGTTATAAGCGTAAAGAAAAAATAGAAGTATGACTTCTATGAGAGAAATGTAAATTTTAATTTATCAATGTGTTCGTAAATTAAAAGTAGGCCAAGTAAATAATGTATTTGAAAATTGTGATTTTCATCTTACAGCTGATCCATTCCAAATAATACACTATACCATATCAAAATCAGATATTCAGGCAACATGTATTAAAACAGGAATTCATGCTAGCAATCAAAAGCAGGAAAGAAAACCTCAATCTACCCCGCTCACTTGCTCCTATCTTAGTCTCAAGGATCTATCGCTCTGATACCACCTGTTGTGGGGACCCGGACGCTAATCATGTTCTTAATCATCATTGGAACTAATTAATCAATTATAATAACCAGGGTCTAATTTTTTTTTTTAAGTAATGCGGAACGTAGTGACATAAAAACATTTATACATATCTCAGTATATATATAAAAGTACAAATCTTTTATCACATACATATATTCAACTAAGGTTTAACAGCTAATATCAAGTGTTCAACCCTATCTCTAATCCAAGTCCGGAGCCGCCACTCTAATCACGATCTCTCTTCATCTCCTCAACCCTGAACCTGTCCCACCTGTTGTCATGTACACATACAGACAAGACAAGAGCCGGATAATTCCGGTGAGAATATAATCCCAGTATAAATCAACGAAACATGCAATCATATAAACAAATATAAAGCATGTAACAGGTAACAGCAATATGTATCAAAATCTGAAACATAACTAATATCAAACTGTCGACAATACTCATAGCTACACCATTTAGACTAGACTCAATCCTAGTCTAGGGATCTCGGTTTCCAGAAGTTGGCATTCCTATATCGACCAACAGAAATAGAAAAGATTCCAGTTCTATCCACGTCGATAAGGTATCAATCACCAGTAATAGAAAAAGGTATGATTCTAACCACACCGATATGGTATCGATCAACAGTAATAGAAGGAACTCTCATTCTATCCACACCGATATAATATCGATCACCGGTAATAGAAGAAGCTCCAATTCTATCCACACCGATATGATATCGATCAACAGTAATAGAAGAAACCCAAATTCTATCCACATCGATAGCCAATCCTTCGGTGACAGACTTTGGCTCTATCACCAATACACTATCCTGTAACATCGTTCAATGTGCCCGTGGCGTTCCCGCCACTATCAGGCACTTCTGTTACAAGATTACTCGACTAATACCTGCTGTCTATATATCAAGAAAACAAGTAATCTGATACCTGCTATCTATATATTAAGAGAACAAGTATATCAATCAATACATGCAAATATCCGTGCAATAAAATAAAGCATGTCATTTAGGGAAACTCAAGTCCAAGCTGACTCAAGTCGATCTCCCAATACCATATTGACTTATACCTTCCGTTTGTAGTCTCGGTCTGAAACAATAACGGCTCTGAACTCAAGACTGTCTTTATAAATATGAAATGACATATTGAGAATCACAATATTAATTTTCTATTCTCAATTCAATACTGAATCTGGTTAATCTGGATTTAATTCAAAATCAACGGTATAACGGTACAATCTCAATATCCCCGTCAATATAACATCACCAGATAACAGTTACAATTCATAACCAATATCCAATGCAATCCGTAATCCCATCGTAATTCAATTTTGTCGGTATAACTCAATATACCCTAAAAATTCATAACAATTCCATAATCAGTCCGTTTCTCAATCTGACTTCGATTCTATGACGTCTAATATGTCAAGAACATCATATATGTATCCTATTCAATTCTGACAATAGCATAATTTCAAAGCATGTCAAAACGTAGTAAAACTTACGTCCACTCGTAGCCTACGTTGCTAGGAATTCAGTACTGACGTCGGATTCGAAATCAGACAGACAGATTCCCTGACCCTTTCTCGGTTTTCGTCTAAAGGAACGAAGGAATTGCATTGTTTATATATATACATCAACGTACATGCAGCAAGGTAAATGATGCACCGTTCACGCAACACGTCTCGCGCATATGCGCGACCTTCTTCCGCACATATGCGCGGGGCAATATAACCTGGCGCGTGTGTACACGACATCTCGCGCATATGCGCGTACCTCTTCCGCGCATATGCGTGAGGAATTCTTCACAACTCTCGGGTTGTCTCGCGCATATGCGCGGATACATGTCGCGCATATGCGCGAGGCTCTCTGGATGTTTCGCGCATATGCGCCCGGCTGGTCGCGCATATGCGCGAGAGCTCTTCCTCGCACATACATCTTTTTACACGTTATCTCAAATCGTGTCCCGATTAATCCTTTCTTAATCATATCAAATTATAAATCAATAATTACAGATTACTAGGATTAAATTTACGGGCATTACAAGTCTGACTTCTATGAGATAAATGTAAAATTTAATTTATGAATGTGTTTCTAAATTAAAAGTTGGCTAAGTGAATAATGTATTTGAAAATTGTGATTTTCATAAACATTATTATGGACTAAATTAAATTAATTCAAGTGTTGAATTAATTAAACACTAGTGGACCTAGTAGAGTCCAAATAATTAAATTAATTCAAGTGTTGGATTAATTAAACAACATTGGACCTTGTAGAGCCCAATTAGAAATAATTATTAAACTAGTGGGCTTGACTAAAATAAAGTAAAGTTTTAAATGGACTCAAATGTGTTTGAGATATTTAAATAAAGTCCATGGGCCTTGTAATTGTTACAAGCCCAAATAGAATGTGCATGGGGAGGAGGTAAAGAGTTGGGAGACAACTTTTGCAACAACCAAGGCTTGGCATGCAACTTTTTCCCTCAACTTTTTCCACAACAAAGAAAAACACTCCTCCTTCTCTCCTCGCCTCACCATGAACGAAATTTTCATGATATTCTCTCCATTTTCCGCTTCTTCAATAGTTGAGGAAACAATACACTTCTCAAAGAAAAATGCTCTAATTTTTCTAGTGCAAAATTAGAGTGGTTCTAGCTAGTTGGTGGTGGGCTTAATATTTGAGCAAGGTGGGCTCAAAGGGAAGCTTGAAAATTGTCTTGCCATTCAAGAGCTAAGGTGTTTACACCTTAGTTGGAGCCATACATCAATCCTTGTGATTGATAGGTAAAATTCTAAACACACTATGAATGTCATTTTTGTGTTTTATTGTATTTGCCACACTAATATATTGAGGTGCTCGAATTTTTCTTTTAAAAATCGAAATTTTGTTGCTTCCGTTGCGCATTCGGGCACCCTAAAATCGATCCCTTTCAGAATGATTGTAATAATTATCAAATTTAAAGTGGGCTTGGTTTATGGCCCGTTCCCACCCCCATGAGATGTATCCCTATTTGCCATGGATATTTATTTGTAAATATTAGTATAGTGGATGATCAAGATTTAAAGATGGTGGCCATGATGATTATGAAGATCGAAGACATGTAAATATTGGAAGCTAATGTAATAGTTGCATTTGCATCCCTTGCATTTCCCTAGGATTGGACCTAGGCCCGTCTTTAGCTCACACGGGCCATTAGTATTGGGGAGATTGATCATCCTTGTTTTGTTTTTTGTTTATAATATATGCATGATATGTTATAAATAATGAGTATGTGCGTTATTATTATGATAATAACAAAGTTGCATGAATACGGCAAAAATACAATCAAACATGGCGCGCTTTTAAATAAAATTAATGATGAGACCTTTCAAAATTAAAAACCCTCATTTTGAATATGATTCAAAATTAATATCAAGCCCGAAAAGGGGAATTATAAATTCGTTTATAATTTCCATGTCTTCCATCGACAATGGGTGCATGATGAACGCTACCCGTACTCGGGGCTCGGCTCATATTATTGTGGGGCCCTGGGTGCCGGAAAGGTTTGACATCCATTGACATGGTGATGTGAACTACGTGGATCTCCCATGATTTCGGCTCATATTATTGAGGGAACTCATGGCGACCGTCCATTAAGGTTTAACATCGATGGGTAAGGCTTGACACGTGAAGATGAACGACGTCATATTATTGGGTCCTAATCAAACGTGAGACAAAAGTTTACGTAGAGGGTTGCATTGTGATGCAATTGGAAACTACCTTTTAGGAATTATGATTGGATGATATTATTTGGGATCATAATTCGCTAATTGGACCTTGCGTACATACTGAGGAAAGGAGTTTCCCGTTTTCACTAGAGGGTAGTGAAAGATGTCAAAACAGTGTGAGCAAATATTTATGAAGTAAAAGTCCAAATTTCATATCTTACTAAATATTTTAAAATAGTCATCAACATTTATCTGTTTTTTTACTTTTCAGTACAAATTGACAATGTCTTCGATTCGCAATCCGATATCTGCAATACTCGACAAACACACATTAACCGGACCTAACTATCTCACTTGGCTAAGAAACCTGAAAATCGTCTTGAATTCGGAAAGGGTAGCATATACACTGACTGAGTCGCCCCCTGTTGAGGCTCCGACTGACTGCACTCCTGAGGAATTGCAGGCTTACAAGGAATGGTGTGACCATGACTTGATAGCCAGGTGTTATATGCTGACTTCTATGAATGATGAGCTGCAGAGGCGTTTTGAGGATGCAATGAGTGCTGCTGACATTCATTTGCATCTCAAGGAGCTCTTTGGTGATCAAACACGGCCTCTTAGGCATGCTACCGTCAAGGAGCTGATCACTTTGCGCATGCGATATGGGCCTCGGTCCAGGAGCATGGCCTGAAGTTGATTGGGCTCGTGGACAAGCTCGTTGGCATGGATCTGATCTTGCCTTCGGAGTCGACCACCGACGTGTTGCTGTTATCATTGCCTAGCTCATTTGATCCTTTTGTGGTGAACTTCAACATGAACAAGATGGAGCCAACCCTTGAGGAGTTGGTGAATATGCTTGTTACGTTTGAACCATCAAGAAAGAGAAGTTGGTTCTTTATGTGGGTTCTTCATCTGGTACGAAGATAGATCCACATGGGAAGGGAAAGAAAGGTTCTTTCCAACGTCCCAAGAAAAACGTGCCCTTGATGAGGCAGTCTCCGAATCCCGTTGTCGCAGCCATACCAGTTAAGGATGACAAGACTGCTGATGAATGTCATCACTTCAAGAATCCTGGACATTGGAGGCGTAACTGCAGAGAATATCTTTCCCAGAAAGGTTCTGGAACTGGTATGTTCTATATTGAATTAAACATTTCAATTAACTCTACTTCTTAGGTATTGAATACCGGTTGTGGCTCACATCTCTGTAATGAGTTACAGGTGATGGGAAGAAGTAGGAGGCTTAGGGAAGGTGAGACCTTCTTGAGGGTGGACAATGGAGTAAGAGTTGCTGCCAAGGCCATGGGAGATGTTTACTTACTATTGAACAATGATTTTTAAGTTAATTTTAAGAGATGTTTTGTTTGTAACTGAATTGGTGAAAAATATTGTTTCCATTTCTATGTTGATAAAGATGGATATTCTTGTTTCTTTTGCAAAGGTGTTTGCAATATTTACAAGAATGAATGTTTGATTGGTACTGGTGAACTTAAAAACGATCTCTATAACTTAAAATTGAAAGATATTCCACTAAATGTCCATTTAAAGGCACACACCATATGAGATATGGATGGGTAAGCCACCCAAATATTCTTATCTTAGAATATGGGGGTGTCCTGCTTATGTGAAGCAGGTAGTGGGAGATAAATAGGATAGTCGATCCATTTTATGTTACTTTGTGGGATATCCAAGGAATTCTGTTGGATTTTATTTCTATCATCCCCAAGAAACAAAGGTGTTTGTTTCTAGGAATGCAACCTTTTTGGAAAGGGAATTTCTATTAGATAGAAACGGCAAGATGATAGAACTCGAACAGGTTCGAGAGACACTCACAATTGTAGAACCCACACCCGAAGAGCCAAGAGAGGAGATACAAGCTCCTAGAAGATCCGAGAGAGTCTCGAGATCACCTATGAGGTATGGTCTGCTTCTTGTAGAGGGCCATGGTGAGCCTAACCTTGGATGTTGTGGGGATCCGGGCTCTAATTCAATTCTTTTGGGATTTAATTGGATCTTTGCTAGAAAATGTGGGTCAAAAATTTGCTTTTAACATTACATCTAATGTATAATATACAAACATAAAGTTTTTATTTATTTTACAACATAAGGTACAACATGTCTTGTTCCATCCATTCCTAACAACTAGTAATTAAATACAGTACATGTCAAAAGTACAACTACTAGTTCATCTGCACTGCCCGAGATCACCACGCTATGTCCATCTCTCATCCTCTGCGTGACCCAGATCCTGCCCCACCTGTTGTTATGCACACATACAGACATAACAACAGCCGGAAACTCCGGTGCAAACAAATCCCAGTATAAACATGTATACATGCATATAAACAATCTAAAACATGTAAAACATGAAACATGCTATTATGAATAACATCATATAAACATGTAATGCGAATCAAATCATGTCTAGACTCGACTCGACTATAACTCTAAGGATCCAGTATGAATAAGACGTCAATGGCTGTCACCTACCCTCCCACTCGGGGTGACTGTACGTCTTATTCCTAGACTTCGGTCTGAGCTGTATCTATGGCTGCAATAGGAGTCAGGGCTGCTCCTAAGCTGAGATACACCGAACATCTAGATAGTTGACGATGGCTGTCAACGACTCTCCTATCTTAAATGCAATGAATATCAATCTGTAAACAAAGCATGCTCATATTCATATCTGAATATCCCAATGATCTTATATGCTTGAATACAATTCTAAAATCAAAGCATAATCATGTTGCAACATTTGAATATAATTCTATAAACAATTCATAAACATGTTACAATAAATACAACAATTCTAGTATGTGATTTTGGTTTGGGAAACTCAAATAATGTCTTATTTGAGTTGTGGCTTCCCAAACAACATGGTTTATACCTTTCTTGTTGAATTAAATCGAAGTCTCGAAGTCGGGATATAAACTCTGTCACTCCAAATTTGAAATGGCAATGTAGAGACATACAATATCAATTCCCAACTCAATTCAACACCTATCTAATTCTATACGTGATCTTGGTACCGTCGGACGGCATAACGACATTATTTCTCAATACCGATCAGTCCAACTCACAAAATATATTCACAATCCATACTCTCAACTCATAATCATCAACTTAGCTATGAGATACTATCTAAAATCTGCATATTAAATTCTAAATATGCTGGAAAAGTAATAACAATATCGTTTGGCATTCGATAATCGATCCGTTTACGATTCTACAACATCTATCATCTCAAGAACATAATATGGAGTTCAATTCATCCTTTTCCCAACACATAAATATCAAAACATGCTGTAATTGAATGAAACTTACATTACTTTGAAGCTAGTGATGAGAGGAGCTCAAAAACGAAATCGGATTAAAGTTTGGATGTATGAATCTTACAAACTCACAATTCTAAGTGAAGGAGAAACTTTAGGAGCTTTTCTGAATTCTTCCCCTTTCCCTCGGTGGTTGTTACTGAAATGAAGAGAAAGGAGGACACATGATCTATATTGCATGCTAAGAGACAAGTGTTAGCATTTCCAACCAGCACGCACGACCGCGGGTGCGGGACACTAGCAGCGCGGGTGCGCTGTGCCCACGGCACATTTGCATTTTCTAAATTTCGATGACAGCGGGTGCGCTCATTGCAAGACCGCGGGTGCGGTCGCACCACCGCGGGTGCGGTCTTGCTCGCACTGCGAGTGCGGTCTTGCTTCGCACAAAATTACCAACTTTATGTCCATACACCGCGGGTGCGGTGTCTACAAGCACCGCGGGTGCGGCGTAGCTTCGACCTGCCTTGCAAAAATACATAATTTAAGACCGCGGGTGCACTCTTATTCTAAGCGCGGGTGCAGTTTTACAAAACCCTCATTTCTCATGTATTTTCTTCCCTCATTGCATTTCATGCATTCTCCTATCTTCCGTGTCGTTCGTCAATGAAAACTAATAACCACGAGCCTTACATTTCTCCCCCTCTAAGAATTGATTTCGTCCTCGAAATCGCAGGCAATTACTAAACATACATGACAAGTAATATAATCAAAACTGAAAATTTACTTACATCATGTAAACAACTCGGGATGTTTCTGTTGCATATCTGCATCTGTTTCCCAAGTCGCTTCTTCAATGCCATGACGACTACATTGGACTTTCACTAGAGGAATAGTCTTCGTTCTGAGTTTCTTTTCTTTTCGATCAAGAATCTGTATGGGTTGTTCCACATAGCTTAAAGTTTGATCAAGCTCAGCTTCGTCAGGACGAATGATATGAGAAACATTAGGCATGTATTTACGCAACATTGATACATGAAAGACGTCATGTATCGCAGATAGAGAAGGAGGAAGAGCAAGTCGATAAGCTCGATCGCCAATCTTTTCAAGAATCTCGTATGGACCGATGTATCTCGGAGATAATTTCCCACGCTTGCCAAATCTGACAACGCCTCTGAATGGGGAAATCTTCAAGAACACTCTATCTCCTTGTTCAAATACCAACGGTCTACGTCTGATATTGGCGTACTTGGCTTGCCTATCCTATGTTGTCTTCATTCTTTTCTGAATAATCTTTACTTTCTCAGTCATGTCACGAATCATATCTGGCCCAAGTTCTGGCACTTCTGAAATATCATCCCAGTATAGCGGAGATCTGCACTTCTTGCCATATAACGCTTCAAACGGTGCCATTTCAATGCTCGTCTGATAGCTGTTATTATAGGAGAATTCACAAAGAGGTAGGGAATCTTGCCAACTAGTACCAAAGTCTAGTACTACGGCTCTCAACATATCCTCTAGTGTCTGGATAGTCCGCTCTGACTGTCCGTCTGTCTGAGGATGATAAGAAGTACTCAGGTGTAAAGTTGTACCTAAAGCCTGCTGCAGACTATGCCAAAAGTGGGAAGTAAATCGTGGATCACGATCTGATACGATAGACTTTGACACACCATGTAATATGACTACCTCTCGAACATATATCTCCGCCATCTGATCGTGTCTGTAAGTCATTCGGTACGGAATGAAACAAGCTGATTTGGTCAGTCTGTCGATAACGACCCAAATCGCATCACAGCCTCGGGAAGATCGGGGTAGCTTCGTCACGAAATCCATGGAAATGTGGTCCCATTTCCATTCTGGAATAGACAAACTCTGAAGTAACCCTCCGGGCTTCTTCCTCTCGGCCTTCACTTGTTGGCAATTCAAGCATTTAGATACAAATTCCGCAATGTCTGATTTCATTTGCATGTGCTTCCACCAAAACTGTGTCTTTAGATCATTGTACATCTTTCGACCACCAGGATGAATACTATACCGACTACAATGTGATTCAGACATAATCTGATGTTTCAAATCTGGAACATCTGGCACAACCAGACGGTTAGTTACGTACAACACATGCTCACGCACCTGATATTCTGATACGTGTCCTGTTCTGACCATTTGAATCGACCTCTGTACATTCTGATCTGTTCTTTGTGCTTCTTTTATTCTCATGATCAAGTCTGACTCAACTTGAATAACAGCAAGTCGTAGTGGCCTCCTGTCTGTATCAAATTCTAATCCAGAAAAACAGCAATTTTCCACGAGGTTTGTAACACCTATCGTCAATAAGGATAAGGCACATACCTTTCGACTTAAGGCATCTGCCGCTGCATTTGACTTTCCCGGATAATATTTGATCTCGCAATCAAAGTCTTTTAACAGATCAAGCCATCTACGCTGCCTCATATTCAACTTCAACTGAGAAAACAAGTACTTTAAGCTTTTATGGTCTGAAAAGATCTCGAATTTCTCGCCATAAAGATAATGACGCCAAATCTTCAGTGCAAATACAATAGCCGCCAATTCAAGATCATGAATGGGATATCGAGTCTCGTGAGTCTTCAACTGTCTTGAGGCATATGCGACCACATGCCCTCGCTGCATAAGAATACATCCCAACCCTCAGTGAGAGGCATCACAATTTACAACAAAATTACCCGTACCTGAAGGAATCATCAGGACAGGCGCGCTGGTCAGCCTCTTCTTCAATTCCAGAAAGCTAGACTCACATTCTTCAGACCATAGGAATGGTGCATTCTTTTGTGTCAATTGTGTAATTGGCTTCGCAATACGGGAGAAATCTTGGATGAATCGTCTATAGTATCCCGCTAGACCCATGAAACTGCGTATTTCAGGTACAGAAGTCGGTCTCGGCCAACTGATCACAGCTTCCACTTTACTCGGGTCAACAGAAATACCATCTCCCGATATGATATGTCCCAAAAAGACAACTCGATTCAACCAAAATTCACACTTTGAAAATTTGGCATACAATCTCTCATTTCTCAGTGTTTGCAACACAATTCTGAGATGTTCTGCATGCTCATTCCTGTTCTTAGAATACACCAGAATATCATCGATAAAGACAATAACAAAATCATCCAAATACCTCTGAAAGATCTGATTCATCAAGCCCATGAATACCGCCGGAGCATTTGTTAAACCAAAAGGCATAACAATAAATTCGTAATGCCCATACCTGGTTCGAAATGCTGTCTTTGGTATGTCTACATCTCGAACTCGAAGCTGATGATATCCGGATCGTAAATCAATCTTAGAATATACAGACGATCCCTGTAGTTGATCAAATAAATCATCGATCCTCGGTAATGGATATTTATTCTTTATCGTGGCCTTATTCAATTGCCTGTAATCGATACACAGCCGCATCGATCCATCTTTCTTTCGTACAAATAGCACTGGAGCACCCCAAGGAGATACACTAGGTCTGATATATCCCTTGGCTAGCAAATCTTTCAACTGTGCTTTCAATTCCTTCAGTTCTATCGGCGCCATCCTATACGGAGCTCTCGAAATGGGCGTGGTACCTGGAATTAAATCAATACTAAAATCTACCACTCGCACTGGAGGTAACCCCGGAATCTCCTCTGGAAACACATCTGCAAATTCCCGTACAACTGGCAAATCTGCCAATGTCGGGCTCGATTTCTGTACATCTACAGCATACACAAGGAACCCATCTGCTCCTTTCTGTAATAACTTATTCATAGACAAAGACGAAATCAAGGGAATCCGAGATCTGGAACCCTTACCGTAGAATTTCCACTCCTCTGCCATTTCTGGTCTGAACCTGACAATCTTGTGAAAACAATCCACGGTGGCTCTGTACTTTGTTAGCATATCAATACCCACTATACAGTCAAAGTCAGCTAGCCCAAATACTATGCAATCTAGATCAATTTCATGACCCTCATACTGTAAGATGCAATATCTAACCGTAGTCACCGATATCAAACCACTTCCTAACGGAGAAGTAATAGACACGACATCTAACAAGGACTCAACAGGCAAGGAATGCGATAATGCAAATCGTTCTGATATGAATGTATGCGATGCACCCGTATCTATCAAAATATAAGCAGGATAACCGCAAAGGGAACAGTTACCTGCAATGACATCATCTGGGGCATCCTGTGCTTGCTCCTTTATCAACGCAAACACTTGAGCCTGTTGTCGGGTCAGTTGACTCCCAGTATGACCACCTCTGGCTCGAGGCTAGGTCGGTGTAGGTGACGGCTGAAAGGAGTGGACAGACGAAGCTTGCCTCTCAGGCTGAGTCACTGATGCAGATGACCCTGCACCCTGAAATCTCGATTCACCACTTCTCTGAGGACAGACCTTGGCATAATGCCCCTGTTGTTTACATATATTACATTTACCCAATACACCCTGACATTGTTCTGTGGCATGCTTACCTCCACAAGTATTGCAATATCCACTCGTCACCTCTAAACTCTGGCCAAGACCTCTCTTTCTTGACCTGCTGGAGCTCGAAGAACTTCTCCCTGCCCTCTTAAACTGTTTGCCATTTGCTTTCAGCTGATCTTTGCGTCCACTACTGCTACCACCACTTTCAATTCTGGGAGAAGATTGCACTGGAGGTAGTGGCGGTCTCGGACTCGGAGCAACATACGGAACACTCCGTTGCCTAAGCAATCCGTCTTCAGCTCCTTTGGCACGATTCAATGCATCAAAAAAAATTGTTGGGTCTTCTCGTATTTACCAACGTAAAGATGTCTGGATTTAAGCCATTTATAAACTGATCTGCTACGGCTTCATCATTACCTGAAACGTGAGGTGCAAAGCGAAGCAAAGAAGAAAATTTAGCGACATACTCTTCAATGTTCAATTGCCGTTGCCTCAGGTTTGCAAACTCAGCGCCTTTATCTTTACGGTAGGACACAGGGAAAAATCGCTGATAAAACTCTGTCTTGAATACTTTCCATGTGATCTCAGTGCCACGCTGTTCTAGGGCTCTTTTGATATTCACCCTCCAATACTTAGCCACATCTTGCAGTTGATGGCCAATGAGCTTCACCCTCTTCTCGTAACTGTATTCTAACGACTCGAATAGCATTTCAACATCCTCCAACCAGCTTTCACACTCGATCGCATTTTCTGTACCTTTTAGCGTTGGCGGTCGAAAGGACTGAAATCGTTTCAATAGCGTCTCCATGGGCGTAGCAGTGACATCCATCGGATCACCGGATGTGCTACCCTGCTCCGGTGTTGTGGGTCGTAAAGGAACAGCTGCTCTTCTAGGAGGCATTTATCTGATATGCAAACAGATTAGTATATAATCTATATATACTGTCTCAGCCCTCCTTGTATCACTTACCTCTGATCCAGAATCGGTTCTGATTCAGTCAATTACATGCTGTAATCAAATCAGATACAATACAACACATAATAGGGAAAGCAATAATCATGCTAGCATACAAAAGCAAGGAAGATGACTCGATCTACCCCGCTCATTCTACTCTATTTCAATCTACAGAACCTACGGCTCTGATACCACCTGTTGTGGGGACCCGGGCTCTAATTCAATTCTTTTGGGATTTAATTGGATCTTTGCTAGAAAATGTGGGTCAAAAATTTGCTTTTAACATTACATCTAATGTATATTATACAAACATAAAGTCTTTATTTATTTTACAACATAAGGTACAACATGTCCTGTTCCATCCATTCCTAACAACTAGTAATTAAATACAGTACATGTCAAAAGTACAACTACTAGTTCATCTGCACTGCCCGAGATCACCACGCTATGTCCATCTCTCATCCTCTGCGTGACCCAGATCCTGCCCCACCTGTTGTTATGCACACATACAGACATAACAACAGCCGGAAACTCCGGTGAGAACAAATCCCAGTATAACATGTATACATGCATATAAACAATCTACAACATGTAAAACATGAAACATGCTTTATGAATAACATCATATAAACATGTAATGCGAATCAAATCATGTCTAGACTCGACTCGACTATAACTCTAGGGATCCCGTATGAATAAGACGTCAATGGCTGTCACCTACCCTCCCACTCGGGGTGACTGTACGTCTTATTCCTAGACTTCGGTCTGAGCTGTATCTATGGCTGCAATAGGAGTCAGGGCTGCTCCTAAGCTGAGATACACCGAACATCTAGATAGCTGACGATGGCTGTCAACGACTCTCCTATCTTAAATGCAATGAATATCAATCTGTAAACAAAGCATGCTCATATTCATATCTGAATATCCCAATGATCTTATATGCTTGAATACAATTCTAAAATCAAAGCATAATCATGTTGCAACATTTGAATACAATTCTATAAACAATTCATAAACATGTTACAATAAATACAACAATTCTAGTATGTGATTTTTGTTTGGGAAACGAAAATAATGTCTTATTTGAGTTGTGGCTTCCCAAACAACATGGTTTATACCTTTCTTGTTGAATTAAATCGAAGTCTCGAAGTCGGGATATAAACTCTGTCACTCCAAATCTGAAATGGCAATGTAGAGACATACAATATCAATTCCCAACTCAATTCAACACCTATCTAATTCTATACGTGATCTTGGTACCGTCGGACGGCATAACGACATGATTTCTCAATAGCGATCAGTCCAACTCACAACATATATTCACAATCCATACTCTCGACTCATAATCATCAACTTAGCTATGAGATACTATCTAAAATCTGCATATTTAATTCTAAATATGCTGGAAAAGTAATAACAATATCGTTTGGCATTTGATAATCGATCCGTTTACGATTCTACAACATCTATCATCTCAAGAACATAATATGGAGTTCAATTCATCCTTTTCCCAACACATAAATATCAAAACATGCTGGAATTGAATGAAACTTACATTACTTTGAAGCTAGTGATGAGAGGAGCTCAAAACCGAAATCGGATTAAAGTTTGGATGTATGAATCTTACAAACTCACAATTCTAAGTGAAGGAGAAACTTTAGGAGCTTTTCTGAATTCTTCCCCTTTCCCTCGGTGGTTGTTACTGAAATGAAGAGAAAGGAGGACACATGATCTATATTGCATGCTAAGAGACAAGTGTTAGCATTTCCAACCAGCACGCACGACCGCGGGTGCGGTACACTAGCTGCGCGGGTGCGCTGTGCCCACGGCACATTTGCATTTTCTAAATTTCATTGACCGCGGGTGCGCTCATTGCAAGACCGCGGGTGCGGTCTTGCTCGCACCGCGGGTGCGGTCTTGCTTCGCACAAAATTACCAACTTTCTGTCCATACACCGCGGGTGCGGTGTCTACAAGCACCGCGGGTGCGGTGTAGCTTCGACCTGCCTTGCAAAAATACATAATTTAAGACCGCGGGTGCACTCTTATTCTAAGCGTGGGTGCAGTCTTACAAAACCCTCATTTCTCATGTATTTTCTTCCCTCATTGCATTTCATGCATTCTCCTATCTTCCGAGTCGTTCGTCAATGAAAACTAATAACCACGAGCCTTACAGATGTGATCCAAGGACCTTCAAGGAAGCATTATCTGATGCCGATTCATCCAAGTGGCTTGAATCAATGGAATCTGAGATGAATTCCATGCATTCGAACCATGTCTGGAATCTCGTGGATCCACCTGAGGGAATTGTTCCCATAGGGTGTAAATGGATTTACAAGAAGAAACTTGGGGTGGATGGGAAGGTATTGACCTTCAAGGCACGATTGGTGGCAAAAGGATATACTCAAAGATAAGGAGTTGACTTTGAGGAAACCTTTTCTCCAGTTGCAATGTTCAAGTCCATAAGGATATTGCTAGCCATAGCTGAATGGTATGACTATGAGATATGACAGATGGATATCAAGACAGCATTTCTTAATGGGGATATTAAGGAACTGAAGGGTTTACATCTATCGGAAGTGAGCATATGGTATGCAAACTTCAGAGATCTGTTTATGGTCTAAAACAGGCATCTAGGAGTTGGAACCTCAGATTCGACAGTACAATCAAAGACTTTGGTTTTACTAAGAATCCTGAGGAACCCTGTGTGTATGAGAAGGTCAGTGGGAGTGTTGTGAAATTCTTGGTGCGGCATGGTGATGACATTCTACTCATTGGGAGTGATGTAGGAATGTTGCAATCAACTTAAATATGGTTAGCAAGTAAGTTCTCGATAAAGGACTTGGGTGAAGCATCTTTTGTATTGGGAATACAGATCTATAGAGATAGATCAAGAAGATTGCTTGGTCTCACCCAGTCCACATACATTGATATCATCGTGAAGCGGTTCTCGATGGATGAGTCCAAGAGAGGACATCTACCAATGTGTCATGGCGTGTTCCTATCCAAGTCTATGTCTCCCAAGACTGATGCAGAGATAGCGGCGATGACAAGCATTCCTTATGCATCTGCGATTGGTAGCATCATGTATGAGATGATATCTACACGTCCTGACGTGGCTTTCGCACTAAGTTTAGTGAGTAGATATCAATCGAACCCTGGTATTCCACACTGGAAATCTATGAAAGACATCCTCAAGTAGTTGAGAAGGACCAATAAATTGTTCTTGGTCTATGGGGTGGAGAACTGAAATTGGAAGGCTATCCGACTCTAGCTTCCAAAGCGATATCGATGACTCGAAGTCAACCTCTGGGTTTGTATTCATGCTCAATGGTGCTGCTGTCTCTTGGAAGAGTTCCAAGCAAGACAATACGACGGATTCCAGCACAGAGGCCGAATACATTGCTGCATCAGATGCAGCAAGGGAGGCTGTTTGGATAAGGAATTTCGTCTAAGAGTTGGACATCATTCCTAATGGAGTTGCTCCTCTCCCGGTGTTGTGTTACAACACCGGAGCTTTAGCTCAAGCAAATGAGCCAAGGTCTCATCAGAAGTCCAAACATGTATTGAGAAAGTACCACATCCTCGAAGAGATTGTGGAAAGAGGAAGAAGTGTCTTTTGACATAGTCGGCTTCGCAGATAATGTTGTTGATCCACTAGCTAAGCCTTTACCTGGACCAATATTCGAGATGCATCGCGAATCAATGGGTATGAAGCATATGGGTAGTTGGCTCTAGTGCAAGTGGGAGATTGTTAGAGTAGGTGCCTGTGGGGTCCCGGACGCTAATCATCTTCTTAATCATTGTTGGGATTTAATTATCAGTTCTGATAAAACAGGGTCTAAAAATTTTTCTTTTTAAAATATAAATGCGGAAGGTAATGGAATCTAAATAATATACATATCTGTATAAACTACAACTCAGTATAAAGATACATCAATCTTTTAACTCATCTAAGGTTCAACTACTAAAGTTCAAGTAATAAAACCCAAATCTATCCAAGTCCGGAATCACCACGCTAAACTCGTCTTCTCTCGTCGTCTTCTTGACCCCGATCCTATCCCACCTGTTGTCATGCACACATACAAAACAAGACAACAGCCGGATACTCCGGTGAGAATAAATCCCAGTATAAAACATGGTAAGCATGTATATACACAAACTAATTCATAAAACATGCCATCATGTATAGAAACAATATATTTCATAATCTATGAAATTAAATCAAATAAGCATGCAACTGAAATCAGATAAACATGCATAAAACAATCTAAATCATACAAACATGCTATCATGCCTGAAAGCAATAACGATGGGCCCCATGATCTAGGAACCACATCCATATAAGCATGCAGTCCTAATCAAATCATGTCTAGACTTGACTCGACTAGAACTCTAGGGATCCCGGGGTGAATAAGACGTCACTGACTGTCACCTAACCAACCACTCGAGGCGACTGTACGTCTTATTCCTAGACTTCGGTCCGAGCTGTATCGACGGCTGACAATAGGAGTAATGGCTACACCTAAGTTGAGATACACCGAACGTCTAGAAATTTGACAATGCCTGTCAATGACTCTCCTATCTCAAATGCAATGAATATCAAGCTGTAAACAAAGCATACTTATATTCATATCTGAATAACACAATAATCTTATATGTTTAAATACACTTCTATAATCAAAGCATCAACATATCAAAGTATAATTAACAGTCTAGTATGTGATTTTGTTGGGAAACTCAAAATGATATCTCATTTGAGTTGTGGCTTCCCGAATATCACATGAATTATACCTTTGTCGTCCCTGTCTGACGAAGACGATGATCTGTATTCAACTCTGTCCATGTCCAATCTGAAATGACAATATCGAATACGCTGTATCAGTGAATAACTCAATACACAAACTGTTCAGATCAATACTCAACTCAGTACATAATCTGATCAATATCTGAACAAGATACAGTCTGATTTATACCAACGATATCGCAATATAATCGAATTCATATCCAAATCTGATAAATCTAAAACAACTGATGTTTCGACGGCATAACAATACTGTCTCGATAACCCCGTCAGTCTAAACATCACAGATATAATATCAGACTTCGTAATTAATAACAATATCAGTCACAATCTCAATAATTATACCAATCTGATATGAAATCTCAGTCAAATCAACTCTGAAAATCATAACAAATACATAAACAATCTGTTCTTCAATCTTACTTCAATTATACGATGTCTACGGTAGCAGAAACACCATATCTGAATCATATTCAAATCTGACAATATCATAAATTCAAATCTTGTTTAAACGTAACAAAACTTACGTCCAATTGTAGCTGTCGTCGCTAGGAACACAGTACTGTACTCGGATTCAAAATCAGACGGACGGATTTAACGTAACTCACGATTTCCTCCTCGGAAAGAACTTGGAGCTTCCTCCTTCGGTTTCCTTTCTTATTATTCTTTCTGAAGAATAATATAGATATGTATATTTATATACATACACGTTGCATGTCTAAAGAAACGTGTCACCCTTGATCAAATCCAGTTGGCGCTCGGGCGGTCGAATATTACCGCCCGGGCGCGAGGCGTTCTGTCTCCGAATTACTCATTGGCGCTCGGGCGGTCAAAAACTACCGCCCGGGAGCCACACTTTCTGCCCGAACAATAATTTGTGATGCATGGGCGCTCGGGCGGTGCTTTTCTACCGCTCGAGCGTCGAGGGTTATGTCCAAATTCTTGTGTTACAATGCAACGACGCCCGGCCTCGTCATTTGAGTTCTTCTGACTTCCATTACGTCAATTAATCAACGTCTGATTTAAAATGATTAAATCTCGGGCATTACATTTCTCCCCCTCTTAGATCTGAGTTCGTCCTCGAACTCGCAATTATTCAATTCAGATATAACCGAAGAAATGTATACAGAGTTTGAATCAAACTCTCATCTCACTGACTCCATCCTGAAATCTCTTTCTTGTATCAACCTCTGATTCCAAGTCTGGAATAAGACTTCATGAAGTATATTATCATAATATTTCTTAAATTCTGACAGAATCAATCTTGCCATGTTGGTTATACAACATCGGTATAAACCAATCACCGTTCACAACAAAACAATACCAGTAGTTGTTATTCAATCCGTTTATTTCAATTAAGGAAATATACAGTCTTCAGATTCAAATACCAATCGTCATCATCCGACGTTGGTTCATTTAAATCTATCCACTCTGAACTATCTGGATAGCTATTGTCATACAGTCAATCATACCATGACAATAAGTCATGACAGCTAGTACTAACATCCAGTACTACAGCTCTACCAATATCTTCCAATAACTGGATAATACATTCTGAATACCTGTCAATCTGTAACGAATTCTGCGAGAGAGAGCTTATGATATAGTCTACCACAAGTACAAACTCCATCACAATCACAATCTGATATTATCTAATTCAATCTTTTACTCCATCTGATTATTTCTTTGACAGCGATCTTTGTTATCTAGTTTTGTTTGTACATCATCTTATACAAACTACTAGATATAGATTGAACAATCTATCAATCACAATCATATCATATCTCAATCTGGAGAAAATGACAGTAATTTCATTATAAAAGCCATAGAAATGTACTCCCATTTCTATTCAGAAATATACAAGATCTGTAATAATCTACTAATTTCTTTCTTTTTGTCTTCTTCTGTTAGTGATTCAGACATATCAGTACAATTTCTGCCAACATGATATCATACATTCTCAAGCATCTGAATGAGAACTGAATCAACCACAGCGCATGTCTGACACTGTCTGTGAGTTCAGATTCGAACTATGCTGAATAAACAATCAGTTGATAGTATAACATAAAGAAGAAATACCTACCTGGCATTCGGCTCTGACTATCAATATCAAATTCTGTTACAATTTTCGGAAACATTCTGATATCATAAAATAATCAGAAGCATACAAAGCACAAAATCACATATCTGTTAATCTGACTGATGCTCTGTTCTGATTAGCAAAATACAATTCTGAACATTCTGATTACACTGCTACATTGTCATACTCTCAGCTGTTTACAATAAGCTGTATCAAACAGACTTCAAACAACAGTAATAGCAAATTCGATTCAGAATAGAAATAACCTATACTGATCTAGTGAGTTTACTAACTCATAAAACGACAATCTATGGTAGCTGTTAATTCTGACTATCTGCTTAATCTTCACAGTGCCCGGAACAACTGCTATATCTCATCTGCAAATAGAGTATGCTCCAAACAATAAAAGATATCACGAATACTGACTTAGAACCATAACTATACTCAACAGATATAAAGCAATAAGAGCATAAGATAATCTGCCTAATTCTGACATTTCTGATAATTCTGGCATCTCTGAAATATCTGATAATTCTGATAGTTCTGTGTCGTTCTCAGTCACTGATCCCTATCTTAACAATCAATTGGTATACAAATTTCAGATATCACAGACACTGAATAAAATCTGTTTCAATTATGATTCATACCTGACTCATTTCTGTATACAATAATCACAGTTTTCTGAATATTCAATAAGATCTTCAACTATTCAATTACTCAATCCGATGCTGTAAATATATCCACAAATCATAAATATAATAAGCATAATTCATCAGAATACTTCTGAACACAGAAGCTATAAGTCTAGAAACAGAACTGAAATGTCTTTAAGAGAAATACTCTATCTGATGTACTCTCAACCCCATACTCTGATCTGTCAATTCTTTCAATTCTGTCAAATCGTTCAATATCATTCTATACTGAATTCTAATATACAAACAATACCTGGTATCGATTCTAATCTAAAATCTACCTTTCTGATATAAAGCAATTCTGAATTCTTATCTAGGCAACATCAGCCCATTCTTATATCATTGGCAAATCTACCAATGCTAGGCTCGATTTCAGTACATCTACTGAATACATAAGGATACCATCTTTCCTTTTTGTATAAATCGAGTCATAGGCCATCTAAATATCACAGGAGTTCTAAATCTGGAATCCTTACTGTGAAATCTTCATCTTTCAGCCACATCTGGTCTAAAGTTTTGTGGGGACCCGGACGCTGATCTGTCTTATTAATCATCTTTGGGATTTAATTATCAATTAAGATAAAACAGGGTCTAAAAATTTTTCTTTTTTAAATATAACTGCGGAAGGTAATGGAATCTAAACAATATACATATCTGTATAAACCACAATTCAGTATAAAGATACAACAATCTTCTAACTAATCCAAGGTTCAACTACTAAAGTTCAAGTAATGAAACCCAATCTATCCAAGTCCGGAATCACCACGCTAAACTCATCTTCTCTCATCATCTTCTTGACCCTGATCCTGCCCCACCTGTTGTCATGCACACATACAAAACAAGACAACAGCCGGATAACTCCGGTGAGAATAAATCCCAGTATAAAACATGGTAAACATGCATATACACATAACAATTCATGAAACATGCTGTCATGAATAAATTAAAAGCCATAGTAATAGATTTCCTCATCTATGAAATCTAATCTAACTACACATGTAACTCAATTCAGATAAACATGCACATAAACAATCTTAATCATAAAACATGCTAACCCAACTGAAAGCAGTAATGATGGGTCCTATGATCTAGGAGCCACATCCATATAAGCATGCAGTTCTAATCAAATCATGTCTAGACTTGACTCGATCTATAACTCTAGGGATCCCGTTGTGAATAAGACGTCACTTGCTGTCACCTACCCTACCAATCGAGGTGCTGTACGTCTTATTCCTAGACTTCGGCCTGATCTGTATCCGCATCTACAATAGGGGCGGTGATCTTCCCCTAAGATGAGATATCGCCGAACATCTAGAAGTCTGCCTGATCTCCAGACTGTCCTATCTTAATACATGAATACACAATCTGTAAACAAACATAATCATTCTAATGCAATGCCACAATATCTGTAAACAAAGCATAGCAAGATTTGTATACAAGTTCTATAAACAAATCTATAAACAATCATATCAAAACATAAATAATAGTCTAGTATGTGATTTTCTAGTGACCCGTTCCAGAATCACCTACTAATCAAGAACTAAGCATGCGATTAACTTAATTAAAAATAATCAGAAATAAAGGCGGAAAACTGTCACCAAAAGATAGTTATACAACCCAATCGAAAATCCAGGACAACTCAAACTAAAAAGAAATATACGGTACAACCATATCGAATCAAAAAGATACCGAAGAACTAAACCAACCAGCTACTCAACGTCCTCCTCCTCCTCCTCCTGAGCTGTCCAACCTGAGGCCTGCCCCGTGGGAATGGGGTGTCCAAGATAAACAAAACCGAGGACGTGAGCGATAAAAACGCCCAGTACAAAAGCATGAGTATACAAACCTATATGAAATGCGCATGCTATGATATGATACCAGGGTAGTCAAGAAACAGGAGTCACAAAGGATCTCAAAATGCTCAGTCTAGAGGAGCCATGTGGATAGTGCCGCGCGGTACTCCTCTGGGTCACTGCATCCACTACAAGAACAGACGTGGACCTAAAATGTCCCGGATCACCGAAGCCCTCCGGACCCGTCGGCCACTGTGTACTCTCGGTGTCCATGCGTCCACAAGACAGGGCTGAGCGGCCCCAAGATATAGCTTATCTCGAAAGAGATACAGCTCAACAGTAAAGGCTATCTCGAAGGAGATACGGCTCAACATGAAATGCAATATGCATCATAAAACGTGACATAATAGCATGTATTATATGACATATATCAATGCAGCAAATAATCATGCAACACATATATGAATGTATACTCAACCAGGATATCTCGGATAGTACTTTCGTACCTCTATCACAGCAAGCCTAGCCTTACGCAACCCCGTTAAACAGGTCTAGAAAAAGCCTACGCAACAAAAGCATACCCAATGAACAATACTACCATGCTCGACTAGCAAAACCAGTACTACCAAAGGTTTAGGGTTTACCTTCATCCGTCGACAGCCCTTTGATGTCGATTGCCTCGTAACTCAGGCGTCGCTACGCTACCAATCCTGGCAGCTCTTGGCTAACGCTCGACCGACAAACTAACCCTAGAACCCTTCCAAACCTCTCAAATATGAGACACAACTCAAGAAATGACAATACAAAATGAGGAAATCCGAGCACTATTTATAGGCTATGTTCGGATCCACCGAACCCACTTCGGAACGTCCGAACTCCCACGTGTCCATCGGCTCTTGACACCTCATGATCGGATCCACCGAACCTACACTTCGGATCATCCGAACTTGCATGTAAACTGACGTGTCGATCGACTCTTGACACCTCATGATCGGATCCACCGAACCCACTTCGGATCGTCCGAACTCTTCGGTGCTACCGAACCATCTTCGGTCCGTCCGATCATGACCACGGTCAAAAATTACACTTTAAACCTTCTTAATCACCATTAATCCGTTAATTACCCAATTTGGAATTCGGGCTACTACATTCTCCCCCCCTTAAAAGATTTTCAGTCCTCGAAATCAGGCTTGGAGGATGAATAAAACGAAATAACAACATCGTTATTACATCTCAATTGTTGTTGAAAACAACTGATATTTCGATTACAACTGAAAACACAAACATATACAAAGCACAACTCAAAAGAGCTCTGGATGCTCTGAACGCATACGACTCTCTAACTCCCAAGTGGCTTCTTCAGTGCCTCTGCGCTGCCACTGAACTAAAACAAGAGGAATGATCTTATTCCGCAACACTTTGTCTTTGCGATCGAGAATCCGCACTGGTCGTTCCACGTAAGACAAATCCGAATTTAGTTGAACTTCAGAGGGATGCAAGATGTGAGACTCATCTGCTACGTATCGTCTCAACAAAGATACGTGGAACACATCATGAATACTTGATAGGTACGGCGGCAATGCAAGTCTGTAATCCAAATCTCCCACGCTTTCCAATATTTCAAATGGACCAATAAATCTCGGAGACAGCTTACCTTTGAGACCAAATCTCAAAATCCTGCGAAAAGGCGAAACTCGGAGAAACACCTTCTCACCTGGCTGAAAATGAAGAGGTCGACGCTTGGTGTTCGCATAACTAGCCTGTCGATCCTTAGCGATCTTAATCCGTTTCTTGATTACTGCAACCTTATCAATAGCCTGCTGGACTAACTCCGGTCCCTCAACATGTCGTTCCCCAACTTCATCCCAAAATAATGGAGTACGACAATGTCTCCCATACAACGCCTCAAATGGTGCCATACCAATACTACGATGATAGCTGTTGTTGTATGCGAACTCAATCAAAGGCAAATGATCCTGCCAAGCGGTTCTGAAATCCATAACACAAGCTCGCATCATATCCTCAAGTGTACGGATAGTCCTCTCTGTCTGACCGTCGGTCTCTGGATGATAAGCCGTACTCAAACTTAGTGAAGTGCCCAATGCTGACTGGAAACTACCCCAAAATCGTGAGGTAAAACGAGGATCTCTGTCACTAACAATACTGACTGGCACTCCATGCAGACGTAAAATCTCTTGAATATACAAGCGAGCCATACGATCGAAAGTGAAATCACGGTTATATGGCAGAAAATGAGCAGACTTGGTGAGTCGATCCACCACTACCCAAATAGCATCACTGTTCCTTGAAGACAATGGTAAGTGAGTAATGAAATCCATCGCGATATGCTCCCACTTCCATTCAGGAATAGGTAAGTTCAGCAATAATCCTCCCGGTCGACGGTGCTCTGCCTTAACCTGCTGACAAACCAGACACTTGGAGACAAACTGATAAACGCTGCGCTTCATCCCTTTCCACCAAAATCGTGTCCTCAAATCTTTATACATCTTGTTGCTTCCTGGATGGACACTCAACTTGCTTCGATGAGCCTGAGACAAGATCTCTTCCCTCAAAGTATCATCCTCTGGTACTACAACTCGATTAGACAAACAAAGAAGACCATTAGACTGATAATGGAAATTACTATCTCCACCAGCCAACCGAGCTAATCTCTGATTCTTGAGATCAGACATCTGAGCATCTCGAATCCGAGCGAACAAGGCTGGCTCAGATAAAATGGTAGCAACACGAATGCTCTCCATACCTTTCCGATGTTTGAAATTAAATCCCAACGAACAACAATCCTGAATAGTACTAATCATAGCACTGGTCTGAAGTGCAGAGGCTCTCACCTTGCGACTAAGAGCATCGGCTGTGAGATTTGCAGAACCTGGATGGTACTTGATCTCGCAGTCATAATCTTTAAGTAGATCCATCCAACGACGTTGTCTCATGTTCAACTCAGCCTGAGTGAACAAATACTTCAGACTCTTATGATCAGTAAAGATTTCAAACTTAACCCCGTACAAATAATGACGCCAGATCTTTAGCGCAAACACAATAGCAGCTAATTCTAGATCATGAATAGGGTACTTCTTCTCGTGAGATTTTAACTGCCTGGAAGCGTAAGCGATTACATGACCATTCTGCGTCAACACACACCCTAAGCCTTGAAAAGAGGCATAGGTGTAAACACTGAAACCATCAGATCCTGACGGTAACGCCAAAACAGGTGCAGAAGTCAGAAGTCGACGAAGCTCTCTGAAACTATCTTCGCACTCAGATGACCACTCAAATGGAACATCCTTCCGAGTAAGTTGCGTCAATGGTCTAGCTACCTGAGAGAAATTCATGATGAAGCGACGATAATACCCTGCCAGACCTAGAAAACTACGAATCTCGATCACCGTCGTCGGACGTGACCAATTCAACACTGCCTCAATCTTGCTAGGATCCACAGAAATTCCTTCCTTGGAAATCACATGACCAAGGAATACTACACGATCAATCCAGAACTCGCACTTACTCAGCTTAGCATACAATTGCTTCTCGCGAAGAATCTGCAACACGATCCTCAAGTGCTGGATATGCTCTTCCACACTGTGAGAATAAATCAAGATATCATCGATGAAGACCACAACAAACTGATCCAGGAAATCCCGAAAGACTCGGTTCATCAGATCCATGAACACCGCTGGTGCATTTGTCAATCCGAATGGCATAACTAGAAACTCGTAATGCCCATATCGAGTACGAAATGCAGTCTTGCAAATATCATCATCTCTGACTCTCATCTGATGATACCCCGATCTCAAGTCAATCTTGGAGTAAACAGAAGTACCCTGAAGTTGATCGAACAAGTCATCAATACGAGGTAACGGATACTTGTTTTTGATCGTCACACGATTCAGCTGGCGATAATCAATGCACAACCGCATCGACCCATCCTTTTTCTTGACAAACAAAACTGGAGCTCCCCAAGGTGAAACACTCGGGCGAATATAACCTTTATCAAGAAGATCCTGCAATTGCTGCTTCAATTCTCTTATCTCTGACGGAGCAAGACGATAGGGGGCACGAGAAATCGGTGCAGTCCCTGGCATTAACTCAATGCCAAATTCCACCTCTCTAACCGGAGGAAAACCAGGAATCTCATCTGGGAAAACATCAGGAAATTCACAAACCACTGGGATATCATCTATACCAACACTACCTGTGGACGAATCAATCGCATAGATGAGGTAGCCTTCCCCGCCCGCCTCTAAAGCACGACAGGCTTTCAGAGCAGATACCACTGGCATCGGAGGTCGCGCTCCCTCACCATAGAAAAACCAACTAGAGCTCTCAGTCGTACGAAACTGAACAAGCTTCTGGTAACAATCCACGGTAGCTCGGTAGGTAGTCAATAGGTCTATACCTAGAATACAATCAAAATCTTCCATCTCCAGGATCATAAGATTCGCAGTCAACTCGTTACCCTCAAAATCTAAGGGACAACCCATCGCTAGACGCTTTGCTAACACCGAATGACCCATCGGGGTAGAAACGGAAAGAATGACGTCTAGAGAAACATACGGTAACTTATGACGCTTAACAAATCGTGCAGAAATGAATGAATGAGATGCTCCGGTATCAATAAGAACAAAAGCAGGAATACCGCATAAACAAAAAGTACCTGCTATGACTCTCTCTGTCTCATCTGCAGCCTGATCCTGGTTCAGCGCAAAAACCTGACCTTGGGCACGAGGTCGAAGATTTGAACTACCCACTGCCTGACCCTGCCTCCTTAGCTGAACAGTCGCCTGAGATCCGGAACCAGTTCCTGCTCCACCTCGCAACTGAGGACAATTCTTCTTAATATGCCCCATCTCTCAGCACTGAAAACAAGCTCCCGCGGCTGATCGGCACTGCTCCGATGGATGGTTCTTCCCGCAATGCACACAAGAAACCTTCTTCTTACCAAAGCGAAAAACACCGCTAGACCGAAATCCAGATCCAGAAGAAGAAGAACCAGATTTCTTGAACGACTGAGATCGAGGGCTCAAAGTATGCGAAGGTCTAGAAGAAAGAATAGCCCTACCACGCTGGAGACTGATCTCTGCCTGGCGACACCGGTTCACTAATCCATCATACGAAGTAGGATTATCACAGACAGTGATTCGATCAAAAATCTCCTGGTTAAGACCCTGAAGGAAATGGTCATACTTGGCCTCAGAACTGCCACTGATATGAGGAGCAAAGGGTAACAACTCGAAGAACTTCTGCTGATATTCGTCAACAGACATACTACCCTGCTTAAGGTTCAGGAGCTCAATCGTCTTTGCCTGGCGAAGGGCTGGAGGAAAATACAGCTGCATGAAAGCTGCACGGAAATCGGCCCAAGTCACCCTACCCTGGGACTGGACTATCGGCGCAGAAGTCGATCGCCACCACTTGCGCGCACGGCCCTCAAGAAGAAAACTAAGGGTCTCCATCTTCTGCTCCTCGGTGCACTGGAATGCACGGAAACAACTCTCCATGCGCTCTAACCAATCCTCAGCATCATCGGGAGTCTCACCGCCGACTAAAGGCTTAGGCCCCATCTGAATAAAACGGTGCAAATCAAAACGCCTAGGACCATCCCGACGATGACGATGTTCACGATGACGCCTACGATCGTCCTGGTCACCCCAACGACCTACACTTCCCTGACTACTCTCATTACCAAAGTGGTCAGCCATCGCTACAAGATAGAATGGGGAAAAATGGTAAAATGGTCAACGAAAATCCCAAAACAGAAATCTATATCCCAAAATCGTAAGCATGCTCTGATACCATAAATGTAGTGACCCGTTCCAGAATCACCTACTAATCAAGAACTAAGCATGCGATTAACTTAATTAAAAATAATCAGAAATAAAGGCGGAAAACTGTCACCAAAAGATAGTTATACAACCCAATCGAAAATCCAGGACAACTCAAACTAAAAAGAAATATACGGTACAACCATATCGAATCAAAAAGATACCGAAGAACTAAACCAACCAGCTACTCAACGTCCTCCTCCTCCTCCTCCTGAGCTGTCCAACCTGAGGCCTGCCCCGTGGGAATGGGGTCTCCAAGATAAACAAAACCGAGGACATGAGCGATAAGAATGCCCAGTACAAAAGCATGAGTATACAAACCTATATGAAATGCGCATGCTATGATATGATACCAGGGTAGTCAAGAAACAGGAGTCACAAAGGATCTCAAAATGCTCAGTCTAGAGGCGCCATGTGGATAGTGCCGCGCGGTACTCCTCTGGGTCACTGCATCCACTACAAGAACAGACGTGGACCTAAAATGTCCCGGATCACCGAAGCCCTCCGGACCCGTCGGCCACTGTGTACTCTCGGTGTCCATGCGTCCACAAGACAGGGCTGAGCGGCCCCAAGATATAGCTTATCTCGAAAGAGATACAGCTCAACAGTAAAGGCTATCTCGAAGGAGATACGGCTCAACATGAAATGCAATATGCATCATAAAACGTGACATAATAGCATGTATTATATGACATATATCAATGCAGCAAATAATCATGCAACACATATATGAATGTATACTCAACCAGGATATCTCGGATAGTACTTTCGTACCTCTATCACAGCAAGCCTAGCCTTACGCAACCCCGTTAAACAGGTCTAGAACAAGCCTACGCAACAAAAGCATACCCAATGAACAATACTACCATGCTCGACTAGCAAAACCAGTACTACCAAAGGTTTAGGGTTTACCTTCACAGCCCTTTGATGTCGATTGCCTCGTAACTCAGGCGTCGCTACGCTACCAATCCTGGCAGCTCTTGGCTAACGCTCGACCGACAAACTAACCCTAGAACCCTTCCAAACCTCTCAAATATGAGACACAACTCAAGAAATGACAATACAAAATGAGGAAATCCGAGCACTATTTATAGGCTATGTTCGGATCCACCGAACCCACTTCGGAACGTCCGAACTCCCACGTGTCCATCGGCTCTTGACACCTCATGATCGGATCCACCAAACCTACACTTCGGATCATCCGAACTTGCATGTAAACTGACGTGTCGATCGACTCTTGACACCTCATGATCGGATCCACCGAACCCACTTCGGATCGTCCGAACTCTTCGGTGCTACCGAACCATCTTCGGTCCGTCCGATCATGACCACGGTCAAAAATTACACATTAAACCTTCTTAATCACCATTAATCCGTTAATTACCCAATTTGGAATTCGGGCTACTACAGATTTGTTTGGGAAACTCAAATGAGATCTGATTTGAGTTATATCTTCCCAGATATCACATGAATTATACCTTTGTCGTCCCGATCTGACGAAGACGATGACCTGTATTCAACTCTGTCCATATCAAATCTGAAATGACAATATCGAATACACTGTATCAGTAAATAACTCAATATTCAATCTGTTCTGATCAATACTCAATTCAGTACATAATCTGACCAATATCTGAACAAGGCACAATCTAATTCACTAATGAATCTGATCAATACACAATCTGATCAATCTAAATAAACTGATGTTTCGACGTCATAACAATACAGTCTTGATATCCCGTCAATCTTCACATCACAAATATAATACCAGACTCTATAATCAATACCAGTACAATTCATAATCTGAATATCTGTACACATAAGATTAGTCATAACACAACTCTGATATCAATCTCAATCAATTCAACTCTGAAAGTCATAACAATTGCATAACCAGTCTATTCTTTAATCTGACTTCACTTATACACTGTCTAGTGTAGCAGAAACATCATATCTGATTCATATTCAATTCTGACAATATCGTAAATTCAAATCATGTCTAAACGTAACAAAACTTACGTCCACTTGTAGCCTGTGTTGATAGGAACACGGTACTGAAGTCGGATTCTAATTCAGACGGACGGATTTCTCGAAAAAGGCGTAAGGATTTTCAACTCTTATTCTGAACCCTTTTCTCGATCTTTGTTTCTGATTTCTGAGGGATTACAAACGTTTATATGTATATATATATCCGTCTTGCATGAAATTGAAACGTGGCTACCTTTCATGATTTCCGGTTGGCGCTCGAGCGGTGCAAATCTACCGCTCGAGCGCGGTACCTTCTGTCCAGAATTTTCAAGACGCGCCCTTGGCGCTCGGGCGGTCGAAATCTACCGCCCGGGCGCCGAACCTTCTGTCCGAGCAATAACTTGTGATACATTGGCGCTCGGGCGGTGCTTTTCTACCGCTCGAGCGCCGAAGTTTCTGCCCAAATACTTGGCTAACAAGTGCAACGACGCCCGGCCTTGTCATATCGGTTCATTTGAGTTCTTATAATCTCAATCATGTCAATTAATCAACGTCTGATTATAATGATTAAATCTCGGGCATTAAATTTCTCCCCCTCTTAGATCTGAGTTCGTCCTCGAACTCATAAGCAATCAATTCAGCTATATTAGAAGAAATGTATACAAAGTTCAAAGCAGAACTCATCTCACTGAATTTGTTCTGAAATCTCTTTTCTTATATCAACCTCTGATTCCAAGTCTGGAATAAGACTTCATGAAGTATACTGTCATAATACCTCTCAAACTAGTTTTGACAAAATCAATCTCATCATACTGGCTATACAACATCCGTATAAACCAATCTATAGCTCATAACAAAGCCATACTAGTAATTGTTATCCAATCTGTTTATCCTAATCAAGGACCTATATTATCTTTATCTTTAAATACCAATCGTCATTATCCGACGTTGGTGTCTTAAATCTATTCATGCTGAACTATCTGGATAACTAGTGCTAACATCCAGCACTAAAGTCCTACCAATATCTGCCAATATCTGATTATTACACTCTGACTACATGTCAATCTGTGAATAATCTGTGAAAGAGTTCATGATATCTTCTATCACAAATACAAACTCAATCAAAATCACAATTTGATATAATCTACTTAAATGTTCTGTTCTATCTGAACATTTCTTTGACATCGATCTATGTCATTTAGTTCTGTTTGTACGTAATCTGGTACAAACCGATAGATATAGATTGAGAAATCTGTCAATCATAATCATATCATATCTCAATCTAAAGAAAATGGCGTTAATTTCATTACAAAAGCCATAGAAATGTACTCCCATTTCTATTTAGAAATATGCAAAATCTGTAATAATCTTCTGATTTCTATCTTTTTGTCTTTTTCTGTTAGCGATTCAGACTTATCAGTATAATTTCTGCCAACATTTCCGTACAAATTCTGCCATAACTGATATACTCTGTCTGTATTACAACTATCTGTTCGAATATCATACATTCACAATCATCAGAATGAAAACTGAACCCACTACTGTACATTTCTGACACTATCTGTGCTTTCAGATTCGAACTATTCTGTAGAAACAATCAGTTAATAATATGAGATTAAGGAAGAAATACCTACCTGGTATTCGGCTCTGACTACAGATATCAAATTCTGTTATACAATTCTGAAACATTCTGATATCGTAATAAAATCAATCTGATACAACATCAATCACATATCTGTTACTGTAGGTGATACTCTGTTCTGATTATCTTTCAAAATACAATTCTGAATATTCTGATCACATTTCTGAACTGTTTACACGAATCTGTCTCAAACATAACTTCAGACAACAGTAATAATACATCAGATTCAGAATAGAATAACCTATACAGATCTAATGAGTTGAAGAAAACTCATAAAACAACAAGTTCTGGCAATTGTTAATTCTGACTGACTATAAATCTTCGCACTGCCCAGATCAACTGCTATATCTTATCTGCAAATATAAAATGCTCCCAAACAATATAAGATGTCTCAAATACTGATTTAGATCAATCACCATACGCAAGAAGATATAACATAATAAGGGAATAAGAGAATAAGAAAATCTGTAAAACTCAGCAATTCTGACTTTCTGACATTTCTGCTAATTCTGATATATCTGTTACCTGTGTCGTTTACAGTCGCTGATTCTGTCTCAACTGTGCAAATAAATCGGTATACAAACTGCAGATATCACATATTCTGAATACAATCTGTTTCAATTATGATTCCTACCTGACTAATTTCTGTATACAATAATCACGGTTCTTTGAATATTCAATAAATCTTCAAATATTCCATTTAATCAATCTGATGCTGTTAACATATCAAATATCATAGATATACCCAGCACGATCTTCAGAATACCTCTGAACATAAACGCTATTAATTTAGGATCAGAACTGAAATATCTTCAAGAGAATACCCAATCATCTGTAATTCTCAACCAGTATTCAAGTCTGTCAATTCTTTCAATTCTGTCTAATCATTCAGTATCATTCTATACATTCAATATCATTCTGTACTGAATTCTAAATTAACAATCAATATCTGACCTGAATTCAATTCTAAAATCTATCTGTCGGATATAAAACAAATCTGAAATCTTATCTAGGCAAATATCATCCCACTCATACACCATTGGCAGATCTGCCAATGCTAGGCTCGACTTCAGTAGATCTACTGAATACATAAGAATACTATCTGTTCCTTTCTGTATCAATCGAGTCATAGACAACACAGATATCAAAGGAATTCGAAATCTAGAATCCTTACTGTGAAATCTCTACTCATCAACCATATCTGGTCTGAATCTTATACTCGAGTTCTGTACTTGTTTAGCATACTATTATCAATAATGCAATCAAATCAGCAACAAAAGTACATAAACATTACAGTCATACAGACCCAACAGATAATGCATATCTCCATGCAATTCATTCAAGGATAATCTTAAGGAATGCATTAGTATATATCAATACATATGCAATCTAATTATAAAGAATAGTACCTGTTGTGAATTCTAGATCTGTGTTTTCTTTTGAACTTTGTTCCCTACAATCGTCGAGAACGCATCTGGGGACAGACTTTAGCAAAGTGTCCCGGTTGTCCACAATTATTGCATCTACCAGTCACTCCCCGGCATTGCTCGGTGGAATGTCTCCCTCCGCAACTCCTGCAATACACTCCAGTATAGCTCGGACTAGAACTACTGGAACTCGAGGAATCTCCCCCTAACTTCTTGAATGGCTTCTTGCGGGCTTTCAGCAAATCTTGCTTCCCACTCGTACTGCCGTGATCATATCAGAGAGGGGATTGCTGTGTCTGAGGTTGCTTCACACTCAACCTTGTCAATTGTCTAATCAGACTTGCCTTAGCTCTCTTCGCTCTACTCAGGATGTCAGCAAAATGGTAAGGTCGCTGCAAATTCATAAATGCAACTACCTCCGAGTTCAACCCTCTGATGAACTGATTCACTATATGTAGTGACCCGTTCCAGAATCACCTACTAATCAAGAATTAAGCATGCAGTTAATTTAATTAATACAATCAGAGATAATGGCGGAAAAGGTCAACAAATGATAGATATACAACCCAATCGAAATCCAGAACCACTCAAACTAAAATGAAAGTATACGGTACAACCATATCGAAACAAAGCAGTACTGAAGAAATAACTCAACCGGCTACTCCACGTCCTCCTCATCCTCCTCCTGAGCCATCCAACCTGAGGCCTGCCCCGTGGGAATGGGGTGTCCAAGATAAACAAAACCGAGGACGTGAGCGATAAGAACGCCCAGTACAAAAGCATGAGTATACAAGCCTATATGAAATGCACATGCTATGATATGATACCAGGGTAGTCAAGAAACAGGAGTCACAAAAGATCTCAATATGCTCAGTCTAGAGGCGCCAAGTGGATAGTGCCGCGCGGTACTCCTCTAGGTCACTGCATCCACTACAAGATCAGACGTGGACCTAAAATGTCCCGGATCACCGAAGCCCTCCGGACCCGTCGGCCACTGTGTACTCTCGGTGTCCATGCGTCCACAAGACAGGGCTGAGCGGCCCCACAAGATATAGCTTATCTCGAAAGAGATACAGCTCAACAATAAAGGCTATCTCGAAAGAGATACGGCTCAAGATGAAATGTAACATGCAGCAATAAGCGTGACATAATAGCATGCATCATATGACATATATCAATGCAGCAAGTAATCATGCAACACATATAAGAATGTATACTCGACCAGGATATCTCGGATAGTACTTTCGTACCTCAAACCAGTAGATCCTAGCAATCAGCCCTAGACTCAAGCCTGCGTCCGTAGTCAGTCCACTGATGCCGCTAGCTCCCAACTAGAGCACAGCTCCGCTACAAAACCAGTAGCTCCCCGCTAGTGCCTGAACCTCGGGAAAAGACTAGAAACCCATCAGAAACGACTAAAACGCTCTGGAACACTCGGAATTGGCGAGTAAAAAGTGAAGCCTCGCGCCTCTATTTATAGTCAATGATCGGAAGATCCGATCCACTTCGGAAGATCCGATCCGATACACTTCGGACCTTCCGAACCCTGCATGTCTTCCACGGGTCCAGCCACCTGTCTCGGACGATCCGAACCCTGATCGGACGATCCGAATCCTGCATGTCTTCCACGGGTCCAGCCACCTGGCTCGGACGATCCGAATCCTGATCGGACGATCCGAACCCTGATCGGACGATCCGAACCCTGTTCGGTCCTTCCGATCCCACCGAATTATAATTAATCCAATAATTAACTCAAATTAGGCATCGGGATACTACATTCTCCCCCCCTAAAAAGGATTTCGTCAGCGAAATCGTCTCTGAAAAATGAAAATTCTGAACAACAATACATTCAACTTAAGAATGAATTACAACCGAAAGTACAACTGAAATTACAATCATAACTGAAAATACTACAACTAGAACAACTCTGGATGCTCTGACCGCATACGACTCTCTAGTTCCCAAGTAGCTTCTTCAGTGCCTCTGCGCTGCCACTGAATTAAGACAAGAGGAATGATCTTATTCCGCAACACCTTGTCTTTGCGATCTAGAATCCGAACTGGTCGTTCCACGTAAGACAAATCCGAATCAAGTTGAACTTCAGAGGGATGTAAGATGTGAGACTCATCTGCTACATATCGTCTCAACAAAGATACGTGGAACACATCATGAATACTTGATAGGTACGGCGACAATGCAAGTCTGTAAGCCAAATCTCCCACGCTTTCCAATATTTCAAATGGACCAATAAATCTCGGAGACAGCTTACCCTTGAGACCAAATCTCAAAATCCTGCGAAAAGGCGAAACTCGGAGAAACACTTTCTCCCCTGGATGAAATTGAAGAGGTCGACGCTTGGTGTTCGCATAACTCGCTTGTCGATCCTGAGCAGTCTTAATCCGCTTCTTGATTACTGCAACCTTATCAATAGCCTGCTGGACTAACTCCGGTCCCTCAACATGTCGTTCCCCAACTTCGTCCCAGAATAATGGAGTACGACAACGTCGCCCATACAACGCCTCAAATGGTGCCATACCAATACTACGATGATAGCTGTTGTTGTACGCGAACTCAATCAAAGGCAAATGATCCTGCCAAACGGTTCCGAAATCCATAACACAAGCTCGCAACATATCCTCAAGTGTACGGATAGTCCTCATTTTCTGACCGTCGGTCTCTGGATGATAAGCCGTACTCAAACTTAGTGAAGTACCCAATGCTGACTGGAAACTACCCCAAAATCGTGAGGTAAAACGAGGATCTCTGTCACTAACAATACTGACTGGCACTCCATGCAAACGTAAAATCTCTTGAATATACAATCGAGCCATACGATCGAAAGTGAAATCACGGTTATATGGCAGAAAATGAGCAGACTTGGTGAGTCGATCCACCACTACCCAAATAGCATCACTGTTCCTCGAAGACAATGGCAAGTGAGTAATGAAGTCCATCGCGATATGCTCCCACTTCCATTCAGGAATAGGTAAGTTCAACAATAATCCTCCCGGTCGACGGTGCTCTGCCTTAACCTGCTGACAAACTAGACACTTGGAGACAAACTGATAAATGCTGTGCTTCATCCCTTTCCACCAAAATCGTGTCCTCAAATCTTTATACATCTTGTTGCTTCCCGGATGAACACTCAACTTGCTTCGATGAGCCTGAGACAAGATCTCTTCCCTCAAAGTATCATCCTCTGGTACTACAACCCGATTAGACAAACACAGAAGACCATTAGACTGATAATGAAAATTACTATCTCCACCAACCAACCGAGCTAATCTTTGAGTCTTGAGATCAGACATCTGAGCATCTCGAATCCGAGTGAACAAAGTTGGCTCAGATAAAATGGTAGCAACACGAATGCTCTCCATACCTTTCCGATGTTTGAACTTAAACCCCAACGAACAACAATCCTGGACAGTACTAGACATAGCACTGGTCTGAAGTGCAAAGGCTCTCACCTTGCGACTAAGAGCATCGGCTGTGAGATTCGCAGAACCTGGATGGTACTTGATCACACAGTCATAATCTTTAAGTAGATCCATCCAACGACGTTGTCTCATGTTCAACTCAGCCTGAGTGAACAGATACTTCAGACTCTTATGATCAGTAAAGATTTCAAACTGAACAACGTACAAATAATGACGCCAGATCTTCAGCGCAAACACAATAGCTGCCAACTCTAGATCATGAATAGGGTACTTCTCCTCGTGAGATTTTAACTGTCTGGAAGCATAAGCGATCACATGACCATTCTGCGTCAACACACACCCTAAGCCTTGAAAAGAGGCATCGGTGTAAACACTGAAACCATTAGATCCTGACGGTAACGCCAAAACAGGTGCAGAAGTCAGAAGTCGACGAAGCTCTCTAAAACTATCTTCGCACTCAGATGACCACTCAAATGGAACATCCTTCCGAGTAAGCTGCGTCAATGGTCTAGCTATGTGGGGACCCGGACTCTAATTCTTTCTTTTGGGATTAAATGGATCGTTAACATAAAACATGGGTCAAATTTTCGCTTTTTAACATTCAATCAAATGTTACTAATTAGGCATAAAACATGTCCCTATTTTATTACATCAGCATAATATACAAACATAGGATACAACATTTCTTGTTTAGATCCATCCTCTATCAACTAGTAGTGAAATACAGTACAAGATAAAAGTAATTCTACTAGTCCATCTGCTAGGCCCGTGATCACAACGCTATGTCCATCGCTCATCTCTGTCGTGACCCAGATCCTGCCCCACCTGTTGTTATGCACACATACAGACATAACAACAGCCGGAAAACCGGTGAGAACAAATCCCAGTATAAACATGTAACATGCATATAAACAATCTCAACATGAAACATGCTGATATGAATGTCATTCATATAAAATCATGCAATGTGAATCTAATCATGTCTAGACTCGACTCGACTAGAACTCTAGGGATCCCGTTGTGAATAAGACGTCACTGGCTGTCACCTACCCTACCAATCGAGGTGCTGTACGTCTTATTCCTAGACTTCGGCCTGATCTGTATCCACATCTACAATAGGGGCGGTGATCTTCCCCTAAGCTGAGATATCGCCGAACATCTAGTAGTCTGCCTGATCTCCAGACTGCCCTATCTTAATGCATGAATACAAAATCTGTAAACAAGCATAATGCAATGCTACACGATCTGTAAACAAAGCATAGCAAGATCTGAATACAAGTTCTATAAACAAATCTATAACAATTATAATCATATCAAGGTATGAACACTAAAACAAGTATGTGATTTTGGTTGGGAAACTCAAATGTGATCTCATTTGAGTCGTGATTCCCCAAACAAAACATGTACTATACCTTTCGTCGTAGAATCGTTGTCACGGTCGCCAATACGAATCTGAAATGGAAATGTGGATACGCACTCTATCAATTTCTAATCTAAATCAACACCCATCCAAGTAAATACTTGATCTCAGTATCATTTCAACTGTACAATCGCCATATTAAACAGTCTATATCAATTCCCCCAATTCATTACTGATAATGGTATAAATCTGGTACCGACACCCAGTCAATTCAATTCTAAATTTCATAACAATTCTATACGGTGTCCGTTCTTAAATCCGTTTACAATTATACGATGTCTAATATGTCAGAAACAACATATATGAATCATATCTGATTCCTGCAACATCATAATATTAAGACATGCCAAAACATAGTAAAACTTACGTCCACGCGTAGCCTGTAACGATAGAAACACGGTACCGAAGTCGGATTTCAAATCTAACGGACGGATTGCAAACTACCGGCGCAAGAATTTCTAAAAGCTTCACGGTGCTTTTCCTTTCTGAATTCTGATCAAATCTGAGGCAATAACGTTTATATATTATTTCACTTGCATGCCATGAAACGTGGCTTATTCTTACCAAACTTCGCTGGCGCTCGGGCGGTCGAAACTTACCGCCCGGGCGCGAGCTCGGCGCTCGGGCGGTAAAGATCTACCGCCCGGGCGCGGAAGGTTCTGCCCGCCATGCGAGATTCTGGCGCTCGGGCGGTCATAAATTACCGCCCGGGCGCCACACCTTCTGCCCGAACGTACTCCCCTTGAGCATTGGCGCTCGAGCGGTCACTTTCTACCGCTCGGGCGCCACTAGTTCTGTCCGAAATTGGTGAAATTTGTATTCTTTATCCAATATGGTCTCGTAGTGGCCTGTTTACAATTATATCTATTTAATTCACTAATCTCATAGCAAATTACGATAATCAAATCCTCGGGCATTACAAGCTACCTGAGAGAAATTCACGATGAAGCGACGATAATACCCTGCCAGACCTATAAAACTACGGATCTCGGCCACTGTCGTCGGACGTGACCAATTCAGCACTGCCTCAATCTTGCTAGGATCCACAGAAACTCCTTCCTTGGAAATCACATGACCAAGGAATACTACACGATTAATCCAGAACTCGCACTTACTCAGCTTAGCATACAATTGCTTCTCGCGAAGAATCTGCAACACCATCCTCAAGTGATGGATATGCTCTTCCACACTGTGAGAATAAATCAAGATATCATCGATGAAAACCACAACAAACTGATCTAAAAAATCCCGAAAGACTCGGTTCATCAGATCCATGAACACCGCTGGCGCATTTGTCAATCCGAATGGCATAACTAGAAACTCGTAATGCCCATATCGAGTACGAAATGCAGTCTTGGAAATATCATCATCTCTAACTCTCAACTGATGATAACCCGATCGCAAGTCAATCTTGGAGTAAACAGAGGTACCCTGAAGCTGATCGAACAAGTCATCAATACGAGGTAATGGATACTTGTTTTTTATCGTCACACGATTCAGCTGGCGATAATCAATACACAATCGCATCGATCCATCCTTTTTCTTGACAAACAAGACTGGAGCTCCCCAAGGTGAAACACTCGGGCGAATATAACCTTTATCAAGAAGATCCTGCAATTGTTGCTTCAATTCTCTCATCTCTGACGGAGCAAGACGATAGGAGGCACGAGAAATCGGTGTAGTCCCTGGCATTAACTCGATGCCAAATTCAACCTCTCTAATCGGAGGAAAACCAGGAATCTCATCTGGGAAAACATCAGGAAATTCACAAACCACTGGAATATCATCTATACCAACACTACTTGTGGATGAATCAATCGCATAGATGAGGTAGCCTTCCCCGCCCGACTCTAAAGCACGACAGGCTTTCAGAGCAGATACCACTGGCATCGGAGGTCGCGCTCCCTCACCATAGAAAAACCAACTAGAGCTCTCAGTCGTACGAAACTGAACAAGCTTCTGGTAACAATCCACAGTAGCTCGGTAGGTTGTCAATAGGTCTATACCCAAAATACAATCAAAATCTTCCATCTCTAGGATCATAAGATTCGCAGTCAATTCGTTACCCTCAAAATCTAAGGGACAACCCATCACTAGACGCTTTGCTAACACCGAATGACCCATCGGAGTAAAAACGGAAAGAATGACGTCTAGAGAAACATACGGTAACTTATGACGCTTAAAAAATCGTGCAGAAATGAATGAATGTGATGCTCCGGTATCAATAAGAACAAAAGCAGGAATACCGCATAAACAAAAAGTACCTGCTATGACTCTCCCTGACTCATCTGCAGCCTGATCCTGGTTCAGCGCAAATACCTGACCTTGGGCACGAGGTCGAAGGTTTGAACTACCCATTGCCTGACCCTGCATCCTCTGCTGAACAGTCGTCTGAGATCCGGAACCAGATCCTGCTCCACCTCGCAACTGAGGACAATTCTTCTTAAGATGACCCATCTCTCCGCACTGAAAACAAGCTCCCGCGGCTGATCGGCACTGCTCCGATGGATGGTTCTTCCCACAATGCACACAAGAAACCTTCTTCTTACCAAAGCGAAAAATACCGCTAGACCGAGATCCAGATCCAGAAGAAGAACCTGACTTCTTGAAAGACTGAGATCGAGGGCTCAAAGTATTCGGAGGTCTAGAAGAAAGAATAGACCTACCACGCTGGAGACTGATCTCTGCCTGGCGACACCGGTTCACTAACCCATCATAAGAAGTAGGATTATCGCAGACAGTGACTCGATCAAAGATCTCCTGGTTAAGACCCTGAAGGAAATGGTCATACTTGGCCTCAGAACTGCCACTAATATGAGGAGCAAAGGGTAACAACTCGAAGAACTTCTGCTGATATTCATCAACAGACATACTGCCCTGCTTAAGATTCAGAAGTTCAATCGTCGTTGCCTGGCGAAGGGCTGGAGGAAAATATAGCTGCATGAAAGCTGCACGGAAATCGGCCCAAGTCACCCTACCCTGAGACTGGACTATCGGCGCAGAATTCGATCGCCACCACTTGCGCGCACGGCCCTCGAGAAGAAAACTAAGGGTCTCCATCTGCTGCTCTTCGGTGCACTGGAATGCACGAAAACAACTCTCCATGCGCTCTAACCAATCCTCAGCAACATCGGGAGTCTCACCACCAACTAAAGGCTTAGGCCCCATCTGAATGAAACGGTGCATCTCAAAACGCCTAGGGCCATCACGACGATGGCGATGTTCACGATGACGCCTACGATCGTCCTAGTCACCCCAACGACCTACACTCCCCTGACTACTCTCATCACCAAAGTGGTCAGCCATCGCTACAAGATAGAATGGGGAAAATGGTAAAATGGTCAACGAAAATCCCAAAACAGAATCTATATCCCAAAATCATAAGCATGCTCTGATACCATAAATGTAGTGACCCGTTCCAGAATCACCTACTAATCAAGAATTAAGCATGCAGTTAATTTAATTAATACAATCAGAGATAATGGCGGAAAAGGTCAACAAATGATAGATATACAACCCAATCGAAATCCAGAACCACTCAAACTAAAATGAAAGTATACGGTACAACCATATCGAAACAAAGCAGTACTGAAGAAATAACTCAACCGGCTACTCCACGTCCTCCTCATCCTCCTCCTGAGCCATCCAACCTGAGGCCTGCCCCGTGGGAATGGGGTGTCCAAGATAAACAAAACCGAGGACGTGAGCGATAAGAACGCCCAGTACAAAAGCATGAGTATACAAGCCTATATGAAATGCACATGCTATGATATGATACCAGGGTAGTCAAGAAACAGGAGTCACAAAAGATCTCAATATGCTCAGTCTAGAGGCGCCAAGTGGATAGTGCCGCGCGGTACTCCTCTAGGTCACTGCATCCACTACAAGATCAGACGTGGACCTAAAATGTCCCGGATCACCGAAGCCCTCCGGACCCGTCGGCCACTGTGTACTCTCGGTGTCCATGCGTCCACAAGACAGGGCTGAGCGGCCTCACAAGATATAGCTTATCTCGAAAGAGATACAGCTCAACAATAAAGGCTATCTCGAAAGAGATACGGCTCAAGATGAAATGTAACATGCAGCAATAAGCGTGACATAATAGCATGCATCATATGACATATATCAATGCAGCAAGTAATCATGCAACACATATAAGAATGTATACTCGACCAGGATATCTCGGATAGTAGTTTCGTACCTCAAACCAGTAGATCCTAGCAATCAGCCCTAGACTCAAGCCTGCGTCCGTAGTCAGCCCACTGATGCCGCTAGCTCCCAACTAGAGCACAGCTCCGCTACAAAACCAGTAGCTCCCCGCTAGTGCCTGAACCTCGGGAAAAGACTAGAAACCCATCAGAAACGACTAAAACGCTCTTGAACACTCGGAATTGGCGAGTAAAAAGTGATGCCTCGCGCCTCTATTTATAGTCAATGATCGGAAGATCCGATCCACTTCGGAAGATCCGATCCGGTACACTTCGGACCTTCCGAACCCTGCATGTCTTCCACGGGTCCAGCCACCTGTCTCGGACGATCCGAACCCTGATCGGACGATCCGAATCCTGCATGTCTTCCACGGGTCCAGCCACCTGGCTCGGACGATCCGAATCCTAATCGGACGATCCGAACCCTGTTCGGTCCTTCCGATCCCACCGAATTATAATGAATCCAATAATTAACTCAAATTAGGCATCGGGATACTACACTATAGCTTCATCATTTCCAGCTATCTGAGGAGCAAAGTGCAGTAGAGTAGAGAATTTGGCGGTATATTCATCAATATTCAACTGCCCTTGGTTCAAATTCTCAAACTCTGCTTTCTTGTCCTCTCGGTACGACGCTGAGAAAAATCTTCGATAGAATTCAGTTCTGAATATTCCCCACGAAATCATTGTACCTCTCTCTGCCCACATTCTTCTACTTGTAATCCACCAACTCCTGGCGACTTCTCGTAACTGGTAAGGCACCATTTTAATCCTCTGTTCATCTGTACAATCAAGTAAATCAAACAAGATTTCTATATCATCAAACCAGTTCTGACAGTCTTCAGATGTCTCGGTACCATTCAGAACCGGCGGTTGTAATAACTCAAATTCTTTCATCTTTTCTTCTAACTGAGTTTCTGATACATCCATCTGTTCAGACGAAGTGCTACCCCTTTCTGGAAATCTCCGAGGCGGTATATCTGAATATCAAACAGATTAGTACCCAATCTATACGGTCTGTCTCAGCCCTCCTCTGATCACATACCTCTGACCGAGACTCGGTTCTGATTCAGGCTTAATCATTACATGATGCAATCAACACAGATGACAAACAACATGTAATAGGGAAAGCGATAAATCATGCTAGCACACACAATGTAGTCAACATTGAAATAAATCTCATGCTAGCAATCACATGCACGGAACGAAAATCCAATCTACCCCGCTCACTCTCCTCTATCTCAGTCTAAAAGATCTATCAGCTCTGACTATCTCAATCTAAAGGATCTATCGCTCTGATAATCTAAGTCTAAAGGAACTATCAGCTCTGATACCACCTGTTGTGGGGACCCGGACGCTGATCTGTCTTATTAATCATCTTTGGGATTTAATTATCAATTAAGATAAAACAGGGTCTAAAAATTTTTCTTTTTAAAATATAACTGCGGAAGGTAATGGAATCTAAACAATATACATATCTGTATAAACCACAATTCAGTATAAAGATACAACAATCTTCTAACTAATCCAAGGTTCAACTACTAAAGTTCAAGTAATGAAACCCAATCTATCCAAGTCCGGAATCACCACGCTAAACTCATCTTCTCTCATCATTTTCTTGACCCTGATCCTGCCCCACCTGTTGTCATGCACACATACAAAACAAGACAACAGCCGGATAACTCCGGTGAGAATAAATCCCAGTATAAAACATGGTAAACATGCATATACACATAACAATTCATGAAACATGCTGTCATGAATAAATTAAAAGCCATAGTAATAGATTTCCTCATCTATGAAATCTAATCTAACTACACATGTAACTCAATTCAGATAAACATGCACATAAACAATCTTAATCATAAAACATGCTAACCCAACTGAAAGCAGTAATGATGGGTCCTATGATCTAGGAGCCACATCCATATAAGCATGCAGTTCTAATCAAATCATGTCTAGACTTGACTCAATCTATAACTCTAGGGATCCCGTTGTGAATAAGACGTCACTGGCTGTCACCTACCCTACCAATCGAGGTGTTGTACGTCTTATTCCTAGACTTCGGCCTGATCTGTATCCGCATCTACAATAGGGGCGGTGATCTTCCCCTAAGCTGAGATATCGCCGAACATCTAGAAGTCTGCCTGATCTCCAGACTGTCCTATCTTAATACATGAATACACAATCTGTAAAAAACATAATCATTCTAATGCAATGCCACAATATCTGTAAACAAAGCATAGCAAGATTTGTATACAAGTTCTATAAACAAATCTATAAACAATCATATCAAAACATAAATAATAGTCTAGTATGTGATTTGTTTGGGAAACTCAAATGAGATCTGATTTGAGTTATATCTTCCCAGATATCACATGAATTATACATTTGTCGTCCCGGTCTGACGAAGACGATGACCTGTATTCAACTCTGTCCATATCAAATCTGAAATGACAATATCGAATACACTGTATCAGTAAATAACTCAATATTCAATCTGTTCTGATCAATACTCAATTCGGTACATAATCTGACCAATATCTGAACAAGGCACAATCTAATTCACTACTGAATCTGATCAATACACAATCTGATCAATCTAAATAAACTGATGTTTCGACGGCATAACAATACAGTCTTGATATCCCATCAATCTTCACATCACAAATATAATACCAGACTCTATAATCAATACCAGTACAATTCATAATCTGAATATCTGTACACATAAGATTAGTCATAACACAACTCTGATATCACTCAATCAATTCAACTCTGAAAGTCATAACAATTGCATAACCAGTCTATTCTTTAATCTGACTTCACTTATACACTGTCTAGTGTAGCAGAAACATCATATCTGATTCATATTCAATTCTGACAATATCGTAAATTCAAATCATGTCTAAACGTAACAAAACTTACGTCCAGTTGTAGCCTGTGTTGATAGGAACACGGTACTGAAGTCGGATTCTAATTCAGACGGACGGATTTCTCGAAAAAGGCGTAAGGATTTTCAACTCTTATTCTGAACCCTTTTCTCGATCTTTGTTTATGATTTCTGAGGGATTACAAACGTTTATATGTATATATATATCCGTCTTGCATGAAATTGAAACGTGGCTACCTTTCATGATTTCCGGGTGGCGCTCGAGCGGTGCAAATCTACCGCTCGAGCGCGGTACCTTCTGTCCAGAATTTTCAAGACGCGCCCTTGGCGCTCGGGCGGTCGAAATCTACCGCCCGGGCGCCGAACCTTCTGTCCGAGCAATAACTTGTGATACATTGGCGCTCGGGCGGTGCTTTTCTACCGCTCGAGCGCCGAAGTTTCTGCCCAAATACTTGGCTAACAAGTGCAACGACGCCCGGCCTTGTCATATCGGTTCATTTGAGTTCTTATAATCTCAATCATGTCAATTAATCAACGTCTGATTATAATGATTAAATCTCGGGCATTACAAGTTTATATTCTCCTAAAAGGAATCTATAATAACTCTGTACTTGTTCAGCATATTAATAACAATAATGTAATCAAATCTGGAACACAGGTACATCATAATCTAACTCGATCTTAGTCTCGTCTTACTGTAGTTTACAATCTTTCACAGCAATCTCTGATATCAATCTTTCTTTCTTACAAAGTAAAAAGAATCAATACTACAGTAAGTACAGACCCAACAGGTACAGCATATCTCCATGCAACTCAGTCAAAGATATTCTTAACAAATGCATTAGTATATATCAATACATATGCAACATAATCATAATTGAATAGTACCTGTCACTACATCATCAAGTGTCTCTTGGGTGTGTTCCTCGATCACTACCACCAGATGGTCCAGCTCCCGGAAATCTACGGGGATCTCTCTGGGGACAAACTCTAGCAAGGTGTCCCAGTTGTTTACAGACATTGCATCGGCCAGTCACCCCCCGGCATTGCTCAGTGGGATGTCTCCCTCCGCAATTCCTGCAGTACACTCCAGGGTAGCTCGCGCTGGAACCACTAGAGCTGAATGAACCGCTCAGTCCAGTCCCTAACTTCTTGAAGGACTTCTTTCGAGTTTTCAGCAAGTCTTGCTTTCCACTCGTACTGCCACGCTCAAATCTCGAAGGGGATTGCGGTGTCTGGGGTTGCTTCACACACAACCTCGTTAATTGTCGAATCAGACTCGCTTCTGCTCTCTTTGCCTTACTCAAGACATTAGCAAAGTGATAAGGTCGCTGTAAATTCATGAATGCAACTATCTCCGAATTCAATCCTCTGATGAATTGATTCACTACAGCTTCATCATCCCTAGCCATATGAGGAGCAAAACGCAACAGAGTAGAGAATTTAGCAGCATAATCATCAATATTCAATTGACCTTGACTTAAATTCTCAAATTTTGCTTTCTTGTCCTCTCGGTACGAGGCAGAGAAAAATCTTTGATAGAATTCAGTCTTGAAGACTTCCCACGTGATCACAGTACCACGTAGTGCTAATACTCCTTTGATTGTAATCCACCAACTTCTGGCAGCCTCTCGTAATTGCTGAAATACCAATTTAACTCTCTGGTCATCTGTACAATCCAGTAGATCAAACAATATCTCTATGTCATCAACCCAGTTCTGACACTTTTCAGACGTCTCTGTACCATTCAGAATCGGCGGCTGAAATAACTGAAATTCTGCCAACATTACTTCCATATGAGTTTCTGATGCATCTATCTGATCAGACGAAGTACTACCTCTCTCTGGAATTCTCCGAGGCGGTATATCTGGATATCAAACAAATCAATACACAATCTATATACTCTGTCTCAGCCCTCCTCTGATCATATACCTCTGATTCAGACTCGGTTCTGATTCAGGCTTTGTACTTACATGCTGTAATCAACTCAGATAACAAACAACATGTAATAGGGAAAGCAATAAATCATGCTAGCACACACCATGCCAATCAACATTAACATAAATCTCATGATAGCAATCACATGCAAGGTAAGCAACACTCAATCTACCCCGCTCATTCTTCTTCTATCTCAGTCTAAAGGACCTATGGCTCTGATACCACCTGTTGTGGGGTCCCGGACGCTAATCATCTTCTTAATCATTGTTGGGATTTAATTATCAGTTCTGATAAAACATGGTCTAAAAATTTTTCTTTTTAAAATATAAATGCGGAAGGTAATGGAATCTAAATAATATACATATCTGTATAAACTACAACTCAGTATAAAGATACATCAATCTTTTAACTCATCTAAGGTTCAACTACTAAAGTTCAAGTAATAAAACCCAAATCTATCCAAGTCCGGAATCACCACGCTAAACTCGTCTTCTCTCGTCGTCTTCTTGACCCCGATCCTATCCCACCTGTTGTCATGCACACATACAAAACAAGACAACAGCCGGATACTCCGGTGAGAATAAATCCCAGTATAAAACATGGTAAGCATGTATATACACAAACTAATTCATAAAACATGCCATCATGTATAGAAACAATATATTTCATAATCTATGAAATTAAATCAAATAAGCATGCAACTGAAATCAGATAAACATGCATAAAACAATCTAAATCATACAAACATGCTATCATGCCTGAAAGCAATAAAGATGGGCCCCATGATCTAGGAACCACATCCATATAAGCATGCAGTCCTAATCAAATCATGTCTAGACTTGACTCGACTAGAACTCTAGGGATCCCGGGGTGAATAAGACGTCACTGACTGTCACCTAACCAACCACTCGGGGCGACTGTACGTCTTATTCCTAGACTTCGGTCCGAGCTGTATCGACGGCTGACAATAGGAGTAATGGCTACACCTAAGTTGAGATACACCGAACGTCTAGAAATTTGACAATGCCTGTCAATGACTCTCTTATCTCAAATGCAATGAATATCAAGCTGTAAACAAAGCATACTTATATTCATATCTGAATAACACAATAATCTTATATGTTTAAATACACTTCTATAATCAAAGCATCAACATATCAAAGTATAATTAACAGTCTAGTATGTGATTTTGTTGAGAAACTCAAAATGATATCTCATTTGAGTTGTGGCTTCCCGAATATCACATGAATTATACCTTTGTCGTCCCTGTCTGACGAAGACGATGATCTGTATTCAACTCTGTCCATGTCCAATCTGAAATGACAATATCGAATACGCTGTATCAGTGAATAACTCAATACACAAACTGTTCTGATCAATACTCAACTCAGTACATAATCTGATCAATATCTGAACAAGATACAGTCTGATTTATACCAACGATATCGCAATATAATCGAATTCATATCCAAATCTGATAAATCTAAAACAAATGATGTTTCGACGGCATAACAATACTGTCTCGATAACCCCGTCAGTCTAAACATCACAGATATAATATCAGACTTCGTAATTAATAACAATATCAGTCACAATCTCAATAATTATACCAATCTGATATGAAATCTCAGTCAAATCAACTCTGAAAATCATAACAAATACATAAACAATCTGTTCTTCAATCTGACTTCAATTATACGATGTCTACGGTAGCAGAAACACCATATCTGAATCATATTCAAATCTGACAATATCATAAATTAAAATCTTGTTTAAACGTAACAAAACTTACGTCAAATTGTAGCTGTCGTCGCTAGGAACACAGTACTGTACTCGGATTCAAAATCAGACGGACGGATTTAACGTAACTCACGATTTCCTCCTCGGAAAGAACTTGGAGCTTCCTCCTTCGGTTTCCTTTCTTATTATTCTTTCTGAAGAATAATATACATATGTATATTTATATACATACACGTTGCATGTCTAAAGAAACGTGTCACCCTTGATTAAATCCAGTTGGCGCTCGGGCGGTCGAATATTACCGCCCGGGCGCGAGCTCGGCGCTCGGGCGGTCAAAATCTGCCGCCTGGGCGCGAGGCGTTCTGTCTCCGAATTACTCATTGGCGCTCGGGCGGTCAAAAACTACCGCCCGGGCACCACACTTTCTGCCCGAACAATAATTTGTGATGCATGGGCGCTCGGGCGGTGCTTTTCTACCGCTCGAGCGCCGAGGGTTCTGTCCAAATTCTTGTGTTGCAATGCAACGACGCCCGGCCTCGTCATTTGAGTTCTTCTGACTTCCATTACGTCAATTAATCAACGTCTGATTTAAAATGATTAAATCTCGGGCATTACAGTGCCCGTCGAGCCAAGTGTTGGCCGAGTGTTCACAATGAAACTCTATGTATAAGCAATCTTTATTTTAATAATATTTGAAATTATTGTTTTGGCAAATCTTTATATGTATACCCATGCTAGTTGCATAGATAAAGCCCTTGAATACACAAATAGTAGAAAGAATATGAGATGCTCATATGATGAGTATCATGAAACTCATATTTGGAATACTATATATTCTAAACAGTTCCTAGTCGATTCAGCCGCCACTAAGAAGTATATAGGTCGCTAGAGTTCGAAACTAGTATCTGCGATGTGAGTACCATGTTTCATTGGTACGGGACATTGTGATGTCCGAGCATGCAGATAGGTGCTCCTGGTAGAGTACACTGAACAACCCTCCATAAAGGACTTTCCAAGTGGTTCTCACTTATCGAGTGGAAACGTCCTGGTTTATGGTTGTACACCATTAGTCCTTATGACCTGGGACAACATTGAGACTCTATGTGCTAGCATTACACTTTGACTTGTTTACCGACTCTCAAGGGGTCATCAGGTGGCAAGGTTGGGTATTTTGTCGAAACATATAGGAGTCGATGCATTGTAGTCGGGGATTCACCGCTTACCTTCGGGTATGGATATCCTATGTGTATGTAGTATGAAATCTCTGATCAGAGTATGGTGGTAATTATGAAAGGGGTTTCATAGATTACACCATCGATGCAACTACAACATGACACATAGTATCGATTCACTGACAACTCTCGATATACCAATGGTTGTCGAATCGGTCGGGATATATGAGTTGAAGGGACCGTATTGTACGCTAACCATAATTGAATGGTTCTTGCAGGTACTATCATTTGATACCTAGGGAATCATGTAAGCGATGCTGCTAGGCGTTCATCATGATTGGTTGGGTACTATCAGACTTGAGTTCTGACGTTCTTATTATCAAGGAGTTGATAAATAAGAATGGAGCAATTGGGGTATGCTCATATAAGGACATGTTTAGTCCGAATCACATGGAGATGTGAACCCACGACTAGTTGTATCAATGAACCATGGAGGGCCACACAAGTACTAGCTTTCTAGATCCCGTTGAGAAGTAAAATAGTTCAATGTGTTGAACGGCTTATAAATGAGTTTATAAGCTTAAAGAAAAAATAGAAGTATGACTTCTATGAGAGAAATGTAAATTTTAATTTATGAATGTGTTCGTAAATTAAAAGTAGGCCAAGTTAATAATGTATTTAAAAATTGTGATTTTCATAAACATTATTATGGACTAAATTAAATTAATTCAAGTGTTGAATTAATTAAACACTAGTGGTCCTAGTAGAGTCCAAATAATTAAATTAATTCAAGTGTTGAATTAATTAAATAACATTGGGCCTTGTAGAGCCCAATTGAAAATAATTATTTAACTAGTGGGCTTGAGTAAAATCAAGTAAACTATAAATGGGCTCAAATATGTTTGGGACATTTAAATAAAAGTCCATGGGTCTTTTAATTGTTACAAGCCCACTTGATATTCATGCTTGGGAGGTGAAAGGTTGGGGAATACTTTTTATTAAAAAATTGGCATGGCATGCAAGTTGTTGTCTCTACTTTTTCAACACCCAAGAAAAGTCTTCCTCCCCTCCCACACACACATGTTGGCCGAAATATTCACTCATTCTCTCCCAAGTTTTTCTCTCTTCAAGTGTTGAGGAAGAAATATTCATCTCATTGAAAAATCCTCTTAATTTTCCAGTGCAAATTAAGAGGAGATTTACTAAGCAAGTGGTGGGCCTAATTCTTGAAGGAAGGGAAGCTTGTAGATCTTCATGCCATTCAAGAGCTTTGTTGTTTAACAACAAAGTTTGAGCCACAATCAATCTTTTAAATATTGATAGGTATATCTCTCAAACATCCTATGTATGACATGTGTTTGTTTTTGTATTTGCTATACAAAATGTGGGGTGACCGAAAATTTCTTGATGAAAGATAAAAAATTTTTAACTTCCGTTGCGCTTCCAGTCACCGTAACCGATCACCTTTCAATAATTGTTATGATTTTAGAGTTGATATGATTGAGATTGCGCAGATTTGATATTACAATCTGTTATTATTGAAGATTATGATTCTTACTGATATCGATTATGAGTTGTGATATTATCTCTGTGATGTGGAGATTGATGGGGCTATCAAGATTGTATTGTTATGCCGTTGAAACATCAGCAGATTGACATTTTATCAGATCCAGTATTGATAGATTGTATTATTATATCTTTGACATTGATCAGATTATGTTTTGAATTGAGTATTGATCATAACAGATCTTGAATAAGTTGTATATTGATACTGTGTCTATTCGATATTGTCATGTCAGATTGGATATGGACAGATTTGACTTCGTAAGACCGAGAAGAGAAAGGTATAAATAAATGTGGATTCGGGATTGCACAACTCCAGTCATATTTGACTTGAGTTTTCCAAAATCACATACTGAATGATTATTGCATTTGATATTTGCAATGTTTGATATTTATATGCTTATTCTATTGATTCATAGAAAAGCATGAGTTAGAGTTTGGCAGATCCGCCTAGTCTTTGACAGAACCGTCATGGCAGAATCGCCCAGTCACTGGACTTTTGGATATATATCGATAGATTGAAGAGAAGACCGACTCCTACTACAGATTTTCGATATAGACAGCCAAAGTATGGGACAAAGAACGTACCACCATCTAGCTGGGGTAAAGTAGATGGGAGAACGTTGCGTTCTTATTCAGATCGGGATGCCTAGATTAAGACGATTCGAGTTAGAGTTTTAGAGTCACAGAGTTTGATTCAGAGTTGTTTATTGAGTCATGTTTCTGATTGATACATGTTCAGAGTATGATTGATAGTTTGATATTTACTCATGTTTCTTATTATTTTACATGTTTTAGATATCGGTTGTATGCTTTTATATGGTTTATATGAAATGCATATGTATACATTGTTTATATTGGGATATTTATATCTCACCAGAGTTATCCGGCTGTTGTCTTGTTTGTATGTGTGCATGACAACAGGTGGGACATGATCAGGGTCAAGAAGAGAACGAGGCAGGACTAGTTAGCGTGGAAATCCGGGCTTGGAATTAAATTAGGTTTCAGCACTGAAATTGTAATGCCCGAGATTTTAATTATAATAATTCGGAATGAATTGTTGATAAATTGATGTGATTATAGACGTAAAGGATCGGACCGGGAAAGACAAGAAAATGCATAAAAATGTGCGAGGAACTGTAGCCCTCGCGCATATGCGCGACCAGTAGGCACGCATATGCGCGAGATGGGCAGAGAACCTCCCGCATATGCACGGAGGGTGTGCACGCATATGCGCGAGCCTGTGCGAGTGAAGTCCAGAGAACCTCGCGCATATGCACGGAGATGATGCGCGGATATGCGCGAGTTGTCGGGAAGAAACGCGCTGAGACATAATGTCTCGCGCATATGCGCCGAGGAGGGTCGCGCATATGCGCGAGACGTGCAGTAGGCATACCGAGCCACTTGGCTTATTGCATGTTACGTATATATATATATATATATATATATATATATATATATATATATATATATATACATATGTCTATTCTTCAGAAACAAGGAAACGAAGGACGAGAGAAGTTCCGGGAGATACTTTCAAGATTTGTGATTTACGAGAAATCCGTCCGTCTGATTTTGAATCTGACTTCGGTACTGTGTTCCTATCAACACATGCTACAATTTGACGTAAGTTTTGCTACATTTTAATATGATTTGAAACTATGGTATTGTCAGAATCTGATATGACTCATATATGATGTTCTTGACATGTTAAACATCGTATAATCGAAACTGGATTGAAGAACAGATACCATATGGAATTGTTATGATTTTTGGAGTTGAGTTGATTGAGAATTGATATTAGAATTGACTTGTTATCGAATATGAGATGTTAGAATTAATATCTGACTGATATGGTATTGCTGGGTATATTGAGACTATGACGTTATGCTGTTGAAACGGAATTTGATGGAGTTCTGATTATATCTAGTACTGATTGAGTGGTGTATTGATACCGTACCCTCGATATTGTTATTGTCAGATTGAGTATTGACACGCTTTGAGTTCGAGACTTCGACAGAGTCACAGTAACAGAACGAAAGGTATAAATTAATGTTGAGTTGGGATTGCACAACTCGAGTGAGGTTTGACTTGAGTTTCCCTAAATCACATACTGTAGTTTATCGCCTTGATTTGCATTGATATTTACAATTGATGAGATTGATGTGTGTGGTCTGTTGATTCATAGACAATGTATGCGCGGAGTCATCGGTTGATTCGCCTAGATACTGGCTGATTCGTCTAGTTATTGGCTGATTTGCCTAGTCACCGGCTGATTCGTCTGGTTATTGGATGATTCGCCAAGTCCTTGACTGATTCGTCAATTCTGCGGCCGATTCGCCCAGAAACTGGATATATGAATTATATCGATGCCGTTTAGGGTTGATTCATTCCTATCCACTGAGATTTGATATAATTTTCAATATCCAGAAAACGGGATCCCTAGATTAGAATTGAGTTGAGTCTGAGACGACGCGTCGGTTGAGTCGAGTCTGATACGACATGTTGATTTACAGTGTTTGTATCATTCATCTATTGAGTTGCTACATGTTAATGATATCTTATTTATGCTTTTATATATGTTTTTATATAATTGCATGTTTACATTGTTTATACTGTGATTTATTCTCACCGGAGTTATCCGGCTGTTGTCTTGTTTTGTATGTGTGCATGACTGTTAGAGTAGGTGCACGTCGAGCCAAGTGTTGGCCGACTGTTCACAATGAAACTCTTTGTATAAACGATCTTTATTTTAATAATATTTCAATTTATTAATTTGGCGCATCTTTATCTTTATACCCATGCTAGTTGCATAGATAAAGTCCTTGAATATACAAATAGTAGAAAGAATATGAGATGCTCATATGATGAGTATCATGAAACTCATATTTGGAATACTGTATATTCTAAACCGTTCCTAGTCGATTCAGCCGCCACTAAGAAGGATAAAGGCCGCTCGAGTTAGAGACTAGTATCTGCGATGTGAGTACCATGTTTCATTGGTAGGGGACATTGTGATGTCCGAGCATGCAGATAGGTGCTCCTTGTAGAGTGCACTGAACAACCCTCCATAAAAGGACTTTCCAAGTGGTTCTCACTTATCGAGTGGAAAAGTCCTGGTTTATGGTTGTACAGAATTAGTCCTTATGACCCGGGACAACATTGAGACTCTATGTGCTAGCGTTTCACTTTGACTTGTTTACCGACTCTTATGGGGTCATTAGGTGGCAAGGTTGGGTGTTACGGCGAAACATATAGGAGTCGATGCATTGTAGCCGGGGATTCACCGCTTACCTACGGGTATGGATATCCTATGTGTTTCTCATGTATGTGTGGGTTGAAATCTCTGATCAGAGTATGGTGGTAATTATGAAAGGGGTTTCATAGATTACACCATCGATGCAACCACAACATGACACATAGTATCGATTCATTGACAACTCTCGATAGACCAATAGTTGTCGAATCGATCGGGATATATGAGTTGAAGGGACCGTACTGTACGCTAACCATAATTGAATGGTTCTTGCAGGCACTATCATGTGATACCTAGGGAATCACGTAAGCGATGCTGCTAGGCGTTTAACGTGATTGGTTGGGTACTATCAGACTTGAGTTCTGACGTTCTTACTATCAAGGAGTTGATAAGTAAGAATGGAGCAATTGGGGTATGCTCATATAAGGACATGTTTAGTCCGAATCACATAGAGATGTGAACCCACGGCTAGTTGTATCAATGAACCATTGAGGGCCACACAAGTACTTGCTTAGTAAATCCCGAAGAGAAGTAAAATAGTTCAATGTGTTGAACGGCTTATAAATGTGTTTATAAGTGTAAAGAAAATTAGAAGTATGACTTCTATGAGAGAAATATAAATTTTAATATATGGAAGTGTTCCTAAGATTAAAATTTGGCCAAGTAAATAATGTAGTTGAAAATTGTGATTTTCATAAACATTATTGGGGACTAAATTAAATAATTCAAATGTTGAATTAATTAAACACTAGTGGACCTAGTAGAGTCTAAAATAATTAAATTAATTCAAGTGTTGAATTAATTAAATAATATTGAGTCTTGTAGAGCTCAATTAAAATAATTATTTAAACTAGTGGGACTTGAGTAAATTCAAGTAATATTTAATTTATCTCAAATGTGTTTGAGATAATGAAAATTTAGTCCATGGTTTTTAATGTGTTAAAAACCATATAATATACAAGTGAGACATGTAGGGATTGCATGCTTGGGAGGTGAAGAGACTTGAATACTTTTTAATAAAATAATGCATGGCATGGGGGACACCTTTTTTCCACTTTTCCCACACCCAAGTCTAGACTTCACTCCCTCATTTTTTATCTCACTTGGCCGAAAACTTCTAGCTATTCTCTCCCAAAATTTTTCTTGTTTTGTTCTTCAATTTGTTGAGAACAAAATTTCTCTTTGAAAAATCTTCTTGCTTTTCTAGTGCAAAGTAAGAAGGGATTTACATAGCTAAGTGGTGGGCTTGATTTTGAAGCAAAGGAGGAGGAGCTTGTAGACTTATCTTCCATTTCAAGAGCTTTGTTGTTCACAACAAAGTTGGAGCCATTCATCAACTCTAAGGGGTTGATAGGTAATGAAATTTCTAACACCCTATGCATGGTTTTAGATTTTTGTAAATATTGCACAAAAGATTTGAGGGGGCCGAAAATTCTTGATAAAAATTTTTGTTTTTCGCTTCCGTTGCGTTTCCGGCCTCCGTAACCGGTCCGCTTTCAAGTGGTATCCGAGCTAAGGTTACGGATTTTGTGCTATATTTACATAATATTATGTTGAGATTCGATTTCTAACCGCTTGAAATTTTATGTGCAAGAATATGAGCAAGGCCGAAAATTTTTGAAGGAAAACAACAAAAAAAAAAAAAATTATTTTCGGGCAGCTTGTTGCTGCCCGTGAGTTTCGGGCTGCCCGAATTATTTCGGGCAGCATGTTTGGGCAGCCTACGGGCTGCCCGGAAATTCCTGTTTTAAATAAAAAAAAAAAAAAAAATTTTTTTTGTTGCCGGAATCCGGCGACGGAGCTCCGGCGACGGCGATGACGGCTAGGGTTTCCAAAAGTGTTTTGGACAATCTTAGTGTCATGGGCCTTGAGTTGTTGGGCCATTGGATGGCCAACATAATTTGTGAAATTTAAATGGGCCAAAATATTTTTGATGAAAAATGAGTTTTGGGCCCTTAAGTTTAAATTTACAAATGTTGCACATATTTTCTCATAAAATAAATAATTGGAGTAGGACTTTAATTATTTATAGTAAATTGTGATTTGCAAGAAATTCGATTATAAATAAATTAATTTGAAAGTAGACAAAGGTGTTTGTATACTTTGTTAATTTAATTTATAATTGTGGCGGTTAGTGATTGGATCAAGATATATAATATTGGATCAATTAATTATAGTGATAATTAATTGATGGTGTATGATATGTGATATTATGCATGAAGGATGATCAAAAGCCCAAGCCCAATTTGCTAGGTGTATGCTAGGATATTTGTGTTGAATGATTGTAATAATTATCAATTTGTTAAGTGGGCTTGGTTTATGGCCCGTTCCCACCCCCATGAGATGTATCCCTATGTGCCATGGATATTTAAATGTAAATATTAGAATAGTGGAAGATCAAGATTGGAAGATGGTGGCCTTGGTGATTATGAAGATCGAAGACATGTAATATAGGATGCTAATGTAATAGTATAGTTGCATTGCATCCCGTGCATTTACCCTAGGATTGGACCTAGGCCCGTGTTTGGCTCACACGGGCCATTAGTTATTGGGGCGATTGATCATCCTTGTATTGTTTTCTATTTATAATATATGCATGATATGTTATAAATAATGAGTATGTGCGTTATTATTATTATAATAACAAAGTTGCATGAATCCGACAAACATACGATCAAACATGGCGAGCTTTTAAAATAAAATTAATGATGAGACCTTTCAAAATTAAAAACCCTCATTTTGAATAAGATTCAAAATTAATATCAAGTCCGAAAAGGGGAATTATAAATTTGTTTATAATTTCCTTGTCTTCCATCGACAATGGATGCATGATGAACGCTACCCGTACTCGGGGCTCGGCTCATATTATTGGGAGAGCCTTGAGTGCCGGAAAGCTGTGACATCCATTGACATTGTGATGTGAACTACGTGGAACTCCCATGATTTCGGCTCATATTATTGAGGGAACTCATGGCGACCGTCCATTAAGGTTCAATATCGATGGGTTAGGCTTGACACGTAAAGATGAACGACGTCATATTATTGGGTCCTAATCAAACGTGAGACAAAAGTATACGTAGAGGGTTGCATGGCGATGCAATTGGAAACTACCTTTTGGGAGTTGTGATGGCCGATATTATTCGGGATCACAATTCGCTAATTGGACCTTACGTACCTACTGAGGAAAGTGTTTCCCGTTTTCACTAGAGGGTAGTGAAAATGTCAAAACAGTGGGAGCGATTATTTATAAAGTAAAAGTCCAAACTTTATATCTTATTAAATATTTTAAAATAGTCATTAACATTTATCTGTTTTACTTTTCAGTACAATCTTTGACATGTCATCAATTCGCAACCCGTTTTCGGTCATTCTCGAAAAACACATACTAACCGGACCAAACTATATCACTTGGCTAAGAAACTTAAAGATTGTCTTGAACTCGGAGAAAATCGCATACACACTTACTGAGTCGCCCCCTGATGAGGCTCCGACTGACTGCAGTCCCGAGGAACTGCAGACCTACAAGGATTGGTGCGACCATGACTTGAAGGCCAAGTGTTACATGCAAGCTTCAATGAACGATGAGCTGCAAAGGCGATTCGAGGATGCAAAGAATGCTGCTGACATTCATATGCACCTCAAGGAGCTCTTCGGAGAGCAGACTCGGCCTTTGAGGCATGCCACAGTAAAGGAGCTCATCACTTTACGCATGCGAGATGGGACTTCGGTCCATGAGCATGGCCTAAAGTTGATTGGGCTCGTGGACAAGCTCGTAGGCATGGATTTGGTGTTGCCTTCGGAGTTGACCACTGATGTGTTGCTGCTGTCGCTGCCTAGCTCTTTCGATCCTTTCGTTGTGAACTTCAATATGAACAAGCTCGAGCCCAGCCTTGAAGAGTTGGTGAACATGCTTGTGACCTTTGAGTCCACAATCAAAAAGGAGAAGCAGGTTCTTTATGTGGGCTCTTCATCTGGCACGAAGACCGGTCCACATGGGAAGGGAAAGAAGCGTTCTTTCCAGCGTACCAAGAAGAGCGAGCCCTTGAAGAGGCAGACTTCGAGTCCCGTTGTGGCAGCCGCGCCAGTGAAGGCTGAAAAGACTGTTGACATCTGTCACCACTGCAAGAAGCCTGGACATTGGAGGCGTAACTGCAGGGAATATCTTGCGCAGAAGGGTTCTGCCAAAGGTATGTTCTATATTGAAGTTAACATCTCGATTAACTCTACTTCTTGGGTATTGGATACCGGCTGTGGCTCACATCTCTGTAATGATTTGCAGGTGATGGGAAGAAGTAGGAGGCTCCGAGAGGGTGAGACCTTCTTGAGGATGGGCAATGGGGCAAGAGTTGCTGCCAAGGCCATTGGAGATGTTTATTTAATATTGAACAATGATTTTAAGCTTATTTTGAGAGATGTTTTGTATGTACCAGACTTGGTTAAAAACATTATTTCCATTTCGATGCTTGATATTGATGGATTTTCTTGTTTATTTTGCAAAGGTGTTTGCAATATTTATAAGAATGAATGTTTAGTTGGTACGGGTGAACTTGAAAACAATCTCTATACCTTAAAATTGAAAGATATTCCACTTAACAATGTCCAAGCAATAACAACAACAAATAAGCGCAAACAAGATACTCTTAATTCGGCACAACTATGGCATGCTCGATTAGGTCATATTTCCCTAAGAAGGATGAACAAGCTAGTGGGAGTTGGCATGTTTGATATGTCCGATATTAATGCTCTCACGACTTGTGAATCCTGTCTAAAAGGAAAGATGACCAAAATTCCCTTTAAGGGCCATGCGGAGCGAGCCAAAGGGTTATTGGATTTGATCCATACCGATGTGTGCGGTCCGCTTAGCATCACCACTAAGCATGGACATGCCTACTTCATCACCTTTACCGATGACCATTCGAGGTATGGGTATGTGTATTTGATGAAATACAAGTCTGAAGCCTTTGAAAGGTTCAAAGAATTCAGAAGTGAAGTAGAGAAACAATTGGGACGAAGCATCAAGACACTTCGATCGGATCGAGGTGGTGAGTACTTGAGTGCCGAGTTCCAAGAGTATCTTAGAGAGAATGGGATTCTCTCGCAGTGGACTCCGCCCGCTACACCACAATTGAATGGTGTTTCGGAGCGTCGTAACCGGACTTTGATGGACATGGTTCGGTCTATGATGGGGTTCACGGAGTTGCCGCCATCCTTTTGGGGATATGCGCTTGAAACAGCGGCACTGTTGTTGAACAATGTCCATACAAAGGCAGTTGACAAGACTCCATATGAGATATGGATGGGTAAGCCTCCCAAGTATTCTTATCTAAGAATATGGGGGTGTCCTGCTTATGTGAAGCAGTCAGTGGGAGATAAATTGGATAGTCGATCCATTTTATGCTACTTTGTGGGATATCCAAAGAATTCAATTGGATATTACTTCTATCATCCCCAAGAAACAAAGGTGTTTGTTTCTAGGAACGCAACCTTTTTGGAAAAGGAATTTCTATTGGATAGAAAAGGCGAGATGATAGAACTCGAAGAGGTTCGAGAGACACCCACAGTTGTAGAACCCATACCCGAGAAGCCAAGTGAGGAGATACAAGCTCCTAGAAGAACCGAGAGAGTCTCGAGACCACCTGTGAGGTATGGTCTGCTTCTTGAAGAGGGCCATGATGAGCCTAATCTTGGATGTGATCCAAGGACCTTCAAGGAAGCGTTATCTGATGCCGATTCATCCAAATGGCTTGAAGCAATGGAGTCTGAGATGAATTCCATGCATTCGAACCAAGTGTGGAATCTCGTGGATCCACCTGAGGGAATTGTTCCCATAGGGTGTAAATGGATTTACAAGAGGAAACTTGGGGCGGATGGGAAGGTATTGACCTTCAAGGCGCGACTGGTAGCAAAAGGGTATACTCAAAGGCAAGGTGTTGACTATGAGGAAACCTTTTCTCCAGTTGCGATGTTCAAGTCCATTAGGATTTTGCTAGCCATAGCTGCATGGTATGACTATGAGATATGGCAGATGGATGTCAAGACTGCCTTCCTTAATGGGGATATTAAGGAAGAGATTTACATGTCTCAACCTGAAGGGTTTACATCTATCGGAAGTGAGCATATGGTATGCAAACTTCAAAGATCTATTTATGGTCTTAAGCAGGCATCTAGGAGCTGGAACCTCAGATTCGATAGTACAATCAAAGAGTTTGGTTTTACTAAGAATCCTGAGGAACCCTGTGTGTATAAGAAGGTCAGTGGGAGTGCTGTGACATTCCTTGTTCTTTATGTTGATGACATTCTACTCATTGGGAATGATGTAGGAATGTTGCAATCAACAAAGATATGGTTAGCAAGTAAGTTCTCAATGCAGGACTTGGGTGAAGCATCTTTTGTATTGGGAATACAGATCTATAGAGATAGATCAAAAAGATTGCTTGGTCTCACCCAGTCCACATACATTGATACCATCGTGAAGCGGTTCTCGATGGATGAGTCCAAGAGAGGACATCTACCAATGTGTCATGGCGTGTCCCTATCCAAGTCTATGTCTCCCAAGACTGATGCAGAGATAGCGGCGATGACACGAATTCCGTATGCTTCGGCTATTGGTAGTATCATGTATGGGATGATATCTACACGTCCTGACGTGGCATTTGCACTAAGTGTAGTGAGTAGATATCAATCCAACCCCGGTCTTCCACACTGGAAAGCTGTGAAAGACATCCTCAAGTATTTGAGAAGGACCAATAAGTTGTTTTTGGTCTATGGGGGTGGAGAACTAAAATTGGAAGGCTATACCGACTCTAGCTTCCAAAGCGATATTGATGACTCGAAGTCAACCTCCGGATTCATATTCATGCTCAATGGTGGTGCTGTCTCTTGGAAGAGTTCCAAGCAAGACAGTACTGCGGATTCCACCACTGAGGCAGAATACATTGCTGCATCGGCTGCAGCAAAGGAGGCTGTTTGGATTAGGAATTTCGTCCAAGAGTTGGGCGTCATTCCAAATGGAGTTGCTCCTATCCCGGTGATGTGCGACAACACGGGAGCCATAGCTCAGGCGAAGGAGCCAAGGTCTCATCAGAAGTCCAAACACGTATTGAGAAAGTACCACATCCTCAGAGAGATCGTGGAAAGAGGAGATGTCGTGATTGACAAAGTCGGCTCCGCAGAAAATGTTGCTGATCCACTAACTAAGCCTTTACCAGGACCATCGTTCGAGAAGCATCGCGAATCAATGGGTCTAAAGTATATAGGTAGTTGGCTCTAGTGCAAGTGGGAGATTGTTAGAGTAGGTGCACGTCGAGCCAAGTGTTGGCCGACTGTTCACAATGAAACTCTTTGTATAAACGATCTTTATTTTAATAATATTTCAATTTATTAATTTGGCGCATCTTTATCTTTATACCCATGCTAGTTGCATAGATAAAGTCCTTGAATATACAAATAGTAGAAAGAATATGAGATGCTCATATGATGAGTATCATGAAACTCATATTTGGAATACTGTATATTCTAAACCGTTCCTAGTCGATTCAGCCGCCACTAAGAAGGATAAAGGCCGCTCGAGTTAGAGACTAGTATCTGCGATGTGAGTACCATGTTTCATTGGTAGGGGACATTGTGATGTCCGAGCATGCAGATAGGTGCTCCTTGTAGAGTGCACTGAACAACCCTCCATAAAAGGACTTTCCAAGTGGTTCTCACTTATCGAGTGGAAAAGTCCTGGTTTATGGTTGTACAGAATTAGTCCTTATGACCCGGGACAACATTGAGACTCTATGTGCTAGCGTTTCACTTTGACTTGTTTACCGACTCTTATGGGGTCATTAGGTGGCAAGGTTGGGTGTTACGGCGAAACATATAGGAGTCGATGCATTGTAGCCGGGGATTCACCGCTTACCTACGGGTATGGATATCCTATGTGTTTCTCATGTATGTGTGGGTTGAAATCTCTGATCAGAGTATGGTGGTAATTATGAAAGGGGTTTCATAGATTACACCATCGATGCAACCACAACATGACACATAGTATCGATTCATTGACAACTCTCGATAGACCAATAGTTGTCGAATCGATCGGGATATATGAGTTGAAGGGACCGTACTGTACGCTAACCATAATTGAATGGTTCTTGCAGGCACTATCATGTGATACCTAGGGAATCACGTAAGCGATGCTGCTAGGCGTTTAACGTGATTGGTTGGGTACTATCAGACTTGAGTTCTGACGTTCTTACTATCAAGGAGTTGATAAGTAAGAATGGAGCAATTGGGGTATGCTCATATAAGGACATGTTTAGTCCGAATCACATAGAGATGTGAACCCACGGCTAGTTGTATCAATGAACCATTGAGGGCCACACAAGTACTTGCTTAGTAAATCCCGAAGAGAAGTAAAATAGTTCAATGTGTTGAACGGCTTATAAATGTGTTTATAAGTGTAAAGAAAATTAGAAGTATGACTTCTATGAGAGAAATATAAATTTTAATATATGGAAGTGTTCCTAAGATTAAAATTTGGCCAAGTAAATAATGTAGTTGAAAATTGTGATTTTCATAAACATTATTGGGGACTAAATTAAATTAATTCAAATGTTGAATTAATTAAACACTAGTGGACCTAGTAGAGTCTAAAATAATTAAATTAATTCAAGTGTTGAATTAATTAAATAATATTGAGTCTTGTAGAGCTCAATTAAAATAATTATTTAAACTAGTGGGACTTGAGTAAATTCAAGTAATATTTAATTTATCTCAAATGTGTTTGAGATAATGAAAATTTAGTCCATGGTTTTTAATGTGTTAAAAACCATATAATATACAAGTGAGACATGTAGGGATTGCATGCTTGGGAGGTGAAGAGACTTGAATACTTTTTAATAAAATAATGCATGGCATGGGGGACACCTTTTTTCCACTTTTCCCACACCCAAGTCTAGACTTCACTCCCTCATTTTTTATCTCACTTGGCCGAAAACTTCTAGCTATTCTCTCCCAAAATTTTTCTTGTTTTGTTCTTCAATTTGTTGAGAACAAAATTTCTCTTTGAAAAATCTTCTTGCTTTTCTAGTGCAAAGTAAGAAGGGATTTACATAGCTAAGTGGTGGGCTTGATTTTGAAGCAAAGGAGGAGGAGCTTGTAGACTTATCTTCCATTTCAAGAGCTTTGTTGTTCACAACAAAGTTGGAGCCATTCATCAACTCTAAGGGGTTGATAGGTAATGAAATTTCTAACACCCTATGCATGGTTTTAGATTTTTGTAAATATTGCACAAAAGATTTGAGGGGGCCGAAAATTCTTGATAAAAATTTTTGTTTTTCGCTTCCGTTGCGTTTCCGGCCTCCGTAACCGGTCCGCTTTCAATGACAACAGGTGGGGCTGGAGCAGGGTCAAGAAGAGGATGAGAAAAGACAGTTAGCATGGAGATCCGGACTTAGGAGTATATCTGTTATATCACCTGAGGGTAGTGAAGAAACAGTAGTTATTATGATTTATTGCTGCACAGGACTTGTACTTAGATCTGAATAGTGATCTTGTAAATGGGTTAAGACTTATTTCATATGCTGCGTACTCTCGTATTTTAAAAAAAAATTTAGACCCTGTCTATTTTAATTGATTAATTATTTCCAGAAAGTGATTAAGAATTGAATTAAGTTCGGGTCCCCACAACAGGTGGTATCAGAGCGATAGATCCTTTAGACTGAGATAGAAGATAGTGAGCGGGGTAGATTGAGTTTTCTTTCCTTGCTTGTGATTGCTAGCACGCTTTATTACTTTATATAATACATGTTACTTGACTTATCTGATTTGATTTTGTAATATGTATTATTGGGAACGAATCTGAACCTATTCTCGATCAGCAGTAAGATGATCAGAGGACGACTGAAACAGAATTGTGGTATTTGTTACTAATCCACTTAATTATCAGATATGCCTCCGAGAAGAATACCAGAACAGGGTAGCACTTCGAATCCTCCCATGGATGCTACCGCCACTCCTATGGAAAAATTATTGAAAAGATTTCAGTCATTCAAACCGCCAACCCTGAAAGGTACATAGACTTCGGTTGACTGTGAGAGTTGGTTGGATGACATAGAAATGTTGTTTTAACGACGAGTTCGGCTAATAGGACACCAGTTGCAGGATGTTTCAAAAAACTGGTGGATTACGACAAAAAGAGCATTAGAGCCTCGAGGTACGACTATTACCTGGAATGTATTTAGAACTGAATTCTATGATCGATTTTTCCCGGTGTCGTATAGGAAAGACAAGGGGGCCGAATTTGCTAATCTGAGACAAGGTCAATTAGATATTGAAGAATATGTGACCAAGTTCTCTACTTTGTTGAGATTTGCCCCACATGTTGCTGAGAGCGAGGAAGCTACTGCTGATCAGTTCATCAATGGTTTGAATCCCGAGATCTTTACATTGGTGAACACAGGGCGACCGAATGATTTTACTGACTCCCTGAACAGAGCCAAAGGAGTAGAAGCCGGTCTGATGAGACAGAAAGGAGCTTCGTTTGTTCCTCCAGCACCGAGACCAAAACCACAACCTCCCAAATTTGAGAGTGGCAGTAGCAGTGGTGGAAAGAAAGACTTTCTGAAGGCTAAAGGAAATCAGTTTAAGAATTCTGGCGGCAGTTCTTGTAGTTCCAGTGGTTGCAAACAGAGTTATACCGGAGCTTACTGTGGAACTTGTGGAGGGAGACATTCCACTGAGCAATGCCAAGGAGTACTTGGTAGTTGCCACTTATGCAAAAACCAGGGACGTTTTGTCAGAGTGTGTCCACAGAGGGGTTCCCAAAGATCTCAGGGAGCCGAATCATCTGGATGAGCGGCACAGTGGAGTAGACGATCAGCTGCTGTTCATTCATTTCAGCCAACACCATCTCAGTCACAACAGAGGCCAGGAGGAAGCAGACAGTTGGCCAGCCTCCTAGACAGCAGGCCAGAGTATTTGCTTTGACCGAGGAGCAGGCTCAGGAAGCACCAGATGATGATGTTGCAGGTAACTGTTCTTGATGTAGTTATCATGCTTTTGTATTGATAATACGGATGCTTCCCATACGTTTATTTTTGAACGATTTGCATTGAGGCATGCATTGCCTGTTGAGTTTTTATCTACTGTAGTGTATTTATTTACTCCGTTGAGGATAGGTTTGATATCAGTGAATTCTGTAAAACATTGTATGCTACAGTATGACGGGCATGAAATGGAGTTAGATTATATTGTACTTGGATTGTCTGACTTTGACGATATTATCGGTATTGATATGCTAACCAAGTACAGAGCAACCGTTGACTGTGTCCACAAGATTGTACGATTCATACCCGAGATGGCTGTGGAGTGGAGATTTTACGAAAGGAGCGGAAGATTCCTTGTTTATTCAGTTGATTTACTGAAATCGAGTCCATCATTAGCTGAGCTGCTAGTGGTGAGTGAGTTTACTGACGTCTTTCCAGATGAGATTCCTGGATTGCCTCCGATTCGAGACATAGACTTCAGCATCGAGTTGGTACCAGGTACAGTTCCGATTTCTAGAGCTCCGTACCGAATGGCACTAATAGAATTTAAAGAGTTAAAGGACCAGTTGGAAGATTTGCTGGCCAAGGGATACATCAGACCAAATATTTCTCCTTGAGATGCGCCAGTATTGTTTCTGAGAAAGAAAAACAGTTCAATGAGATTCTACATTGACTACCGGCAACTGAATAAGGCAACGATAAAGAATAAATTTTCCTTGCCTCATATTGATGATTTATTTGATCAGTTACATGGTTCTTCTGTATATTCCAAGATCGATCTGAGATCTAAATATCATTAGCTGAGAGTCAGGGAATTCTGATATTTCAAAGACAGCGTTAAGAACCAGAAGACTGTGAATTTAGTTTTCTTGAATTGAAGAAGAGATTGACCAGTGCTACGGTGTCGACTATTCCACCAGATACTGGTGATTTTGTGGATTATTGTGATTGTGAAATCAAATACCATCCGAAGAAATCCAATACGGCAGCTGATACACTGAGTCGAAAGGTATGTTCTTTATCCTTATCGACTATGAGTGTGTCGAAGATGGTAGAAGATTGCTGTTTGTCTGGATTGGTATTTGAGACAGATAGCAGACCATTGAGATTATATGCTGTTCAAGTCGAACCAAAGCTGATTTTGAGGATTAAAGTATCTCAGAAAGGTGATCAGAATGTACTGAATCGATAGCGATAGTTAGAACAGAACATCGATCCGAGTATCAGGTTCGTGATAATGTTCAGTATGTGAATAATCGTCTTGGTGTGCCAAATGTTTCAAAGTTGAAACGACAGATATTGTCAGAAGCGCATAATAGTCGATTCAGTATTCATCTTGATGGCAGAAAAATTTATCATGATTGAAAGGACAGTTTCGGTGGAAACGAATGAAAACTAATATTGCTGAATTTGAAGCCAAATGTCTAAATTGCCAACAGAGGAAGGCCGAAAGAAAGAAACCCGGAACACTATTACAGAGTTTGTCTATTCCTGAAGGGAAATGGGATCACATTTCCATGGATTTTGTAAGGAAGTTACCGAGATCCTCCCGGGGTTGTGATGCTATTTGGGTTGTGAGTGACAGATTGACCAAATCCGCATGCTTTATTCCGTACAAGATGACGTACTGACATGACAAAATTGCTGAGATTTATGTCAGAGAGGTATTCAGACTGCACAGAGTGCCGAAGTCGATTGTAGCAGACCGTGATCCTCGGTTTACATCGCACTTCCAACAGAATTTACAGCAGATTTTGGATATAGTTACATTTTAGTACCGTATATCATCCACAGACCGATGGATAGTCTGAGCAGACGATCCAGACATTGGAGGATATGCTGAAAGCAGTAGTGCTTGATTTTAACACTAGCTGGCAAGATGCATTGCCACTTGGTGAGTTTTCGTACAACAACAGCTATCCGACGGGTATTGAAATGACTTCTTGCGAAGCGTTGTACGAAAAGAAATGTTGATCCCCTCTTTATTGGGATGGTATCTCTGAGGTTCCTGAGATCGGACCTGTCATGATCAGAGATATGACTGAAAAAGTGAAGCTGTTTCAGAAGAGAATGAAGGCAGCACAAGACAGACAAGCCAAATATGCCAATGTCCGACAACGACCGTTGGTATTTGAGGCTGGAGACCAAGTATTTTTGAAAATTTCACCTTTCAGAGGAGTGGTCAGATTTGGCAGGAAAGGGAAACTATCTCCACGATATATTGGGCCGTACGAGATTCTTGAGAAGATAGGAGATCGTGCCTATCGACTCACTTTAGCGCCTTCATTATCTGGAATACATGGTGTTTTTCATGTTTGTTCTTGAGAAAATACCTGCCTGATGCTTCACATGTCATCCAACCAAATGAGGCCGGGTTAGATGAGACACTGAGTTATTTCGAAAAGCCGATTCAGATTCTTGATCAGAAAGAATAAGCAGCTCAGAACGAAGACTATTCCACTTATGAAGATTCAGTGGAGTCGTAATGGCATTGAAGAAGTTATCTGGGAAACTGAGTCAGATCTGAGACGGAGGTTTCCAGAGTTATTTCACTGATGTGAGTTATTTTACTTAACTTCTTCTATATACCCTTTTATGATATCATTTGATTGTCTGTGATATTCGGGGACGAAATCATATCTTAGGGGGCGGGAGAAATGTAATGCCCGAGATTTTGATTATAATAATTCGGAATGAATTGTTGATAAATTGATGTGATTATAGACGGAAAGGATCGGACCGGGAAAGACGAGAAAAGGCATAAAAATGTGCGAGGAACAGTAGCCCTCGCACATATGCGCGACCAGTAGGCGCGCATATGCGTGAGATGGGCAGAGAACCTCGCGCATATGCGCGGAGGGTGTGCGCGCATATGTGCGAGCCTGTGTGAGTGAAGTCCAGAGAACCTCGCGCATATGCGCGGAGATGAGGCTCGCATATGCGCGAGCTGCCGGGAAGACACGCGCTGAGACATAATGTCTCGCGCATATGCGCCGAGGAGGGACGCACATATGCGCGAGACATGCAGTAGGCATACCGAGCCACTTGGCTTATTTCATGTTACTTATGTTTATATATAAATATATATATATATATATCTATTCTTCAGAAACAAGGAAACGAAGGACGAGAGAAGTTCCGGGAGATACTTTCAAGATTTGTGATTTACGAGAAATCCGTCCTTCTGATTTTGAATCTGACTTCGGTACTGTGTTCCTATTGTAATAGCCAAGCCTGGTGAATGGTACGGTCTAAGATTTCATATGATTATTGACTATTTGGTTGAGTTTAGTATGGTTTGGATGTGAAGGATCTTGATTTATGGTTTATAGTGTTGATGTTAATAGTTGTTGTGTGGCTATTGTAATTAGTATGTTGAGCCAATTGGTATGAGGCCAATTGGGGTGGTTAGATAAGTTATAGATGTGCAACTTTCTTTTTGGGAGTGTTTCCAAATTATGAGCAGAAGCAGCGTTGCGATTCGATTTTTGTTGCATAGAGTTGGTTGTTGGCTACAGAGGTGACAGCACCCGCGTTCAGGTGGGTACTGCACCCGCGGTCGATGCTTCAGAGTTTTGATTGTTTTTCCAGTAGGCAGACCTCACCCGCGGTCATTTGAGCATCGCACCCGCGGTGTATTGGCAGAGACCAGAGCGCACCCGCGGTCCATTTTGCAGCGAACCCGCGGTCATCAATTTGGGATTTTTGGATGAGTTTCCGAGAGCATAGCACACCCGCGGTGCAAGGGCTAGCGCACCCACGGTCTATGAACAGTAGAAGCGTGTTTTCGGTTTTTAAGTGATATAATGCATGAGTTTGTAATGCCCAAGATTTTATAACATGTTAGTTTGAGATTATCAAGTTGAGTGACATGATTATAACCAGGTTATCTTAAGATTAAATTGAGATAATAATAGTGTGGGGCGAAAGTGACTCGCCCGGGCGGACATTTTTGACCGCCCGAGCGAGAATGCCTCGGAGAAGAGGGCCGAGAGTCACTCGCCCGGGCGGATGTTTTTGACCGCCCGAGCGAGGCTGCTGGAATGGGCGAGGGCCGAGCATTACTCGCCCGGGCGGTAACTTTTGACCGCCCGAGCGAGAGACGTGTGCTTCAAAGGATGAGCCATGTGTATCAAATCATGCAAAGTATATATAGAATTGTCTCGGTTCTTTCTTCATTTCAGCAGAAGGGTTCGAGAATTCAAAGGAGAGAAACTTCATTTCTTAGACTCTTTAATTGTGCTTTTGTAAGATTTACTCATCCAAATTTAAATCCGACTGCGGTTTTGAGCTCCTCTCGTTACTAGCTACAAAGTGATGTAAGTTTTATGTAATTTCAACAGGTTTTGAAATTCAGATGTTTAGGAAATTAGAATACGATAGTTATATTGTGTTCTTGACGTATTGAGCATGATATATTCGTAAACGGATCAAAGAAAGGATATCATATGTATTTCCTATGAATTTCAGTATGATTTATGAATTATTGGGATAGAATTATTGTGTTTTGAAGGAATATTGTATTGGATTATGATTGAGAATAAGATAGTGTTGATATCTGTTGAGAATTTGATTGACCGGTATCGAGAATTACGTTGTTATGCCGTCGAAATGTATTGAGATCACGTAGTGACTTGGATATATGTTGGTTTAGATTAGAAATTGACAGAATGCGTATCAAAATTTACATTTCAGATTCAATTTGGCGACCGTGACAGCGATTCTACGACGAAAGGTATAAGTCATGTTTTGTTTGGGGAGATGTAACTCAAATAAGATATTATTTGAGTTTCCCAACCAAAATCACATACTAGTATTATTAGATATATTGTAACATGTTTATGAATTGTGTATAGCATTATATTCAATCTTTTAACATGTTTACGCTTTGATTTCAGAATTGTATTCAATCATGTATGATTAGTATGATATTCAGATATGAATATGATTATACTTTGTTTACATATTGATATTCATTGCATATAAGATAGGAGAGTCTTTGACAGGCATTGTCAAATAGCTAGACGTTTCGGTGTATCTCAGCATAGGAGTAGGCATTACTTTTATTGCCGCCGTTGATACAGCTCAGACCGAAGTCTAGGAATGAGACGTACATTACCCCGATTGGAGGGTAGGTAGTGACGTCTTATTCACACCGGGATCCCTAGAGTTCTAGTCGAGTCGAGTCCAGACATGGTTTGATTCGCATTGCATTGCATGTGCATATGATGTCATTCATGATAGCATGTTCATGTTTAATTTATTATATGCATGTATACATGTTTATACTGGGATTTGTTCTCACCGGTTTTCCGGCTGTTGTTATGTCTGTATGTGTGCATAACAACAGGTGGGGCAGGATCTGGGTCACGCAGAGGATGAGAGACAGATATGATATAGCGTGGTGATCACGGGCATAGCAGATGGCTAGTAGTTGTACTTTGTTATGTACTGTAGTTGAACACTGGATTGTTGAGTACGTACCAGACGGGATATGTATATTATGTGTTCATGTTGTAATTAAATAAAGAATGTATGCTTGTTTATATAAATTAGATTTGATGTTGAAAAGCGAAAAATTTGACCCACTTTTTATATTAATGATCCGTTTTAATCCCAAAGAAAAGAATTAGAGCCCGGGTCCCCACAGAGTTGGTCCACTTTTCCCTCATTCTTTCCTCACTTTCTCGATTCTTCAGCCTTGGGAGAGCTAGGGTTCCATTTTATTTCATTTCCTATCTTTGATTCAAGCTTGTGATTGGATTAGTGTAGTGAGAGCAAGGTTATTCTTGGTTCTAGAAGCTAAGGTAAGCTTATGGTTTAGTTATTCTTTGGATTTGGTGTTGGGAGAAATCATGGGTTTGTTGATTATGTTGGTTTTATGGATTTAATGTTATGGGTTTGTGACTATTGAGTTGTTGATGGTGCAATACTTAGTTTATTGTTGTAGGATTGCTACCAAGAGATTAGATTCAAGGTTCCAAGTAGTAGTAAGTGGAATTTCATTCCTTGTGCTCACGTGATAATATATGTATTGTGTTTAATGGTTTTAACATGTTATTCCCTTCCTTTTGATTTATGCTATGTATTAATACACTTTGTTGTATATTAGAGGCATTTCTATGTCTCAATTATGTCAAAGGGAATACAAAAGAAAAGAGTATGCAAAATGTTTGGTTTAATGCCTAAAAGAGAGTTCAAATTATTTATTGGATTGATAGATACATAGTCAGAGATTGCATGCAATTAGTTGATCAACGACCATAGGCTTATATCCCTCAGAGTTATCAATTTATATCGATTGGATATAGGTACAGAGACAGAGATACTATATAGATATCAATACAACAGAGAAAAGAGAAATACCATCTTATTGTTATATTATGCTATGTTATTCATGTTTCAAGAGTTGATGGTATTTAATGATTTCAAAGCCATGTTTTACAGAGTATTATATATATCCATTGCTATGTAAGAGTTCCACTTGCTGAGTTTTATACTCATTTCTGTTATTTCATGTGATGCAGATAAGAGCGACGAGCCGGGACGTTGATTGAAGCCGGGGTCATATGCATACTAAGGTGGAAGGAGGAAAGATATTTTGCTAGCATTTTGTACATAATCATAAGAATGATATTTTGCTTCTTGTTGTATCATTTTATTGATCATGTGTATACTTTTGATTATATATGAAATGTATTTTGAATCCTTCCTCCATTTTGAAAAAAATTTTAAATTTCGCTGTTATTTTATTAAAACTGGTCAGATGTGTCACATTTATTGGTATCAGAGCACCGTTCTTTGGAACAATGCATATGACTTCGTCTACTTTCAACTGTCCGGGTATGTCTTCTTCTACATCTATTCATCGTTATCTATTGATATGTATTGTGTGAGCACGTTGTAGGAGTATGCCTCCTAAGAGGAAAGCTGCAGAGGGTGAGGATAGTTCTTCATCTAGAGTTGTCGACGAGTTCGGCAAGTTGTTGAAAGAGCAAGCCAAGGTCCATAGTGAGCAGATCCAACAGTTGCTACGTTTGCAAGGCACAGGTCAAGGTAGAGGTCAAGGGAGAGGTCAAGTGGCACAAGCAGTTAGTACTGATGAGATCTTTACTGCTTTCAAGAGGATGGATCCGCCTGAATTTGCAGGAAGCACTGATCCTTTGGTGGCTGTAGAGTGGATCAAAGCTCTTGAGGCGATTTTCGATCATCTCACCTATGAAGACAAGGACAGAATCAGTTGTGCAATGTTCATGTTAGTCAAAGCTGCACGCATTTGGTGGAATGCTACCAAGGTTAGTGTGGATGTTCCGGCATTTAAATGGCAAGAATTCACTGATCTTTTCTATGACAAGTACTTCCCAGACGCACTTCGAGCTCGGAAGGTGGCTGAGTTTTTGGAACTTCATCAAGGAGGTATGAATGTTGATGAATATATTTTGAAGTTCGAGGAGGGCTGCCTGTTTGCCCCATATATTGCCTCCAATGACAAAGACAAGGGTGCTCTGTCACGCCCCGAGCCTGGGCCCGCCTGCGTGACTGCACAATGGGCCCCTATAGCAACTACTTCATATTCGTCCTCGCTTTACGAAAATGATTAACCCAAGTTGCTATAGAAGTCCATTGTAAGCCATTATAAGCTCATTTTAAATCTTTGATTTTTTCGATGTGGGACAAGAGTATCACAATCACCCCTCCTTCAGAACGCGACGTCCTCGTCGCGGCCTTACCCCTCGATCCACCAGCACCGAGAATCTAGAGGTGGCTCCTACAGGTTCAAGAGGTGGCTCCCATCATGTAGAACTTTGCCCCGCAGGTTCAAGAGGAGGCTCCCATGCACGTAGCACTTTGCCCCGCATAGCACTTATTTCTCGGTGTTCCATGCCGGTGACCGGCTCTGATACCATTCTGCCACGCCCCGAGCCCGGGCCCGTGCCTGCTTGACTGCACAATGGGCCCCTATAGCAACTACTTCGTATTCGTCCTCGCTTTACGAAAATGATTAACCCAAGTTGCTATAGAAGTCCATTGTAAGCCATTATAAACTCATTTTAAATCTTTGATTTTTTCGATGTCGGACAAGAGTATCACATGCTCATTTCATTAGAGGCCTCCGAGCAGAGATCCAGAGGGACATCAATATGTCGAAGGCGGTGACATTCAAAGAGATTGTTGCTAAAGCATTGTTGGCCGAGCAAGATGAGAATGACATTGCCAGAGAGAGACAGGCGAGGCAGCAGGCTATTGCTCAGAGGGGTTAAGGTTCAAACCAAAGAGGGAAAGGCAATTTCAATGGGAAAGGCAATTTAGAGCCGAGTCCTAAACCACCGACAGCTCCATTTGATCCTGAGAAGCCGTTGTGTCACAAGTGCGGTAGGAATCATCGGGGAGAGTGCATGTGGGGACCCGAACGCTAATCAAGTTCTTAATCATCATCGGGACTAATTAATCAATTATAAAACAGGGTCTAAAATTTTTTCTTTTTAAAATGCGGAACGTAGTGAAATCAACTAATATACATATCAGTATAAAATACAATACAAGTCCTGTACTGCATGCATTCAAACTAAACTAAGGTTTAACAACTAATGTCAAGTGTTCAAACCCTATTATACATCATAATCAAAGTCCGTAGTCTCCACTCTATCACGATCTCCCCTCATCTCCTGGACCCTGATCCTGTCTCACCTGTTGTCATGTACACATACAGACAAGACAACAGCCGGATAACTCCGGTGAGAATAAATCACAGTATAAATCAACGAAACATGCAATCATATAAACAAATATAAAGCATGTAATCAGGTAACAAATATATGTATCAAAATCAGAAACATGAACAATCATTCAGACTAGACTCAATCCTAGTCTAGGGATCCCGGTTTCCAAATGTGGTATTCCTATATCGAATTCCGTATTACTCGATATAACCAAATATGGTATTCCTATATCGAATTCCGTAATAGAAGAATTCCAATCCTATTACTCGATATAACCAGACATCCGGTGTCCTGACCTAAACGTCATGGACTGTAGCTCTATCGCTAATATCTTTATCTTGAGACATCGTGCAATGTGCCCGTGGCGATCCCGCCACTGTCAGGAATTTCCGTCCCAAGATATCTACACTATCCTGTGACATAGTGCAATGTGCCCGTGGGGATCCCACCACTATCAGGCACTTCTGTCACAAGATTTCTCGTCTCATACCTGCTATCTATAACTCAAGAGAACAAGTATATCAGTCAAATCCATGCAAATATCAATGCAATAAAGTACAGTATGTGATTTAGGGAAACTCAAGTCTAAACCGACTCAAGTCGATCTACCAATACCACATTGACTTATACCTTTCTTTCGTAGTGTCGGTCTGGAATTTAAACTCTGTCAATCCCTCAATCTGGCACTGGCAATATTAATAATATCATATCAATATCCTACCTAAATCAATACCAATCTGATTACTTTTGAATTTAATTAAATCATCGGCATAACGGCACAATCTCAATATCTCCGTCAATACAGTATCACCAGACATCAATTACAAATCATAACCCATATCCAATACAATTTGTAATCAGTCTATAATCCAAATCTATTCAATTTACAATCCATATAATCTGAAAAATCATAACAATTCCATAATCATTCTGTTCTTCGATCTGACTTCGACTCTATGATGTCTAGTATTCCCAGAACACGTAATAATGATCAAATAATAATTCCTCCAATATCATTATTTCAAATGATAAGAGAACTCAATAAAACTCACGTCCAGTTATTGCTGTCGATGAGAGGAGTACGGTATTGTGTCCGGATCGAAAATCGGATAAACGGATCAACCAAAATCTCAATTCTATTGTTCGAATGACTTTGAGAATTCCCGTAGCTTTTCTCGATTATTTTGCTGGATAATGAAGGGAAATGAAGCAATTTTATATATCCAAAACACATGGCAAAGACAAGTGTCCACTCAAATCCAATATTGCACTTTAGCCCTTGAAATCTTCACTATTTGCAATTTGGTCCTCAAAACTCTTTTTATTTCCATTTCAATCCTAATTAATTACAAAAATCGTGGAATTTAATTCATCAATCCAAAATTCGTAAATTAAATAATCTCGGATTAAAATGATATAATCTCGGGCCTTACAGTGCAGATTTGGTACTCATACTTGTTATCGATGTGGCGCAGCAGGCCATATTGCCAAGGACTGTCCAAGAGGAGCGAGTAAAGATAAGGTGCAGTGTCGAATCTTCACCATGACGAAGGAAGGTATAAACCATGATTCTTCTGTGATCTCTAGCACTATTTTTATTTCAGGCAGAGTAGCTAAGAAGTTGATTGATACAGGTGCTACTCATTCTTTTATGTCTGAACTATTTTTGAGATCTTTGGGTATAGTTCCTTCTGTTCTTCCCCTCCAGTTTAATGTTGTATTGCCTTCGGGAGATGTGTTGTGCCCGACATCTATTGTGTATGCGTGCTCTGTTCAAATTGATGAGCGAGTGGTTTATGCCGATTTGATTGTTATTCCGATGGTTGCGTTTGATATTATACTTGGCATGGATTGGCTATCAACCTATTGTACAGTGATTGATTGTGTTGCTAAGACGGTGAAATTTGCAGATGATGGCAATAGGGAAGGTATGCTCGCCAGTGCAGGTACTTCGCTGGTCCTTCCTTTTATTTCATTTCTTGAGGCTAAGAAGTTGTTGTCTAGAGGTTGTGATGGGTTTTTGGCTTCGATTGTTGATGTGGATAGAATGGTTAAGTTGAATATTGATGATATTGATGTTGTGAGAGAGTTCTCTGATGTTTTTGAGGATGATGTTCCGGGTTTACTGCCGGACAGAGATGTGGAGTTTGTGATTGATCTAGTTCCGGGTACGGTTCCTATTTCCAAGGCTCCGTATAGAATGGCCCCTTCAGAGATGAAAGAGTTGAAGACGCAGTTGCAGGATCTTTTAGATAAAGGTTTTATTCGACCGAGTTCTTCGCCTTGGGGAGCTCCGGTTCTTTTTGTCAAGAAGAAAGATGGGTCTCTGCGGCTTTGCATTGATTATAGAGAGATCAACAAAGTGACTATCAAGAATAAATATTCGTTGCCACAGATAGATGACCTTTTTGATCAACTGTAGGGGGCTACAGTGTTCTCGAAGATTGATCTGCCATCTGGCTATTATCAGTTGAAGGTTAGGGAGTTTGATATCCCTAAGACGACGTTTCGGATCAGGTACGGTCATTATGAATTTCTTGTGATGTCTTTTGGTCTGACTAATGCTCCTTCACTCTTCATGGATCTGATGTTACGACTGTTCATGCCGTATTTGGATAGCTTTGTCATTGTTTTCATCGATGACATACTGATTTATTCCAAGACCAGAGAGCTTCACTCAGAGCACCTCAGTGTTGTTCTTCAGTTGTTGTGAAAGAAGAGGTTGTATGCTAAGTTGAAGAAATGTGATTTCTGGTTGGAGCATATTTCTTTCTTAGGCCATGTTGTCTCGAAGGATGGTATAGTTGTTGATCCAGTGAAAATCGAGGCGGTTCAGAAATGGCCTATCCCTACCACTGTATCAGAGGTACGCAGTTTTCTTGGTTTGGTGGGTTATTATCGTCATTTCATTGCAGACTTTTCTCAGATTGCCCTGCCGTTAACCTATCTGACGAGGAAGACTGTGAAGTTTGAGTGGTCCAATGATTGCCAAAGTGGATTTCAAGAGTTGAAGGATAAGTTGACGACAGCTCCCGTACTTGCATTGCCCAGTGGTTCAGAGGATTGAAGGACTATCAGAAGAATTTTCCTACGCATAATCTGGAGCTGGCAGCTGTGGTTTTTGCCTTGAAAATCTGGAGACATTACTTATATGGCGAAAACTGTGAAATTTTCACGGACCACAAGAGTTTGAAGTATTTGTTTTCCCAGAAAGAACTCAATATGCGTCAGAGACTGTGGTTAGAGCTTGTCAAAGACTATGATGTGACTATTAGTTACCACCCAAGAAAAGCGAATGTTGTAGCAGATACTTTGAGCCGTAAGTCGAGTTCTTCTTTGAGTTCTATGATCCAGAAGCCATTGTTGTTAGATTTGCAGCGAGAGGAGATAGCCTTAGTAGTACTGGGAACCATTGCTCGCTTTTCAGCGTTGATCATTCGGGCTACTTTGACAGACAGGATCGGTAGAGAGCAAGCCATTGATTCACAGTTGATAGAGATGAGAGCCAGAGCAGAGGAGAGAGGTAATTTAGAGTTTGGGACAAATGGAGATGGTTTGGTGACATTCAGAGGCCGTATTTGTGTTCCTGTTGGTGATGATATTCGGCGAGACGTCTTGACAGAGGCACATACCGCGCCATACTCGATACATCTAGGCAGCACAAAGATGTATCAGGATCTTCGTAGACTCTATTGGTGGCCATGTATGAAGAAAGATATTGTCATGTTTATTTCTCAGTGCCTAACTGGTCAGCAGGTGAAGATTGAGCACCAGAGACCAGCTGGGACATTGCTGTCATTGCCGATTCCTCAATGGAAATGGGAGCATATTACGATGGATTTCGTGACTGGTCTTCCCAGAACGCAGAAAGGTTTTAACTCTATTTGGGTTATTGTTGATCGGTTGACCAAGTCAGCGCATTTTCTTCCAGTCAAGACGACGTATTCCATGAACCAGTATACCGAAGAGTACATAGCAGAGATTGTTAGACTTCATGGTGTTCCTGTGTCTATCGTGTCTGATCGTGACCCTAGATTTACTTCAGAGTTTTGGAATAGTTTGCACAGAGCTATGGGTTCACGGTTAGCATTCAGTACAGCATATCACCCCTAGAGCGACGGTCAATCCGAGAGAGTTATTCAGATTCTAGAGGATATGCTCAGAGCTTGTACTATCGATTATCCTGGTAGCTGGGATTCCAAATTGCCTCTTGTTGAGTTCACGTACAATAATAGCTACCAAGCGACGATTGGCATGGCACCGTATGAAGAACTTTATGGCAGGAAGTGTAGATCGCCTTTGTATTGGGATGAGATTGGCGAGAGGAAGATGTTGGGTCAAGAGTTGGTCCAATAGACAGCTGATGTTGTTGTTGTTATTCGAGAGAGGATGAAGACAGCACTGTAATAGCCGAGCCCGGTGTACGGTACGGTTTAAGTTTTTGTATGTTATAGATTTATTGATTTAGTTTGAGTTTAGTTGTGATGTTAAGAGTTGTGATATTGGGCCATATTATGATTGGTTATAGTTGCTTGGTGGTTTTGATCTTGTTAGTTGGTGTTGGTTATTTCGTTTCAGAGTTTTGGTTAGATTTTAGTTGCTTGAGATTTTGTTTCTGCCGTGACAGCACTGCACCCGCACTCAGTGTAAGGACTGCACCCGCGGTCGTAATTGTTGGATTTTGGTGTTTTTCCCGTAGTGACACCGCACCCGCGGTGATGTTAGTACCGCACCCGCGGTGTAGATTGCACCCGCGGTAATTGCTGGACCGCACCCGCGGTCGTCGATTTCAGAATTTTTGGTGGTGTGCCGTGAGCTTACCGCACCCGCGGTACAAGAGTAGCGCACCCGCGGTGATGAACAGTAGAGGTATGGTCGAGATTTAAAGTTCTTTTTGGATGAGTTGACTTCACTTTTTCCCCTTTTTCTTCTTCTCCATTTCGAATTCTCTCTTGGAAAACAAGGGTTTTCCCTCATTTCTTTCACTTCCCATCTTTGATTCAAGCTTCTAGTTGGATTTTCGAGTTGAGATCGAGGTACTTGCTAAATGTGACACCCTGACCTCTTTTAAAATAAATACGCAGCGGAAATAAAATTTTCTCTTTTCAAAATATACGGAAGGAGTTTCAAAATACATTTCTTCAAATATCGTTACAAAATAAATACATGATCATTTAAATGACATAACAAAAACAAAACATCATTCCTATGATCATGCCAAAATCCTCCTTCCACGGTGTATGCATATGACCCCCAATCCACAGTCAACGTCCCGGGGCACCACTCTGATCTGCATCACATGAAATAACTGAAATGAGAATAAATCTCAGCAAGTGGAACTCTTATATAATAATAAACAATAATCTCTGTAAAACATCTCTTTGAAATCATAAATACCATCAACTCTGAACTGTAAACTCTGAATATCAATAACATAGCAATAGCATATAAAATATGATGGTATTTCTCTTTTGCTCTGGGGATTGATATCAATAGTATCTCTGCTCTGGGGTTTGCTCGTATCCCAAATCGATATAAATACCGATAACTCTGAGGGATATAAGCCTCTGGGCGATGATCATCTAATATTGCATGCAATCTCTGACTATGTATTTATCAATCCGAAAACATTTAAACTCTTCTCTGGATTTAACAATCACTTTGAACTCTATATATCTCTTTGTATTCCCTTTAATCAATAATGAGACATACAATGCCTCCAATACATATAACAATACATACTATGGATCAAATGGAAGGGAATAACACAATAAACTCTTTGAAACACATACATATATAATCATGTGAGCAAAAAGGAATGAAATTCCACTTACAAACCACAACAAACACCTCAACTTAGCTCTTGATCACCACCTACAACAAGTAATCCACAAATAGCACCAAAATCAACTAAATATCCAAGATTACAAGCTAAATAATCCATAAATCCACATAAACAACCAACCTAAACAACTCTTAATTTACAACCTTAACAGAATCGCACCAAAAACTTACCCAAGCTTCCTAGCACCAAGGAGAACGTCGAACTCAAGTCGAAATTCCAAACAAACGCTTGAATCGAAGATAGGAAGTGAAAGAAATGACCAAAAACCCTAAAAATGGAGAGAAATGTCGAGAATGAAGGAGAGAAGAAAGGAAAAGCATGGCCAACCACTCCAAAAAGTAGCTTAAAAACTCGACCATACCTTCACCGCGGGTGCGCTCCTCTAAGCACCGCGGGTGCGCAATGGCTACGGCATACTAAAAAAATTCTGGAACACGATCAGCGCGGGTGCGGCGACGCAAGCAGCGCGGGTGCGGTCTTCACCGCGGGGGCGGTCACTACAACGCCGCGGGTGCGGTGAGCTCACGGCAAAGCACTATTCCCAAGCAACTAAAATCAAACCGAAACGCTGAAACGAACAACCAACATCAACTAATACCTCAAGACAATAAAACTAACAATACTATAGCCCAAAAATACAACTCTGAACATCTAATCAAATATCCCAAATAACAAACGAAACTTAAATCGTACCGTACACCGGGCTCGGCTATTACAATCTCCCCCCCTTAAGGGAATTTCGTCCGCGAAATTGACGTCACGGCACGAACAACTCAGGATACTTCTCTCTCATCTCATCCTCTGGTTCCCACGTAGCCTCCTCTATCAAATGGTTCCTCCAAAGAACTTTGACAATGCCGACCTCTTTGTTCCTCAGAACTCTAACTGTGCGATCCAAAATCTGAATCGGAATCTCTTGATACGTCAAATTCGGCGTCAAGTCCAATGGCTCGTGGCGAAGAACATGGGAAGGATCTGCAACATACTTCCTGAGCATCGAAACGTGAAACACATTATGGACTCTATCAAGATCTGGAGGTAGGGCTAATCTGTAGGCTCTGTCACCAACTTTGTCCAAAATCTCGAATGGACCAATAAATCTAGGACTCAACTTGCCCTTCTTGCCAAATCTCATCACACCCTTGAGAGGTGCTATCTTCAGAAATACATGGTCGCCAACCTCGAACTGCAAAGGTCTACGACGAACATCTGCATAGCTCTTCTGTCTGGACTGCGCAGTCTTCATTCTCTCTCTGATAACAGCAACAACATCAGCAGTCTGCTGGACCAACTCTGGTCCCAACATCTTCCTCTCACCAACCTCGTCCCAATACAAGGGAGATCTGCACTTCCTGCCATAAAGTGCCTCATACGGTGCCATGCCAATCGTCGCCTGGTAGCTATTATTATAAGTAAACTCAACCAAAGGCAACAAAGAATCCCAGCTACCTGGAAAGTCTATCGTACAAGCTCTGAGCATATCCTTAAGAATCTGAATGACTCTCTCTGACTGACCATCACTATGGGGATGATAGGCTGTACTGAACGCTAACCGCGAACCCAAAGCTCTGTGCAAACTCTTCCAAAACTCTGAAGTAAACCTGGGGTCACGATCAGACACAATCGACACGGGCACACCATGAAGTCTAACAATCTCTGCAATGTAGTCCTTGGCATACTGATTCATCGAATACGTCGTCTTGACTGGAAGAAAGTGCGCTGACTTAGTCAATCGATCAACGATAACCCAAATAGAATTGAAACCTCTCTGCACTCTGGGAAGACCAGTCACGAAATCCATCGTAATATGCTCCCACTTCCACTGAGGAATCGGCAACGACAACAATGTCCCAGCAGGTCTCTGGTGCTCAATCTTCACCTGCTGACAAGTAAGGCACTGAGAAATGAACACGGCAACATCCTTCTTCATACCTGGCCACCAGTAGAGTCGACGAAGATCCTGATACATCTTCGTACTGCCTGGATGAATCGAATACGGCGCGGTATGAGCCTCTGTCAGAATATCTCTACGAATATCGTCGCCAACAGGAACACAAATACGACCTCTGAAAGTCACCAAACCATCACCATTCAAGGCAAACTCTGAGTTACCTCTAATCTCTGCTCTATCTCTCAACTCTGTCAACTGAACATCAGTCAACTGCTCTCTACGGATCCTGTCCGTCAAAGAAGATCGAATAACCAACGCTGAAAGACGAGCAATGGTGCCTGGAATCACCAGATCAATCTCCTCTCTCTGCAAATCCATCAGCAACGGTCTCTGAATCAAAGAACTCAATGAAGCACTCGACTTGCGGCTCAAAGCATCAGCCACAACATTCGCCTTCCCTGGGTGATAACTGATAGTCACATCGTAATCTTTGACCAGCTCTAACCACCTCCTCTGCCGCATATTGAGCTCTCTCTGAGAAAACAGATACTTCAAACTCTTGTGGTCTGTGAAAATCTCACACTTTTCGCCATACAAGTAGTGTCTCCAAATCTTCAGGGCGAAAACCACAGCTGCCAACTCTAAATCATGCGTCGGATAATTCTTCTCATAATCCTTCAACTGGCGAGAAGCATAGGCAATGACCTTACCTCTCTGCATCAACACTGCACCGAGACCCTTCTTCGACGCATCAGCATAGACAACAAAGTCCTCTGAACCACAAGGCAAAGAAAGAACAGGAGCCGTCGTCAATCTATCCTTCAACTCCTGAAATGCACTCTGGCAATCGATAGACCACTCGAACTTCACAGTCTTCCTTGTCAGATTGGACAATGGCAGGGCAATCTTGGAAAAGTCTGAAATGAAACGACGATAGTAACCCGCCAAACCAAGGAAACTGCGTACCTCAGAAACAGTGGTAGGAATAGGCCAACTCTGAATCGCCTCTATCTTCATCGGATCAACAGCAATGCCATCACTCGAAACGACGTGGCCTAGGAAAGAAATCTGATCCAGCCAAAACTCACACTTCTTCAACTTGGCAAACAACCTCCGCTCTCTCAACAACTGGAGCACAACTCTGAGATGCTCGGCATGAAGCTCTCTGGTCTTGGAATAGATCAGGATATCGTCGATAAAGACAATGACGAAGCTATCCAAATACGGCTTGAACACACGGTTCATCAGGTCCATGAAAACAGAAGGGGCATTGGTCAAACCAAAAGACATCACGAGAAACTCATAGTGACCATACCTGGTCCTGAAAGCCGTCTTAGGGATATCAGATTCCCTAACCTTCAACTGATAGTAGCCAGACCGAAGATCAATCTTCGAGAAAACAGTGGCACCCTGGAGTTGGTCAAATAGATCGTCAATCCGTGGCAACGGATACTTGTTCTTGATTGTCACTTTGTTGAGCTCCCTATAGTCGATACACAGACGCAAAGAACCATCCTTCTTCTTAACAAATAAAACCGGAGCTCCCCAAGGCGAAGAACTCGGACGAATAAAACCCTTATCTAGAAGATCCTGCAACTGCGTCTTCAACTCTTTCATCTCAGTAGGAGCCATCCTATACGGAGCCTTAGAAATAGGAACCATACCTGGAGCAAGATCAATAACAAACTCTACATCCCTATCCGGCGGCAAACCCGGAACATCATCCTCAAACACATCAGCAAACTCCCTCACCACATCAATATCATCAATATTCAACTTAATCAGTCTATCCATATCCACAACAGATGCCAGAAAAACATCACAACCTCTACACAATAGCCTCTCAGCATCAAGACACGAAATAAAAGGAAGGACCAGCGAAGTACCTGAGCTGGCGAGAACTCCTCCCTGGCTAACATCTGCAAAAGTCACCGTCTTAGCAACACAATCGATAACAGCACGATAGGTCGACAGCCAATCCATGCCAAGAATAACATCAAAGGCAACCATCGGGATCACAATCAAATCAGCAAAGACCTCTCGATCAACAAAACGAACGGGGCACGCATACACTATGGAAGTCGGGCACAAAACATCTCCCGAAGGCAAAACAACACTAAGCTGAAGGGGAATAACAGAAGGAACTATACCCAAAGATCTCAAAAACAATTCAGACATAAAAGAATGAGTAGCACCAGTATCAATCAAAGTAGTAGCTACTCTGCCTGAAATTAAAATGGAACTAGAGATTACAGAAGAATTACGATTAATACCTTCCTTAGTCATCGAAAAGATACGACCCTTCACCTTCTCCTGGCTAGCTCCCTTAGGACAATCTCTGGAAATGTGGCCTGGCATGCCACAACGATAGCAAGAACGAGAGCCAAATCTACACTCTCCACGATGGGGTCTGCCACACCTGGGACACAAGGATCTCTCAGAATCAGACGGAGCAACTGGCGCTGACGGTGGCCTAGGACTCTGATCCACCTTGCCCTTCCCCTTGAATCGATCTCTGCCACGCTGACCTGAACTCTGGCCTCTCTGAACACTAGCCTGGTGCCTCGCCTGTCTCTCCCTGGCGATATCCTTCTCGTCCTGCTCTGCTAGCAACGCCTTGGACACAATCTCCTTGAAAGTAACAGCCTTGGACATATTGATATCCCGCCTGATCTCCGCTCTAAGGCCTCGAATGAAGTGAGCGCCTTTATCTTTATCACTGGTAGCAATGTACGGAGCAAAAAGGCAACCCTCCTCGAACTTGAGAATATACTCGTCCACATTCATGCTCCCCTGACGAAGCTCCAAGAACTCTGTAACCTTCCTCGCTCGCAGTGCATCAGGAAAGTACTTGTCGTAGAAAAGCTCAGTAAACTCAGACCACTTCAATGTAGAAACATCAATGCCAACCTTGGTCGCATTCCACCACAAACGTGCAGCTTTAACCAGCATAAAAACAGCACAACTGATACGATCTCTGTCCTCATAGTGGAGATGATCAAAAATCGCCTCTAAAGCCTTGACCCACTCTACTGCAGCTAAAGGATCGGAGCTGCCTGGAAACTCGGGTGGATCCATCCTCTTAAACGCAGAAAAGATAGCATCAGAACCAACTGCAGCTGGAGCAACCTGCCCTCTACCTTGGCCTCTGCCCTGGCCTGCTCCTTGCAGTCTAATCAACTGCTGGATCTGCTCACTATGAACCTTAGCCTGCTCCTTCAGTAACTTGCCGAACTCATCGACAACTCTCGAGGACGAACTATCCTCCCCCTCTGACGCCTTACGCTTAGGAGGCATCCTATACTCTACAATGCTCACAAGACACCAATCAATACATAACAATAGATAGATGCAAAGAAAACATACCCGGACAGTTGAAAGTAGACGAAGTCATATGCATTGGTCCGAAGAACACCGCTCTGATACCACTAAATGTGACACCCTGACCTCTTTTAAAATAAATACGCAGCGGAAATAAAATTTTCTCTTTTCAAAATATACGGAAGGAGTTTCAAAATACATTTCTTCAAATATCGTTACAAAATAAATACATGATCATTTAAATGACATAACAAAAACAAAACATCATTCCTATGATCATGCCAAAATCCTCCTTCCACGGTGTATGCATATGACCCCCAATCCACAGTCAACGTCCCGGGGCACCACTCTGATCTGCATCACATGAAATAACTGAAATGAGAATAAATCTCAGCAAGTGGAACTCTTATATAATAATAAACAATAATCTCTGTAAAACATCTCTTTGAAATCATAAATACCATCAACTCTGAACTGTAAACTCTGAATATCAATAACATAGCAATAGCATATAAAATATGATGGTATTTCTCTTTTGCTCTGGGGATTGATATCAATAGTATCTCTGCTCTGGGGTTTGCTCGTATCCCAAATCGATATAAATACCGATAACTCTGAGGGATATAAGCCTCTGGGCGATGATCATCTAATATTGCATGCAATCTCTGACTATGTATTTATCAATCCGAAAACATTTAAACTCTTCTCTGGATTTAACAATCACTTTGAACTCTATGTATCTCTTTGTATTCCCTTTAATCAATAATGAGACATACAATGCCTCCAATACATATAACAATACATACTATGGATCAAATGGAAGGGAATAACACAATAAACTCTTTGAAACACATACATATATAATCATGTGAGCAAAAAGGAATGAAATTCCACTTACAAACCACAACAAACACCTCAACTTAGCTCTTGATCACCACCTACAACAAGTAATCCACAAATAGCACCAAAATCAACTAAATATCCAAGATTACAAGCTAAATAATCCATAAATCCACATAAAAAACCAACCTAAACAACTCTTAATTTACAACCTTAACAGAATCGCACCAAAAACTTACCCAAGCTTCCTAGCACCAAGGAGAACGTCGAACTCAAGTCGAAATTCCAAACAAACGCTTGAATCGAAGATAGGAAGTGAAAGAAATGACCAAAAACCCTAAAAATGGAGAGAAATGTCGAGAATGAAGGAGAGAAGAAAGGAAAAGCATGGCCAACCACTCCAAAAAGTAGCTTAAAAACTCGACCATACCTTCACCGCGGGTGCGCTCCTCTAAGCACCGCGGGTGCGCAATGGCTACGGCATACTAAAAAAATTCTGGAACACGATCAGCGCGGGTGCGGCGACGCAAGCAGCGCGGGTGCGGTCTTCACCGCGGGGGCGGTCACTACAACGCCGCGGGTGCGGTGAGCTCACGGCAAAGCACTATTCCCAAGCAACTAAAATCAAACCGAAACGCTGAAACGAACAACCAACATCAACTAATACCTCAAGACAATAAAACTAACAATACTATAGCCCAAAAATACAACTCTGAACATCTAATCAAATATCCCAAATAACAAACGAAACTTAAATCGTACCGTACACCGGGCTCGGCTATTACAACTTGGTTGCTCTAAGAAGCTAAGGTAAGCTTTTGGTTGTTTTATTTCTTGGTTTTGGAGAAGAGATGTTATGGGTTTGTTGTATGAGTTGGTTTAATGGATTATTTGACATGGGTTCTTGGATATTGAGTTGATGATGGTTATATTTATGGATTATTGTTGTAGGATTTCAACCAAGTGATTAGTGGAGGTGTTCTTGTGGGTTGTAAGTGGAAATTCATTCCTTGTGCTCACATGATGTATATGTATTGTATTTCAAAGATTTAAATGTGTTATTCCCTTCATTGGCTTCATAATTATGTATTGATTCACTTGTATATCTATTGGAGGCATTGTATGTCTCAATTGTATTGAAAAGGGAATACATAGAGTATAATTTCTAAAGTGTTTGATAAATGTCAAAGAGAGATGATTCAAATGTTTTATGGATTGACAGATATATAGTCAGAGATTGCATGCAATTAGTTGATCAACGACCATAGGCTTATATCCCTCAGAGTTGTCGATTTATATCGATGGGATACGAGCACCACAGACAGAGTTACTATTGATATCAATCCATACCAGAGAAAAGAGAAATACCATCTCATTGTTAATGTTATTGCTATGTTATTTATGATTCATAGATTGATGGTATTCAATGTTTTAAAGCTATGTTTTACAAAGTATGCTATGTTCATTGCTATGTAAGAGTTCCACTTGCTCAGTTTTATACTCATTTCAGTTATTTCATGTGATGCAGCTAAGAGCGACGGACCAGGACAGTGATTGTGGCCCGTAGTCATATGCATACGAAGTTGGAAGGATGGCATTTTGGACATGATCATAGGAATGATATTTTGTATTTTTGTTATGTCATTTTAATGATCATGTATTTATTTTGGTTGCAAATATTTTGTAAATGATTTTATGTTATGCAATTGTAATCCTTCCATCCTTCAATTGAAAATTTTAAATTCCGCTGTATTTTAATTGTAACGGGCCAAGGTGTCACATTTAGTGGTATCAGAGCACCGTTCTTCGGACCAATGCATATGACTTCGTCTACTTTCAACTGTCCGGGTATGTTTTCTTTTGCATCTATTTATTGTTATTTATTGATATGTCTTTTGTGAGCACATTGTAGAGTATGCGTCCTAAGAGGAAAGCCGTAGAGGGTGAGGATAGTTCTTCCTCTAGAGTTGTCGACGAGTTCGGCAAGTTGCTTAAAGAGCAGGCCAAAGTCCATAGCGAGCATATTCAGCAGCTGCTTCGATTGCAAGGAACAGGACAGGGTAGAGGCCAAGTGAGAGGTCAAGCAGTTCAGGCAGTTGGCACTGATGCCGTCTTTTCTACTTTCAAGAGAATGGATCCACCGGAATTCGCAGGTAGCACTGATCCGTTAGTGGCTTTCGAGTGGGTCAAAGCGCTTGAAGCAATCTTCGACCATCTCCAGTATGAAGATAAAGACAGGATCAGCTGGGCAGTATTCATGTTGGTAAAGGCTGCACGTATCTGGTGGAATGCCACTAAGGTTGGTGTGAAGTTTCGACACTGAAGTGGTCAGAGTTCACTGATTTGTTCTATGACAAGTACTTTCCCGACGCACTTCGACCTAGGAAGGTGACAGAGTTTCTGGAGCTTCGACAGGGGAGCATGAATGTTGACGAGTACATTCTCAAGTTCGAGGAGGGTTGTCTATTTGCTCCGTATATTGCTTCTAATGACAAGGACAAAGGTGCTCATTTCATTCGAGGCCTTAGAGCGGAGATCCGGAGGGATATCAACATGTCCAAAGCTGTGAATTTCAAAGAGATCGTGTCTAAGGCATTGTTGGCCGAGCAAGACGAGAATGATATCGCCAGAGAGAGGCAGGAGAGGCATCAAGCTATTGTTCAGAGAGGCCAGGGATCGAATCAGAGAGGCAAGGATCGTTTCAAAGGGAAGGGCAAGATGGAATCGAGTCCTAGACCACCGTCAGTTCCAGTTGATCCCGAGAAGACGCTGTGTCCTAAATGCAGCAGACATCACCGAGGATAGTGCAGATTTGGCACTCATTCTTGTTACCGTTGTGGCACTGCAGGCCACATATCTAAAGATTGTCCAAGGGGAGCGAGCAAGGATAAGATGTAGGGTCGCATCTTTACGATGACCAAGGAAGGTATAAACCATGATTCTTCTGTGATCTCTAGCACTATTTTGATTTCAGGCAGAGTAGCTACGACTTTGATTGATACTGGTGCTACTCATTCTTTTATGTCTGAATTGTTTTTGAGATCTTTGGGTATAGTTCCTTCTGTTCTTCCCCTCCAGTTCAATGTTGTTTTGCCATCGGGGGACGTGTTGTGCCCGACGTCTATTGTTTATGCATGCCCTGTTCATATTGAGGAGCGAGTTATTTTTGCTGATTTGATTGTTATCCCGATGGTTGCCTTTGATGTTATTCTTGGCATGGATTGGCTGTCGACCTATCGTGCTGTTATTGATTGCGTTGCTAAGACGGTGACCTTTGCAGATGATGGCAATAAGGGAGGAGTTCTCGCCAGTGCAGGTACTTCGCTGATCCTTCCTTTTATTTCTTGTCTTGAGGCTGAGCAGTTGATGTGTAGAGGTTGTGATGTATTTCTGGCTTCTATTGTGGATGTGGATAGAATGATTAAGTCGAATATTGATGATATCGATGTTGTGAGGGAGTTTGCTGATGTGTTTGAGGATGATGTGCCGGGTTTGCCGCCGGACAGAGATGTTGAGTTTGTGATTGATCTAGCTCCAGGTACGGTTCCTATTTCTAAGGCTCCGTACCGAATGGCCCCTACCGAGATGAAGGAGTTGAAGACGCAGTTGCAGGATCTATTGGAGAAGGGTTTTATTCGTCCGAGTTCTTCGCCTTGGGGAGCTCCGGTTCTTTTTGTCAAGAAGAAAGATGGATCTTTGCGGCTGTGTATCGACTATAGGGAGCTCAACAAAGTGACCGTCAAGAATAAGTATCTGTTGCCATGGATAGATGATTTGTTTGATCAGCTTCATGGTGCTACTGTATTTTCGAAGATTGATCTTCGGTCTGGCTATTATCAGTTGAAGGTTAGGGAGTCTGATATCCCTAAGACAGCGTTCCGGACCAGGTATGGTCACTATGAGTTTCTTGTGATGTCTTTTGGTCTGACCAATGCTCCTTCAGTTTTCATGGACCTGATGAACCGTGTGTTCAAGCCTTATTTGGATAGTTTCGTCATTGTCTTCATCGATGACATCTTGATCTATTCCAAGACCAGAGAGCTTCATGCAGAGCATCTCAGAGTTGTTCTTCAATTGTTGAAAGAGAAGAGGTTGTTTGCCAAGTTGAAGAAGTGTGAATTTTGGTTGGATCGGATTTCTTTTCTAGGCCATGTTGTTTCGAAGGATGGCATAGCTGTTGATCCAGTGAAGATAGAGGCAGTTCAGAAGTGGCCTATTCCTACCACTGTTTCTGAAATACGCAGTTTCCTTGGTTTGGCTGGTTATTATCGTCGCCTTATTTCAGATTTTTCCAAGATTGCCCTGCCGTTAACCAGTTTGACGAGGAAGACTGTGAAATTCGAGTGGTCCAATGATTGCCAGAGTGCATTTCAAGAGTTGAAGGATAAGTTGACGACAGCTCCTGTTCTTTCTTTGCCCAGTGGTTCAGAGGATTTTGTTGTCTATACTGATGCGTCGAAGAAAGGCCTTGGTGCAGTGCTGATGCAGCGAGGTAAGGTTATCGCCTATGCTTCTCGCCAGTTGAAAGATTATGAGAAGAATTATCCGACGCACGATTTGGAGCTGGCAGCTGTGGTGTTCGCCCTGAGGATTTGGAGACACTACTTGTATGGCGAAAAGTGTGAGATCTTCACAGACCACAAGAGTTTGAAGTATCTGTTCTCCCAGAAAGAGCTCAACATGTGACAGAGGAGGTGGTTAGAGCTTGTCAAAGACTACGATGTGACGATTAGTTACCATCCGAGGAAGGCGAACGTTGTGGCTGATGCTTTGAGCCGTAAGTCGAGTTCTTCTTTGAGTTCGATGATTCAGCAGTCGTTGTTGTTGGACTTGCAGAGAGAGGAGATTGCTTTGGTAGTTCCGGGGACCATTGCTCGCTTTTCAGCGTTGGTTATTCGGGCTACATTGACGGACAGGATCCGTAGAGAGCAGACTGATGATGTTCAGTTGAGAGCTAGAGCTGAGGAGAGGGGTAACTCAGAGTTTGCGATGAATGGTGATGGTTTGGTGACTTTCAGAGACCGTATTTGTGTTCCTATTGGTGATGATATTCGGCGAGACGTCTTGACAGAGGCTCATACCGCGCCCTATTCGATACATCCAGGCAGCACCAAGATGTGTCAGGATCTTCGTAAACTCTACTGGTGGCCAGGTATGAAGAAAGATATTGCCATGTTCATTTCTCAGTGCCTAACTTGTCAGCAGGTGAAGATTGAGCATCAGAGACCTGTTGGGACATTGCTATCTTTGCCGATTCCTCAATGAAAGTGGGAGCATATTACGATGGATTTCATGACTGGTCTTCCCAGGACGCAGAAAGGTTTTAACTCCATTTGGGTTATTGTAGATCGATTGACCAAGTCAGCGCACTTTCTTCCAGTCAAGACGACGTATTCCATGAACCAGTATGCCGAGGATTATTTAGCAGAGATTGTTAGACTTCACGGTGTCCCTGTGTCGATTGTGTCTGATCGTGACCCTAGATTTACCTCAGAGTTTTGGAAGAGTTTGCATAGAGCTATGGGTTCGCGGTTAGCTTTCAGTACAGCTTATCACCCTCAGAGCGACAGTCAGTCAGAGAGAGTCATTCAGATTCTTGAGGATATGCTCAGAGCTTGTACTATTGATTATTCTGGTAGCTGGGATTCCAAATTGCCTCTTGTGGAGTTCACGTACAATAACAGTTACCAAGCGACGATTGGGATGGCACCGTACGAAGCACTTTATGGCAAGAAGTGTAGATCTCCCTTGTATTGGGATGAGGTTGGTGAGAGGAAGATGTTGGGACCAGAGTTGGTCCAACAGACAACCGATGTTGTTGCTGTTATCCGTGAAAGGATGAAAACTGCGCAGTCGAGACAGAAGAGCTATGCAGATGTTCGTCGTAGACCTTTGCAGTTTGAGGTTGGCGATTACGTGTTCCTGAAGATAGCACCTCTCAAGGGTGTGATGCGATTTGGCAAGAAGGGTAAGTTGAGTCCGAGGTTTATTGGTCCTTTCGAGATATTGGACAGAGTTGGTGATCGAGCCTACAGGTTAGCCCTACCGCCAGATCTTGACAGAGTCCATAATGTTTTTCATGTATCGATGCTCAGGAAGTATATTGCGAATCCTTCCCATGTTTTTCACCACGAGCCTTTGGACTTGACGCCGAATTTGACGTACCAAGAGATTCCGATTCAGATTCTGGACCGCAAAGTTAAAGTTTTGAGGAACAAAGAGATCGACATCGTTAAAGTTCTTTGGAGGAACCATTTGATCGAAGAGGCTACGTGGGAACCGGAGGATGAGATGAGAGAGAAATATCCTAAGTTGTTCGTGCAGTGACGTCAATTTCGAGGACGGAATTCCTCTAAGGAGGGGAGATTGTAATAGCCGAGCCCGGTGTACTGTACGGTTTAAGTTTTCGTATGTTATAGATTTATTGATTTAGTTTGAGTTTAGTTGTGATGTTAAGAGTTGTGATATTGGGCCATAGTATGATTGGTTATAGTTGCTTGGTGGTTTTGATGTTGTTAGTTGGTTTTGGTTATTTCGTTTCAGAGTTTTGGTTAGATTTTAGTTGCTTGAGATTTTGTTTCTGTCGTGACAGCACTGCACCCGCACTCAGTGTAAGGACCGCACCCGCGGTCGTAATTGTTGGATTTTGGTGTTTTTCCTGTAGTGACACCGCACCCGCGGTGATGTTAGTACCACACCCGCGGTGTAGACCGCACCCGCGGTAATTGCAGGACCGTACCCGCGGTCGTCGATTTCAGAATTTTTGGTGGTGTGCCGTGAGCTTAACGTACCCGCGGTACAAGAGTAGCGCACCCGCGGTGATGAACAGTAGAGGAATGGTCGAGATTTAAAGGCTTTTTGGATGAGTTGACTTCACTTTTTCCCCTTTTTCTTCTTCTCCATTTCGATTTCTCTCTTGGAAACAAGGGTTTTCCCTCATTTCTTTCACTTCCCATCTTTGATTCAAACTTCTAGTTGGATTTTTGAGTTGAGATCGAGGTTCTTGGTTGCTCTAAGAAGCTAAGGTAAGCTTTTGGTTGTTTTATTTCTTGGTTTTGGAGAAGAGATGTTATGGGTTTGTTGTATGAGTTGGTTTAATGGATTATTTGACATGGGTTCTTGGATATTGAGTCGATGATGGTTATATTTATGGAATATTGTTGTAGGATTTCAACCAAGTGATTAGTGGAGGTGTTCTTGTGGGTTGTAAGTGGAAATTCATTCCTTGTGCTCACATGATGTATATGTATTGTATTTCAAAGATTTAAATGTGTTATTCCATTCATTGGTTTCATAATTATGTATTGATTCACTTGTATATCTATTGGAGGCATTGTATGTCTCAATTGTATTTAAAAGGGAATACAAAGTGTATAGTTTCTAAAGTGTTTGATAAATGTCAAAGAGAGATGATTCAAATGTTTTATGGATTGATAGATATATAGTCAGAGATTGCATACAATTAGTTGATCAACGACCATAGGCTTATATCCCTCAGAGTTGTCGATTTATATCGATGGGATACGAGCACCACAGACAGAGTTACTATTGATATCAATCCATACCAGAGAAAAGAGAAATACCATCTCATTGTTAATGTTATTGCTATGTTATTTATGATTCATAGATTGATGGTATTCAATGTTTTAAAGCTATGTTTTACAGAGTATGCTATGTTCATTGCTATGTAAGAGTTCCACTTGCTCAGTTTTATATACTCATTTCAGTTATTTCATGTGATGCAGCTAAGAGCGACGGACCAGGACAGTGATTGTGGCCCGAAGTCATATGCATACGAAGTTGGAAGGATGGCATTTTGGACATGATCATAGGAATGATATTTTGTATTTTTGTTATGTCATTTGAATGATCATGTATTTATTTTGGTTGCAAATATTTTGTAAATGATTTTATTTTATGCAATTGTAATCCTTCCATCCTTCAATTGAAAATTTTAAATTCCGTTGTATTTTAATTGTAACGGGTCAAGGTGTCACAAGCACAGTCGAGACAGAAGAGTTATGCTGATGTGCGTCGTAGGCCGTTGCAGTTTGAGGTCGGTGATCATGTGTTCTTAAAGATAGCACCTCTCAAGGGTGTGATGCGGTTTGGCAAAAAGAGAAAGTTGAGTCCGAGATTTATTGGTCCATTTGAGATTTTGGACAAAGTTGGTGATCGAGCTTACAGGTTAGCCCTACCGCCAGATCTTGACAGAGTTCATAATGTTCTTCATGTCTCCATGCTCAGGAAGTATATTGCGAATCCTTCCCATGTTCTTCGCCACGAGCTATTGGATTTGATGCCGAACTTGACGTACCAAGAGATTACAGTTCAGATTCTGGATCGCAAAGTTAAAGTGTTGAGAAACAAAGAGATCGGCATTGTTAAAGTCCTTTGGAGAAATCATTTGATCGAAGAAGCCACGTGGGAACCAGAGGACGAGATGAAAGAGAAGTATCCCGAGTTGTTTGCGCAGTGACATCAATTTCAAGGACGAAATTCCTCTAAGGAGGGGAGATTGTAATAGCCAAGCCTGGTGAACGGTACGGTCTAAGATTTCATATGATTATTGACTATGTGGTTGAGTTTAGTATGGTTTGGATGTTAAGGATCTTGATTTATGGTTTATAGTGTTGATGTTTATAGTTGTTGTGCGGCGATCATTGTAGCAACGTTACGATTTAATTTGTATGTTTAGCCAATTTGTGGGGACCCGGACGCTAATCATGTTCATAATGATCATTGTGACTAATTAAACAATTATAAAACAGGGTCTAATTTTTTTTTTAAATGCGGAACGTAGTGAAACTTTTGCCTGCTAGAATGTGTTACTGTTTTATATAATACATGTCTACCTTATTTTTCCGATTTTGATATGGTAATGTGTATTAATAAGAACGAATCATAACCGATTCTCGATCAGCAGTAAGATGATCAGAGGAGGACTGAAACAGATATGTTGTATTGGGTTACTAATTCTTTTGGTAATCAGATATACCTCCTCGAAGAATTCGAGAACCGGGTAGTACTTCGATTTATCAGATGGATGTGTCAGAAACTCTAATGGAAACACAGTTGAAGAGGTTTCAGTCGTTTCAACCGCCGATTCTTAAGGGTACTGAGACGCCAGTTGATTGTGAGAATTGGCTAGATGACATAGAAATGCTATTTGAATTTCTTGGTTTCACAGATGATTATAGAGTTAAACTGATTGGGAACCACTTACGGCAAGTCGCAAGAAGCTGGTGGCTGGTAACCAAAGAAGCCTTAGAACAGCGTGGTCCAGTGATTACCTGGAAAATTTTTAAAGTTGAGTTTTATCAAAGATTCTTCCCCGTATCATACCGACAGGATAAAGGTGCAGAGTTTGCAAATCTAAGACAGGGTCAGTTGAATGTTGGCGAGTATTTGGCCCAGTTCTTCACCTTGCTACGTTTTGCCCCTCGCGTGACTATGAATGATGCAGCTGTATTTGATCAATTCATTCAGGGATTGAATCCGGAGATACGTACATTGGTAAATGTGAAACAATCGAATAACTTGGTTGATACTCTGAACAGAGCTAGAAGATCAGAAACAGTTCTGATGAGACAAAAGGAAGCTTTGTATGTTCTTCCAGCACCGAGACCACAACAGTTGCCTCCCAGAATCGAGATTGGCAACAGCAGTGGTGGAAAGAAAGAACAATTGAAAGCACAAAAGAAGCAGTTCAAGAAGTTAAGGAGCGGTTCATCTAGCTCCAGTGGTTCTAGCCTGAGTTATACTGGAGTTTATTGCAGAACCTGTAGAGGGAGACATCCCACAGAGCAATGCCAAGGAGTATCTGGTTGTTGCCGTATCTGCAGACAGCATGGACACTTTGCTAGAGTTTGTCCACAGAGAGGTTTCCGAAGATTTCAGAGAACAGAATCATCTGGTGGGAGTGACTGAGGAACAGACTCAAGAGGCACTTGATAATATAGTGACAGGTAACTATTCTTTTATGATTATGATACGTACGTATTAAGAGATATTATTACATCTTATACATGATTTTGTATGAATTGCATTGAGATATGCTTTAGCTGTTGGGTCTGTAATTACTGTAGTATTTATCTTTTTACCTTTTGGGGGAAAAGGTTAAGATCAGTGAAATCTGCGAAACATCGTATACTGCAGTAAGATGAGAATGAAATCGAGACAGAATGTGTTGTACTTGTGTTGTCTGATTTTGACCGCATAATATGCTGACCAAGTATAGAACTATGGTAGACTCCTTTCAGGAGATGGTAAGATTCAGACCAGATATAGCTGATGAGTAAAAATTCTACGGTGAGGGTTGTAGATCCAGAATTCCTTTGATATCCTTATTGTCTGCGACTCAATAGTTACATAAAGGAGCAGATGGAATCCTTATGTATTTTGTAGATGTACTGAAATCGAGCCTAGCATTGGCAGATTTTCCAATGATGTATGAGTTTGCTGAAGTCTTTTCAGGTGATATTCCGAATTTGATCCGATATTGCTGTTATTCTGATTTCGTGTTTGATACAGATTATTATAAACCGTTGAGATTATATACAGTTCAAACCGAATCAGAACTTATTTCTAAAATTCAAGCAGTTTAGAAATGTGATCAGAATGTTCAGAATTTGATTATGATGATCCGAGCAGCGCATCGATCAGAATAACAGATACGTGACAGAATCGTCTCTTTGTGCCGAATATGCCAGATTGATATCACAGAATTCGATATCGATAGTCAGAACAGGGTGTCGATCAGAACATCAGGTAAGTAATATTGTATTGTATGTATTGTATGTTAATAACTGACTTGTTTGTGCCAGATATTTCGAATCTAAAATAACAGATATTGTCAGAAGTGCACAATAATTGATTCAGTATGCATTTTGATAGCTATAAATGTTTTGATAGAAACATATGAGATTAGATATGGCAGAATTGTATTGAAATGTCTAAATTGCTGATAGATGAAAACAGAAAGATAGAAACTAGAAGATTTATTGTAAAGTTGGGATATATCTGAATAGAAATGGGAGTACATTTCTATGAAATTCTTAATGAAACTACCCTAATATTTTCACGATTGTGATGTGAGATGATTGTGATTGACAGATTGTTCAATCTTCATATGTTAGTTTGTACAAGATGACGTACAAACATTACCAGATGAAAAAGATCGATGTCAGAAAAATGGTCAGATTGAACAGAATGCCAAAATAGATAATATCAGATTGTGATTTTTGATTGATTTTGTACTTATGACAGAATATACCATGAACTCTTTCACATACTATCCACAGACTAACAGATAGCCAGAGCGGACTATCCAGTTATGGGAGGATATTTGTGGAACTGTAGTTCTAGATTTTAGTACTAGCTGACACCATGTACTGTCACTTTGTGAATAATCGTATGACAATAGCTATCAGATGAGTATTGAGATAGCCGCAAACGAGGCCTTGTACAGTGAGAACTGCAGATTTCCTTTGTATAAGGATAATATCTCGGAGATACTTGAGATAGGATCTGATACGGTTAGAGATATGGCAAAGAAAATGTAGCTGATTCAGAAGAGAATGAAAACAGCTCAGAATAAACAGACTGACTATGCCAACGTCGGACGATGACTGTTGGTATTTGAGACCGAAGATTGAATATATCCTTGACTGGGATAAACAGATTTGATAACAGCTGATGGTGTTGATTTGTTACGAAATGTTGATTGATATATACGGATGTTGTATAGCCAATATTGCGAGATTGATTCGGTGAGAGTTATTTCGAGTGGTATTATGATATTATTCTTCTTAATTTAATATTCCAGGTTGGAATCAGAGATCCGTAAAAGAAGGATATTTCAGAAGGAAGATTATTCTGTTGTTGAAAACGCGGTAATATTTTCAGAATATCAAAGAGATTACCTGAAAGACAGAATCTGATATGAGATTGATTTCAGAATCGATTCATTGAGATGAATTTTCTGATTAAACTCTGTTATACATTTCTTCTGATATATCTGAACTGATTGCCTATGATTTCGGGGACGAAATCAGATCTTAGGGGAGGAGAAATGTAAGGCCCGAGAATTTGATTACCATAATCTGAAATGAATTGGGAATAAATTGATGTGATTTCAGACGGAAAGGATCGGACCAGGAAATTAAGACAAGAAAAGACACGACAAAATGTGCGAGGACAGTACACCTCGCGCATATTTGCGACACAGATGCGCGCATATGCGCGAGATGGGCAGAACACCTCGCGCATATGCGCGAAGAGTGGGCGCGCATATTGACGAGTCATGTGGAAAGAATGGTGCGTGACCAAAAGGTCTCGCGCATATGCGCGACTTGTGTACGCACATATGCGCGAGCAGTCCAGTAGCTAATTTCGGATAGAACTTCCGGCGCATATGCGCGGGGCTTGGGCGAGCATATGCGCGCGGCATGCAAAACGAAGATGAGCCACTTGTTTCTTCATGCAACTTGAGATATATTTATATATATAAGAAACAAGCGTTAACCTTCTCAGAAGCAAAGGAAGAAAGAAGCTCCAGCTTTGATTTTGTTTGTAAGTTGCGAAAGATCCGTCTGTTAGATTTAAAATCTGAGTACAACACCGAGTTCTTGTCGACAACGGCTACAACATGACGTAAGTTTTGTTGCGTTTTGTTAAGCTTTGAAATTATGATATTGCCAGAATTAGATACGATTGATATATGTTGTTCTTACGATATCAGACATCATATAATCAAAACCGGATTGAAGAACAGATACCGTATGAAATTGTTATGATTTACGGAAGGAATTGATTGAGATTTGATATCAGATTTGTATCGTTACTGATTATGAATTGAGACTTGAATATTATTATGTGTTTTGGATATACTGATCAGTATATAATTGAAGTCAGATCGAAGAACGGACTGATGATATTATTGTTATGATTTTAGAGTATGATTGAGATGGCGCAGATTTGATATTACAATCTCTTATTATTGAAGATTATGATTCGTACTGATATCGATTATGAGTTGTGATATTATATCTGTGATGTGGAGATTGACGGGGCTATCAAGATTGTATTGTTATTCCGTTGAAACATCAGCAGATTGACATTTGATCAGATTCAGTATTGATAGATTGTATTATTATATCTTCGACATTGATCAGATTATGTTTTGAATTGAGTATTGATCAGAATAGATCTTGAATAAGTTGTATATTGATACTGTGTCTATTCGATATTGTCATGTCAGATTGGATATGGACAAATTTGACTTCGGGACTTCGACTTCGTCAGACCGAGAAGAAAAAGGTATAAATAAATGTGGATTCGGGATTGCACAAATCTAGTCAGATTTTACTTGAGTTTCCCAAAATCACATACTGAATGATTATTGCATTTGATATTTGCAATGTTTAATATTGATATGCTTATTCTATTGACTCATAGCAAAGCATGAGTTAGAGTTTGGCTGATCCGCCTAGTCTTTGACAGAACCGTCATGGCAGAACCGCCCAGTCACTGGACTTTTGGATATATATCGATAGATTGAGGAGAAGACCGACTCCTACTACAGATTTTCGATATAGACAGCCAAAGTATGGGAAAAAGAACGTACCACCATCTAGCTGGGGTAAAGTAGATGGGAGAACGTTGCGTTCTTATTCAGATCGGGATCCCTAGATTAAGACAAGTTGAGTCAGATTTTTAGAGTCACAGAGTGTGATTCAGAGTTTTTTATTGAGTCATGTTTCTGATTGATACATGTTCAGAGTATGATTGATAGTTTGATATGAAAGGGGATCGTTTACGGTGACCGGAAGCGCAACGGAAGTTAAAAATTTTAATTTTTCATCAAGAAATTCAGCCACCTCATGATAATGTGTAGCAAATACAATAAAACACAAAAATGACATTCATAGTGTGTTTAGAATTTTACCTATCAATCAAAAAAAAAAATTGATGATAGCTCCAACTTAGTTGATATACAACTAAGCTCTTCAATGGCAAGACAATCTTCAAGCTTCCTTTGAGCCCGCCTTGCTCAAATATTAAGTGTAATAGCCGAGCCCGGTGTACGGTACGGTTTAAGCTTTATTGTGTTATTTGGGTTTTTGATTAGTCGTTTATAGTTGTGTTTTGGGTTATAGTATTATTGGTTATTATTTATTTGAGGTATTAGTTGGTGTTGATTGTTCGTTTCAGCGTTTTGGATCGATTTTAGTTGAGTTTGTACTGTTCATTGCCGTGTGTAGAGTGCACCCGCGCTCTTAGATGAGTGCCCCCGCGGTGTACTATTCATCATTTTGCAATTGGTAGGCCGTGGCACCACCGCACCCGCGGCAGTGTAAGCACCGCACCCGCGGTGAGACCGCACCCGCGGTAATTGTAGGACCGCACCCGCGGTGATCGTGCATGAGAATTATTTTGGAATGCCGTGAGCATGGCGCACCCGCGGTCCTTGTGCTAGCGCACCCGCGGTGTAAGTATGGGCGAGTTTTTAAGTCACTTTTTGGGAGTTGTTGGCCATACCTTATCCTATTCCTTCTCTTCCATTCGAGATTTCCTCTCTTTTTCAAGGGTTTTCCTTCATTTCAATTGCTTCCTATCTTTGATTCTTGGCTTTGTTTGGATTTCCGACTTGAGATCAACGTTCTCCGTGGTATAAGGAAGCTTAGGTATGTTTTTGGTGCGATTCTATTGAGGTTATGAGTTAAGAGTTATTTTGGATTTGATGTTTTGTTGGTTCTATGGATTATTTAGCTTGGATTCTTGGATTTAGTCTTGATGTTGGTGTTATTTATGGATTATTGTTGTAGGTGGTGTACCAAGAGCTAAGTTTGAGGTGTTCTATTGGGTTGTAAGTGGAATTTCATCCTTTTTGCTCACATGATATTATATGTATTGTGTTTTAAAGGTTTCAAAGTGTTATTCCCTTCTATTGATCCATTGTTATGTATTGATTACCTATTGGAGGCATTATATGTCTCACCATTGTTATAAAGGGAATACAAGATATATTATGAGATTGCGAAACGACGGCCTTAAATGCTATTGAGAATTCAAATGTTTTATTGGATTGATTAATCATAGCCATAGCATTGCATGCAATTAGATGATCATCGACCATAGGCTTTTATCCCCTCACAGTTATCGATTTATATCGATGGGATATTAGCAACCACAGTCACAGATACTATTGATATCAATCCAACCATAGAAAAGAGAATACCATCGTATTGCTATCTATTGCTATGCTATTGCTACAGTATTCATGTTTCAGAGTCGATGGTATTTACGATTTAAAAGCCATGTCTTACAGAGTATACTATGTATCATTGCTATGTAGAGTTCCACTTGCTGAGATTTATTCTCATTTCAGTTTATTCTTGTGATGCAGATAAGAGCGACAGACCGGGGCAGTGATCGTGGATGGGGGTCATATGAATGCACCGTTGGAAGGAAGAATATTTTGTATCATTTTGTAACATGATCACACTAATGATATTTTGTATTTTGTTATGTCATTGGAATGATCATGTTGTTATTTTGTAAACACTTTTATGAAATATATTTTGAAACTCCTTCCATATTTTAAAGAAAATTATTTTTATTCCGCTGCGTATTTTATTTAAAGAGGTCAGGGGTGTCACATTTAGTGGTATCAGAGCGGTGTTCTTCGGACCAATGCATATGACTTCGTCTACTTTCAACTGTCCTGGTATGTTTTCTTGCATCTATCTATTGTTATTTATTGATTGGTGTCTTGTGAGCAATTGTAGAGTATGCCTCCTAAGCGTAAGGCGGCAGAGGGTGAGGATAGTTCTTCCTCGAGAGTTGTCGACGAGTTCGGCAAGTTGCTTAAGGAGCAGGCCAAGGTGCATAGCGATCAGATTCAGCAGTTGCTCCGATTGCAAGGAGCAGGACAGGGTCGAGGCCAAGTGAGAGGTCAGGTTGCTCAGGCAGTTGGCACTGATGCCGTCTTTTCTGCTTTCAAGAGAATGGATCCACCGGAATTCGCAGGTAGCACCGATCCTCTAGTTGCGGTCGAGTGGGTCAAGGCTTTAGAAGCGATCTTCGATCATCTCCAGTATGAGGATAAAGACAGGATTAGCTGTGCAGTGTTCTTGCTGGTTAAAGCTGCACGTATCTGGTGGAATGCTACGAAAGTTGGAGTTGATGTTGCGACATTGAAGTGGTCAGAGTTCACTGACTTGTTCTACGACAAGTATTTCCCCGACGCACTTCGAGCGAGGAAGGTTACGGAGTTCTTGGAGCTTCGACAGGGGAGCATGGATGTTGGCCAGTACATTCTGAAGTTCGAGGAGGGTTGCCTTTTTGCTCCGTATGTTGCATCCAATGACAAAGATAAAGGCGCTCATTTCATTCGAGGCCTTAGATCTGAGATTCGTCGTGATATCAACATGTCCAAGGCCGTTACTTTCAAGGAGATTGTGTCCAAAGCATTGTTGGCCGAGCAAGATGAGAAGGACATCGCCAGGGAGAGGCAAGAGAGGCATCAAGCTGTTGCTCAGAGAGGCCAGAGTTCTAATCAGAGGGGCAGGGATCGTTTCAAGGGCAAGGGCAAGATGGAGCCGAGTCCTAGACCACCGCCAGTTCCATTTGATCCCGAGAAGCCACAGTGTCCAAAGTGTGGTAAGCATCATCGAGGAGAGTGCAGATTGGGCACTCATACTTGTTTTCGTTGTGGCGCGGCAGGCCACGTTGCCAGGAATTGCCCGAGGGGAGATAGCCAAGGGAAGGTGCAGGGTCGTATCTTTTCCATGACGAAGGAAGGTATTAATCGTGACTCTTCATTGATCCTTAGTACTATTTTGATTTCAGGCAGAGTAGCTACTACTTTGATTGATACTGGTGCTACTCATTCTTTTATGTCTGAATTATTTTTGAGATCTTTGGGTATAGTTCCTTCTATTCTTCCCCTCCATCTTAATGTTGTTTTACCTTCGGGGGATGTCTTGTGCCCGACATCGATTGTCCTTGCGTGCCCTGTTCGTTTTGAGGAGCGAGTTGTCTTCGCTGATTTGATTGTTATCCCTATGGTTGCCTTCGATGTTATTCTTGGCATGGATTGGCTTTCGACTTACCGTGCAGTTATCGATTGTGTTGCTAAGAAGGTGACTTTTGCAGATGATGGCCAGGGAGGAGCGCTCGCCAGTGCAGGTACTTCGCTGGTCCTTCCTTTTATTTCTTGCTTTGAGGCTGAGAGATTGATGTGTAGAGGTTGCGATGGATTTCTTGCTTCTATTGTGGATGTTGATAGATTGATTAAGTTGAATGTAGATGATATTGATGTGGTGAGGGAGTTTGCTGATGTGTTTGAGGATGATGTTCCGGGTTTGCCGCCGGATAGGGATGTTGAGTTTGTGATAGATTTAGCTCCAGGTACGGTTCCTATTTCTAAAGCTCCGTACCGGATGGCCCCTACCGAGATGAAGGAGTTGAAGACTCAGTTGCAGGATCTTTTAGACAAGGGTTTTATTCGTCCGAGTTCTTCGCCTTGGGGAGCTCCGGTTCTGTTTGTCAAGAAGAAGGATGGTTCTTTGCGACTGTGTATCGACTACAGGGAGCTTAACAAAGTGACTGTCAAGAACAAGTATCCGTTGCCTCGGATAGATGATTTGTTTGATCAGCTCCATGGTGCCACTGTGTTCTCAAAGATTGATCTTCGGTCTGGCTACTATCAGTTGAAGGTTAGGGAGTCTGATATCCCTAAGACAGCTTTCCGGACCAGGTACGGTCACTATGAGTTTCTTGTGATGTCTTTTGGTTTGACCAATGCCCCTTCAGTCTTCATGGACCTGATGAACCGTGTGTTCAAGCCTTATCTGGATAGCTTTGTCATTGTTTTCATCGACGATATCTTGATCTATTCCAAATCCAAAGAGCTTCATGCCGAGCATCTCAGAGTTGTTCTTCAGTTGTTGCGGGAGAAGAGGTTGTTTGCCAAGCTGAAAAAGTGTGAGTTTTGGCTGGATCAGATTTCTTTTCTAGGCCATGTGGTTTCGAGAGATGGCATTGCTGTTGATCCGTTGAAGATAGAGGCGATTCAGAGTTGGCCTATTCCTACCACTGTTTCAGAGGTTCGCAGTTTCCTTGGGTTGGCAGGTTACTATCGTCGTTTCATTTCAGGTTTCTCTAAGATTGCTCTGCCATTGTCCAATCTGACGAGGAAGACTGTGAAGTTCGAGTGGTCTATCGATTGCCAGAGTGCATTCCAGGAGTTGAAGGACAGATTGACGACAGCTCCTGTTCTTTCTTTGCCCAGTGGTTCTGAGGATTTCGTTGTTTATACCGATGCGTCGAAGAGAGGCCTTGGTGCAGTGTTGATGCAGCGAGGTAAGGTCATTGCCTATGCGTCTCGCCAGTTGAAGGATTATGAGAAGAATTATCCGACGCACGATTTGGAACTCGCAGCTGTGGTTTTCGCCCTGAAGATTTGGAGACATTATCTGTATGGCGAAAAGTGTGAGATCTTCACAGACCACAAGAGTTTGAAGTATCTGTTTTCTCAGAAAGAGCTCAACATGAGGCAGAGGAGGTGGTTAGAGCTGGTCAAGGATTATGATGTGACTATCAGCTATCACCCAGGGAAAGCGAATGTAGTGGCTGATGCTTTGAGCCGCAAGTCGAGTGCTTCATTGAGTTCTTTGATTCAGAGGCCATTGTTGAAGGATTTGCAGAGAGAGGAGATTGATCTTGTGATTCCAGGTACCATTGCTCGTTTGTCAGCGTTGGTTATTCGATCCACATTGACGGACAGGATCCGTAGAGAGCAGTCGACTGATGTGCAGTTGCTAGAGTTGAGAACTAGAGCCGAGGCTAGAGGGAATTCAGAGTTTGGTTCGAATGGTGATGGATTGGTGACTTTCAGAGGTCGTATTTGTGTTCCTTCTGGCGACGTTATTCGTAGAGACATCTTGACAGAGGCTCATACCGCACCTTATTCGATTCATCCAGGTAGCACGAAGATGTATCAGGATCTTCGTCGACTCTATTGGTGGCCAGGTATGAAGAGAGATATTGCTTTGTTCATTTCTCAGTGCCTTACTTGTCAGCAGGTTAAGATTGAGCATCAGAGACCTGCTGGGACATTGCTATCTCTGCCGATTCCTCAGTGGAAGTGGGAGCATATCACTATGGATTTCGTGACTGGTTTACCCAGGACGCAGAAGGGTTTCAATTCCATTTGGGTCATTGTCGATCGGTTGACCAAGTCAGCGCACTTTCTCCCAGTCAAGACGACGTATTCGATGTCTCAGTATGCCGAGGACTACATTGCAGAGATTGTTAGACTTCATGTTGTGCCCGTGTCGATTGTGTCTGATCGTGACCCTAGGTTTACCTCCGAGTTTTGGAAGAGTCTTCACAGAGCTATGGGTTCTCGATTGGCTTTCAGTACAGCTTATCATCCTCAGAGCGACGGTCAGTCAGAGAGAGTCATTCAAATTCTTGAGGATATGCTCAGAGCTTGTACTATTGACTATTCTGGTAGTTGGGATTCTAAGTTGCCACTTGTGGAGTTCACGTACAACAATAGCTACCAGGCGTCGATTGGCATGGCACCGTACGAGGCACTTTATGGCAGGAAGTGCAGATCTCCTTTGTTTTGGGATGAGGTTGGAGAGAGGAAGATGTTGGGTCCCGAGTTGGTCCAGCAGACTGCCGATGTTGTTGCAGTTATCAGAGAGAGGATGAAGACTGCTCAGTCCAGACAGAAGAGTTATGCAGATGTTCGTCGTAGACCTTTGCAGTTCGAGGTTGGCGATCATGTTTTTCTGAAGATAGCACCTCTCAAGGGTGTGATGAGATTTGGCAAGAAGGGCAAGTTGAGTCCTAGATTCATTGGTCCATTCGAGATATTGGACAGAGTTGGTGACAGAGCCTACAGATTAGCCCTACCGCCCGATCTTGACAGAGTCCATAATGTGTTTCACGTATCGATGCTCAGGAAGAATATTGCAGATCCTTCCGGACTTGACGCCGAATTTGACTTACCATGAGATTCCGATTCAGATTCTGGATCGCACAGTTAGAGTTTTGAGGAACAAAGAGATCGGCATCGTTAAAGTCCTTTGGAGGAACCATTTGATCGAGGAGGCTACGTGGGAACCAGAGACTGAGATGAGAGAGAGGTATCCTGAGTTGTTCGAGCAGTGACGTCAATTTCGAGGACGAAATTCCTCTAAGGAGGGGAGATTGTAATAGCCGAGCCCGGTGTACGGTACGGTTTAAGCTTTATTGTGTTATTTGGGTTTTTGATTAGTCGTTTATAGTTGTGTTTTGGGTTATATTATTATTGGTTATTATTTATTTGAGGTATTAGTTGGTGTTGATTGTTCGTTTCAGCGTTTTGGATCGATTTTAGTTGAGTTTGTACTGTTCATTGCCGTGTGTAGAGTGCACCCGCGCTCTTAGATGAGTGCCCCCGCGGTGTACTATTCATCATTTTGCAATTGGTAGGCCGTGGCACCACCGCACCCGCGGCAGTGTAAGCACCGCACCCGCGGTGAGACCGCACCCGCGGTAATTGTAGGACCGCACCCGCGCTGATCGTGCATAGGAATTATTTTGGAATGCCGTGAGCATGGCGCACCCGCGGTCCTTGTGCTGGCGCACCCGCGGTGTAAGTATGGGCGAGTTTTTAAGTCACTTTTTGGGAGTTGTTGGCCATACCTTATCCTATTCCTTCTCTTCCATTCGAGATTTCCTCTCTTTTTCAAGGGTTTTCCTTCATTTCAATTGCTTCCTATCTTTGATTCTTGGCTTTGTTTGGATTTCCGACTTGAGATCAACGTTCTCCGTGGTATAAGGAAGCTTAGGTAAGTTTTTGGTGCGATTCTATTGAGGTTATGAGTTAAGAGTTATTTTGGATTTGATGTTTTGTTGGTTCTATGGATTATTTAGCTTGGATTCTTGGATTTAGTCTTGATGTTGGTGTTATTTATGGATTATTGTTGTAGGTGGTGTACCAAGAGCTAAGTTTGAGGTGTTCTATTGGGTTGTAAGTGGAATTTCATCCTTTTTGCTCACATGATATTATATGTATTGTGTTTTAAAGGTTTCAAAGTGTTATTCCCTTCCATTGATCCATTGTTATGTATTGATTACCTATTGGAGGCATTATATGTCTCACCATTGTTATAAAGGGAATACAAGATATATTATGAGATTGCGAAACGACGGCCTTAAATGCTATTGAGAATTCAAATGTTTTATTGGATTGATTAATCATAGCCATAGCATTGCATGCAATTAGATGATCATCGACCATAGGCTTTTATCCCCTCACAGTTATCGATTTATATCGATGGGATATTAGCAACCACAGTCACAGATACTATTGATATCAATCCAACCATAGAAAAGAGAATACCATCGTATTGCTATCTATTGCTATGCTATTGCTACAGTATTCATGTTTCAGAGTCGATGGTATTTACGATTTAAAAGCCATGTCTTACAGAGTATACTATGTATCATTGCTATGTAGAGTTCCACTTGCTGAGATTTATTCTCATTTCAGTTTATTCTTGTGATGCAGATAAGAGCGACAGACAGGGGCAGTGATCGTGGATGGGGGTCATATGCATGCACCGTTGGAAGGAAGAATATTTTGTATCATTTTGTAACATGATCACACTAATGATATTTTGTATTTTGTTATGTCATTGGAATGATCATGTTGTTATTTTGTAAACACTTTTATGAAATATATTTTGAAACTCCTTCCATATTTTAAAGAAAATTATTTTTATTCCGCTGCGTATTTTATTTAAAGAGGTCAGGGGTGTCACATTAATCCCACCACCAACTAGCTAGAACCACTCTAATTTTGCACTAGAAAAATTAGAGCATTTTTCTTTGAGAAGTGTATTGTTTCCTCAACAAAAATTGAAGAAAAATGGAGAGAAAACTTGGAGAGAAAGGTGTGAATATTTCGGCCATCATGGTAGGAATGGGGAGGAAGGAAGACTTGTCTTGGTCTTGCAAAAAGTAGAGACAAAAGTAGCATGCCAAGCCTTGGTAGTTGCAAAAGTTGTCTCGCAACTCTTCACCTCCCCATGCACATTCTATTTGGGCTTGTAACAATTATAAGGCCCATGGACTTTTATTTAAATGTCTCAAACACATTTGAGACCATTTAACCATTACTTGATTTTACTCAAGCCCACTAGTTTAATAATTATTTCTAATTGGGCTCTACTAGACCAATGTTGTTTAATTAATCCAACACTTGAATTAATTTAATTATTTGGACTTTACTAGGTCCACTAGTGTTTAATTAATTCAACATTTGAATTAATTTAATTTAGTCCATAATTTTTATGAAAATCACAATTTTCAAATACATTATTTATTTGGTCAACTTTTAATTTAGGAACACTTTCACAAATTAAAAGTTACATTTCTCTCATAGAAGTCATACTTCTATTTTTCCTTACACTTATAAACTCATTTATAAGTCGTTCAACACATTGAACTAGTTTCTCCCTTCTAGAAGTCATACTTCTAATTTTCCTTATGTTTATAAACTCCTTTATAAGTCGTTCAACACATTGAACTATTTTTACTTCTCAACGGGTTCTAGAAAGCCAGCACTTGTGTGGCCCTCAATGGTTCATTGATACAACTAGCCGTGGATTCACATCTCCATGTGATTCGGACTAAATATGTCCTTATATGAGCATACCCCAATTGCTCCATTCTTACTTATCAACCCCTTGAAAACAAGAACGTCAGAACTCAAGTCTGATATTACCCAACCAACCATGTTAAACGCCTAGCAACATCGCTTACATGATTCCCTAGGTATCAAATGATAGTGCCTGCAAGAATCATTCAATTATGGTTAGCGTACAGTACGGTCCCTTCAACTCATATATCCCGATCGATTCGACAACCATTGGTTTATCGAGAGTTGTCAATGAATCGATACTATGTGTCATGTCGTAGTTGCATCGATGGTGTAATCTATGAAACCCTTTCATAATTACCACCATATTATGGCCAGAGATTTCAACCTACATACACATGATAACACATAGGATATCCATACCCGAAGGTAAGCGGTGAATCCCCGACTACAATGCATCGACTCCTATGTGGTAAGACAGAACACCCAACCTTGCCACCTGATGACCCCATGAAAGTCGGTAAACAAGTCAAAGTGTAATTCTAGCACATAGAGTGTCAATGTTGTCCCGGGTCATAAGGACTAATGGTGTACAACCATAAACTAGGACGTTTCCACTCGATAAGTGAGAACCACTTGGAAAGTCCTTTAATGGAGGGTTGTTCAGTGCACTCTACCAGAAGCACCTATCTGCATGCTCGGACATCACAATGTCCCCTACCAATGAAACATGGTACTCACATCGCAGATACTAGTCTCTAACTCGAGCGGCCTATATCCTTCTTAGTGGCGGCTGAATCAACTAGGAATCGTTTAGAATATACAGTATTACAAATATGAGTTTCATGATACTCATCATATGAGCATCTCATATTCTTTCTACTATTTGTATATTCAAGGGCTTTATCTATGCAACTAGCATGGGTATACAAATAAAGATCTGCCAAAATAATAATTTCAAATATTATTAAAATAAAGATTGCTTATACATAGAGTTTCATTGTGAACACTCGGCCAACACTTGGCTCGACGGGCACCTACTCCAACAATCTCCCACTTGCACTAGAGCCAACTACCCATATGCTTCAAACCCATTGATTCGTGATGCATCTCGAATAATGGTCCAGGTAAAGGCTTAGCTAGTGGATCAACAACATTATCTGTGGAGCCGACTATGTCAAAAGACACTTCTCTACTTTCCACAATCTCTCCGAGGATGTGGTACTTTCTCAATACATGTTTGGACTTCTGATGAGACCTTGGCTCCTTTGCTTGAGCTAAAGCTCCCGTGTTGTCACACAACACCGGGACAGGAGCAACTCAATTAGGAATGACGTCCAACTCTTGGACAAAATTCCTTATCCAAACAGCCTCCCTTGCTGCATCTGATGCAGCAATGTATTCGGCCTCTATGCTGGAATCCGCAGTATTGTCTTGCTTGGAACTCTTCCAAGAGACAGCAGCACCATTGAGCATGAATACAAACCCAGAGGTTGACTTCGAGTCATCGATATCGCTTTGGAAGCTAGAGTCGGTATAGCCTTCCAATTTTAGTTCTCCACCCCATAGACCAAGAACAATTTATTGGTCCTTCTCAACTACTTGAGGATGTCTTTCACAGCTTTCTAGTGTGGAAGACCAGGGTTTGATTGATATCTACTTACTACACTTAGTGCGAAAGCCACGTCAGGACGTGTAGATATCATCCCATACATGATGCTACCAATCGCAGATGCATAAGGAATTCTTTGTCATTGCCGCTATCTCTGCATCAGTCTTGAAAGACAGACTTGGATAGGGACACACCATGACACATTGGTAGATGTCCTCTCTTGGACTTATCCATCGAGAACCGCTTCACGATGGTATCAATGTATGTGGACTGGGTGAGACCAAGCAATCTTTTCGATCTATCTCTATAGATCTGTATCCCAATACAAAAGATGCTTCACCCAAGTCCTGCATCGAGAACTTACTCGCCAACCATATCTTAGTTGATTGCAACATTCCTACATCATTCCAAATGAGTAGAATGTCATCAACATAAAGCACCAGGAATGTCACAACACTCCCACTGACCTTCTTATACACACAGGGTTCCTCAGGATTCTTAGTAAAACCAAACTCTTTGATTGTACTATCGAATCTGAGGTTCCAACTCCTTATAAACTTGAACATTGCAACAGGTCAAAAGGTTTCCTCAAAGTCAACTCCTTGTCTTTGAGTATATCCTTTTGCCACCAATCGCGCCTTGAAGGTCAATACCTTCCCATCCGTCCCAAGTTTCCTCTTGTAAATCCATTTACACCCTATGGGAACAATTCCCTCAGGTGGATTCACGAGATTCCACACTTGGTTCGAATGCATGGAATTTGTAAGGCTCGAAGATTTAGTTATCATAATCAGATGGATTCGTTGATAATTAAGATGATTGTAGATGTATTTCATTGGACTAGAAAAGAAAGGGAAATGTATAATAAAGATGTGAAAGATAGTCAAAAGAATAAGTAAGGCCGAAGCTATGGCGCATATGCGCGAAGGAATACGCGCATATGCATGAGAATTCCAGTAGCATTGGCGCATATGCGCGGAAAGAGTGGCGCATATGCGCGACATGTACAGCAGCCTTGGCGCATATGCACGAGAGTAGTGGCGCATATGCGCGGAGTGTCCAGAACCATTGGCGCATATGCGCGAGTTTAGTGGCGCATATGCGCGAGTACTAAATTTGCCGAGACAGTAGGTCTCGCGCATATGCGTGAGTAATGCCGCGCATATGCGCGAGACGTGTAGTGCAAAGGATGAGCCATGTGTATCGAATCATGCAATATATATATAATGGTCCACTTTTCTTGCCATTTCAGAAGCTAGGGACGAGAGAATAGCTGAGGAATCTTCAAATTTCTTGCAAGGCTTCATCGTAAGATTTCTTAAGAATTAATCTTCCGATTTGTGTCCCGTGTTAAGATTTTTACTCCTCTTGAAAAGAGCTACCAAGAGATGTAATTTTCATTCAATTCCAGCATGTTTGATATATATATATGTTAGGAGAATGAAGGATTGAACTCTAGGATATGTTCTTGGGAGTATGAGGATAATATATTCGTAACCGGATCGAAGAACGGATGTCATATGCAATTGTTACGATTTTTATAGCATGTTTAGAACTAAATATGCAGATTTTGGGTACTATGACATGTTTAGGATGATGATTATGAATTTATGAGTTTAGATTGATAATGTGTTGATATCTGTTGAGAATTTGATTGACCGGTATCGAGAATTACGTCGTTATGCCGTCAAATTGTATTGAGATCACGTAGTGACTTGGTTATGTGTTGATTTAGATTAGAAATTGATAGAGTGCGTATCCACATTTCCATTTCAGATTCGTATTGACGACCGTGATAGTGATTCTACGACGAAAGGTATAGTACATGTTTTGTTTGGGGAATCACGACTCAAATGAGATCACATTTTAGTTTCCCAACCAAAATCACATACTTGTTTTATTGTTTATATCTATATATGATTATGATTTTTATAGATTTGTTTATAGAACTTGTATGCAGATCTTGCTATGCTTTGTTTACAGATCATGTAGCATTGCATTATGCTTGTTTACAGATTTTGTATTCATGCATTAAGATAGGGCAGTCTGGAGATCAGGCAGACTACTAGATGTTCGGCGATATCTCAGCTTAGGGGAAGATCACCGCCCCTATTGTAGACGCGGATACAGATCAGGCCGAAGTCTAGGAATAAGACGTACAGCACCTCGATTGGTAGGGTAGGTGACAGCCAGTGACGTCTTATTCACAACGGGATCCCTAGAGTTCTAGTCGAGTCGCATCTAGACATGATTAGACTCGCATTGCATGATTATATATGAATGACATTCATATTAGCATGTTTCATGTTTTAAATTGTTTTACTGCATGTATACATGTTTATACTGGGATTTGTTCTCACCGGTTTTCCGGCTGTTGTTATGTCTGTATGTGTGCATAACAACAGGTGGGGCAGGATCTGGGTCGAGACAGAGATGATCGTGATAGCGTGGTGATCTCGGGCGCAGCTGAGGACTAGTGGTTCTTTTGTTAGACTTGTACTACCGTGTGTTTATAGATGGTATTGAACACTAGTTTGTAAGAACAAGACTTGTACTTTATGTTTATATTGTAAGTTAAACTAAGAATTATGTTTGTTTAGTTACATTTGATTTAATGTAAAAAGCAAAAATTTGACCCACGTTTTTAATAACAATCCATTTAATCCCAAGAAAAAGAATTAGAGCCCGGGTCCCCACAACAGGTGGTATCAGAGCAGTAGGTTCTGTAGACTGAGATAGGATAGAATGAGCGGGGTAGATCGAGTCTTCTTCCTTGCTTGATGATGTGCTAGCATGATTATTGCTTTCCTATTACATGTTGTTTGTGTTTGATTTCTTTCCGCATGTGATTGACTGAATCAGAACTGATTCTAGATCAGAGGTAACTGACTAGAGGATGGCTGAGACAGTAGTATATCTTGTTTACTAATCCGTTGGTTTATTAGATATGCCTCCTAGAAGAGCAGCCGTACCTCTACGACAAGCAGCGCCAGAACAGGGGAGCACATCCGGAGATCCTATGGATGTTACAGCGACCCCTATGGAGACGTTGCTGAAGCGATTCCAATCCTTTCGACCTCCCACCTTAAAAGGTACCGAGAATGCCATCGAGTGCGAAAGCTGGCTTGAGGATATCGAAATGCTATTCGACTCTTTGGAGTACAGTGATGAGAAGAGGATCAAGCTAATTGGCCATCAATTGCAAGATATAGCCAAGAATTGGTGGTTGAACATTAGGAGAGCTTTAGAGCAGCGGGGTACCGAGATTACTTGGAAGGTATTCAAGACAGAGTTTTATCAGCGATTCTTCCCTGTATCCTACCGTAAAGATAAAGGCGCTGAATTCGCAAACTTGAGGCAAGGGCAATTGAACATTGAAGAGTACGTTGCTAAATTTTCCTCTTTGCTTCGTTTTGCACCCCATGTTTCAGGAAATGACGAGGCCATGGCGGATCAGTTTATAAATGGCCTGAATCCAGATATCTTTACATTGGTCAATACTGGGAGACCCGAAAATTTCTCGGATGCATTGAATCGTGCCAAAGGAGCTGAAGCAGGATTGCTTAGGCAACGGAGTGCTCCGTATGTTGCACCGAGTCCGAGACCGCCACTATCTCCATCCCAAGTTCCTCCTCCTCGATTCGAAAGTGGTGGTAGTAGTAGTGGACGCAAAGATCAGTTGAAAGCGAAAGGCAAGCAGTTTAAGAGAGCAGGGAGCAGTTCTTCGAGCTCCAGCGGGTCAAGACAGAGAGGTTTTGGCCAGAGTATAGAGGTGGCAAGTGGATATTGCAGTTCCTGTGGAGGAAAGCATGCGACTGAACAGTGCCAGGGAGTTACAGGCCGATGCAACATTTGTAGGCAACCGGGGCATTTTGCTAAAGTCTGTCCCCAGAGGAGTGTACAGCCAGCCCAAAGTGGACGAGCATCCGGGTCAGTACCTCAGTTTTAGCGGCAGGCATCATCAATTCACTCTTTCCAGCCTCCACCGGCACCGACTCAACCCAGAGGCCGAGGTAGTCAGACGGTGAGTCAACCTCCGAGGCAACAGGCTCAAGTGTTTGCATTGACAGAAGAGCAAGCACAAGATGCACCAGATGATGTGATAGCAGGTAACTGCTCTCTTTATGGTTATCCTGCTTATATCTTGATAGATACAGGTGCATCGCAAACATTCATTTCGGAACGATTTGCATTACTGCATTCATTGCCTGTTGAGTCTTTGCTAGATGTTGTATCTATTAATTCTCCGTTGGGAAGTGGATTGATATTTGTAACTACGGTTAGACATTGCATGCTACAGTTTGAGGGGCATGAGATTGACCTAGATTGTATAGTATTGGGTCTAGCTGATTTTGATTGTATAGTCGGTATTGACATGCTAACGAAGTACAGAGCCACCGTGGATTGTTTCCACAAGATTGTCAGATTCAGACCCGAGATGACAGACGAGTGGAAATTCTACGGGAAGGGTTCCAGATCTCGGATTCCCTTGATTTCGGCTCTTACTATGAACAGATTGTTACAGAAAGGAGCGGATGGTTTCTTTGTTTATGCTGTAGATATGCAGAATTCGAGCCCGGCATTGGCAGATCTGCCAGTAGTACGGGAATTTCCAGATATTTTTCCAGATGAGATCCCAGGATTACCTCCGGTTCGAGAGGTAGATTTTAGCATTGAACTTGCGCCAGGTACCGTGCCTATTTCGAGAGCTCCATATAGGATGGCACCCATCGAACTCAAAGAATTGAAAGCACAATTAGAAGATCTTCTGGCCAAGGGATATATCAGACCTAGTGTATCTCCTTGGGGCGCTCCGGTGCTGTTTGTGCGAAAGAAAGACGGTTCGATGCGATTGTGTATAGACTACCGGCAGCTGAATAAGGCAACGATCAAGAACAAATATCCTTTGCCTAGGATTGATGATTTATTTGATCAGTTGCAGGGATCCTCGGTCTATTCTAAGATTGATTTACGTTCTGGTTATCATCAGCTCAGAGTTCGAGATGTAGATATACCGAAGACAGCGTTTCGAACCAGGTATGGACATTACGAATTTATTGTCATGCCTTTTGGTTTAACCAATGCTCCTGCGGTATTTATGGGCTTGATGAACCAAGTGTTTCAGAAATATTTGGATGAGTTTGTGATTGTTTTCATCGATGATATTTTGGTGTATTCGAAGAACAGAAATGAGCATGCAAAGCATCTCAGAATTGTTTTGCAGACGTTGAGAAACGAGCGACTGTATGCTAAATTGTCAAAGTGTGAGTTTTGGTTGAATCGAGTTGTATTTTTGGGGCATATCATTTCTGGAGAAGGTATTTCTGTAGATCCGAGTAAAGTGGAAGCTGTGATTAGTTGGTCGAGACCGACTTCTGTGCCAGAAATACGCAGTTTCATGGGCTTAGCCAGATACTACAGAAGATTTATCAAAGATTTCTCCAGTATTGCAAAGCCAATAACACAATTGACACAAAAGAATGCACCATTTGTTTGGTCAGAGGAGTGTGAGTCTAGCTTTGTTGAATTGAAGAAAAGGCTGACTAGTGCTCCAGTACTGACGATACCTTCAGGTATGGGTGATTTCGTTGTATATTGTGATGCTTCTCATAGAGGTTTGGGATGTGTTCTTATGCAGCGAGGCCATGTGATCGCATACGCCTCGAGACAATTGAAGCCACACGAGATCCGATACCCCATTCATGATCTGGAATTGGCGGCTATCGTATTTGCATTAAAGATTTGGCGTCATTATCTCTACGGCGAAAAATTTGAAATCTTCTCCGATCACAAGAGCTTAAAGTACCTATTTTCTCAATCAGAACTGAACATGAGGCAGCGTAGATGGCTTGATATTTTGAAAGACTTTGATTGCGAAATCAAATATTATCCAGGAAATTCAAATGCAGCAGCGGATGCCTTGAGTCGTAAGGTATGTTCTTTGTCCTTATCGACGATAGGTGTTAGCAAGTTAGTTCAAAATTGTTGTACATCTGGATTAGAATTTGATACAGATAGTAAGCCACTACGACTTTTTACGATCCAAGTTGAGCCCAATTTGATTATGAGGATCAAGGAAGCACAAAGAACCGATCAGAATGTGCAGAAGTCAATCCAAATGGTCAGATCAGGGCATGTATCAGAATATCAGGTACGGGATCATGTGTTGTACGTGAATAACCGTCTAGTTGTGCCAGATGTTGTAGATTCGAAACAGCAGATTCTGACAGAGGCACATTGTAGTCGGTTCAGCATTCATCCTGGTGGCAGGAAGATGTACAATGACTTGAAGACGCAGTTCTGGTGGAAGCAAATGAAGTCAGACATTGCCGAATTTGTGTCTAAGTGTTTGAACTGCCAACAGGTGAAAGCCGAGAGGAAGAAGCCTGGTGGATTACTTCAAAGTTTAGCTATTCCAGAATGGAAATGGGATCACATTTCCATGGATTTTGTGATGAGGTTACCACGATCATCCAAAGGCTGTGATGCGATTTGGGTTATCATTGACAGATTGACCAAATCTGCATGTTTCATCCCATACAGAATGACGTTTAGACAGGATCAGATGGCGGAGATTTATATTCGAGAGGTAGTTAGATTGCATGGAGTGCCGAAGTCTATTGTATCAGATCGTGATCCACGATTCACTTCACACTTCTGGCACAGTTTACAGCAGGCCTTAGGTACGACATTACACCTGAGTACTGCTTACCATCCTCAGACAGACGGACAGTCAGAACGGACTATCCAGACATTAGAGGATATGTTGAGAGCCGTCGTGCTAGATTTTGGCATTGGTTGGCAAGATTCTCTACCTCTTTGCGAATTTTCTTACAATAATAGCTATCAGACGAGTATCGAGATGGCACCGTTTGAAGCTCTGTACGGTAAGAAGTGCAGATCTCCGCTATATTGGGATGATATCTCAGAAGTGCCAGAACTTGGGCCAGATATGATTCGTGACATGACAGAGCAGGTAAAACTCATTCAGAAGAGGATGAAAACAGCACAAGATCAACAAGCAAAGTATGCCAATATCAGACGTAGACCGTTAGTATTTGAGGCGGGAGATAGAGTATTTTTGAAGATTTCTCCATTCAGAGGCGTTGTTCGATTTGGCAAACGCGGGAAATTATCTCCTCGATACATTGGTCCTTACGAGATTCTTGAGAAGATTGGTGATCGAGCTTATCGACTTGCACTTCCTCCTTCTCTATCCGGAATACATGACGTGTTTCATGTATCGATGTTACGAAGATATATGCCAGACATTTCTCATGTCATTCAACATGACGAAGCTGAACTTGATCAGACATTGAGCTATGTGGAACAACCGATACAGATTCTTGATCGGAAAGAAAAGAAGCTCAGAACGAAGATTATTCCACTTGTGAAAGTTCAGTGGAGTCGACATGGCATCGAGGAAGCGACTTGGGAGACAGAGGCAAGCATGAGACAGAAACACCCCGAATTATTTCAAAAATGTAAGTATTGATCTAACTTTGATATTATTACTTTTGATGCTTCCATTGATAGAATGATATGCGATTTCGAGGGCGAAATCATTTCTTAGAGGGGGAGAAATGTAAGGCTCGAAGATTTAGTTATCATAATCAGATGGATTCGTTGATAATTAAGATGATGGTAGATGTATTTCATTGGACTAGAAAAGAAAGGGAAATGTATAATAAAGATGTGAAAGATAGTCAAAAGAATAAGTAAGGCCGAAGCTATGGCGCATATGCGCGAAGGAATGCGCGCATATGCATGAGAATTCCAGTAGCATTGGCGCATATGCGCGGAAAGAGTGGCGCATATGCGCGACATGTACAACAGCCTTGGCGCATATGCGCGAGAGTAGTGGCGCATATGCACGGAGTGTCCAGAACCATTGGCGCATATGCGCGAGTTTAGTGGCACATATGCGCGAGTACTAAATATGCCGAGACAGTAGGTCTCGCGCATATGCGCGAGTAATGCCGCGCATATGCGCGAGACGTGTAGTGCAAAGGATGAGCCATGTGTATCGAATCATGCAATATATATATAATGGTCCACTTTTCTTGCCATTTCAGAAGCTAGGGACGAGAGAATAGCTGAGGAATCTTCAAATTTCTTGCAAGGCTTCATCGTAAGATTTCTTAAGAATTAATCTTCCGATTTGTGTCCCGTGTTAAGATTTTTACTCCTCTTGACAAGAGCTACCAAGAGATGTAATTTTCATTCAATTCCAGCATGTTTGATATATATATATGTTAAGAGAATGAAGGATTGAACTCTAGGATATGTTCTTGGGAGTATGAGGATAATATATTCGTAACCGGATCGAAGAACGGATGTCATATGCAATTGTTACGATTTTTATAGCATGTTTAGAACTAAATATGCAGATTTTGGGTACTATGACATGTTTAGGATGATGATTATGAATTGATGAGTTTAGATTGATAATGTGTTGATATCTGTTGAGAATTTGATTGACCGGTATCGAGAATTACGTCGTTATGCCGTCAAATTGTATTGAGATCACGTAGTGACTTGGTTATGTGTTGATTTAGATTAGAAATTGATAGAGTGTGTATCCACATTTCCATTTCAGATTCGTATTGACGACCGTGATAGCGATTCTACGACGAAAGGTATAGTACATGTTTTGTTAGGGGAATCACGACTCAAATGAGATCACATTTGAATTTCCCAACCAAAATCACATACTTGTTTTATTGTTTATATCTAGATATGATTATGATTTTAATAGATTTGTTTATAGAACTTGTATGCAGATCTTGCTATGCTTTGTTTACAGATCATGTAGCATTGCATTATGCTTGTTTACAGATTTTGTATTCATGCATTAAGATAGGGCAGTCTGGAGATCAGGCAGACTACTAGATGTTCGGCGATATCTCAGCTTAGGGGAAGATCACCGCCCCTATTGTAGACGCGGATACAGATCAGGCCGAAGTCTAGGAATAAGACGTACAGCACCTCGATTGGTAGGGTAGGTGACAGCCAGTGACGTCTTATTCACAACGGGATCCCTAGAGTTCTAGTCGAGTCGCATCTAGACATGATTAGACTCGCATTGCATGATTATATATGAATGACATTCATATTAGCATGTTTCATGTTTTAAATTGTTTTACTGCATGTATACATGTTTATACTGGGATTTGTTCTCACCGGTTTTCCGGCTGTTGTTATGTCTGTATGTGTGCATAACAACAGGTGGGGCAGGATCTGGGTCGAGACAGAGATGATCGTGATAGCGTGGTGATCTCGGGCGCAGCAGAGGACTAGTGGTTCTTTTGTTAGACTTGTACTACCGTGTGTTTATAGATGGTATTGAACACTAGTTTGTAAGAACAAGACTTGTACTTTATGTTTATATTGTAAGTTAAACTAAGAATTATGTTTGTTTAGTTACATTTGATTTAATGTAAAAAGCAAAAATTTGACCCACGTTTTTAATAACAATCCATTTAATCCCAAGAAAAAGAATTAGAGCCCGGGTCCCCACATAATTCATCTCAGATTCCATCGCTTCAAGCCACTTGAATGAATCGGCATCAGATAATGCTTCCTTGAAGGTCCTTGGATCACATCCATGGTTAGGCTCATCATGGCCCTCTTCAAGAAGCAGACCATACATCATAGGTGGTCTCGAGACTCTCTCGGATTTTCTAGGAGCTTGTATCTCCTCTCTTGGCTCTTCGGGTGTGGGTTCTATAATTGTGGGTGTCTCTCGAACCTCTTTTAGTTCTATCATCTCCCATTATCTATCCAATAGAAATTCCTTTTCCAAAAAGGTTGCATTCCTAGAAACAAACACTTTTTGTTTCTTGGGGATGATAGAAATAATATCCAACTTAATTCCTTGGATATTCCATAAAGTAACATAAAATGGATCGACTATCCAATTTATCTCCCACTACCTGCTTCACATAAGCAGGGATCCCATATTCTAAGATAAGAATATTTGGGAGGCTTACCCATCCATATCTCATATGGTGTCTGCCTTTGAATAGACATTTAATGGAATATCTTTCAATTTTAAGTTATAGAGATCGTTTTCAAGTTCTCAAGTACCAATTAAACATTCATTCTTCTAAATGTTGCAAACACCTTTGCTAAATAAACAAGAATATCCATCTTTATCACAATAGAAATGGAAACAATGTTTTTCACAAAAAGGTTACAAACAAAACATCTCTTATAAATAACTTAAAATCATTGTTCAACAATAAGTAAACATTTCTTAAGGTCTTGGCAGCAACTCTTGCTCCATTGCCCATCCTTAAGAAGGTCACACCTTCTCTTAAGCTTCCTACTTCTTCCCATCACCTGCAACACATTACAGAGATGTGATCAACATCCGGTATCCAATACCCAAGAAGTAGAGTTAATTGAAATGTTTACTTCAATTTAGAACATACCGTTTCCAGAACTCTTCTGGGCCAGATATTCCTTGCAATTTCGCCTCCAATGTCCAGGCTTCTTGCAGTGATAACAAACATCACTAGTCTTGTCAGCCTTAACTGGTGTGGCTGCCACAACGGGATTCGGAGATTGCCTCATCAAGGGCACGTTCTTCTTGGGACGTTGGAAAGAACTCTTCTTTCCCTTCCCATGTGGATCAATCTTCGTACCAGATTAAGAACCCACATAAAGAACCAACTTCTCTTTCTTGATGGTTGATGCAAACGTAACAAACATATTCACCAACTCCTCAAGGGTCGGCTCCATCTTGTTCATGTTGAAGTTCACCACAAAAGGATCAAATGAGCTAGGCAGTGATAAAAGCAACACGTCGGTGCTCAACTCCGAAGGCAAGATCAGATCCATGCCAACGAGCTTGTCCACAAGCCCAATCATCTTCAGGCCATGCTCATGGACCGAGGCCCCATCTCGCATGCGCATAGTGATCAGGTCCTTGACGGTAGCATGCCTAAGAGGCCGAGTCTGCTCACCAAAGAGCTCTTTGAGGTGCTTATGAATGTCAGCATCATTCTTTGCATCCTCAAAACGCCTCTGCAGCTCATCATTCATAGAAGTCAACATATAACACCTGGCTATCAAGTCATGGTCATACCATTCCTTGTAAGCCTGCAATTCCTCAGGATTGCAGTCAGTCGGAGCCTCAACAGGGGGCGACTCAGTCAGTGTATATGCTACCCTTTCCGAATTCAAGACTATTTTTAGGTTTCTTAGCCAAGTGAGGTAATTAGGTCCAGTTAATATGTGTTTGTCGAGTATAACGGATATCGGATTGCGAATCGAAGACATTGTCAATTTGTACTGAAAAGTAAAAACAGATAAATGTTGATGACTATTTTAAAATATTTAGTAAGATATGAAGTTTGGACTTTTACTTCATAAATATTTGCTCCCACTGTTTTGACATCTTTCACTACCCTCTAGTGAAAACGGGAAACTCCTTTCCTCAGTAGGTACGTAAGGTCCAATTAGCGAATTATGATCCCGAATAATAGCAGCCAATCACAATTCCTAAAAGGTAGTTTCCAATTGCATCACAATGCAACCCTCTACGTAAACTTTTGTCTCACGTTTTGTCACGTCCCGAAACCGGGGTTAGTAGACATCGGCGTTGTTTATCAATCACACAATTAAAAACAACCAGCCTCGTAGCACAGTATAAACCAAAAACCAGTTTATTTCATAATTTCTCAAAAAAACAACTGTCTTTACAACTGAATTAAAATAAATCTGCGGAAGCGTCTTAACATAAAATTGAAAGTACTAAAATTCCAAAAAATAACGTAACTAAACTAAATCGCAAAATTCACCATCTCCAAAATTGTTCAGATTCTTCTTCTTCAACCTGTTCTTCAGATTTATCTGGGGAAGATTGTAAGGGGTGAGTATTTTGGGAATACTCAGTAAATGGGGGAATTTGAATACCACAAAACATTTTATAACAATTTCGAATCATAACATAGCATGCTTTTCATAATCGTAACATCATATTCATAACATAATAACACTGCGACACTGCGATTTTTCACCTTTCATGGTTTACTGATATCAGTCCCTAAGTTTTAATCCTCTAAGGGGGCGAGGCCGTAAAACAGTTCTATCCCACTGTTAAGGGCCATATGTTGGAATTCCACCCACTTTCAGGGAATCCTCACAGTGCCAAACATAAACGTACCAACTTTCGTAAAAACGTATAGACAAAACGACGGTACTCGACCGTATTTTTAAACCAAAAATCGAAAATTTAATTTGCATAAAACCGAAATTTAAAACAGCCCACTTACCTTGGATTCTTGATGAAAAAAACGTGAATAACTAGGGTTGCTTGCACAGGAATTCTCGAAATTCCTACTTCCCTGGCTGGACGGCGGCAGCGCTTCGCTGTGCTCGAAAATTCCTAAGAAGACTAGGGGAGAATTCTCGAAAATTTGGAGAAAAAGAGGTGTGATTTTTTTGAGACACTGAGCCCTCCTATTTATAGGGGTTGGCTGCTATCCTGATCGTGTATCAAATCGCGTTTGAATCTGAATCAAATCTCCATCTAAATCGTGATCAAATCTACATTATTCTTTATCCTAAATTTCGAAATTTATATATATATTTTCGAAATTATGCCTTGCCCAGTCTGCAAAATTCGACTTTTGTGTCTAATTCCCAATATTCGGTGGATTTTTGGCTTCCTAAAATAATAAAAATTATATTTCTTAAATCCCACAAATTTGCTTACTTAAATCCGAAATTTAGTGGTATTTTTCCACAATTAATATTTGGATTATTTTTCCTAAAATCCTGGTAGTTGAACTTTTAAATATTTCCCCAGACTGCATTTATCGCGTAGACTTTCCCTACTATTTTCGAAAATCCTTAACAAATCTTCCAATATTATTTTCGAAAATTCCATGGTAAAATCCTCCCAATATTTTCGAAAATCTCTTGGTATATTCTTCAGGATTTCAAATTCCTTAAATCTTTATCCAGGTATGTCAAATCTTAGATATATATCTGGTACCATTCTGCATATCTCAAACTCCGAAAAATACACGATATTAATTTAAATTTATCCCAGATTACACCATCCTAGTATAATCAAATTATTAATCTGATATTAAATTGATATGATCACGATACTACAAAATCCCGGGTTTTACATCCCTCCCTCCTTATGGAAAGTTTCGTCCTCGAAACTTTGGTTGGCTATTCGAAAAGGTTCAGCTAGTGACTCGGGCTTAAGTCCTAATTTCTTTAGCAAATCTCTTGGACACAAAAGAGTGTGTAGCACCACAATCAAACAATGCATAAGCAGGTACTTTTTGAATTAAGATGGTACCTGATACGACTTCATTGGCGTCGTCCGCCTCTTCTTGATTCATGGCGAACACCCTGGTGTTAGGCTTGCCTACCTTTGGCTTGTTGGGGTTAGCTCCTGTATTTGGCCTAGTTCCCCTGTTGGGCCCGGCTGCTTGGTTGGCGGCAGTAGGACATTCGGCAATTCGGTGTCCCGCTTTCCCACATCCGAAGCATACTCCACTATTTCTTCGGCATTCTCCCAGGTGTCGTAAGTGACAAGTTGGGCAAGGCTTAATATCTTGGTAACTTGAGTTAGGCGAAGGCTCTCTAGACGGTCCACCGGACTGGTTAGGCTTCTTGAAAGTCTGACCGTCGAGCGAAGATTGACTACTCATAGGCCTTTTGTTTTTAAATTCCTTCTCCCTGCGCTGGATGTCCGTTTCAGCTCGGATCGCTGCGCCCATCAGGTCTGAAAAATTCGCAGGCTGGTAGACTGCTAGAGCTGATTGGATCCTGCTGTTCAACCCCTTCTTAAAGCGGTGCAATTTCAGAACTTCATCTGCCATGATTGCTGGAGCATAAGATCCGAGGGCATTAAATTGAGAGGTGTACTCTACCACTGACATATCTGGGGCTTGAGTAAGATTTTCAAACTCACTCAACTTCTGCAATCTGACTTCCGCCGGATAATACTGTCTCAGAAAAGTTTCTCGGAAGTTCTGCCATGTGACTGGTCCTGTGGCGGTCATGGCTGGTGAGACTGCTTCCCACCATTTAGCTGCTCTGTCTTCCAGGAAAGGCACGATCACATCAACTTTGAGTGCCTCTGGAACTTCCAATAGCCTCAACTGAGTCTCAACACTCTTTAGCCAGCTCTGGCCAACTTCAGGATCGGCGTCCCCTCTGAATATCGCACACCTATTCTTACGAAGGGACTCGTAATGAAATTTGACTCCATTCGGTGGTGGAGGTGGTGGTGGCTGATTGACGTTCTGATTTCCCAATCCTTGCAGTGTTGTCGCCACAATAGTGGCTATGGCCATAAGATCAGCTCGGCTTAGATTAACTGCAGGCGGTGGTCGATTCTCCTGTCGATTCTCCTGCCTCTCTTCGCGATTAGCATAACGCGGGTTGCGGTTTTGCCTTGGAGGTCTGCCGGCCATTTCCTACAATCGCAAGTTCTAAGAATTTGTACGAGTAGGTTCATGTAATAGATTGCGCAGAAGTAAATTGAAATCAATTGAACAAATAAAATATTTTATTGATTTCTCAAACAGGAAAATAAATTAGCATGACCAATCTGAATTAAAAGTATTTGACCAATCTAATGAAATGAATGTACTGAATAGAAAAACGTAGCGACAATGGAAATTAACTACTAAGAATGGTTCACTAAAACACTCTAATCCGATATCTCTCCATTTCCTGGAAACAATAAAAAAGAAATGCTCATAATATAAAAAAAAAATAGGACAGAATAAAATATCAAGGTCATATAGAGTTCAATAAATAAAAATTCGAAAATTTCCAAAAATGAAAAATTTCGAGATAGACATATGGATTCGAAGGGTATATCGAGAGGATTCCAGAACAGTCGACGGAACCGAATTCGAAGTTTTCTACGAAAAAAATCGAAGGACATAAGCTGGCGGGTTGACTCGTTGTTTCGGCCGAGTTGACTCGTCTGGTTGACTCGCCGGAGTACGGTCGGAGTAAAGGCACATGTCGGCGACATGGTCAGGGTCACGGAACCGGTGATGGCACGGCCAGAATTGGTCGGAAAGCTACTTAATTTGGCCGGAACTCGCGAGAAATCGGTTGACTCACTCGAAATTGGGCGTTTCCGATTCGTTGCTCCGATCGAACAATTGATTAATGGGAAACGTTACCCATGGCTCATAAATTGTTTGGGTAAAATTAATTGAAAATCGGAGTAGGATTGCTAAGGTAATTGGACAAAAAGAATTTCGGCATTTAGGGTTCATACGCCAAATCCGTAGATCTGAAATTCCCGTTGTATCCGAACTCGAAATATGAAATTGGTTGAGGGCTTTTGTTCATCTCTTCAAGACGATTCTGGAACGGGTCTTGGATTGAAGAAAGGTTACCGGACGCGGCCGGAATCGGCGAAAACGCGGCGGCGCGTGCTAAGGGCCTGTTTGGCCGAAAATTTCCCGAATTTTTCTGATTTTTTTTTTTTTTGAACTCGATTTTTTGCACTCGGATTATGAACCTGGCGGCTCTGATACCACTAGAATGTCACGTCCCGAAACCGGGGTTAGTAGACATCGGCGTTGTTTATCAATCACACAATTAAAAACAACCAGCCTCGTAGCACAGTATAAACCAAAAACCAGTTTATTTCATAATTTCTCAAAAAAACAACTGTCTTTACAACTGAATTAAAATAAATCTGCGGAAGCGTCTTAACATAAAATTGAAAGTACTAAAATTCCAAAAAATAACGTAACTAAACTAAATCGCAAAATTCACCATCTCCAAAATTGTTCAGATTCTTCTTCTTCAACCTGTTCTTCAGATTTATCTGGGGAAGATTGTAAGGGGTGAGTATTTTGGGAATACTCAGTAAATGGGGGAATTTGAATACCACAAAACATTTTATAACAATTTCGAATCATAACATAGCATGCTTTTCATAATCGTAACATCATATTCATAACATAATAACACTGCGACACTGCGATTTTTCACCTTTCATGGTTTACTGATATCAGTCCCTAAGTTTTAATCCTCTAAAGGGGCGAGGCCGTAAAACAGTTATATCCCACTGTTAAGGGCCATATGTTGGAATTCCACCCACTTTCAGGGAATCCTCACAGTGCCAAACATAAACGTACCAACTTTCGTAAAAACGTATAGACAAAACGACGGTACTCGACCGTATTTTTAAACCAAAAATCGAAAATTTAATTTGCATAAAACCGAAATTTAAAACAGCCCACTTACCTTGGATTCTTGATGAAAAAAACGTGAATAACTAGGGTTGCTTGCACAGGAATTCTCGAAATTCCTACTTCCCTGGCTGGACGGCGGCAGCGCTTCGCTGTGCTCGAAAATTCCTAAGAAGACTAGGGGAGAATTCTCGAAAATTTGGAGAAAAAGAGGTGTGATTTTTTTGAGACACTGAGCCCTCCTATTTATAGGGGTTGGCTGCTATCCTGATCGTGTATCAAATCGCGTTTGAATCTGAATCAAATCTCCATCTAAATCGTGATCAAATCTACATTATTCTTTATCCTAAATTTCGAAATTTATATATATATTTTCGAAATTATGCCTTGCCCAGTCTGCAAAATTCGACTTTTGTGTCTAATTCCCAATATTCGGTGGATTTTTGGCTTCCTAAAATAATAAAAATTATATTTCTTAAATCCCACAAATTTGCTTACTTAAATCCGAAATTTAGTGGTATTTTTCCACAATTAATATTTGGATTATTTTTCCTAAAATCCTGGTAGTTGAACTTTTAAATATTTCCCCAGACTGCATTTATCGCGTAGACTTTCCCTACTATTTTCGAAAATCCTTAACAAATCTTCCAATATTATTTTCGAAAATTCCATGGTAAAATCCTCCCAATATTTTCGAAAATCTCATGGTATATTCTTCAGGATTTCAAATTCCTTAAATCTTTATCCAGGTATGTCAAATCTTAGATATATATCTGGTACCATTCTGCATATCTCAAACTCCGAAAAATACACGATATTAATTTAAATTTATCCCAGATTACACCATCCTAGTATAATCAAATTATTAATCTGATATTAAATTGATATGATCACGATACTACAAAATCCCGGGTTTTACACGTTTGATTAGGACCCAATAATATGACGTCGTTCATCTTCACGCGTCAAGCCTTACCCATCGATGTTGATCCTTAATGGACGGTCGCCAAGAGTTCCCTCAATAATATGAACTGAAGTCATGGGAGTTCCACGTAGTTCACATCACCATGGCAAATGGATGTCACAGCTTTCCGGTACTAAGGGGCCCCCAATAATATGAGCCGAGCCCGAGTACGGGTAGCGATTCGACATGCACCCATTTGTCGATGGAAGACATGGAAATTATAAACAAATTTATAATTCCCTTTTTCGGGCTTGATATTAATTTTGAATCTTATTCAAAATGAGCGTTTTTAATTTTGAAAGGTCTCATCATTAATTTTATTTTAAAAGCTCGCCATGTTTGATCGTATGTTTGTCGGATTCATGCAACTTTGTTATTATCATAATAATAACGCACATACTCATTATTTATAACATATCATGCATATATTATAAACAGTAAACAAACAAGGATGATCAATCGCCCCAATACTAACGGACCGTGTGAGCTAAACACGGGCCTAGGTCCAATCCTAGGGAAATGCACGGGATGCAAATGCAACTATTACATAAGCTTCCAATATTTACATGTCTTCGATCTTCATAATTGTAATGCCCGGAAAATTAATCCCAGTAATCGGTAATTATTGAATTATAATTTGATATGATTATGAAAGGATTAATCGTGACATGAAATACACATAAGTGTGAAAAGTGTGTGTATTGGTGCAAAGGACTCACGCACATGCGCGAGCTAATGCGCGCACATGCGCGCATTGGACAGTAGGCTTCGCGCATATGCGCGGAGTGACTGCGCGCATATGCGCGAAGGAGGCAGTAGGGTGCCTCGAGATGAAAGTTCCCTCGCGCACATGCGCTGATCGATGCGCGCATATGCGCGAGGCGAGGTGAGCGGCACGCGCGAGGACGAGGGTCTCGCGCATATGCGCGAAGACATGCGCGCATATGCGCGAGAGGCTGTGCGCTGAATCTCCAGCTGACACGTATCGATGTTTGCATGTAATATATATGCATATACATTGCTTCATTTCTGAAATGGAGACAGCAAATCAGCCGAGGAATGAAGCGTAGCTTTTGGCAATTCAAAATCCTACCGTGCAAAATCCGTCTGTCCAAATCGTAATCCGACTTCGGTACGGAAATCCTATCGACGTAGGCTACACTTTGACATAAGTTTTGCTACGTTTTGACATGCTTTGAAATTATGCTATTGTCAGAATTGAATAGGATTCATATATGATGTTCTTGACATATTAGACATCGTAGAATCGAAGTCAGATTAAGATATAGACTGATTATGGAATTGTTATGAATTTCTGATTATAATCGGTTGATACCGGACAGATTTGTATTGTGGCGGGATTTCAGATTATATTGGATATGGGTTATGGATTTTAACTATTATCTGGTGATGTTGTATTGACGGGAATATGGAGATTGTACCGTTATGCCGTTGATTTTGAATTAAGTCAAGAATTATCAGATTGTTATTGATTCGAGTGGTATATTGACATAAGATTATTGATATTGTCATTACCAGACAGACTGTGAATTCAGGACTTCGACTGAGAAGGAAACCGAGACTGCAAAGAAAGGTATAAGTCAATGTGGTATTGGGAGATGGACTTGAGTCGGTTTAGACTTGGGTTTCCCTAAATCACATACTTTATGTTATTGCATGGATATTTGCATTACATTGATTAATGTACTTGTTCTCTTGAAATTAGATGACAGGTATTAGACTAGTTATCTTGTGACAGAAGTGCCGGATAGTGGTGGTATCGCCACGGCACATTGCACGATGTCCCAAGATAGGATATTAGCGATAGAGCTAAAGTCCATGACGGTTAGGTCAGGACACTGGATGTACGGTTATATCGAGTAATGGAATCCATTACGTAATTCGATATAGGAACACCATATTTGGTTATATCGAGTAAAGGGGTTGGAATTCTTCTATTACGGAATTCGATATAGGAATACAGGGGCACTGGTTATATCGAGTAATAGAGATTAGGGTTCCATCTTTTACGGAATTCGATATAGGAATACCACATCCGGAAACCAGGATCCCTAGACTAGGATTGAGTCTAGTCTTAGATGATGTAGCTACGAGTATTGTAGATTCTTGTTTATGTTTCGGAGTATGATACATATTCATGTTACCTGATTACATGCTTTATATTGTTTATATGATTGCATGTTTCATTGATTTATACTGGGGATTATATTCTCACCGGTATATCCGGCTGTTGTCTTGTCTGTATGTGTACTTGAAAACAGGTGGGACAGGTCCAGGGTCAAGGAGATGAAGAGCTAGTTCGTGATTAGAGTGGTGGCACCGGACTTGGACTAGATGTAGGGTTAAACACTTGACTTTAGTTTTAAACCCTAGTTTGAATAAATGTTGAAATACAGGATTTGTATTTTATATACTGATATGTATATATGTTGTATGTCACTACGTTTCGCATTTAAAAAAAAAATTAGACCCTGTTTATAATTGATTAATTAGTCCCAATGATGATTAAGAACTTGATTAGCGTCCGGGTCCCCACAACAGGTGGTATCAGAGCGATAGATCCTTGAGATTGAGATAGGAGCTAGTGAGCGGGGTAGATTGAGATTTTCTTTCCTTGCTTGTGATTGCTAGCATGATTTACTGCTTTATGATGCATGTTTATCTGTTTATCTGATTTGATTTGAAAACATGTGTTATTGAGATTGAATCAGAGCCGATTCTGGATCAGCAGTAAGATGATCGGAGGAGGACTGAAATAGAACTTTGGTTTGGGGTTGCTAATCCTTCTGATTTCAGATATACCTCCGAGGAGAATGCCAGAACAGGGGAGTACCTCGAATCCTCCCATGGATGTGACACCTACAGCAATGGAGAAATTGCTGAAACGGTTTCAGTCATTTCATCCACCGACTTTGAAAGGTACGGAGAACTCCGTGGAATGTGAAAGTTGGTTGGACGACATTGAATCACTGTTTGACTCTTTTGAGTATACTGAGGAAAAGAGGGCGAAACTGATAATACACCAGTTGCATGACGTTGCTAAACACTGGTGGATCACGACAAAAAGGGCATTGGAACAGCGAGGTACGGCCATTACCTGGAATGTGTTCAAATCTGAATTCTATCTACGGTTCTTTCCAGTTTCTTATAGGAAGGACAAGGGAGCCGAGTTTGCAAACCTGAAACAAGGCCAGTTGAACATTGAGGATTATGTGGATAATTTTTCGACATTGCTCCGATTTGCTCCCCACGTAGCTGAACATGATGAGGCCGTAGCAGATCAGTTCATAAATGGCCTAAATCCTGAGATTTTTACGCTGGTAAATACTGGGAGGCCCAACAACTTCACCGATGCCCTGAACAGAGCCAAGGGAGCCGAGGCAGGCTTGATGAGGCAGAGAGAAGCTTCGTTTGTGCTTCCAGCACCGGGACAACAACCATCTCCTAGATTTGAAGGTGGCAGCAGCGGTAGCGGAAAGAAGGATTTCTTGAAGGCTAGAGGGTAGCAATTCAAGAAATCAGGGACTACCTCGTCCAGTTCGAGTGGCTCTAGACAGACCGGTCAGAGCCAGAGCTATGCAGGACCGTACTGTAGTACTTGTGGAGGGAGGCATTCCACAGATCAGTGCCGAGGAGTAGTTGGCAGCTGTCGTATCTGTAGACAGCAGGGACACTTTGCCCGAGTGTGTCCACAGCGAGGTGCCCAGGGATCACAGGCAGCTGAGTCATCGGGATCAGTGGCTCAGGCAGGTAGACGACCATCTGCCGTTCATACTTTTCAGCCAGTACCGTCTACTCTGTCACAGCAGAGGCCAGGAGGGGGCCAGACCGCGAGCCAGCCTCCTAGACAGCAGGCCCGATTGTTTGCTTTGACTGAGGAGCAAGCTCAGGATGCACCTGATGATGTAGTTGCAGGTAACTGTTTTATTTCTGGTTATCCTGCATATGTACTGATTGATACTGGTGCATCACATACTTTTATGTCTGAGCGATTTGCTTTAATGCATTCATTGCCTGTTGAGTCCTTAGCTACTGTAGTATCTGTCACGTCTCCGTTAGGAACAGGTTTGATATCGGTGAAATCTGTGAAATCGTGTATACTGCAGTACGACGGGCATACAATTGATTTAGACTGTATTGTTCTTGGTTTATCTGATTTTGATTGTATTGTCGGCATCGACATGTTGACCAAGTACCGAGCTACAGTCGATTGTTTCCACAAGATAGCTCGATTCAGACCTGAGATGGCTGAGGAGTGGAAATTTTATGGTAAGGGTTCTAGAGCTAGAATTCCTTTGATATCTGCCATAAATATGACTCGATTATTGCAGAAGGGAGCGGATGGATTCCTGGTATATTCAGTTGATTTACTGAAAACGAGCCCAGCATTGGCGGATTTGCCAGTGGTATGTGAGTTTGCTGATGTCTTTCCAGACGAGATTCCTGGATTGCCTCCGATTCGAGAGATAGACTTCAGCATTGAGTTAATGCCAGGAACAGTTCCGATTTCAAGAGCCCCCTACAGAATGGCACCGATCGAGTTGAAAGAGTTGAAAGAACAATTGGAGGATTTACTAGCCAAGGGATATATCAGACCGAGTGTATCTCCTTGGGGTGCTCCAGTATTGTTCGTAAGGAAGAAAGACGGGTCAATGAGACTTTGTATCGACTACCGGCAACTGAACAAGGCAACGGTAAAGAATAAATATCCATTGCCTCGTATTGATGATTTGTTTGATCAGTTGCAAGGTTCATCTGTATATTCCAAGATCGATTTGAGATCTGGATACCATCAATTGAGAGTCAGGGACTCTGATATCTCAAAGACAGCATTCAGAACGAGGTATGGACATTATGAGTTTATTGTCATGCCTTTTGGTTTGACGAATGCACCGGCGGTATTTATGGGATTGATGAACCGCGTCTTTCAGAAATACTTGGATGATTTTGTTATCATATTCATTGATGATATATTGATTTATTCAAAGAATATGATTGAGCATGCTAGTCATCTGAGGACTGTGTTGAGAATTTTGAGGGCAGAGAAACTGTATGCTAAATTGTCGAAATACGAGTTTTGGCTGAAACAGGTTGTGTTTTTGGGTCACATTATATCGGGAGATGGTATATCAGTTGATCCTAGTAAGGTTGAAGCCGTGATGACTTGGCCGAGACCTATATCTGTACCAGAAATTCGCAGTTTTATGGGTTTGGCAGGATATTATCGCCGATTTATTCAAGATTTCTCGAGTATTGCCAAACCGATTACACAGTTGACTCAGAAGAATGCTCCGTTTAATTGGTCTGAGGAATGTGAGACCAGTTTTCTTGAGTTAAAGAAGAGATTGACCAGTGCACCTGTGTTGACGATTCCTTCAGGTACTGGTGGATTTGTTGTTTATTGTGATACATCTCACCGTGGATTGGGTTGTGTTTTGATGCAGCAAGGGCATGTGATTGCTTATGCCTCAAGACAGCTGAAACCCCATGAAACTCGTTATCCAATTCATGATCTTGAATTGGCAGCCATTGTCTTTGCTTTAAAGATATGGCGACATTACCTGTATGGTGAAAAATTCGAAATATATTCTGATCATAAAAGCTTGAAATATCTGTTTTCGCAATCAGAGCTGAATATGAGACAGCGGAGATGGCTAGATTTACTGAAAGACTTTGATTGTGAAATCAAGTATTATCCAGGGAAGTCCAATGCAGCAGCTGATGCACTAAGTCGAAAGGTATGTGCACTATCCTTATCGACGATTGGTGTATCGAATTTGATTGAAAACTGCTGTTTGTCTGGATTAATATTTGAGACAGATCGTCAGCCTCTGAGATTGTGTGCTATTCGAGCCGAACCAGAGCTGCTTTTGAAAATTAAAACAGCTCAGAAAGTTGATCAGAATGTACAGAATTCGATTGCGATGGTTAGAACTGGACATCAATCGGAATATCAGGTTCGTGACAATGTCTTGTATGTGAATAATCGTATTGTTGTGCCAAATGTTTCAGAATTGAGACAACGAATACTGACAGAAGCGCACAACAGTCGTTTTAGCATTCATCCTGGTGGTAGGAAGATGTATAATGATTTAAAGACACAGTATTGGTGGAAACAAATGATGTGACTGAATTTGTAGCCAAGTGTCTGAATTGCCAACAGGTGAAGGCTGAAAGAAAGAAACCAGGAGGATTGTTACAGAGTTTGTCCATTCATGAATGGAAATGGGATCACATTTCCATGGATTTTGTAACACAGTTGCCGAGATCCTCCCGAGGTTGTGATGCGATTTGGGTCGTGATTGATCGACTGACCAAATCTGCATGTTTTATTCCATACAAGATGACGTATAGATATGATCAGATGGCCGATATCTATGTCCAAGAAGTGATTAGATTGCATGGAGTGCCGAAGTCGATTGCTTCAGACCGTGATCCTCGATTCACTTCGCACTTCTGGCAGAGTTTGCAGCAAGCTCTTGGTACGAAATTATATTTGAGTACCGCATATCATCCACAAACTGACGGACAGTCAGAGCGTACGATCCAGACATTGGAAGATATGTTGAGAGCTATAGTGCTGGATTTTAGCACTAATTGGCAAGAAGCATTGCCACTTTGTGAATTTTTGTACAACAATAGTTATCAAACGAGTATTGAGATGGCACCATTTGAAGCGTTGTACGGAAAGAAATGCAGATCCCCATTATATTGGGATGATATATCTGAAGTTCCTGAGACTGGACCTGACATGATTAGAGATATGACTGAGAAAGTGAAATTGATTCAAAAGAAAATGAAGGCAGCTGAGGACAGACAAGCCAAATATGCCAACCTTCGTCGTAGACCGTTGGTATTTGAGGCTGGAGACCGAGTATTCCTGAAAATTTCTCCTTTCAGAGGTGTTGTCAGATTTGGCAAGAAAGGGAAATTTTCTCCTCGATATGTTGGTCCTTATGAGATTCTCGAAAAGATAGGAGATCGTGCCTATCGACTTGCATTACCGCCTTCATTATCTGAGATACATGATGTCTTTCATGTATCAATGCTGCGGAAATATCTCCCTGATGATTCTCACGTGATTCAACCAGACGAGACTGAGCTGGATGAGACATTGAGTTATGTCGAGAAACCGATCCGGATTATAGATCGTAAAGAAAAACAGCTCAGAACAAAGACGATTCCTCTTGTGAAAGTACAATGGACTCGTCATGGGGTTGAAGAAGCTACATGGGAGACTGAATCTGACATGAGACAGGAATTCCCAGCATTGTTTCACTGATGTAAATACGTACTCGATTGTAATTACATTTCTTCTTAATGATATGATTTGATTGCCTGTGATTTCGAGGACGAAATCGTATCTTAGAGGGGGAGAAATGTAATGCCCGGAAAATTAATCCCAGTAATCGGTAATTATTGAATTATAATTTGATATGATTATGAAAGGAATAATCGTGACATGAAATACACATAAGTGTGAAAAGTGTGTGTATTGGTGCAAAGGACTCACGCACATGCGCGAGCTAATGCGCGCACATGCGCGCATTGGACAGTAGGCTTCGCGCATATGCGCGGAGTGACTGCGCGCATATGCGCGAAGGAGGCAGTAGGGTGCCTCGAGATGAAAGTTCCCTCGCGCACATGCGCTGATCGATGCGCGCATATGCGCGAGGCGAGGTGAGCGGCACGCGCGAGGACGAGGGTCTCGCGCATATGCGCGAAGACATGCGCGCATATGCGCGAGAGGCTGTGCGCTGAATCTCCAGCTGACACGTATCGATGTTTGCATGTAATATATATACATATACATTGCTTCATTTCTGAAATGGAGACAGCAAATCAGCCGAGGAATGAAGCGTAGCTTTTGGCAATTCAAAATCCTACCGTGCAAAATCCGTCTGTCCAAATCGTAATCCGACTTCGGTACGGAAATCCTATCGACGTAGGCTACACTTTGACATAAGTTTTGCTACGTTTTGACATTCTTTGAAATTATGCTATTGTCAGAATTGAATAGGATTCATATATGATGTTCTTGACATATTAGACATCGTAGAATCGAAGTCAGATTAAGATATAGACTGATTATGGAATTGTTATGAATTTCTGATTATAATCGGTTGATACCGGACAGATTTGTATTGTGGCGGGATTTCGGATTATATTGGATATGGGTTATGGATTTTAACTATTATCTGGTGATGTTGTATTGACGGGAATATGGAGATTGTACCGTTATGCCGTTGATTTTGAATTAAGTCAAGAATTATCAGATTGTTATTGATTCGAGTGGTATATTGACATAAGATTATTGATATTGTCATTACCAGACAGACTGTGAATTCAGGACTTCGACTGAGAAGGAAACCGAGACTGCAAAGAAAGGTATAAGTCAATGTGGTATTGGGAGATGGACTTGAGTCGGTTTAGACTTGGGTTTCCCTAAATCACATACTTTATGTTATTGCATGGATATTTGCATTACATTGATTAATGTACTTGTTCTCTTGAAATTAGATGACAGGTATTAGACTAGTTATCTTGTGACAGAAGTGCCGGATAGTGGTGGTATCGCCACGGCACATTGAACGATGTCCCAAGATAGGATATTAGCGATAGAGCTACAGTCCATGACGGTTAGGTCAGGACACTGGATGTACGGTTATATCGAGTAATGGAATCCATTACGGAATTCGATATAGGAACACCATATTTGGTTATATCGAGTAAAGGGGTTGGAATTATTCTATTACGGAATTCGATATAGGAATACCGGGGCACTGGTTATATCGAGTAATAGAGATTAGGGTTCCATCTTTTACGGAATTCGATATAGGAATACCACATCCGGAAACCGGGATCCCTAGACTAGGATTGAGTCTAGTCTTAGATGATGTAGCTACGAGTATTGTAGATTCTTGTTTATGTTTCGGAGTATGATACATATTCATGTTACCTGATTACATGCTTTATATTGTTTATATGATTGCATGTTTCATTGATTTATACTGGGGATTATATTCTCACCGGTATATCCGGCTGTTGTCATGTCTGTATGTGTACTTGACAACAGGTGGGACAGGTCCAGGGTCAAGGAGATGAAGAGCTAGATCGTGATTAGAGTGGTGGCACCGGACTTGGACTAGATGTAGGGTTAAACACTTGACTTTAGTTTTAAACCCTAGTTTGAATAAATGTTGAAATACAGGATTTGTATTTTATATACTGATATGTATATATGTTGTATGTCACTACGTTCCGCATTTTAAAAAAAAAATTTAGACCCTGTTTATAATTGATTAATTAGTTCCAATGATGATTAAGAACTTGATTAGCGTCCGGGTCCCCACAATAATCATCATGGCCACCATCTTCCAATCTTGATCATCCACTTTACTAATATTTACAAATAAATATCCATGGCAAATAGGGATACATCTCATGGGGTGGGAACGGGCAATAAACCAAGCCCACTTTATAAATTGATAATTATTACAATCATTCAACACAAAATATCCTAGCATACACCTAGCAAATTGGGCTTAGGCTTTTGATCATCCTTCATGCATAATATCACATATCATACACCATCAATTAATTATCACAATAATTAATTGATCCAATATTATATATCTTAATCCAATCACTAACCGCCACGATTATAAACTAAATTAACAAAGTATACAAAAACCTTTGTCTACTTTCCAATTAATTTATGTATAACCGAATTTCTTGTAAATCACAATTTACTATAAATAATTAAAGTCCAACTTCAATTATTTATTTTATGAGAAAAATTTGCAACTTTTGTAATTTTAAACTTAAGGGTCCAAAAACTCATTTTTCACTAAAAACATTTTGGCCCATTTAAAATTCACAAATATTGTGGGGACCCGGACGCTAATCAAGTTCTTAATCATAATTGGGACTAATTAATCAAGTAAAACAGGGTCTAAATTTTTTTTTTTTAAAATGCGGAACGTAGTGACCTCAAAACATATATACATATCAGTATATAAAATACAAGTCCTGTATCACAAACATTTATTCAAACTAGGGTTTGAAAACTACTATCAAGTGTTCAACCCTATCTCTCGTCCAAGTCCGGAGCCTCCACGCTAATCACGATCTCTCTCATCTCCTGGACCCTGATCCTGTCCCACCTGTTGTCAAGTACACATACAGACAAGACAACAGCCGGATAAACCGGTGAGAATATACTCCCAGTATAAATCAATGAAACATGCAATCATATAAACGAATATAAAGCATGTAATCAGGTAACATGAATATGTATCATAATCCGAAACATAAGCAATACTCGTAGCTACATCATTTAAGACTAGACTCAATCCTAGTCTAGGGATCCCGGTTTCCAGATGTGGTATTCCTATATCGAATTCCGTAAAGGAGGGAACCATAATATCTATTACTCGATATAACCAGTGCCCCGGTATTCCTATATCGAATTCCGTAATAGAAGCATTCCAACCCCTTTACTCGATATAACCAAATATGGTGTTCCTATATCGAATTCCGTAATGGATTCCATTACTCGATATAACCATACATCCAGTGTCCTGACCTATCCATCATGGACTGTAGCTCTATCGCTAGCATCCTATCTTGTGACATCGTGCAATGTGCCGTGGCGATACCACCACTATCCGGCACTTCTGTCACAAGATAACTTGGCTAATACCTGTCATCTAAATTCAAGAGAACAAGTACATTAATCAATATAATGCAATTATCCATGCAATAAAATAAAGTATGTGATTTAGGGAAACCCAAGTCTAAACCGACTCAAGTCCATCTCCCAATACCACATTGACTTATACCTTTCGTTGCAGTCTCGGTTTCCTGCTCAGTCGAAGTCCTGAATTCACAGTCTGTCTGGTAATGACAATATTAATAATCTTATGTCAATATACCACTTGAATCAATAACAATCTGATAATTCTTGATTTAATTCAAAATCAACGGCATAACGGTACAATCTCGGTACTCCCGTCAATACAGTATCACTAGATCTCAATTACAAATCATAACCCATATCCGGTATAATTTGTAATCAGTCCATCACTCAAATCTATTCGACTCCCAATCAATATACTCATAAAATCATAACAATTCCAGAATCAATCCGTTTTCTGATCTGACTTCGATTCTACGGTGTGCAGTATATCAAGAACACCATATATGAATTATATCAAATTCCTACAACATCATATTTTAAAATGATAACAGAACTCAATAAAACTTACGTCCAGTTGTAGCTCTCAACACGAGGATTTCAATACCGTGTCCGGATTCAATTTTTGATATACGGATTTGCCAAAATCACAAATCACAACTACGATGAAGTTTGAGGGAATTTTGCTCTGGATGCTCGGTTGCTTTCCTCTGAAAAGAAAGGGAATTCGTATATATATGGCATGCAAAAATCGTACGTGGCAACCCCTAGATTTTTGCCAAATTTCCTCAAAATTACGAAAATGCCATCCACTATTTACGAAAATGCCATTGACCTCCCATAATAACGAAAATGCCATTGTCATCTCATAATTACGAAAATGCCATTGCTATCCCATAATTACGAAAATGCCATTGCCATCCAATAATTACGAAAATGCCACTAATACCATTTTATTTTCGGAGTCTCACAAAATGATAACATCTCGGGCCTTACAATTCTCCCCCTCTAAGACATGATTTCGTCCTCGAAATCACAGGCAATCAATCATATCCATAAGGAGTATATATACAAAACTGTATAAAATTTATATCACTGAAACAATGCTGGGAATTCTTGTCTCATGTCAGACTCAGTCTCCCAAGTAGCTTCTTCAACGCCATGACGAGTCCATTGAATTTTCACAAGTGGAATCGTCTTTGTCCTGAGCTGTTTTTCTTTACGATCGATAATCCGAATCGGTTTCTCGACATAACTCAGTGTCTCATCCAGCTCAGTCTCGTCTGGTTGAATAACATGGGAATCATCAGGGAGATATTTCCGCAGCATTGATACATGAAAAACATCATGTATTCCAGATAATGAAGGCGGTAATGCTAGTCGATAGGCACGATCTCCTATCTTCTCGAGAATCTCATAAGGACCCACGTATCGTGGAGACAATTTCCCTTTCTTGCCGAATCTGACAACACCTCTGAAAGGAGAAATCTTCAGGAATACTCGGTCTCCTACTTCAAATACCAACGGTCGTCGTCTGAGGTTGGCATATTTGGCTTGTCTGTCCTGAGCTGCCTTCATTTTCTTCTGAATCAACTTTACTCTTTCATTCATATCTCTGATCATGTCAGGTCCAGTTTCAGGAACTTCAGAGATATCATCCCAGTAAAGAGGGGATCGACATTTCTTTCCGTACAACGCTTCGAATGGTGCCATCTCAATACTCGTCTGATAGCTGTTGTTGTACGAAAACTCACAAAGAGGCAATGCATCTTGCCAAGTAGTGCTAAAATCTAGCACCACTGCTCTCAGCATATTTTCCAGGGTCTGGATAGTTCGCTCTGACTGTCCATCGGTCTGTGGATGATATGCGGTGCTCAAATGTAACTTCGTACCAAGAGCTTGCTGTAAACTCTGCCAGAAGTGCGAAGTAAATCGAGGATCACGATCTGAAACAATCGACTTCGGCACTCCGTGCAACCTAACCACTTCCCGGACATAGATATCAGCCATCTGATCATATCGGTACGTCATCTTGTATGGAATAAAACATGCTGATTTGGTCAATCGATCAATCACGACCCAAATCGCATCACAACCTCGAGAGGATCTCGGCAACTGTGTTACAAAATCCATGGAAATGTGATCCCATTTCCATTCAGGAATGGACAAACTCTGTAACAATCCTCCTGGTTTCTTTCTTTCAGCCTTCACCTGTTGGCAATTCAGACACTTGGCTACAAATCCAGTCACATCAGATTTCATTTGTTTCCACCAATACTGTGTCTTTAAATCATTATACATTTTTCTGCCACCAGGATGAATACTGAATCGACTGTTGTGCGCTTCTGTCAGTATCCGTTGTCTCAATTCTGAAACATTTGGCACAACAATACGATTATTCACATACAAGACATTGTCACGAACCTGATATTCCGATTGATGTCCAGTTCTAACCATCGCAATCGAATTCTGTACATTCTGATCAACTTTCTGAGCTTCTTTAATTTTCAAAAGCAGCTCTGGTTCAGCTCGAACAGCACACAATCTCAGAGGCTGACGATCTGTCTCAAATGCTAATCCAGACAAACAGCAGTCTTCAATCAAATTCGATACACCAATCGTCGCTAAGGATAGTGCACATACTTTTCGACTTAGTGCATCAGCTGCTGCATTGGACTTCCCTGGATAATACTTGATTTCACAATCGAAGTCTTTCAGTAAATCCAGCCATCTTCGCTGTCTCATATTTAACTCGGATTGCGAAAACAGATATTTCAAGCTTTTATGATCAGAATATATCTCGAATTTCTCACCATATAGATAATGTCGCCATATTTTCAGTGCAAAGACAATGGCTGCCAATTCAAGATCGTGAATTGGATAACGAGTTTCATGGGGTTTCAGCTGTCTTGAGGCATAAGCAATCACATGCCCTTGCTGCATCAAAACACAACCCAATCCTCGGTGAGATGCATCACAATAAACGACAAATCCACCAGTACCTGAAGGAATCGTCAACACAGGCGCACTGGTTAGTCTCTTTTTCAACTCAAGAAAACTGGTCTCACATTCCTCAGACCAATTAAACGGAGCATTCTTCTGAGTTAACTGTGTAATCGGTTTGGCAATACCCGAGAAATCTTGAATAAATCGTCGATAATATCCTGCCAAACCCATAAAACTGCGAATTTCCGGCACAGATGTAGGTCTCGGCCAAGAAATCACTGCCTCAACCTTACTAGGATCAACTGATATACTGTCTCCCGATATAATGTGACCCAAAAACACAACCTGTTTCAGCCAAAACTCGCATTTCGACAGTTTAGCATACAGCTTCTCAGTTCTCAGAATTCTCAACACCGTCCTCAGATGATTAGCATGCTCAATCATATTCTTCGAATAAATCAATATATCATCGATGAATATGATCACAAAATCATCTAAGTATTTCTGAAAGACGCGGTTCATCAATCCCATAAATACCGCCGGTGCATTCGTTAAACCGAATGGCATGACAATAAATTCATAGTGTCCATACCTGGTTCTGAATGCTGTCTTTGAGATATCAGAGTCCCTGACTCTCAGTTGATGGTATCCAGATCTTAGATCGATCTTGGAATACACAGATGAACCTTGCAACTGATCAAACAGATCATCAATACGAGGCAAGGGATATTTATTCTTTACCGTTGCCTTGTTCAGCTGCCGGTAGTCGATACAAAGTCTCATCGACCCATCTTTCTTTCTCACGAACAGTACTGGAGCACCCCAAGGAGATACACTCGGTCTAATATATCCCTTGGCCAGTAAATCCTCCAACTGTTCTTTCAACTCTTTCAACTCGATCGGTGCCATCCTGTAAGGAGCTCTCGAAATCGGAACTGTTCCTGGCATCAACTCAATGCTGAAGTCTATCTCTCGAATCGGAGGCAATCCAGGAATCTCATCTGGAAAGACATCAGCAAACTCACACACCACTGGCAAGTCCGCCAATGATGGGCTCATCTTCAGTAAATCAACTGAATATACCAGGAATCCATCCGCTCCTTTCTGCAATAATCGTGTCATATTCATTGCAGATATTAAAGGAATTCGAGCTCTAGAACCCTTACCATAAAATTTCCACTCCTCAGCCATCTCAGGTCTGAATCGAACTATCTTGTGGAAACAATCGACTGTAGCTCGGTACTTGGTCAACATGTCGATGCCGACAATGCAATCAAAATCAGATAAACCAAGAACAATACAGTCTAACTCAATCGTATGCCCATCGTACTGCAGTATACTCGATTTCACAGATTTCACTGATATCAAACCTGTTCCTAACGGGGAAGACACAGACACTACTGCAGACAATGACTCAATTGGTAATGCACGACTCAATGCAAACCTCTCAGAAATAAATGTATGAGATGCACCAGTATCAATCAATACATAAGCAGGATAACCAGCAATAAAACAGTTACCTGCAACCACATCGTCAGGTGCATCCTGTGCCTGCTCCTCAGTCAAAGCAAACAATCGGGCCTGCTGTCTAGGAGGCTGGCTCGCGGTCTGGCCCCCTCCTGGCCTCTGCTGTGACAGAGTAGACGGTACTGGCTGAAAAGTATGAACGGCAGATGGTCGTCTACCTGCCTGAGCCACTGATCCCGATGACTGAGCTGCCTGTGATCCCTGGGCACCTCGCTGTGGACACACTCGGGCAAAGTGTCCCTGCTGTCTACAGATACGACAGCTGCCAACTACTCCCCGGCACTGATCTGTGGAATGTCTCCCTCCACAAGTACCACAGTACGGTCCTGCATAGCTCTGGCTTTGACCGGTCTTTCTAGAGCCACTTGAACTGGACGAGGTAGTCCCTGATTTCTTGAATTGCTTCCCTCTAGCCTTCAAGAAATCCTTCTTTCCGCTACCACTGCTGCCACCTTCAAATCTAGGAGGTGGTTGTTGTCCCGGTGCTGGAAGTACAAACGAAGCCTCTTTCTGCCTCATCAGGCCTGCCTCGGCTCCTTTGGCTCTGTTTAGGGCATCGGTGAAGTTGTTGGGCCTCCCAGTATTCACCAAGGTAAAAATCTCAGGATTTAGGCCATTTATAAACTGATCCGCAACGGCCTCATCATGTTCAGCTACATGGGGAGCAAATCGAAGCAGTGTCGAAAACTTAGCCACATAATCTTCAATGTTCAACTGGCCTTGTTTCAGGTTTGCAAACTCGGCTCCCTTGTCTTTCCTATAAGAAACTGGAAAGAACCGTAGATAGAATTCTGTCTTAAACACATTCCAGGTAATGGCCGTACCTCGCTGTTCCAATGCCCTTTTTGTCGTGATCCACCAGTGTTTAGCAACGTCATGCAACTGGTGTATTATCAGTTTCGCCCTCTTTTCCTCAGTATACTCCAAAGAGTCAAACAGTGATTCAATGTCGTCCAACCAACTTTCACATTCCACGGAGTTCTCCGTTCCTTTCAAAGTCGGTGGGTGAAATGACTGAAACCGTTTCAGCAATTTCTCCATTGCTGTAGGTGTCACATCCATGGGAGGATTCGAGGTACTCCCTTGTTCTGGCATTCTCCTCGGAGGCATATCTGATAGCCAAAAGGGTTAGCAGTTCTAACAATAATCCTGTTTCAAGCCTCCCCTGGATCATCTTACAGCTGATCCATTCCAATAATACACAATACCATATCAATAGCAGATAAGTCAGGTAACATGTATTAAAGCAGTAAACATGCTAGCAATCAAAAGCAAGGAAAGAAAATCTCATTCTACCCCGCTCACTAGCTCCTATCTCAATCTCAAGGATCTATCGCTCTGATACCACCTGTTGTGGGGACCCGGACGCTAATCAAGTTCTTAATCATAATTGGGACTAATTAATCAAGTAAAACAGGGTCTAAATTTTTTTTTTTAAAATGCGGAACGTAGTGACCTCAAAACATATATACATATCAGTATATAAAATACAAGTCCTGTATCACAAACATTTATTCAAACTAGGGTTTGAAAACTACTATCAAGTGTTCAACCCTATCTCTCGTCCAAGTCCGGAGCCTCCACACTAATCACGATCTCTCTCATCTCCTGGACCCTGATCCTGTCCCACCTGTTGTCAAGTACACATACAGACAAGACAACAGCCGGATAAACCGGTGAGAATATACTCCCAGTATAAATCAATGAAACATGCAATCATATAAACGAATATAAAGCATGTAATCAGGTAACATGAATATGTATCATAATCCGAAACATAAGCAATACTCGTAGCTACATCATTTAAGACTAGACTCAATCCTAGTCTAGGGATCCCGGTTTCCAGATGTGGTATTCCTATATCGAATTCCGTAAAGGAGGGAACCATAATATCTATTACTCGATATAACCAGTGCCCCGGTATTCCTATATCGAATTCCGTAATAGAAGCATTCCAACCCCTTTACTCGATATAACCAAATATGGTGTTCCTATATCGAATTCCGTAATGGATTCCATTACTCGATATAACCATACATCCAGTGTCCTGACCTATCCATCATGGACTGTAGCTCTATCGCTAGCATCCTATCTTGTGACATCGTGCAATGTGCCGTGGCGATACCACCACTATCCGGCACTTCTGTCACAAGATAACTTGGCTAATACCTGTCATCTAAATTCAAGAGAACAAGTACATTAATCAATATAATGCAATTATCCATGCAATAAAATAAAGTATGTGATTTAGGGAAACCCAAGTCTAAACCGACTCAAGTCCATCTCCCAATACCACATTGACTTATACCTTTCGTTGCAGTCTCGGTTTCCTGCTCAGTCGAAGTCCTGAATTCACAGTCTGTCTGGTAATGACAATATTAATAATCTTATGTCAATATACCACTTGAATCAATAACAATCTGATAATTCTTGATTTAATTCAAAATCAACGGCATAACGGTACAATCTCGGTACTCCCGTCAATACAGTATCACTAGATCTCAATTACAAATCATAACCCATATCCGGTATAATTTGTAATCAGTCCATCACTCAAATCTATTCGACTCCCAATCAATATACTCATAAAATCATAACAATTCCAGAATCAATCCGTTTTCTGATCTGACTTCGATTCTACGGTGTGCAGTATATCAAGAACACCATATATGAATTATATCAAATTCCTACAACATCATATTTTAAAATGATAACAGAACTCAATAAAACTTACGTCTAGTTGTAGCTCTCAACACGAGGATTTCAATACCGTGTCCGGATTCAATTTTTGATATACGGATTTGCCAAAATCACAAATCACAACTACGATGAAGTTTGAGGGAATTTTGCTCTGGATGCTCGGTTGCTTTCCTCTGAAAAGAAAGGGAATTCGTATATATATGGCATGCAAAAATCGTACGTGGCAACCCCTAGATTTTTGCCAAATTTCCTCAAAATTACGAAAATGCCATCCACTATTTACGAAAATGCCATTGACCTCCCATAATAACGAAAATGCCATTGTCATCTCATAATTACGAAAATGCCATTGCTATCCCATAATTACGAAAATGCCATTGCCATCCAATAATTACGAAAATGCCACTAATACCATTTTATTTTCGGAGTCTCACAAAATGATAACATCTCGGGCCTTACAATCATGTTAGCCATCCAATGGCCCAACAACTCAAGGCCCATGACACTTTGATATTTCAAAACAACTTTTGAAAACCCTAGTCGTCATCGCCGTCGCCGGAGCTCCGTCGCCGGATTCCGGCCAACATGCAAAAAAAATTTTTTTATTTTTTTTATTAAATTGATGGGGCTGTTCGGGCAGCCCCTAGCTGCCGAAATGGGCAGCCCCTCTGGCTGCCCGGGCTACCCGAAACGGGCAGCAACATGCTGCTCGAAATATGCTCCATCAAACCTTGAATTTTGTTGCAAAATTTTGTTCTCATGCCGTTAGAAATCAATCTCAATATAATATCTTGTAGTTGCTAGACAAAATCGTAACCATAGCTCGGATACCACTTGAAAAGGGATCGGTTACGGTGACCGGAAGCGCAACGGAAGTTAAAAATTTTAATTTTTCATCAAGAAATTCGGCCACCTCATGATAATGTGTAGCAAATACAATAAAACACAAAAATGACATTCATAGTGTGTTTAGAATTTTACCTATCAATCTTAAAAGATTGATGATGGCTCCAACTTAGTTGATATAGAACTAAGCTCTTCAATGGCAAGACAATCTTCAAGCTTCCTTTGAACCCGCCTTGCTCAAATATTAAGCCCACCACCAACTAGCTAGAACCACTCTAATTTTGCACTAGAAAAATTAGAGCATTTTTCTTTGAGAAGTGTATTGTTTCCTCAACAAAAATTGAAGAAAAATGGAGAGAAAGGTGTGAATATTTCGGCCATCATGGTGGGAATGGGGAGGAAGGAAGACTTGTCTTGGTCTTGCAAAAAGTAGAGACAAAAGTAGCATGTCAAGCCTTGGTAGTTGCAAAAGTTGTCTCCCAACTCTTCACCTCCCCCATTCACATTCTATTTGGGCTTGTAACAATTATAAGGCCCATGGACTTTTATTTAAATGTCTCAAACACATTTGAGACCATTTAACCATTACTTGATTTTACTCAAGCCCACTAATTTAATAATTATTTCTAATTGTGCTCTACTAGACCCAATGTTGTTTAATTAATCCAACACTTGAATTAATTTAATTATTTGGACTCTACTAGGTCCACTAGTGTTTAATTAATTCAACATTTGAATTAATTTAATTTAGTCCATAATTTTTATGAAAATCACAATTTTCAAATACATTATTTATTTGGCCAACTTTTAATTTAGGAACACTTCCACAAATTAAAAGTTACATTTCTCTCATAGAAGTCATACTTCTATTTTTCCTTACACTTATAAACTCATTTATAAGTCGGTCAACACATTGAACTAGTTTCTCCCTTCTAGAAGTCATACTTCTAATTTTCCTTATGCTTATAAACTCCTTTATAAGTCGTTCAACACATTGAACTATTTTTACTTCTCAACGGGTTCTAGAAAGCCAGCACTTGTGTGGCCCTCAATGGTTCATTGATACAACTAGCCGTGGGTTCACATCTCCATGTGATTCGGACTAAACAAGTCCTTATATGAGCATACCCCAATTGCTCCATTCTTACTTATCAACCCCTTGATAACAAGAACGTCAGAAGTCAAGTCTGATATTACCCAACCAACCATGTTAAACGCCTAGCAACATCGCTTACATGATTCCCTAGGTATCAAATGATAGTTCCTGCAAGAACCATTCAATTATGGTTAGCGTACAGTACGGTCCCTTCAACTCATATATCCCGATCGATTCGACAACCATTGGTTTATCGAGAGTTGTCAATGAATCGATACTATGTGTCATGTCGTAGTTGCATCGATGGTGTAATCTATGAAACCCTTTCATAATTACCACCATACTCTGGCCAGAGATTTCAACCTACATACACATGATAACACATAGGATATCCATACCAGAAGGTAAGCGGTGAATCCCCGACTACAATGCATCGACTCCTATGTGTTTCGACAGAACACCCAACCTTGCCACCTGATGACCCCATGAAAGTCGGTAAACAAGTCAAAGTGTTATTCTAGCACATAGAGTCTCAATGTTGTCCCGGGTCATAAGGACTAATGGTGTACAACCATAAACTAGGACGTTTCCACTCGATAAGTGAGAACCACTTGGAAAGTCCTTTAATGGAGGGTTGTTCAGTGCATTCTACCAGGAGCACCTATCTGCATGCTCGGACATCACAATGTCCCCTACAAATGAAACATGGTACTCACATCGCAGATACTAGTCTCTAACTCGAGCGGCCTATATCCTTCTTAGTGGCGGCTGAATCGACTAGGAACCGTTTAGAATATACAATATTACAAATATGAGTTTCATGATACTCATCATATGAGCATCTCATATTCTTTCTACTATTTGTATATTCAAGGGCTTTATCTATGCAACTAGCATGGGTATACAGATAAAGATGTGCCAAAATAATAATTTCAAATATTACTAAAATAAAGATTGCTTATACATAGAGTTTCATTGTGAACACTCGGCCAACACTTGGCTCGGCGGGCACCTACTCCAACATGATATTTACTCATGTTTCTTATTATGTTACATGTTTTAGATATCGGTTGTATGCTTTTATATGGTTTATATGAAATGTGTTGGGACCCGGACGCTAATCATGTTCTTAATCACCATTGGGACTAATTATTCAATTATAAACAGGGTCTAAAAATTTTTCTTTTAATATACAAAGCGGAAACGTAATGTAATTTACTCAAATTACATATTAAACATAAACATACAAATCCTGTATGATCTACAAATATTCGACTAGGTTCACTACTACAATCAAGTAATAAAACCTATCTATGTCCAAGTCCGGAATCACCACGCTATCTAGTCCAGCCTCATTCTCTTCTTGACCCTGATCCAGCCCCACCTGTTGTCATGCACACATACAAAACAAGACAACAGCCGGATAACTCCGGTGAGATATGAATATCACAGTATAAACAATGTAAACATGCAATCATATAAAACATATATAAAAGCATAATTACAATATCATTACATGTAGCAACTCAACAAACATGAATGATAACATGTATCAAATCAGAAACATAAATCAATATCAAACAAAGAATCATACTCAGACTCAGACTCAGATAACGCGTCGTCTCAGACTCGACTCAACTCTATCCTAGGGATCCCGATGTCTGGACATTTACAAATATATCGAATCTCAGTCGATAGGAATGAATCAATCCCTAAACGGCATCGATATAATTCCTATATCCAGTGTCTGGGCGAATCAGCCGCAGACTTGACGAATCAGTCAATAACCAGACGAATCAGCCTCTAAGTAAGCGAGTCAGCTTAAGTTTAGACGAATCAGTCAAAATATAGCGAGTCAGCTATAATTAGGCGAATCAGCCAATAAATAGACGAATCAGTCTACAACCCGACGAATCAGCCGGTGACTAGGCGAATCAGCCTATGACTCACGACTCAGTAATCAATACCTGTATTCAGTATCTAAACCATTCAGTCAATGACTAGCAAATCAGTAGTCATCTCATGCAGTGGCTATAATCACTAGGCTACAAATATCAATCTTATCATACCGTAGCTATACATCAATAAACTACAATCATAAGTCTTATCAAGTGCAAATATCAATGCAATAAATGAAAGTATGTGATTTAGGGAGACTCGAGTCAAACCTCACTCGAGTTGTGCAATCCCAACTCAACATTAATTTATACCTTTCTTTCTGATACTCTGGCTCTGTCGAAGTCTCGAATCCCAAGCCTGTCAATACTCAGTCTGACAATAACGATATCAAGGGTATAATATCAATACACCATTCAATCAATACTGGATATAATCAGAATTCAATCAAATTCTGTTTCAACAACATAACGCCATAGTCTCAATATATCCAGTAATACCATATCAGTCAGATATCAATTCTAATATCTCATAATCAATACAACTCAATTCTGATATCAAATCGGCTCCAAAACTATTCCGAAAATCATAACAATTCCATAATCAGTCCGTTTCTTAGTCTGACTTCGATTCTATGATGTCTAATATGTCAAGAACAACATATATGAGTTCCATTCAATTCTGACAATATCATAATTCTATAACATGTCAAAACGTAGCAAAACTTACGTCCAGTCGTAGCCTACGTTGATAGGAACTCAACACCGAAGTCGGATTCAAAATCGGACGGGCGGATTTCTCAGAAAAGGCGTAGTGATTTTTCACTCTTTTCCAGAAACCCTTTCTCGATCCTTTTCCTTCTTTCTGAAGAGTTGCAAAGTGTTATTCGTTTATATACATCCCAATTGCATGGTTCTGAAACGTGTCTTCTTTTCATCATTTTCAGGCGGCGCTCGGGCGGTAAGAAAGTACCGCTCGAGCGCGGCACTTTCTGCCCGGCTACTTGACTTATCATGCATTGGCGCTCGGGCGGTAATATTCTACCGCTCGGGCGCCATGCTTTCTGTCCGAGCACTTTCCTTGTTGAACACTGGCGCTCGGGCGGTAATATTCTACCGCTCGGGCGCCACAGGTTCTGCCCGAAAATCACATGACTCATGTGTTTTAACCAATCTGGTCTCGGAGTGGTCCAACTATACTCACATCCGTTCATTGTCGATAATTCATCTCAGATTACATTAATCATCTCAGATTACGTTAATCAAATTCTTGGGCATTACATTTCTCCCCCTCTTAGATCTGAGTTCGTCCTCGAACTCACAAGCAATCAATTCAGATATATCAGAAGAAATCTATGCAGAGTTTAAATTCAAAACTCATCTCAAGGAATCTATTCTGATATGTCAATAATTCTATTTCTACAAATAGCTCTGATAAAGTTAATCTCGCAATACTGGTTATACAACATCCGTATATCCCTAACCACAACTCATAACAACTCAGCATCATCAGTTGTTACCGAATCTGTTTATCCCAATCAAGGATATCTTCGATATTCGGTCTCAAATACCAACAGTCATCGTCCGACGTTGGCATATACAGTCAGTTTATTCTGAGCTGTTTTCATTTTCTTCTGAATTAGCTTCATCTTTTCAATCATATCTCTAATCATTTCAGATCCAATCTCAAAACCTCAGAGATATCATCTCAATAAAGAGAGGATCTATATGTCTTTTCGTACATCGCTTTCAAATGAGTTATCTCAATACTCATTTGATAGTTGTTGTTGTACGAAAACCCACAAAATGACAATGAATCCTGCCATTTAATGTTAACATCCAGCACTAAGCTGTACCAAAGTCTTCCAATATCTGGATAACACATTCTGACTGCCTGTCAATCTGTAAATTCATCTAAAAGAGAGTTCATGATATAGTCTATCACGAATATAGCTCAAGCAAAATCACAATCTGACATAATCTACTATGGCATTCTGCTCTTTCTGACCACTTTTCTGACATCAATCTGTGTCATTGGGTCATGTTTGTACGTAATCTGGTACAACTGATAGCTATAGATTGAACAATCTGTCAATCTTAATCATATCATATTACAATCTGTAAAATGACGCTAATTTCATTACGAAGGCTATAGAAATGTACTCCCATTTCTATTTAGAACTATAAAATGCTGTAATACATCTTCTGATTTCTATCTTTCTATCTTTTCTGTTAGTGATTTAGACATATCAGTACAATTTCTGCCAACATTTCGATACATTTCTGTTATAACTGATCTCATCTGTCTATATCCCAACTATCTGTCCGAATACAATACAGTCTCAATCATCAGACTGAACACTGAATCCATGACTGTAAGCTTCTAACAATATCTGTTCTTTCTGATTCTAACTATTTGATATACACCAATCAGTTAATAACATAAATTAAAGAGGAAATACCTACCTGGTATTCGGCTCTGACTATCAATATCAAGCTTTACTGTACAATTCTGACACATCTGACATCACAGAATAATCAATCTCATACCACATACACAATCACATATCCTTCACTCTGATCGACACTCCGTTCTGACTATCGATATTAAGTTCTAAACATTCTAATCAGCTTTTCGAACTGCTAACGTTTCAAAATCCGCTCTGGTTCAGACGGTACAATGTAATCTCCATTGCCTACCATCTGTCTTAAACACGTAGTCAGAATAAGCATCAATATTCAATCCGATTCAAGGCTAAAATCAATCTCTCTGATTGGAATCAGATCTGAAGTCTTATCAGAGAAAACATTAATAACTTTCATATCATTGGTAAATCAGCCAATGATAGACTCAATTTCAGTAAATCAACTAAATACATAAGGAGTCACTCTGCTCCTTTCTGTAATAATCGAGTCATAGCTAGTACGAAGATCAAAGGAATTCTCAATCTAGAATCCTTATCGTACCATATTCATCTCTTGGTCATCTCAGGTCTGATTCTTACCATCTTCTGGAACGAATCTAGGGTAGCTATGTACTTGGTCAGCATATCAATATCAGTAATGCAGTCCCAAAATCATAGAGCCCCAGTACAATACAAGCTACTACACGATCTAACTCGATCTCATTCTCATCCTACTGTAGTATACAAGATCTAACAGAAATCGCTGATACAAGATCTTTTCCCAAAGGAACAGAAACCCATACTACAGTAAATAGGGACTCAACAGATAATGCATACATCAATGCAAATCTTTCAGAAATAAAAATATGTGAAGCACCGGTATCCCTCAATACACATGCAGGAAATTCAAACAAATCAGTTACCTGCAACATTATCATCTGGGGCTTCCTGAGCCTGCTCCTTGGTCAAAGCAAATACTCTGGCCTGCTGTCTAGGAGGCTGGCCGACTGTCTGGCTTCCTCCTAGCCTCTGCTGTGACTGAGATGGTGCTGGCTGAAATAAAGGAACAGCAGCGGATCGTCTACTTCCCTGTGCCGCTGGTCCAGATGGTTCAGCTCCCTGGGATCTTTGGGAACCCCTTTGTGGACATACTCTGGCAAAATGTCCCTGTTGCTTGCAGAAGTGGCAGCTACCAAGTACTCCTTGGCATTGTTCAGTGGAATGTCTCCCACCACAATTTCCGCAGTAAATGCCGGTATAACTCTGCTGAGAACCACTGGAGCTAGACGAACTGCCGCCAGATTTCTTAAATTGCTTTCCCCTAGCCTTCAGAAAATCTTTCGTTCCACCACTGCTACTTCCACTCTCGAATCTGGGAAGTGGTTGCGGTGGTCTCGACACTGGAGAAACAAATTCAGCTCCTCTCTGCCTTATCAGGCCTGCTTCAGCGCCCTTTGCTCTATTCATAGCATCAGCAAAGTTATTCGGTCGCCCTGTGTTCACCAATGTAAAAATATCGGGATTCAGGCCATTGATGAACTGATCAGCAACGGCTTCGTCATTTTCAGATACATGAGGAGCAAATTTCAACAAGGTCGAGAACTTGGTCACGTATTCTTCAATGTTAAGCTGACCCTGTCTCAAATTGGCAAACTCCGCCCCCTTGTCCTTTCTGTACGATATTGGGAAAAATCTCTGATAAAACTCAGTTTTAAATACATCCCAAGTAATAATCGTACCTCGTTGCTCCAAGGCCTTCTTCATTGTAACCCACCAGCTTTGTGCAACATCCAGCAACTGGTGTCCGATCAATTTAATTCGGCGCTCATCACTGTATCCCAGTGAATCAAACAGCAACTCAATGCTACCCAACCAACTCTCACACTCGACTGATGTCTCAGTACCTTTCAGAGTGGGTGGTTTGAATGACTGAAACCTCTTCAGCAAGGTTTCCATTGGAGTCGGTGATACATCCATTGGAGGATTCGATGTACTACCCTGTTCTGGTATTCTTCTGGGAGGCATATCTGAAACTCAAAAGGATTAGTAATCCAATCCAATACATCTGTTTCAATTCAGTCCCTCCTCCGATCATCTTACTGCTGATCGAGAATCAATTCAGATTCGTTCCCAATAATACATATTACAAAATCAAATCAGATAAATCAAGTAACATGTATTATATAAAGCAGTAAGCATGCTAGCATTCATAAGCAAGGAAAGAAAACCTCAATCTACCCCGCTCACTAGCCTCTTCTATCTCAATCTCAAGAATCTACAGTTCTAGTACCTATGGCTCTGATACCACCTGTTGTGGGGACCCGGACGCTAATCATGTTCTTAATCACCATTGGGACTAATTATTCAATTATAAACAGGGTCTAAAAATTTTTCTTTTAATATACAAAGCGGAAACGTAATGTAATTTACTCAAATTACATATTAAACATAAACATACAAATCCTGTATGATCTACAAATATTCGACTAGGTTCACTACTACAATCAAGTAATAAAACCTATCTATGTCCAAGTCCGGAATCACCACGCTATCTAGTCCAGCGTCATTCTCTTCTTGACCCTGATCCAGCCCCACCTGTTGTCATGCACACATACAAAACAAGACAACAGCCGGATAACTCCGGTGAGATATGAATATCCCAGTATAAACAATGTAAACATGCAATCATATAAAACATATATAAAAGCATAATTACAATATCATTACATGTAGCAACTCAACAAACATGAATGATAACATGTATCAAATCAGAAACATAAATCAATATCAAACAAAGAATCATACTCAGACTCAGACTCAAATAACGCGTCGTCTCAGACTCGACTCAACTCTATCCTAGGGATCCCGATGTCTGGACATTTACAAATATATCGAATCTCAGTCGATAGGAATGAATCAATCCCTAAACGGCATCGATATAATTCCTATATCCAGTGTCTGGGCGAATCAGCCGCAGACTTGACGAATCAGTCAATAACCAGACGAATCAGCCTGTAAGTAAGCGAGTCAGCTTAAGTTTAGACGAATCAGTCAAAATATAGCGAGTCAGCTATAATTAGGCGAATCAGCCAATAAATAGACGAATCAGTCTATAACCCGACGAATCAGCCGGTGACTAGGCGAATCAGCCTATGACTCACGACTCAGTAATCAATACCTGTATTCAGTATCTAAACCATTCAGTCAATGACTAGCAAATCAGTAGTCATCTCATGCAGTGGCTATAATCACTAGGCTACAAATATCAATCTTATCATACCGTAGCTATACATCAATAAACTACAATCATAAGTCTTATCAAGTGCAAATATCAATGCAATAAATGAAAGTATGTGATTTAGGGATACTCGAGTCAAACCTCACTCGAGTTGTGCAATCCCAACTCAACATTAATTTATACCTTTCTTTCTGATACTCTGGCTCTGTCGAAGTCTCGAACCCCAAGCCTGTCAATACTCAGTCTGACAATAACGATATCAAGGGTATAATATCAATACACCATTCAATCAATACTGGATATAATCAGAATTCAATCAAATTCTGTTTCAACAACATAACGCCATAGTCTCAATATATCCAGTAATACCATATCAGTCAGATATCAATTCTAATATCTCATAATCAATACAACTCAATTCTGATATCAAATCGGCTCCAAAACTATTCCGAAAATCATAACAATTCCATAATCAGTCCGTTTCTTAGTCTGACTTCGATTCTATGATGTCTAATATGTCAAGAACAACATATATGAGTTCCATTCAATTCTGACAATATCATAATTCTATAACATGTCAAAACGTAGCAAAACTTACGTCCAGTCGTAGCCTACGTTGATAGGAACTCAACACCGAAGTCGGATTCAAAATCGGACGGGCGGATTTCTCAGAAAAGGCATAGTGATTTTTCACTCTTTTCCAGAAACCCTTTCTCGATCCTTTTCCTTCTTTCTGAAGAGTTGCAAAGTGTTATTCGTTTATATACATCCCAATTGCATGGTTCTGAAACGTGTCTTCTTTTCATCATTTTCAGGCGGCGCTCGGGCGGTAAGAAAGTACCGCTCGAGCGCGGCACTTTCTGCCCGGCTACTTGACTTATCATGCATTGGCGCTCGGGCGGTAATATTCTACCGCTCGGGCGCCATGCTTTCTGTCCGAGCACTTTCCTTGTTGAACACTGGCGCTCGGGCGGTAATATTCTACCGCTCGGGCGCCACAGGTTCTGCCCGAAAATCACATGACTCATGTGTTTTAACCAATCTGGTCTCGGAGTGGTCCAACTATACTCACATCCGTTCATTGTCGATAATTCATCTCAGATTACATTAATCATCTCAGATTACGTTAATCAAATTCTTGGGCATTACAAAATGCATAAGTATACATTGTTTATACTGTGATATTTATATCTCACCGGAGTTATCGGCTGTTGTCTTTTTTGTATGTGTGCATGACAACAGGTGGGACCAGATCAGGGTCAAGAAGAGAACGAGGCAGGACTAGTTAGCGTGGAGATCCGGGCTTGGAATTAAATTAGGTTTCAGCACTAATATGTAGTTGAACCTAGTTGAATTATTGTAGACAATACAAGACTTGTATGGTTATGCTTAATTTGTAATTCAGATTGATTTAAATTACTTTTCCACATTGTATTTTAAAAAAAAAAAATTAGACCCTGTGTATTATAATCGATTGAATAATTCTTAAGAATGATTTAAAATTGGAATTAGCGTCCGGTTCCCCACATTGGCTGGCCTAAGGGCTGTAGCCATGGTTAGAACCTTTCCTTGACATGTCCAGGACGTGATGAAGATGCCCTTTCATGGCTTGGTTCATGGTCCCATCGGTTTTCAAAACAAACAAGAACAGCCCCTTTCGGTTTTAAAATTCCTGTTTTTTGTTGAGCGTGTTGAGTTTCGGTTTTGAGGTGTCAAGTGGGTTGTGGCTGGGATCTATCCCTTAGCCATGACTCATACAACACCTTAGCATGTCTAGCATGGACCATGGTTAACCTCATAGTCATTGGATCCTTCATTTGACGGCAAAACAAGCAAAACCCCCACCTGTGCCATGTGTGTGTTCTCGGGTGAAGCTTGTATTGTCGTAGGTGTTGGATGGAATTGTGGTTGGCCTAGGGCCATTATCCATGGTTCAAACCATACCTTAGGATGTTTGTAAGAGGCTCTGGTTGGTGGTTCAAGCCACAATGGCCATTAGCCTTGCAAACGACGCAAGGAAGCGCAACAGCTGCTGCTGTAATTTTCTTTACAACAACTTTGTGCTTCGGTTCAGAGGCTCTTTTGAGTTCTTGGTTGGCTTTTAGCCTATAGCCTTGGACTGATCAGACGATTCAGTTCATGTTATGGGCCACTTGCGTAGAATATATTCTCAACAGAAAATTATAATATGCTATTTCATGACAAGGCTCTATCGAGCAAACATTTCACTTACGATTTTCAGTTGAGTTATGCACGTATTTGTAATTATTCATGGCACGATTTTCACGTTACACTTCACGATATGACATCTTTACATGGCATGAAACTTTATGATATATTTTACTTGTTATTCACGATATATGCATGCTGAGTCTTTAGACTCACTAGACTTAATTGTTGTAGGTACTGATGAAGTCGGGACCGAGGGCGGGGACCAGTGAGCTAGCTTGGGTCGGCAGTAGTAGGAACCCGAGGACCTCATTTATCAGTTTATTTATCATTTTTATGCAAACTAATTTTTATTACGACGAATTATTTTAAATTTTTGTTTTGAAAAAGATATTTACTTCCGCTGTTATTTTGACATTTGCACTTTTATTCCACTGTTACTTTAAACATGGAACCTTTTTATCAGTATATTTTATGAATGAAGCATTTTATTTATTTAAAGAGAAAATTTTAAATTATTCCGCAAATTTTCAAATACGAATTTCGGGCCTCTACAATCTGATAATGCATGGGTAAGTCCTGTTTAGTGTGTGCCGAAAAAAGGTGGGATTATTGTGATCACAAATGAAAAAAATGAATTAATACCCACTAGGACAGTTATGGGGTGGCGAGCGTGTATTTACTATAGGGAGTTGAATGATGCCACCCGTAAGGTGCCCTTCGCTTTATTGATCAAATGTTGGAAAGACTAGCGGGGCATGAGTTTTACTTTTTTCTAAATGGGTATTCGAGGTATAATCAAATCACAGTAGGACCTGAGGACCAAGAGAAAACCACTTTCACTTGTCCTTATGGAACTTTTGCTTTCCGTCGTATGCCTTTTGGCCTTTGTAATGCCCTTGCTACATTTCAACGTTGCATGACTGCTATATTACATGATATGATTGAAACCTTTCTCGAAATATTTATGGATGATTTTTCTATCTTTGGTTCAACGTTTGATGAGTGTTTGTAGAATTTGAGAACCGTGTTGAGGAGGTGCGAGGAGACGAACCTGGTGCTTAATTGGGAGAAGTGCCACTCCATGGTACAAGAGGGGATTGTGTTAGGGCAAAAGGTTTTGGAACAGGGGATTGAGGTGGACAAAGCAAAAATAGAAGTCATAAAGAACCAAGCACCTCCAGCCTCAGTAAAGGAGTTAGAAGTTTCCTAGGCCATGCCGGTTTTTACAGGCGGTTTATCAAAGATTTTTCAAAAATTTCCAAACCTCTATCTTCCTTACTTATGAAAGATGTGCCTTTTGATTTCAATGGTGATTGTCTACAGGCGTACGAGGATTTGAAGGAGCGCTTGGTGACGGCTCCTGTCTTGGTTGCACCAGATTGGGATCTGCCCTTCGAAATCATGTGCGATACCAGGGATACTGCGGTGGGGGCTGTGCTTGGCCAGCGTCAAAACAAAGTATTTGATACAATTTATTACACAAGTGAGACCCATGATGATTGATGAGGCTCAATTGAATTATGCGACAATTGAAAAGGAATTACTTGTCGTAGTATTTGCGCTTGACAAATTTCATTCGTACCTTGTTTTGTCCAAATTAATTGTTTACACAGATTGTAGTAGCCCGAATGCCGAATTGGGTAATTAACGGATTAATGGTGATTAATCATGATCGGAAGGTCCGAAGATGGTTCGGAAGCACCGAAGAGTTCGGAAGGTCCGAAGTGAGTTCGGTGGATCCGATCATTAGGTGTCAAGAGTTGGTCGACACGTGGGAGTTCGGACGTTCCGAAGTGTAGGTTCGGTGGATCCGATCATGAGGTGTCAAGAGCAGCTGGACACGTGCAAGTTCGGACGGTCCGAAGTGTATGATCGGAGGATCCGATCATGAGCTGTCAAGAGCCAATGGACACGTAGCGTTCGGACGTTCCGAAGTGATGTTCGGAGGATCCGAACATGGCCTATAAATAGTGCTCGGATTTCTCATTTGTGACTTGCCATTCCTTGAGTTAAGTCTCCTCTTTGAGAGTTTTGGAAGGATTCTAGGGCTAGTTGTTGTTCGAGCGATAGCCAAGAGCTGCCGGGATTGGTAGCATAGCAGCGCCGGAGTTTCGAGGCAATCGACATCAAAGGGCTGTCGACGGACGAAGGTAAACCCTAAACCTTTGGTAGTACTAGGGAGTACTGGTTTTGCTAGCCGAGCATGGTAGTATTGTTCATTGGGTATGCTTTTGATGAATAGGCTTGGATTAGACCTGTTGTCTGGTGGTTCCAGTGGATTAGGCTTGCTGTGATAGAGGTACGAAAGTACTATCCGAGATATCCTGGTTGAGTATACATTCTTATATGTGTTGCATGATTATGTGGTGCATTGATATATGTCATATGATGCATGTTATTATGTCACGTTTATTACTGCACGTTGCATTTCACGTTGAGCCGTATTCTCCTTTGAGATAGCCTTTACTGTTGAGCTGTATCTCTTTCGAGATAAGCTATATCTTGGGACCGCTCAGCCCTGTCTTGTGGACGCATGGACACCGAGAGTACACAGTGGCCGACGGGTCGGGAGGGCTTCGGTGGTCCGGGACATTTTAGGTCCACGTCTGTCTTGTAGTGGATGCAGTGACCCAGAGGTTGGACCGCGCGGCACTATCCACTTGGCGCCTCTAGACTGAGCATTGTTGAGATCCTTTCCTTTGTGACTCCTGTTTCTTGACTACCCCGGTATCATGATCATAGCATGTGCATTTCATATAGGTCTGTATACTCATACTTTTGTACTGGGCGTTCTTATCGCTCACGTCCTCGGTTTTGTTTATCTTGGACACCCCATTCCCACGGGGCAGGCCTCAGGTTGGACAGCTCAGGAGGAGCAGGAGGAGGACGTTGAGTAGCTGGTTGGTTTAGTTTATCGGTATTGTTTTGATTCGATATGGTTGTATTGGATATTTTATTTTGAGTTATTCTAGACGTCGATTGGGTTGTATAACCATTATTTTTGTTGACTTTTTCCGCTGTTATCTCTGATTATTGTTAATTAGGTTAATTGCATGCTTAGTTCTTGATTAGTAGGTGATTCTGGAACGGGTCACTACATTTATGGTATCAGAGCATGCAAAGATTTTTGGGACATTAGTAATTCTGTTTTGAGGATTTAGGAGTTGATTTTAGTTTCCTTTCAGATGTCAGGAGATGGAAGCAGTCACGGTAGTGTGGGACATGGCCGTTATGGCGACGATGAGGCTGGCAGAGAACATCGTCGTAGAGATCGTGACGGAGGACGTCACCGAGATCATGATGAAAAGAGATGTAGGAACCGTGTCAACATTATAGATTTAATGAAGATTGGCACCAACAGAGATGAAAGAGTTGAAACAACAGTTAGCCAGGTTAGCTAACGGAGACCACACATCTGGTTTTGCAATCCAAACAGATGGAACCTTGTGTCTGTCAGGAAGAATCGTAGTTCCAGAAGATTCTAAATTGAGAGACGAGATTTTATCTCAAGCTCATAGGAGTAAGTTGAGTATCCACCCTGAAAGCATGGAAATGTATAAGGATTTGAAAACCAAGTTTTGGTGGAAAGGTATGAAGAGAAGTGTTTACCAGTTTGTAGCCAAGTGTTTGGTGTGTCTGAGATGTAATAACAATGTTGTTATTTCGTTTTGTTCATCCTCTAAGCCTGATTTCGAGGACGAAATCTTTTTAAGGGGGGGAGAATGTAGTAGCCCGAATGCCGAATTGGGTAATTAACGGATTAATGGTGATTAATCATGATCGGAAGGTCCGAAGATGGTTCGGAAGCACCGAAGAGTTCGGAAGGTCCGAAGTGAGTTCGGTGGATCCGATCATTAGGTGTCAAGAGTTGGTCGACACGTGGGAGTTCGGACGTTCCGAAGTGTAGGTTCGGTGGATCCGATCATGAGGTGTCAAGAGCAGCTGGACACGTGCAAGTTCGGACGGTCCGAAGTGTATGATCGGAGGATCCGATCATGAGCTGTCAAGAGCCAATGGACACGTAGCGTTCGGACGTTCCGAAGTGATGTTCGGAGGATCCGAACATGGCCTATAAATAGTGCTCGGATTTCTCATTTGTGACTTGCCATTCCTTGAGTTAAGTCTCCTCTTTGAGAGTTTTGGAAGGATTCTAGGGCTAGTTGTTGTTCGAGCGATAGCCAAGAGCTGCCGGGATTGGTAGCATAGCAGCACCGGAGTTTCGAGGCAATCGACATCAAAGGGCTGTCGACGGACGAAGGTAAACCCTAAACCTTTGGTAGTACTAGGGAGTACTGGTTTTGCTAGCCGAGCATGGTAGTATTGTTCATTGGGTATGCTTTTGATGAATAGGCTTGGATTAGACCTGTTGTCTGGTGGTTCCAGTGGATTAGGCTTGCTGTGATAGAGGTACGAAAGTACTATCCGAGATATCCTGGTTGAGTATACATTCTTATATGTGTTGCATGATTATGTGGTGCATTGATATATGTCATATGATGCATGTTATTATGTCACGTTTATTACTGCACGTTGCATTTCACGTTGAGCCGTATTCTCCTTTGAGATAGCCTTTACTGTTGAGCTGTATCTCTTTCGAGATAAGCTATATCTTGGGACCGCTCAGCCCTGTCTTGTGGACGCATGGACACCGAGAGTACACAGTGGCCGACGGGTCGGGAGGGCTTCGGTGGTCCGGGACATTTTAGGTCCACGTCTGTCTTGTAGTGGATGCAGTGACCCAGAGGTTGGACCGCGCGGCACTATCCACTTGGCGCCTCTAGACTGAGCATTGTTGAGATCCTTTCCTTTGTGACTCCTGTTTCTTGACTACCCCGGTATCATGATCATAGCATGTGCATTTCATATAGGTCTGTATACTCATACTTTTGTACTGGGCGTTCTTATCGCTCACGTCCTCGGTTTTGTTTATCTTGGACACCCCATTCCCACGGGGCAGGCCTCAGGTTGGACAGCTCAGGAGGAGCAGGAGGAGGACGTTGAGTAGCTGGTTGGTTTAGTTTATCGGTATTGTTTTGATTCGATATGGTTGTATTGGATATTTTATTTTGAGTTATTCTAGACGTCGATTGGGTTGTATAACCATTATTTTTGTTGACTTTTTCCGCTGTTATCTCTGATTATTGTTAATTAGGTTAATTGCATGCTTAGTTCTTGATTAGTAGGTGATTCTGGAACGGGTCACTACACAGATCACTCGGCATTGAAATATTCACTTGCTAAAAAAGAAGCAAAGCCACGCTTACTTTGGTGAATTTTATTATTGCAAGAATTTGATTTAGAAATAAAGGATAAGAAAGGTGTCGAGAATGTGGTAGCGGATCACTTGTCTAGGTTGGAGCTGATTAATAATGATTGTGTAAATCGAGCAATAAATGATTGGTTTCCTGACGACACTACAAGCAATTTCAGAATCAACAACACACATACGACAACGGTTTTAGCTAAAACCGTTGTTAAAAAACTTTTAACAACGGCTTTAACTAAAACCGTTGTCGTAGATCATTTTTTAATCAAACGACAACGATTTTTATACAACCGTTGTCTTTTGGGGGTAAAAGACAACGGTTTTTTCGGGTCAATGACAATGGTTCGTAAAATCGTTGTCTTTGAACGTTTATGACAACGGTTTCATTAACTGTTGTCTATTAGCGTGTTTTTTTGGACAATCGACAACGATTTTATAAATCCGTTGTGTTTTGGGGGTCAAAGACAACGGTTTTTTACAGAACCGTTGTCTTTGAACGTTTATGACAAAGGTTTCATTAATCGTTGTCTATTAACGTGTTTTTTTGACAATCGACAACGTTTTATAAATCCGTTGTGTTTTGGGGGTCAAAAACAACGGTTTTTAGGGTCAATGACAACGGTTCTATAAAACCGTTGTCTTTGAACATTTATGACAACGGTTTCATAAACCGTTGTCTATTAGTGTGTTTTTTGAACAATCGACAACGGTTTTAGAAAAACGTTGTCGATTAGCGTGAGTTAAGAATAGAACACAACGGTATTTAGCTACGGTTTCCTTCAAACCGTCGCTCATATTAGCGACGGTTATAGATAAATCGTCGCTAATTTCAAATTCACGACATTTCAAACTGTCGCTAAAGTTAGCAACAGAATCAATTACACCAGTCGCTAATTTTAAATTAGCGAAGATTTATCTATAACCGTCGCAAATATTAGCGACGGTTTTAAAAACTTCGTCGCTAATTTCAAAATTTCGATCCCGCCTAATTTTCCCTCCATTTTCTTCCACCACTCTCTATAAATACCTGAACATTCCCTCCATTTTCGTTCACTTCACTTCACAACACTTAAAATTTTTCTCACTAACACGATTTTACAACTTCACAAGACTTAAAATTTTTATCCCTTACACGAGTTCAAAACAATTAAAATTTTTATCTCTTACACGATTTTATCACTTCACGACACTTAAATTTTTTTTATCTCTTATACGATTGTACCAATTAACAACACAAATTTGTTAAATTATTAAAATTTTTTATTTTACCTAAAATATTAGCGACGGAATTCATGTATGAACCGTCGCTTATTAGCGACGGTTCATACATGAATTCCGTCGCTAAAATTTTAGGTAAAATAAAAAAATTAGCAACGGTATTTCACATGAATGTCGTCGCTATAATTAGCGACAGTTAATGATAAACTTTCGCTACATGTAGCAACGGTTATTAATCAACCGTCTCTACGTCTGAACCGTCGCTATTAGAACCACATTTTTGTATGGAATCCGTGGCAAATGATATTTGCGACGGTTGTGAACACCGTCGCAAATTGTAGCTACGACAACGGAAAAAACCGTTGTTTTTGAGCGAACCATTTAACAACAGTGGCATTCACAACAGTTTTAAAAGGGACCGTTGTCGTATTGCATTTTTCTTGTGGTGCGAACAGCTATTTGAGGTGAGACACTGCCCTTGGTATGAAAATTTTGCTAACTTTCTTGTCACAAGCACACCACCACCAAATCTATCGTTTCACCGACGAAAGAAATTCTTTTCTGACGTGATATACTATTTTTGGGAGGAACCATTTTTGTTTAAGATTTGTGCAGATTCCATGATAAGAAGGTGTGGTGCAGAGGAGGAGTTTGGTCAAATCCTCAACCATTTCCATGACCGTGAGGTAGGTGGTCATTATGGACCAACAAAGACGGCATCGAAGTTCTAGAATGTGGCTTTTATTGGCCAACCCTCTTTAAGGATGCTCATTCTTATGTGCTAACCTGTGATAAATGCAAACGGACAGGTAACATCTCTAACCATCATGAAATGCAATTAAATAATATTCTTGAGTGTGAGGTTTTTGGTGTATGGGGGATTGACTTCATGGGAACGTTTCCCAGCTCATTCACAAAAAAATATATCTTGGTTGCGGTTGATTATGTGTCTAAGTGGGTAGAGGCAGAAGCGTATGCCACTAATAATGATGGTCTTGAAATTTTTAAAGAAAATCATTTTAACAGGTTTGAGACACCAAGAGCAATCATTAGTGATAGTGGCACACATTTTTGCAACAAATTATTTGAAAAACTTTTGAGCAAATAAGGTGTCACACACAAGATCTCTACCCCATATCACCCCCAAACAAGTGGTCAAGTGGAAGTGTCGAACCGAGAGAAAAAGCGAATCTTAGAGAAAGTGGTAGGTGTAAGTCGGAAAGACTGGTCTATGAAGTTAGATGATGCTCTTTGGGCATATAGAACTGCGTTCAAAACACCTATAGGCACCACACCATATAGACTACTGTTTGGAAAAGCATGTCATTTACCTGTAGAGTTAGAGCATCGAGCATACTGGGCAACAAAAGCACTGAACTTTAACTTTACTGATTCAGGTGAATGACGTTTGCTTCAATTGGACCAGTTGGAGGAATTTCGGAATCTTGCATATGATCACGCACTATCATACAAGGAAAAGACAAAGAGGGCTCACGACAGGCGAATCATTGAAAGGGAATTCAAGGAAGGTGAAAACTTCCTGCTCTACAACTCTCGGTTGCGACTATTTCCCGGAAAGTTGAAGTCGAGATGGTCTGGTCCATTCGTGAATTCCAAAGTTTACCCATCGGGGGCTGTATAATTGCAAGATGGAAAGTCTGGGACATTTATAGTCAATGCCCAGCGACTGAAGCACTACATGGGTGGCACAATTGAGCCGCAACTTGCAATCACCCGGTTCCAAGACAATCCGAACTGAGACTGACCGACAGTCAAGCTCTCGACTATAAATTGAGAACTACATCTCTTTCCCTTATCTTGCATTTACTTCGATATTTTGTTTATGTCCTATTTATTTTTATTGGTTTTTTTTTCATATATATATATATATATATATATATATATATATATAAAGGGTGTTAATTTTCCAGAGAGCTCGGCGCTCGAGCGGTCATTTTCTACCACTCGAGCGTGACAACTTACTTCGAAAATTTCCAGAGAGCTCGGCACTCGAGCGGTGATTTTCTACCACTTGAGCGCGAACATTCATTTCGCAACACAATTTTCCAGAGAGCTTGGCGCTCGAGCGGTAATTTCTTTGCGCTCGAGCGCGCCTGCAGATAAAAAGAAATTACTGCTCGAGCGCGCCTGCAGATAAAAACGCGAATCCCCTTCCCCCTTTCTAATTCTGAGACAACACCAAATCCCTAACATCTCTCTCGCCCCCCCTTTGTCGATTTTATTGTGCAGGCACTTGAATCTCCACTCAATTATCCGGCGACGAGGCACAATCTCCATTAGGAAGCAAGAACACCTCTCTCCGGTTATCTTTTCCATTCAAGGCATCATCTCCGTCAACAACCCCATGGCTCCCAAGAAACAACGATGGTAATCCCGGTTCTTCCGCTTCCTCCTCATATTTTGATAGACATCGGTTTGTGAGTGAGGCGGCTAGGGCTAGATACGATCGTGCTAAGATTCACAGAAACCCTATAGCCGAGAGGGGATTCCGTAGACAATTTGAGTACAGACATCTAGGGCCTCTTGTGGATTTGGAACGGCGTGGATGGGAACAATTTGGGACTCAACCCAAGACGGCAGTTGTAATGCCTGAAGTAAATAATACAAGTTGTTGATTTAGTAATATGATATTACTAAATAATTAATGATTTTTAAAGAGAGAAATATGACATATGTTGGTCATATGAAATCCAAATGATTTGAAATTTGGATATAACGTAGAAAACTAAAAAATATAGAAGTTTCATGTTTTGAGTTTTGGAAATTTTGATCGTTTGACTGGTCCAAAGAGATATACCGGTGTTAAAATGTTAAATATTAAATGTTATATTATATTATATTATTTTATTAATATAATATAATATAATTATAAAAAAATAAAAATAAAAAATATAAAATATTAAAATTTGAGGCGGTGATTTAATTTCACATGAAATGAAATGAATCACAATTCGTGTACAATGAACGAGAGGTGAGGGAAATGGAGACAGAAGATTGTTTAGATTTTCTTTTCGATCGTGCGACTTATCGGTTTATCTAATCGACGAACTGACTTCAGTTCTGGAATCGTTGACACGAGGTCTTCGATTTGAGGTATAAATTTTATAGTTTTTGTGATATTTGAAATTCGTCGATTTCTGGAATAAATCTGATAAATTGTGAAATAATACAGAAATTAAATATTGTTGAGTAGCGTATGATTTTAACGAAGTTAAGAAGATTATAGTGGTGTTATTTTGAAGTATTCCAAATTTGTTTTAATTAGGGATTTTTAATCGTTGGACTGAGATTGGAGAGTTGTTTGTCAGTTGTTATTAATTCTGATTATATATTCGGAGTCTACGAAGTATAGTTTACACGTCGATATAAAGTTTTCGTAATTTGACGGATGTTGTAAAATAGCCTATTATATGAAGTAAATTAATTAGGATGTATTTGATCATAGTATTGTGAATTAAATACACCAGAATATGAAATTGTTGGACGATAAGAATTTATAATCGAGTTTTATATTTAGTTGAATTAATTATTGTTGGGCTATTTGATGTTATATATTGAGGCTGTTATGATTGTGTTGATATGGTGACAATGGTCTGATAATTGTTGTTGAATTATTTATGTACATCGCAATCCTCGGGATCAAAGAAGTAGTCAGATTTGATATATACTCGATTATCAGGTACGTGTTGACGTACGAGCATATGTTGTTATTGTTTAGTATTGTTAAATACTATTGCGTTGAACAATGATAAATCTCCGGAATTGGGTGATTTGATATTATATTTGTTGTTGTTTATTATTGTTGATATTTTTGACTATCGTTGTTGGGAGACGCCTCGTTGATGTTGTCACGTTGATGTTGTTCGTTTAGATATTGTTGTCGCCGGAGTTGGGGTGCGACGTATCGTTGATGTTATTCGTTCGACGATATTGCTGTCACCGGTGTTGGGGTGCGACGTATTGTCGATGTTGTTGTTCGTTCGACGATATTGTTGTCCCCGGAGTTGGGGTGCGACGTATCGTCGATGTTATTGTTGTAGTGTGATGTTGTTGAGGTTGTTGATGGCTGATTGTCCAGAAACGGCAAAGGGGGTATTTCTGTTATCATTCAGTTATATCTTATGTTGTTGTTAATATAACTGTTATGTATTACGATGATGATTGTTGTGTATGCTCACCCTTTGGGGGCAGTTTCTGTTGGACATGTTACATGACTATGCCCTGAGACATGATAGAGTGAAGGACTAGGTGTGTCTAGTCAAACAGTCATGTATTTGATAGTAGATAGAGACATTATAGTTTATTTTCTTATTTGAGTTGGGTGTGTGTATTTATTATACTGTTAGGGGTCGACTAGTTCCGTGTGACTCTGTTACGATCAACGCATTATTAGAAACGGCGGAAGTGGATGACTCTCAATTTGAGGCATTGGGCTCCGACCCTGATTATGATACGATCCTCGCAGAGCTGTGCCACTCAAGCGCGATGTGGAAACCGTTGGGCAGACCGCCGAGCTGCTTTGACGAGAAGTATTTGAAAGCGGAAATTGTCCTTTGGTATCTATTTGTGGCCCGAAGGATGATGACAGTTGTAACGCTTCAAAAATCCGAAAGTCCACGTGAACCACATGCATGCAAATTATTAAATTTCTTTGGTAATTTATTAAATTGTTTAAAAGCATTAAATGCATGTTTATTCATAAATTATGTATTTAATTATTTTTATGCATAATTCATGCATGGTAGAATTTAATTCATGAAATTTTAAAGGTCCATGCATTAAAGATTTTTAAGTTTCATTTCGCGCTCGAACGAGGAATGGAGACCAGAGAATTTTCAGGAAAATTATTTTAATTACATGATTAATTTTTATTAATTAATATATGGTGTTTTTAAGGTATTTTTTAAGAGTTGGGATTTATTGGGTATTTTTACCCGCATGATTTTTATTTTTAACGGTGCATAAATTTTATTGAATTGGGAGACTTTTTGAGGGTTCGGTTAATATTTTCAAAATCTTTCCAACGTAAAATATTTTTCGGGAGTGTGTTTGGATTTAATGGGCCTACTTTTAAGTTTTTTGGGCTTAAATTTTTTTTTAAACTTTTAATTAAACAATTAAGGCCCATTATTTACTAATTAATAATTTAATAGTGTAACCCTACACCTATTATTCTTCAACAACCGATACACCCCTTCCCATATCATTCTCTCTTTGTTTCAGCAGTTCATCACCAGCCAATGTTCGATCAAGCTTCAATCTTTGCAAAGAAAATCACTCCGGTGCCCTACCTCGCGCGATCGTTCAAAGTTTTGATTCAAAATATTTCAAGGCTCGCCCTGTACTTTTATTTCTGCATCATTTACGTCATATACATGTTGTTGTGTGTTTTATTGGGAAAGTGAAAGTCTCGATCCAACGAGTTACAAGGAGATTTTTCGGTTTTGCTACAAGTATATGCATTTCTTGTTTCTACCACTCACATTTCCAAGTTTTGTGCAAGGGGATGGTTGAGCTGTGTTGTTTCTGTTGGGTTAGTGTCGTTGAGCATGCTGTCAACAGGTTGGAATCCTTGGAGTGCATGTCTTAGAGAGAGCCGAGAGGAGTTTGGCTTTAGGTTGTCTTAATATTTGAGGAGATCGCGTGAATGGTTGGAGCCGGCGGTACAAGGAGCGATCCAAGGCTTAAACAAGGCCATGTGGGGCCAGAGTCATGGCTGAGGATGGCTCGAACACTGCTGGAGCCACCCATGAAACCGATCGAGCGTGGATTAGGAGGATCGGCCGCGAGATGTGGTTCTTCGAGTCAAGGGAGTGATCGCGATCTCTAGCGTGCATGGGGATGGTTTCGTGGTTTTGGTAGGTCCATTAGGGTCTGATCTTTGTCCCTAGTAGGTTGGCTTGTGGCTGGTGTGAGCTGGTGCGAGCCGAGGAGCGCTAGGATGCGAGTGGTGCCATTTCGAGTTTGAGAAAAAGAAGTTGCATTTTTCTAGCAACTTTCCAGCAACTGTAGGGGACTGGTTTCGTGGGTTTAGGGGCCTGAATTTTTGGGTTTTAGTACTTTTAAGAGTTTATGAGGTGTGGTAAAAAGTTGGGAATAATTTGGTTAAATTTCGAGTCGATTCGGGATAAAACCGGGACCCTGGTCTAAGTTTTAAAACAGTTCGGTTAAGTTGTAAAATGGACTCAATTTTACGTCTAGGGATGCTTTTAAAAATTTTTTGGGACATTTAAGGAGTTTGGTAAGTTTCGGATCAAAATAATGAGTTTTGGATTTATCCAGGATTTAGTCGCCTCACGAAAGGTTAATTAAAAAATTAATTGAAACGCCTAGATTTAAGTTTAATAAAATTATGGGAAATTATATTTAAGCTTAAATAATTATTAGAAGTCTAAGTTTTTAAATTGGGAATTTTATGCTAAGGTTTGGTTTAATTCGGGTTTAAAACGCATTAATATGTTATAGTTAAAGATTAATTTAAAAATCATCGATTTATGTCAAATAAAAATATGGGAAAATTCGTGTAGGCGTAAATAATTATTTGGAACATGTTAAAGTCAATGCAATTAAGAAAATGTCAAAAAGGTGAAATTTTACATCTAGGGGAAAACGGTAATTTTGTGTTTTCAGGGGCAAAATGGTCATTTTGCACCTGAGGTGAGATTTTGGACCTGGCAGCGCCCTGATCACATTTCTATCATGTTTTTAAATGTTTATGCATCATGTTTACGATTTTTACGCAATTATGATAAATACGATGCACGCTTGGTTTAAGGAAAAAAATTACGTATATGCATGATTTTATTAAATGATGAATATGATGACACGTTTTGAAGGAAGTGATTTAGTTGTGACTAACACGATGACATGATGATATGATTGGAGATATCGTGAGGGAAAAGGCCCCAGAGGGAGCCCGCTTATGGGAGAAGGCACCAGAGGGAGCCCGACGATCGTATTTCCATTGATATGATATGATGATATGATAGGCCAAAACCCAGTTGACGGGTGAGAGTGTCGCTGGTGTCCCCGCCATCCATTACTGTGGTTACAAGTAGATGGATCCATCGACTGACATGATGACATCATGATACGAAAGTCACAGCTAATGAACTGAATTCAATAAAAAAAGAAAATGTTTATTATACTATGATATGAGATGACATGCTTTGACACGACATGATTTTACACGAGACGTTGATGTTCATGCTTTTAAAGTTCATGAAAGATATATTTACGTATATGATGATATGAGATGACATACTTTGATACGACATGATTTGACATGAGACGTTGATGTTCATGCTTTTAAAGTTCATGAAAGATATGTTGTGTATGATATTTTTCACTGTTGTGTGCTAGGTATATGTACTTGTTATTAACGGTGAAGGTGTGTTGAGTCTTTAGACTCACTAGGCGTGTGTGATGCAGGTGAGCTTAATGATGAGGAGACTGGAGGTGCCGAATTCTGAGTAGGCAGACCTGGTAAGGTGACACGACCCGAGGACCACATGTTTTCCGCATTACGATTTATGAGATTGAGAGGAGATGAATATTTTCATACGTTGATGATTTTAAGAATTTTATATGTTTATATTTAAGTATGATTTTAAACGAGTTGGGTTATTTAAACTGCTCTATTTTTACTGACAAATATTTAAGATCATTTTTAAATGTTATATTTTTCTATTACGATTTTTACTCATTTACGTTTACGTTTGATGTTGGTAATTTTAAACTGTGATATTTTTTTAATGTAAAATAAAGACGATTATTTTAAATGATATTTCGAAAATGCGAGCTTTTACTGTTTAAAAAAATGTCCAGTAGAATTTTAAAAATGAGTAAGACATTTCAGTTAGTATCAGAGCTAGGGTCCTGTATATGGTTGTGTCACCGCCAGTTTCTGCAGCTCAATTTTCAAGCCTCAAGTCTGCAAGTTTTTATGATTTAAATGATTTATTCTTATAGCCTGTATGTTAACATGGTTTACGCTTTATGACGATCTACGGTATATTTTTAACTGCTTTTATGATTTATGGATTTACTCTATATATATATATATATATATATATATATATATATATATAAATATATATATAAAACAGATTAAATTGCATGTTGGTTACGTTTGGAATTGGACGTGTCTAAGAATTTATATATTGGGATTCAGGAGAGGTTGATAATGATTTGACTGTATTTATTTTTAGGTCATTAGTACTGATGTCCTCCTTATGTGTCACAAGTTAATCTTGAAAATTACGAATTCTTTTGGGACTTGTAGAATTTATAAGAAATTACTGATTGTTCGTAGTTACTAATTGAATTAATTTTTGAGGATTCCATGTAGGGATAAATGATTCGAAAACTACGATAATATTTGGAAGTAAAAAAACATAGAATTTATTTAGGATGAATTCTTTACCTAGTGGGACCTAAGGATTGAATGGAATGTATTGAGAATTTTAAGGACTGACTGTATTAACCAATAATTTGAGGACCTAAGTGCAACAATAAAATTCTAAGGGACTGTTTCGAATTTATCAAACTTTGGGATTAAATTTTTAGTTTTGAGAATTTCAAGGTTTAATGAGGCCAATTCGAAAATTTTATGGAAAAAAATGCAAATTTCGAGGAGTTATAAGGCCAAAATTGTAATATTTGAGAATTTTAAGGACCAAATTGCAAATTTTGAAATTTTGAGGATTAAATTCGAACTTTTGAGGAACACTTGGGTAAAATCAGTAATGTTCGAGGTTATGAGAATTGATCTTGGGTCTAATAATCCAAATATTATTGAACTTTATGTTACGATAAACCTATAAAATGGGATTAGGAACGCCAAGAACTTATAGGTAATTGTTGGATTCTCGAGACTAAGGAAAATTCGGATAATATTCAAGGAAATTAAGAACTAATTTTTCAATTTTTAAAAAATTTGGAGATTTGTTTAGCAGTAAGTGAGAATTGAATGGTTTAAATGGTAAGACTTTTCGGTGATTTGAGATTGAAGAGATAATTAGAACTTGGTTATATCTGGGTTATAATGTAATAAGAAATGACAATCAAGAGCATCGTAGGATAATTCAATATTGGGCTTGAAAATCTAAATGTTAAAGGAATAAGACAATGGAAAAAATTAAGATTTTAGAGTGATAACAATTTAAGGTAACGTGATCATTTAGTCAAGTTACAAGATTAGACATTAAGTTAACTTATTTTTGGGGACTTAAGGTTTGATGTAGTATAAGTTTTAATCATGATCTTATGAGTTAAAGTTATATCTTTGTTGGAATTTAAATTTTTCTAGAAAGTTGAGTATGTTTGATGGTTAGGTTACTCGATAGACGCATGTAAGAATTGAGATAGACACCTCGTCTTGAGGAATTTTTGGTAAGTTATTAAGAAACTTGAGAATAAGTGAATATGTGTGTAGGAATTATGTTCTCTAATACTATTTGGGTCGCGTAAGCTTGAATTTTTAAGTTTATGAGATAGAAGCTTATAAAAAAAAAAATTGGGTGAAATAAAACAAAAGGGAATTAGTGATGTTCAACATAAGTTATCCATGAACGAATATTAGGATTTTTATCGAGTAAGAAATCTAAATCTTGATGTGAGGATTCTAAAATTTATGGGTTATAAGTGAAGTTGATTTATTAGAGTTAGTCCATCATTATCATAAGAGAACTTATTACGTTTTATACGCTACTATTAATTACTCATTAAGGATACGTAAGAATGCGACATTCGCTTAAATGAGGAAAGTCTAAGGGTCTTAGGCCTCAACTATATTGTAATTGAGAAAGAAATAGTTTAAGCATGCAACTGATGCGAGAAGGATTTTACTAATTAGGTAGAAGATCATTATTGTATATTTGGATTTTATGGATCAACGTTACTCGAGGACTAAGATTTGCAACAATTTTATATTTGGGATATACTTGTAAATAGTAAGTTACGTAAGTTTTGTGCCGTAAGATAAAGATTCGATTCAAGGACCTAGGCTAATATTATTATGAGGTTGAGATAAGGTTTAACTTTTAAGTGTATTAGAGAGGATAGAAGTCGATCAGTAATTTTTGATTCTTAGGTTTCTCAAGTTGAACTGCATAAATACAAATGCAATAGGCTAATGAACATTACGGGTATAGTATAAGAAAAGTAAGACGCAATAAAATTAGGATTATCATTTCTAATATTGAAAAGTTTGAAAAAGTTGAAATTCGAGGTTATAGAAAAATGGAACTAAGTCACCATAAGTTGTTATAAGTTGCAATTCGCAAACGAGGATTTTGCTAAGCAAATTTAATTAGGATTCAGGAAAGGTAAGAACACTTAATACTTATTTTATCAGAGTAGCGCAGCGGAAGCGTGGATTATTGGGATTCTAGAATTAATGGTTTAAACTTTTTGTTTATCGAGAATAAGCGAATTTCGGGGACAAAATTCAATTTAAGGGGGGTAAATTGTAACGCCCGAAAATCAGAAAGTCTACTTGAACCACATGCATGCAAATTATTAAATTTCTTTGGTATTTTATTAAATTGTTTTAAAGCATTAAATGTATGTTTACTCATAAATTATGTATTTAATTATTTTTATGCATTTTATGCATAATTCATGCATGGTAGAATTTAATTCATGAAATTTTAAAGGTTCATGCATTAAAGATTTTTAAGTTTCATTTCGCACTCGAACGAGGAACGGAGACCGGAGAATTTTCAGGAAAATTATTTTAATACATGATTAATTTTTATTAATTAATATAATGTGTTTTTAAGTTATTTTTTAAGAATTGGGATTTATAGTGTAACGAACCGTACTTTTTCTACTTAAAATTTGCTGAAAAATTTAAAATTTTCTTAAATAAAAACATCCATACGGTCGTCATCTCATCGTTCATAAAAATATCTTTGAAATCATCCATCACCAATAAAATTTTGCTAACAAAATGCTTGTTCCAAACATCCCTTACCAAAACATATAATCAGAGTATTTTAAACTTGCATAAAAAAAGATTAAAATAACGTGGGCGGTCCTTGGGTCTAGCCTCCCGCTCAGTCCAAGCCCGCTCCTTGGTCCCCACCTCCTGTCTCCTCATAGACATCCTCACCTGCATCGATCATGTCTAGTGAGTATAAAGACTCAACACGTATAAACTGGAAATAATGAATAATACGTAATAAAACCACACGCAATTTCAAAATAGAGCGTACATACTTAAACTTGATCTTGGAATAACTTGAACATACGTACGTATCTTAGACGTGCCATAACGTGAAACTTTCATAAACATTCTTGCATACTTGAACATAATTAAACATACATACTTCATAATTCTCTTTGTGTAGAGACATGTTTCAAAGCAAGTGACCCATACATAATAAACGCATGATCAGACAAACCACAGTACTGGGCTGATAGTGACGTATGCACTGCCACATACATGAGATCCCCATTCATAATTTAACGGGCTGGTTGGTCCCCGTTCATAATTTAACGCTTCCAAACCACGATCTAACCCGTTCATAATTTAACAGGGTGGAGAGGTCCTCGGCCACGTTCACCGACTTCCAAACCCATTCATAATTTGGTCACAAGACATTTAGCATACCTCAAAAACTTAAAATATTTTCTTGCACGTCAACATACTTACTTGGCGTTGAGGGATCCATTGGAATTTGATCGTGGTCGTTGCTGCAACATATTAACGTGAATTCATAAGCTTAACGGGTGTAACTTAAACGTAACAGTCAAGCTTACCCACGATCTCATACATTTCCATAGGACGTTATAAAATTCCCGTGACTCGACATTGTTAAACCTTGCGCTAAACCATGACATAAAACCTCAAAGCATAGCATAATATTTCCCAAAGCTCAAGTACACGGACCCCGTGCCCAGGTCCGGCTCTGGGTCCGTGTAGGTACTGTAAAAATGTGTGTGCAGAAAAGGGGAGACACGGACCCCGTGCTTAGGTACGTGTAGACTCGTTGAAAAGACACTCCGGAAGGAACAAAGGGACGGACCCCGTGCCCGGGTCCGTGTAGGGGTCCGGCTAGCCTCGGATGAAATAAAGCTTGCGGGAAATTCTAATATTGCTTATTACTCCCAAACTTGATTGTACGGACTATGAACGGACACCTCGAGACCCATCCTAACATACCATAACACTGACCCAAGCTTATACTATTTCCCCAAAACACCCACATATCACAAGCAACCCAATAAACCCTTGAACGCGACTTTTGACAACAACACGATTTATACGCCCATTCAATCTCTCAAGTGCCTAACGACACGAAACGACACCACAATAACCATCTTAACAACATGATAAACATACCTAAATGCAGCAGCGATCACCAGTCGATTCCCAACGAAGCCTGCAACAATAAGATCTCAAAAACAAAATTTACGTAAAAGTCGCATTTTCATAAATCATGCCCTACTAGGACTCGCTTTAAAATTCAACACATGCTTCAATAATTAAATAAATGCATTGGTTATACGTGTACTGAATTTGGACACTACAATTCCTCCCCCACTTATAAAAATTTCCTCCTCGAAATTAAATCTTACCGAACAACTCCAGGTAGCGAAGTGTAACGATCATGGGCCATTAGGCTGAACCAACAAAGGCCTCGGCCCATACCCACGCACCACTACTGGTCATGGGTCGTTAGGATGGTCCAGCATGGGCCTCGTCCCATGCCCATGCACCGCCACTCACAGAATATCCCACTCCTGGAAAGTGAATTCTTTCGCCTTCCCCAACACTTGAACCTAGGACCTCCAGGATAAGTACCTAGATTCCTAAGTTTTGGTACCACTTGAGCTAGACCTCCAGGATAAGTACCTAGATTTCGTGTTTCGCATGCCGCGCGCATATGCGCGCACAAGGACCGCGCATATGCGCCTGGCTTTCTGCCCGGCATTTCCAAAGTTATCCACTCGCGCATATGCGCACACTCGCCTCGGGCATATGCGCGAGACCTACTGTCTCGGCATCATTGGAAAACACTTCCCTGGGCATATGCGCGCCTCTCCCGGCGCACATGCGCCAACTTTTCTGGAAGTTGCGTCTTGTTAATAAACCTCCTCGTGCATATGCGCGCACTCGCCTCGTGCATATGCGCGAGGTTCTCTGCCTCTGTGCTTGGTCTTGCGCGCATATGCGCACATCTTTTCGCGCATGTGCGCGCACTTCTCTGCCCGTACACTTTACTTGCTCACCACATGATATCACATGCTACTCAATTCAAGTCTCGGAGCGATCTTTCATAATTATATCAATTTGTCGATAATTAATCTCAAATCATCGAAATCAAATTTCGGGCCTTACATTTCTCCCCCCCTAAGATAGGATTTCGTCCTAGAAATCCTAGGCAATCAATTCAGATATAATAGAAGAAATGTATAACATGGTCTAATCAGAAAAATCATCTCAATGAATTCATTCTGAAATCAATCTCAGATCCGATTCTGGTCTTTCAGGTAGTCTCTTTGATATTCCGAAAATCTTACTGTGTTTTCAACAACAGAATAATCTTCATTCTGAAATATCTTTCTTTTACGGATCTCTGATTCCCAACTGGAATCTTAATTTAAGAAATATAATATTATACTACCACTCGAAATAACTCTGACAGAATCAATCTCACAATACTGGCTATATAACATTCGTATATATCAATCAACAGCTCATAATAAATCCACATTAATATCTCCTATCAATTTGATAATTTCAATCAGGGTTAGATTCAATCTTCAACTTCAAATATCAGCAGTCATCATCCGACGTCGACATATTTAGTCTATTTATTCTGAGATTTCTTCATTCCCTTCTAATTCAGTTTCATTTTCTTTGTCAGATTTCTGACCCATCAGATTCAATTTCAGGTATCATCGAGATATCATCTCCGTACACCGGAAATCGACAGGTATCACTGTACAATATCTCGAATAAGGCTATCTCGATATTCATTTGATAGCTATTATTGTACGACAATTCACAAGTGACAATAAATTGTGTCAACTAGTGCTAAAATCCAGCACTACAATTCCAGGATATCCTCCAGTATCAGGATAGTTCACTTCGACTATCTTTCAATCTATAAACCATAGATGAACAATCATGCTATACATTCTGCCAAAAGTACAAAATCAATCAAAAATCACAATATGATATAATCAACTCTGGCATTCAATAGAATCTGACCCTTTTTCTGACATACTTTCCAGTCATCTAGTCATATATGTACGTCATCCTTTACAATATAACATATGCAAATTTGAACAATTGTTCAATCATAACCACATCTTGGTATAGTTTAGGCAATATTTCGGTAAGTATCACCAGATTTATAGAATTGTACTCCTATTTCTATTCAGGAATCGATAATCTGTATAACCAATCTCCTGGTTTCTATCTTCCTGTCTTCATCTGTCAGGGATTTAGACATTTCAATACAAATTCTGACATAACTGATTCCTTTTGTTGACATCAAAATTGTCCATTCGAATTATCACACATTTCCTGTTACCAGAATAATACTAAATCTACTACTGTGTGCATCTGACAATACCTGTCATTTCAAATTCGAAATATCGGGCACAAACAAATCAACTAATTCCATAAAATAAACCATTACCTACCTGGTATCTTGATTGACACACTGTTCTGGCTATCGAAATCAAATTCTGAACAATCTGATCAAACTTCTGAACTGTTGTAATTTTCCAAATCAGCTCTGAGTCGGCTTGAACTGTATATAATCTCAACGGTTCATAACAATCGGTATCAAATACGGATTCAGAATACAACAATATCGGATCGGATTCAAAATACTAAAACACAATTTCTGACATTTCTGAAGTTCTGCTATTTTCAATGTCGTTTTCAGCCATTGATCACGGTATTAATTGTGCTACAATCAATCATACCCTGCGAATATATCAAAACATCATAGATAAAACGAGCATAAAGTCATCAGAGCACTTTTGAAAACAGGATTTATCAACCCATACACAGAACTGAAGTATTTTACAGAAAAACACACTAATCAGATGTAACTCTAACTTTCGGGCAGTAAATCTTGTAACTGACATTTCAATTCAATTAATATCATTCTATACAAAGTTCTGAAAATACCCACAATACCTGATATCGATTCAAGACTGAAATCAATCTTCCTGGCTAGAATCAAACCCGAAATCTCATCTGGGACAACCGTAGCAACGCTCATGTCCCTAACAACTCAATCAATGATCCATTCCATCTCAGTAAATCAACTGATTATCTAAGGAATTACTCCATTCCTTTCGATAATCCTCGAGTCATAAATAATATGAATATCAAAGGAGTTTTAAATCAAAAATCCTTATCGCATATTATTTATTATTCGGCCATTTCAGGTCCGAATCTTACCATCTCCTGACAAGAATCTACAATATTTCTATACTTGCTAACACATCAATATCAGTAATGTGGCCAGAATTGGACAACACAAGTACCACTAATATAACTCAATCTTATTCTCGTTTTACTGCAGTATATGATATTTACAAAATTCACTGATAACAATCTTTTCTCCCAAAAGATAAGGGACTCAATACTACAGTACACACAGACCCAACATGTACCACATATATCAATGCCATTCATACAAAATCATGTATAGGATGTTTGAGTACTTCACAATATATATTCAAAATAATCATAAAAGAACAGGTACCTGTTACTATCTCATCAATTACATCCTGGGTCTGTCTCTTGGTCCTTACACCCCGATATTCAGCTCCATGAGATCTCCGAGAGCTTTTCTGTGGACAAACTATATTAAAATGTCCTTGCTGTTTACAGAAATTGCATCTACTAGTCACTCCATGACATTGCTCCGTAACATGTCTCCCTCCGTAAGTTCTGCAATACATTCCCGTATAACTCGGGCTAGAACCGCTGGAGCTAGATGAACCGCTCCCTAACTTCTTGAACTGCTTCTTTTGAACTTTCAACTGCTCTCTCTTTCTGTTAGAGTAGGTGCCTGTCGAGCCAAATGTTGGCCGAGGGTTCATGTTTGAACTCTATGTATGAACAGTATTTATTTTAATAATATTTGAAAAATTATTATTTTGGCACTTATTAACTGTATACTCATGCTAGTTGCATGGATAAAGCCCTTGAATATACAAATAGTAAAAAGAATATGAGATGCTCATATGATGAGTATCATGAAACTCATATTTGTAATACTGTATATTCTAAACGGTTCCTAGTCGATTCAGCCGCCACTAAGAAGAATATAGGCCGCATGAGTTAGAGACTAGTATCTGCGATGTGAGTACCATGTTTCGTTGGTAAGGGACATTGTGATGTCCGAGCATGCAGATAGGTGCTCCTGGTAGAGTGCACTGAACAACCCTCCATAAAAGGACTTTCCAAGTGGTTCTCACTTATCGAGTGGAAAAGTCCTAGTTTATGGTTGTACACCATTAGTCCTTATGACCCGGGACAACATTGAGACTCTATGTGCTAGAATTACACTTTGACTTGTTTACCGACTCTCATGAGGTCATCAGATGGCAAGGTTGGGTGTTCTGTCGAAACATATAGGAGTCGATGCATTGTAGTCGGGGATTCACCGCTTACCTTCGGGTATGGATATCCTATGTGTTATCATGTGTATGTAAATTGAAATCTCTTATCAGAGTATGGTGGTAATTATGAAAGGGGTTTCATAGATTACACCATCGATGCAACTACGACATGACACATAGTATCGATTCATTGACAACTCTTGATAAACCAATGGTTGTCGAATCGGTCAGGATATATGAGTTGAAGGGACCGTACTGTACGCTAACCATAATTGAATGGTTCTTGCAGGCACTATCATTTTATACCTAGGGAATCATGTAAGCGATCCTGCTAGGCGTTTAACATGATTGGTTGTGTGACGTCCCGAAAATTTGAGGTCTACATGAACCACATGTGTGCAATTCATTAAATTCCTTATGTATTTTTATTAAATGGTTTTAATGCATGTTTATTTCATTAATTTGTGTTTTAATTCATTATTTATTTATTTGCATCATTTTAAATTAACTATGCTTATGCGATGCACGTTAAAATGTTTTCTTGAGTTTCATGATTCAGGCGAATATTCGATGCGGGATCGCGAGGAAAAGACCGGTGACGATTTTGGAAATTTTAACGTGGTATTTTATTTTTAAGTTGAGGTTGGGGTATTTTAACTAACTTACTAAGCTGTTAGTATTTTAAAGCCAAATTTATCTATCTAGTGATTTAAAAGTTTGAACTTTTAAAGTTAGCATTTTGTGTGAGTTATTTTAATTAAGGGATTTAATTAAGGGTGTGTAGTGAATTACTATTTTATTGACTTGTTAAGGGAGTTAGCATTTAAAATAGCTTGATTAATTATTTAATTAAGCAAATTGTTCCCCTAATTACTCACTCACACACGTTACACACACTCACACACACTTCCATGTTTTTACACACACCAAAACACACACATTCAGATTTTATATTTTTAAAAGAAAACTAGGGTTCTTCCCTCATAGAGAAGCCGCCCCCTCCCCTCTCAATCTTCTAGCAATTCTCGTGTGAATTCTTCAAGGATTTTAGTGCCACGTGTTAGAGTAGGTGCCCGTCGAGCCAAGTGTTGGCCGAGTGTTCACAATGAAACTCTATGAATAAGCAGTCTTTATTTTAATAATATTTGAAATTATTACTTTGGCAAATCTTTATCTGTATACCCATGCTAGCTGCATAGATAAAGCCCTTGAATATACAAATAGTAGAAAGAATATGAGATGCTCATATGATGAGTATCATGAAACTCATATTTGTAATACTGTATATTCTAAACGGTTCCTAGTCGATTCAGCCGCCACTAAGAAGAATATAGGCCGCTCGAGTTAGAGACTAGTATCTGCGATGTGAGTACCATGTTTCATTGGTAGGGGACATTGTGATGTCCGAACATGCAGATAGGTGCTCCTTGTAGAGTGCACTGAACAACCCTCCATAAAAGGACTTTCCAAGTGGTTCTCACTTATCGAGTGGAAAAGTCCTGGTTTATGGTTGTACAGAATTAGTCCTTATGACCCGGGACAACATTGAGACTCTATGTGCTAGAATTACACTTTGACTTGTTTACCGACTCTCATGGGGTCATCAGGTGGCAAGGTTGGGTGTTCTGTCGAAACACATAGAAGTCGATGCATTGTAGTCGGGGATTCACCGCTTACCTTCGGGTATGGATATCCTATGTGTTATCATGTGTATGTAGATCGAAATCTCTGGCCAGAGTATGGTTGTAATTATGAAAGGTGTTTCATAGATTACACCATCGATGCAACTACGACATGACACATAGTATCGATTCATTGACAACTCTCGATAAACCAATGGTTGTCGAATCGATCGGGATATATGAGTTGAAGGGACCGTACTGTACGCTAACCATAATTGAATGGTTCTTGCAGGCACTATCATGTGATACCTAGGGAATCACGTAAGCGATGCTGCTAGGCGTTTAACGTGATTGGTTGGGTACTATCAGACTTGAGTTCTGACGTTCTTACTATCAAGGAGTTGATAAGTAAGAATGGAGCAATTGGGGTATGCTCGAATAAGGACATGTTTAGTCCGAATCACATGGAGATGTGAACCCACGGCTAGTTGTATCAATGAACCATTGAGGGCCACACAAGTGCTAGCTTTCTAGATCCCGTTGAGAAGTAAAATAGTTCAATGTGTTGAACGGCTTATAAAGGAGTTTATAAGTGTAAAGAAAATTAGAAGTATGACTTCTATAAAGGAGAAAATAGTTCAATGTGTTGAACGACTTATAAATGAGTTTATAAGTGTAAGGAAAAATAGAAGTATGACTTCTATGAGAGAAATGTAAATTTTGATTTATGGAAGTGTTCCTAAATTAAAATTTGGCCAAGAGAATAATGTATTTGAAAATTGTGATTTTCATAAACATTATAATGGACTAAATTAAATTAATTCAAGTGTTGAATTAATTAGACACTAGTGGACCTAGTAGAGTCCAAATAATTAAATTAATTCAAGTGTTGGATTAATTAAATAATGTTGAGTCTTGTAGAGCTCAATTAAAATAATTATTTAAACTAGTGGGACTTGAGTAAATTCAAGTAATGTTTAATTAGTCTCAAATATGTTTGAGATAATTAAATTTAGTCCAAAGTTTTTAATTTGATTAAAAACTATATTATATGCATGCATGGGAGGTGAAGGGTTGGAGATTACTTTTTATTAAAATAATGCAAGGCATGCACCTTTTGCTTTTTGCTTTTCTCACAACCAAGGAAAGGAATTAACTCATTCTCCCTTCCCTCCCATTTTGAGATGGCCGAAACTCTCTTGAGTTTTCTCTCCATTTTTCTTCCATTTTGTGTTCTTCAATTTGTTGAGGAACACTACACTTCTCTTTGAAAAATCCTCAAATATTTCTAGTGCAATATTTGAGGGGATCTTCCTAGTTAGTGGTGGGCCTAATTTGAAGGAAAGTTTTCAAGGATTTGGAGGAGGAGCTTGTAGATCTTCATGCCTTGAAGAGCTTTGTTGTTTGACAACAAAGTTGGTGCCAACAATCAACTTTTTAAAGTTGATAGGTATATTTTCTTATCATGAATGTATGTTTATGTTTTTGTAAATATTGCACAAGATTATGGGGTGGCCGAATTTTTGCCTTAAAAATTTCGATTTTATGCTTCCGTTGCGTTTCCGGCCACCGTAACCGGTCCGCTTTCAAGTGGTATCCGAGCTTAGGTTACGGATTTTGTGTAATATTTGCATAATATTATGTTGAGATCGATTTCTAACCGTTTGAGATTTTTTGTGCAAGAAAATCATCAAGGCCGAATTTTTGAAGAAAACAAAAAAAAAAATGTTTTTCCGGGCAGCCGAGGGGCTGCCCGAAAGGGGCTGCCCGAAAATTTCGGGCAGCCGAGGGGCAGCCCAAGGGGCTGCCCGAAATGTCTTTTTAAAATTAAAAAAAAAATTTTTTGTGTTGCCGGAATCCGGCGACGGAGCTCCGGCGACGGCGATGACGGCTAGGGTTTCCAAAAGTGTTTTGGACAATCTTAGTGTCATGGGCCTTGAGATGTTGGGCCATTGGATGGACAACATTATTTGTGAAATTTAAATGGGCCAAAGTAATTTTGGTGGAAAATGGTTTTTGGGCCCTTAAGTTTAAATTTACAAATGTTGCACATATTTTCTCATAAAATAAATAATTGAAGTGGGACTTTAATTATTTATAGTAAATTGTGATTTACAAGAAATTCGATTATAAATAAATTAATTTGAAAGTAGACAAAGATGTTTGTATACTTTGTTAATTTAATTTATAATTGTGGCGGTTAGTGATTGGATCAAGATATATAATATTGGATCAATTAATTATAGTGATAATTAATTGATGGTGTATGATATGTGATATTATGCATGAAGGATGATCAAAAGCCCAAGCCCAATTTGCTAGGTGTATGCTAGGATATTTGTGTTGTATGATTGTAATAATTATCAATTTAAAGTGAGCTTGGTTTATGGCCCGTTCCCACCCCCCATGAGATGTATCCCTATGTGCCATGGATATTTAATTGTAAATATTAGAATAGGTGAAGATCAAGATTGGAAGATGGTGGCCTTGGTGATTATGAAGATCGAAGACATGTAATATTGGATGCTAATGTAATAATTTAGTTGCATTGCATCCCGTGCATTTACCCTAGGATTGGACCTAGGCCCGTGTTTGGCTCACACGGGCCATTAGTTTTGGGGCGATTGATCATCCTTGTACTGTTTTCTATTTATAATATATGCATGATATGTTATAAATAATGAGTATGTGCGTTATTATTATGATAATAACAAAGTTGCATGAATCCGGCAAACATACGATCAAACATGGCGAGCTTTTAAAATAAAATTAATGATGAGACCTTTCAAAATTAAAAACCCTCATTTTGAATAAGATTCAAAATTAATATCAAGCCCGAAAAGGGGAATTATAAATTTGTTTATAATTTCCTTGTCTTCCATCGACAATGGGTGCATGATGAACGCTACCCGTACTCGGGGCTCGGCTCATATTATTGAGGGGGCCCTGGGTGCCGGAAAGCTGTGACATCCATTGACATAGTGATGTGAACTACGTGGAACTCCCATGATTTCGGCTCATATTATTGAGGGAACTCATGGCGACCGTCCATTAAGGTTCAATATCGATGGGTTAGGCTTGACACGTAAAGATGAACGACGTCATATTATTGGGTCCTAATCAAACGTGAGACAAAAGTATACGTAGAGGGTTGCATGGCGATGCAATTGGAAACTACCTTTTAGGAATTGTGATGGCCGATATTATTCGGGATCACAATTCGCTAATTGGACCTTACGTACCTACTGAGGAAAGAGTTTCCCGTTTTCACTAGAGGGTAGTGAAAGATGTCAAAACAGTGGGAGTAAAAATTTATAAAGTTAAAGTCCATACTTTATATCTTACCAAATATTTTAAATAGTCATCAACATTTATCTGTTTTTACTTTTCAGTACAAATCAACAATGTCTTCGATGCGCAATTCGATATCTATAATACTCGACAAACACATATTAACTGGACCTAATTACCTCACTTGGCTAAGAAATTTGAAAATAGTCTTAAATTCGGAAAGGGTAACATATACACTGACTCAGTCGCCCCCTGTTGAGGCTCCGACTGACTGCACTCCTGAGGAATTGCAGGCTTACGAGGAATGGTGTGACCATGACTTGATAGCTAGGTGTTATATGCTGACTTCTATGAACGATGAGCTACAGAGGCGTTTTGAGGGTGCAAAGAGTGCTGCTGACATTCATTTGCATCTCAAGGAGCTCTTTGGAGAGCAAACGCGTCCTCTTAGGCATGCAACCGTCAAGGAGCTGATCACTTTGCGCATGCGAGATGGGGCCTCGGTCCATGAGCATGGCCTAAAGGTGATCGGGCTCGTGGACAAGCTCGTTGGCATGGATTTGATCTTGCCTTCGGAGTTGACCACGGACGTGTTGCTGTTATCGCTGCCTAGCTCATTTGATCCTTTTGTGGTGAACTTCAACATGAACAAGATGGAACCGACCCTTGAGGAGTTGGTAAAAATGCTTGTTACGTTTGAATCCACCATCAAGAAAGAGAAGTTGGTTCTTTATGTGGGTTCTTCATCTGGTACGAAGATTGATCCACATGGGAAGGGAAAGAAGAGTTCTTTCCAAAGTCCCAAGAAGAACGTGCCCTTGTTGAGGCAATCTCCGAATCCCGTTGTGGCAGCCAGACCAGTTAAGGCTGACAAGACTGGTGATGTTTGTCATCACTGCAAGAAGCCTGGACATTGGAAGCGAAATTGCAAGGAATATCTGGCCCAGAAGTGTTCTGGAAACGGTATGTTCTAAATTTAAGTAAACATTTCAATTAACACTACTTCTTGGGTATTAGATACCGGTTGTGACTCACATCTCTGTAATGGGTTACAGGTGATGGGAAGAAGTAGGAAGCTTAAAGAAGGTGTGACCTTCTTGAGGATGGGCAATGGAGCAAGAGTTGCTGCCAAGGCTATTAAGGATGTTTACTTATTATTGAACAATGACTTTAAGTTAATTTTAAGAGATGTTTTGTTTGTACCTGTTTGGTGTAAAACATTGTTTCCATTTCTATTGTGATAAAAATGGATATTCTTGTTTATTTAGCAAAGGTGTTTGCAACATTTACAAGAATGAATGTTTAATTGGTACTTGAGAACTTGAAAACGATCTCTATAACTTAAAAGTAAAAGATATTCTACTAAATGTCCATTCAAAGGCAGATACCATATGAGATATGGATGGGTAAGCCTCCCAAATATTCTTATCTTAGAATATGGGGAGCCCTGCTTATGTGAAGCAGGTAAGTGGGAGATAAATTGGATTGTTGATCCATTTTATGTTACTTTGTGGGATATCCAAGGAATTAAGTTGGATATCATTTCTATCATCCCCAAGAAACAAAAGTGTTTGTTTCTAGGAATGCAACCTTTTTGGAAAGGGATTTTCTATTGGATAGAAAAAGGCAGATGATAGAACTCGAAGAGGTTCGAGAGAAACCCACAATTATAGAACCCACACCCGATGAGCCAAGAGAGGAGATACAAGCTCCTAGCAGATACGAGAAAGTCTCGAGACCACCTATGAGGTATGGTCAGCTTCTTGAAGAAGGCCATGATGAGCCTAACCATGGATGTGATCCATGGACCTTCAAGGAAGCGTTATCTGATGCCAATTCATCCAAGTGACTTGAAGAAATGGAATCTGAGTTGAATTCCATGCATTCGAACCAAGTGTAGGATCTTGTGGATCCACCTGTGGGAATTGTTCCTACAGGGACTTGGGGAGGATGGGAAGGTGTTGACCTTCAAGGCGCGATTGGTGGCAAAAGGATGTACTCAAAGACAAGGAGTTGACTTTGAGGAAACCTTTTCCCAATCGCAATGTCCAAGTCCATAAGGATTTTATTAGCCATAGCTGCATAGTATGACTATGAGATATGGCAGATGGATGTCAAGACAAACTTTCTTAAATGGGGATTTTAAGAAAGTTATTTACATGTCTAAACCTGAAGGGTTTACATCTATCGGAAGTGAGCATATGGTATGTAAACTTCAGAGATCTATTTATGATCTAAAGCAGGCATCAAGGAGTTGGAACCTCAGATTCGACAGTACAATCAAATAGTTTGATTTACTAAGAATCCTGAGGAACCCTATGTGTATAAGAAGGTCAGTGGGAGTGTTGTGACATTCCTGGTGCTTTATGTTGATGACATTCTACTCATTGGGAATGATGTAGGAATGTTGCAATCAACTAAGATAAGGTTAGCGAGTAAGTTCTCGATACAGGACTTGGGTGAAGCATCTTTTGTATTGGGATACAGATCTATTGAGATAGATCGAAAAGATGGCTTGGTCTCACCCAGTCCACATACATTGATACCATCGTGAAGCAGTTCTCGATGGATGAGTCCATGAGAGGACATCTACCAGTGTGTCATGGCGTGTCCCTATCCAAGTCTGTCTCCCAAGACAGATGCAGAGATAGTGGCGATGACACGCATTCCGTATACTTCGGAAATTGGTAATATCATGTATGGGATGATATCTACACGTCCTGACGTGGCATTTGCACTATGTGTAGTGAAAGGATATCAATCGAACCCTGGTCTTCCACACCTGAAAGCTGTGAAAGACATCCTCAAGCAGTTGAGAAGGACCAATAAGTTGTTCTTGGTCTATGGGGTAGAGAACTGAAATTGGAAGTCTATACCGACTCTAGCTTCCAAAGCGATATCGATAACTCGAAGTCAACCTCTATTTTGTATTCATGCTCAATGGTGCTGCTGTCTCTTGGAAGAGTTCCAAGCAAGACAATATTACGGATTCCAGCACAGAGGCCGAATACATTGCTGCATCAGATGCAGCAAGAGAGGCTGTTTGGATAAGGAATTTCGTCCAAGAGTTGGGCGTCATTCCTAATGGAGTTGCTCCTATCCCGGTGTTGTGTGACAACACGGGAGCTTTAGCTCAAGCAAAGGAGCCAAGGTCTCATCAGAAATCCAAACTCGTATTGAGAAAGTACCACATCCTCGGAGAGATTGTGGAAAGAAGAGTAGTGTCTATTGACAAAGTCGGCTCCGCAGATTATGTTGTTGATCCACTAGCTAAGCCTTTACCTGGACCATTGTTCAACAAGCATCGCGAATCAATGGGTTTTGAACATATGGGTAGTTGGCTCTAGTGCAAGTGGGAGATTGTTAGAGTAGGTGCCCGTCGAGCCAAGTGTTGGCCGAGTGTTCACAATGAAACTCTATGAATAAGCAGTCTTTATTTTAATAATATTTGAAATTATTACTTTGGCAAATCTTTATCTGTATACCCATGCTAGCTGCATAGATAAAGCCCTTGAATATACAAATAGTAGAAAGAATATGAGATGCTCATATGATGAGTATCATGAAACTCATATTTGTAATACTGTATATTCTAAACGGTTCCTAGTCGATTCAGCCGCCACTAAGAAGGATATAGGCCGCTCGAGTTAGAGACTAGTATCTGCGATGTGAGTACCATGTTTCATTGGTAGGGGACATTGTGATGTCCGAACATGCAGATAGGTGCTCCTTGTAGAGTGCACTGAACAACCCTCCATAAAAGGACTTTCCAAGTGGTTCTCACTTATCGAGTGGAAAAGTCCTGGTTTATGGTTGTACAGAATTAGTCCTTATGACCCGGGACAACATTGAGACTCTATGTGCTAGAATTACACTTTGACTTGTTTACCGACTCTCATGGGGTCATCAGGTGGCAAGGTTGGGTGTTCTGTCGAAACACATAGAAGTCGATGCATTGTAGTCGGGGATTCACCGCTTACCTTCGGGTATGGATATCCTATGTGTTATCATGTGTATGTAGATCGAAATCTCTGGCCAGAGTATGGTTGTAATTATGAAAGGTGTTTCATAGATTACACCATCGATGCAACTACGACATGACACATAGTATCGATTCATTGACAACTCTCGATAAACCAATGGTTGTCGAATCGATCGGGATATATGAGTTGAAGGGACCGTACTGTACGCTAACCATAATTGAATGGTTCTTGCAGGCACTATCATGTGATACCTAGGGAATCACGTAAGCGATGCTGCTAGGCGTTTAACGTGATTGGTTGGGTACTATCAGACTTGAGTTCTGACGTTCTTACTATCAAGGAGTTGATAAGTAAGAATGGAGCAATTGGGGTATGCTCGAATAAGGACATGTTTAGTCCGAATCACATGGAGATGTGAACCCACGGCTAGTTGTATCAATGAACCATTGAGGGCCACACAAGTGCTAGCTTTCTAGATCCCGTTGAGAAGTAAAATAGTTCAATGTGTTGAACGGCTTATAAAGGAGTTTATAAGTGTAAAGAAAATTAGAAGTATGACTTCTATAAAGGAGAAAATAGTTCAATGTGTTGAACGACTTATAAATGAGTTTATAAGTGTAAGGAAAAATAGAAGTATGACTTCTATGAGAGAAATGTAAATTTTGATTTATGGAAGTGTTCCTAAATTAAAATTTGGCCAAGAGAATAATGTATTTGAAAATTGTGATTTTCATAAACATTATAATGGACTAAATTAAATTAATTCAAGTGTTGAATTAATTAGACACTAGTGGACCTAGTAGAGTCCAAATAATTAAATTAATTCAAGTGTTGGATTAATTAAATAATGTTGAGTCTTGTAGAGCTCAATTAAAATAATTATTTAAACTAGTGGGACTTGAGTAAATTCAAGTAATGTTTAATTAGTCTCAAATATGTTTGAGATAATTAAATTTAGTCCAAAGTTTTTAATTTGATTAAAAACTATATTATATGCATGCATGGGAGGTGAAGGGTTGGAGATTACTTTTTATTAAAATAATGCAAGGCATGCACCTTTTGCTTTTTGCTTTTCTCACAACCAAGGAAAGGAATTAACTCATTCTCCCTTCCCTCCCATTTTGAGATGGCCGAAACTCTCTTGAGTTTTCTCTCCATTTTTCTTCCATTTTGTGTTCTTCAATTTGTTGAGGAACACTACACTTCTCTTTGAAAAATCCTCAAATATTTCTAGTGCAATATTTGAGGGGATCTTCCTAGTTAGTGGTGGGCCTAATTTGAAGGAAAGTTTTCAAGGATTTGGAGGAGGAGCTTGTAGATCTTCATGCCTTGAAGAGCTTTGTTGTTTGACAACAAAGTTGGTGCCAACAATCAACTTTTTAAAGTTGATAGGTATATTTTCTTATCATGAATGTATGTTTATGTTTTTGTAAATATTGCACAAGATTATGGGGTGGCCGAATTTTTGCCTTAAAAATTTCGATTTTATGCTTCCGTTGCGTTTCCGGCCACCGTAACCGGTCCGCTTTCACCACGGTCGTCCCGGATCAAGCCTCGCACCGTTTCCGCTTCGATATCGTCGGTTCGGTAACGTTTGTTATCAAAAGGCACGTATATTCTGTTCTTTCTGCATCGATCTTGTCATAGTATGTGTTGGGTTATTTTTATGCGTGAAAACTCATGTGTGACGTTCGTCGTTTGAGCGGAAAATAGTTTGAATGCGTTTGAAATATTTTTAGATCTGAAATCTCGTAACTTACTGTTCTGTTGAAAACTGCGATTTTTCTGTCGGGATTTTGAGAAACCTTTCAACTAGAAAATTGTAGAACTTTTCGATGCCTTCGATTTGATATAAAATTCGAGATTTTTGGATGAAAATTGAGTGAGTTATGGCGTTTTTTGTGGGACTGCTCAAGCTGCGACTTTTATGTAAAATGTGTTCTTGAAGTTATTTGTTGCAGGCTTCGTTGGACATCGCCGGGCTTGTGCTACTGCATTTATATATGTTACGAGATGTATTTAGGTGTTATTTGGTGGTTCGTTCGGGTCGGGTTTGGCTTGGGATGTAATAGAAGTCGTAGGAAGCGAAACGATGCCTAATTACGAGTTATTGTTGTGTTGGAATTAATTGTTGATGTTTAGGGACGTTTGGGGCGTTTTTATGGGTTTGAATCAAAGTAATAACACTAGAGGTGTTGGTTCATGGTCCTTAGGCTTGGATTGAATGGGTGAAAGGTTAAGTTAGCGAATTTTCGTGAATTTGCAAAGACAGAGGGTACCCGCCACGGAGTCTGTGTCCTTTTTCCTTCAAAAATACGAATTTCCAGAGTCTACCCGGACCCGTACACGGACCCCTAAACGGGGTCCGTGTACACCCTGTAAAAAAAATTAAAAAAAAAATTGTTATTAATTTTTTTTTTTTTGATTTGCTTCGGGGTTCTATATCATGGTTTAGCACCATGGTTAAAATTTATTTATGTTAAAAAAAATATAGGATTTGTTTTGTGGTTTTACGTCATGGTTTAGTACGATGATTAAACGAGATCAAGCCAGGAGCGAACTAGAATGTCCTAAGCTACTTATTCACTTTGGTTGTGAGCACGAGTACCTACGTCTAAGACATGCAAGTTAAGTATTTAAAAATTTATGTTAGTATATGCAGTAGCGGCCCCAAGTGAGATACAACGAAGTCCTCAACACCAATTAAGTATGTTGACGTGCAAGAAAATATTTCAAGTTTTTGAGGTATGCTAAATGTCTTGTGACCAAATTATGTTTAGGATTGGAAAGCGTTAAATTATGAACGGAGACCAATCCGCCCGTTAAATTATGAACGGTTTAGATCGTGGTTGGAAAGCGTTAAATTATGAACAGGGACCAACCAGCCCGTTAAATTATGAACGGGGATCTCATGTATGTGGCAGTGGATACGTCCCTGTCAGCTCAGTACTGTGGTTGTCTGATCAGGCATTTATTAGGTCACTTGATTTGAAACATCCTCTACGCAAAATGATGAAGTTATGTATGTTCAAGTATGCAGTATGTTTATGAAAGTTTATGTTGTTGATGTTGAATATCGGTTTTCTACACGCCCAAACGCAGCGGAAGATTTAAAATTTTTATTTTATTTTGAAAAACAAAATAATTATGATTTGGACGTTCGTATGATTTTAATAAAAACATTCATAGGATGTTAAAGATTTATACCTTTGGTGAATAAATCACTTGACTCCAACTACTCCGGTATTAGCGGACGCAGCTCTTGTTGTAAATTCCTACGAACGTTCTTCGATCTCCGAATCAGGTCCACGACTATAAGATTTGTTCATCTTCTAAATTGCACTAGAAATTTAGAAGAACTTTTGCGTAGAGATATAACACGAAAAATTCGACTCAAAATCTAAGCCAAATTTTTCTTTCTTTTCTTTAAGGAATTTTCGAGAGATGCACCACTGTGGGAAGAGCCGAAAAGATTGCTTCAAGAAGAATCACTTTCGGATGCTTTATTTTTAAAATTAAGAATCAAATCTTATCTTTTTGTCTAATCTACAATTTACTTAATTAATTAGATTAATTAAGTCAATCAAAGATTCTACAAATATTTGGGTGCCAAATCATGAAATTTTCGTGAGTTTCAAAATGGAATGGTGGAGGCTACCTTTTGTTTTTATTTATATATTAAAAACAAGAGCTTTTAACCTAAATTCCATAATTATGGATTTAGGTACCTTAAATAAATCCAATGGGCTTTGTTAATTAAATAGACTAGTCAAACTAGTTTAATTAATTATATTAAAGTCCATTAAGAACTTTAATCATTTAATATGTTGGACTTGTTGTAACGAACCGTACTTTTTACCATTCAAATTTTGCGGAAAAATTAAAATTTTTCTTTAATATAAAATAATCTTCAATATTTGCCATAAAATACCACAACCAAATCCCCCATAAGAAAAGGTTGTCAAAAGAGTCGTTCATAAAATATTTGAAATTCGACATCACCAATAAAATTTGCTAACAAAATACTTGCTCAAAACATCTCCCATCACATCATATAAATCAGAGTATTTTAAACTTTGCATAAAAACGTAAACATGGCGGTCCTCGGGTTTAGCCTCCCGCTCAGTCCAAGCCTGCCACTTGGTCGCCACCTCTTGTCTCCTCATCAACATAAGCACCTGCATCGATCAAGTCTAGTGAGTCTAAAGACTCAACACGTATAAACTGGAATAACGAGTACTACATAATAAAATCACATGCAACTTTAAAATAGAAAGTACGTACTTGAAACTTAATCTTTCATAATAAACTTTGAACTCTCATAATAAACTTTAACTGAACTTTCATAATAAACTTTAACTTTCATACTTTGAAACTTGAACTTGAATAATAAACTTTAAACTTTGCGTACTTTGCGTAATAAACATGAACTTTGCGTACATACATACTATGACGTGCCATCATCATAAACTTTCATAAACATACTGCATACTTGAACATACTTGAACATACGTAACTTCATCATTTTCGTAGAGGATGTTTCAATGCAAGTGACCCTTAACATAATAAATATCTGATCAGACAAACCACAGTACTGGGCTGACAGGGACGTATCCACTGCCACATACATAAGATCCATGTTCATAATTTAACAGGCCAGTTGATCCACGTTCATAATTTAACGCTTCACAACCACGATCTAACCCGTTCATAATTTAACGGGCGGATTGGTCCCCGTTCATAATTTAACGCTTTCCAATCCTAACTTTCTTTCTTTGGTCACAAGACATTTAGCATACCTCAAAACTTCAAATATTTTTTCTTTGCACGTCATACATACTTTATTTGGCGTCGAGGGATTCGTTGGATGTCAATCGGGTCGTTGCTGCAACATACTAATATGAATACATAAACTTAACTTGTACAACTTAAACGTAAATGTCATGCTTAATCCCAAGCTAAATAAATTCTTAGAACATTCTATAATTTCCCATGACATAACCTTGTAAAACATCATATTAAACCATAGCATAAAACCTCAAATCAAATCTTAAATAATAAAAGAATATACCTAAAATCTGAAGGTACACGGACCCCGTCCCTAGGTCCGTATCATGGTCTGTGTCCGTGCGCTTAAAAATTGTTGTGATGAAATAAGAAGGCACGGACCCCGTGCCTGCCTCTGTGTCTGGGTCCGTGTCCGCTCTGTTTGACGAATTATTTTATGAAAATTTTTCGACATATCTATTCTCCCAATTAACACATAATGCATCAAGATTCATCACTATGAGACCATTCTAGGACACCATAACAATGAACTAAACTTTTATAATCACCCTACAATTCATACGACCCAAAATACTGTCATTTATATTAAAGTTTATTTCTTACGACTTCTTAATAATTCAAGCTCTTAACGACATGAATCAAAAACTCAAAAATACTCTAAACATCATTACTAACTTTCTTATATGCAGCAACGATCACCCGTCGATCTCCAACAAAGCCTGCAACATAAAAACTTCAAGAACATATTGAAATTCATAACTTTCTTGAAACACGATTTGAGCAGTCATACTAAAAACACTATAACTCACTCGTTTTTAATCCAAATAACTCGAATTTTATATCAAATCGAACGTATCAAAAAGATCTACGTTTTTGTAATTAAAAGTTTTCTCAAAATCTTTACTGAAAAATCGCAGTATTTTTCAGAACAACAAAAACGTTTCTAAAAAAAATGCAGTTTGAGCAGTCCTACGGAAAACATCATAACTCACTCGTTTTTAATCCAAATAACTCGAATTTTATATCAAATCGAACGTATCAAAAAGATCTACGTTTTTGTAGTTAAAAGTTTTCTCAAAATCTTTACTGAAAAATCGCAGTATTTTTCAGAACAACAAAAACGTGAATTTGGTGATTCAAACTTGATCTAGACGTGATTGCTCAAACTTCTACGCATCGCACATATAATTTTCGCATAAATAACAACACAACACATAATATGACATGATCGATGCAGCAAGAACAGAATATACGTGCCTTTTGATATTTAAAAATACCGTAACGACGATACCGAAGCGGAGACGGAGCGATAGACGATCCGGACGATCGTGGCTCGATTTTCTTGAAATAAAAGTGAACAAAAATTGCTGGAATATTGTAGAGATTGGACGTGTCTTGGAGATGAAAACTTGGAGAGGGGAGTGGGGAGTTGAATGATTGAAGGAAGGGAGTTTAAAGAAAACTTCCCTTCTCCATTTAGTCAATTGCAATAATATAAATGTGTGGGTGTGTGATATACGTGTGTGTGTGTGTGTATATATAATTGAATATATGTGTGTGGTGTATATTAAAGCGTAAGTGTGTGTGTGTTGACTTAGATGTATGTGTGAGTTTTGGGTAGAAATTAGGGAATAAATTGCTTAATTGCATCATTAAGGTGCAAACTAAAATATTAACTCAATTAACAATTTAAATAAAATATTAATCCCACTAATCTTTAATTTAAATAAAATCCCCTAATTAAAATAAACACACACTAATTTTTATAAAATTCTCTAATTTAAAATAAAATGGACATTTGTTACTCTTTAAGAGTTTTAAACTCTTAAAAGCATTAAATAAATAAATTAGACTTTTTAAAATACTAAGAACTAATTAAATTATTTAAAACGTCCAATCTACTTAAAAATAAAATTCCACATTAAAATTTACTAAAAATCGTCCCGGTCTCCTTTCCTCGATCTCGCCTCGAATAATCGTCTGAAACATAAAAACTCAAGAAACATTTTAACATACATTAAATAAACATATATAATTAAAATAATAAATTTCATAAATTAAATGAAAGCATGCATTAAAATCATTTAATAAAATACATAAGGAATTTAATAACTTGCACGCACTTGGTTCATATGGACTTAAAATTTTCGGGACTTCACAATCTATCCCCCTTAATTTGAATTTCGTCCCCGAAATTCGCTAATCCTCGGTAATCCAAAAGTTTAGATTCTTAATTCTAGTATCCCAACAATCCATGCTACCGCTGCGCTACTCTGATAAATTAAGTCTTATGTTGTCCTTACGTCTCTTCAATCCGAATTAAATTTCCTACCAAAAACCTCGTTTGCGATTCACAACTCAAAACGACTTATGGAGACTTACTTTTACTTTACTATGATCTCTACTTCTAACTTTTCTCGTTGTTCCCAGTATTAAAAATGAAGGTTCAAGGTTATCATATTTTACTTTTCTTATACTATACTCGTAATGTTCAACGAACTAATACATTAGCATCAATGTAGTTTAGCCTAAGAAATCTTAGCATCAAAATTTTTCTGATCAACTTCTATCAACGGAAATACACTTATAAGTTAAATCTTATCTTACCTCATAATAATATTGACCTACAACTCTTGAATCGATTCTTTACCTTACGATACAAACTTACAAAACTTAGCTATTTACAAGTACATCTAAATTACAAAATTGTTGTCAATCTTAAATTTCGAGTAAGGGATACGACAAGTATAAAAGTCTATAATATTTTTAAACAAAATAAATTATGACATCTCATTATAATAATGAGATAAGATATACATAATTATTTAAACATATACAATATTATATACACCATATTTATACCATAAAATTATACAAATACATACATATACCAACGGGCATAAAACGGTAACTAACGGCTAGTTTTTGATTTTTCCTCTATAAATACCATCTCACAAATACATTCAATCACTCCAACATTCTCTTCTCTCTAAAACTTATTCTTCATCAAATTTTTTTTTTTTCCGAAGAAAACGAAGATGGCTCTTGCAAAGTTATTTTTAATTCTTTTAGTTATTGCATTTACGATTCTTGTATTTGTCGGAGAATATCCTCCTAATGTTTTTTCTTTATTTTTACATTTACTTGTAATTGTTGTCTATCCATTGCTTTGTATTGTAATATTTATTAATTAATAAAATGTATCGTGATTTGTCGTACCATCATGGAATACTTTTAGATTTCTTACTCAATAAAAATCTTAATATTCATTGATTGATAACTTATGTTGAAAACCACTAATTCCCTTTTGTATTTATTTCACCCAAAATTTCGTATGATCAACAATACCATAAGTTTGAAATTTAACCTTACGCAATCCAAATAGTTTTAGATAACATAATTCCAACACACATATTCGCTTATTCCCAAGTTTCTTAATAACTTAAAAATTTCTCAAGACTAGATGTCTACTTAAATCGTTTCATACATCTATCGAGTAACCTATCCATTGATCATACTCAACTTTCTAGAAAATAAAATTCCAACAAATATACAAGCTTAATTATTACAATCATAACTAAAACTTATGACACAACCACTTAAGTTCCCGAAATTTCACTAACTTGATATCTACTTTTATAACTTAGCTAACCGATCAACTTTACCTCAAATCGTTATCATTCTAAACTCTTAATTTGCCGCAACATTAATTCACTAGCGTTTAACTTTCAAGTCAAATGTCGATTCATCCTACAATCCTTTTTATCATTATTTCTTATAATATTATAACCCAGATACTTCAAGGTTCTAATGATCTATTCGAGCTTAAATCCCCGAGAATTTCTATCATTTAAACCATTCAGTTATCACTTACCGTTAAACTAGTTCTCCCAATTTCTTAAAATTGTAAAATAAATTCTCACTTTCCTCGAAATTTTATCCAATTGTCCTAAAGTACAAAAATTCTCCAATTACCCATAAGTTGTTAGCATTCTTAATTCCATCTTATAAGTTTCTCGTAACATAAAGTTCGACAATCTTAAGCTTATTAAACCCAAAATCAATTTCCATAACATATCTTACATTTCTATTAATATTTAAAATCCCAAGTGTTCCTTAAAAGTTCGTATTTAATCCTCAAAATTATCCGACTTTACAATTTGGTCCTTAAAGTTCCCAAAATTTATATTTTTGGCCCTACAACTCTTCGAAATTTGCATCTTCGTACCCATAAATTTTTCGACTTAACCTCATTAACCTTAAAATTCTTCGAATTCTGCATTTTAGGTTCCCATAAAATTTTCGATTTTAGTCTCATTAAACATTAAAATCCTCGAAACTCAGAATTTAATCCCAAACGGTAAATTCGAAACTAAACCCTTGTAATATTATCTTTGCACTTAAGTCCTGAAATTAATGGTCATTACAACTAGGTCCTTAAAATATTAAATTCATGCAATTCAATTTTTTTTTTTTTTAAATCTATCTAGATAGAGCATACACTTTAAATAAATTCTACGTCTTTATACTTCCAAAGATCGTCGTAGTCTTCGAATCATTAATCCTTACATGAAATCTTTAAAAAAATTAACTAAGCTAGCAACCACCAACCATAAGTAATTTCTTAGAAAATATACAAGTCCCAAAAGCCTTCATAATTGTCAGGTTTAACTTATGACTCACGAGTATAACATCAGTACTACTAACCAAAATTAATATAGACAAATCATTTACAACTTTTCCTAACGCCCAAAAGAACAATTCTTACTCATGTCTAATTCCACCACACCAGCGTGCAAGAAAATTAAATAATTTTTTTTCATTTCATGTCGTAACTTGCATAAAAATTTTAAAGATCCATTCTCAACTCATAAAGACATGCAAACATGTACTCCAAAACGTATGTCATATAAACATACATGTGATAGAATTAAAACATGCACATGCCGAAATCATGACTTCATGCTTACTACTTAAAAGACTTTAAAACTTTAAAACTTACAGACTTGAGGTGTGACTTCGTGAGCTTCTTGCGACTGGCAGAATGCATAACCCTTTACAAGAACACCGCTCTGATACCAACTGTAACGAACCGTACTTTTTACCATTCAAATTTTGCGGAAAAATTAAAATTTTTCTTTAATATAAAATAATCTTCAATATTTGCCATAAAATACCACAACCAAATCCCCCATAAGAAAAGGTTGTCAAAAGAGTCGTTCATAAAATATTTGAAATTCGACATCACCAATAAAATTTGCTAACAAAATACTTGCTCAAAACATCTCCCATCACATCATATAAATCAGAGTATTTTAAACTTTGCATAAAAACGTAAACATGGCGGTCCTCGGGTTTAGCCTCCCGCTCAGTCCAAGCCTGCCACTTGGTCGCCACCTCTTGTCTCCTCATCAACATAAGCACCTGCATCGATCAAGTCTAGTGAGTCTAAAGACTCAACACGTATAAACTGGAATAACGAGTACTACATAATAAAATCACATGCAACTTTAAAATAGAAAGTACGTACTTGAAACTTAATCTTTCATAATAAACTTTGAACTCTCATAATAAACTTTAACTGAACTTTCATAATAAACTTTAACTTTCATACTTTGAAACTTGAACTTGAATAATAAACTTTAAACTTTGCGTACTTTGCGTAATAAACATGAACTTTGCGTACATACATACTATGACGTGCCATCATCATAAACTTTCATAAACATACTGCATACTTGAACATACTTGAACATACGTAACTTCATCATTTTCGTAGAGGATGTTTCAATGCAAGTGACCCTTAACATAATAAATATCTGATCAGACAAACCACAGTACTGGGCTGACAGGGACGTATCCACTGCCACATACATAAGATCCCTGTTCATAATTTAACAGGCCAGTTGATCCACGTTCATAATTTAACGCTTCACAACCACGATCTAACCCGTTCATAATTTAACGGGCGGATTGGTCCCCGTTCATAATTTAACGCTTTCCAATCCTAACTTTCTTTCTTTGGTCACAAGACATTTAGCATACCTCAAAACTTCAAATATTTTTTCTTTGCACGTCATACATACTTTACTTGGCGTCGAGGGATTCGTTGGATGTCAATCGGGTCGTTGCTGCAACATACTAATATGAATACATAAACTTAACTTGTACAACTTAAACGTAAATGTCATGCTTAATCCCAAGCTAAATAAATTCTTAGAACATTCTATAATTTCCCATGACATAACCTTGTAAAACATCATATTAAACCATAGCATAAAACCTCAAATCAAATCTTAAATAATAAAAGAATATACCTAAAATCTGAAGGTACACGGACCCCGTCCCTAGGTCCGTATCATGGTCTGTGTCCGTGCGCTTAAAAATTGTTGTGATGAAATAAGAAGGCACGGACCCCGTGCCTGGCTCTGTGTCTGGGTCCGTGTCCGCTCTGTTTGACGAATTATTTTATGAAAATTTTTCGACATATCTATTCTCCCAATTAACACATAATGCATCAAGATTCATCACTATGAGACCATTCTAGGACACCATAACAATGAACTAAACTTTTATAATCACCCTACAATTCATACGACCCAAAATACTGTCATTTATATTAAAGTTTATTTCTTACGACTTCTTAATAATTCAAGCTCTTAACGACATGAATCAAAAACTCAAAAATACTCTAAACATCATTACTAACTTTCTTATATGCAGCAACGATCACCCGTCGATCTCCAACAAAGCCTGCAACATAAAAACTTCAAGAACATATTGAAATTCATAACTTTCTTGAAACACGATTTGAGCAGTCATACTAAAAACACTATAACTCACTCGTTTTTAATCCAAATAACTCGAATTTTATATCAAATCGAATGTATCAAAAAGATCTACGTTTTTGTAATTAAAAGTTTTCTCAAAATCTTTACTGAAAAATCGCAGTATTTTTCAGAACAACAAAAACGTTTCTAAAAAAAATGCAGTTTGAGCAGTCCTACGGAAAACATCATATCTCACTCGTTTTTAATCCAAATAACTCGAATTTTATATCAAATCGAACGTATCGAAAAGATCTACGTTTTTGTAGTTAAAAGTTTTCTCAAAATCTTTACTGAAAAATCGCAGTATTTTTCAGAACAAAAAAAACGTGAATTTGGTGATTCAAACTTGATCTAGACGTGATTGCTCAAACTTCTACGCATCGCACATATAATTTTCGCATAAATAACAACACAACACATAATATGACATGATCGATGCAGCAAGAACAGAATATACGTGCCTTTTGATATTTAAAAATACCGTAACGACGATACCGAAGCGGAGACGGAGCGATAGACGATCCGGACGATCGTGGCTCGATTTTCTTGAAATAAAAGTGAACAAAAATTGCTGGAATATTGTAGAGATTGGACGTGTCTTGGAGATGAAAACTTGGAGAGGGGAGTGGGGAGTTGAATGATTGAAGGAAGGGAGTTTAAAGAAAACTTCCCTTCTCCATTTAGTCAATTGCAATAATATAAATGTGTGGGTGTGTGATATACGTGTGTGTGTGTGTGTGTATATATAATTGAATATATGTGTGTGGTGTATATTAAAGCGTAAGTGTGTGTGTGTTGACTTAGATGTATGTGTGAGTTTTGGGTAGAAATTAGGGAATAAATTGTTTAATTGCATCATTAAGGTGCAAACTAAAATATTAACTCAATTAACAATTTAAATAAAATATTAATCCCACTAATCTTTAATTTAAATAAAATCCCCTAATTAAAATAAACACACACTAATTTTTATAAAATTCTCTAATTTAAAATAAAATGGACATTTGTTACTCTTTAAGAGTTTTAAACTCTTAAAAGCATTAAATAAATAAATTAGACTTTTTAAAATACTAAGAACTAATTAAATTATTTAAAACGTCCAATCTACTTAAAAATAAAATTCCACATTAAAATTTACTAAAAATCGTCCCGGTCTCCTTTCCTCGATCTCGCCTCGAATAATCGTCTGAAACATAAAAACTCAAGAAACATTTTAACATACATTAAATAAACATAAATAATTAAAATAATAAATTTCATAAATTAAATGAAAGCATGCATTAAAATCATTTAATAAAATACATAAGGAATTTAATAACTTGCACGCACTTGGTTCATATGGACTTAAAATTTTCGGGACTTCACACTTGTACTCCTACAAGCCCATTAAACATATCTCCCATCAATTTAATTTAATATTTAATAAACTCAATTTTTGAGTTTAATAAATTAAATATATTATAAATTCAACATTTGAATTTAATATTATAAATTCAACTCCTTGAATTTTCCACATCCAAAATTTAATATTTAATAAACTCAACTTTTGAGTTTAATAAATTAAATCCTCAATTTTATAAATTCAATTCCTTGAATTTATTCTCTCCATATTTCATAAATTCAACTCCTTGAATTTACAATCTTATAAATTCAACTCCTTGAATTTATTTTCTCATAATTTAATTATCGTAAATTCAACTCTTTGAATTTACTATTTCATAATATAAATTCAACTCCTTGAATTTATTCTCTCAACGGGAACAAACATTCCAGTACTTATGTGACCCTCAATGGTTCAGGGATACAGCTAGCCGTGGGTTCACAACTCTTTGTGATTCAGGACATAATCCTTTATTCGGGCTTACCCTAGTTAGCCCCATTCTTTTCATCAACACCTTGATTAAGAATGTCAGAACTCATTTCTGATTGCACCCATCGGATCATGGTAAGAGCGTCTAGTAGTATCGCCCCATGATCCCCTAGGTATCACTGATAGTGCCTGCAGGAACCAGTCGATTATGATTAACGTACAGTACGGTCCCTTCATCTCATATATCCCGATCGAATCTGCAACCATTGGTTCATCGAGGGTTGCATATTAATTCGATAACTATGTGATAACTATGATAGTGGCATCGCGTGTACTATTTGAGAACTCCTTCTCTAACGTACATCTCATACTCTGGCCAGAGATTCCATGCACTATTATTTCATTAGATCACACAGGATATCCACACCCGTAGGTGAGCGTTGAATCCCCGACTACAATGCACTGGCTCCTATATGTGTCGCAACTGTACCCAACCCCGCCACCTGATGACTCTCCTGGAGCCGGTAAACGAGTCAAAGCACAGCCCTAGCATATAGAGCCTCAGTGTTGTCCCGAGTCGTAAGGACTAATGGTGTACAATCATAACCACAGACTTATCCTCTCAATGAATGATAACCACTTGGAAAGTCCGAGGGAGGGTTGTTCGGTATAATCATCATATGACTACCCATCTGTATGTTTGGACATCTCTATGCCCTTACCAAGAAACGCAATACACAACATCACAGATGCTAGTCTCGAGCTCAAGCGACCTTTATCCATGTTTTAGGCGGCTGAATCGACTAGGAACGAATTTAGAATACGCAGTGTTTACAAATGAGTTTCAACATCGAATTACGATTCATTTGTATTAAAGCATAATCAAGGACTTTATCTATGCTGCTTGCATGGGTATACAGATAAAGTATTACGAAACCATTAAAAGTTAAATTATATTAAAATAAAGATTGTTTCTTTCACTTGAGTCAATAAATTCCCTAGCCAACCGTTGGCTTGCAAGGCATCTACTCTAACAATCTCCCACTTGCCGTAGAGCCAACTACCCTTAACTTTAATCCCATTGCTTCGCGATGCTTCTGAAACAATGGTCCTGGCAAGGGCTATATAAGTGGATCGGCAACATTATCTGCAAAGGAGACTCTTTCGACTGATATGTCTCCTCTTCCCACAATCTCCGGTATGATGTGGAACTTCCTCAGTACATGTTTGGATCGCTGATGAGACCTTGGTTCCTTTGCTTGCGCAATGGCACCAGTGTTGTCGCAGTACGACGGGACTGGATCAACTCCATTAGAAATAACGTCCAACACTTGGACAAAATTTCTCATCCAAACTGCCTCTTTGGCTGCATCAGATGCAACAATGTATTCAGCTTCAATGGTGGAATCCGCAACAATGTCTCGCTTGGAACCTTTCCAAGAGACAGCCGGATCATATAGCATGAATACAAAGCCAGAGGTCGATTTCGAATCATCTACGTCACATTGGAAGCTAGAATCAGTGTAGCCTTCCAATTTCAATTCTCCACCCCCATAAACCATGAACAAATTCTTAGTCCTTCTCAAGTACTTAAGAATATCTTTCACGGCCTTCCAATGCATTAGACCAGGGTTCGCCTGATATCTGCTTGTAACACTCAGAGTGTAAGCAACATCAGGACGTGTCGATATCATACCATACATGTTACTACCAATGGCAGACGCATATGGAATACGTGTCATCATCTCTATCTCTTCATCTGTTTTGGGACACATAGCTTTAGATAGAGTAACACCATGACACATTGGTAAGTATCCTCTCTTGGACTCTTCCATAGAGAATCGCTTCAAAATGGTATCGATATAAGTGACTTGGGTGAGTTCTAGCATTTTTTTTGATCTATCTCTATAGATTTGTATTTCTAATACATAGGATGCTTCACCCATGTCCTTCATGAAGAATTTACTGGCTAACCATACTTTAATTGATTGCAATAATCCTACATCATTCTCAATGAGCAGGATATCATCAACATAAAGTACTAGGAATGTCACTGCACTCCCACTAACTTTCTTGTACACACATGGTTCCTCAGGATTCTTAGCAAAACCAAACTCTTTGATAGTGCTACCAAATCTGAGGTTCCAACTCCTTGACTCCTGCTTGAGATCATATATTGATCTCTGAAGTTTGCATACCTTATGCTCACTTCCTACTGAAAATACATTCCCATCCGCCCCAAGCTTTCTTTTGTACATCCTTTTGCATCCTATGGGAACGATTCCCTCAGGTAGATCCACTAATCTCCAGACTTGGTTTGAATACATAGAGTTCATCTCTGACTGCATGGCTTCAAGCCATTTGGTTGAATCAATATCAGATATTGCTTCTTTAAAGTTCATTGGATCACATCCAACACAAGACTCATCATGGTCTTGTTCATGAAGAAGCGTATATCTAGCAGGTGGTCTAATAACCCTATCAGACCTTCTAAGAGCTTTTAATTCAACTACTGGTTGTTGGGGATTAGGTTCAACTACTATATCTGAGGGAGTATCTTGAATTTCTTCAAGTTCTATCATCTTGCATTTTCTATCTAATAGAAACTCCTTTTCCAAAAAAGTGGCATTTCTTGAAACAAACATTTTGCTTCATTGGGATGATAGAAATAATATCCAACAGAATTCTTTGGATATCCTACAAAGTAGCACAAAGTAAATCTACTATCTAATTTGTCTCCCACTATCTGGTTCACGTAAGCAAGACATCCCCATATTCTCATGTAAGAATATTTGGGAGTTTTACCCATCCATATCGCATATGGTGTTTTATCCACTGCTTTAGTATAGACATTATTCAACAACATTGCCGCAGTTTCAAGCTCAAAGCCCCAAAACGATTAGGCAATTCAGTGAATCTCATCATTGATCGAACCATGTCCAACAAGGTTCGGTTACAATGTTCAGAAACACCATTCAATTGTGGTGTTGCTGGTGGAGTCCACCGTGAGAGAATCTCATTCTCTTTTAGATAACCCAAAATTCAGCACTCAAGTATTCTCCACTTCGATCAGATCGAAATTCCTCAATACTTATTTCTAGCTGGTTTTCTACTTCAGATCTGAATTCTTTGAACCTTTCAAATGCTTCAGATTTGTACTTCATCAAATAAATACACCCATATCTCGAATGGTCATCGGTATAGGTAACGAAGTAGGATTGCCCATATTTTGTGCTAACACTTAGCGGGTCACAAACGTCTGTTTGGATCAAATCCAGTAGACCATGTGCACGTTTCACGTTTCCATCGAATGGAGTCTCGATTCATTTTTCTTTTCAGACAGGACTCACGGGTAAGTAGAGAATTTATGTCTGACAAGTCAAACATGCATTCTTCCACTAGCTTTTGCATACTTCTTTGAGAAATGTGACCTAGTCTAACGTGCCATATTTGTGCGAGATTTGGATCATCTAGCTTTCTTTTGTTCATTGTTGAAATACTGTTTACTTTGGACATTCACTTATCATTCCCAAAACATTTTTGGCCCAGATAATTTCTTATGTCCATTTTTCTTGCAGTGAAACAAATGTGTTCTGACTTATCGGGCTTTGTGGACCCTTTAAGTGTCTTCCGGAGTTTGCCTCTTATTGGGTTTTTTCTTGTGAGAGGCAGAACATTTCTTTCCCTTACCTTTTGGGCCATCTTCGTCTGACGAGAGGCCCATTAGAAAAACAATGATTCCTTGTTTTATGGTGATATCATAAGTTACAAGCGTATTGACTAGCTCTTCAAGGCTATCATCTATCTTATTTAAATTGAAGTTCACCATAACCCCATCAAATGAGGAAGAGAAAGACAACAAATTGATGTCATCAATTAACTCGTTAGGAATCACATATTCCAGGCCCACCACATTCTCAATAAGCCCAGTCATATGTACACCACGCTCATGGGCCAAAGCCCCATCCTGCATGCATGTAGTCATGAGCTTTTAAAATGGTGTGCATAGTTTCATGCACCATGCAACTCTTGCATGTGCATTCGAATGTCAGCAACATTCAAAATTTCCTCAAACTGTCCCTACAGTTCAGACATAAAAGCGAGCATGTTACACTTTAGCTTGCATACTATGGTCCTACCATCTTGCATGCTTTGTCAATTCAACAGGACTGAAATTAGTGTGTATGCCATTTTTTCCGAATTCAGAACAATTTTCTCAACCAGTCTTGAAAATAAGATTCGTTAGCTTGTTAATAACAAAATTGGATTATGTGACGAAATCGAAAAATATACTGATATGGAAACAGAATAATAGTTGCTGATTATTTTAAAATAATTTTAAGATATAAAATATGGATTTTATTTTATAAATCTCCTTCCCACTATTTTGACATTTTCACCACCCTCTGATGAAAAAGGGAAATCGTATTTCCTTAGTGGGCACGTAGAGTCCAATTAGTCAATTATAATCCCGAATAATATCAGCCAATTATAATTTCTAAAAGGTAGAGTCCAATTGCATCCCTATGCAACCTCCGCGTGTTTTGCCTCACGTTTAATAAGGACCCAATAATATGACGTCGTTTATTTTCACGTGTCAAACCAACCCATCAATATCGAATTGTAGTGGACGGTCGCCATGAGTTCCCCCAATAATATGAGCCGAAGTCATGGGAGTTCCACTCAATTCACATCATATGTCCAGTGGAAGTCACAGCTTTCCGGCGTACAGGCCTCCCCAATAATATGAGCCAGACACTGTGCGCGGGTAGCGATCAACATGCAACCACGGTTGATGGAAGGCAAGGAAAAATTAAACTCTTTTAATTTTTACTTATTCGGTTTGATATAAATTTTGAATCTTATTCAAAATGAGGGATTTTAATTTTAAAATTGTCTCATCATTTTAATTTAAAAATCACGTGCCACGATTTTGTATGTTTGCCGGATTCATGCAACTATATTATATAATAATATCATACATACAGACATACTACTATATATCACATATATCATAATATGACATTCAACAATAAATAAGGATGATCGATCGCCAACACTATTAGATCCATGTGAGCCATACACGGATCCAGGTCCAACCTAGGTGAATGCAGGGATGCAAATGCAACTATTACAAGAGCTTCCAATATTTTACATGTCTTCGTCTTGATCATCGGGCCCACCATCTTCCAGTCTTGATCTCCCACTATTTCTAATATTACATTTAAATAGCCATGGCACATAAGGGATACATCTCATTGGGTGGGAACGGGCCATAAACCAGGCCCACTTTAATAATATCAAATATTAAAAAACGAATAAAACAGTAAAATATCCTAACATACACCTAACACATTGGTCCAGACTCTCGATCATCCTTCATGCATTTAATGTCCAATATTAACATCAATTTAATTAAACAATTTAATTAATTGATAAATCATATATCCAATAATTATATTACTAACCACCACAATTATTAAAGAATTTAATAAATTAAATAAACTACTTTATTTAATTTCCAATTAAATCAATTGAAAGCGGACCGGTTACGGTGGCCGGAAGCGCAACGGAAGTTTAAAAAATCAAATTTTTACTCAAAATTTCGGCCACCCCTATCTTTTGTGCAACAAATACAATAACACACAAAATGTCATACATAGGGTGTAAGAAAGTATACCTATCAACCTCTTGAGGTTGATGTATGGCTCCAACTAAGGTGTAAACACCTTAGCTCTTGAATGGCATGAAGATCTACAAGCTCTCCTCCAAAACCTTGAAACTTTCCTTCAAATTAGGCCCACCACCAACTAGGTAGATCCCCTCAAATATTGCACTAGAAATATTTGAGGATTTTTCAAAGAGAAGTGTGTTTTCTTCAACAAATTGAAGAACACAAAAATGGAGAAAAAATAGGAGAGAAAAAAGGAGGTAGGTTTTCGGCCATATAGAGTTGAGAATGAGGGAGGAGAATCAAGTCTTGGGGTTGCAAAAAGTTGATACAAAAAGTTGCATGCCAACCAATATTTTATTCAAAAGTATTCCCCAACTCTTCACCTCCCATGCATTCATATAATATAGTTTTCTATCAAATAAAAAACCATAGACTAAATTTAATTATCTCAAACATATTTGAGACAAATTAAATATTACTTGAATTTACTCAAGTCCCACTAGTTAAATAATTATTTTAATTGAGCTCTACTAGACTCAATATTATTTAATTAATCCAACACTTGAATTAATTTAATTATTTGGGCTCTACTAGGCCCACTAGTGTTTAATTAATTCAACACTTGAATTAATTTAATTTAGTCCATAATAATGTTTATGAAAATCACAATTCTCAAAAACATTAGTCACTTGGCCAAATTTTAATTTAGGAACACTTCCATAAATCAAAATTTACATTTCTCTCATAGAAGTCATACTTCTATTTTTCTTTACACTTATAAACACATTTATAAGCCGTTCAACACTTTGAACTATTTTCTCCTTTATAGAAGTCATACTTCTAATTTTCCTTACGCTTATAAACTCCTTTATAAGCCGTTCAACACATTGAACTATTTTTACTTCTCATCGGGATTTACAAAGCTAGTACTTGTGTGGCCCTCAATGGTTCATTGATACAACTAGCCGTGGGTTCACATCTCCATGTGATTCGGACTAAACATGTCCTTATTCGAGCATACCCCAATTGCTCCATTCTTACTTATCAACTCCTTGATAGTAAGAACGTCAGAACTCAAGTCTGATAGTACCCAACCAATCACGTTAAACGCCTAGCAGCATCGCTTACGTGATTCCCTAGGTATCACATGATAGTGCCTGCAAGAACCATTCAATTATGGTTAGCGTACAGTACGGTCCCTTCAACTCATATATCCCGATCGATTCGACAACCATTGGTTTATCGAGAGTTGTCAATGAATCGATACTATGTGTCATGTCGTAGTTGCATCGATGGTGTAATCTATGAAACACCTTTCATAATTACAACCATACTCTGGCCAGAGATTTCGATCTACATACACATGATAACACATAGGATATCCATACCCGAAGGTAAGCGGTGAATCCCCGACTACAATGCATCGACTCCTATGTGTTTCGACAGAACACCCAACCTTGCCACCTGATGACCCCATGAGAGTCGGTAAACAAGTCAAAGTGTAATTCTAGCACATAGAGTCTCAATGTTGTCCCGGGTCATAAGGACTAATTCTGTACAACCATAAACCAGGACTTTTCCACTCGATAAGTGAGAACCACTTGGAAAGTCCTTTTATGGAGGGTTGTTCAGTGCACTCTACAAGGAGCACCTATCTGCATGTTCGGACATCACAATGTCCCCTACCAATGAAACATGGTACTCACATCGCAGATACTAGTCTCTAACTCGAGCGGCCTATATCCTTCTTAGTGGCGGCTGAATCGACTAGGAACCGTTTAGAATATACAGTATTACAAATATGAGTTTCATGATACTCATCATATGAGCATCTCATATTCTTTCTACTATTTGTATATTCAAGGGCTTTATCTATGCAGCTAGCATGGGTATACAGATAAAGATTTGCCAAAGTAATAATTTCAAATATTATTAAAATAAAGACTGCTTATTCATAGAGTTTCATTGTGAACACTCGGCCAACACTTGGCTCGACGGGCACCTACTCTAACAATCTCCCACTTGCACTAGAGCCAACTACCCATATGCTTAAAACCCATTGATTCGCGATGCTTGTCGAATAATGGTCCAGGTAAAGGCTTAGCTAGTGAATCAACAACATAATCTGCGGAGCCGACTTTGTCAATAGACACTACTCTTCTTTCCACAATCTCTCCGAGGATGTGGTACTTTCTCAATACGAGTTTGGATTTCTGATGAGACCTTGGCTCCTTTGCTTGAGCTATAGCTCCCGTGTTGTCACACAACACCGGGATAGGAGCAATTCCATTAGGAATGACGTCCAACTCTTGGACGAAATTCCTTATCCAAACAGCCTCTCTTGCTGCATCTGATGCAGCAATGTATTCGGCCTCTGTGCTGGAATCCGTAATATTGTCTTGCTTGGAACTCTTCCAAGAGACAGCCGCACCGTTGAGCATGAATACGAAACTAGAGGTTGACTTCGAGTTATCGATATCGCTTTGGAAGCTAGAGTCGGTATAGCCTTCCAATTTCAGTTCTCTACCCCATAGACCAAGAACAACTTATTGGTCCTTCTCACAACTTGAGGATGTCTTTCACAGCTTTCTAGTTGTGGAAGACCGGGGTTCGATTGATATCTTTTCACTACACATAGTGAAAACGCCACGTCAGGACGTGTAGATATCATCCCATACATGATGTTACCAATTGCCGAAGCATACGGAATGCGTGTCATCGTCACTATCTCTGCATCAGTCTCAGGAGACAGACTTGGATAGGGACACGCCATGACACATTGATAGATGTTCTCTCAAGGACGCATCCATCGAGAACCGCTTCACGATGGTATCATGTATGTGGACTGGGTGAGACCAAGCCATCTTTTCGATCTATCTCAATAGATATGTATCCCAATACAAAAGATGCTTCACCCAAGTTCTGCATCGAGAACTTACTCGCTAACCATATCTCAGCTGATTGTAACATTCCTACATCATTCCCAATGAGTAGAATGTCATCAACATATAACACCAGGAATGTCACAACACTCCCACTGACCTTCTTATACACATAGGGTTCCTCAGGATTCTTAGTAAATCAAACTATTTGATTGTGCTGTCGAATCTGAGGTTCCAACTCCTTGATGCCTGCTTTAGATCATAAATAGATCTCTGAAGTTTACATACCATATGCTCACTTCCGATAGATGTAAACCCTTCAGGTTGAGACATGTAAATCACTTTCTTAAAATCCCCATTAAGAAAGACTGTCTTAACATCCATCTGCCATATCTCATAGTCATACCATGCAGCTATGGCTAGCAAAATCCTTATGGACTTGAACATTACGACTGGGAAAAGGTTTCCTCAAAGTCAACTCCTTGTCTTTGAGTACATCCTTTTGCCACCAATCGCGCCTTGAAAGTCAATACCTTCCCATCCGCCCTTAAGTCCCTATGGGAACAGTTCCCACAGGTGGATCCACAAGATCCTACACTTGGTTCGAATGCATGGAATTCATCTCAGATTCCATTTCTTCAAGTCACTTGGATGAATTGGCATCAGATAACGCTTCCTTGAAGGTCCATGGATCACATCCATGGTTAGGCTCATCATGGCCTTCTTCAAGAAGCTGACCATACCTCATAGGTGGTCTCGAGACTTTCTCGTATCTGCTAGGAGCTTGTATCTCCTCTCTTGGCTCATCGGGTGTGGGTTCTATAATTGTGGGTTTCTCTCGAACCTCTTCGAGTTCTATCATCTCCCTTTTTCTATCCAATAGAAAATCCTTTTCCAAAAAGGTTGCATTCCTAGAAACAAACACTTTTGTTTCTTGGGGATGATAGAAATGATATCCAACTTAATTCCTTGGATATCCCACAAAGTAACATAAAATGGATCAACAATCCAATTTATCTCCCACTACCTCCTTCACATAAGCAGGGCTCCCCATATTCTAAGATAAGAATATTTGGGAGGCTTACCCATCCATATCTCATATGGTATCTGCCTTTGAATGGACATTTAGTAGAATATCTTTTACTTTTAAGTTATAGAGATCGTTTTCAAGTTCTCAAGTACCAATTAAACATTCATTCTTGTAAATGTTGCAAACACCTTTGCTAAATAAACAAGAATATCCATTTTTATCACAATAGAAATGGAAACAATGTTTTACATCAAACAGGTACAAACAAAACATCTCTTAATTAACTTAAAACTATTGTTCAACAATAAGTAAACATCTCTTAAGGTCTTGGCAGCAACTCTTGCTCCATTGCCCATCCTCAAGAAGGTCACACCTTCCTTAAGCTTCCTACTTCTTCCCATCACCTGTAACCCATTACAGAGATGTGAGTCACAACCGGTATCTAATACCCAAGAAGTAGAGTTAATTAAAATGTTTACTTAAATTTAGAACATACCGTTTCCAGAACACTTCTGGGCAAGATATTCTTTGCAATTACGCCTCCAATGTCCAGGCTTCTTGCAGTGATGACATACATCATTAGTCTTGTCAGCCTTAACTGGTCTGGCTGCCTCAACAGGGTTCGGAGATTGCCTCAACAAGGGCACGTTCTTCTCGGGACGTTGGAAAGAACTCTTCTTTCCCTTCCCATGTGGATCAATCTTCGTACCAGATGAAGAACCCACATAAAGAACCAACTTCTCTTTCTTGATGGTGGATTCAAACGTAACAAGCATGTTCACCAACTCCTCAAGGGTCGGTTCCATCTTGTTCATGTTGAAGTTCACCACAAAAGGATCAAATGAGCTAGGCAGCGATAACAGCAACACGTCGGTGGTCAACTCTGAAGGCAAGATCAGATCCATGCCAACGAGCTTGTCCACGAGCTCGATCACCTTTAGGCCATGCTCATGGACCGAGGCCCCATCTCGCATGCGCAAAGTGATCAGCTCCTTGACGGTAGCATGCCTTAGAGGTCGTGTTTGCTCACCAAAGAGCTCTTTGAGATGCAAATGAATGTCAGCAGCATTCTTTGCACCCTCAAAACGCCTCTGTAGCTCATCGTTCATAGAAGTCAGCATATAACACCTGGCTATCAAGTCATGGTCACACCATTCCTTGTAAGCCTGCAATTCCTCAGGAGTGCAGTCAGTCGGAGCCTCAACAGGGGGCGACTGAGTCAGTGTATATGTTACCCTTTCCGAATTTAAGACTATTTTCAAATTTCTTAGCCAAGTGAGGTAATTAGGTCCAGTTAATATGTGTTTGTCGAGTATTATAGATATCGAATTGCGCATCGAAGACATTGTCGATTTGTACTGAAAAGTAAAAACAGATAAATGTTGATGACTATTTTAAATATTTGGTAAGATATAAAGTATGGACTTTAACTTTATAAATATTTACTCCCACTGTTTTGACATCTTTCACTACCCTCTAGTGAAAACGGGAAACTCCTTTTCCTCAGTAGGTACGTAAGGTCCAATTAGCGAATTATGATCCCGAATAATATCAGCCAATCACAATTCCTAAAAGGTAGTTTCCAATTGCATCACAATGCAACCCTTAACGTAAACTTTTGTCTCACGTTTGATTAGGACCCAATAATATGACGTCGTTCATCTTCACGTGTCAAGCCTTACCCATCGATGTTGAACCTTAATGGACGGTCGCCATGAGTTCCCTCAATAATATGAGCCGAAATCATGGGAGTTCCACGTAGTTCACATCACCATGTCAATGGATGTCACAGCTTTCCGGCACCCAGGGCCCCCCCAATAATATGAGCCGAGCCCCGAGTACGGGTAGCGTTCATCATGCACCCATTGTCGATGGAAGACAAGGAAATTATAAACAAATTTATAATTCCCCTTTTCGGGCTTGATATTAATTTTTGAATCTTATTCAAAATGAGGGTTTTTAATTTTGAAAGGTCTCATCATTAATTTTATTTTAAAAGCTCGCCATGTTTGATCGTATGTTTGCCGGATTCATGCAACTTTGTTATTATCATAATAATAACGCACATACTCATTATTTATAACATATCATGCATATATTATAAACAGTAAACAATACAAGGATGATCAATCGCCCCAAGTACTAATGGCCCGTGTGAGCCAAACACGGGCCTAGGTCCAATCCTAGGGTAAATGCACGGGATGCAATGCAACTATACTATTACATTAGCATCCAATATTACATGTCTTCGATCTTCATAATCACCAAGGCCACCATCTTCCAATCTTGATCTTCCCCTATTCTAATATTTACAAATAAATATCCATGGCACATAGGGATACATCTCATGGGGTGGGAACGGGCCATAAACCAAGCCCACTTGATAAATTGATAATTATTACAATCATTCAACACAAATATCCTAGCATACACCTAGCAAATTGGGCTTGGGCTTTTGATCATCCTTCATGCATAATATCACATATCATACACCATCAATTAATTATCACTATAATTAATTGATCCAATATTATATATCTTGATCCAATCACTAACCGCCACGATTATAAACTAAATTAACAAAGTATACAAACACCTTTGTCTACTTTCCAATTAATTTATTTATAACCGAATTTCTTATAAATCACAATTTACTATAAATAATTAAAGTCCAACTTCAATTATTTATTTTATGAGAAAAATTTGCAACTTTTGTAATTTTAAACTTATGGGCCCTAAAAACTTATTTTTCACCAAAAACATTTTTAGCCCATTTAAAATTCACAAACATGTTAGCCATCCAATGGCCCAACAACTCAAGGCCCATGACACTTTGATATTCCAAAACACTTTTGGAAACCCTAGCCGTCATCGCCGTCGCCGGAGCTCCGTCGCCGGAGCTCCGTCGCCGGATTCCGGCCAACTTAAAAAAATTTTTTTTTTTTTTTTTTTATTAAAAGGATGGGGCGTTTCGGGCAGCCCCTAGGGCTGCCCTTGCTGCCCGTTTCGGGCAGCCCTTCGGGCAGCTTGGGCTGCCCGAAATGGGCAGCAACAAGCTGCCGAAAAATTCCCCAAATGTGGCCTTGAATTTGTTGCAAAAATACACTCATGCGGTTAGAAATCGATCTCAACATAATATATATTGTATTTGCTACACAAAAACGTAACCATAGCTCGGATACCACTTGAAAGCGGACCGGTTACGGTGGCCGGAAGCGCAACGGAAGTTTAAAAAATCAAATTTTTACTCAAAATTTCGGCCACCCCTATCTTTTGTGCAACAAATACAATAACACACAAAATGTCATACATAGGGTGTAAGAAAGTATACCTATCAACCTCTTGAGGTTGATGTATGGCTCCAACTAAGGTGTAAACACCTTAGCTCTTGAATGGCATGAAGATCTACAAGCTCTCCTCCAAAACCTTGAAACTTTCCTTCAAATTAGGCCCACCACCAACTAGGTAGATCCCCTCAAATATTGCACTAGAAATATTTGAGGATTTTTCAAAGAGAAGTGTGTTTTCTTCAACAAATTGAAGAACACAAAAATGGAGAAAAAATAGGAGAGAAAAAGGAGGTAGGTTTTCGGCCATATAGAGTTGAGAATGAGGGAGGAGAATCAAGTCTTGGGGTTGCAAAAAGTTGATACAAAAAGTTGCATGCCAACCAATATTTTATTCAAAAGTATTCCCCAACTCTTCACCTCCCATGCATTCATATAATATAGTTTTCTATCAAATAAAAAACCATAGACTAAATTTAATTATCTCAAACATATTTGAGACAAATTAAATATTACTTGAATTTACTCAAGTCCCACTAGTTAAATAATTATTTTAATTGAGCTCTACTAGACTCAATATTATTTAATTAATCCAACACTTGAATTAATTTAATTATTTGGGCTCTACTAGGCCCACTAGTGTTTAATTAATTCAACACTTGAATTAATTTAATTTAGTCCATAATAATGTTTATGAAAATCACAATTCTCAAAAACATTAGTCACTTGGCCAAATTTTAATTTAGGAACACTTCCATAAATCAAAATTTACATTTCTCTCATAGAAGTCATACTTCTATTTTTCTTTACACTTATAAACACATTTATAAGCCGTTCAACACTTTGAACTATTTTCTCCTTTATAGAAGTCATACTTCTAATTTTCCTTACGCTTATAAACTCCTTTATAAGCCGTTCAACACATTGAACTATTTTTACTTCTCATCGGGATTTACAAAGCTAGTACTTGTGTGGCCCTCAATGGTTCATTGATACAACTAGCCGTGGGTTCACATCTCCATGTGATTCGGACTAAACATGTCCTTATTCGAGCATACCCCAATTGCTCCATTCTTACTTATCAACTCCTTGATAGTAAGAACGTCAGAACTCAAGTCTGATAGTACCCAACCAATCACGTTAAACGCCTAGCAGCATCGCTTACGTGATTCCCTAGGTATCACATGATAGTGCCTGCAAGAACCATTCAATTATGGTTAGCGTACAGTACGGTCCCTTCAACTCATATATCCCGATCGATTCGACAACCATTGGTTTATCGAGAGTTGTCAATGAATCGATACTATGTGTCATGTCGTAGTTGCATCGATGGTGTAATCTATGAAACACCTTTCATAATTACAACCATACTCTGGCCAGAGATTTCGATCTACATACACATGATAACACATAGGATATCCATACCCGAAGGTAAGCGGTGAATCCCCGACTACAATGCATCGACTCCTATGTGTTTCGACAGAACACCCAACCTTGCCACCTGATGACCCCATGAGAGTCGGTAAACAAGTCAAAGTGTAATTCTAGCACATAGAGTCTCAATGTTGTCCCGGGTCATAAGGACTAATTCTGTACAACCATAAACCAGGACTTTTCCACTCGATAAGTGAGAACCACTTGGAAAGTCCTTTTATGGAGGGTTGTTCAGTGCACTCTACAAGGAGCACCTATCTGCATGTTCGGACATCACAATGTCCCCTACCAATGAAACATGGTACTCACATCGCAGATACTAGTCTCTAACTCGAGCGGCCTATATCCTTCTTAGTGGCGGCTGAATCGACTAGGAACCGTTTAGAATATACAGTATTACAAATATGAGTTTCATGATACTCATCATATGAGCATCTCATATTCTTTCTACTATTTGTATATTCAAGGGCTTTATCTATGCAGCTAGCATGGGTATACAGATAAAGATTTGCCAAAGTAATAATTTCAAATATTATTAAAATAAAGACTGCTTATTCATAGAGTTTCATTGTGAACACTCGGCCAACACTTGGCTCGACGGGCACCTACTCTAACATCAATAATAATTGATTTCTTGTAAAAACTCATTTTTACCATAAATAATTAAAATCATATTCTAATTATTTATTTCACAAGAAAATTATTAATTTTTCAAAAATTAATTTTCCAAAATAAAAATTGAACCAATTTTAAAAAATATCAATTTTGCCCAAAATTTGAAAAAATCAGAAAATCGCACCCTAGGTCCAAACTATTCAAGCCCATTATTCAGCGCGGTTCCCGAGACACTCCCGGGCAGCCGCCCGCCCCGCTGCCCGAACGTTTCGGGCAGCGGCGACGGCACTGTGCGCGCAGAATGCACACAGGCGCGCCGACGCGCGCGCAGGCGTCGGACGCCAACGCTAGCGCGGTGCGCGCAGGCGTCCGGTGCCTGCGCTAGCACGCTGTGCGCGCAGGCATCCGACGCCTGCGCGCCCGCTGCGCGCTGCCGTCCGCGGCCCTGCGCGCACGGACTGCCCGGAACAGTTCCGGGCAGATTTAATTTTTTTTTTATTATTTCTAAAATCTGGAAAAAATAAAATTTTATGGTGCATCAATTTTCTGAAAAATTTTCTTGTGTGGTTAGAATAAATTATTCAATATGATTTAAAATCATACGATTCAGAAAACCTGGCTCTGATACCACTGTTGAATCTCGGTTTTCTACACGCCCAAACGCAGCGGAAGATTTAAAATTTTTATTTTAATTTGAAAGACAAAATAATTATGATTTGGGCGTTCGTATGATTTTAATAAAAACATTCATAGGATGTTAAAGATTTATACCTTTGGTGAATAAATCACTTGACTCCAACTACTCCGGTATTAGCGGACGCAGCTCTTGTTGTAAATCTCTACGAACGTTCTTCGATCTCCGAATCAGGTCCACGACTAAAAGATTTGTTCCTCTTTTAAATTGCACTATAAATTTAGAAGAACTTTTGCGTAGAGATATAACACGAAAAATTCGACTCAAAATCTAAGCCAAATTTTTCTTTCTTTTCTTTAAGGAATTTTCGAGAGATGCACCACTGTGGGAAGAGCCGAAAAGATTGCTTCAAGAAGAATCACTTTCGGATGCTTTATTTTTAAAAATAAGAATCAAATCTTATCTTTTTGTCTAATCTACAATTTACTTAATTAATTAGATTAATTAATTCAATCAAAGATTCTACAAATATTTGGGTGCCAAATCATGAAATTTTCGTGAGTTTCAAATTGGAATGGTGGAGGCTACCTTTTGTTTTTATTTATATATTAAAAACAAGAGCTTTTAACCTAAATTCCATAATTATGGATTTAGGTTCCTTAAATAAATCCAATGGGCTTTGTTAATTAAATAGACTAGTCAAACTAGTTTAATTAATTATATTAAAGTCCATTAAGAACTTTAATCATTTAATATTTTGGACTTGTACTCCTACAAGCCCATTAAACATATCTCCCATCAATTTAATTTAATATTTAATAAACTCAACTTTTGAGTTTAATAAATTAAATATATTATAAATTCAACATTTGAATTTAATATTATAAATTCAACTCCTTGAATTTTCCACCTCCAAAATTTAATATTTAATAAACTCAACTTTTGAGTTTAATAAATTAAATCCTCAATTTTATAAATTCAATTCCTTGAATTTATTCTCTCCAAATTTCATAAATTCAACTCCTTGAATTTACAATCTTATAAATTCAACTCCTTGAATATATTTTCTCAAAATTTAATTATCATAAATTCAACTCTTTGAATTTACTATTTCATAATATAAATTCAACTCCTTGAATTTATTCTCTCAACGGGAACAAACAATCCAGTACTTGTGTGACCCTCAATGGTTCAGGGATACAGCTAGCCGTGGGTTCACAACTCTTTGTGATTCAGGACATAATCCTTTATTCGGGCTTACCCTAGTTAGCCCCATTCTTTTCATCAACACCTTGATTAAGAATGTCAGAACTCATTTCTGATTGCACCCATCGGATCATGGTAAGAGCGTCTAGTAGCATCGCCCCATGATCCCCTAGGTAGCACTGATAGTTCCTGCAAGAACCAGTCGATTATGATTAACGTACAGTACGGTCCCTTCATCTCATATATCCCGATCGAATCTGCAACCATTGGTTCATCGAGGGTTGCATATTAATTCGATAACTATGTGATAACTATGATAGTGGCATCGCGTGTACTATTTGAGAATTCCTTCTCTAACGTACATCTAAATACTCTGGCCAGAGATTCCATGCACTATTATTTCATTAGATCACACAGGATATCCACACCCGTAGGTGAGCGTTGAATCCCCGACTACAATGCACTAGCTCCTATATGTGTCGCAACTGTACCCAACCCCGCCACCTGATGACTCTCCTGGAGCCGGTAAACGAGTCAAATCACAGCCCTAGCATATAGAGCCTCAGTGTTGTCCCGGGTCGTAAGGACTAATGGTGTACAATCATAACCACGGACTTATCCTCTCAATGAATGATAACCACTTGGAAAGTCCGAGGGAGGGTTGTTCGGTATAATCATCATATGACTACCCATCTGTATGTTTGGACATCTTTGTGCCCTTACCAAGAAACGCAATACACAACATCACAGATGCTAGTCTCGAGCTCAAGCGACCTTTATCCATGTTTTAGGCGGCTGAATCGACTAGGAACGAATTTAGAATACGCAGTGTTTACAAATGAGTTTCAACATCGAATTACGATTCATTTGTATTAAAGCATAATCAAGGACTTTATCTATGCTGCTTGCATGGGTATACAGATAAAGTATTACGAAACCATTAAAAGTTAAATTATATTAAAATAAAGATTGTTTCTTTCACTTGAGTCAATAAATTCCCTAGCCAACCGTTGGCTTGCAAGACATCTACTCTAACAGTTGGCACGTCTAGTTATGTACGTACGTATGTTCAAGTTTATTATGCAAGTTCAAGTTTTAAGTTATGTATGTCCTATTTTAAAGTTGCATGCGATTTTATTACGTAGTACTCGTTATTCCAGTTTATACTTGTTGAGTCTTTAGACTCACTAGACTTGATCGATGCAGGTGACTATGTTGAGGAGACAGGAGGTGGTGACCAAGGGGCAGGCTTGGACTGAGTGGCAGGCTAGACCCGAGGACCACAATGTTTACGTTTATGCGAAGTTTAAAAATACTCTGATTTTTAAATATCTGGATGTGAAATATTTTGAGACACTTTCTTTTAGTAAAATTTTATTGGTGACGGATGACTTTGAGATTTATTGTTATGAATGTTGAGTGACGACCGTATGGATGTTTAAATTTAAGAAAATTTTTAATTTTTCCGCAAATTTAAAGCATGAAAAGTACGTTTCGTTACAGTTGGTATCAGAGCTGTGTTCTTGTAAAGGGTTATGCCTACTGCCAGTCGCAAGAAGCTCACGAAGTCACACCTCAAGTCTGTAAGTTTTAAAGTTTTGCGTTATGTTATGTAGTAAGCATTAAGTCATGATTTTCGCATGTGCATGTTTTAATGCTATACATCACCTGTATGTTTACATGACATACGTTTTAGAGTACAGGTTTATCTGTCGTTATGAATTGAGGTTGGATCCTTAAAACTTTTATGCATGTTACGACATGAAATGAGAATTTTTTTTAATTTTCTTGCATGCTGGTGTGGTGGAATTGGACATGAGCAAGAATTTTGCTTTTGGGCGTCTAGAAAAGTTGCAGATGATTTGTCTATATTAATTTTTGGTTAGTAGTACTGATGTTATACTTGTGGCTCATAAGTTAAACTTGACAATTACAAATGCTTTTGGGACTTGTAGATTTTCTAAGAAATTACTGATGGTTTGTGGTTGCTAGCTGAGTTGCTTTTTGAGAACTCCATGTAAGGATTAAATATTTGAGGCTACGACAATATTTGGAAATATACAAGCATATAATTTATTTAGGATGCATGCTCCCTCTAGTTGGATTTAAGGATTTAATTGCACGAATGGAGAATTTTAAGGACCTAATGGTAATGACCAATAGTTTCAGGACCTAAGTGCAAAGATAAAAATCCTAAAGGACTAGTTTCGAATTTATCGTTTGGGATTAAATTTCGAGTTTCGAGGATTTTAAGGTTTAATGAGACTAAAATCGAAGATTTTATTGGGGACCGGAGATGCAAATTTTGAAGAGTTGTAGGGCCAAAAATGTAAGTTCGAGAACTGTAAGAGTCAAATTGCAAATTCAGAAAATTTTGGGAATTAAATTCGAATTTTTGAGGAACACTTGGATTAAATCAGTAAATTTGGAGGCTATGAGAATTGAATTTGGGTCTAATAAGCGTAAAATTTTTGAATTTTATGTTGCGACTAACTTACAAAATGGAATTAGGAACACCAAGAACTTATGGGTAAATGTGGAATTTCCGAAATTTAGGACAAACTGGATAATTTTGAGGAAATAATGAATTGATGCTACAATTTTAAGGAATTTGGGGGACTAGTTTAGCAGTAAGTGAGAATTGAATGGTTTAAATGATAGGAATTTTCGATGATTTAAGCTCAAAGGGATCATTAGAACCTTGAAGTATCTGGGTTATAATATTATAAGAAATGGTAATCAAGGGGATTGTAAGATGAATCGACATTGGGCTCGAAAAGTTAAGCGCTAGTGAATTAATGTTGTGGCAAATTTAAAATTCAGGGTGATAACGATTTGAGGTAAAGTTGATCGGTTAGCTAAGTCATAAGAGTAGACATTGAGTTAGTGAATTTTTTTTTTTGGGAACTTAAGTCGATGTGTCATAAGTTTTAGTCATGATTGTAACAGTTAAGCTTGTACCTTTGTTGGAATTTGATTTTCTAGAAGGTTGGGTATGGTTGATGATTAGGTTATTTGATAGACGACGCATGTAAGAATTGAGGTAGACATCTTGTCTTGGGAAATTTTTGTAGGTTATTAAGAAACTTGAGAATAAGTGAATATGTGTGCTGGAATTATGTTATCCAAAACTATTTGGACTGCGTAAGGTTGAATTTCAAATTTATGGGATATTTGCTCATACGGAATTTTTGGGTGAAATAAAAACAAAGGGAATTAGTGGTGTTCAACATAAGTTATCAATAAATGAATATTAAGATTTTTATTGAGTAAGAAATCTACAAGCTTGACTCGCCTCCGCTCTCTTTGCTCTACTCAGGATGTCAGCAAAATGGTAAGGTCGCTGCAAATTCATAAATGCAACCACCTCCGAATTCAACCCTCTAATGAAGTGATTTACTATAGTTTCATCATTTCCAGCTAAATGAGGAGCAAAATGCAGTAGAGTAGAGAATTTGGCAGTATATTCATCAATATTTAACTGACCTTGGCTCAAATTCTCAAACTCTGATTTCTTGTCCTCTCGGTACGAGACTGAGAAAAATCTTCGATAGAATTCAGTTCTGAATATTTCCCACAAAATCACTGTACCTCTCTGTGCCCACATTCTTCTACTGGTAATCCACCAACTCCTGGCGGCTTCTCGTAACTGATAAGGCACCATTTTAACTCTCTGTTCATTTGTACAATCAAGTAGATCGAACAAGATTTCTATATCATCAAACCAATTCTGACAATCTTCAGATGTCTCGGTACCATTCAGAACCGGCGGCTGTAATAACTGAAACTCTTTCATCTTTTCTTCTAGCTGAGTTTTTGATACATCTATCTGTTTAGATGAAGTACTACCCCTTTCTGGAAATCTCCGAGGCGGTATATCTGAATATCAACAAATCAATACACAATCTATATAATCTGTCTCAGCCCTCCTCTGATCATATACCTCTGATTCAGACTCGGTTCTGATTCAGGCTTAGTAATTACATGCTGCAACCAACTCAGATAACAAACAACATGTAATAGGGAAAGCAGTAAATCATGATAGCACACACACAATGTAAGTCAACATTGAAATAAATCTCATGCTAGCAATCACATGCAAGGAAAGAAAATTCAATCTACCCCGCTCATTCTCTTCTATCTCAGTCCAAAGAATCTATCAACTCTGACTATCTCAATCTCAAGGATCTATCGCTCTGATACCACCTGTTGTGGGGACCCGGATGCTGATCTTTTTCTTAATCATCTTTGGGATTTAATTATCAGTTCTGATAAACATGGTCTAAAAATTTTTCTTTTTGAAAATATAAATGCGGAAGGTAATGGCATCTACATAATATACATATCTGTATAAAAACTACAATTCAGTATAAAGATACAACAATCTTTTAACTAATCTAAGGTTCGGCTACTAAAGTTCAAGTAATAAAACCAAATCTATCTAAGTCCGGAATCACCACGCTAAACTCGTCTTCTCTCATCATCTTCTCGACCCCGATCTTGCCCCACCTGTTTTCATGCACACATACAAAACAAGACAACAGCCGGATAACTCCGGTGAGAATAAATCCCAGTATAAAACATGGTAAGCATGTATATAAACAATCTAAATCATAAAACATGCTATCATGACTATATTTGAAGTAATAGATTTCATAATCTATGAAATCTACTCAAAATAAGCATGCAACTCAATTCAGATAAACATGCAATTTAAATCAGATCATATAAACATGCTATCATCCTGAAAGCAATAAACATGGGTTTCATAGTCTATGAAACCACATCTCTACACATGCAGTTCTAGTCAAATCATGTCTAGACTCGACTCAACTATAACTCTAGGGATTCCGGTGGGAATAAGACGTCAATGGCTGTCACCTACTGTGGGGACCCGGTCGCTAATCCATTCCTTAATCGTCTTTAGGAATATTTAATCATTCATAATAAACAGGGTCTAAATTTTTTTTTCTTTAAAATGCAAAGCGGAAACGTAATGTAATTAAATTCAAATTACATATTAAACATAACATACAATTATTGTATGATCTACAATAATTCAACTAGGTTCAACTACATATCAGTGCTGAATCCTAAGTTGCTTCTGAAGCCCGGATCTCCACGCTATCTAGTCCAGCCTCGTTCTCTTCTTGACCCCGCTCCTATCCCACCTGTTGCCATGCACACATACAGACAAGACAACAGCCGGATAACTCCGGTGAGAATTACATTCTCAGTATAAACCATGTATACATGCAATTATATAAACAATATAATCGCATATAACGGATAGTTCTAACATGTATCAAATCAGAACATGAATCCATACAATCCTAAATCTAGTTCTAAACATGTATCCTATTCAGGAACATAATCAATATCAAGAATAATTCCTATTCTAAACATGTACCCATATCCGGAACATAATCAATATCAAGAATAACTTCTATTCTAACCATATATCAATATCAGGCACATACTCCATATCAAGAATAACTTCTATTCTAAACATGTACCAACATCAGGAACATAATCAATCTCAAGAATAACTTCTATTCTAAACATGTACCAATATCAGGAACAAAAAAGGACATGAACCATATTCAGGAACATAATCAACATCAATCAATATCAATCAATATAACTGTCACTCAAGCTCGTGACTCCACGTTTTAGACTAGACTCAATCCTAGTCTAGGGATCCCGGTTTCCAGATGTGGTATTCCTATATCGAATTCCGTAAAGGATGGAACCATAATCTCTATTACTCGATATAACCAGTGCCCTGGTATTCCTATATCGAATTCCGTAATAGATGAATTCCAATACCCTTTACTCGATATAACCAAATATGGTATTCCTATATCGAATTCCGTAATAGATTCCATTACTCGATATAACCAAACATCCAGTGTCCTGACCTAACCGTCAAGGACTGTAGCTCTATCGCTAATATCCTATCTTGAGACATCGTGCAATGTGCCGTGGCGATACCACCACTATCCGGCACTTCTGTCACAAGATAGCTTGTTTAATACCTGTCATCTAATATCAACAAGTACATCAATCAACTTAATGCAAATATCAATGCAATAAGGTAAAGTATGTGATTTAGGGAAACTCGAGTCAAACCTCCCTCGAGTTGTGCAATCCCAACTCAACATTAATTTATACCTTTATCTTCTCGCTCAGAAGAAGAAGAAGTCCCGACTCTATCTCGGTCCATTCCCAATCTGGTAATAACAGTTGAATAGGTATAATATCAATACACAATTCCATTCAATACCTGTTCTGATCAATATCAAATCACAATACAATCTGATCAATGTCAATCGACATATGGTATATCAATACAATCTAAATCAATACCGACTCTGATCAATTTCAATCAACTGATGTTTCGACGGCATAACAATACTGTCTCAATAATCCCGTCAGTCCAAACATCACAGATATAATATCAGAACTCATAATCTCAATAACAATATATATCTGATATGAATTCTCAGTCACATCGACTCCGAAAATCATAACAATTACATAACCAGTCCGTTCTTTAATCTGACTTCGATTCTATGATGTCTAACATGACAAGAACATCATATATGAATCCTATTCAATTCTGACAATAGTTTAATTTCAAAACATGTCAAAACGTAGCAAAACTTACGTCCAGTTGTAGCCTACGTTGATAGGAGCTCAATACTGAAGTCGGATTTGAAATCAGACGGGTAGATTTCTCGTAAGATTCAATTTATACCAGCGTTTCCCTTCGTTTCCATTTTCTTTCTTCTTTCTGAAGAAATAACTGTAGGTATATATATATATATATATACACTTACCGTGCATGTTTACAAAACGTGGCACATTTCATGTTTTCCATGTGGCGCTCGGGCGGTCGAAAAGTGCCGCTCGAGCGCGGAACTTTCTGCCCGGATATTAGCTTATTATCCATTGGCGCTCGGGCGGTAAATCTTTACCTCTCGGGCGCGGAATTTTCTGTCGAGATACTCGGCTGAACATCTCCTGGCGCTCGGGCGGTAATATTCTACCGCTCGAGCGCCAAACATTCTGTCCAAAAAATACAATTGGCACTCGGGCGGTTCTTTTCTGCCGCTCGGGCGCGAGATGTTCGGCCTAACATCTTGAGATGTTTGGTTCAACATCTCGGCTTGAAATAAACCAACATCCGGCTTCGTCATTCTAGTTCGTATACCTTCAATCCCATCAATTACTCCATAATTCATTTCAGAATAATCTTAAATCTCAATAATTATACCCAAATCATTTCAGATTACGATAATCAAATTCTCGGGCATTACATTTCTCCCCCTCTAAGATATGATTTCGTCCTCGAAATCACAAGCAATCTACTTGGGAAATACAGATAATCATATCAGATCTCAAATCAGATACAAGAAGGAGATATACAGAAACTGCAATAAACCCATATCAACGAAATTCCTCGAGATAGAATCAATCTCAGAACCATGTCTATACGACATCCGTATATACCAATCACCAGTTCAACAGTTCCATAACAATTCAATATTGGCATCTGCTACCAAATTTGTTAATCCCGGTCAAAGATATATTCAACCTTCGGCTTCAATTACCAACAGTCATCATCCAACGTTGGCTTATTTAGTCTATGCATTCTGAGCTATCCTCATTTCTTCTGATTCAGTCTCCTTTTCCTTATCAGATTTCTGATCTTAACAAATCTGCCCTCAATCATTACTGCAATATCATTCCCATACGAAGGAAAATAGCAGTTCTCACTGTACAATACCTCGACCAAAGCTATATTCGATAATCATCTGATAGCTATTATTGTACAATAATTCACCAATGACAATGAATCATGTCGATTAGTGTTAAAATCCAGCACTACATTTCCTGGATATCCTCCAGTATCAGGATAGTTCAATCTGACTATCCTTCAATCTATAAATCATAGATGAACAATCATGCTGTACACTCAGCCAAAAGTACAAAATCAAACGAATATCACAGTCTGATAAAATCAACTTTGACATTCAATACAATCTGACCTCCGTTTCTGACATACTTCTCAGTCGTCTGGTCATATCAGTACATCATCCTGTACCATATGACCTAGGCAGATTTGAACAATCGTTCAATCATAACCACCTACTGGTACAATGTTGGCAAAATTTCGGTGATTCCATCACCAAATCCATAGAAATGTACTCCCATTTCTATTTAAAAATCAATAATCAAGATAATCAATATCTTGGTTTCTATCTTTCTGTCTTCATCAGTCAGCGATTTAGACATTTCCATACAAATTCTGACATTACTGATTTTATCTGTTTATATCACAACTGTCTATTCGAATTATCACACATTTCCTGTTACCAGAATAGTACTGAATCTACTACTGTGTGCATTTGACAATACCTGTCATTCAAATTCGAATATCTGACACAAATAAATCAGCTAATCATATAAAATAAAATATTACCTACCTGGTATTCGGCTCTGACACACTGTTCTAACTATCAAAATCAAGTTCTGAACAGTCTGATTCAACTTCTGAACTGTTTTAATCTTCGAAATCAGTTCTGACTCGACTGAACTGTATATAACCTCAACGGTTCATAACAATCGATATCAAACACAGACTCAGAGTGATAATAATATCATATCAGATTCAGAATATCAGTACACAATGCTGATCTAATGACTGCATAAGACACAATCTCTGACATTTCTGACATCTCGGAAATTCTACCATATTCAATGTCATTCTCAGTCACTGATCCCTGTCTCAACAGTACTATAATTCAGTCAGTATACTGTCTTCAGATATCATAGACTCTGAATACCATCTGTCACAATCGAGATTCATATCCGAACAATTTTGTATACAACAATCTCAGTCCCAAAATATTCAATTCAATCATACGCTGCGAATATATCGAAATGTCATAGATAAAACTGGCATAATATCATCGGAATATTGCTGAACACAGGATTTATCAACCCATAATCGGAACTGAAATACTTTCCAGAGAAACATATATTCAAATGTAACTCTAACTCTTAGACCATAATTCTTTCAACTGATTTTTCAATTCTCTCAATTCAATCAGTATCAGTCTATAAGAAATTATAAAATGAAACCAATACCTGGAATCAAATCAAGGCTGAAATCACTCTTCCTGATACAGGACAACCTGAAATCTCCTCTGAAAGACTATAGCAAACTTCCTGCTACTAGTAAATCCATTTATGATAGGCCCAGCTTCAGTCATCAACTGAATACATAAGGAATTACTCCATTCCTTTTGATAATCATCGAATCATAAACAATACAGATATCAAGGAATTCAAAATCAAGAATCCTTACCGTATATCATTCATTCCTTGGCCATTTCAGGTCCGAATCTTACCATCTCCTGGCAAGACTCTATAATAAATCTGTACTTGTTCGATATATCAATATCTATCATGCAGTCATCATTCGACAATACAAGTACAATCTGTCCTAATTCAATCCTATTCTCAACTTACTGCAGTATATAATATCCCACAGAATATCACTGATATCAAATTCTTTCCCCAAAAGGTAAAGAAACAATACTAAAGTAGATACAGACTCAACAGGTAAAGCGTATATCAGTGCCACTCAATCAGGGATAATCATACTGATTGCATTAGTATATATCAATACATATGCATCATAATCATAAAGGAACAATACCTGCCACTATATCATCAAGTGTGTCCTGGGTCTGTTCTTTGATCACCATATCCAGATGATCCAGCTCCCTGAAATCCTCGGGAACCTCTCAGTTCTCGTACTCCTTTGGTTGTAATCCACCAACTTCTGGCAGCTTCTCGTAACTGAGGGAATACCAGTTTAACTTTCTGTTCATCTGTACAATCGAGTAATTCGAACAGTATTTCTATGTCATCCAACCAGTTCTCATACTCTTCAGACGTCCCGATACCACTCAGAATCGGCGGCTGAAATAACTGAAACTCATTCAATTTAGTTTTCATCTGAATTTCTGATACATCTATCTGATCAGACGAAGTACTACCCCTTTCTGAAATTCTTCTACGAGGTATATCTGATGATCACAGAAGTCAGTAGTCACAGGAGATAATCAATCTCAATTCCTTTCTGATCAGCTTACCTTCTGATCAAGAATTGATTCTGATTCATTTTCAAATCAGATATATTACCAAATCAGTTCAGATATTCGGGTAACATACATTTAAACGCAATAAAACATGCTGGCATGCTAGCATACTCAATGTAAATCAACATAATACTATATCACATGCTAGCAATCAAAAGCAGGAAAGAAAACTCAGTCTACCCCGCTCACTCTTTTCTATCTCAGTGCTAAGGAACCTACAGTTCAAGGAACCTGGCTCTGATACCACCTGTTGTGGGGACCCGGTCGCTAATCCATTCCTTAATCGTCTTTAGGAATATTTAATCATTCATAATAAACAGGGTCTAAATTTTTTTTTTCTTTAAAATACAAAGCGGAAACGTAATGTAATTAAATTCAAATTACATATTAAACATAACATACAATTATTGTATGATCTACAATAATTCAACTAGGTTCAACTACATATCAGTGCTGAATCCTAAGTTGCTTCTGAAGCCCGGATCTCCACGCTATCTAGTCCAGCCTCGTTCTCTTCTTGACCCCGCTCCTATCCCACCTGTTGCCATGCACACATACAGACAAGACAACAGCCGGATAACTCCGGTGAGAATTACATTCTCAGTATAAACCATGTATACATGCAATTATATAAACAATATAATCGCATATAACGGATAGTTCTAACATGTATCAAATCAGAACATGAATCCATACAATCCTAAATCAAGTTCTAAACATGTATCCTATTCAGGAACATAATCAATATCAAGAATAATTCCTATTCTAAACATGTACCCATATCCGGAACATAATCAATATCAAGAATAACTTCTATTCTAACCATATATCAATATCAGGCACATACTCCATATCAAGAATAACTTCTATTCTAAACATGTACCAACATCAGAAACATAATCAATCTCAAGAATAACTTCTATTCTAAACATGTACCAATATCAAGAACAAAAAAGGACATGAACCATATTCAGGAACATAATCAACATCAATCAATATCAATCAATATAACTGTCACTCAAGCTCGTGACTCCACGTTTTAGACTAGACTCAATCCTAGTCTAGGGATCCCGGTTTCCAGATGTGGTATTCCTATATCGAATTCCGTAAAGGATGGAACCATAATCTCTATTACTCGATATAACCAGTGCCCTGGTATTCCTATATCGAATTCCGTAATAGATGAATTCCAATACCCTTTACTCGATATAACCAAATATGGTATTCCTATATCGAATTCCGTAATAGATTCCATTACTCGATATAACCAAACATCCAGTGTCCTGACCTAACCGTGAAGGACTGTAGCTCTATCGCTAATATCCTATCTTGAGACATCGTGCAATGTTCCGTGGCGATACCACCACTATCCGGCACTTCTGTCACAAGATAGCTTGTTTAATACCTGTTATCTAATATCAAGAGAACAAGTACATCAATCAACTTAATGCAAATATCAATGCAATAAGGTAAAGTATGTGATTTAGGGAAACTCGAGTCAAACCTCCCTCGAGTTGTGCAATCCCAACTCAACATTAATTTATACCTTTATCTTCTCGCTCAGAAGAAGAAGAATTCCCGACTCTATCTCGGTCCATTCCCAATCTGGTAATAACAGTTGAATAGGTATAATATCAATACACAATTCCATTCAATACCTGTTCTGATCAATATCAAATCACAATACAATCTGATCAATGTCAATCGACATATGGTATATCAATACAATCTAAATCAATACCGACTCTAATCAATTTCAATCAACTGATGTTTCGACGGCATAACAATACTGTCTCAATAATCCCGTCAGTCCAAACATCACAGATATAATATCAGAACTCATAATCTCAATAACAATATATATCTGATATGAATTCTCACTCACATCGACTCCGAAAATCATAACAATTACATAACTAGTCCGTTCTTTAATCTGACTTCGATTCTATGATGTCTAACATGACAAGAACATCATATATGAATACTATTCAATTCTGACAATAGTTTAATTTCAAAACATGTCAAAACGTAGCAAAACTTACGTCCAGTTGTAGCCTACGTTGATAGGAGCTCAATACTGAAGTCGGATTTGAAATCAGACGGGTAGATTTCTCGTAAGATTCAATTTATACCAGTGTTTCCCTTCGTTTCCATTTTCTTTCTTCTTTCTGAAGAAAGAACTGTAGGTATATATATATATACACTTACCGTGCATGTTTACAAAACGTGGCACATTTCATGTTTTCCATGTGGCGCTCGGGCGGTCGAAAAGTGCCGCTCGAGCGCGGAACTTTCTGCCCGGATATTAGCTTATTCTTTTAGCTTTCACCTGTTAGCAATTCAGACAATTGGCTACAAATTCAGTCACATCAGATTTCATTTGTTTCCACCAATACTGTGTCTTTAAATCATTATACATTTTCATGCCACCAGGGTGAATGCTAAAGCGACTGTTGTGCGCTTCTGTCAATATCCGCTGTCTCAATTCTGAAACATTTGGCACAACAATACGATTATTCACATACAAGACATTGTCACGAACCTGATATTCCGATTCATGTCCAGTTCTGACCATCGCAATCGAATTCTGTACATTCTGATCAACTTTCTGAGCTGTTTTAATTTCCAAAAGCAGCTCTGGTTCAGCTCGAACATCACACAATCTCAGAGGCTGACGATCTGTCTCAAATATTAATCCAGACAAACAGCAGTCTTCAATCAAATTTGATACACCAATCGTCGATAAGGATAGTGCACATACCTTTCGACTCAGTGCATCAGCTGCTGCATTGGACTTCCCTGGATAATACTTGATTTCACAATCAAAGTCTTTCAATAAATCTAGCCATCTCCGCTGTCTCATATTCAACTCTGATTGCGAAAATAGATATTTCAAGCTTTTATGATCAGAATAAATCTCGAATTTCTCACCGTATAAATAATGTCGCCATATCTTCAGTGCAAAGACTATGGCTGCCAATTCAAGATCATGAATTGGGTAACGAGTTTCATGGGGTTTCAGCTGTCTCGAGGCATAAGCAATCACATGCCCCCGCTGCATCAATACACAACCCAATCCTCGGTGAGATGCATCACAATAAACAACAAATCCACCAGTGCCTGAAGGAATCGTCAACACAGGCGCACTGGTCAGTCTCTTTTTCAACTCAAGAAAACTGGATTCACAGTCTTCTGTCCACACAAATGGAGCATTCTTCTGGGTCAATTGTGTAATCGGTTTGGCAATACTCGAAAAATCTTTAATGAATCGGCGATAATATCCTGCCAAACCCATAAAACTGCGAATTTCCGGCACAGATGTAGGTCTCGGCCAAGAAATCACTGCCTCAATCTTTATACTGGGATCAACTGATATACCGTCTCCCGATATAATGTGACCCAAAAACACAACCTGTTTCAGCCAAAACTCGCATTTCGACAATTTAGCATACAATTTCTCTGCCCTCAAAATGCTCAACACAGTCCTCAGATGATTAGCATGCTCAATCATATTGTTTGAATAAATCAATATATCATCAATGAATATGATCACAAAATCATCTAAGTATTTCTGAAAGACACGGTTCATCAATCCCATAAATACCGCTGATGCATTCGTCAAACCAAAGGGCATGACAATAAACTCATAGTGTCCATACCTGGTTCTGAATGCTGTTTTTGAGATATCAGAGTCCCTGACTCTCAATTGATGGTATCCAGATCTCAAATCGATCTTGGAATACACTGAAGAACCCTGCAACTGATCAAATAAATCATCAATACGAGGCAATGGGTATTTATTCTTTACCGTTGCCTTGTTCAGTTGCCTATAGTCGATACAAAGTCTCATCGACCCATCTTTCTTTCTCACGAACAGTACTGGAGCTCCCCAAGGAGATACACTCGGTCTGATATATCCCTTGGCCAGTAAATCCTCCAACTGTTCTTTCAACTCTTTCAACTCGATCGGTGCCATCCTGTAAGGAGCTCTCGAAATCGGAACTGTTCCTGGCATTAACTCAATGCTGAAGTCTATCTCTCGAGTCGGAGGCAATCCAGGAATCTCGTCTGGAAAGACATCAGCAAATTCACACACCACTGGCAAATCCGCCAATGACGGACTCTTCTTCAGTAAATCAACTGAATATACTAGGAATCCATCCGCTCCCTTCTGCAATAATCGAGTCATATTCATTGCAGATATCAAAGGAATTATAGCACGAGAACCCTTACCATAAAATTTCCACTCCTCAGCCATCTCAGGTCTGAATCGAACAATCTTGTGGAAACAATCGACTGTAGCTCGGTACTTGGCCAACATATCGATACCGATAATGCAATCAAAATCAGATAAACCAAGAACAATACAGTCTAGCTCAATCGTATGTCCATCGTACTGCAGTATACAAGGTTTCACAGATTTCACTGATATCAAACCTGTTCCTAACGGGGAAGAAACAGACACTACCGCAGACAATGACTCAATTGGTAATGCACGACTCAATGCAAACCTCTCAGAAATAAAAGTATGCGATGCACCAGTATCAATCAATACATATGCAGGATAACCAGAAATAAAACAGTTACCTGCAACTACATCATCCGGTGCATCCTGTGCTTGCTCCTCAGTCAAAGCAAACAATCGGGCCTGCTTTCTAGGAGGCTGGCTCGCGGTCTGGCCCCTTCCTGGCCTCTGCTGTGAGAGAGTAGACGGTACTGGCTGAAAGGAATGAACGGCAGATGGTCGTCTACCTGCCTGAGCCACTGATCCAGATGACTCAGCTGCCTGCGATCCCTGGGCACCTCGCTGTGGACACACTCGGGCAAAGTGTCCCTGCTGTCTACAGATACGACAGCTGCCAACTACTCCTCGGCACTGATCTGTGGAATGCCTCCCTCCACAAGTACCACAGTACGGTCCTGCATAGCTCTGGCTCTGACCGGTCTGTCTAGAGCCACTCGAACTGGACGAGGTAGTCCCTGATTTCTTGAATTGCTTCCCTCTAGCCTTCAAGAAATCCTTCTTTCCGCTACCGCTGCTGCCACCTTCAAATCGAGGAGGTGGTTGTTGTCCCGGTGCTGGAAGCACAAACGAAGCCTCTTTCTGCCTCATCAGGCCTGCCTCGGCTCCCTTGGCTCTATTCAGGGCATCGGTGAAATTGTTAGGCCTCCCAGTATTCACCAGCGTAAAAATCTCAGGATTTAGGCCATTTATGAACTGGTCTGCTACGGCCTCATCATGTTCAGCTACGTGGGGAGCAAATCGAAGCAATGTCGAAAACTTAGCCACATAATCCTCAATGTTCAACTGGCCTTGTTTCAGGTTTGCAAATTCAGCTCCCTTGTCCTTCCTATAAGATACTGGAAAGAACCGTAGATAAAATTCAGTCTTAAACACATTCCAGGTAATGGCCGTACCTCGTTGTTCCAATGCCCTTCTAGTCGTAATCCACCAGTGTTTAGCAACGTCATGCAAATGGTGTATTATCAGTTTCACCCTCTTTTCCTCAGTATACTCCAAAGATTCAAACAGTGATTCAATATCGTCCAACCAACTTTCACATTCCACGGAGTTCTCCGTTCCTTTCAAAGTCGGTGGATGAAATGACTGAAACCTTTTCAGCAATTTCTCCATTGCTGTAGGTGTCACATCCATGGGAGGATTCGAGGTACTCCCCTGTTCTGGCATTCTTCTCGGAGGCATATCTGATAACCAAAAGGGTTAGCAGTTCCAACAATAATCCTGTTTCAAGCCTCCCTGGATCATCTTACAGCTGATCCATTCCAATAATACACAATACCATATCAATAGCAGATAAGTCAGGTAACATGTATTAAAGCAGTAAACATGCTAGCAATCAAAAGCAAGGAAAGAAAATCTCATTCTACCCCGCTCACTAGCTCCTACCTCAATCTCAAGGATCTATTGCTCTGATACCACCTGTTGTGGGGACCCGGACGCTAATCAAGTTCTTAATCATAAATGGGACTAATTAATCAATTAAAAACAGGGTCTAAATTTTTTTTTTTTAAAATGCGGAACGTAGTGACATCAAACTCATATACATATCAGTATAAAATACAATACAAGTCCTGTAATGCATGCATTCAAAATAAACTAAGGTTTAACAACTAATGTCAAGTGTTCAACCCTATCTCTAATCCAAGTCCGGAGCCTCCACTCTAATCACGATCTCTCCTCATCTCCTGGACCCTGATCCTGTCCCACCTGTTGTCATGTACACATACAGACAAGACAACAGCCGGATAACTCCGGTGAGAATAAATCTCAGTATAAATCAATGAAACATGCGATCATATAATCAAATATAAAGCATGTAATCAGGTAACATGACTATGTATCATAATCCGAAACATAAACAATATCAAATCAAGCTGTCGAAAATACTAGTAGCTACGTCATTTTAAGACTAGACTCAATCCTAGTCTAGGGATCCCGGTTTCCAGATGTGGTATTCCTATATCGAATTCCGTAATAGGAGGAACCGTAATTCTATTACTCGATATAACCCTATCCGGTGTTCCTATATCGAATTCCGTAATAGACGAATTCCCATTCCCTGTTACTCGATATAACCAAACACCCGGTGTCCTGACCTAACCGTCATGGACTGTAGCTCTATCGCTAATATCCTATCTTGAGACATCGTGCAATGTGCCGTGGCGATACCACCACTATCCGGCACTTCTGTCACAAGATAACTTTTCTAATACCTGTTATCTAATATCAAGAGAACAAGTACATAAGTCAATTTAATGCAAATATCCATGCAATAAAATAAAGTATGTGATTTAGGGAAACTCAAGTCTAAACCGAATCAAGTCCATCTCCCAATACCACATTGACTTATACCTTTCTTTCGTCGGTTTCTGGCTCAGTCAAAGTCCTGAACTCACAGTCTGTCTGGCAATGACAATATCAATAATCTCATGTCAATATACCATTCAAATTGATAACAATCTGATCAATCTGGATTTAATTCAAAATCAACAGTATAACGGTACAATTCCACTATCCCCGTCAATAAAACATCACCAGATAATAGTTACAATCCATAATCCATATCCAGTACAATCCATAATCCAATCTATAATCCAAATCTATCCGGTATAAATCAATATACCCTAACAATTCATAACAATTCCATAATCAGTTCGTTTCTCGATCTGACTTCGATTCTATGATGTCTAACATGCCAAGAACATCATATATGAATTATATCAAATTCCTACAACATCATATTTTCAAATGATACCAGAACTCAATAAAACTTACGTCCAGTTGTAGCTGTCGACGAGAGGAGCACTGTACCGTGTCCGGATCGAAATTCTGATAGTCGAAACTCACACAATCAAATTTCTAAAGAAAATGACGCTTTGAGAGAATTTGCTCTGAATCTCTCGGTTTTCATCCGAAATGGTGGAATGAGATTTAACAACTTTATATATCACTTGCATGAGAATCAACGTGGCAACCTCAGAAAATTTTTGCCAAATTTTCTCAAAATTTACGAAAATGCCATTGACCTCCCATAATTACGAAAATGCCATCTTCCTCCAATAATTACGAAAATGCCATCCGATAATTTAAATCAATTATTTAATTTTCGGGTTCTCCCAAAATGATGACATCTCGGGCCTTACAACAAATATAATACTAGAACTCATAATCGGTTTTAATACAATTCATAATCTGAATATCGGTATATTCAAAATCAGTAATACACAATTATGATATCCAAATCTCAGTCAATATCTTTCAAAAATCATAAAAATTACAGAAACGGTCTGTTCTTTAATCTGACTTCAATTCTACAATGTCTACGGTAGTAGAAACGTCATATCTGAATCATATTCAATTCTGACAATATCATAAATTCAAATCTTGTCTAAACGTAATAAAACTTACGTCCAGTTGTAGCTGTCGTCGCTAGAAACACGATACCGAAGTCAGATTCAAAATCAGATGAACGGATCGTTCACAATCTCCAACTTTTCCCTCGGTTTCTTCTTTTTCCCTTCTCCTTCTTATTTCTTTCTGATTCTTGCTGATTACGTCTGTATATACCTATATATATAAACTTCATGCATGGCTAGAAACGTGGCATACTCCTTTGTGCAGCACGTCTCGTGCATATGCGCGACATTCATCGGCGCATATGCGCAAGACACAATTCTTGGTGCGTGTCTCGGCAACACCTCTCGCGCAGATGCGCGCCACTCGTCCGCGCATGTGCACCGAACCTTCTGCCATGCCCGCGCATATGAGCGCTACTCCGTCGCGCATGTGCGTCAATTCTTCTGGATTTCTACTTTGGCTACTCCGCGCCCACACGCCGCGCATATGCGCGGGGTCTTCTGCCCGTTTTTCGCATTACTCGCGCATCACGTCGCGCATGTGCGCGAATGGGACACCCTCACACATAATTGTTGCGTATTTTCTCGTCTTTCTCGGTCTAATTCGTTCCATCTATAATCTTCTCAATTAATAAATAATTCATTTCAGATTACAATAATTATCGTCAAATCCTTTCAGAATAACAGGATAATTTCTCGGGCCTTACATCTGATCAGGCATTTATTATGTTACGGGTCACTTGCTTTGAAACATCCTCTACGCAAAATGATGAAGTTATGTATGTTCAAGTATGCAGTATGTTTATGAAAGTTTATGTTGTTGGCACGTCTAGTTATGTACGTACGTATGTTCAAGTTTAATATGCAAGTACAAGTTTCAAGTTATGTATGTCCTATTTTAAAGTTGCATGCGATTTTATTACGTATTATTCGTTATTCCAGTTTATACGTGTTGAGTCTTTAGACTCACTAGACTTGATCGATGCAGGTGACTATGTTGAGGAGACAGCAGGTGGTGACCAAGGGGCAGGCTTTGACTGAGTGGCAGGCTAAACCCGAGGACCGCAATGTTTACGTTTATGCGAAGTTTAAAAATACTCTGATTTTTAAATATCTGGATGTGAAATATTTTGAGACAGTTTCTTTTAGTAAAATTTTATTGGTGACGGATGACTTTGAGATTTATTGTTATGAATGTTGAGTGACGACCGTAAAGATGTTTACATTTAAGAAAATTTTTAATTTTTCCGCAAATTTTAAGCATGAAAAGTACGGTTTGTTACAGGTTGGGTACTATCAGACTTGAGTTCTGACGTTCTTGTTATCAAGGAGTTGATAAGTAAGAATGGAGCAATTGGGGTATGCTCATATAAGGACATGTTTAGTCCGAATCACATGGAGATGTGAACCCACGGCTAGTTGTATCAATGAACCATTGAGGGCCAAACAAGTACTAGCTTTCTAGATTCTGTTGAGAAGTAAAAATAGTTCAATGTGTTGAACGACTTATAAATGAGTTTATAAGCGTAGAGAAAAATAAAAGTATGACTTCTATGAGAGAAATGTAATTTTTAATTTATGAATGTGTTCCTAAATTAAAAATAGGCGAAGTGAATAATGTACTTGAAAATTGTGATTTTCATAAACATTATTATGGACTAAATTAAATTAATTCAAGTGTGGAATTAATTAAGCACTAGTGGGCCTAGTATAGTCCAAATAATTAAATTAATTCAAGTGTTGAATTAATTAAATAACATTGGGCCTTGTAGAGCCCAATTGGAAATAATTATTTAGCTAGTGGGCTTGAGTAAAATCAAGTAAAGTCTAATTGGGCTCAAATATGTTTGAGACAATTAAAAAGTCCATGGGCCTTGTAAATGTTACAAGTCCTTTAGGTCTTGCATGCTTGGGAGATGAAAGGTTGGAGAATACTTTTGAATTAAAAATTGCATGGCATGCTACTTTTTCTTTTTGCTTTTCTGACAACCAAGACAAGAAAAATTAAGTCATTCCCCCCCCCCCCCCCCCCCCAAGCGCTTGGCCGAATTCTTGTTCATCTTTCTCTCCAAGTTTTTCTCTCAATTTCTTCTTCAAGTGTTGAGGAAGAAATATTCTTCTCCTTGAAAAATCCTCTTAATTTTCTAGTGCAAATTAAGAGGGGATTTACCTAGCAAGTGGTGGGCCTAATTTTTGAAGGAAGGAGAGCTTGTAGACTTGTCATCCTTGAAGAGCCAAGTTGTTTACAACTTGGTTGGTGCCATTCATCAATCTCTTGAGATTGATAGGTAAATTCTAAAACACCCTATGTATGATATTTGTTGTTTGTTGTATTTGCTACACAAAATATGAGGTGGCCGAAATTTCTTGATGAAAAATCAAAATTTTTAATTTCCGTTTCGCTTCCGGCCACCGTAACCGATCCCCTTTCAAGTGGTATCCGAGCTATGGTTACAATTTTGTGTAGCAATTACAAGATATTATGTTGAGATCGATTTCTAACCGAGCTATGATTACAATCAAGGCCACCTTGGGGACATATTTCGGCAGCTTGTTGCTGCCCATTTCGGGCAGCCCGAAACCCCTATGTTTTAAATAAAAAAAAATTTTTGTTGCCGAAATCCGGCGACGGAGCTCTCGCGACGGCGATGACGACTAGGGTTTCCAAAAGTGTTTTGGATTATCAAAGTGTCATGGGCCTTGAGTTGTTGGGCAATTGGATAGCTAACATATTTGTGAATTTTAAATGGGCCAAAATATTTTTTTATGAAAATAAGTTTTTGGACCCTTAAGTTTAAAATTACAAAAGTTGCAATTTTTTTTTTTCATAAAATTAATAATTGAAGTTGGACTTTAATTATTTATAGTAAATTGTGATTTATAAGAAATTCGGTTATAAATAAATTAATTGGAAAGTAGACAAAGGTGTTTTTATACTTTGTTAATTTAGTTTATAATCGTGGCGGTTAGTGATTGAATCAAGATATAAAATATTGGATCAATTAATTATTGTGATAATTAATTGATAGTGTATGATATATGATGTTATGCATGAAAGGTTATCGAAAGCCCAAACCCAATTTGTTAGGTGCATGCTAGGATATTTTGTGTTGGATGATTGTAAAAATTATCAATTTATAAAGTGGGCTTGGTTTATGGCTCGTTCCCACCCCATGAGATATATCCCTATTTTCCATGGATATTTATTTGTAAATATTAGTATAATGGATGATCAAGATTGGAAGATGGTGGCTGTGGGGACCCGGACGCTGATCTTTTTTCTTAATCATCTTTGGGATTTAAATATCAGTTAAGATAAATAGGGTCTAATTTTTTTTTCTTTTTAAAATAAAGTGCGGAAAGTAATGGGATCTACATAATATACATATCTGTATAAAACTACATTTCAGTATAAGGTACAACACTGTACAACCTGACTCTAAGGTTCAAATACTAATTTCAAGTATTAAAATCAATCTACAATAAGTCCGGAATAACCACGCTAAAATCGTCTTCTCTCGTCATCTTCTCGACCCCGATCCTACCCCACCTGTTGTCATGCACACATACAAAACAAGACAACAGCCGCATACTCTGGTGAGAATAAATCCCAGTATAAAACATGGTAAGCATGCATATAAACAATTTAATCATAAAACATACTATCATGAACATATTCAAAGCAATAGATTTCATAATCTATGAAATCTACTCAAAATAAGCATGCAACTCAATTCAGATAAACATGCAATTCAAATCAAATCATAAAACATGTTATCATGACTGAAAGAAATAACAATGGGTTCTATAGTTTATGAAACCACATCCATAAACGAATGCAGTTCTAGTCAAATCATGTCTAGACTCGACTCAACTATAACTCTAGGGATCCCGGTGTGAATAAGACGTCAATGGCTGTCACCTACCCTCCCACTCGGGGTGACTGTACGTCTTATTCCTAGACTTCGGTCTAAGCTGTATCGACGGCTGCAATAGGAGTAAGAGCTGTTCCTAAGCTGGGATACACCGAACATCTAGAAGTATGACTGATCTGTCAAGACTCCCTATCTTAAATGCAATAAATAACAACCTGTAAATAAAGCATAGCATATCAATACATAAACAAAACATATTCATATCAGAATATAACAATAATCTAGTATGTGATTTTGTTGGGAAACTCAAATAGGATCTTATTTGAGTTATGTCTTCCCGTATATCACATGAATTATACCTTTGTCGTCCCGGTCTGACGAAGACGAAGTATCGAAGTCAAATCTGTCCATATCAATCTGATAATGACAAATCACAGAAATACAATATCGGTATATATCTCAGTTCAGAATCTGTTCTGATCAATACTCAAATCCGTATACAATATGATCAAAATCAACAGTATAACCATGAATCTCAATCAATATCATATCTGATCAATCTAAATCAATACTGAATCTGATCAATCTAAATCAACTGATGTTTCGACGGCATAACAATACTATCTGAATACCCCGTCAATCTGAACATCACAAATATAATACTGGACTTCATATTCTCAATATCGGTATATTTAAAATCAGTAATACACAATTCTGATATCAAAATCTCAGTCCATATCTTTCGAAAATCATAACAATTACAGAAACAGTCTGTTATTTAATCTTACTTCAATTCTATAATGTCTACGGTAGCAGCAACGCCATACCTGAATCACATGCAATTCTAGCAACATCATATTTTCAAAACATCTCAAAACGTAACAAAACTTACGTCATTGTGTAGCTCGATTCAAGAGGAACACAGAACTGAAGTCGGATTTGAATTCTGACGGACGGATTTCTCACAATCACAACTCGAAAAGGCGAAGGGAAATTCTCTCAAACACTTCGACCTTATTCTGAGTTTTCTGAGGAATAAAACGTGACATTCAACTATATATATATACTTCATGCACATCAGAAAACGTGGCATCATTTTTCATGCGGCACGCATGACCGCGGGTGCGGTCGTGTCATGCACCGCGGGTGCGCTCATGCTTCGGCATTATCTTCATTTTTCTCGAAAGCTTCGACCGCGGGTGCGCTCTGTTCTATACCGCGGGTGCGCTCTGGCTAGCACCACGGGTGCGGTGATGCTTCAGCCTCACCTTCAAAATTCCATAATTGCATGACCGCGGGTGCACTCCTGTTCTGGGCGCGGGTGCGGTCTTGCAAACCCTATTTTCTCATGTCTTCTCTTCCCTCATTTCATGTCATGCATTCTCATATCTTCCGAGTCTCACGTTAATGACGATTAATAATCTTGGTTTATCAATTCTATAATTCCTGGGCATTACATTTCTCCCCCTCTTAGATGTGAGTTCGTCCTCGAACTCATAACAATCAATTCAGAGATATCAGCAGAAATGCATTACAAAGTTTAAACCAAAACTCAAATATCTGATTCTAGTCTGGAATAAGAATTCACTAAGTATAATTCCATAATACTTCTCCAATCCTTCTGACAGAATCAATTTCGCATTACTGGCTATACAACATCCGTATAAACCAATCTACAGCTTATCACATATCAGTACCATCAGCTGTTATCAAATCTGTTTATCTCAAATCAAGGACATATACAGTCTTCAACTTCGAATACCAATCGTCATCATCTGACGTTGCTTTCTTGAATCTGTTCATTCTGAACTATCTTAATAGCTATTGTCATGCAGTAACTCATACAGTGACATTAAGTCATAACAACTAGTGCTAACATCCAGCACTACAGCTGTAACAAAATCTTTTAATATCTGGATAATACATTCTGACTTTCTGTCAATCTGTAAAACAATCTAAGAGAAAGCTCATGATATATTCTGTCACGAATACAAACTCAAGCAAAATCACAATCTGACATAATCTACTGTGGTATTCTGATCTTTCTGACCACTTCTATGACATCGATCTTTGTCATCTGGTCCTGTTTGTACGACATCTTGTACAAACTAATAGATATAGATTGAACAATCTGTCAATCACAATCATATTATATCACATATGTAGAAATGGCGGTAATTTCATTAAGAAAGCCATAAAAATGCACTCCCATTTCTATTCAGAAACATACACATCTGTAATAATCTTCTGATTTCTGTCTTTATTTGTTGACAATTCGTACAATTCAGTACAATTTCTGCCAAAATTTCAGTACAAATCTGTCACAACTGACTTAATCTGTCTATATCAAAACTGTCTGTTCGAATATCATACATTCTCAGTCACAAACATGACAACTGAAGTCACTACAGCGCATTTCTGACATTATTTGTGATTTCAACTTCGAACTACTGACATAAACAAATCAGTTAATAACATAATTTAAAGAAGAAATACCTACCTGATATTCGGCTCTGACTATCGATATCAATTCTGTTATACATTTCTGAAACATTCTGACATCACAAGATAATCAGTCCTAATACAAAACACAGAATCACATATCTGTTACTTTGATCGATACACTATTCTGATTATCGAAATCAAGTTCAGAACATTCTGAGCACATTTCTGAATAGCTGTACCTATCGAAAATAACTCTGATACAATTGAACTGTATATATTCTCAACGGTTCACAATAATCTGTATCATATACGGATTCAAAACAACAGTTGAATGAGATAATCTGTCAAATCAGACGCCATAAATTTCTGACATTTCTGATAATTCTGATCTCCATATCTTTCAGTCACTGATCATAATCGCAAATGTTTCAAAGCCAATCTGTATACTAATTTCAGATATCACCTACTCTGAATACTAACTGTTTCAAGCGGACTTCTTATCTGAATAGTTTCTGTATACAATAATTCTAATTCTCAGAATATTCACTACCATCTCCAGATATTCAACTCTTTCAATTCGGTATTTATTATTCTGTATATTCGATATCATTCTGTACTGAATCTAACATACAAACCATATCTAATTTCAATTCAATTTCTGAAGTCTATCTTTTTGAGATCACATAAATCTGAAATCTTATCTAGGCAAACATTAGCCAACTCATATATGACTGGCAAATCTGCCAATGCTAGGCTCGATTTCAGTAGGTCTACTGAATATATAGGGATGCAATCTGCTCCTTTCTGTATTAATAGAGTCATATACAATACAGATATCAAAGGAATTCTAAATCTAGAATCCTTATCGTGGTATCTCCATTGATCAGTCATCTCTGGTCTGACTCTTACCATTTCTGGACAAATTCTACAATATGTCTGTACTTGTTAACATATACATATCAATAATGCGTTCAAATCAGAAAACACATGTACATCATAATCTATCTCTATTTCATTCTCATCTTACTGTAGTATATAATATATACAGAAATCTCGGATATCAACATTTCCTCAACAAGCAAGGACATGAATACTACAGTACATACAAACCCAACAGATACAGCATATTTCCATGCAACTCAGTCAAAGCTATTCTTAACAAATGTATTAGTATATATCAATACATATGAAATAGGATCATAAAGAATAGTACCTGTTGTGAATTATGGATCTGTGTTTTCAATTGAACTCTGTTCCCTACAATCTTCGGGAACGCTTCTGGGGACAGACTTTAGCAAAGTGTCCCGGCTGTCCACAAATATTGCATCTACCAGTCACTCCCTGGCATTGCTCGGTGGGATGTCTCCCTCCACAACTCCTGCAATACACTCCAGTATGGTTTGGACCAGAAACGCAGGAGGTAGATGAACCACTTCCTAGTTTCTTGAATGGTTTCTTCCGAGCTTTCAGCAAATCTTGCTTTCCACTCGTACTGCCGTGATCATATCGAAGAGGGGATTGCTGTGTCTTGGGTTGCTTCACACACAACCTTGTCAATTTTCTAATCAGACTCGCCTCAGCTCTCTTTGATCTACTCAAGATATCAGCAAAATGGTAAGGTCGTTGCAGATTCATAAATGCAACTACCTCCGAATTCAACCCTCTGATGAACTGATTTACTATAGCTTCATCATTCCCAGCTATCTGAGGAGCAAAATGCAGTAGAGTAGAGAATTTGGCGGTATATTCATCAATATTCAACTGACCTTGGCTCAAATTCTCAAACTCTGCTTTCTTGTCCTCTCGGTACGAGACTGAGAAAAATCGTCGATAAAATTCAGTTCTGAATATTTCCCACGAAATCACTGTACATCTCTGTTCCCACATTCTTCTACTGGTAATCCACCAACTCCTGGCGGCTTCTCGTAACTGATAAGGTACCATTTTAACTCTCTGTTCATCTGTACAATCAAGTAAATCGAACAGTATTTCTATATCATCAAACCAGTTCTGACAATCTTCGGACGTCTCGATACCATTCAGAGTCGGCGGCTGCAATAACTGAAACTCTCTCATCTTAGCTTCTATCTGAGTTTCTGATGCATCTGTCTGTTCAGACGAAGTACTACCCCTTTCTGGAATTCTCCGAGGCGGTATATCTGAATATCTAACAATTTAATACCCAATCTATATTACCTGTCTCAGCCTCTTCTTATCATATACCTCTGATTCAGACTCGGTTCTGATTCAGTCTTGATAATTACATGTTGTAGTCAACTCAGATAACAAACAAGATGTAATAGGGAAAGCAATAAATCATGCTAGCACACACAATGTAAGTCAACATTGAAATAATTCTCATGCTAGCAATCACATGCAAGGAAAGAAAATTCAATCTACCCCGCTCATTCTCTTCTATCTCAGTCTAAAAGATCTATCAACTCTGACTATCTCAATCTAAAGGATCTATAGCTCTAATACCACATGTTGTGGGGACCCGGACGCTGATCTTTTTTCTTAATCATCTTTGGGATTTAATTATCAGTTAAGATAAACAGGGTCTAAATTTTTTTTTCTTTTTAAAATAAAGTGCGGAAAGTAATGGGATCTACATAATATACATATCTGTATAAAACTATATTTCAGTATAAGGTACAACACTGTACAACCTGACTCTAAGGTTCAAATACTAATTTCAAGTATTAAAATCAATCTACAATAAGTCCGGAATCACCACGCTAAACTCGTCTTCTCTCGTCATCTTCTCGACCTCGATCCTGCCCCACCTGTTGTCATGCACACATACAAAACAAGACAACAGCTGGATACTCCGGTGAGAATAAATCCCAGTATAAAACATGGTAAGCATGCATATAAACAATTTAATCATAAAACATGCTATCATGAACATATTCAAAGCAATAGATTTCATAATCTATGAAATCTACTCAAAATAAGCATGCAACTCAATTCAGATAAACATGCAATTCAAATCAAATCATAAAACATGCTATCATGACTGAAAGCAATAACAATGGGTTCCATAGTCTATGAAACCACATCCATAAACGCATGCAGTTCTAGTCAAATCATGTCTAGACTCGACTCAACTATAACTCTAGGGATCCCGGTGTGAATAAGACGTCAATGGCTGTCACCTACCCTCCCACTCGGGGTGACTGTACGTCTTATTCCAAGACTTCGGTCTAAGCTGTATCGACGACTGCAATAGGAGTAAGAGCTGCTCCTAAGTTGGGATACACCGAACATCTAGAAGTATGACTGATCTGTCAAGACTCCCTATCTTAAATGCAATAAATAACAATCTGTAAATAAAGCATAGCATATCAATACATAAACAAAACATATTCATATCAGAATATAATAATAATCTAGTATGTGATTTTGTTGGGAAACTCAAATAGGATCTTATTTGAGTTATGTCTTCCCGTATATCACATGAATTATACCTTTGTCGTCCCGGTCTGACGAAGACGAAGTATCGAAGTCAAATCTGTCCATATCAATCTGATAATGACAAATCACAGAAATACAATATCGGTATATATCTCAGTTCAGAATCTGTTCTGATCAATACTCAAATCGGTATACAATCTGATCAAAATCAATAGTATAACCATGAATCTCAATCAATATCATATCTGATCAATCTAAATCAATACTGAATCTGATCAATCTAAATCAACTGATGTTTCGACGGCATAACAATACTATCTGAATACCCCGTCAATCTGAACATCACAAATATAATACTGGACTTCAAAATCTCAATATCGGTATATTCAAAATCAGTAATACACAATTCTGATATCAAAATCTCAGTCCATATCTTTCGAAAATCATAACAATTACAGAAACATTTTGTTCTTTAATCTGACTTCAATTCTATAATGTCTACGGTAGCAGCAACGCCATATCTGAATCACATGCAATTCTAGCAACATCATATTTTCAAAACATCTCAAAACGTAACAAAACTTACGTCCTTGTGTAGCTCGAGTCAAGAGGAACACAGAACTGAAGTCGGATTTGAATTCTGACGGACGGATTTCTCACAATCGCAACTCGAAAAGGCGAAAGGAAATTCTCTCAAACACTTCGACCTTATTCTGAGTTTTCTGAGGAATAAAACGTGCCATTAATATATATATATATATATATATATATATATATATATATATATATATATATATATATATATATATATATATATACTGCATGCACATCAGAAAACGTGGCATCATTTTTCATGCGGCACGCAGGACCGCGGGTGCGGTCGCGTCATGCTTCAGCATTATCTTCATTTTTCTCGAAAGCTTCGACCGCGGGTGCGCTCTGTTCTGTACCGCGGGTACGGTATCGGCACCGTGGGTGCGCTCTGGCTAGCACCGCGGGTGCGGTGATGCTTCGGCCTCACCTTAAAAATTCCATAATTGCATGAACGCGTGTGCACTCCTGTTCTGGGCGCGGGTGCGGTCTTGCAAACCTTATTTTCTCATGTCTTCTCTTCCCTCATTGCATGTCATGCATTCTCATATCTTCCGAGTCTCACGTTAATGACGATTAATAATCTTGGTTTATCAATTCTATAATTCCTGGGCATTACAGTGGCCATGATGATTATGAAGATCGAAGACATGTAAATATTGGAAGCTAATGTAATAGTTGCATTTGCATTCCTTGCATTACCTTAGGATTGGACCTAGGCTCATGTTTAGCTCACACGGGCCATTAGTTTTGGGGCGATTGATCATCCTTGTTTTGTTTACTGTTTATAAAATTTGCATGATATGTTATAAATAATGAGTATGTGCGTTGATATTATGATAATAACAAAGTTGCATGAATCCGGAAAACATACGATCAAACATGGCGAGCTTTTAAATAAATCTAAAAACCCTCATTTTGAATAAGATTCAAAATTAATATCAAGCCCGAAAAGGGGAATTATAAATTTGTTTATAATTTCCATGTTTTCCATCGACAATGGGTGCATGATGAACGCTACCCGTACTCAGGGCTTAGCTCATATTATTGGGGAGCTTTGGGTGCCGGAAAGCTGTGACATCCATTGACATGGTGATGTGAACTACGTGGAACTCCCATGATTTCGGCTCATGTTATTGAGGGAACTAATGGCGACCGTCCATTAAGGTTCAATATCGATGGGTTAGGCTTGACAGGTAAAGATGAACGACGTCATATTATTGGGTCCTAATCAAACGTGAGACAAAAGTTTACGTAAGGGTGCATTGTGATGCAATTGGAAACTACCTTTTAGGAATTATGATTGGCTGATATTATTCGGGATCATAATTCGCTAATTGGACCTTACGTACCTACTGAGGAAAGGAGTTTCCCGTTTTCACTAGAGGGTAGTGGAAATGTCAAAATAGTGGGAGCGAAAATTTATTAAGTTAAAGTCCAAACTTTATATCTTATTAAATATTTTAAATAGTCATTAACATTTATCTGTTTTACTTTTCAGTACAAAACTTTGACAATGTCTTCGATTCGCAACCCGCCATCCGCTATACTCGAAAAACATGTGTTAACCGGACCTAACTATCTCACTTGGCTAATAAATCTGAAAATCGTCCTAAACTCGGAAAAGATTGCATATACACTGACTGAGTCGCCCCCTGCTGAGGCTCCGACTAGCTGCATCCTGAGGAATTACAGACCTACAAGGATTTGTGTAACCATGACTTGAAGGCTAGGTTTTATATGTAGGCTTCTATGAATGATGAGCTGCAGAGGCGTTTTGAGGATTCAAAGAATGCTGCTGACATTCATATGCACCTCAAGGAGATCTTTGGTGAGCAGAATCGGCCTCTTAGACATGCTACCGTCAAGGAGCTGATCACTATGCGCATGCGAGATGGGGCCTCGGTCCATGAGCATGGCCTGAAGATGATTGGGCTCGTGGACAAGCTCGTTGGCATGTATCTGATCTTGACTTCGGAGTTGACCACCGACGTGTTGCTCTTATCGCTGCCTAGCTCATTTGATCCTTTTGTGGTGAACTTCAATATGAATAAGATGGAGCCAACCCTTTAAGAGTTGGTGAACATACTTGTGACCTTTGATTCCACCATCAAGAAAGAGAAGCCGGTTCTTTTTGTGGGCTCTTCATCTGGTACGAAGACCGGTCCACCTGGGAAGGGAAAGAAGCGTTCCTTCCAACGTCCCAAGAAGAGCGTGCCCTTGAAGAGGCAAAATCCGGGTCTCGTAGTGGCAGACACACCAGTGAAGGTTGACAAGACTGTTGACATCTGTCATCACTGCAAGAAGCCTGGACATTGGAGGCGTAACTTCAGGGAATATCTTGCCCAGAAGAGTTCTGGAAACGGTATGTTCTATATAGAAGTAAACATTTCAATTAACTCTACTTCTTGGGTATTGGATACCGGCTGTGGCTCACATCTCTGTAATGATTTGCAGGTGATGGGAAGAAGTAGGAGGCTCAGGGAAGGTGAGACCTTCTTGAGGATGGGCAATGGGGCAAGGGTTGCTGCCAAAGCTGTTGGAGATGTTACTTTATTTTGAACAATGATTTTAAGTTAATGTTAAGAGACTTTTTATTTGTACTTGAGTTGGTGAAAAACATTATTTCCATTTCTATATTAGATAAAGATGGATTTTCTTGTTTATTTATCAAAGGTGTTTGCAATATTTACAAGAATGAATGTTTAATTGGTACTGAAGAACTTGAAAACGATCTCTACACCTTAAAATTGAAAGATATTCCACTTAACAATGTCCAAGCTATAACAACAACAAACAAGCGCAAAGAAGATACTATTAATATGGCACAATTATGGCATACTTGATTAGGACATATTTCCCTAAGAAGGATGAACAAGCTAGTGGGAGTTGGCATGTTTGATATGTCTGATATTAATGCTCTCACAACTTGTGAATCCTGTCTGAAAGGAAAGATGACCAAAATTCCCTTTAAGGGCCATGTGGAGCCAGCCAAAGGGTTATTGGATTTGATCCATACCGATGTGTGCGGTCTGCTTAGCATCACCACTAAGCATGGACATGCCTAGTTCATCACCTTTACCGATGACTTTTCGAGGTATGGGTATGTGTATTTGATGAAATACAAGCATGAAGCTTTTGAAAGGTTCAAAGAATTCATAAGTGAAGTAGATAAGCAATTGGGACGAAGCATCAAGATACTTCGATCGGATCGAGGTGGCGAGTACTTGGGTGCCGAGTTCAAGAGTATCTTAGGGAGAATGGGATTCTCTCGCAGTGGACTCCGCCCGCTACACCACAGTTAAATGGTGTTTCGGAGCGTCGTAACCGGACTTTGATGGACATGGTTCGGTCTATGATGGGGTTCACGGAGTTGCCGCCATCCTTTTGGGGATATGCGCTTGAGACAGCCGCACTGTTGTTGAACAATGTCCATTCAAAGGCAGTTGACAAGACACCATATGAGATATGGATGGGTAAGCCACCCAAATATTCTTATCTTAGAATATGGGGGTGCCCTACTTATGTGAAGCAGGTAGTGGGAGATAAATTGGATAGTCGATCCATTTTATGTTACTTTGTGGGATATCCAAAGAATTCGGTTGGATACTACTTCTATCATCCCCAAGAAACAAAGGTTTTTGTTTTTAGGAATGCAACCCTTTTAGAAAAGGAATTTCTATTAGATAGAAAAGGCGAGATGATAGAATTCGAAGAGGTTCGAGAGACACCCACAATTGTAGAACCCACACCCGAAGAGCCAAGAGAGGAGATACAAGCTCCTAGAAGATCCGAGAGAGTCTCGAGACCATCTATGAGGTATGGTCTGCTTCTTGAAGAGGGCCATGATGAGCCTAATGTTAGAGTAGGTGCCCGTCGAGCCAAGTGTTGGCCGAGTGTTCACAATGAAACTCTATGAATAAGCAATCTTTATTTTAATAATATTTGAAATTATTACTTTGGCACATCTTTATCTGTATACCCATGCTAGTTGCATAGATAAAGCCCTTGAATATACAAATAGTAGAAAGAATATGAGATGCTCATATGATGAGTATCATGAAACTCATATTTGTAATACTGTATATTCTAAACGGTTCCTAGTCGATTCAGCCGCCACTAAGAAGGATATAGGCCGCTCGAGTTAGAGACTAGTATCTGCGATGTGAGTACCATGTTTCATTGATAGGGGACATTGTGATGTCCGAACATGCAGATAGGTGCTCCTTGTAGAGTGCACTGAACAACCCTCAGTAAAAGGACTTTCCAAGTGGTTCTCACTTATCGAGTGGAAAAGTCCTGGTTTATGGTTGTACACCATTAGTCCTTATGACCCGGGACAACATTGAGACTCTATGTGCTAGCGTTTCACTTTGACTTGTTTACCGACTCTTATGGGGTCATCAGGTGGCAAGGTTGGGTGATCTGTCGAAACATATAGGAGTCGATGCATTGTAGTCGGGGATTCACCACTTACCTTCGGGTATGGATATCCTATGTGTTATCATGTGTATGTAGGTTGAAATCTCTGGCCAGAGTATGGTGGTAATTATGAAAGGGTTTCATAGATTACACCATCGATGCAACTACGACATGACACATAGTATCGATTCATTGACAACTCTCGATAAACCAATGGTTGTCGAATCGATCGGGATATATGAGTTGAAGGGACCGTACTGTACGCTAACCATAATTGAATGGTTCTTGCAGGCACTATCATTTGATACCTAGGGAATCATGTAAGCGATGTTGCTAGGCGTTTAACATGGTTGGTTGGGTACTATCAGACTTGAGTTCTGACGTTCTTGTTATCAAGGGGTTGATAAGTAAGAATGGAGCAATTGGGGTATGCTCATTTAAGGACATGTTTAGTCCGAATCACATGGAGATGTGAACCCACGGCTAGTTGTATCAATGAACCATTGAGGGCCACACAAGTGCTGGCTTTCTAGAACCCGTTGAGAAGTAAAAATAGTTCAATGTGTTGAACGGCTTATAAAGGAGTTTATAAGCGTAAGGAAAATTAGAAGTATGACTTCTATAAAGGAGAAAATAGTTCAATGTGTTGAAAGTCTTATAAATGAGTTTATAAGTGTAAAGAAAAATAGAAGTATGACTTCTATGAGAGAAATATAAATTTTAATTTATGGAAGTGTTCCTAAATTAAAACTTGGCCAAATGAATAATGTATTTGAAAATTGTGATTTTCATAAACATTATTATGGACTAAATTACATTAATTCAAGTGTTGAATTAATTAAACACTAGTGGACCTAGTAGAGTCCAAATAATTAAATTAATTCAAGTGTTGAATTAATTAAATCATATTGGGTCTTGTAGAGCTCAATTTAAATTAATTATTTAACTAGTGGGACTTGAGTAAATTCAAGTAATGTTTAATTAGTCTCAAATATGTTTGAGATAATTAAATTTAGTCCATGGTTTTTTAATTTATTAAAAACCATATAATATATGCATGCATGGGAGGTGAAGGGTTGGAGACAACTTTTTCAAATATCAAGGCATGGCATGCTACTTTTGTCTCTACTTTTTGCAAGACCAGACAAGTCTCCCTCCCCTTCACTTCCAACCACAATGGCCGAAATTTTGATGGCTTTCTCTCCCACTTTTCTCTCTAATTTTTGTTCTTCAAAATTGTTGGAGAAACAATACACTTCTCAAAGAAAAATGCTCTAATTTTTCTAGTGCAAAATTAGAGTGGTTCTAGCTAGTTGGTGGTGGGCTTAATATTTGAGCAAGGTGGGCTCAAAGGAAGCTTGAAGATTGTCTTGCCATTGAAGAGCTTAGTTGTATATCAACTAAGTTGGAGCCATCATCAATCTTTTAAGATTGATAGGTACATTTCTATAAACACCCTATGTATGTCAATTTTGATGTTTTTGTATTTGCTACACAAGATTCATGAGGTGGCCGAAAATATTGTATGAAAAATCGAAATTTTTAAACTTCCGTTGCGCTTCCGGTCACCGTAACCGATCCCCTTTCAAGTGGTATCAGAGCTATGGTTACGATTTTGTGTAGCAACTACAAGATATTATGTTGAGATTGATTTCTAACCGCATGAGACCGAAAATTTGCAACGAAACTCAAGGCTTGTTGGAGCGTTTTTCGGGCAGCATGTTGCTGCCCGTTTCGGGCAGCTCGGGCTGCCCGAGGGGCTGCCCATTTCGGGCAGCAAGGGCAGCCCAGGGGCTGCCCGAACAGCCCCTACCTTTTAAATTAAAAAAAAAAAAATTTTTGTTGCCGGAATCCGGCGACGGAGCTCCGGCGACGGCGATGACGACTAGGGTTTCCAAAAGTGTTTTGGATTATCAAAGTGTCATGGGCCTTGAGTTGTTGGGCCATTGGATGGCTAACATGATTGTGAATTTTAAATGGGCCGAAAATGTTTTTAGTGAAAAATGAGTTTTTGGGCCCTTAAGTTTAAAATTACAAAAGTTGCAAATATTTTCTCATGAAATAAATAATTTAAGTTGGACTTTAATTATTTATAGTAAATGGTGATTTACAAGAAATTCGGTTATAAATAAATTAATTTGAAAGTAGACAAAGGTGTTTGTATACTTTGTTAATTTAGTTTATAATCGTGGCGGTTAGTGATTGGTTCAAGATATATAATATTGGATCAATTAATTATTGTGATAATTAATTGATGGTGTATGATATGTGATATTATGCATGAAGGATGATCAAAAGCCCAAGCCCAATTTGCTAGGTGTATGCTAGGATATTTGATGTTGAATGATTGTAATAATTATCAAATTTAAAGTGGGCTTGGTTTATGGCCCGTTCCTACCCCATGAGATGTATCCCTATTTGCCATGGATATTTATTTGTAAATATTAGTATAGTGGATGATCAAGATTGGAAGATGGTGGCCATGATGATTATGAAGATCGAAGACATGTAAATATTGGAAGCTAATGTAATAGTTGCATTTGCATCCCGTGCATTTACCCTAGGATTGGACCTAGGTCCGTGTTTAGCTCACACGGACCATTAGTATTGGGGCGATTGATCATCCTTGTTTTGTTTACTGTTTATAATATATGCATGATATGTTATAAATAATGAGTATGTGCGTTATTATTATGATAATAACAAAGTTGCATGAATCCGGCAAACATGCGATCAAACATGGCGAGCTTTTAAAATAAAATTAATGATGAGACCTTTCAAAATTAAAAACCCTCATTTTGAATAAGATTCAAAATTAATATCAAGCCCGAAAATGGGAATTATAAATTTGTTTATAATTTCCATGTCTTCCATCGACAAATGGGTGCATGACGAATCGCTACCCGTACTCGGGGCTCGGCTCATATTATTGGGGGGGCCCTTAGTACCGGAAAGCTGTGACATCCATTTGACATGGTGATGTGAACTACGTGGAACTCCCATGACTTCGGCTCATATTATTGGGGGAACTCATGGCGACCGTCCATTAAGGTTCAACATCGATGGGTAAGGCTTGACACGTGAAGATGAACGACGTCATATTATTGGGTCCTAATCAAACGTGAGACAAAAGTTTACGTAGAGGGTTGCATTGTGATGCAATTGGAAACTACCTTTTAGGAATTGTGATTGGCTGATATTATTCGGGATCATAATTCGCTAATTGGACCTTACGTACCTACTGAGGAAAGGAGTTTCCCGTTTTCACTAGAGGGTAGTGAAATATGTCAAAACAGTGGGAGCAAATATTTATGAAGTAAAAGTCCAAACTTCATATCTTACTAAATATTTAAAATAGTCATCAACATTTATCTGTTTTTACTTTTCAGTACAAATCGACAATGTCTTCGATGCGCAATTCAATATCTGTAATACTCGACAAACACATATTAACTGGACCTAATTACCTCACTTGGCTAAGAAACCTAAAAATAGTCTTGAATTCGGAAAGGGTAGCATATACACTGACTGAGTCGCCCCCTGTTGAGGCTCTGACTGACTGCAATCCTGAGGAATTGCAGGCTTACAAGGAATGGTGTGACCATGACTTGATAGCCAGGTGTTATATGCTGACTTCTATGAATGATGAGATGCAGAGGCGTTTTGAGGATGCAAAGAATGCTGCTGACATTCATAAGCACCTCAAAGAGCTCTTTGGTGAGCAGACTCGGCCTCTTAGGCATGCTACCGTCAAGGAGTTGATCACTTTGCGCATGCGAGATGGGGCCTCGGTCCATGAGCATGGCCTAAAGATGATCAGGCTCGTGGACAAGCTCGTTGGCATGGATCTGATCTTGCCTTCGGAGTTGACCACCGACGTGTTGCTGTTATCGCTGCCTAGCTCATTTGATCCTTTTGTGGTGAACAAGATGGAACCGACCCTTGAGGAGTTGATGAATATGCTTGTTACGATTGAATCAACCATCAAGAAAGAGAAGTTGGTTCTTTATGTGGGTTCTTCATCTGGTACGAAGATTGATCCACATGGGAATGGAAAGAAGCGTTCTTTCCAACGTCCCAAGAAGAACGTGCCCTTGTTGAGGCAATCTCCGAATCCCGTTGTGGTAGCCAGACCAGTTAAGGCTGACAAGACTGATGATGTATGTCATCACTGCAAGAAGCCTGGACATTGGAGGCGTAATTGCAAAGAATATCTTGCCCAGAAAAGTTCTGGAAACGGTATGTTCTAAATTGAAGTAAACATTTCAATTAACTCTACTTCTTGGGTATTAGATACCGGTTATGACTCACATCTCTGTAATGGGTTACAGGTGATGGGAAGAAGTAGGAAGCTTAAGGAAGGTGTGACCTTCTTGAGGATGGGCAATGGAGCAAGAGTTGCTGCCAAGACCTTAAGAAATGTTTACTTATTGTTGAACAATGATTTTAAGTTAATTTTTAAGAGATGTTTTGTTTGTACCTTTTTGGTGAAAACATTATTTCCATTTCTATTGTGATAAAAATGGATATGCTTGTTTATTTAGCAAAGGTGTTTGCAACATTTACAAGAATGAATGTTTAATTGGTACTTGAGAACTTGAAAACGATCTCTGTAACTTAAAATTGAAAGATATTCTACTAAATGTCCATTCAAAGGCATACACCATATGAGATATGGATGGGTAAGCCTCCTAAGTATTCTTATATGGGGGTACCCTGCTTATGAAGCAGGTAGTGGGAGATAAATTGGATTGTCGATCCATTTTATGCTACTTTGTGGGATATCCAAGGAATTCAATTGGATATCATTTCTATCATCCCCAAGAAACAAAGGTGTTTGTTTCTAGGAATGCAACCTTTTTTGGAAAAGGAATTTTCTATTGGATAGAAAAGGCGAGATGATAGAACTCGAAGAGGTTCGAGAGATACCCACAATTATAGAACCCACACCCGAAGAGCCAAGTGAGAAGATACAAGCTCCTAGAAGATCCGAGAGAGTCTCGAGACCACCTATGAGGTATGGCCAGCTTCTTGAAGAGGGCCATGATGAGCCTAACCATGGATGTGATCCATGGACCTTCAAAGAAGCGTTATCTGATGCCGATTCATCCAAATGGCTTGAAGCTATGGAATCTGAGATGAATTCCATGCATTCGAACCAAGTGTAAGATCTCATAGATCCACCTGAGGGAAAGGTTCCCATAGGGACTTGGGGCGGATGGGAAGGTATTGACCTTCAAGGCGCGATTGGTGGCAAAAGGATATACTCAAAGACAAGGAGTTGACTCTGAGGAAACCTTTTCACTAGTTGCAATGTTCAAGTCCATAAGGATTTTGCTAACCATAACTGCATAGTATGACTATGAGATATGGCAGATGGATGTCAAGACAGCCTTTCTTAATGAGGATATTAAGAAAGTTATTTACATGTCTTAACCTGAAGGGTTTACATCTATCAGAAGTGAGCATATGGTATGCAAACTTCAGAGATCTATTTATGATCTAAAGCAGACATCTAGGAGTTGGAACCTCAGATTCGACAGTACAATCAAATAGTTTGATTTACTAAGAATCCTGAGGAACCCTATGTGTATAAGAGGGTCAGTGGGAGTGTTGTGACATTCCTGGTGTTGTATGTTGATGACATTCTACTCATTGGGAATGATGTAGGAATGGTGCAATCAACTAATATATGGTTAGCGAATAAGTTCTCGATGCAGGACTTGGGTGAAGCATCTTTTGTATTGAGAATACAGGTCTATTGAGATAGATCGAGAAGATTGCTTGGTCTCACCCAGTCCACATACATTGATACCATCGTGAAGCGGTCCTCGATGGATGAGTCCATGAGAGGACATCTACCAATGTGTCATGGCGTGTCCCTATCCAAGTCTGTCTCCCGAGACTGATGCAGAGATAGTGGCGATGACACGCATTCCGTATGCTTCGGCAATTGGTAGCATCATGTATGTGATGATATCTACACGTCCTGACGTGGCATTCGCACGATGTATAGTAAAAAGATATCAATCGAACCCCGTTCTTCCACATTGGAAAGCTGTGAAAGACATCCTCAAGTAGTTGAGAAGGACCAATAAATTGTTCTTGGTCTATGGGGTGGAGAACTGAAATTGGAAGGCTATACCGACTCTAGCTTCCAAAGCGATATCGATGACTCGAAGTCAACCTCTGGTTTTGTATTCATGCTCAACGGTGCTGCTGTCTCTTGGAAGAGTTCCAAGCAAGACAATACTGCGGATTCCAGCACAGAGGCCGAATACATTGTTGCATCGGATGCAGCAAGGGAGGCTGTTTGGATAAGGAATTTCGTCCAAGAGTTGGGCGTCATTCCTAATAGAGTTGCTCCTGTCCCGGTGTTGTGTGACAACACGGGAGCTATAGCTCAAGCAAAGGAGCCTAGGTCTCATCAGAAGTCCAAACAAGTATTGAAAAGGTACCACATCCTCGGACAGATTGTGGAAAGAAGAGGAGTGTCTATTGACAAAGTCGGCTCCGCAGATTATGTTGTTGATCCACTAGCTAAGTCTTTACCTGGACCATTATTTGACAAGCATCGCGAATCAATGGGTTTTATGCATATGGGTAGTTGGCTCTAGTGCAAGTGGGAGATTGTTAGAGTAGGTGCCCGTCGAGCCAAGTGTTGGCCGAGTGTTCACAATGAAACTCTATGAATAAGCAATCTTTATTTTTATAATATTTGAAATTATTACTTTGGCACATCTTTATCTGTATACCCATGCTAGTTGCATAGATAAAGCCCTTGAATATACAAATAGTAGAAAGAATATGAGATGCTCATATGATGAGTATCATGAAACTCATATTTGTAATACTGTATATTCTAAACGGTTCCTAGTCGATTCAGCCGCCACTAAGAAGGATATAGGCCGCTCGAGTTAGAGACTAGTATCTGCGATGTGAGTACCATGTTTCATTGGTAGGGGACATTGTGATGTCCGAACATGCAGATAGGTGCTCCTTGTAGAGTGCACTGAACAACCCTCAGTAAAAGGACTTTCCAAGTGGTTCTCACTTATCGAGTGGAAAAGTCCTGGTTTATGGTTGTACACCATTAGTCCTTATGACCCGGGACAACATTGAGACTCTATGTGCTAGCGTTTCACTTTGACTTGTTTACCGACTCTTATGGGGTCATCAGGTGACAAGGTTGGGTGATCTGTCGAAACATATAGGAGTCGATGCATTGTAGTCGGGGATTCACCACTTACCTTCGGGTATGGATATCCTATGTGTTATCATGTGTATGTAGGTTGAAATCTCTGGCAAGAGTATGGTGGTAATTATGAAAGGGTTTCATAGATTACACCATCGATGCAACTACGACATGACACATAGTATCGATTCATTGACAACTCTCGATAAACCAATGGTTGTCGAATCGATCGGGATATATGAGTTGAAGGGACCGTACTGTACGCTAACCATAATTGAATGGTTCTTGCAGGCACTATCATTTGATACCTAGGGAATCATGTAAGCGATGTTGCTAGGCGTTTAACATGGTTGGTTGGGTACTATCAGACTTGAGTTCTGACGTTCTTGTTATCAAGGGGTTGATAAGTAAGAATGGAGCAATTGGGGTATTCTCATTTAAGGACATGTTTAGTCCGAATCACATGGAGATGTGAACCCACGGCTAGTTGTATCAATGAACCATTGAGGGCCACACAAGTGCTGGCTTTCTAGAACCCGTTGAGAAGTAAAAATAGTTCAATGTGTTGAACGGCTTATAAAGGAGTTTATAAGCGTAAGGAAAATTAGAAGTATGACTTCTATAAAGGAGAAAATAGTTCAATGTGTTGAACGTCTTATAAATGAGTTTATAAGTGTAAAGAAAAATAGAAGTATGACTTCTATGAGAGAAATATAAATTTTAATTTATGGAAGTGTTCCTAAATTAAAACTTGGCCAAATGAATAATGTATTTGAAAATTGTGATTTTCATAAACATTATTATGGACTAAATTACATTAATTCAAGTGTTGAATTAATTAAACACTAGTGGACCTAGTAGAGTCCAAATAATTAAATTAATTCAAGTGTTGAATTAATTAAATCATATTGGGTCTTGTAGAGCTCAATTTAAATTAATTATTTAACTAGTGGGACTTGAGTAAATTCAAGTAATGTTTAATTAGTCTCAAATATGTTTGAGATAATTAAATTTAGTCCATGGTTTTTTAATTTATTAAAAACCATATAATATATGCATGCATGGGAGGTGAAGGGTTGGAGACAACTTTTTCAAATATCAAGGCATGGCATGCTACTTTTGTCTCTACTTTTTGCAAGACCAAGACAAGTCTCCCTCCCCTTCACTTCCAACCACAATGGCCGAAATTTTGATGGCTTTCTCTCCCACTTTTCTCTCTAATTTTTGTTCTTCAATTGTTGGAGAAACAATACACTTCTCAAAGAAAAATGCTCTAATTTTTCTAGTGCAAAATTAGAGTGGTTCTAGCTAGTTGGTGGTGGGCTTAATATTTGAGCAAGGTGGGCTCAAAGGAAGCTTGAAGATTGTCTTGCCATTGAAGAGCTTAGTTGTATATCAACTAAGTTGGAGCCATCATCAATCTTTTAAGATTGATAGGTACATTTCTATAAACACCCTATGTATGTCAATTTTGATGTTTTTGTATTTGCTACACAAGATTCATGAGGTGGCCGAAAATATTGTATGAAAAATCGAAAATTTTAAACTTCCGTTGCGCTTCCGGTCACCGTAACCGATCCCCTTTCACCTAACCATGGATGTGATCCAAGAACCTTCAAGGAAGCATTATCTGATGCCGATTCATCCAAGTGGCTTGAAGCGATGGAATCTGAGATGAATTCCATGCATTCGAACCAAGTGTGGAATCTCGTGGATCCACCTGAGGGAATTGTTCCCATAGGATGTAAATAGATTTACAAGAGGAAACTTGGGGCGGATGGGAAGGTATTGACCTTAAGGCGCGATTGGTGGCAAAAAGATATACTCAAAGACAAGGAGTTGACTTTGAGAAACCTTTTCTCCAGTTGCAATGTTCAAGTCCATAAGGATTTTGCTAGGCACAGCTACATGGTATGACTATGAGATATGGCAGATGGATGTTAAGACAGCCTTTCTTAATGGAGATATTAAGGAAGAGATTTACATGTCTCAACCCGAAGGGTTTACATCTATCGGAAGTGAGCATATGGTATGCAAACTTCAAAGATCTATTTATGGTCTAAAGCAGGCATCTAGGAGTTGGAACCTCAGATTCGATGATACAATCAAAGAGTTTGGTTTTACTAAGAATCCTGAGGAACCCTGTGTGTACAAGAAGGTCAGTGGTAGTGCTGTGACATTCCTTGTGCTTTATGTTGATGACATTCTACTCATTGGGAATGATGTATGAATGTTGCAATCAACTAAGATATGGTTAGCAAGTAAGTTCTCGATGCAAGACTTGGGTGAAGCATCTTTTGTATTGGGAATACAGATCTATAGAGATAGATCAAGAGATTGCTTGGTCTCACCCAGTCCACATACATTGATACCATCGTGAAGCGGTTCTCGATGGATGAGTCCAAGAGATGACATCTACCAATGTGTCATGGCGTGTCCCTATCCAAGTCGATGTCTCCCAAGACTGATTCCGAGATAGCGGCGATGACACGCATTCCGTATGTTTCGGCAATTGGTAGTATCATGTATGGGATGATATCTACACGTCCTGACTTGGCATTTGCACTAAGTGTAGTGAGGAGATATCAATCCAACCCTGGTCTTCCACACTGGAAAAATGTGAAAGACATCCTCAAGTATTTGAGAAGGACCAATAAGTTGTTCTTGGTCTATGGGGTGGAGAACTGAAATTGGAAGGCTATACCGACTCTAGCTTCCAAAGCGATATCGATGACTCGAAGTCAACCTCTGGGTTCATATTCATGCTCAATGGTGCTGCAGTCTCTTGGAAGAGTTCCAAGCAAGACAGTACTGCGAATTCCACCAATGAGGCAGAATATATTGTTGCATCAGCTGCAGCAAAGGAGGCTGTTTGGATAACGAATTTCGTCCAAGAGTTGGGCATCATTCCTAATGGAGTTGCTCTTGTCCCGGTGTTTTGCGACAACACGGGAGCCATTGCTCAAGCAAAGGAGCCGAAGTCTCATCAGAAGTCCAAACACGTATTGGGAAAGTACCACATCCTCAGAGAGATCGTGGAAAGAGGAGATGTCACGATTGACAAAGTCGGCTCCGCAGATAATGTTGCTGATCCGCTAACTAATCTTTTACCTGGACCCTTATTCGAGAAGCATCGCGAATCGATGGGTTTCAAGCATATGGATAGTTGGCTCTAGTGCAAGTGGGAGATTGTTAGAGTAGGTGCCCGTCGAGCCAAATGTTGGCCGAGGGTTCATGTTTAAACTCTATGTATGAACAGTCTTTATTTTAATAATATATGAAATTATTATTTTGGCACTTCTTTATCTGTATACCCATGCTAGTTGCATAGATAAAGCCCTTGAATATACAAATAGTAGAAAGAATATGAGATGCTCATATGATGAGTACCATGAAACTCATATTTGTAATACTGTATATTCTAAACGGTTCCTAGTCGATTCAGCCGCCACTAAGAAGGATATAGGCCACTCGAGTTAGAGACTAGTATCTGCGATGTGAGTACCATGTTTCATTGGTAAGGGACATTGTGATGTCCGAGCATGCAGATAGGTGCTCCTGGTAGAGTGCACTGAACAACCCTCCATAAAAGGACTTTCCAAGTGGTTCTCACTTATCGAGTGGAAAAGTCCTAGTTTATGGTTGTACACCATTAGTCTTTATGACCCGGGACAATATTGAGACTCTATTTGCTAGAATTACACTTTGACTTGTTTACCGACTCTCATGGGGTCATCAGGTGGCAAGGTTGGGTGTAATTCACCGCTTACCTTCGGGTATGGATATCCTATGTGTTATCATGTGTATGTAGGTTGAAATATCTGATCAGAGTATGGTGGTAATTATGAAAGGGGTTTCATAGATTACACCATCGATGCAACTACGACATGACACATAGTATCGATTCATTGACAACTCTCGATAAACCAATGGTTGTCGAATCGGTCGGGATATATGAGTTGAAGGGACCGTACTGTACGCTAACCATAATTGAAAGGTTCTTGCAGGAACTATCATTTGATACCTAGGGAATCATGTAAGCGATGCTGCTAGGCGTTTAACATGATTGGTTGGGTACTATCAGACTTGACTTTTGACGTTCTTGTTATCAAGGAGTTGATAAGTAAGAATGGAGCAATTGGGGTATGCTCATATAAGGACATGTTTAGTCCGAATCACATGGAGATGTGAACCCACGGCTAGTTGTATCAATGAACCATTGAGAGCCACACAAGTACTAGCTTTCTAGATCCCGTTGAGAAGTAAAAATAGTTCAATGTGTTGAACGGCTTATAAATGAGTTTATAAGCGTAGAGAAAAATAGGAGTATGACTTATATGAGAGAAATGTAAATTTTAATTTATGAATGTGTTCCTAAATTAAAAATAGGCCAAGTGAATAATGTACTTGAAAATTGTGATTTTCATAAACATTATTATGGACTAAATTAAATTAATTCAAATGTTGAATTAATTAAGCACTAGTGGGCCTAGTAGAGTCCAAATAATTAAATTAATTCAAGTGTTGAATTAATTAAATAACATTGGGCCTTGTAGAGCCCAATTGGAAATAATTATTTAGCTAGTGGGCTTGAGTAAAATCAAGTAAAGTCTAATTGGGATCAAATATGTTTGAGACAATTAAAAAGTCCATGGGCCTTGTAAATGTTACAAGCCCTTTAGGTCTTGCATGCTTGGGAGATGAAAGGTTGGAGAATACTTTTGAATTAAAAATTGCATGGCATGCTACTTTTTCTTTTTGCTTTTCTGACAACCAAGACAAGAAAAATTAAGTCATTCCCCCCCCCCCCCCCCCCCCAAGCGCTTGGCCGAATTCTTGTTCATCTTTCTCTCCAAGTTTTTCTCTCAATTTCTTCTTCAAGTGTTGAGGAAGAAATATTCTTCTCCTTGAAAAATCCTCTTAATTTTCTAGTGCAAAATAAGAGGGGATTTACCTAGCAAGTGGTGAACCTAATTTTTGAAGGAAGGAGAGCTTGTAGACTTGTCATCCTTCAAGAGCCTAGTTGTTTACAACTTGGTTGGTGCCATTCATCCATCTCTTGAGATTGATAGGTAAATTCTAAAACACCTTATGTATGATATTTGGTGTTTGTTGTATTTGGTACACAAAATATGAGGTGGCCGAAATTTCTTGATGAAAAATAAAAATTTTTAACTTACGTTGCGCTTCCGGTCACCGTAACCAATCCCCTTTTACTTTCCACCACTGCTGCTGCCAATCTCGATTCTGGAAGGCAGTTGTTGTGGTATGGGTGTTGGAAAAACATATGAAGCTTCCTTTTGTCTCATCAGAACGGTTTCTGCTCTTCTGGCTCGATTCAGAGTATCAGCAAAGTTACTCGGTTGTTTTACATTCACCAATGTGCGTATCTCCGGATTCAATCCCTTGATAAACTGATCAGATACAGCTGTATTATTTCTAGCCACTTGAGGGGCAAAATGTAACAAGCTGAAAAACTGGGCCAAATACTCATCGACATTCAATTGACCCTGTCTCAGATTTGCAAACTCTGCACTTTTATCCTGTCGGTATGATAGAGGTACAAATCTTTGATAAAATTCAACTTTAAAAATTTTCCACGTAATCGTTGAACCATGCTGTGCTATGGCTTCCCGGGTTACCAGCCACCAACTCCTAGCGACCTCCCATAGTTGATTTCCAACCAGTTTAACTCTACAATCATCTGTAAAACCAAGAAATTCAAATAACATTTTTATATCCTCCAGCCAATTCTCACAATCGACTGGTGCCTCAATACCCCTCAGAATCGGCGGTTGAAATGACTGAAATCTCATCAACTATGTTTCCATCAGAGTTTCTGACACATCCATCGGATCAGTCGAAGTACTACCTCGTTCTGGAATTCTTCTAGGAGGAATATCTGATAATCACAAGCATTAGTAGAAATAGGAGACAAATCCATCTCAATCCCAATCCTGATCAGCTTAACTCTGATCAAGAATTGGTTCTGATCCCGTTTCAAATAGTACATATTACCAAATCAACTCAGATATTCAGGTAACATATAACTTTCTAAACAGTAAAAAGATACTGAAATCTTAACATATACAATGTAATTTTAACATTGTATTCCATCATCAGTAAAACATAATATCATGCTAGCACACACCATGCAATTCAACATCATAATAAATCACATGCTAGCAATCACATGCAAGGAAAGAAAATTCATTCTACCCAGCTCACAAGCTTCTATCTCAGTCTCAAACACCTACAGTTCTAGAACCTACTGTTCTGGGACCTAATGCTCTGATACCACCTGTTGTGGGGACCCGGACGCTAATCATTTCCTTAATAGTTTTTAATATCAAAATGAAACAATTAAGTAATGTGGGACATAAAATTTTTTCTTTTAAAAATACACAGGGGAAACGTAATGTAAATCAATCTAATTTACATATTAAAGTTAAAGTACAAGTCTAGTACTTAATACATTCCTATTAAACTAGATTTCAATTACTATAGATCAAGTACTGAATCCTAGTCCATTTCTGAGCCCAGATCTCCACGCTATCTAGTCCAGCCTCGTTCTCTTCTTGACCCTTATCCTGTCTCACCTTTGTCATGCACACTTACAAACAAGACAACAGCCGGATAACTCCGGTGAGAATTATATTCTCAGTATGAACCATGTATATATGCAATCATAAAAACAATATAAAAGCATATAACAGATATTCCTAACATGTATCAAAATCAGAAACATGAATCAAATATTCGTCACATGTATTATAATCCAAAACATGAATCAATATCAAGAATAAATCATATTCTAAACATGTACCATCATCAGGAACATAATTCAATATCAAGCAATAAATCACTCTCCGTGATTCTCAGACTCAAACTCGACTCAGTCCTAATCTAGGGATCCCGTTCGGAATAAGAACATACACCCACCTACAATCCCGATCGGGGTGGTGGTATGTCCTTATTCATGGACTTTGGCTCTTTCCATATCGAACACCAGCAATAGAAAAGACTCCAGTTCTATCCACTCCGATATAGCCAAACGTCCGGTGTCCTGACCTAACCGTCATGGAATATGGCCCTATCGCCAATATCCTATCCTGCGACAAAGTGAAATGGGCCAGTGACGAGTCCTCACTATCCGGCCCTTCTGTCACAAGATCAAATGTCTACGACTAGGCAGATTCGCCTATGACTCAAGACATACATTATCTATACATCCATAGACCAGAGATATCAATTGTATTCAATTGCAAATAACAATGCAATAAAATAAAGTATGTGATTTAGGGAAACTCTAGTCAAATCTCACTCGAGTTGTGCAATCCCAACTCAACATTAATTTATACCTTTATCTTCTTGGTCCGACGAAGACGAAGTCTCGAATTCAACTCTGTCCATACCTAATCTGATAATGACAATCGAATAGGTATAATATCAATAAACAACTCAATTCAATACCTGTTGAGATCAATACTCAAATCCAAACATAATCTGATCAATATTGAATCAAGACACAATCTAATCCATATCGATGATATCACAATATAATCGAAGTCATTACTGAATCTGATCAATATCAACTCACTGATGTTTCGACGGCATAACAGTACAATCTTCGTAACTCCGTCAATTCAACATCATAGATATGATACAAGAACTCATAATCAATATCGATACAACTCTTAATCTGAATAACAATACAACTCTGGTATCGAATTTTAATAAAATCAATTCAGAAAATAACAAAAATTACATAAACAAGCTGTTCTTTAATCTGATTTCAAATATACGATGTCCACTGTATCAGAAACACCATATATGATTCCTATTCAATTCTGACAATATCATAATTTCAAATCATGTCTAAACGTAACAAAACTTACGTCCAATTGTAGCTTGCGTCGCTAGTAACACGATACCGTACTCGGATTCAAAATCGAACAGACAGATTTTGCACAATCGCAAAAGAAATATCAATTCTCTCAGCGTTTCCCTTCGGTTTCCTTTTTGTTCGTTTTAAGGAAATGAAAAGTGCTTATAAATATATATACATATATACACACGTTGTATATAAAAGACCAAGTGTCAAGTTCGTGTTTCGCATGCCGCGCGCATATGTGCGCACAAGGCCCGCGCATATGCGCATGGCTTTCTGCCCGGCATTTCCAAAGTTATCCACTCGCGCATATGCGCGCACTCGCCTCGCGCATATGCGTGAGACCTACTGTCTCGGCATCATTGGAAAACACTTCCCCGCACATATGCGCGCCTCTCCCGGCGCACATGCGCCAACTTCTCTGGAAGTTGCGTCTTGTTACTAAACCTCCTCTCGCATATGCGCGCACTCGCCTCGCGCATATGCGCGAGGTTCTCTGCCTCTGCGCTTTGTCTCTCACGCATATGCGCACATCTTTTAGCACATGTGCGCGCACTTCTCTGCCCGTACACTTCACTTGCTCACCACATGATATCACATGCTACTCAATTCAAGTCTCGGACCGATCTTTCATAACTATATCAATTTGTCGATAATTAATCTCAAATCATCGAAATCAAATCTCGGGCCTTACAATTAATGATTTTTAAAGAGTGGAATATGACATAATTTGGTCATATGAAGTTCAAATGATTTGAAATTTGGAAATAACGTAGAAAACTCAAAGATATAGAAGTTTCATGTTTTGAGTTTTGGAAAGTTTGATCATTTGACTGATCCAAAAGGATATACCGGTGTTAAAATGTTAAATATAATATATTATATTATATTATAAAATAATATTAAAGATAAATATGAATTGAATTCATTCGAAAGTGTGCATACAGAGGGGAGCGAGAAGAAAGAAAGAATAGAATTTTGAATTTCTTTTCGATCGTGCGACTTTCGGTTTATCCAATCGACGAACCGACTTTAGTTTTGAGATCGTTGACACGAGATCTTCGATTTGAGGTATAAATTTTGTAGATTTGGTGAAGTTTGAAATTCGTCGATTTCTGTAATAAATCTGATAAATTGTTAAATCATACTGAAATTGAAGATTGTTGAATAGTGTATGATTTTAACAAAGTAGAGAAGACTATATGTAACGTACCGTAATTTTTGCTATTTAAAATTTGCGGAAAAATTAAAAATTTTATTAAATAAAAGGCGAACCTTCAAAATTTGATAAAATAAACTGTACGTCCCAAAAGTAGTTGCAACAAAAGATCTAAAATAAAGTTTGACAAAAGTAGTTGTTTAAAATCTCATAATTAGTAGCGTGAAATCAGAGTATTTGAATTTTCATAAAAACTTAAAAACTTTGGCGGTCCTCGGGTCTATCCACCTGCTCAGTCCAAGCCTTCTCCTTGGTCTCCACCCCTCGTCTCCTCGAAATCATCCTCATCTGCATCGATCAAGTCTAGTGAGTCTAAAGACTCAATACGTATAAACTGGAAGTAGCAAGTAATACGTACTAAAACCACATGCGACTTCAAAATAGTACATACATACTTGAACATGAAAGTGCGTATAAAAACTGGAACTTAAATACATACATAGACGTACCATAACGTGAAACTTTTCTTAAACATGCTTGCATACTTGTACATACATGAACATACATAACTTTATCATTTTGCGTAGAGGCATGTTTCAGACCCATAACATAAATCGCTTGATCAGACGAAACCATTGTATTGGACTGACAGGGAAAAATCCACTGCCACATACACGAGATCCCCGTTCATGCTTTAACGGGTGGATTTGTCTCCGTTCATGCTTTAATGCTTTCCAATCCTGATCTAAACCCGTTCATGATTTAACGGGGTGGATTGATCCCTGGTCATGATTTACTGCTTTCCAATCCCATACATAGATTTGGTCACAAGATATTTAGCATACCTCAAAAATTTGAAATATTTTCTTTGCACGTCGAACATACTTACATGGCGTTGAGAGATTCATTGGATTTTGCTTGGGGCCACTACTGCACATATTAACATGAATTTCAACACTTCACTTACATAGTTTAGACGTAGGTACGCGCACTCACCACCGAAGTAAATAAATGGCTTATGGCATTCTAGATCGCTCGGGATTGACCTCTTTAAACAATCGTACTAACCCATGACATCGAACCCCGAAAAATCTCTAAAATGATGATGTGAACATTTCCAAAAAATGTGACACCTTGACCCGTTACAATTAAAATACAGCGGAATTTAAAATTTTCTTACAACTGGAAGGAGTTTCAAAATACATTTCCAAATATCATCAAAAGTATCAACATGATCAACTAAATGATACATCAAAATACAAAACATCATTTTAATGATCATGTACAAAAATATTGCTTGCAAAACAAACTTCTTCCTTCCAATCTTCGTATGCATATGACTCCAATCCACAGTCAACGTCCTGGCCCGTCACTCTTATCTGCATCACATGAAATAACTGAAATGAGTATAAAACTCAGAAAGTGGAACTCTTACATAGCAATGAACATATCATACTCTTGTAAAACTTAGCTTTGAAATCATAAATACCATCAACTCTGAAACATGAATATCATAGCAATAACATAGCAGTAAGATGGTATTTATCTTTTCTCTGGTATGGATTGATATCAATAGTAACTCTGTCTGTGGTGCTCGTATCCCATCGATATAAATCGACAACTCTGAGGGATATAAGTCTATGGTCGTTGATCAACTAATTGCATGCAATCTCTGACTATGTATCTATCAATCCATAAAACATTTGAATTATCTCTCTTTGACATTTATCAAACACTTTGGAAACTATACTCTTTGTATTCCCTTTTCAATACAATTGAGACATACAATGCCTCCAATAGATATACAAGTGAATCAATACATAATTATGAAGCCAATGAAGGGAATAACACATTAAAATCTTTGAAATACAATACATATACATCATGTGAGCACAAGGGATGGAATTCCACTTACAAACCACAAGAACACTTGAATCTAACTCCTTGGTTGAAATCCTACACAATAATCCATAAATAACACCATCATCAACTCAATATCCAAGAACTCAAGTCAAATAACCCATTAAACCAACTCAAACAACAAACTCATATCATCTCTTCTCCAAAACCAAGAAATAATACAACCAAAAGCTTACCTTAGCTTCTTAAAGCAACCAAGAACCTCGATCTCAACTCGAAAATCCAACTAGAAGCTTGAATCAAAGATGAGAAGTGAAAGAAATGAGGGAAAACCCTTGTCTCCAAGAGAGAATTCGAAAATGGAGAGGAAAGAAAAGGGGAAAAGTGAAGTCCGCGCTCGGGCGGTAACTGTAGAACCCGTTAAACCAGACTACGTATAAGCCATGCATAATTTCTAGTATTGAAATTAAAAATGATTTCTTTAATTTTTTTAGGCATTTTAAAGTTATTTAATCTTGATTATTTATTTAAAATCGCATTAGTATAGTTTTATCTTTTCAGTCAAATAAGTGAGGACAGACTGGAGTTGGAGTAATGAGATAAATTTTAATAATGAGAAAATGTTCTTAGAATTAATTTAAGATAAAGAATAATTTATTTTAATGTAAAAGAAAGTTTAGGGATTTAATTAATTAATTAAAGTTAGTAGTAAATAAGTTCATTTATGTCCAACAATTTAATTAAAAGCCTAAATTAAAATATGTGACCTACTGAGATAAGTTAATCTAGGCTTATTTTAATTAAGGAATTTCAACTTAACATATTAGTAATTTAATTTAAAGAATTAACCATGCATGCAAGACAATTACCATCCTAAACTAATTTATTAATTCACTAAAATATCTAATGGGTAGATAAAACTTTAAAGATTTAAAATTCAATAATTAAGCAATATTTTAACCCATTTTAATAGCAATTTTTGGCCACCCCACTTAAAAGGATTTAAAAGTTTGACAACTCATTTTCATTGATATCTTTCCTTAATCCTTTTCTTGACATAATAATCCCTCACCTTTTAATCAACTAAAATTATTAATTAAGAAATTATCTACCCTTATTTGATAAACAAGAATCGGCCACCACCCCTATCAAATCATCCCTCATTCAAATAATATCAAATCACACTTCATTCCTTATCTACCAAACACAAGGATAGAAAGATTCATTTCCTCCTTTTTATCTTGCAAAATTCCTCATTCACCTAGCCATTTTCCTCTCCATTACACCGAAAATTTCAGAGCATTCAACAAGAAAAATCGTGTGAGGCTTGAGAGAAAATAAGAGAGAGAAGCAAGAAGCAAAGCAACTCTGTCTCCTCCGCGTCGTGTCGTCGTAATCGATTTGTTTTCATTTCAAACAAATCCAAGGCATGTTTATATTATTTATTTGCTCTTAAATCAAGTTATATAAATATTTTAAAACCATACATGATCATGATTTAAAGGTAAAAACTGAAATTTTACAGCAACTTTCACAAAAAAAATTCTGCACAGATTTCGGCCTTCACACCTCACGGTTTTGATGTTTTGTGGTTTCAGGTTTGGCTCAATTTCAGGGGCTCAAGGCTACTTTTAGACATAATATAGGGTGTGTTAGGAAGGGATTTGTCCATTGGTTTGAGCCCTTTCACCACAGCAAAAACCATTTTGACAGCAACTCTCCGTGTTTCAAACTATGAGACTCGAATTTTCTTGTTTGGATTGTCAGAGGGAGAGTTAGAATCTTGGCTGTCCTAGGAGTTGTAGCCATGTTTAGACCCTTCCTCGACATGTCTAGGACGTGACCAATATGCCCTTTCATGGCTTGGTTCATGGCCCCATCGGTTTTTAAAACAAACAAGAACAGCGCCCCATCGGCTTTTCATTTTTCTGGTTTTGGTTGTGTGTGTTGAGTTTCCAATTTATGGAGTTAGGTGGGTTGTGGTTGACTTCTAGCCCTTAGCCATGACTCATACAACACCTTAGCATGTATAGCATGGACCATGGTTAACGTCATAACCATTGGATCCTTCATTTGACAGCAAGAACAAGCAAGACACCCCACGTGTGTGAGGTGTGTTCTCGGGTGGAGCTTGTGAGTTGTTTCGGGTGTTGCTTGGATTGTGGTTGGCCTAGGGCCCTTAGCCATGGTTCAAACCATACCTTAGGATGTTGGTAAGAGGCTCTGGTCGGTGGTTCAAGCCCCAATGACTAATAGCTTCACAAACGAAGCATGGAAGCGCGGCCGCTGCTGTATTTTGTTGGGCAGCAGGTTTGGCTTCGAACTATAGGTGTTGTTGGAGTTCTTGTTTGGCTCTTAGCTTATGGCCTTGTACTGGAAAGTACCTCATTGAGTTAGAAAGGTCATGTTTTGGCCGTTTGTGATTTGGTTAAGTTTAGAGGTCGTACGAGAATTTATAGTGAAATGTGCCAAAGTGACTCTCGAAAGAGCGTTTCATGATTTTGGCCTCCAAGCACAATTTTTGTGTATTACAGCCCCTGGTAATTATTTTCCAGTATTTAGGTGTATTTCATTCATGAATAAATGATGGTTCGATGTAGGTTCGGGTTGGTACAGAGTCATTGTTAAATATTAAGTTTGTTGGGCGTAAAAGCCTCGTTTTTAGGTGTTGGTCAAGATAAGTTAATTGCATGGTCAAGTAAAGTTATTTGCATGATTTTCATGTTAGAATTAGGTCACAGCGAGCCTGGGAACTGATCCAACACAATTGATAAAATAACTCAGGAATTTAATTATATTACGTGCCTAAATATAAAAGTTTATTTTTGAGATATGCAATATGTCTTGTGGCCACTTCACACTCATGGGATTGCAGCTTATGGGATTATTACTTCATCCGGTGGCTACTGACCAGTTCATGTTCAGGATTGGGTACAGATATCCAGTCCAAGGGCTGTGATGATCTCTACCGCCCAGTATACTGAGGTTTAGTTTGATCAGACGATTCAGTTCATGTTATGGGCCACTAGCGTAGAACATATTCTCAACAGAAAAATTATGATATGCTATTTCATGACAGGGCTCTATTGAGCAAAAATTTTACGTACGATTTTTCTGTTATGCACGTATTTATAATTATTCATGTCATGAATTTTCACGTTACGCTCTATATATGATATGATATTTTTACGTTACGCCAGATTTTACGATACATTTACTTGTTATCTAAAGACTCACTAGACTTGATTGTTGTAGGTACTGATGAGGTCGGGGCCGAGGGCAGGGAACATTGAGCGAGCTTGGGTCGACAGTAGTAGGAACCCGATGACCTAATTTCTAGCACTTACTATTTTTATTCCAAACTCAGTTTTTATTTTGTTGAATTATTTTAAGTTGTTATTTTGAAAACATTTTTTACTTCCGCTGTTACTTTAAACATTGAATCTTTTTATTAGTGTATTTTATGAATGAGGCATTTTATTTATTTAAAGAGAAAATTTTAAATTATTCCGCAAATCTCTGGCACAGAAGTCGGTCTCGGCCAAGAAATCACTGCCTCAACCTTATTGGGATCAATTGATATACCGTCTCCGGATATAATATGCCCCAAGAAATACTACCTGTCTCAACCAGAACTCACATTTCAACAGTTTGGCATCAATTTCTCAGCCCTCAGTATAAGCAACGCAGTTCTTAAATGCTCTGCATGCTCAATCATATTCTTCGAATAAATCAATATATCTTCAATGAATATGATTAAAAAATCATCAAGATATCTCAGAAAGACACGGTTCATCAATCCCATAAAAACAGTCGGTGCATTCGTCTAACCAAATGGCATGACAATAAATTCATACTGTCCATACCTGGTTCTGAATGCTGTCTTTGAAATATCAGAATCTCTGACTCTCAACTGATGATATCTAGATATCAGATCGATCTTAGAATATACAGATGAACCCTGCAACTGATCAAACAAATCATCAATGCGAGGTAAGGCATATTTATTCTTTATCGTTTCTTTGTTCAGTTGCCGGTTGTAACGAACCGTATTTGTACTACTTAAAATTTGCGGAAAAATTAAAAATTTTCTTGAATACGAAAATAAAAACAATACGGTCGTCACTAAATCATCCATTCACCAATAAAAATCTTGTTAAAAGGAAAGCTTGCTCAAAACATCTCGCAGCAAACATAAAATCAGAGTATTTTAAACTTGCATAAAAATGTTAAAATAACGTCGGCGGTCCTCGGGTCTAGCCTCCCGCTCAGTCCAAGCCTGCTCCTTGGTCCCCACCTCCTATCTCCTCATAGACATCCTCACCTGCATCGATCAAGTCTAGTGAGTCTAAAGACTCAACACGTATAAACTGAGAATAGCAAGTACTACATAATAAAATCGCATGCAACTTTAAAATAGAACATACATACTTGAAGCTTGGATTTGAAATGAGCTTGAACTTGCATACATACATAGACGTGCCATAACTTAAAAGCTTTCATAAAAATGCTTGCATACTTGATCATACGTAAACATACATGACTTCATTTTGCTTAGAGGATGTTTCAAAGCAAGTGACCCATACATAATAAACGCATGATCAGACAAACCACAGTACTGGGCTGACAGGGACGTATACACTGCCACATACATGAGATCCCCGTTCATAATTTAATGGGCTGGTTGGTCCCCGTTCATAATTTGACGCTTTCCAACCAAGATCTAACGCGTTCATAATTTAACGGGGTTGAGAGGTCCTCGGCCACGTTCACCGACTTCCAAACCGATTCAATTTGGTCAAAAGACATTTAGCATACCTCAAAAACTTAAAATGTTTTTCTTGCACGTCAACATACTTACTTGGCGTTGAGGGATTCGTTGGATTTCATTTGGGGCCGCTGCTGCACACTAACATGAATTCCAACACTTAACTTGCATAACTTAGACGTAGGTACTCGAGCTCACCACCGAAGTCCATAAATAGCTTATGACATTCTAGATCACTCGGGACTTGACCTCGTTAAATCATACTAACCAGGACATCAAACCCCGAAACAAACTCTAAGATGCCGTGTGAACAATTCTCAACCATAAAAGACATGAACTCACTATTAGAACTTGAAAATAAGAAGTAACAAAATATTTGGACAGAAGGGGTGGCGCTCGGGCGGTGAAACTTGACCGCTCGAGCGGCAGGGTCCGCGCTCGAGCGGTAATATATTACCGTTCGGGCGCCAGGTCTACTGGACGCTTACACTGAACCGAAGGAGTGGCGCTCGGGCGGTATACCGCTCGGGCGCCGAGCTTATGAAAATGAACTCTATGACATAAAGGGTGGCGCTCGGGCGGTGAGAAATTACCGCTCAAGCGCCGAGTGCACTGTGCTCCTCGACTTAGAAACTTAATCTCCCCAAATTCGATCACACCGTCAGTGAACAATGCTTCGAGACCCGTCCTAGGATACTATGGCACTGAATCGACTCCACCTAACCTCCCAAAAGTCTCCAAAACATGTATCAAAATCAGAATCAGAAACATGAATCAAATATTCGTCACATTTATTATAATCCTAAACATGAATCACTATCAATAATAAATCATATTCTAAACATGTACCATCATCAGGGACATAAATCAATATCAAGAAATGAATCACTCTCCGTGATTCTCAGACTCCGACTCGACTCAGTCCTAATCTAGCGATCCCGTTCGGAATAAGAACATACACCCACCTACACTCCCGATCGGGGTGGTGATATGTTCCTATTCACGGACTTTGGCTCTTTCCATATCGAACACCAGTAATAGAAAAGACTTCAATTCTATCCACTCCGATATAGCCAAATGTCCGGTGTCCTGACATATCCGTCATGGACTATGGCCCTATCGCCAATATCCTATCCTGCGACAAAGTGCAATGGGCCAGTGACGAGTCCTCATTATCCGGCCCTTCTGTCACAAGATTAAATGTCTACGACTAAGCACATTCGCCTATGACTCAAGACATACATTGTGTATAAATCCATAGACCAAAGATATCAATCACATTCAATTGCAAATAACAATGCAATAAAATAAAGTATGTGATTTAGGGAAACTCGAGTCAAACCTCACTCGAGTTGTGCAATCCCAACTCAACATTAATTTATACATTTATCGTCTCTCTCAGAAGAAGAATAAGTCCCGAATCCAACTCTGTCCATTCCCAATCTGGTAATAATAATACCGAACAGACACAATATCAATATATGACTCAATTGGGAACATGTTCTGATCAATATTGAAATTTTTGACGGCATAACAATACAGTCTCGATAATCCCGTCAGTCCCAAAATCACAGATATAATACCAGAACTCATAATCAGTATCAGTTCAACTCCTAATCTCTATAACAATACAAATCTGATATGAAATCTAAGTCAAATCCATTTCGAAAATTATAACAATTACATAATCAGTCTGTTCTTCGATCTGACTTCAAGTACATGCTGTCTACTGTATCAGAAACACCATATATGACTCATATTCGATTCTAACAATATAATAATTTCAAATCATGTCTAAACGTAACAAAACTTACGTCCAGTTGTAGCCTGCGTTGACAGGAACTCAGTACTGTACTTAGATTGAAAATCAAACGGACGGATCAAAATAAAAAGGCGTAAGGATTTCTGGTAACCCTCCTTGACCTTTGCTCGTTTCTTTCTTTCTTCTGTACTGAATCATGTTTGTATGTATATATACACACGTTGCACATGCAAGGGCAACTGGCTTGTTCTTGTTCTGCATGCCGCGCACATATGCGCGCCCAAGATCTGCGCATATGCGTCGGAAGTACTGTCCGGGCTACTGGACTACTCGCGCATATGCGCGCACTGACATCGCGCATATGCGCGAGACCTACTGTCTCCGCATACATCAACTCGCGCATATGCGCACCTTACTTTCGCGCATGTGCGCGAGGTTTTCTGGAATCCTATTTTAGCTACTAGACACCTCGCGCATATGCGCGCTCTCACGCCGCGCATATGCGCAGGGTCTTCTGCCAAAACCGCGCATGTGTGCGCACTAGATCTCGCATGGCATTTCCCTCGCACCTAAAATCGCGTTTTTCCTCGTATTTCTCAGTCCACTCCGTTCCGTCTATAATCACTTCAATTAATCCAGAAATCATCCTAGATTAATCTCAGATTACGGTAAATATACCCAAATCATTTCAGATTACGGTAATCAAATTCTCGGGCCTTACATTTATCCCCCTCTAAAATATGATTTTGTCCCCGAAATCACAAGCAATCCACTCGTGGAATATAGATAATCATATCAGATCTCAAATCAGATACAAGAAGGAGATGTATACAAACTACAATAAACTCATATCAAATTCTGTCTTCCAGATAATCTTTTTGATGCTCTGTCAACTCTATTGTAGTTCTATTCTGGATTATCTTTCTTTCCCGGATCTTGCCTCCAAATGGGAATAATCATTCAAGAAGTAGAATATCATAATATAACATTATTCTGATAGAATCAATCACAAAATATTAACTATACAACATCCGTGTATACCAATCAACAGTTTATAATAAACCACGACCATCAGTTGTTATCAAATCTGTTTATCTCATTCAAGAATATATTCATTCTTCAACATTAAATACCAACAGTCATCGTATGACGTTGGATTGTTTAATGTCAAATTTCGAGCTATCTTCATTTGTTTCTGATTCCATCGCATTTTCGATATCACTCTGATCCTATCAGATTCAATCTCAAGTATCATCAAGATATAAATCCCCATATAACGGAAATCGACAAGTATCACTGTAAAATATCTCGAATAAGGCTATCTCGATACTCATATGATAGATACTATTGTATGACAATTCACAAATGACAATAAATCATATCAACTAGTGCTAAAATCCAGCACTACAGTTCCTGGATATCCTCCAGTATAAGGATAGTTCGCTCCGACCATCCGTCAGTTTATAGACAACAGATGAAAGAGTTTAGTGTATACCGTGGCCAAAAGTACAAAATCAAACGAAAATCACAGTCTGATATGTTCAACTATGGCACTCAATACAATCTGAACCCTTTTCTGAGATAAATCCCCGTCATAGGGTCATGTCTGAACCTCTTCCTGTATAATATAACATATGCAGATTTGAACCATCGTTCAATCACAATCACATCATCGTCATTGTGATAAATAGATTTCAGTAATTTTATAACAATATTCATAGAAATGTACTCCCATTTCTATTCAGGAATCGATAATCTATATAACCAATCTCCTGGTTTCTATCTTCTTGTCTTCCTCTGTTGACGATTCAGACATTTCAGCATAAATTCCACCATAACTGATTTCATCTATTTATATCAAAACTGTCTTTTCGAATTATCACAAATTTCCTGTTACCGGAATAATACTGAATATACTACTGGGTGCATATGACAATACATGTCCTTTCAATTTCGAAATATCTGGCCCAAACAAATCAGCTAATTATATAAAATAAAGCATTACCTACCTGGTATTCTGATTGACACACTGTTTTGACTATCAAAATCAAGTTTTGAACAGTCTGATTAAATTTATGAACGGCTGTAATTTCCAAAATCAGCTCTGAGTCGGCTTGAACTGTATATAATATCAACATTTTATAACAATTGGTATAAAATATAGATTCAAAATAACAGCAATATCGGCTCAGATTCTAAATATCAATCATCTATACTGATCTAATAAACTCATAGAACATAATTTCTGACATTTCTGACATTTCTGAAGTTCTGCCATTTTCAATATCGTTTTCAGCCAGTGATCACGGTCTCACTGTGCTACAATCAATCAGTATACTATCTTCAGATATCACAGACTCTGAATACAATCTGTTGCAATCAAGAATCATATCCGAACCATTCTGTTTACAACAATCTCAGTTCCCAGAATATTCAATACAATTTCAACTGTTCAATTCAATCAATCATACGCTGCAAATATATCAAAATATCATAGATAAAACGAGCATAAGGTCAACAGAACACTTCTGGACACAAGATTTATCAACCCATAAACAGAATTGAAGTATTTTACAGAGAAACACATAATCCGATGTAACTCTATCTCTCGGCCAGTAAATCTTCTAATTGACATTCAATTCTTTCAATTCAATTAATATCATTTTGTACAAAGTTCTGACAATACCCACAATACCTGATACCGAGTCAAGATTGAAATAAACCTTCATGGCTAGAATTAAACCCGAAATCTCATCTGGGACAACCGTAGCAACGCTCCTGTCCTTAGCAATTCAGTCAATGATCCATTCCATATCAGTAAATCAACTGATTATCTAAGGAATTACTCCATTCCTTTCGATAATCCTCGAGTCATAAATAATATAGATATCAAAGGAGTTATAAATCAAAAATCCTTATCGCATATTATTTATTATTCAGCCATTTCAGGTCCGAATCTTACCATCTCCTGGCAAGAATCTACAATACCTCTGTACTTGTTAACACATCAATATCAGTAATGTGGTCAAAATCGGACGACACAAGTACCACCTAATATAACTCAATCTTATTCTCATTTTACTGCAGTATATGATATTTAAAAAATCACTGATAACAATCTTTTCCCTCAAAAGATAAAGGACTAAATACTACAGTACACACAGACCCAACAGGTACAATATATGTCAATGCCATTCATACAAAATCATGTATAGGATGTATGAGTACTTCACAATACATATTCAAAATAAGCATAAAAGAACAGTTACTTGTTACAATCTCATCAATTACATCTTGGGTCTGTCTCTTGGTCCTTACACCCCGATGATTCAGCTCCATGAGATCTCCGGCAGCCTTTTTGTGGACAAACTCTAGCAAAATGTCCTTGCTATTTACAGTTTACAGAAATTGCATCTACTAGTCACTCCATGACATTGCTCCATGAGATGTCTCCCTCCGCAAGTTCTGCAATAAATTCACGTATAACTCGGGCTAGAACCGCTGGATCTAGATGAACCGCTCCCTAACTTCTTGAACTGCTTCTTTTGAGCTTTCAACTGCTATTTCTTTCCACCACTGCTACTGCCAATCTCAATTCTGGATGGCAGTTGTTGTGGTATCGGTGTTGGAAGAACATATAAGCTTCCTTTTGCCTCATCAGAACGGTTTCTGCTCTTCTGGCCCGATTCAGAGTATCAGCAAAGTTACTCGGTTGTTTCACATTCACCAATGTGCGTATCTCTGGATTCAATCCCTGGATAAACTGATCAGATACATCGGTATCATTTCTAGCCACTTGAGGGGCAAAATGTAGCAAGGTGAAAAACTGGGCCAAATAATCATCGACATTCAACTGACCCTGTCTTAGATTTGCAAAATCTGCACTTTTATCCTGTCGGTATGATAGAGGTACAAATCTTAGATAAAATTCAAGTTTAAAAATTTTCCATGTAATCGTTGAACCACGCTGTTCTATGGCTTCCCTGGTTACCAGTCACCAACTCCTAGCGACTTTTCGTAGTTGATTCCCAACAAATTTAACTCTACAATCATCTGTAAAACCAAGAAATTCAAATAACATTTCTATATCCTCCAGCCAATTCTCACAATCGCCTGGCGCCTCAATACCTCTTAGAATCGGCGGTTGAAATGACTGAAATCTCATCAACTTTTTTTCCATCAGATTTTTTGACACATCCATCGGATCAGTAGAAGTACTACCTCGTTCTGGAATTCTTCTAGGAGGAATATCTGATAATCACAAACATTAGTAGTAATAGGAGACAAATCCGTCTCAATCCCAATCCTGATCAGCTTACCTCTGATCAAGAATGGGTTCTGATCCCATTCCGAATAATACATATTACCAAATCAACACAGATATTCAGGTAACATGCAATTTTCTAAACAATAGCATATACAATATAATTTCAACATTATATTCCAGCATATGCCGTATAACTTCAGGCAATAAAATATAACATCATCCTAGCTTACACAATGTAATTCCACATTATAATAAATCACATGCTAGCAATCACATACAAGGAAAGAAACTCCTTCTACCTCGCTCACTAGCTTCTATCTCAGTCCAAGAACCTACAGTTCTAGAACCTAATGCTCTGATACCACCTGTTGTGGGGACCCAGATGCTAATCATTTCCTAAATCGTTATTAATATCAAATGATACAATTAAGTAATGTGGGACATAAATTTTTTTTTAAAATACACAGCGAAATCGTAATGTAAATCAATCTAATTTACATATTAAAGTTAAAGCACATGTTTAGCACTTTATACATTTCTATTAAACTAGATTTCAATTACTATAGATCAAGTACTGAATCCTAGTCCATTTCTGAGCCCGGATCTCCACGCTATCTAGTCCAGCCTTGTTCTCTTCTTGACTTTTATCTCGTCCCACCTGTTGTCATGCACACATACAAACACAACAACAGCCGGATAACTCCTGTGAGAATTATATTCTCAGTATAAACCATGTATACATGCAATCATAAAAACAATATAAAAGCTTATAACAGATATTCCTAACATGTATCAAAATCAGAAACATGAATCAAATATTCGTCGCATGTATTATAATCCTAAACATGAATAACTATCAAGAATAAATCATATTCTAAACATGTACCATCATCAGGAACATAATTCAATATCAAGAAATGAATCACTCTCCGTGATTCTTAGACTCTGACTCGACTCAGTCCTAATCTAGAGATCCCGTTCGGAATAAGAACATACACCCACCTACACTCCCGATCGGGGTTGTGATATGTTCTTATTCACGGACTTTGGCTCTTTCCATATCAAACACCAGTAATAGAAAAGACTCCAGTTCTATCTACTCCGATATAGCCAAATGTCCGGTGTCCTGATCTATCCGTCATAGACTATGGCCCTATCGCCAATATCCTATTCTGCAAAAAAGTGCAATGTGCCAGTGACGAGTCCTCACTATCCGGCCCTTCTGTCACAAGATTAAATGTCTACGACTAAGCACATTCGCCTATGACTCAAGACATACATTGCCTATAAATCCATAGAACAAAGATATCAATCACATTCAATTGAGAATAACAATGCAATAAAATAAAGTACGTGATTTAGGGAAACTCGAGTCAAACCTCACTCGAGTTGTGCAATCCCAACTCAACATTAATTTATACCTTTATCTTCTCGCTCAGAAGAAGAAGAAGTCCCGAATCCAACTCTGTCCATTCCCAATCTGGTAATAATAATACCTAACAGACACAATATCAATATATGACTCAATTCGGAACATGTTCTGATCAATATTTAAATCAAAATACACTCTAATCGATGTTAATCAATATACGATACACAATACAATCTCAATCAATACCGAATCTGATCAATATCAATCAACTGACGTTTTGACGGCATAAAAATACAGTCTCGATAAGCCCGTCAGTCCCAACATCATAGATATAATACCAGAACTCATAATCAGTATCAGTTCAACTCCTAAAATCAATAACAATACAAATCTGATATGAAATCCCAGTCAAATCGATTCCGAAAATTATAACAATTACATAATCAGTATGTTCTTCGATCTGACTTCAAGTACATGTTGTATACTGTATCAAAAACACCATATATGACTCATATTCGATTTTGACAATATCATAATCTCAAATAATGTCTAAACGTAACAAAACTTACGTCCAGTTGTAGCCTGCGTTGACAGGAACTCAGTACTGTACTAAGATTGAAAATCAAACGGACGGATCGAAATAAAAAGGCGTAAGGATTTCTGGTAACCCTCCTTTACCTTTGCTCGTTTCTTTGTTTCTTCCATACTGAATCATGTTTGTATGTATATATATATATATATATATATATGTACACGTTGCACATGTAAGGGCAAGTGGCTTGTTCTTGTTCTGCATGCCGCGCGCATATGCGCGCCTAAGATCCGCGCATATGCGCCGGAAGTACTTTCCGGGCTACTGGACTACTCGCGCATATGCACGCACTGACATCGTGCATATGCGCGAGACTACTGTCTCCGCATACATCAACTCGAGCATATGCGCACCTTAGTTTCGCGCATGTGCGCGAGGTTTTCAGGAATCCTATTTTAGCTACTGGACACCTCGCGCTTATGCGCGCCCTCACGCCGCGCATATGCGCGGGGTCTTCTGCCAAAACCGCGCATGTGCGCGCATGGCATTTCCCTCGCACCTAAATCGCGTCTTTCCCGGTCCACTCCGTTCCGTCTATAATTACTTCAATTAATCAAGAAATCATCCCAGATTAATCTCAGATTACGGTAAATATAACCAAATCATTTTAGATTACGATAATCAAATTCTCGGGCCTTACAATCAATGTCTCTGATCAAGCTTGTCGTAAACAGTTCTTCCCTGGATGGGACTGTCACCGAAAAATTCATCTCTAGGCCAATGGACTTGATGTCCAGATGATTAGCGAAAGTCTCTGAGATAAAGGAGTGAGTGGCTCTTGAATCTATCAGTGTCGTTGTGGCTAATCTCTTAATGAAAATATTCCCTGAGATGCATTAGCACAACGAACTAACTTATATCCCAAAAATTCTACCATAAACCTCATGCAACAAAAGACACCAACAACTCCAACTAAAACACTAGAATTACCAATTAAAATTAAACATGAAAGGCAAAGAAATCAATAGTGTACTGAATTAAATAGACTACCAGTCAAAAGGGTAGTGTCTGGATTCGCCTCTTGGGCATGCATGGCGAAAACTCTCCCTTGGGTTGGTTGCTTCCACTGCGGGCACTCCTTCAACATATGGTCACTGGCTCCACATTTGAAGCACTTGCCTGTTAGAGTAGGTGCACGTCGAGCCAAGTGTTGGCCGACTGTTCACAATGAAACTCTTTGTATAAACGATCTTTATTTTAATAATATTTCAATTTATTAATTTGGCGCATCTTTATCTTTATACCCATGCTAGTTGCATAGATAAAGTCCTTGAATATACAAATAGTAGAAAGAATATGAGATGCTCATATGATGAGTATCATGAAACTCATATTTGGAATACTGTATATTCTAAACCGTTCCTAGTCGATTCAGCCGCCACTAAGAAGGATAAAGGCCGCTCGAGTTAGAGACTAGTATCTGCGATGTGAGTACCATGTTTCATTGGTAGGGGACATTGTGATGTCCGAGCATGCAGATAGGTGCTCCTTGTAGAGTGCACTGAACAACCCTCCATAAAAGGACTTTCCAAGTGGTTCTCACTTATCGAGTGGAATAGTCCTGGTTTATGGTTGTACAGAATTAGTCCTTATGACCCGGGACAACATTGAGACTCTATGTGCTAGCGTTTCACTTTGACTTGTTTACCGACTCTTATGGGGTCATTAGGTGGCAAGGTTGGGTGTTACGGCGAAACATATAGGAGTCGATGCATTGTAGTCGGGGATTCACCGCTTACCTACGGGTATGGATATCCTATGTGTTTTTCATGTATATGTGGGTTGAAATCTCTGATCAGAGTATGGTGGTAATTATGAAAGGGGTTTCATAGATTACACCATCGATGCAACCACAACATGACACATAGTATCGATTCATTGACAACTCTCGATAAACCAATAGTTGTCGAATCGGTCGGGATATATGAGTTGAAGGGACCGTACTGTACGCTAACCATAATTGAATGGTTCTTGCAGGCACTATCATGTGATACCTAGGGAATCACGTAAGCGATGCTGCTAGATGTTTAACGTGATTGGTTGGGTACTATCAGACTTGAGTTCTGACGTTCTTACTATCAAGGAGTTGATAAGTAAGAATGGAGCAATTGGGGTATGCTCGAATAAGGACATGTTTAGTCCGAATCACATTGAGATGTGAACCCACGGCTAGTTGTATCAATGAACCATTGAGGGCCACACAAGTACTTGCTTAGTAAATCCCGAAGAGAAGTAAAATAGTTCAATGTGTTGAACGGCTTATAAATGTGTTTATAAGCGTTAAGAAAAATAGAAGTATGACTTCTAAGAGAGAAATATAAATTTTAATTTATGGAAGTGTTCCTAAGATTAAAATTTGGCCAAGTAAATAATGTAGTTGAAAATTGTGATTTTCATGAACATTATTGGAGACTAAATTAAATTAATTCAAGTGTTGAATTAATTAAACACTAGTGGACCTAGTAGAGTCTAAATAATTAAATTAATTCAAGTGTTGAATTAATTAAATAATATTGAGTCTAGTAGAGCTCAATTTAAATAATTATTTAACTAGTGGGACTTGAGTAAAATCAAGTAATATTTAATTAATCTCAAATGTGTTTGAGATAATAAAATTTAGTCTATGGTTTTTAATGTGTTAAAAAACCATATAATATATGTGAGACATGCTAGGGTTTGCATGCTTGGGAGGTGAAAGGTTGTTGATTACTTTTTAATAAAAAAATTCCAAAGACATGCAACTTTTTAGAGACAACTTTCACAACTACCTAGGCTAGTCTCCCACTCACTCATACACTCACTTGGCCGAAATCCTCTACCAATTTTCTCTCATTTTTCTCTCAAGTTTTGTTCTTCATTTTTGGAGACAAATTTCTCTTTGAAAAATCCTCAAAAATTTTCTAGTGCAATTTTTGAGGGGATTTGCCTTGCTAAGTGGTGGGTTTGATTTAGGAGCAAGAAGGGAAGCTTGTAGACTCTTCATTCCTTTCAAGAGCTTGGTTGTTCTACAATCAAGTTGGTGCCATTCATCAACTTCTTTAAGTTGATAGGTATATCTTCTTAAACCTCCTATGTATGGTTTAATTTTTGTAAATATTGCACAATGTTCTTGTGGGGGCCGAAATTTTGCTCTTAAAATTTAATTTTTCGCTTCCGTTGCGTTTCCGGCCTCCGTAACCGGTCCGCTTTCAAGTGGTATCCGAGCTAAGGTTACGGATTTTGTGCTATATTTACATAATATTATGTTGAGATTCGATTTCTAACCGCTTGAAATTTTATGTGCAAGAATATGAGCAAGGCCGAAAATTTTTGAAGGAAAACAACAAAAAAAAAAAAATATTTTCGGGCAGCTTGTTGCTGCCCGTGAGTTTCGGGCTGCCCGAATTATTTCGGGCAGCATGTTTGGGCAGCCTACGGGCTGCCCGGAAATTCCTGTTTTAAATAAAATAAAAAAAAAAATTTTTTTTGTTGCCGGAATCCGGCGACGGAGCTCCGGCGACGGCGATGACGGCTAGGGTTTCCAAAAGTGTTTTGGACAATCTTAGTGTCATGGGCCTTGAGTTGTTGGGCCATTGGATGGCCAACATAATTTGTGAAATTTAAATGGGCCAAAATATTTTTGATGAAAAATGAGTTTTGGGCCCTTAAGTTTAAATTTACAAATGTTGCACATATTTTCTCATAAAATAAATAATTGGAGTAGGACTTTAATTATTTATAGTAAATTGTGATTTGCAAGAAATTCGATTATAAATAAATTAATTTGAAAGTAGACAAAGGTGTTTGTATACTTTGTTAATTTAATTTATAATTGTGGCGGTTAGTGATTGGATCAAGATATATAATATTGGATCAATTAATTATAGTGATAATTAATTGATGGTGTATGATATGTGATATTATGCATGAAGGATGATCAAAAGCCCAAGCCCAATTTGCTAGGTGTATGCTAGGATATTTGTGTTGAATGATTGTAATAATTATCAATTTGTTAAGTGGGCTTGGTTTATGGCCCGTTCCCACCCCATGAGATGTATCCCTATGTGCCATGGATATTTAATTGTAAATATTAGAATAGGGGAAGATCAAGATTGGAAGATGGTGGCCTTGGTGATTATGAAGATCGAAGACATGTAATATAGGATGCTAATGTAATAGTTTAGTTGCATTGCATCCCTTGCATTTACCCTAGGATTGGACCTAGGCCCGTGTTTGGCTCACACGGGCCATTAGTGTTGGGGCAATTGATCATCCTTGTACTGTTTTCTATTTATAATATATGCATGATATGTTATAAATAATGAGTATGTGCGTTATTATTATTATAATAACAAAGTTGCATGAATCCGGCAAACATACGATCAAACATGGCGAGCTTTTAAAATAAAATTAATGATGAGACCTTTCAAAATTAAAAAACCCTCATTTTGAATAAGATTCAAAATTAATATCAAGTCCGAAAAGGGGAATTATAAATTTGTTTATAATTTCCTTGTCTTCCATCGACAATGGATGCATGATGAACGCTACCCGTACTCGGGGCTCGGCTCATATTATTGGGAGAGCCTTGAGTGCCGGAAAGCTGTGACATCCATTGACATTGTGATGTGAACTACGTGGAACTCCCATGATTTCGGCTCATATTATTGAGGGAACTCATGGCGACCGTCCATTAAGGTTCAATATCGATGGGTTAGGCTTGACACGTAAAGATGAACGACGTCATATTATTGGGTCCTAATCAAACGTGAGACAAAAGTATACGTAGAGGGTTGCATGGCGATGCAATTGGAAACTACCTTTTGGGAGTTGTGATGGCCGATATTATTCGGGATCACAATTCGCTAATTGGACCTTACGTACCTACTGAGGAAAGTGTTTCCCGTTTTCACTAGAGGGTAGTGAAAATGTCAAAACAGTGGGAGCGATTATTTATAAAGTAAAAGTCCAAACTTTATATCTTATTAAATATTTTAAATAGTCATTAACATTTATCTGTTTTACTTTTCAGTACAATCTTTGACATGTCATCAATTCGCAACCCGTTTTCGGTCATTCTCGAAAAACACATACTAACCGGACCAAACTATATCACTTGGCTAAGAAACTTAAAGATTGTCTTGAACTCGGAGAAAATCGCATACACACTTACTGAGTCGCCCCCTGATGAGGCTCCGACTGACTGCAGTCCCGAGGAACTGCAGACCTACAAGGATTGGTGCGACCATGACTTGAAGGCCAAGTGTTACATGCAAGCTTCAATGAACGATGAGCTGCAAAGGCGATTCGAGGATGCAAAGAATGCTGCTGACATTCATATGCACCTCAAGGAGCTCTTCGGAGAGCAGACTCGGCCTTTGAGGCATGCCACAGTAAAGGAGCTCATCACTTTACGCATGCGAGATGGGACTTCGGTCCATGAGCATGGCCTAAAGTTGATTGGGCTCGTGGACAAGCTCGTAGGCATGGATTTGGTGTTGCCTTCGGAGTTGACCACTGATGTGTTGCTGCTGTCGCTGCCTAGCTCTTTCGATCCTTTCGTTGTGAACTTCAATATGAACAAGCTCGAGCCCAGCCTTGAAGAGTTGGTGAACATGCTTGTGACCTTTGAGTCCACAATCAAAAAGGAGAAGCAGGTTCTTTATGTGGGCTCTTCATCTGGCACGAAGACCGGTCCACATGGGAAGGGAAAGAAGCGTTCTTTCCAGCGTACCAAGAAGAGCGAGCCCTTGAAGAGGCAGACTTCGAGTCCCGTTGTGGCAGCCGCGCCAGTGAAGGCTGAAAAGACTGTTGACATCTGTCACCACTGCAAGAAGCCTGGACATTGGAGGCGTAACTGCAGGGAATATCTTGCGCAGAAGGGTTCTGCCAAAGGTATGTTCTATATTGAAGTTAACATCTCGATTAACTCTACTTCTTGGGTATTGGATACCGGCTGTGGCTCACATCTCTGTAATGATTTGCAGGTGATGGGAAGAAGTAGGAGGCTCCGAGAGGGTGAGACCTTCTTGAGGATGGGCAATGGGGCAAGAGTTGCTGCCAAGGCCATTGGAGATGTTTATTTAATATTGAACAATGATTTTAAGCTTATTTTGAGAGATGTTTTGTATGTACCAGACTTGGTTAAAAACATTATTTCCATTTCGATGCTTGATATTGATGGATTTTCTTGTTTATTTTGCAAAGGTGTTTGCAATATTTATAAGAATGAATGTTTAGTTGGTACGGGTGAACTTGAAAACAATCTCTATACCTTAAAATTGAAAGATATTCCACTTAACAATGTCCAAGCAATAACAACAACAAATAAGCGCAAACAAGATACTCTTAATTCGGCACAACTATGGCATGCTCGATTAGGTCATATTTCCCTAAGAAGGATGAACAAGCTAGTGGGAGTTGGCATGTTTGATATGTCCGATATTAATGCTCTCACGACTTGTGAATCCTGTCTAAAAGGAAAGATGACCAAAATTCCCTTTAAGGGCCATGCGGAGCGAGCCAAAGGGTTATTGGATTTGATCCATACCGATGTGTGCGGTCCGCTTAGCATCACCACTAAGCATGGACATGCCTACTTCATCACCTTTACCGATGACCATTCGAGGTATGGGTATGTGTATTTGATGAAATACAAGTCTGAAGCCTTTGAAAGGTTCAAAGAATTCAGAAGTGAAGTAGAGAAACAATTGGGACGAAGCATCAAGACACTTCGATCGGATCGAGGTGGTGAGTACTTGAGTGCCGAGTTCCAAGAGTATCTTAGAGAGAATGGGATTCTCTCGCAGTGGACTCCGCCCGCTACACCACAATTGAATGGTGTTTCGGAGCGTCGTAACCGGACTTTGATGGACATGGTTCGGTCTATGATGGGGTTCACGGAGTTGCCGCCATCCTTTTGGGGATATGCGCTTGAAACAGCGGCACTGTTGTTGAACAATGTCCATACAAAGGCAGTTGACAAGACTCCATATGAGATATGGATGGGTAAGCCTCCCAAGTATTCTTATCTAAGAATATGGGGGTGTCCTGCTTATGTGAAGCAGACAGTGGGAGACAAATTGGATAGTCGATCCATTTTATGCTACTTTGTGGGATATCCAAGGAACTCCATTGGATATTATTTCTATCATCCCCAAGAGACAAAGGTGTTTGTTTCTAGGAACGCAACCTTTTTGGAAAAGGAATTTCTATTAGATAGAAAAGGCGAGATGATAGAACTCGAAGAGGTTCGAGAGGCACCCACAGTTGTAGAACCCACACCCAATGAGCTAAGTGAGGAGATACAAGCTCCTAGAAGAACCGAGAGAGTCTCGAGACCACCTGTGAGGTATGGTCTGCTTCTTGAAGAGGGCCATGATGAGCCTAATCTTGGATGTGATCCAAGGACCTTCAAGGAAGCGTTATCGGATGCTGATTCATCCAAGTGGCTTGAAGCAATGGAATCTGAGATGAATTCCATGCATTCGAACCAAGTGTGGAATCTTGTGGATCCACCTGAGGGAACTGTTCCCATAGGGTGTAAATGGATTTACAAGAGGAAACTTGGGGCGGATGGGAAGGTATTGACCTTCAAAGCGCGATTGGTAGCAAAAGGGTATACTCAAAGGCAAGGTGTTGACTATGAGGAAACCTTTTCTCCAGTTGCGATGTTCAAGTCCATTAGGATATTGCTAGCCATAGCTGCATGGTATGACTATGAGATATGGCAGATGGATGTTAAGACAGCCTTCCTTAATGGGGATATTAAGGAAGAGATTTACATGTCTCAACCTGAGGGTTTCACATCTATCGGAAGTGAGCATATGGTATGCAAACTTCAAAGATCTATTTATGGTCTTAAGCAGGCATCGAGGAGTTGGAACCTCAGATTCGATAGTACAATCAAAGAGTTTGGTTTTACTAAGAATCCTGAGGAACCCTGTGTGTATAAGAAGGTCAGTGGGAGTGCGGTGACATTCCTTGTTCTTTATGTTGATGACATTCTACTCATTGGGAATGATGTAGGAATGTTGCAATCAACAAAGATATGGTTAGCAAGTAAGTTCTCAATGCAGGACTTGGGTGAAGCATCTTTTGTATTGGGAATACAGATCTATAGAGATAGATCAAAAAGATTGCTTGGTCTCACCCAGTCCACATACATTGATACCATCGTGAAGCGGTTCTCGATGGATGAGTCCAAGAGAGGACATCTACCAATGTGTCATGGCGTGTCCCTATCCAAGTCTATGTCTCCCAAGACTGATGCAGAGATAGCGGCGATGACACGAATTCCGTATGCTTCGGCTATTGGTAGTATCATGTATGGGATGATATCTACACGTCCTGACGTGGCATTTGCACTAAGTGTAGTGAGTAGATATCAATCCAACCCCGGTCTTCCACACTGGAAAGCTGTGAAAGACATCCTCAAGTATTTGAGAAGGACCAATAAGTTGTTTTTGGTCTATGGGGGTGGAGAACTAAAATTGGAAGGCTATACCGACTCTAGCTTCCAAAGCGATATTGATGACTCGAAGTCAACCTCCGGATTCATATTCATGCTCAATGGTGGTGCTGTCTCTTGGAAGAGTTCCAAGCAAGACAGTACTGCGGATTCCACCACTGAGGCAGAATACATTGCTGCATCGGCTGCAGCAAAGGAGGCTGTTTGGATTAGGAATTTCGTCCAAGAGTTGGGCGTCATTCCAAATGGAGTTGCTCCTATCCCGGTGATGTGCGACAACACGGGAGCCATAGCTCAGGCGAAGGAGCCAAGGTCTCATCAGAAGTCCAAACACGTATTGAGAAAGTACCACATCCTCAGAGAGATCGTGGAAAGAGGAGATGTCGTGATTGACAAAGTCGGCTCCGCAGAAAATGTTGCTGATCCACTAACTAAGCCTTTACCAGGACCATCGTTCGAGAAGCATCGCGAATCAATGGGTCTAAAGTATATAGGTAGTTGGCTCTAGTGCAAGTGGGAGATTGTTAGAGTAGGTGCACGTCGAGCCAAGTGTTGGCCGACTGTTCACAATGAAACTCTTTGTATAAACGATCTTTATTTTAATAATATTTCAATTTATTAATTTGGCGCATCTTTATCTTTATACCCATGCTAGTTGCATAGATAAAGTCCTTGAATATACAAATAGTAGAAAGAATATGAGATGCTCATATGATGAGTATCATGAAACTCATATTTGGAATACTGTATATTCTAAACCGTTCCTAGTCGATTCAGCCGCCACTAAGAAGGATAAAGGCCGCTCGAGTTAGAGACTAGTATCTGCGATGTGAGTACCATGTTTCATTGGTAGGGGACATTGTGATGTCCGAGCATGCAGATAGGTGCTCCTTGTAGAGTGCACTGAACAACCCTCCATAAAAGGACTTTCCAAGTGGTTCTCACTTATCGAGTGGAATAGTCCTGGTTTATGGTTGTACAGAATTAGTCCTTATGACCCGGGACAACATTGAGACTCTATGTGCTAGCGTTTCACTTTGACTTGTTTACCGACTCTTATGGGGTCATTAGGTGGCAAGGTTGGGTGTTACGGCGAAACATATAGGAGTCGATGCATTGTAGTCGGGGATTCACCGCTTACCTACGGGTATGGATATCCTATGTGTTTTTCATGTATATGTGGGTTGAAATCTCTGATCAGAGTATGGTGGTAATTATGAAAGGGGTTTCATAGATTACACCATCGATGCAACCACAACATGACACATAGTATCGATTCATTGACAACTCTCGATAAACCAATAGTTGTCGAATCGGTCGGGATATATGAGTTGAAGGGACCGTACTGTACGCTAACCATAATTGAATGGTTCTTGCAGGCACTATCATGTGATACCTAGGGAATCACGTAAGCGATGCTGCTAGACGTTTAACGTGATTGGTTGGGTACTATCAGACTTGAGTTCTGACGTTCTTACTATCAAGGAGTTGATAAGTAAGAATGGAGCAATTGGGGTATGCTCGAATAAGGACATGTTTAGTCCGAATCACATTGAGATGTGAACCCACGGCTAGTTGTATCAATGAACCATTGAGGGCCACACAAGTACTTGCTTAGTAAATCCCGAAGAGAAGTAAAATAGTTCAATGTGTTGAACGGCTTATAAATGTGTTTATAAGCGTTAAGAAAAATAGAAGTATGACTTCTAAGAGAGAAATATAAATTTTAATTTATGGAAGTGTTCCTAAGATTAAAATTTGGCCAAGTAAATAATGTAGTTGAAAATTGTGATTTTCATGAACATTATTGGAGACTAAATTAAATTAATTCAAGTGTTGAATTAATTAAACACTAGTGGACCTAGTAGAGTCTAAATAATTAAATTAATTCAAGTGTTGAATTAATTAAATAATATTGAGTCTAGTAGAGCTCAATTTAAATAATTATTTAACTAGTGGGACTTGAGTAAAATCAAGTAATATTTAATTAATCTCAAATGTGTTTGAGATAATAAAATTTAGTCTATGGTTTTTAATGTGTTAAAAAACCATATAATATATGTGAGACATGCTAGGGTTTGCATGCTTGGGAGGTGAAAGGTTGTTGATTACTTTTTAATAAAAAAATTCCAAAGACATGCAACTTTTGAGAGACAACTTTCACAACTACCTAGGCTAGTCTCCCACTCACTCATACACTCACTTGGCCGAAATCCTCTACCAATTTTCTCTCATTTTTCTCTCAAGTTTTGTTCTTCATTTTTGGAGACAAATTTCTCTTTGAAAAATCCTCAAAAATTTTCTAGTGCAATTTTTGAGGGGATTTGCCTTGCTAAGTGGTGGGCTTGATTTAGGAGCAAGAAGGGAAGCTTGTAGACTCTTCATTCCTTTCAAGAGCTTGGTTGTTCTACAATCAAGTTGGTGCCATTCATCAACTTCTTTAAGTTGATAGGTATATCTTCTTAAACCTCCTATGTATGGTTTAATTTTTGTAAATATTGCACAATGTTCTTGTGGGGGCCGAAATTTTGCTCTTAAAATTTAATTTTTCGCTTCCGTTGCGTTTCCGGCCTCCGTAACCGGTCCGCTTTCATTGCCTTATCCATATAAGCATTGCCCTGGATGCTGGCGGTTGCACTTAGGACACACTGGGAAAATAACGAGCTTCTGAGGTGCCTTGCTGCAGAATTGGACCCTTGCCCTTTGGCGGTCCCTGATATGGTTTCTTTCCTGGTGGCCCCTGGTACGGCCTCTTAAACTGGGGCCTCTGATGCTGCTGATGTGGGTGTTGAGGTGGTGCCTGATAGGGCCTCTTGCCCTGCTTGTCTGCCTCAATGTCCCGCTGGTCTTGTTCTGCCGCCAAAGCCCTAGATACGGCGACTGCATAAGAAGTGGGGCCAGCTACTTTCACATCACGGCGCAAGATCCGCCGCAAACCATCTATAAAATACCTCAGCTTTGCCTGGGCATCATTCGAAATGAGGGGTACGAAGTAACACCCCCTCTCAAACCTCCTCACAAACTCTGAAACACTGATGTCCCCCTGCCTCAGTGTCATAAACTCCCTGGTCAGGCGAGAGCGTACCTTTTCAGTGAAGTACTTGGCGAAGAATACTTCCTTGAATTCAGTCCATGACAAAGTCTGTAAATTCACTGCCACCGATGCGCTCTCCTACCATAGTCTAGCGTCCCCTGACAGAAGGAGCGTGGTGCACCTGACTCTATCTGCATCAGTCAGTTCCATGAAGTGGAATATTACCTCGATAGACTTGATCCATCCTTCAGCTACCATCGGGTCAGTAGTACCCGAGAACTCCTTTGGGTTCATTCTTCTGAACCTCTCGTACACTGCTTCCGGTTGGGGCCTTGACCCTGCACCCACTGCTGTAGTCTGGTTCCCTGCAAATTGCGCGAAGAACTGCGTCATACCTGCAAGCATTTGTGCCTGCATATCTGGAGGTGGAGGTGGAGGATTGACCCTCTCCTCATTTCGGGCCTCTCTGTCCTCTTCTCTGGCTTCTCGATCAACTACACGTATAGGAGGCATTCTGTTCCAACAATTACCCAACACGTAAACCCAGTATACATGAACATGATATTAGTGACATAAGATGCACGTACTATAACTTTAAAACATGCACATGCTGAAATCAGAACTTAATGCTTACTACATAACATAAATTTGAAACCTTAAAACTTACAAACTTGAGGTGTGACTTCGTGAGCTTCTTGCGACTGGCTGTAGGCATAACCCTTTACAGGAACACCGCTCTGATACCAACTGTAACGAACCGTACTTGCACTACTTAAAATTTGCGGAAAAATTAAAAATTTTCTTGAATACGTAAATAAAATCAACACGGTCGTCACTACATCATCCATTCACCAATAAACATCTTGTTAAAAGAAAATCTTGCCCAAACATCTCGCATCAAACATAAAATCGGAGTATTTTAAACTTGCATAAAACTGTTAAAATAATGTGGGCGGTCCTCAGGTCTAGCCTCCCGCTCAGTCCAAGCCTGCTCCTTGGTCCTCACCTCCTGTCTCCTCATAGACATCCTCACCTGCATCGATCAAGTCTAGTGAGTCTAAAGACTCAACATGTATAAACTGAGAATAGCAAGTAATACATAATAAAATCGCATGCAACTTTAAAATAGAACATACATACTTGAAGCTTGGATTTGAAACGAGCTTGAACTTGCATACATACATAGACGTGCCATAACTTAAAAGCTTTCATAAAAATGCTTGCACACTTGATCATACTTAAACATACATGACTTCATTTTGCTTAGAGGATGTTTCAAAGCAAGTGACCCATACATAATAAACGCATGATCAGACAAACCACAGTACTGGGCTAACAGGGACGTATCCACTACCACATACATGTGATCCTCATTCATAATTTAATGGGCTGGTTGGTCCCCATTCATAATTTAACGCTTTCCAACCACGATCTAACGCGTTCATAATTTAACGGGGTGGAGAGGTCCTTGGCCACGTTCACCTACTTCCAAACCCATTCAATTTGTTCACAAGACATTTAGCACACCTCAAAAACTGAAAATGTTTTTCTTGCACGTCAACATACTTACTTGGCGTTGAGGGATTCGTTGGATTTCATTTGGGGCCGCTGCTGCACACTAACATGAAATTCAACACTTAACTTGCATAACTTAGACGTAGGTACTCGAGCTCACCACCGAAGTGCATAAATAGCTTATGACATTCTAGATCACTCGGGACTTGATGTAACGCCCCGAAAATTTAAAGGTCCACGCGAACCACGTGCATGCAATTATTAAATTTTTTTGTATTTTAATTAAATGTTTTAATTGCATTAACTAATTTTTGTGCATATTTACATGTTTAAAATATATTTTTCTACATGATTGCATTAAAATATATTTTTAAAGGTTATTCGAGTTGCGATCGAGGAACGGAGAACGAGGGCTGAAAAATAGAAAATGTTTTTAATAAATAATTATTTTTAATTATTTAAAATATGGTGGTCGCTTATAGTATTTTTGAAATTTAAGGGTTTTGAGGTGATTTTATACACCGAGGCGTAAACTTTATCGATGTTGGTTTTCAACTAAAAAACGAGCTTTTGTCAACCCGGCTAGTAAATTCACATATTTGATTAAAGATAAACTTTGTTATTATTTTATTAAATCCTAATTTAACTAATGGGCTTCAATTTAGTGGCTTATTAGGCCTAAGGTCTAGTTAGTAATTAATCTAGTATTTAAAGTGTTAATTAAATCAAAACCCTATTCTACTTCATGAAAATAATGGGCCACCATCTCTCAAAAATCTGAAACTATCCACCACACACACACACACACAACCTCACGGCACTTCACACAATTTGGAGAGGGTTTCGAAAAGGCAAGCAAAATCAAGCCATCGTCGCGTCCCGTTCTCCGTCGTCAACGGATATTCGAGCGTATATAACGCAAAGGCACGCCATATTTCTTCCTTTTCTCATCTTTCACACCATAGTAAATATTTAAAATTGTTTGGCATGAAAAACAAGGCACACACCTTATTATTTTCGTATATGCAAGTTAAAACCATGTATTTTGATAAAAATAATTCATGAAACTTATGTCTCTAAGGGGGCTGCCATGTTTGGAGTATAATCAAGTATGTTTACACGAAGCTTTAGGTTCATAAAACTCAACCAAAACATTGAACAAACATGAACAATACATGCTGGAACCGAAACAGGTGGTAGTGTGCTTGGAGTGCTCGTTTTGGGGGAATAAGAGGCTAGGCTTTGCATGGTTCGTCTGGGGTCAGGTCAGGGTCATGGTTTGAGTCAGGGAAGAGTCCTAGCCCCGCTAGGACTCGAAAATCAGGGGCTGGGAGGAGTCCTTGCCAAGAAGGACTCCAACTCGAGATCTTCAAGAGTAGCGCAGCTTTGCTGTGGTACAGGAAGAAAGATGCTCGGCCAAGGGGATTAGGGCTGGGCTATAATAGGTCCATAGGGTCCTAGGAGGGTGCACAATGGTCGGGACATGGTCTGGGATGGCTGGGCTGGCTACTGGTGCGAGGAACATGAGGTAGGTGCATGGTAGCAAATTGTGCGCAGCTGCTGTCTTGTTCAGTGGCTCGCTGCAGGTTGCTCCAGGGCTTGAGTTGGTCTGGGCTAGGTCTAGGCGTGGTTCAGGGAAGGTTATGGTCATAAGAGGTCAGGTGGTTAAGGGCTGGAGGTGTCCTAGTTGGTTAGGAGTCCTAAATATCCTAGGAGAAGCACACACGTACACATGCAGGTTTTTGGGCCAAGTTCCAGGACGTTTTTGGAGCGGGCCAGGGCTGGTTTTCGGGCTGGGCTTCGTCAAGAGGGTCCCTAGGTGGGTTGGCTAGGTTTTGGCTCAAAGTGGCTCGGGCGAGGCTCGAGTAAATTGAGAGATGGCTCGACGTGTTCGTCGATGTGTCAAAAACGAAAATTTAAGAAGGAAAAATTGATCCAAGGGTCCATGGGGTTGGATAATGACTAGGAAGGGTAGAATAAATCTTAAAAATGTTATTTTAAAAATTTGGGATCAAAATAATGAGTTTTGGATTTATTCGGGATTTAATCGCCACACGAAATGCTAATTAACGAGTTAATTGAAACGCCTAGTTTTAAGCCTTATAAAATTAAGGTTAAGCTTAAATAATTATTATAAGTAAGTTTTTAATTTGGGAATTGTATATTAAAGTTTGGGATTTTTCGGTATTAAAACACCGTTAAAACAATTAAGTAAAGATAATTGAAAATGTCTAAGTTTTAAGCCAAATAAAATTATGAAAAAATTCATGTAGGCTTAAATAATTATTTGGGACAGGTTAGAGTCATATAATCAAGAAAAAATTCGATGACGTAAAATGTCGAGTCCAGGGCTAAAACGGTCTTTTTACACCTAGAATTTTGTAAAGGTCATGGCAGTGCCCGAAATGCTGTTTTTATGCAAATATGATTATTTTTATATGTTTATGAATTTCCCATGATTTAAGTATGATTTTTAAATGTCTAAGGGATTTTACGATTTTAAGAAGACATTTAACATACATGTTGCATGCTTAGTTTCAAAATGAAAATGTAAATATTATTCACGATTTTTATAAAGTGATGTGAATGTAAAATGTTGAAGGAAGTGAAGTGATTGTGACTAATTCGTTAATAATGGCGACGTCGTGAGGGTTATGGTCCCAGTGGGAACCCGGCGATCGTGTTTCCATTATTGCGAATATGAGATTATGAGGTTTGAGGTAAGAATGGAAATGTCGTGAGGGGAGAAGGCCCGCAGAGGGAGCCCATTTATGGGAAAAGACCCCAGAGGGAGCCCCGACGATCGTATTTCTATTCGATCATGTTAGGACAAGGCTCAGTTGACCGGTGAGAGTGTCGCTGATGTCCCCGCCGCCCAGTAATGTGGTTTTATGTAGATGGATCCATCGTCATGTCATGTCAGGAAAGTCACAATTAACGATCTGAATTCAACAAAGGAAAAAGGAAAAATGTTTATAATCATGAAAAAATATTTATGTCATGTCATGTTGAGGAAAAAGGAAAAAAAGGTTAAGGTTTATGAAATGCATCATGAAAATATTTATGAAAAGGTTTAAGTTTAAGTTTATGCATCTTCATGAAAATAATATTTTAAGCACAAGTAATTTTCACTGTTATATATTAATTGTATTACGTATTACTTGTTATCAAGGATATGACGTGTTGAGTCTTTAGACTCACTAGTTGTGATTGATGCAGGTGATTATGATAATGTTAATGGAGGTCTTGATGGTTGATCTGACTGGACTGGAGGTGAACATAACCCGAGGACCGACGCTAGTTTTCCGCACTAGTTATGATTTATGATTTCAAGTTATGTTAAAAATATTTTTACGTCTTTTATTTATGTCATGAGAGATTTTTGAGAGGTTATAGTATGGGCTATACTTTTCAAATAATATATTTAGGTTGGTAAAATGTTTGACGATTTATGCTTTAAAATAAATTCCTTTGGATTTTTAAATGGCAGTTGGATGTTTATTTTTAAAATGATGTCAAAAGTATTTTATGGTTCGGCTGATGCTAAGTGAGGTTAAAAAAAAATTTTCTAGCACTTTTTAAGAAAACGAGTAAGTAGACGTTTCACTTGACCTCGTTAAATCATACTAGCCAGGACATCAAACCCCGAAACAAACTGTTAAGATGTCGTGTGAACATTTCCCAACCATAAAAGTCATGAACACACTATTAGAACTTGAAAAGAAGAAGGAACAAAATATTTGGACAGAAGGGGTGGCGCTCGGGCGGTAACATATTACCGCTCGGGTGCCAGGTCTACTAGACGCTTACACTGAACCGAAGGAGTTGCGCTCGGGCGGTATACCGCTCGGGCACCGAGCTTATGAAAATGAACTCTACGACAGAAAGGGTTGCGCTCGGGCGGTGAGAAATTACCGCTCGAGCGCTGACTGCACTGTGCTCCTCGACTTACAAACTTAATCTCCCCAAATTCGATCACACCGACAATGAACAATGCTTCGAGACCCGTCCTAGGATACTATGGCACTGACTCGACTCCACCTAACCTCCCAAAAGTCTCCAAAACAACCACGCAATTACGAGTACACAATAAACCCGTAAACACGATCTTTGACAACAAAACGGTTATAAACGACTATTCGATCTCCTAAATGCCTAACGACACGAAACGAAATGTTAGTAACCATACCCACATCAATAACAATATACATATACGCAGCAATTATCGCCCTTCGATCACCAACGAAACCTGCAACAAATAAACTTCAAGAACACAATTTACGTAAAAGTCGCAGTTTGAGTAGTCCCACGAAAAACGCCATAACTCACTCCATTTTTATCCAAATAAATCAATTTTATATCAAATCGAAGGTATCAAAAAGTTCTACATTTTTTGCGTTGAAAGTTTTCTCAGATTCTCGACTGAAAAATCGGAATAACCCAAAATACAGTGAAAAACGGGATTTTAGATCTAAAAACTATTGCAAAACGCATCGATAAATTTCATACTCAAATTACTAACATCACATATGGATTTTACGCATAAAAACAACGCAACACATACTATGACATGATCGACGCAGAAAAGAGAGATTATACGTGCCTTTTGATATTTAAAAATACCGAAACGACGATACCGAAGCGGAGATGGCGCGAGGATTGATCCGGGACGAACGTGGCGCTAAAATCTTTAAAGAAAACTCAACAAAACTTGCTGGAAATTGATAGAGAAGGGGGCGGCTGCTATGGGGAGAAGAACCCTAAAATTTCACTCTTTTGAAAATTAAACTAGAATGAATTTTGTGTGTGTGTTATGCCGTGAATAAGTGTGTGTAAAACATGTAGTGTGTGTATGTGTGGCATGAGTTTTGGATAGTAATTAGGGAATATTTAGTGCCGATTAATTAATAAAATTACTAATAAAAAGGGTTAATTAAAATACCACTTAACATGTCATTTATAATACTAATAAAATACTAGCTCATCATAATTTTTATAATAAATTGTCCCAATACTAATTCTTTAAAACTTTAAAATAATTAAATCACCTAGTTATAAAATTAGACTTTTAAAAATACTAAAACTGAATAAATTATTTAAAATTCCCCTTCCTAGCTTAAGATAAAATACCGCATTAAAATTTCCAAAATCGTCACCGGTCTCTTCCTCGATCCCGTCTCGAATAATCGCTTGAACCATGAAACTTGAAAAACATTCTAACGTGCATCACATAAAGATGAATAATTAAAATAATGCATTTAAATAAATCATGCAATACTAAGACTCGTTTTAAAATTAATTAAAATGATTTAATGATTAAATAAATGAATGGATTATACGTGTACTGAATTTAGGCACTACAGTTCCTAATTAGAACCTAAGACCTCCTGGACTTATATAGATCTTGACAGCAATCCTGGTACCAGTTGATCTACTAGCTCAACTGGTACCAGGATTGCTGCCAAGATCTATATAAGTCCAGGAGGTCTTAGGTTCTAATCCTGGGGACGTAAAAGCCCCAGTGCCTGAGCTGGATAAGTCCAATGCATAATGGTGCATGGGTATGGGCCGAAGCCCATGCTATGCCATGGCCCATGACCGTTACAACAAAAGGGGATACACTCGGTCTAATATACCCCTTGGCCAGTAAATCCTCCAACTGTTCTTTCAATTCTTTCAACTCAATTGGTTCCATTCGGTATGGAACTCTAGATATCGGAACTGTACCTGGCATCAACTCAATGCTGAAGTCTATCTCTCGAATAAGAGGCAAACAAGGAATCTCATCTCGAAAGACATCAGCAAACTCACACACCACTGGCAAGTCCGCCAATGATGGACTCGGTTTCAGTAAATCAACTGAATAGACAAGGAATCCATCCGCTTCTTTCTGCAATAATCGAGTCATATTCATCGCAGATATCAAAGGAATTCTAGCTCGAGAACCCTTACCATAAAATTTCCACTTCTCGGCCATTTCAGGTCTGAATCTCATGATCTTGTGAAAACAATCGATTGTAGCCCTGTACTTGGTCAGCATATCGATACCGATAATACAATCAAATTCAGATATCCCAAGCACAATACAGTCTAACTCAATTTCATGTCCATCATACTGCAGTATACAAGATTTAACAGACTTTACTGATATCAACCCTGTCCCCAACGGAGAAGAGACAGATACTATCGTAGACAATGAATCAATAGGCAATGCATCACTCAATGCAAATCGCTCAGATATAAATGTATGTGATGCACCAGTATCTATTAATACATATGCAGGATAACCAGAAATAAAGTAGTTACCTGCCACAACAACATCAGGTGCATCCTGTGCCTGCTCCTCAGTCAAAGCGAACACTCTGGCCTGCTGTCTCGGAGGCTGGCTCACTGTCTGGCTTTCTCCGAGCCTCTGCTGTTGTGGGGACCCGGGCTCTAAATCTTTTTCTTGGGATTAAATGGATTGTTATTAAAAACGTGGGTCAAATTTTTGCTTTTTACATTAAATCAAATGTAACTAAACAACATAATTCTTAGCTTAACATACAATATAAACATGAAGTACAAGTCTTGTTCTTACAACTAGTGTTCAATACCATCTATAAACAAACGGTAGTACAAGTCTAACAAAAGAACCACTAGTCCTCTGCTCCGCCCGAGATCACCACGCTATCCCGATCATCTCTGTCTCGACCCAAATCCTGCCCCACCTGTTGTTATGCACACATACAGACATAACAACAGCCGGAAAACCGGTGAGAACACATCCCAGTATAAACATGTGAACATGCATATAAATACTATAAAACATGAAACATGCTGATATGAATGTCATTCATATAAAATCATGAAATGCGAGCCTAATCATGTCTAGATGCGACTCGACTAAAACTCTAGGGATCCCGGTGTGAATAAGACGATCTATCACCTACCCTCCCAATCGGGGTGACGGTACGTCTTATTCCTAGACTTCGGCCTGATCTGTATCCACGTCTACAATAGGGGGGTGATCTTCCCCTAAGCTGGGATACAACCGAACGTCTAGAAGTCTGACTGATCTCCAGACTGTCCTATCTTAATGCATGAATACAAAATCTGTAAACAAGCATAATCATCTAATGCAATGTAACATGATCTGTAAACAAAGCATAATAGGAATTGAATACAAGTTCTAATAAACATCTAATGCAATGTAACATGATCTGTAAACAAAGCATAACGAGATTTGCATATAAACAAATCTATCATAATATGATCTGTAAACAAAGCATAACGAGATTTGCATATAAACAAATCTATCATAATACCTATATCAAGATATAAACAATAAAACTCGTATGTGATTTTAGTTGGGAAACTCAAATGTGATCTTATTTGAGTCGTGATTCCCCAAAACAAAGCATGTAGTATACCTTCCGTCGTAGAATTGCTGTTACAGTCGTGAAGATGAATCTGCAATAGAAATGACTTTCTAACACTTCTAATTCTACTGAGACCTCGTAGGAATGATTCTAAACTGAGACCTCGCGCCTCTATTTATAGACAATGATCGGAAGATCCGATCCACTTCGGACGCTCCGATCTGACACACTTCGGACGCTCCGAACTCACTTCGGACGTTCCGAATCCTGCATGTCTTCCACGTCTCCAGCCAACTGTCTCGGATGATCCGAACTACGATCGGTCGATCCGAACTATTGCATGCCATCCATGTGTCCAGCCACCTGGCTCGGACGCTCCGAACTCCGAACGGACGGTGCGAACTCTGATCGTACGTTCCGATCTCGGTTCGGTCCTTCCGGTCTCACCGAAATATAAATACTCCAATATTCTCGATGCCGGTCAATCTAATTCTCAATAGATATCAACACTATCATATTCTCAATCATAATCCAATACAATACTTCTGTCCTAACAAGTCATAATCATACTGAAAATCATATATGATATCATTTCTTATTTCTTATGGTTATGTACAATCTTCACAACATATCTATGAATTCGTACATGTCAATTATTGCTCTGGGCATTACATTTCTCCCCCTCTAAGACAGAAGTTCGTCCTCGAACTGAAGTAACCATACAAAGTATCTAAAACAGTTTGATAATCTAAACTGAATACATACTCATATCATATAAATAACTCGGGGTGTTTCTGCCTCATGTTTTCTTCCGTTTCCCACGTCGCTTCCTCAATGCCATGTCGACTCCACTGAACTTTCACAAGTGGAATGGTCTTCGTTCTGAGCTGTTTGTCCTTTCGATCAAGAATCTGTATCGGTCGTTCTATATAGCTCAAGGTGTGATCAAGTTCAGCTTCGTTTGGTTGAATAACATGAGAAACATCTGGCATATATCTGCGTAACATTGATACATGAAATACGTCATGTATTCCGGATAAGGAAGGAGGAAGAGCAAGTCGATAAGCTCGATCGCCAATCTTTTCAAGAATCTCGTAAGGACCAATGTATCGAGGAGAGAGTTTTCCGCGTTTGCCAAATCGAACAACGCCTCTGAATGGAGAAATCTTTAAAAACACTCTATCTCCCGCCTCAAATACTAACGGTCTACGTCTGATATTGGCGTACTTTGCTTGTCGATCTTGTGCTGTCTTCATTCGTTTCTGAATGATCTTTACCTTCTCAGTCATGTCACGAATCATATCTGGCCCAAGTTCTGGTACTTCTGAAACATCGTCCCAATATAGTGGAGATCTGCACTTCTTGCCATACAAAGCTTCAAACGGTGCCATCTCAATGCTCGTCTGATAGCTATTATTGTACGAAAATTCGCAAAGAGGTAGAGAATCTTGCCAACTAATGCCAAAATCTAGCACGACGGCTCTCAACATATCCTCTAATGTCTGGATAGTCCGTTCTGACTGTCCGTCTGTCTGAGGATGGTAAGCAGTGCTAAGGTGTAAGGTCGTACCTAACGCCTGCTGTAAACTGTGCCAGAAGTGTGAAGTGAATCGTGGATCACGATCTGATACGATAGACTTCGGCACTCCATGCAATCTGGCTACCTCACGAATATAAATCTCCGCCATCTGATCCTGTTTATACGTCATTCTATAAGGGATGAAACAAGCAGATTTGGTCAATCTGTCAATAATGACCCAAATCGCATCGCAACCTCTGGATGATCAAGGTAACTTCGTCACGAAATCCATGGAAATGTGGTCCCATTTCCATTCTGGAATGGATAAACTCTGAAGTAAACCCCCCGGCTTCTTCCTCTCGGCCTTCACCTGTTGGCAGTTCAAGCATTTAGACACAAATTCGGCAATGTCTGACTTCATTTGTTTCCACCAGAATTGGGTCTTCAAGTCATTGTACATCTTCCTGCCACCAGGATGAATGCTGAACCGACTACAATGTGCCTCTGTCAGAATCTGCTGCCTCAAATCTGCAACATCTGGCACAACTAGACGGTTATTCACGTACAACACATGATCTCGTACCTGATATTCTGATACATGCCCTGATCTGACCATTTGGATTGATTTCTGCACATTCTGATCGGTTCTTTGTGCTTCCTTAATCCTCATAATCAAATTGGGCTCAACTTGGATCGTAAAAAGTCGTAGTGGCTTACTATCTGTATCAAATTCTAATCCAGACATACAGCAATTTTCAACTAACTTGTTAACACCTATTGTCGATAAGGACAATGAACATACCTTACGACTCAAGGCATCTGCTGCTGCATTTGACTTCCCTGGATAATATTTGATTTCACAGTCAAAGTCTTTCAGAAGATCTAGCCATCTACGTTGCCTCATATTCAATTCTGATTGAGAAAATAGGTACTTTAAGCTCTTGTGATCGGAAAGGATCTCAAATTTCTCGCCATAGAGATAATGACGCCAAATCTTTAATGCAAACACGATAGCCGCCAATTCAAGATCATGAATGGGGTATCGAACTTCATGTGGCTTCAATTGTCTCGAGGCGTATGCGATCACATGACCTCGCTGCATAAGAACACATCCCAAACCTCTATGAGAAGCATCACAATATACAACAAAATCACCTGTACCTGAAGGTATCGTCAATACTGGAGCACTGGTCAGCCTTTTCTTCAATTCAACAAAGCTAGACTCACACTCCTCTGACCAAACAAATGGTGCATTCTTTTGTGTTAATTGAGTTATTGGTTTTGCAATACTGGAGAAATCTTTGATAAATCTTCTGTAGTATCCGGCTAAGCCCATGAAACTGCGTATTTCTGGTACAGAAGTCGGTCTCGACCAACTGATCACAGCTTCCACTTTACTTGGATCAACAGAAATACCATCTCCCGAAATGATATGTCCTAAGAAGACAACTCTATTCAACCAAAACTCACACTTTGACAATTTAGCATACAGTCGCTCGTTCCTCAACGTCTGCAAAACAATTCTGAGATGCTCTGCATGCTCATTTCTGTTCTTCGAATACACCAAAATGTCATCAATGAAGACAATCACAAATTCATCTAGATATCTCTGAAACACTTGGTTCATCAAGCCCATAAATACCGCAGGAGCATTTGTTAAACCAAAAGGCATGACAATAAATTCGTAATGTCCATACCTGGTTCGAAACGCTGTCTTTGGTATGTCTATATCTCGAACTCTGAGCTGATGATAACCAGAACGTAAATCAATCTTAGAATAGACCGAGGATCCCTGCAACTGATCAAATAGGTCAACGATCCTAGGCAAAGGATATTTATTCTTGATCGTTGCCTTGTTCAACTGCCGGTAATCGATACACAACCGCATCGACCCATCTTTCTTTCGCACGAACAGCACCGGAGCGCCCCAAGGGGATACACTAGGTCTGATATATCCCTTGGCTAGAAGATCTTCTAATTGTGCTTTCAATTCTTTGAGTTCGATGGGTGCCATCCTATATGGAGCTCTCGAAATAGGTACGGTACCTGGCGCAAGTTCAATGCTGAAATCTACCTCACGAACCGGAGGTAATCCTGGGATCTCATCTGGAAAAATATCTGGAAATTCCCGTACCACTGGCAGATCTGTCAATGCCGGGCTCGACTTCTGCATATCTACAGCATAAACAAAGAAACCATCCGCTCCTTTCTGTAACAGTCTGTTCATAGTAAGAGCCGAAATCAAGGGAATCCGAGATCTGGAACCCTTCCCGTAGAATTTCCACTCGTCTGTCATCTCGGGTCTGAATCTGACAATCTTATGGAAACAATCCACGGTGGCTCTGTACTTCGTTAGCATGTCAATACCGACTATACAATCAAAATCAGCTAAACCCAACACTATACAATCTAAGTCAATCTCATGCCCCTCAAACTGTAGAATGCAATGTCTAACCGTAGTTACAGATATTAATCCACTTCCCAACGGAGAATTAATAGACACAACGTCTAACAAAGACTCAACAGGCAATGAATGCAACAATGCAAATCGTTCTGAGATGAATGTATGCGATGCACCTGTATCTATCAAGATATAAGCAGGATAACCATAAAGGAGACAGTTACCTGCTATAACATCATCTGGTGCATCTTGTGCTTGCTCCTCTGTCAACGCAAACACTTGGGCCTGTTGCCTCGGAGGTTGAGTCACAGTCTGACTACCTCGGCCTCTGGGTGGAGTCGGTGCTGGTGGAGGCTGAAAAGAGTGAACCGACGATGCCTGCCGCTCAAACTGAGGTACTGAACCGGATGCTCTTCCACTCTGGCCTTGCTGTACACCTCTCTGTGGACAGACTTTGGCAAAATGCCCTGGTTGCCTGCAATAGTTGCATCTCCCTGTCACCCCTTGACACTGTTCAGTCGCATGCTTTCCTCCACAGGAACTGCAATAACCACCGATAAACCTTGAACTTTGATCAAAACCACTCTGTTTTGATCCGCTGGAGCTCGACGAACTGCTCCCTGGTCTTTTAAACTGTTTCCCCTTCGCCTTCAGCTGTTCTTTGCGTCCACTACCACTACCACCACTTTCGAATCGAGGAGGAGGAACTTGGGATGGAGGTAGTGGCGGTCTTGGACTTGGTGCAACATACGGAGCACTCCGTTGTCTAAGCAATCCTGCTTCAGCTCCTTTGGCACGATTCAATGCATCCGAGAAGTTATCGGGTCTCCCAGTATTGACTAACGTAAAGATATCTGGATTCAGGCCATTTATAAACTGATCCGCCATGGCCTCGTCATTTCCTGAAACATGGGGTGCAAAACGAAGCAAAGAAGAGAATTTAGCAACGTACTCCTCAATGTTCAATGGCCCTTGCCTCAGGTTTGCGAATTCAGCGCCTTTATCTTTACGGTAGGATACAGGGAAGAATCGCTGATAAAACTCGGTCTTGAATACCTTCCAAGAAATTTCGGTACCCCGCTGCTCTAAAGCTCTCCTAATGTTCAACCACCAATTCTTTGCTATATCTTGCAATTGATGGCCAATTAGCTTGATCCTCTTCTCATCACTGTATTCCAACGAGTCGAATAGCATCTCAATATCTTCAAGCCAACTTTCGCACTCGATGGCATTCTCGGTACCTTTTAAAGTGGGAGGTCGAAAGGATTGGAATCGCTTCAGCAACGTCTCCATAGGGGTCGCCGTAACATCCATAGAATCTCCGGATGTACTCCCCTGCTCTGGCGCTGCTGGTCGCAGAGGTACGGCTGCTCTTCTAGGAGGCATATCTAATAATCCAACTGATTAGTAAACAAGATATACAACTGTCTCAGCCATCATCTAATCAGTTACCTCTGATCTAGAATCGGTTCTGATTCAGTCAATCACATGCTGAAATTAATCAAATACCAAACAACATGTAATAAGAAAGCAATAATCATGCTAGCATATCCTCAAGCAAGGAAGAAGACTCGATCTACCCCGCTCATTCTATCCTATTTCAGTCTAACGGAACTATCGGCTCTGATACCACCTGTTGTGGGGACCCGGGCTCTAAATCTTTTTCTTGGGATTAAATGGATTGTTATTAAAAACGTGGGTCAAATTTTTGCTTTTTACATTAAATCAAATGTAACTAAACAACATAATTCTTAGCTTAACATACAATATAAACATGAAGTACAAGTCTTGTTCTTACAACTAGTGTTCAATACCATCTATAAACAAACGGTAGTACAAGTCTAACAAAAGAACCACTAGTCCTCTGCTCCGCCCGAGATCACCACGCTATCCCGATCATCTCTGTCTCGACCCAAATCCTGCCCCACCTGTTGTTATGCACACATACAGACATAACAACAGCCGGAAAACCGGTGAGAACACATCCCAGTATAAACATGTGAACATGCATATAAATACTATAAAACATGAAACATGCTGATATGAATGTCATTCATATAAAATCATGAAATGCGAGCCTAATCATGTCTAGATGCGACTCGACTAAAACTCTAGGGATCCCGGTGTGAATAAGACGATCTATCACCTACCCTCCCAATCGGGGTGACGGTACGTCTTATTCCTAGACTTCGGCCTGATCTGTATCCACGTCTACAATAGGGGGGTGATCTTCCCCTAAGCTGGGATACAACCGAACGTCTAGAAGTCTGACTGATCTCCAGACTGTCCTATCTTAATGCATGAATACAAAATCTGTAAACAAGCATAATCATCTAATGCAATGTAACATGATCTGTAAACAAAGCATAATAGGAATTGAATACAAGTTCTAATAAACATCTAATGCAATGTAACATGATCTGTAAACAAAGCATAACGAGATTTGCATATAAACAAATCTATCATAATACCTATATCAAGATATAAACAATAAAACTCGTATGTGATTTTAGTTGGGAAACTCAAATGTGATCTTATTTGAGTCGTGATTCCCCAAAACAAAGCATGTAGTATACCTTCCGTCGTAGAATTGCTGTTACAGTCGTGAAGATGAATCTGCAATAGAAATGACTTTCTAACACTTCTAATTCTACTGAGACCTCGTAGGAATGATTCTAAACTGAGACCTCGCGCCTCTATTTATAGACAATGATCGGAAGATCCGATCCACTTCGGACGCTCCGATCTGACACACTTCGGACGCTCCGAACTCACTTCGGACGTTCCGAATCCTGCATGTCTTCCACGTCTCCAGCCAACTGTCTCGGATGATCCGAACTACGATCGGTCGATCCGAACTATTGCATGCCATCCATGTGTCCAGCCACCTGGCTCGGACGCTCCGAACTCCGAACGGACGGTGCGAACTCTGATCGTACGTTCCGATCTCGGTTCGGTCCTTCCGGTCTCACCGAAATATAAATACTCCAATATTCTCGATGCCGGTCAATCTAATTCTCAATAGATATCAACACTATCATATTCTCAATCATAATCCAATACAATACTTCTGTCCTAACAAGTCATAATCATACTGAAAATCATATATGATATCATTTCTTATTTCTTATGGTTATGTACAATCTTCACAACATATCTATGAATTCGTACATGTCAATTATTGCTCTGGGCATTACAGCTGTGACTGAGTAGACGATGCTGGCTGGAAAGAATGAACAGCAGATGGTCGTCTCCCTGTTTGAGCCACTGATCCAGATGACTCTGCTGCCTGAGATCCTTGGGCACCTCTCTGTGGACATACTCGGGCAAAATGTCCCTGCTGTCTACAAATACGACAACTGCCAAACACTCCTCGGCACTGCTCTATGGAATGCTTCCCTCCACAAGTACTGCAATAAGGTCCAGTATAGCTCTGGCTCTGTCGAGGACTCCCAAAGCTAGAAGAACTGCTTCCTGACTTCTTGAATTGCTTCCCTCTAGCTTTCAAGAAGTCCTTCTTTCCGCCACTACTGCTACCACTCTCAAATCGAGAAGTTGGTTGTTCTGGTCTCAGTGCTGGAGGCACAAACGAAGCTCCTTTCTGTCTCATCAGACCTTCTTCGGCTCCCTTAGCCCGGTTCAAGGCATCAGTGAAATTGTTTGGCCTCCCAGTATTCACCAATGTAAAAATTTTAGGATTTAGGCCATTAATAAACTGGTCCGCAACGGCCTCATCATGTTCAGACACGTGGGGAGCAAACCGCAACAATGTAGAGAACTTGGCCACATATTCCTCAATATTTAGTTGGCCCTGTCTCAACTTATCAAACTCGGCTCCCTTGTCTTTCCTGTACGACATTGGAAAGAACTCTGATAAAATTCAGTTCTAAACACAAGACTCAATAGAGCATTCCCAACTATACTCTGATACCATACTGTGTGGGGCCCTTAGCTCCTAATCGTTATTATAATGCAATCTGATTAGGGTTAAGTAATTAATCACAGCGGAAAACGATTTTAAAATTTCTTTACAACGAGCCCAAAACATTTCTTCTAGATTTATAATACTAAAAATAGTATTTAATCTCAACTCATAAAACACGCCCACACGTAATCAAAACCAATCACATACAAACATATTATAACCTCGGGACATGCCCCGGTATATAGAGACATATACATATATACTGGGAACAAAACATAACATAAAACCTCAGCCCAAGCTGTGGCTCCCTCCAGAAGTACCCTCTCCGGTCTCCTGATATCCTGGAGTACCTGCCATTGTCCACACACAAAGACAACAACAGCCCCCTTTGGGGGTGAGCAAAGCTTCGTATGGAACAACCAATCATATATACCACAGATATCTAAAAAATGTTATATGGTATGCAATGCATGTATGTCGTGGAAGTATCAGGTCAAATGCCCATCCACTGAGCACATGTCAGAATCAATTGAATCGCTATCAAATCAAATCAATGCTCGAGCTGGCACACCGGCTGATATGGGAATACACGTATGATAGCGTCGACGAAGCGCCATCAAATCCCACATCTCATATCCAATCATATGGGGCCACAATTGTCTATGCTTTACGGGTCATATAATACCAGCATAGCGATTGTGTTCACAAACCCCGGAATCAAATCAAATCATATCAGGGTATCCAAGGATCATAGCTCAACGTGCATGTCCTGTATCGATGTATGTATAAAATGACGTGTGTTAAAAAAACATTTATTTTATACATCGATATTCAAATCATAATGTCATGTATGCCACATCAAATCATCAAATAGGCACATAGACACGTATTCCAATCCAATCAATCCAACATATATCATATAATACAGATACCTGTCGTATGTTACCCGGTCGCAACATACCTCAATTCTTCGTTTCCAGTTGATGTAGCCTGAAGATAACGGTATAATACTTTATCTACATCAATAACATTCTCATTTAAATCAATAACATCATTCAAATTCAACACTAATAGAGTATTTGAATGTATTAATTCGTTCTACGCTATTCAATTTAACTTTTAAATTATTAGGATAATGTATTTTTATTTGAACCATATATATATTTAGTGTTTATTATTCGATACACAAGTTTCTACCACTAGATATATATATACACACAAGCCATTCACAATACGAGAATAGCACAATTAATTTCTTTTAATCTCTTCATACTGTTAATTGTACTCGATAAATCCCTTGATCAACATGTCACATTACTTATCCAATTAGTTAAATTAATACATATTTCCAATTTCATACTGTCCCCTTTCCATATCAACACCATGTGGTTATAGTATTTCAATTTCACTATTTATGCGTCTATCACATAAAGATAATAAAAACTTATAATTAACATAATCATACCTCTTATTTCAATTCGTAGAACCAGAAGGCACTTATCACTTAGAATCGTTGCAATTGTGAAGGAAATACGTTACAGATGTTGTGGGGACCCGGACGCTAATCATCTTTTTAATTGTGATTGGGACTAAATCAATTATAATAAACAGGGTCTAAATTTTTTTTTTAAATGCGGAAGGTAATGGAATCAAACTCCTATACATATCAGTATAAAAGTATAAATCTGATAAAATATACAATCATACATGCTCAGGTTCAACAACTACTATCAAGTGTTTAAACCCTAGCTCTAGTCCAAGTCCGGTATCACCACTCTAATCTCGATCTGTCTTCACCTCTGTGACCCTGTACCTGCCCCACCTGTTGTCATGCACACATACATACAAGACAACAGTCGGATAACTCCGGTGAGATATAAATATCCCAGTATAAACAATGTATTAAATGCAATCATATAAAACATATATAAAAGCATAAACAAACATCGAAACATGTATCTAATCTGACTACACGAATCAATGACTCGTGATCTAATCTTATCTTATCTCAAATCTAGGGATCCCAATCTAATTTAGACTTTGGTATTGTGTATCGAGTGTCTGAGATAGACGTCGATCTACATCTAAAGCTCTTCGATACACCGTAAGTCTAGAGTCTTATTGGTTCTGAGAAAGACTCGGCGGTTCTGTCCTAGCTAGGCTGATCTGCCCTAGACTCGGACTCTGACTCTGTTCTAGGTCAATATATTAACATATCAATCTGACTCTGTTCTAAGTCAATACATTAACATATCAGTCTGATAATTTGCAAATATCAATGCAATAACATACAGTATGTGATTTAGGGAAACTCAAGTCAAACCTAACTCGAGTTGTGCAATCCCGAATCAACATTTATTTATACATGTCTTGTTGTCGTTCTGATACAATCGAAGTCTCGATTCAAAGTCTGTCACTGTTCAATCTGGCAATGACCATATCAATATATTCTGTATCAATATTCTAATCAAATCACAACATCTCTGTTTTATCAAATTCTGACAGTACAACAGTACAATCTTGCGATACTGATAATACTATATCAGTCTATATCAATTCCAAATGTTTACAATCAACCCCCATTCAAATCTGATATCAATTCTAGTCAATTTCATTCTGAAATTCACAATAATTCCATATGATATCCGTTTCTCAATCTGACTTCGATTCTACGCTGTCTTACATGTCAAGAACAACATAATGACGTGTATTCAATTCTAACAACATCATAATTTTGAAACATGTCAAAACGTAATAAAAATTACGTCCAATTGTAGCCTACGTTGCTAGGAACACGGTACCGAAGTCGGATTCTGAATAAGACGTCCAATTCTTTTTATTTCTGATTTCGAAGTTGTATATATATATATATATATATCCACTTTGCATGTAAACGAAACGTGTCACGTTTCCTTAACATTCAGCCGGCGCTCGAGCGGTAATAATGTACCGCTCGGGCGCGGCCTTCTCTGCCCAAGCACTCTCGATTATAACCTTGGCGCTCCGGCGATCAAAAACTACCGCCCGGGCGCCACATCTTCTGCCCGCGACATATATTTGCTAAGCACTGGCGCTCGGGCGGTCACTTTCTACCGCTCGGGCGCCAGACTTTCTGTCCCCAAGTAGTATAAATCATATACTTGCTCCGATTTGATCTCATAATGGCCCGGTTATACTCATATTATCTTAACTCCAATAATCTCATGTTAATATAATTAAAATCTCATATTAACAGAATCAAGATCTTGTCCCTTACATTTCTCCCCCCTAAGATACGATTTCGTCCTCGAAATCACAAGCATTCAATCGTATTCATAAGGAGTATACATACAAAACTGTATAAGAAATTTACATCATCGAAATAACTCTAGGAATTCTTGTCTCATATCTGATTCAGTTTCCCAGGTTGCTTCTTCCACACCATGACGAGTCCATTGCACTTTTACAAGTGGAATCATCTTCGTTCTGAGCTGTTTTTCTTTGCGATCAATAATCTGAATCGGTTTTTCAACATAGCTCAGAGATTCATCCAGCTTGGCCTCGTCTTGTTGAATAGCATGTGAAGTATCAGGAAGATACTTCCTTAATAACGATACATGAAAGACATCATGTATCCCAGATAATGAAGGCGGTAGGGCTAGTCGATAGGCACGATCTCCTATCTTCTCGAGAATCTCATAAGGCCCAATGTATCGTGGAGACAATTTCCCTTTCTTGCCAAATCTGACAACTCCTCTGAAAGGTGAAATCTTCAAAAATACTCGGTCTCCTACGTCAAATACCAACGGTCTACGTCGAACATTGGCATATTTGGCCTGTCTGTCTTGTGCTGCCTTCATTTTCTTTCGAATTAGCTTCACTTTTTCAGTCATATCTCTGATCATATCTGGTCCAATTTCAGGCACTTCAAAGATATCATCCCAATAGAGAGGGGATCTACACTTTTTTCCGTACAATGCTTCAAAAGGAGCCATCTCAATACTTGTCTGATAGCTGTTGTTGTACGAAAAACTCACAAAGAGGCAATGCATCTTGCCAATTGGTGCCAAAATCTAGCACTACTGCTCTCAGCATATCCTCCAGTGTCTGGATAGTCCGCTCTGACTGTCCGTCGGTTTGTGGATGATATGCGGTACTCAGATGTAATTTCGTACCGAGAGCCTGCTGCAAACTCTGCCAGAAGTGCGAAGTAAATCGAGGATCACGGTCTTATACAATCGACTTCGGCACTCCATGAAATCTGACCACTTCTTTGACATAGATTTCTGCCATTTGGTCAAATCTGGACGTCATCTTGTACGGTATAAAACATGCGGATTTGGTCAATATGTCAATTATTACCCAAATCGCATCACAACCTCGGGAGGAACGCGGTAGCTGCGTCACGAAGTCCATGGAAAGGTGATCCCATTTCCATTCAGGAATGGACAAACTCTGTAATAATCCTCCTGGTTTCTTTCTTTCTGCCTTCACCTGCTGGCAATTCAGACATTTGGAAACAAATTCGGCGTTGTCAGTCTTCATTTGTTTCCACCAGAACTGTCTTTTCAAATCATTATACATCTTTCTGCCACCAGGGTGAATACTGAATCGACTGTTGTGCGCTTCTGACAATATCTGTCGTCTCAAATCTGAAACATTTGGCACAACCAGACGATTATTCACATACAAGACGTTATCACGTACCTGATATTCTGATCGATGTCCTGTTCTAACCATCGATACTGATTTCTGTACATTCTGATCAATTCGCTGAGATGCCTTAATTCTCATAATCAGCTCTGGTTTTACTTGCACCGTATAGAGTCTCAACGGTCTATAATCTATTTCAAATTCTAAACCAGACAAACAGCAGTCTTCTATCAAATTTGAAACACCAATCGTCGACAAGGATAAAGAACATACCTTTCGACTTAGTGCATCAGCTGCTGCATTAGACTTTCCTGGATAGTATTTGATTTCACAATCAAAATCTTTAAGCAAATCAATCCATCTTCGCTGTCTCATATTCAATTCAGATTGTGAAAACAGATATTTCAAACTCTTATGATCAGAAAATATCTCAAACTTTTCACCATAAAGATAGTGTCGCCATATCTTTAATGCAAAGACAATGGCTGTCAATTCTAGATCATGAATTGGATAACCAGTCTCATGTGGTTTAAGCTGTCTTGAGGCATAAGCAATAACATGCCCTCGTTGCATCAGTACACATCCCAACCCTCTGTGAGAAGCGTCGCAATAAACCACAAAATCACCAGTAGCGGATGGAATAGTCAACACCGGTGCACTGGTCAACCTCTTCTTCAACTCCATAAAACTGTCTCACATTCTTCAGACCAAACAAATGGAGCATTCTTTTGAGTCAGCTGAGTAATTGGTTTAGCTATACTCGAAAAATCCTTAATGAATCGACGTTAATATCCCGCTAAACCCATAAAACTGCGAATTTCAGGCACTAATGTCGGTCTTGGCCAAGAAATAACGGCTTCCACTTTACTGAGATCAACTGATATACCATTTCCAGATATAATATGACCTAGAAATACTACCTGTCTTAGCCACAACTCACATTTCGACAGTTTAGCATATAATTTCTCAGCCCTTAGAATTCGCAACACAGTTCTTAAATGCTCAGCATGCTCACTCATATTCTTTGAATAAATCAAAATATCATCGATGAAGATAATCACAAAATCATCGAGATATTTCTGGAATACACGATTCATTAATCCCATGAATACAGCTGGAGCATTCGTCAGACCAAACGGCATGACAATAAATTCGTAGTGTCCATACCTGGTTCTGAATGCCGTCTTTGAGATATCAGAATCTCTGACTCTCAGCTGATGATATCCCGATCTTAAATCAATCTTGGAATATACTGAAGAACCCTGCAACTAATCGAATAAATCATCTATACGAGGCAAAGGATATTTATTCTTTATCGTTGCCTTGTTCAGTTGCCGATAATCGATGCAGAGTCTCATCGAGCCGTCTTTCTTCCTTACAAACAATACTGGAGCACCCCAAGGAGAAACACTCGGTCTGATGTACCCCTTGGCCAGTAAATCTTCAAGCTGGTCTTTCAATTCTTTCAGTTCAACTGGTGCCATTCTGTACGGAGCTCTAGAAATCGGCACTGTACCTGGCATCAGTTCAATGCTGAAGTCTATCTCTCTAACTGGAGGTAATCCCGAGATCTCATCTGGGAAGACGTCAGCAAACTCACGTACCACTGGCAGATCTGCCAATGCTGGACTCGACTTCAGTAAATCTATTGAATATACAAGGAATCCTTCTGCTCCTTTCTGTAATAATCGAGTCATAGATAATACGGATACTAAAGGAATTCTCGATCTAGAACCCTTCCCGTAAAATTTCCACTCTTCAGCCATATCTGGTCTGAATCTCACTATCTTGTGGAAACAATCAACTGTCGCTCTGTACTTGGTTAGCATATCAATACCGATAATACAGTCAAAGTCAGACAACCCAAGTACAATGCAATCTAACTCAATCTCATGCCCGTCATACTGTAGTACACAATGGTTAACCGAATTCACGGATATCAAACCCATCCCCAATGGAGAAGAGACAGACACTACAGTAGCTAAAGACTCTACAGACAATGAATGACTTAATGCAAATCGTTCAGAAATATATGTGTGTGGGGACCCGGGCTCTAATTCTTTTTCTTGGGATTAAATGGATCGTTATTCTAAAACGTGGGTCAATTTTTCGCTTTTACATTTAATCAAATGTAATTAAACAAGCATAAGTTATTTATTTAATTTACAACGTACAAACATAATATACATGTCTTGTCCTTATACAACTAGTGTTTAATCAAACCAAATACTATTTATAAGTAGGACAAAACTAATGAAAAGACCACTAGTCCTCTGCTGCGCCCGTAGTCACCACGCTATCACGATCATCTCTGTCTCGACCCAGATCCTGTGTGACACCCTGACCCGTAATGATAAAATACACAGCGGAATTTAAAATTTTCTTTAAAAATATGGAAGGAGTTTCAAAATGCATTCCATAAAAATGTTTACAAAAATAGCAATACATGATCATTTAAATGACAAAGCCAAAATACAAAACATCATTCCTATGATCATGTCAAAATCTTCCTTCCAACGGTGTATGCATATGACCCCCTGTCCACAGTCAACGTCCCGGGCCTCCACTCTGTTCTGCATCACATGAAAATAACTGAAATGAGAATAAATCTCAGCAAGTGGAACTCTACATAGCAATGATACATAGTATACTTTGTAAAACATGACTTTGAAATCATAAATACCATCAACTCTGAAACATGAATACTGTAGCAATAACTGTAGCAAGAGCATAGAAATAGATAGCAATACGATGGTATTCTCTTTTCTATGGTTGGATTGATATCAATAGTATCTATGACTGTGATTGCAAATATCCCATCAATATAAATCGATAACTGTTAGGGATAAAAGCCTATGGTTGTTGATCAACTAATTGCATGCAATGCTCTGACTATGATTCAATCAATCCAATAAAACATTTGAATTCTCAATAGCATTTAAACAATCACTTTGGAAACCATATCTTTTGTCTTGTATTCCCTTTTCAATAAATGAGACATACAATGCCTCCAATAGATAATCAATGAAATCAATACATAACAATGGATCAATTGAAGGGAATAACACTTTGAAACCTTTGAAATACAATACATATAACATCATGTGAGCAAAAAGGATGAAATTCCACTTACAAACCAATAGAACACCTCCAACTATACTCTTGGTACACCACCTACAACAATAATCCATAAATAACACAAAAATCAACTCTAAATCCACAAATACAAGTCAAATAATCCATTAAACCAACAATAACAACACCCTATAACATCTCATTTCCAAAACCATGATAGAACTCAACCAAAAACTTACCTAAGCAACTAAATATCTCGCCCATACCTAGACCGCGGGTGCGTTGCCACAAACATCGCGGGTGCGCTGAGCTCACGGCATTCCAACAAAATCCCATGCACGATGACCGCGGGTGCGGTGCTACTATTACCGCGGGTGCGGTCTCTACACCACCGCGGTTGCGGTGTCCTCACGGTAAAATCAACAAAATCCAACATAAATGACCGCAGGTGCGGTCCTTGTAAGAGTGCGGGTGCGGTACAGCTTCGGCCAAGGAACAAACCAATACAACTAAAATCAATCCGAAACTCTGAAACAACGCAACTACCAACAACTAACACAACAACCAAGCCACAAACAATAATACCAACTAAACTATAACCCATAACACAACTCAAATCATCTAAATCATAAAACCCAATAAACACACGAAACTTAAATCGTACCGTACACCGGGCTCGGCTATTACAATCTCCCCTCCTTAGAGGAATTTCGTCCGCGAAATCGACGTCACTGCACGAACAACTCAGGATACTTCTCTCTCATCTCATCCTCTGGTTCCCACGTAGCCTCCTCGATCAAATGGTTCCTCCAAAGGACTTTAACGATGCCGATCTCTTTGTTCCTCAAAACTCTAACTGTGCGATCCAAAATCTGGACCGGAATCTCTTGGTAAGTCAAACTCGGCGTCAAGTCCAATGGCTCGTGGCGAAGAACATGGGAAGGATTCGCAATATACTTCTTGAGCATCGATACGTGAAAGACATTGTGAACTCTGTCAAGATCGGGCGGTAGGGCTAATCTGTAGGCTCTGTCACCAACTCTGTCCAAGATCTCAAAAGGGCCAATAAACCTCGGACTCAACTTGCCCTTCTTGCCAAATCGCATCACACCCTTGAGAGGTGCAATCTTCAGAAACACATGATCGCCAACCTCGAACTGCAAAGGCCTACGACGAACATCTGCATAGCTCTTCTGTCTAGACTGAGCAGTCTTCATCCGCTCTCGGATGACAGCAACAACATCAGCAGTCTGCTGGACCAACTCTGGTCCCAACATCTTCCTCTCACCAACCTCATCCCAAAACAAAGGGGATCGGCACTTCCTGCCATAAAGTGCCTCATACGGTGCCATCCCAATCGACGCCTGGTAGCTATTGTTGTACGTGAACTCCACAAGTGGCAATTTAGAATCTCAGCTACCAGAATAATCAATAGTACAAGCTCTGAGCATATCCTCAAGAATCTGAATGACTCACTCTGACTGACCGTCGCTATGAGGGTGATAAGCTGTACTGAATGCTAACCGTGATCCCAAAGCTCTGTGCAGACTCTTCCAAAACTCGGAGGTAAATCTAGGATCACGATCAGACACGATCGACACAGGGACACCGTGAAGTCTAACAATCTCTGCAATGTAATCCTCGGCATACTGATTCATGGAGTACGTCGTCTTGACTGGGATAAAGTGTGCTGACTTGGTCAATCTATCAACAATGACCCAAATTGAATTATAACCTTTCGGCACTCTGGGAAGACCGGTCACGAAATCCATCGTAATATGCTCCCACTTCCACTGAGGAATCGGCAAAGATAGCAATGTCCCAGCAGGTCTCTGGTGCTCAATCTTCACCTGCTGACAAGTAAGGCACTGAGAAATGAACAAAGCAACATCTTTCTTCATACCTGGCCACCAGTAAAGTCGACGAAGATCCTGATACATCTTCGTACTACCTGGATGAATCGAATATGGCGCAGTATGAGCCTCTGTCAAGACGTCTCGCCGAATATCATCGCCAATAGGAATACAGATACGGCCTCTGAAAGTAACCAATCCATCACCATTCAACGCAAACTCTGAATTCCCTCTAACCTCAGCTCTAGCTCTCAACTCTGTCAACTGAACATCATCAGTCTGCTCTCTACGGATCCTGTCCGTCAATGTAGCCCGAATGACCAACGCTGAAAGACGAGCAATGGTCCCCGGAACTACCAAATAAATCTCCTCTCTCTGCAAATCCATCAACAATGGCCTCTGAATCAAAGAACTCAATGAAGCACTCGACTTGCGGCTCAAAGCATCAGCCACAACATTCGCTTTCCCTGGGTGGTAACTGATCGTCACATCATAATCCTTGACAAGCTCTAACCACCTCCTCTGCCGCATATTGAGCTCTTTCTGAGAAAACAGATACTTCAAGCTCTTGTGGTCTGTGAAGATCTCACACTTTTCGCCATACAAATAATGTCTCCAAATCTTCAGGGCGAAAACCACAGCTGCCAGCTCTAAATCATGCGTCGGATAATTCTTCTCGTAATCCTTCAACTGGCGAGAAGCATAGGCAATGACCTTACCTCGCTGCATCAGCACTGCACCAAGGCCTCTCTTCGACGCATCGGTATAGACAACGAAATCCTCTGAACCACTGGGCAAAGAAAGAACAGGAGCTGTCGTCAACCTGTCCTTCAACTCTTGGAACGCACTCTGGCAATCGATAGACCACTCGAACTTCACAGTCTTCCTCATCAAATTGGACAATGGCAGGGCAATCTTGGAAAAATCTGAAATGAAACGACGATAATAACCCGCCAAACCAAGGAAACTGCGTACCTCAGAAACAGTAGTAGGAATAGGCCAATTCTGAATCGCCTCAATCTTCAATGGATCAACAGCAATGCCATCTCTCGAAACGACATGGCCTAGAAAAGAAATCTGATCCAGCCAAAACTCACACTTCTTCAACTTGGCAAACAGTCTCCTCTCTCTCAACAACTGAAGAACAACTCTGAGATGCTCTGCATGAAGCTCTCTGGTCTTGGAATAGATCAAGATATCGTCGATGAAAACAATGACGAAGCTATCCAAGAACGGCTTGAACACTCGGTTCATCAGGTCCATGAAGACTGAAGGGGCATTGGTCAGACCAAAAGACATCACGAGAAACTCAAAATGACCATACCTGGTCCTGAAAGCCGTCTTAGGGACCTCAGACTCCCTAACCTTCAACTGATAGTAGCCAGACCGAAGATCAATCTTCGAGAATACAGTGGCACCATGGAGCTGATCAAACAAATCATCTATCCGTGGCAACGGATACTTGTTCTTGACAGTCACTTTGTTGAGCTCCCTGTAGTCGATACACAACCGCAAAGATCCATCCTTCTTCTTAACGAAAAGAACCAGAGCTCCCCAAGGCGAAGAACTCGGACGAATAAAACCCTTATCTAGAAGATCCTGCAACTGCGCCTTCAACTCCTTCATCTCAGTAGGAGCCATCCTGTACGGAGCCTTAGAAATAGGAACCGTACCTGGAGCTAAATCAATAACGAACTCAACATCTCTGTCCGGCGGCAAACCCGGAACATCATCCTCAAACACATCGGCAAACTCCCTCACAACATCAATATCATCAATATTCAACTTAACCATACCATCCACATCCACAATAGAAGCAAGAAACCCATCGCAACCTCTACACAGCAATCTCTCAGCCTCAAGACAAGAAATAAAAGGAAGGACCAGCGAAGTACCTGTGCTGGCGAGAACTCCTCCCTGGCCATCATCTGCAAAAGTCACCTTCTTAGCAACACAATCGATAACTGCACGGTAAGTCGAAAGCCAATCCATGCCAAGAATAACATCAAAGGCAACCATAGGGATAACAATCAAATCAGCGAAGACAACTCGCTCCTCAATACGAACAGGGCACGCAAACACAATCGATGTCGGGCACAACACGTCCCCCGAAGGCAAAACAACACTAAGCTGGAGGGGAAGAACAGAAGGAACTATATCCGAAGATCTCAAAAACAATTCAGACATAAAAGAATGAGTAGCACCAGTATCTATCAAAGTCGTGGCTACTCTGCCTGAAATCAAAATAGTACTAGAGATCAATGAAGAATCATGATTAATACCTTCCTTGGTCATCGCAAAGATACGACCCTGCACCTTCTCTTGGCTAGCTCCTCGTGGACAATCTCTGGCAACGTGGCCTGCCGTGCCACAACGATAGCAAGAATGAGTGCCCAATCTACACTTCGCTGTCTGATCAAGCCAGCCTCTGCTCCCTTAGCTCTGTTCAGTGCCTCTGAAAAAGTGTTAGGCCGTCCCGTGGTCACCAAAGTAAAGACATCCGGATTCAATCCGTTGATGAACTGATCGGCCACTGCCTCGTCGTTTCCGGCCATATGAGGTGCAAATCGTAGCAATGCAGAAAATTTAGCAACATATTCCTCGATGTTCCACTGTCCCTGCTTCAGATTCGCAAATTCAGCTCCCTTATCTTTCCGGTAGGAGACGGGGAAGAAGCGCTGATAGAACTCATCTTTGAAGACTTTCCACGTGATGTCAATGCCTCGGTGCTCCAAGGCTCTCTTCGTCGTCAACCACCAGCTCTTGGCAACCTCCTGCATCTGATGCCCTATCAGCTTCACACGTCGCTCATCAGTATATGCCAAAGACTCAAACAACATCTCGATATCATCCAGCCAGCTCTCGCACTCTACTGCACTCTCGGTGCCCTTCAGGGTAGGCGGATGGAAAGACTGAAATCTCTTCAATAAAGTCTCTATCGGTGTAGCGGTGACGTCCATCTGTGCACCTGATGTGCTACCCTGCTCTGGCTGTGGCACTCGTCTAGGCGGCAGAAATCTGATTATCAAACTGATTAGTACACAATCAATATCATCTGTCTCAGCCCTCCTCTGATCATATACCTCTGATCGAGAATCGGTTCTGATTCAGGCTTGAAATGCTGTAAATCAATTCAGATAATACAACAACATATAATAGGGAAAGCAATAAACCATGCTAGCATCCCAAAAGCAAGGAAGATGACTCGATCTACCCCGCTCATTCTATTCTATCTCAGTCTACAGAACCTACTCCTCTGATACCACCTGTTGTGGGGACCCGGGCTCTAACTCAATTCTATCTGGGAAAACTGGAGCTTTATTAAAAATGGCGGGTCAAATTTTCGCTTTCTAACATTAAATCGAATGTTAACATAAAGCGTCTCATTTTTAATTAAAACAAACATCGGTCAACAATTATTACATGTCGTGATCTAGTAGCCTTACTTGTTATACATGTTACAAAAACAACATAACATTTCTAGTATCAACATAAAACTACTAGTACAACATAAAAAGTCTTCTTCTACACCCGGCATCACCACGCTATCAACTCTCTCATCCTCGTCGTGACCCTGGTCCTGCCCCACCTGTTGCCATGCACACATACAGACACGACAACAGCCGGATAACTCCGGTGAGAACATATCCCAGTATAAAACATGGATGCATGCAATGTCATAAATCATGTACAAATGCATAGCATAAATCAAATAACATGAATGAAATCTAAACATGTAAAAGAATACAAATCTGTATTCAACATAAATTCTTGACTCGACTCAGTTCTAATCTAGGGATCCCGGTGTGAATAAGACGGTCTGTCACCTACCCAACCACTCGGGGCAACGGTACGTCTTATTCCTAGACTTTGGTCAACTCTGTATCGAGGGTCTACACATATAGCAAATCTGCTCCTATGCGACGATACACCGAAACGTCTAGTTTTGGCAAATCTGCCAATATCTCCTATCTCAGGACTCGAATATAAATCAATAAACAAAGCATTACATAATCAATGTAATAACAATCTAGTATGTGATTTATGGAAACTCGTATCAAGTCTGAATCGAGTTGTGCAATCCCGTGACCACATGAATTATACCTTTCTTTTCGCACTGTCTGTGTCGTAGTCGAAGTCTTGAGTTCACGATAACCACTATCAATCTGAAATGGCATAACCAATGTGTACTCTATCAATATACATCTCAAGAAACTCAATATACAAAGCTGAAATCGGTTTCAATACAATTTGACGGCGTAACGGCATAATTCTTCGATACCGCTCAATCCAATCTCAACATAATAATATCAAAATCAGCTACACTAACTCATAATCTCATCCAACACAATATGTATACTGAAATCTGCACAATTTCGCTACATTACATGCTGGAAATTCGAAGCAAGTTCATACGATATCTGAAAATCATTCCGATTGCATTTCTATCATGTGCACCATATCAAGAACACATTTTATATATCATATCACAATTTCCCCAACATCTCAATCTTTAAACATGCAGAAATTGTATAAATCTTACATCACCTTGTAGCTAATAACGAGAAGAGCTTAAAACCGAAGTCGGAACTAAATTCGGATGGCTAAATCATGCAAACTCTCAAGTTGAAGATCAAAAGAAGTGAAAGCTTCCTCCTTGAATTCCCTCGGCTCTCAGAAGATGCAATGCAAGGAAATGAAGACACATAATCTATATTGCATGCAAAGGGACGAGTGTTCATGTTTGTCACATGACACGCATTACCGCGGGTGCGGCAGTATAAGGGCGCGGGTGCGCGAAGCTCTCGGCAGCCCATGCATTTTCTGAATTTCGATCACCGCGGGTGCGGCGCTTGCATCACCGCGGGTGCGGTCTCAACACCGCGGGTGCGGTCTTGCACGCACCGCGGGTGCGGTGTTGCTTCGCAAAATCTCCCAATTTCTCCTCAATGCACCGCGGGTGCGGTATTCTTAGCACTGCAGGTGCAGTGTAACTTCGGCCATTCCTTCAAAAATCTCATTTAAACGTCATGCATTCTTACCTCTACGAGTTTAGCATCAATGCCAGTTGATAATTCTTGAGCCCTACATTTCTCCCCCTCTTAGACAAGAGTTCGTCCTCGAACTCATAAGCAAATAATCATGCAGGTGTATACAAAATTGTAAAGTCACAATGGGAAGAAAGACTCACATCATAAGAATAACTCGGGATGTCTCTGTCTCATCTCAGACTCTGTTTCCCAAGTTGCTTCCTCGATGCCATGACGACTCCACTGAATTTTCACAAGCGGAATGGTCTTCGTTCTGAGCTTCTTTTCTTTCCGATCCAAAACCTGTATCGGTTGCTCGACGTAGCTCAAAGTCTGATCTAACTCGGCTTCGTCAGGTTGAATGACATGAGAATCATCTGGCATATATCTGCGCAACATCGACACGTGAAAAACATCGTGAATGCCGGATAATGAAGGAGGAAGAGCAAGTCTGTACGCTCGATCGCCAATCTTCTCAAGGATCTCATACGGACCGACGTATCTAGGAGACAACTTTCCACGCTTGCCAAATCTGACAACGCCTCTGAAAGGTGAAATCTTCAAAAATACTCTGTCTCCCTGCTCAAATACTAACGGTCTGCGTCTGATATTGGCGTATTTTGCTTGCCTATCCTGTGCCGTCTTCATTCTCTTCTGAATGATCTTCACTTTCTCGGTCATCTCACGAATCATATCAGGCCCCAACTCTGGTACCTCAGAAATATCATCCCAGTACAACGGAGATCTGCACTTCTTGCCATACAAAGCTTCGAACGGTGCCATCTCTATGCTCGTTTGATAGCTGTTGTTGTATGAAAACTCACACAACGGCAATGAATCTTGCCAGCTAGTACCAAAGTCTAGTACTACAGCTCTCAGCATGTCCTCTAAAGTCTGGATAGTCCGCTCTGACTGTCCGTTTGTCTGGGGATGATAAGCAGTGCTTAGGTGTAAAGTCGTACCTAAAGCCTGCTGCAAGCTGTGCCAAAAGTGAGAAGTGAATCGTGGATCACGATCTGATACAATCGACTTCGGCACACCATGCAATCTGACGATCTCTCTGACATATAACTCTGCCATCTGATCGTGTCGATATGTCATTCTGTACGGAATGAAACAGGCAGATTTGGTCAATCTGTCAATGATGACCCAAATCGAATCACAGCCACGGGATGATCGAGGTAACTTCGTCACAAAGTCCATGGAAATGTGGTCCCATTTCCATTCAGGAACAGACAAACTCTGAAGTAAACCTCCGGGCTTCTTCCTCTCTGCCTTCACCTGTTGGCAATTCAGACATCTAGACACGAATTCTGCGATATCTGTCTTCATTTGCTTCCACCAGAATTGTGTCTTCAAGTCATTGTACATCTTCCTGCCACCAGGATGAATGCTGAACCGACTACAATGTGCCTCTGACATGATCTGTCGTCTCAAATCTGGAACATCTGGCACCACTAGAAGGTTATGCACATACAGAATGGAATCTCTAACCTGATATTCTGAGATATGACCAGCTCTGACCATATCAATCGATCTCTGAATGCTCGGATCAGTTTTCTGCGCCTCTTTGATCCTCAAAATCAGATCTGGCTCAATTTGAATCGCAGTAAGTCGCAACGGTCTATACTCTGTATCGAATGTCAATCCAGACAAGCAACAATCTGCTACTAAACTCGATACACCTACAGTCGACAAGGACAAAGAACATACCTTTCGACTCAAGGCGTCTGCCGCTGCATTCGACTTCCCTGGATGGTACTTGATCTCGCAATCAAAATCTTTCAGCAGATCAAGCCATCGCTGCTGCCTCATATTCAACTCTGACTGAGAAAAGAGATACTTCAGGCTCTTATGATCGGAATAGATCTCAAATTTCTCGCCATACAGATAATGACGCCAGATCTTCAAAGCAAAGACAATCGCCGCCAATTCAAGATCATGAATCGGATAACGAGTCTCGTGCGGCTTCAGTTGTCTAGAGGCGTACGCTATCACGTGCCCTCGCTGCATAAGAACACATCCAAGTCCTCTGTGAGATGCATCACAATATACAACGAACTCACCTGTACCAGTAGGAATCGTCAAGACAGGCGCACTAGTCAGCCTCTTCTTTAGCTCTACAAAACTGCTCTCACACTCTTCTGACCACACAAATGGCATATTCTTCTGTGTCAACTGAGTAATCGGCTTTGCTATACTGGAGAAGTCTCGGATTAAACGTCGATAATACCCGGCTAGACCCATGAAACTGCGTATCTCTGGCACATAAGTCGGTCTCGGCCAACTGATCACAGCCTCAACTTTACTCGGATCTACTGCAATGCCATCTCCAGATATAATGTGACCCAAAAAGACCACCTGTCGCAACCAGAATTCACACTTGGACAGTTTGGCATACAACTGCTCATTCCTCAAAGTCTTCAATACGATTCTCAGATGATCTGCATGCTCAGTCAAACTCTTCGAATACACCAAAATGTCGTCAATAAACACAATCACAAAATCATCTAAATATCTCTGAAAAATGCGGTTCATCAAACTCATAAACACCGCTGGTGCATTCGTCAAACCGAAAGGCATAACAACAAACTCGTAGTGTCCATACCTGGTTCGGAATGCAGTCTTCGGAATATCAACATCCCTAACTCTGAGTTGATGATACCCTGATCTCAAATCAATCTTCGAATATACAGAAGATCCCTGTAGCTGATCAAATAGATCGTCGATACGAGGCAACGGATACTTGTTCTTCACGGTCGCCTTATTCAACTGTCTATAATCAATGCACAGTCGCATCGAACCATCTTTCTTTCTAACAAAAAGCACCGGAGCACCCCAAGGAGATACACTAGGTCTGATATATCCCTTGGACAGAAGGTCCTCCAACTGTGCTTTCAACTCTTTCAGCTCTATCGGTGCCATCCTATACGGAGCTCTCAAAATAGGAACACTGCCTGGCACAAGATCAATGCTGAAATCAACCTCTCGAACCGGAGGCAACCCTGGAATCTCTTCTGGGAATACGTCTGCAAACTCGCAAACCACTGGCAGATCTGCCAATGCTGGGCTCGACTTCAGTAGATCTACTGAATATACGAGAAAGCCCTCTGCTCCTCTCTGAAGCAATCTACTCATAGTCAGAGCAGATACTAAGGGAATCCGAGATCTGGAACCCTTGCCGTAGAATTTCCACTCATCTGTCATTTCGGGTCTGAATCTGACGATCTTGTGGAAACAATCTACAGTAGCCATGTACTTGGTCAACATGTCTATGCCAACTATACAATCAAAATCAGCCAAACCAAGTACTACACAATCAAGATCGATCTCATGCCCTTCAAACTGAAGCATACAATGTCTAACAGTAGTCACAGATATCAAGCCACTTCCCAACGGAGAAGCTATAGACACTACCGTAGACATCGACTCAACATGCAATGCATGTCTCAATGCAAAATGTTCAGAGATGAATGTATGTGATGCCCCTGTGTCTATCAACACATATGCAGGATAACCACAAAGGAAACAATTACCTGCAATGACGTCATCTGGCGCCTCCTGCGCCTGCTCCTCTGTCAGGGCAAAGACACGTGCCTGCTGTCGAGGAGGCTGACTCACCGTCTGACTACCTCCTGGCCTCTGCTGGGTCTGTGTAGAGGGTGGCTGAAAGGAGTGTACAGAGGATGCCTGTCTCTCCATCTGTGGCGCTGGTGCTGATGATCCTGTGCTCTGGAATCGTTGTGCACCTCTCTGGGGACAAACTCTGGCGAAATGTCCCTGTTGCCTACAGATGTTGCAGCGTCCCAGAACTCCTTGACACTGCTCCGTCGCATGTCGCCCTCCGCATGAACCACAGTATGCGCCACTATAATCTGACCCCTGACCTCTCTGTCGAGATCCACCCGAACTCGATGAACTGCTCCCGGATTTCTTAAATTGTTTGCCCTTAGCCTTCAGAAATTCCTTCTTGCCACTACCACCAGCTCCACTATCGAAACGAGGAGGAGGTGGTGGAAACTGTACGGTCGTGGACTGTGGCGGTCTCTGCCCCTGAACACCGTAGGAAGCCCCTCGCTGCCTGATCAAGCCAGCCTCTGCTCCCTTAGCTCTGTTCAGTGCCTCTGAAAAAGTGTTAGGCCGTCCCGTGGTCACCAAAGTAAAGACATCCGGATTCAATCCGTTGATGAACTGATCGGCCACTGCCTCGTCGTTTCCGGCCATATGAGGTGCAAATCGCAGCAATGCAGAAAATTTAGCAACATATTCCTCGATGTTCCACTGTCCCTGCTTCAGATTCGCAAATTCAGCTCCCTTATCTTTCCGGTAGGAGACGGGGAAGAAGCGCTGATAGAACTCATCTTTGAAGACTTTCCACGTGATGTCAATGCCTCGGTGCTCCAAGGCTCTCTTCGTCGTCAACCACCAGCTCTTGGCAACCTCCTGCATCTGATGCCCTATCAGCTTCACACGTCGCTCATCAGTATATGCCAAAGACTCAAACAACATCTAGATATCATCCAGCCAGCTCTCGCACTCTACTGCACTCTCGGTGCCCTTCAGGGTAGGCGGATGGAAAGACTGAAATCTCTTCAATAAAGTCTCTATCGGTGTAGCGGTGACGTCCATCTGTGCACCTGATGTGCTACCCTGCTCTGGCTGTGGCACTCGTCTAGGCGGCATAAATCTGATTATCAAACTGATTAGTACACAATCAATATCATCTGTCTCAGCCCTCCTCTGATCATATACCTCTGATCGAGAATCGGTTCTGATTCAGGCTTGAAATGCTTTAAATCAATTCAGATAATACAACAACATATAATAGGGAAAGCAATAAACCATGCTAGCATCCCAAAAGCAAGGAAGATGACTCGATCTACCCCGCTCATTCTATTCTATCTCAGTCTACAGAACCTACTCCTCTGATACCACCTGTTGTGGGGACCCGGGCTCTAACTCAATTCTATCAGGGAAAACTGGAGCTTTATTAAAAATGGCGGGTCAAATTTTCGCTTTCTAACATTAAATCGAATGTTAACATAAAGCGTCTCATTTTTAATTAAAACAAACATCGGTCAACAATTATTACATGTCGTGATCTAGTAGCCTTACTTGTTATACATGTTACAAAAACAACATAACATTTCTAGTATCAACATAAAACTACTAGTACAACATAAAAAGTCTTCTGCTACACCCGGCATCACCACGCTATCAACTCTCTCATCCTCGTCGTGACCCTGGTCCTGCCCCACCTGTTGCCATGCACACATACAGACACGACAACAGCCGGATAACTCCGGTGAGAACATATCCCAGTATAAAACATGGATGCATGCAATGTCATAAATCATGTACAAATGCATAGCATAAATCAAATAACATGAATGAAATCTAAACATGTAAAAGAATACAAATCTGTATTCAACATAAATTCTTGACTCGACTCAGTTCTAATCTAGGGATCCCGGTGTGAATAAGACGGTCTGTCACCTACCCAACCAATCGGGGCAACGGTACGTCTTATTCCTAGACTTCGGTCAACTCTGTATCGAGGGTCTACACATATAGCAAATCTGCTCCTATGCGACGATACACCGAAACGTCTAGTTTTGGCAAATCTGCCAATATCTCCTATCTCAGGACTCGAATATAAATCAATAAACAAAGCATTACATAATCAATGTAATAACAATCTAGTATGTGATTTAGGGAAACTCGTATCAAGTCTGAATCGAGTTGTGCAATCCCGTGACCACATGAATTATACCTTTCTTTTCGCACTGTCTGTGTCGTAGTCGAAGTCTTGAGTTCACGATAACCACTATCAATCTGAAATGGCATAACCAATGTGTACTCTATCAATATACATCTCAAGAAACTCAATATACAAAGCTGAAATCGATTTCAATACAATTTGACGGCGTAACGGCATAATTCTTCGATACCGCTCAATCCAATCTCAACATAATAATATCAAAATCAGCTACACTAACTCATAATCTCATCCAACACAATATGTATACTGAAATCTGCACAATTTCGCTACATTACATGCTGGAAATTCGAAGCAAGTTCATACGATATCTGAAAATCATTCCGATTGCATTTCTATCATGTGCACCATATCAAGAACACATTTTATATATCATATCACAATTTCCCCAACATCTCAATCTTTAAACATGCAGAAATTGTATAAATCTTACATCACCTTGTAGCTAATAACGAGAAGAGCTTAAAACCGAAGTCGGAACTAAATTCGGATGGCTAAATCATGCAAACTCTCAAGTTGAAGATCAAAAGAAGTGAAAGCTTCCTCCTTGAATTCCCTCGGCTCTCAGAAGATGCAATGCAAGGAAATGAAGACACATAATCTATATTGCATGCAAAGGGACGAGTGTTCATGTTTGTCACATGACACGCATTACCGCGGGTGCGGCAGTATAAGGGCGCGGGTGCGCGAAGCTCTCGGCAGCCCATGCATTTTCTGAATTTCGATCACCGCGGGTACGGCGCTTGCATCACCGCGGGTGCGGTCTCAACACCGCGGGTGCGGTCTTGCACGCACCGCGGGTGCGGTGTTGCTTCGCAAAATCTCCCAATTTCTCCTCAATGCACCGCGGGTGCGGTATTCTTAGCACTGCAGGTGCAGTGTAACTTCGGTCATTCCTTCAAAAATCTCATTTAAACGTCATGCATTCTTACCTCTACGAGTTTAGCATCAATGCTAGTTGATAATTCTTGAGCCTTACACCTTAAGCTTAGGAGGCATACTCTACAATGGGCTCACAAAAGACATATCAATATATAACAATGGATAGATGCAAGAAAACATACCCGGACAGTTGAAAGTAGACGAAGTCATATGCATTGGTCCGAAGAACACCGCTCTGATACCACTAAATGTGACACCCTGACCCGTAACGATAAAATACACAGCGGAATTTAAAATTTTCTTTAAAAATATGGAAAGAGTTTCAAAATGCATTCCATAAAAATATTTACAAAAATAGCAATACATGATCATTTAAATGACAAAGCCAAAATACAAAACATCATTCCTATGATCATATCAAAATCTTCCTTCCAACGGTGTATGCATATGACCCCCTGTCCACAGTCAACGTCCCGGGCCTCCACTCTGATCTGCATCACATGAAAATAACTGAAATGAGAATAAATCTCAGCAAGTGGAACTCTACATAGCAATGATACATAGTATACTCTGTAAAACATGACTTTGAAATAATAAATACCATCAACTCTGAAACATGAATTCTGTGGCAATAACTGTAGCAATAGCATAGAAAAAGATAGCAATACGATGGTATTCTCTTTTCTATGGTTGGATTGATATCAAGAGTATCTATGACTGTGGTTGCAAATATCCCATCGATATAAATCGATAACTGTGAGGGATAAAAGCCTATGGTTGTTGATCAACTAATTGCATGCAATGCTCTGACTATGATTCAATCAATCCAATAAAACATTTGAATTCTCAATAGCATTTAAACAATCACTTTGGAAACCATATCTTTTGTCTTGTATTCCCTTTTCAATAAATGAGACATACAATGCCTCCAATAGATAATCAATGAAATCAATACATAACAATGGATCAATTGAAGGGAATGACACTTTGAAACCTTTGAAATACAATACATATAACATCATGTGAGCTAAAAGGATGAAATTCCACTTACAAACCAATAGAACACCTCCAACTATACTCTTGGTACACCACCTACAACAATAATCCATAAATAACACCAAAATCAACTCTAAATCCACAAATACAAGTCAAATAATCCATTAAACCAACAATAACAACACCCTATAACATCTCATTTCCAAAACCATGATAGAACTCAACCAAAAACTTACCTAAGCTTCCTAGCACCAAGGAGAACGTCGATCTCAAGTCGAAAATCCAAACAAATCCAAGAATCAAAGGTAGGAAGCAAAAGAAATGGAAGAAAACCCTTGCAAATGGAGAGAAAATCGGACAGGAGAAGAAAAGAAGAGGATAAGGTATGGCCAAAAACTCCAAAAAGCAACTAAATATCTCGCCCATACCTAGACCGCGGGTGCGCTGCCACAAGCACCGCGGGTGCGCTGAGCTCACGGCATTCCAACAAAATCCCATGCACGATGACCGCGGGTGCGGTGCTACTATTACCGCGGGTGCGGTCTCTACCGCGGGTGCGGTCTCTACACCACCGCGGGTGGGGTGTCCTCACGGTAAAATCAACAAAATCCAACATAAATGACCGCAGGTGCGGTCCTTGTAAGAGTGCGGGTGCGGTACAGCTTCGGCCAAGGAACAAATTAATACAACTAAAATCAATCCGAAACTCTGAAACAACGCAACTACCAACAACTAACACAACAACCAAGCCACAAACAATAATACCAACTAAACTATAACCCATAACACAACTCAAATCATCTAAATCTTAAAACCCAATAAACATACGAAACTTAAATCGTACCGTACACCGGGCTCGGCTATTACATCCTGCCCCACCTGTTGTTATGCACACATACAGACATAACAACAGCCGGAAAACCGGTGAGAATAAATCCCAGTATAAACATGTATACATGCATTAAAACAATCTAAAAACATGAAACATGATAATATGAATATCATTCATATATAATCATGCAATGCGAATCTAATCATGTCTAGACTCGACTCGACTAGAACTCTAGGGATCCCGTGGTGAATAAGACGTCACTGTCTGTCACCTACCCTCCCAATCGAGGTGTTGTACGTCTTATTCCTAGACTTCGGCCTGATCTGTATCCGCGTCTACAATAGGGGCGGTGATCTTCCCCTAAGCTGTGATATCGCCGAACGTCTAGAAGTCTGGATGATCTCGCAGACTTTCCTATCTTAATGCATGAATACAAAATCTGTAAACAAGCATAATCATCTTAATGCAATGCAACATGATCTGTAAACAAAGCATAATAAGATTTGCATGCAAGTTCTAGCGACAAATCTATAAACAATCATAATCATATCAAGATCTAGATAATAAAACAAGTATGTGATTTTGGTTGGGAAACTCAAATGTGATCTCCTTTGAGTCGTAATTCCCCAAACAAAACATGTACTATACCTTTCTTTGCACAGTCGCTGTCACGGTTGTAAAGACGAATCTGAAATAGAAATGTGGATATACAATCTATCAATCTCTAACTCAACCAAGACATTTATACAATCTATACTTGATCTTGGTACAATTTGGCGGCATAACGACGTATATTCTTAATACCGGTCAATTCAATCTCAACAAATATCAACATATACCATCCTCAACTCATAATCGAATCATATGCACAAAACCATACTCAAAATCGATACAGCTTATTCCTAAACATGCTGAAATTCATAAGAAATGCATACGACATCCTTTATTTATTCTAGTTTCGATTATAAACTTATAATCCTTACTAGAATATCTAAATATAGTCATAATAGCATTTTCCCTTACATGAACTTCTTGAAACATGTTAGAACTGAATAAAAAGTGTACCCTTTCAAAGCCTTCGTCTCAAGGAACAAGAATCTCAACTCGGATTATAATTTGGATGGCTAAATCTTGAGATATCCAACTCTAAAGCCTTGAGAATTTTGAAGAATTCTCGGTTCTGCCTGCTGGAATGAGAAGAAGATGACTCATGTTCGACTTATATTTATACCCCTGCCATGTGTCAAGTTGAGAACAAGAGTGGATTTCGCGGAAGTATCACCGCGGGTGCGGTAACGCTAGGAGCGCGGGTGCGCTATGCCCTCGGCAGAAATAATTTTTCCAAAACAGTCGACCGCGGGTGCGGTCATGTAAACACCGCGGGTGCGGTCTCAGCACCGCGGGTGCGGTCTAATTCTACCGCGGGTGCGGTGTGGCTACGGTAATTTTACTAATTTTCTGCCCATTGCACCGCGGGTGCGGTGCTTGCCAGACCGCGGGTGCGGTCTTGCACAGCTAAAATTTCATATTTTATCGCATCGTTTCGCCCCGTCTGTTCTTGCGTTTCGTATTCAACTATCTACAAGAATCTCAGGCATTACATTTCTCCCCCTCTAAGAAATGATTTCGTCCTCGAAATTGCATGTCATTTTATCAATGCAAGCATAAAAGTAATCACATCAAAATTAAACAAATACTCACATCATTGAAATAACTCAGGATGTTTCTGGCGCATATCTGCTTCTGTTTCCCAAGTCGCTTCTTCGACGCCATGACGACTCCACTGAACTTTCACAAGTGGAATAGTCTTCGTTCTGAGCTTCTTTTCTTTCCGGTCAAAAATCTGTATCGGTTGTTCCACATAGCTCAAAGTATGATCAAGTTCAGCTTCATAAGGTTGAATGACATGCGAAACATCTGGCATATATCTGCGCAACATTGATACATGAAAAACGTCATGTATTCCCGATAGAGAAGGAGGAAGAGCCAATCGATATGCTCGATCGCCAATCTTTTCTAGGATCTCGTAAGGACCGACATATCTAGGAGACAACTTCCTTCGTTTGCCAAATCTAACAACACCTCTGAATGGAGAAATCTTGAGAAATACTCTGTCTCCTTGCTCGAATACCAACGGTCTACGTGTGACATTGGCGTACTTTGCTTGTCTATCCTGTGCTATCTTCATTCTTTTCTGAATAATTTTCACCTTCTCCGTCATGTCACGAATTATATCCGGCCCCAGTTCTGGTACTTCTGAGATATCATCCCAATATAGCGGAGATCTGCACTTCTTGCCATATAAAGCTTCAAACGGTGCCATCTCGATACTCGTCTGATAGCTATTATTGTAAGAAAATTCGCAAAGAGGTTGAGAATCTTGCCAACTAATGCCAAAATCTAGCACAACGGCTCTCAACATATCCTCTAAAGTCTGGATAGTCCGCTCTGACTGTCCGTCTGTCTGAGGATGATAAGCAGTGCTCAGGTGTAATGTCGTACCTAAAGCCTGCTGTAGGCTGTGCCAAAAATGAGAAGTGAATCGTGGATCACGATCTGATACGATAGACTTCGGCACACCATGTAATCTGACTACCTCTCGGATATATATCTCCGCCATCTGATCTTGTCTATACGTCATTCTGTATGGAATGAAACAAGCTAATTTGGTCAATCTGTCAATAATGACCCAAATCGCATCGCAGCCTCTGGATGATCGAGGTAACTTCGTCACGAAATCCATGGAAATGTGATCCCATTTCCATTCTGGAATAAATAAACTCTGAAGTAACCCCCCGGGCTTTTTCCTCTCGGCCTTCACCTGTTGGCAGTTCAAGCATTTAGACACAAATTTGGCAATATCTGATTTCATTTGTTTCCACCAGAACTGTGTCTTCAAATCATTATACATCTTTCTGCCACCAGGATGAATGCTGAACCGACTACAATGTGCCTCCGACATAATCTGATGTCTCAAATCTGGAACATCTGGCACTACAAGGCGATTATTCACGTACAACACATGATCACGTACCTGATATTCTGATACATGTCCTGCTTTGACCATCTGAATTGATCTTTGCACATTCTGATCGGTTTGTTGAGCTTCTTTGATCCTCATGATCAAGTCCGGCTCAACTTGAATAGCAGCAAGTCGTAGTGGCCTTCTATCTGTATCAAATTCTAGTCCAGAGAAACAGCAATTTTCAACGAGTTTTGTAACACCTATCGTCGATAAGGATAGGGCACAAACCTTTCGACTCAAGGCGTCTGCTGCTGCATTTGACTTTCCTAGATAATATTTGATTTCACAATCAAAGTCTTTTAGTAGATCAAGCCATCTACGCTGCCTCATGTTCAATTCTGAATGAGAAAATAGATACTTCAGGCTTTTGTGATCGGAGTAAATCTCAAATTTCTCGCCATAGAGATAGTGACGCCAGATCTTTAATGCAAATACGATAGCCGCCAATTCCATATCATGAATGGGGTATCGTACCTCATGTGGCTTCAGTTGTCTCGAGGCGTATGCGATCACATGACCTCGCTGCATAAGTACACATCCCAAACCTCTGTGAGAAGCATCACAATAGACAACGAAATCACCCGTACCTGAAGGTATCGTCAACACTGGAGCACTAGTCAGCCTTTTCTTCAGTTCTAGAAAACTAGACTCGCACTCCTCTGACCAAACAAATGGCATATTCTTCTGTGTCAATTGTGTGATTGGCTTTGCAATACTGGAGAAATCTTGAATAAATCTTCGGTAGTATCCTGCCAGACCCATGAAACTGCGTATTTCTGGTACCGAAGTCGGTCTTGGCCAATTGATCACAGCTTCTACTTTACTCGGATCAACAGAAATACCATCTCCAGAAATGATATGTCCCAAAAATACAACCCGATTCAGCCAAAACTCACACTTTGACAATTTCGCATACAGTTTCTCGTTTCTCAATGTCTGTAAGACAATTCTGAGATGCTCTGCATGCTCATTTCTGTTCTTTGAATACAACAAAATATCATCAATGTAATGCCCGAGATTTAATCATTATAATCAGACATTGATTAATTGATATGATCGAGGTTATACGAACTCAAATGATGAAGCCGGGCGTTGGTTTATTTTAAGCCAAGATGTTGAACCGAACATCTCAAGATGTTAGACCGAACATCTCGCGCCCGAGCGGTAGAAAAGCACCGCCCGCGCGCCAATTTTATTTCTTGGACAGAATGTTTTGCGCTCGAGCGGTAGAAAATTACCGCCCGAGCGCCAGGATATATTCAACCGAGGATCTGGACAGAACTCTCCGCGCCCGAGCGGTAAATTACAACCGCCCGAGCGCCGAGCTCGCGCCCGAGCGGTATTTTCATGCCGCCCGAGCGCGAGACGTGGAGAATGTGGGATGCGCCACTCGTCCTTGTGCATGCAACGTGTATATATATATATATATACACATAATGCAATTCTTCAGAAAAGAGGAAACGAAAGGAAACCGAAGGGAGGAAGCTCCAAGTTCTTTCCGAGGAGAAAAGCTTGAGTTACGATAAATCCGTCCGTCAGATTTTGAATCCGACTTCAGTACTGTGTTCCTATCAACACAGGCTACAACTGGACGTAAGTTTTGTTACGTTTAGACAAGATTTGAATTTATGATATTGTCAGAATTGAATATGACTCAGATATGGTGTTTCTGCTACAGTAGACATTATAGAATTGAAGTCAGATTATAGAACAGATCGTTTCAGTAATTGTTATGATTTTTGAAAGATATTGACTGAGATTCTATATCAGAATTGTGTTAATATTCAGAGTATGAATTATGTTGACACAGATTATGAATTCTAGTATTATATTTGTGATGTTCAGATTGACGGGGTTCTTCAGATTGTATTAGTATGCCGTCGAAACATCAGTTGATTTAGATTAATCAGATTTCGATATGATTCAGATTGTATTGTGATATCGATGACGTGAATTGAATTGTATCTTGTTCAGATATTGATCAGATTATGTACAGAATTGAGTATTGATCAGAACAGATTGTGTATTGAGTTATTCACTGATACGTTGTATTCGATGTTGTCATTTCAGATTTGATATGGACAGAGTTGAATACAGGTCATCGTCTTCGTCAGACAAGGACGACAAAGGTATAATTCATTTGATATTCGGGAAGCCACAACTCAAATGAGATTTCATTTTGAGTTGCCCAACAAAATCACATACTAAACTGTTAATTATACTTTGTTATGTTTATTCTTTGATTATAGAATTGTATCCAAGTGCATGAGATTATTGTCATATTCAGATATGAATATGATTATGCTATGTCTACAGCTTGATATTCATTGCATCTAAGATAGGAGAGTCTTTGACAGCCATTGTCAAATTTCTAGATGTTCGGTGTATCTCAGCTTAGGAGCAGCTATTACTCCTATTGCCAGCCGTCGATACAGCTCAGACCGAAGTCTAGGAATAAGACGTACAGTCACCCCGATTGGGAGGTAGGTGACAGCCATTGACGTCTTATTCACAACGGGATCCCTAGAGTTATAGTTGAGTCGAGTCTAGACATGATTTGACTAGAACTGCATGCGTTTATGGATGAGGTTTCATAGATTATGAAACCCATTATTATTGCTTTCAGCCATGACAGCATGTTTCATGAACTATTATGTATATACGCATGTTTACCATGTTTTATTCTGGGATTTATTCTCACCGGAGTTATCCGGCTGTTGTCTTGTTTTGTATGTGTGCATGACAACAGGTGGGGCACGATCGGGGTCGAGAAGACGAGTTTAGCGTGGTGATTCCGGACTTGGATAGACTTGATTTTAATACTTGAAATTAGTATTTGAACCTTAGACTTAGGTTGTACAGTGTTGTACCTTTATACTGAAATGTAGTTTTATACAGATATGTATATTATTAGATTCCATTACCTTCCGCATTTATACTGTAAAAAGAAAAATTTTTAGACCCTGTTTATCAGAATTGATAATTAAATCCCAACGATGATTAAGAAGATGATTAGCGTCCGGGTCCCCACAACAGGTGGTATCAGAGCTATAGATCCTTTAGGAGGAGATAATCAGAGCTGATAGTTCCTTTAGACTGAGATAGTCAGAACTGATAGATCGTTTAGACTGAGATAGAAGAGAATGAGCGGGGTAGATTGAATTTTCTTTCCTTGCATGTGATTGCTAGCATGAGCATTAATTCAGTGTTGACTTACATTGTGTGTGCTAGCATGATTTATTGCTTTCCCTATTACATGTTGCTTGTTATCTGAGTTGATTGCAGCATGTAATTATTAAGCCTGGATCAGAACCGAGTCTGAATCAGAGATATATGATCAGAGGAGGGCTGAGACGGATTATACAGACTGTATATTGATTTGTTTAATATTCAGATATACCGCCTCGGAGAATTCCAGAAAATTGTAGTACTTTGTCCGAACAGATAGATGCATCAGAAACTCAGATGGAAGTAAAGTTTGCAAAATTTCAGTTATTTCAGCCGCCGAGTTTGAGTGGTATCGAGACATCTGCAGATTGTCAGAACTGGTTAGATGACATATAAATATTGTTTGATCTACTTGACTGTACAGATGAACAGAAAGTTAAATTAGTATTCCTCAAGTTACAAGAGGCTGCCAGAAGTTGGTGGATTACTACTAAAGGAGTATTAGCACAACGTGGTACGGTGATCACGTGGGAAGTCTTCAAAGCTGAATTCTATAAAAGATTCTTCTCAGTCTCGTACCGAGAGGACAAGAAGGCAGAGTTTGAGAATTTGAGCCAAGGTCTGTTGAATATTGATGAATATACCACCAAATTCTCTACTCTACTGCATTTTGCTCCTCAGATAGCTGGAAATGATGAAGCTATAGTAAATCAGTTCATCAGAGGGCTGAATTCGGAGGTAGTTGCATTTATGAATTTGCAGCGACCTTACCATTTTGCTGATATCTTGAGTAGAGCAAAGAGAGCGGAGGCGAGTCTGATAAGACAATTGACAAGGTTGTGTGTGAAGCCACCTCAGACACAGCAATCCCCTCTTCGATATGATCACGGCAGTACGAGTGGGAAACAAGATTTGCTGAAAGCTCGAAAGCAGCCGTTCAAGAAATTAGGAAGTGGTTCCTCTAGTTCCAGTGGTTCCAGCCCGAGTTATACTGGAGTGTATTGCAGGACTTACGGTGGGAGACATCCCACAGAGCAATGCCAGGAAGTGACTGGTCGTTGCCATATTTGTGGACAGCCGGGACACTTTGCTAAAGTTTGTCCCCAGAAGCGTTCCCGAAGATTGTAGGGAACAGAGTTCAATTGAAAACACAGATCCAGAATTCGCAACAGGTACTATTCTTTATGATTCTATTGAATATGTATTGATATATACTAATGCATTTGTTAAGAATATCTTTGACTGAGTTGCATGGAGATATGCTGTATCTGTTGGGTCTGTGTATACTGTAGTATTGATTTCCTTAATTGTTGAGGAAAGTGATGATATCTAAGATTTTTATGATATATATATACTGCAGTAAGATAAGAATGAGATGGGATTAGATTGGGCTGTACTTTTGTATGTTGAACTGATTTGATTTCATTTGACATTGAGATGACAAACAAGTACAGAGATATTGTAGAAATTGTTCCAGAAATGGCAAGATTCAGACCAGATCTGGCTGATAAACGGAGATTTTCCGGTAAGGATTCTAGATTCAGAATTCCTGTAATAGATGCATTGTTGATGACTCGATTAATACAGAAAGGAACAGATGGTATCCTTATGTATTCAGTAAACCCACTGAAATCGAGTTTAGCAACTACAGATTTGATAGTTACGTAAGGATTGATTGATAATTGTCTAGATAAGATTTCAGATGTGTTTGATATCAGAAAGGTAGATTTCAGAATTGAATCGATACCAGGTAATTGTTATACCCTAGAATTCAGTACAGAATGATATTGAAGATTAATAGAAGTGTACAGATTGCTAACTCTTATGTTCGGAGATATTCTGATGATTTCATGCTTGTTATATCTATGATATTTGATATGTTAGCAGCAACTGATTGGTTGAAATGAATATTTGAAGACTTTATTGAATATTCAGAGAATGGTGATTATTGTATACAGAAATGGGTCAGGTATGAATCATAATTGAAACAGATTGTATTCAGCATATGTAATATCTGCAGTGTGTATCCCGATTATTTACACAGTTGAGACAGAAATCAGCGACTATAAACGACACAGATATCAGATATATCAGAATTAACAGAAATGTCAGAAAGTCAGAATTGCTGAGTTTTGCAGATTTTCTTATTCTCTTATTATGTTATATCTACTTGCGTATTGTTATTGTTCTAAATCAGTATTTGAGACATCTTATATTTTTGGGAGCATATTCTATTTGCAGATGAGATATGGCAGATGATTTGGGCACTGTGAAGATTGATCAGTAGTCAGAATTATCAGTATTGCCAGAAATCGCTGTTTTATGAGTTTTCTTAAATTCACTAGATCTGTATAAGTTGTTTTTATTTCGAATCTGATGGATAATACTGTGGTTTGCATGTATGTTTGATACAGAATATTGTAAACAGTTGAGAGTTGCAACAGTTCAGAAATGTGATATCAGAATGTTTCAGAATTATATAACAGAATTTGATATCTGTAGTCAGAGCCGAATACCAGGTAGGTAGTTTTTCTTTAGCTTATATTATTACTGATTTGTTTATACAGAATAGTTCGAATCTAGAATCACAGATAGTGTCAGAACCGCACAGTAGTGAAGTCAGTTTTCATTCAGATGCTTGTGAATGTATTATATTCGAACCGATAGTTGTGATATAAACAGATTAGATCAGTTATGGCAGAAATTGTACAGATATGTTGGCAGAAATTGTACTGATAAGTCTGAATTGCTAACAGAAGAAGACAGAAAGATAGAAATCAGAAGATTTATTACAGAATATGTATATTTCTGAATAGAAATGGGAGTACATTTCTATGGTTTCGTAATGACATTACAGCCATTTTCCTTAGATTTTGATATGATATGATTATAATTGACAGATTTCTCAATCTATATCTATTAGTTTGTACCAGATTACGTACAAACAGAACTAGATGACATAGATCGATGTCAAAGAAATAATCAGATGGATTAGAATATTGAATTAGATGATATCAGATTGTGATTTTAATGGAGTTATACTTGTGATAGACTATATCATAAGCTCTCTTGTGCAGATTTATTACAGATTGGCAGATAGTCAGGGTGTAGTAATCAGATATTGGCAGATATTGGTAGAACTTTAGTGCTGGATGTTAGCACTAGTTATCCAGATAGTTAAGCATGAATAGATTTAAGACACCAACGTTTGATGATGACGATTGGTATTTGAAGATAAAGACTGAATATGTCCTTGATTGGGATTAACAGGTTTGATAACAACTGCTAGTATTGTTTTGTTATGAACTGTGATTGGTTTATACGGATGTTGTAAAACCAACATGGTAAGATTGATTCTGTCAGAGTTAGTTTAAGAAGTATTAGAATAGTATACTTTATGAAGTTTTATTCCAGAATTGAAATCAGAGATTGATACAAGAAAGAGATTTCAGAATGGATTCATTAAGAGAGAAGTTTGGATGTTAAACTCTATTATACATTTCTTCTCTTATATTTGAATTGATTGCTTATGAGTTCGAGGACGAACTCAGATCTAAGAGGGGGAGAAATGTAATGCCCGAGATTTAATCATTATAATCAGACATTGATTAATTGATATGATCGAGGTTATACGAACTCAAATGACGAAGCCGAGCGTTGGTTTATTTTAAGCCAAGATGTTGAACCGAAAATCTCAAGATGTTAGACCGAACATCTCGCGCCCGAGCGGTAGAAAAGCACCGCCCGCGCACCAATTTTATTTCTTGGACAGAATGTTTGGCGCTCGAGCGGTAGAAAATTACCTCCCGAGCGCCAGGAGATATTCAACCGAGGATCTGGACAGAACTCTCCGCGCCCGAGCGGTAAATTACAACCGCCCGAGCGCCGAGCTCGCGCCCGAGCGGTATTTTCTTGCCGCCCGAGCGCGAGACGTGGAGAATGTGGGATGCGCCACTCGTCCTTGTGCATGCAACGTGTATATATATATATACACATAATGCAATTCTTCAGAAAAGAGGAAACGAAATGAAACCGAAGGGAGGAAGCTCCAAGTTCTTTCCGAGGAGAAAAGCGTGAGTTACGATAAATCCGTCCGTCAGATTTTGAATCCGACTTCAGTACTGTGTTCCTATCAACACAGACTACAACTGGACGTAAGTTTTGTTACGTTTAGACAAGATTTGAATTTATGATATTGTCAGAATTGAATATGACTCAGATATGGTGTTTCTGCTACAGTAGACATTATAGAATTGAAGTCAGATTATAGTACAGATCGTTTCAGTAATTGTTATGATTTTTGAAAGATGTTGACTGAGATTCTATATCAGAATTGTGTTAATATTCAGAGTATGAATTATGTTGACACAGATTATGAATTCCAGTATTATATTTGTGATATTCAGATTGACGGGGTTCTTCAGATTGTATTAGTATGCCGTCGAAACATCAGTTGATTTAGATTAATCAGATTTCGATATGATTCAGATTGTATTGTGATATCGATGACATGAATTGAATTGTATCTTGTTCAGATATTGATCAGATTATGTACAGAATTGAGTATTGATCATAACAGATTGTGTATTGAGTTATTCACTGATACGTTGTATTCGATATTGTCATTTCAGATTTGATATGGACAGAGTTGAATATAGGTCATCGTCTTCGTCAGACAAGGACGACAAAGGTATAATTCATGTGATATTCGGGAAGCCACAACTCAAATGAGATTTCATTTTGAGTTGCCCAACAAAATCACACACTAAACTGTTAATTATACTTTGTTATGTTTATGCTTTGATTATAGAATTGTATCCAAGTGCATGAGATTATTGTCATATTCAGATATGAATATGATTATGCTATGTTTACAGCTTGATATTCATTGCATCTAAGATAGGAGAGTCTTTGACAGCCATTGTCAAATTTCTAGATGTTCGGTGTATCTCAGCTTAGGAGCAGCTATTACTCCTATTGCCAGCCGTCGATACAGCTCAGACCGAAGTCTAGGAATAAGACGTACAGTCACCCCGATTGGGAGGGTAGGTGACAGCCATTGACGTCTTATTCACAACGGGATCCCTAGAGTTATAGTTGAGTCGAGTCTAGACATGATTTGACTAGAACTGCATGCGTTTATGGATGAGATTTCATAGATTATGAAACCCATTATTATTGCTTTCAGTCATGACAGCATGTTTCATGAACTATTATGTGTATACGCATGTTTACCATGTTTTATACTGGGATTTATTCTCACCGGAGTTATCCGGCTGTTGTCTTGTTTTGTATGTGTGCATGACAACAGGTGGGGCACGATCGGGGTCGAGAAGACGAGTTTAGCGTGGTGATTCCGGACTTGGATAGACTTGATTTTAATACTTGAAATTAGTATTTGAACCTTAGACTTAGGTTGTAAAATGTGGTACCTTTATACTGAAATGTAGTTTTATACAGATATGTATATTATTAGATTCCATTACCTTCCGCATTTATACTTTAAAAGAAAAATTTTTAGACCCTGTTTATCAGAATTGATAATTAAATCCCAACGATGATTAAGAAGATGATTAGCGTCCGGGTCCCCACAATCAATGAAGACAATCACAAATTCATCCAAATATCTCTGAAACACTTGGTTCATCAAGCCCATAAATACCGCAGGAGCATTTGTTAAACCAAAAGGCATGACAATAAATTCGTAATGTCCATACTTGGTTCGAAATGTTGTCTTCGGTATATCTACATCTCGAACTCTGAGCTGATGATACCCAGAACGTAAATCAATCTTAGAATAGACAGAGGATCCTTGCAACTGATCAAATAGATCATCAATTCTAGGCAAAGGATATTTGTTCTTGATCGTTGCCTTATTCAGTTGCCGGTAGTCTATACACAATCGCATCAAGCCGTCTTTCTTTCGCACAAACAGCACTGGAGCGCCCCAAGGAGATACACTAGGTCTGATATATCCCTTGGCTAGAAGATCTTCTAACTGTGCTTTCAATTCTTTTAGTTCGATGGGTGCCATCCTATACGGAGCTCTCGAAATAGGAACGGTACCTGTTACAAGATCAATACTAAAATCTACCTCTCGCACCGGAGGTAATCCTGGGATCTCATCTGGAAAAATATCTGCAAATTCCCGTACTACTGGCAGATCCGCCAATGCCGGGCTCGACTTCTGCATATCTACAGCATAAATAAAGAAACCATCTGCTCCTTTTTGTAACAGTCTGTTCATAGTAAGAGCCGAAATCAAGGGAATCCGAGATCTGGAACCCTTCCCGTAGAATTTCCACTCGTCTGTCATCTCGGGTCTGAATCTGACAATCTTATGGAAACAATCTACAGTGGCTCTGTACTTCGTTAGCATGTCAATACCAACTATACAATCAAAATCAGCTAGACCCAACACTATACAATCTAGGTCAATCTCATGCCCCTCAAACTGTAGAATGCAATGTCTAACCGTAGTTACAGATATCAATCCAATTCCCAACGGAGAATTTATAGACACAACATCTAACAAAGACTCAACAGGCAATGAATGCAACAATGCAAATTGCTCCGAAATGAATGTATGTGATGCACCTGTATCTATCAAGATATAAGCAGGATAACCATAAAGAGAGCAGTTACCTGCTATAACATCATCTGGTGCATCTTGTGCTTGCTCTTCTGTCAATGCAAACACTTGAGCCTGTTGCCTTGGAGGTTGACTCACTGTCTGACTACCTCGAGCTCTGGGTTGAGTCGGTGCTGGTGGAGGCTGAAAAGAGTGAACCGATGATTCCTGCCGCTCAAACTGGGGTACTGACCCTGTGGGGACCCGGACGCTAATCATCTTTTTAATCATGATTGGGACTAATTAATCAATTATAATCAACAGGGTCTAAATTTTTTTTTTAAAATGCGGAAGGTAATGGAAATCAAACTCCTATACATATCAGTATAAAAATATAAATCTAAAACATCATACAATAATTTACATCTCAGGTTCAACATCTACTATCAAGTGTTTAAACCCTAGCTCTAGTCCAAGTCCGGTATCACCACTCTAATCTCGATTTGTCTTCATCTCTGTGACCCCGTACCTGTCCCACCTGTTGTCATGCACACATACAAACAAGACAACAATCGAATAACTCCGGTGAGATATAAATATCCCAGTATAAACAATGTATTAAATGCAATCATATAAAACATATATAAAAGCATAACAGACATCAAAACATGTATCTAATCTGACTACATGAATCAATGACTTGTGATCTAATCTTATCTTATCTCAAATCTAGGGATCCCAATCTAATTTAGATTTTGGTATGCTGTATCGAGTGTGTTTGAGATAGACATCGATCTACATCTGAAGCTCGTCGATACACCGTAAGTCTAGAGTCTTATCGGTTCTGAGAAAGACTCGGCGGTTCTGCCCTAGCTAGGCTGTCTGCCCTAGACTCGGACTCTGACTCTGTTCTAAGTCAATACAATAACATATCAATCTGATAAACTGCAAATATCAATGCAATAAAATAAAGTAAGTGATTTAGGGAAACTCAAGTCAAACCTAACTCGAGTTGTGCAATCCCGAATCAACATTTATTTATACCTTTCTTGATGTCGCTCTGATACAATCGAAGTCTTGATTCAAAGTCTGTCACTGTTCAATCTGGCAATGACAATATCAATATACTGTATCAATATTCTTAATCAATTCACAACCTCTCTGTTTTATCAAATTCTGACAGTACAACAGTACAATCTTGCGATACCGATAATACCAAACCAATATATACCAGTTCCCATAACTTATAATCAGCCCCCATAAAAATCTGACATCACATCTCAGTCAATTTCTGAAGAACCTAAAGGGGGGGTGAATAGGTTCTTTTAGGCCCTTTAGCGTTTTTAAAACGAGTTTGCAAAAATTGCAAGCGGAAGACTTGAGGGACAATCACAAATAAAATGAGTGCGTAAAGTAAGTGCGTAAAATAAATGCGTAGTAAAGTAAATGCGTAAAGTAAAGAGGGATAGAGATGTTTATGGAAGTTCGACGAAGAATCGTCTACGTCTCCCCTTCTCGATGAGGATCGAGGTATCACTATATCGACTTGGCTTTAGGAGCTCCAAGCTAGCTTTTACAACCACGCCTCGATGCGTCTACTTGGCCTTGAGGGCTCCAAGGATAGCCACGAACTTTACAACCCACTCGAGAGTATTACTTTCACTCTTTTTCTACAACTCTTTTGATATTACAACTCTTTTAATCAACGCACACAAGAGATAGTAGAAAGCTTTGTAAGAGACAAGAGAGAGTAGAGTGGATGTTTGAAAATGCATCCTCAAAGGTCTATTTATACTAGTCTTGGACGCCAAGGTTCGGATCTTCTGTTTATGCTTCGGAACGTCCGATGTGATTGAAATCAATTTCCGTAATTTTGGGATGACTTCGGATCGTCCGTTCTTGACTTCGTAGGGTCCGAACATGTGCTTCGGAGGGACCGATCAAACTTCGTTGCTTCCGAACAGTTCTTTCAGACCGTCTATGCACAGCTTCGGAAGGTCCGAACTCCAGTTCGTACCGTCCGAACATTCCCGCGTTTCCAGAGATTTGAAATCTTCAACACTTCGTAGCGTCCGAAATGTCCTTCGTAGCGTCCGAAATCTTACTCGATCAATCAGTCATATCAATTTGTCTCCGCATTGAAGTGATTTGATTGCTTGTGTTCGGAACGTCCGATCACGTCTTCGGACCGTCCGAACTGGCTCATCGCAGCTTCCGAACAGCTTCTATTTTGCTTCTGATTTGCAATATTTCGGAACGTCCGAACAACATTTCGGATCTTCCGAACGTCACTTTGTTCTTAATTTCCTGCATGCCTCAATATAAAACATTAGTACATTTTTAAGCCAAGTTTTGGTATCATCAAAACAAAAACTTTGGGATATGTTACAGCATTAAAAACATTAATCTCATCCTCGAGATTTGTATGCGTTTAAGGCGTAACAATCTCCCCCTTTTTGATGATCACAAAACTTGGTTAAAAATTGAGAAACAATAATCAACATAATCTAAATTATTATTAAATAACTCCCCCTTAATCAAATAACAAGTCTAAGAGGTTGAATTAAGGCGAATTTATTTAATAACCATTTAATAGCAATTTTAACCAAATAAATTCTCCCCCTTTTTGTGATAAGCAAAAAGACATAAGCATAAAGAGAGACAAATAAACAGGTAAAATATCCACTAATAAATGCAATTCTTTTATACAATGATGCATAAAGATAAAATAAAAAATAACAAAAACATAAGCTAAGAATCCGCATCCCGCGACTCTCTATGTCTCCTCATCTCAGCCTCGATGGAATCCAGACGCGAAGAAGTCTCGGTATGATGGCGCTCTAAGGTAGACTCTAAAAGAGAAAAACGAGTGTCGAAACGAGTCTCCAATCGCTCGAGATACTCGAAAATCCGATCGTAGGGTCCAGAGGGAGCAGGCGGAGTGAAGCCATGAGGAAGGTCATCCATGGTCATCAAAGGAGTGCTAATAGGGTCGGGAACACGCTGATGGGATGTAGAGGGAATATCAAACGAAGGGGTAGGAGTGGTACCCGTAGTAGGGGGACCAGCGGGAAATCCTCTCGTCTGAACGTGAGGAGGAAGGAGACCGAAGGGAACATGAAAGTGTTCGGTCGGACGATAGGACGCAAAGATGCGATCCTTGTCGATGACCCAAGAGGATAAGACGGGATTCCAAGAGAGTCCCATCTTAACAACAGTATCATGGTCGATAGTCTCGCGAGGAGAAATAGATAAGGATTCTTCATCTGTAAAGTCAATGCCCAGATGGGCTAGAATCCGGTTAATGAACCGGCCAAATGGAAAAGAGACGCGAGTAGAAGAAGCCGCGTACTCCATGGCATACATAAGAAAACGGGGAAGGTTAAAAGGACGCTGGGAGACTAAATAATAGAGAATGTACAGATCGAGATATTTGCAAGTGGAGAGGTCTCCACTGCGAGGAACAATAGAAGAAGTGATGAGCTTCAGAACAAGCTGAAGCTGAGGAGTAAGGTCCTTCGCATGAGGACGGTCATCGGCAGGAGTAGGCGGACGACCGAAGATGGTGGTCAAGGCAGTGACTCGATCAAAAGTGGGGTCATTCTCAGTCCAAGACTGAGAAAAGAACTCACTCGGTCCGTCTCGAGGAAGATCGAACCAAGTGGAGAGGTCGGCGGTAGAAAAAGAAATGAACCGACCCTGAACAATGGTAACAACACGAGTGTCATTACCACCAAGAACTAAGGAAAAGTTCGCATAGAACTGATGTATGAGAGAGGGGTAGATGAGATCGGGTACGGAAGGTAGAAAGAAGTTTCCCCAACGTTGAGACTCAATAAGAGTAATCAACGTAAAGAAATTTGCACGAAGATAATCGGTGTGAAGGGTACGACCAGGCAGAATGTTACGGGTTTCGAATTCAGGTGGGGTAGGACGAGGGTTGGGTGGTTGGGTAAGATCATGGTGAAAGGCACCGTGACGAGGGCGAACATTTCGGCCAGCTACGTTACGGCGCGGAGGCATAGTGAGTAGTGAGTGTTTTGTGTGGGGAAAGAAAGAAGGAGTGAATGAGCAAATAAATCAGAGGATCCGAACGCCTATTTATAGGCCATGTTCGGACGGTCCGAACATGAGTTCGGAAGGTCCGGAATTTGAACGGAACGGTTATCTGACAGTCAGTCCGGACGATCCGATTCGTAATCGGACGATCCGATCATAGAACGGAGGCTACGAAGCGTAACGGAGGGTCCGAAGTCTGACAATCAGGCATGGGAAGGCGCGAACATTAAATGACATCGGAAGGAGTTCGGACGATCCGATGTTTGTTCGGATGGTCCGAAGAGGGAATCGGAGGTTCTGGAACCTATGGTCAGGTTCGGACGATCCGAACACGTTCGGTGGATCCGAGGTGAAACGGAGCATCCGAATAGGAGCGGTGATTCCGAAGTAGCCAAGATGAGGAACACCTAAAATTTAAAATATTTAGCACATAAATGAATGTTGAGCCATAATTATGGATAAATACAATTAATTTGTATTATCCGACATTATAATGCTCACATTAATAATACTCCCCCTCAATTTAACAAATATGTACGAGAGTATTCGACTAGTGTTTACAACTCAATCATGCCAAGTTCACCACGCAAACGAATAAAAGTAGATTCATCTAGTGGTTTTGTAAAAATATCAGCAATTTGATTCTTGGTGTCAACATAGTGAAGTTCAACATCATTTTGCTCAATGTGATCACGAATGAAATGATGTCGAATGTCAATATGTTTAGTACGAGAATGTTGAACTGGATTCTTTGTTAGACATATGGTGCTTGTATTATCACAAAAGATTGGAATTTTTGAAAAAGTAACACCATAGTCGAGTAATTGATACTTCATCCAAAGAATTTGTGCACAACAACTACCGGCAGCCATATACTCGGCCTCGGTCGTTGAAAGTGCAACACAGTTTTGCTTTTTAGAAAACCATGACACCAAGCAATTTCCCAAAAAGAAACAAGTTCCACTAGTGCTCTTTCTATCCACCTTATATCCTCCAAAGTCGGCATCACAGTAAGCTTTTAAATCGAAAAATGAGTTCTTAGAATACCATAATCCGAGATTTGGAGTATTTGAAAGATATTTGAAAATGCGTTTTAAGGCGAATAAGTGTGATTCCTTTGGACATGATTGAAATCGTGCACACAAGCAAACACTAAACATAATGTCAGGTCTACTAGCAGTCGCATAGAGTAGGGAGCCAATCATGCTACGAAATAACTTTTGGTCAACAGGTTTACCTCCCTCATCTTTGTCGAGTCTGACTGTCGTGCTCATAGGTGTGGATGAGGCTTTGGAAGACTCCATCCCAAACTTTTTTAGCATCTCCTTGATGTACTTCCCTTGGTTGACAAAGAAACCATCCTTGCATTGCTTGATTTGGAGACCAAGGAAGTAGTTGAGCTCGCCCATCATGCTCATCTCAAAGTGATCCTGCATAAGCTTAGAAAAATCTCTACACAAGTGTTCATTAGTAGCACCAAAAATAATATCATCTACATATATTTGTACTATCAGCAAATCATTATTTTTAGTCAAGGTAAATAAGGTAATATCAACTTTACCTCTACAAAAACCATTAGACAGCAAAAAGGTAGATAATTTCTCATACCAAGCTCTAGGAGCTTGTTTCAAACCATACAAAGCCTTATCAAGTTTATACACATAATCAGATAAGTGCACATCTTCAAAACCAACAGGTTGCTCAACATACACTTCTTCTTTCAAATCACCATTAAGAAAAGCACTTTTAACATCCATTTGAAACAATTTAAAGTCTCTAGAGCAAGCAAAAGCAAGTAGCATGCGAATGGATTCTAGTCTAGCAACAGGGGCATAAGTCTCATCATAATCAATTCCCTCTTCTTGACTATATCCTTTAGCTACTAGCCTAGCTTTATTTCTAGTGATTGTACCATGCTCATCTAACTTGTTCCTAAATACCCATTTAGTTCCTATGACAGGTCTATCAGTGGGTCTAGGTACAAGATTCCAAACTTTATTCCTTCTAAATTCATTTAGTTCATCTTGCATAGCAATAATCCAAGAATCATCAAGTAAAGCTTCTTCTATGTTCTTAGGCTCTATGTGAGAAAGAAAAGCAAGATAATTGCACATATTAGAAGAGCGAGTAGATACTCTCTTTGATGGGCTACCAATGATGAGGTCCATGGGATGATCCTTGTGCGTAGTCCACTCCTTTGGAAGAGGTGCGTCCTCTTGATCTTTAGGAACATCATCTAGGCTTGTGGACTCCAACTTTTCGCCAAGGATATCTATATCATCATCATCAGAAACAACAGGTCTAGGCAAGCAAGGGTTAGTTTCATCAAATATGACATGAATAGATTCTTCAACTAGTAAAGTACGTTTATTAAAGACTCTATATGCTTTGCTAGAAGTAGAGTAACCAAGAAAGATACCTTTGTCCGATTTAGCATCGAACTTACCCAGGTTGTCCTTACCATTGTTGTGGATGAAGCATTTTGATCCAAAAGCGCGGAAGTAAGAAATGTTAGGCTTTCTTCCTCTCCATAGTTCGTATGGAGTTTTCTTGAGAATTGGCCTTATTGATACGCGATTGATGATGTAACAAGCAGAACTCATTGCTTCAGCCCAAAAATATTTTGGTAGAGAATGCTCACATAGCATGGTCCTTGCAATCTCTACTAGGGTCCTATTCTTCCTCTCAATGACACCGTTTTGTTGAGGAGTTCTAGGACAAGAAAAGTTATGACCAATGCCTTTACTTTGACAAAAAATTGAAAAATTTTCATTTTGAAATTCCGTTCCGTGGTCACTACGGATTTGTTTGATCAAAAAATTTTTCTCATTTTCAACCTTTTTGACAAAAATTTTGAAATGATCAAAGGCATCATTTTTGTGGGCTAAAAACAATGTCCAAGTAAAACGTGAAAAATCATCTACAATGACAAAAGCATAAGATTTTCCTCCTAGACTAGTTGTCCTCGAGGGACCACATAAATCTAGGTGAAGTAATTCAAGGGGCATAGAAGTGGATACAAAATTTTTATTTTTGAAAGATTCCTTTGTGTGTTTACCAAGTTGACAAGCATCACAAAAAGAATCTAATTTTAAATTCAGCTTTGGCATTCCGGAAACTAGGTCAAGTTTTAAAAGTTTTTCTATGGTGCTCATCCCAACATGACCAAGTCGTCTATGCCAAAGAATGTTGTCATCAACGTTTAATGTTACAAGGCTTTTTATTTTTGAAAAAGATGAAATCTTTAAATCGACCTTGTAAACATTTTCACTTCTATAACCTTTGAAACTAATGGTTTTGTCAGTTGTGAGTGATACAGTGCAATCGTGTGGTGTGAATTTGACTTCATAACCTCTATCGCACAATTGACTAATGCTTAGGAGGTTATGTTTAAGCCCTTTCACAAGAAGTACATCATCAATAATAGTATAGTTAGATATACCTATTGAGCCGATGCCTTCTATGATCCCTTTGCTGTTGTCTCCGAAGGTCACCGATCCCTTTTCTTTTGGTCGAATGGATTGTAGCAGCTTCTTTTCTCCCGTCATGTGTCGAGAGCATCCACTGTCAAGATACCAAGTGCTCGATGACTTGTCTCCCCTTTGTCCCTACAAGGTTGAGATACAGTTTGATAGTTGGTACCCGTTTCTTTGGGTCCTTTGGGGTTAGTAGTAGTTGGGGATTTGGGGATCCATTTCCAATAACTATTCTTGTTGTGTTGGTGTCTAAGTTTCTTGCATTTAGGTCTTATGTGGCCTATCTTACAACAGTAAGTACATGTTGGTGGTGTTCTTGGTTTTGCCTTTGCGATAAGACTAGCGAAGTTGACTGATTTCTTTTCATATCCTAGACCTCCTTTGTCGAAGTTACACCTTTGCATGCTCAAGAGGTTTTCTAGTTTACCGCTACTCACATTGAACTTGTTGAAGGCTTTCTCTAAGTCTCTTAGGTTTGTCTTGAGCTTAGTGTTGTCATGCATCCTAGCTTCTAGTTCAGTTTTAAGTTGCTTATTCTCATTTCTAAGTGACTTAGCCTTATTGTACATACTAGTGTAAGCGGAGAGTAATTCATCGTAAGAGGGTACCTCGTCGTCATCCGAGTCGGTCAGATGATCTTCCTTCGCCATGAAGCATAGGGTAGACTCCTCTTCGTTGTCGCTGTCGCTCCACGTGGCTAGAAGGGCCTTTTTCTTGTCTTTGCCGGCCTTCTTCTTGGAGGGACACTCGTTTGCATAGTGACCCTTTTGTTGACAGTTGTAGCAGGTCACTTCCTTCTCAAACTTTTTGTCTTTCTTGTTGAAGTTGGAACTCCGCATGAATCTTTTGAACTTTCTAGTGAGGAGTGCCATTTCTTCATCGTTGCTATCTTCAAGTTGACTGGTCAAGGCGATCCCTTTCGCCTTTACTTTATCGTCATCTTTCTTTGTCTCCTTCCGGGTAGATACTTCAAGTTCATGGGTCTTTAGGGTCCCATGAAGTTGATCAAGGTCGTAGGATGCCGCATCTCCCTTGTTGGATTCAATGATAGCCGTGCGCTTTGCATCCCATTCCGCCGGTAATGCTCGAAGGGCTCTCCTCCACACTTGTTTAGTTGGGTAGTTCTCACCAAGTTGGGCAAGCTCATTGATGATTTGGGTGAGCCGCCGGAACATGGTGTCGATATCCTCCTTGGGTTCCATCTCAAAGGTCTCGTACTTGAGTTGGAGAAGGTCTATCTTTGTTTCTTTGACTTGATTGGTTCCCTCGTGGCAAATCTCCAATTTGTCCCAAATCTCTTTGGCGGAGGTACAAGCCGAGATTCGGTTGTATTCATTCATATCTAGAGAACAATGAAGAATATTCATAGCTTTAGCATTTTGAGAGATAAGTTTCATATCGTCCTTGGTGAAGTCATCCATTCCCTTAGGAATTTCCTTATTATCCACCGTTTTCATGGGGATATAGGGACCTTTCACCGTTATTTTCCAAAGGTCGTAATCGACGGATTGGATGTATAGAGATATTCTATTTTTCCAATATCCGTAATTAGTACCATTGAAAAGAGGGGGACGATTTGTGGATTGTCCTTGGGCATACTCGCTTGCTAGATTGGCCATTTTAAAAGATTTTGAAAAACCTTGCTCTGATACCACTTGAAGAACCTAAAGGGGGGGTGAATAGGTTCTTTTAGGCCCTTTAGCGTTTTTAAAACGAGTTTGCAAAAATTGCAAGCGGAAGACTTGAGGGAAAATCACAAATAAAATGAGTGCGTAAAGTAAGTGCGTAAAATAAATGCGTAGTAAAGTAAATGCGTAAAGTAAAGAGGGATAGAGATGTTTATGGAAGTTCGACGAAGAATCGTCTACGTCTCCCCTTCTCGATGAGGATCGAGGTATCACTATATCGACTTGGCTTTAGGAGCTCCAAGCTAGCTTTTACAACCACGCCTCGATGCGTCTACTTGGCCTTGAGGGCTCCAAGGATAGCCACGAACTTTACAACCCACTCGAGAGTATTACTTTCACTCTTTTTCTACAACTCTTTTGATATTACAACTCTTTTAATCAACGCACACAAGAGATAGTAGAAAGCTTTGTAAGAGACAAGAGAGAGTAGAGTGGATGTTTGAAAATGCATCCTCAAAGGTCTATTTATACTAGTCTTGGACGCCAAGGTTCGGATCTTCTGTTTATGCTTCGGAACGTCCGATGTGATTGAAATCAATTTCCGTAATTTTGGGATGACTTCGGATCGTCCGTTCTTGACTTCGTAGGGTCCGAACATGTGCTTCGGAGGGACCGATCAAACTTCGTTGCTTCCGAACAGTTCTTTCAGACCGTCTATGCACAGCTTCGGAAGGTCCGAACTCCAGTTCGTACCGTCCGAACATTCCCGCGTTTCCAGAGATTTGAAATCTTCAACACTTCGTAGCGTCCGAAATGTCCTTCGTAGCGTCCGAAATCTTACTCGATCAATCAGTCATATCAATTTGTCTCCGCATTGAAGTGATTTGATTGCTTGTGTTCGGAACGTCCGATCACGTCTTCGGACCGTCCGAACTGGCTCATCGCAGCTTCCGAACAGCTTCTATTTTGCTTCTGATTTGCAATATTTCGGAACGTCCGAACAACATTTCGGATCTTCCGAACGTCACTTTGTTCTTAATTTCCTGCATGCCTCAATATAAAACATTAGTACATTTTTAAGCCAAGTTTTGGTATCATCAAAACAAAAACTTTGGGATATGTTACAGCATTAAAAACATTAATCTCATCCTCGAGATTTGTATGCGTTTAAGGCGTAACAATTTCATTCTGAAATTCTTAACAATTCCATCTTCAGTCTGTTTCTTAATCTGACTTCGATTCTACACTGTCTAACATTTCAAGAACAACATATATAACGTGTATTCAATTCTAACAACATCATAATTTCAAAACATGTTAAAACGTAGCAAAAATTACGTCAAGTTGAAGCCTAGGTTGCTAGGAACTCGATACCGAAGGCGGATTTAAAATCTAACGGACGGATTGAAATATAAAAAGGCGTAAGGATTTTTCTACTTCTTCCCCCGGAAGCTTTTCTCGATTCTTACTTTTCTTCTGATGAATTTTTAAGGATAAATACATATATATACTTCCACTTGCCTGATGAAGAAACGTGTCTCGTTTTTCTTAACTTTCAGTCGGCGCTCGAGCGGTAATAATGTACCGCTCGGGCGCCGCCTTCTCTGCCCAAGCACTCTCGATTATAACCCTTGGCGCTCAGGCGGTAACAATCTACCGCCCGGGCGCCACATCTTCTGCCCGCGACGTACTACATTGGCGCTCGGGCGGTCATTTTCTACCGCTCGGGCGCCAATAGTTCTGCCCAAAACTTAAGAAATTTATATGCTTGGCCCGATTCGGTTCCATAATGGCCCTTCTATAATTATATCAATTCAACTTCAATAATCTTTGCTTAACATGATATAAATCTAGGGCATTACATTTCTCCCCCCCTAAGATATGATTTCGTCCTCGAAATCACAGGCATTCAATCATATCAATAAGGAGTGTATACAAACTGTATAAACAAATTTACAATCATCGAAATAACTCTGGGAATTCTTGTCTTATATTTGATTCTGTTTCCCAGGTTGCTTCTTTTACACCATGACGAGTCCATTGCACTTTTACAAGTGGAATCATCTTCGTTCTGAGCTGTTTTTCTTTATGATCAATAATCTGGATCGGCTTTTCAACATAACTCAGAGATTCATCAAGCTCGGCTTCGTCTGGTTGAATCGCATGTGAAGCATCAGGAAGGTACTTTCTTAATAACGATACATGAAAAACATCATGTATCCCGGATAATGAAGGCGGTAGAGCTAGTCGATAGGCACGATCTCCTATCTTCTCCAGAATCTCATAAGGCCCAATGTATCGTGGAGACAATTTCCCTTTCTTGCCAAATCTGACAACTCCTCTGAAAGGTGAAATTTTCAAAAATACTCGATCTCCTGCCTCAAATACCAATGGTCTGCGTCGAACATTGGCATATTTGGCATGTCTGTCTTGTGCTGCCTTCATTTTCTTTTGAATTAGCTTCACTTTTTCTGTCATATCTCTGATCATATCTGGTCCAATTTAAGGCACTTCAGATATCATCCCAATAAAGAGGGGATCAACATTTCTTTCCGTACAACGCTTCGAATGGTGCCATCTCAATACTCGTCTGATAGCTGTTGTTGTACGAAAACTCACAAAGCGGCAATGCATCTTGCCAATTAGTGCCGAAATCTAGCACTACTGCTCTCAGCATATCTTCCAGTGTCTGGATAGTCCGCTCTGACTGTCCGCCGGTCTGTGGATGATATGCGGTACTCAGATGTAACTTTGTACCGAGAGCCTGCTGCAAACTCTGCCAGAAGTGCGAAGTAAATCGAGGATCACGGTCTGATACAATCGACTTCGGCACTCCATGCAATCTGACCACTTCCCTGACATAGATCTCTGCCATCTGGTCAAATCTGTACGTCATCTTGTACGGTATAAAACATGCGGATTTGGTCAATATGTCAATCACGACCCAAATCGCATCACAACCTTTGGAGGAACGCGGCAATTGCGTCACAAAATCCATGGAAATATGATCCCATTTCCATTCAGGAATGGACAAGCTCTGTAATAAACCTCCGGTTTCTTTCTTTCTGCCTTCACCTGTTGGCAATTCAGACATTTGGAAACAAATTCGGCGATATCAGTCTAAATTTGTTTCCACCAGAACTGTCTTTTCAAATCGTTATACATCTTTCTGCCACCAGGATGAATACTGAATCGACTGTTGTGCGCTTCTGACAATATCTGTCGTCTCAAATCTGAAACATTCGGCACAACCAGACGATTATTCACGTACAAAACGTTATCACGTACCTGATTCTCCGATCGATGTCATGCTCTAACCATCGATATTGATTTCTGTATATTCTGATCACCTCGCTGAGCTGCCTTAATTCTCATAATCAGCTCTGGTTCTACTTGCACCGTATAAAGTCTCAACGGTTTGTAATCTGTTTCAAATTCTAATCCAGAAAAACAGCAGTCTTCTATCATATTTGAAACACCAATCGTTGACAAGGATAAAGAACATACCTTTCCACTTAGTGCATCCGCTGCTGCATTAGACTTCCCTGGATAGTATTTGATTTCACAATCAAAATCTTTAAGCAAATCAAGCCATCTTCGCTGCCTCATATTCAATTCAGATTGTGAAAACAGATATTTCAGACTCTTATGATCAGAATATATCTCAAATTTCTCCCCGTAAAGGTAATGTCGCCATATCTTTAATGCAAAGACAATGGCTGCCAATTCTAGGTCATGAATTGGATAACGGGTCTCATGTGGTTTAAGCTGTCTTGAGGCATAGGCGATAACATGCCCTCGTTGCATCAGCACACATCCCAACCCTCTGTGAGAAGCGTCGCAATAAACCACAAAATCACCAGTACCGGATGGAATAGTCAACACCGGTGCACTGGTCAACCTCTTCTTCAACTCCAGAAAACTGGTCTCACATTCTTCAGACCAAACAAATGGAGCATTCTTCTGAGTTAGCTGAGTAATTGGTTTAGCTATACTCGAAAAATCTTTAATGAAACGACGGTAGTATCCTGCTAAACCCATGAAACTGCGAATTTCGGGCACTGATGTCGGTCTTGGCCAAGAAATCACGGCTTCTACTTTACTGGGATCAACTGATATACCATCTCCAGATATAATATGACCCAAAAATACTACCTGTCTTAGCCAAAACTCACATTTCGACAGTTTAGCATATAATTTCTCAGCTCTTAAAATTCGCAATACAGTTCTTAGATGCTCAGCATGCTCACTCATATTCTTTGAATAAATCAAGATATCATCGATGAAAATAATCACAAAATCATCGAGATATTTCTGGAATACATGGTTCATCAACCCCATAAATACAGCTGGAGCATTCGTCAGACCAAACGGAATGACAATAAATTCATAGTGTCCATACCTGGTTCTGAATGCCGTCTTTGAGATATCAGAATCTCTGACTCTCAGCTGATGATATCCCGATCTTAAATCAATCTTGGAATATACTGAAGAACCCTGCAACTGATCGAATAAATCATCTATACGAGGCAAAGGATATTTATTCTTTACCGTTGCTTTGTTCAGTTGCCGATAGTCGATGCAGAGTCTCATCGAACCATCTTTCTTTCTTACAAACAGTACTGAAGCACCCCAAGGAGACACACTCGGTCTGATGTACCCCTTGGCCAGTAAATCTTCAAGCTGGTCCTTCAATTCATTCAGTTCAACGGGTGCCATTCTGTACGGAGCTCTAGAGATCGGCACTGTACCTGGCATCAGTTCAATGCTGAAGTCTATCTCTCTGACTGGAGGTAATCCCGAAATCTCTTCTGGGAAGACATCAGCAAATTCACGTACCACTGGAAAATCTGCCAATGCTGGACTCGACTTCAGTAAATCTACTGAATATACAAGGAATCCTTCTGCTCATTTTTGTAACAATCGAGTCATAGATAATACGGATACTAAAAGAATTCTCGATCTGGAACCCTTACCGTAAAATTTCCACTCCTCAGCCATATCTGGTATGAATCTCACTATCTTGTGGAAACAATCAACAGTCGCTCTGTACTTGGTTAGCATGTCAATACCGACAATACAATCAAAATCTGACAACCCAAGTACAATGCAATCTAATTCAATCTCATGCCCGTCATACTGTAGTACACAATGGTTAACCGAATTTACGGATATCAAACCCATCCCCAACGGAGAAGAAACAGACACTACAGTAGCTAAAGACTCTATAGGCAATGCATGACTCAATGCAAATCGTTCAGAAATAAATGTGTGTGAAGCACCGGTATCAATCAGTACATAAGCAGAGTAACCACATAAAGAACAGTTACCTGCTACAACGTCATCTGGGGCTTCCTGAGCCTGCTCCTCTGTCAAAGCGAAGACTCTGGTTTGCTGTCTCGGAGGCTGACCAACTGTCTAGCTTCCTCCGGCCCTCTGCTGTGACTGAGCTGGCGCTGACTGAAATGTGTGAACAGCAGCTGATCGTCTCTCAGGCTGTGCTGCTGATCCGGATGACTCGGCTCCCTGTGATCTTTGGGCACCTCTCTGTGGACACACTTTAGCAAAGTGTCCCGGCTGTTTACAGAAGTTGCAACTACCAGTCACTCCCTGGCATTGCTCGGTTGCATGTCTTCCTCCGCAAGTCTTGCAGTAAACTCCAGTGTAACTCTGGCTCAGACTGGAACCACCGGAGCTGGAAGAACTGCTGCCAGATTTCTTGAATTGCTTACCCCTGGCTTACAAAAATTCCTTCTTCCCACTACTGCTGCTACCACCCTCAAATCTGGGAGGTGGTTGCTGTGGTCTCGGTGCTGGAGGCACAAAGGAAGCTCCCTTCTGTCGTATCAAACCAGCTTCTGCTCCCTTGGCTCTGTTCAGGGCATCAGTAAAATTATTCGGTCGCCCTGTGTTCACCAATGTAAAAACATCTGGGTTCAACCCATTGATGAACTGATCAGCTGTAGCTTCCTCGCTGTCAGCCACATGTGGAGCAAATTTCAGCAAGGAGGAGAATTTGGACACGTATTCTTCTATGTTCATCGGTCCTTGCTTTAGACTGGCAAACTCCGCTCCCTTGTCCTTTCGGTACGACACTGGGAAAAATCGTTGATAGAATTCAGTTCTAAATATATTCCAGGTAATCATTGTATCTCTATGCTCCATGGCTCTCTTCCTCGTAATCCACCAGTCCTTGGCAACGTCGTGTAACTGGTGTCCAATCAACTTCACTCTCTTCTCATCTGTATACTCCAAGGATTTAAACAACATCTCTATATCATCGAGCCAACTCTCGCATTCCACAGCGTTCTCTGTGCCTTTCAAAGTCGGCGGATGAAATGACTGAAATCGTTTCAGTAACGTTTCCATTGGAGTAGGTGTGACATCCATTGGAGGATTAGATGTACTTCCCTGTTCTGGTACTCGTCTCAGAGGCATATCTGAGAATCAAATAGATTAACAACAAATACCACAATTCTGTTGCAATCCTCCTCTGATCATCTTACTGCTGATCTAGAATCAATACTGATCCAATCTCAATAAAACATATTACTATATCAATCAGATAAAGAAGTAACATGTAATAAAGCAGTAAGACATGCTAGCATTCAAAAGCAGGAAAGAAAACCTCAATCTACCCCGCTCACTAGCCCCTTCTATCTCAATCTAAAGGATCTATCGCTCTGATACCACCTGTTGTGGGGACCCGAACGCTAATCATCTTTTTAATCATGATTGGGACTAATTAATCAATTATAATCAACAGGGTCTAAATTTTTTTTAAAAAATGCGGAAGGTAATGGAAATCAAACTCCTATACATATCAGTATAAAAGTATAAATCTAAAACATCAAACAATAATTTACATCTCAGGTTCAACATCTACTATCAAGTGTTTAAACCCTAGCTCTAGTCCAAGTCTGGTATCACCACTCTAATCTCGATTTGTCTTCATCTCTGTGACCCCGTACCTGGCCCACCTGTTGTCATGCACACATACAAACAAGACAACAACCGGATAACTCCGGTGAGATATAAATATCCCATTATAAACAATGTATTAAATGCAATCATATAAAACATATATAAAAGCATAACAGACATCAAAACATGTATCTAATCTGACTACATGAATCAATGACTTGTGATCTAATCTTATCTTATCTCAAATCTAGGGATCCCAATCTAATTTAGACTTTGGTATGATGTATCGAGTGTATCTGAGATAGACGTCGATCTACATCTGAAGCTCGTCGATACACCGTAAGTCTAGAGTCTTATCGGTTCTGAGAAAGACTCGGCGGTTCTGCCCTAGCTAGGCTGTCTGCCCTAGACTCGGACTCTGACTCTGTTCTAAGTCAATACAATAACATATCAATCTGATAAACTGCAAATATCAATGCAATAAAATAAAGTATGTGATTTAGAGAAACTCAAGTCAAACCTAACTCGAGTTGTGCAATCCCGAATCAACATTTATTTATACCTTTCTTGCTGTCGCTCTGATACAATCGAAGTCTTGATTCAAAGTCTGTCACTGTTCAATCTGGCAATGACAATATCAATATACTGTATCAATATTCTTAATCAATTCACAACCTCTCTGTTTTATCAAATTCTGACAGTACAACAGTACAATCTTGCGATACCGGTAATACCAAACCAATATATACCAGTTCCCATAACTTAAAATCAGCCCCCATACAAATCTGACATCACATCTCAGTCAAATTCATTCTGAAATTCTTAACAATTCCATCTTCAGTCCGTTTCTTAATCTGACTTCGATTCTACACTGTCTAACATGTCAAGAACAACATATATGACGTGTATTCAATTCTAAAAACATCATAATTTCAAAACATGTTAAAACGTAGCAAAACTTACGTCAAGTTGAAGCCTACGTTGCTAGGAACTCGATACAGAAGTCGGATTTAAAATCTAACGGACGGATTGAAATATAAAAAGGCGTAAGGATTTTTCTTCTTCTTCCCCCGGAAGCTTTTCTCGATTCTTACTTTTCTTCTGCTGAATTTTTAAGGATAAATACATATATATACTTCCACTTGCCTGATGAAGAAACGTGTCTCGTTTTTCTTAACTTTCAGTCGGCGCTCGAGCGGTAATAATGTACCGCTCGGGCGCCGCCTTCTCTGCCCCAGCACTCTCGATTATAACCATTGGCGCTCGGGCGGTAACAATCTACCGCCCGGGCGCCACATCTTCTGCCCGCGACGTACTACATTGGCGCTCGGGCGGTCATTTTCTACCGCTCGGGCGCCAATAGTTCTGCCCAAAACTTAAGAAATTTATATGCTTGGCCCGATTCGGTTCCATAATGGCCCTTCTATAATTATATCAATTCAACTTCAATAATCTTTGCTTAACATGATATAAAATCTAGGGCATTACAGACCCGGATGCTCGTCCACTCTGGGCCGGCTGTACACTCCTTTGTGGGCAGACTTTGGCAAAATGCCCCGGTTGCCTACAAATGTTGCATCGGCCTGTAACTCCCTGACACTGTTAATTCGCAAGTTTTCCTCCACAGGAACTGCAATAAACACCGGAATACCTGGTACTCTGATCAAAACCCGTCTGTCTTGATCCGCTGGAGCTCGACGAACTGCTCCCTGGTCTTTTAAACTGTTTACCCTTGGCTTTCAATTGATCTTTTCTGCCGCTGCTGCTACCGCCGCTTTCAAATCTAGAAGGAGTAGGTTGTACTGAAGGTTGTGGTGGTCTTGGCACAGGAGAAACATATGGAGCACTCCGTTGTCTTATCAATCCTGCTTCGGCTCCTTTGGCCCGATTTAATGCATCCGCAAAATTATTAGGTCTCCCCGTGTTTACCAACGTAAAGATGTCCAGATTTAAGCCATTGATAAATTGATCCGCCATGGCCTCGTCATTCCCTGAAACATGGGGTGCGAAACGAAGCAAGGAAGAGAATTTGGCAACATATTCTTCAATGTTCAAAGTCCCTTGCCTCAAATTGGCAAATTCAGCACCTTTATCTTTACGATAGGAGATAGGAAAGAAACGTAGATAGAACTCCGTCTTGAACACTTTCCATGTAATCTCGGTACCCCGTTGCTCTAGTGCTCTCTTCATGTTCAACCACCAGTTCTTGGCTACATCCTGGAGTTGATGGCCAATAAGCTTTATTCTTTTCTCGTCACCATACTCCAAAGACTCGAATAACATCTCAATGTCTTCAAGCCAACTTTCACAATCCACTGCCAGTTCTGTACCTTTCAAGGTAGGTGGTCGAAGGATTGAAATCGTTTGAGCAACGTCTCCATTGGCGTAGCAGTAACATCCATCGGATCTCCGGATGTGCTACCTTGTTCTGGCACTAATGGTCGTAGAGGCACTGCTGCTCTTCGAGGAGACATGTATCTGATATTCAAACAAATTAGTATACAAGCTATACAAACTGTATCAGCCCTCCTCTGATCATTTACCTCTGATCTAGAATCGGTTCTGATTCAGTTAATCACATGTCATAATCAAATCAGATAACACACACACAATAAGGAAAGCACTAAATCATGCTAGCACATCATAAAGCAAGGAAGAAGACTCAATCTACCCCGCTCATTCTATTCTATCTTAGTCTACAGAACCTACTGCTCTGATACCACCTGTTGTGGGGACCCGGGCTCTAATTCTTTTTCTTGGGATTAAATGGATCGTTATTCTAAAACGTTGGTCAATTTTTCGCTTTTACATTTAATAAAATGAAATTAAACAAGCATAAGTTCTTTATTTAATTTACAATGTACAAACATAATATACATGTCTTGTCCTTATACAACTAGTGTTTAATCAAACCAACTACTATTTATAAGTAGGACAAAACTAATGAAAAGACCACTAGTCCTCTGCTGCGCCCGTAGTCACCAGGCTATCACGATCATCTCTGTCTCGACCCAGATCCTGCCCCACCTGTTGTTATGCACACATACAGACATAACAACAGCCAGAAAACCGATGAGAATAAAGCCCAGTATAAACATGTATACATGCATTAAAACAATCTAAAAACATGAAACATGCTAATATGAATATCATTCATATATAATCATGCAATGCGAATCTAATCATGTCTAGACTCGACTAGAACTCTAGGGATCCCCTGGTGAATAAGACGTCACTGTCTTTCACCTACCCTCCCAATCGAGGTGCTGTACGTCTTATTCCTAGACTTCGGCCTGATCTGTATCCGCGTCTACAATAGGGGCGGTGATCTTCCCCTAAGCTGTGATATCGCCGAACGTCCAGAAGTCTGGATGATCTCGCAGACTTTCCTATCTTAATGCATGAATACAAAATCTGTAAACAAGCATTACATCTTAATGCAATGCAACATGATCTGTAAACAAAGCATAATAAGATTTGCATGCAAGTTCTAGCGACAAATCTATAAACAATCATAATCATATCAAGATCTAGTTCACATCACCATGTCAATGGATGTCACAGCTTTCCGGCACCCAAGGCCCCCACAATAATATGAGCCGAGCCCCGAGTACGGGTAGCGTTCATCATGCATCCATTGTCGATGGAAGACAAGGAAATTATAAACAAATTTATAATTCTCCTTTTCGGACTTGATATTAATTTTGAATCTTATTCAAAATGAGGGTTTTTTTAATTTTGAAAGGTCTCATCATTAATTTTATTTAAAAGCTCGCCATGTTTGATCGTATGTTTGCCGGATTCATGCAACTTTGTTATTATAATAATAATAACGCACATACTCATTATTTATAACATATCATGCATATATTATAAATAGAAAACAATACAAGGATGATCAATCGCCCCAAGTACTAATGGCCCGTGTGAGCTAAACACGGGCCTAGGTCCAATCCTAGGGTAAATGCACGGGATGCAAATGCAACTACATTATTACATTAGCATCCAATATTACATGTCTTCGATCTTCATAATCACCAAGGCCACCATCTTCCAATCTTGATCTTCCACTATTCTAATATTTACAATTAAATATCCATAGCACATAGGGATACATCTCATGGGGGGTGGGAACGGGCCATAAACCAAGCCCACTTTAAATTGATAATTATTACAATCATACAACACAAATATCATAGCATACACCTAGCAAATTGGGCTTGGGCTTTTGATCATCCTTCATGCATAATATCACATATCATACACCATCAATTAATTATCACAATAATTAATTGATCCAATATTATATATCTTGAACCAATCACTAACCGCCACGATTATAAACTAAATTAACAAAGTATACAAACACCTTTGTCTACTTTCAAATTGATTTATTTATAACCGAATTTATTATAAATCACAATTTACTATAAATAATTAAAGTCCAACCTCAATTATTTATTTTATGAGAAAAATTTGCAACTTTTGTAATTTTAAACTTAAGGGCCCAAAAACTTATTTTTCACCAAAAACATTTTGGCCCATTTAAAATTCACAAATATGTTGACCATCTAATGGCCCAACAACTCAAGGCCCATGAAAGTTTGATATTCCAAAACACTTTTGGAAACCCTAGTCGTCATCGCCGTCGCCGGAGTTCCGTTGCCGGATTCCGGCCAACATGCAAAATTTTTTTTTTTTTTTTATTAAACTTAAGGGGCTGTTCGGGCAGCCCGAGCTGCCCGAAATTCCCCACAAGAAGGCCTCGGTTTTGTTGCAAATTTTCATCTCAAACGGTTAGAAATCGCCCTCAATATAATATCTTGTATATGTTGCACAAAAACTAGTAACCTTAGCTCTTGATACCACTTGAAAGGGATCGATATACGGTGTTCAAAATCGCAACGGAAGCACAAAATTTATTTTTGATTTATGAAAACCGAAATTTTTGGATAAAATTTCTCAAAATGAACCCCATGTACTAGTTGTGCAAACATATACAAAATCTCAACTTTCATGCATAGGGTGTTGAGAAATTTACCTATCAATCTCAAAGATTGATGTAATGGCTCCAACCAAATTGTAAACAACTTGGCTCTTCAAAGGCAAGACAAATCTACAAGCTCTCCTTGTGTCCTTCCTTCAAAATAAGCCCACCACTAACTAGGAAGATCCCATCTTAATTTGCACTAGAAAACTAAGAGGATTTTTCATGGAGAAGTGAGTTGTTCCTTCAACAATTGAAGAACAAAAAGGAAGAGAAAAATTGGAGAGAATATACATGAAGTTTCGGCCAAGACATATCAAAAATGAGGGAGGGAGACTTGTCTTGGGGTTGGGAAAAGTTAAAAGCAAAAGGTGCATGCCTTGCATTATTTTAATAAAAAGTAATCTCCAACCCTTCACCTCCCATGCATGCATATAATATAGTTTTTAATCAAATTAAAAACTTTGGACTAAATTTAATTATCTCAAACATATTTGAGACAAATTAAATATTACTTGAATTTACTCAAGTCCCACTAGTTTAAATAATTATTTTAATTGAGCTCTACAAGACTCAATATTATTTAATTAATCCAACACTTGAATTAATTTAATTATTTGGGCTCTACTAGGCCCACTAGTGTTTAAATAATTCAACACTTGAATTAATTTAAGTTAGTCCATAATAATGTTTATGAAAATCACAATTTTCAAAAACATTAGTCACTTGGCCAAATTTTAATTTAGGAACACTTCCATAAATCAAAATTTACATTTCTCTCATAGAAGTCATACTTCTATTTTTCTTTACACTTATAAACTCATTTATAAGTCGTTCAACACATTGAACTATTTTCTCCTTTATAGAAGTCATACTTCTAATTTTCCTTACGCTTATAAACTCCTTTATAAGCCGTTCAACACATTGAACTATTTTTCTTCTCAACGGGATCTAGAAAGCTAGTACTTGTGTGGCCCTCAATGGTTCATTGATACAACTAGCCGTGGGTTCACATCTCCATGTGATTCGGACTAAACATGTCCTTATTCGAGCATACCCCAATTGCTCCATTCTTACTTATCAACACCTTGATAATAAGAACGTCAGAACTCAAGTCTGATAGTACCCAACCAATCACGTTAAACGCCTAGCAGCATCGCTTACGTGATTCCCTAGGTATCACATGATAGTGCCTGCAAGAACCATTCAATTATGGTTAGCGTACAGTACGGTCCCTTCAACTCATATATCCCGATCGATTCGACAACCATTGGTTTATCGAGAGTTGTCAATGAATCGATACTATGTGTCATGTCGTAGTTGCATCGATGGTGTAATCTATGAAACATCTTTCATAATTACAACCATACTCTGGCCAGAGATTTCAACCTACATACACATGATAACACATAGGATATCCATACCCGAAGGTAAGCGGTGAATCCCCGACTACAATGCATCGACTCCTATGTGTTTCGACATAACACCCAACCTTGCCACCTGATGACCCCATGAGAGTCGGTAAACAAGTCAAAGTGTAATTCTAGCACATAGAGTCTCAATGTTGTCCCGGGTCATAAGGACTAATTCTGTACAACCATAAACCAGGACTTTTCCACTCGATAAGTGAGAACCACTTGGAAAGTCCTTTTATGGAGGGTTGTTCAGTGCACTCTACAAGGAGCACCTATCTGCATGTTCGGACATCACAATGTCCCCTACCAATGAAACATGGTACTCACATCGCAGATACTAGTCTCTAACTCGAGCGGCCTATATCCTTCTTAGTGGCGGCTGAATCGACTAGGAACCGTTTAGAATATACAGTATTACAAATATGAGTTTCATGATACTCATCATATGAGCATCTCATATTCTTTCTACTATTTGTATATTCAAGGGCTTTATCTATGCAGCTAGCATGGGTATACAGATAAAGATTTGCCAAAATAATAATTTCAAATATTATTAAAATAAAGACTGCTTATACATAGAGTTTCATTGTGAACACTCGGCCAACACTTGGCTCGACGGGCACCTACTCTAACAAATTCCCCAAACAAAACATGTACTATACCTTTCTTTGCACAGTCGCTGTCACGGTCGTAAAGACGAATCTGAAATAGAAATGTGGATATACAATCTATCAATCTCTAACTCAACCAAGACATTTATACAATCTATACTTGATCTTGGTACAATTTGGCGGCATAACGACGTATATTCTTAATACCGGTCAATTCAATCTCAACTAATATCAACATATACCATCCGCAACTCACAATCGAATCATATGCACAAAACCATACTCAAAATCGATACAACTTATTCCTAAACATGCTGAAATTCATAAGAAATACATACGACATCCTTTTTTTATTCTAGTTTCGATTATAAACTCATAATCCTTACTAGAATATCTAAATATAGTCATAATAGCATTTTCCCTTACATGAACTTCTTGAAACATGTTAGAACTGAATAAAAAGTGTACCCTTTCAAAGCCTTCGACGCAAGGAACAAGAATCTCAACTCGGATTATAATTTGGATGGCTAAATCTTGAGATATCCAACTCTAAATCCTTGAGAATTTTGAAGAATTCTCGGTTCTGCCTGCTGGAATGAGAAGAAGATGACTCATGTTCGACTTATATTTATACCCCTGCCATGTGTCAAGTTGAGAACAAGAGTGGATTTCGCGGAAGTATCACCGCGGGTGCGCTATGCCCTCGGCAGAAATAATTTTTCCAAAACAGTCGACCGCGGGTGCGGTCATGTAAACACCGCGGGTGCGGTCTCAGCACCGCGGGTGCGGTCTAATTCTACCGCGGGTGCTGTGTGGCTACGGGAATTTTACTAATTTTCTTCTCATTGCACCGCGGGTGCGGTGCTTGCCAGACCGCGGGTGCGGTCTTGCACAGCTAAAATTTCATATTTTATCGCATCGTTTCGCCCCGTCTGTTCTTGGGTTTCGTATTCAACTATCTACAAGAATCTCAGGCATTACAATGTGTGTGAAGCACCGGTATCAATTAATACGTAAGCAGGATAACCACATAAAGAACAGTTACCTGCCACAACGTCATCTGGTGCTTCCTGGGCCTGATCCTCTGTCAAAGCGAAGACTCTGGCCTGTTGTCTCGGAGGTTGCCCAACTGTCTGGCTTCCTCCTGGCCTCTGCTGTGACTGAGCTGGCGCTGGCTGGAATGTGTAGACAGCAGCTGATCGTCTCTCAGTCTGTGCTGCTGATCCTGATGACTCGGCCCCCTGAGTTCTCTGCGAACCTCGCTGTGGACACACTTTAGCAAAGTGTCCCAGCTGCTTACAGAAATTGCAACTACCAGTGTAATGCCCGAGATTTTCTTACTGTAATCAGAAATTAATCTGAAATGATTTATTGTTTAATTGAGATACTTATAGACGGAACCGATTAGACCGGGAGAGTCGAGAAAAGAATTTACTAAAGGTGCCAATACAAGTCCCCGCGCACATGCACGACTTGAATGCGCGCACATGCGCGGAACGTCAAGTAGCATTAGCACATATGCGCGATGTAAATGGCGCACATATGCGGGAGGGGCAGTAGGTACGACGCATATGCGCGAGAAAAGTGGCGCATATGCGCGAGAAGTCAAAACGCTAGTTTGCATATCAACGCAGGCTACAACTGGACGTAAGTTTTGTTACGTTTAGACAAGATTTGAATTTATGATATAGTCAGAATTGAATATGAATCAGATATGATGTTTCTGCTACAGTAGACAGTATCGAATTGAAGTCAGATTAAATAACACACCATTTCTGTAATTGTTATGATTTTCGAAAGATATTGACTGAGATTTTGATATCAGAATTGTATATTATTGATTTTGAATATACCGATATTGAGATTATGAGTTCTGGTATTATATTTGTGATGTTCAGATTGACGGGGTTTTTCAGATTGTATTGTTATACCGTCGAAACATCAGTTGATTGATATTGATCAGATTTAGTATTGATTGAGATTGATCAGACTCTGTAATTATTCAGATTGGATTGTAATGTCGATGACATGAATTAGATTGTATCTTGTTCAGATATTGATCAGATTGTATACTGATTTGAGTATTGATCAGAACAGATTGTGTATCGAATTATTCACTGATACAGCGTATTCGATATTGTCATTTCAGATTGGACATGAACAGAGTTAAATACCGATCATCGTCTTCGTCAGACCGGGACGACAAAGGTATAATTCATGTGATATTTGGGAAGATATAACTCAAATAGATCCCATTTGAGTTTCCCAATAAAATCACATACTAGATTATTGTTATATTCTGATATGAATATGCTTTGTCTATATGGTGATATGTTAATGCTTTGTTTTTAGATTTATATGCATTGCATTTAAGATAGGAAAGTTTGACAGATCCGTCAGACTTCTAGACGTTCGGTGTATCGTTACATAGGAGCAGACACCGTCCTATTGTAGATTATTCGATACAGATCAGACCGAAGTCTAGGAATAAGACGTACCGTCACCCCGATTGGAGAGTAGGTGACAGATCGTCTTATTCACCCCGGGATCCCTAGAGTTATAGTTGAGTCGAGTCTAGACATGATTTGACTAGAACTGCATGTGTTTAGAGATGTGGTTTCATAGACTATGAAACCCATATTTATTGCTTTCAGTATGATAGCATGTTTATATGATTTGATTTGAATTGCATGTTTATCTGAATTGAGTTGCATGCTTATTTTGAGTAGATTTTATAGATTATGAAATCTATTACTTTTGAATATGTTCATGATAGCATGTTTTATGATTTAGATTATTTATATACATGCTTACCATGTTTTATACTGGGATTTATTCTCACCGGAGTTATTCGGCTGTTGTCTTGTTTTGTATGTGTGCATGACAACAGGTGTGGCAAGATCGGGGTCGAGATGAGAAAGAGGCTGGACTAGATAGCGTGGTGATTCCGGACTTACTGTAGACTTGTTTTATTACTTGAACTTAGTAACTAAATCTTAGACTGAGGTTGTACAGTATTGTTCTTTTCTACTGAATTGTAGTTTTATACAGATATGTATATTATTTAGATGCCATTACCTTCCGCACTTGTATTTTAAAAAGAAAAAATTTTTAGACCCTGTTTTATCTTAATTGATAATTAAATCCCAAAGATGATTGAAAAGAAAGATCAGCGTCCGGGTCCCCACAACCAGTCACTCCCTGGCATTGCTCGGTTGCATGTCTTCCACGGCAAGTCTTGCAGTAAACTCCAGTGTAACTCGGGCTCGGTCTGGCACCACCGGAGCTGGAAGAACTACTGCCAGATTTCTTGAATTGCTTTCCCCTGGCTTTCAAAAATTCTTTCTTTCCTCCACTACTGCTGCCACTCTCAAATCTGGGAGATGGTTGCTGTGGTCTCGGTGCTGGAGGCACAAATGAAGCCCCTTTCTGTCTCATCAGACCGGCTTCTGCTCCCTTGGCTCTGTTCAGGGCATCAGTAAAATTATTCGGTCGCCCTGTGTTCACCAATGTGAAAATATCGGGGTTCAGGCCATTGATGAACTTGTCAGCAGTAGCTTCTTCGCTGTCAGCCACATGTGGAGCAAATTTCAACAAGGAGGAGAACTTGGACACGTATTCTTCTATGTTCATCGGTCCTTGCTTTAGATTGGAAAATTCCGCCCCCTTATCCTTCCGGTACGACACTGGAAAGAATCGTTGATAGAATTCAGTTCTAAATATATTCCAGGTAATCATCGTACCTCTATGCTTCATGGCTCTCTTTCTTGTGATCCACCAGTCTTTGGCAACATTGTGCCGCTGATGTCCAATCAATTTCACTCTCTTCTCATCTGTATACTCCAAGGATTCGAACAACATTTCTATATCATCCAGCCAACTCTCGCACTCTACAGCGTTCTCGGTTCCTTTCAAGGTCGGCGGATGAAATGACTGAAGCCTCGTCAGTAAGGTTTCCATTGGAGTCGGTGTAACATCCATTGGAGGATTGGATGTACTTCCCTGTTCTGGTACTCGTCTCGGAGGCATATCTAATAATCAAATAGATTAGTAACAAATACAACAATTCTGTTTCAATCCTCCTCTGATCATCTTACTGCTGATCTAGAATCAGTACTGATCCAATCTCAATAAAGCATATTACTATAACAAATTAGATAAACAAGTAACATGCAATAAAGCAGTAAAACATGCTAGCATTCAAAAGCAGGAAAGAAAACCTTAATCTACCCCGCTCACTAGCCTCTTCTATCTCAATCTAAAGGATCTATCGCTCTGATACCACCTGTTGTGGGGACCCGGACGCTAATCATCTTTTTAATCGTGATTGGGACTAAATCAATTATAATAAACAGGGTCTAAATTTTTTTTTTAAATGCGGAAGGTAATGGAATCAAACTCCTTTACATATCAGTATAAAAGTATAAATCTGATAAAATATAAAATCATACATGCTCAGGTTCAACAAGTACTATCAAGTTTTTAAACCCTAGCTCTAGTCCAAGTCCGGTATCACCACTCTAATCTCGATCTGTCTTCCCCTCTGTGACCATGTACCTGCCCCACTTGTTGTCATGCACACATACAAACAAGACAACAGCCGGATAACTCCGGTGAGATATAAATATCCCAGTATAAACAATGTATTAAATGCAATCATATAAAACATATATAAAAGCATAAACAAACATCGAAACATGTATCTAATCTGACTACATGAATCAATGACTCGTGATCTAATCTTATCTTATCTCAAATCTAGGGATCCCAATCTAATTTAGACTTTGGTATTCTGTATCGAGTGTCTGAGATAGACGTCGATCTACATCTAAAGCTCTTCGATACACCGTAAGTCTAGAGTCTTATCGGTTCTGATAAAGACTCGGCGGTTCTGCCCTAGCTAGGCTGATCTGCCCTAGACTCGGACTCTGACTCTGTTCTAGCTCAATATATTAACATATCAATCTGACTCTGTTCTAAGTCAATACATTAACATATCAGTCTGATAATCTGCAAATATCAATGCAATAACATACAGTATGTGATTTAGGGAAACTCAAGTCAAACCTAACTCGAGTTGTGCAATCCCGAATCAACATTTATTTATACCTGTCTTGTTGTCGTTCTGATACAATCGAAGTCTCGATTCAAAGTCTGTCACTGTTCAATCTGGCAATGACCATATCAATATATTTTGTATCAATATTCTAATCAAATCACAACATCTCTGTTTTATCAAATTCTGACAGTACAACAGTACAATCTTGCGATACTGATAATACTATATCAGTCTATATCAATTCCAAATGTTTACAATCAACCCCCATTCAAATATGATATCAATTCTAGTCAATTTCATTCTGAAATTCACAATAATTCCATATGATATCCGTTTCTCAATCTGACTTCGATTCTACGCTGTCTAACATGTCAAGAACAACATATATGACGTGTATTCAATTCTAACAACATCATAATTTCGAAACATGTCAAAACGTAATAAAACTTACGTCCAATTGTAGCCTACGTTGCTATGAACACGGTACCGAAGTCGGATTCTGAATCAGACGGACGGATCTTTCACAAATCGAATTCTAAAATCAAATTGGAAAAAGTGGCTTCGATTTCTTCTTTTTCTTTCTGATTTCGAATTTCGAAGTTGCATATATATATATATATATATATATATATATATATATATATATATATATATATATATATATATATATATATATCCACTTTACATGTAAACGAAACGTGTCACGTTTCCTTAACATTCAGCCGGCGCTCGAGCGGTAATAATGTACCGCTCGGGCGCGGCCTTCTCTGCCCAAGCACTCTCGATTATAACCTTGGCGCTCGGGCGGTCAAAAACTACCGCCCGGGCGCCACATCTTCTGCCCGCGACATATATTTGCTAAACACTGGCGCTCGGGCGGTCACTTTCTACCGCTCGGGCGCCAGACTTTCTGTCCCCAAGTGGTATAAATCATATACTTGCTCCGATTTGATCTCGTAATGGCCCGGTTATACTCATATTATCTTAACTCCAATAAATCTCATGTTAATATAATTATAATCTCATATTAACAGAATCAAGATCTTGGCCCTTACAGATGTATTTCAACAGCTTGCTTATATGCTTAGTCATGCAAGCCTCGGTCAATACAAGGAAGAATAATAGACATGTGTAACACCATTCCTAGGACACGTTACTTCAGGGAAATGGAAGCAAAATTTTAAGTGTTTTATTAATTACAATTTTGCCACCATATCCTTAATTACAAAGTTGCCCTTAAATTAAATCAATTATTTTTCAATTTAATTACAAAATTTCCATTAAAATAAATTGAGTATTATTCAATTTATTTACACGATTGCCATCAAAGCTATTTTAGTCTCGGGGTCTCACATTTCTCCCCAACTTAAAAGATTTCGTCGTCGAAATCTCAAACATCTCTATATACATAACATTGACAAACATGCATATGTCACGAGTTATAGTACATATCAAAACTAAAATCAGTAAAAAGGATCAGAATACATCGAATACAATGGAACAGATGGACTAGCATCAAATAAATGCGGATATGATTCTCGCATCTTGCTTCCCAATTCCCACGTCGACTCTTCCACACCATGTTGTGTCCATTGTATTCGAACTAGAGGAATCAATTTGTTTCTCAATATCTTCTCCTTTCGATCCATAATACGAACAGGTTGTTCAACATAGGAAAGAGAAGGATCCGGTTCAACCTCATCAGGTGCAAGCACATGTGATGGATCTGTTTCATATTTCCTCAGCATAGAAACATGAAACACATCGTGAATCACGGATAGAGCTTGTTGCAATGCCAATCGATACGCAAGATCACCAACGCGATCAAGAATCTCGTATGAACCAACATATCGAGGAGATAACTTCCCTCGCATGCCGAATCGAACAGTGCCTCTAAAGGGAGATATTTTCAAGAACACTTTGTCACCTTTCTGGAATTCCAAGGGTCGTCTTCGTTTATTCGCATAACTCGTTTGACGATCCTGTGCAGCTTTCATCCGCTGCCGAATCAACTGAACCTTATCGCTCACTTCATGTATCATTTCAGGTCCAGTCAATTGTCTCTCACCAATCTCATCCCAGAATAATGGTGATCTACATCGTCTCCCATATAGAGCTTCAAACGGTGACATACCGATACTCGTCTGAAAGCTATTATTATAAGAAAATTCAACCAATGGTAAGGCGTCTTGCCTTCCCATCCTGAAGTCCATCACAAATGCACGCAACATATCCTCTAGAGTCTGAATCGTACGCTCAGTTTGAGGATGATAAGCAGTACTCATAGCCAAATGCGTACCCATCGCTTCCTGAAAACTACCCCAGAATTTAGAAGCAAATCTGGGATCACGATAAGATACAATTGAGAATGGTACACCATGCAGTCTCACAACATTCTCAATGTATAAACAGGCCATTCTCTTATAAGGATAAGTCCATTCATACGGAATAAAATGTACAGATTTCGAAAGCCGATCAATAATAACCCAAATAGCATCACAGCCCTTGGGCGAACGAGGTAAATGAGTCACAAAATCCATAGCAATATGTTCCCAATTCCATTTCGGGATTTCGAGACTATGGAGCAATCCTCCAAGTTTCATTCTCTCGGATTTCACTTGCTTGCAGACAAGACATTTCGAAATAAACTCAGCAATGTCCTTCTTCATACGTCTCCACCAAAATTGAAGTCTCAATGTCAAATACATCTTCCGACTCCAGGGTGAATACTGTATTTGCTACAATGTGCTTCTCGAAGAAGGGCAGATCTCAAATCAGAGTCGTCAGGAACTACCAGCCGACCATTAAGTCGTAAAGAACCATCAGAAGAAATCTGAAATCCAGACTGATGTCCTGCAGATACAAGTTCTTTCGACTTTTGGATCTGAGCATCGCTTCGTTGAGCCTTTCGTATTTTCGATATCAAATTCGGCTCAATTTGCAATGCTGAGACAGTGACAGAATTCCAATTCGAGTGAAAAGTCCAACCAGAAGTACAAATATCCTCGTGTACTTTGGCGACAATGACAGAAGCTAAAATAGAGTCATAAACTTTACGGCTCAGGGAATCCACAGTAACATTCACCGATCCAGGGTGATATTGAATCTCACAATCAAAATCCTTCAGGAGATCCATCCACTTGCGTTGCCTCATATTCAAATCAGATTGAGAAAAGAGATATTTCAGACTCTTATGGTCCGAATAAATAACTAATTTTCTCCGTACAAGTAATGGCGCCAAATCTTCAAAGCAAACACAATAGTGGCCAATTCGAGATCATGAACAGGATAACGTGTTTCATGGGATTTCAATTGACGAGACGCATAAGCAACCACTTTACCGTGTTGCATCAAAACACAGCCCAAACCTTTACCAGACGCATCTGTACAAACCACAAATCCTCCGGTACCTGAGGGAATAGTAAGCACAGGTGCTGTGGTCAATCTCGTCTTCAATTCAAGAAAACTAGCTTCACATTCATCTGACCAAATGAATCTCTTATTCTTCTGTGTTAGTTGAGTAATAAGTTTAGCTATCTTCGAAAATCCTTCAATAAAACGACGATAATAACCAGCTAAACCCATGAAGCTACGGATCTCAGGAACATTCGTAGGTCTCGGCCAATTCAATACAGCTTCGACCTTCGTAGGATCAACAGATATGCCATGTCTCGAAATGATGTGGCCCAGAAATACCACTTTGTCCATCCAGAATTCACATTTGGACAATTTATCATACAAATGACTAGTACGAAGAGTTTGAAGTACCAGTCTCAGATGTTCAGCATGCTCTTTTTTAGATTTCGAGTACACAAGAATATCATCAATAAAAACAATAACGAATCGGTCAAGATAATCTCGAAAGACACGATTCATTAGATCCATAAAGATAGCAGGAGCATTCGTAAGACCAAAAGGCATAACCAAGAATTTATAATGGCCATACCTCGTACGAAAAGCAGTTTTGGGCACATCTTCTTCTCGAACTCGTACTTGATGATACCCAGAACGAAGATCAATCTTAGAGTAAACAGAAGTACCCTGAAGCTGATCAAACAAATCATCAATACGAGGAAGTGGGTACTTGTTTTTCACAGTAGCCCGATTCAATTGCCTATAGTCGATACACATTCGCATCGTACCATCTTTCTTTCGAACAAATAAAACTGGAGCTCCCCAAGGTGATACACTCAGTCGAATATATCCCTTATCGAGAAGGTCCTGTAATTGCTTTTCAATTCTTTCAATTCCAGAGGTGCCATGCGATAAGGAGCTTTAGAAATAGGCGCAGTCCACGGCACAAGATCAATACTAAACTCAACTTCTCGATGAGGAGGAAAATCAGGAATCTCATCGGGAAATACATCCGGGAATTCTTTCGCAACAGGAATCTCAGATAAAGAAGACTCCTTCTTCGAAATATCAATAGCGTAGATAAGATAACCCTCATCTCCGCTAGTCAACAATCAGGACATTTCCAAGGAAGATACCAATGGAATTTTGGCTTGGGAACCCTTGCCATAAAAATTCCACTTGGGTCCATCAATCGGTCGAAATCGAATCACTCCATGACAACAATCAACAGTAGCTCGATTTTTCGTCAAAATATCCATGCCAACAATACAATCAAAGTCGTGCATTGGGAGGACAATCAGATTCAGAAATATCACATTATCCTCGTATATCAATACACAGTTATGCACAACTTGCTCAAACAAAATAATCTTTCCTGCTTCTGGGACGCAGGGCAGGCTGCTGAGCTGGCACTTAAGGTGGAGGATTATAATGTGGACCTCCTCGCCTTAATCCAGCTTCGGCTGCCTTAGCTCGTTCAACTGCTTCTGTGTAGCTCGTAGGCAAACAAGAAAAAACATATGTATATAAAGCAGAATGTAAACCATTTACAAACCTGTTATATTTTGCCCTCGCATTCCCAGCTACGTGAGGTGCATACTTCAGTAAAGTAGAAAACTTCGAAGCATACTCTGCAACAGACATCGTTACCTGCTGCAGACTATTGAATACATTCTCCTGAGCAGTATAATAAGAAAGAGGGGATTACTGCTCCAAAACTGGGCCTTGAAGACATCCCAAGTGACTTCAATCCCGGCCTCTTTCAATCCAATCTCAGCGGCTTCCCACCAAGATTTAGCTCGGTCCTTCAACTGATACAAAGCAAGTTTCAGTCTCCGAGCATTGGAATACTCAACAATATTAAACAAGTGCTCGATATCCTATAACCAGGCTTCAGCTCTTTCAGTGCCAAAGAACCTCGGTGGTTTCAGATCCTGGAATCGAGCCATCACAACATCCATGGACAATCCTTCAAATTGCCCAACAATCCTCTCAGTACATCTACTCGCAGTCTCATTTGTGTGATCCATCTACAAAGCAAAAGATGAATATTACAATTTCATATCAATTCATAATATCATCATCTCATATCATAAATCTCATCAATAACTTACTCAAATCAAATCAAATAGGAGCAAGTAATACAAATAAATCAAACACATACGCACAGTTCATTTGTGCATATTCAAGTGTACACAAGACTCAATAGAGCATTCCCAGCTATGCTCTGATACCATACTGTGTGGGGCCCTTAGCTCCTAATCGTTATTACAATGCAATCCGATTAGAGTTAAGTAATTAAGCACAGTGGAAAACGATTTTAAAATTTCTTTACAACGAGCCCAAAACATTTCTTCTAGATTTATAATACTAAAAATAGTATTTCATCTCAACTCATAAAACACGCCACACGTAATCAAAACCAATCACATACAAACATATTATATCCTCGGGACATGCCCCGATATATAAATACATATACATATATACTGGGAACAAAACATAACATAAAACCTCAGCCCAAGCTGTGGCTCCCTCCAGAATTACCCTCTCCGGTCTCCTGATATCCTGGAGTACCTGCCATTGTCCACACACAAAAACAACAACAGCCCCCCTTGGGGGTTAGCAAAGCTCCGTATGGAACAACCAATCATATATACCACATATATCTAAACAATGATATATGATATGCAATGCATGTATGTCGTGGAAGTATCAGGTCAAATGCCCATCCACTGAGCACATGTCAGAACCAATCGAATCGCTATCAAATAAAATCAATGCTCGAGCTGGCACACCGGCCGATATGGGAATACACGTATGATAGCGTCGACGAAGCGCCATCAAATCCCACATCTCATATCCGCTCATATGGGGCCACAATTGTCTATGCTTTACGGGTCATATAATACCAGCATAGCGATTGTGTTCACAAACCCCGAAATCAAATCAAATCATATCAGGGTATCCAAGGATCATAGCTCAACGTGCATGTCCTGTATCGATGTATGTATAAAATGACGTGTGTTAACAAAACATTTATTTTATACATCGATATTCAAATCATAATGTCATGTATGCCACATCAAATCATCAAATAGGCACATAGACACGTATTCCAATCAATCAATCCAACATATATCATATAATACAGATACCTGTCGTATGTTACCCGGTCGCAACATACCTCAATTCTTCGTTTCCAGTTGATGTAGCCTGAAGATATCGGTATAATACTTTATCTACATCAATAACATTCTCATTTAAATCAATAACATCATTCAAATTCAACACTAATAGCGTATTTGAATGTATTAATTCGTTCTACGCTATTCAATTTAATTTTTAAATTATTAGGATAATGTATTTTTATTGAACCATATATATATATTTAGTGTTTATTATTCGATACACAAGTTTCTACCACTAGATATATATATACACACAAGCCATTCACAATACGAGAATAGCACAATTAATTTCTTTTAATCTCTTCATACTGTTAATTGTACTCGATAAATCCCTTGATCAACATGTCATTTAACTAATCACATTACTTATCCAATTAGTTAAATTAATACATATTTCCAATTTCATACTGTCCCCTTTCCATATCAACACCATGTGGTTATAGTATTTCAATTTCACTATTTATGCGTCTATCACATAAAGATAATAAAAACTTATAATTAACATAATCATACCTCTTATTTCAATTCGTAGAACCAGAAGGCACTTATCACTTCGAATCGTTGCAATTGTGAAGGAAATACGTTACAGATGTATTTCAACAGCTCGCTTATATGCTTAGTCATGCAAGCCTCGGTCAATACTGTTAGAGTAGATGCCCTGCAAGCCAACGGTTGGCTAGGGAATTTATTGACTCAAGTGAAGTAAACAATCTTTATTTTAATATAATTTAACTTTTAATGGTTTCGTTATACTTTATCTGTATACCCATGCAATCAGCATAGATAAAGTCCTTGATTATGCTTTAATACAAATGAATCGTAATTCGATGTTGAAACTCATTTGTAAACACTGCATATTCTAAATTCGTTCCTAGTCGATTCAGCCGCCTAAAACATGGATAAAGGTCGCTTGAGCTCGAGACTAGCATCTGTGATGTTGTGTACTGCGTTTCTTGGTAAGGGCATGGAGATGTCCAAACATGCAGATGGGTAGTCATATGATGATTATACCGAACAACCCTCCCTCGGACTTTCCAAGTGGTTATCATTCATCGAGAGGATAAGTCCGTGGTTATGATTGTACACCATTAGTCCTTATGACCCGGGACAACACTGAGGCTCTATATGCTAGGGCTGTGCTTTGACTCGTTTACCGGCTCCAGGAGAGTCATCAGGTGGCGAGGTTGGGTACAGTTGCGACACATATAGGAGCCAGTGCATTGTAGTCGGGGATTCACCGCTCACCTACGGGTGTGGATATCCTATGTGATCTAATGTAATAATAGTGCATGGAATCTCTGGCCAGAGTATGAGATGTACGTTGGAGAAAGAGTTCTCCAATAGTACACGCGATGCCACTATTATAGTTATCACATAGTTATCGAATTAATATGCAACCCTCGATGAACCAATGGTTGCAGATTCGATCGGGATATATGAGATGAAGGGACCGTACTGTACGTTAATCATAATCGACTGGTTCTTGCAGGCACTATCAGTGATACCTAGGGGATCATGGGGCGATGCTACTAGACGCTCTTACCATGATCCGATGGGTGCAATCAGAAATGAGTTCTGACATTCTTGATCAAGGTGTTGATGAAAAGAATGGGGCTAACTAGGGTAAGCCCGAATAAAGGATTATGTTCTGAATCACAAAGAGTTGTGAACCCACGGCTAGCTGTATCCCTGAACCATTGAGGGTCACACAAGCACTGGATCGTTTGTTCCCGTTGAGAGAATAAATTCAAATAGTTGAATTTATATATTATTATAGTAAATTCAAGGAGTTGAATTTATGATAATTAAATTTTGAGAAAATAAATTCAAGGAGTTGAATTTATGAAATAGTAAATTCAAGAAGTTGAATTTATGAAATATGGAGAGAATAAATTCAAAGGGTTGAATTTATGAAATTTGATAATTTAATTTATTAAACTCAAAAGTTGAGTTTATTAAATATTAAATTTTGGATGTGAGAAATTCAAGGAGTTGAATTTATAATTTAAATATTAAATTCAAATGTTGAATTTATAATGGATATAATGCATGAAATTTCGGTGAAGAAAATCGAGATTGCCAAATGTTGGCATGCAATTTTAGAATCTTTAATGAACTTAATTAATTAGATTAATTAAGGAAATGAAAGATTAGAAATAATAATAAGAATTTTGATTCTTATATTTATATATTATATTGCATCCGAAAGTTTTGGAAAAATAAAAAGAATATGTCATTAATTTAGAATCTTTAATTAACTTAATTAATAAGATTAATTAAGTAAATTAAGGATTAGAAATAAAGATAATGATTTTGATTCTTAATTGATAAGGGAGCACCCTAGAGTTTTAAAAAGGAAAAAGAGGGACTACTCTTCAATTCAATTCCTTGGGCAGGAAGATTTTCGGCTCTCCCAACTCCAAAAGGATTCTCTCGAAAATCTCTTCTCAAAAATAAGGAAAATTCGGCTTATAGTGTTGAGTCGATTTCTTCTTTATGTTTCTATCTCTACGCAAAAGTTCTTCTACTTTTCTAGTGCAAATTAGAAGAGGAACAAATCATCTAGTCGTGGACCTGATTAGAAGAAAGGAGTCCTTGAAGAAAGTTCGTAGGGATTCATCAAGAGCCAGATCTGTTATACCGGATCGGTTGGTGTCTAGTGATTAATTCACAAAGGTATAATTTCTGACGCCCTATGAATGTTTTGTTAAAACCATACGAGCGCCCAAACAAATCATATTTTGATTGTCAAAATAAAATGAAAAATTTTAAACTTCCGCTGCGTTTGGGCGTGTAGAAAACCGGGATCTAACAGTGGTATCAGAGCCAGGTTTTTTCTAAATCGTATGGTTTTGATATATTGAATAATTTATTTCTAACCACACAAGAAAATTTTTCAGAAAATTTAGCACCACGAAAATTTATTTTTCCAGATTTTCGAAATTTAAAAAAAAAAAAAAAATTAAATCTGCCCGGAACTGTTCCGGGCAGTCCGTGCGCGCAGGGCCGCGCACGGCAGCGCGCAGCGTGCGCGGAGGCGTGGGACGCCTGCGCGCATCGCGCGCGCGCAGGCGCCGGACGCCTGCGCGCCCCGCGCTAGCGCAGGCGCCGGACGCCTGCGCGCACAGCGCTAGCGCAGGCGCCGGACGCCTGCGCGCACAGCGCTAGCGCAGGCGCCGGACGCCTGCGCGCACCGCGCTAGCGCAGGCGTCGGACGCCTGCGCGCGGCGTCGGCGCGCCTGTGCGCGTTCTGCGCGCACAGGGCCACTGCCGCTGCCCGAAACGTTCGGGCAGCGGGCGGGCAGTGGGCGGGCGGCTGCCCGGGAGCGTCTCGGGAAGCGCGCTGAATAATGGGCCTGAATTGTTTGGGCCTGCGGTGCGATTTTCTGATTTTTCAAATTTTTGGGCAAAATTGATATTTTTGAAAATTGGTTCAATTTTTATTTTGTAAAATTGATTTTTTGAAAATTAATAATTTTCTTGTGAAATAAATAATTAGAATATGATTTTAATTATTTATGGTAAAAATGAGTTTTTACAAGAAATCAATTATTATTGATTTAATTGAAAATTAAATAAAGGGGTTTATTTAATTTATTAAATTTTTAATAATTGTGGTGGTTTGTGATAAATTATTAGATATATGATTTATCAATTAATTAAATTGTTTAATTAATTGATGTTAATATTTGATATTAAATGCATGGAGGATGATCGAGAGCCTTGACCAATGTGTTAGGTGTATGTTAGGATATTTTACTGTTTTTATTCTTTTTATAATATTTGATATTATTAAAGTGGGCCTGGTTTATGGCCCGTTCCCACCCCCATGAGATGTATCCCTTATGTGCCATGGCTATTTAAATGTAATTATTAGAAATAGTGGGATATCAAGACTGGAAGATGGTGGGCCCGATGAACGAGATGAAGACATGTAAAATATTGGAAGCTCTTGTAATAGTTGCATTTGCATCCCTGCATTCACCTAGGTTTGGACCTGGATCCATGTATGGCTCACATGGATCTAATAGTGTTGGCGATCGATCATCCTTATTTATTGTTGAATGCTATATTATGATATATGCGATATATAGTAGTATGCATGTATGTATATTATTAGATAATATAGTTGCATGGATCCGGCAAACATACAAACTCGTGGCACGCGTTTTTAAATTAAAATGATGAGACAATTTTTTAATTAAAATCCCTCATTTTGAATATGATTCAAAATTTATATCAAACCGAATAAGTAAAAATTAAAAGAGTTTAATTTTTCCTTGCCTTCCATCAACCGTGGTTGCATGTTGATCGCTACCCGCGGACAGTGTCTGGCTCATATTATTGGGGAGGCCTGGACTCCGGAAAGCTGTGACTTCCACTGGACATATGATGTGAATTGAGTGGAACTCCCATGATTTCGGCTCATATTATTGGGGGAACTCATGGCGACCGTCTACTACAATTCAACATTGATGGGTTGGTTTGACACGCGAAAATAAACGGCGTCATATTATTGGGTCCTTATTAAACGTGAGGCAAAACACGCGGAGGTTGCATAGGGATGCAATTGTATTCTACTTTTTAGAAATTATAATTGGCTGATATTATTCGGGATTATAATTGGCTAATTGGACTCTACGTGCCCACTAAGGAAATACGATTTCTCTTTTTCATCAGAGAGTGGTGGAAATGTCAAAATTGTGGGAGGGAATTTATAAAATAAAAATCCATATTTTATATCTTAAAATTATTTTAAAATAATCAGCAACCATTATTCTGTTTCCATATCAGTATTTTTTCGATTTCGTCACATAATCCATTTTTGTTATTAACAAGCTAACCAAATCTAATTTTCAAGACTGGTTGAAAAACGTTCTGAATTCAGAGAAAATGGCATACACACTAATGTCAGTCATGATGAACTGACAAAGCATGCAAGATGGTAGGACCATAGTATGCAAGCTAAAGTGTGATGTGCTCGCTTCTATGTCAAATGAACTGTAGGGACAGTTTGAGGATATGTTGAATGTTGCTGACATTCGAATAAACATGCAAGAGTTGCATGGTACATGAAACTCGTACAATGATGCACACCATTTTAAAAGCTCATGACAACATGCATGCAAGATGGGGCTCTAGCCCATGAGCATGGTGTACATATGACTGTGCTTATTGAGAATGTGGTGGGCGTGGAATATTTGATTCCTAACGAGTTAATTGATAACATCAATTTGTTGTCATTCTCTTCCTCATTTGACGGGGTTATGGTGAACTTCAAGTTTAATAAGATATTTGATAGCCTTGAAGAGCTAGTCAATATGCTTATGACTTATGAGATCACCATAAAATAAGAAAAATTGTTGTTTTTATGGGCCTTTCGTCGGACGAAAAATGACCCACAAGATAAGGAAAAGAAATGTTCTGCCCTTCATAAGAAAAACAATCCCAATAAGAGGCAAACTCTGAAAGACACTTAAAAGGCCTACAAAGCCCGATAAGTAAGAACATATTTATTTCACTGCAAGAAGTCCGGACATAAGAAATTATATGTGTCAGAAATGTTCTGGAAATGATAAGTGAATGTCCAAGTAAACATGATTTCAACAACAAACAAAATAAAGTTAGATGATCCAAATCTCACACAAATATGGCACGCTAGACTGGGTCATATTTCACAAAGAAGGATGAACAAGCTAGTGGGAGAATGCATGTTTGATTTGTCAGACAAAAATTCTCTACCTGCTTGTAAGTCCTATCTAAAAGAAAAATGACCAAGACTCCATTCGATGGAAACGTGGAACGTGCGCGTGGTCTATTGGATTTGATCCACACAGACATTTGTGGCCCGCTAAGTGTTAGCACAAAATATGGGAAATCCTACTTCATTACCTTTACTGATGACCATTCGAGGTATAGGTATGTTTATTTGATAAAACACAAATCTGAAGCATTTGAAAGGTTCAAATAATTCAGATGAAGTAGAAAAACAGCTAGAAATGAGTATTAAGACACTTCGATCTGATCGAGGTTGAGAATATTTGAGTGCTGAATTTTGGTTATCTAAAAGAGAATTGGATTCTCTCAAAGTGGACTCCACCAGCAACACCAAAATTGAATGGTGTTTCTGAACGTCGTAAGCGAACTTTGTTGGACATGGTTCGATCCATGATGGGATTCACTGAATTGCCTACATCGTTTTGGGGCTTTGCGCTTGAAACTGTGGCAATGTTGTTGAATAATGTCCATACTAAAGCAGTGAATAAAACACCATATGCGATATGGATGGGAAAAACTCCCAAGTATTCTTACATGAGAATATTGGGATGTCCTGCTTACGTGAAGCAAACAGTGGGAGACAAATTGGATAGTAGATCCACTTTGTGCTACTTTGTAGGATATCCAAAGAACTCTGTTGAATATTATTTCTATCATCCCAATGAAACAAAAGTGTTTGTTTCAAGAAATGCCACTTTTTGGAAAAGGAGTTTCTATTAAATAGAAAAGGCAAGATGATAGAATTTGAAGAAATTCAAGATACTCCCTCAACTATAGTAGTTGAACATAATCCCCAACAACCAGTAGTTGAAGTACAAGCTCCTAGAAGGTCTGATAGGGTTATTAGACCACCTGCTAGATATACGCTTCTTCATGAACAAGACCATGTTGAGTCTTGTGTTGGATATGATCCAATGAACTTTAAGGAAGTAATATCTGATACTGATTCAACCAAATGGCTTGAAGCCATGCAGTCAGAGATGAACTCTACGTATTCAAACCAAGTCTAGAGATTAGTGGATCCACCTGAGGGAATCGTTCCCATAGGATGCAAATGGATCTACAAAAGAAAGCTTGGGGCGGATGGGAAGGTATTTTCAGTAGATAGTGAGCATAAGGTATGCAAAATTCAGAGATCAATATATGGTCTCAAGCAGGCGTCAAGGAGTTGGAACCTCAAATTTGATAGCACTATCAAAGAGTTTGGTTTTGCTAAGAATCCTGAGGAACCATGTGTGTACAAGAAAGTTAGTGAGAGTGCAGTGACATTCCTAGTACTTTATGTTGATGATATCCTGCTCATTGGGAATGATGTAGGATTACTGCAATCAACTAAAGTATGGTTAGCCAGTAAATTCTCCATGAAAGACATGGGTGAAGCATCCTACGTATTGAGAATACAAATCTATAGAGATAGATCAAAGAGGATGCTAGGACTCACCCAAGTCACTTATATCGATACCATTTTGAAACGATTCTCTATGGAAGAGTCCAAGAGAGGATACTTACCAATGTGTCATGGTGTTACTCTATCTAAAGCTTTGTGTCCCAAAACTGATAAAGAGATAGAGATGATGACACGTATTCCATATGCGTCAGCTATTGGTAGTATCATGTATGGTATGATATCGACACGTCCTGATGTTGCTTATGCTTTGAGTGTTACAAGCAGATATCAGGCGAACCCTGGTCCAATTCATTGGAAGGCCGTGAAAGATATTCTGAAGTACTTGAGAAGGACTAAGAACTTGTTCATGGTCTATGGGGGTGGAGAATTGAAATTGGAATGCTACACGGATTCTAGCTTCCAATGTGACGTAGATGATTCGAAATCGACCTCTGATTTTGTATTCATGCTATATGGTGCGGCTGTCTCTTGGAAAGGTTCCAAGCAAGACACCGTTGCGGATTCCACCACTGAAGCTGAATACATTGTTGCATCTGATGCAGCCAAAGAGGTAGTTTGGATGAGGAATTTTGCCCAAGAGTTGGGCGTTATTCCTAATGGAGTTGATCCAGTCCCGTTGTGCTGGGACAACACTGGTGCCATTGCGCAAGCAAAGGAACCAAGGTCTCATCAGCGATCCAAACATGTACTGAGGAAGTTCCACATCATACGGGAAATAGTGGGAAGAGGAGACATATCAGTTGAAATAATCCCCTCTGCAGATAATGTTGCTGATCCACTTACATAGCCCTAGCCAAGATCATTGTTTGAGTAGCATCGCGAAGCAATGAGATTATGGGTAGTTGGCTCTAGGGCAAGTGGGAGATTGTTAGAGTAGATGCCCTGCAAGCCAACGGTTGGCTAGGGAATTTATTGACTCAAGTGAAGTAAACAATCTTTATTTTAATATAATTTAACTTTTAATGGTTTCGTTATACTTTATCTGTATACCCATGCAATCAGCATAGATAAAGTCCTTGATTATGCTTTAATACAAATGAATCGTAATTCGATGTTGAAACTCATTTGTAAACACTGCATATTCTAAATTCGTTCCTAGTCGATTCAGCCGCCTAAAACATGGATAAAGGTCGCTTGAGCTCGAGACTAGCATCTGTGATGTTGTGTACTGCGTTTCTTGGTAAGGGCATGGAGATGTCCAAACATGCAGATGGGTAGTCATATGATGATTATACCGAACAACCCTCCCTCGGACTTTCCAAGTGGTTATCATTCATCGAGAGGATAAGTCCGTGGTTATGATTGTACACCATTAGTCCTTATGACCCGGGACAACACTGAGGCTCTATATGCTAGGGCTGTGCTTTGACTCGTTTACCGGCTCCAGGAGAGTCATCAGGTGGCGAGGTTGGGTACAGTTGCGACACATATAGGAGCCAGTGCATTGTAGTCGGGGATTCACCGCTCACCTACGGGTGTGGATATCCTATGTGATCTAATGTAATAATAGTGCATGGAATCTCTGGCCAGAGTATGAGATGTACGTTGGAGAAAGAGTTCTCCAATAGTACACGCGATGCCACTATTATAGTTATCACATAGTTATCGAATTAATATGCAACCCTCGATGAACCAATGGTTGCAGATTCGATCGGGATATATGAGATGAAGGGACCGTACTGTACGTTAATCATAATCGACTGGTTCTTGCAGGCACTATCAGTGATACCTAGGGGATCATGGGGCGATGCTACTAGACGCTCTTACCATGATCCGATGGGTGCAATCAGAAATGAGTTCTGACATTCTTGATCAAGGTGTTGATGAAAAGAATGGGGCTAACTAGGGTAAGCCCGAATAAAGGATTATGTTCTGAATCACAAAGAGTTGTGAACCCACGGCTAGCTGTATCCCTGAACCATTGAGGGTCACACAAGCACTGGATCGTTTGTTCCCGTTGAGAGAATAAATTCAAATAGTTGAATTTATATATTATTATAGTAAATTCAAGGAGTTGAATTTATGATAATTAAATTTTGAGAAAATAAATTCAAGGAGTTGAATTTATGAAATAGTAAATTCAAGAAGTTGAATTTATGAAATATGGAGAGAATAAATTCAAAGGGTTGAATTTATGAAATTTGATAATTTAATTTATTAAACTCAAAAGTTGAGTTTATTAAATATTAAATTTTGGATGTGAGAAATTCAAGGAGTTGAATTTATAATTTAAATATTAAATTCAAATGTTGAATTTATAATGGATATAATGCATGAAATTTCGGTGAAGAAAATCGAGATTGCCAAATGTTGGCATGCAATTTTAGAATCTTTAATGAACTTAATTAATTAGATTAATTAAGGAAATGAAAGATTAGAAATAATAATAAGAATTTTGATTCTTATATTTATATATTATATTGCATCCGAAAGTTTTGGAAAAATAAAAAGAATATGTCATTAATTTAGAATCTTTAATTAACTTAATTAATAAGATTAATTAAGTAAATTAAGGATTAGAAATAAAGATAATGATTTTGATTCTTAATTGATAAGGGAGCACCCGAGAGTTTTAAAAAGGAAAAATAGGGACTACTCTTCAATTCAATTCCTTGGGCAGGAAGATTTTCGGCTCTCCCAACTCCAAAAGGATTCTCTCGAAAATCTCTTCTCAAAAATAAGGAAAATTCGGCTTATAGTGTTGAGTCGATTTCTTCTTTATGTTTCTATCTCTACGCAAAAGTTCTTCTACTTTTCTAGTGCAAATTAGAAGAGGAACAAATCATCTAGTCGTGGACCTGATTAGAAGAAAGGAGTCCTTGAAGAAAGTTCGTAGGGATTCATCAAGAGCCAGATCTGTTATACCGGATCGGTTGGTGTCTAGTGATTAATTCACAAAGGTATAATTTCTGACGCCCTATGAATGTTTTGTTAAAACCATACGAGCGCCCAAACAAATCATATTTTGATTGTCAAAATAAAATGAAAAATTTTAAACTTCCGCTGCGTTTGGGCGTGTAGAAAACCGGGATCTAACAAATACAAGGAAGAATAATAGACATGTGTAACACCATTCCTAGGACACGTTACTTCATTGAAATGGAAGCAAAATTTTAAGTGTTTTATTAATTACAATTTTGCCACCATATCCTTAATTACAAAGTTGCCCTTAAATTAAATCAATTATTTTTCAATTTAATTACAAAATTGCCAATAAAATAAATTGAGTATTATTCAATTTATTTACACGATTTCCATCAAAGCTATTTTAGTCTCGGGATCTCACATTTCAAGTTTTCAAACCCTATTTACAGCAACATCAAAGTCCGTGGTCTCCACTCTAATACTGATCTCTCGTCATTTCCTCGGCCCTGATCCTGTCCCACCTGTTGTCATGCACACATACAAACACGACAACAGCCGGATAATTCCGGAGAGAATATAATCACAGTATAAATCAACGAACATGCAATCATATAACAATGTAAAAGCATGTAAGAAATATCAGTAACATGTATCAAAATCTGAAACATAATCAATATAAAATCATTAATCAAACTCTTGACTCCACGTCTCAGACTAGACTCAATCCTAGTCTAGGGATCCCGGTTTCCAGACGTTGGTATTCCTATATCGACAAACAGTAATAGAAGAAACTCCGATTCTATCCACGTCGATATAACCAAACATCCAGTGTCTTGACCTATCCGTCATAGACTGTGGTAATATCGCCAATACACTATCTTGTGATATCGTGCAATGTGCCCGTGGCGAACCCACCACTATCAGGCACTTCTATCACAAGATCAATGGACTAATACTCATCTAATACATGCTTCTATAAATCAATAGAACAAGCATAACAATTCAAATCAATTTAAATAATAACAATAAGTATGTGATTTCGGGAAACTCAAGTATATCCTACTCGAATCGTTCTCCCGTTACCATATTGACTTATACATTTCGTTCGTAGTCTCGGTCTGAAGCAATAACCGTTCTGAACTCAAGACTGTCTCTGTAAATCTGAAACGACATATCGAGAATCATAATATCAATGTTCTATTCTCAATTCAACACTGAATCTGATTAATCAGAATTTAAGTCAAATCAACAGCATAACGGCACAATCTCAGTATTCCCGTTAATACCAAATCAACATACAACAATTACAAATCATAACTCATATCCACTACAACCTGTAATCGATTCATTACTCAAATCTCTCCAATACCAGTGAATATAACCTGGAAATTCATAAAAATTCTATAATTGATTTGTTTTTCAAACTGACTTCGATTCTACGATGTTTAACATGTCAAGAACATCATATATGAATCCCATTCAATTCTGACAACATCATAATTTCAAGACATGTCAAAACGTAACAAAACTTACGTCCAGTTGAAGCCTGTACTACAAGGATCTCAGTACCGTGTTCGGATTCAAAATCTGATAGATGAATGGTGCAAAATCACGATTCTAGTACCTAAAGACACTTTAAGGGAATTCCTTCGATTCTTGCTCTAGAAATCTGAAGGAATTCGAAGGAATTCTAAATTATATATAGTCTATGCATGCAAAGGACGTGTAGCTCATTTTTCCGTAAACACGTTGCACCGCGGGTGCGCTCATCTTTGGACCGCGGGTGCGCTAAGCGTACTGATCAACATCCATTTTTCAGAAACAAGGAACGCGGGTGCGCACACTTTTATACCGCAGGTGCGGTGGACTTTCTGCCCCAACACCGCGGGGGTGGTGGTTTTTCTGGCGCGAGTGCACTGAGCATACTGTAATACTTCCAAAAAATCAGAAGCAACGATCGTGGGTGCGCTGCATGTTGTACCGCTGGTGCGGTGTCTCTACTGTATCAACACCGCGGGTGCACTGTCTTTGCACATACCTTTTCACACGTTACCTCAAATCTTGTCTCGGTTGGCCCTTTCATAATGACATTAAATTATAAATCAATAATCGTTAATTAACAGCGATTAATTTTTCGGGCATTACAGTAGATGAGAAATTGTCGTTGATGTCCCCACCGCCAAGTATTGTGGTTCATGTAGATGGATCCATCGACTTTTGAGGATGAGGAAAGTCACAATTAATTATCTGAATTCAATAAAAAAGGGAAAAAAATGTTTATGATCATTATGAAAGGATATATGTTATGAAATGAGGAAAATGAAAAATGTTGAGGTTTATGTTATGAATGTTCATATGAATATGTTGAGTTGTTGGGCCATTGGATGGCCAACATGTTTGTGATTTTAAATGGGCCAAAATATTTTTGGTGAAAAATAAGTTTTTAGGCCCTTAAGTTTAAAATTACAAAAGATGCAAATGTTTTCTCATGAAATAAATATTTTAAGTTGGACTTTAAATATTTATAGTAAATGGTGATTTTTCAAGAAATTCGGTTATAAATAAATTAATTTGAAAGTAGACAAAGGTGTTTGTATACTTTGTTAATTTAGTTTATAATCGTGGCGGTTAGTGATTGGATCAAGATATATAATATTGGATCAATTAATTATTGTGATAATTAATTGATGGTGTATGATATGTGATATTATGCATGAAGGATGATCAAAAGCCCAAGCCCAATTTGCTAGGTGAATGCTAGGATATTTTGTGTTGAATGATTGTAATAATTATCAATTTAAAGTGGGCTTGGTTTATGGCCCGTTCCCACCCCATGAGATGTATCCCTATTTGCCATGGATATTTATTTGTAAATATTAGTATAGTGGATGATCAAGATTGGAAGATGATGGCCATGATGATTATGAAGATCGAAGACATGTAAATATTGGAAGCTTATGTAAATGTTGCATTTGCATCCCATGCATTTACCCTAGGATTGGACCTAGGCCCGTGTTTAGCTCACACGGGCCATTAGTATTGGGGCGATTGATCATCCTTGTTTTGTTTACTATTTATAATATATGCATGATATGTTATAAATAATGAGTATGTGCGTTATTATTATGATAATAACAAAGTTGCATGAATCCGGCAAACATACGATCAAACATGGCGAGCTTTTAAAATAAAATTAATGATGAGACCTTTCAAAATTAAAAACCCTTATTTTGAATAAGATTCAAAATTAATATCAAGCCAGAAAAGGGGAATTATAAATTTGTTTATAATTTCCTTGTCTTCCATCGAAAATGGGTGCATGATGAACGCTACCCGTACTCGGGGCTCGGCTCATATTATTGGGGGGGCCCTGGGTGCCGGAAAGCTGTGACATCCATTGACATGGTGATGTGAACTACGTGGAACTCCCATGATTTCGGCTCATATTATTGGGGGAACTCATGGCGACCGTCCATTAAGGTTCAACATCGATGGGTAAGGCTTGACACGTGAAGATGAACGACGTCATATTATTGGGTTCTAATCAAACGTGAGACAAAAGTTTACGTAGAGGGTTGCATTGTGATGCAATTGGAAACTACCTTTTAGGAATTATGATTGGCTGATATTATTCGGGATCATAATTCGCTAATTGGACCTTACGTACCAACTGAGGAAAGGAGTTTCCCGCTTTCACTAGAGGGTAGTGAAAGATGTCAAAACAGTGGGAGCAAATATTTATGAAGTAAAAGTCCAAACTTCATATCTTACTAAATATTTTAAAATAGTCATCAATATTTATCTGTTTTTACTTTTCAGTACATATTGACGATGTCATCGATTCGCAATCCAATATCCGTAATACTCGACAAAAACATATTAACTGGACCTAATTACCTCACTTGGCTAAGAAACCTAAAAATCGTCTTGAATTCGGAAAGGGTAGCATATACACTGACTCAGTCGCCCCCTGTTGAGGCTCCGACTGACTGCAATCCTGAGGAATTGCAGGCTTACAAGGAATGGTGTGACCATGACTTGATAGCCAAGTGTTATATGCTTACTTCTATGAACGATGAGCTGCAGAGGCGTTTTGAGGGTGCAAAGAGTGCTGCTGACATTCATTTGCACCTCAAGGAGCTCTTTGGAGAGCAAAGACGTCCTCTTAGGCATGCTACCGTCAAGGAGCTGATCACTTTGCGCATGCGAGATGGGGCTTCGGTCCATGAGCATGGCCTAAAGGTGATCGGGCTCGTGGACAAGCTCGTTGGCATGGATCTGATCTTGCCTTCGGAGTTGACCACCGACGTGTTGCTATTACCGCTGCCTAGCTCATTTGATCCTTTTGTGGTGAACTTCAACATGAACAAGATTGAACCGACCCTTGAGGAGTTGGTGAATATGCTTGTTACGTTTGAATCAACCATCAAGAAAGAGAAGTTTGTTCTTTATGTGGGTTCTTCATCTGGTACGAAGATTGATCCACATGGGAATGGAAAGAAGCGTTCTTTCCAACGTCCCAAGAAGAACGTGCCCTTGTTGAGGCAATCTCCGAATCCCGTTGTGGCAGCCACACCAGTTAAGGCTGACAAGACTAGTGATGTTTGTCATCACTGCAAGAAGCCTGGACATTGGAAGCGAAATTGCAAGGAATATCTGGCCCAGAAGAGTTCTGGAAACGGTATGTTCTAAATTGAAGTAAACATTTCAATTAACTCTACTTCTTGGGTATTAGATACCGGTTGTGATTCACATCTCTGTAATGGGTTACAGGTGATGGGAAGAAGTAGGAAGTTTAAGGAAGGTGTGACCTTCTTGAGGATGGGCAATGGAGCAAGAGTTGCTGCCAAGGCTATTGAAGATGTTTACTTATTATTGAACAGTAGTTTTAAGTTAATTTTATGAGATGTTTTGTTCGTACCTAATTTTGTAAAAAACATTGTTTCCATTTCTATGCTGATAAAAATGGATATTCTTGTTTATTTTGCAAAGGTGTTTGCAACATTTACATGAATGAATGTTTGATTGGTACTGGTGAACTTGAAAACGATCTCTATAACTTAAATTAAAAGATATTCCACTAAATGTCCATTCAAAGGCATACACCATATGATATATGGATGGGTAAGCCTCCTAAGTATTCTTATCTTAGAATATGGGGGTACCCTGCTTATGAAGCAGGTAGTGGGAGATAAATTGGATAGTCGATCCATTTTATGCTAATTTGTGGGATATCCAATGAATTCGATTGGATACTACTTCTATCATCCCCGAGAAACAAAAGTGTTTGTTTCTAGGAATGCGACCTTTTTTTTGGAAAAAAGGAATTTCTATTGGATAGAAAAGGGAGATGATAGAACTCGAAGAGGTTCGAGAGACACCCACAATTGAAGAACCCACACCCGAAGAGCCAAGAGAGGAGATACAAGCTCCTAGAAGATCCGAGAGAGTCTCGAGACCACCTATGAGGAATGGTCTGCTTCTTGAAGAGGGCCATGATGAGCCTAACCATGGATGTGATCCAAGGACCTTCAAGGAAGCGTTATCTGATGCCGATTCATCCAAATGGCTTGAAGCTATGGAATCTGAGATGAATTCCATGCATTCGAACCAAGTGTGGGATCTTATAGATCCACCTGAGGGAACGGTTCCCATAGGGACTTGGGGCGGATGGGAAGGTATTGACCTTCAAGGCGCGATTGGTGGCAAAAGGATATACTCAAAGACAAGGAGTTGACTTTGAGGAAACCTTTTCTCCAGTCGCAATGTTCAAGTCCATAAGGATTTTGCTAGCCATAGCTGCATGGTATGACTGTGAGATATGGCAGATGGATGTCAAGACAAACTTTCTTAATGGGGATTTTAAGAAAGTTATTTACATGTCTTAACCTGAATGGTTTACATCTATCGGAAGTGAGCATATGGTATGCAAACTTCAGAGATCTATTTATGATCTAAAGCCGGCATCTAGGAGTTGGAACCTCAGATTCGACAGTACAATCAAATAGTTTGATTTACTAAGAATCCTGAGGAACCCTATGTGTATAAGAAGGTCAGTGGGAGTGTTGTGACATTCCTGGTGCTTTATGTTGATGACATTCTACTCATTGAGAATGGTGTAGGAATGTTGCAATCAACTAAGATTTGGTTGGCGAGTAAGTTCTCGATGCAGGACTTGGGTGAAGCATCTTTTGTATTGGGATACAGATCTATAGAGATAGATCGAAAAGAGTGCTTGGTCTCACCCAGTCCACATACATTGATACCATCGTGAAGCCGTTCTCGATGGATGAGTCCAAGGGAGGACATCTACCAATGTGTCATGGCGTGTCCCTATCCAAGTCTGTCTCCCAAGACTGATGCAGAGATAGTGGCGATGACACGCATTCTGTATGCTTCGGCAATTGGTAGCATCATGTATGGGATGATATCTACACGTCTTGACGTGACTTTCGCACTAAGTGTAGTGAGTAGATATCAATCGAACCCTGGTCTTCCACACTGGAAAGCTGTGAAAGACATCCTCAAGTAGTTGAGAAGGACCAAAAAATTGTTCTTGGTCTATGGGGTGGAGAACTAAATTTGGAAGGCTATACCGACTCTAGCTTCCAAAGCGATATCGATGACTCGAAGTCAACCTCTGGTTTTGTATTCTTGCTCAATGGTGCTGCAGTCTCTTGGAAGAGTTCCAAGCAAGACAATATTACGTATTCCAGCACAGAGGCCGAATACATTGCTGCATCAGATGTAGCAAGGGAGGCTGTTTGGATAAGGAATTTCGTCCAAGAGTTGGGCGTCATTCCTAATGGAGTTGCTCCTCTCCCGGTGTTGTGTGACAACACGGGAGCTTTAGCTCAAGCAAAGGAGCCAAGGTCTCATCAGAAATCCAAACTAGTATTGAGAAAGTACCACATCCTCGGAGAGATTGTGGAAAGTAGAGCAGTGTCTTTTGACATAGTCGGCTCCGCAGATAATGTTGTTGATCCACTAGCTAAGCCTTTACCTGGACCATTATTCGTCAAGCATCGCGAATCAATGTGTTTAAAGCATATGGGTAGTTGGCTCTAGTGCAAGTGGGAGATTGTTAGAGTAGGTGCCCGTCGAGCCAAGTGTTGGCCGAGTGTTCACAATGAAACTCTATGTATAAGCAGTCTTTATTTTAATAATATTTGAAATTATTATTTTGGCAAATCTTTATCTGTATACCCATGCTAGCTGCATAGATAAAGCCCTTGAATATACAAATAGTAGAAAGAATATGAGATGCTCATATGATGAGTATCATGAAACTCATATTTGTAATACTGTATATTCTAAACGGTTCCTAGTCGATTCAGCCGCCACTAAGAAGGATATAGGCCGCTCGAGTTAGAGACTAGTATCTGCGATGTGAGTACCATGTTTCATTGGTAGGGGACATTGTGATGTCCGAACATGCAGATAGGTGCTCCTTGTAGAGTGCACTGAACAACCCTCAGTAAAAGGACTTTCCAAGTGGTTCTCACTTATCGAGTGGAAAAGTCCTGGTTTATGGTTGTACAGAATTAGTCCTTATGACCCGGGACAACATTGAGACTCTATGTGCTAGAATTACACTTTGACTTGTTTACCGACTCTCATGGGGTCATTAGGTGGCAAGGTTGGGTGTTCTGTCGTAACACATAGGAGTCGATGCATTGTAGTCGGGGATTCACCGCTTACCTTCGGGTATGGATATCCTATGTGTTATCATGTGTATGTAGATTGAAATCTCTGGCCAGAGAATGGTGGTAATTATGAAAGGGTTTCATAGATTACACCATCGATGCAACTACGACATGACACATAGTATCGATTCATTGACAACTCTCGATAAACCAATGGTTGTCGAATCGATCGGGATATATGAGTTGAAGGGACTGTACTGTACGCTAACCATAATTGAATGGTTCTTGCAGGCACTATCATTTGATACCTAGGGAATCATGTAAGCGATGCTGCTAGGCGTTTAACATGATTGGTTGGGTACTATCAGACTTGAGTTCTGACGTTCTTATTATCAAGGTGTTGATAAATAAGAATGGAGCAATTGGGGTATGCTCATATAAGGACATGTTTAGTCCGAATCACATAGAGATGTGAACCCACGGCTAGTTGTATCAATGAACCATTGAGGGCCACACAAGTACTAGCTTTCTAGATCCCGTTGAGAAGTAAAAATAGTTCAATGTGTTGAACGGCTTATAAAGGAGTTTATAAGCGTAAGGAAAATTAGAAGTATGACTTCTATAAATGAGAAAATAGTTCAATGTGTTGAACGACTTATAAATGAGTTTATAAGTGTAAAGAAAAATAGAAGTATGACTTCTATGAGAGAAATGTAAATTTTAATTTAAGGAAGTGTTCCTAAATTAAAAGTGGCCAAGTGAATAATGTAATTGAAAATTGTGATTTTCATAAACATTATTATGGACTAAATTAAATTAATTCAAGTGTTGAATTAATTAAACACTAGTGGACCTAGTAGAGTCCAACTAATTAAATTAATTCAAGTGTTGAATTAATTAAATTATATTGAGTCTTGTAGAGCTCAATTAAAATAATTATTTAACTAGTGGGACTTGGGTAAATTCAAGTAATGTTTAATTAGTCTCAAATATGTTTGAGATAATTAAAATTTAGTCCAAGGTTTTTAATTTGATTAAAAACCATATATTATGCATGCATGGGAGGTGAAAGGTTGGGAGACTACTTTTTGAGTTTTCAAGGCATGGCATACACCTTTTTGACTCTACTTTTTCACAAACCAAGACAAGTCTTCCCACTTCACTCCCACAACACCTAATGGCCGAAATTCTTCATGTTATTCTCTCCCATTTTTTTCTCCAAAATTTTGTTCTTCAATTTGTTGAGGAACACTTCACTTCTCTTTGAAAAATCCTCATATTTTTCTAGTGTAAAATATGAGGGGATCTACCTAGTTGGTGGTGGGCCTAATTTGAAGGAAAGACTCAAGGAGGAGGAAGCTTGTAGATTGCCATTCCTTTCAAGAGCTTTGTTGTTTGACAACAAAGTTGGAGCCATACATCAACCTCAAGAGGTTGATAGGTATATCTCTCAAACACCCTATGTATGACATGTTTTTGGTGTTTGTTGTATTTTGCTACACAAGATGCAAGGGGGCCGAAATTTTAAAATAAAATTATGCTTCCGTTGTGTTTTCGGTCTCCCTAAATCGTTCCCTTTCAAATTTAATGTTCGAAATAGTTAATATAAATCCATAAAGATGCAATATAATGCAATGCATGATCAGAAGCTATGGGCTATCAATAAATCTCAAGATCAAGTGAATCATCTGGTCATAGGGTACCCAAGGAAAGAGAATCCCCCAGCGACATCCACTGACTCATCCGCTCGAGGTGGGGTGCTGTGTTCTACAATCCCAGGACTATGGTGCGCCCATAGAGAGTGTTCAAGCCATAGCAGGGACCTCCGCATACACTATGCCAACTCAACAATATCCCCATACGTCCAACAAATCAATAAATCAAGGCGAACTCTGCCATATCAAATCTGAATCGAAAAGTGGCTCAATATGCAATATAATGATGCATTTCAATCTCATCAAGTCAATATTCAGGACCCAAATACTTTTAAATATGTTTTGGGATGAATTAAGGAGTTTGGTAAGCTTCTGGTCGAAATGTAGAAGTCCAGGGGTAAAACGGTCATTTTGGGTTACCGGGGGCAAAATGGTCATTTTGCACTCGGGATGAGTTTTTAGTCCTGACCCTAAGAACAAATTTATAATGTTCTTAAATGTTTATGCATCATGTATATGATTTTTATGTAATTATGAAAATTATGTTGCATGCTTGGTTTTAAGAAAAATTTACATATATGCATGTTTTTATTAAGTGGTGAACATGATGACAAATTTTGAAGACTAACACGATTATATGAGATTTTATGAGCTGAGGCCAAGGATCAGTGGACGATTAATGTTGTCGTTGATATCCCCGCCGCCAAGTACTGCGGTTATATTAGATGGATCCATCGAATATTGCTGATACGATAGAGCTGATACGAAAGTCACAATTAATTAACTGAATTGAATTAAAAAAAAATTTATACGTATATGATGATATGTTGAGACATGTTTTGACACGTTATGATTTTAAACGACACATTTACGCTTATGATTTTATGTTCATGAAATGTACGTCGATTACAGTATTTTTCACTGATGTGTGCTATGTATATGTATTTGCTATTAACGACACAGGTGTGTTGAGTATTTATACTCACTAGGCGTGTGTGATGCAGGTGATCATTTGGATGAGGAGACTTCAGGTGCCGAACTTTGATTAGGCAAAGCTAGATGTGCGCACACGACCCGAGGAACACACGTTTCCGCACATCACGTCTTTATGGGCTCGAGCGGACATGAACAATTTGTTACGTTGATTTTGTTATGATGATGAATTTCATTATTTTACACATTTTAATTTCGTTCGTGTATGGTTAAGGGTCCAGTTGGCACATTTTTTAAACTACATTATTTTATTTGTCGATTGTGTACGATTATTTTTAATGAAATATTTTTAGTAGGGTTGCATGCATGCGAAATATTTAAATTTTTATTTTCTAAAAATGAGCTTATCAAAAAAAAAAAATCATTTAGCAGCATTTTAAATTAGTAGACGTCACAACTCCAGTGTCCATCGTGTCAAACAAGGAACCAAGATTCAGGTCTACATTTTTGAAGAGAATCCATCAGGCATTGGGTACTAAGCTTCTATTCAGTACAACATTCCATCCTCATACCTATGGTCAGTCTTAGTGAGTGATTCAGATTTCGGAGGACATACTCAGAGCTTGCATGATCAACTTCTAGGGCAGTTGGGAGTTGAAATTACCTCTCATGGAGTTCACGTACAACAACAGCTTTTAGGCATCTATTGGTATGGCTCCATACGAGCCACTTTATGGGAGAAAGTTTAGGTTACCAGTCAATTGGGATGAGGTAGGGGAAAGAAAAGAGTTGGGTCCGAACATTGTCAAATAGACTGCAGAGCTAGGGGTCAAGATCCGGGACACGATGATGACCGCTCAGAACCGAAAGAAGAGTTATGAAGATTAGCGGTGCAGGGATCTAGAGTTTGCACTGGGTGATCATGAGTTCGTGAAGGTCAAACCGATGAATGGTGTGATGAGATTCGGAAAGAAGGGAAAACTCAATCCTAGATTCACAGGACCATTCGAGATCCTAGAGAGTGTTGGGACACTAGTTTATATAGTTTCATTACCGTCGAATCTAGAGGGAGTTCATAATGTCTTTCACGCCTCGATGTTGCAGAAATACATTTCGAACCCTTCTCATGTGCAGAGTTATGAGCATCTGCAGTTGACGCCAAACTTGTCATTCGAGGAAAGACCTGCCCGGAAGGATAGACCTGCCTGGATATTAGACAAGCAGGAGAGGAGGCTCAGGGACATGGTGATCCAGATGGTCAAAATCAAGTGGCTGATTCTTTCGGGGGAGGAGACTACTTAGGAGACTAAGACAGAGATGCGGAGTCGCTTCCCGGAGATATTCGGTATGTTTTAAATTTCAAGGACGAAATTCAATATAAGGAGGGAAGAATTGTAAGGTCTAGAAATTCAAACGACGTAACCTGACTGAATGCAAAATCTAGGGTTTTGTTAAAATGAATGTTTAATCATTGAAAGGATCGGTGAATCGGGTGAAGAGTGTTTAGAAGGGGGGGTTTGAATAAACACCGCTCAATTAAAATTATTCTTCGAAAAACTGATTTCAGTTGTGTTACAAACTGAATCTAAATATCCCGTCGGTCAATAACAATCAGTTAAATTGAATAAACAGTTGCGGAAAACTAACTGACTGAAAGATAGAGTATCTAACTGAAAATGATAACTGAAATTAATAACACCGCAATTTGTTTCTGGATGTTCGGAGACTTGAATAACTCCTACGTCACCCCTTCTATCAAGAAGATAGGATATTCACTAAAAGACTTTGATCAAATACAAAAAGGTGTACTGACCCACTTTAGTTTGGACTTATCACTTTGCCAATACTGAAACTCTTAGTATACAACACTTTTACAGATCGTAACTGATCTTAGCACAACTTAGAAAATCTATCAATCGATTACAACGTGCTATATAAGCTCAAGAGCGTAGTCTAGAATACTACTGATAAAACTGATAAGCGTGAGCTTTGATTTCTGAATGTAAGTGGATATTTTTACAGCGTAACAGCAAGTAAGATAAGATAACTGAGAGTCGGATCTTCTTCAGCTGCTGTCTTCGACTATTTATAGACTTCCCTCTCAACGGTAACATTAAAGATATTTGAATATTCTAACCGTTGATTGCCACATCGATATATTCTGAAAATCGTACACTGTTCATTCTGAAATGCGGCGAGCCACTACCCATTGCAGATAGCTATACTATTTGTCGATTGTCGCTTTCAACTAATGACGTGTACAGCAAAGAGATCAGCTGGTAAAGATCAGTTGACGATGGAATAGACTTCAGTTGTATTCCATCAGTTGTAGCGATCAGTTGACTGATGACGTGTTCACTTACGTCGATCAGTTAGTCAAATTCAGTTGCTGGATTCATTTGGTAAATCTTTTGTCAAACGTCGGAATTTTGTTTCCAGCAATTTCCCCTTTATGGTGTTTGACAAAACTATAGTGAAAGATACTTGATTGAATTCAAAGTAGATAAAATAAGATGTCGATTAACTGAATCAACTGAATTCACATTTCTTCAAATAAATACAATATATACTGCTCTTATTGTTTCTTCTGCTGTTCTAAGATCTCCTTGATCTCTTCCCCCTTTTTGTCAAACAGCTCCATCTTGAGAGATAGCTTCCGAACGTCTGTAGAAAGGAGCTTGACAGAGGATGAAATGTTATCGATGGCAGTAGACATAGTGACTTGTAGCAGTTCGATTTTTCTTGATACAAGTGACTCCACACTGTCGACCCGTTTGTTAATATAGTCTTGAGTGGCAGTCAGACTTGAAAAAATTCCTCTATTTTTCTGAATATCTTTAGCTGCAAATGAAAGAGCGGTAACAGCAGATTGTATATCCTTCAGTTTTTGTAAAGACTGGTGATTATCGTCCAACTTCAGAGTATGCGATAATTGCGTATTTTGAATCTTGGAGATGGCAGTAATCATTTGACTCATATTGTCCTGCACATTCTGAAATTTTTCAAAAATAAGATCAAAATCTGATGAAGATGGAGGATGAGACTGTCGAGAAGTGCTTGGTTCACTTGTAGTAAGTTCAGAAATTATCAAGGATTGATCAGTTGAGATTGTTTCAGCAGCATCTCGAACTGAAGTATCAGCAGCAGTGATTTCTCCTTGATCCCGAGGTGGTGAAGGAGGATGTGGTTCAGCAGATGGTGACAAAACTGAAACTGGTGCCTCTAAAGTATGATCGATTGAATCAACTGGCACATCAGTTGGGATAACCTGATCAGTAGATGGATCTGGCGAACAGGTTCTTCTGAAGGAAAAGTGACCTCCGGATTGATTTGAACAGCAGAGTGATCAACTTTGTCAGAAACGGGTGCACTAATCTGGGATTCTTCCACAATGGCCTGAATAACTTCATCAATGTGTGCGAAAGAGAGCTCAGCTTCAGTATACAGTTGTTGTTCACCAGGAGGTGAAAGAGGCTTATCATTAACTGGCTCTTCAGTTGGAACAATGACTAAAGCTGATGATGGTTCTGTTTTGTCAGAGGATGATTCTTCAAATATTTCCTCGTCGTCATCATCTGAATCTCCTTGATGGAGAACCAATTCTTGATCCAATTCCCAAAACTTGATTTGAGATAGTAGCCCTATAAGATCAGCGTCTAGCTGAGTAATTACAGCTTGATCAGCGTAGGCAGTAGGGTTGTAGGTAAGTAGTTGGTCTTCAGCTTGGCAACAATTTGAGCCAACTTCTTCGCACTCATCTGATCAAATAGATAACTCTTCCTCTCCATAGCTTGAGCAATTGAGGCAGCTTTGACTGTCCTGAGGACAAAGGCCTCCAGTTTGATGAATTTGCTCAGCTCGGACTTCTTCTTCAATTTCTTGGCAAAATCTTCAGTGCGATAGGCTGTCCAAGTATCATAGGACTTAATTTTTGAAGCAGCAAAACTGTTAACCTTTGCCCATACAAGGTCAATATGAGTCTGAATTGGGTTGGAAGATCTGGGCTCTTCGATCAACTTCCCTTTCCTTTTATCAGTACTCATGATGTGAGGAATTTCCAATCCTGTTCGAGTTAATTCCACCACCTCTATAAATTTTATGCCTTTAGGTCTAGCAGGTGCCACACCAGTAGGACGAGAGATCTAAATCAGAGGAGCTTTGGTCCTAACTGATTCCTTTTTCGTACCAATTGAAGCTTCTTGTGGAATTATCTGCAGAGGAACTGTTTCTATAGGCTGCTGATCAGTTGTAGAAATCATTGCATCAGTAGGAATGGATACCTTCGAAGTTGTTTTAACCCTTTGGGTTCTTGGTTTCTTCGCAATCTGAGGGGATGGAGTCTTCTCTGACTCAGATGCACTCAACACTAATTTTCTTTTGGCGACCTTCAGTTGAGCCAACGTTTTGTCCTTCTTAACTGATTTAGGATGTAATAGCCGAGCCCGGTGTACGGTATGATTTAAGTTTTGTATGTTTATTTGGGTTATGCGATTAGATGTTTAGAGTTGTGTTTTTGGGCTATAGTATGTTTGGTAATATTGCCTTGAGGTATTAGTTGTTGTTGGTTGTTCGTTTCAGTGTTTCGGATTGATTTTAGTTGCTTGGAAGTTGTTCATTGACGTGACCAGAGTGCACCCGCGCTCTTAGAGGAGTGCCCCCGCGGTGTACTATTCATGATTTTGGAGTTGGGTAGCCGTAGCAGGACCGCACCCGCGGTGGTGCAAGGACCGCACCCGCGGTGATGACCGCACCCGCGGTGGTTGCAGCGCCGCACCCGCTGTGTTTGTGTTCCAGAATTATTGTGTTGTGCCGTGAGCTAGGCGCACCCGCGGTGTTTGTGGCAGCGCACCCGCGGTGGAGGTATGGGCGAGATATTTAGTACCTTTTTGATTGAGTTGACTTCATTTCCTCCTTTTTCCTCCTTCTTATCTTCGATTTTCTCTCTTCTAGCAAGGGTTTTCTTCCATTTCTTTCACTTCCCACCTTTGATTCTTGGATCTAGTTCGATTTTCGACTTGAGATCGTGGTTCTCCTTGGTGCTAGGAAGCTAAGGTAAGTTTTTGGTTGAGTTCTGTCATGGTTTTGGAAATAAGATGCTATAGGTTGATGTTTTTGATGGTTCAATGGATTATTTGACTTGTATTTTTGGATATAGAGTTGATATTGGTGTAGTTTATGGATTATTGTTGTAGGTGGTATACAAGAGTAAGATTCAAGGTGTTATTGTGGTTTGTAAGTGGAATTTCATCCGTTTGCTCACATGATTATATATGTATGGTGTTCTAATGATTTCAAAGTGTTATTCCCTTCATTTGATCCATAGTTACGTATTGATTCGATTGTATATCCATTGGAGGCATTGTATGTCTCATTTTTTGAAAAGGGAATACAAAAGAAAAGAAAGAGTTTACAAAGTGATGGTTTAAATGCTATAGAGAGTTCAAATGTTTTATTGGATTGATAGAAACATAGTCAGAGAATTGGATGCAATTAGTTGATCAACGCCCATAGGCTTATATCCCTCAGAGTTATCGGTTTATATCGATTTGGGATACGAGCACCACAGTAGAAGAGTGCCCCCGTGGTGTACTATTCATGATTTTGGAGTTGGGTAGCCGTAGCAGGACCGCACCCGCGGTGGTGCAAGGACCGCACCCGCGGTGGTTGCAGCGCCGCACCCGCTGTGTTTGTGTTCCAGAATTATTGTGTTGTGCCGTGAGCTAGGCGCACCCGCGGTGTTTGTGGCAGCGCACCCGCGGTGGAGGTATGGGCGAGATATTTAGTACCTTTTTGATTGAGTTGACTTCATTTCCTCCTTTTTCCTCCTTCTTATCTTCGATTTTCTCTCTTCTAGCAAGGGTTTTCTTCCATTTCTTTCACTTCCCACCTTTGATTCTTGGATCTAGTTCGATTTTCGACTTGAGATCGTGGTTCTCTTTGGTGCTAGGAAGCTAAGGTAAGTTTTTGGTTGAGTTCTATCATGGTTTTGGAAATAAGATGCTATAGGTTGATGTTTTTGATGGTTCAATGGATTATTTGACTTGTATTTTTGGATATAGATTTGATATTGGTGTTGTTTATGGATTATTGTTGTAGGTGGTATACAAGAGTAAGATTCAAGGTGTTATTGTGGTTTGTAAGTGGAATTTCATCCCTTTTCTCACATGATTATATATGTATGGTGTTCTAATGATTTCAAAGTGTTATTCCCTTCATTTGATCCATAGTTACGTATTGATTCGATTGTATATCTATTGGAGGCACTGTATGTCTCATTTATTGAAAAGGGAATACAAAAGAAAAGAAAGAGTTTACAAAGTGATGGTTTAAATGCTATAGAGAGTTCAAATGTTTTATTGGATTGATAAAAACATAGTCAGAGAATTGCATGCAATTAGTTGATCAACGCCCATAGGCTTATATCCCTCAGAGTTATCGGTTTATATCGATTTGGGATACGAGCACCACAGTCAGAGATACTATTGATATCAATCCAACCAGAGTAAAGAGAAATACCATCTTATTGCTATGTTATTGCTACAGTATTCATGATTCAGAGTTGATGGTATTTATGATTTCAAAGTCATGTTTTACGAGTATACTATGTATCATTGCTATGTAAGAGTTCCACTTGCTGAGTTTTTATACTCATTTCAGTTATTTTCATGTGATGCAGATAAGAGTGACGGACCAGGACGTTGACTGTGGTCAGAGGTCATATGCATACGAAGATGGAAGGAAGATTATTTTGTTATTATTTTGGGACATGATCATAAGAATGATACTTTGTATTTTTGTTAAATCATTTGAATGATCATGTATTTGTTTTGTAAACATTTTTATGAAATGTATTTTGAAACTCCTTCCAGTGAAAGAAAATTTTAAATTCCGCTGTATTATTTTATTGTTACGGGTCAGGGTGTCACATTTAGTGGTATCAGAGCAGTGTTTTTCGGACCAATGCATATGACTTCGTCTACTTTCAACTGTCCGGGTATGTTTTCTTGCATCTATCCATTGTTATATATTGATATGTCTTTTGTGAGCCCATTGTAGAGTAGAGGATGCCACCTAAGAGGAAAGCAGTAGAGGGTGAGGATAGTTCTTCCTCTAGAGTTGTCGATGAGTTCGGCAAGTTGCTTAAAGAGCAGGCCAAGGTTCATAGGGAGCAGATTCAGCAGTTGCTTCGATTGTAAGGAACAGGACAGGGTAGAGGCCAAGGTAGAGTTCTAGTAGCTCAGGCAGTTGGCACTGATGCCGTCTTTTCTGCTTTCAAGAGGATGGATCCACCGGAATTCGCAGGTAGCACTGATCCGTTAATGGCTGTCGAGTGGGTCAAGGTGCTTGAAGCCATCTTCGACCATCTGCAGTACGAGGATAATGACAGGATCAGCTGTGCAGTTTTCATGTTGGTTAAAACTGCTCGCATCTGGTGGAATGCGACCAAAGTTGGAGTTGATGTCTCGACACGGAAGTGGTCAGAGTTTACAGATTTGTTCTATGACAAGTATTTTCCCGACGCACTTCGAGCGAGGAAGGTTACGGAGTTCTTGGAGCTTCGACAGGGGAGCATGGATGTTGGTGAGTATATCTTGAAGTTTGAGGAGGGTTACTTATTTGTCCCGTACATTGCATCCAACGATAGAGATAAAGGCGCTCATTTCATTCGAGGCCTTAGAGCAGAGATTCGTCGTGATATCAACATGTCCAAGGCTGTTACTTTCAAGGAGATTGTGTCCAAGGCGTTGTTGGCCGAGCAGGATGAGAAGGATATCACCAGAGAGAGGCAGGAGAGGCACCAAGCTGTTATTCAGAGAGGCCAGGGCTCGAATCAGAGGGGCAGGGATCGTTTCAAAGGGAAAGGCAAGATAGAGCCGAGTCCTAGACCACCGCCATTTCCAGTTGATTCCGAGAAGCCTTTGTGCCCGAAGTGTGGCAAGCATCATCGAGGAGAGTGTAGATTTGGCACTCATTCTTGTTATCGTTGTGGCACGGCAGGCCACATTGCCAGAGATTGTCCTAAGGGAGCTAGCCAAGGGAAGGTGCAGGGTCGTATCTTTACGATGACTAAGGAAGGTATTAATCATGATTCTTCTGTGATCTCTAGTGCTATTTTAATTTCAGGCAGAGTAGCTACGACTTTGATTGATACTGGTGCTACTCATTCTTTTATGTCTGAATTGTTTTTTAGATCTTTGGGTATAATTCCTTCTGTTATTCCCCTCCAGTTCAATGTTGTTTTACCTTCGGGGGATATCTTGTGCCCGACGTCTATTGTGTATGCATGCCCTGTTCGTATTGATGATAGAGAGGTCTTTGCTGATTTGATTGTGATCCCGATGGTTGCCTTTGATGTTATTCTTGGCATGGATTGGCTATCGACTTATCGTGCAGTTATTGATTGCGTTGCTAAGACGGTGACCTTTGCAGATGATAGCAATAAGGGAGGAGTGCTCGCCAGTGCAGGTACTTCGCAGGTCCTTCCTTTTATTTCTTGTCTTGAGGCTGAGAGATTTCTATGTAGAGGTTGCGATGGGTTTCTTGCTTCTATTGTGGATGTGGATGGTATGGTTTAGTTGAATATTGATGATATCGATGTTGTGAGGGAGTTTGTCGATGTCTTTGAGGATGATGTTCCGGGTTTGCCGCCGGACAGAGATGTTGAGTTCGTTATAGATCTAGCTCCAGGTACGGTTCCTATTTCTAAGGCTCCGTATAGGTTGTCCCCTACCGAGATGAAGTGTAATAGCCGAGCCCGGTGTATGGTACGGCTTATGTTTTTTTATGTTATTTGGGTTATGTGATTAGATGTTTAGAGTTGTGTTTTGGGCCATAGTATTATTGTTTATTATTGTTCTGGAGGTATTAGTTATTGTTGGTCGTTCGTTTCAGAGTTTCGGATCGATTTTAGTTGCGTTGAATTTGTTCATTGATGTAGCAAGAGTGCACCCGCGCTCTTAGAGGAGTGCCCCCGCGGTGTACTGTTCATGATTTTGGAATTGGAAGGCCGTGGCATCACCGCACCCGCAGCAGTGCAAGGACCGCACCCACGGTGAGACCTCACCCGCGGTAATTGCAGCACCGCACACGCGGTGCTAGTGGTTCAGGAATTGTTTGGATTGCCGTGAGCTTAGCGCACCCGCGGTGCTTGTGGCAGTGCACCCGCGGTGAAGGTATGGGCGAGTTTTTAAGTTACTTTTTGGAGTTGTTGGCCATACCTTATCTTATATTTTCCCCTTCATTTCGAGATTTCTCTCTTCTAGCAAGGGTTTTCATCCATTTCTTTTGCTTCCTACCTTTGATTCTTGGATTTGTTTGGATTTCCGACTTGAGATCGAGGTTCTCCGTGGTATAAGGAAGCTTAGGTAAGTTTTTGGTTGAATTCTATCATGGTTTTTGGAGATGTGATGCTATAGGTTGATGTATTGGTTGGTTCTATGGATTATTTAACTTGTATTTTTGGATATAGAGATGATATTGGTGTTGTTTATGGATTATTGTTGTAGGTGGTGTACCAAGAGTATAGTTGGAGGTGTTCTATTGGTTTGTAAGTGGAATTTCATCCTTTTTGCTCACATGATGTTATATGTATTGTGTTTCAAAGGTTTTAATGTGTTATTCCCTTCAATTGATTCATTGTTATGTATTAATTCCATTGCTATGCATATTGGAGGCTTTTATGTCTCACTATTGTTCAAAGGGAATACAAGACAAAAGATATGGTTTCCAAAGTGATTGTTTAAATGCTATTGAGAATTCAAATGTTTTATTGGATTGATTGAATCATAGTCAGAGCATTGCATGCAATTAGTTGATCAACAACCATAGGCTTTTATCCCTCACAGTTATCGATTTATATCGATGGGATATTTGCAACCACAGTCATAGATACTATTGATATCAATCCAACCATAGAAAAGAGAATACCATCGTATTGCTATCTATTTCTATGCTATTGCTACAGTTATTGCTACAGTATTCATGTTTCAGAGTTGATGGTATTTATGATTTCAAAGTCATGTTTTACAGAGTATACTATGTATCATTGCTATGTAGAGTTCCACTTGCTGAGATTTATTCTCATTTCAGTTATTTTCATGTGATGCAGATCAGAGTGGAGGCCCGGGACGTTGACTGTGGACAGGGGGTCATATGCATACACCGTTGGAAGGAAGATTTTGACATGATCATAGGAATTATGTTTTGTATTTTGGCTTTGTCATTTAAATGATCATGTATTGCTATTTTTGTAAACATTGTTATGGAATGCATTTTGAAACTCCTTCCATATTTTTAAAGAAAATTTTAAATTCCGATGTGTATTTTATCGTTATGGGTCAGGGTGTCACATTTAGTGGTATCAGAGCGGTGTTCTTCGGACCAATGCATATGACTTCGTCTACTTTCAACTGTCCGGGTATGTTTTCTTGCATCTATCCATTGTTATATATTGATATGTCTTTTGTGAGCCCATTGTAGAGTATGCATCCTAAGCGTAAGGCGTCAGAGGGTGAGGATAGTTCTTCCTCGAAAGTTGTCGACGAGTTCGGCAAGTTGCTTAAGGAGCAGGCCAAAGTTCATAGCGATCAGATTCAGCAGTTGCTCCGGTTGCAAGGAGCGGGACAGGGTAGAGGCCAAGTGAGAGGTCAGGTTGCTCAGGCTGTTGGCACTGATGCCGTCTTTTCTGCTTTCAAGAGAATGGATCCACCGGAATTTTCAGGGAGCACTGATCCTTTAGTTGCTGTCGAGTGGGTCAAGGCTTTAGAGGCGATCTTCGATCATCTTCACTACGAGGACCGAGACCGTATCAGTTGTGCTGTTTTCTTGTTGGTTAAAGCTGCTCGCATATGGTGGAATGCGACCAAAGTTGGAGTTGATGTATCGACACTGAAGTGGTCAGAGTTCACTGACCTGTTCTACGACAAGTATTTCCCTGATGCACTTCGAGCGAGGAAGGTTACGGAGTTCTTGGAGCTTCGACAGGGAAGCATGGATGTTGGTCAGTATATTCTGAAGTTTGAAGAGGGTTGCCTATTTGCTCTGTTTGTTGAATCCAATGATAAAGATAAAGGCGCTCATTTCATTCGAGGCCTTAGAGCTGAGATTCGTCGTGATATCAACATGTCCAAGGCTGTTACTTTCAAGGAGATTGTGTCCAAAGCATTGTTGGCCGAGCAGTATGAGAAGGACATCGCAAGGGAGAGGCAAGAGAGGCATCAAGCTGTTGCTCTGAGAGGCCAGGGTTCTAATCAGAGGGGCAGGATCGTTTCAAGGGCAAGGGCAAGATGGAGTCGAGTCCTAGACCACCGCCAATTCCAGTTGATCCCGAGAAGCCTTTGTGTCCGAAGTGTGGCAAGCATCATATGGGAGAGTGCAGATTGGGCACTCATTCTTGCTATCGTTGTGGCACGGTAGGCCACGTTGCCAGAGATTGTCCACGAGGAGCTAGCCAAGGGAAGGTGCAGGGTCGTATCTTTGCGATGACCAAGGAAGGTATTAATCATGATTCTTCATTGATCTCTAGTACTATTTTGATTTCAGGCAGAGTAGCTACGACTTTGATAGATACTGGTGCTACTCATTCTTTTATGTCTGAATTATTTTTGAGATCTTTGGGTATAGTTCCTTCTGTTCTTCCCCTCCAGCTTAGTGTTGTTTTACCTTCGGGGGACGTGTTGTGCCCGACATCGATTGTGTGTTGCGTGTCCTGTTCGTATTGAGGAGCGAGTTGTCTTCGCTGATTTGATTGTTATCCATATGGTTTCCTTTGATGTTATTCTTGACATGGATTGGCTTTCGACTTACCGTGCAGTTATCGATTATGTTTCTAAGAAGGTGACTTTTGCAGATGATGGCCAGGGAGGAGTTCTCGCCAGCACAGGTACTTCGCTGGTCCTTCCTTTTATTTCTTGTCTTGAGGCTGAGAGATTGCTGTGTAGAGGTTGCGATGGGTTTCTTGCTTCTATTGTGGATGTGGATGGTATGGTTAAGTTGAATATTGATGATATTGATGTTGTGAGGGAGTTTGCCGATGTGTTTGAGGATGATGTTCCGGGTTTGCCGCCGGACAGAGATGTTGAGTTCGTTATTGATTTAGCTCCAGGTACGGTTCCTATTTCTAAGGCTCCGTACAGGATGGCCCCTACCGAGATGAAGGAGTTGAAGATTCAGTTGCAGGATCTTTTAGACAAGGGTTTTATTCGTCCGAGTTCTTCGCCTTGGGGAGCTCCGGTTCTTTTCGTTAAGAAGAAGGATGGTTCTTTGCGACTGTGTATCGACTACAGGGAGCTTAACAAAGTGACTGTCAAGAACAAGTATCCGTTGCCACGGATAGATGATTTGTTTGATCAGCTCCATGGTGCCACTGTATTCTCGAAGATTGATCTTCGGTCTGGCTACTATCAGTTGAAGGTTAGGGAGTCTGATGTCCCTAAGACGGCTTTCAGGACCAGGTATGGTCATTTTGAGTTTCTCGTGATGTCTTTTGGTCTGACCAATGCCCCTTCAGTCTTCATGGACCTGATGAACCGAGTGTTCAAGCCGTTCTTGGATAGATTCGTCATTGTTTTCATCGACGATATTCTTATCTATTCCAAGACCAGAGAGCTTCATGCCGAGGATCTCAGAGTTGTTCTTCAGTTGTTGAGAGAGAGGAGACTGTTTGCCAAGTTGAAGAAGTGTGAATTTTGGCTGGATCAGATTTCTTTTCTAGGCCATGTCGTTTCGAGAGATGGCATTGCTGTTGATCCATTGAAGATTGAGGCGATTCAAAATTGGCCTATTCCTACTACTGTTTCTGAGGTACGCAGTTTCCTTGGTTTGGCGGGTTATTATCGTCGTTTCATTTCAGATTTTTCCAAGACTGCCCTGCCATTGTCCAATTTGACGAGGAAGACTGTGAAGTTCGAGTGGTCTATCGATTGCCAGAGTGCGTTCCAAGAGTTGAAGGACAGGTTGACGACAGCTCCTGTTCTTTCTTTGCCCAGTGGTTCAGAGGATTTCGTTGTCTATACCGATGCGTCGAAGAGAGGCCTTGGTGCAGTGCTGATGCAGCGAGGTAAGGTCATTGCCTATGCTTCTCGCCAGTTGAAGGATTACGAGAAGAATTATCCGACACATGATTTAGAGCTGGCAGCTGTGGTTTTCGCCCTGAAGATTTGGAGACATTATTTGAATGGCGAAAAGTGTGAGATCTTCACAGACCACAAGAGTTTGAAGTATCTGTTTTCCCAGAAAGAGCTCAATATGCGGCAGAGGAGGTGGTTAGAGCTTGTCAAGGTTTATGATGTGACGATCAGTTACCACCCAGGGAAAGCGAATGTTGTGGCTGATGCTTTGAGCCGCAAGTCGAGTGCTTCATTGAGTTCTTTGATTCAGAGGCCATTGTTGATGGATTTGCAGAGAGAGGAGATTGATTTGGTAGTTCCGGGGACCATTGCTCGTCTTTCAGCGTTGGTCATTCGGGCTATATTGACGGACATGATCCGTAGATAGCAGACTGATGATGTTCATTTGATAGAGTTGAGAGCTAGAGCTGAGGTTAGAGGTAATTCAGAGTTTGGTTCGAATGGTGATGGTTTGGTGACTTTCAGAGGCCGTATTTGTGTTCCTAGTGGCGATGATATTCGTAGAGTCGTCTTGACAGAGGCTCATAACGCACCGTATTCGATTCATCCAGGCAGCACGAAGATGTATCAGGATCTTCGTCGACTTTACTAGTTGCCAGGTATGAAGAAAGATGTTGCTTTGTTCATTTCTCAGTGCCTTACTTGTCAGCAGGTGATGATTGAGCACCAGAGACCTGCTGGGACATTGCTATCATTGCCGATTCCTCAGTGGAAGTGGGAGCATATTACAATGGATTTCGTGACTGGTCTTCCTAGAGTGCAGAGAGGATTTAATTCTATTTGGGTCATTGTTGATCGGTTGACCAAGTCAGCGCACTTTCTCCCAGTCAAGACGACGTACTCCATGAATCAGTATGCCGAGGATTACATTGCAGAGATTGTTAGACTTCACGGTGTCCCTGTGTCGATCGTGTCTGATCGTGATCCTAGATTTACCTCCGAGTTTTGGAAGAGTCTGCACAGAGCTTTGGGATCACGGTTAGCTTTCAGTACAGCTTATCACCCTCAGAGCGACGGTCACTCAGAGAGAGTCATTCAGATTCTTGAGGATATGCTCAGAGCTTGTACTATGGATTATTCTGGTAGCTGGGATTCTAAATTGCCACTTGTGGAGTTCACGTACAACAATAGCTACCAGGCGTCGATTGGGATGGCACCATATGAGGCACTTTATGGCAGGAAGTGCAGATCGCCTTTGTATTGGGATGAGGTTGGTGAGAGGAAGATGTTAGGACCAGAGTTGGTCCAGCAGACGGCCGATGTTGTTGCTGTGATCCGTGAGAGGATGAAGACAGCGCAGTCGAGACAGTAGAGCTATGCGGATGTTCGTCGTAGACCTTTGCAGTTCGAGGTTGGCGACCACGTGTTTCTAAAGATAGCACCTCTCAAGGGTGTGATGAGATTTGGCAAGAAGGGTAAGCTGAGTCCGAGGTTTATTGGCCCTTTTGAGATCTTGGACAGAGTTGGTGACAGAGCCTACAGATTAGCCCTACCGCCAGATCTTGACAGAGTTCACAATGTCTTTCACGTATCGATGCTCAGGAAGTATATTGCGAATCCTTCCCATGTTCTTCACCACGAGCCATTGGACTTGACGCCGAGTTTGACTTACCAAGAGATTCCGATTCAGATTCTGGATCGCACAGTTAGAGTTTTGAGGAACAAAGAGATCGGCATCGTTAAAGTCCTTTCGAGGAACCATTTGATCGAGGAGGCTACGTGGGAACCAGAGGATGAGATGAGAGAGAAGTATCCTGAGTTGTTCGTGCAGTGACGTCAATTTCGCGGACGAAATTCCTCTAAGGAGGGGAGATTGTAATAGCCGAGCCCGGTGTACGGTACGGCTTAAGTTTTTTATGTTATTTGGGTTATGTGATTAGATGTTTAGAAATGTGTTTTGGGCCATAGTATTATTGTTTATTATTGTTCTGGAGGTATTAGTTATTGTTGGTCGTTCGTTTCAGAGTTTCGGATCGATTTTAGTTGCGTTGAATTTGTTCATTGCCGTAGAAAGAGTGCACCCGCGCTCTTAGAAGAGTGCCCCCGCGGTGTACTGTTCATGATTTTGGAATTGGAAGGCCGTGGCATCACCGCACCCACGGCAGTGCAAGGACCGCACCCGCGGTGAGACCGCACTCGCGGTAATTGCAGCACCGCACCCGCGGTGCTAGTGGTTCAGGAATTGTTTGGATTGCCGTGAGCTTAGCGCACCCGCGGTGCTTGTGGCAGCGCACCCGCGGTGAAGGTATGGGCGAGTTTTTAAGTTACTTTTTGGAGTTGTTGGCCATACCTTATCTTATCTTTTCCCCTTCATTTCGAGATTTCTCTCTTCTAGCAAGGGTTTTCATCCATTTCTTTTGCTTCCTACCTTTGATTCTTGGATTTGTTTGGATTTCCGACTTGAGATCGAGGTTCTCCGTGGTATAAGGAAGCTTAGGTAAGTTTTTGGTTGAATTATATCATGGTTTTTGGAGATGTGATGCTATAGGTTGATGTATTGGTTGGTTCTATGGATTATTTAACTTGTATTTTTGGATATAGAGATGATATTGGTGTTGTTTATGGATTATTGTTGTAGGTGGTGTACCAAGAGTATAGTTGGAGGTGTTCTATTGGTTTGTAAGTGGAATTTCATCCTTTTTGCTCACATGATGTTATATGTATTGTGTTTCAAAGGTTTTAATGTGTTATTCCCTTCAATTGATTCATTGTTATGTATTAATTCCATTGCTATGCATATTGGAGGCTTTTATGTCTCACTATCGTTCAAAGGGAATACAAGACAAAAGATATGGTTTCCAAAGTGATTGTTTAAATGCTATTGAGAATTCAAATGTTTTATTGGATTGATTGAATCATAGTCAGAGCATTGCATGCAATTAGTTGATCAACAACCATAGGCTTTTATCCCTCACAGTTATCGATTTATATCGAAGGGATATTTGCAACCACAGTCATAGATACTATTGATATCAATCCAACCATTGAAAAGAGAATACCATCGTATTGCTATCTATTGCTATGCTATTGCTACAGTTATTGCTACAGTATTCATGTTTCAGAGTTGATGGTATTTATGATTTCAAAGTCATGTTTTACAGAGTATACTATGTATCATTGCTATGTAGAGTTCCACTTGCTGAGATTTATTCTCATTTCAGTTATTTTCATGTGATGCAGATCAGAGTGGAGGCCCGGGACGTTGACTGTGGACAGGGGGTCATATGCATACACCGTTGGAAGGAAGATTTTGACATGATCATAGGAATGATGTTTTGTATTTTGGCTTTGTCATTTAAATGATCATGTATTGCTATTTTTGTAAACATTGTTATGGAATGCATTTTGAAACTCCTTCCATATTTTTAAAGAAAATTTTAAATTCCGCTGTGTATTTTATCGTTATGGGTCAGGGTGTCACATGAAGGAGTTGAAGACGCAGTTGCAGGATCTTCTAGACAAGGGTTTTATTCGTCCGAGTTCTTCGCCTTGGGGAGCTCCGATTCTATTTGTTAAGAAGAAAGATGGGTCGTTGCGGCTGTGTATCGACTACCGAGAGCTTAACAAAGTGACTGTCAAGAACAAGTATCTGTTGCCACGGATTGATGATTTGTTTGATCAACTTCATGGTGCCACTGTCTTTTCGAAGATTGATCTTCGGTCTGGCTACTATCAGTTGAAGGTTAGGGAGTCCGATATCCCTAAGACGGCGTTCAGGACCAGGTATGGTCACTATGAGTTTCTCGTGATGTCTTTTGGTCTGACCAATGCCCCTTCAGTCTTCATGGATTTGATGAACCGTGTGTTCAAGCCTTATCTGGATAGCTTCGTCATTGTCTTCATCGATGACATCCTGATCTATTCCAAGACCAGAGAGCTTCATTCAGAGCATCTCAGAGTTTTTCTTCAGTTGTTGAGAGAGAGGAGGCTGTTTGCCAAGTTGAAGAAGTGCGAGTTTTGGCTGAATCAGATTTCTTTTCTAGGCCATGTCGTTTCGAAGGCTGGTATAGCTGTTGATCCGATGAAGATAGAGGCGATTCAGAAGTGGCCTATTCCTACCACTGTCTCAGAGGTACGCAGTTTCCTTGGTTTGGCGGGTTATTATCGTCGTTTCATTTCAGATTTTTTCCAAGATTGCCCTGCCATTGTCCAATTTGACGAGGAAGACTGTGAATTTCGAGTGGTCCATTGACTGCCAGAGTGCATTTCAAGAGTTGAAGGATAGATTGACGACAGCTCCTTTTCTTGCATTGCCCAATGGTTCAGAGGATTTCGTTGTCTATACCTATGCGTCGAAGAAAGGCCTTGGTGCAGTGCTGATGCAGCGAGGTAAGGTCATTGCTTATGCTTCTCGCCAGTTGAAGGATGACGAGAGGAATTATCCGACGCGTGATTTAGAGCTGGCAGCTGTGGTTTTCGCCTTGAAGATTTGGAGACATTAATTGTATGGCGAAAGTGTGAGATCTTCACAGACCACAAGAGTTTGAAGTATTTGTTTTCTCAGAGAGAGCTCAACATGCGGCAGAGGAGGTGGTTAGAGCTTGTCAAAGATTATGATGTGACGATCAGTTATCACCCAGGGAAGGCGAATGTTGTGGCTGATGCGTTGAGTCGTAAGTCGAGTTCTTCCTTGAGTTCTTTGATTCAGAGGCCATTGTTGTTGGATTTGCAGAGAGAGGAGATTGCTTTGGTAGTTCCGGGGACTATTGCTCGCATTTCAGCGTTGGTCTTTCGGGCTACATTGACGGACAAGATCCGTAGAGAGCAGACTGACGATGTTCAGTTGACAGAGTTGAGAGCTAGAGCAGAGGAGAGAGGTAATTCAGAGTTTGCGACGAATGGAGACGGTTTGGTGACTTTCAGAGGCCGTATCTGTGTTCCTATTGGCGATGATATTCGGCGAGACGTTTTGACAGAGGCTCACACCGCGCCATATTCGATTCATCCAGGCAGTACGAAGATGTATCAGGATCTTCGTAGACTCTATTGGTGGCCAGGTATGAAGAAAGATGTTGCTTTGTTCATTTCTCAGTGCCTTACTTGTCAGCAGGTGAAGATCGAGCATCAGAGACCTGCGGGGACATTGCTATCATTGCCGATTCCTCAGTGGAAGTGGGAGCATATTACGATGGATTTCGTGACTTGTCTTCCCAGAGTGCAGAGAGGTTTCAATTCTATTTGGGTTATCGTTGATCGATTGACCAAGTCAGCGCATTTTCTCCCAGTCAAGACGACGTACTCCATGAATCAGTATGCCGAGGATTACATAGCAGAGATTGTTAGAATTCATGGTGTACCTGTGTCGATTGTGTCTGATCGTGACCCTAGATTTTCCTCAGAGTTTTGGAAGAGTGTGCACAGAGCTATGGGTTCACGGTTAACGTTTAGTACAACTTATCACCCTCAGAGCGACGGTCAGTCAGAGAGAGTCATTCAGATTTTAGAGGATATGCTCAGAGCTTGTACTATTGATTATCCAGGTAGCTGGGATTCTAAGTTGCCTTTGGTCGAGTTCACGTACAATAACAGTTACCAGGCGACGATTGGCATGGCACCGTATGAAGCACTTTATGGCAGGAAGTGCAGATCGCCCTTGTATTGGGATGAGATTGGCGAGAGGAAGATGTTGGGACCAAAGTTGGTCCAGCAGACTGCCGATGTTGTTGCTGTGATTCGAGATAGGATGAAGACTGTGCAATCGAGACAGAAGAGCTATGCAGATGTTCGTCGTAGGTCGTTGCAGTTTGATGTCGGCGACCATGTGTTCTTGAAGATAGCACCTCTCAAGGGTGTGATGCGATTTGGCAAGAAGGGTAAGTTGAGCCCGAGGTTTATTGGTCCATTTGAGATTTTGGACAGAGTTGGTGATCGAGCCTACAGATTATCCCTACGCCAGATCTTGACAGAGTTCACAATGTGTTTCATGTATCGATGCTCAGGAAGTATATTGCGAATCCTTCCCATGTTCTTCACCACGAGCCATTGGACTTGACGCCGAATTTGACTTATCAAGAGATTCCGATTCAGATTCTGGATCGCAGAGTTAGAGTTTTGAGAAACAAAGAGATCGGCATTGTTAAAGTCCTTTGGAGGAATCATTTGATCGAAGAAGCTACGTGGGAACCAGAGGATGAGGTGAGAGAGAAGTATCCTGAGTTGTTCGAGCAGTGACGTCAATTTCGCGGACGAAATTCCTCTAAGGAGGGGAGATTGTAATAGCCGAGCCCGGTGTACGGTATGATTTAAGTTTCGTATGTTTATTTGGGTTATGCGATTAGATGTTTAGAGTTGTGTTTTTGGGCTATAGTATGTTTGGTAATATTGCCTTGAGGTATTAGTTGTTGTTGGTTGTTCGTTTCAGTGTTTCGGATTGATTTTAGTTGCTTGGAAGTTGTTCATTGCCGTGACCAGAGTGCACCCGTGCTCTTAGAGGAGTGCCCCCGCGGTGTACTATTCATGATTTTGGAGTTGGGTAGCCGTAGCAGGACCGCACCCGCGGTGGTGCAAGGACCGCACCCGCGGTGGTTGCAGCGCCGCACCCGCGGTGTTTGTGTTCCAGAATTATTGTGTTGTGCCGTGAGCTAGGCGCACCCGCGGTGTTTGTGGCAGCGCACCCGCGGTGGAGGTATGGGCGAGATATTTAGTACCTTTTTGATTGAGTTGACTTCATTTCCTCCTTTTTCCTCCTTCTTATCTTCGATTTTCTCTCTTCTAGCAAGGGTTTTCTTCCATTTCTTTCACTTCCCACCTTTGATTCTTGGATCTAGTTCGATTTTCGACTTGAGATCGTGGTTCTCCTTGGTGCTAGGAAGCTAAGGTAAGTTTTTGGTTGAGTTCTATCATGGTTTTGGAAATAAGATGCTATAGGTTGATGTTTTTGATGGTTCAATGGATTATTTGACTTGTATTTTTGGATATAGAGTTGATATTGGTGTTGTTTATGGATTATTGTTGTAGGTGGTATACAAGAGTAAGATTCAAGGTGTTATTGTGGTTTGTAAGTGGAATTTCATCCCTTTGCTCACATGATTATATATATATGGTGTTCTAATGATTTCAAAGTGTTATTCCCTTCATTTGATCCATAGTTATGTATTGATTCGATTGTATATCTATTGGAGGCATTGTATGTCTCATTTATTGAAAAGGGAATACAAAAGAAAAGAAAGAGTTTACAAAGTGATGGTTTAAATGCTATAGAGAGTTCAAATGTTTTATTGGATTGATAGAAACATAGTCAGAGAATTGCATGCAATTAGTTGGTCAACGCCCATAGGCTTATATCCCTCAGAGTTATCGGTTTATATCGATTTGGGATACGAGCACCACAGTCAGAGATACTATTGATATCAATCCAACCAGAGTTAAGAGAAATACCATCTTATTGCTATGTTATTGCTACAGTATTCATGATTCAGAGTTGATGGTATTTATGATTTCAAAGTCCTGTTTTACAGAGTATACTATGTATCATTGCTATGTAAGAGTTCCACTTGCTGAGTTTTTATACTCATTTCAGTTATTTTCATGTGATGCAGATAAGAGTGACGGACCAGGACGTTGACTGTGGTCAGAGGTCATATGCATACGAAGATGGAAGGAAGATTATTTTGTTATTATTTTGGGACATGATCATAAGAATGATACTTTGTATTTTTGTTAAATCATTTGAATGATCATGTATTTGTTTTGTAAACATTTTTATGAAATGTATTTTGAAACTCCTTCCAGTGAAAGAAAATTTTAAATTCCGCTGTATTATTTTATTGTTACGGGTCAGGGTGTCACATAGGAGCTGCTAACTGAGTCTCAATATCCTGTTTGATTTGCACTAACTGAGCATGAGTTATGTCCATTTTGGTTTTGAGTGGCATCGTGTTCTTTGCATTGAACACCTTAAATTTCGATGACCTTTCAGAATCATCAACCACTAATCCTTTCACTTTCAACAGATAACTGATTTGTACAACAAAACCCTTGGACTGTTTTGAAGACAGAAACATATTCTTAAGAGTGTTAAAGATAAGGTGCTTCCAGTTGAGTTTGCGATCAGCCATAATAACAGAAATGGCTTGAAACTTCTCCAAGGTTAGGGCAGCAAATGATCCAGCTTTTGCCAAAAGCCCTTTAGCAACTACATTAGTAAGCAACTGAACTTCATGCTTCAGTTCCTTCTTAGGAACGGAAACCTTAATCTTCCGTCCATCAGCAGAGAGAAGGGTTTGCATCTCTTAAATATCAGATGCTTTAACATCTGAAATTTGTGCCAAACCATCAGAGGGTAAAGAAAATAATTCCCCAAGAGAGTCTTCAGAGATGGTCAGCAACTGACCATTGACAGTAGAATTAATGTTACCCTCAGAATCAACCATGCCGGTGGAGTAGAAATCCTGAAGTTCTTTGGGATAGATGTCCTGTGAGGATTGTCCCAAAAATGTTCTTAGTCCAGCAGTTTCAAGTTTTTGAAATACCTTCTTGACTTCGGCATCGCCGAAGGATAAGATGGATCCAAAGTTGATAGCCATAGCATTCAGCATAAAAGCGGGAATTTGGGTTGCCATTGATAAGTGAGTGAGTTCCTGAAACGAAATTGAAGAATAGAATAGTTATTGGTCTCAAAAATTTGTGGATAATTGTAAGGTGAAACTGAAATGAAGCGGGTAATGGTACATATGTACGTGACTATTCAAATTCTAGACACGTGTCAGTCCGTAGAAATTTTGAAAAAGCAAAGTGTGTATGTGTGCTATAAGCGTGTGTACAATTTTGAGCGGTTAAAAATGTGTCCACGTTATAATCTAAAATTCATCATGAGTTAGCAGACAGTCATGTCATTTGAATTGGAATATAATAGGTTTAATTAGTTAATTTATATTTGAAGATTAGTGGAATATTCAACTGAACGATCAGTTAGTAAAACTGAGTTCTTTCAGTTGAGAATTCACTAACAACTGTCTTCTCAGTTAACCTCTTAAACCACCATTCCCCCTAAATAGATGCATTAAAGAAAATGACAGTAAAATAAGCCAGATTAATTAAGAAAATTCTGAGGCTTGGTAGAGTAATCGTCACTTAAAGAAGTGTCCTTTCATCTTCCTCGACTTGGCCTATAAATAAGAGTGGAGGAGTTAGTCACAAGTTGAAAGCGGACCGGTTACGGTGGCCGGAAGCGCAACGGAAGTCAAAAATTTTAATTTTATAAGCAAGAAATTTCGGCCACCCCATTGTTCTTGTGCAATATTTACAAAAATCACAAAAACATGCATAGGATGTTTAAGAATGATTTACCTATCAACCCCTTAGAGTTGATGAATGGCACCAACTAAAGTGTAAACACTTTAGCTCTTGTAAGGATGAAAGATCTACAAGCACACCTCCTTCCTCTTCAAGAATTAGGCCCACCACTTAACAATGTAAATCCTTTCAAATATTGCACTAGAAATATTTGAAGATTTATCAAAGAGAAGATTTATTCTCCAACAAATTGAAGAACAAAGCAAGAAAAATATGGAGAGAATTTTTGCTTTCAATTTTCGGCCAAGTGAGGTGAGAGTGAGTGAGTGGGAGACTAGCCTTGGTTGTTGTGTAAAGTTGTCTCTCAAAAGTTGCATGCCTTTTGAATATTTTAATAAAAAGTAATCAAGGCTCTTCACCTCCCAAACATGCAAACCCTAGCATCTCTCACATATATTATATGGTTTTTAACATATTAAAAACCATGGACTAAATTTTAATTATCTCAAACACATTTGAGATTAAATAAATACTACTTGAATTTATTCAAGTCCCACTAGTTAAATAATTATTTTAATTGAGATCTACAAGGCTCAATATTATTTAATTAATTCAACACTTGAATTAATTTAATTATTTAGACTCTACTAGGTCCACTAGTGTTTAATTAATTCAACACTTGAATTAATTTAATTTAGTCCTCAATAATGTTTATGAAAATCACAATTTTCAACTACATTATTTACTTGGCCAAATTTTAATCTTAGGAACACTTCCATAAATTAAAATTTATATTTCTCTCATAGAAGTCATACTTCTATTTTTCTTTACTCTTATAAACACATTTATAAGCCGTTCAACACATTGAACTATTTTACTTCTCATCGGGATTTACAAAGCTAGTACTTGTGTGGCCCTCAATGGTTCATTGATACAACTAGCCGTGGGTTCACATCTCTATGTGATTCGGACTAAACATGTCCTTATTCGAGCATACCCCAATTGCTCCATTCTTACTTATCAACTCCTTGATAGTAAGAACGTCAGAACTCAAGTCTGATAGTACCCAACCAATCACGTTAAACGCCTAGCAGCATCGCTTACGTGATTCCCTAGGTATCACATGATAGTGCCTGCAAGAACCATTCAATTATGGTTAGCGCACAGTACGGTCCCTTCAACTCATATATCCCGACCGATTCGACAACTATTGGTCTATCGAGAGTTGTCAATGAATCGATACTATGTGTCATGTTGTGGTTGCATCGATGGTGTAATCTATGAAACCCCTTTCATAATTACCACCATACTCTGATCAGAGATTTCAACCCACACATACATGAAAAACACATAGGATATCCATACCCGTAGGTAAGCGGTGAATCCCCGACTACAATGCATCGACTCCTATATGTTTCGCCGTAACACCCAACCTTGCCACCTAATGACCCCATAAGAGTCGGTAAACAAGTCAAAGTGAAACGCTAGCACATAGAGTCTCAATGTTGTCCCGGGTCATAAGGACTAATTCTGTACAACCATAAACCAGGACTTTTCCACTCGATAAGTGAGAACCACTTGGAAAGTCCTTTTATGGAGGGTTGTTCAGTGCACTCTACCAGGAGCACCTATCTGCATGCTCGGACATCACAATGTCCCCTACCAATGAAACATGGTACTCACATCGCAGATACTAGTCTCTAACTCGAGCGACCTTTATCCTTCTTAGTGGCGGCTGAATCGACTAGGAACGGTTTAGAATATACAGTATTCCAAATATGAGTTTCATGATACTCATCATATGAGCATCTCATATTCTTTCTACTATTTGTATATTCAAGGACTTTATCTATTCAACTAGCATGGGTATAAAGATAAAGATGCGCCAAATTAATAAATTGAAATATTATTAAAATAAAGATCGTTTATACAAAGAGTTTCATTGTGAACAGTCGGCCAACACTTGGCTCGACGTGCACCTACTCTAACACAAGTATCAGCAGACAATATTAAAAAAGAAATGGAAGGAGCAAGTAGTTCAAACGTCTCTCCACTTTCTCTTGAAGCCCAAAAAGCTGCTATAGAGGACGAGGTCTTCTATGCCAGTCTTCCCTACTGGGAAGAGTTACAGGGGCTGGAGCTCCTGTACAAATTTGGGAGGGTTACCACCTTCAGGCGGATGGCCCAGCTGAGAGAAGTGCGAAAGCACTTAAAAATTTCTGCATAGGTGGATGCCTTCAAGGAGGGCCATCTCTATCAGCTGATGCTTCGCAAGGAGCTGGAGACTCTTAATAGCATCGCCTCTTCGCACAGCTTCTGCAAGACCTCTTCCTCAGCTCTAGTTGTTTGGATGAGGATGTGGATAGCTAGTGTAGAAGAGACTTATGAAAATGTAGTCCTCTCCAACATTTATGGATAAATAAAATGTTTATTTTGATTAAGCGTCGTTTTTCTTTGTTTCTGCACGCAATGATCTGTATGAGTTACAAACACATGAACTAATGAAACGCTAACTGACACCATATAAAACTCATATGGATAAACAACTCACTTTAAATAATCAGTAAGAAAACAGTACAGCTGACATATGAATTACGAGCAATAACAATTAATTAGGACAAATCAATTAATCCAAGTATATTGCGAAAATGAGAAAACTTAGTCTCAGCCAGTGGTTTGGTGAAGATGTCAGCCGCTTGCTTTTCAGTTGATACGTATTCCAATCTGATGTTCTTCTTTAAAGCATGATCTCTGATGAAGTGATGTCTGACATCTATGTGCTTAGTCCTGGAGTGAAGAACTGGATTATACCTAATAGCAATTGTACTTGTGTTGTCACAGAATATTGGCGATTCCTTTGCATCAACACCATAATCTTTCAGTTGTTGCTGAATCCAGAGCAGTTGGGCACAGCAGCTTCCAGCAGCAAGATATTCTGCTTCAGTTGTGGAAGTTGCTATGGATGTTTGCTTCTTACTGAACCAAGAAATCAGTCTGTCTCCTAGAAACTGACATGATCCTCTTGTAATTTTTCGATCAAGCTTGCATCCTACATAGTCTGCATCTGAAAAGCCAACTAAATTGAAAGATGAGTCTTTAGAGTACCATAATCCAACATTTTGCGTGCTTTTAAGATATTTCAAGATACGTTTGGCAGCAGAGAAATGTGATTGCTTAGGATTAGCTTGAAATCTTGCACACATACATACAACAAACACAATATCAGGACGACTAGCAGTTAGGTACAATAATGAACCTATTAAACCTCTGTAAAGCGTCGTCTCAACTGATATTCCCCTTGATCAGTGTCTAATTTAACTGATGAGCTCATAGGGGTGCTTGCAGCTAAACATGATTCCATGCCAAATTTCTTCAGCAATTCCTTAGTGTATTTAGTTTGACTGATAAAAGTTCCTGAATCCACTTGTTTCACTTGTAGACCAAGGAAGAATGTCAGTTCACCCATCATACTCATCTCGAATTTCTCCTGCATTAACTTGGAAAACTTCTCGCATAATTTGGGGTTAGTTGACCCAAAAATAATATCAACATAAATTTGAACAAGTAGAATATGATCATTCTTGAAGAATTTGAACAATTTCTTATCAACTGATCCAACAGAAAAGTCATGATCAGTTAGAAATTTTGAAAGGGTTTCGTACCAAGCTCTTGGAGCTTGTTTAAGACCGTATAAAGCTTTGTTCAAATGATAGACATGGTCAGGAAGGTGATGATTGACAGAACCTGGAGGTTGTTCAACGTAGACTTCTTCCTGCAACTGGCCGTTCAGAAATGCACTCTTTACGTCCATTTGATAGACTTTTAAGTTTTTGAATAAAGCATAGGCAAGGAATATTCTGATTGCCTCCAGTCTTGCAACTGGTGCATATGTCTCATCGTAATCAATTCCTTCTTCCTGCCTATATCCTTGTGCTACTAGCCTTGCTTTTTTGCGCACAACTGAACCATCTTCGTTTAGCTTGTTCCTGTAGACCCACTTTGTACCTATCACAGTTTTTGAGAGTGGTCTTGGAACTAAGTTCCAGACATTGTTATGGGTAAACTGATTTAGCTCTTCTTGCATTGCATTTATAAATAAGTTAAGCATTTATAAATAAGATCAGCAAGAGCTTCATCAGTTTTCTTTGGCTCCAGTTGAGATACAAAAGCTGAATGAATAAATAAGTTAAGCATTTGTTTTCTTTTTCTTACCGGATCAGATGGATTACCTATCACCAATTCTGGAGGATGTGATTTCTTCCATCTAAGTTCAGCATTTGTTTCTTCTGTATTAGCAATTTCCTCAGTAGGTAACTGAATGTCTTCAGTTTCAGTTGGAGCTAATTCAGTTGGCAGCTGATTCTCATTTGTATGCTCCATTAACTGATTGTCAAGATTTGCTTTCAATTCAGCTGATTGATCCAATATGTCAGGTTCAGGTGATTGGAGGTTGTTTTGATTAAGATGGATATCTTCTTCATCATCATCATCCAAGCTTATATCTGTAAATCTATCAGCTAGCTCAATTGTATCAGTTGGCTTAGAGGTTAGTGTAGACTCATCAAACACAACATGAATAGATTCCTCAACATTCTAAGTATTTTTGTTGAAGACTCTATAGGATTTACTCACTGAAGAATAACCAAGAAATATTCCTTCTGTAGATTTAGCGTCAAAAGCTTTTAAATGGGTTTTACCATTGACAAGTATAAAACATCTGCAGCCGAATATTTTGAAGTAGGAAACCACACTTTTTCTTCCATGCCAGATCTCATAAGGTGTTTTCATATGATTCTTATTAATCATTGATCTGTTTTGAGTGTAACACGCAGTGTTTACTGCCTCTGCTCAAAACTTTTGAGAGATAGAAGAATCAGCAAGCATTGTTCTAGCAGCCTCTTTGAGGGTCCGATTTCTCCTTTCAGCTACACCATTTTGCTGAGGAGTTCTGGCTGCTGAGAGCTCATACTTGATTCCGGTATTCTCTAAATAATTTGAAAGAATTTGATTGATAAATTCAGTTCCTCGATCGGATCTGATTCTATTAATTCCAACTGATTTTTCATTTAATAATCTTTTGAAAAGCTTAATCAGTTGAGCAGCAGTTTGGTTTTTGGACTTGAGAAATATAACCCAAGTGAATCTTGAAAAATCGTCTACAACCACCAAGGTGTATTTCATTCCCCCTAAGCTCATGACTGGTATAGGACCAAATAGATCCATATGTAACAGTTCTAAGCATCGGGAAGAAGATTTACGACCCTTGTTCTTAAAAGAGGATTTGATTTGTTTACCAAACTGACATGCTGAGCAAATTTTGTCTTTGATAAAATCCATTTTGGGCAATCCAGTTACAAGATCGTGGTTACTCAAATATGCAATAGATTTGAAATTTAGGTAGTTCAATCTCTTATGCCACAACCAGTTTTTAGAAGATTTTGAGGCAATAAAACATACTGGTGCATAAGGTTGATCATTCCAGCTGACTTTGTAAGTGTTTCCACACTTTTTGCCAGTTAGGATGATCTCTTCAGTTGAGTTTTTGACTGAACAAGAATGTTTGTCAAACTGAACTGAGAATCCATTATCACATAACTGACTGATACTGATCAGATTATACTTGAGATTCTCAACTAATAAAACATCATTAATGGTGAAGTTACCATGGTTAAGCTTACCCTTACCCACAGTTTTACCTTTAGAATTATCTCCAAAACTGATGTTTGGTCCAGTGTATTTGATCAGTTGAGATAATAAATTTGAATCTCCTGTCATGTGGCGTGAAAATCCACTGTCCAAATACCATATAGATCCAATGCTTGTACCTATTACCTGCAATCAAACACAAGATAAGATTGTGGTACCCTTTTCTATTTGGGTCCAAAGTTGATTAGTCTTTTACAAATCCAAACTTGGATCAGTCTAACTGACCGTCCAGTTGCTGTATTCCAAATTGTCTTTCCCGGTCAGTGTGTGTGTGGTGTATGGTGTGCAGAAGATACAACATGTGATTTACCCTTTTTCGACTGATTGTTCAGCCAGTATCTTTTCTGAACTGGCTTGCTGTTATAGTAGTTTGAATAGCCATTTGAATAGTTTTTGCTGAAAAATTTTGGTGGCTGAGATGACAAGCATGCATGGGCACCATGTCACACAAAACCTCATCCACATACTTTGTAAGGACCGTGTCTCGTATTATCGTAAATCTTATATGATTATCGATAATTTATGAATTTGATATTTGATTATACATTTGATGTATATTATGACAATGAAATTGAGAAAATGAACATTGTATATGAATTGATGTTGTACGAACTTGATTTGAAAAGCCAGACGCCAATATAGTACAAAATTAAATGTTTGTACAGAAAGTGTGGCGCCCGGGCGGTAGAAACTGATAGAAGATTAACTGACATCAGTTGAGAGTCTTATAAATAAACAATTAACTGAAGAGTCAGTAAATGACAACAAAAATGAAAGATGAATTAAGAACCAAGACAAAAATAACAACTGATTAGGATAAATCAATTAATCTAAGTATATTGCGAAAATGAGAAAACTTAGTCTCAGCCAATGGTTTGTTGAAGATATCAGCTGCTTGCTGCTCAGTTGATACGTATTCCAGTCTGATGTTCTTCTTCAGGGCATGATCTCTGATGAAGTGATGTCTGACATCTATGTGCTTAGTCTTGGAGTGAAGAACTAGATTAAAGGTAATAGCAATTGTGCTTATGTTGTCACAGAATATAGGAGATTCCTTTGCATCAACACATAATCTTTCAGTTGTTGCTGAATCCAGAGCAGTTGAGCACAGCAGCTTCCAGCAGCAAGATATTCTGCTTCAGTTGTGGAAGTTGCTATGGATGTTAGCTTCCTACTAAACCAAGAGATCAGTCTGTCTCCTAGAAACTGACATGATCCACTTGTACTTTTTCGATCAAGCTTGCATCCTGCATAATCTGCATCTGAATATCCAAATAAATTAAAAAATGAATCCTTAGAATACCATAACCCAAAATTTTGTGTGCCCTTAAGATATTTCAAAATACGCTTGGCAGCAGTAAAATGTGATTGCATAGGATTTGCTTGAAATCTAGCACACATGCATACAGCAAATACAATACAAGACGACTAGCAGTTAGGTACAATAATGAACCTATTAAACATCTGTAAAGTGTCGTCTCAACTGATATTCCCCCTTGATCAGTGTCTAATTTAACTGATGAGCTCATGGGAGTGCTTGCAGCTGAACATGATTCCATACCAAATTTCTTCAGCAATTCCTTAGTGTATTTAGTTTGACTGATAAAAGTTCCTGAATCCAGTTGCTTCACTTGTAAACCAAGGAAGAATTTCAGTTCACCCATCAAGCTCATTTCGAACTTATCCTGCATTAACTTAGCAAAATTCTCGCATAATTTGGGGTTAGTTGACCCAAAAATAATGTCATCAACATAAATTTGAACGAGTAGAATATGATCATTTTTGAAAAAATTGAACAAGGTCTTATGAACTGATCCAACAGAAAAAATGTGATCAGTTAGAAATTTTGAAAGAGTTTCGTACCAAGCTCTTGGAGCTTGTTTAAGACCATATAAGGCTTTGTTCAAATGATATACATGATCAGGAAGGTGATGATTGATAAAACCTAGAGGTTGTTCAACGTAGACTTCTTCCAGCAACTGGCCATTCAGAAATGCACTCTTCACATCCGTTTGATAGACTTTGAAGTTTTTGAATGAAGCATAGGCAAGGAATATCCTGATTGCCTCCAGTCTTGCAACTGGTGCATATGTCTCATCATAATCAATTCCTTCTTCCTGCCTATAGCCTTGTTCTACTATCCTTCCTTTGTTACGCACAACTGAACCATCTTCATTCAGTTTGTTCCTGTACACCCATTTTGTACCTATAACAGTTTTTGAAATTGGTCTTGGAACTATGTTCCAGACATTGTTATGGACAAACTGATTTAGCTCCTCTTGCATTGCATTTATCCAGTTAGGATCAGCAAGAGCTTCATCAGTTTTATTTGGTTTCAATTGAGATACAAAGGCTGAATGAATAAATAGATTGAGTATCTGATTTCTTGTTCTTACTGGATCAGATGGTTTATCTATTACCAACTTTTGAGGATGTGATTTCTTCCATCTGATTTCAGCATTTATTGCTTCTGAATCAGCAACTGCTTCTGTGGGTAACTAAACATTTTCAGTTTCAGTTGGAGCAGTTTCAGTTGGTAACTGAATGTCATTTGGTTGCTCTATTAATTGATCATTTGGAACAGCTTCTGGTTCTTCTGGTTGATCCAATACTTCCGGTTCAGGTGTTTGGAGATTGCTTTGATTGATATGGATATCTTCTTCATCATCATCATCCAAGCTTATATCTATAAATCTATCAGCTAGCTCAACTTGATCAGTTGGCTTATCAGTTAGTACAGTTTCATCAAAAACAACATGAATAGATTCCTCAACATTTAAAGTATTCTTGTTGAAGACTCTATAAGCTTTACTCACTGAAGAATAACCAAGAAATATTCCCTCTGCAGATTTAGCATCAAAGGCTTTTAAATGAGTTTTACCATTGACAAGTATAAAACATCTGCAGCCGAATATTTTGAAGTAGGAAACCACACTTTTTCTTTCATGCCAGATCTCATAAGGTGTTTTCATATGATTCTTATTAATCATTGATCTGTTTTGAGTGTAACACGCAGTGTTCACTGCTTCTGCCCAAAATCTTTGAGAGATACCAGAATCAGCAAGAATTGTTCTAGCAGCCTTTTTGAGGGTCCGATTTCTCCTTTCAGCTACACCATTTTGCTGAGGAGTTCTAGCTGCTGAGAGCTCATGCTTAATTCCGGCATTCTCTAAATAGTTTGAAAGATTTTGATTGATAAACTCAGTTCCTCGATCAGATCTGATTCTATCAATTCCAACTGATTTTTCATTTAAAAACTTTTGAAAACCTTAATAAGTTGAGCAGCAGTTTGGTCTTTGAACTTGAGAAATATAACCCAAGTGAATCTTGAAAAATCATCTACAACCACTAAGGTGTATTTCATTCCCCCTAAGCTCATGACTGGTATTGGACCAAATAGATCCATATGTAACAGCTCTAAGCATCGGGAAGAAGATTTACGACCTTGTTCTTAAAAGAAGATTTAATTTGTTACCAAACTGACATGCTGAGCAAATTTTGTCTTTGATAAAATCCATTTTGGGCAGTCCAGTAATAAGATCGTGGTTACTTAAATATGCAATAGACTTGAAATTCAGGTGGTTTAATCTCTTATGCCACACCCAAATTTTAGAAGATTTTGAGGCAATAAAACATACTGGTGCATAAGGTTGATCATTCCAACTGACTTTGTAAGTGTTTCCACACCTTTTGCCAGTTAGGATGATCTCTTCAGTTGAGTTTTTGACTGAACAAGAATGTTTGTCAAACTGAACTAAGAATCCATTATCGCATAATTGACTGATACTGATCAGATTATACTTCAGATTCTCAACTAATAATACATCATTAATGGTGAAGTTACCATGGATAAGCTTACCCTTACCCACAATTTTACCTTTAGAATTATCTCCAAAACTGATGTTTGGTCCAGTGTATTTGACCAGTTGAGATAATAAATTTGAATCTCCTGTCATGTGGCGTGAACATCAACTATCCAAGTACCATATAGATTAAATTCTTGTACCTATTACCTGCAATCACACACAAGATAAGATTCTGGTACCCTTTTTCTATTTGGGTCCAAAGTTGATTAGTCCTTTAGGAATCCAGACTTGGATCAGTCTAACTGATCGTCCAGTCGCTGTATTCCAGATGGTCTTTCCCTGTCTGTGTGTGTTTGGTGTATGGTGTGCAGGAGATACAACATGTGATTTGCCCTTTTTCAACTGATTGTTCAGCCAGTATCTTTTCTGAACTGGCTAACTGTTGTAGTAATTTGAGTAGCCATTTGAGTAATTTTTGCTGAAAATTTTTGGTTGCTGACTTCGAGAGTCAGTCACAACTTTTGGGCTATAACCAATTCCACATCTTTTGCCCTTGTTCATACTTTGAGTTGGCTGTTCAATCAGTTTACTCGGCTCATGTAGTGACCCGTTCCAGAATCACCTACTAAGCAAGAACTAAGCATGCAATTAACCTAATTAACAACAATCAGAGATAATCGCGGAAACAGTCAACAAATAATGGTTATACAACCCAATCGAAGTCTAGAATAACTCAAACTAAACTATCCAGTACAACCATATCGAATCAGAATAGTACCGATAAACTTAACCAACCAGCTACTCAATGTCCTCCTCCTGCTCCTCCTGAGCTGTCCAACCTGAGGCCTGCCCCGTGGGAATGGGGTGTCCAAGATAAACAAAACCGAGGACGTGAGCGATAAGAACGCCCAGTACAAAAGCATGAGTATACAAACCTATATGAAATGCATATGCTATGATATGATACCAGGGTAGTCAAGAAACAGGAGTATCAAAGGATCTCAAAATGCTCAGTCTAGAGGCGCCAAGTGGATAGTGCCGCGCGGTACTCCTCTGGGTCACTGCATCCACTACAAGAACAGACGTGGACCTAAAATGTCCCGGATCACCGAAGCCCTCCCGACCCGTCGGCCACTGTGTACTCTCGGTGTCCATGCGTCCACAAGACAAGACAGGGCTGAGCGGCCCCACAAGATATAGCTTATCTCGAAAGAGATACAGCTCAACAGTAAAGGCTATCTCGAAGGAGATACGGCTCAACATGAAATGCAACGTGCAGTAATAAACGTGACATAATAGCATGCATCATATGACATATATCAATGCACCACATAATCATGCAACACATATAAGAATGTATACTCGACCAGGATATCTCGGATAGTACTTTCGTACCTTTATCACAGCAAGCCTAGCCTTACGCAACACCGCTAATCAGGTCTAGAACAAGCCTACGCATCAAAAGCATACCCAATGAACAATGCTACCATGCTCGACTAGCAAAACCAGTACTACCAAAGGTTTAGGGTTTACCTTCGTCCGTCGACAGCCCTTTGATGTCGATTGCCTCGAAACTCAGGCGTCGCTACGCTACCACTCCTGGCAGCTCTTGGTTATCGCTCGACCGACAACTAACCCTAGAAACCTTCCAAACCTCTCAACTATGAGACACACTCAAGAGTTTGCAATACAAAATGAGGAAATCCGACCACTATTTATAGGCTATGTTCGGATCCACCGAACATACTTCGGAACGTCCGAACTCCTACGTGTCCACCGGCTCTTGACACCTCATGATCGGATCCACCGAACATACACTTCGGAACGTCCGAACTCCCACGTGTCCAGCTGCTCTTGACACCTCATGATCGGATCCACCGAACCCACACTTCGGACCTTCCGAACTTGCACGTGTCCAACTGCTCTTGACACCTCATGCTCGGATCCACCGAACCCACTTCGGATCGTCCGAACTCTTCGGTGCTTCCGAACAATCTTCGGTCCGTCCGATCATGACCACGGTCAAAGTTACACATTAAACCTTCTTAATCACCATTAATCCGTTAATTACCCAATTTAGAATTCGGGCTACTACATTCTCCCTCCCTTAAAAGATTTCGTCCTCGAAATCAAGCTTAGAGGATGAACAAAATGAAACAACAACATAATCTCAAAATACTCGGTTCATCAAATCCATGAACACCGCTGGCGCATTCGTCAATCCGAATGGCATAACTAGAAACTCGTAATGCCCATATCGAGTACGAAATGCAGTCTTGGAAATATCATCTATACCAACACTACCTGTGGACGAATCAATCGCATGAGGTAGCCTTCCCCGCCCGACTCTAAAGCACGACAGGCTTTCAGAGCAGAAACCACTGGCATCGGAGGTCGCGCTCCCTCACCATAGAAAAACCAACTAGAGCTCTCAGTCGGACGAAACTGAACAAGCTTCTGGTAACAATCCACAGTAGCTCGTACAATCAAAATCTTCCATCTCCAGGATCATAAGATTCGCAGTCAACTCGTTACCCTCAAAATCTAAGGGACAACCCATCACTAGACGCTTAGCTAACACCGAATGACCCATCGGGGTAGAAACAGAAAGAATGACGTCTAGGGAAACATACGGTAACTTATGACGCTTAACAAATCGTGCAGAAATGAATGAATGCGATGCTCCGGTATCAACAAGAACAAAAGCAGGAATACCGCATAAACGAAAAGTACCTGACTCTCCCTGTCTAATCTGCAACCTGATCCTGGTTCAGCGCAAAAACCTGACCTTGGGCACGAGGTCGAAGATTCGAACTACCCACTGCCTGACCCTGCCTCCTCTGCTGAACAGTCGCCTGAGATCCGGAACCAGATCCTGCTCCACCTCGCAACTGAGGACAATACTTCTTGATATGCCCCATCTCTCCGCACTGAAAACAAGCTCCCGCGGCTGATCGGCACTGCTCCGATGGATGGTTCTTCCCGCAATGCACACAAGAAACCTTCTTCTTACCAAAGCGAAAAACACCGCTAGACCGTGATCCCGATCCAGAAGAAGAAGAACCAGATTTCTTGAAAGACTGAGATCGAGGACCCAAAGTACTCGGAGGTCTAGAAGAAAGAATAGCCCTACCACGCTGGAGACTGATCTCTGCCTGGCGACACCGGTTCATTAACCCATCATACGAAGTAGGATTATCACAGACAGTGACTCGATCAAAAATCTCCTGATTAAGACCCTGAAGGAAATGATCATACTTGGCTTCAGAACTGCCACTGATATGAGGGGCAACGGGTAACAACTCAAAGAACTTCTGCTGATACTCATCAACAGACATACTCCCCTGCTTAAGGTTCAGGAGCTCAATCGTCTTCGCCTGGCGAAGGGCTGGAGGAAAATACAGCTGCATGAAAGCCGCACGGAAATCGGCCCAAGTCACCCTACCCTAGGACTGGATTATCGGCGCAGAAGTCGATCGCCACCACTTGCGAGCACGGCCCTCAAGAAGAAAGCTAAGGGTCTCTATCTTCTGCTCCTCGGTGCACTGAAATGCACGGAAACAACTCTCCATGCGCTCTAACCAATCCTCAGCATCATCGGGAGTCTCACCGCCGACTAAAGGCTTAGGCCCCATCTGAAGAAAACGATGCAACTCAAAACGCCTAGGACCATCCCGACGATGACGATGTTCACGATCACGATGACGCCTACTATTGTCCTGATCACCCCAACGACCTACACTCCCCTGACTACTCTCGTCACCAAAGTGGTCAGCCATCGCTACAACATAGAATGGGGAAAAACGGTCAAATGGTCAACGGAAATCCCAAAACAGAATTCTATATCCCAAAATCGTAAGCATGCTCTGATACCATAAATGTAGTGACCCGTTCCAGAATCACCTACTAAGCAAGAACTAAGCATGCAATTAACCTAATTAACAACAATCAGAGATAATCGCGGAAACAGTCAACAAATAATGGTTATACAACCCAATCGAAGTCTAGAATAACTCAAACTAAACTATCCAGTACAACCATATCGAATCAGAATAGTACCGATAAACTTAACCAACCAGCTACTCAATGTCCTCCTCCTGCTCCTCCTGAGCTGTCCAACCTGAGGCCTGCCCCGTGGGAATGGGGTGTCCAAGATAAACAAAACCGAGGACGTGAGCGATAAGAACGCCCAGTACAAAAGCATGAGTATACAAACCTATATGAAATGCATATGCTATGATATGATACAAGGGTAGTCAAGAAACAGGAGTATCAAAGGATCTCAAAATGCTCAGTCTAGAGGCGCCAAGTGGATAGTGCCGCGCGGTACTCCTCTGGGTCACTGCATCCACTACAAGAACAGACGTGGACCTAAAATGTCCCGGATCACCGAAGCCCTCCCGACCCGTCGGCCACTGTGTACTCTCGGTGTCCATGCGTCCACAAGACAAGACAGGGCTGAGCGGCCCCACAAGATATAGCTTATCTCGAAAGAGATACAGCTCAACAGTAAAGGCTATCTCGAAGGAGATACGGCTCAACATGAAATGCAACGTGCAGTAATAAACGTGACATAATAGCATGCATCATATGACATATATCAATGCACCACATTGTAATGCCCAGAGCAATGATTGACATGTACGAATTCATAGATATGGTGTGAAGATTGTACATAACCATAAGAAATAAGAAATGATATCATATATGATTTTCAGTATGATTATGACTTGTTGGGACAGAAGTACTGTATTGGATTATGATTGAGAATATGATAGTGTTGATATCTATTGAGAATTAGATTGACCGATATCGAGAATGTTGGATTATTTATATTTCGGTGAGACCGGAAGGACCGAACCAGGATCGGATCGTCCGATGCGTTCGGATCGTCCGTTCGGAGTTCGGAGCGTCCGAGCCAGGTGGCTGGACACATGGATGGCATGCAATAGTTCGGATCGACCGATCGTAGTTCGGATCATCCGAGACAGTTGGCTGGAGACGTGGAAGACATGCAGGATTCGGAACGTCCGAAGTGAGTTCGGAGCGTCCGAAGTGTGTCAGATCGGAGCATCCGAAGTGGATCGGATCTTCCGATCATTGTCTATAAATAGAGGCGAGTTTTCGTTAGATTTGAAAGCATTAGAAACATTTCTTAGAAGTGTTAAGAATCATTCCTATTGCAGATTCATCTTCACGACTGTAACAGCAATTCTACGAAGAAAGGTATACTACATGCTTTGTTTTGGGGAATCACGACTCAAATAAGATCACATTTGAGTTTCCCAACCAAAACCACATACGAGTTTTATTGTTTATATCTTGATATAGGTATTATTATTATAGATTTGTTTATAGATCTTGTATGCAAATCTCGTTATGCTTTGTTTACAGATCATGTTACATTGCATTAGATGTTTATTAGAACTTGTATTCAATTCCTATTATGCTTTGTTTTCAGATCATGTTACATTGCATTAGATGATTATGCTTGTTTACAGATTTTGTATTCATGCATTAAGATAGGACAGTCTGGAGATCAGTCAGACTTCTAGACGTTCGGTGCTATCCCAGCTTAGGGGAAGATCGCCCCCCTATTGTAGACGTGGATACAGATCAGGCCGAAGTCTAGGAATAAGACGTACCGTCACCCCGATTGGGAGGGTAGGTGATAGATCGTCTTATTCACACCGGGATCCCTAGAGTTTTAGTCGAGTCGCATCTAGACATGATTAGGCTCGCATTTCATGATTTTATATGAATGACATTCATATCAGCATGTTTCATGTTTTATAGTATTTATATGCATGTTCACATGTTTATACTGGGATGTGTTCTCACCGGTTTTCCGGCTGTTGTTATGTCTGTATGTGTGCATAACAACAGGTGGGGCAGGATTTGGGTCGAGACAGAGATGATCGTGTTAGCGTGGAGATCTCGGGCCTAGCAGACGGACCAGTAGTTGTCTTTTTTTATGTACTGTATTTTATTACTGGTTAGTTGAGGACATACGGAACAGGACATAGATTTTATGTTTGTATGTTGTAAATTAAATAAAGAACTTGTGCTTGTCTAGTTATATTTTGATTTAAATATAAAGGCGAAAAATTGACCCACATTTTAGAATAACAATCCATTTAATCCCAAGAAAAAGATTTAGAGCCCGGGTCCCCACAACAGGTGGTATCAGAGCCGATAGTTCCGTTAGACTGAAATAGGATAGAATGAGCGGGGTAGATCGAGTCTTCTTCCTTGCTTGATGATGTGCTAGCATGATTATTGCTTTCTTATTACATGTTGTTTGGTATTTGATTAATTTCAGCATGTGATTGACTGAATCAGAACCGATTCTAGATCAGAGGTAACTGACTAGATGGTGGCTGAGACAGTTGTATATCTTGTTTACTAATCAGTTGGATTATTAGATATGCCTCCTAGAAGAGCAGCCGTACCTCTACGACCAGCAGCGCCAGAGCAGGGGAGTACATCCGGAGATTCTATGGATGTTACGGCGACCCCTATGGAGACGTTGCTGAAGCGATTCCAATCCTTTCGACCTCCCACTTTAAAAGGTACCGAGAATGCCATCGAGTGCGAAAGTTGGCTTGAAGATATTGAGATGCTATTCGACTCGTTGGAGTACAGTGATGAGAAGAGGATCAAGCTAATTGGCCATCAATTGCAAGATATAGCAAAGAATTGGTGGTTGAACATTAGGAGAGCTTTAGAGCAGCGGGGTACCGAAATTTCTTGGAAGGTATTCAAGACCGAGTTTTATCAGCGATTCTTCCCTGTATCCTACCGTAAAGATAAAGGCGCTGAATTCGCAAACCTGAGGCAAGGGCCATTGAACATTGAGGAGTACGTTGCTAAATTCTCTTCTTTGCTTCGTTTTGCACCCCATGTTTCAGGAAATGACGAGGCCATGGCGGATCAGTTTATAAATGGCCTGAATCCAGATATCTTTACGTTAGTCAATACTGGGAGACCCGATAACTTCTCGGATGCATTGAATCGTGCCAAAGGAGCTGAAGCAGGATTGCTTAGACAACGGAGTGCTCCGTATGTTGCACCGAGTCCGAGACCGCCACTACCTCCATCCCAAGTTCCTCCTCCTCGATTCGAAAGTGGTGGTAGTGGTAGTGGACGCAAAGAACAGTTGAAGGCGAAAGGGAAGCAGTTTAAAAGACCAGGGAGCAGCTCGTCCAGCTCCAGCGGATCAAAACAGAGTGGTTTTGATCAAAGTTCAAGGACTTCAGGTGTATATTGCAACACTTGTGGGGGTAAGCATGCGACTGAACAGTGTCAAGGGGTGACAGGGAGATGCAACTATTGCAGGCAACCAGGGCATTTTGCCAAAGTCTGTCCACAGAGAGGTGTACAGCAAGGCCAGAGTGGAAGAGCATCCGGTTCAGTACCTCAGTTTGAGCGGCAGGCATCGTCGGTTCACTCTTTTCAGCCTCCACCAGCACCGACTCCACCCAGAGGCCGAGGTAGTCAGACTGTGACTCAACCTCCGAGGCAACAGGCCCAAGTGTTTGCGTTGACAGAGGAGCAAGCACAAGATGCACCAGATGATGTTATAGCAGGTAACTGTCTCCTTTATGGTTATCCTGCTTATATCTTGATAGATACAGGTGCATCGCATACATTCATCTCAGAACGATTTGCATTGTTGCATTCATTGCCTGTTGAGTCTTTGTTAGACGTTGTGTCTATTAATTCTCCGTTGGGAAGTGGATTAATATCTGTAACTACGGTTAGACATTGCATTCTACAGTTTGAGGGGCATGAGATTGACCTAGATTGTATAGTATTGGGTCTAGCTGATTTTGATTGTATAGTCGGTATTGACATGCTAACGAAGTACAGAGCCACCGTGGATTGTTTCCACAAGATTGTCAGATTCAGACCCGAGATGACAGACGAGTGGAAATTCTACGGGAAGGGTTCCAGATCTCGGATTCCCTTGATTTCGGCTCTTACTATGAACAGACTATTACAGAAAGGAGCGGATGGTTTCTTTGTTTATGCTGTAGATATGCAGAAGTCGAGCCCGGCATTGGCAGATCTGCCAGTAGTACGGGAATTTCCAGATATTTTTCCAGATGAGATCCCAGGATTACCTCCGGTTCGTGAGGTAGATTTCAGCATTGAACTTGCGCCAGGTACCGTACCTATTTCGAGAGCTCCATATAGGATGGCACCCATCGAACTCAAAGAATTGAAAGCACAATTAGAAGATCTTCTAGCCAAGGGATATATCAGACCTAGTGTATCTCCTTGGGGCGCTCCGGTGCTGTTCGTGCGAAAGAAAGATGGGTCGATGCGGTTGTGTATCGATTACCGGCAGTTGAACAAGGCAACGATCAAGAATAAATATCCTTTGCCTAGGATCGATGACCTATTTGATCAGTTGCAGGGATCCTCGGTCTATTCTAAGATTGATTTACGTTCTGGTTATCATCAGCTCAGAGTTCGAGATATAGACATACCAAAGACAGCGTTTCGAACCAGGTATGGACATTACGAATTTATTGTCATGCCTTTTGGTTTAACAAATGCTCCTGCGGTATTTATGGGCTTGATGAACCAAGTGTTTCAGAGATATCTAGATGAATTTGTGATTGTCTTCATTGATGACATTTTGGTGTATTCGAAGAACAGAAATGAGCATGCAGAGCATCTCAGAATTGTTTTGCAGACGTTGAGAAACGAGCGACTGTATGCTAAATTGTCAAAGTGTGAATTTTGGTTGAATAGAGTTGTCTTCTTAGGACATATCATTTCTGGAGATGGTATTTCTGTTGATCCGAGTAAAGTGGAAGCTGTGATTAGTTGGTCGAGACCGACTTCTGTACCAGAAATACGCAGTTTCATGGGCTTAGCCGGATACTACAGAAGATTTATCAAAGATTTCTCCAGTATTGCAAAACCAATAACTCAATTAACACAAAAGAATGCACCATTTGTTTGGTCAGAGGAGTGTGAGTCTAGCTTTGTTGAATTGAAGAAAAGGCTGACCAGTGCTCCAGTATTGACGATACCTTCAGGTACAGGTGATTTTGTTGTATATTGTGATGCTTCTCATAGAGGTTTGGGATGTGTTCTTATGCAGCGAGGTCATGTGATCGCATACGCCTCGAGACAATTGAAGCCACATGAAGTTCGATACCCCATTCATGATCTTGAATTGGCAGCTATCGTGTTTGCATTAAAGATTTGGCGTCATTATCTCTATGGCAAGAAATTTGAGATCTTTTCCGATCACAAGAGCTTAAAGTACCTATTTTCTCAATCAGAATTGAATATGAGGCAACGTAGATGGCTAGATCTTCTGAAAGACTTTGACTGTGAAATCAAATATTATCCAGGGAAGTCAAATGCAGCAGCAGATGCCTTGAGTCGTAAGGTATGTTCATTGTCCTTATCAACGATAGGTGTTAACAAGTTAGTTGAAAATTGCTGTATGTCTGGATTAGAATTTGATACAGATCGTACGCCACTACGACTTTTTACGATCCAAGTTGAGCCCAATTTGATTATGAGGATTAAGGAAGCACAAAGAACCGATCAGAATGTGCAGAAATCAATCCAAATGGTCAGATCAGGGCATGTATCAGAATATCAGGTACGAGATCATGTGTTGTACGTGAATAACCGTCTAGTTGTGCCAGATGTTGCAGATTTGAGACAGCAGATTCTGGCAGAGGCACATTGTAGTCGGTTCAGCATTCATCCTGGTGGCAGGAAGATGTACAATGACTTGAAGACCCAATTCTGGTGGAAACAAATGAAGTCAGACATTGCCGAATTTGTGTCTAAGTGTTTGAACTGCCAACAGGTGAAAGCTGAGAGGAAGAAGCCTGGTGGATTACTTCAGAGTCTAGCCATTCCAGAATGGAAATGGGATCACATTTCCATGGATTTTGTGACGAAGTTACCACGATCATCCAAAGGCTGTGATGCGATTTGGGTCGTTATTGACAGACTGACCAAATCCGCATGTTTCATTCCATATAGAATGACGTATAGACAGGATCAGATGGCGGAGATGTATATTCGTGAGGTAGTCAGATTGCATGGAGTGCCGAAGTCTATCGTATCAGATCGTGATCCACGATTCACTTCACACTTCTGGCACAGTTTACAGCAGGCGTTAGGTACGACCTTACACCTTAGCACTGCTTACCATCCTCAGACAGACGGACAGTCAGAACGGACTATCCAGACATTAGAGGATATGTTAAGAGCCGTAGTGCTAGATTTTGGCATTGGTGGGCAAGATTCCCTACCTCTTTGCGAATTCTCGTACAATAATAGCTATCAGACGAGCATTGAGATGGCACCGTTTGAAGCTTTGTATGGCAAGAAGTGCAGATCTCCACTATATTGGGATGATGTTTCAGAAGTACCAGAACTTGGGCCAGATATGATTCGTGACATGACTGAGAAGGTAAAGATCATTCAGAAACGAATGAAGACAGCACAAGATCGACAAGCAAAGTACGCCAATATCAGACGTAGACCGTTAGTATTTGAGGCGGGAGATAGAGTGTTTTTAAAGATTTCTCCATTCAGAGGCGTTGTTCGATTTGGCAAACGCGGAAAACTCTCTCCTCGATACATTGGTCCTTACGAGATTCTTGAAAAGATTGGCGATCGAGCTTATCGACTTGCTCTTCCTCCTTCTTTATCCGGAATACATGACGTATTTCATGTATCAATGTTACGCAGATATATGCCAGATGTTTCTCATGTTATTCAACCGAACGAAGCTGAACTTGATCAAACCTTGAGCTATATAGAACGACCGATACAGATTCTTGATCGGAAGGACAAACAGCTCAGAACGAAGACCATTCCACTTGTGAAAGTTCAGTGGAGTCGACATGGCATTGAGGAAGCGACGTGGGAAACGGAAGAAAACATGAGGCAGAAACACCCCGAGTTATTTATATGATATGAGTATGTATTCAGTTTAGATTATCAAACTGTTTTAGATACTTTGTATGGTTATTTCAGTTCGAGGACGAACTTCTGTCTTAGAGGGGGAGAAATGTAATGCCCAGAGCAATGATTGACATGTACGAATTCATAGATATGGTGTGAAGATTGTACATAACCATAAGAAATAAGAAATGATATCATATATGATTTTCAGTATGATTATGACTTGTTGGGACAGAAGTACTGTATTGGATTATGATTGAGAATATGATAGTGTTGATATCTATTGAGAATTAGATTGACCGATATCGAGAATGTTGGATTATTTATATTTCGGTGAGACCGGAAGGACCGAACCAGGATCGGATCGTCCGATGCGTTCGGATCGTCCGTTCGGAGTTCGGAGCGTCCGAGCCAGGTGGCTGGACACATGGATGGCATGCAATAGTTCGGATCGACCGATCGTAGTTCGGATCATCCGAGACAGTTGGCTGGAGACGTGGAAGACATGCAGGATTCGGAACGTCCGAAGTGAGTTCGGAGCGTCCGAAGTGTGTCAGATCGGAGCATCCGAAGTGGATCGGATCTTCCGATCATTGTCTATAAATAGAGGCGAGTTTTCGTTAGATTTGAAAGCATTAGAAACATTTCTTAGAAGTGTTAAGAATCATTCCTATTGCAGATTCATCTTCACGACTGTAACAGCAATTCTACGAAGAAAGGTATACTACATGCTTTGTTTTGGGGAATCACGACTCAAATAAGATCACATTTGAGTTTCCCAACCAAAACCACATACGAGTTTTATTGTTTATATCTTGATATAGGTATTATTATTATAGATTTGTTTATAGATCTTGTATGCAAATCTCGTTATGCTTTGTTTACAGATCATGTTACATTGCATTAGATGTTTATTAGAACTTGTATTCAATTCCTATTATGCTTTGTTTTCAGATCATGTTACATTGCATTAGATGATTATGCTTGTTTACAGATTTTGTATTCATGCATTAAGATAGGACAGTCTGGAGATCAGTCAGACTTCTAGACGTTCGGTGCTATCCCAGCTTAGGGGAAGATCGCCCCCCTATTGTAGACGTGGATACAGATCAGGCCGAAGTCTAGGAATAAGACGTACCGTCACCCCGATTGGGAGGGTAGGTGATAGATCGTCTTATTCACACCGGGATCCCTAGAGTTTTAGTCGAGTCGCATCTAGACATGATTAGGCTCGCATTTCATGATTTTATATGAATGACATTCATATCAGCATGTTTCATGTTTTATAGTATTTATATGCATGTTCACATGTTTATACTGGGATGTGTTCTCACCGGTTTTCCGGCTGTTGTTATGTCTGTATGTGTGCATAACAACAGGTGGGGCAGGATTTGGGTCGAGACAGAGATGATCGTGTTAGCGTGGAGATCTCGGGCCTAGCAGACGGACCAGTAGTTGTCTTTTTTTATGTACTGTATTTTATTACTGGTTAGTTGAGGACATACGGAACAGGACATAGATTTTATGTTTGTATGTTGTAAATTAAATAAAGAACTTGTGCTTGTCTAGTTATATTTTGATTTAAATATAAAGGCGAAAAATTGACCCACATTTTAGAATAACAATCCATTTAATCCCAAGAAAAAGATTTAGAGCCCGGGTCCCCACACACATAATCATGCAACACATATAAGAATGTATACTCGACCAGGATATCTCGGATAGTACTTTCGTACCTCTATCACAACAAGCCTAGCCTTACGCAACATCGCTAATCAGGTCTAGAACAAGCCTACGCATCAAAAGCATACCCAATGAACAATGCTACCATGCTCGACTAGCAAAACCAGTACTACCAAAGGTTTAGGGTTTACCTTCGTCCGTCGACAGCCCTTTGATGTCGATTGCCTCGAAACTCAGGCGTCGCTACGCTACCACTCCTGGCAGCTCTTGGCTATCGCTCGACCGACAACTAACCCTAGAAACCTTCCAAACCTCTCAACTATGAGACACACTCAAGAGTTTGCAATACAAAATGAGGAAATCCGACCACTATTTATAGGCTATGTTCGGATCCACCGAACATACTTCGGAACGTCCGAACTCCTACGTGTCCACCGGCTCTTGACACCTCATGATCGGATCCACCGAACATACACTTCGGAACGTCCGAACTCCCACGTGTCCAGCTGCTCTTGACACCTCACGATCGGATCCACCGAACCCACACTTCGGACCTTCCGAACTTGCACGTGTCCAACTGCTCTTGACACCTCATGCTCGGATCCACCGAACCCACTTCGGATCGTCCGAACTCTTCGGTGCTTCCGAACCATCTTCGGTCCGTCCGATCATGACCACGGTCAAAGTTACACATTAAACCTTCTTAATCACCATTAATCCGTTAATTACCCAATTTAGAATTCGGGCTACTACAGCTCAGCTTGTTCTTGTACCATAACTGATTTTACAAAGTGAATGTATTTCCCTTTTGTTTATATTCAGTTTTTCTGAAGGCACAAACGAAGCCTCTCTCTGTCTCATTAAACCGGCTTCGGCTCCCTTGGCTCAGTTCAAGGCATCGGTGAAATTATTTGGCCTCCCGGTATTCACAAGGTAAAGATTTCAAGATTTAGGCCATTTATGAACTGATCCGCAACGGCCTCATCATGTTTAGCCACATGAGGAGCAAATCAGAGCAGTGTAGAGAACTTAGCCACATATTCCTCAATGTTTAACTGGCCCTGTCTCAAGTTGGCGAACTCGGCTCCCTTGTCCTTCCTATATGAAACTGGAAAGAACCGTTGATAAAATTCAGTTCTAAACACATTCCAGGTAATGGCCGTACCTCGTTGTTCCAATGCCCGTTTCATCATAATCCACCAATTTTTAGCAACGTCATGCAATTGGTGTCCGATCAATTTCACCCTCTTCTCATCAGTATACTGCAAATATTCGAACATCATTTCAATATCGTCCAACCAACTCTCACATTCCACGGAATTCTCCGTACCTTTCAAATTCGGTGGATGGAAGGACTGAAACCTTTTCAACAATTTCTCCATGGGAGTAGCTGTAATAGCCGAGCCTGGTGAACGGTACAGTCTAAGTTTTCGTATGGTTATGGATTAATTGATTAAGTTTAAGTTTGAGTATGATTTAGATGTTAAGAGTTGTAATTATGGATCTTAGTATTGTTGGTTATTATTGTTTTGTGGTATTAGTCGATGGGTAGTTGTTTAGCATCAGCGTGTCGATTGATTTTTGTTGCTTGGGATTTGTCTTGGACGAGAGGGGACCGCACCCGCGCTCAAAGTAGGCACCGCACCCGCGGTCTCATGTTCAGAATTGTGGTGTTTTTCCAGTAGCTTCACCGCACCCGCGGTGTGGTAGGTACCGCACCCGCGGTAAGGTTTGCACCGCACCCGCGGTCGTCGTTTTCAGAATTTTGTTTGGTATCCCGAGAGCTCACCGCACCCGCGGTGGAGTTAGGAGCGCACCCGCGGTCGTGCACAGTGTAAGCGTGTTTTCGAGATTAAGTGATATAATTGGATGTGTTGGCTTCATTTCCCTCATTTCTTTTTCCCCATTCTCGATTTTTTCTCTCCTTGGAGGCTAGGGTTTCCTCATTTCTTTACTTTCCTACCTTTAATCCTTGCATCTTGTTGGTTAATTGTTGAGAGGTCAAGGTTCTTCTTGGTTCTAGGAAGCTAAGGTAAGCTTTTGGTGTTGTTTATTCTTGGTTTTGGGGTGAGAAATGATATGGGTTTGTTGATTTTGTTTGTTTTATGGATTAATTGACATGGGTTTTTGGTTATTGAGTTTTTGATGGTGTTATGTATGGTTATTGTTGTAGGATTTCAACCAAGAGTTTAGTTTGAAGGTTCCAAGTGGTTGTAAGATGAATTTCATTCCTTGTACTCACATGATAGTATATGTATTGTGTTTCAATGATTTTAAAGTGCTATTTCCTTCATTCGATTCAGGTTATGTATTGATTCACTTGATATATATATTGGAGCCATTTTATGTCTCAATTATTGAAAAGGGAATACAAGAGATTAGAGTATTCAAAGTGTTTGATGAAATGCCAAAGAGAGAGTTTCAAATGTTTTATGGATTGATTGATACATAGTCAGAGGTTTCATGCAATTAGTTGATCAACGACCATATGCTTATATCCCTCAGAGTTGTCGATTTATATCGATGGGATATAGGTAAGAGACAGAGATACTATATAAATGTCAATCCATAATAGAGAAAAGAAAAATACCATCGTTATTATTATTCATGCTATGATATTCATATTTCAGAGTTGATGGTATTCAATGTTTTCAAAGTCATGTTTTCAGAGTATGATATGTACATTGCTATGTAAGAGTTCCACTTGCTGAGTTTTATACTCATTTCAGTTATTTCATGTGATGCAGATAAGAACGATGGGCCGGGACGTTGATTGTGGGCCGGAGTCATATGCATACCAAGTTGGAAGGAAGATGATTATTTTGATAGCATTTTTGGACATGATCACAAGAATGATATTTTGTACTTTTGTTGTATCATTTTATTGATCATGTGTATACTTTTAATTATTTATGGAAATGTATTTTGAAACCTCCTTCCATTTGTAAGAAAATTTTAAATTCCGCTGCTATTTTATTTAAACCGGTCAGAGGTGTCACATTTAGTGGTATCAGAGCACCGTTCTTCGGATCAATTCATATGACTTCGTCTACTTTCAACTGTCCGGGTATGTTTTCTTCTACATCTATTCATTGTTATCTATTGATTTGTTTTGTGTGAGCACATTGTAGAGTATGCCTCCTAAGAGGAAAGCCGTAGAGGGTGAGGATAGTTCTTCCTCTAGAGTTGTCGATGAGTTCGGCAAGTTGTTGAAAGAGCAAGCCAAGGTCCATAGTGAGCAGATCCAGTAGTTGCTGCGTATGCAAGGTACAGGCCAAGGTAGAGGTCAGGGTAGAGGCCAAGTGGCTCAAGCAGTTGGTACCGATGGCATCTTTACTGCTTTCAAGAGGATGGATCCGACTGAATTTGCAGGTACCACTGATCCTTTGGTAGCTGTCGAGTGGGTCAAAGCTCTTGAGGCTATTTTTGATCATCTCCACTACGAAGACAAGGACATAATCAGTTGTGCAGTGTTCATGTTAGTCAAGGCTGCACGTATTTGGTGGAATGCTACCAAGGTTAGTGTGGACGTTCCAGCATTGAAGTGGCAAGAGTTCACCGATCTTTTCTATGACAAGTACTTCCCAGATGCACTTCGAGCTAGGAAGGTGACTGAGTTCTTGGAGCTTCGACATGGAGGTATGAATGTCGATGAGTACATTCTGAAGTTCGAGGAGGGCTGTCTGTTTGCCCCGTATATTGCTTCCAACGATAAGGACAAAGGTGCTCATTTCATTCGAGGCCTTAGAGCAGAGATCCGGAGGGATATCAACATGTCGAAGGCTGTGACATTCAAGGAGATCGTGGCTAAGGCTTTGTTAGCTGAACAAGATGAGAAGGACATTGCCAGAGATAGGCAAGCGAGGCAGCAGGCCATTTCTCAGAGAGACCAGGGTTCAAGTCAAAGAGGTAAGGATCGTTTCAAGGGGAAAGGCAAGATAGAGCCGAGTCCTAAACCACCGGAAGTTCCTTGTGAAGCCGAGAAGCCTTTGTGTCCCAAGTATAGTCGTCATCATCGGGGAGAGTTCAGATTTGGTACTCATACTTGTTATCGATGTGGCACTGCAGGCCATATTGCAAAAGACTGTCCTAGAGGAGCGAATAAAGAGAAGGTTCAGGGTCGCATCTTTACCATGACGAAGGAAGGTATAAATCATGATTCTTCTGTGATCTCTAGCACTATTTTAATTTCAGGCAGAGTAGCTACGACATTGATTGATACAGGTGCTACTCATTCTTTTATGTCTGAATTGTTTTTGAGATCTTTGGGTATAGTTCCTTCTGTTCTTCCCCTCCAGTTCAATGTTGTTTTGCCTTCGGGAGAAGTGTTGTGCCCGACATCTATTGTGTATGCGTGCTCTGTTCAAATTGATGAGCGAGTGGTTTATGCTGATCTGATTGTTATCCCAATGGTTGCATTTGATATTATACTTGGCATGGATTGGCTTTCAACCTATCGTGCAGTGATTGATTGCGTTACTAAGACGGTGACATTTGCAGATGATGGCAATAGGGAAGGTATGCTCGCCAGGGCAGGTACTTCGCTGGTTCTTCCTTTTATTTCGTGTCTTGAGGCTAAGAAGTTGCTGTTTAGAGGTTGTGATGGGTTTCTGGCTTTGATTGTTGATGTGGATAGAATGATTAAATTGAATATTGATGATATTGATGTTGTGAGAGAGTTCTCTGATGTATTTGAGGATGATGTGCCGGGTTTGCCACCGGACAGAGATGTAGAGTTTGTGATTTATCTAGTTCCAGGTACGGTTCCTATTTCTATGGCTCCGTATAGAATGGCCCCTACAGAGATGAAGGAGTTGAAGACGCAGTTGCAAGATCTTTTGGATAAAGGTTTTATTCAACCGAGTTCTTCGCCTTGGGGAGCTCCGGTTCTTTTTGTCAAGAAGAAAGATGGGTCCTTGCGGCTTTGCATTGATTACAAAGAGATCAACAAAGTGACTATCAAGAATAAATATCTGTTGCCACGGATAGATGACTTGTTTGATCAGCTGCAAGGGGCTTCAGTGTTCTCGAAGATCGATCTGCGATCTGGCTATTATCAAAAGGTTAGGGAGTCTGATATCCCTAAAACGGCGTTCCGGACCAGGTACGGTCATTATGAATTTCTTGTGATGTCTTTTGGTCTGACCAATGCTCCTTCGGTCTTCATGGACCTGATGAACCGTGTGTTCATGCCGTATTTGGATAGCTTCGTCATTGTTTTCATCGACGACATCTTGATCTATTCCAAGACCAGAGAGCTTCATGCAGAGCACTTCAGAGTTGTTCTTCAGTTGTTGAGAGAAAAGAGGCTGTATGCTAAGTTAAAGAAGTGTGAGTTCTTCTTGGAGCAGATTTCTTTCTTAGGCCATGTGGTTTCGAAGGATGGTATAGCGGTTGATCCATTAAAGATTGAGGCGATACAGAATTGGCCTATTCCTACCACTGTATCAGAGGTACGCAGTTTTCTTGGTTTGGCGGGTTATTATCATCGCTTTATTTCAGGTTTTTCCAAGATTTCCCTGCCGTTAACCAATTTGACGAGGAAAACTGTGAAGTTTGAGTGGTCCAATGAATGCCAGAGTGGATTCCAAGAGTTGAAAGATAATTTGACGACAGCTCCGGTCTTGCATTGCCCAGTGGTACAGAGGACTTTGTTGTTTATACTGACGCGTCGAAGAAGGGTCTTGGTGCAGTGCTGATGCAACGTGGAAAGGTCATATCCTATGCTTCTCGCTAGTAGAAGGACTACGAGAAGAATTATCCTACGCAAGATTTGGAGCTGGCGGCTGTGGTTTTCGTCCTGAAGATTTGGAGACATTATTTGTATGGAGAAAAGTGTGAAATTTTCACGGACCACAAGAGTTTGAAGTATTTGTTCTCTCAGAAATAGCTCAATATGCGACAGAGAAGGTGGTTAGAGCTTGTCAAAGACTATGATGTGACTATTAGTTACCACCCAGGGAAAGCGAATGTTGTAGCGGATGCTTTGAGCCGTAAGTCGAGTTCTTCTTTGAGTTCGATGATTCAGAAGCCATTGTTGTTAGACTTGCAGAGAGAGGAGATAGCTTTAGTAGTACCGGAATCCATTGATCGCTTTTCAGCGTTGGTCATTCGGGCTACATTGACGGACAGGATCCGTAGAGAACAAGCCAATGATGTAAAGTTAACGGAGATGAGAGTTAGAGCAGAGGAGAGAGGTAATTCAGAGTTTGGGATGAATAGAAAGGGTTTGTGTAATGCCCGAAATTCTTGTTGATATGTCTGAATTGATATATTAATATGAATAAAAAAGACAAGAACAGACGTGATGAAACGACAGGGCAAAAACTTGAATATATTGATAAGTGTAGACCGCCCTCGCGCCATGGTTTCTACCGCACTCGCGGTTGATGGGCAGAGAGTTGGACATTTTTACAGTAGTAAGACCGCACCTGTGGTGCTAGAAGGACCGCACCCGCGGTGCAGCTACAGTAGGGTGACCGCACCCGCGGTACGAACAAGACCGCACCCGCGGTCGTCGAATTTCAGAAAAATGAAATTGGTGCCGAGAGCACAGCGCACCCGCGGTGCAAACATGGCCGCCCCCACGGTGCAACGTGTAGCTTGAAAAATAAGCCACGTTGTAAGGCTCGAGAATTGTCCGTGTCATTGATGTGAGACGTGAAGAGGAGAATGCATGACATGAAAAATTATGAAATGTTGAGTAGCAGGACCGAAGCCCCACCGCACCCGCGGTGTTAGCAAGACCGCACCCGCGGTGTGAGACCGCACCCGCGGTCATGTAAGGACCGCACCTGCGGTCTAGGTGCTGCAATGTTAGATTAATTTGCCGAGAGCATAGCGCACCCGCGGTCCAAAGATACCGCACCCGCGGTCGTGCGTGTCATTTGAAAAATAATAACACTTGTTCTTGAGCATGCAATATAGATGTGTTGTCTTTCATTCAGCTACATTCGAACAAGAACCGAGCAGAGAGAATTCAGAGGAAAGTGCAAGGCTTCTTCCATCTCAAACTTTATCTTTTGCAAGATTTAGCCATCCAAATTTGAATCCGAGTTCAAATTTGTACTCCTCTCAACCAAAGCTACAAGATGATGTAAGTTTGGTTAGATTTCATCATGTTTTGAAGTTTAAATGCTGAGGAAATGGTGATATGAAGTATAATATATGTTCTGGTGATTATGAGCATCGTAGAAACGTAAACAGATCGAGTTTCAGACGCCGTATGTTGTTATTTCGAAATTACAGCATGTTTTATGTGAAGATTATACAGATTTCGGTATACATATTGTGTTAGATGAGATTATGAGTATTGAGGTTAATCGATTATTGTGATGTTGAGATTGAGGTATCGGTATCGAGAATTACGCCGTTATGCCGTCGATTGTTATCGAGATGGAGTATTGACTTGTACAAGATTTTGATATGAGTTATATCTTGATAGAATGCATTGTTATATTGTCATTTCAGATTAGTTTTGACAGAGTGACATTCCGACTTCGAGACTTCGACCGACGATTCGACAAGAAAGGTATAATTCATGTGGTCTCGGGATTGCACAACTCGATTCAGATTTGATACGAGTTTCCCTAAATCACATACTAGATTGTTATTACATTGATTATGTAATGTTTCGTTTATTGATTTATATTCGAGTCTTGAGATAGGAGATATTGGCAGATTTGCCAAAACTAGACGTTTCGTTGTATCGACGCATAGTAGCAGATTTGCTATATGTGTAGACCCTCGATACAGAGTTGACCGAAGTCTAGGAATAAGACGTACCGTTGCCCCGAGTGGTTGGGTAGGTGACAGACCGTCTTATTTACACCGGGATCCCTAGATTAGAAAAGAGTCGAGTCCAGATTTAAATGTTGAATACAGATTTGTATTCTTCTACATGTTTAGATTTTCATTCATGTTACTTGATACATATGCTATGCTTTTGTACCTGATTATTACATTGCATGCATCCATGTTTTATACTGGGATATGTTCTCACCGGAGTTATCCGGCTGTTGTCGTGTCTGTATGTGTGCTTGGCAACAGGTGGGGCAGGATCAGGGTCACGACGAGGAAGAGAGAGTTGATAGCGTGGAGATCTCGGGCGTGGAAGATTCTTAGTGTTCCTACTAGACTTGTAGCACTTATGTTTGTAGTTGTCAATAAACATTAGTGTATGTTTGTACGCACAGACTTATATGTACATTACGTTGTTTAATTTCTATCGAGACATATTATGCTTTCGTTAATACATTTAAATTAATGTTAAAAGCAAATTTTTGACCCACATTTTCGAACAAAGATCCAATTAAATCCCAAAAGAATTGAGTTAGAGCCCGGGTCCCCACAACAGGTGGTACCAGAGCAGTAGGTTCTGTAGACTGAGATAGAATAGAATGAGCGGGGTAGATCGAGTCGTCTTCCTTGCTTTTGAGATGCTAGCATGCTTTATTGCTTTCCCTATTATATGTTGTTGTATTATCTGTATTGATTTACAGCATTTCAAGCCTGAATCAGAACCGATTCTCGATCAGAGGTATATGATCAGAGGAGGGCTGAGACAGATGATATTGATTGTGTGCTAATCAGTTTGATAATCAGATTTATGCCGCCTAGACGAGTGCCACAGCCAGAGCAGGGTAGCACGTCCGGTGCACAGATGGATGTTACCGCTACGCCGATGGAGACTTTATTGAAGAGATTTCAGTCTTTCCATCCTCCTACCCTGAAGGGCACAGAGAGTGCAGTAGAGTGCGAGAGCTGGCTTGATGATATAGAGATGTTATTTGAGTCTTTGGCCTATACTGATGAGCGACGTGTGAAACTGATAGGGCATCAGATGCAAGAGGTGGCCAAGAGCTGGTGGTTGACGACGAAGAGAGCCTTGGAGCACCGAGGCATTGATATCACGTGGAAAGTCTTCAAGGATGAGTTCTACCGGCGCTTCTTCCCCGTCTCCTACCGGAAAGATAAAGGAGCTGAATTTGCGAATCTGAAGCAGGGACAGTGGAACATCGAGGAGTATGTTGCTAAATTTTCTGCATTGCTACGATTTGCACCGCATGTGGCCGGGAACGACGAGGCAGTGGCCGATCAGTTCATCAACGGATTGAATCCGGATGTCTTTACTTTGGTGAACACGGGACGGCCTAACACTTTTTCAGAGACACTGAACCGAGCAAAGGGAGCAGAGGCTGGTTTGATCAGGCAGCGAGGGGCTTCCTACGGTGTTCAGGGGGAGAGACCGCCACAGCCTACCACCGTACAGTTTCCACCACCTCCTCCTCGTTTTGACAGCGGAGCTAGTGGGAGTGGCAAGAAGGAATTTTTGAAGGCTAAGGGCAAACAATTTAAGAAATCTGGGAGTAGTTCATCGAGTTCGAGTGGATCTCGACAGAGAGGTCAGGGATCAGATTATAGTGGCGCTTACTGTGGTTCGTGCGGAGGGCGACATACCACGGAGCAGTTTCAAGGAGTTTTGGGACGCTACAACATCTGTAGGCAACAGGGACACTTCGCCAGAGTTTGTCCCCAGAGAGGTGCACAACGATTCCAGAGCACAGGATCATCAGCACCAGCGCCACAGATGGAGAGACAGGCATCTTCTGTACACTCCTTTCAGCCACCCTCTACACAGACCCAGCAGAGACCAGGAGGTAGTCAGACAGTGAGTCAGCCTCCCAGGCAGCAGGCACGTGTTTTTGCCCTGACAGAGGAGCAGGCGCAGGAGGCGCCAGATGACGTCATTGCAGGTAACTGTTTTCTTTGCGGTTATCCTGCATATGTGTTGATTGACACAGGTGCATCTCATACATTTATCTCTGAACATTTTGCATTGAGACATGCATTGCCTGTTGAGTCGATGTCTACGGTAGTGTCTATAGCTTCTCCGTTGGGAAGTGGTTTGATATCTGTGACTACTGTTAGATACTGTATGCTTCAGTTTGAGGGGCATGAGATTGATCTTGATTGTGTAGTACTTTGTTTAGCTGATTTTGACTGTATAGTTGGTATAGACATGTTGATCAAGTACAGGGCCACTGTAGATTGTTTCCACAAGATTGTCAGATTCAGACCAGAGATGACAGACGAGTGGAAATTCTACGGCAAGGGTTCCAGATCTCGGATTCCCTTAGTATCTGCTCTGACTATGAGTAGATTGCTTCAGAGAGGAGCAGAGGGCTTTCTTGTATATTCAGTAGATCTACTGAAGCCGAGTCCAGCATTGGCAGATCTGCCAGTGGTTTGCGAGTTTGCAGATGTTTTTCCTGATGAGATTCCATGGTTGCCTCCGGTTCGAGAGGTTGATTTCAGCATAGATCTTATGCCCGGTTCTGTTCCTATTTCGAGAGCTCCGTATAGGATGGCGCCGATAGAGCTGAAAGAGTTGAAAGCACAGTTGGAGGATCTTCTGTCCAAGGGATATATCAGACCCAGTGTATCTCATTGGGATGCTCCGGTGCTTTTCGTTAGAAGAAAGATGGCTCGATGCGACTGTGCATTGATTATAGGCAGTTGAACAAGGCAACAGTGAAGAACAAGTATCCTTTGCCTCGCATCGACGATCTGTTTGATCAGTTACAGGGATCTTCTGTATACTCGAAGATTGATTTGAGATCAGGGTATCATCAACTCAGAGTTAGAGACGTTGATATTCCGAAGACTGCATTCCGAACCAGGTATGGACATTACGAGTTTGTTGTTATGCCTTTCGGTTTGACGAACGCACCTGCGGTGTTTATGAGTTTGATGAACCGCATCTTTCAGAGATATTTAGATGATTTTGTGATTGTGTTTATTGACGACATTTTGGTGTATTCGAAAAGTTTGACTGAGCATGCAGATCATCTGAGGATTGTATTGAAGACTTTGAGAAATGAGCGGTTGTATGCCAAACTGTCCAAGTGCGAATTTTGGCTGAGACAGGTTGTCTTCTTGGGGCACATTATATCTGGAGAGGGTATTGCGGTAGATCCGAGTAAAGTTGAGGCTGTGATCAGTTGGCCGAGACCGACTTCTGTGCCTGAGATACGCAGTTTCATGGGTCTAGCCGGGTATTATCGACGTTTTATTCGAAACTTCTCCAGTATAGCGAAGCCTATCACCCAGTTGACACAGAAGAACATGCCATTTGTGTGGTCAGAAGAGTGTGAGAGCAGTTTTATTGAGCTGAAGAAGAGGCTGACTAGTGCGCCTGTCTTGACGATTCCTACCGGTACAGGTGAGTTCGTTGTATATTGTGACGCATCGCACAGAGGACTAGGGTGTGTTCTTATGCAGCGAGGGCACGTGATAGCGTACGCCTCTAGACAGCTGAAGCCGCACGAGACTCGTTATCCGATTCATGACCTTGAATTGGCGGCGATTGTCTTTGCACTTAAGATCTGGCGTCATTATCTGTATGGCGAGAAATTCGAGATCTATTCCGATCATAAAAGCCTGAAGTACCTCTTTTCTCAGTCAGAGTTGAACATGAGGCAGCGGCGATGGCTTGATCTACTGAAAGATTTTGATTGCGAGATCAAGTACCATCCGGGGAAGTCAAATGCAGCGGCAGACGCCTTGAGTCGAAAGGTATGTGCTCTTTCCTTGTCGACTGTAGGTGTATCGAATTTAGTAGAAGATTGTTGCTTGTCCGGATTGACATTTGATACAGAGAGTAGACCGTTGCGACTTGCTGCGATTCAGATTGAGCCAGACTTGATTATGAGGATCAAAGAAGCACAGAGGACTGATCCGAGCGTTCAGAGATCGGTTGATATGGTCAGAGCTGGTCATATATCCGAGTATCAGGTTAGAGATTCTGTTCTGTATGTGAATAACCGTCTAGTGGTGCCAGATGTTTCAGATTTGAGACGACAGATCATGTCAAAGGCACACTGTAGTCGGTTTAGCATTCATCCTGGAGGCAGGAAGATGTACAATGACTTGAAGACGCAATTCTGGTGGAAGCAGATGAAGACAGATATTGCAGAATTTGTGTCTAGGTGTCTGAATTGCCAACAGGTAAAGGCCGAAAGAAAGAAGCCCGGAGGTTTACTTCAGAGTTTGTCTATTCTTGAATGGAAATGGGACCACATTTCCATGGATTTCGTGACGAAGTTACCTCGATCATCCCGGGGCTGTGATTCGATTTGGGTCATCATTGACAGATTGACCAAATCAGCGTGCTTCATTCCGTACAGAATGACCTATCGCCACGATCAGATGGCAGAGTTATATGTCAGAGAGGTCGTCAGATTGCATGGTGTGACGAAGTCGATCGTATCAGATCGTGATCCACGATTTACTTCTCATTTTTGGCACAGCTTGCAGCAGGCTTTGGGTACGACTTTACACCTGAGCACTGCTTATCATCCCCAGACAGACGGACAGTCAGAGCGAACTATTCAGACTTTAGAGGACATGCTGAGAGCTGTAGTACTAGATTTTGGTACTAGTTGGCAAGATTCATTGCCGTTGTGTGAGTTTTCATACAACAACAGCTATCAGACGAGCATAGAGATGGCACCGTTCGAAAGCTTTATACGGAAAGAAGTGCAGATCTCCGTTGTACTGGGATGATATTTCTGAGGTACCAGAGTTGGGGCCTGATATGATTCGTGAGATGACCGAGAAAGTGAAGATCATTCAGAAGCGAATGAAGACGGCACAGGATAGGCAAGCGAAATACGCCAATGTTAGACGCAGACCGTTGATATTTGATCAGGGAGACAAAGTATTTTTGAAGATTTCCCCTTTCAGAGGAGTTGTCAGATTTGGCAAGCGAGGAAAGTTGTCTCCTAGATAGGTCGGTCCGTATGAGATCCTTGAGAAGATTGGCGATCGAGCTTACAGACTTGCTCTTCCTCCTTCATTATCCGGTATACATGACATTTTTCATGTATCGATGTTGCGCAAATATATGCCAGATGATTCTCATGTCATTCAGCCTGATGAAGCCGAGTTAGATCATACTCTGACCTATGTGGAAAGACCGATACAGATTCTTGATCGGAAGGAGAAACAGCTTAGAACCAAGACTATTCCGCTTGTGAAGGTTCAGTGGAGTCGTCATGGCATCGAGGAAGCAACTTGGGAGACGGAGTCTGAGATGAGACAGAGGCATCCCCAGCTATTCTTATGATGTGAGTCTTTCTTCCCGTTTTGACTTTACAGTTTTGTACATACTTGCATGATTATTTGCTTATGAGTTCGAGGACGAACTCTTGTCTAAGAGGGGGAGAAATGTAAGGCTCGAGAATTGTCCGTGTCATCGATGTGAGACGTGAAGAGGAGAATGCATGACATGAAAAATTATGAAATGTTGAGTAGCAGGACCGAAGCCCCACCGCACCCGCGGTACAGGAAGGACCGCACCCGCGGTGCCTTGATAGAAAATTAGTGAAATTGTGCGAACAGACACCGCACCCGCGGTGTTAGCAAGACCGCACCCGCGGTGTGAGACCGCACCAGCGGTCATGTAAGGACCGCACCCGCGGTCTAGGTGCTGCAATGTTAGATTAATTTGCCGAGAGCATAGCGCACCCGCGGTCCAAAGATACCGCACCCGCGGTCGTGCCTGTCATTTGAAAAATAATAACACTTGTTCTTGAGCATGCAATATAGATGTGTTGTCTTTCATTCAGCTACATTCGAACAAGAACCGAGCAGAGAGAATTCAGAGGAAAGTGCAAGGCTTCTTCCATCTCAAACTTTATCTTTTGCAAGATTTAGCCATCCAAATTTGAATCTGAGTTCAAATTTGTACTCCTCTCAACCAAAGCTACAAGAGGATGTAAGTTTGGTTAGATTTCATCATGTTTTGAAGTTTAAATGCTGAGGAAATGGTGATATGAAGTATAATATATGTTCTGGTGATTACGAGCATCGTAGAAACGTAAACGGATCGAGTTTCAGACGCCGTATGTTATTATTTCGAAATTACAGCATGTTTTATGTAAAGATTATACAGATTTCGGTATACATATTGTGTTAGATGAGATTATGAGTATTGAGGTTAATCGATTATTGTGATGTTGAGATTGAGGTATCGGTATCGAGAATTACGCTGTTATGCCGTCGATTGTTATCGAGATGGAGTATTGACTTGTACAAGATTTTGATATGAGTTATATCTTGATAGAATGCATTGTTATATTGTCATTTCAGATTAGTTTTGACAGAGTGACATTCCGACTTCGAGACTTCGACCGACGATTCGACAAGAAAGGTATAATTCATGTGGTCTCGGGATTGCACAACTCGATTCAGATTTGATACGAGTTTCCCTAAATCACATACTAGATTGTTATTACATTGATTATGTAATGTTTCTTTTATTGATTTATATTCGAGTCTTGAGATAGGAGATATTGACAGATTTGCCAAAACTAGACGTTTCGGTGTATCGAATAGTAGCAGATTTGCTATATGTGTAGACCCTCGATACAGAGTTGACCGAAGTCTAGGAATAAGACGTACCGTTGCCCCGAGTGGTTGGGTAGGTGACAGACCGTCTTATTCACACCGGGATCCCTAGATTAGAAAAGAGTCGAGTCCAGATTTAAATGTTGAATACAGATTTGTATTCTTCTACATGTTTAGATTTTCATTCATGTTACTTGATACATATGCTATGCTTTTGTACCTGATTATTACATTGCATGCATCCATGTTTTATAATGGGATATGTTCTCACCGGAGTTATCCGGCTGTTGTCGTGTCTGTATGTGTGCATGGCAACAGGTGGGGCAGGATCAGGGTCACGACGAGGAAGAGAGAGTTGATAGCGTGGAGATCTCGGGCGTGGAAGATTCTTAGTGTTCCTACTAGACTTGTAGCACTTATGTTTGTAGTTGTCACTAAACATTAGTGTATGTTTGTACGCACAGACTTATATGTACATTACGTTGTTTAATTTCTATCGAGACATATTATGCTTTCGTTAATACATTTGAATTAATGTTAAAAGCAAATTTTTGACCCACATTTTCGAACAAAGATCCAATTAAATCCCAAAAGAATTGAGTTAGAGCCCGGGTCCCCACACACGTTTTCTGGTGTTGCATGCAATATATATATAAGAATGACACGTATTTCCTCAGAATTCAGAAAAATGGGTCGAAGCTTTGGAGAGAATTTTCCTTACGCTTTTTAGATTTGCGATTTTGAAAGATCCATCCATCAGAATTCGAATCCGAACGCAGTATCGTGTTCCTCTCGACACGAGCTACACAAGGACATAAGTTTTATTACGTTTCAGATGATTTGAAAATATGATGTTGTCAGAACTGAATATGATTCAGATATGGTGTTTCTACTACCGTAGGTATTGTATAATCGAAGTCAGATTGACGAATAGACTGTTTATACAGTTGTTATGATTTTTGGTGTTAATTTGACTGAGATTCGATATCAGATTTGTGTTATCGTTGAGATTATGAGTTATATCAGTATTGATTATGAGTTCTAGTATTATATCTGTGATGTGGAGATTGATGGGGTTATTCAGATTGTATTGTTATGACGTCGAAACATCAGCAGATTGACATCTGATTAGATTTGATATTGATTGAGATTGCATTGTTATGTCATTGATATTGATCAGATTATCAGAACTGATTCTGAACTGATTTATATACTGATATGGTATTTTTATGAATTGTCATTATCAGATTGATATGGACAGATTGGAATACCAGACTTCGTCTTCGTCAGACCTGGAAGACAAAGGTATAATTCATGTGATATTCGGGAAGATACAACTCAATTGAGATCCCATTTGAGTTTCCCAATAAAATCACATACTAGAATTATTGTTGTTTATTTTATGATATGATTTTGATGTGATTATAGATGTTATATTCATATCCTTTGAAAGGTGTATGCTTTGTGAATAGATTAATATTCATTGCATATAAGATAGGAATGTTTTGACAGAACCAGTCAAACTTCTAGACGTTCGGTGATATCACAGCTTAGTGGAAGATCAGTCTCCTATTGTAGATGTGGATACATATCAGACCGAAGTCTAGGAATAAGACGTACAGTCACCCCGAGTGGTAGGGTAGGTGACAGATCGCGACGTCTTATTGACACCGGGATCCCTAGAGTTATAGTTGAGTCGAGTCTAGACAAGATTTGACTAGAACTGCATGCGTTTATGGATGTGGTTTCATAGACTATGAAACCCATTTTTATTGCTTTCAGTCATGATAGCATGTTTTTATGATTTGATTTGAGTAGCATGTTTAGCTGATTTGAGTTGCATGCTTATTTTGATTTAATTCCATAGATTATGAAATCTATTGCTTTTAATTTTATTCATGATAGCATGTTTCATGATTTGCTTTGTGTATATGCATGTTTACCATGTTTTATACTGGGATTTATTCTCACCGGAGTATCCGGCTGTTGTCTTGTTTTGTATGTGCGCATGACAACAGGTGGGACAAGATCGGGGTCAGAAGATGATGAGAGAAGACGAGTTTAGAGTGGTGATTCCGGACTTATTGTAGACCTGGTTAATAATTGAATTTAGTAGATAAACCTTAGACTAATTTGATCTAGAAACATGTTGTACAAGATTTATATTATTATACTGGTTTGTATAATAGAAAGATTCCATTACCTTCCGCAGTTACATTTTAAAAAGAAAAATTTTTAGGCCCTGTTTATCTTAATTGATAATTAAATCCCAAAGATGATTAATAAAAAGATAAGCGTCCGGGTCCCCACAGTTTGATGACATTCAGAGACCGTATATGCATTCCTACAGGTGATGATATTCGGCGAGATATTTTAACAGAGGCACATACTGCGCCATACTCGATACATCCAGGTAGTAACAAGATGTATCATGATATTCGTAGACTCTTTTGGTGGCCAAGTATGAAGAAAGATATCACCATGTTTATTTCTCAGTGCCTAACTTGTCAGCAGGTGAAGATCGAGGACCAGAGACCTGCTGGGACATTGCTTTCATTGCCGATTCCTCAGTGGAAATGGGAGCATATTACGATGGATTTCGTGACTGGTCTTCCCAGAACGCAGAAAGGTTTTAACTCTATTTGGGTTATTGTTGATCGATTGACCAATTCAACGCACTTTCTTCCAGTCAAGACGACGTACTCCATGAACCAGTATGCCGAGGAGTACATAGCAGAGATTGTTAGACTTCATGGTGTTCCTGTGTCGATTGTGTCGGATCGTGACCCTAGATTTACTTCAGAGTTTGGGAAGAGTTTGCACAGAGCTATGGGTTCACGGTTAGCATTCAGTACAGCTTATCACCCCCAGAGCGACGGTCAATCAGAGAGAGTCATTCAGATTCTAGAGGATACGCTCAGAGCTTGTACTATCGATTATCCTGGTAGCTGGGATTCCAAATTGCCTCTTGTTGAGTTCACATATAATAACAGTTACCAAGCGACGATTGGCATGGCACCGTATGAAGCACTTTATGGCAGGAAGTATAGATCGCCCTTGTATTGGGATGAGATTGGTGAGAGGAAGATGTTGGGTCCAGAGTTGGTCCAACAGACAGCTGATGTTGTTGCTGTTATTCGGGAGAGGATGAAGACAACACAGTCGAGACAAAAGAGCTATGCAGAAGTGCGTCGTAGACCGTTACAGTTTGAGGTTGGCGACCATGTGTTCTTGAAGATATCACCTCTCAAGGGTGTGATGCGGTTTGGCAAGAAAGGAAAGTCGAGTCCGAGATTCATTGGCCCATTTGAGATCTTGGACAGAGTTTGTGATCAAGCTTACAGGTTATCCCTACCGCCAGATCTTGACAGAGTTCACAATGTTTTTCATGTATCTATGCTCAGGAATTATATTGCGAATCCTTCCCATGTTCTTCGCCACGAGCCATTGGATTTGACGCCGAATTTGAGTTACCAAGAGATTCCAGTCCAGATTCTGGATCGCAGAGTTAGAGTGTTGAGGAACAAAGAGATCGGCATTGTTAAAGTCCTTTGGAGAAATCATTTGATTGAAGAAGCCACGTGGGAACCAGAGGACGAGATAATAGAGAAGTATCCGGAGTTGTTTGCGCAGTGACGTCAATTTCGAGGACGAAATTCCTCTAAGGAGGGGAGACTGTAATAGCCGAGCCTGGTGAACGGTACGGTCTAAGTTTTCGTATGGTTATGGATTAATTGATTAAGTTTAAGTTTGAGTATGATTTAGATGTTAAGAGTTGTAATTATGGATCTTAGTATTGTTGGTTATTATTGTTTTGTGGTATTAGTCGATGGGTAGTTGTTTAGTATCAGCGTGGCGATTGATTTTTGTTGCTTGGGATTTATCTTTGCCGAGAGGGGGCCGCACCCGCGCTCAAGGTAGGCACCGCACCCGCGGTCTCATGTTCAGAATTGTGGTGTTTTTCCAGTAGCTTCACCGCACCCGCGGTGTGGTAGGTACAGCACCCGCGGTGGAGGCACCGCACCCGCGGTAAGGTTTGCTCTGCACCCGCGATCGTCGTTTTCAGAATTTTGGTTGGTATTCCGAGAGCTCACCGCACCCGCGGTGGAGTTAGGAGCGCACCCGCGGTCGTGCACAGTGTAAGCGTGTTTTCGAGATTAAGTGATATAATTGGATGTGTTGGCTTCATTTCCCTCATTTCTTTTTCCCCATTCTCGATTTTTTCTCTCCTTGGAGGCTAGGGTTTCCTCATTTCTTTCCTTTCCTTCCTTTAATCCTTGCATCTTGTTGGTTAATTGTTGAGAGGTCAAGGTTCTTCTTGGTTCTAGGAAGCTAAGGTAAGCTTTTGGTGTTGTTTATTCTTTGTTTTGGGGTGAGAAATGATATGGGTTTGTTGATTTTGTTGGTTTTATGGATTAATTGACATGGGTTTTTGGTTATTGAGTTGTTGATGGTGTTATGTATGGTTATTGTTGTAGGATTTCAACCAAGAGTTTAGTTTGAAGGTTCCAAGTGGTTGTAAGTGGAATTTCATTCCTTGTGCTCACATGATAGTATATGTATTGTGTTTCAATGATTTTAAAGTGCTATTTTCTTTATTTGATTCATGGTTATGTATTGATTCACTTGATATATATATTTGAGGTATTTTATGTCTCAATTATTGAAAAGGGCATACAAGAGATTAGAGTATTCAAAGTGTCTGATGAAATGCCAAAGAGAGAGTTTCAAATGTTTTATGGATTGATTGATACATAGTCCGAGGTTTCATGCAATTAGTTGATCAACGACCATAGGCTTATATCCCTCACAGTTGTCGATTTATATCGATGGGATATAGGTAAGAGACAGAGATACTATATAGATGTCAATCCATACCAAAGAAAAGAAAAATACAATCGTTATTATTATTCATGCTATGATATTCATATTTCAGAGTTGATGGTATTTAATGTTTTCAAAGTCATGTTTTTCAGAGTATGATATGTACATTGCTATGTAAGAGTTCCACTTGCTGAGTTTTATACTCATTTCAGTTATTTCATGTGATGCAGATAAGAGTGATGGGCCGGGACGTTGATTGTGGGCCGGAGTCATATGCATACCAAGTTGGAAGGAAGATGATTATTTTGATAGCATTTTTGGACAAGATCACAAGAATGATATTTTGTACTTTTTTTGTATTATTTTATTGATCATGTGTATACTTTAATTATTTATGGAAATGTATTTTGAAACCTCCTTCCATTTGTAAGAAAATTTTAAATTCCGCTGCTATTTTATTTAAACCGGTCAGAGGTGTCACAGTAGCTGTCACATCCATGGGAGGATTCGATGTACTTCCCTGTTCTGGTACTCTTCTCGGAGGCATATCTGATAATTAAAGAGGTTAGTAATTCCAAATACCACTTACCAGTTTCAATTATCCTCGGATCATCTTACAGCTGATCCATTCCAAATTATACACTATACCATATAAAAATCAGATATTCAGGCAAACATGTATTAAAACAAGAATTCATGCTAGCAATCAAAAGCAGGAAAGAAAACACATTCTACCCCCCTCACTAGCTCCTATCTCAGTCTAAAGGATCTATCGCTCTGATACCATCTGTTGTGGGGACCCGGACACTAATCATGTTCTTAAACATCATTGGGACTAATTAATCAATTATAATAAACAGGGTCTAATTTTTTTTTTAAAATGCGGAACGTAGTGAAATCAAACTAATATACAACTCCGTATAAGATAAAGTACAAGTCCTATACCATCTAAAAATTATTAAAAACTAAGGTTCGACATCTAAATACCAAGATTCAAAGCCCTCTATGCATCAAAGTCCGAGGTTTCCACTCTATCACGATCTCTCTGTTGGAGTAGGTGCCCGTCGAGCCAAGTGTTGGCCGAGTGTTCACAATGAAACTCTATGTATAAGCAATCTTTATTTAGTAATATTTGAAATTATTATTTTGGCACATCTATATCTGTATACCCATGCTAGTTGCATAGATAAAGCCCTTGAATATACAAATAGTAGAAAGAATATGAGATGCTCATATGATGAGTATCATGAAACTCATAATTAGAATAATGTATATTCTAAACGGTTCCTAGTCGATTCAGCCGCCACTAAGAAGGATATAGGCCGCTAGAGTTCGAGACTAGTATCTGCAATGTGAGTACCATGTTTCAATGGTAGGGGACATTGTGATGTCCGAACATGCAGATAGGTGCTCCTTGTAGAGTGCACTGAACAACCCTCCATAAAGGACTTTCCAAGTGGTTCTCACTTATCGAGTGGAAACGTCCTAGTTTATGGTTGTACACCATTAGTCCTTATGACCCGGGACAACATTGAGACTCTATGTGCTAGAATTACACTTTGACTTGTTTACCGACTCTCAAGGGGTCATCAGGTGGCAAGGTTGGGTGTTCTGTCGAAACACATAGGAGTCGATGCATTGTAGTCGGGGATTCACCGCTTACCTTCGGGTATGGATATCCTATGTGTTCTCATGTATGTGTAGGTTGAAATCTCTGATCAGAGTATGGTGGTAATTATGAAAGGAGTTTCATAGATTACACCATCGATGCAACTACGACATGACACATAGTATCGATTCATTGACAACTCTCGATAAACCAATGGTTGTCGAATCGGTCGGGATATATGAGTTGAAGGGACCGTACTGTACGCTAACTATAATAGAATGGTTCATGCAGGCACTATCATTTGATACCTAGGGAATCATGTAAGCGATGCTGCTAGGCGTTTAACATGATTGGTTGGGTAATATCAGACTTGAGTTCTGACGTTCTTGTTATCAAGGTGTGGATAAGTAAGAATGGGGCAATTGGGGTATGCTCGTATAAGGACATGTTTAGTCCGAATCACATGGAGATGTGAACCCACGACTAGTTGTATCAATGAACCATTGAGGGTCACACAAGTGCTAACATTCTAGATCCCGTTGAGAAATAAAATAGTTCAATGTGTTGAACGGCTTATAAAAGAGTTTATAAGCGAAAGAAAAAATAAAAGTATGAATTCTATGAGAGAAATGTAACTTTTAATTTGTGGAAGTGTTCCTAAATTAAAAGTTGGCCAAATAAATAATGTATTTGAAAATTGTGATTTTCATAAACATTATTATGGACTAAATTAAATTAATTCAAGTGTTGAATTAATTAAACACTATTGGGCCTAGTTGAGTTCAAATAATTAAATTAATTCAAGTGTTGAATTAATTAAATAATATTGGGTCTTGTAGAGCCCAATAGAAAATAATTATTTAACTAGTGGACTTGAGTAAATTCAAGTAATATTTAATTAGTCTCAAATATGTTTGAGATAATTAAAATAAGTCCATGGATTTTTAATTGTTAAAAATCAAATAAGATTTGATGCATGGGAGGTGAAAGTTTGAGAGACAACTTTTTGTATAACCAAGGCTTGGCATGCAACCTTTTTACTTTAACTTTTCCCACAACTAAAATGTCTCTCCTTCTCTCCTAGGATGAATAGTGCCGAAAATACTATTCATTTTCTCTCACATTTTTCTTTCTTCAATGGTTGAAGAAACACTCTCTTCTCAAATGAAAAATGCTCTAATTTTTCTAGTGCAAAATTAGATTGGATTTAGCTTGTTGGTGGTGGACCTAATTTGAAGGAAAGATTTCAAGAACAAGGAAAGCTTGTAGAGGGTCTTGCCATTGAAGAGCTAAGGTGTTTACACCTTGGTTGGAGCCATACATCAATCCTTGTGATTGATAGGTACATTTCTTAACACACTATGAATGTCATTTTGTGTTTTATTGTATTTGCTACACACTTTCACTAGGTGGACGAATTTTCTTGATGAAAATTAAAATTTTTAAACTTCCGTTGCGCTTACGGTCACCGTTACCGATCCCTTTCAAGTGGTATCCGAGTTATGGTTACGATTTTGTGTAGCAATGACAAGATATTAGGTTGAGATTGATTTCTAACCGCATGAGAACAAAATTTTGCAACGAATTCAAGGACGGATTGGGGTGGGTTTTGGGCAGCAAGTTGCTGCCCATTTCAGGCAGCTTGGGCTGCCCGAGGGGCTGCCCGAAACGGGCAGCAAGGGCAGCCCAAGGGGCTGCCCGAACAGCCCCCATTTTTAAAATAAAAAAAAAATTGTTGCCGGAATCCGGCGACGGTGATGACGGCTAGGGTTTCCAAAAGTGTTTTGGATTATCAAAGTGTCATGGGCCTTGAGTTGTTGGGCCATTGGATGGCTAACATATTTGTGAATTTTAAATGGGCCAAAATGTTTTTGGTGAAAAATAAGTTTTTGGGCCCTTAAGTTTAAAATTACAAAAGTTGCAAATTTATCTCATAAAATAAATAATTGAAGTTGGACTTTAATTATTTATAGTAAATTGTGATTTATAAGAAATTCGGTTATAAATAAATTAATTGGAAAGTAGACAAAGGTGTTTGTATACTTTGTTAATTTAGTTTATAATCGTGGCGGTTCGTGATTGGATCAAGATATATAATATTGGATCAATTAATTATTGTGATAATTAATTGATGGTGTATGATATGTGATATTATGCATGAAGGATGATCAAAAGCCCAAGCCCAATTTTCTAGGTGTATGCTAGGATATTTTGTGTTGAATGATTGAAATAATTATCAATTTATAAAGTGGGCTTGGTTTATGGCCCGTTCCCACCCCATGAGATGTATCCCTAATTGCCATGGATATTTATTTGTAAATATTAGTATAGTGGATGATCAAGATTGGAAGATGGTGGCCATGATGATTATGAAGATCAAAGACATGTAAATATTGGAAGCTAATGTAATAGTTGCATTTGCATCCCATGCATTTCCCTAGGATTGGACCTAGGCCCATGTTTAGCTCACACGGGCCATTAGTATTGGGGCGATTGATCATCCTTGTTTTGTTTACTGTTTATAATATATGCATGATATGTTATAAATAATGAGTATGTACGTTATTATTATGATAATAACAAGTTGCATGAATCCGGCAAACATACGATCAAACATGACGAGCTTTTAAAATAAAATTAATGATGAGACCTTTCAAAATTAAAAACCCTCATTTTGAATAAGATTCAAAATTAATATCAAGGCCGAAAAGGGGAATTATAAATTTGTTTATAATTTCCATGTCTTCCATCGATAATGAGTGCATGATGAACGCTACCCGTACTCGTGGCTCGGCTCATATTATTGGGGGGGCCCTGGGTGCCGGAAAGCTGTGACATCCATTGACATAGTGATGTGAACTACGTGGAACTCCCATGATTTCGGCTCATATTATTGGGGGATCTCATGGCGACCGTCCATTAAGGTTCAACATCGATGGGTAAGGCTTGACACGTGAAGATGAACGGCGTCATATTATTGGGTCCTAATCAAACGTGAGACAAAAGTTTACGTAGAGGGTTGCATTGTGATGCAATTGGAAACTACCTTTTAGGAATTGTGATTGGCTGATATTATTCGTGATCATAATTCGCTAATTGGACCTTACGTACCTACTGAGGAAAGGAGTTTCCCGTTTTCACTAGAGGGTAGTGAAAGATGTCAAAACAGTGGGAGCAAATATTTATGAAGTAAAAGTCCAAACTTCATATCTTACTAAATATTTTAAAATAGTCATCAACATTTATCTGTTTTTACTTTTCAGTACAAATTGACAATGTCTTCGATTCGCAATCCGATATCCATAATACTCGACAAACACATATTAACTGGACCTAATTACCTCACTTGGCTAAGAAACCTGAAAATCATCTTGACTTCGGAAAGGGTAGCATATACACTGACTGAGTCGCCCCCTGTTGAGGCTCCGACTGACTGCACTCCTGAGGAATTGCAGACTTACAAGGAATGGTGTGACCATGACTTGATAGCCAGGTGTTATATGCTGACTTCTATGAATGATGAGCTGCAGAGGCGTTTTGAGGATGAAAAGAGTGCTGCTGACATTCTTTTGCATCTCAAGGAACTCTTTGGTGAGCAAACACGGCCTCTTAGGCATGCTACCGTCAAGGAGCTGATCACTATGCGCATGCGAGATGGGGCCTCGGTCCATGAGCATGGCCTGAAGTTGATTGGGCTCGTGGTTAAGCTCGTTGGCATGAATATGATCTTGCCTTCGGAGTTGACCACCGACGTGTTGCTGTTATCATTGTCTAGCTCATTTGATCCTTTTGTGGTGAACTTCAACATGAACAAGATGGAGCCCACCCTTGAGGAGTTGGTGAATATGCTTGTTACGTTTGAATCAACCATCAAGAAAGAGAAGTTGGTTCTTTATGTGGGTTCTTCATCTGGTACGAAGATTGATCCACATGGGAAGGGAAAGAAGAGTTCTTTCCAACGTCCCAAGAAGAACGTGCCCTTGTTGAGGCAATCTCCGAATCCCGTTGAGGCAGCCAGACCAGTTAAGGCTGACAAGACTGATGATGTATGTCATCACTGCAAGAAGCCTGGACATTGGAAGCGAAATTGCAAGGAATATCTGGCACAGAAGAGTTCTAGAAACGGTATGTTCTAAATCTAAATAAACATTTCAATTAACTCTACTTCTTAGGTATTAGATACCGGTTGTGACTCACATCTCTGTAATGAGTTACAGGTGATGGGAAGAAGTAGAAAGCTTAAGGAAGGTGTGACCTTCTAGAGGATGGGAAATGGAGCAAGAGTTGCTGCCAAGGCTGTTGAAGATGTTTACTTATTGTTGAACAATAGTTTTAAGTTAATTTTATGAGATGTTTTGTTTGTACTTAATTTTGTGAAAAACATTGTTTCCATTTCTATACTGATAAAAATGGATATTCTTGTTTATTTTGCAAAAGTGTTTGCAACATTTACATGAATGAATGTTTGATTGGTACTGGTTAACTTGAAAACGATCTCTATAACTTAAAATTGAAAGATATTCCATTAAATGTCCATTCAAAGGCAGACACCATATGAGATATGGATGGGTAAGCCTCCCAAATATTCTTATCTTAGAATATGGGGAGCCCTGCTTATATGAAGCATGTAGTGGGAGATAAATTGGATAGTCGATCCATTTTATGTTTCTTTGTGGAATATCCAAAGAATTTTGTTGGATATTATTTCTATCATACCCAATAAACAAAGGTGTTTGTTTCTAGGAATGCAACCTTTTTGGAAAAGGAATTTTCTATTGGATAGAAAAGGGGAGATGATAGAACTCGAAGAGGTTCGAGAGACACCCACAATTGTAGAACCCACACCCGAAGAGCCAAGAGAGGAGATACAATCTCCTAGAAGATCCGAGAGAGACTCGAGACCACCTATGAGGTATGGTCTGCTTCTTGAAGAGGGCCATGATGAGCCTAACCTTGAATGTGATCCAAGGACCTTCAAGGAAGCGTTATCTGATGCCGATTCATCCAAGTGGCTTGAAGCAATGGAATCTGAGATGAATTCCATGCATTCGAACCAAGTGTGGAATCTCGTGAATCCACATGAGGGAATTGTTCCCATAGGGTGTAAATGGATTTACTAGAGGAAACTTGGGGAGGATGGGAAGGTATTGACCTTCAAGGCGCGATTGGTGGCAAAAGGATATATTCAAAGACAAGGAGTTGACTATGAGGAAACCTTTTCACCAGTTGCAATGTTCAAGTCTATTAGGATATTGCTAGCCATAGCTGCATGGTATGACTATGAGATATAGCAGATGGACGTCAAGACAGCCTTTCTTAATGGGGATATTAAGGAAGAGATTTACATGTCTCAAACCTGGATGGTTTACATCTATCGGAAGTGAGCATATGGTATGCAAACTTAAAGATCTATTTATGGTCTAAAGCAGGCATCTAGGAGTTGGAACCTCAGATTCGACAGAACTGTTAGAGTAGGTGCCCGTCGAGCCAAGTGTTGGCCGAGTGTTCACAATGAAACTCTATGTATAAGCAATCTTTATTTTAATAATATTTGAAATTATTATTTTGGCAAATCTTTATCTGTATACCCATGCTAGTTGCATAGATAATGCCTTTGAATATACAAATAGTAGAAAGAATATGAGATGCTCATATGATGAGTATCATGAAACTCATATTTGTAATACTGTATATTCTAAACGGTTCCTAGTCGATTCAGCCGCCACTAAGAAGGATATAGGCCGCTAGAGTTCGAGACTAGTATCTGCGATGTGAGTACCATGTTTCATTGGTAGGGGACATTGTGATGTCCGAACATGCAGATAGGTGCTCCTTGTAGAGTGCACTTAACAACCCTCCATAAAAGGACTTTCCAAGTGGTTCTCACTTATCGAGTGGAAATGTCCTAGTTTATGGTTGTACAGAATTAGTCCTTATGACCCGGGACAACATTGAGACTCTATGTGCTAGAATTACACTTTGACTTGTTTACCGACTCTCATAGGGTCATCAGGTGGCAAGGTTGGGTGTTCTGTCGAAACACATAGGAGTCGATGCATTGTAGTCGGGGATTCACCGCTTACCTTCGGGTATGGATATCCTATGTGTTATCATGTGTATGTAGGTTGAAATCTCTGGCCAGAGTATGATGGTAATTATGAAAGGGGTTTCATAGATTACACCATCGATGCAACTACGACATGACACATAGTATCGATTCATGGACAACTCTCGATAAACCAATGGTTGTCGAATCGATCGGGATATATGAGTTGAAGGGACCGTACTGTACGCTAACCATAATTGAATGGTTCTTGCAGGCACTATCATTTGATACCTAGGGAATCATGTAAGCGATGCTGCTAGGCGTTTAACATGATTGGTTGGGTACTATCAGACTCGAGTTCTGACGTTCTTATTATCAAGGAGTTGATAAATAAGAATGGAGCAATTGGGGTATGCTCGAATACGGACATGTTTAGTCCGAATCACATGGAGATGTGAACCCACGGCTAGTCGTATCAATGAACCATTGAGGGCCACACAAGTACTAGCTTTCTAGATCCCGTTGAGAAGTAAAATAGTTCAATGTGTTGAACGGCTTATAAAGGAGTTTATAAGCGCAAGGAAAATTAGAAGTATGACTTCTATAAAGGAGAAAATAGTTCAATGTGTTGAACGACTTATAAATGAGTTTATAAGTGTAAAGAAAAATAGAAGTATGAAATCTATGAGAGAAATGTAAATTTTAATTTATGGAAGTGTTCCTAAATTAAAATTTGGCCAAGTGAATAATGTATTTGAAAATTGTGATTTTCATAAACATTATTATGGACTAAATTAAATTAATTCAAGTGTTGAATTGATTAAACACTAGTGGGCCTAGTAGAGTCCAAATAATTAAATTAATTCAAGTGTTGAATTAATTAAATTATATTGAGTCTTGTAGAGCTCAATTTAAATTAATTATTTAACTAGTGGGACTTGAGTAAATTTAAGTAATGTTTAATTAGTCTCAAATGTGTTTGAGATAATTAAATTTAGTCCATAGTTTTTAATTTGATTAAAAACTATATAATATAATATGCATGCATGGGAGGTGAAGGGTTGGAGTCAACTTTTTGGGTTATCAAGGCATGGCATGCAAAAAGGTGTTTTTGCTTTATGCTTTTTGCAAGACCAAGACTAGTCTCCCTTCCCCCATTCCCACAATGCAATGGCCGAAACTAGCAAGGGATTTTCTCTCCATTTTTCTTCATTTTTGTGTTCTTCAATTGTTGAAGATTACACACACTTCTCTTTGAAAAATGCCTTACATTTTCTAGTGCAAGTGTAAGGTGGATCTTTTAAGTTTGGTGGTGGGCCTAATTTGAAGGAAAGAATAAAGAACAAGGAGAGCTTGAAGATAGTTGTCATCCTTGAAGAGCCAAGTTGTTTACAACTTGGTTGGTGCCATTCATCAACCTCAAGAGGTTGATAGGTACATTTCTTAACATCCTATGTATGACATATGTTTGTTTTTGTATTTGCTACACTTTAATCATGGTGGCCGAAATTTGTATGAAAAATTTAAAAAAAATTTAACTTCCGTTGCGCTTCCGTTCACCGTAACCGATTCCCTTTCAAGAACAATCAAAGAGTTTGGTTTTGCTAAGAATCATGAGGAACCCTGTATGTATAAGAAGGTCAGTGGGAGTGTAGTGACATTCCTGGTGTTTTATGTTGATGACATTCTAATCATTGGGAATGATGTAGGAATGTTTCAATCAACTAAAATATGGTTAGCAAGTGAGTTCTCGATATAGGACTTGGGTGAAGCATCTTTTGTATTGGGAATACAGATCTATAGAGATAGATCAAGAAGATTGCTTGGTTTCACCCAGTCCACATACATTGATACCATCGTGAAGCGGTTCTCGATGGATGAGTCCACGAGAGGACATCTACCAATGTGTCATGGCGTGTCACTATCCAAGTCTATGTCTCCCAAGACTGATGCAGAGATAGCGACGATGACAAGCATTCCTTATGCATCTGCGATTGGTAGCATCATGTATGAGATGATATCTACACGTCCTGACGTGGCTTTCGCACTAAGTGTAGTGAGTAGATATTAATCGAAACCTGGTCTTCCACACTGAAAGCTGTGAAAGACATCCTCAAGTAGTTGAGAAGGACCAATAAATTGTTCTTGGTCTATGGGGTGGAGAACTGAAATTGAAAGGCTATACCGACTCTTGCTTCCAAAGCGATATCGATGACTCGAAGTCAACCTCTAGGTTTGTATTCAAGCTCAATGGTGCTGCTGTCTCTTGGAAGAGTTCCAAGCAAGACAATACTGCGGATTCCAGCACAGAGGCCGAATACATTGCTGCATCAGATGCAACAAAAGAGGCTGTTTGGAAAAGAATTTCGTCCAAGAGTTGGGCGTCATTCCTAATGGAGTTGCTCTTGTCCCGGTGTTTTGCGAAAACACGAGAGCTGTAGCTCAAGCGAAGGAGCCCAGGTCTCATCACAAGTCCAAACACGTATTGAGAAAATACCACATCCTCGGAGAGATTGTGGAAAGAGGAGAAGTGTCTTTTGACATAGTTGGCTCCGCAGATAATGTTGCTGATCCACTAGCTAAGCCTTTACCTAGACCATTATTCGAGATGCATCGCGAATCAATGGGTTTGAAGCATTTGGGTAGTTGGCTCTAGTGCAAGTGGGAGATTGTTGGAGTAGGTGCCCGTCGAGCCAAGTGTTGGCCGAGTGTTCACAATGAAACTCTATGTATAAGCAATCTTTATTTTAGTAATATTTGAAACTATTATTTTGGCACATCTTTATCTGTATACCCATGCTAGTTGCATAGATAAAGCCCTTGAATATACAAATAGTAGAAAGAATATGAGATGCTCATATGATGAGTATCATGAAACTCATATTTGGAATACTGTATATTCTAAACGATTCCTAGTCGATTCAGCCGCCACTAAGAAGGATATAGGCCGCTAGAGTTCAAGACTAGTATCTGCAATTTGAATTCCATGTTTCATTGGTAGGGGACATTGTGATGTCCGAACATGCAGATAGGTGCTCCTTGTAGAGTGCACTGAACAACCCTCCATAAAGGACTTTCCAAGTGGTTCTCACTTATCGAGTGGAAACGTCCTAGTTTATGGTTGTACACCATTAGTCCTTGTAATGCCTGAGATTCTTGTCGATAGTTGAATACGAAACGCAAGAATCAGACGGGGCGAAACGATGCGATAAAATATGAAATGTTAGCTGTGCAAGACCGCACCCGCGGTCTGGCAAGCACCGCACCCGCGGTGCAATGGGCAGAAAATTTGTAAAATTCCCGTAGCCACACCGCACCCGCGGTAGAATTAGACCGCACCCGCGGTGTTTACATGACCGCCCCTGCGGTCGACTGTTTTGGAAAATTGTAGGGCTGCCGAAAGCTTGGCGCACCCGCGCTCCTTACAGTACCGCACCCGCGGTGCTGCATGCGAAACATCCACCTCTTCTTCTTAACGTGACACATGGCATAGTATATATATGAATTCGTGCTGATTCATTCATTCTTCAGTTCCAGCTCTCAGAACCGAGATTTCCTCCATAACTTCTCAAGGTTTTCAAGCTTTAATGTTAGATATCTCACGATTTAGCCATCCAAATCATATTCCGAGTTAAGAATTGTGTTCCTTGCTTTGAAAGCTACAAAGTGATGTAAGTATTGTTTAATTCTAGCAAGTTTCACGATTTAGATGTTAGAGTAATTGGAATATGATAGTTATATTATGTTCTTGACGTATTGAGCATGATATATTTGTAAACAGATCGAAGAACAGATATCATATGCAATTATTATGAAATTCAGCATAGTTAGAAGTACATTATATCGATTTTGAATATGGTTTTGTGCATAGGATTTGAGTATGAGTTGAGGATGATATAGTGTTGATATCTGTTGAGATTTGGATTGACCGGTGTTAAGAATATACGTCGTTATGCCGTCAAATTGTATCAAGATCACGTAGTGACTTGGATATGTGTTGATTAGATAAGAGATTGATAGATTTTGTATCAACATTTCCATTTCAGATTCGTATTGTCAACCGTGACAGCAACGGTGCGACGAAAGGTATAGTACATGTTTTGTTTGGGGAATCACGACTCAAATGAGATCACATTTGAGTTTCCCAACCAAAATCACATACTTGTTTTATTGTTTATATCTAGATATGATTATGATTGTTTATAGATTTGTTTATAGAACTTGTATACAAATCTTTCTATGCTTTGTTTACAGATCATGTGGCATTGCATTAGAATGATTATGTTTGTTTACAGATTGTGTATTCATGCATTAAGATAGGACAGTCTGGAGATCAGGCAGACTTCTAGATGTTCGGCGATATCTCAGCTTAGGGGAAGATCACCGCCCCTTTGTAGACGTGGATACAGATCAGGCCGAAATCTAGGAATAAGACGTACAACACCACGATTGGTAGTGTAGGTGACAGACAGTGACGTCTTATTCACAACGGGATCCCTAGAGTTCTAGTCGAGTCGCGTCTAGACATGATTAGGCTCGCATTGCATGATTATATATTAATGACATTCATATTAGCATGTTTCATGTTTTAAATTGTTTTAATGCATGTCTACATGTTTATACTGGGATTGGTTCTCACCGGTTTTCCGGCTGTTGTTATGTCTGTATGTGTGCATAAAAACAGGTGGGGCAGGATTTGGGTCGAGACAGAGATGATCGTGTTAGTGTGGAGATCACGGGCGTAGCAGATGGACCAGTAGTTGTCTTTTATTATGTACTGTCTTTTAATACTGGTTAGTTGAGTACATACAGAATAAGACATGTATTGTATGTTGTATGTTGTACATTAAATAAAGAATGTATGCTTGTTTGTTTACATTTGAGTTAATGTAAAAGCGAAAAAAATTTGACACACTTTTTAAATATTAATGATCCATTTAATCCCAAAGAAAAGAATTAGAGCCCGGGTCCCCACAACAGGTGGTATCAGAGCGATAGATCCTTTAGAGTAAGATAAGATAGAATGAGCGGGGTAGATCGAGTCTTCTTCCTTGCTTTATGATGTGCTAGCATGATTTATTGCTTTTCTTACTGCATGTTGTGCTGTTATCTGATTTGTATTACAGCATGTAGTAGTAAAGACTGAATCAGAACCGATTCTAGATCAGAGGTAACTGACTAGAGGAGGGCTGAGACAATTGTATATCTTGTATACTAATTTGTTTGAATATCAGATACATGCCTCCTCGAAGAGCCGTCGTACCTTTACGACCCACAGCACCAGAACAGGGTAGCACATCCGGAGATCCAATGGATGTTACCGCTACGCCAATGGAGACGTTGCTCAAACGATTTCAATCCTTTCGACCGCCAACCTTGAAAGGTACAGAACTGGCAGTGGATTGTGAAAGTTGGCTTGAAGACATTGAAATGTTATTCGAGTCTTTGGAGTATGGTGACGAGAAAAGAATAAAGCTTATTGGCCATCAACTCCAGGATGTAGCCAAGAACTGGTGGTTGAACATGAAGAGAGCATTAGAGCAACGTGGTACCGAAATTACATGGAAAGTGTTCAAAACGGAGTTCTATCTGCGTTTCATTCCTATCTCCTATCGTAAAGATAAAGGTGCTGAATTTGCCAATTTGAGGCAAGGGACTTTGAACATTGAAGAGTACGTTGCCAAATTCTCTTCCTTGCTTCGTTTTGCACCCCATGTTTCAGGAAATGATGAGGCCATGGCGGATCAATTTATCAATGGCTTAAATCCGGACATCTTTACGTTGGTAAATACGGGGAGACCCAACAACTTCTCGGATGCATTGAATCGGGCCAAAGGAGCGGAAGCAGGATTGATAAGACAACGGAGTGCTCCATATGTTGCTCCTGTACCAAGACCACCACAACTTTCAGTACAATCCCCTCCTTCTAGATTTGAAAGCGGCGGTAGCAGCAGCGGCAGAAAGGATCAATTGAAAGCCAAGGGTAAACAGTTTAAAAGACCAGGGAGCAGTTCGTCGAGCTCCAGCGGATCAAGACAGATGGGTTTTGATCAGAGTACCAGGTATTCAGGTGTTTATTGCAGTTCCTGTGGAGGAAAACATGCGACTGAACAGTGCCAGGGAGTTACAGGCCGATGCAACATTTGTAGGCAACCGGGGCATTTTGCCAAAGTCTGTCCACAGAGGAGTGTACAGCCAGGCCAGAGTGGACGAGCATCCGGATCAGTACCTCAGTTTGAGCGGCAGGCATCATCGGTTCACTCTTTTCAGCCTCCACCAGCACCGACTCAACCCAGAGCTCGAGGTAGTCAGACAGTGAGTCAACCTCCGAGGCAACAGGCTCAAGTGTTTGCATTGACAGAAGAGCAAGCACAAGATGCACCAGATGATGTTATAGCAGGTAACTGCTATCTTTTTGGTTATCCTGCTTATATCTTGATAGATACAGGTGCATCGCATACATTCATTTCGGAGCGATTTGCATTGTTGCATTCATTGCCAGTTGAGTCTTTGTTAGATGTTGTGTCTATTAATTCTCCGTTGGGAAGTGGATTGATATCTGTAACTACGGTTAGACATTGCATTCTACAGTTTGAGGGGCATGAGATTGACCTAGATTGTATAGTGTTGGGTCTAGCTGATTTTGATTGTATAGTCGGTATTGACATGCTAACAAAGTACAGAGCCACTGTGGATTGTTTCCACAAGATTGTCAGATTCAGACCTGAGATGACAGACGAGTGGAAATTCTACGGGAAGGGTTCCAGATCTCGGATTCCCTTGATTTCGGCTTTTACTATGAACAGATTGTTACAGAAAGGAGCGGATGGTTTCTTTATTTATGCTGTAGATATGCAGAAGTCGAGCCCGGCATTGGCGGATCTGCCAGTAGTACGGGAATTTGTAGATATTTTTCCAGATGAGATCACAGGATTACCTCCGGTGCGAGAGGTAGATTTTAGTATTGATCTTGTACCAGGTACCGTCCCTATTTCGAGAGCCCCGTATAGGATGGCACCCATCGAACTAAAAGAATTGAAAGCACAGTTAGAAGATCTTCTGGCCAAGGGATATATCAGACCTAGTGTATCTCCTTGGGGCGCACCGGTGCAGTTTGTGCGGAAGAATGACGGTTCGATGTGATTGTGTATAGACTACCGGCAACTGAATAAGGCAACGATCAAGAACAAATATCCTTTGCCTAGAATTGATGATCTATTTGATCAGTTGCAGGGATCCTCTGTCTATTCCAAGATTGATTTACGTTCTGGGTATCATCAGCTCAGAGTTCGAGATGTAGATATACCGAAGACAGCATTTCGAACCAGGTATGGACATTACGAATTTATTGTCATGCCTTTTGGTTTAACAAATTCTCCTGCGGTATTTATGGGCTTGATGAACCAAGTGTTTCAGAGGTATTTAGATGAATTTGTGATTGTCTTCATTGATGATATTTTGGTGTATTCGAAGAATAGAAATGAGCATGCAGAGCATCTCAGAATTGTCTTGCAGACGTTGAGAAATGAGCAACTGTATGCAAAATTGTCAAAGTGTGAGTTTTGGCTGAATCGAGTTGTATTCTTGGGACATATCATTTCTGGAGATGGTATTTCTGTTGATCCGAGTAAAGTGGAAGCTGTGATTAATTGGCCAAGACCGACTTCTGTACCAGAAATACGCAGTTTCATGGGCTTAGCCGGATACTACAGAAGATTTATCAAAGATTTCTCCAGTATTGCAAAGCCAATAACTCAATTGACGCAAAAGAATGCACCATTTGTTTGGTCAGAGGAGTGCGAGTCTAGCTTTCTATAGTTGAAGAAAAGGCTGACCAGTGCTCCAGTACTGATGATACCTTCAGGTACGGGTGATTTTGTTGTGTATTGTGATGCTTCTCATAGAGGTTTGGGATGTGTTCTTATGCAGCGAGGCCATGTGATCGCATACGCCTCGAGACAATTGAAGCCACATGAAGTTCGATACCCCATTCATGATCTGGAATTGGCGGCTATCGTATTTGCATTAAAGATTTGGCGTCATTATCTCTACGGCGAGAAATTTGAGATCTTTTCCGATCACAAGAGCCTAAAGTACCTATTCTCTCAATCAGAATTGAACATGAGGCAGCGTAGATGGTTAGATTTATTGAAAGATTTTGACTGCGAAATCAAATACTATCCAGGAAAGTCAAACGCAGCAGCAGATGCCTTGAGTCAAAAGGTATGTTCTTTATCCTTGTCGACGATAGGTGTTACAAATATGATTGAAGACTGTTGTTTGGCGGGATTAACATTTGATACAGATAGTAAGCCACTACGACTTGCTATGATTCGAGTTGAACCAGACTTGATAATGAGAATCAAAGAAGCACAAAGAACAGATCAAAATGTGCAGAAATCAATTCAAATGGTTCAAGCAGGGCACATGTCAGAATATCAGGTACGTGATCATGTGCTATATGTGAATAACCCTTTTGTAGTGCCAGATGTTCCAGATTTGAAACATCAGATTATGTCCGAAGCACATTGCAGTCGGTTCAGCATCCATCCTGGTGGCAGAAAGATGTACAATGATTTGAAGACACAGTTCTGGTGGAAACAAATGAAATCAGATATTGCCGAATTTGTGTCTAAGTGTTTGAACTGCCAACAGGTAAAAGCTGAAAGAAAGAAGCCGAGAGGTTTACTTCAGAGTTTATCTATTCCAGAATGGAAATGGGACCACATTTCCATGGATTTTGTGACGAAGTTACCTAGATCATCCAGAGGCTGCGATGCGATTTGGGTCATTATTGACAGATTGACCAAATCTGCTTGTTTCATTCCATACAGATTGACGTATAGACAAGATCAGATGGCGGATATGTATATTCGAGAGGTAGTCAGATTGCATGGAGTTCCGAAGTCTATCGTATCACATCGTGATCCACGATTCACTTCTCACTTTTGGCACAGCCTACAGCAGGCTTTAGGTACGACATTACACCTGAGCACTGCTTACCATCCTCAGACAGACGGACAGTCAGAGCGGACTATCCAGACACTAGAGGATATGTTGAGAGCCGTTGTGCTAGATTTTGGCACTAGTTGGCAAGATTCTCTACCTCTTTGCGAATTTTCTTACAATAATAGCTATCAGACGAGTATCGAGATGGCACCGTTTGAAGCTTTGTATGGCAAGAAGTGCAGATCTCCGCTATATTGGGATGATATCTGTAGTGACCCGTTCTAGAATCACCTACTAATCAGAACTTAAGCATGCAAAATTAACATTAAAAACTGAATTAGGTAAACAGCGGAAAAACAGTAATACAACCCAATCGAATCTGTAAGTACAAAATACTTAAACAACCAGATCGAACTAAATTCCAAGAAAAAATACCAACAACTACAGGTCAACCTCTGCCAGCTCCATGTCCGCTCCCTCCTGGACCGTCCAACCTGAGACCTGCCCCATCGAATAGGGTGTCCAAAACAGAGATAAACCGAGGACGTGAGCATAAAACGCTCAGCACCGAAAGCATGAGTATACAAGACTATGACATGCATGTATGCAAAATGTACTGGATACCAGGATCTGGGTATAACGAAATACTGCTCAGGTAAATGATGTCAAGGTATGTAGCACTCTGCGCCGTCGCACCAGGAGGTGGCTCCCATACCAAAATAAACCTGTGGATATACCGGTGACCTGACCACCGTCGGCCAACGGGGTCCAACCATCCACAACAAACGAGGGCTGAGCACCCTCACAACAGGCTATCTCAAAGATAATCAGTCTCAACATGATTATGCAAATGCCGCATAATAAACCATGCATCATATGACAGATAATAATGCAACATATAAACATGCAACACATAGTAAAGCATACTCAATCCTGCTATCTCGGATAGTACTTTCGTACCTCAACCCAGTAGATCCTAGAAATCAGCCCTAGAATCAAGCCTGCGTCCGTAGTCAGCCCACTGATGCCGCTAGCTCCCAACTAGAGCACAGCTCCGCTACAAAACCAGTAGCTCCCCGCTAGTGCCTGAACCTCGGGAAAAGACTAGAAACCCATCAGAAACGACTAAAACGCTCTGGAACACTCGGAATTGGCGAGTAAAAAGTGAAACCTTGCGCCTCTATTTATAGACAACGATCGGTAGATCCGATCCACTTCGGAAGATCCGGTCCGGCACACTTCGGACGATCCGAACCCTGATCGGACGATCCGAACCCTGCATGTCTTCCACGTGTCCAGCCACCTGTCTCGGACGATCCGAACCCTGATCGGACGATCCGAATCCTGCATGTCTTCCACGTGTCCAGCCACCTGTCTCGGACGATCCGAACCCTGATCGGACGATCCGAATCTTGATCGGACGATCCGAACCCTGTTCGGTCCTCCCGATCTCACTGAAATATAATTAATCCAATAATTAACTCAAATTAGGCATCGGGATACTACATTCTCCCCCTCTAAAAAGGATTTCGTCCGCGAAATCGTGTCTGAAGAATGAAAATTCTGAACAACAATACATTCAACTTAAAAATGAATTACAACTGAAAGTACAACTGAAATTACAATCATAACTGAAAATACTACAACTAGAACAACTCTGGATGCTCTGACCGCATGCGACTCTCTAGTTCCCAAGTAGCTTCTTCAGTACCTCGGCGCTGCCACTGCACTAAGACAAGAGGAATAGTCTTATTCCGCAGGACCTTATCCTTCCGGTCTAAGATCGAAACCGGTCTTTCCAAAAAAGACAAATCCGGATTCAGCTGAACTTCTGTCGGATGCAAAACATGAGACTCATCCGCTACGTATCGTCTCAACAAGGACACATGAAACACATTGTGAAAACTAGACAGATACGGTGGCAAAGCTAATCTGTAGGCCAAATCTCCCACACATTCTAAGATCTCAAAAGGACCAATGAATCTCGGAGATAGCTTACCCTTGAGTCCAAATCTCAGAATCCTCCGAAAAGGTGATACCTTGAGAAACACTTTCTCGCCTGCATCAAAATGAAGAGGCCTGCGCTTGGTGTTCGCATAACTCGCTTGTCGATCCTGAGCAGTCTTAATCCGCTGTTTGATCACAAGAACTTTGTCCATGGCCTGCTGAATCACTTCTGGACCCTCGACCTGTCGTTCTCCGACTTCCTCCCAGAACAGAGGAGTATGACAACGTCGACCATACAATGCTTCAAATGGAGACATACCAATACTCCTATGAAAACTGTTGTTGTATGCAAACTCTATCAGTGGCAGATGATCCTGCCAAGCTGGCCCGAAATCCATCACACAAGATCTCAACATATCCTCAAGAGTACGAATAGTCCTCTCTGACTGACCGTCAGTCTCTGGGTGATATGCAGTACTCAAACTCAAGGTAGTGCCCAAAGCTTGCTGAAAGCTGCCCCAAAATCTAGATGTAAATCGAGGATCTCTGTCACTAACGATACTCACGGGCACACCATGAAACCGTACAATCTCCTGAATGTACAACCGTGCCATCCGATCGAAAGTGAAATCTCTATTATACGGAAGAAAATGGGCAGACTTAGTAAGCCGATCCACTACCACCCAGATAGCATCTCTATTCCCCACAGACATAGGCAAGTGAGTCACGAAGTCCATCGTGATATGCTCCCACTTCCACTCCGGAATAGAAAGATTCTGCAACAAACCTCCAGGTCGTCGATACTCAGCCTTCACCTGCTGACAGACTAGACACTTGGAGACATACTGATAAACATTACGTTTCATACCTTTCCACCAAAATCGAGTCCTCAAATCCTTATACATCTTGTTGCTCCCCGGATGAACACTCAACTTGCTACGATGAGCCTGGGACAAAATCTCCTCCCTCAAAGTGTCATCTTCCGGTACAACAACACGACCAGATAAGCACAAATGACCATCGGACTGATAGTGGAATCCAGAAGTATTATCTCCATCAGCCAACCGAGCTAATTTCTGAACCTTAGAATCGGACATCTGAGCATCTCTAATCCGAGAATACAAAACTGGCTCGGACAAAATAGTAGCTACACGGATACTCTCTGTTCCCTTCCGATGCTTACAATTGAATCCCATCGAACAGAAATCCTGAATAATCCCAGATACAGCACAAGTCTGAAGAGCAGACAATCTCACCTTGCGACTAAGAGCATCGGCCGTGAGATTCGTAGATCCTGGATGATACTTGATCTCACAATCATAATCCTTGAGTAGATCCATCCAACGACGCTGACGCATGTTCAACTCAGCCTGAGTGAACAGATACTTCAAACTCTTATGATCAGTGAAAATCTCAAATCGCTCACCATACAGATAATGGCGCCAGATTTTCAAAGCAAAAACGATCGCTGCTAATTCCAGATCATGAACAGGATAGTTTTCCTCATGAGACTTCAACTGTCTCGACGCATAAGCAATCATGTGCTCATTCTGCATCAGAACACACCCTAGTCCCTGTAAAGAGGCATCGGTGTAAACACTGAAACCACCAGATCCAGACGGTAAAGCCAAAACAGGCGCAGATGTCAAACGTCTGCGAAGTTCCAAGAAACTCTCTTCGCACTCTGATGTCCACTCAAATGAAACATCTTTCCGAGTGAGCTGAGTGAGTGGCTTAGCAATCTGAAGAAGTTGACAATGAAACGGCGATAATACCCAGCCAATCCCAGAAAACTGCGGATCTCGGCTACTGTCGTCGGACGCGACCAGTTCAATACCGCTTCCACCTTACTTGGGTCAACTGAAACTCCCTTGATAGAAATGACATGACCAAGGAATACAACCCTGTCAATCCAAAACTCACATTTACTCAACTTCGCATAAAGCTGATTCTCGCGAAGTGTCTGTAAAATAATCCTTAAGTGTTGTACGTGTTCTTGCTGATCATGCGAATAGATTAAGATATCATCTATAAACACCACAACAAACTTATCCAAGAAATCCCGAAATACCCGATTCATCAGATCCATAAAAACTGCTGGTGCATTCGTCACCCCAAAAGGCATAACCAGAAACTCATAATGCCCATACCGGGTCCTGAATGCAGTCTTCGATATATCTTCCCGATGAACTCGAAGCTGATGATAACCAGACCTTAAATCAATCTTGGAATACACAGAGGTACCTTGCAGTTGATCAAATAAATCATCAATCCGTGGCAACGGATACTTATTCTTTATCGTAGCACGATTCAACTGTCGATAATCTATGCAGAGCCGCATAGAACCATCCTTCTTTTTGACAAAAAGAACTGGTGCTCCCCACGGGGACACACTGGGTCGAATATACCCCTTGTCAAGAAGATCCTGCAACTGCTGTTTCAATTCTTGCATCTCCGATGGAGCTAAACGATAAGGAGCTCTAGAGATTGGTGCCGTGCCTGGCACTAAATCAATGCCGAAATCCACTTCCCGATCGGGAGGAAAACCAGGAATCTCCTCGGGAAAAACATCCGGAAAATCACAAACCACTGGAATGTCACTGATACCGACACTATCTGCGGACGAATCAATAGCATAGATAAGGTAGCCTTCCCCGCCCGACTCTAAAGCACGACAGGCTTTCAGAGCAGAAACCACAGGCATCGGGGGTCGCGCTCCCTCTCCATAGAAAAACCAACTGTCGCCCTCAACTGGACGAAACTGCACAAACTTCTGATAACAATCCACAGTAGCTCTAAACACAGTCAGCACATCTATTCCCAAAATGCAATCAAAATCCTCCATCGCAAGAATCATCAAATTAGCAGTTAAAACATTACCCTTAAACTCTAGAGGACAACCCAAAACTAGACGTCTAGCTAGCACCGAATGACCCATCGGTGTGGAAACAGATACCACAACGTCCAAAGAAGTGAAAGGTAACGCATGACGCTTAGCAAATCTCGCAGATATGAATGAATGTGATGCACCAGTATCAATGAGAACGTAAGCAGGTAATCCACATAATAAAAAAACACCTGCGATAACTCTCTCGTTCTCCTCAGCAGCCTGATCCTGGTTAAGAGCAAAGACCTGTCCCTGAGTACGCGGTCGGAGGTTAGAGCCCTGAGTAGACTGTCCCTGCTGTGGCCTCTGATGAACTGAAGCCTGAGAACCAGATCCTGATCCTCCGCCCGTCTGTGGACAATTTCTCTTCATGTGGCCCATCTCACCGCACTTGTAACAAGCACCCGCAACCTTGCGACAACGCTCCATCGGATGATCCTTCCCGCAATGCTGACACGGGCCCTTCTTCTTCCCAAAATGGTGAACTCCTCCAGATCCAGAGGAAGAAGAAGTAGATCCAGCCTTCTTAAATGCTTGGGCGCGGGGACCCAAAGAACTAGTAGGACGAGCAGACTGCATGGCTCGACCTCTCAGCAAACTGCCCTCAGCCTGGCGACAACGGTTCACAAGGCCCTCATACGATGTCGGATCATCACAGACAACGACCCGATCATAAATCTCCTGATTGAGGCCCTGAAGAAAATGGTTATACTTGGCCCTAGCATTGTCACTGACATGAGGAACATACGGAAGCAACTCAAAGAACTTCTGCTGATACTCATCAACAGACAAACTTCCCTGCTTCAGATTGATCAACTCAATCGCCTTGGTCTGCAGAAGAGCTGGCGGAAAGTAAAGCAGCATGAAAGCGGCTCGGAAATCGGCCCAAAGAACTCGACCCTGTCGCTGAACTATCGGTGCAGAGGTAGACCTCCACCACTTACGCGCACCACCCTCCAGCAAGAAATCAAGGGTATCAATCTGCTGCTCCGCCGAGCACTGAAAAGTCTTGAAGCAGCTCTCCATCCTCTCAAGCCAGTTCTCCGCAACATCCGGAGTCTCACCACCCGAAAGAGGTTTCGGCCCCATCTGCAAGAACCGATGCATACTAAAACTCCGAGGCTCATCACGACGGTGTTGACGACGTTCTCGATGCTCTCGGCGACGCTCCCGATCGTCGCGGTCTCCCCAGCGTCCAATGCTGCCATGACTACTAGCATCGTCGTCAAAACCAGACATCTCTAGCTACAAAAGTTATCAGATATTAAACCCAAAAGAACAGTTCCAAATCCCAAAATCTTAATGCATGCTCTGATACCATAAATGTAGTGACCCGTTCCAGAATCACCTACTAACCAGAACTTAAGCATGCAAAATTAACATTAAAAACTGAATCAGGTAAACAGCGGAAAAACAGTAATACAACCCAATCGAATCTGTAAGTACAAAATACTTAAACAACTAGATCGAACTAAATTCCAAGAACAAATACCAACAACTACAGGTCAACCTCTGCCAGCTCCCTGTCCGCTCCCTCCTGGACCGTCCAACCTGAGACCTGCCCCATCGAATAGGGTGTCCAAAATAGAGATAAACCGAGGACGTGAGCATAAAACGCTCAGCACCGAAAGCATGAGTATACAAGACTATGACATGCATGTATGCAAAATGTACTGGATACCAGGATCTGGGTATAACGAAATACTGCTCAGGTAAATGACGTCAAGGTATGTAGCACTCTGCGCCGTCGCACCAGGAGGTGGCTCCCATACCAAAATAAACCTGTGGATATACCGGTGACCTGACCACCGTCGGCCAACGGGGTCCAACCATCCACAACAAACGAGGGCTGAGCACCCTCTCAACAGGCTATCGCAAAGATAATCAGGCTCAACATGATTATGCAAATGCCGCATAATAAACCATGCATCATATGACAGATAATAATGCCACATATAAACATGCAACACATAGTAAAGCATACTCAATCCTGCTATCTCGGATAGTACTTTCGTACCTCAACCCAGTAGATCCTAGAAATCAGCCCTAGAATCAAGCCTGCGTCCGTAGTCAGCCCACTGATGCCGCTAGCTCCCAACTAGAGCACAGCTCCGCTACAAAACCAGTAGATCCCCGCTAGTGCCTGAACCTCGGGAAAAGACTAGAAACCCATCAGAAACGACTAAAACGCTCTGGAACACTCGGAATTGGCGAGTAAAAAGTGAAACCTCGCGCCTCTATTTATAGACAACGATCGGTAGATCCGATCCACTTCGGAAGATCCGATCCGGCACACTTCGGACGATCCGAACCCTGATCGGACGATCCGAACCCTGCATGTCTTCCATGTGTCCAGCCACCTGTCTCGGACGATCCGAACCCTGATCGGACGATCCGAATCCTGCATGTCTTCCACGTGTCCAGCCACCTGTCTCGGACGATCCGAACCCTGATCGGACGATCCGAATCCTGATCGGACGATCCGAACCCTGTTTGGTCCTTCCGATCTCACTGAAATATAATTAATCCAATAATTAACTCAAATTAGGCATCGGGATACTACAATATCTCAGAAGTGCCAGAACTTGGGCCGGATATGATCCGTGACATGACAGAGAAAGTGAAAGTCATTCAGAAAAGAATGAAGACGGCGCAAGATAGACAAGCCAAATACGCCAATGTCAGACGTAGACCGTTAGTATTCGAGCAAGGAGACAGAGTATTCTTGAAGATTTCTCCTTTCCGAGGCATTGTAAGATTTGGCAGACGCGGGAAACTATCTCCTTGATACATTGGGCCTTACGAAATTCTGGAGAAGATTGGCGATCGAGCTTACAGGCTTGCTCTTCCTCCTTCTCTATCTGGAATACATGACGTATTTCATGTATCAATGTTGCGAAGATATATGCCAGATGTCTCGCATGTCATTCAACCTGACGAAGCTGAACTTGATCACACTTTGAGCTATGTGGAACAACCGATACAAATTCTTGATCGGAAAGACAAGCAACTCAGAACGAAGACTATTCCACTTGTGAAAGTTCAGTGGAGTCGTCATGGCATCGAAGAAGCGACATGGGAGACAGAAGCAGATATGCGCCAGAAACATCCCAAATTATTTCAATGATGTAAGTATTTGTTTAGTTTTGATGTGATTACTTTTATACTTGCATTGATAGAATGACATACAATTTCGAGGGCGAAATCATTTCTTAGAGGGGGAGAAATGTAATGCCTGAGATTCTTGTCGATAGTTGAATACGAAACGCAAGAATCAGACGGGGCGAAACGATGCGATAAAATATGAAATGTTAGCTGTGCAAGACCGCACCCGCGGTCTGGCAAGCACCGCACCCGCGGTGCAATGGGCAGAAAATTTGTAAAGTTCCCGTAGCCACACCGCACCCGCGGTAGAATTAGACCGCACCCGCGGTGCTGAGACCGCACCCGCGGTGTTTACATGACCGCACCCGCGGTCGACTGTTTTGGAAAATTGTAGGGCTGCCGAAAGCTTGGCGCACCCGCGCTCCTTACAGTACCGCACCCGCGGTGCTGCATGCGAAACATCCACCTCTTCTTCTTAACGTGACACATGGCATAGTATATATATGAATTCGTGCTGATTCATTCATTCTTCAGTTCCAGCTCTCAGAACCGAGATTTCCTCCATAACTTCTCAAGGTTTTCAAGCTTTAAAGTTAGATATCTCACGATTTAGCCATCCAAATCATATTCCGAGTTAAGAATTGTGTTCCTTGCTTTGAAAGCTACAAAGTGATGTAAGTATTGTTTAATTCTAGCAAGTTTCACGATTTAGATGTTAGAGGAATTGGAATATGATAGTTATATTATGGTCTTGACGTATTGAGCATGATATATTTGTAAACAGATCGAAGAACAGATATCATATGCAATTATTATGAAATTCAGCATAGTTAGAAGTACATTATATCGATTTTGAATATGGTTTTGTGCATAGGATTTGAGTATGAGTTGAGGATGATATAGTGTTGATATCTGTTGAGATTTGGATTGACCGGTGTTAAGAATATACGTCGTTATGCCGTCAAATTGTATCAAGATCACGTAGTGACTTGGATATGTGTTGATTAGATAAGAGATTGATAGATTTTGTATCAACATTTCCATTTCAGATTCGTATTGTCAACCGTGACAACAACGGTGCGACGAAAGGTATAGTACATGTTTTGTTTGGGGAATCACGACTCAAATGAGATCACATTTGAGTTTTCCAACCAAAATCACATACTTGTTTTATTGTTTATATCTAGATATGATTATGATTGTTTATAGATTTGTTTATAGAACCTGTATACAAATCTTGCTATGCTTTGTTTACAGATCATGTGGCATTGCATTAGAATGATTATGCTTGTTTACAGATTGTGTATTCATGCATTAAGATAGGACAGTCTGGAGATCAGGCAGACTTCTAGATGTTCGGCGATATCTCAGCTTAGGGGAAGATCACCGCCCCTTTGTAGACGTGGATACAGATCAGGCCGAAATCTAGGAATAAGACGTACAACACCACGATTGGTAGTGTAGGTGACAGACAGTGACGTCTTATTCACAACGGGATCCCTAGAGTTCTAGTCGAGTCGCGTCTAGACATGATTAGGCTCGCATTGCATGATTATATTTGAATGACATTCATATTAGCATGTTTCATGTTTTAAATTGTTTTAATGCATGTATACATGTTTATACTGGGATTGGTTCTCACCGGTTTTCCGGCTGTTGTTATGTCTGTATGTGTGCATAAAAACAGGTGGGGCGGGATTTGGGTCGAGATAGAGATGATCGTGTTAGCGTGGAGATCACGGGCGTAGCAGATGGACCAGTAGTTGTCTTTTATTATGTACTGTCTTTTAATACTGGTTAGTTGAGGACATACAGAATAAGACATGTATTGTATGTTGTATGTTGTACATTAAATAAAGAATGTATGCTTGTTTGTTTACATTTGAGTTAATGTAAAAGCGAAAAAAATTTGACCCACTTTTTAAATATTAATGATCCATTTAATCCCAAAGAAAAGAATTAGAGCCCGGGTCCCCACAGTCCTTATGACCCGGGACAACATTGAGACTCTATGTGCTAGAATTACACTTTGACTTGTTTACCGACTCTCAAGGGGTCATCAGGTGGCAAGGTTGGGTGTTCTGTCGAAACACATAGGAGTCGATGCATTATAGTCGGGGATTCACCGCTTACCTTCGGGTATGGATATCCTATGTGTTCTCATGTATGTGTAGGTTGAAATCTCTGATCAGAGTATGGTGGTAATTATGAAAGGAGTTTCATAGATTACACCATCGATGCAACTACGACATGACACTAGTATCGATTCATTGACAACTCTCGATAAACCAATGGTTGTCGAATCGGTCGGGATATATGAGTTGAAGGGACCGTACTGTACGCTAACTATAATAGAATGGTTCTTGCAGGCACTATCATTTGATACCTAGGGAATCATGTAAGCGATGCTGCTAGGCGTTTAACATGATTGGTTAGGTACTATCAGACTTGAGTTCTGACGTTCTTGTTATCAAGGTGTTGATAAGTAAGAATGGGGCAATTGGGGTATGCTCGTATAAAGACATGTTTAGTCCGAATCACATGGAGATGTGAACCCACGGCTAGTTGTATCAATGAACCATTGAGGGTTACACAAGTGCTAACATTCTAGATCCCGTTGAGAAATAAAATAGTTCAATGTGTTGAACGGCTTATAAAAGAGTTTATAAGCGTATGAAAAAATAAAAGTATGACTTCTATGAGAGAAATGTAACTTTTAATTTGTGGAAGTGTTCCTAAATTAAAAGTTGGCCAAATAAATAATGTATTTGAAAATTGTGATTTTCATAAACATTATTATGGATTAAATTAAATTAATTCAAGTGTTGAATTAATTAAACACTAGTGGGCCTAGTTGAGTTCAAATAATTAAATTAATTCAAGTGTTGAATTAATTAAATAATATTGGGTCTTGTAGAGCCCAATAGAAAATAATTATTTAACTAGTGGACTTGAGTAAATTCAAGTAATATTTAATTAGTCTCAAATATGTTTGAGATAATTAAAATAAGTCCATGGATTTTTAATTGTTAAAAATCAAATAAGATTTGATGCATGGGAGGTGAAAGTTTGGGAGACAACTTTTTGTATAACCAAGGCTTGGCATGCAACCTTTTTACTTTAACTTTTCCCACAACTAAAATGTCTCTCCTTCTCTCCTAGGATGAATAGTGCCGAAAATACTATTCATTTTCTCTCACATTTTTCTTTCTTCAATAGTTGAAGAAACACTCTCTTCTCAAATGAAAAATGCTCTAATTTTTCTAGTGCAAAATTAGAGTGGATTTAGCTTGTTGGTGGTGGACCTAATTTGAAGGAAAGATTTCAAGAACAAGGAAAGCTTGTAGAGGGTCTTGCCATTGAAGAGCTAAGGTGTTTACACCTTGGTTGGAGCCATACATCAATCCTTGTGATTGATAGGTACATTTCTTAACACATTATGAATGTCATTTTGTGTTTTATTGTATTTGCTACACACTTTCACTAGGTGGCCGAAATTTATTGATGAAAATTAAAATTTTTAAACTTCCGTTGCGCTTACGGTCACCGTAACCGATCCCCTTTCACTCTCCTCATCTCCTGGACCCTGATCCTGTCCCACCTGTTGTCATGTACACATACAAACAAGACAACAGCCGGATAATTCCGGTGAGAATATAATCCCAGTATAAATCAACGAACATGCAATCATGTAAACAATATAAAGCATGTAACAGGTAACAATAATCAGTATCAAAATCTGAAACTTAACTATTATGAAACTGTCGACAATACTCGTAGCTACACAATTTAGACTAGACTCAATCCTAGTCTAGGGATCCCTGTTTTCCAGAAGTTGGCATTCCTATATCGACCAACAGTAATAGAAAAGACTCCAGTTCTACAGCCACTACAGGCACTTCTGTTACAAGATTACTTCGCTAATACCTGTTGTCTATATATCAAGAGAACAAGTAATCTAATACTTGTTATCTATATATCAAGAGAACAAGTATATCAATCAAATACATGCAATTATCAATGCAATAAAATAAAGTATGTGATTTAGGGAAACTCAAGTCTAAACCGACTCAAGTCGATCTCCCAATACCACACTGACTTATACCTTTCGTTTGTAGTCACGGTCTGAAGCAATCTCAATTCTGAACTCAAGACTGTCTTTGTAAATCTGAAACGACATATTGAGAATCACAATATCAATGTTCCATTCTCAATTCAATACTGAATCTGGTTAATCTGGATTTAATTCAAAATCAACGGTATAACGGTACAATCTCAATATCCCCGTCAATACAACATCACCAGATAACAGTTACAATTCATAACCAGTATCCAATATAATCTATAATCCAGTTCCAATTCAAATCTGTCCGGTATAAATTAATAAATCCTACAAATTCATAACAATTCCATAATCAGTTCATTTCTCAATCTGACTTCGATTCTATGATGTCTAACATGCCAAGAATCTCATATATGACATGTATTCAATTCCAACAACATCATAATTTCAAAACATATCAAAACGTAGCAAAACTTAGGTCCAGTTATAGCCTGCATTGATATGAATACAGTACCGAAGTCGGATTCAAAATCAGACGGACGGATTTTTCACAAAAGACGTAAGGATTTTCTTCTTCAAAGCTTCGACTCTTTTCTAAAATCTGATGAACTATATGCAAATTCGTACATATATATATATATATATATATATATATATATATACAATGCATGATTCAGCAACGTGGCCCATGCCTTCGCAAAACATGTCTCGCGCATATGCACGACCCTCCTCCGCGCATATGCGCGAGGCTATAAGCCCTGGCGCGTGACCACACGGCATCTCGCGCAGATGCACGCACTTATTCCGCGCAGATGCGCGAGGTGCTCTGGACATCTCGCGCATGTGCGCGCACCCAAGTCGCGCATGTGCGCCCAACATTCTGTCTCGGCAATCTTGCTACTGGCCTCCTCGCGCATATGCGCGAAGTCTTCTGTCCACTCCGCGCATGTGCGTGCATCTGGTCGCATGTGCGTGAATTCTACAGTACTTGCACTTATATCTTTTCATATGCCATTTTATTTTGTAATGCCCTAGATTGAATATGAATAGACAGAAATTAAGAAATGTAATGCCTGAGATTATGGTAGATAGTTGAATACGAAACGCAAGAACAGACAGGGCGAAACGATGCGGGAAAATATGAAATTTTAGATGTGCAAGACCGCACCCGCGGTCTGGCAAGCACCGCACCCGCGGTGCAATGAGCAGAAATTTGTAACATTCTCGTACCCACACCGCACCCGCGGTAGAAGTAGACCGCACCCGCGGTGCTGAGACCGCACCCGCGGTAGTTACATGACCACACCCGCGGTCATCACTTGTGAAAAATAATAGTCCTGCCGAGAGCTCAGCGCACCCGCGCTGCTTACATTACCGCACCCGCGGTGATACCTCCGAGAAATCCACCTTTGTTCTCAGCTTGACACATGGCAGGGTATATATATGGAATGGTGCTGACTCGTATCTTCTTCATTTCCCAGATAGAGAATCGAGATTTCCTCCCAACCTTCTTCAAGTTTTCAAGGCTTTGAAGGTAGATATCTCATGATTTAGCCATCCGAATTTAGTTTCGATTTCGGTTTGGAACTCCTTGTATCAAGGGCTTCAAAAGGATATATGTTTTGTCAAATTCCAGCATGTTTTGATTCATATGTGTTGGGAGAATTATGATTTAAGTTAAGAAATATGTTCTTATGATTACAAGGATTGTAGATTTGAAACCGGAACGAAGAAATGATATCGTATGCAATTCCTATGAATTTCAGCATGGTTTATGAATGGGTGGAGCATAATTATTGTGTTAGATGGTTATTGTGGTGGATTATGAATAAGAATAATTGAGGATTGAGATGTGTATTGACCGGTATTGAGAATTTACGTCGTTATGCCGTTAAAGTCTATACCAAGATTGATTATTGATAGTGTAGGTATTGACTAGAGTTAGTAATTGATAGATTGTATATCAACATTTTCATTTCAGATTCAGTTTGACGACCGTGACAGCGATTGCGCGACGAAAGGTATAGTACATGTTTTGTTTGGGGAATCATGACTCAAGTGAGATCACATTTGAGTTTCCCAACCAAAATCACATACTTGTTTTATTGTTTATACCTTGATATGATTATGATTGTTATAGATTTGGTTATAGACCTTATATGCAGATCTTTCTATGCTTTGTTTACAGATCATGTAGCAATGCATTATGCTTGTTTACAGATTTTGTATTCATGCATTAAGATAGGGCAGTCTGGAGATCAGGCAGACTACTAGATGTTCGGCGATATCACAGCTTAGGAGAAGATCACCGCCCCTATTGTAGACGCGGATACAGATCAGGCCGAAGTCTAGGAATAAGACGTACAGCACCACGATTGGTAGGGTAGGTGACAGACAGTGACGTCTTATTCACAACGGGATCCCTAGAGTTTTAGTCGAGTCGCATCTAGACATGATTAGACTCGCATTGCATGATTATATATGAATGACATTCATATTAGCATGTTTCATGTTTTAGATTGTGTTATTGCATGTATACATGTGTGGGGACCCGGGCTCTAACTCAATTCTTTTGGGATTTAATTGGATCTTTATTCGAAAATGTGGGTCAAAAATTTGCTTTTAACATTAAGTCAAATGCATAGATAAAGCATAACATGTCGTCAACTGAATAAACAACATAATATACATACATCTCTGTCTAGTACAACCATACACTATTATTCGAATCTCAAATACAAGTAGTTCAAATCTAAACAGAAACTACTGGTAATCTGCTGCTACACCCGGCATCACCACGCTATCAACTCTCTCATCCTCGTCGTGACCCTGATCCTGCCCCACCTGTTGCCATGCACACATACAGACACGACAACAGCCGGATAACTCCGGTGAGAACATATCCCAGTATAAAACATGGATGCATGCAATGTAATAATCATGTACAAAAGCATAGCATATATCGAATAACATGAATGTAAAGTCTACAACATGTAGAAGAATACAAATCTGTATTCAACATTTAAATCTTGACTCGACTCGTTTCTAATCTAGGGATCCCGGTGTGAATAAGACGGTCTGTCACCTACCCAACCACTCGGGGCAACGGTACGTCTTATTCCTAGACTTCGGTCAACTCTGTATCGAGGGTCTACACATATAGCAAATCTGCTCCTATGCGACGATACACCGAAACGTCTAGTTTTGGCAAGTCTGCCAATATCTCCTATCTCAGGACTCGAATATAAATAAATAAACAAGACATTACATAATCAACGTAATAACAATCTAGTATGTGATTTAGGGAAACTCGTATCAAATCTGAATCGAGTTGTGCAATCCCAAGACCACATGAATTATACCTTTCTTGTCGAATCGTCGGTCGAAGTCTCGAAGTCAGAATGTCACTTTGTCAAAACTAATCTGAAATGACAATATAACAATGTGCACTTCAGTCATATATATCTCAATCAACTTAATGTTCAAAGCTGAAGTCGATTTCAAATCAATTCGACAGCGTAACGACGTAGTTCTTCGATACCGGTAACTCCACCATAACATGCTCAATCATAATCAACTCATAAACTCATCAACCTCACTACATAAGCTGAAATCTGTACCATTTTAACGTAATACATGCTGGAAACTAACAATCGTAGCAAATAACATCCGTTTCTTGATGCGGTTACGAATATACCATGCTCAATACCTCAAGAACACAATATAATTAACATAATACAATTTCTCTAACATCTATATTTCGAAATAGGCTGGAATTGAACAATACTTACATCCTTTGATAGCCCTCTACGAGGTGAGTTCAAAACCGAAGTCGGAACTAAATTCGGATGGCTAAATCTTGAAAAGAATAACTTCAAAGTTGAAGAAAGGTTGAAGCTATTCTCCCTGGACTCTCTCGGTTATCAGCTAAAGTGGAAGAGGGAATGAAGACACCTCTTACATATTGCATGAAAAGGGACGAGTGTTCATGTTGTTCAAATGCCACGCACTACCGCGGGTGCGGTAGCTTAAGAGCACGGGTGCGCTGAGTTCTCGGCAGCAATAATATTTTCTGGAATTCTTAGACCGCGGGTGCGGTCCTTACATGACCGCGGGTGCGGTCTCACACCGCGGGTGCGGTCTCTCTAGCACCGCGGGTGCGGTGTCTGTTCGCACCAATTCACCAATTTCTGTCACCTACACCGCGGGTGCGGTAGTCTTAGCACCGCAGGGGCGGTGTGGCTTCGGCCATGCTTCAAAAAATTCCATTCTAAATGTCATGCATTCTCCTCGTCAAGTCAACATCAATGGCAACCGATAATTCTTGAGCCTTACATTTCTCCCCCTCTTAGACAAGAGTTCGTCCTCGAACTCATAAGCAAATAATAATGCAAGTATATACAAAACTGTAAAGTCACAACGGGAAGAAAGACTCACATTATAAAAATAGCTCGGGATGCCTCTGTCTCATCTCAGACTCCGTCTCCCAAGTTGCTTCCTCGATACCATGACGACTCCACTGAACCTTCACAAGCGGAATGGTCTTGGTTCTCAGCTTCTTTTCCTTCCGATCCAGAATCTGTATCGGCTGTTCAACGTAGCTCAAAGTCTGGTCTAACTCGGCTTCGTCAGGCTGAATAACATGAGAATCATCCGGCATATATCTGCGAAGCATCGATACATGAAAAACGTCATGTATACCAGATAATGAAGGAGGAAGAGCAAGTCTGTAAGCTCGATCGCCAATCTTCTCAAGGATCTCATACGGACCGACGTATCTAGGAGACAACTTCCCACGCTTGCCAAATCTGACAACGCCTCTGAAAGGTGAAATCTTCAAAAATACTTTGTCTCCTTGATCAAACACTAACGGTCTGCGTCTGATATTGGCGTATTTCGCTTGCCTATCTTGTGCCGTCTTCATTCGCTTCTGAATGATCTTCACTTTCTCGGTCATCTCACGAATCATATCAGGCCCTAACTCTAGTACCTCAGAGATATCATCCCAGTACAACGGAGATATGCACTTCTTTCCGTATAAAGCTTCGAACGGTGCCATCTCTATGCTCGTCTGATAGCTGTTGTTGTATGAAAACTCACACAACGGCAATGAATCTTGCCAACTAGTACCAAAATCTAGTACTACCGCTCTCAGCATGTCCTCTAAAGTCTGAATAGTCCGCTCTGACTGTCCGTCTGTCTGAGGATGATAAGCAGTGCTCAGGTGTAAAGTCGTACCCAAAGCCTGCTGCAAGCTGTGCCAAAAATGAGAAGTGAATCGTGGATCACGGTCTGATACGATCGACTTCGGCACACCATGCAATCTGACGACCTCTCTGACATACAACTCTGCCATCTGATCGTGTCGATAGGTCATCCTGTACGGAATGAAGCACGCTGATTTGGTCAGTCTGTCAATGATGACCCAAATCGAATCACAGCCCCGGGAGGATCGAGGTAACTTCGTCACGAAATCCATAGAAATGTGGTCCCATTTCCATTCAGGAACAGACAAACTCTGAAGTAAACCTCCGGGCTTCTTCCTCTCGGCTTTCACCTGTTGGCAATTCAGACATCTAGACACAAATTCTGCTACATCTGTCTTCATCTGTTTCCACCAGAATTGCGTCTTCAAGTCGTTATACATCTTTCTGCCACCAGGATGAATGCTAAACCGACTACAATGTGCCTCTGACATAATCTGTCGTCTCAAATCTGACACATCTGGCACTACTAGACGGTTATTCACATACAGAACAGAATCTCTAACCTGATATTCTGAGATATGACCAGCTCTGACCATATCAATCGATCTCTGAACGTTCGGATCAGTTCTCTGTGCTTCTTTGATCCTCAAAATCAGATCCGGCTCAATCTGAATCGCAGCAAGTCGCAACGGTCTACTATCTGTATCAAATGTCAATCCGGACAAGCAACAATCCTCTACTAAACTCGATACACCTACAGTCGACAAGGACAAAGAACATACCTTTCGACTTAAGGCGTCTGCCGCTGCATTCGATTTCCCTGGATGGTATTTGATCTCGCAATCAAAATCTTTAAGCAGATCAAGCCATCGTCGCTGCCTCATGTTCAACTCTGACTGAGAAAAGAGATATTTCAGGCTCTTATGATCGGAATAAATCTCAAACTTCTCGCCATACAGATAATGACGCCAGATCTTGAGTGCAAAAACAATCGCCGCCAATTCAAGATCATGAATCGGATAACGAGTCTCGTGCGGCTTTAGCTGTCTAGAGGCGTACGCTATCACGTGTCCACGCTACATAAGAACACATCCCAACCCTCTGTGAGATGCGTCACAATATACAACGAACTCACCTGTACCTGAAGGAATCGTCAAGACAGGCGCACTAGTCAGCCTCTTCTTCAACTCTACATAACTGGCTTCACAATCCTCGGACCACACAAATGGCATATTCTTCTGTGTCAACTGGGTGATAGGCTTCGCTATACTGGAGAAATCTCGGATAAAACGACGATAATACCCGGCTAGACCCATGAAACTGCGTATCTCAGGCACTGAAGTCGGTCTCGGCCAACTGATAATCGCTTCAACTTTACTCGGATCTACCGCAATACCATCTCCAGATATAATGTGCCCCAAAAAGACAACCTGTCGCAGCCAGAATTCACACTTGGACAGTTTGGCATACAGCTGCTCCTGTCGCAAAGTCTTCAGCACGATTCTCAGATGATCTGCATGCTCAGTCAAACTCTTTGAATATACCAAAATGTCGTCAATAAACACAATCACAAAATCATCTAAATATCTCTGAAAAATGCGGTTCATCAAACTTATAAACACCGCTGGTGCATTCGTCAAACCAAAAGGCATAACAACAAACTCATAATGTCCATACCTGGTTCAGAATGCAGTCTTCGGTATATCAACATCTCTAACTCGGAGCTGATGATACCCCGATCTCAAATCGATCTTCGAATATATAGAAGATCCCTGTAGCTGATCAAACAAATCATCGATGCGCGGCAAAGGATACTTGTTCTTCACTGTTGCCTTATTCAACTGTCTGTAATCAATGCACAATCGCATCGAGCCATCTTTCTTTCTGACAAAAAGCACCGGAGCACCCCAAGGAGATACAGTGGGTCTGATATATCCCTTGGACAGAAGATCTTCTAGCTGTGCTTTCAACTCTTTCAGCTCTATCGGCGCCATCCTATACGGAGCTCTTGAAATAGGAACAGAACCGGGCATAAGGTCTATGCTGAAATCAACCTCTCGAACCGGAGGCAACCCTGGAATCTCATCAGGAAAAACATCTGCAAACTCGCAAACCACTGGCAAATCTGCCAATGCTGGGCTCGACTTCAGTAGATCTACTGAATATACGAGAAAGCCCTCTGCTCCTCTCTGAAGCAATCTACTCATAGTCAGAGCAGATACTAAGGGAATCCGAGATCTGGAACCCTTGCCGTAGAATTTCCACTCATCTGTCATTTCGGGTCTGAATCTGACGATCTTGTGGAAACAATCTACAGTAGCCATGTACTTGGTCAACATGTCTATGCCAACTATACAATCAAAATCAGCCAAACCAAGTACTACACAATCAAGATCGATCTCATGCCCTTCAAACTGAAGCATACAATGTCTAACAGTAGTCACAGATATCAAGCCACTTCCCAACGGAGAAGCTATAGACACTACCGTAGACATCGACTCAACATGCAATGCATGTCTCAATGCAAAATGTTCAGAGATGAATGTATGTGATGCCCCTGTGTCTATCAACACATATGCAGGATAACCACAAAGGAAACAATTACCTGCAATGACGTCATCTGGCGCCTCCTGCGCCTGCTCCTCTGTCAGGGCAAAAACACGTGCCTGCTGTCTGGGAGGCTGACTCACCGTCTGACTACCTCGTGGCCTCTGCTGGGTCTGTGTAGAGGGTGGCTGAAAGGAGTATACAGAAGATGCCTGTCTCTCCATCTGTGGCGCTGGTGCTGATGATCCTGTGCTCTGGAATCGTTGTGCACCTCTCTGGGGACAAACTCTGGCGAAGTGTCCCTGTTGCCTACAGAGGTTACAGCGTCCCAGAACTCCTTGACACTGCTCTGTGGCATGTCGCCCTCCGCACGAACCACAGTATACGCCACTGTAATCTGACCCCTGACCTCTCTGCCGAGATCCACTCGAACTCGATGAACTGCTCCCGGATTTCTTAAACTGTTTGCCCTTAGCCTTCAGAAATTCCTTCTTACCACTACCACTAGCTCCACTGTCAAAACGAGGAGGAGGTGGTGGAAACTTTACGGTCGTGGACTGTGGCGGTCTCTGCCCCTGAACACCGTAGGAAGCTCCTCGCTGCCTGATCAAGCCAGCCTCTGCTCCCTTTGCTCGGTTCAGTGCCTCTGAAAAAGTGTTAGGCCGTCCCGTGTTCACCAAAGTAAATACATCTGGGTTCAATCCGTTGATGAACTGATCGGCCACTGCCTCGTCGTTCCCGGCCACATGAGGTGCAAATCGTAACAATGCAGAAAATTTAGCAACATACTCCTCAATGTTCCACTGTCCCTGTCTCAGATTCGCAAATTCAGCTCCCTTATCTTTCCGGTAGGAAACGGGGAAGAAACGCTGATAGAACTCATCCTTAAATACTTTCCAGGTAATGTCAATGCCTCGGTGCTCCAAGGCTCTCTTCGTAGTCAACCACCAGCTCTTTGCAACCTCTTGCATCTGATGGCCTATCAGTTTCACACGTCGCTCATCGGTATAGGCAAACGACTCAAACAACATCTCGATATCATCAAGCCAGCTCTCGCACTCTACTGCACTCTCTGTGCCCTTCAGGGTAGGCGGATGGAAAGACTGAAATCTCTTCAGCAAGGTCTCCATCGGAGTAGCGGTAACATCCATCTGTGCACCGGACGTGCTACCCTGCTCTGGCTGTGGCACTCGTCTAAGCGGCATAAATCTGATTATCAAACTGATTAGTACACAATCAATATCATCTGTCTCAGCCCTCCTCTGATCATATACCTCTGATCGAGAATCGGTTCTGATTCAGGCTTGGAATGCTGTAAATCAATTCAGATAATACAACAACATATAATAGGAAAAGCAATAAAGCATGCTAGCATCTCAAAAAGCAAGGAAGATGACTCGATATACCCCGCTCATTCTATTCTATTTCAGTCTACAGAACCTACAGCTCTGATACCACCTGTTGTGGGGACCCGGGCTCTAACTCAATTCTTTTGGGATTTAATTGGATCTTTATTCGAATATGTGGGTCAAAAATTTGCTTTTAACATTAAGTCAAATGCATAGATAAAGCATAACATGTCGTCAACTGAATAAACAACATAATGTACATACATGTCTGTCTAGTACAACCATACACTATTATTCGAATCTCAAATACAAGTAGTTCAAATCTAAACAGAAACTACTGGTAATCTGCTGCTACACCCGGCATCACCACGCTATCAACTCTCTCATCCTCGTCGTGACCCTGATCCTGCCCCACCTGTTGCCATGCACACATACAGACACGACAACAGCCGGATAACTCCGGTGAGAACATATCCCAGTATAAAACATGGATGCATGCAATGTAATAATCATGTACAAAAGCATAGCATATATCGAATAACATGAATGTAAAGTCTACAACATGTAGAAGAATACAAATCTGTATTCAACATTTAAATCTTGACTCGACTCGTTTCTAATCTAGGGATCCCGGTGTGAATAAGACGGTCTGTCACCTACCCAACCACTCGGGGCAACGGTACGTCTTATTCCTAGACTTCGGTCAACTCTATATCGAGGGTCTACACATATAGCAAATCTGCTCCTATGCGACGATACACCGAAACGTCTAGTTTTGGCAAGTCTGCCAATATCTCCTATCTCAGGGACTCGAATATAAATCAATAAACAAGACATTACATAATCAACGTAATAACAATCTAGTATGTGATTTAGGGAAACTCGTATCAAATCTGAATCGAGTTGTGCAATCCCAAGACCACATGAATTATACCTTTCTTGTCGAATCGTCGGTCGAAGTCGGAATGTCACTTTGTCAAAACTAATCTGAAATGACAATATAACAATGTGCACTTCAGTCATATATATCTCAATCAACTCAATGTTCAAAGCTGAAGTCGATTTCAAATCAATTCGACAGCGTAACGACGTAGTTCTTCGATACCGGTAACTCCACCATAACATGCTCAATCATAATCAACTCATAAACTCATCAACCTCACTACATAAGCTGAAATCTGTACCATTTTAACGTAATACATGCTGGAAACTAACAATCGTAGCAAATAACATCCGTTTCTTGATGCGGTTACGAATATACCATGCTCAATACCTCAAGAACACAATATAATTAACATAATACAATTTCTCCAACATCTATATTTCGAAATAGGCTGGAATTGAACAATACTTACATCCTTTGATAGCCCTTGACGAGGTGAGTTCAAAACCGAAGTCGGAACTAAATTCGGATGGCTAAATCTTGAAAAGGATAACTTCAAAGTTGAAGAAAGGTTGAAGCTATTCTCCCTGGACTCTCTCGGTTATCAGCTAAAGTGGAAGAGGGAATGAAGACACCTCTTACATATTGCATGAAAATGGACGAGTGTTCATGTTGTTCAAATGCCACGCACTACCGCGGGTGCGGTAGCTTAAGAGCGCGGGTGCGCTGAGTTCTCGGCAGCAATAATATTTTCTGGAATTCTTAGACCGCGGGTGCGGTCCTTACATGACCGCGGGTGCGGTCTCACACCGCGGGTGCGGTCTCTCTAGCACCGCGGGTGCGGTGTCTGTTCGCACCAATTCACCAATTTCTGTCACCTACACCGCGGGTGCGGTAGTCTTAGCACCGCGGGGGCGGTGTGGCTTCGGCCATGCTTCAAAAAATTCCATTCTAAATGTCATGCATTCTCCTCGTCAAGTCAACATCAATGGCAACCGATAATTCTTGAGCCTTACAACATGTTTATACTGGGATTTGTTCTCACCGGTTTTCCGGCTGTTGTTATGTCTGTATGTGTGCATAACAACAGGTGGGGCAGGATCTGGGTCACGACAGAGATGAGCGATGAACATAGCGTGGAGATCACGGGCGTAGCAGATGGACCAGTAGTTGTCTTTTATTATGTACTGTATTTTAATACTGGTCAGTTGAGTGCATACAGAATAAGACATGTATATTATGTTTGTATGTTGTAAAATAAATAAAGAACTGATGTTATTTAGTTACATTTGAGTTAATGTACAAAAAAACGAAAATTTGACCCACTTTTTATATTATTAATCCATTTAATCCCAATCCCAAGATAAAGAATTAGAGCCCGGGTCCCCACATATTTTGTGTCCCGATTAATCCTCTTATAATCATGTCAAATTATAATTCAATAATTACCGATTATTAGGATCAAATTTCCGGGCATTACAACAGTACTTCCTGTTAGAGTAGATGCCCTACAAGTCAACTGTTGACTAGGGATTTTATTGACTCGGTTGTAAAGAACAATCTTTATTTTAATATAATTCATTATTTCATGGTTTGTTATTTCTTTATCTATATACCCATGTGAACAACATAGATAAAGACCTTGATTATACTTTAATACAATTGAATCGTAATTCGATGTTGAAACTCATTTGTAAACACTGTATAATCTAAATTCGCTCCTAGTCGATTCAGCTGCCTAAAACATGGATAAAGGTCGCTTGAGCTCGAGACTAGTATCTGTGATGTTGTGTACCGCGTTTCTTAGTAAGGGCATAGAGATGTCCAAACATGCAGATGGTAGTCATATGATGATTATACCGAACAACCCTCCCTCGGACTTTCCAAGTGGTTATCATTCATCGAGAGGATAAAGTCTGTGGTTATGATTGTACACCATTAGTCCTTACGACCCGGGACAACACTGAGGCTCTATATGCTAGGGTTGTGCTTTGACTCGTTTACCGGCTCCAGGAGAGTCATCAGGTGGCGAGGTTGGGTACAGTTGCGACACATATAGGAGCCAGTGTATTGTAGTCGGGGATTCACCGCTCACCTACGGGTGTGGATATCCTATGTGATCTAATGAAATAATAGTGCATGGAATCTCTGGCCAGAGTATGAGATGTACGTTAGAGAAGGAGTTCTCAAAATAGTACACGCGATGCCACTGTTATAGTTATCACATAGTTATCGAATTAATATGCAACCCTCGATGAACCAATGGTTGCAGATTCGATCGGGATATATGAGATGAAGGGACCGTACTGTACGTTAATCATAATCGACTGGTTCTTGCAGGCACTATCAGTGATACCTAGGGGATCATGGGGCGATGCTACTAGACTCTCTTACCATGATCCGATGGGTGCTATCAGAAATGAGTTCTGACATTCTTGATCAAGGTGTTGATAGAAAGAATGGGGCTAACTAGGGTAAGCCCGAATAAAAGATTTTGTCCTGAATCACAAAGAGTTGTGAACCCACGGCTAGCTGTATCCCTGAACCATTGAAGGTCACACAAGTACTGGATTGTTTGTTCTCGTTGAGAGAATAAATTCAAAATTTGAATTTATATTATATAGTAAATTCAAGGAGTTGAATTTATGATAATTAAATTTTGAGAGAATAAATTCAAGTGGTTGAATTTATAAAATTTGAGAATTTAATTTATTAAACTCAAATGTTGGGTTTATTAAATATTAAATTTTGGAGGTGATAAAAATTCAAGGAGTTGAATTTATAATTTAAATAATAAATTTAAGTGTTGAATTTATAATGTATTTAATTTATTAAGCTCAAAAGTTGAGTTGATAAATTAATAAATTAAATATGGTGGGTATTATGTTTAATGGGCTTGTAGGAGTACAAGTCTAAACATAATAAATAATTTAAAGTTTTAAAGGACCTTGATTGAATTAATTAATTTAGTTGGACTAGTCCAATTAATTAAATAAAGCCCATTAATGTTAATTATGTAATTAGGTTATTATTTTATTATAAATAATATTTGAAAACACAAAAACCTAGCCACCACAACAAAAGGTTTTCGTGAGCCTCCACTCAAAACAAGAAATCGGTCACTTGGTTTTGGGAAATAAAATTATTGTGCCATCTCTCTCAATTATTTTCTCTCCTACGCAAATATCTTCCATATTTTCTAGTGCAAATTGGAAGAGGAACATACTATCTAGTCGTGGACTTGATAGGAGGATTTCTTTGAAGAAAGTTCGTAGGGAATCATCAAGAGCCAGATCTGTAATACTGGATCGGTTGGTGTCCAAGTGAATTAAATTCACAAAGGTATAATATCTAACATCCTATGCATGTTTAATTTGTTAAATCATACGAACGTCTAAAGAAATATTATTTTGTTTTTCAAAATAAAATAAAATTTTTAAATCTTCCGCTGCGTTTGGGCGTGTAGAAAACCAGATCCAACAGTGGTATCAGAGCCAGGTTTTCTGAATCGTATGATTTAAATTATATTAAATAATTTATTTCTAACAACACAAGAAAATTTTCAGAAAATTGTAGCACCATAAAATTTTAATTTTTCCAGATTTTCGAAAAAAAAAAAAAAAATTCGGATCTTCCGGGCATATCCTGTGCGCAGGGCAGCAAGCGCAGCGCTGACAGCGCAGCGCAGAGCGTCCGCGCGGCGGAGGCGCGCGCGCCGCGCGGAACGTACGCGGAGCGCCCGCGCGCGCGGCGTGCGGATCGTCCGCACGCCGCGCTGCGCGCACAGGAGCGCCGCCACTGCCCGAAACGTTCGGGCAGTGGACGGGCAGCGAGGGCGGCTACCCGGGATCGTCTCGGGATGCGTGAAAATTGGTGGGCTTGAATTGTTTGGGCCTAGGGTGCAATTTTCTGATTTTTCAAAATTTTGGGTAAAAATTGATATGTAAGGCCCGAGAAATTTATCATGTTAATCCGAAACGATTTAACAATGGGTATGATAATCAGACCCGATTTGTTGATAATTAACATGATTAAGATTATATGGACTTGAATGACAAGGCCGGGCGTCGTTGCATGGTTAGCCAAGAATTTGGACAGAACCTTCGGCGCTCGAGCGGTAGAAAAGCACCGCCCGAGCGCCAATGCATCATATAGTGGAGATTCGGACAGAAACTCTGGCGCCCGAGCGGTAAAGAATTACCGCCCGAGCGCCATTGTATATCGATTTAAGCATCCGGACAGCATGTTCGGCGCCCGAGCGGTAGTTTAATACCGCTCGAGCGCCGCTGAAGTTAAAGGAAACAAGACACGTTTCTTATAACATGCAACGTGGTATACATATAAGTATACATATATAACTTTGCCATTCTTCAGAGAGAAGAATTGAAGAAAGGGCCGAGGAAGCTTCACGAAAATCCTTACGCCTTTTGTGAGAAATCCGCCCGTCCGATTTGGAATCCGAGTACAGTACTGAGTTCCTCTCGCTACGAGCTACACAAGGACGTAAGTTTTGTTACGTTTAGACATGATTTGAAATTAGACTATTGTCAGAATTGAATACGATTCAGATATGGTGTTTCTACTACCGTAGACATTATAGAATTGAAGTCAGATTAAAGAACAGACCGTTTCTGTAATTGTTATGATTTTTGAACGATATTAACTGAGATTCTGTATCAGAATTTTGTTAGTATTCAGAGTATGAATTGTACTGACACCGATTATGAGTTTCAGTATTATATTGTGATGTTGAGACTGACGGGATTACAAGACTGTGTTATTATGCCGTCAAAACATCAGTTGATTTAGATTAATCAGATTCAGATGGGATGTAGATTATATTGTGATATTCTTGATATGAATCAGATTGTATCTTGTTCAGATAGTGATCAGATTATGTACTGAGTTGAGTATTGATCAGAACAGATTGTGTATTGAGTTATTTACTGATACAGCGTCTTCGATATTGTCTTTTCAGATTGATATGGACAGAGTTGAATACAGATCATCATCTTCGTCAGACCGGGATGACAAAGGTATAATTCATGTGATATCTGGGAAGATATAACTCAAATCAGATCTCATTTGAGTTTCCCAATAAAATCACATACTAGACTATTATTTATGTTTTGATATGATTGTTTATAGATTTGTTGATAGAACTTGTATACAAATCTTGCTATGCTTTGTTTACAGATCTTGTGGCATTGCATTAGAATGATTATGTTTGTTTACAGATTGTGTATTCATGCATTAAGATAGGACAGTCTGGAGATCAGGCAGACTTCTAGATGTTCGGCGATATCTCAGCTTAGGGGAAGATCACCGCCCCTTTGTAGATGCGGATACAGATCAGGCCGAAGTCTAGGAATAAGACGTACAGCACCTCGATTGGTAGGGTAGGTGACAGACAGTGACGTCTTATTCACACCAGGATCCCTAGAGTTATAGATCGAGTCAAGTCTAGACATGATTTGATTAGAACTGCATGCTTACATGGATGTGGCTCCTAGATCATGGGACCCATCATTACTGCTTTCAGTTGGGTTAGCATGTTTTATGATTAAGATTGTTTATATGCATGTTTATCTGAATTGAGTTGCATGCTTATTTAATTAATTTCATAGACTATGAAATAGATTGTTTCTATACATGATAGCATGTTTTATGACTTAGTTTGTTTATATACATGCTTACCATGTTTTATACTGGGATTTATTCTCACCGGAGTTATCCGGCTGTTGTCTTGTTTTGTATGTGTGCATGACAACAGGTGGGGCTGGATCGGGGTCAAGATGAGGATAAGAGAAGACGAGTTTAGCGTGGTGATTCCGGACTTACAGTAGACTTGGTTTTATTACTTGAAATTAGTAACTGAACCTTAGATTAGATTGTTGTATATTATTGTACTTTTATACAGAAATGTATATTTTATACAGATATGGATATTATTTAGATGCCATTACCTTCCGCAGTATTATATTTTAAAAAAAAAAAATTTAGACCCTATTTATCAGAACAGATAATTAAATCCCAAAGATGATTAGAAGATGATTAGCGTCCGGGTCCCCACAACAGTTGGTATCAGAGCTGATAGTTCCTTTAGACTTAGATTATCAGAGCGATAGATCCTTTAGATTGAGATAGTCAGAGCTGATAGATCTTTTAGATTGAGATAGAAGAGAATGAGCGGGGTAGATGAATTTTCTTTCCTTGCATGTGTGTGCTAGCATGAGATTGATTTTAATGTTGATTGACATTGTGTGCTAGCATGAGACTATGTGTTACTGCTTTAAGATACATGGCTACCTGACTATTTGATTTAAATTGGTATTATGTATTCTTGAGTATGAATCAGATCGGATTCATGATCAGCAGTAAGATGATCATGATCAGAAAAATATTGGCACAGATTGCAGTATTGGGTTACTAATGTTTTTGGTAATCAGATATACCTCCTAGAAGAATTCCAGAAAGGGGCAGTACTTCATATGATCAGACAGGTAGGTCAGAACCTAAGATAGATGTGGCAGAGATTCAGATGGAAACACAGTTACGGAGGTTTCAGTCGTTTCAGCCGCCGGTTCTGAAGGGAAATGAGGCGCCAGCAGATTGTGAGAAGTGGCTTGAAGAAATAGAAATGTTATTTGAATTCCTAAATTCACAGATGAGTGTAGAATTAGGCTTATTGAGAACCAATTGCATGAGGCTGCCAGAAGATGGTGGTTACTCACCAAAGGAGCTTTAGAGCAGAGTCGTCCAGTGATTACGTGGAAGATTTTCAAGTTTGAGTTTTATCAAAGATTTTTCCCCGTGTCATATAGAGAGGACAGAAGTGCAGAATTTGCAAACCTGAGACAAGGTCAGATGAGTATTGATGAATACTTGGCACAGTTTTTCACCTTGTTACGTTTTGCCCCTCTTATGGCTAGAAATGATTATGCTATTTCTAGTCAGTTCATTCAAGGATTGAATCCAGAAATACGTACGTTGGTGAATGTGAAGCAATCAAGTAATTTTGCGGATACCTTGAATAGAGCTAAAAGAGCATAAACGGTTCTGATAGGACAACAGGGAGCATCGTATGTTCTTCCAGAACAGACTGCACAGCAACTGCCTTCCAGAATAGAGATTGGCAGTCGTAGTGGTAAGGAAAAAGAACCATTGAGAATTCAAAAGAAACAGTTCAAGAAGTTAGGAAGTGATTCCTCTAGTTCTACCAGTCCTGGTCCGAGCTATACCGGAGTGTATTGCAGGACTTGTGGAGGGAGACACTCCACAGAAAAATGTCAGGGAGTGCTTGGGAAGTGCAATATCTGTAAGCAGACGGGACACTTTGCTAAAGTTTGTCCTCAGAAACATTTTCGAAGATCTTAAAGAGCGAAGTCATTGGTGGTAATGACAGAAGAACAGACCCAGAATTTACAACAGGTACTACTCTTTTATGATATATTGCATACGTATTGATGTGTACTAATGCATTCTTCATGAGTATCTGTGATTGAGTAGCATGGTGATATGCTATATTTGTGGGGTCTGTGTATACTGTAGTATTGATTCTTTGGTTGTTGAGGAATATGTTGATATCAGAGATCTCTGTGACATGTTATATACTACAGTGAGATGAACCCGGGATTGGGTTAGATTATGATGTACTTGTGTTATATGATTTCGATTTCATGATTGACATGTAATGCTAGGTAGATATGCTGAAATCGAGTCTAACGGTGACAGATTTGCCCGTAATGTATTAGTTGACTGGTGGTTGCCTAGATAAAATTTCAGATGTGTTTGATATCAGAAAGGTAGATTTCAGAATTGAATCGATACCATGTATTGTTTATATGATAGAATCCAGTCAAGAATGACATTGAATGTATAGAATGATACTGAATGATTAGACAGAATTGAAAGAATTGACAGATTTGAATACTGGCTGAGAATTACAGTTGATTGAGTATTCTCGTGAAGATATTTCAGTTCTGTTTCTAAATTAATAGCGTTTATGTTCAGAGGTATTCTGAAGATTATGCTTGGTATATCTATGATTTATTGATATATGGCAGCATTTGATTGATTATGTTGAATATTTAAAGACTGTGTTAAATATTCAGAGAACTGTGATTATTGTATACAGAAATGGATCAGGTAGGAATCCGGTATGAAGTTATTGATACAGTGGTTATTCAGAATATACAGTATCTGAAGATTGATTGATTTAGACAGTTAAGACAGAAAGGTCAGGAATGCCAGAAATGTCAGAAATTTATTATCTGCAGATTATCTTATTCTGGTTAACTTATTCTCTTATTGTTATATATCTGCTGAGTATTATTATTGTTCTACATCAGTATTTCTGATATCTTATATTGTCGGGAGCATATTCTATTTGCAGATGAAATATAGCAGTTGATCAGATTGATATCAAGACATTTACCAGAAATCGTTGTTTTATGAGTTCAATGAACTCACTAGATATGTATAGGTTACTGATATTTTGTATCTGATTGGATACTACTGTTGTTCTGACTCCGTTTATGATACAGATTGTTATGAACCGTTGAGAATATATACAGTTCAATTGTATCAGAATTAATTTCAAGAGTTACAACCGTTCAGAAATGAGATCAGAATGTTTGAAAATTGTATAACAGAACTGATATCGATAGTCAGAGCCGAATGCCAGGTAGGTATTTTTTTTTTAATTTATATTATTAACTGATTTGTTTATATCAGATAGTTCGAATTTGAAATGACAAGATGGTGTCAGAAACAGACAGTAGTAGATTCAGTTTTCAGTTTGATGACTGAGAATGCACAGTATTCGAACAGACAGTGTTGATATAGACAGATTCAGTCAGTTATGGCAGAATTTAGGCTTAATTTTTGGTAGAAATTGTACAGAAATGTCTGAATCGCCAATAAAAGAAGACAGAAAGATAGAGATCAGAAGAGTTATTAAAGAATGTGTATATTTCTGATTAGACAAGGAAAGTATATTTCGATGCATTTCGTAATAAGATCACTGCAATACTTTCCAGAGGGTGATGTGAATGATAGATTGTTCAATCTATATGATTGTGATTGACAGATTGTTCAATCCATATCTATTAGTTTGTACCAGATCACGTACAAACAGAGCCAGATGACAAATATCGATGTCAATGGTCAAAGAAATGGTCAGATTGACTAGAAGATAGCCAGAGTGTACTATCCAGATATGGAAAGATATCCAGAAAGCTGCAGTGCTGGATGTTAGCACTGGGGGATATGACAGATTGTCACTATCAGAGTTATGATATGAGGATATTTATCAGATTACCCGAGGGGTAATGGGATAGGTACAAATTAGACATTGTACAGTGAGTAATGTAGATTCTTTGAATTAGAATAATATCTCAGAGATACTTGGGATAGGAGCTAATACAGTCAGAGGTATGACAAAGAAAAGATACCTGATTCAGAACAGAATAAAGATAGCTCAGATTAGACAAACTTATCATGCCAATGTCGGATGGTGACGATTGGTATTGGAAGACAAGAGTAAATATATCCTTGAATGGGATAAACAAATTTGATAACAGCTGATGGCAGTGATTTGTCATGAGCTGTGGTTGGTATATACGGATGTTGTATATACAGATGTTGTATAGCCAGTACGGTGAAATTGAGATTTCAGAACGGATTCATTGAGATAAGTTCTGCTTTGAACTCTGTATACATTTCTTCTGAATCGATTGTTGCGAGTTCGGGGACGAACTCAGATCTAAGAGGGGGAGAAATGTAAGGCCCGAGAAATTTATCATGTTAATCCAAAACGATTTAACAATGGGTATGATAATCAGACGCGATTTGTTGATAATTAACATGATTAAGATTATATGGACTTGAATGACAAGGCCGGGCGTCGTTGCATGGTTAGCCAAGAATTTGGACAGAACCTTCGGCGCTCGAGCGGTAGAAAAGCACCGCCCGAGCGCCAATGCATCATATAGTGGAGATTCGGACAGAAACTCTGGCGCCCGAGCGGTAAAGAATTACCGCCTGAGCGCCATTGTATATCGATTTAAGCATCCGGACAGCATGTTCGGCGCCCGAGCGGTAGTTTAATACCGCTCGAGCGCCGCTGAAGTTAAAGGAAACAAGACACGTTTCTTATAACATGCAACGTGGTATACATATAAGTATACATATATAACTTTGCCATTCTTTAGAGAGAAGAATTGAAGAAAGGGCCGAGGAAGCTTCGCGAAAATCCTTACGCCTTTTGTGAGAAATCCGCCCGTCCGATTTGGAATCCGAGTACAGTACTGAGTTCCTCTCGCTACGAGCTACACAAGGACGTAAGTTTTGTTACGTTTAGACATGATTTGAAATTAGACTATTGTCAGAATTGAATACGATTCAGATATGGTGTTTCTACTACCGTAGACATTATAGAATTGAAGTCAGATTAAAGAACAGACCGTTTCTGTAATTGTTATGGTTTTTGAACGATATTAACTGAGATTCTGTATCAGAATTGTGTTAGTATTCAGAGTATGAATTGTACTGACACCGATTATGAGTTTCAGTATTATATTGTGATGTTGAGACTGTGTTATTATGCCGTCAAAACATCAGTTGATTTAGATTAATAAGATTCAGATGGGATGTCGATTATATTGTGATATTCTTGATATGAATCAGATTGTATCTTGTTCAGATAGTGATCAGATTATGTACTGAGTTGAGTATTGATCAGAACAGATTGTGTATTGAGTTATTTACTGATACAGCGTCTTCGATATTGTCTTTTCAGATTGATATGGACAGAGTTGAATACAGATCATCATCTTCGTCAGACCGGGACGACAAAGGTATAATTCATGTGATATCTGGGAAGATATAACTCAAATCAGATCTCATTTGAGTTTCCCAATAAAATCACATACTAGACAATTATTTATGTTTTGATATGATTGTTTATAGATTTGTTGATAGAACTTGTATACAAATCTTGCTATGCTTTGTTTACAGATCTTGTGGCATTGCATTAGAATGATTATGTTTGTTTACAGATTGTGTATTCATGCATTAAGATAGGACAGTCTGGAGATCAGGCAGACTTCTAGATGTTCGGCGATATCTCAGCTTAGGGGAAGATCACCGCCCCTTTGTAGATGCGGATACAGATCAGGCCGAAGTCTAGGAATAAGACGTACAGCACCTCGATTGGTAGGGTAGGTGACAGACAGTGACGTCTTATTCACACCGGGATCCCTAGAGTTATAGATCGAGTCAAGTCTAGACATGATTTGATTAGAACTGCATGCTTACATGGATGTGGCTCCTAGATCATGGGACCCATCATTACTGCTTTCAGTTGGGTTAGCATGTTTTATGATTAAGATTGTTTATATGCATGTTTATCTGAATTGAGTTGCATGCTTATTTAATTAATTTCATAGACTATGAAATAGATTGTTTCTATACATGATAGCATGTTTTATGACTTAGTTTGTTTATATACATGCTTACCATGTTTTATACTGGGATTTATTCTCACCGGAGTTATCCGGCTGTTGTCTTGTTTTGTATGTGTGCATGACAACAGGTGGGGCTGGATCGGGGTCAAGATGAGGATAAGAGAAGACGAGTTTAGCGTGGTGATTCCGGACTTACAGTAGACTTGGTTTTATTACTTGAAATTAGTAACTGAACCTTAGATTAGATTGTTGTATATTATTGTACTTTTATACAGAAATGTATATTTTATACAGATATGGATATTATTTAGATGCCATTACCTTCCGCAGTATTATATTTAAAAAAAAAAAATTTAGACCCTATTTATCAGAACAGATAATTAAATCACAAAGATGATTAGAAGATGATTAGCGTCCGGGTCCCCACATGATATTTTTGAAATTGAATCAATTTTATTTTGGAAAATTAATAATTTTATTGAAAAATAAATAATTAGAAGATGATTTTAATTATTTATAGTAAAAATGAGTTTTTATAAGAAATCAATTATTATTGATTTAATTGAAAATTAAATAAAGGAGTTTATTTAATTTATTAAATTCTTTAATAATTGTGGTGGTTAGTGATAAATTATTAGATATATGATTTATCAATTAATTAAATTGTTTAATTAAATTGATGTTAATATTTGATATTAAATGCATGAAGGATGATCAAGAGCCTTGACCAATGTGTTAGGTGTATGTTAGGATATTTTACTGTTTTTATTTAATTTTATAATATTTGATATTATTAAAGTGGACCTGGTTTATGGCCCTTTCTCACCCCCATGAGATGTATCCCTTATGTGCCATGGCTATTCAAATGTAATAATTAGAAATAGTGGGAGATCAAGACTGGAAGATGGTGGGCCCGATGATCAAGATGAAGACATGTAAAATATTGGAAGCTTTTGTAATAAGTTGCATTTGCATCCCTGCATTCACCTAGGTTTGAACCTGGATCCATGTATGGCTCACATGGATCTATTAGTGTTGGCAATCGATCATCCTTATTTATTGTTGAATGTCATATTATGATATATGTGATATATAGAGTATGCATGTATGTATATTATTATATAATATAGTTGCATGAATCCGGCAAACATACAAACTCGTGGCACGCGATTTTTAAATTAAAATGATGAGACAATTTTAAAATTAAAATCCCTCATTTTGAATATGATTCAAAATTTATATCAAATCGAAAAGTAAAAATTAAAAGAGTTTGATTTTTCCTTGCCTTCCATCAACCGTTGTTGCATGTTGATCGCTACCCGCGGACAGTGTCTGGCTCATATTATTGGGGAGGCCTGTACGCCGGAAAGCTGTGACTTCCACTGGACATATGATGTGAATTGAGTGAAACTCCCATGAATTTGGCTCATATTATTTGGGGAACTCATGGCGACCGTCCACTACAATTCAATATTGATGGGTTGGTTTGACACGTGAAAATAAACGACGTCATATTATTGGGTCCTTATTAAACGTGAGGCAAAACACGTGGAGGTTGCATAGGGATGCAATTGGACTCTACCTTTTAGAAATTATAATTGGCTGATATTATTCGGGAATATAATTGTCTAATTGGACTCTACGTGCCTACTAAGGAAATACGATTTCCTATTTTCATCAGAGGGTGGTGGAAATGTCAAAATAGTGGGAGGGTAATTTATAAAATGAAATCCATATTTTATATCTTAGAATTATTTTAAAATTATCAGTAACATTTATCTGTTTTCATTTTCAGTATATATACGATGTCTACTCGTAACCCGCTTTCAATCATTCTCGATCAAAACAAGTTGATTGGCCCTAACTATAATGACTGGTTTCGAAATTTAAAGATTGTTCTGAACTCGGAAAAGATTCTGTATGTGCTTGATAAGAAGCCACCGAAGGAAGCACCTTCAAATGTCACTCCGACTAAATTGGCTGAGCTTGAAAAATGGTGGGACCATGACATTCAAGCTAAGAGCTACATGTTGGCTTCTATGTCGAATGAACTGCAGAAGCGGTTTGAGGAGGCTGTGAATGCTGCTGACATTCACTTCCATCTGAAAGAATCACTACAAGAAAACATGCTTATGGTGACATTCATAAATGTCATCATATTCAATATTTAGTGGCATTTAAGTTTTAGTGACACCTCCAACAAATGTCATCTATTCCAATGTCGTCTTAAACTTACTGATATTTTTTAATGTCATTATAAGATGTTAATGACAACTTCATACGTGTTACTAATAATTCATATAATGACAATTTTAAATGTCAGGAAAACTCATATTTAAATACATTTATAGATGCCTTGTTATTATAGTAACAATGACAAATTTATATGTCAGTTAAAATCATTTATAATGACAACTAAAAGTGTCGTGTATGTTATTTATAGTGACAATAACAAATGTGGGAATATTTGGGTTGGATAAATATAGGTGGAGGGAAATTAGATAAAATAAATGTGAGAATAAAAAAACATATTAGATTAGTTATCCTGACATTTTTAATTGATGTCATTTTTTATATGGAGGGAGACAATTATTTTCCCTCCTCCAATATTTATCTAACTCAAATATTCTCACACTTATTTATAGTGAAATTTTTTAGTTTTTAACGATTTTTTACGATGTGGGAAAAGTAATTGTTTCCCTCCATATAAAAGATGACATCAATTAAAAATGTCATGATAACTAATCTAATATGTTTTTTTATTTTACAAATTATTATTTTTTTACAAGTGTCATTATTAAGTATTTGTAACAACATTTAATTAAAAGTGTCTACAAAAAAGTGTCACAATAGCCATTTATTCTTGTAGTGAATTGTATGCTGTACAAACTCGTTCAGAGAGATATGCTGTTGTTAAAGAACTCATGACTACACGCTTGCGAGATGGGGCTTCGGTCCATGAGCATGGTGTTAGGATGATTGGGCTCATCGAGAAGTTGGTGGGACTCGACTTGGTTATCCCTAGTGAGCTCTCGACTGATATTCTCTTGCTGTCTCTGCCCTCTTCGTTCGATGGATTTGTGGTTAACTTTAATATGAATAAGCTTGAGGCCACCCTTGAAGAGTTGGTCAATATGCTTACTAGTTATGAGGCCACAATCAAAAAGGATAAGCCTGTTTTTCTAGTGGGTTCTTCGTCCGGTACGAAAAAGGGAGCCCCAAATAAAGGCAAGAAGCGTTCTGCCCCTCCAAAGAAGAACAAGCCCAACAAAAAGCCATACAAGAAAGCAAATCCGGGGCCCACAAAGCCTGACAAGTCAGAGCATGTCTGTTTCCACTGCAAAAAGCCTGGACATTGGAGGCGTAATTGCGAGGAGTATCTAGCCCAGAAGCGTTCTGGCCATGATATGTTTTATATTGAAGTTAATGTTTCTATTAATTCCTCTTCTTGGGTATTGGATACCGGATGTGGTTCTCATCTATGCAATGATTTGCAAGTGATGGGAAGAAGCAGGAGGCTTAGAGATGGTGAGACCTTTCTAAGACTAGGAAATGGAGCAAGAGTTGCTGCCACTGCCATTGAAGACATTACTTTAATTTTGGACAATAATTTTAAGTTGTTTTTGCGAGACGTTTTATTTGTTCCTGAATTGGTTAAAAACATTATTTCTATTTCTATGCTTGATAGGGATGGTTATTCTTGTGTTTTTGCTAAAGGTGTTTGCAATTTATACAAGAATGAATGTTTGATTGGAACTGGAGAATTAACAAACGATCTCTATAACTTAAAATTAAAAGATATTCCGTTAAACAATGTCCAAGCGCATACAAAAGCAACAACAAACAAAAGAAAAATAGAAGATCCAAATCCCGCACAAATATGGCACGCTAGACTAGGTCATATTTCTCAAAGAAGGATGCACAAGCTAGTGGGAGAAGGCATGTTTGACTTGTCAGACATAAATTCTCTACGAACTTGTGAGTCCTGTCTAAAAGGAAAAATGACTAAAAATCCTTTCAATGGAAACGTGGAACGTGCGCATGGTCTACTGGATTTAATCCACACGGACATTTGTGGCCCGCTAAGTGTTAGCACAAAATTTGGGCATTCCTACTTCATTACCTTTACTGATGACCATTCGAGGTATGGGTACGTTTATTTGATGAAACACAAATCTGAAGCATTTGAAAAGTTCAAAGAAATCAGATCTGAAGTAGAAAATCAGCTAGAAAGAAGTATTAAGGCATTTCGATCTGATCGAGGTGGAGAATACTTGAGTGCTGAATTTTTGGGTTATCTAAAAGAGAATGGGATTATCTCACAGTGGACTCCACCAGCAACACCACAATTGAATGGTGTTTCTGAACGTCGAAATCGAACCTTGATGGACATGGTTAGATCTATGATGGGATTCACTGAGTTGCCTATATCGTTTTGGGGCTTTGCGCTTGAAACTGCGGAAATGTTGTTGAATAAGGTGTTGGAGTAGGTGCCCGTCGAGCCAAGTGTTGGCCGAGTGTTCACAATGAAACTCTATGTATAAGAAATCTTTATTTTAGTAATATTTGAAATTATTATTTTGGCACATCTTTAACTGTATACCCATGCTAGTTTCATAGATAAAGCCCTTGAATATACAAAAAGTAGAAAGAATATGAGATGATCATATGATGAGTATCATGAAACTCATATTTGTAATACTGTATATTCTAAACGGTTCCTAGTCGATTCAGCCGCCACTAAGAAGAATATAGGCCGCTCGAGTTAGAGACTAGTATCTGCGATGTGAGTACCATGTTTCATTGGTAGGGGACATTGTGATGTCCGAGCATGCAGATAGGTGCTCCTGGTAGAGTGCACTGAACAACCCTCCTTAAAGGACTTTCCAAGTGGTTCTCACTTATCGAGTGGAAACGTCCTAGTTTATGGTTGTACACCATTAGTCATTATGACCCGGGACAACATTGAGACTCTATGTGCTAGCGTTTCACTTTGACTTTTTTACCGACTCTCATGGGGTCATCAGGTGGCAAGGTTGGGTGTTATGTCGAAACATATAGGAGTCGATGCATTGTAGTCGGGGATTCACCGCTTACCTTCGGGTATGGATATCCTATGTTTTATCATGTGTATGTAGGTTGAAATCTCTGGCCAGAGTATGGTGGTAATTATGAAAGGGGTTTCATAGATTACACCATCGATGCAACAACGACATGACACATAGTATCGATTAATTGACAACTCTCGATAAACCAATGGTTATCGATTCACAGTGGACTCCACCAGCAACACCATAATTGAATCGTGTTTCTGAACGTCGAAATCGAACCTTGATGGACATGGTTAGATCTATGATGGGATTCACTGAGTTGCCTATATCGTTTTGGGGCTTTGCGCTTGAAACTGCGGCAATGTTGTTGAATAAGGTGTTGGAGTAGGTGCCCGTCGAGCCAAGTGTTGGCCGAGTGTTCACAATGAAACTCTATGTATAAGCAATATTATTTTAGTAATATTTGAAATTATAATTTTGGCACATCTTTATCTGTATACCCATGCTAGTTGCATAGATAAAGCCCTTGAATATACAAATAGTAGAAAGAATATGAGATGCTCATATGATGAGTATCATGAAACTCATATTTGTAATACTGTATATTCTAAACGGTTCCTAGTCGCTTCAGCCGCCACTAAGAAGGATATAGGCCGCTCGAGTTAGAGACTAGTATCTGCGATGTGAGTATCATGTTTCATTGGTAGGGGACATTGTGATGTCCGAGCATGCAGATAGGTGCTCCTGGTAGAGTGCACTGAACAACCCTCCTTAAAGGACTTTCCAAGTGGTTCTCACTTATCGAGTGGAAACGTCCTAGTTTATGGTTGTACACCATTAGTCCTTATGACCCGGGACAACATTGAGACTCTATGTGCTAGCGTTTCACTTTGACTTGTTTACGACTCTCATGGGGTCATCAGGTGGCAAGGTTGGGTGTTATGTCGAAACATATAGGAGTCGATGCATTGTAGTCGGGGATTCACCGCTTACCTTCGGATATGGATATCCTATGTGTTATCATGTGTATGTAGGTTGAAATCTCTGGCCAGAGTATGGTGGTAATTATGAAAGGGGTTTCATAGATTACACCATCGATGCAACAACGACATGACACATAGTATCGATTAATTGACAACTCTCGATAAACCAATGGTTGTCAAATCGGTCGGGATATATGTGTTGAAGGGACCGTACTGTACGCTAACCATAATTGAATGGTTCTTGCAGGCTCTATCATTTGATACCTATGGAATCATGAAAGCGATGCTGCTAGGCGTTTAACATGATTGGTTGGGTAATATCAGACTTGAGTTCTGACGTTCTTATTATCAAGGAGTTGATAAGTAAGAATGGAGCAATTGGGGTATGCTCATATAAGGACATGTTTAGTCCGAATCACATGGAGATGTGAACCCACGGCTAGTTGTATCAATGTGTAAGGCCCAAGAATTTAATTACCGTAATCTGAAATGATTTGGGTATAATTACCGTAATTTAAGATTAATCTGGAATGAATTATTGATCAATTGACATGATTGAGGGTATACGAACTTAAATGACGAAGCTGGGCGTTGATTTATTTTAAGCCGAGATGTTGAACCGAACATCTCAAGATGTTAGGCCGAACATCTCGCGCCCGAGCGGTAGAAAAGAACCGCCCGAGCGCCAATCTTACTTCTTGGACAGAATGTTTGGCGCTCGAGCGGTAGAATATTACCGCCCGAGCGCCAAGAGATGTTCAACCGAGTATCTCGACAGAAATTGCGGCGCCCCGAGCGGTAACTTATGACCGCCCGAGCGCGAGTCATGCAGCATAAAAACGTGCCACTTGCCTTGTATGCAACGAATGCGTATATATATATATACATACATACATATCAACAAACGTGAATTCAGAAAAAGGAAAAAGGAGAGAGAATCTTGAAGTTTGGAAATTGATGAACAATCCGTCCGTTTGATTTTAAATCCGACTTCAGTACCGAGTTCCTATCAACGTAGGCTACAACTGGACGTAAGTTTTGCTACGTTTTGACATGTTTTGAAATTATGCTATTGTCAGAATTAAATAGGATTCATATATGATGTTCTTGTCATGTTAGACATCATAGAATCGAAGTCAGATTGAGAAACAGACTGATTATGGAATTTTTATGATTTTTGGAATCGATTTGACTGAGAATTCATATCAGATACGTATTGTTATTGAGTTTATGACTGATATCGATATCTATTATGAGTTCTGATATTATATCTGTGATGTTTGGATTGACGGGGTTATCGAGACTGTATTGTTATACCGTCGAAACATCAGTGGGTTGATATTGATCAGATTCGGTATTGATTTAGATTGGATTGTGATACCGTATGTCGATTGACATTAATCAGATTATGTGTTTTGATTTGAGTATTAATCAGAACAGGTATTAAATTGAATTGTGTAATGATATCATACCTATTCAACTGTTATTACCAGATTGAGAATGGACCGAGACAGAGTCGGGACTTCTTCTTCTTCTGAGCGAGAAGATAAAGGTATAAATTAATGTGGAGTTGGGATTGCACAACTCGAGTGAGGTTTGACTCGAGTTTCCCTAAATCACATACTTTACTTATTGCATTGATATTTGCAATGAACTGATTGATATACTTGTTTTCTTGAGTTATAGATTACAGGTATTAGACGAGTAGTCTTATGACAGAAGTGCCGTTAGTGGTGGGATCGCCACGGGCACATTGCATGATGTCATAGGATGGTGTATTGGCGGTAGTGCCAAAGTCTGTCATTAGATAATGGATTATCGATGTGGGTAGACTGATAACTTCTTCTATTACTGATAGTTGATATTATATCGATGTGGATATATGTATAGCTTATTCTATTACTGTTGATTGATATTATATCGATGTGGATAGATTCATCGTTCCTTCTATTATTGTTAATCGATGTTATATCGATGTGGATAGAATCGGACTTTGTTCTATTACTGGTAATCGATATCATATCAATGTGAATAGAATCAGGGCTTTCTCTATTACTGGTAATCGATAATATATCAATGTGAATAGAATAAGGGTTTCGTCTATTACTGTTAATCGATACTGTATCGGTGTGGATAGAACTGGAGTCTTTTCTATTACTGTTAATCGATACTATATCGGCGTGGATAGAACTGGAGTCTTTTCTATTACTGTTAGTCGATATATGCAGACCGACGTCTGGAACCGGGATCCCTAGACTAGGATTGAGTCTAGTCTAAAACGTAGAGTCACGAGTTGGAGTGACAGTTATATCAATTGATATTGATGGATGTTGAATTATGTTCCTGATTGTGGTACATGTTTAGAATAGGAATTATTCTTGATATTGATTCATGTTCTGATTTTGATACATGTTATGAATGTCTATTATATGCTTTTATATGATTTATATAACTGCATGTATACATGATTTATACTGGGATATTTATATCTCACCGGAGCTATCCGGCTATTGTCTTGTTTGTATGTGTGCATGGCAACAGGTGGGATAGAAGCGGGGTCAGGACAAGAATGAGGCTGGACTAGATAGCGTGGAGATTCGGACTCAGAAGCAACTTAGGATTCAGCACGGACATGTAGTTGAACCTAGTTGGAATATTGTAGATGATACAATAATTGTATGTTTATGTTTAATATGTAATTTGAATTTAATTACATTATGTTTCCGCTGTGTATTTTAGGAAAAAAAAAATTTGACCCTGTTTATAATAATTGTTTGAATTATTCCTAAAGACGATTAAGGAATGAATTAGCGTCCGGGTCCCCACAACAGGTGGTATCAGAGCTTAGATCCTTGAACTGTAGGTTCCTTAGCACTGAGATAGAAAAGAGTGAGCGGGGTAGACTGAGTTTTCTTTCCTGCTTTTGATTGCTAGCATGTGATATAGTATTATGTTGATTTACATTGAGTATGCTAGCATGCCAACATGTTTTATTGCGTTTAAATGTACGTTACCTGAATATCTGAATTGATTTGGTAAGATATCTGATTTGAAAATGAATCAGAACCAATTCTTGATCAGAGGTAAGCTGATCAGAAAGGGACTGAGATTGAGTTATCTCCTGTGATTACTGACTCCTGTGATCATCAGATATACCTCCTAGAAGAAGTTCAGAAAGGGGTAGTACTTCGTCTGACCAGATAGATGTATCAGAGACTCCGATGGAATTAAAATTGAAAGAGTTTCAATTATTTCAGCCGCCGATTCTGAGTGGTATCGGGACGTCTGAAGAGTATGAGAACTGGTTTAATGACATAGAAATACGGTTCGATTTACTTGATTGTACAGATGAACAGAGAGTTAAACTTGTATTCCCTCAGTTACGAGAAGCTGTCAGAAGTTGGGGGATAACAACCAAAGGAGTACTAGAACTGAGAGGTTCCCGAGGATTTCAGGGAGCTGGATCATCTGGACATGGTGATCGAGGAACAGACCCAGGACACACTTGATGATATAGTGGCAGGTACTGTTCCTTTAGGATTATGGTGCATATGTATTGATATATATATACTAATGCAATCATTATGATTATCCTTGATTGGGTGGCACTGATATATGCTTTACCTGTTGGTTCGGTATCTACTGTAGTATTGTTTCTTTACCTTATGGGGAAAGAAATTGATATCAGTGATATTCTGTGAGATATTATATACTGCAGTAAGTTGAGAATGGGATCGAATTAGGATAAGTTGTACTTGTATTGTCGGATGATGACAGCATGATTGATATTGATATATCGAACAAGTACAGAGCAATTATAGAGTCTTGCCAGGAGATGGTAAGATTCGGACCTGAAATGGCCAAGAAATGAATGATATACGGTAAGGATTCTTGATTTTGAACTCCTTGATATCTGTATTATCTATGATTCGATGATTATCGAAAGAAATGGAATTATTCCTTATATATTCAGTTGAGTACTGAAGATGAGCCTATCAGGGATTGATTTATTAGTAGCAGGAAGTTTGCTATAGTCTTGCAGATGAGATTTCAAGTCTATCCTGTATCAGAGAGAGTGATTTCAGTCTTGATTGATACCAGGTATTGGTTTCATTTTAGAATTTCTTATAGACTGATACTGATTGAATTGAAAGAATTGAAAAATCAGTTGAAAGAATTATTGTCTAAGAGTTAGTGTTACATTTGATTATATGTTTCTCTAGAAAGTACTTCAGTTCCGATTATGGGTTGATGAATCCTGTGTTCAGCAATATTCTGAAGACATTATGCTCGTTTTATCTATGACATTTTGATATATTCGCAGCGTATGATTGAATTGAATATTCTGGGAACTGAGATTGTGGTATACATAATTGTTCGGATATGAATCTCTATGGTAACAGATTGTATTCAAAGTATGTGATATCTGAAGATGGTATACTGATTGATTGTAGCACAGTGAGACCGTGATCAGTGGCTGAGAACGACATTGAATATGGCAGAATTTTCAAGATGTCAGAAATGTCGGAGATTGCATCTTATGCAGTTATTAGATCAGTATTGCGTATTGATATTTTGAATCTGATCCGATATTATTATCATTCTGAGTCCGTGTTTGATACCGATTGATATGAACCATTGAGTTTATATACAGTTCAGTCGAGTTAGAACTGATTTTGAAAATTAAAGCAGTTCAGAAGTTTGATCAGACTGTTCAGAACTTGATTTTGATAGTCAGAACCGAATACCAGGTAGGTATTTTTCTTTAATTTATATTATTAGCTGATTTAGTTGTGTCAGATATTCGAATTTGAAATGACAGGTATTGTCAGATACACACAGTAGTAGATTCAGTGTTATTCTGGAACAAGAAATGTGTGATAATTCGAATGGACAATTTTGATATAAACAAATGAAATCAGTTATGTCAGCATTGTATTGAAATGTCTAAATCGCTGACTGATGAAGACAGAAAGATAGAAACAAAGAGGTTGATTATCTTGATTATTGATTCTTAAATAGAAATGGGAGTACATTTCTATGGATCTGGTGATGGAATCACCGAAATTTTGTCAAGATGGTACCAGTAGGTAGTTATGATTGAACGATTGTTCAAATCTGCCTATGTTATATTGTACAGGATGACGTACAAATATGACCAGACGACTAAGAAGTATGTCAGAAAATGGGTAGATTGTATTAAATGCCAGGATTGATTTTATCAGACTGTGATTTTCGTTTGATTTTGTACTTTTGGCAGAGTGCATGAGATGATATTTCATCTATGATTTATAGATTGACGGATAGTCGGAGTGAACTATCCTGATACTGGAGGATATCCAGGAAATGTAGTGCTAGATTTTAGCACTAATTGACATGATTCCTTGTCACTTGTGAATGATGGTACAATAATAGCTATCAGATGAGTATCGAAATAGCTTGAGTTGAGGTATTGTACCATGAGAACTGCGGATTTCCTTTGTATGAGAATGATTTTGCGGTGATGCCTGAGATTGGATTTGATAAGATCATAAATCTGATAAGAAAAGTGAAACTGATTTAGAAGAAATGAGGATAGCTCAGAATACATAGACTAATAAGCCAATGTCGGACGATGACTGTTGGTATTTAAAGCTGAAGATTGAGTATGTCTTTGACTGGGTTTAACAGATAAGGATATTGATTGTTATGAGTTGATTAATGGGTATATACGGATGTTGTATAGCCATTGTTCTGAAATTGATTCTATCACGAGTGATTTCATTGATATGAGATCATTGTAATTTCTGTAAGTCTCCTTCTTATATCTGATTTGAGATATGATCTGATTATTTGTATAACACGAGTTGAGTGTTTGTGATTTCGGGGACGAAATCATATCTTAGAGGGGGAGAAATGTAAGGCCCAAGAATTTAATTACCGTAATCTGAAATGATTTGGGTATAATTACCGTAATTTAAGATTAATCTGGAATGAATTATTGATCAATTGACATGATTGAGGGTATACGAACTTAAATGACGAAGCTGGGCGTTGATTTATTTTAAGCCGAGATGTTGAACCGAACATCTCAAGATGTTAGGCCGAACATCTCGCGCCCGAGCGGTAGAAAAGAACCGCCTGAGCGCCAATCTTACTTCTTGGACAGAATGTTTGGCGCTCGAGCGGTAGAATAGTACCGCCCGAGCGCCAAGAGATGTTCAACCGAGTATCTCGACAGAAATTGCCGCGCCCGAGCGGTAACTTATGACCGCCCGAGCACGAGTCATGCAGCATGAAAACGTGCCACTTGCCTTGTATGCAACGAATGTGTATATATATATATATATATATATACATACATATCAACAAACGTGAATTCAGAAAAAGGAACAAGGAGAGAGAATCGTGAAGTTTGGAAATTGATGAACAATCCGTCCGTTTGATTTTAAATCCGACTTCAGTACCGAGTTCCTATCAACGTAGGCTACAACTGGACGTAAGTTTTGCTACGTTTTGACATGTTTTGAAATTATGCTATTGTCAGAATTAAATAGGATTCATATAGGATGTTCTTGTCATGTTAGACATCATAGAATCGAAGTCAGATTGAGAAACAGACTGATTATGGAATTGTTATGATTTTTGGAATCGATTTGACTGAGAATTCATATCAGATACGTATTGTTATTGAGTTTATGACTGATATCGATATCTATTATGAGTTCTGATATTATATCTGTGATGTTTGGATTGACGGGGTTATCGAGACTGAATTGTTATACCGTCGAAACATCAGTGGGTTGATATTGATCAGATTCGGTATTGATTTAGATTGGATTGTGATACCGTATGTCGATTGACATTAATCAGATTATGTGTTTTGATTTGAGAATTAATCAGAACAGGTATTAAATTGAATTGTGTATTGATATCACACCTATTCAACTGTTATTACCAGATTGAGAATGGACCGAGACAGAGTCGGGACTTCTTCTTCTTCTGAGCGAGAAGATAAATGTATAAATTAATGTTGAGTTGGGATTGCACAACTCGAGTGAGGTTTGACTCGAGTTTCCCTAAATCACATACTTTACTTATTGCATTGATATTTGCAATGAACTGATTGATATACTTGTTTTCTTGAGTTATAGATTACAGGTATTAGACGAGTAGTCTTATGGCAGAAGTGCCGTTAGTGGTGGGATCGCCACGGGCACATTGCACGATCTCATAGGATGGTGTATTGGCGGTAGTGCCAAAGTCTGTTATTAGATAATGGATTATCGATGTGGGTAGACTGATAACTTCTTCTATTACTGATAGTTGATATTATATCGATGTGGATAGATGTATAGCTTATTCTATTACTGTTGATTGATATTATATCGATGTGGATAGATTCATCGTTCCTTCTATTATTGTTAATCGATGTGGATAGAATCAGACTTTGTTCTATTACTGGTAATCGATATCATATCAATGTGAATAGAATCAGGGCTTGCTCTATTACTGGTAATCGATAATATATCAATGTGAATAGAATAAGGGTTTCGTCTATTACTGTTAATCGATATTGTATCGGTGTGGATAGAACTGGAGTCTTTTCTATTACTGTTAATCGATACTATATCGGCGTGGATAGAATTGGAGTCTTTTCTATTACTGTTAGTCGATATATGCAGACCGACGTCTGGAACCGGGATCCCTAGACTAGGATTGAGTCTAGTCTAAAACGTAGAGTCACGAGTTGGAGTGACAGTTATATCAATTGATATTGATGGATGTTGAATTATGTTCCTGATTGTGGTACATGTTTAGAATAGGAATTATTCTTGATATTGATTCATGTTCTGATTTTGATACATGTTATGAATGTCTATTATATGCTTTTATATGATTTATATAACTGCATGTATACATGATTTATACTGGGATATTTATATCTCACCGGAGCTATCCGGCTGTTGTCTTGTTTTTATGTGTGCATGGCAACAGGTGGGATAGAAGCGGGGTCAGGACAAGAATGAGGCTGGACTAGATAGCGTGGAGATTCGGACTCAGAAGCAACTTATGATTCAGCACAGACATGTAGTTGAACCTAGTTGGAATATTGTAGATGATTCAATAATTGTATGTTTATGTTTAATATGTAATTTGAATTTAATTACATTATGTTTCCGCTGTGTATTTTAGGAAAAAAAAATTAGACCCTGTTTATAATAATTGTTTGAATTATTCCTAAAGACGATTAAGGAATGAATTAGCGTCCGGGTCCCCACAACAGGTGGTATCAGAGCTTAGGTCCTTGAACTGTAGGTTCCTTAGCAATGAGATAGAAAAGAGTGAGCGGGGTAGACTGAGTTTTCTTTCCTGCTTTTGATTGCTAGCATGTGATATAGTATTATGTTGATTTACATTGAGTATGCTAGCATGCCAACATGTTTTATTGCGTTTAAATGTACGTTACCTGAATATCTGAATTGATTTGGTAAGATATCTGATTTGAAAATGAATCAGAACCAATTCTTGATCAGAGGTAAGCTGATCAGAAAGGGACTGAGATTGAGTTATCTCCTGTGATTACTGACTCCTGTGATCATCAGATATACCTCCTAGAAGAAGTTCAGAAAGGGGTAGTACTTCGTCTGACCAGATACATGTATCAGAGACTCCGATGGAATTAAAATTGAAAGAGTTTCAATTATTTCAGCCGCCGATTCTGAGTGGTATCGGGACGTCTGAAGAGTATGAGAACTGGTTTAATGACATAGAAATACGGTTCGATTTACTTGATTGTACAAATGAACAGAGAGTTAAACTGTGGGGACCCGGACGCTAATCAAGTTCTTAATCATCATTGGGACTAATTAATCAGTTATAAAACAGGGTCTAAATTTTTTTTTTTAAAATACAAAGCGGAAACGTAATGTAATTTACTCAAATTACATAGTAAACATGAACATACAAATCTTTTGTTATCTACAAGAGTTCAACTAGGTTCAACTACATATCAGTGCTGAATCCTATGTTGCTTCGAAGCCCGGATCTCCACGCTATCTAATCTTCTCTCATCCTCTTCTTGACCCTGATCCAGCCCCACCTGTTGTCATGCACACATACAAAACAAGACAACAGCCGGATAACTCCGGTGAGATATGAATATCCCAGTATAAACAATGTATACATGCAATCATATAAAAGCATATACGAAAGCATATAAGAATTATTCATAACATGTCTCAAATCAGAAACATAAATCCATATCAAACATTCAATAATCATGAATGGTATAAACAATGTAAATCAACATGTCATATCAGACTCGACTCAACCGACACGTCGTCTCAGACTCGACTGAACTGACGCGTCGTCTCAGACTCGACTCAACTCTATCCTAGGGATCCCGATGTCTGAATAATGATAATATACCGAATCTCAGTCGATAGGAATGACTCAATCCCTAAACGGCATCGATATAATTCATATATTCAGTATCTGGGCGAATCAGCCGCAGAATTGACGAATCAGTCAAGAATTAGGCAAATCATCCAATAACCAGACGAATCAGCCTGTAATTAAGCGAATCAGCTTAAGTTTAGACGAATCAGTCAATATATAGCGAATCAGCTATAATTAGGCGAATCAGCCAATAAATAGACGAATCAGTCTATAACCCGACGAATCAGCCGGTGACTAGGCGAATCAGCCTATGACTCAACGACTCAGTAATCAATACATGCATTCAGTATCCAAGCAAATCAGTCAATGACTAGCGAGTCAGCAGTCATTACATGCAGTAGCTATAAATCAATAGGCTACAAATATCAATCTTATCATACAGTAGCTATAAATCAATAGACCATAATCATAAGTCTCATCAATTGCAAATATCAATGCAATAAGTAAAAGTATGTGATTTAGGGAGACTCGAGTCAAACCTCACTCGAGTTGTGCAATCCCAATTCAACATTAATTTATACCTTTCTTTCTGATACTATGACTCTGTCGAAGTCTCGAACCCCAAGCCTGTCAATACTCAGTCTGACAATAACGATATTGAGGGTATAATATCAATACACCATCCAACCAATACTGGATATAATCAGAATTTAATCAAATTCTGTTTCAACAACATAACGACGAAATCTCAATATATCCAGCCATATCATATTAGTCAGATATCAATTCTAATATCTCATAATCAATAACAACTCAATTCTGATATCAAATCGACTCCAAAACTACTCCGAAAATCATAACAATTTCATAATCATTCAGTTTCTAAATCTGACTTCGATTCTATGATGTCTAACATGTCAAGAACATCATATATGAATTCCATTCAATTCTGACAACATCATAATTTCAAAGCATGTCAAAACGTAGTAAAACTTACGTCCAGTTGTAGCCTACGTTGATAGGAACACTGTACCGAAGTCGGATTCAAAATCGGACGGACAAATTTCTCGCAAATTCCAAAATAAATATCGAAGAACCCTTAAAGCTTTTCCCTTGAAGCTCTCGTCTTTTTCCCTCTGAAGGAATAGGCTGATATATATATATTTACATATATACATACACGTTTCATAACCCAAGGGCAAGTGGCATTGTGCATGTTCTGCACGTCTCTTGCTAGGGCGGTCAAAACCTACCGCTAGGGCGAGTCAGTTTCGGTCGAGATCCTCGGCTGAACATCTCCTGTCGCTCGAGCGGTCAAAAGTTGCTCGCTAGGGCGAAGCACTCTCGGCCCTCAAAAATTATACATGCGCGCTCGGGCGGTGCTTTTCTGCCGCTCGGGCGCGAGATGTTCGGCCTAACATCTTGAGATGTTCGGTTCAACATCTTGGCTTAACATAAACCAACGCCCGGCTTCGTCATTTGAGTTCTTATGACTTCCATTACGTCAATTAATCAACGTCTGATTAAAATGATTAAATCTCGGGCATTACATAAACTGGTATTCCCTCAGTTACGAGAAGCTGTCAGAAGTTGGGGGATTACAACCAAAGGAGTACTAGAACTGAGAGGTTCCCGAGGATTTCAGGGAGCTGATCATCTGGACATGGTGATCGAGGAACAGACCCAGGACACACTTGATGATATAGTGGCAGGTACTGTTCCTTTAGGATTATGGTGCATATGTATTGATATATATATATACTAATGCAATCATTATGATTATCCTTGATTGGGTGGCACTTATATATGCTTTACCTGTTGGTTCGGTATCTACTGTAGTATTGTTTCTTTACCTTATGGGGAAAGAAATTGATATCAGTGATATTTTGTGAGATATTATATACTGCAGTAAGTTGAGAATGGGATCGAATTAGGATAAGTTGTACTTGTATTGTCGGATGATGACAGCATGATTGATATTGATATATCGAACAAGTACAGAGCAATTATAGAGTCTTGCCAGGAGATGGTAAGATTCGGACCTGAAATGGCCAAGAAATGAATGATATACGGTAAGGATTCTTGATTTTGAACTCCTTGATATCTGTATTATCTATGATTCGATGATTATCGAAAGGAATGGAATTATTCCTTATATATTCAGTTGATTACTGAAGATGAGCCTATCAGGGATTGATTTATTAGTAGCAGGAAGTTTGCTATATTCTTGCAGATGAGATTTCAAGTCTATCCTGTATCAGAGAGAGTGATTTCAGTCTTGATTGATACCAGGTATTGGTTTCATTTTAGAATTTCTTATAGACTGATACTGATTGAATTGAAAGAATTGAAAAATCAGTTGAAAGAATTATTGTCTAAGAGTTAGAGTTACATTTCATTATATGTTTCTCTGGAAAGTACTTCAGTTCCGATTATGGGTTGATGAACCCTGTGTTCAGCAATATTCTGAAGACATTATGCTCGTTTTATCTATGACATTTTGATATATTCGGAGCGTATGATTGAATTGAATATTCTGGGAACTGAGATTGTGGTATACATAATTGTTCGGATATGAATCTCTATGGTAACAGATTGTATTCAAAGTATGTGATATCTGAAGATGGTATACTGATTGATTGTAGCACAGTGAGACTGTGATCAGTGGCTGAGAACGACATTGAATATGGCAGAATTTTTGAGATGTCAGAAATGTCGGAGATTGCATCTTATGCAGTTATTAGATCAGTATTGCGTATTGATATTTTGAATCTGATCCGATATTATTATCATTCTGAGTCCGTGTTTGATACCGATTGATATGAACCATTGAGTTTATATACAGTTCAGTCGAGTTAGAACTGATTTTGAAAATTAAAGCAGTTCAGAAGTTTGATCAGACTGTTCAGAACTTGATTTTGATAGTCAGAACCGAATACCAGGTAGGTATTTTTCTTTAATTTATATTATTAGCTGATTTAGTTGTGTCAGATATTCGAATTTGAAATGACAGGTATTGTCAGATACACACAGTAGTAGATTCAGTGTTATTCTGGAACAAGAAATGTGTGATAATTCGAATGGACAGTTTTGATATAAACAAATGAAATCAGTTATGTCAGAATTGTATTGAAATGTCTAAATCGCTGACTGATGAAGACAGAAAGATAGAAACAAAGAGGTTGATTATCTTGATTATTGATTCTTAAATAGAAATGGGAGTACATTTCTATGGATCTGGTGATGGAATCACCGAAATTTTGTCAAGATGGTACCAGTAGGTAGTTATGATTGAACGATTGTTCAAATCTGCCTATGTTATATTGTACAGGATGACGTACAAATATGACCAGACGACTAAGAAGTATGTCAGAAAATGGGTTAGATTGTATTAAATGCCAGGATTGATTTTATCAGACTGTGATTTTCGTTTGATTTTGTACTTTTGGCAGAGTGCATGAGATGATATTTCATCTATGATTTATAGATTGACGGATAGTCGGAGTGAACTATCCTGATACTGGAGGATATCCAGAAAATGTAGTGCTAGATTTTAGCACTAATTGACATGATTCCTTGTCACTTGTGAATGATGGTACAATAATAGCTATCAGATGAGTATCGAAATAGCTTGAGTTGAGGTATTGTACCATGAGAACTGCGGATTTCCTTTGTATGGGAATGATATTGCGGTGATGCCTTAGATTGGATTTGATAAGATCAGAAATCTGATAAGAAAAGTGAAACTGATTTAGAAGAAATGAGGATAGCTCAGAATACATAGACTAATAAGCCAATGTCGGACGATGACTGTTGGTATTTAAAGCCGAAGATTGAGTATGTCTTTGACTGGGTTTAACAGATAAGGATATTGATTGTTATGAGTTAATTGATGGGTATATACGGATGTTGTATAGCCATTGTTCTGAAATTGATTCTATCACGAGTGATTTCATTGATATGAGATCATTGTAATTTCTGTAAGTCTCCTTCTTATATCTGATTTGAGATATGATCTGATTATTTGTATAACACGAGTTGAGTGTTTGTGATTTCGGGGACGAAATCATATCTTAGAGGGGGAGAAATGTAAGGCCCAAGAATTTTATTACCGTAATCTGAAATGATTTGGGTATAATTACCGTAATTTAAGATTAATCTGGAATGAATTATTGATCAATTGACATGATTGAGGGTATACGAACTTAAATGACGAAGCTGGGCGTGGATTTATTTTAAGCCGAGATGTTGAACCGAACATCTCAAGATATTAGGCCGAACATCTCGCGCCCGAGCGATAGAAAAGAACCGCCCGAGCGCCAATCTTACTTCTTGGACAGAATGTTTGGCGCTCGAGCGGTAGAATAGTACCGCCCGAGCGCCAAGAGATGTTGAACCTAGTATCTCGACAGAAATTGCCGCGCCCGAGCGGTAACTTATGACCGCCCGAGCGCGAGTCATGCAGCATGAAAATGTGCCACTTGCCTTGTATGCAACGAATGTGTATATATATATATATATATACATACATATCAACAAACGTGAATTCAGAAAAAGGAAAAAGGAGAGAGAATCGTGAAGTTTTGTAATTGATGAACAATCCGTCCGTTTTATTTTAAATCCGACTTCAGTACCGAGTTTCTATCAACGTAGGCTACAACTGGACGTAAGTTTTGCTACGTTTTGACATGTTTTGAAATTATGCTATTGTCAGAATTAAATAGGATTCATATATGATGTTCTTGTCATGTTAGACATCATAGAATCGAAGTCAGATTGAGAAACAGACTGATTATGGAATTGTTATGATTTTTGGAATCGATTTGACTGAGAATTCATATCAGATACGTATTGTTATTGAGTTTATGACTGATATCGATATCTATTATGAGTTCTGATATTATATCTGTGATGTTTAGATTGACGGGGTTATCGAGACTGTATTGTTATACCGTCGAAACATCAGTGGGTTGATATTGATCAGATTCGGTATTGATTTAGATTGGATTGTGATACCGTATGTCAATTGACATTAATCAGATTATGTGTTTTGATTTGAGTATTAATCAGAACAGGTATTAAATTGAATTGTGTATTGATATCATACCTATTCAACTGTTATTACCAGATTGGGAATGGACCGAGACAGAGTCGGGACTTCTTCTTCTTCTGAGTGAGAAGATAAAGGTATAAATTAATGTGGAGTTGGGATTGCACAACTCGAGTGAGGTTTGACTCGAGTTTCCCTAAATCACATACTTTACTTATTGCATTGATATTTGCAATGAACTGATTGATATACTTGTTTTCTTGAGTTATAGATTACAGGTATTAGACGAGTAGTCTTATGACAGAAGTGCCGTTAGTGGTGGGATCGCCACGGGCACATTGCACGATGTCATAGGATGGTGTATTGGCGGTAGTGCCAAAGTCTGTCATTAGATAATGGATTATCGATGTGGGTAGACTGAAACTTCTTCTATTACTGATAGTTGATATTATATCGATGTGGATAGATGTATAGCTTATTCTATTACTGTTGATTGATATTATATCGATGTGGATAGATTCATCGTTCCTTCTATTATTGTTAATCGATGTTATACCGATGTGGATAGAATCGAACTTTGTTCTATTACTGGTAATCGATATCATATCAATGTGAATAGAATCAGGGCTTGCTCTATTACTGGTAATCGATAATATATCAATGTGAATAGAATAAGGGTTTCGTCTATTACTGTTAATCGATATTGTATCGGTGTGGATAGAACTGGAGTCTTTTCTATTACTGTTAATCGATACTATATCGGCGTGGATAAAACTAGAGTCTTTTCTATTACTGTTAGTCGATATATGCAGACCGACGTCTGGAACCGGGATCCCTAGACTAGGATTGAGTCTAGTCTAAAACGTAGAGTCACGAGTTGGAGTGACAGTTATATCAATTGATATTGAGGATGTTGAATTATGTTCCTGATTGTGGTACATGTTTAGAATAGGAATTATTCTTGATATTGATTCATGTTCTGATTTTGATACATGTTATGAATGTCTATTATATGCTTTTATATGATTTATATAACTGCATGTATACATGATTTATACTGGGATATTTATATCTCACCGGAGCTATCCGGCTGTTGTCTTGTTTGTATGTGTGCATGACAACAGGTGGGATAGAAGCGGGGTCAGGACAAGAATGAGGCTGGACTAGATAGCGTGGAGATTCGGACTCAGAAGCAACTTAGGATTCAGCACGGACATGTAGTTGAACCTAGTTGGAATATTGTAGATGATACAATAATTGTATGTTTATGTTTAATATGTAATTTGAATTTAATTACATTATGTTTCCGCTGTGTATTTTAGGAAAAAAAAATTAGACCCTGTTTATAATAATTGTTTGAATTATTCCTAAAGACGATTAAGGAATTAATTAGCGTCCGGGTCCCCACACAATGAACCATTGAGGGCCACACAAGTACTAGCTTTCTAGATCCCGCTGAGAAGTAAAATAGTTCAATGTGTTGAACGGCTTATAAAGGAGTTTATAAGCGTAAGGAAAATTAGAAGTATGACTTCTATAAAGGAGAAACTAGTTCAATGTGTTGAACAACTTATAAATGAGTTTATAAGTGTAAAGAAAATAGAAGTATGACTTCTATGAGAGAAATGTAAATTTTAATTTATGGAAGTGTTCCTAAATTAAAAGTTGACCAAGTGAATAATGTATTTGAAAATTGTGATTTTCATAGACATTATTATGGCCTAAATTAAATTAATTCAAGTGTTGAATTAATTAAACACTAGTGGACCTAGTAGAGTCCAAATAATTAAATTAATTCAGGTGTTGAATTAATTAAATTATATTGAGTCTTGTAGAGCTCAATTTAAATTAATTATTTAATTAGTGGGACTTGGGTAAATTCAAGTAATGTTTAATTAGTCTCAAATATGTTTGAGATAATTTAATTTAGTCCATGGTTTTTTAATTTGTTAAAAAACATATAATATATGCATGCATGGGAGGTGAAGAGTTGGAGACAACTTTTTCAAATATCAAGGCTTGGCATTGGAATTCTCACCACCTTTTCCCACATCCAAGACAAGTCTCCCTTCCCCCATTTTATGCATGCTAATGGCCGAACACTACATACACTTCTCTCCTCCATTTTTCTCTCAATTTTCTTCTTCAAGTGTTGAGGAATGAAAAATACTTCTCTTTGAAAAATCCTCCTATTTTTCTAGTGCAAAATTTGAGGGGATCTACCTAGTTGGTGGTGGGCCTAATTTGAAGGAAAGATTCAAGGACTTGGAGGAGGAGGCTTGAAGATTTGTCTACCATTGAAGAGCTAAGGTGTTTACACCTTAGTTGGAGCAATTCATCAATCCTTGTAATTGATAGGTACATATCTTAACACACTATGAATGTCATTTTTGTGTTTTATTGTATTTGTTGCACAAAATATTATGGTGGCCGAAATTTTTGCTTAAAAATTCGATTTTTTAAAACTTCCGTTGCGCTTCCGGTCACCGTAACCGATCCCCTTTCAAGTGGTATCAGAGCTATGGTTACGATTTTGTGTAGCAACTACAAGATATTATGTTGAGATCGATTTCTAACCGCATGAGACAACCAAAACAACAAATCGAGGGCCGATTTTTGGGGTGTTTTTGGGCAGCATGTTGCTGCCCATTTTGGGCAGCTCGGGCTGCCCGTGGGGCTGCCCGTTTCGGGCAGCAAGGGCAGCCCGAGGGGCTGCCCGAACAGCCCCTTCTTTTTAAATTAAAAAAAAATTGGCATGTTGGCCGGAAATCCGGCGACGGAGCTCCGGCGACGGCGATGACGACTAGGTTTTCCAAAAGTGTTTTGGAATATCAAAGTATCATGGGCCTTGAGTTGTTGGGCCATTGGATGGCTAACATATTTGTGAATTTTAAATGGGCCGAAAATGTTTTTGGTGAAAAATGAGTTTTTGGGCCCTTAAGTTTAAAATTACAAAAGTTGCAAATTTTTCTCATAAAATAAATAATTGAAGTTTGACTTTAATTATTTGTAGTAAATTGTGATATAAATAAATTAATTTGAAAGTAGACAAAGGTGTTTGTATACTTTGTTAATTTAGTTTATAATCGTGGCGGTTAGTGATTGGATCAAGATATATAATATTGGATCAATTAATTATTGTGATAATTAATTGATGGTGTATGATATGTGATATTATGCATGAAGGATGATCAAAAGCCCAAGCCTAATTTGATAGGTGTATGCTAGGATATTTGTGTTGAATGATTGTAATAATTATCAATTTATAAAGTGGGCTTGGTTTATGACCCGTTCCCACCCCATGAGATGTATCCCTATTTGCCATGGATATTTATTTGTAAATATTAGTATAGTGGATGATCAAGATTGGAAGATGGTGGCCACGATGATTATGAAGATGGAAGACATGTAAATATTGGAAGCTTATGTAATAGTTGCATTTGCATCCGTGCATTTCCCTAGGATTGGACCTAGGCCCGTGTTTAGCTCACACGGTCCGTTAGTATTGGGGCGATTGATCATCCTTGTTTGTTTACTGTTTATAATATATGCATGCTATGTTATAAATAATGAGTATGTGCGTTATTATTATGATAATAACAAAGTTGCATGAATCCGGCAAACATACGATCAAACATGGCGAGCTTTTAAAATAAAATTAATGATGAGACTTTTCAAAATTAAAAACCCTCATTTTGAATAAGATTCAAAATTAATATCAAGCCCGAAAAGGGGAATTATAAATTTGTTTATAATTTCCATGTCTTCCATCGACAAATGGGTGCATGACGAATCGCTACCCGTACTCGGGGCTCGGCTCATATTATTGGGGGGGCCCTTAGTACCGGAAAGCTGTGACATCCATTTGACATGGTGATGTGAACTACGTGGAACTCCCATGACTTTGGCTCAGATAATTGAGGGAACTCATGGCGATCATCCATTAAGGTTCAACATCGATGGGTAAGGCTTGACACGTAAAGATGAACGACGTCAATATTGGGTCCTAATCAAACGTGAGACAAAAGTTTACGTTAAGGGTTTCATTGTGATGCAATTGGAAACTACCTTTTAGGAATTGTGATTGGCTGATATTATTCGGGATCATAATTCGCTAATTGGACCTTACGTACCTACTGAGGAAAGGAGTTTTCCATTTTCACTAGAGGGTAGTGAAAGATGTCAAAACAGTGGGAGTGAATATTTATAAAGTTAAAGTCCATACTTTATATCTTACCAAATGTTTTAAAATAGTCATCAACATTTATTTGTTCTTACTTTTCAGTACAACTTTGACAATGTCTTCGATTCGCAATCCGATATCTGCAATACTCGACAAACACATATTAACTGGACCTAATTACCTCACTTGGCTAAGAAACCTAAAAATCGTCTTGAATTCGGAAAGGGTAGCATATACACTGACTGAGTCGCCCCCTGTTGAGGCTCCGACTGACTGCACTCCTGAGGAATTGCAGACTTACAAGGAATGGTGTGACCATGACTTGATAGCCAGGTGTTATATGCTGACTTCTATGAATGATGAGCTGCAGAGGCGTTTTGAGGGTGCAAAGAGTGCTGCTGACATTCATTTGCATCTCAAGGAGCTCTTTGGTGAGCAAACACGACCTCTTAGGCATGCTACCGTCAAGGAGCTAATAACTTTGCGCATACGAGATGGGGCCTCGGTCCATGAGAATGGCTTGAACTTGATTGGGCTCGTGGACAAGCTCGTTGGCATGGATTTGATCTTGCCTTCGGAGTTGACCACCGACGTGTTGCTCTTATCGCTGCCTAGCTCATTTGATCCTTTTGTGGTGAACTTCAACATGAACAAGATGGAGCCGACCCTTGAGGAGTTGGTGAATATGCTTGTTACGTTTGAATCAACCATCAAGAAAGAGAAGTTGGTTCTTTATGTGGGTTCTTCATCTGGTACGAAGATTGATCCACATGGGAAAGGAAAGAAGAGTTCTTTCCAACATCCCAAGAAGAACGTGCCCTTGATGAGGCAATCTCCGAATCCCGTTGTGGGAGCCATACCAGTTAAGGCTGACAATACTAGTGATGTTTGTCATCACTGCAAGAAGCCTGGACATTGGAGGCGAAATTGCAAGGAATATCTGGCCCAGAAGAGTTCTGGAAACGGTATGTTCTAAATAGAAGTAAACATTTCAATTAACTTTACTTCTTGGGTATTGGATACCAAATGTGCATCACATCTCTGTAATGTGTTGCAGGTGATGGGCAGAAGTTAGAGGATTAGAGAAGGTGAGACCTTCTTGGGAATGGCTATGGAGCAAGAGTTGCTGCCAAGACCTTAAGAAATGTTTACTTATTGTTGAACAATGATTTTAAGTTAATTTTAAGAGATGTTTTGTTTGTACCTTTTTGGTGAAAACAATGTTTCCATTTCTATGGTGATAAAAATGGATATTCTTGTCTATTTAGCAAAGGTGTTTGCAACATTTACAAGAATGAATGTTTAATTGGTACTGAACAACATGAAAACGATCTCTACAACTTAAAATTGAAAGATATTCCACTAAATGTCCATTCAAAGGCAGACACCATATGAGATATGGATGGGTAAGCCTCCCAAATATTCTTATCTTAGAATATGGGAGCCCTGCTTATTTGAAGCAGGTAGTGGGAGATAAATTGGATAGTCGATCCATTTTATTTTACTTTGTGGAATATCCAAGGAATTAAGTTGGATATTATTTCTATCATCCCCAAGAAACAAAAGTGTTTGTTTCTAGGAATGCAACCTTTTTGGAAAAGGAATTTCTATTGGATAGAAAATGGGAGATGATAGAACTCGAAGAGGTTCGAGAGACACCCACAATTGTAGAACCCACACCCGAAGAGCCAAAAGAGGAGATACAAGCTCCTAGAAGATCCGAGAGAGTCTCGAGACCACCTATGAGGTATGGTCTGCTTCTTGAAGAGGGCCATGATGAGCCTAACCATGGATGTGATCCAAGGACCTTCAAGGAAGCATTATCTGATGCCGATTCATCCAAGTGGCTTGAAGCGATGGAATCTGAGATGAATTCCATGCATTCGAACCAAGTGTGGAATCTCGTTGATCCACCTGAGGGAATTGTTCCCATAGGGTGTAAATGGATTTACAAGAGGAAACTTGGGGCGGATGGGAATGTATTGACCTTCAAGGCGCGATTGGTGGCAAAAGGATATACTCAAAGACAAGGAGTTGACTTTGAAGAAACCTTTTTCACCAGTTGCAATGTTCAAGTCTATAAGGATATTGCGCCATAGCTGCATAGTATGACTATGAGATATGGCAGATGGATGTCAAGATAGCCTTTCTTAATGGGGATATTAAGAAAGTAATTTACATGTCTCAAACCTGGAGGGTTTACATCTATCAGAAGTGAGCATATGATATGCAAACTTCAAAGATCTATTTATGGTCTAAAGCAGGCATCTAGGAGTTGGAACCTCAGATTCGATAGTACAATCAAAGAGTTTGGTTTTACTAAGAATCCTGAGGAACCCTGTGTGTATAAGAAGATCAGTGGGAGTGTTGTGACATTCCTGGTGCTTTATGTTGATGACATTCTACTCATTGAGAATGGTGTAGGAATGTTGCAATCAACTAAGATTTGGTTGGCGAGTAAGTTCTCGATGCAGGACTTGGGTGAAGCATCTTTTGTATTGGGATACAGATCTATAGAGATAGATCGAAAAGAGTGCTTGGTCTCACCCAGTCCACATACATTGATACCATGGTGAAGCGGTTCTCGATGGATAAGTCCAAGAGAGGACATCTACCAATGTGTCATGGCGTGTCCCTATCCAAGTCTGTCTTTCAAGACTGATGCAGAGATAGCGGCGATGACAAAGCATTCCTTATGCATCTGCGATTGGTAGCATCATGTATGGGATGATATCTACACGTCCTGACGTGGCTTTCTCACTAAGTGTAGTGAGTAGATATCAATCGAACCCTGGTCTTCCACACTAGAAATCTGTGAAAGACATCCTCAAGTAGTTGAGAAGGACCAATAAATTGTTCTTGGTCTATAGGGTGGAGAACTAAAATTGGAAGGCTATACCGACTCTAGCTTCCAAAGCGATATCTATGACTCGAAGTCAACCTCTGGGTTTGTATTCATGCCCAATGGTGCTGCTGTCTCTTGGAAGAGTTCCAAGCAAGACAATACTGCGGATTCCAGCACAGAGGCCGAATACATTGCTGCATCAGATGCAGCAAGGGAGGCTGTTTGGATAAGGAATTTTGTCCAAGAGTTGGACGTCATTCCTAATTGAGTTGCTCCTATCCCAGTGTTGTGTGACAACATGGGAGCTTTAGCTCAAGCAAAGGAGCCAAGGTCTCATCAGAAGTCCAAACTTGTATTGAGAAAGTACCACATCCTCGGAGAGATTGTGGAAAGTAGAGAAGTGTCTTTTGACATAGTCGGCTCCGCAGATAATGTTGTTGATCCACTAGCTAAGCCTTTACCTGGACCATTATTCGAGATGCATCGCGAATCAATGGGTTTGAAGCATATGGGTAGTTGGCTCTAGTGCAAGTGGGAGATTGTTGGAGTAGGTGCCCGTCGAGCCAAGTGTTGGCCGAGTGTTCACAATGAAACTCTATGTATAAGCAATCTTTATTTTAGTAATATTTGAAATTATTATTTTGGCACATCTTTATCTGTATACCCATGCTAGTTGCATAGATAAAGCCCTTGAATATACAAATAGTAGAAAGAATATGAGATGCTCATATGATGAGTATCATGAAACTCATATTTGTAATACTGTATATTCTAAACGGTTCCTAGTCGATTCAGCCGCCACTAAGAAGGATATAGGCCGCTCGAGTTAGAGACTAGTATCTGCGATGTGAGTACTATGTTTCATTGGTAGAGGACATTGTGATGTCCGAGCATGCAGATAGGTGCTCCTGGTAGAGTGCACTGAACAACCCTCCTTAAAGGACTTTCCAAGTGGTTCTCACTTATCGAGTGGAAACGTCCTAGTTTATGGTTGTACACCATTAGTCCTTATGACCCGGGACAACATTGAGACTCTATGTGCTAGCGTTTCACTTTGACTTGTTTACCGACTCTCATGGGGTCATCAGGTGGCAAGGTTGGGTGTTATGTCGAAACATATAGGAGTCGATGCATTATAGTCGGGGATTCACCGCTTACCTTCGGGTATGGATATCCTATGTTTTATCATGTGTATGTAGGTTGAAATCTCTGGCCAGAGTATGGTGGTAATTATGAAAGGGGTTTCATAGATTACACCATCGATGCAACTACGAAATGACACATAGTATCGATTCATTGACAACTCTCGATAAACCAATGGTTGTCGAATCGGTCGGGATATATGTGTTGAAGGGACTGTACTGTACGCTAACCATAATTGAATGGTTCTTGCAGGCACTATCATTTGATACCTAGGGAATCATGTAAGCGATGCTGCTAGGCGTTTAACATGATTGGTTGGGTAATATCAGACTTGAGTTCTGACGTTCTTATTATCAAGGAGTTGATAAGTAAGAATAGAGCAATTGGGGTATGCTCATATAAGGACATGTTTAGTCCGAATCACATGGAGATGTGAACCCACGGCTAGTTGTATCAATGAACCATTGAGGGCCACACAAGTACTAGCTTTCTAGATCCCGCTGAGAAGTAAAATAGTTCAATGTGTTGAACGGCTTATAAAGGAGTTTATAAGCGTAAGGAAAATTAGAAGTATGACTTCTATAAAGGAGAAACTAGTTCAATGTGTTGAACAACTTATAAATGAGTTTATAAGTGTAAAGAAAATAGAAGTATGACTTCTATGAGAGAAATGTAAATTTTAATTTATGGAAGTGTTCCTAAATTAAAAGTTGGCCAAGTGAATAATGTATTTGAAAATTGTGATTTTCATAGACATTATTATGGACTAAATTAAATTAATTCAAGTGTTGAATTAATTAAACACTAGTGGACCTAGTAGAGTCTAAATAATTTAATTAATTCAAGTGTTGAATTAATTAAATTATATTGAGTCTTGTAGAGCTCAATTTAAATTAATTATTTAACTAGTGGGACTTGGGTAAATTCAAGTAATGTTTAATTAGTCTCAAATATGTTTGAGATAATTAAATTTAGTCCATGGTTTTTTAATTTGTTAAAAAACATATAATATATGCATGCATGGGAGGTGAAGAGTTGGAGACAACTTTTTCAAATATCAAGGCTTGGCATTGGAATTCTCACCATCTTTTCCCACATCCAAGACAAGTCTCCCTTCCCCCATTTTATGCATGCTAATGGCCGAACACTACATACACTTCTCTCCTCCATTTTTCTCTCAATTTTCTTCTTCAAGTGTTGAGGAATGAAAAATACTTCTCTTTGAAAAATCCTCCTATTTTTCTAGTGCAAAATTTGAGGGGATCTACCTAGTTGGTGGTGGGCCTAATTTGAAGGAAAGATTCAAGGACTTGGAGGAGGAGGCTTGAAGATTTGTCTACCATTGAAGAGCTAAGGTGTTTACACCTTAGTTGGAGTAATACATCAATCCTTGTGATTGATAGGTACATTTCTTAACACACTATGAATGTCATTTTTGTGTTTTATTGTATTTGTTGCACAAAATATTATGGTGGCCGAAATTTTTGCTTAAAAATTCGATTTTTTAAAACTTCCGTTGCTCTTCCGGTCACCGTAACCGATCCCCTTTCATAAGGTCCATACAAAAGCAGTGAATAAGACGCCATACGAGATATGGATGGGAAAACTTCCCAAATATTCTTACATGAGAATATGGGGATGTCCTGCTTACGTGAAGCAGACAGTGGGAGACAAATTGGATAGTAGATCCACTTTGTGCTACTTTGTAGGATATCCAAAGAATTCTGTTGGATATTATTTCTATCATCCCAATGAAGCAAAAGTGTTTGTTTCAAGAAATGCCTCCTTTTTGGAAAAGGAATTTCTATTAGATAGAAAAGGCAAGATGATAGAACTTGAAGAAATTCAAGATACTCCATCAACTATAGAAGTTGAACCCATTTCCCAAGAACCATGTAGTAGCCCGAATTCTAAATTGGGTAATTAACGGATTAATGGTGATTAAGAAGGTTTAATGTGTAACTTTGACCGTGGTCATGATCGGACGGACCGAAGATGGTTCGGAAGCACCGAAGAGTTCGGAAGGTCCGAAGTAAGTTCGGTGGATCCGATCATGAGGTGTCAAGAGCAGCTGGACACGTGCAAGTTCGGACGGTCCGAAGTGTATGTTCGGTAGATCCGATCATGAGGTGTCAAGAGCTGGTGGACACGTAGGAGTTCGGACGTTCCGAAGTGAGTTCGGTGGATCCGAACATAGCCTATAAATAGTGCTCGGATTTCCTCATTTTGCATTGCAAATTCTTGAGTGTGCCTCCTATTTGAGAGATTTGGAAGGTTTCTAGTGTTAGTTTGTCGGTCGAGCGTTAGCCAGGAGCTGCCAGGATTGGTAGCGTAGCGACGCCTGAGTTTCGAGGCAATCGACATCAAAGGGCTGTCGACGGACGAAGGTAAACCCTAAACCTTTGGTAGTACTAGGGAGTACTGGTTTTGCTAGTCAAGCATGGTAGTATTGTTCATTGGGTATGCTTTTGATGTGTAGGCTTGTTCTAGACCTGATTAGCGGTGTTGCGTAAGGCTAGGCTTGCTGTGATAGAGGTACGAAAGTACTATCCGAGATATCCTGGTTGAGTATACATTCATATATGTGTTGCATGATTATGTGGTGAATTGATATATGTCATATGATGCATGCTATTATGTCACGTTTATTACTGCACGTTGCATTTCATGTTGAGCCGTATCTCCTTCGAGATAGCCTTTACTGTTGAGCTGTATCTCTTTCGAGATAAGCTATATCTTGGGGCCGCTCAGGCCTGTCTTGTCTTGTGGACGCATGGACACCGAGAGTACACAGTGGCCGACGGGTCGGGAGGGCTTCGGTGATCCGGGACATTTTAGGTCCACGTCTATTCTTGTAGTGGATGCAGTGACCCAGAGGTAGGACCGCGCGGCACTATCCACTTGGCGCCTCTAGACTGAGCATTTTGAGATCCTTTGATTACTCCTGTTTCTTGACTACCCTGGTATCATATCATAGCATGTGCATTTCATATAGGTTTGTATACTCATGCTTTTGTACTGGGCGTTCTTATCGCTCACGTCCTCGGTTTTGTTTATCTTGGACACCCCATTCCCACGGGGCAGGCCTCAGGTTGGATGGCTCAGGAGGAGCAGGAGGAGGACATTGAGTAGCTGGTTGGTTTAGTTTTCAGTGTTTTCCATTTGATTTGATATGATTGTAGCAGATACTTTCAGTTAGTTGAGTATTCTGGATTTCGATTGGGTTGTATAACTATTGTTGTTAACCATATTTCCGCTGTTATCTCTGATTATTTTAATTAGGTTAATTGCATGCTTAGTTCTGGCTTAGTAGGTGATTCTGGAACGGGTCACTACATTTATGGTATCAGAGCATGCATACGATTTTGGGATATAGATTTCTGTTTTGGGATTTTCGTTGACCATTTTACCATTTTCCTCATTCTTATAGCGATGGCTGACCACTTTGGTGACGAGAGTAGTCAGGGGAGTGTAGGTCGTTGGGGTGACCAGGACGATTTGTTAAGTGTCATAGGTTACCGTTTGTTTCCCTAGACGTCTTTCTTTCTGTTTCTACCCCGATGGGTCATTCGATGTTAGCTAAGCGTCTAGTGATGGGTTGTCCCTTAGATTTTGAGGGTAACGAGTTGACTGCGAATCTTATGATCCTGGAGATGGAAGATTTTGATTGTATTCTAGGTATAAACCTATTGACTACCTACCGAGCTACTGTGGATTGTTACCAGAAGCTTGTTCAGTTTCGTACGACTGAGAGCTCTAGTTGGTTTTTCTATGGTGAGGGAGCGCGACCTCCGATGCCAGTGGTTTCTGCTCTGAAAGCCTGTCGTGCTTTAGAGTCGGGCGGGGAAGGCTACCTCATGTGATTGATTCGTCCACAGGTAGTGTTGGTCTAGATGATATTTCCAAGACTTCATTTCGTACTCGATATGGGCATTACGAGTTTCTAGGTATGCCATTCGGATTGACGAATGCGCCAGCAGTGTTCATGGATTTGATGAACCGAGGATTTTGAGATTATGTTGTTATTTCGTTTTGTTCATCCTCTAAGCTTGATTTCGAGGACGAAATCTTTTAAGGGGGGGAGAATGTAGTAGCCCGAATTCTAAATTGGGTAATTAACGGATTAATGGTGATTAAGAAGGTTTAATGTGTAACTTTGACCGTGGTCATGATCGGACGGACCGAAGATGGTTCGGAAGCACCGAAGAGTTCGGAAGGTCCGAAGTAAGTTCGGTGGATCCGATCATGAGGTGTCAAGAGCAGCTGGACACGTGCAAGTTCGGACGGTCCGAAGTGTATGTTCGGTAGATCCGATCATGAGGTGTCAAGAGCTGGTGGACACGTAGGAGTTCGGACGTTCCGAAGTGAGTTCGGTGGATCCGAACATAGCCTATAAATAGTGCTCGGATTTCCTCATTTTGCATTGCAAATTCTTGAGTGTGCCTCCTATTTGAGAGATTTGGAAGGTTTCTAGTGTTAGTTTGTCGGTCGAGCGTTAGCCAGGAGCTGCCAGGATTGGTAGCGTAGCGACGCCTGAGTTTCGAGGCAATCGACATCAAAGGGCTGTCGACGGACGAAGGTAAACCCTAAACCTTTGGTAGTACTAGGGAGTACTGGTTTTGCTAGTCAAGCATGGTAGTATTGTTCATTGGGTATGCTTTTGATGTGTAGGCTTGTTCTAGACCTGATTAGCGGTGTTGCGTAAGGCTAGGCTTGCTGTGATAGAGGTACGAAAGTACTATCCGAGATATCCTGGTTGAGTATACATTCATATATGTGTTGCATGATTATGTGGTGCATTGATATATGTCATATGATGCATGCTATTATGTCACGTTTATTACTGCACGTTGCATTTCATGTTGAGCCGTATCTCCTTCGAGATAGCCTTTACTGTTGAGCTGTATCTCTTTCGAGATAAGCTATATCTTGGGGCCGCTCAGCCCTGTCTTGTCTTGTGGACGCATGGACACCGAGAGTACACAGTGGCCGACGGGTCGGGAGGGCTTCGGTGATCCGGGACATTTTAGGTCCACGTCTATTCTTGTAGTGGATGCAGTGACCCAGAGGTAGGACCGCGCGGCACTATCCACTTGGCGCCTCTAGACTGAGCATTTTGAGATCCTTTGATTACTCCTGTTTCTTGACTACCCTGGTATCATATCATAGCATGTGCATTTCATATAGGTTTGTATACTCATGCTTTTGTACTGGGCATTCTTATCGCTCACGTCCTCGGTTTTGTTTATCTTGGACACCCCATTCCCACGGGGCAGGCCTCAGGTTGGATGGCTCAGGAGGAGCAGGAGGAGGACATTGAGTAGCTGGTTGGTTTAGTTTTCAGTGTTTTCCATTTGATTTGATATGATTGTAGCAGATACTTTCAGTTAGTTGAGTATTCTGGATTTCGATTGGGTTGTATAACTATTGTTGTTAACCATATTTCCGCTGTTATCTCTGATTATTTTAATTAGGTTAATTGCATGCTTAGTTCTGGCTTAGTAGGTGATTCTGGAACGGGTCACTACATTTATGGTATCAGAGCATGCATACGATTTTGGGATATAGATTTCTGTTTTGGGATTTTCGTTGACCATTTTACCATTTTCCTCATTCTTATAGCGATGGCTGACCACTTTGGTGACGAGAGTAGTCAGGGGAGTGTAGGTCGTTGGGGTGACCAGGACGATTTGTTAAGTGTCATAGGTTACCGTTTGTTTCCCTAGACGTCTTTCTTTCTGTTTCTACCCCGATGGGTCATTCGATGTTAGCTAAGCGTCTAGTGATGGGTTGTCCGTTAGATTTTGAGGGTAACGAGTTGACTGCGAATCTTATGATCCTGGAGATGGAAGATTTTGATTGTATTCTAGGTATAAACCTATTGACTACCTACCGAGCTACTGTGGATTGTTACCAGAAGCTTGTTCAGTTTCATACGACTGAGAGCTCTAGTTGGTTTTTCTATGGTGAGGGAGCGCGACCTCCGATGCCAGTGGTTTCTGCTCTGAAAGCCTGTCGTGCTTTAGAGTCGGGCGGGGAAGGCTACCTCATGTGATTGATTCGTCCACAGGTAGTGTTGGTCTAGATGATATTTCCAAGACTGCATTTCGTACTCGATATGGGCATTACGAGTTTCTAGGTATGCCATTCGGATTGACGAATGCGCCAGCAGTGTTCATGGATTTGATGAACCGAGGATTTTGAGATTATGTTGTTATTTCGTTTTGTTCATCCTCTAAGCTTGATTTCGAGGACGAAATCTTTTAAGGGGGGGAGAATGTAGTAGCCCGAATTCTAAATTGGGTAATTAACGGATTAATGGTGATTAAGAAGGTTTAATGTGTAACTTTGACCGTGGTCATGATCGGACGGACCGAAGATGGTTCGGAAGCACCGAAGAGTTCGGAAGGTCCGAAGTAAGTTCGGTGGATCCGATCATGAGGTGTCAAGAGCAGCTGGACACGTGCAAGTTCGGACGGTCCGAAGTGTATGTTCGGTAGATCCGATCATGAGGTGTCAAGAGCTGGTGGACACGTAGGAGTTCGGACATTCCGAAGTGAGTTCGGTGGATCCGAACATAGCCTATAAATAGTGCTCGGATTTCCTCATTTTGCATTGCAAATTCTTGAGTGTGCCTCCTATTTGAGAGATTTGGAAGGTTTCTAGTGTTAGTTTGTCGGTCGAGCGTTAGCCAGGAGCTGCCAGGATTGGTAGCGTAGCGACGCCTGAGTTTCGAGGCAATCGAAATCAAAGGGCTGTCGACGGACGAAGGTAAACCCTAAACCTTTGGTAGTACTAGGGAGTACTGGTTTTGCTAGTCAAGCATGGTAGTATTGTTCATTGGGTATGCTTTTGATGTGTAGGCTTGTTCTAGACCTGATTAGCGGTGTTGCGTAAGGCTAGGCTTGCTGTGATAGAGGTACGAAAGTACTATCCGAGATATCCTGGTTGAGTATACATTCATATATGTGTTGCATGATTATGTGGTGCATTGATATATGTCATATGATGCATGCTATTATGTCACGTTTATTACTGCACGTTGCATTTCATGTTGAGCCGTATCTCCTTCGAGATAGCCTTTACTGTTGAGCTGTATCTCTTTCGAGATAAGCTATATCTTGGGGCCGCTCAGCCCTGTCTTGTCTTGTGGACGCATGGACACCGAGAGTACACAGTGGCCGACGGGTCGGGAGGGCTTCGGTGATCCGGGACATTTTAGGTCCACGTCTATTCTTGTAGTGGATGCAGTGACCCAGAGGTAGGACCGCGCGGCACTATCCACTTGGCGCCTCTAGACTGAGCATTTTGAGATCCTTTGATTACTCCTGTTTCTTGACTACCCTGGTATCATATCATAGCATGTGCATTTCATATAGGTTTGTATACTCATGCTTTTGTACTGGGCGTTCTTATCGCTCACGTCCTCGGTTTTGTTTATCTTGGACACCCCATTCCCACGGGGCAGGCCTCAGGTTGGATGGCTCAGGAGGAGCAGGAGGAGGACATTGAGTAGCTGGTTGGTTTAGTTTTCAGTGTTTTCCATTTGATTTGATATGATTGTAGCAGATACTTTCAGTTAGTTGAGTATTCTGGATTTCGATTGGGTTGTATAACTATTGTTGTTAACCATATTTCCGCTGTTATCTCTGATTATTTTAATTAGGTTAATTGCATGCTTAGTTCTGGCTTAGTAGGTGATTCTGGAACGGGTCACTACATTTATGGTATCAGGGCATGCATACGATTTTGGGATATAGATTTCTGTTTTGGGATTTTCGTTGACCATTTTACCATTTTCCTCATTCTTATAGCGATGGCTGACCACTTTGGTGACGAGAGTAGTCAGGGGAGTGTAGGTCGTTGGGGTGACCAGGACGATTTGTTAAGTGTCATAGGTTACCGTTTGTTTCCCTAGACGTCTTTCTTTCTGTTTCTACCCCGATGGGTCATTCGATGTTAGCTAAGCGTCTAGTGATGGGTTGTCCCTTAGATTTTGAGGGTAACGAGTTGACTGCGAATCTTATGATCCTGGAGATGGAAGATTTTGATTGTATTCTAGGTATAAACCTATTGACTACCTACCGAGCTACTGTGGATTGTTACCAGAAGCTTGTTCAGTTTCGTACGACTGAGAGCTCTAGTTGGTTTTTCTATGGTGAGGGAGCGCGACCTCCGATGCCAGTGGTTTCTGCTCTGAAAGCCTGTCGTGCTTTAGAGTCGGGCGGGGAAGGCTACCTCATGTGATTGATTCGTCCACAGGTAGTGTTGGTCTAGATGATATTTCCAAGACTGCATTTCGTACTCGATATGGGCATTACGAGTTTCTAGGTATGCCATTCGGATTGACGAATGCGCCAGCAGTGTTCATGGATTTGATGAACCGAGGATTTTGAGATTATGTTGTTATTTCGTTTTGTTCATCCTCTAAGCTTGATTTCGAGGACGAAATCTTTTAAGGGGGGGAGAATGTAGTAGCCCGAATTCTAAATTGGGTAATTAACGGATTAATGGTGATTAAGAAGGTTTAATGTGTAACTTTGACCGTGGTCATGATCGGACGGACTGAAGATGGTTCGGAAGCACCGAAGAGTTCGGAAGGTCCGAAGTAAGTTCGGTGGATCCGATCATGAGGTGTCAAGAGCAGCTGGACACGTGCAAGTTCGGACGGTCCGAAGTGTATGTTCGGTAGATCCGATCATGAGGTGTCAAGAGCTGGTGGACACGTAGGAGTTCGGACGTTCCGAAGTGAGTTCGGTGGATCCGAACATAGCCTATAAATAGTGCTTGGATTTCCTCATTTTGCATTGCAAATTCTTGAGTGTGCCTCCTATTTGAGAGATTTGGAAGGTTTCTAGTGTTAGTTTGTCGGTCGAGCGTTAGCCAGGAGCTGCCAGGATTGGTAGCGTAGCGACGCCTGAGTTTCGAGGCAATCAACATCAAAGGGCTGTCGACGGACGAAGGTAAACCCTAAACCTTTGGTAGTACTAGGGAGTACTGGTTTTGCTAGTCAAGCATGGTAGTATTGTTCATTGGGTATGCTTTTGATGTGTAGGCTTGTTCTAGACCTGATTAGCGGTGTTGCGTAAGGCTAGGCTTGCTGTGATAGAGGTACGAAAGTACTATCCGAGATATCCTGGTTGAGTATACATTCATATATGTGTTGCATGATTATGTGGTGCATTGATATATGTCATATGATGCATGCTATTATGTCACGTTTATTACTGCACGTTGCATTTCATGTTGAGCCGTATCTCCTTCGAGATAGCCTTTACTGTTGAGCTGTATCTCTTTCGAGATAAGCTATATCTTGGGGCCGCTCAGCCCTGTCTTGTCTTGTGGACGCATGGACACCGAGAGTACACAGTGGCCGACGGGTCGGGAGGGCTTCGGTGATCCGGGACATTTTAGGTCCACGTCTATTCTTGTAGTGGATGCAGTGACCCAGAGGTAGGACCGCGCGGCACTATCCACTTGGCGCCTCTAGACTGAGCATTTTGAGATCCTTTGATTACTCCTGTTTCTTGACTACCCTGGTATCATATCATAGCATGTGCATTTCATATAGGTTTGTATACTCATGCTTTTGTACTGGGCGTTCTTATCGCTCACGTCCTCGGTTTTGTTTATCTTGGACACCCCATTCCCACGGGGCAGGCCTCAGGTTGGATGGCTCAGGAGGAGCAGGAGGAGTACATTGAGTAGCTGGTTGGTTTAGTTTTCAGTGTTTTCCATTTGATTTGATATGATTGTAGCAGATACTTTCAGTTAGTTGAGTATTCTGGATTTCGATTGGGTTGTATAACTATTGTTGTTAACCATATTTCCGCTGTTATCTCTGATTATTTTAATTAGGTTAATTGCATGCTTAGTTCTGGCTTAGTAGGTGATTCTGGAACGGGTCACTACAAACCAGTAGTTGAAGTACAAGCTTCTAGAAGGTCTCATAGGGTTATTAGACCACCTGCAAGATATACGCTTCTTCATGAACAAGGCCATGATGAGTCTTGTGTTGGATGTGATCCAATGAATTTCAAAGAAGCATTATCTGATACTGATTCAACCAAATGGCTTGAAGCCATGCAGTCAGAAATGGACTTCATGTATTCAAACCAAGTCTGGACATTAGTGGATCCACCTGAGGGAATCGTTCCCATAGGATGCAAATGGCACTACAAGAAAAATGATTTTTCGCAGCACGTCATCAACAGCGTGCATTAAAAGCACGCTGCGAATAGTACTTTTAGCGACGTGCACCCATATGTGCGCTGTTAATATTGTACAACTGACAGAAATAACGGCGTGCATTAAAAGCACGCTGCAGATAGTAATATCCGCAGCACGCATTTATGTGTGCCGTTAATAAATTATATAAACGACAGCGTGCACACGTATGCGCGCTGTTAATATTAGCTCAAACAATAGCGTGCAATTGTTGCACGCTGTAAATAATTTTTTTAACAACGAACTAAAAGCGTGCGGTGGAAATTATTATTTACAGTGTTCTCTGACCGCTATTAATAATATTGAAATAAAATTGCGCCAATTTCCCAACTTTATTTCACATCTCCGCGCCTCTCTATTTTCTTTGTAAGCGCACGCCCTTCTCTATTTCCCAAATTTTTTCACACCCCCACGCCCTTCTCTATTTCCCAAATCTCTAAATCACTCAATCGATCGTCTCTCCTTCACTCAATCGCTCAGTGCTTCTCGGAATCACTCAATCGATCTTCTCACTTCACTCAATCGCTGTGGCTTCTCGCTTCACGCAAGTAAGCTTTCTTTTCTCAATATCTCCATCGAGAATTTTTTTGTATGCAATTCTTTAGAATGAAAAATAGACAAATTTTTCCTTCTAAAATAACTTAATCGCTCCAGTTATTAATGTTATGTATGGAAGAAAAGCCATACTTGTATGATAGATACAACATTGTTGTGGGTGTAATAAGAGTTTCCTGTCATTATTGTGTGTTTCTTATTTATTAATATTTATTCCCAATTCTAGCGGTTATCGCTCGATTTATACCTCTGCTTACTCAAAAGTTTCCAATTTCGCAGGTAAATTTTCCTTTTTTAAAATTAATAGTAATCGATTTATGATCTGTTTTGTTGTGTTTTTCGGATGATTTTTAGCTGTCTAACGTTGGAGTTTTTGTTATTTCTGTATGATTGATTTTTTGTAATCTTAGTCTCTTTTTCGTTGAATTTGGTGATGCTTTGGCTGTGGTGATTTTACTTTTCGAATGAATATGACTGATTCGTTCCATTGTATTTGTTAAACTGTCATGTTGTTCTTAAAATGACACCTTCATTTCGTCCCATCACTGTCATAGTGTTCATAATACTCTGCCTATAAATCGTCTTGAATCTTGATAATAGTCTTCACTGTCGCTCTCATTGCTATCATAGGGCAAGAAACGCCTTGCCCGTTGTCCTCTTAAGCTCTCTTGAATTCGATCCCTAATGGCCGTTCCCTGAGAAATAAATGTTTGGAATGATACGAGAGAGTTGATGTATCTGAGTTCATAAACTAGAGAATTTGAATGCCACCCCCAATGAATTGCTAAGACTGCTGCTTACCATTTTATGACAACCTTCTTCAAACATCTCAAGAAATCCGGCAACCCAGCGATCAGCATTTTCAACCCAAACATTGGGATGCATGGCAGCTGTTCTTGCAACAGTTTGTATCTGCCAGATGGAGTTTCGAAAATGTAAACAAGCTGGTTAGCATTATAAGTGAACAACAAAGGATAGCAGATAACAATCTAATCATGGATTAGCTAAGTTCAATGCTTAAACCAAATGGATTAGCTAATCATGGATCAGCTGTTCTCTTACTTTTTTATCATACTTTTTTTGTTAAAAATATATTTTCAATATTATTGCAGTAAAAAAATAAACCTGCATATTACAATAAAGTCATGAGGAGATAAATAAGCCAACATTTCCATCACTAGAATACCTTCTGTGGGGACCCGGACGCTAATCCATTCCTTAATCGTCTTTAGAAATACCTGTTGTGGGGACCCGGACGCTAATCCATTCCTTAATCGTCTTTAGAAATATTAAATCATTCATAAGAAACAGGGTCTAAAATTTTTTTTTCTAAATTACACAGCGGAAACATAATGTAATTAAATTCAAATTACATATCATACATAATATACAATTATTGTAGGATCTACAATAATTCAACTAGGTTCAACTACATATCAGTACTGAATCCTAAGTTGCTTCTGAAGCCCGGATCTCCACGCTATCTAGTCCAGCCTCATTCTCTTCACGACCCTGATTCTAGCCCACCTGTTGTCATGCACACATACAAACAAGACAACAGCCGGATAACTCCGGTGAGATATAAATATCCCAGTATAAATCATGTATACATGCAATCATATAAATCATATAAGAGCATATAACAAAAATCATATCCTATATCAACATCATGATATAAATTAATAACAAGAATAAATCATATTCTACACATATACCCTAATCAGGAACATAATTCAATATCTAGAATAAATCCTATTCTAGGCATGTACCAATATCAGGAACATAACTCAATATCAAGAATAATTCCTATTCTAACCATGTACCAATATCAGGAACATAATCAATCTCAAGAATAACTTCTATTCTAAACATGGACCAACATCTGGAACATGATCAGTATCAAGAATAATTTCTATTCTAAATATGTACCAATATCAGGAACATAAAAGGACATGAACCATATTCAGGAACATAATCAACATCAATCAATATCAATCAATATAACTGTCACTCAAGCTCGTGACTCTACGTTTTAGACTAGACTCAATCCTAGTCTAGGGATCCCGGTTTCCAGATGTGGTATTCCTATATCGAATTCCGTAAAGGATGGAACCATAATCTCTATTACTCGATATAACCAGTGCCCTGGTATTCCTATATCGAATTCCGTAATAGAAGAATTCCAATACCCTTTACTCGATATAACCAAATATGGTGTTCCTATATCGAATTCCGTAATAGATTCCATTACTCGATATAGCCAAACATCCAGTGTCCTGACCTAACCGTCAAGGACTGTAGCTCTATCGCCAATATCTTATCTTGAGACATCGTGCAATGTGCCGTGGCGATACCACCACTATCCGGCACTTCTGTCACAAGATAACTCGTCTAATACCTGTCATCTAATATCAAGAGAACAAGTACATCAATCAACTTAATGCAAATATCAATGCAATAAGGTAAAGTATGTGATTTAGGGAAACTCGAGTCAAACCTCCCTCGAGTTGTGCAATCCCAACTCAACATTAATTTATACCTTGCTTTCGTCGGTTTCTGGCTCAGTTGAAGTCCTGAACTCACAATCTGTCTGGCAATGACAATACCAATAATCTCATATCATTATACCTTTCAAATCAATAACAATCTGATCAATCTTGATTTAATTCAAAATCAACGGCATAACCGAACAATCTGAATATTTCCGTCAATACCATCTCAACAAATATTAATTACAAATCATAACCCATATCCAATACAATTTGTAATCATTCTATAATCCAAATATATTCAATTCCCAATCAATATAATCAGAAAATTATAACAATTCCAGAATCAATCTGTTTTCTGATCTTACTTCGATTCTACGGTGTCTAACATGTCAAGAACACCATACACGAATTATATCAAATTCCTACAACATCATATTTTCAAATGATACCAGAAATCAATAAAACTTACGTCCTGTAGTAGCTCTTAGCGAGAGGAGTACAGAACTGCGTTTGGATTCAAATTCTGATAATCGGATCGAACAAAATCTCAAATTAAACTCAAATAAAGCTTAAGGGAATTTGAAGGGAATTCTCGCTGATCTTGCTTCTGAATTCGTGAAGAATGAGTTGTATATATATCAAGTTATATGGTGGTGACAAGTGTCCCACTAAATCCAATATTGCACTTAGCCCCTGAATTCTTCACTATTTACAATTTGGTCCTCAAAACTCTTTTTAATTCCATTTCAATCCTAATTAATCACAAAATTTATGGAATTTAATTCATACTTCCAAAATTCGTAATTAAATAATCTCGGATTAAAATGATATAATCTCGGGCCTTACACCTTCCCCCTACCTTTTCTTGATGCTCCTTAACTTTCTCTTGCAGCTTCTTCAGTCTAAAATTCACACTCATTCGTTTTTCCTGCACATGTTCGATATAAGAATTTAGCAACTGCCAAAATTAAAATATTCCACATTAGTTTTGTGGTAATTAAATACCAGAACAAAGATGAATTAAGCTGTATAAGAATCAATATACAACAAAGCAGAAAAAATATATCTGAATCACCATGCCTTGACATAGCTAACATTAATTCCTTTCTTGTATAGCTACCACTACAAGAAATCTGGTTTTTTGCGGCACAACATTAACTGCGAGAAAAAAAACACATTAATTCCTTTCTTGTATAACCTACTTTACAATAATTCAAAATTGAATAATTATAAGAACAAAAAATAGAAAATTTGAGAGAACTGTTTATGTTATTTTCTCGATTTACCCGTATTTGTAATTGTTCTAACTAGGAGTTTTAGATATGTACTGCATGACTTTTGTGTTTTTCGAACAGCAAAGATATTGTTATTGAATTTTAAGAACAATTGCAAGTAACAATATCACATGAGTAATAAGTTAATTTGATAAATTCGATCATATAATTTGATAAGGAAAAGTGCATTAAAAATTTGCGAATTTTAAAAATAAGACATATAGTTCATATTTTCATATAATTTTATTTTGTGATTTGAATTAAATCTACTTTAACAGTTTTGTGGCTAGTTTTAAATTTTTATGGCAGAATTTTAGGTTATATTTTTATTCATTTTCTCATTTTATTTATGAAGTAATGAAAATTATTTGACGTCATATATTAATTTGAATGTTAAGGTTTGGGTCATTTACGAAATGGATAAAGAATGGATTCATTTGCCTTCAAGACTTGTACCCGAGTATGAAGAAGGGGTTCAAAAATTTCTTGCACAAGCCAAGGACTACGCCAAAACACGTGACGTGATATTATGTCCTTGCATACGTTGTAAAAATAAGAAGTATATGACATTTGAAAAAGTTTATGAGCACTTAATTATCAAGGGGTTCGATCCTTCTTACACAATTTGGTTCTTCCATGGTGAAACTGATACCCCACAATTTGAAGGTGAAGGTAGTTTAGGAGGAGTTCAAGAAGCGGAGGATGAAAGTAGAGAGGAATTTCACTTATATAGGGATGTATTTGTCTCAGATGAAAAGGTTGGACACACTACGTCTGACGCAAGAGATTATGAGTTTGCTGATTTATTAGAAGATGCAGAAACTCCTCTCTTCCCTGGATGTACGACTTATACAAAGTTGTCAGCATCTGTCACATTATACAATTACAAGTCTACCAATGGTCACACTGACAGTAGTTTCAATGAGCTCCTTAAGATCTTAGGTGACATGCTTCCAGAAAAAACCACACTTCCACAAAATGTTTACTCAATGAAAAAGTTGTTGAAACCATTTGATTTAGGATATGAGAAGATTCATGCTTGCCCAAATGATTGTTGTCTATTTAGAAAAGAGCTCAAAGAATTAGACTCATGTCCCAAATGTGGTTCCTCAAGATGGAAGGTGGACAAATTTACCTTCAAAGTTCGTAAAGGAGTTCCTGAAAAGGTGCTAAGGTATTTTCCTGTGATACCAAGATTTAAAAGGATGTTTAAATCAGAAGAAATGGCTGAAGATTTGATTTGGCACTCCAATCACAAAAGTCAAGATCATATGATGCGTCATCCAGTTGATTCAGTAGCTTGGGATACAATAAATCACAAGTGGCCTACTTTTGCATCAGATCCTAGAAATCTTCGTCTTGGTCTTGCAACTGATGGATTCAACCCTTTTGGTGACCTTAGTTCCAGATATAGTTGTTGGCCAGTTATCTTCGTAAATTACAATCTTCCACCACTGAAGTGCATGTCGAAGGAAAATCTTATGTTAACATTACTAATACCAGGTCCAAAGCAACCGGGAAATGATATAGATGTGTACTTGGAACCTCTTGTGGAGGATTTGAAGGAGTTGTGGGACATAGGTGTGGAGGCATTTGATGCATTTAGCAAGTCAATGTTCAATCTGAAGGCTATCTTGATGTGGACAATCAATGATTTTCCAGCCTATGAAAACCTAGCTGGATGTGCCGCAAAAGGGAAATTTGGTTGCCCAATATGTGGTGAAGACGTATGTTCTATGTGGCTTAAGTATTGTAGAAAGGTTTCATACTTAGGCCACCGAAGATTTCTTGCTCCTGATCATCCGTTTCGTGAGAAAAAGAAGTGGTTTAAATGGAAAAAAGAGAGAAAAGGAAAACCGAGGACTTTGACTGGCTTAGAAATTTTGAATGCGGTAAAAGTCATTGAAAATGACTGGTGGAAAAAGAAAAAGAGTCAGAATATCATTAATGCAAAGAGAAAGAGGAAAACACATGATATTTCAAAAAATGTACAAAAATCAGATCAAATGTGGAAGAAGAAGTCAATTTTTTTCAGTTTGCCATACTGGAGTGTGAGTTATTTTGCTCTCTATTCATCAAGTTTTATAAATTTGTATTTTTGTTCATAAACTTTTATGAATCCTGAACTAATACTATGAAATCTGCGAAAAGAATGTCTGCGAAAATATCATAGGCACATTGTTAAACGTGAAGAAAAAATCCAAAGATGGTGTGAATGCTCGCAAAGATTTGATGCACTTAAACATCAGAAAAGAATTACATCCTCAAGAGAAAGGGGAAAATATGTTTCACTTGCCTGCTGCACCTTACACATTGTCTAAAAAAGAAATGAATATATTTTGCTCTAGATTGAAGAAAATAAAGTTACCTGATGGCTATAGCTCAAATATTGGTAACTGTGTTTCTTTAGAAGATCATAAGCTTATTGGGCTGAAATCTCATGATTGCCATGTTCTAATGCAACAATTGCTATCAGTAGCATTGAAAAGTCTTTTACCTAAAGGTCCACGTAGTGCTCTATTTTTATTGTGTGCATTTTACAATGAATTATGTCAAAGAGTGTTAGACAGGAACCGTTTAGAACAACTCGAGGAGAATATTGCTGAAACTCTATGCATGTTGGAAATGTATTTTCCACCCGCTTTCTTCACTATCTCGGTTCATTTGACAACTCATTTAGCAAGAGAGGCTCGCTCGTGTGGGCCTGTCCAATTCCGTTGGATGTATCCATTTGAAAGGTAATAGATATTAATTTATTTTTAGACCAATATTATGTTATACAAAGAATTTATATTTTCTACAAACATTAGTTTCATGTGAAATTTGTTTTGTTATTTAGATTTATGAAAACACTTAAAGAGTATGTGAAGAACCGAGCAAGGCCAGAGGGTTGCATAGCTGAGTGTTACCTTGCAGAAGAACGAATGCGATTTTGTAGTGCTTATATAGAAAAAGCGGCGAGTATTGGTATCCGTTCTAATCGGAATCAGGATATGGAGAATGGATTAGTGGAAGGTCGCCCAATTTCTCAAGGAAAAGAAAAAATTTTAGAAGACCATGTGTTGGAAGCTGCGCATCGATATGTGTTGTTCAATACTGCTGAAGTTGAGCCTTACTTACAGTGAGTATAGTTAATTACATATCATATTAGCCTTTGTCTATTACATAATTCATATATTCTAATAATCACCCTTTAATGATTTTAAATAGGATGCACATTGAGGAGCTTAAACAAACAGATCGTCGTTTCTTAATTAATGAAACATTGTTACAAAAGCGACATATGGAAACATTTGCTCCATGGTTATCAAAACATGTTTGTGATAACTCATCAGACAGAATTCAATGGCTAGCACATGGTCCAAGAAAACATGTTATATCTTATATGGGTTATATTATAAATGGATATCGATTCCACACAATTGATGTTGAAAGGTCGACACAAGATAGTGGTGTTTCGATTGAAGCAGATACTGTTTGTCAGTCTAGTGCGAATGATTATTCACATACTGTTGGAAGAGTATTATACTATGGAGTTATACGAGATATTGTTTTACTAGACTACTATTTTTTCAAAGTTCCCGTTTTTAGGTGTGATTGGGCAAATCATGAAACTGGAATCAAAATGGAAGATGGTTTTACACTGGTCAACTTACACCAAGGTCTAAGAACTTTTGAAGGCGATCCTTTCATTTTAGCGTCACAAGCAAAACAAGTATTCTATTCTAGAGACAATGACGAATCAAACTGGTATGTGTTGTTGAAAGCGCCGCCTCGGGGTATGCATAACATGAATTTGCTTGAAGAGGAAGCCTATACATCATCAACACCTCTTGATGTGTCCACACTTGAGATTAACATTACTGAGAAAGAACCGTATGCGAGAAATGAGTGTGAGGGAATTGACGTGACTGATCCGTGATTGAAATTTTCGGTTTTAGATTTTATAGTTAATTTAAAAGGTTCCATTACACTTTATTTACTGTTGCAATATATTTGTTCGTTTTCAATTTATTTTCAGCGAATTATCATGTTATATTACGTGTTTGATTATTTCTTCGTATATAGCATTAAAAAATGAGCAGATTGGGCCAAAAACGCAGCAAGGTATCTGTAGATGAAGTTCAGGTGATATTTTATTATTTTGTTAATTTATGATTATTTTAATTTTAATAAAGTCTCAATCTTACATGTTAATATGTCTTTGTGATATTTTGTAGGAAAATATAGCTAATAAGCTATCGAGAGGGGACTCCAACACTCCACCTAATTCATCAGAATATTTGCGTGATAAAGAGCTAATTGATGACGCCAAAACTAATAAGAAAAAAGGACGAGGTTCATCAAAGTTTAATTTGGTTAGTGGCCAACAACAGCCAAAGATCTGGAACGTAATGAGTTTGGACAGGCAATTGGAGATAATTCGGTCAAGTACGCATCTTTTCTAGGTTGCATGGTAAAAGAATTTGTGCCATATACATTAGATCGATGGAATGACTTAAACGAGGAAATGAAGAATAAGATGTGGCGTTGTCTTCAGGTAATGATTATCACTGTTTTTGTATTCCTATTTTATAACAAAATGTAAAAATATTTTTATGCTTTTTAATGTGTAGTTGAACTATAAAGTTGAGGAGTGGGAGAAACATTCAATCTTTCAAAAGTTAGGTAAATTGTGGCGTGATAGAAAATCCAAACTCCAAATACTTATACGAGAAGTTCATGATGGTCGAGTGGCTTCACGAGATCTTTGTCTTTTGAAGCCCGAATTTATGGATCAAAACCAATGGGACTTGTTTGTAAAGAAGACACTATCACCAGCATTTCAAGTAAGTATCAATTCATTGTTATGGATTTCTTCACTTTTTTGATACATGCATACATTTGAGTTTTTTAAGCAAAGTGTGATTTGTGGTTACTGTTTGGTTACTGCATGGTTGGTGTATGAACAGTTTACTAGAGGAAAGGATAGAAGAATGAAAACTAAGAAAGTGGAATCTGTTTATATAAAATTAGGCTAAGGATCACTGCATACGGTAATGAGCCATATTTCATGCTAGTTTTGTAATCATATAGAAGTTCAAATTTGCTGAGGTTCAAATATAAATCTTTCCTGTCTTTCTAGCTATTGTTGTTAAGATCACATCAGATATACTCTCTTTGCTAAAACAGTGCAGCTAATCTTGGGGACAAGGTTTTAAATATTTATAGGTTAAGTTTGTGGATACACTAACCCAAATATTATTTGATATTGTCTCCAGGAGTACTCCTCCACAATTAATTCATTCACCCCCAATCTTCATAGCTGTGGCAAACCAAAGAAAATACAGTCAACAACCACAAGACAATATCAAATAATATTTGGGTGAATACATATCTGTGTTTCATTTCGTTTTTCACATCTCAAGATTCCCACAAATTTTGGATAGGGATTTGTTTATAAATTTTGGATGATTTTTAGCTTTTGTGTGGCTGTCAGTAATTGACCCTTCACAATATATCAAAATAAACAAAAAATTGCAACCTAGATACCAATAAGCTTAAACTGAACCTTATCTGTAGAGCTCGTGTGCCAAGTATTCTAGCTCTTTAATATTTAGTAATCATGTGACTAATCCATTATATATGAATATGTTATATGTTTTTTAATTTCAGGAAAAGAGTGGAAAATTTAAGGCAATGAGGGAAAAGCAAAGACACAACCACACAATGAGCAGGAGAGGTTATGCCTGTTTAGCTCACATTATGGTAATTATTATTATTTGACAAAACTTATGAAAAGTTCTTTTCAAAGTTTTCTTATTTTTAATTGTAATGATACATTTTTTGAATTATGTTCCTAATGAATTTTTCATATATTTCTATATGCCTCATACTCAAGGAGAAAACAAGTTCTGCTGATATACCAATTACAAGAACAAAAGTATGGGTGGAAGGCCATAAGAAGAAAAATGGACAACCTAGTGGTGAAGCTGTTGGAGAAAAAATGGTAGTAAAATTATTTCTGTCAGAAAAAAACTGGTCAACTTAAATTCATTATTTTCTCAAAAATTATTTGTTTGTAATTTGCAGAAAGAAATAGAAGAATGTGCACCTGAATCTCAAAACACTGCTAACATTGCTGAGGATGCAATTAGCCTTGTATTTGGGAAGGAAATTCGAGGTAGAGTGCGAGGAATGGGCTTTGGAGTTACACCTTCAAAAGTTGGAGCATCTTTGAAACAAAATGGAACTATTAAACAACTTCAAAGTATGATGCACAACCTTCAACAAGAAGTGCAACAAATGAGGTCCATTGTTTTCCAAAATATGAGGCAACAAAATGAGCAAGAACAAGTTAGTAATTAAACAAAGTTCTGTCGCTTGTGTTATTGTGTGCTCTTTATGGCTGAATGATGTAAACCATTTGTTTTCTTCTTGCTTTTCTGTCAACTACCTTTTGGTCTTTATTATCCTTTAAGATTTATTTTATTAATGCCTTCTGGGATTTGTCTGAGTAAAATTCACTGCCTTTAGAGGTTCATTTGTTTTTCTTGACAAATAAATACATAAAATTTCCATGATGTATACTTTGATAATTTCACATCTCGTATACTTTTCCTGATTCAGCTGGATTACTCTAGTAGAGCACCCATGCTGATTGCTGATGTTAAAAAAATGATCTATTTATTGTGCAAGTGATTGTCAATGTGCTTATTCTCCACAGTAGATTTTCTAGTGACCTCACAGCAGAAGTAATTTAATGAAGCTTCTTACATTGGAGATTTGTTGTTTGAGATATTTTTTGCTTTATCTCAATATGTAGGTTGGTAGTGGTGGCAGTATTGGGATTGGGAATGATATTGGTAGCGGTTGTGATATCAATCGTCCCAAAAAAAATGGTACTGGTGATAATGTGAACCAACATCAAGCTGCATCTCGGGTAACTATCTTAAAAGTTTGTGTTATCTAAACCACAATTGTTATAAAATAGATATGGAATAATTAATACTTTGTATTGTTTATATGCAGTCAAATTTAAAGAATGTGAGTCATGGAGATATCCCTGAAAATACTAAATGTAAGTTGCTTCATTGGTGTGGTGATGGAGTTGTTGCTGAAGGTCGAATTGCATCCACAGATTCAACGGTAAAAGTGCATCGCGTTCCTCTTGGTGGGTCTTGTTGGAAAGTTTGGGTTGATAAAGTTCTTGTGGAGCAGGTAGACTTGATTCGACCGAATTCTGAAATGATATTTTTGGATGATGCTGTTGGAAGCACAGTAGCATGGTTTTCTAAATTTATCGTTTTGTGTGACTGATACAGTTCCTATTGGTTCTAGAATTGGAGACAATATTGCATCAAACCTTCATATTACTGAGTATTTTGTTTACTTTATCAAGTTTTTTGTTTTATTGGATAAAGGAGAATTTACATTAATTACTTAGTTTTTTATCTTATTACATGCTTTTATTCTGGTAATTGGTTGGATGTGGTGTGATAAATTCGATATAATTGTTTCAATTTTGGTTCATAATAATAAAAATAACGTTAATGTGTTGCACGTGCTAATAAACCAAATCGATAGCACGCTTTGTACAATGTTGAATATGTCAATTAGCGCTTGCATTGGAACCTGGAAATAAATCACTATTTTTAATCGCAGTGTGCACTTGCACGCTGCCAATAGATCAATTATCAACGGCATATTATGCACGCCTTGGATACTTTTAACCGCCGCCTGCAATGCACGTTGCCAATTCTTCAACATAACAACAGCATGCCTTACATGCCGTTGATAATCTTAACCATAGCGTGCGATGCCCGCTACCAAAAGATAAATATCGACAACGTGTTTTGCACGTCGTTAATGCTTTTAGTCGTAGCGCGCTGTGCACGCCGCCGAAAGAGAACTATCAATAGCACACTCTGTACGTCGTTATCATTATAAACCGTGGCGTAAACCGCACGCTGCGAATAGTCGAAACTAAAGACGGCTTTCAATTTTGCGGCGTGCGTCGCAGCGTGCGACGCACGCTGCGAATAGCTTTCCACGACGCACATTGCACGCTGCGGAAACCCACTTTTCTTGTAGTGTGGATCTACAAAAGAAAGCTTGGGGCGGATGGGAAGGTAGTGACCTTCAAAGCAAGACTGGTTGCAAAAAGTTACACTCAAAGGCAAGGAATTGACTATGAGGAAACTTTTTCACCAGTAGCTATGTTTAAGTCCATTAGAATACTACTAGCCATAGCAGCATGGTATGACTATGAGATATGGCAAATGGATGTAAAGACTGCATTCCTCAATGGAGACATCAAAGAAGAAATTTATATGTCTCAACATGAGGGATACACATCAGTAGGAAGTGAGCATAAGGTATGCAAACTTCAGAGATCAATATATGGTCTCAATCAGGCATCAAGGAGTTGAAACCTCAGATTTGATAGCACTATCAAAGAGTTTGGTTTTGCTAAAAATCCTGAGGAACCGTGTGTGTAAAAGAAAGTTAGTGGGAGTGCAGTGACATTCCTAGTACTTTATGTTGATGATATCCTGCTCATTGGGAATGATGTAGGATTACTGCAATCAACTAAAGTTTGGTTAGCCAGTAAATTCTCCATGAAGGATATGGGTGAAGCATCCTATGTATTAGGAATACAAATCTATAGAGATAGATCAAAAAGGATGTTGGGGCTCACCCAAGCAACATATATCGATACCATCATAAAACGATTCTCTATGGAAGAGTCCAAGAGAGGATACTTACCAATGTGTCATGGTATTACTCAATCTAAAGCTATGTGTCCCAAAACTGATGAAGAGATAGAGATGATGACACGTATTCCATATGCGTCAGCTATTGGTAGTATTATGTATGGTATGATATCGACTCGTCCTGATGTTGCTTACGCTTTGAGTGTTACAAGCAGATATCAAGCGAACCCTAGGTCCAATGCATTGGAAGGCCGTGAAAGACATTCTTAAGTACTTAAGAAGGACCAAGAATTTTTTCATGGTTTATGGGGGTGGAGAATTAAAATTGGAAGGCTATACTGATTCTAGCTTCCAATGTGATGTAGATGATTCGAAATCGACCTCTGGTTTTGTATTCATGCTTAATGGTGCGGCTGTCTCTTGGAAAAGTTCCAAGCAAGACACCGTTGCGGATTCCACCACTGAAGCTGAGTACATTGCTGCATCTGCTGCAGCGAAAGAAGCAGTTTGGATGAGGAATTTTGTCCAAGAGTTGGGCGTTATTCCTAATGGAGTTGATCCAGTCCCGGTGTACTGCGACAACACTGGTGCCGTTGCGCAAGCAAAAGAACCAAGGTCTCATCAGCGATCCAAACATGTACTGAGGAAATTCCACATCATCCGGGAGATTGTGGGAAGGAGAGACATATCAGTCGAAAGAGTCCCCTCTGCAGATAACGTTGCCGATCCACTTACGAAGCCCTTGCCAGGACCATTGTTTGAGAAGCATCGCGAAGCAATGGGATTAAAGTTAATGGGTAGTTGGCTCTAGGGCAAGTGGGAGATTTACCTCCAAAATTTAATTTAAATAATAAATTCAAGTGTTGAATTTATAATGTATTTAATTTATTAAGCTCAAAGTTGAGTTGATAAATTAATAAATTAAATATGGTGGGTATTATGTTTAATGGGCTTGTAGAAGTACAAGTCTAAACATAATAAATAATTTAAAGTTTTAATGGACCTTGATTGAATTAATTAATTTAGTTGGACTAGTCCAATTAATTAAATCAAGCCCATTAATGTTAATTATGTAATTAGGTTATTATTTTATTATAAATAATATTTGAAAACACAAAAACCTAGCCACCACAACAAAAGGTTTTCGTGAGCCTCCACTCAAAACAAGAAATCGGCCACTTGGTTTTGGGAAAGAAAATTATTGGGCAGTCTCTCTCAATTATTTTCTCTCCTACGCAAATATCTTCCATATTTTCTAGTGCAAATTTGAAGAGGAACATACTATCTAGTCGTGGACTTGATAGGAGGATTTCTTTGAAGAAAGTTCGTAGGTAATCATCAAGAGTCAGATCTGTAATACCGGATCGGTTGGTGTCCAAGTGAATTAAATTCACAAAGGTATAATTTCTAACATCCTATGCATGTTTAATTTGTTAAATCATACGACCGTCCAAAGCAATATTATTTTGTTTTTCAAAATAAAATAAAAATTTTAAATCTTCCGCTGCGTTTGGGCGTGTAGAAAACCAGATCCAACACTTCCGGCGATGAACAGTAATTCCGGCAATGAACAGTAATCACGATGAACAGTACTCGCGAACTCCGGCAATGAATAGTAATCGCGATGAACAGTAACTTTCAGACAGGATGAACAGTAATTTCCGGCAGATGAACAGTAATTACCGTCGGATGAACAGTAATTACGGCAGATGAACAGTAATTTCCGACTCGATGAACAGTACCTGACATGAACAGTAACTCCGGCAAGAATAGTAAAACCGGAAGAGATGAACAGTAATTCCGACAGAATAGTAAATCCGAGATGAACAGTGTCGGCGAGGAACAGTAACCGCGAATATTTCTTTTTTGTAGATTCGACAAATCCGTAGAAATCGCTACACGAAAATCGGCATTTAAAATTCTATGAAGAATTGAATGGATACTCTTACTTGAATCAAAAACCTTGAGCTCTGATACCACCTGATGCGATCCTATTGAGAAATGAAGCTCTTAGCTTCCAACGAATGAAGAACCAAATTTATTATGAGCAAAATGATTTGAAAATTACAGTACAAAGAACAAAGCTAATCTATTTATACTGTTTGACTCTTGGACTAAAGTTGCTATATGTAAAACACGTTTTAACACTCCCCCTCAAGCATGGAATAGATCAAATATTCCAAGCTTGCAAGACAGATACTGGTGTTGGCTCTTGCTCAATGCCTTTGTAAACAAATCTGCTGGTTGTTGCTCCGTATGTATATGCGATGTCTTGATTAACTTGTCCCGAATCTTTTCTCGAACTAGGTGGCAATCGATTTCTATATGCTTTGTTCGTTCGTGATATAATGGGTTAGCCGCAATATGTAATGCTGCCACGCTGTCACAATATAGCTTGACTGGAAGATTCAATTTCATTCCCATGTCCTTTAAGACCTAAACAATCCAAACCACTTCACAAGTTGTGTTTGCCATTGCCCTGTACTCGGCCTCTGCCAAGGATCTTGAGACCGTGGGCTGTTTTTTTGTTTTCCAAGATATCAGCGATTCACCCAATTTGACACAATATCCAGTCACTGACCTTCTACTCATAGGACAAGTGCCCCAGTCAGAATCACAAAACGCTGTCAAGTTGAATGAACTCTGTGAAGACAGTAGGATTCCTTGTCCTGGTGCACTTTTCAAATATCTCAAAACTCTTATAGCAGCTTCCATGTGTGATGTTTTGGGGTTATGCATGAATTGACTCAGCAATTGTACTGAAAAGCATATGTCTGGACGTGTGACTGTAAGGTATATCAACCTCCCAATCAATCTTCGGTAAGAACCAGAATCATCAAGTAATGGATCAAGTGAACTCTCCTGTCCATTGCTGTCATCATATTCTTTTGTAGTGAGCCTCAGATTTTGTTCCATGGGCGTGTTAGAAATCTTAGCAGCAGCAAGTCCTGCTTCCGAGATGAGTTCCAAGGCATATTTCCTTTGATTCAAACAGATTCCATCCTTCGACCTAGCAACTTCAATTCCCAGAAAATACTTTAAGGTTCCCAAGTCTTTTATCTTTATTTTTGAATGCAAATAATCTTTTAGACTTGAGATTGAAGGCTCATGATTCCCAGTTATAACTATGTCATCAACATAAACCAATAAAATGGTTATGAAGTCATGTTCCTGTTTTACAAATAAGGAATGATCCTGTGATGATTGTTTAAAACCAGCATGCTCCATATGTCGAGCAAACTTCATGTTCCATTGTCTCGAAGCTTGCTTGAGACCATAAAAAGACTTTGTTAGCCGACACACTATCTCCCCCTCACTTCGAAGTCTAGTAGAATCCCCCCTGTGACTTCGAAGGCCCTCGGGCAAGGCCATGTAAATCTCCTCATCGAGATCCCCTTGGAGAAAAGCATTTGTAACGTCCATTTGGTAAAGAGGCCAATTACAAATGGCAGCAACACTAAGCAAACAACGAACGGTAGTGATCTTAGCTACCGGGGAAAATGTGTCATTGTAATCAATCCCATGAAGTTGGGTGTATCCCTTTGCAACAAGACGGGCTTTGAAACGATCAACACGTCCATCAGCATGGTATTTAACCTTGTAGACCCATTTGTTGCCAATAGGAATCTTACCAGGAGGCAACGAAACAAGATCCCATGTGTGGTTGGCATCCAATGCCGCTAATTCTTGGGCCATAGCTTCTTGCCAACGAGGATCAAGTACGGCCTCTTTGTAGGTATGTGGTTCCTTGATGGTAGAGATGTGGGAGAGAAAAGCTCTGTAGGATGAGGAGACATTTGAGTAATTAACAGATTTCGTGATGGAATGGGGAGAAGAAGGTAAGTGGTGTAAGGAGGAGCACACAAAGTCTTGAGTCCAAATGGGAGGACGAGACTCTCTGGATGACCTTCGGATAGGTGGGGGTAAGGAAGCATCTTGAGGAGGAATATGTGCGGGAATGCAAGGAGAAGGAAGAGGATGATCCTCATCAGGAGGTAAGATCGGCAAAGAAGGAAAATAGATGGAGGATCAGAGATGTGGGAAAATGGGAAAATGGATTCATGAAACTGGACATCTCGAGAAATAAAGAATTTATGAGAGGCAAGGTCTTGAAGTCGATAACCTTTTTGAGTAGATGAATAGCCAAGAAACACACATGCAGTGGCTCCAAACTTGTCCCCACGAGGCAACACCGAAGCATAGCACAAACAACCTAACACCCGCAAATGAGAGTATGAGGGTGCGCGATGAAATAAGGTCTCATAGGGAGAGTGATTGGCAAGAAGAGGAGTGGGGATACGGTTAATGAGATATACTGCTGTGAGAACACAATCACCCCAATATTTGTGTGGGAGTGAAGCCTGAATTTTCAAAGCACGGGCCACTTCCAGAATATGCCTGTGCTTGCGTTCCACAAGACCATTTTGTTGTGGGGTGTAAGGACAAGAGGATTGGTGAATAATGCCGAATGACTTGAGAAGGGTGGTGCAGTCAGACTGAAAAAATTCAGTGCCATTGTCAGTCCGAATGAATTTTACAGAGGCAGAGAATTGATTTTGAATGAGAGGCAAAAAAACTTTGAAAGTGGGGAGTACATCAAGCTTGGAGTGTAGGAGATAGACCCATGTGGCTCTTGAAAAATCGTCCACTATGGTGAGAAAATAACGCTCTCCATTGTATGTTGGTGTGTTGTAAGGCCCCCACACATCCAAGTGAAGTAATTCAAAGGGATGGCTGGACTCAAATGATCGCTTGGAAGGAAAGGGCAATCTAGTGTGCTTAGATTGGGGACAAATACCACAATGAGGCATATTAAACTCATGAGATAAAAAAGAAAGCAACTTCATTCGAGATATAGAAATGTGGCCAAGTCTTTGGTGCCAACGTTTTCCATTATTGTCATGAGAAGCCTGATTATTTACAGCGGAAAACAAAGAAGAATACAAATGTACTGAAGTATTTGAAGAACATAAATGGCGCTCTATAACCTTGGGGTGAAAACTTGAGTTGTCTAGATGATACAAGCCATTCTCCTCTTTACCAATCCCCATTATTTTCCCATTGGAGAGGTCCTGAAACACACAAACATTAGGATAAAAGGTGACGCAGCAGTGATGGTGCTTTGTAAATTTTGAAACGGATAAGAGGTTATGCTTGAAATCAGGAACAAAGAGGACATGATCGAGGGTGATGTTATTGGTTATGTCAGTTGATCCTACATGAGTGATTTTGGTAGTATGACCATTTGGCAGTTGAATGGATCCCGTGGCATCAGCATATGGCAAAGAATGATGCAGCAAGGTGTGATGACCAACCATGTGATCGTTGGCCCCTGTATCAATTATCCATTTAGAGCCAAAAAGGGAGTTGTTACCTGCCATATTAGCCGAGGCCACGCCCGAATCATCCGCTGGTTGATCCTTCTCAAGCATTTTAAGTATAGCTGCATATTGAGCTGGAGTGAAAGAATTTCAAGTTCCATGGCCAGAAGGTGTGTCAACCTGATCAACCATGACAGGTGGAGTTACTGAAGTATTTGCCTTCGCCATTGGTTTTCCTCTTTCAGTCCAATCCTTATTGTATCTCTGATTTGGCCCTTTAGTTGGAGCCCTGTACAGTCTATGGCCAGGAGGATATCCAACCAATTTAAAACAAATCTCTTTAGTATGTCCCAGCATATTGCAATGATCACATCGAGAGGGACCACGCCTCCGATCTTGTGTGGAGAAAAAACCAGAGGAAGGAACTCCCGATTGAGATGGTATGGGACTCAATATACTTCTATGTGATTCTTCTTGAGAAATAATAGCAAATGCTTGAGTTACAGTAGGAAGGGGGCTCATCATCAACACTTGACTACGAATGTGAACATAGCTATCATTTAAACCCATTAGAAACTGGAGTAGTTTGTGTTGTTGGATATATTCCACATATTTCTTTGCTGCTTCACAAGAGCATGTTGGCAGGACAACTAGGGACCCAAATTCATCCCACAGCTGCCTAAGCTTCGAATAGTAAATCGAGATAGAATTGTTACCTTGCACCAGTTGTCCGATTTCCCGGTGTAGTGTAAAAATTATGGAACCATTCACCTTGTCGAAGCGTTCTCGTAGATCCTCCCAAACAGTAGCTGCATCAGTGGAGTACACAATGCCCCCAAATATTTCCTTCGACACACTGTTCATTAACCAAGATAATACGATAGCATTGCATCGCTCCCACTGCAATAGAGTAGTGGCTCCAGATTCAGGTCGAGAGCAGCTACCATCAATGAAGGCTAATTTGTTTTTGGCGCGTAAGGCAATAACCATTGCTCTGCTCCAGATTCCATAATTGTCAGTGCTGAGGAGCTGCTCATTGATCAAATTGAGACCAGGAGTATCAGATGGATTCACATACAGAGGATCATATGTATCAATTTGATGATTGTTCAATCCCCATGGGGAAGCATTGGTAGAAGCCATTTTTGAAAAAAAAATTGGATCAGAATCTCGAGAAGAAGGAGAAATAACAATCGATCCACTGCGATCGATTAGGAAAATCAAGAGAAAAAAAGCTCGAGCTGAAGATCTCAGAACTCGGCGGTTAGTGGCTCTGATACCATATTGAGAAATGAAGCTCTTAGCTTCCAACGAATGAAGAACCAAATTTATTAGAGCAAAATGATTTGAAAATTACAGTACAAAGAACAAAGCTAATCTATTTATACTGTTTGACTCTTGGACTAAAGTTGCTATATGTAAAACACGTTTTAACAGATCCCGCCCACGAGATCTTTGATTTGTCCCGATCATTGAAACAAGTAATTGATAGGTGTGATAATCGCCTCTAGATCACGCGGTCTAGCAACAACTAATCAACGATAGGAACAATCGCGTTCAAGAGAACCTCCAAAGAACCCGTCCTTGGCAACTCTCGTGAAAATCGATCGACAAATTCCAAAAAAGATAAATCTTTTGATATGTTTGATTTGATACAACGCAAAAGTTATAACGAAACTTAAGCTTGTTTTTTGAGAGAATTCTCAAAGAAAAATTTTATAAACTCAATCAATAATAAACAAAAGTTTTTTACAATGAATAAATTTCGTCTATATATAGATACCAAACCAAAAGATAACAAAAAGATAACTAGGTAACAAAATCAGCACCAAATCATTGCAACTATTTGCAGCTAATCATAGGACACGGACCCCGTGTATGCCTCCGGGTACGGGTCCGTGTACACTCGGCCAAAATATTCTCCAGCAACAAAGGACACGGACCCCGTGTATGGGTCCGGATCAGGGTCCGTGTATGCTCGGGATTTTTCTTCCTCAAGTGTATAGGAAACGGACCCCGTGTACTGGTCCGTGCTCGGGTCCGTGCAGCCTCGGTTCTTTTGAACAATGCTTGAATGATGTTCCTTTGGGCTTTTCCCACGCACTTTCATGCATCACGAGACCTACTTCCTTGATCATCAATCCTTTGAACACCTTGCCCGGCCAGATTCACATCACTAGGACTATTGTTTCTGGTCGCGATGTTAAATTCTTAAGTTACTTTTGGAAGACTTAATGGGCTAAACTTGGCACAAAATTGTTGTTTTCTACTACTTGTCATCCTCAAACGGATGGACAAACTGAAGTTGTCAATAGAACTTTGGGAACACTTTTGCGTGCTATTCTTAAAAAGAACTTGGATTGACATTTCTATGGACTTTATTTTGGGGTTGTGATGCGATCCCGCCCACGAGATCTTTGATTTTTCCCGATCTTTGAGACAAGTAATTGAGATAGATGTGATAATCGCCTCTAGATCATGCAGTCTAGCAACAATTGCTCAACGGTAGGAACAATCGCGTTCAAGAGAACCTCCAAAGAACCCGCCCTTGGCAACCCTCGTGAAAATGGATCGACAAATGCCACAAAAGATAAATCTTTTGATAAGTTTGATTTGATACGACGCAAAATTTATAACGAACTTAAGCTTGGTTTGAGAGAATTCTCAATGATAAAAATATCATAAAAGATGAATAATAATCAATGTGTTTACAATCAATAAAATTCGTCTATATATTGACACCAAATCAAAAAGATATGCAATCTACTTGCCAAGATAATAAAAACTCTAAAATAGGAAAAAAACTATTCTCGCCTAAAACTAAAGGACACGGACCCCGTGTAGGCATCCGGGTACGGGTCCTTGTGTGCTCGGCAAAATAATCTCCGTGTAGGGGTCCGGAGCATGGTCCGTGTAGACTCGGGAGTTCTTCTTCTCGACTGTACTAGGCATTGTAAGGCCTGAGAAATTAATCCGGTTAATCTGAAAAGATTTGGAAATGATTATTATAAACATAGATGATAATTGATATGATTATAGACGGAACGGATCGGACGGGGAAAGATGAAAGAAAATTAAAGAGATGCAAAGAGAAGTCCCCGCACACATGCACGACTTGTATCGGCGCACATGCGCGAGGAAGACAGAACCATGCGCGCATATGCGCAAGTTGAATGCACGCACATGCGCGGAACGTCCAGTAGCATTGGCGCATATGCACGATGGTAATGGCGCACATGTGCGGGAGGGGAAGTAGGTTCGGCACATATGCGCGAGAAGGGTGGCGCATATGCGCGAGAAGACAAAGTGCTAGTTTGCATAACTGGCGCATATGCGCGACATTGTTCGCGCATATGTGCGAAACGTGCAGAACATGCACAATGCCACTTGCCCTTGTATCATGAAACGGGTGTATATATATATATATACATATATAAGCATGCGAAATCCATCAGAAACGAGAAAAGGAAGGAAACAAAAGTGAGAGGAAACGCTTTCGAAGATGGTAATTTGACTGAGCGAGAAATCCGTCCGTCTGTTTTTGAATCCGAGTACAGTACTGTGTTCCTATCAACGCAGACTACAACTGGACGTAAGTTTTGTTACGTTTAGACAAAATTTGAATTTATGATATTGTCAGAATTGAATATGATTTAGATATGGTGTTTCTGTTACCGTAGACATTATAGAATCAAAGTCAGATTAAAGAACAGACCGTTTCTGTAATTGTTATGATTTTTGAAAGATATTGACTTTGATTCTATATCAGAATTGTGTTAGTATTCAGAGTATTAATTATATTAACACAGATTATAAAGTCCAGTATTATATTTGTGATGTTCAGATTGACGGGGTGATTCAGATTGTATTATTATGCCGTCGAAACATCAGTTGATTTAGATTAATCAGATTTCGTTATGATTCAGATGGTATGGGGAAATCGATTACATGAATTGAATTGTATCTTATTCAGATATTGATCAGATTATGTACTGAGTTGAGTATTGATCAGAACAGATTGTGAATTGAGTTATTTACTGATACGCTGTATTCGATATTGTCATTTCAGATTTTATATGGACAAAGTTGAATACAGGTCATCGTCTTCGTCAGACAGGGACGACAAAGGTATAATTCATGTGATATTTGGGAAGATATAACTCAAATCAGATCTTATTTGAGTTTCCCAATTAAATCACATACTAGACTTATTGTTTATCTTTTGATATGATTATGATTTGTTTATAGAATTGTATTCGAATCTTTTGAGATAATTATGCATTTTTTACAGATGGTTATGCATTGCATTTGAGATAGGAAAGTTTGACAAAAACAGTCAGACTTCTAGACGTTCGGTTTATCGTTACATAGGAGCAAACACTGTCCTATTGTAGATTATTCGATACAGCTGAGACCGAAGTCTAGGAATAAGACGTACAGTCACCCCGAGTGGGAGGGTAGGTGACAACCATTGACGTCTTATTCACACCGGGATCCCTAGAGTTATAGTTAAGTCGAGTCTAGACATGATTTGACTAAAACTGCATGTGTTTAGAGATGTGGTTTCATAGACTATGAAACCCATGTTTATTGCTTTCAGACATAATAGCCTGTGTTTATAAGATTTGATATAAATTGCATGTTTATCTGAATTGAGTTGCATGCTTATTTTGAGTAGATTTCATAGATTATGAAATCTATTACTTTTGAATATGTTCATGATAGCATGTTTTGTGATTTAGATTATTTATATGCATGCTTACCATATTTTATACTGGGATTTATTCTCACCGGAGTTATCCGGCTGTTGTCTTGTTTTGTATGTGTGCATGACAACAGGTGGGACAAGAACGGGGTCGAGAAGATGATGAGAGAAGACGAGTTTAGCGTGGTGATTTCGGACTTATTGTAGAGTAGGTTTTATTACTTGATTATAGTAGATGAACCTTAGTTGAACTAGATAAATGTTGTACGAGATTTGTATTATTATACAGATTTGTATAATAGCATGATTCCATTACCTTCCGCACTTTATTTTAAAAAGAAAAATTTTTAGACCCTGTTTTATCTTAACGGATAATTAAATCCCAAGAGAAGGTTAAGAAAAATATAAGCGTCCGGGTCCCCACAACAGGTGGTATCAGAGCGATAGATCCTTTAGATAGAGATAGTCAGAACTGATAGATCCTTTAGACTGAGATAGAAGAGAATGAGCGGGGTAGATTGAATTTTCTTTCCTTGCATGTGATTGCCAGCAGGAGATTTATTGTAATGTTGATTGACATGGTGTATGCTAGCATGATTTATTGCTTTCCCTATTACATGTTGTTTGTTATCTGAGTTGACTACAGCATGTAATTACCAAGACTGAATCTGAACCGAGTCTGAATCAGAGGTATATGATCAGAGGAGGGCTGAGACAGATTATATAGATTGTATATTGATATTGTTTGATATTCAGATATACCGCCTCGGAGAATTCCGGAAAGGGGTAGTACTTCTTCTGAACAGATAGATGCATCAAAAATTCAGCTGGAAGTAAAGATGAAAGAATTTCAGTTATTGCAGCCGCCTACTCTGAATGGTATCGAAACGTCCGAAGATTGTCAGAACTGGTTTGATGACATAGAAATATTGTTCGATTTACTTGATTGTACAGATGAATAGAGAGTAAAAATGGTACCTTATCAGTTACGAGAAGCCGCCAGGAGTTGGTGGATTACCAGTAGAAGAATGTGGGAACAGAGAGGTACAGTGATTTCGTGGGAAATATTCAGAACTGAATTTTATCGACGATTTTTCTCAGTCTCGTACTGAGAGGACAAGAAAGCAGAGTTTGAGAATTTGAGCCAAGGTCAGTTGAATATTGATGAATATACCGCCAAATTCTCTACTCTACTGCATTTTGCTCCTCACATAGCTGGGAATGATGAAGCTATAGTAAATCAGCTCATCAGAGGGTTGAATTCGGAGGTAGTTGCATTTATGAATTTGCAGCGACCTTACAATTTTGCTGATATCTTGAGTAGAGCGAAGAGAGCTGAGGCGAGTCTGATTAGACAATTGACAAGGTTGTGTGTGAAGCAACCCCAGACACAGCAATCCCCTCTCCGATATGATCACGGCAGTACGAGTGGGAAGCAAGAGGTGCTAAAAGCTCGAAAGAAGCCATTCAAGAAGTTGGGGAGTAGTTCCTCTAGCTCCAGTGGTTCTAGCCCGAGTTATACTGGAGTGTATTGCAGAACTTGCGGAGGAAAACATCCCACAGAGCAATGCCAGGGAGTGACTGATAGATGCAATAATTGTGGACAGCCGGGACACTTTGCTAAAGTCTGTCCCCAGAAGCGTTCCCAAAAATCGTAGGGAACAGAGTTCAATTGAAAACACCGATCCAGAATTCACAACATGTACTACTTTTTATGAATCTATTGCATATGTATTGATATATACTAATGCATTTGTTAAGAATATCTTTGACTGAGTTGCATGGGAATATGCTGTATCTGTTGGGTTTGTATGTACTGTAGTATTGATGTCCTTGCTTGTTGAGGAAATGTTGATATCAGAGATTTCTGTATATATTGTATACTACAGTAAGATGAGAATGAAATAGAAATAGATTATGATGTACTTGTGTTTTCTGATTTGAACGCATTATTGATATGTATATGCTGAACAAGTACAGACATATTGTAGAATTTTTCCAGAAATGGTAAGAGTCAGACCAGAGATGACTGCTCAGTGGAGATACCACGATAAGGATTCTAGATTTAGAATTCCTTTGATATTGTCGTATATGACTCGATTGTTACAGAAAGGAACAAATGGTATCCTTATGTATTCAGTAGATTTACTGAAATCGAGCGTAGCATTGGCAAATTTGCCAGAAATGTACGAGTTGGCAGACATTAGCCCAGATAAGATTTCAGATTTGTGTGTTATATCAGAAAGATAGAGTTCAGAATTGAATTGAGATCAGACATTGATTGTATGTTAGAGTTCAGCACAGAATAACAATGAATTTACAGAATGATACAGAATGAATTGAAAGATTAGTAAAAGAGTACCGACCAAGAGTTACATCTGATTTAGTGTTGCTCTTTGGCATGTTTCAGTATATTCAGAGATGTTCTGATGATTTTATGCTCATTATATCCATGAGATTTTGATATAATTGCAGCATTTGATTGATTGAATCGAATATCTACAGATTTTATTGAATATTTTAAGAACTGTGATGATTGTATACAAAAATTATTCAGATAAGAATCCCGCGTGGAACAGATTGTATTCAGAGTATGCGTTATCTGAAGTTAGTATACAGATTGATTTCGATACCGTTGAGATTTCGATCAGTGACTGATAAGATACCGATATCAGAAAAACTAGAAAGTTTAGAAATGTCAGAATTGTCAGAGATATAGTTTGTCTGATTTGACAGATTATTTTATTCGACTGTTGCTTTATATCTGCTGAGTATTGTTATTGCTCTAAATCAGTATTTGAGACATCTTATATTGTTTTGGGGAGCATATTTTATTTGCAGATGTGATATATACCAGTTGATCAGAATGACATGAAGATATTTATCAGAAACACTTGTTTTATGAGTTCACTGAACTCACTAGATCTGTATAGGATATTGATATTTCGTCTCTGATTTGATATTGATGTTGTTTTGAATCCGTATATGCTACAGATTATTGTGAACCAGCGAGAGTATATACAGTTTCAATCGAATTAGAACTGAATTCGAGAGTTACAGTAATTCAGGAATGTGATCAGAATGTTCAGAACTAGATTTTATAATCAGAACCGAATAACAGATATGTGATTCTGTGTTTTGTATGAGATTGATTATCTTGTGATATCAGAATGTGTAAGAATTGTACAACAAAATTTGATATCGATAGTCAGAACCAAATACCATGTAGGTATATTTTCTCTCATTTATGTTATTAACTGATTTGTTTGTATCAAATAGTTCGAATATGAAATCACAGATAAGGACAGAAATGAACCATAGTGGATTCAGTTTTCCGTTTGATGATTGAGAATATATTGTATTCGAACAGATAGTCGTGATATAGACAGATGAGATCAGTTATGACAGAATTTGTACTGAAATGTTGGCAGAAATTGTACTGATATGTATGAATCGCTAACAGAAAAGACAGAAAGATAGAAATCAAAGATTTATTACAGAATTGTATAGTTCTAAATAGAAATGGGAGTACATTTCTATGGCTTTCGTAATGAAATTACCGCCATTTTCTACAGATCGTGATATAATATGATTATGATTGATAGATTGTTCAATCTATATTTATTAGTTTGTACCAGATAACGTACAAACATGACCAAATGACACAGATCGATGTCAGAGAAGTGGTCAGAGTAATCAGAATGCCACAGTAGAATATATCAGATTGTGATTGGATTGATTTGGTACGTGTGACAGAGTATATCATGATCTCTCTCTTAGATTGTTTCACAGATTGACAGGCAGTCAAAATGTGTTATCCAGATATTTGAAGACCTTGGTACAGCTTTAGTGCTGGATGTTAGCACTAGATGTTATGACTTATTGTCACTGTATGAACTACTGTATGACAATAGTTATTAAGACAGTTCAGAATGGACAGATTTATGAAACCAACGTCGGATGATGACGATTGGTATTTGAAACAGAAGATTTTATATGTTGTGGGGACCCGGACGCTAATCATAGTCATAATCGTCATTGGGACTAATTAATCAACAAGAAAACAGGGTCTAATTTTTTTTTTAAAATTGCGGAACGTAGTGACAACAATCTAATATACAACTCAGTATATAATAGAGTACAAGTCCTGTACCGTCTACAAATAAGTACAAACTAAGGTTCAACAACTATTATCAAGTGTCCACACCCTATATACAATCCAAGTCCGGAGCCTCCACTCTAATCACGATCTCTCCTCATCTCCTGGACCCTGAACCTGTCCCACCTGTTGTCAAGTACACATACAAACAAGACAACAGCCGGATAACTCCGGTGAGAATAAATCCCAGTATAAATCACCGAACATGCAATCATATAATCAATATAAAGCATGAATATATGACAGTAATACAAATCAAACTCAGAAATGTAAACAATATCAATCTGTCGACAATGCTCGTGACTCCACGATTCAGACTAGACTCAATCCTAGCCTAGGGATCCCGGTGTCCAGATGTGGCATTCCTATATCGACAAACAGTAATAGAAAAGACTCCAGTTCTATCCAAGTCGATATAACCAACATCCAGTGTCTAGACGCATCCGTCATAGACTATGGTCTATCGCCATATCTTGTGACATCGTGCAATGTACCCGTGGTTACCTGCCACTATCAGGTACTTCTGTCACAAGATTACTCGTCTAATGCATGCTCCTATGACTCCATAGAACAAACATTTAAATCAAATCATTAAATACAATGATAAACAAATAGTAAGTATGTGATTTAGGGAAACTCAAGTACATCCTACTTGAGTCGATGTCCCAATACACATTGACTTATACCTTTCATTGCAGTTTCGGTCTGAAATCCAAACTCTGTCAATCCCTCAATCTGACAATGGTAATACCAATAATCTCATATCAATATACCTTTCGAATCAATAACAATCTGATCAATCTGGATTTAATTCAAAACCAACGGCATAACGGTACAATCTCAGTATCCCCGTCAATACCAAATCAACAGACATCACTTACCGATCATAACTCATATCCATTACAATCTGTAATTCAATCACAATTCAAATATGTCTGGTATAAATCAATATTCCCTAAAAATTCATAATAATTTCATAATCAGTCCATTTCTCAATCTGACTTCGATTCTACGATGTTTAACATGTCCAGAACACCATATATGAATCATATTCAATTCTGACAACATCATAATTTCAAGACATGTCAAAACGTAGTAAAACTTACGTCCAGTTGTAGCCTACGTTGCTAGGAACTCGGTACTGAAGTCAGATTTAAAATCAGACGGACGGATTTCACAGAAAAGGCGTAAGTATTTTTAGCTCTTTCACAGCAACCTTTCTCTACGATTCTTTTCTTTCTTCCTTCTCAATTCTGAAGGATTTCGTATATATATATCCTATTGCATGTAATGATACGTGGCAATCATTTTCACCATTTTCAGCCGGCGCTCGGGCGGTTAGAAAGTACCGCTCGAGCGCGGCACTCTCTGTCCAAGAGTTTCAAATTTACCCATTGGCGCTCGGGCGGTCAAAAACTACCGCCCGGGCGCCACTCCTTCTGCCCGTAACATTTTCTTATTAGCCCCTGGCGCTCGAGCGGTAATATTCTACCGCTCGGGCGCCATACATTCTGTCCGAGCACATTTCTTGTTGAGCATTGGCGCTCGGGCGGTCATTACTTACCGCTCGGGTGCCAACAGTTCTGCCCAAACAATATCATAATTCATATGCTTGGTCAAATATGGTTTCGTAATAGCCCGTTTTTAATTATATCAATTCATAATCAATAATCCTATCAGATTACGATAATTAATTTCTCGGGCATTACATTTCTCCCCCCCTAAGATACGATTTCGTCCTCGAAATCACAAACTGTCAATCGTATTAATAAGGAGTATATATACAAAGACTGTATAAGAAAATTTACATCAGTGGAATAATGCTGGGAATTCTTGTCTCATATCAGACTCAGTCTCCCAAGTGGCTTCTTCAACACCATGACGAGTCCATTGAACTTTCACAAGAGGAATCATCTTTGTTCTGAGCTGTTTTTCTTTACGATCGATAATCCGGATCGGCTTCTCGACATAACTCAATGTCTCATCCAGCTCAGTCTCGTCTGGTTGAATAACATGGGAATCATCAGGGAGATATTTCCGCAGCATTGATACATGAAAAACATCATGTATTCCAGATAATGAAGGCGGTAATGCTAGTCGATAGGCACGGTCTCCTATCTTCTCGAGAATCTCATAAGGACCGACGTATCGTGGAGACAACTTCCCTTTCTTTCCAAATCGAACAACACCCTTGAAAGGTGAAATCTTCAGGAACACTCGGTCTCCTGCCTCAAATACCAACGGTCTACGTCGAAGGTTGGCATATTTAGCTTGTCTGTCCTGGGCTGCCTTCATTTTCTTTTGAATCAATTTCACTTTCTCAGTCATATCTCTGATCATATCAGGTCCAGTTTCAGGAACTTCAGAGATATCATCCCAGTAAAGAGGGGATCGACACTTCTTTCCGTACAACGCTTCAAATGGGGCCATCTCAATACTCGTCTGATAGCTGTTGTTGTACGAGAATTCACAAAGAGACAATGCCTCCTGCCATCCAGTGCTAAAGTCAAGCACTACTGCTCTCAACATATCTTCCAAAGTCTGAATCGTCCTTTCTGACTGTCCGTCAGTCTGTGGATGATATGCGGTACTAAGATGCAATTTCGTACCTAGAGCTTGCTGTAAACTTTGCCAGAAGTGCGAAGTAAACCGAGGATCACGGTCCGACACAATCGATTTCGGCACTCCGTGCAGTCTCACCACTTCCTTGACATAGATATCGGCCATCTGATCATATCTATATGTCATCTTGTATGGAATAAAACATGCAGATTTGGTCAATCGATCAATCACGACCCAAATCGCATCACAACCTCGGGAGGATCTTGGTAATTGCGTCACAAAATCCATGGAAATGTGATCCCATTTCCATTCAGGAATGGATAAACTCTGCAACAATCCTCCTGGTTTCTTTCTCTCAGCTTTCACATGATACAAATGTAGCAATATCAGCTTTCATTTTCTTCCACCAATACTGTGTCTTTAAATCATTATACATTTTCCTGCCACCAGGATGAATGCTAAATCGACTGTTGTGTGCTTCTGTCAGTATCTGCTGTCTCAAATTCGAAACATTCGGCACAACTATACGATTATTCACATACAAAATATCATTTTGAACCTGATATTCTGATCGATGTCCAGCTCTAACCATAGCAATCGAATTTTGCACGTTCTGATCACTCTTCTGTGCCTCCTTGATTCTCACAATCAATGCCGGTTCAGCTCGAATCGCACATAATCTCAGAGGCTGACGATCTGTTTCAAAAGCTAATCCAGACAAACAGCAGTCTTCTATCAAATTCGAAACACCTATCGTCGATAAGGATAGTGCACATACCTTTCGACTTAGGGCATCTGCTGCTGCATTGGACTTCCCTGGATAATATTTGATTTCACAATCAAAGTCCTTCAATAAATCCAGCCATCGTCGCTGTCTCATATTCAACTCTGATTGCGAAAACAGATATTTCAAGCTTTTATGATCGGAATAAATTTCAAATTTCTCACCGTAGAGGTAATGTCGCCATATCTTCAATGCAAAGACTATGGCTGCCAATTCAAGATCATGAATTGGGTAACGAGTTTCATGGGGTTTCAGCTGTCTTGAGGCATAAGCAATCACATGCCCTCGCTGCATCAAAACACAACCCAATCCTCGGTGAGATGCATCACAATAAACAACAAAATCACCAGTATCTGAAGGAATCGTCAACACAGGCGCACTGGTTAATCTCTTTTTCAATTCGAGGAAACTGGTCTCACATTCCTCAGACCAAACAAAAGGAGCGTTTTTCTGAGTCAACTGCGTAATCGGTTTGGCAATGCTCGAGAAATCTTTAATAAATCGGCGATAATATCCTGCCAAACCCATAAAGCTGCGAATCTCAGGTACAGATGTAGGTCTTGGCCAAGAAATCACTGCCTCGACCTTGCTGGGATCAACAGATATCCCGTCTCCTGATATGATATGTCCCAGAAATATCACCTGTTTCAACCAGAACTCGCATTTCGACAATTTAGCATACAGTTTCTCCGCCCTCAAAGTTCGCAACACAATCCTCAGATGATTAGCATGTTCAATCATATTCTTTGAATAAATCAATATATCATCAATGAATATGATAACAAAATATCCAAATATTTCTGAAATACGCGGTTAATCAATCCCATAAACACCGCCGGTGCATTCGTCAAACCAAATGGCATGACAATAAATTCATAGTGTCCATACCTGGTTCTGAATGCAGTCTTAGAAATATCAGAGTCTCTGACTCTCAATTGATGGTATCCAGATCTCAAGTCGATCTTGGAATACACCGAAGAACCCTGCAACTGGTCAAACAAATCGTCAATACGAGGCAATGGATATTTATTCTTTACCGTTGCCTTGTTCAGTTGCCGGTAGTCGATACAAAGTCTCATCGACCCATCCTTCTTCCTCACGAACAATACTGGAGCACCCCAAGGAGATACACTCGGTCTGATATATCCCTTGGCCAGTAAATCCTCCAACTGTTCTTTCAGTTCTTTCAATTCAATCGGTGCCATCCGGTATGGAGCCCTCGAGATCGGAACTGTTCCTGGCATCAACTCGATGCTGAAGTCTATTTCTCGAATCGGAGGCAATCCAGGAATCTCATCCGGAAAGACATCAGCAAATTCACACACCACTGGCAAATCCGCCAATGATGGACTCTTCTTCAGTAAATCAACTGAATATACCAGGAATCCATCTGCTCCTTTCTGCAATAGTCGAGTCATATTTATTGCAGATATCAAAGGAATTCGAGCTCGAGAACCCTTACCATAAAATTTCCACTCCTCAGCCATCTCCGGTCTGAATCTCACTATCTTGTGGAAACAATCGACTGTAGCCCTGTACTTGGTCAATGTATCAATACCGATAATACAATCAAAGTCAGATATCCCAAGCACAATACAGTCTAGCTCAATCATATGTCCATCGTACTGCAGTATACAAGGTTTCACAGATTTCACTGACATCAAACCTGTTCCTAACGGGGAAGAAACAGAAACTACCGCAGACAATGATTCAATTGGTAATGCACGACTCAATTCAAACCTCTCAGAAATAAATGTGTGTGATGCACCAGTATCAATCAATACGTACGCAGGATAACCAGAAATGAAACAGTTACCTGCCACAACATCATCAGGTGCATCCTGTGCCTGCTCCTCTGTCAGAGCAAACACTCGGGCCTGCTGTCTCGGAGGCTGGCTCACTGTCTGGCTTCCTCCTGGCCTCTGCTGGGACTGGGTAGATGGTGCTGGCTGAAAAGAATGAACAGCAGCTGGTCGTCTACCTGCCTGAGCTGCTGATCCAGATGACTCAGCTATCTGAAATCCCTGGGCACCTCTCTGGGGACACACTCGAGCAAAGTGTCCCTGTTGCTTGCAAATACGGCAGCTGCCAAATATTCCCCGGCACTGCTCAGTGGGGTGCTTCCCTCCACAAGTATTGCAAATAGGTCCAGTATAGCTCTGACTCTGGCGAGGACTCCCAGAACTAGAAGAACTGCTCCCTGCCTTCTTGAACTGCTTTCCTCTCGTCTTCAAGAAGTCCCTCTTTCCACTACTACTGCTGCTGCCACCTTCAAATCGAGGAGGTGGTTGCTGGAATCCCGGTGCTGGAAGCATAAACGAAGCTCCTCTCTGTCTCATCAGACCGGCTTCGGCTCCTTTGGCTCTATTCAAAGCATCGGTAAAGTTGTTCGGTCTTCCCGTATTCACCAACGTAAATATTTCCGGATTCAGGCCGTTAATGAATTGATCTGCCACAGCCTCGTCATGATCCGCCACATGTGGAGCAAAGCGCAACAGTGAAGAGAACTTGGCCACGTATTCCTCGATGTTAAGTTGGCCCTGTCTCAAGTTCGCAAACTCGGCTCCTTTGTCCTTCCTGTATGACACTGGAAAGAACCTCTGATAGAATTCAGTTCTAAATATACTCCAGGTAATAATCGTACCTCGGTGTTCCAATGCCCTTTTTGTGTTAATCCACCAGTTCTTGGCAATGTCATGCAATTGGTGTCCTATCAGTTTCACCCTCTTCTCATCAGTATATTCCAACGAATCAAACATCATTTCAATATCATCCAGCCAACTTTCACAATCCACTGAATTTTCAGTTCCTTTCAGAGTGGGTGGATGAAAGGATTGAAATCTTTTTAACAGTGTCTCCATGGGAGTGGCTGTAACGTCCATGGGAGGGTTTGATGTACTACCCTGTTCCGGTATAAGTCGGGGAGGCATATCTGAAACTCAAAAGGATTAGTAACCCCAAACAATAATTCTATTCCAGCCCTCCTCCGATCATCTTACTGCTGATCTAGAATTGGCTCCCATTCATATTCAATAACACATGTTATCAAATCAAATCAGATAAACAGATAAACATGTATTATAAAGCAGTAAATCATGCTAGCAATCAAAAGCAGGAAAGAAAATCACATTCCACCCCGCTCACTAGCTCCTATCTCAATCTCAAGGATCTATCGCTCTGATACCACCTGTTGTGGGGACCCGGACGCTAATCATAGTCATAATCGTCATTGGGACTAATTAATCAACAAGAAAACAGGGTCTAAATTTTTTTTTAAAATTGCGGAACGTAGTGACAACAATCTAATATACAACTCAGTATATAATAGAGTACAAGTCCTGTACCGTCTACAAATCAGTACAAACTAAGGTTCAACAACTATTATCAAGTGTCCACACCCTATATACAATCCAAGTCCGGAGCCTCCACTCTAATCACGATCTCTCCTCATCTCCTGGACCCTGAACCTGTCCCACCTGTTGTCAAGTACACATACAAACAAGACAACAGCCGGATAACTCCGGTGAGAATAAATCCCAGTATAAATCACCGAACATGCAATCATATAATCAATATAAAGCATGAATATATGACAGTAATACAAATCAAACTCAGAAATGTAAACAATATCAATCTGTCGACAATGCTCGTGACTCCACGATTCAGACTAGACTCAATCCTAGCCTAGGGATCCCGGTGTCCAGATGTGGCATTCCTATATCGACAAACAGTAATAGAAAAGACTCCAGTTCTATCCAAGTCGATATAACCAACATCCAGTGTCTAGACGCATCCGTCATAGACTATGGTCTATCGCCATATCTTGTGACATCGTGCAATGTACCCGTGGTTACCTGCCACTATCAGGTACTTCTGTCACAAGATTACTCGTCTAATGCATGCTCCTATGACTCCATAGAACAAACATTTAAATCAAATCATTAAATACAATGATAAACAAATAGTAAGTATGTGATTTAGGGAAACTCAAGTACATCCTACTTGAGTCGATGTCCCAATACACATTGACTTATACCTTTCGTTGCAGTTTCGGTCTGAAATCCAAACTCTGTCAATCCCTCAATCTGACAATGGTAATACCAATAATCTCATATCAATATACCTTTCGAATCAATAACAATCTGATCAATCTGGATTTAACTCAAAACCAACGGCATAACGGTACAATCTCAGTATCCCCGTCAATACCAAATCAACAGACATCACTTACCGATCATAACTCATATCCATTACAATCTGTAATTCAATCACAATTCAAATATGTCTGGTATAAATCAATATTCCCTAAAAATTCATAATAATTTCATAATCAGTCCATTTCTCAATCTGACTTCGATTCTACGATGTTTAACATGTCCAGAACACCATATATGAATCATATTCAATTCTGACAACATCATAATTTCAAGACATGTCAAAACGTAGTAAAACTTACGTCCAGTTGTAGCCTACGTTGCTAGGAACTCGGTACTGAAGTCAGATTTAAAATCAGACGGACGGATTTCACAGAAAAGGCGTAAGTATTTTTAGCTCTTTCACAGCAACCTTTCTCTACGATTCTTTTCTTTCTTCCTTCTCAATTCTGAAGGATTTCGTATATATATATCCTATTGCATGTAATGATACGTGGCAATCATTTTCACCATTTTCAGCCGGCGCTCGGGCGGTTAGAAAGTACCGCTCGAGCGCGGCACTCTCTGTCCAAGAGTTTCAAATTTACCCATTGGCGCTCGGGCGGTCAAAAACTACCGCCCGGGCGCCACTCCTTCTGCCCGTAACATTTTCTTATTAGCCCCTGGCGCTCGAGCGGTAATATTCTACCGCTCGGGCGCCATACATTCTGTCCGAGCACATTTCTTGTTGAGCATTGGCGCTCGGGCGGTCATTACTTACCGCTCGGGCGCCAACAGTTCTGCCCAAACAATATCATAATTCATATGCTTGGTCAAATATGGTTTCGTAATAGCCCGTTTTTAATTATATCAATTCATAATCAATAATCCTATCAGATTACGATAATTAATTTCTCGGGCATTACATATGTCATGGTTTGAGATAAACAGATTTGATAACAGCTGATGACACTGATATGTGATGAGCTGTAGATTGGTTTATACGGATGTTGTATAGCCAGTAATGCGAGATTGATTCTGTCAGAAGGATTGGAGAAGTATTATGGCATGATACTTAGTGAATTCTTATTCCAGATTGGAATCAGATATTTGAGTTTGGTCTAAACTCTGTGATGCATTCATTCTGATATATTTGAATTGATTACTTGCGAGTTCTAGGACGAACTCAGAACTAAGAGGGGGAGAAATGTAAGGCCCGAGAAATTAATCCGGTTAATCTGAAAAGATTTGGAAATGATTATTATAATCGTAGATTATAATTGATATGATTATAGACGGAACGGATCGGACGGGGAAAGATGAAAGAAAATTAAAGAGATGCAAAGAGAAGTCCCCGCGCACATGCACGACTTGTATCGGCGCACATGCGCGAGGAAGACAGAACCATGCGCGCACATGCGCAACTTGAATGCACGCACATGCGCGGAACGTCCAGTAGCATTGGCGCATATGCGCGACGGTAATGGCGCACATGCACGGGAGGGGCAGTAGGTTCGGCGCATATGCGCTAGAAGGGTGGCGCATATGCGCGAGAAGACAAAGCGCTAGTTTGCATAACTGGCGCATATGCGCGACATTGTTCGCGCATATGCGCGAAACGTGCAGAACATGCACAATGCCACTTGCCCTTGTATCATGAAACGGGTTTATATATATATATATTTATATATATATATTGAAAGCGGACCGGTTACGGTGGCCGGAAACGCAACGGAAGCACAAAAATCAAATTTTATATGTAAAATTTCGGCCACCATGGATTTGATGCAATATTTGCAAAACACAAAAACATGCATAGGATGTTAAAGAAATGTACCTATCAACTTTTAAAAAGTTGATTGTGGCTCCAACTTTGTTGTCAAACAACAAAGCTCTTGAATGGAAGATGAATCTACAAGCTCCTCCTCCAAATCCTTGAAACTTTCCTTCAAATTAAGCCCACCACTAACTAGGGAAATCCCCTCACAATTTGCACTAGAAAAATGTGAGGATTTTTCAAAGAGAAGTGTGTTTATTCCTCAACAACTTGAAGAACAAAATGAAGAAGAAAATATGGAGAGAATAAGAGGCAAGTTTCGGCCATCATCTAGTGGAGGGAAGGGAGAATGATTTTTAATTCCATGTCTTGGTGTTGCAAAAAGCAAAAGTGAAAAGTAGCATGCCATGCCATTATTTTATTCAAAAGTAATCTCCAACCCTTCACCTCCCATGCATGCATACTATATAGTTTTTAATCAAATTAAAAACTTTGGACTAAATTTAATTATCTCAAACATATTTGAGACTAATTAAACATTACTTGAATTTACTCAAGTCCCACTAGTTTAAATAATTATTTTAATTGAGCTCTACAAGACTCAATATTATTTAATTAATCCAACACTTGAATTAATTTAATTATTTGGGCTCTACTAGGCCCACTAGTGTTTAATTAATTCAACACTTGAATTAATTTAATTTAGTCCATAATAATGTTTATGAAAATCACAATTTTCAAAACATTAGTCACTTGGCCAAATTTTAATTTAGGAACACTTCCATAAATTAAAATTTATATTTCTCTCATAGAAGTCATACTTCTATTTTTCTTTACACTTATAAACACATTTATAAGCCGTTCAACACATTGAACTATTTTCTCCTTTATAGAAGTCATACTTCTAATTTTCCTTTACGCTTATAAACTCCTTTATAAGCCGTTCAACACATTGAACTATTTTACTTCTCATCGGGATTTACAAAGCTAGTACTTGTGTGGCCCTCAATGGTTCATTGATACAACTAGCCGTGGGTTCACATCTCTATGTGATTCGGACTAAACATGTCCTTATTCGAGCATACCCCAATTGCTCCATTCTTACTTATCAACCCCTTGATAGTAAGAACGTCAGAACTCAAGTCTGATAGTACCCAACCAATCACGTTAAACACCTAGCAGCATCGCTTACGTGATTCCCTAGGTATCACATGATAGTGCCTGCAAGAACCATTCAATTATGGTTAGCGTACAGTACGGTCCCTTCAACTCATATATCCCGATCGATTCGACAACCATTGGTTTATCGAGAGTTGTCCAAGAATCGATACTATGTGTCATGTCGTAGTTGCATCGATGGTGTAATCTATGAAACACCTTTCATAATTACAACCATACTCTGGCCAGAGATTTCGATCTACATACACATGATAACACATAGGATATCCATACCCGAAGGTAAGCGGTGAATCCCCGACTACAATGCATCGACTCCTATGTGTTTCGACAGAACACCCAACCTTGCCACCTGATGACCCCATGAGAGTCGGTAAACAAGTCAAAGTGTAATTCTAGCACATAGAGTCTCAATGTTGTCCCGGGTCATAAGGACTAATTCTGTACAACCATAAACCAGGACTTTTCCACTCGATAAGTGAGAACCACTTGGAAAGTCCTTTTATGGAGGGTTGTTCAGTGCACTCTACAAGGAGCACCTATCTGCATGTTCGGACATCACAATGTCCCCTACCAATGAAACATGGTACTCACATCGCAGATACTAGTCTCTAACTCGAGCGGCCTATATCCTTCTTAGTGGCGGCTGAATCGACTAGGAACTGTAGTGACCCGTTCCAGAATCACCTACTAATTGAGAACTAAGCATGCAATTAACCTAATTAACCATAATCAGAGATAACAGCGGAAAAGTCAACAAAATAATAGCTATACAACCCAATCGAAGTCTAGAATAACTTAAAATAAAATATCCAATACAACCATATCGAATCAAAACAATACCGATAAACTAAACCAACCAGCTACTCAACGTCCTCCTCCTGCTCCTCCTGAGCTGTCCAACCTGAGGCCTGCCCCGTGGGAATGGGGTGTCCACGAATAAACAAAACCGAGGACGTGAGCGATAAGAACGCCCAGTACAAAAGTATGAGTATACAGACCTATATGAAATGCACATGCTATGATCATGATACCGGGGTAGTCAAGAAACAGGAGTCACAAAAGGATCTCAACAATGCTCAGTCTAGAGGCGCCAAGTGGATAGTGCCGCGCGGTACACCTCTGGGTCACTGCATCCACTACAAGACAGACGTGGACCTAAAATGTCCCGGACCACCGAAGCCCTCCCGACCCGTCGGCCACTGTGTACTCTCGGTGTCCATGCGTCCACAAGACAAGACAGGGCTGAGCGGCCCCACAAGATATAGCTTATCTCGAAAGAGATACAGCTCAACAGCAAAGGCTATCTCGAAGAAGATACGGCTCGACGTGAAATGCAACGTGCAGTAATAAACGTGACATAATAGCATGCATCATATGACATATATCAATGCACCACATAATCATGCAACACATATATGAATGTATACTCAACCAGGATATCTCGGATAGTACTTTCGTACCTCTATCACAACAATCCTAATCCACTGGAACAACCAGACAACAGGTCTAATCCAAGCCTATTCATCAAGTGAAAACCATCACTAAACTTATCTACCAGACTTAACTAGATAATCCTGAGATAAATACTGATAAAATTCCAAACCTTCGTCCGTCGCTAGCCCGCTGATGCCGCTAGCTCCCAACTAGAGCACAGCTCTGCTACAAGACCAGCAGCTCCCCGCTAGTGCCCAAATCTCGGAACAAGACTAGAACCTGTCAGAAACGACTGAAATGCTATGGAATTCTCTGAATTGGCGAGTCAAAATGAGGAAATCCGACCACTATTTATAGGCCATGTTCGGATCGTCCGAACCCTCTTCGGAACGTCCGAACTCTTACGTGTCAATCAGCTCTTGACAGCTCATGATCGGATCCTCCGATCATACACTTCGGATCGTCCGAACATGCACGTGTCCATCGACTCTTGACACCTCATGTTCGGATCCACCGAACTCACTTCGGACCTTCCGAACACTTCGGTGCTTCCGAACCATCTTCGGTCCGTCCGATCATGACTCGGTCAAAATTACACATTAAACCTTCTTAATCACCATTAATCCGTTAATTACCCAATTTGGAATTCGGGCTACTACATTCTCCCCCCCTTAAAAAGATTTCGTCCTCGAAATCAGGCTTAGAGAATAAAACACCATTGTAATACACTGCAAATATTCTTCATTACAACTGTATAACAATTACATCCCAGGCTGACCCTGGTTCAGCGCAAAAACCTGACCTTGGGCACGAGGTCGAAGATTCGAACTACCCACTTCCTGACCTTGCCTCCTCTGCTGAACAGTCGCCTGAGATCCGGAACCAGATCCTGCTCCACCTCGCAACTGAGGACAATTCTTCTTGATATGACCCATCTCTCCGCACTGAAAACAAGCTCCTGCTGCTAATCGGCATTGCTCCGATGGATGGTTCTTCCCACAATGCGCACAAGAATCCTTCTTCTCACCAAAGCGAACAACACCGCTAGACCTTGATCCAGATCCAGAAGAAGAAGAACCAGATTTCTTGAAAGACTGAGGTCGAGGGCTCAAAACACTCGGAGGTCTAGAAGAAAGAATAGCCCTACCACGCTGGAGACTGATCTCTGCTTGACGACACCGGTTCACCAACCCATCGTACGAAGTAGGATTATCACAGACAGTGACTCGATCAAAGATCTCCTGGTTAAGGCCCTGAAGGAAATGATCATACTTGGCTTCAGAACTGCCACTGATATGAGGCGCAAAGGGTAACAACTCGAAGAATTTCTGCTGATACTCATCAACAGACATACTCCCCTGCTTAAGGTTCAGGAGCTCAATCGTCTTGGCCTGGCGAAGGGCTGGAGGAAAGTACAGCTGCATGAACGCTGCACGGAAATCGGCCCAAGTCGCTCTACCCTGGGACTGGACTATCGGCGCAGAAGTCGATCGCCACCACTTGCGAGCACGGCCCTCGAGGAGAAAACTAAGAGTCTCTATCTTCTGCTCCTCGGTGCACTGGAATGCACGGAAACAACTCTCCATGCGCTCTATCCAATCCTCAGCATCATCAGGAGTCTCTCCACCAACTAGAGGCTTAGGCCCCATCTGAATGAAACGATGCATATCGAAACGCCTAGGACCATTCCGTCGATGACGATGCTCACGATAACGTCTATGATCGTCCTGGTCACCCCAACGACCTACACTTCCCTGACTACTCTCATCACCAAAGTGGTCAGCCATCGCTACAACATAGAATGGGGAAACTAGTAAATTGGTCAACGGAAATCCCAAAACAGAAATCTATATCCCAAAATCGTATGCATGCTCTGATACCATAAATGTAGTGACCCGTTCCAGAATCACCTACTAATTGAGAACTAAGCATGCAATTAACCTAATTAACCATAATCAGAGATAACAGCGGAAAAGTCAACAAAATAATAGCTATACAACCCAATCGAAGTCTAGAATAACTTAAAATAAAATATCCAATACAACCATATCGAATCAAAACAATACCGATAAACTAAACCAACCAGCTACTCAACGTCCTCCTCCTGCTCCTCCTGAGCTGTCCAACCTGAGGCCTGCCCCGTGGGAATGGGGTGTCCACGAATAAACAAAACCGAGGACGTGAGCGATAAGAACGCCCAGTACAAAAGTATGAGTATACAGACCTATATGAAATGCACATGCTATGATCATGATACCGGGGTAGTCAAGAAACAGGAGTCACAAAAGGATCTCAACAATGCTCAGTCTAGAGGCGCCAAGTGGATAGTGCCGCGCGGTACACCTCTGGGTCACTGCATCCACTACAAGACAGACGTGGACCTAAAATGTCCCGGACCACCGAAGCCCTCCCGACCCGTCGGCCACTGTGTACTCTCGGTGTCCATGCGTCCACAAGACAAGACAGGGCTGAGCGGCCCCACAAGATATAGCTTATCTCGAAAGAGATACAGCTCAACAGCAAAGGCTATCTCGAAGAAGATACGGCTCGACGTGAAATGCAACGTGCAGTAATAAACGTGACATAATAGCATGCATCATATGACATATATCAATGCACCACATAATCATGCAACACATATATGAATGTATACTCAACCAGGATATCTCGGATAGTACTTTCGTACCTCTATCACAGCAATCCTAATCCACTGGAACAACCAGACAACAGGTCTAATCCAAGCCTATTCATCAAGTGAAAACCATCACTAAACTTATCTACCAGACTTAACTAGATAATCCTGAGATAAATACTGATAAAATTCCAAACCTTCGTCCGTCGCTAGCCCGCTGATGCCGCTAGCTCCCAACTAGAGCACAGCTCTGCTACAAGACCAGCAGCTCCCCGCTAGTGCCCAAATCTCGGAACAAGACTAGAACCTGTCAGAAACGACTGAAATGCTATGGAATTCTCTGAATTGGCGAGTCAAAATGAGGAAATCCGACCACTATTTATAGGCCATGTTCGGATCGTCCGAACCCTCTTCGGAACGTCCGAACTCTTACGTGTCAATCAGCTCTTGACAGCTCATGATCGGATCCTCCGATCATACACTTCGGATCGTCCGAACATGCACGTGTCCATCGACTCTTGACACCTCATGTTCGGATCCACCGAACTCAATTCGGACCTTCCGAACACTTCGGTGCTTCCGAACCATCTTCGGTCCGTCCGATCATGACTCGGTCAAAATTACACATTAAACCTTCTTAATCACCATTAATCCGTTAATTACCCAATTTGGAATTCGGGCTACTACAGAACCGTTTAGAATATACAGTATTACAAATATGAGTTTCATGATACTCATCATATGAGCATCTCATATTCTTTCTACTATTTGTATATTCAAGGGCTTTATCTATGCAGCTAGCATGGGTATACAGATAAAGATTTGCCAAAATAATAATTTCAAATATTATTAAAATAAAGACTGCTTATACATAGAGTTTCATTGTGAACACTCGGCCAACACTTGGCTCGACGTGCACCTACTCTAACAATCTCCCACTTGCACTAGAGCCAACTACCTATATGCATAAAACCCATTGAATCGCGATGCTTGTCGAATAATGGTCCAGGTAAAGGCTTAGCTAGTGGATCAACAACATAATCTGCGGAGCCGACTTTGTCAATAGACACTACTCTTCATTCCACAATCTCTCCGAGGATGTGGTACTTTCTCAATACGAGTTTGGATTTCTGATGAGACCTTGGCTCCTTTGCTTGAGCTAAAGCTCCCGTGTTGTCACACAACACCGGGACAGGAGCAACTCCATTAGGAATGACGTCCAACTCTTGGACGAAATTCCTTATCCAAACAGCCTCCCTTGCTGCATCCGATGCAGCAATGTATTCGGCCTCTGTGCTGGAATCCGCAATATTGTCTTGCTTGGAACTCTTCCAAGAGACAGCAGCACCATTGAGCATGAATACAAACCTAGAGGTTTACTTCGATTCATCGATATCGCTTTGGAAGCTAGAGTCGGTATAGCCTTCCAATTTCAGTTCTCTACCCCCATAGACCAAGAACAACTTATTGGTCCTTCTCAACAACTTGAGGATGTCTTTCACAGCTTTCAGGTGTGGAAGACCAGGGTTCGATTGATATCCTTTCACTACACATAGTGCAAACGCCACGTCAGAACGTGTAGATATCATCCCATACATGATATTACCAATTTCCGAAGTATACGGAATGCGTGTCATCGCCACTATCTCTGCATCTGTCTTGGGAGACAGACTTGGATATGGACACGCCATGACACATAGGTAGACGTCCTCTCACGGACTCATCCATCGAGAACCGCTTCACGATGGTATCATGTATGTGGACTGGGTGAGACCAAGCCATCTTTTCGATCTATCTCAATAGATCTGTATCCCAATACAAAAGATGCTTCACCCAAGTCCTACATCGAGAACTCACTCGCTAATCATATCTTAGTTGATTGCAACATTCCTACATCATTCCCAATGAGTAGAATGTCATCAACATAAAATACCGGGAATGTCACAACACTCCCACTGACCTTCTTATACACACAGGGTCCCTCATGATTCTTAGTAAATCAAACTCTTTGATCTCGTACTATCGAATCTGAGGTTCCAACTCCTAGATGCCATCTTTAGACCATTAATAGATCTCTGAAGTTTGCATACCATATGCTCACTTCCGACAGATGTAAACCCTTTCAGGTTGAGACATGTAAATCACTTTCTTAAAATCCCCATTAAGAAAGATTGTCTTAACATCCATCTGCCATATCTCATAGTCATACCATGCAGCTATGGCTAGCAAAATCCTTATGGACTTGAACATTACGACTGGGAAAAGGTTTCCTCAAAATCAACTCCTTGTCTTTGAGTACATCCTTTTGCCACCAATCGCGCCTTGAAGGTCAATACCTTCCCATCCGCCCAAGTTCCTGTGGGAACAGTTCCCTCAGGTGGATCCACAAGATCCTACACTTGGTTCGAATGCATGGAATTCAACTCAGATTCCATTGCTTCAAGTCACTTGGATGAATCGGCATCAGATAACGCTTCCTTGAAGGTCCTTGGATCACATCCATGGTTAGGCTCATCATGGCCTTCTTCAAGAAGCTGACCATACCTCATAGGTGGTCTCGAGACTCTCTCGTATCTGTTAGGAGCTTGTATCTCCTCTCTTGGCTCATCGGGTGTGGGTTCTACAATTGTGGGTTTCTCTCGAACCTCTTCGAGTTCTATCATCTGCCTTTTTCTATCCAATAGAAAATCCCTTTCCAAAAAGGTTGCATTCCTAGAAACAAACACCTTTGTTTCTTGGGGATGATAGAAATAATATCCAACTCAATTCCTTGGATATCCCACAAAGTAACATAAAATGGATCAACAATCCAATTTATCTCCCACTTTCCTGCTTCACATAAGCAGGGCTCCCATATTCTAAGATAAGAATATTTGGGAGGCTTACCCATCCATATCTCATATGGTGTCTGCCTTTGAATGGACATTTAATGGAATATCTTTTAGTTTTAAGTTATAGAGATCGTTTTCAAGTTCAACAGTACCAATCAAACATTCATTCATGTAAATGTTGCAAACACCTTTGCAAATAAACAAGAATATCCATTTTTATCACCATAGAAATGGAAACAATGTTTTTTACAAAATTAGGTACAAACAAAACATCTCACAAAATTTAACTTAAACTATTGTTCAATAATAAGTAAACATTCTTAATAGCCTTGGTAGCAACTCTTGCTCCATTGCCCATCCTCAAGAAGGTCACACCTTCCTTAAGCTTACTACTTCTTCCCATCACCTGTAACACATTACAGAGATGTGATCAATATTTGGTATCCAATACCCAAGAAGTAGAGTTAATTAAAATGTTTACTTCAATGTAGAACATACCATTTCCAGAACTTTTCTGGGCCAGATATTCCTTGCAATTTCGCTTCCAATGTCCAGGTTTCTTGCAGTGATGACGAACATCACAAGTCTTGTCAGCCTTAACTGGTCTGGCTGCCACAACGGGATTCGGAGATTGCCTCAACAAGGGCACGTTCTTCTTGGGACTTTGGAAAGAACTCTTCTTTCCCTTCCCATGTGGATCAGTCTTCGTACCAGATGAAGAACCCACATAAAGAACCAACTTCTCTTTCCTGATGGTGGATTCAAACGTAACAAGCATGTTCACCAACTCCTCAAGGCTCGGTTCCATCTTGTTCATGTTGAAGTTCACCACAAAAGGATCAAATGAGCTAGGCAGCGATAACAGCAACATGTCGGTGGTCAACTCCGAAGGCAAGATCAGATCCATGCCAACGAGCTTGTCCACGAGCCTGATCACCTTTAGGCCATGCTCATGGACCGAGGTCTCATCTCGCATGCGCAAAGTGATCAGCTCCTTGACGGTAGCATGCCTTAGAGGTCGTGTTTGCTCACCAAAGAGCTCTTTGAGATGCAAATGAATGTCAGCAGCACTCTTTGCACCCTCAAAACGCCTCTGTAGCTCATCGTTCATAGAAGTCAGCATATAACACCTAGCTATCAAGTCATGGTCACACCATTCCTCGTAAGCCTGCAATTCCTCAGGAGTGCAGTCAGTCGGAGCCTCAACAGGGGGCGACTGAGTCAGTGTATATGTTACCCTTTCCGAATTTAAGACTATTTTCAAATTTCTTAGCCAAGTGAGGTAATTAGGTCCAGTTAATATGTGTTTGTCGAGTATTATAGATATCGAATTGCGCATCGAAGACATTGTTGATTTGTACTGAAAAGTAAAAACAGATAAATGTTGATGACTATTTAAAATATTTGGTAAGATATAAAGTATGGACTTTAACTTTATAAATTTTTTTACTCCCACTGTTTTGACATCTTTCACTACCCTCTAGTGAAAACGAGAAACTCCTTTCCTCAGTAGGTACGTAAGGTCCAATTAGCGAATTATGATCCCGATTATACAGCCAATCATAATTCCTAAAAGGTAGTTTCCCAATTGCATCACAATGCAACCCTTAACGTAAACTTTTGTCTCACGTTTGATTAGGACCCATTATAGACGTCGTTCATCTTCACGTGTCAAGCCTTACCCATCGATGTTGAACCTTAATGGACGGTCGCCATGAGTTCCCTCAATAATATGAGCCGAAATCATGGGAGTTCCACGTAGTTCACATCACCATGTCAATGGATGTCACAGCTTTCCGGCACCCAAAGCTCCCCCAATAATATGAGCCGAGCCCCGAGTACGGGTAGCGTTCATCATGCACCCATTGTCGATGGAAGACAAGGAAATTATAACCAATTTTATAATTCCCCTTTTCGGGCTTGATATTAATTTTGAATCTTATTCAAAATGAGGGTTTTTAATTTTGAAAGGTCTCATCATTAATTTTATTTTAAAAGCTCGCCATGTTTGATCGTATGTTTGCCGGATTCATGCAACTTTGTTATTATAATAATAATAACGCACATACTCATTATTTATAACATATCATGCATATATTATAAATAGAAAACAGTACAAGGATGATCAATTGCCCCAACACTAATGGCCCGTGTGAGCCAAACACGGGCCTAGGTCCAATCCTAGGGTAAATGCACGGGATGCAATGCAACTAAATTATTACATTAGCATCCAATATTACATGTCTTCGATCTTCATAATCACCAAGGCCACCATCTTCCAATCTTGATCTTCACCTATTCTAATATTTACAATTAAATATCCATGGCACATAGGGATACATCTCATGGGGGGTGGGAACGGGCCATAAACCAAGCCCACTTTAAATTGATAATTATTACAATCATACAACACAAATATCCTAGCATACACCTAGCAAATTGGGCTTGGGCTTTTGATCATCCTTCATGCATAATATCACATATCATACACCATCAATTAATTATCACTATAATTAATTGATCCAATATTATATATCTTGATCTAATCACTAACCGCCACAATTATAAATTAAATTAACAAAGTATACAAACACCTTTGTCTACTTTCAAATTAATTTATTTATAATCGAATTTCTTGTAAATCACCATTTACTATAAAAATTAAAGTCTCACTTCAATTATTTATTTTATGAGAGAATATGTGCAACAATTGTAAATTTAAACTTAAGGGCCCAAAAACCATTTTTCATCAAAAACTTTGGCCCATTTAAATTTCACAAATTATGTTGACCATCCAATGGCCCAACATCTCAAGGCCCATGACACTTGGATTAACCAAAACACTTTCGGAAACCCTAGCCGTCATCGCCGTCGCCGGAGCTCCGTCGCCGGATTCCGGCAACAAAATTTTTTTTTTTTTTTTTATTAAAATACTGCACATTTCGGGCAGCCCCTTGGGCTGCCCCACGGCTGCCCGGAAAAACATTTTTTTTTTTTTGTTTTGCTACCAAAAAATTCGGCCCTTGCAATATCATGCACCAAAAATTTCTCAAGCGGTTAGAAATCGATCTCAACATAATATTATGCAAATATTACACAAAATCCGTAACCTAAGCTCGGATACCACTTGAAAGCGGACCGGTTACGGTGGCCGGAAACGCAACGGAAGCACAAAAATCAAATTTTATATGTAAAATTTCGGCCACCATGGATTTGATGCAATATTTGCAAAACACAAAAACATGCATAGGATGTTAAAGAAATGTACCTATCAACTTTTAAAAAGTTGATTGTGGCTCCAACTTTGTTGTCAAACAACAAAGCTCTTGAATGGAAGATGAATCTACAAGCTCCTCCTCCAAATCCTTGAAACTTTCCTTCAAATTAAGCCCACCACTAACTAGGGAAATCCCCTCACAATTTGCACTAGAAAAATGTGAGGATTTTTCAAAGAGAAGTGTGTTTATTCCTCAACAACTTGAAGAACAAAATGAAGAAGAAAATATGGAGAGAATAAGAGGCAAGTTTCGGCCATCATCTAGTGGAGGGAAGGGAGAATGATTTTTAATTCCATGTCTTGGTGTTGCAAAAAGCAAAAGTGAAAAGTAGCATGCCATGCCATTATTTTATTCAAAAGTAATCTCCAACCCTTCACCTCCCATGCATGCATACTATATAGTTTTTAATCAAATTAAAAACTTTGGACTAAATTTAATTATCTCAAACATATTTGAGACTAATTAAACATTACTTGAATTTACTCAAGTCCCACTAGTTTAAATAATTATTTTAATTGAGCTCTACAAGACTCAATATTATTTAATTAATCCAACACTTGAATTAATTTAATTATTTGGGCTCTACTAGGCCCACTAGTGTTTAATTAATTCAACACTTGAATTAATTTAATTTAGTCCATAATAATGTTTATGAAAATCACAATTTTCAAAACATTAGTCACTTGGCCAAATTTTAATTTAGGAACACTTCCATAAATTAAAATTTATATTTCTCTCATAGAAGTCATACTTCTATTTTTCTTTACACTTATAAACACATTTATAAGCCGTTCAACACATTGAACTATTTTCTCCTTTATAGAAGTCATACTTCTAATTTTCCTTTACGCTTATAAACTCCTTTATAAGTCGTTCAACACATTGAACTATTTTACTTCTCAACGGGATCTAGAAAGCTAGTACTTGTGTGGCCCTCAATGGTTCATTGATACAACTAGCCGTGGGTTCACATCTCTATGTGATTCGGACTAAACATGTCCTTATTCGAGCATACCCCAATTGCTCCATTCTTACTTATCAACCCCTTGATAGTAAGAACGTCAGAACTCAAGTCTGATAGTACCCAACCAATCACGTTAAACGCCTAGCAGCATCGCTTACGTGATTCCCTAGGTATCACATGATAGTGCCTGCAAGAACCATTCAATTATGGTTAGCGTACAGTACGGTCCCTTCAACTCATATATCCCGATCGATTCGACAACCATTGGTTTATCGAGAGTTGTCCAAGAATCGATACTATGTGTCATGTCGTAGTTGCATCGATGGTGTAATCTATGAAACACCTTTCATAATTACAACCATACTCTGGCCATAGATTTCGATCTACATACACATGATAACACATAGGATATCCATACCCGAAGGTAAGCGGTGAATCCCCGACTACAATGCATCGACTCCTATGTGTTTCGACAGAACACCCAACCTTGCCACCTGATGACCCCATGAGAGTCGGTAAACAAGTCAAAGTGTAATTCTAGCACATAGAGTCTCAATGTTGTCCCGGGTCATAAGGACTAATTCTGTACAACCATAAACCAGGACTTTTCCACTCGATAAGTGAGAACCACTTGGAAAGTCCTTTTATGGAGGGTTGTTCAGTGCACTCTACAAGGAGCACCTATCTGCATGTTCGGACATCACAATGTCCCCTACCAATGAAACATGGTACTCACATCGCAGATACTAGTCTCTAACTCGAGCGGCCTATATCCTTCTTAGTGGCGGCTGAATCGACTAGGAACCGTTTAGAATATACAGTATTACAAATATGAGTTTCATGATACTCATCATATGAGCATCTCATATTCTTTCTACTATTTGTATATTCAAGGGCTTTATCTATGCAGCTAGCATGGGTATACAGATAAAGATTTGCCAAAATAATAATTTCAAATATTATTAAAATAAAGACTGCTTATACATAGAGTTTCATTGTGAACACTCGGCCAACACTTGGCTCGACGTGCACCTACTCTAACATATATATATATATATATATATATATATATATATATATATAAGCATGCGAAATCCATCAGAAACGAGTAAAGGAAGGAAACAAAAGTGAGAGGAAACTCTTTCGAAGCTGGTAATTTGACTTAGCGAGAAATCCGTCCGTCTGTTTTTGAATCCGAGTACAGTACTGTGTTCCTATCAACGCAGACTACAACTGGACGTAAGTTTTGTTACGTTTAGACAAAATTTAAATTTATGATATTGTCAGAATTGAATATGATTCAGATATGGTGTTTCTGTTACCGTAGACATTATAGAATCGAAGTCAGATTAAAGAACAGACCGTTTCTGTAATTGTTATGATTTTTGAAAGATATTGACTGAGATTCTATATCAGAATTGTATTAGTATTCAGAGTATGAATTATATTAACACAGATTATAAAGTCCAGTATTATATTTGTGATGTTCAGATTGACGGGGTGATTCAAATTGTATTATTATGCCGTCGAAACATCAGTTGATTTAGATTAATCAGATTTCGTTATGATTCAGATGGTATGGGGACAGCGATGGCATGAATTGAATTGTATCTTATTCAGATATTGATCAGATTATGTACTGAGTTGAGTATTGATCAGAACAGATTGTGAATTGAGTTATTTACTGATACATTGTATTCGATATTGTCATTTCAGATTTGATATGGACAGAGTTGAATAGAGGTCATCGTCTTCGTCAGACAGGGACGACAAATGTATAATTCATGTGATATTTGGGAAGATATAACTCAAATCAGATCTTATTTGAGTTTCCCAACTAAATCACATACTAGACTTATTGTTTATCTTTTGATATGATTATGATTTGTTTATAGAATTGTATTCGAATCTTTTGAGATAATTATGCATTGGTTACAGATGGTTATGCATTGCATTTGAGATAGGAAAGTTTGACAAAAACAGTCAGACTTCTAGACGTTCGGTGTATCGTTACATAGGAGCAGACACTGTCCTATTGTAGATTATTCGATACAGCTCAGACCGAAGTTAAGGAATAAGACGTACAGTCACCCCGAGTGGGCGGGTAGGTGACAGCCATTGACGTCTTATTCACACCGGGATCCCTAGAGTTATTGTTGAGTCGAGTCTAGACATGATTTGACTAGAACTGCATGTGTTTAGAGATGTGGTTTCATAGACTATGAAACCCATGTTTATTGCTTTCAGACATAATAGCCTGTGTTTATAAGATTTGATATAAATTGCATGTTTATCTGAATTGAGTTGCATGCTTATTTTGAGTAGATTTCATAGATTATGAAATCTATTACTTTTGAATATGTTCATGATAGCATGTTTTGTGATTTAGATTATTTATATGCATGCTTACCATGTTTTATACTGGGATTTATTCTCACTGGAGTTATCCGGTTGTTGTCTTGTTTTGTATCTGTGCATGACAACAGGTGGGACAAGAACGGGGTCGAGAAGATGATGAGAGAAGACGAGTTTAGCGTGGTGATTCCGGACTTATTGTAGAATAGGTTTTATTACTTGATTATAGTTGTTGAACCTTAGTTGAACTAGATAAATATTGTACGAGATTTGTATTATTATACAGATTTGTATAATAGCATGATTCCATTACCTTCCGCACTTTATTTTAAAAAGAAAAATTTTTAGACCCTGTTTTATCTTAACGGATAATTAAATCCCAAGAGAAGGTTAAGAAAAAGATCAGCGTTCGGGTCCCCACAGGCACGGACCCCGTATGCATGTCCGTGCTCGAGTCTGTGCAGCCTCGGTTCTTTTGAACAATGCTTGACTAATGTTCCTTTGGCTTTTCCCACGCACTCCCATGCATCACGAGACCTACTTCCTTGCTCATCAATCCTTGTAGGGCCTCTCTGAACTTCCTTAGCCATCCTTTGACCGCCATGCCCGGCCAGATTCGCATCATACTCCCCTTCTTCAAAAAGATTTGTCCTCAAATCTTGCCTACCTGCACAAAAACGAAGCAAGTTAGTAATAACAAAGATGATATTATCAACATTGTAAGGCTCAAGATTATTAATCTTATTTAACGTGAGACTCGGACGATATGAGAATGCATGATGTGCAAGGAGAGGAGAAAAGACATGAGAAATTAGGGTTTTGCAAGACCGCGCCCGCGCCCAGAACAGGAGTGCACTCGCGGTCATGCAATTATGGATTTGTGCAAAAGAGGCCGAAGCCACACCGCTTCCGCGGTGCATGGACAGAAAGTTGGCAAATTTTATTCGAAGCAAGACCGCACCCGCGGTGCGACAAGAACCGCACCCGCGGTGGTGTGACCGCACCCGCGGTCGCTATTTTGTGAAAAATGAAAGTGGTGACGAAGCATGAGCGCACCCGCGCTGAAGATGTCATCGCACCCGCGGTCGTGCGTGTAACTTGAAAAATAAACCATGTGTCCCTTGCCATGCAATATGAGATGAGGTGTCTTCATTTCCTCCTATTCCAGCTGAGGAATCGAGGGAGGAGTTCAGAAGAGAGACAAGGAGAACGCTTTCATTTCTTTTGATCTTAAACTTGTAATTTTTAATGAATTAGTAGTCCGATTTTCGATACGAGTTCATTTCCATAATCCTTATGCTAAGAGCTTCAAGGTGATGTAAGTTTCCTTCCATTCCTGCATGATTTGAGATATGGTGATTGGGGGAATTATGAATTACACTAGATTATGTGTTCTTACTAAGTTGGTGATTGTAGATTCGAAACCGGAACGAAGAAATGATATCGAACTCAATTGTTATAATTTTGCAGCATGTTTAGTGTTGAGTTATGCAGATTTTTGAGAGTATGATGTTCTATGAGGTTGATTATTGATTGTGGAAAGTAGATATTGTTATATGTTGAGAATTGGATTGATTGGTATCAAGAAATTACACCGTTATGCCGTCAAATTGTGTTTAGATGTACTAATGACTGTAAATGGATTGAATTGAGTTAGGAATTAATAGAATGTGTATTGAACATTGCTATTTCAGATTCATCATACCTCACTTTGACATCGAAACCTCGACATCGATAAAGGTTTAGCAACGAAAGGTATAATGCATGTTTTGTTTGGGGAGACATGACCCAAATTAGATTCAATTTGAGTTTCCCAACCAAAATCACATACTAGACTTATTGTTTATCTTGTAATATGATTGTGATTTGTTTATAGACTTGTATTCAAATCTTTTGAGATGATTATGATTTGTTTACAGATTGTTATTCATTGCATTTAAGATAGGAGAGTCTGAAAGGGGATCGGTTACGGTGACTGAAAGCGCAACGGAAGTTTAAAAATCAAATTTTTACTAAGAAATTTCGGCCACCATGTGAAAGTGTGTAGCAAATACAATAAAACACAAAAATGACATTCATAGTGTGTTGAGAAATTTACCTATCAATCTCAAAGATTGATGTAATGGCTCCAACCAAGTTGTTAACAACTTGGCTCTTCAAAGGCAAGACAAATCTACAAGCTCTCCTTGTTCTTGAGTCCTTCCTTCAAAATCAAGCCCACCACCAAACTTAAAAGATCCACCTTACACTTGCACTAGAAAATGTATGGCATTTTTCTATGAGAAGTGAGTGTTTTTCTCCTCAACAATTGAAGAAGAAAAGAGAGAAAAATTTTGAGAAAATTGTGTAAGAAAATTCGGCCATGGTGCTTGGAGGAGGAAGGAGAATGAATTAATTTTCTTGTCTTGGTGTTGCAAAAAGCAAAAGTGAAAAAGTTGCATGCCATGCAATTTTTTAATCAAAAGAATTCTCCAACCTTTCACCTCCCAAGCATGCTTTGCATGTGGGCTTGTAACAACTTACAAGGGCCCATGGACTTTTATTTTAATTGTCTCAAACACATTTGAGCCCAATTAATCCTTGCTTGATTTTACTCAAGCCCACTAGCTAAATAATTATTCCCAATTGGGCTCTACAAGGCCCTATGTTATTTAATTAATTCAAGACTTGAATTAATTTAATTATTTGGACTCTACTAGGTCCACTAGTGTTTAATTAATTCAACACTTGAATTAATTTAATTTAGTCCATAATAATGTCTATGAAAATTACAATTTTCAAATACATTATTTACTTGGCCAAATTTTAATTTAGGAACACTTCCATAAATTAAAATTTACATTTCTCTCGTAGAAGTCAAACTTCTATTTTTTTTTTACGCTTATAAACTCATTTATAAGCCGTTCAACACATTGAACTATTTTCTCCTTTATAGAAGTCATACTTCTAATTTTCCTTACGCTTATAAACTCCTTTATAAGCCGTTCAACACATTGAACTAGTTTACTTCTCAACGGGATCTAGAAAGCTAGTACTTGTGTGGCCCTCAATGGTTCATTGATACAACTAGCCGTGGGTTCACATCTCCATGTGATTCGGACTAAACATGTCCTTATATGATCATACCCCAATTGCTCCATTCTTACTTATCAACTCCTTGATAACAAGAACGTCAGAACTCAAGTCTGATAGTACCCAACCAATCATGTTAAACGCCTAGAAGCATCGCTTACATGATTCCCTAGGTATCAAATGATAGTGCCTGCAAGAACCATTCAATTATGGTTAGCGTACAGTACGGTCCCTTCAACTCATATATCCCGATCGATTCGACAACCATTGGTTTATCGAGAGTTGTCAACGAATCGATACTATGTGTCATGTCGTAGTTGCATCGATGGTGTAATCTATGAAACCCCTTTCAGAATTACCAACATACTCTGATCAGAGATTTCAAACTACATATACATGAAAACACATAGGATATTCATACCCGTAGGTAAGCGGTGAATCCCCGACTACAATGCATCGACTCCTATGTGTTTCGACAGAACACCCAACCTTGCCACCTGATGACCCCATGAGAGTCGGTAAACAAGTCAAAGTGTAATTCTAGCACATAGAATCTCAATGTTGTCCCGGGTCATAAGGACTAATGGTGTACAACCATAAACCAGGACTTTTCCACTCGGTAAATGGAAACCACTTGGAAAGTCCTTTTATGGAGGGTTGTTCAGTGCACTCTACAAGAAGCAACTATCTGCATGTTCGGACATCACAATGTCCCCTACAATTGAAACATGGTACTCACATCGCAGATACTAGTCTCGAACTCAAGCGGCCTATATCCTTCTTAGTGGCGGCTGAATCGACTAGGAACCGTTTAGAATATACAGTATTACAAATATGAGTTTCATGATACTCATCATATGAGCATCTCATATTCTTTCAAGTATTTGTATATTCAAGGGCTCTATCTATGCAATTAGCATGGGTATACAGATAAAGATTTGCCAAAACAATAATTTCAAATATTATTAAAATAAAGATTGCTTATACATAGAGTTTCATTGTGAACACTCGGCCAACACTTGGCTCGACGGGCACCTACTCTAACAATCTCCTACTTGCACTAGAGCCAACTACCCATATGCTTCAAACCCATTGATTTGCGATGCATCTCGAATAATGGTCCAGGTAAAGGCTTAGCTAGTGGATCAGCAACATTATCTGCGAAGCCGACTATGTCAAAAGACGCTTTTTCCTCTTTCCACAATCTCTCCGAGGATGTGGTACTTACTCAATACATGTTTGGACTTCTGATGAGACCTTGGCTCCTTTGCTTGAGCTAAAGCTCCCGTGTTGTCACACAACACTGGGATAGGAGCAACTCAATTAGGAATGACGTCCAACTCCTGGACAAAATTCCTTATCCAAACAGCCTCCCTTGCTGCATCTGATGCAGCAATGTATTCGGCCTCTGTGCTGGAATCCGCAGTATTGTCTTGCTTAGAACTCTTCCAAGAAACAACAGCACCATTGAGCATGAATACAAACCCAGAGGTTGACTTCGAGTCATCAATATCGCTTTGGAAGCTAGAGTCGGTATAGCCTTCCAATTTTAGTTCTCCACCCCATAGACCAAGAACAATTTATTGCTCCTTCTCAACTACTTGAGGATGTCTTTCACATCTTTCCAGTGTGGAAGACCAGGGTTCGATTGATATCTACTCACTACACTTAGTGCGAAAGCCACGTCAGGACGTGTAGATATCATCCCATACACGATGCTACCAATCGCAGATTCATAAGGAATGCTTTGTCATCGCCGCTATCTCTGCATCAGTCTTGAAAGACAGACTTGGATAGGGACACGCCATGACACATTGGTAGATGTCCTCTCTTGGACTCATCCATCGAGCACCGCTTCACGATGGTATCAATGTATGTGGACTGGGTGAGACCAATCAATCTTCTTGATCTATCTCTATAGATCTGTATTCCCAATACAAAAGATCCTTCACCCAAATCCTGTATCGAGAACTCACTTGCTAACCATATTTTAGTTGATTGCAACATTCCTACATCATTCCCAATGATTAGAATGTCATCAACATAAAACACCAGGAATGTCACAACACTCTCACTGACCTTCTTATACACACAGGGTTCCTCAGGATTCTTATCCAAACCAAACTCTTTGATTGTACTGTCGAATCTGAGGTTCAAACTCCTAGATTCCTGTTTTAGACCATAAATAGATCTTTGAAGTTTGCATACCATATGCTCATTTCCGATAGATGTAAACCCTCTAGGTTTGAGACATGTAAATCTCTTCCTTAATATCCCCATTAAGAAAGTTTGTCTAGATATCTATCTGCCATATCTCATAGTCATACCATGCAGTTATGGCAAGCAAAATCCTTATGGACTTGAACATTGCGACTGGGGAAAAGGTTTCCTCAAAATCAATTCCTTGTCTTTGAGTATATCCTTTTGCCACCAATCGCGCCTAAAAGGTCAATACCTTCCCATCGGCCCCAAGTTTCCTCTTGTAAATCCATTTACACCCTATGGGAACAATTCCCTCAGGTGGATCCACGAGATTCCACACTTGGTTCGAATGCATGGAATTCATCTCAGATTCCATTGCTTCAAGCCACTTGGATGAATCGGCATCAGATAACGCTTCCTTGAAGGTCCTTGGATCACATTCAAGGTTAGGCTCATCATGGCCCTCTTCAAGAAGCAGACCATACCTCATAGGTGGTCTCGAGACTCTCTCGGATTTTCTAGGAGCTTGTATCTCCTCACTTGGCTCTTCGGGTGTGGGTTCTATAATTGTGGGTGTCTCTCGAACCTCTTCGAGTTCTATCATCTCCTTTTTTCCATCCAATAGAAATTCCTTTTCCAAAAAAAGGTTTCATTCCTAGAAACAAACACCTTTGTTTCTTGGGGATGATAGAAATAATATCCAACAAAATTCTTTGGATATCTCACAAAGAAACATAAAATGGATCGACTATCCAATTTATCTCCCACTACCTGCTTCATAAGCAGGGCACCCCCATATTCTAAGATAAGAATACTTAGGAGGCTTACCTATCCATATCTCATATGGTGTATGCCTTTGAATGGACATTTAGTGGAATATCTTTTAATTTTAAGTTATAGAGATCGTTTTCAAGTTCTCAAGTACCAATTAAACATTCATTCTTGTAAATGTTGCAAACACCTTTGCTAAATAGACAAGAATATCCATCTTTATCACAATAGAAATGGAAACAATGTTTTTCACCAAAAAGGTATTGTGGGGACCCGGACGCTGATCTTTCTTTTTAATCATCTTTGGGATTTAATTATCAATTAAGATAAACAAGGTCTAAAATTTTTTTTTTAAAATAAAATGCGGAAGGTAATGGAATCATGCTATTATACAAATCTGTATAATAATACAAATCATTTATCTAGTTCAACTAAGGTTCAACTACTATAATCAAGTAATAAAACCTACTCTACAATAAGTCCGGAATCACCACGCTAAACTCGTCTTCTCTCGTCATCTTCTCGACCCCGATCCTGCCCAAATTGTTGTCATGCACACATACAAAACAAGACAACAGCCGGATAACTCCGGTGAGAATAAATCCCAGTATAAAACATGGTAAGCATGCATATAAACAATCTAAATCGTAAAACATGCTATCATGAACATATTCAAAGCAATAGATTTCATAATCTATGAAATCTACTCAAAATAAGCATGCAACTCAATTCAGATAAAAATGCAATTTAAATCAAATCATATAAACATGCTATCATAACTGAAAGCAATAAACATGGGTTTCATAATTTATGAAACCACATCTATAAACACATTCATTTCTAGTCAAATCATGTCTAGACTCGACTCAACTATAACTCTATGGATCCCGGTGTGAATAAGACGATCTATCACCTACCCAACCACTCGGTGTGACTGTACGTCTTATTCCTAGACTTCGGTCTGATCTGTATCCACATCTACAATAGGAGAATGATCTTCTCCTACGTTGTGATACCACCGAACGTCTAGAAGTTTGACTGATCTGTCAAGACTCCCTATCTTAAATGCAATGAATAACAATATTTAAATAAAGCATAATTTATCAGCATATAAACAAGGCATAATTATATCCGAATATAACAATAATCTAGTATGTGATTTTGTTGGGAAACTCAAATAGGATTTTATTTGAGTTGTATCTTCCCGAATATCACATGAATTATACCTTTGTCGTCCCGGTCTGACGAAGACGAAGTCTCGAAGTCAAATCTGTCCATATCTGTAAGGCTCGAGAATTATCAACTGGCATTGATGCTAGACTCATAAAGGTAAGAATGCATGACGTTTAAATGAGATTTTGAGTAGCATGGCCGAAGCCACACCGCCCCTGCGGTGCTAAAACTACCGCCCCCGCGGTGTAGGGGATAGAAAATTGGGAGATTTTGCGAAGTAACACCGCACCCGCGGTGCGCGTACGACCGCACCCGCGGTGCTGAGACCGCACCCGCGGCGGTGCAAGCGCCGCACCCGCGGTGCGTGAATTTTCGAAAATGATATGGCTGCCGAGAGCTCAGCGCACCCGCGCCCTTACACTGCCGCACCCGCGGTCTTACGTGCTGCGTGAAAAATAAAACATGTGTCCTTGGCCATGCAAAATATATGAGTTGTCTTCTTCTCTTTCATTCAGAATTGAGGGAACCGAGAGAAGCCAAGAAGAAAGCTTCATGTCCTTGTGATCTTTAACTTGTGATTTTGAAGAATTTAGCCATCCGATTTCAGATACGACTTCGGTTTTGAACTCACCTCGTCAAGGGATATCAAAGGATGTAATTATTGTTCAATTCCAGCCTATTTCGAAATATAGATGTTGGAGAAATTGTAATATGTTAATTAGATTGGGTTCTTGAGGTATTGAGCATGGTATATTCGTAACCGCATCAAGAAACGGATGTTATTTGCTACGATTGTTAGTTTCCAGCATGTATTACGTTAAAATGGTACAGATTTCAGCTTATGTATTGAGGTTGATGAGTTTATGAGTTGATTATGATTGAGCATGTTATGGTGGAGTTACCGGTATCGAAGCACTACGTCGTTACGCCGTCGAATTGATTTGAAATAGACTTCAGCTTTGTACATTGAGTTGATTGAGATATATGACTGAAGTGCACATTGTTATATTGTCATTTCAGATTAGTTTTGACAAAGTGACATTCCGACTTCGAGACTTCGACCGACGATTCGACAAGAAAGGTATAATTCATGTGGTCTTGGGATTGCACAACTCGATTCAGATTTGATACGAGTTTCCCTAAATCACATACTAGATTGTTATTACATTGATTATGTAATGTCTTGTTTATTGATTTATATTCGAGTCCTGAGATAGGAGATATTGGCAGACTTGCCAAAAACTAGACGTTTCGGTGTATCGTCGCATAGGAGCAGATTCCCTATATGTGTAGACCCTCGATACAGAGTTGACCGAAGTCTAGGAATAAGACGTACCGTCACCCCGAGTGGTTGAGTAGGTGGCAGACCGTCTTATTCACACCGGGATCCCTAGATTAGAAAAGAGTCGAGTCAAGATTTAAATGTTGAATACAGATTTGTATTCTTTTACATGTTTAGATTTCATTCATGTTACTTGATTTATGCTATGCATTTGTACATGATTTATGACATTGCATGCATCCATGTTTTATACTGGGATATGTTCTCACCGGAGTTATCCGGCTGTTGTCGTGTCTGTATGTGTGCATGGCAACAGGTGGGGCAGGACCAGGGTCACGACGAGGATGAGAGAGTTGATAGCGTGGTGATGCCGGGTGTAGCAGAAGACTTCTTATGTTGTACTAGTAGTGTTATGTTGATACTAGAGATGTTATGTTGTTCTTATAACATGTATAACAAGTAATGCTATTAGATCACGACATGTAATGGTTGTTGACTGATGTTTGTTTAAAATAAAAATGAAACGCTTTATGTTAACATTCGATTTAATGTTAAAAAGCGAAAATTTGACCCGCCATTTTTAATTAAATCCCAGAAAAGAATTGAGTTAGAGCCCGGGTCCCCACAACAGGTGGTATCAGAGCCGTAGGTTCTGTAGACTGAGATAGAATAGAATGAGCGGGGTAGATCGAGTCATCTTCCTTGCTTTTGAGATGCTAGCATGGTTTATTGCTTTCCCTATTATATGTTGTTGTATTATCTGAATTGATTTACAGCATATAAAGCCTGAATCAGAACCGATTCTCGATCAGAGGTATATGATCAGAGGAGGGCTGAGACAGATGATATTGATTATGTGCTAATCAGTTTGATAATCAGATTTATGCCGCCTAGACGAGTGCCACAGCCAGAGCAGGGTAGCACATCAGGTGCACAGATGGACGTCACCGCTACGCCGATGGAGACTTTACTGAAAAGATTCCAGTCTTTCCATCCGCCTACCCTGAAGGGCACAGAGAGTGCAGTAGAATGCGAGAGCTGGCTGGATGATATCGAGATGTTGTTTGAGTCGTTGGCATATACTGATGAGCGACGTGTGAAGCTGATAGGGCATCAGATGCAAGAGGTTGCAAAGAGCTGGTGGTTGACGACGAAGAGAGCCTTGGAGCACCGAGGTATTGATATCACGTGGAAAGTCTTCAAGGATGAGTTCTATCAGCGTTTCTTCCCCGTTTCCTACCGGAAAGATAAGGGAGCTGAATTTGCGAATCTGAAGCAGGGACAGTGGAACATCGAGGAATATGTTGCTAAATTTTCTGCATTGCTACGATTCGCACCGCATGTGGCCGGGAACGATGAGGCAGTGGCCGATCAGTTCATCAACGGACTGAATCCGGATGTCTTTACTTTGGTGAACACGGGCCGGCCTAGTACTTTTTCAGAGGCACTGAACCGAGCGAAGGGAGCAGAGGCTGGCTTGATCAGGCAGCGAGGGGCTTCCTACGGTGTTCAGGGGCAGAGACCGCCACAGCCTACTACCGTGCAGTTTCCACCACCTCCTCCTCGTTTCGATAGTGGAGCTGGTGGTAGTGGCAAGAAGGAATTTTTGAAGGCTAAGGGCAAGCAATTTAAGAAATCCGGGAGCAGTTCATCGAGTTCGGGTGGATCTCGACAGAGAGGTCAGGGGTCAGATTATAGTGGCGCATACTGTGGTTCATGCGGAGGGCGACATGCGACGGAGCAGTGTCAAGGAGTTATGGGACGCTGCAACATCTGTAGGCAACAGGGACATTTCGCCAGAGTTTGTCCCCAGAGAGGTGCACAACGATTCCAGAGCACAGGATCATCAGCACCAGCGCCACAGATGGAGAGACAGGCATCCTCTGTACACTCCTTTCAGCCACCCTCTACACAGACCCAGCAGAGGCCAGGAGGTAGTCAGACGGTGAGTCAGCCTCCTCGACAGCAGGCACGTGTCTTTGCCCTGACAGAGGAGCAGGCGCAGGAGGCGCCAGATGACGTCATTGCAGGTAATTGTTTCTTTTGTGGTTATCCTGCATATGTGTTGATAGACACAGGGGCATCGCATACATTCATATCTGAACATTTTGCATTGAGACATGCATTGCCTGTTGAGTCGATGTCGACAGTAGTGTCTATAGCTTCTCCGTTGGGAAGTGGCTTGATATCTGTGACTACTGTTAGACACTGTATGCTTCAGTTTGAGGGGCATGAGATCGATCTTGATTGTGTAGTACTTGGTTTAGCTGATTTTGATTGTATAGTTGGTATAGACATGTTGACCAAGTACAGGGCCACGGTAGATTGCTTCCACAAGATTGTCAGATTCAGACCCGAAATGACAGAGGAGTGGAAATTCTACGGCAAGGGTTCCAGATCTCGGATTCCCTTAGTATCTGCTCTGACTATGAGTAGATTGCTTCAGAGAGGAGCAGAGGGCTTTCTCGTATATTCAGTAGATCTACTGAAGACGAGCCCAGCATTGGCAGATCTGCCAGTGGTTTGCGAGTTTGCAGACGTATTCCCAGAAGAGATTCCAGGGTTGCCTCCGGTTCGAGAGGTTGATTTCAGCATTGATCTTGTGCCAGGCAGTGTTCCTATTTCGAGAGCTCCGTATAGAATGGCACCGATAGAGCTGAAAGAGTTGAAAGCACAGTTGGAGGATCTTCTGTCCAAGGGATATATCAGACCTAATGTATCTCCTTGGGGTGCTCCGGTGCTTTTTGTTAGAAAGAAAGATGGTTCGATGCGACTGTGCATTGATTACAGACAGTTGAACAAGGCGACCGTGAAGAACAAGTATCCGTTGCCTCGTATCGACGATCTGTTTGATCAGCTACAGGGATCTTCTGTATATTCGAAGATTGATTTGAGATCAGGGTATCATCAGCTCAGAGTTCGAGATGTTGATATACCGAAGACTGCATTCCGAACCAGGTATGGGCACTACGAGTTTGTTGTTATGCCTTTCGGTTTGACGAATGCACCTGCGGTGTTTATGAGTTTGATGAACCGCATTTTTCAGAGATATTTAGATGATTTTGTGATTGTGTTTATTGACGACATTTTGGTATATTCGAAGAGTTTGACTGAGCATGCAGATCACTTGAGGCTTGTATTGAAGACTTTGAGAAATGAGCAATTGTATGCTAAACTGTCCAAGTGCGAATTCTGGTTGCGACAGGTTGTCTTCTTGGGGCATATTATATCTGGAGAGGGTATTGCGGTAGATCCGAGTAAAGTTGAGGCTGTGATCAGTTGGCCGAGACCGACTTCTGTGCCAGAGATACGCAGTTTCATGGGTCTAGCCGGGTATTACCGACGTTTTATCAGAGATTTCTCCAGTATAGCGAAGCCTATCACCCAGTTGACACAGAAGAATATGCCATTTGTGTGGTCAGAAGAGTGTGAGAGCAGTTTTATAGAGCTGAAGAAGAGGCTGACTAGTGCGCCTGTCTTGACGATTTCTACTAGTACAGGTGAGTTCGTTGTATATTGTGATGCATCTCACAGAGGGCTTGGATGTGTTCTTATGCAGCGAGGGCACGTGATAGCGTACGCCTCTAGACAACTGAAGCCGCACGAGACTCGTTATCCGATTCATGATCTTGAATTGGCGGCGATTGTCTTTGCTTTGAAGATCTGGCGTCATTATCTGTATGGCGAGAAATTTGAGATCTATTCCGATCATAAGAGCCTAAAATATCTCTTTTCTCAGTCAGAGTTGAACATGAGGCAGCGACGATGGCTTGATCTGCTGAAAGATTTTGATTGCGAGATCAAGTACCATCCGGGGAAGTCGAATGCAGCGGCAGACGCCTTGAGTCGAAAGGTATGTTCTTTGTCCTTGTCGACTGTAGGTGTATCGAGTTTAGTAGAAGATTGTTGCTTGTCTGGATTGACATTTGATACAGAGAGTAGACCGTTGCGACTTGCTGCGATTCAGATTGAGCCAGATCTGATTTTGAGGGTCAAAGAAGCACAGAGAACTGATCCAAATGTACAGAGATCGATTGATATGGTCAGAACTGGTCATATCTCAGAATATCAGGTCAAAGATTCTGTTCTGTATGTCCATAACCGTCTAGTGGTGCCAGATGTTTCAGATTTGAGACGACAGATCATGTCAGAGGCACACTGTAGTCGGTTTAGCATTCATCCTGGTGGCAGGAAGATGTACAATGACTTGAAAACACAATTTTGGTGGAAGCAAATGAAGACAGATATCGCAGAATTCGTGTCTAGATGTCTGAATTGCCAACAGGTAAAGGCCGAGAGGAAGAAGCCCGGAGGTTTACTTCAAAGTTTGTCTGTTCCTGAATGGAAATGGGACCACATTTCCATGGACTTCGTGACGAAGTTACCTCGATCATCCCGGGGCTGTGATTCGATTTGGGTTGTGATAGACAGACTGACCAAATCTGCTTGCTTTATTCCGTACAGAATGACCTATCGACACGATCAGATGGCAGAGTTATATGTCAGAGAGGTCGTCAGATTGCACGGTGTGCCGAAGTCGATCGTATCAGATCGTGATCCACGATTCACTTCTCACTTCTGGCACAGCTTGCAGCAGGCTTTAGGTACGACTTTACACCTGAGCACTGCTTATCATCCTCAGACAGACGGACAGTCAGAGCGGACTATTCAGACTTTAGAGGACATGCTGAGAGCTGTAGTACTAGACTTTGGTACTAGCTGGCAAGATTCATTGCCGTTGTGTGAGTTTTCATACAACAACAGCTATCAGACGAGCATAGAGATGGCACCGTTCGAAGCGTTATACGGCAAGAAGTGCAGATCTCCGTTGTACTGGGATGATATTTCAGAGGTACCAGAGTTAGGGCCTGATATGATTCGTGAGATGACCGAGAAAGTGAAAATCATTCAGAAGAGAATGAAGACGGAACAGGATAGGCAAGCGAAATATGCCAATATCAGACGCAGACCGTTAGTATTTGAGCAGGGAGACAGAGTATTTTTGAAGATTTCACCTTTCAGAGGCGTTGTCAGATTTGGCAAGCGAGGGAAGTTGTCTCCTAGATACGTCGGTCCGTATGAAATCCTTGAGAAGATTGGCGATCGAGCGTACAGACTTGCTCTTCCTCTTTCATTATCCGGCATTCATGATGTGTTTCACGTGTCGATGTTGCGCAGATATATGCCAGATGATTCTCATGTCATTCAACCTGACGAAGCCGAGTTAGATCAGACTTTGAGCTACGTCGAGCAACCGATACAGATTTTGGATCGGAAAGAAAAGAAACTCAGAACGAAGACCATTCAGCTTGTGAAGGTCCAATGGAGTCATCATGGTATCGAGGAAGCAACTTGGGAAACAGAGTATGAGATGAGACAGAGGCATCCCGAGTTATTCTTATGATGTGGGTCTTCCTTCCCATTGTGACTTTACAAATTTGTATATACTTGCATGATTAGTTGCTTATGAGTTCGAGGACGAACTCTTGTCTAAGAGGGGGAGAAATGTAAGGCTCGAGAATTATCAACTGGCATTGATGCTAGACTCATAAAGGTAAGAATGCATGACGTTTAAATGAGATTTTGAGTAGCATGGCTGAAGCCACACCGCCCCTGCGGTGCTAAAACTACCGCCCCCGCGGTGTAGGGGATAGAAAATTGGGAGATTTTGCGAAGTAACACCGCACCCGCGGTGCGCGTACGACCGCACCCGCGGTGCTGAGACCGCACCCGCGGCGGTGCAAGCGCCGCACCCGCGGTGCGTGAATTTTCGAAAATGATATGGCTGCCGAGAGCTCAGCGCACCCGCGCCCTTACACTGCCGCACCCGCGGTCTTACGTGCTGCGTGAAAAATAAAACATGTGTCCTTGGCCATGCAAAATATATGAGTTGTCTTCTTCTCTTTCATTCAGAATTGAGGGAACCGAGAGAAGCCAAGAAGAAAGCTTCATGTCCTTGTGATCTTTAACTTGTGATTTTGAAGAATTTAGCCATCCGATTTCAGATACGACTTCGGTTTTGAACTCACCTCGTCAAGGGATATCAAAGGATGTAAGTATTGTTCAATTCCAGCCTATTTCGAAATATAGATGTTGGAGAAATTGTAATATGTTAATTAGATTGGGTTCTTGAGGTATTGAGCATGGTATATTCGTAACCGCATCAAGAAACGGATGTTATTTGCTACGATTGTTAGTTTCCAGCATGTATTACGTTAAAATGGTACAGATTTCAGCTTATGTATTGAGGTTGATGAGTTTATGAGTTGATTATGATTGAGCATGTTATGGTGGAGTTACCGGTATCGAAGCACTACGTCGTTACGCCGTCGAATTGATTTGAAATCGACTTCAGCTTTGTACATTGAGTTGATTGAGATATATATGACTGAAGTGCACATTGTTATATTGTCATTTCAGATTAGTTTTGACAAAGTGACATTCCGACTTCGAGACTTCGACCGACGATTCGACAAGAAAGGTATAATTCATGTGGTCTTGGGATTGCACAACTCGATTCAGATTTGATACGAGTTTCCCTAAATCACATACTAGATTGTTATTACATTGATTATGTAATGTCTTGTTTATTGATTTATATTCGAGTCCTGAGATAGGAGATATTGGCAGACTTGCCAAAAACTAGACGTTTCGGTGTATCGTCGCATAGGAGCAGATTCGCTATATGTGTAGACCCTCGATACAGAGTTGACCGAAGTCTAGGAATAAGACGTACCGTCACCCCGAGTGGTTGAGTAGGTGGCAGACCGTCTTATTCACACCGGGATCCCTAGATTAGAAAAGAGTCGAGTCAAGATTTAAATGTTGAATACAGATTTGTATTCTTTTACATGTTTAGATTTCATTCATGTTACTTGATTTATGCTATGCATTTGTACATGATTTATGACATTGCATGCATCCATGTTTTATACTGGGATATGTTCTCACCGGAGTTATCCGGCTGTTGTCGTGTCTGTATGTGTGCATGGCAACAGGTGGGGCAGGACCAGGGTCACGACGAGGATGAGAGAGTTGATAGCGTGGTGATGCCGGGTGTAGCAGAAGACTTCTTATGTTGTACTAGTAGTGTTATGTTGATACTAGAGATGTTATGTTGTTCTTATAACATGTATAACAAGTAATGCTATTAGATCACGACATGTAATGGTTGTTGACTGATGTTTGTTTAAAATAAAAATGAAACGCTTTATGTTAACATTCGATTTAATGTTAAAAAGCGAAAATTTGACCCGCCATTTTTAATTAAATCCCAGAAAAGAATTGAGTTAGAGCCCGGGTCCCCACAATATCAATCTGATAATGACAAATCATACAAATACAATATCAGTATATATCTCAGTTCAGAATCTGTTCTGATCAAAACTCAAATCGGTATACAATCTGATCAACATCAACAGTATAACCATGAATCTCAATCAATATCATGTCTGATCAATCTAAATCAATACTGAATCTGATCAATCTAAATCAACTGATGTTTCGACGGCATAACAATACAATCTGAATAACCCCGTCAGTTCTGAACATCACAAATATAATACTGGACTCATAATCTGTGTCAATACAATTCATACTCTGAATACTAACGCAATTCTGATATAAAATCTCAGTCAATATCTTTCAAAAATCATAACAATTACATAACCAATCTGTTCTTTAATCTGACTTCAATTCTACAATGTCTATGGTAGTAGAAACATCATATCTGAATCATATTCGATTCTAGCAACATCATATTTTCAAAACATCTCAAAACGTAACAAAACTTACGTACTTGTGTAGTTCGTGTCGAGAGGAACACAAAACTGAAATCGGATTTGAATTCTGATAGACGGATTTCTCACAATCGCAAATTTTAGAAATGGAAACCTTTTAAAGAAAAATGGGAGAGGAACTTCACGATTGCATCTGATGAAATCGTGAAGAATCACACCTATATATATATATATTTATATATATATATATATATATATATCAATTGCATGTCAAACAATTGGACAATTCTCTGTTCTGCACGTTGCACCGTGGGTGCGCTCATTACATGACCGCGGGTGCGCTATGCCTACTGATCCTCATCCAAAATTTCCCGAAGCTTGACCGCGGGTGCGCTTGGTTCTAGACCGCGGGTGCGGTCTTGATTTTACCGCGGGTGCGGTGTGGCTACTGTAAAATGCTTCAACTTTCTGTCCATGCACCGCGAGTGCGGTCTTGTCTGACACCGCGGGTGCGGTGTTGCTTCGACCTCACCTTCCAAATTCCATAATTGCATGACCGCGGGTGCACTCCTGTTCTGGGCGTGGGTGCGGTCTTGCAAATCCTATTTTCTCATGTCTTTTCTTCCCTCATTGCATGTTATGCATTCTCATATATTCCGAGTCTCACGTTAATGAAGATTAATAATCTTGGTTTATCAATTCTCTAATTCTTGGGCCTTACAGGTACAAACAAAACATCTCTGAAAAACAACTTAAAATCATTGTTCAACAATAAGTAAACAATTATTAAGGTCTTGGCAGCAACTCTTGCTCCATTGCCTATCCTCAAGAAGGTCTCACCTTCCCTTAGTCTCCTACTTCTTCCCATCACCTGCAACACATTACAGAGATGTGAGCCACAATCGGTATCTAATACCCAAGAAGTAGAGTTAATTGAAATGTTTACTTCTATTTAGAACATACCGTTTCCAGAACTCTTCTGGGCCAGATATTCCTTGCAATTTCGCCTCCAATGTCCAGGCTTCTTGCAGTGATGGCAAACATCACTAGTCTTGTCACCCTTAACTGGTGTGGCTGCCACAACGGGATTCGGAGATTGCCTCATCAAGGGCACGTTCTTCTTGGGACGTTGGAAAGAACGCTTCTTTCCCTTCCCATGTGGATCAATCTTCGTACCAGATGAAGAACCCACATAAAGAACCAACTTCTCTTTCTCAATGGTTGATTCAAACGTAACAAGCATATTCACCAACTCCTCAAGGGTCGGCTCCATCTTGTTCGATTTGTAATTCACCACAAAAAGATCTAATGAGCTAGGCAATGATAACAGCAACACGTCGGTGGTCAACTCCGAAGGCAAGATTATATCCATGCCAACGAGCTTGTCCATGAGCCCAATCAACTTCAGGCCATGCTCATGGACCGAGGCCCCATCTTGCATGCGCATAGTGATCAGCTCCTTGACGGTAGCATGCCTAAGAGGCCGAGTCTGCATACCAAGGAGCTCTTTGAGGTGCTTATGAATGTAAGCAGCATTCTTTGCATCCTCAAAACGCCTCTGCAGCTCATCATTCATCGAAGTCAGCATATAACACCTAGCTATCAAGTCATGGTCACACCATTCCTTGTAAGCCTGCAATTCCTCAGGATTGCAGTCAGTCAGAGCCTCAACAGGGGGCGACTCAGTCAGTGTATATGCTACCCTTTCCGAATTCAAGACGATTTTCAGGTTTCTTAGCCAAGTGAGGTAATTAGGTCCAGTTAATATGTGTTTGTCGAGTATTATGGATATCGGATTGCGAATCGAAGACATTGTCAATTTGTACTGAAAAGTAAAAATAGATAAATGTTGATGACTATTTTAAAATATTTAGTAAGATATGAAGTTTGGACTTTTACTTCATAAATATTCGCTCCCACTGTTGTAAGGCTCGAGATTCATTAATCGTCATTAATATGATGAATTAAAGCTTGGATTGAAATTGCAAGACCGCACCCGCGGTATAGTAAGACACTGCACCCGCGGTGCATGGACACTAAGTTGGCCAATTTTATTCGTAGTATCACCGCACCCGCGGTGCAGAACGACCGCACCCGCGGTGACAAGACCGCACCCGCGGTGCTGAGGAGACCGCACCCGCGATCGTCGATTTTAGAAAATGAAAATAGGTCCGAAGCTTGAGCGCACCCGCGGTCATAACGTGAGCGCACCCGCGGTGCTGCATGCGAGAAATCCACCCCTTCTTCTTAACGTGACACATGGCATGGTATATATATAGAATTGTGCTGATTCATGTTTTCTTCACTTCCAGCACAGAGAACCGAGACTTTTTCCAAGAATCCTCAAGTTCTTTAAAGTTTTGGGGTAAGATATCTCAAGATTTAGCCACCCGAATTTAGTTTCAAGTTCGAATTTGTGTTCCTTGCATCCAGGGTTTCAAAAGGGTATATGTTTCGTTAAATTCCAGCATGTCGTGATATATATGTGTTGGGAGAATTATGATTTGAGTTATGGAATGTGTTCTTATGATTATGAGGATTGTAGAAATGTAATCGGATCGATTATCGGATACCGTATGAGATTTAATTGATTTTCCAGCATATATATTGAATTGAAATGAAGTAAATTCAGCATGATACATTGTACTTGGATGAGGATTATGAGTTGTTGATATGGGGTATGTTATTGTTGAGAATTGGATTGATCGGTATCGAGAAATTACGCCGTTATGCCGTCAGATTGTACCGAAGTTGATTATTGATTTGTTTATGTGTTGAATTGAGTTGGGAATTGATATTGTATGTCTCAACATTGCCATTTCAGATTTGGAGTGACAGAGTTTGTATCCCGACTTCGAGACTTCGATTTATTTCACAACAAGAAAGGTATAAGCCATGTTTGTTTGGGAATCCACAACTCAAATAAGATATCATTTGAGTTTCCCAACCAAAATCACATACTAGAATTGTTGTATATATGGTAACATGTTTACGAATTTTTTATAGAATTATATTCAAATCTTGTAACATGATTATGCTTTGATTATAGAATTGTATTCAAGCATATAAGATCATTGTGATATTCAGATATGAATATGAGCATGCTTTGTTTACAGATTGATATTCATTGCATTTAAGATAGGAGAGTCGTTGACAGCTATTGTCAAATATCTAGATGTTCGGTGTATCCCAGCTTAGGAGCAGCTCTGACTCCTATTGCAGCCGTCGATACAGCTCTGACCGAAGTCTAGGAATAAGACGTACAGTCACCCCGAGTAGGAGGGTAGGTGACAGCCAATGACGTCTTATTCACACCGGGATCCCTAGAGTTATAGTCGAGTCGAGTCCAGACATGATTTGATTCGCATTGCATGTTTATATGGATTTCATTCATAATAGCATGTTTCATGTTTTAGATTGGTTATATGCATGTATACATGTTTATATTGGGATTTGTTCTCACCGGAGTTTCCGGCTGTTGTTATGTTTGTATGTGTGCATAACAACAGGTGTTTGCATAACAACAGGTGGGGGCAGGATCTGGGTCACGCAGAGGATGAGAGATGGACATAGCGTGGTGATCTCGGGCATAGCAGAAGAACTAGTAGTTGTACTTTTGACATGTACTGTATTTAATTACTAGTTGTTGAGAATGGATGGAACAAGACATGTTGTACCTTATGTTTTGTGAGGACCCGGACGCTGATCTGTCTTATTAATCATCTTTGGGATTTAATTATCAATTAAGATAAAACAGGGTCTAAAAATTTTTCTTTTTTTTAAAAATATAACTGCGGAAGGTAATGGAATCTAAACAATATATACATTTCTGTATAACAACTACAGTTCAGTAGAAAAGTACAATACTGTACAATCTAAGTCTAAGGTTCAATTACTAATTTCAAGTATTAAAATTAAATCTATCCAAGTCCGGAATCACCACGCTAAACTCGTCTTCTCTCATCGTCATCTCGAACCTTATCCAGCCCCACCTGTTGTCATGCACACATACAAAACAAGACAACAGCCGGATAACTCCGGTGAGAATAAATCCCAGTATAAAACATGGTAAGCATGTATATAAACAAACTAATTTATAAAACATGCTATCACGTATAAAAACAATCTATTCCATAATCTATGAAATTAATCAAATAAGCATGCAACTCAAATCAAATAAACATGCATATAAACAATCTTAATCATAAAACATGATAACCCCACTGAAAGCAGTAATAATGGGTCCCATGATCTAGATGCCACATCCATATAAGCATGCAGTTCTAATCAACTCATGTCTAGACTTGACTCGATCTATAACTCTAGGGATCCCGGTGTGAATAAGACGTCACTGTCTGTCACCTACCCTACCAATCGAGGTGCTGTACGTCTTATTCCTAGACTTCGGCCTGATCTGTATCCGCATCTACAATAGGGGCGGTGATCTTCCCCTAAGCTGTGATATCGCCGAACGTCTAGCAGTCTCGCTGATCTCCAAACTGTCCTATCTTAAATGCATGAATACAATCAGTAAACCAAGCATAATCAAATAAAACATAAACAAGAATATAGTATGTGATTTATTGGGCAACTCAAAGATGATCTCGATTGAGTTGTTTCTTCCCGAATATCACATGAATTATACATTTGTCGTCCCGGTCTGACGATGACGAAGACTGGTATTCAAATCTGTCCATCTCGAATCGGAAATGACAATATTGAATACGCTGTATCAGTAAATAACTGTAAGGCTCGAGATTATTAGTCCACATTGACGTAACACTCTCAATATATGAGCCTGCATGATATATATATAATGAGGAGTGTTAATTGAGATAAGACTAGGAAATACATGGACAAGAGGGGAAACTCTTCAAATTTGGACAGAACAGTTGGCGCATATGCGCGAAGATAAGTGGCGCATATGCACGACAATTCCAGTAGCATTGGCGCATATGCGCGGAAGAAGTGGCGCATATGCGCGACATCTACAGTAGCATCGGTGCATATGCGCGGAAAGAAGTGGCGCATATGCGCGACACCTCCAGCAGCTATGGCGCATATGCGCGGTTCGTCCAGAAGCTTGGGCGCATATGCGCGGAAGGAATGGCGCATATGCGCGAGCTAGTAAATTGTGGAGACCGTGAGTCTCGCGCATATGCGCGAGTGATTCCGCGCATATGCGCGATACGTGTAATGAAAAGGATTAGCCATGTGTTTGAACCATGGAAGATATATATATAAAATGGTCTTCATTCCTTGTCATTTTCAGAAGTCAAAACCGAGAGAGAGAGAGAGAGGTTCAAGGAAGAAGGAAGGTTCTTTCATTTCAAAGTTAATTAGTGCAAGATTTTCATATCCAAACTTTAATATAAACCTAGATTTGCACTCCTCTTCTCAAAGGCTACAAAGTGATGTAAGTATTGTTTACTTTCAACATGATTTGAGATATTGTTGTTGGGAGAATTAAGATTTGAACTCTAGGATATGTTCTTGTGAGTATGGAGATAATATATTCGTAACCGGATCAAAGAACGGATGTTGTATGTAATTGTACGATTTTTATAGCATGTTTAGAGCTAAATATGCAGATTTTGAGTATTATTACATGTCTAGAATGATAATTATGAGTTGAGATTGATGAATTGTTAGTATAGGTTGAGAAATAGTTTGACCGGTATCGAGAATTTACGTCATTATGCCGTCAAATTGTACCGAGGTCAAGTATTGAATGAGATATGTGGTGATTGAGAGTAGGGATTGATAGATATGTATCAACATTTCCATTTTCAGATTGATATCGGTAAGATTCGCCTTCGAGACTTCGACTACGACCGAGTTGTGCAACGAAAGGTATAAATTATGTTGTTTGGGAAGCCACAACTCAAATAAGACTTTATTTGAGTTTCCCAAACCAAAATCACATACTAGCATTGTTGTATTTGTTGAATCATGTTTATAAATTGTTTATAGAATTATATTCAAATGTTATAAAATGATTATGCTTTGATTATAGAAATGTATTAAGCATATGAGATTATTATGATATTCAGATATGAATATGAGCATGCTTTGTTTACAGACTGATAGGCATTGCATTTAAGATAGGAGAGTCGTTGACAGCCATCGTCAACTATCTAGATGTTCGGTGTATCTCAGCTTAGGAGCAGCCTCGACTCCTATTGCAGCCATAGATACAGCTCAGACCGAAGTCTAGGAATAAGACGTACAGTCACACCGAGTGGGAGGGTAGGTGACAGCCATTGACGTCTTATTCACACGGGATCCCTAGAGTTATAGTCGAGTCGAGTCTAGACATGATTTGATTCGCATTGCATGTATATACGATTGTCATTCATAATAGCATGTTTCATGTTTAGATTGATTATATGCATGTATAAATGTTTATATTGGGATTTGTTCTCACCGGAGTTTCCGGCTGTTGTTATGTCTGTATGTGTGCATAACAACAGGTGGGGCAGGATCTGGGTCACGCCGAGGATGAGAGATGGACATAGCGTGGTGATCTCGGGCGCAGCAGAGGACTAGTGGTTCTTTTGTTAGACTTGTACTATCATTTGAGTTTAGATGATAGTGAACAATAGTTGTATATAGATCAAGACATGTATTTTATGTTTTATATTGTAAATTAAATTAAGAACTTAAGTTTGTTTAGTTACATTTGATTAATGTTAAAAGCGAAAAATTTGACCCACTTTTTATGTTAACGATCCATTGAATCCCAACAGAATTGAATTAGAGCCCGGGTCCCCACAATAACTCAATATACCATCTGTTCTGATCAATACTAAATTCAATATACAATCTGATCAATGTCTGAACAAGATACAATCTGATTCATATCAACAATATCACAATCTAATCGAAATCATATCTGAATCTGATCAATCTAAATCAACTGATGTTTCGACGGCATAACAATACAATCTGAATAACTCCGTCAATTCTGAACATCACAATTATAATACTGAAACTCATAATCGGTGTCAATCCAATCATATTCTGAATACTAACACAATTCTGATATAGAATCTCAGTCAATATCTTTCAAAAATCATAACAAATACATAAACAATCTGTTCTTCAGTCTGACTTCAATTATATAATATCTACGGTAGTAGAAACACCATATATGATTCCCGTCAAATTCTGACAACATCATAATTTTAAATCATGTCTAAACGTAACAAAACTTATGTCCAGTTGTAGCCTACGTTGATAGGAACACAGTACTGAAGTCGGATTTAAAATCAGACGGACGAATTTCGTAAAAATCTCAAGTCTAGGCTTCGAACCCTTTTCTTTGTCTATTCCCTCGATTCCTTTCGTTTGAAGACTTAGTTGTATGTATATATATATATCTTGCATGCATCTCTTACGTGGCAATCTCTCAAATTTTTTGCCCATTTCTCTCAAAATTACGAAAATGCCATCCAATAATTACGAAAATGTCATTGCCTTCAAATAATTACGAAATGCCATTTCCCTCAAATAATTACGAAAATGCCATCCGAAAATCACAAAAATGCCATTCAATAATTTAAATCAATTATTTAATTTTCGGGTTCTCAAAAAAAATGATGACATCTCGGGCCTTACAATTTACGGTGCACATGCGCGAGGACTTCTCCTTACATCTCATATCAAATCTTCTTGCGGCTTCCCCGGTCCACTTCGTTCCGTCTATAATCATATTAATTATCATCAATAGATTATAATGATCATCGTCAAATCATTTCGGATTACATGATAAATTTCTCGGGCCTTACATTTCTCCCCCTCTTAGAGCTGAGTTCGTCCTCGAACTCGCCAATAATCTATTCAGATATCTCAGAAGAAATGTATACGAGAGGTTAAATCCAAAATTCAAATATCTGATTCAAGTCTGGAATAAGAATTCACTAAGTATAATATCATACTACTTCTCCAATCCTTCTGACAGAATCAATCTTTCCATGTTGGTTATACAACATTCGTATAAACCAATCACAGTTCATAACAAATCAATACCATCAGCCATTATCAAATCTGTTTATCCCAATCAAGGACATATACAATCTTCGACCTCAAATACCAATCATCATCATCCGATGTTGGTTTATGACATCTGTTCTTTCTGAACTATCTTCATCTTCCTTCGAATTTCTTCAAAAGAATTAGAAATCTGTAGTATTCACTTTATACTGTCCTGACTAAAACTATCTCATTACCCATCTGATAAGCTGATAGCTATTGTCATGTCATGATAATAAGTCATATCAATTAGTGCTAACATCCAGCACTAAAGCTGTACAAAAATCTTCCAATCTCTGGCTAATATATTCTGACGGTCTGTCAATCTATAAAATCATCTAAGAGAGAGTTCATGATATACTCTATCACGAATACAAACTCAAGCAAAATCACAATCTAACATAATCTACTGTGGCATTCTGATCTTTCTGACCACTTTTCTGACATTAATCTGTGTCATTTGGTCATGTTTGTACGTGATCTGGTACAAACTAATAAATATAAATTGAACAATCTGTCAATCTTAATCATATCATATTACAATCTGTAAGAAAATGGCAGTAATGTCATTACAAAAGCCATATAAATGTACTCCTTTCTATTTAGAATTATACAATTCTGTAATCAATCTTCTGATTCCTATCTTTCTGTCTTTTCTGTTAGCGATTTAGGCATATCTGTACAATTTCTGCCAACATTTCTGTACAATTTCTGCCATAACTGATCTAATCTGTTTATATCACAACTATCTGTTCGAATATAATACATTCATAAACATCTGAATGAAAACTGATTGCACTCTTGTGTGGTTCTGACACTATCTGTGATTCTAGATTCGAACTATTCTGTATAAACGAATCAGTAATAATATAAGATAAAGAAAAATACCTACCTGATATTCGGCTCTGACTACCGATATCAAAATCTGTAAACAATTCTGAAACATTTTGATATCATAAAATAATCAGTCCCATACAAACACAAAATCATATATCTGTTAATCTGACTGATGCTCTGTTCTGATTAGCAAAATACAATTCTGAACCCTCTGGTTTCTGAACTGATGTACATTCAACTGATTACACTAAACTGTGTCAACACTGATTCTCAATAACAGTAGTATCACATCAGATTCAGAATAGAAAGAACCTATACCGATCTAGTGAGTTTAAGAAAACTCATAAAACAACGATGTCTGGTAAATATCTTAATATCAATCTAATCAACTGCTATATTTCATCTGCAAATAGAATATGCTCCCAACAATAAAAGATATCGCAAATACTGATGTAGAACAATAATAATACTCAGCAGATATAACAATACGAGAATAAGATAATCAGAATAAGATAATCTACAGATAATAAATTTCTGACATTTCTGGCATTCCTGATCTTTCTGTCTTAACTGTCTAAATTAATCAATCTTCAGATATTGTATACTCTGAATAAACACTGTATCAATAACTGCATACCAGATTCATACCTGATCCATTTCTGTATACAATAATCACTGTTCCCTCGGAACATAACGCTATTAATTTAGAAATAGAACTGAAATGTCTTCAAGAGAATACTCAATCAACTGTAATTCTCAGCCAGTATTCTAATATGTCAATTCTTTCAATTCTGTCTAATCATTCAGTATCATTCTATACATTAAATGTCATTCTTTACTGGATTCTATCATATAAACGATACCTGGTCTCGATTCAATTCTGAAATCTACCTTTCTAATATCAAACACATCTGAAATCTTATCTAGGCAAACACCAGTCAACTAATACATTACGGCAAATCTGTCACCGTTAGACTCGATTTCAGTATATCTACCGAACACATAAGGATACCATCTGTTCCTTTCTGTGCTAATCGAGTCATAACAGTATAATGATCTAAGGAATTCTGGATCTAGAATCCTCATTTCTCAACTAGATCTGATCTTAATCTTACCATTTCTGGAACACATTCTACGATATTTCTGTACTTGTTTAGCATTACTTGTTAATAATGAAATCGAAATCATATAACACAAGTACATCATAATCTAACCCAATCCCGGGTTCATCTCACTGTAGTATATAACATGTCACAGAGGTCTCTGATATCAACATATTTCTCCACAACCAAGAAATCAATACTACAGTATACACAGACCCAACAGATACAGCATGTCTCCATGCCACTCAGTCACAGATAATTATACGGAATGCATTAGTACATATCAATACGTATGCAGTATAATCATAAAAGAATAGTACCTGTAGTGTATTCTGGGTCTGTTTCTCGATTCTGTTCCCTAAAATCTTCGGGAACCTTTCTGGGGACAGACTCTCGCAAAGTGCCCTGATTGTTTACAAATATTACATCTACCAAGCACTCCTTGGCATTTCTCTGTGGAATGCCTCCCTCCACAATTTCTGCAATATACTCTTGTATAGCTTGGGCTGGAACTACTGAAACTAGAGGAACCGCCTCCCAACTTCTTGAATGGCTTCTTTTGAGCTTTCAGCAAATCTTGCTTTCCACTCGTGCTGCCACGCTCAATTCGAAGAGGGGATTGCTGTGTCTGGGGTGGCTTCACACACAACCTTGTCAATTGTCTAATCAGGCTCGCCTCCGCTCTCTTTGCTCTACTCAGAATGTCAGCAAAATGGTAAGGTCGCTGCAGATTCATGAATGCAACTACCTCCGAATTCAACCCTCTGATGAACTGATTCACTACAGCTTCATCATTTCCAGCTATTTGAGGAGCAAAATGCAGTAGAGTCGAGAATTTAGCAGCATATTGATCAATATTCAGCTGCCCTTGGCTCAAATTCTCAAACTCTAATTTCCTGTCCTCTCGGTACGAGACTGGGAAAAATCTTCGATAAAATTCAGTTCTGAATATTTCCCACGAAATCACTGTACCTCTCTGTGCCCGCATTCCTCTACTGGTAATCCACCAATTCCTAGCGGCTTCTCATAACTGGTAAGGCACCATTTTAACCCTCTGTTCATCTGTACAATCAAGTAAATCAAACAAGATTTCTATATCATCAAACCAGTTCTGACAATCTTCAGGTGTCTCGGTACCACTCAGAATCGGCGGCTGTAATAACTCAAACTCTTTCATCTTTCCTTCTAGCTGAGCTTCGGTTGCATCTAAATGTTCGGACGAAGTACTACCCCTTTCTGGAAATCTCCGAGGCGGTATATCTGAATATCAAATAAATCAGTACAAAAAATCTGTATAATCTGTCTCAGCCCTCCTCTGATCATATACCTCTGATTCAGACTCGGTTCTGATCCAGGCTTAGTAATTACATGCTGCAATCAACTCAGATAAAAACATGTACTAGGGAAAGCAGTAAATCATGCTAGCACACATCATGAAATTCAACATTGATATAAGTCTCATGCTAGCAATCACATGCAAGGAAAGGAAATTCAATCTACCCCGCTCATCCTTTCTTATATCAGTCTAAAAATCTATTAACTCTGACTATCTCAATCTAAAGGATCTATCGCTCTGATACCACCTGTTGTGAGGACCCGGACGCTGATCTGTCTTATTAATCATCTTTGGGATTTAATTATCAATTAAGATAAAACAGGGTCTAAAAATTTTTCTTTTTTTTAAAATATAACTGCGGAAGGTAATGGAATCTAAACAATATATACATTTCTGTATAACAACTACAGTTCAGTAGAAAAGTACAATACTGTACAATCTAAGTCTAAGGTTCAATTACTAATTTCAAGTATTAAAATTAAATCTATCCAAGTCCGGAATCACCACGCTAAACTCGTCTTCTCTCATCGTCATCTCGACCCTGATCCAGCCCCACCTGTTGTCATGCACACATACAAAACAAGACAACAGCCGGATAACTCCGGTGAGAATAAATCCCAGTATAAAACATGGTAAGCATGTATATAAACAAACTAATTTATAAACATGCTATCACGTATAAAAACAATCTATTCCATAATCTATGAAATTAATCAAATAAGCATGCAACTCAAATCAAATAAACATGCATATAAACAATCTTAATCATAAAACATGCTAACCCCACTGAAAGCAGTAAAGATGGGTCCCATGATCTAGGCGCCACATCCATATAAGCATGCAGTTCTAATCAACTCATGTCTAGACTTGACTCGATCTATAACTCTAGGGATCCCGGTGTGAATAAGACGTCACTGTCTGTCACCTACCCTACCAATCGAGGTGCTGTACGTCTTATTTCTAGACTTCGGCCTGATCTGTATCCGCATCTACAATAGGGGCGGTGATCTTCCCCTAAGCTGTGATATCGCCGAACGTCTAGCAGTCTCGCTGATCTCCAAACTGTCCTATCTTAAATGCATGAATACAATCAGTAAACCAAGCATAATCAAATAAAACATAAACAAGAATATAGTATGTGATTTATTGGGCAACTCAAAGATGATCTCGATTGAGTTGTTTCTTCCCGAATATCACATGAATTATACCTTTGTCGTCCCGGTCTGACGATGACGAAGACTGGTATTCAAATCTGTCCATCTCGAATCTGAAATGACAATATTGAATACGTTGTATCAATAAATAACTCAATATACCATCTGTTCTGATCAATACTAAATTCAATATACAATCTGATCAATGTCTGAACAAGATACAATCTGATTCATATCAACAATATCACAATCTAATCGAAATCATATCTGAATCTGATCAATCTAAATCAACTGATGTTTCGACGGCATAACAATACAATCTGAATAACTCCGTCAATTCTGAACATCACAATTATAATACTGAAACTCATAATCGGTGTCAATACAATCATATTCTGAATACTAACACAATTCTGATATAGAATCTCAGTCAATATCTTTCAAAAATCATAACAAATACATAAACAATCTGTTCTTCAGTCTGACTTCAATTATATAATATCTACGGTAGTAGAAACACCATATATGATTCCCGTCAAATTCTGACAGCATCATAATTTTAAATCATGTCTAAACGTAACAAAACTTACGTCCAGTTGTAGCCTACGTTGATAGGAACACAGTACTGACGTCGGATTTAAAATCAGACGGACGAATTTCGTAAAAATCTCAAGTCTAGGCTTCGAACCCTTTTCTTTGTCTATTCCCTCGATTCCTTTCGTTTGAAGACTTAGTTGTATGTATATATATATATATCTTGCATGCAACTCTTTCGTGGCAATCTCTCAAATTTTTTGCCCATTTCTCTCAAAATTACGAAAATGCCATTGCCTCCAATAATTACGAAAATGCCATTGCCATCCAATAATTACGAAAATGCCATTGCCTTCCAATAATTACGAAAATGCCATTTCCCTCAAATAATTACGAAAATGCCATCCGAAAATCACAAAAATGCCATTCAATAATTTAAATCAATTATTTAATTTTCGGGTTCTCAAAAAAAATGATGACATCTCGGGCCTTACAATTTACGGTGCACATGCGCGAGGACTTCTCCTTACATCTCATATCAAATCTTCTTGCGGCTTCCCCGGTCCACTTCGTTCCGTCTATAATCATATTAATTATTATCAATAGATTATAATGATCATCGTCAAATCATTTCGGATTACATGATAAATTTCTCGGGCCTTACATGTTTGTACATTATGTTGTTGAGTAACATAGACTCCTCTTGTTTAGCTTTCATGTAAATTAATGTTAAAAGCAAAAATTGACCCACTTTTTATATTAACGATCCATTGAATCCCAAAGAACAGAGTTAGAGCCCGGGTCCCCACAACAGGTGGTATTAGAGCCGTAGGTTCTGTAGACTGAGATAGAATAGAAGGAGCGGGGTAGATTGAGTTTTCTTCCTTGCTTTTGATATGCTAGCATGATTTATTGCTTTCCCTATTACGTGTTGTGTTATCTGATTTGATTGCAGCATGTATTGGTTAAGACTGAATCAGAACCGAGTCTGGATCAGAGGTAAATGATCAGAGGAGGACTGAGACAGTTGGTATAGATGGTATACTAAACTGTTTGTATAGCAGATTCATGCCTTCTAGAAGAGCAGCCGTTCCTTTACGACCACCAGCACCAGAACAGGGTTGCACATCTGGTGATACGATGGATGTCACTGCTACGCCCATGGAAACTCTATTAAAGCGATTCCAGTCATTCCGACCACCGACCTTAAAGGGTACAGAAAATGCAGTTTAATGTGAAAGCTGGTTGGAGGATATCGAGATGTTATTCGAGTCTCTGGAATATAGTGATGAGAAACGAGTGAAACTCATTGGCCATCAACTGCAAGACGTGGCTAAGTATTGGTGGTTGAATATTAGGAGAGCACTAGAACAGCGTGGCACCGAGATTACATGGAAAGTATTCAAGACAGAGTTTTATCAGCGATTCTTTCCTGTATCCTACCGTAAAGATAAAGGCGCTGAGTTTGCAAACCTGAGGCAAGGGCAATTGAACATTGAAGAGTATGTTGCTAAATTTTCTTCTTTGCTTCGCTTTGCACCACATATTTCAGGTAATGATGAGGCCGTAGCAGATCAGTTTAGAAATGGCCTGAATCCAGATATCTTTACGTTGGTGAATACGGGGAGACCCAACAACTTCGCGGATGCATTGAATCGTGCCAAAGGAGCTGAAGCAGGGTTGCTGAGACAACTGAGTGTTCCGTATGTTGCCCCGAGTCCAAGACCGCCACTACTTCCAGTATAACCTCCTCCCAGATTCGATAGCGGTGGTAGTAGCAGTGGGTGAAAAGATCAGCTAAAAGCGAAGGGCAAACAGTTTAAGAGGGCAGGGAGCAGTTCGTCAAGCTCCAGCGGGTCAAGACAGAGAGGTCCTGGCCAGAGTTTATGTAATGCCCAGAACACCGAGGGATCATTCTAAATGAGTAGATATGCTATGAATAATGGGCATGGAGATAAGAAATAAGAGATGAAGAAGTTTGGCTTGAATTATAGAATTTTTCCATAAAAATTCGAAGCTACACCGCACCCGCGGTGCATGGACAGTAGGTTGGCCAAAAATTCCGTAGCTTCACCGCACCTGCGGTAGAATAAGACCGCACCCGCGGTGCTGAGACCGCACCCGCGGTGGTTACATGACCGCACCCGCGGTCTATGCATTATGGAAAATTATATTTCTGCCGAAAGCTTGGCGCACCCCGCGCTCCTAAGATCACCGCACCCGCTGTCATGCATGTAATTCAAAGAATAAGACACTTGCCCTGAACCATGCAATATGATGTGTTGTCAATCTCTTCTTTCTTCATTTCCAGCAGCTGAAGACGAGGGAGAGAGTGGAGAGAAGCTTCATTCTTCATGCTTTAAGGTTATGATTTTGTAAGATTTATGTATCCAAATTTAAATCCGATTTTAGTTTTGAGTTCCTCTCATCATTAGCTTCATGATGATGTAAGTTTCATTCAATTCAAGCATGATTTGAGATATGGTGATTGGAGAAACTTTAATATGTTCATAAATATGTGTTCTTGTGATGATTTTGAACACATATTCGAAACCGGATCGAAGAAATAGCATCGTCTGCATTTATTATGAATTCCAGCATATTTAGAACTAAATTATGCAGATTTTGGATAGTATCATATGGCTATGATGATGATTATGAGTTGAGAAAGGCACAATATTGATATATGATGAGATTTGGATAGACCGGTGTTAAGAAATCATGTCGTTATGCCGTCCGACTGTACCAAGATTACGTATAGAATTAAATAGGTGTTGAATTGAGTTGGGAATTGATATTATATGTCTCTACATTTCCATTTCAGATTTGGAGTGACCGAGTTTATATCCCGACTTCGAGACTTCGATTTAATTCAACAAGAAATGTATAAATCATGTTGTTTGGGAAGCCACAACTCAAATAAGATATTATTTGAGTTTCCCAAATTAAAACCACATACTAGAAATGGTTGTATTTATTGAATCATGTTTACGAATTGTTTATAGAATTGTATTCAAATGTTGTAACATGATTATGCTTTGATTATAGAATGGTATTCAAGCATATAAGATTATTATGATATTCAGATATGACTATAAGCATGCTTTGTTTACAGATTGATATTCATTGCATTTAAGATAGGCGAGTCGTTGACAGCCATCGTCAACTATCTAGATGTTCGGTGTATCTCAGCTTAGGAGCAGCCTCGACTCCTATTGCAGCTATAGATACAGCTCAGACCGAAGTCTAGGAATAAGACGTACAGTCACCCCGAGTGGGAGGGTAGGTGACAGCCATTGACGTCTTATTCACACGGGATCCCTAGAGTTCTAGTCGAGTCGAGTCCAGACATGGTTTGATTCGCATTGCATTGCATGTGCATATGATGTTATTTATGATAGCATGTTTCATGTTTAATTGATTATATGCATGTATATATGTTTATACTGGGATTTGTTCTTACCGGAGTTTCCGGCTGTTGTTATGTCTGTATGTGTGCATAACAACAGGTGGGGCAGGATCTGGGTCACGCAGAGGATGAGAGATGGACTTAGCGTGGTGATCTCGGGCTTAGCAGAAGGACTAGTAGTTGTACCTTTGGCATGTACTGTATTTAATTACTAGTTTGTTGAGAATGGATGGAACAAGACATGTTCTGTACTGTATGTTTATACTTTATATTTGTAATTTAAATAAAGAATGTATGTTTGTTTACATTTGAGTTAATGTAAAAGCGAAAAAGTTGACCCACTTTTATATTAACGATCCATTAAATCCCAAAGAAAAGTTAGAGCCCGGGTCCCCACAACAGGTGGTATCAGAGCCGTAGGTTCTGTAGACCGAGGTAGAGTAGAATGAGCGGGGTAGATCGAGTCATCTTCCTTGCTTTTGTGTGCTGGCATGATTATTGCTTTCCCTATTATGTGTTGTAGTGTATCTGATTTAATTACAACATATACTTGACTGAATCAGAACCGATTCTGGATCAGAGGTAAATGATCCAAGGAGGGCTGAGACAGTATGTAGATTATATACTAATCTGTTTGCATATCAGATACATGCCTCCTAGAAGAGTAGTTGTGCCTGTACGACCCACAGCACCAGAACAGGGTAGCACATCTGGGGATACGATGGATGTGACTGCGACCCCTATGGAGACGCTATTGAAGCGATTCCAATCCTTTCGACCGCCAACGCTAAAAGGTACAGAAAATGCGATCGAGTGTGAAAGCTGGTTGGAGGATGTTGAAATGCTATTCGAGTCGTTAGAATACAGTGACGAGAAGAGGGTGAAGCTCATTGGCCATCAACTGCAGGATGTGGCTAAGTATTGGTGGATGAATATCAAAAGAGCCCTAGAACAGCGTGGCACTGAGATCACATGGAAATTATTCAAGACAGAATTTTATCAGCGATTTTTCCCTGTGTCCTACCGTAAAGATAAAGGCGCTGAGTTTGCCAACCTGAGGCAAGGGCAATTGAACATTGAAGAGTATGTCGCTAAATTTTCTTCTTTGCTTTGCTTTGCACCTCACGTTTCAGGTAATGATGAGGCCATGGCAGATCAGTTTATAAATGGCCTGAATCCAGACATCTTTACTTTGGTGAATACGGGGAGACCCAATAACTTCTCGGATGCATTGAATCGTGCCAAAGGAGCTGAAGCAGGGTTGCTGAGACAGCGGAGTGTTCCGTATGTTGCTCCGAGTCCAAGACCGCCACTACCTGCAGCACAACCTCCTTCTAGATTCGATACCAGTGGTACTAGCAGCGGGCGGAAGGATCAGCTGAAAGAGAAAGGGAAGCAATTCAAAAGACCAGGGAGCAGTTCGTCGAGCTCCAGCGGGTCAAGACAGAGAGGTCCTGGCCAGGGTGTTGATGTTACAGGTGTATACTGCGGTACTTGTGGTGGAAAGCATGCCACAGAACAATATCAGGGTGTATTGGGTAAATGTAACATATGTAAGCAACAAGGGCATTATGCCAAAGTATGTCCTCAGAGAGGTGGTACATCGAGATTTCAGGCTGCAGGGTCGTCTACCTCAGTAACTCAGCCTGAGAGGCAAGCTTCATCGGTCCATTCCTTTCAGCCGCCAAATGCACAGACCCAGCCTCGAGCCAGAGGTGGCCAGACAGGGAGTCAGCCTCAGAGACAACAGGCTCAGGTGTTTGCGTTGACAGAGGAGCAAGCACAGGATGCCCCAGATGATGTCATTGCAGGTAACTGTTTCCTTTGCGGTTATCCTGCCTATATATTGATAGATACGGGTGCATCACATACATTCATATTTGAACGATTTGCATTGTTGCATTCATTGCCTGTTGAGTCTTTGTTAGATGTTGTGTCTATTACTTCTCCGTTAGGAAGTGGTTTGATATCAGTGACTACGGTTAGACATTGCATCTTACAGTTTGAGGGTCATGAACTTGATCTAGATTGCATAGTACTTGGGCTAGCTGACTTTGACTGTATAGTGGGTATTGATCTGCTAACAAAGTACAGAGCCACCGTGGATTGTTTTCACAAGATTGTCAAGTTCAGACCAGAAATGGTAGAGGAGTGGAAATTCTACGGTAAGGGTTCCAGATCTCGGATTCCCTTGATTTCGGCTTTGTCTATGAATAAGTTGTTGCAGAAAGGAGCAGATGGATTCCTTGTGTATGCTGTAGATGTAAAGAAATCTAGCCCGATATTGGCAGATTTGCCAGTAGTACGGGAATTTGCAGATGTGTTTCCAGAGGAGATTCCAGGGTTACCTCCAGTGCGAGAGGTAGATTTTAGTATTTATCTGATTCCAGGTACCACTCCTATTTCGAGAGCTCCGTATAGGATGGCACCGATAGAGTTGAAAGAACTGAAGGCACAGTTGGGAGATCTGCTAGCCAAGGGATATATCAGACCTAGTGTATCTCCTTGGGGTTCTCCGGTGCTGTTTGTGCGAAAGAAAGATGGATCGATGCGGCTGTGTATCGATTACAGGCAACTGAATAAGGCCACGATAAAGAATAAATATCCTTTGCTTAGGATCGACGACCTATTTGATCAGTTGCAGGGATCCTCCGTGTATTCTAAGATTGACTTACGATCCGGATATCATCAACTCAGAGTTCAGGATGTAGACATACCAAAGACAGCATTTCGAACCAGGTATGGGCATTACGAATTTATTGTTATGCCTTTTGGTTTAACAAATGCTCCGGCGGTATTTATGGGCTTGATGAATCAGATCTTTCAGAGGTATTTGGATGATTTTGTTATTTTCTTTATCGATGATATTCTGGTGTATTCTAAAAACAGGAATGAGCATGCAGAACATCTCAAAATTGTGTTGCAAACACTGAGAAATGAGAGATTGTATGCCAAATTGTCAAAGTGTGAATTTTGGTTGAATCGAGTTGTCTTTTTGGGACATATCATATCGGGAGATGGTATTTCTGTTGACCCGAGTAAAGTGGAAGCTGTAATCAGTTGGCCGAGACCGACTTCTGTACCTGAAATACGTAGTTTCATGGGTCTAGCGGGATACTATAGACGATTCATCCAAGATTTCTCCCATATTGCGAAGCCAATTACACAATTGACACAGAAGAATGCGCCATTCCTATGGTCTGAAGAGTGTGAGTCTAGCTTTCTAGAATTGAAGAAAAGGCTAACCAGTGCACCTGTCTTGATGATTCCTTCAGGTACGAGTGATTTCGTTGTAAATTGTTATGCGTCTCACAGAGGGTTGGGATGTATTCTTATGCAGCGAGGTCATGTGGTCGCATATGCCTCAAGACAGTTGAAGACTCACGAAACTCGATACCCCATTCATGATCTTGAATTGGCAGCTATCGTATTCGCACTGAAGATTTGGCGTCATTATCTTTATGGCGAGAAATTCGAGATCTATTCAGACCATAAAAGCCTAAAGTACTTGTTTTCTCAGTCGGAGTTGAACATGAGACAGCGTAGATGGCTTGATCTGCTAAAAGACTTTGATTGCGAGATCAAATATTATCCGGGGAAGTCTAATGCAGCGGCAGATGCCTTAAGTCGAAAGGTATGTGCCTTATCCTTATCGACGATAGGTGTTACACAGCTCGTTGAAAATTGCTGTTTCTCTGGATTAGAATTTGATACAGATAGGAGGCCACTACGACTTGCTGTTATTCAAGTTGAGCCGAACTTGATCAGGAGGATCAAAGAAGCTCAACGAACCGATCAGAATGTACAAAGATCGATTCAGATGGTCAGAACAAGGCATTTGTCAGAATATCAGGTGCGTGAGCATGTTATGTACGTCAATAACCGTCTCGTAGTGCCAGATGTTTCAGACTTGAGACATCAAATTATGTCCGAAGCACACTGTAGTCGGTTCAGTATCCATCCTGGTGGCAGAAATATGTACAATGATTTGAAGACACAATTCTGGTGGAAACAGATGAAGTCAGACATCGCAGAATATGTGTCTAAGTGCTTGAATTGCCAACAGGTGAAGGCCGAGAGGAAGAAGCCCGGAGGTCTGCTTCAGAGTATAGCTATTCCAGAATGGAAATGGGATTACATTTCCATGGACTTTGTGACGAAGTTACCCCGATCTTCTAGAGGCTGTGATGCAATTTGGATCGTTATCGACATATTGACCAAATCAGCTTGTTTCATTCCGTATAAAATGACTTACAGACATGATCAGATGGCGGAAATATACGTCCGAGAGGTAGTCAGATTGCATGGTGTGCCAAAGTCTATCGTATCAGATCGTGATCCACGATTCACTTCACACTTCTGGCACAGTTTACAGCAGGCCTTAGGTACGACTTTACACCTTAGTACTGCTTATCATCCTCAGACAGACGGACAGTCAGAGCGGACTATCCGAAACTAGAGGATATGTTGAGAGCCGTTGTGCTAGATTTTGGCACTAGTTGGCAAGATTCCCTACCTCTTTGCGAATTCTCTTACAATAATAGCTACCAGACGAGTATCGAAATGGCACCGTTTGAAGCTTTGTATGGCAAGAAGTGCAGATCTCCGCTATATTGGGATGATATCTCAGAAGTACCAGAACTAGGGCCACACATGATTCGTGACATGACTGAGAAGGTGAAAGTTATTCAGAAAAGAATGAAGACAGCACAAGATCGACAAGCAAAGTATGCCAACATCAGACGTAGACCGTTAATATTTGAGGCAGGAGATAGAGTGTTCTTGAAGATTTCCCCATTCAGAGGCGTTGTCAGATTTGGCAAGCGTGGGAAATTATCTCCGAGATACATCGGTCCATACGAGATTCTTGAAAAGATTGGTGATCGAGCTTATCGACTTGCTCTTCCTCCTTCTCTATCTGGGATACATGATGTTTTTCATGTATCGATGTTGCGTAAATACATGCCTAATGTTTCTCATATTATTCGTCCTGACGAAGCTGAACTTGATCAGACATTGAGCTATATTGAACAACCGATACAAATTCTTGATCGGAAAGAAAAGAAGCTCAGAACGAAGATTATCCCACTTGTGAAAGTTCAAAGGAGTCGTCATGGCATCGAAGAAGCGACATGGGAGACAGAAGAAAATATGCGACAGAAACACCCCGAGCTATTTATATGATTTAAGTATTTATTCAGTTTTAGATAGTAATGCTGTTTTAAATACTTTAATTGATTTATTTCAAGTTCGAGGACGAACTTATGTCTTAGAGGGGGAGAAATGTAATGCCCAGAACACCGAGGGATCATTATAAATGAGTATATATGCTATGAATAATGGGCATGGAGATAACAAATAAGAGATGAAGAAGTTTGGCTTGAAATATAGAATTTTTCCATAAAAATTCGAAGCTACACCGCACCCGCGGTGCTTGTAGACACCGCACCCGCGGTGCATGGACAGTAGGTTGGCCAAAAATTCCGTAGCTTCACCGCACCTGCGGTAGAATAAGACAGCACCCGCGGTGCTGAGACCGCACCCGTGGTGGTTACATGACCGCACCCGCGGTCTATGCATTATGGAAAATTATATTTCTGCCGAAAGCTTGGCGCACCCGCGCTCCTAAGATCACCGCACCCGCGGTCATGCGTGTAATTCAAAGAATAAGACACTTGCCCTGAACCATGCAATATGATGTGTTGTCAATCTCTTCTTTCTTCATTTCCAGCAGCTGAAGACGATGGAGAGAGTGGAGAGAAGCTTCATTCTTCATGCTTTAAGGTTATGATTTTGTATCCAAATTTAAATCCGATTTTAGTTTTGAGTTCCTCTCATCATTAGCTTCATGATGATGTAAGTTTCATTCAATTCAAGCATGATTTGAGATATGGTGATTGGAGAAACTTTAATATGTTCATAAATATGTGTTCTTGTGATGATTTTGAACACATATTCGAAACCGGATCGAAGAAATAGCATCGTCTGCGTTTACTATGAATTCCAGCATATTTAGAACTAAATTATGCAGCTTTTGGATAGTATCATATGGCTATGATAATGATTATGATTTGAGAATGGCACAATATTGATATATGATGAGATTTGGATAGACCGGTGTTAAGAAATCATGTCGTTATGCCGTCCGACTGTACCAATATTACGTATAGAATTAAATAGGTGTTGAATTGAGTTGGGAATTGATATTATATGTCTCTACATTGCCATTTCAGATTTAGAGTGACCGAGTTTATATCTCGACTTCAAGACTTCGATTTAATTCAACAAGAAAGGTATAAATCATGTTGTTTGGGAAGCCACAACTCAAATAAGATATTATTTGAGTTTCCCAAATTAAAACCACATACTAGAAATGGTTGTATTTATTGAATCATGTTTACGAATTGTTTATAGAATTGTATTTAAATGTTGTAACATGATTATGCTTTGATTATAGAATGGTATTCAAGAATATAAGATTATTATGATATTCAGATATGACTATAAGCATGCTTTGTTTACAGATTGATATTCAATGCATTTAAGATAGGCGAGTCGTTGACAGCCATCGTCAACTATCTAGATGTACGTTGTATCTCAGCTTAGGAGCAGCCTCGACTCCTATTGCAGCTATAGATACAGCTCAGACCGAAGTCTAGGAATAAGACGTACAGTCACCCCGAGTGGGAGGGTAGGTGACAGCCATTGACGTCTTATTCACACGGGATCCCTAGAGTTCTAGTCGAGTCGAGTCCAGACATGGTTTGATTCGCATTGCATTGCATGTGCATATGATGTTATTTATGATAGCATGTTTCATGTTTAATTGATTATATGCATGTATACATGTTTATACTGGGATTTGTTCTCACCGGAGTTTCCGGCTGTTGTTATGTCTGTATGTGTGCATAACAACAGGTGGGGCAGGATCTGGGTCACGCAGAGGATGAGAGATGGACTTAGCGTGGTGATCTCGGGCTTAGCAGAAGGACTAGTAGTTGTACCTTTGGCATGTACTGTATTTAATTACTAGTTTGTTGAGTATGGATGGAACAAGACATGTTCTGTACTGTATGTTTATACTTTATATTTGTAATTTAAATAAAGAATGTATGTTTGTTTACATTTGAGTTAATGTAAAAGCGAAAAAGTTGACCCACTTTTATATTAACGATCCATTAAATCCCAAAGAAAAGTTAGAGCCCGGGTCCCCACAGTTTAGAGGTGACGAGTGGATATTGCAGTACATGTGGAGTTAAGCATGCCACAGAACAATGTCAGGGTGTAGTGGGTAGATGTAATATATGTAAGCAACAGGGGCATTATGCCAAAGTCTGTCCTCAGAGAAGTGGTGCATCGAGATTTCAGGGTGCAGGGTCATCAGCATCCGTAGCTCAGCCCGAGAGGCAAGCTTCATCTGTTCACTCCTTTCAGCCGCCACCTGCACAGACCCAGCCTCGAGCCAGAGGTGGCCAGACAGGGAGTCAGCCTCAGAGACAACATGCTTAGGTGTTTGCATTGACAGAGGAGCAAGCACAAGATGCACCAGATGATGTCATTGCAGGTAACTGTTTCCTTTGCGGTTATCCTGCTTATATATTGATAGATACGGGTGCATCGCATACATTCATATCAGAACGATTTGAATTATTGCATTCCTTGCCTGTTGAGTCTTTGTTAGATGTCGTGTCTATTACTTCTCCGTTAGGAAGTGGTTTGATATCGGTAACTACGGTTAGACATTGCATCTTACAGTTTGAGGGTCATGAACTTGATCTAGATTGCATAGTACTTAGGCTGGCTGACTTTGATTGTATAGTGGGTATTGATATGTTAACAAAGTACAGAGCCACCGTGTATTGTTTCCACAAGATTGTCAGATTCAGACCAGAAATGGCAGAAGAGTGGAAATTCTACGGTAAGTGTTCCAGATCTCGGATTCCCTTGATTTCGGCTTTGACTATGAATAAGTTGTTGCAGAAAAGAGTAGATGGGTTCCTTGTGTATGCTGTAGATGTACAGAAATCGAGCCCGACATTGGCAGATTTGCCAGTAGTACGAGAATTTGCAGATGTGTTTCCAGAAGAGATTCCAGGGTTACCTCCAATGCGAGAAGTAGATTTTAGTATTGATCTGATTCCAGGTACCACTCCTATTTCGAGAGCTCCGTATAGGATGGCGCCGATAGAGTTGAAAGAATTGAAAGCACAGTTGGAAGATCTGCTAGCCAAGGGATATATCAGACCTAGTATATCTCCTTGGGGCGCTCCGGTGCTATTTGTGCGAAAGAAAGATGGATCGATGCGGTTGTGTATCGATTACAGGCAACTGAATAAGGCAACGATAAAGAATAAGTATCCTTTGCCTAGAATCGATGATTTATTTGATCAGTTGCAGGGATCCTCTGTTTATTCTAAGATTGATTTGCGATCCGGATATCATCAGCTCCGAGTTCGAGATGTAGACATACCGAAGACAATATTTCGAACCAGGTATGGGCATTACGAATTTATTGTCATGCCTTTTGGTTTAACTAATGCTCTGGCGGTATTTATGGGCTTGATGAATCAAAGCTTTCAGAGGTATTTGGATGATTTTGTGATTGTCTTTATCGATGATATTCTGGTGTATTCTAAGAACAGGAATGAGCATGCAGAGCATCTCAGAATTGTGTTGCAGACACCGAGAAATGAGAGATTGTATGCCAAATTGTCAAAATAAGAATTTTGGTTGAATCGAGGTGTCTTTTTGGGACATATCATATCTGGAGATGGTATTGCTGTAGATCCAAGTAAAGTGGAAGCTGTGATCAGTTGGCCGAGACCGACTTCTGTGCCACAGATACGCAGTTTCATGGGTCTAGCAGGATACTATAGGAGATTTATCAAATATTTCTCCAGTATTGCAAAACCAATTACGCAATTGACACAGAAGAATATGCCATTTGTATGGTCTGAAGAGTGTGAGTCGAGCTTTCTGGAATTGAAGAAAAGGCTGACCAGTGCACATGTCTTGATGATTCCTTCAGGTACGGGTAATTTCGTAGTATATTGTGACGCATCTCACAGAGGGCTAGGATGTGTTCTTATGCAGCGAGGTCATGTGATTGCATATGCCTCAAGACAGTTGAAGACTCACGAGACTCGATACTCCATTCATGATCTTGAATTGGCGGCTATCGTATTTGCACTGAAGATCTGGCGTCATTATCTTGATGGCGAGAAATTTGATATCTACTCATACCATAAAAGCCTAAAGTACTTATTTTCTCAATCATAACTGAATATGCGACAGCGTAGATGGATTGATCTTGTGAAAGATTTTGATTGCGAAATCAAATACTGTCCAGGGAATTCAAATGCAGCAGCGGACGCCTTGAGTTGAAAGGTCTGTTCCCTATCCTTATCGACGATAAGTGTTACAAAATTAGTTGAAAATTGCTGTTTGTCTGGATTAGAATTTGATACAGATAGTAGGTCACTACGACTTGCTACCATTCATGTTGAACCTGATTTGATTTGGAGGATTAAAGAAGCACAAAGAATAGATCAGAATGTGCAAAGATCGGTTCAGATGGTCAGATCAGGGCATTTATCAGAATACCAGGTACGTGATCACGTATTGTATGTGAATAACCGTATTGTCGTGCCAGATGTTTCAGATTTAAGACATCAGATTCTATCAGAAGCACATTGTAGTCAGTTTAGCATTCACCCTGGTGGCCGAAAGATGTACAATGACTTGAAGACACAATTCTGGTGGAAGCAGATGAAGTCAGATATTGCAGAATTTGTGTCTAAATGCTTAAATTGCCAACAGGTGAAGGCCGAGAGGAAGAAGCCCGGAGGGTTATTTCAGAGTTTAGCCATTCCTGAATGGAAATGGGATCACATTTCCATGGATTTCGTGACAAAGTTACCTCGATCATCTAGAGGCTATGATGCGATTTGGGTCATTATTGATAGACTGAGCAAATCAGCTTGTTTCATCCCGTACAGAATGACGTATCGACATGATCAGATGGCGGAGATATATGTCCGAGAGGTAGTCAGATTACATGGTGTGGCGAAGCCTATCGTATCAGATCGTGATCCACGATTCACTTCACACTTCTGGCACAGTTTACAGCAGGCCTTAGGTACGACATTACACCTGAGTACTGTTTATAATCCTCAAACAGACGGACAGTCAGAGCGGACTATCCTGACGTTAGAGGATATGTTGAGAGCCGTAGTGCTAGATTTTGGCACTAGTTGGCAAGATTCTCTACCTCTTTGCGAATTCTCTTTCAATAATAGCTACCAGACGAGCATTGAGATGGCACCGTTTGAAGCTTTATATGGTAAGAAGTGCAGATCTCCGCTATACTGGGATGATATCTCAGAAGTGCCAGAACTTGGACCAGATATGATTCGTGACATGACTGAGAAAGTAAATATTATTCAGAAGAGAATGAAGAAAGCACAGGATAGGCAAGCGAAATACGCCAACATCAGACGTAGACCGTTGGTATTTGAACAGGGAGACAGAGTATTCTTGAAGATTTCTCCTTTCAGAGGCGTTAGATTTGGAAAACGTGGAAAGTTGTCTCCTAGATACATCGGTCCTTACGAGATTTTAGAAAAGATTGGCGACCAGGCTTATCGACTTGCTCTTCCTCCTTCTCTATCTGGAATACATGACGTTTTTCATGTATCGATGTTGCGTAGATATATGCCAGATATTTCTCACGTTATTCAGCCTGACGAAGCGGAACTTGATCAGACCCTGAGCTATGTTGAGCAACCAATAAAGATTCTTGATCGAAAAGAAAAGAAGCTCAGAACAAAGATTATTCCACTTGTGAAATTTCAGTGGAGTCGTCACGGCGCTGAAGAAGCGACATGGGAGACAGAAGCAGACATGCGACAGAAACACCCAGAGTTATTTCAATGATGTAAGTATTGATCTAACTTTAATGTTATTACTTTTGATGCTTACATTGGTAGAATGACATGCGATTTCGAGGGCGAAATCATTTCTTAGAGGGGGAGAAATGTAAGGCTTGAGATTCATTAATCGTCATTAATATGATGAATTAAAGCTTGGCTTGAAATTGCAAGACCGCACCCGCGGTATAGTAAGACACTGCACCCGCGGTGCATGGACACTAAGTTGGCCAATTTTATTCGTAGTATCACCGAACCCGCGGTGCAGAACGACCGCACTCGCGGTGACAAGACCGCACCCGCGGTGTTGAGGAGACCGCACCCACGGTCGTCGATTTTAGAAAATGAAAATAGGGCCGAAGCTTGAGCGCACCCGCGGTGCTGCATGCGAGAAATCCACCCTTTCTTCTTAACGTGACACATGGCATGGTATGTATATATATAGAATTGTGCTGATTCATGTTTTCTTCACTTCCAGCATAGAGAACCGAGACTTTTCTCCAAGAATCCTCAAGTTCTTTAAAGTTTTGGGGTAAGATATCTCAAGATTTAGCCACCCGAATTTAGTTTCAAGTTCGAATTTGTTTTCCTTGCATCCATGGCTTCAAAAGGGTATATGTTTTGTTAAATTCCAGCATGTCGTGATATATATGTGTTGGGAGAATTATGATTTGAGTTATGGAATGTGTTCTTATGATTATGAGGATTGTAGAAATGTAATCGGATCGATTATCGGATACCGTATGAGATTTAATTGATTTTCCTGCATATATATTGAATTGAAATGATGTAAATTCAGCATGATACATTGTACTTGGATGAGGATTATGAGTTGTTGATATGGGGTATGTGATTGTTGAGAATTGGATTGATCGGTATCGAGAAATTACGCCGTTATGCCTGAAAGCGGACCGGTTACGGAGGCCGGAAACGCAACGGAAGCGAAAAATAAAATTTTTGGAGCAAAATTTTCGGCCCCCATGAAATGTTTGTGTAATATTTGCAAAACTCAAAATTCATGCATAGGATGTTTGTAGAAATTTACCTATCAACTCCTTAGAGTTGATGAAATGGCTCCAACTAAAGTATGAATACTTTAGCTCATCTTTGGTAGACAAATCTACAAGCACACCCTCTTCCTCTTCAAGAATTAGGCCCACCACTTAGCTATGTAAATCCCCTCAAGTTTTGTACTAGAAAAACTTGAGGATTTTTCAAAGAGAAGATTTTATTCTCCAAGAAATGAAGAACAAAAGGAAAAGAAAATGGGAGAGAAAATTTTTTAAATTTTCGGCCAAGTGAGTGTTAGGGAGAGTGGGAGAATAGCCTAGGTATTGTGAAAAGTTGTCTCTCAAAAGTTGCATGCCTTTTGAATATTTTAATAAAAAGTAATATAGGCTCTTCACCTCCCAAGCATGCAATCCCTACATGTCTCACTTATATATTATATGATTTTTTAACACATTAAAAACCATAGACTAAATTTTATTATCTCAAACACATTTGAGATTAATTAAATATTACTTGATTTTACTCAAGTCCCACTAGTTAAATAATTATTTAAATTGAGCTCTACAAGACTCAATATTTATAATTAATTCAACACTTGAATTAATTTAATTATTTAGACTCTACTAGGTCCACTAGTGTTTAATTAATTCAACACTTGAATTAATTTAATTTAGTCCACAATAATGTTTATGAAAATCACAATTTTCAACTACATTATTTACTTGGCCAAATTTTAATCTTAGGAACACTTCCATAAATTAAAATTTATATTTCTCTCATAGAAGTCATACTTCTAATTTTCTTTACGCTTATAAACACATTTATAAGCCGTTCAACACATTGAACTATTTTACTTCTCTTCGGGATTTACAAAGCAAGTACTTGTGTGGCCCTCAATGGTTCATTGATACAACTAGCCGTGGGTTCACATCTCTATGTGATTCGGACTAAACATGTCCTTATTCGAGCATACCCCAATTGCTCCATTCTTACCTATCAACTCCTTGATAGTAAGAACGTCAGAACTCAAGTCTGATAGTACCCAACCAATCACGTTAAACGCCTAGCAGCATCGCTTACGTGATTCCCTAGGTATCACATGATAGTGACTGCAAGAACCATTCAAATATGGTTAGCGTACAGTACGGTCCCTTCATCTCATATATCCTGACCGATTCGACAACTATTGGTTTATCGAGAGTTGTCAATGAATCGATACTATGTGTCATGTCGTGGTTGCATCGATGGTGTAATCTATGAAACCCCTTTCATAATTACCACCATACTCTGATCAGAGATTTCAACCCACACATACATGATAAACACATAGGATATCCATACCCGTAGGTAAGCGGTGAATCCCAGACTACAATGCATCGACTCCTATATGTTTCGCCGTAACACCCAACCTTGCCACCTGATGACCCCATAAGAGTCGGTAAACAAGTCAAAGTGAAACGCTAGCACATAGAGTCTCAATGTTGTCCCGGGTCATAAGGACTAATGGTGTACAACCATAAACTAGGACTTTTCCACTCGATAAGTGAGAACCACTTGGAAAGTCCTTTATAGAGGGTTGTTCAGTGCACTCTACCAGGAGCACCTATCTGCATGCTCGGACATCACAATGTCCCCTACCAATGAAACATGGTACTCACATCGCAGATACTAGTCTCTAACTCGAGCGGCCTTTATCCTTCTTAATGGCGGCTGAATCGACTAGGAACGGTTTAGAATATACAGTATTCCAAATATGAGTTTCATGATACTCATCATATGAGCATCTCATATTCTTTCTACTATTTGTATATTCAAGGACTTTATCTATGCAACTAGCATGGGTATAAAGATAAAGATGCGCCAAATTAATAAATTCAAATATTATTAAAATAAAGATCGTTTATACATAGAGTTTCATCGTGAACACTCGGCCAACACTTGGCTCGACGTGCACCTACTCTAACAATCTCCCACTTGTACTAGAGCCAACTACCCATATGCTTTAGACCCATTGATTCGCGATGCTTCTCGAATGATGGTCCTGGTAAAGGCTTGGTTAGTGGATCAGCAACATTATCCGCGGAGCCGACTTTGTCAATCACGACATCTCCTCTTTCCACGATCTCTCTGAGGATGTGGTACTTTCTCAATACATGTTTGGACTTCTGATGAGACCTTGGCTCCTTCGCCTGAGCTATGGCTCCCGTGTTGTCACACATCACCGGGATAGGAGCAACTCCATTTGGAATGACGCCCAACTCTTGGACGAAATTCCTAATCCAAACAGCCTCCTTCGCTGCAGCCGATGCAGCAATGTATTCTGCCTCAGTGGTGGAATCCGCAGTACTGTCTTGCTTGGAACTCTTCCAAGAGACAGCACCACCATTGAGCATGAATATGAATCCGGAGGTTGACTTCGAGTCATCAACATCGCTTTGGAAGCTAGAGTCGGTATAGCCTTCCAATTTCAGTTCTCCACCCCCATAGACCAAAAACAACTTATTGGTCCTTCTCAAATACTTGAGGATGTCTTTTACAGCTTTCCAGTGTGGAAGACCAGGGTTGGATTGATATCTACTCACTACACTTAGTGCAAATGCCACGTCTGGACGTGTAGATATCATCCCATACATGATACTACCAATAGCCGAAGCATACGGAATTCGTGTCATCGCCGCTATCTCTGCATCAGTCTTGGGAGACATGGACTTGGATAGGGACACGCCATGACACATTGGTAGATGTCCTCTCTTGGATTCATCCATCGAGAACCGCTTCACGATGGTATCAATGTATGTGGACTGGGTGAGACCAAGCAATCTTTTTGACCTATCTCTATAGATCTGTATTCCCAATACAAAAGATGCTTCACCCAAGTCCTGCATTGAGAACTTACTTGCTAACCATATCTTTGTTGATTGCAACATTCCTACATCATTCCCAATGAGTAGAATGTCATCAACATAAAGAACAAGGAATGTCACAGCACTCCCACTGACCTTCTTATACACACAGGGTTCCTCAGGATTCTTAGTAAAACCAAACTCTTTGATTGTACTATCGAATCTGAGGTTCCAACTCCTGGATGCCTGCTTAAGACCATAAATAGATCTTTGAAGTTTGCATACCATATGCTCACTTCCGATAGATGTAAACCCCTCAGGTTGAGACATGTAAATCTCTTCCTTAATATCCCCATTAAGGAAGGCTGTCTTCACATCCATCTGCCATATCTCATAGTCATACCATGCAGCTATGGCTAGCAATATCCTAATGGACTTGAACATCGCAACTGGAGAAAAGGTTTCCTCATAGTCAACACCTTGCTTTTGAGTATACCCTTTTGCTACCAATCGCGCTTTGAAGGTCAATACCTTCCCATCCGCCCCAAGTTTCCTCTTGTAAATACATTTACACCCTATGGGAACAATTCCCTCAGGTGGATCCACGAGATTCCACACTTGGTTCGAATGCATGGAATTCATCTCAGATTCCATTGCTTCAAGCCATTTGGATGAATCGGCATCCGATAACGCTTCCTTGAAGGTCCTTGGATCACATCCAAGATTAGGCTCATCATGGCCCTCTTCAAGAAGCAGACCATACCTCACAGGTGGTCTCGAGACTCTCTCGGTTCTTCTAGGAGCTTGTATCTCCTCACTTGGCTTATCGGGTGTGGGTTCTACAACTGTGGGTGTCTCTCGAACCTCTTCGAGTTCTATCATCTCGCCTTTTCTATCCAATAGAAATTCCTTTTCCAAAAAGGTCGCGTTCCTAGAAACAAACACCTTTGTTTCTTGGGGATGATAGAAATAATATCCAACGGAATTCCTTGGATATCCCACAAAGTAGCATAAAATGGATCGACTATCCAATTTATCTCCCACTGTCTGCTTCACGTAAGCAGGGCACCCCCATATTCTAAGATAAGAATACTTGGGAGGCTTACCCATCCATATCTCATATGGAGTCTTGTCAACTGCCTTTGAATGGACATTGTTCAACAACAGTGCCGCTGTTTCAAGCGCATATCCCCAAAAGGATGGCGGCAACTCCATGAACCCCATCATAGACCGAACCATGTCCATCAAAGTCCGGTTACGACGCTCCGAAACACCATTCAACTGTGGTGTAGCGGGCGGAGTCCACTGCGAGAGAATCCCATTCTCTCTAAGATACTCTTGGAACTCGGCACTCAAATACTCACCACCTCGATCCAATCGAAGTGTCTTGATGCTTCGTCCCAATTGCTTCTCTACTTCACTTCTGAATTCTTTGAACCTTTCAAAGGCTTCAGACTTGTATTTCATCAAATACACATACCCATACCTCGAATGGTCATCGGTAAAGGTGATGAAGTAGGCATTTCCATGCTTAGTGGTGATGCTAAGCGGACCGCACAAATCGGTATGGATCAAATCCAATACCCCTTTGGCTCGCTCCGCATGGCCCTTAAAGGGAATTTTGGTCATCTTTCCTTTTAGACAGGATTCACAAGTCGTGAAAGCATTAATATCGGACATATCAAACATTCCAACTCCCACTAGCTTGTTCATCCTTCTTGAGGAAATATGTCCTAATCGAGCATGCCATAATTGTGCCGAATTAAGAGTATCTTGTTTGCGCTTATTTGTTGTTGTTATCGTTTGGACATTGTTAAGTGGAATATCTTTTAATTTTAAGGTGTAGAGATTGTTTTCAAGTTCACCGGTACCAACTAAACATTCATTCTTGTAAATATTGCAAACACCTTTGCCAAATAAACAAGAAAATCCATCGATATCAAGCATAGGAATGGAAATAATGTTTTTGATCAAGTCTGGTACAAATAAAACATCTCTCAAAACCAAATTAAAATCATTGTTCAAACATAAATAAACATCTCCCACAGCCTTGGCAGCAACCCTTGCTCCATTGCCTAACCTCAAGAAGGTCTCACCTTCCCTGAGCTTCCTACTTCTTCCCATCACCTGCAAATCATTACAGAGATGTGAGCCACAGCCGGTATCCAATACCCAAGAAGTAGAGTTAATAGAGATATTCACTTCAATGTAGAACATACCTTTGCCAGAACCCTTCTGCGCAAGATATTCCCTGCAGTTACGCCTCCAATGTCCAGGCTTCTTGCAGTGGTGACAGATGTCAACAGTCTTTTCAGCCTTGGCTGGCGCGGCTGCCACTACGGGACTCGGAGTCTGCCTCTTCAAGGGCTCGCTCTTCTTGGGGCGCTTGAAAGAACGCTTCTTTCCTTTCCCAGGTGGACCAGTCTTCGTGCCAGATGAAGAGCCCACATAAAGAACCGGCTTTTCCTTCTTGATCGTGGACTCAAAGATCACAAGCATGTTCACCAACTCTTCAAGGCTGGGCTCGAGCTTGTTCATATTGAAGTTCACGACAAAAGGATCGAAAGAGCTGGGCAGTGAAAACAGCAACACATCCGTGGTCAACTCCGATGGCAAGATCAAATCCATGCCTACGAGTTTATCCACGAGCCCAATCAACTTTAGGCCATGCTCATGGATCGAAGTCCCATCTCGCATGCGTAAAGTGATGAGCTCCTTTACTGTGGCATGCCTCAAAGGCCGAGTCTGCTCACCGAAGAGCTCCTTGAGGTGCATATGAATGTCAGCAGCATTCTTAGCATCCTCGAATCGCCTTTGCAGCTCATCGTTCATCGAAGCCTGCATATAACACTTCGCCTTCAAGTCATGGTCACACCATTCCTTGTAGGTCTGCAATTCCTCAGGAGTGCAGCCTATAGGAGCCTCAGCAGGGGGCGCCTCAGTCAGTGTATACGCGATTTTCTCCGAGTTTAGGACAATCTTTAAATTTCTTAGCCAAGTGATATAGTTTGGTCCGGTTAGAATGTGTTTTTCGAGAATGACGGAAAACGGGTTGCGAATTGATGACATGTCAAAGATTGTACTGAAAAGTAAAACAGATAAATGTTAATGACTATTTTAAAATATTTAATAAGATATAAAGTTTGGACTTTTACTTTATAAATAATCGCTCCCACTGTTTTGACATTTTCACTACCCTCTAGTGAAAACGGGAAACACTTTCCTCAGAAGGTACGTAAGGTCCAATTAGCGAATTGTGATCCCGAATAATATCAGCCATCACAATTCCTAAAAGGTAGTTTCCAATTGCATCGCCATGCAACCCTCTACGTATACTTTTTTCTCACGTTTGATTAGGACCCAATAATATGACGTCGTTCATCTTTACGTGTCAAGCCTAACCCATCGATATTGAACCTTAATGGACGGTCGCCATGAGTTCCCTCAATAATATGAGCCGAAATCATGCATGGGAGTTCCACGTAGTTCACATCACAATGTCAATGGATGTCACAGCTTTCCGGCACCCAAGGCTCCCCCAATAATATGAGCCGAGCCCCGAGTACGGGTAGCGTTCATCATGCATCCATTGTCGATGGAAGACAAGGAAATTATAAACAAATTTATAATTCCCCTTTTCGGACTTGATATTAATTTTGAATCTTATTCAAAATGAGGGTTTTTTAATTTTGAAAGGTCTCATCATTAATTTTATTTTAAAAGCTCGCCATGTTTGATCGTATGTTTGCCGGATTCATGCAACTTTGTTATTATAATAATAATAACGCACATACTCATTATTTATAACATATCATGCATATATTATAAATAGAAAACAGTACAAGGATGATCAATTTCCCCAACACTAATGGCCCGTGTGAGCCAAACACGGGCCTAGGTCCAATCCTAGGGTAAATGCATGGGATGCAATGCAATTATACTATTACATTAGCATCCAATATTACATGTCTTCGATCTTCATAATCACCAAGGTCACCATCTTCCAATCTTGATCTTCCCCTATTCTAATATTTACAATTAAATATCCATGGCACATAGGGATACATCTCATGGGGTGGGAACGGGCCATAAACCAAGCCCACTTTATAAATTGATAATTATTACAATCATTCAACACAAATATCCTAGCATACACCTAGCAAATTGGGCTTGGGCTTTTGATCATCCTTCATGCATAATATCACATATCATACACCATCAATTAATTATCACTATAATTAATTGATCCAATATTATATATCTTGATCCAATCACTAACCATCACAATTATAAATTAAATTAACAAAGTACACAAACACCTTTGTCTACTTTCAAATTAATTTATTTATAATCGAATTTCTTGTAAATCACAATTTACTATAAATAAATAAAGTCCCACTTCAACTATTTATTTTATGAGAAAAAATGTGCAACAATTGTAAATTTAAACTTAAGGGCCCAAAAACCAATTTTCACCAAAAATATTTTGGCCCATTTAAATTTCACAAATTATGTTGGCCATCCAATGGCCCAACATCTCAAGGCCCATGACACTAAGATTGTCCAAAACACTTTTGGAAACCCTAGCCGTCATCGCCGTCGCAGGAGCTCCGTCGCCGGATTCCGGCAACAAAATTTTTTTTTTATTTTAAAAATGAAGCATTGGGCTGCCCCTCGGCTGCCCGAAATTTTCGGGCAGCCCCTTCGGGCAGCTCTCGGGCAGCCCCGAAAACAGTTTTTTTTTTTTTTTTGTTTCTTCAAAATTTCGGTCCTTGCATTTTGTTGCACCAAAAATCTCAAACGGTTAGAAATTGATCTCAACATAATATTATGCAAATATTACACAAAAACCGTAACCATAGCTCGGATACCACTTGAAAGCGGACCGGTTACGGAGGCCGGAAACGCAATGGAAGCGAAAAATAAAATTTTTGGAGCAAAATTTTCGGCCCCCATGAAATGTTTGTGTAATATTTGCAAAACTCAAAATACATGCATAGGATGTTTGTAGAAATTTACCTATCAACTCCTTAGAGTTGATGAAATGGCTCCAACTAAAGTATGAATACTTTAGCTCTTCTTTGGTAGACAATCTACAAGCACACCCTCTTCCTCTTCAAGAATTTGGCCCACCACTTAGCTATGTAAATCCCCTCAAGTTTTGCACTAGAAAAACTTGAGGATTTTTCAAAGAGAAGATTTTATTCTCCAAGAAATGAAGAACAAAAGGAAAAGAAAATGGGAGAGAAAATTTTTTAAATTTTCGGCCAAGTGAGTGTTAGGGAGAGTGGGAGAATAGCCTAGGTATTGTGAAAAGTTGTCTCTCAAAAGTTGCATGCCTTTTGAATATTTTAATAAAAAGTAATCAAGGCTCTTCACCTCCCAAGCATGCAATCCCTACATGTCTCACTTATATATTATATGGTTTTTTAACACATTAAAAACCATAGACTAAATTTTATTATCTCAAACACATTTGAGATTAATTAAATATTACTTGATTTTACTCAAGTCCCACTAGTTAAATAATTATTTAAATTGAGCTCTACAAGACTCAATATTTATAATTAATTCAACACTTGAATTAATTTAATTATTTAGACTCTACTAGGTCCACTAGTGTTTAATTGATTCAACACTTGAATTAATTTAATTTAGTCCACAATAATTTTTATGAAAATCACAATTTTCAACTACATTATTTACTTGGCCAAATTTTAATCTTAGGAACACTTCCATAAATTAAAATTTATATTTCTCTCATAGAAGTCATACTTCTAATTTTCTTTACGCTTATAAACACATTTATAAGCCGTTCAACACATTGAACTATTTTACTTCTTTTCGGGATTTACAAAGCAAGTACTTGTGTGGCCCTCAATGGTTCATTGATACAACTAGCCGTGGGTTCACATCTCTATGTGATTCGGACTAAACATGTCCTTATTCGAGCATACCCCAATTGCTCCATTCTTACCTATCAACTCCTTGATAGTAAGAACGTCAGAACTCAAGTCTGATAGTACCCAACCAATCACGTTAAACGCCTAGCAGCATCGCTTACGTGATTCCCTAGGTATCACATGATAGTGCCTGCAAGAACCATTCAATTATGGTTAGCGTACAGTACGGTCCCTTCATATCATATATCCCGACCGATTCGACAACTATTGGTTTATCGAGAGTTGTCAATGAATCGATACTATGTGTCATGTCGTGGTTGCATCGATGGTGTAATCTATGAAACCCCTTTCATAATTACCACCATACTCTGATCAGAGATTTCAACCCACACATACATGATAAACACATAGGATATCCATACCCGTAGGTAAGCGGTGAATCCCCGACTACAATGCATCGACTCCTATATGTTTCGCCGTAACACCCAACCTTGCCACCTGATGACCCCATAAGAGTCGGTAAACAAGTCAAAGTGAAACGCTAGCACATAGAGTCTCAATGTTGTCCCGGGTCATAAGGACTAATGGTGTACAACCATAAACTAGGACTTTTCCACTCGATAAATGAGAACCACTTGGAAAGTCCTTTATAGAGGGTTGTTCAGTGCACTCTACCAGGAGCACCTATCTGCATGCTCGGACATCACAATGTCCCCTACCAATGAAACATGGTACTCACATCGCAGATACTAGTCTCTAACTCGAGCGGCCTTTATCCTTCTTAGTGGCGGCTGAATCGACTAGGAACGGTTTAGAATATACAGTATTCCAAATATGAGTTTCATGATACTCATCATATGAGCATCTCATATTCTTTCTACTATTTGTATATTCAAGGACTTTATCTATGCAACTAGCATGGGTATAAAGATAAAGATGCGCCAAATTAATAAATTCAAATATTATTAAAATAAAGATCGTTTATACATAGAGTTTCATCGTGAACACTCGGCCAACACTTGGCTCGACGTGCACCTACTCTAACAATGCCGTCAGATTGTACCGAAGTTGATTATTGATTTGTTTATGTGTTGAATTGAGTTGGGAATTGATATTGTATGTCTCAACATTGCCATTTCAGATTTGGAGTGACATAGTTTGTATCCCGACTTCGAGACTTCGATTTATTTCACAATAAGAAAGGTATAAGCCATGTTTGTTTGGGAAGCCACAACTCAAATAAGATATCATTTGAGTTTCCCAACCAAAATCACATACTAGAATTGTTGTATATATGGTAACATGTTTACGAATTTTTTATAGAATTATATTCAAATCTTGTAACATGATTATGCTTTGATTATAGAATTGTATTCAAGCATATAAGATCATTGTGATATTCAGATATGAATATGAGCATGCTTTGTTTACAGATTGATATTCATTGCATTTAAGATAGGAGAGTCGTTGACAGCTATTGTCAAATATCTAGATGTTTGGTGTATCCCAGCTTAGGAGCAGCTCTGACTCCTATTGCAGCCGTCGATACAGCTCTGACCGAAGTCTAGGAATAAGACGTACAGTCTCCCCGAGTGGGAGGGTAGGTGACAGCCATTGACGTCTTATTCACACCGGGATCCCTAGAGTTATAGTCGAGTCGAGTCCAGACATGATTTGATTCGCATTGCATGTTTATATGGATGTCATTCATAATAGCATGTTTCATGTTTTAGATTGGTTATATGCATGTATACATGTTTATACTGGGATTTGTTCTCACCGGAGTTTCCGGCTGTTGTTATGTTTGTATGTGTGCATAAGAACAGGTGCGGCAGGATCTGGGTCACGCAGAGGATGAGAGATGGACATAGCGTGGTGATCTCGGGCATAGCAGAAGAACTAGTAGTTGTACTTTTGACATGTACTGTATTTAATTACTAGTTGTTGAGAATGGATGGAACAAGACATGTTGTACCTTATGTTTGTACATTATGTTGTTGAATAACATAGACTCCTCTTGTTTAGCTTTCATGTAAATTAATGTTAAAAGAAAAAATTTGACCCACTTTTTATATTAACGATTCATTGAATCCCAAAGAAAAGAGTTAGATCCCGGGTCCCCACAACTGTTTTGACATCTTTCACTACCCTCTAGTGAAAACGGGAAACTCCTTTCCTCAGTAGGTACGTAAGGTCCAATTAGCGAATTATGATCCCGAATAATATCAGCCAATCACAATTCCTAAAAGGTAGTTTCCAATTGCATCACAATGCAACCCTCTACGTAAACTTTTGTCTCACGTTTGATTAGGACCCAATAATATGACGTCGTTCATCTTCACGTGTCAAGCCTCACCCATCGATGTTGAACCTTAATGGACGGTCTCCATGAGTTCCCCCAATAATATGAGCCGAAATCATGGGAGTTCCACGTAGTTCACATCACCATGTCAATGGATGTCACAGCTTTCCGGCACCCAAAGCTCCCCCAATAATATGAGCCGAGCCCCGATTACGGGTAGCGTTCATCATGCACCCATTGTCGATGGAAGACATGGAAATTATAAACAAATTTATAATTCCCCTTTTCGGGCTTGATATTAATTTTGAATCTTATTCAAAATGAGGGTTTTTAATTTTGAAAGGTCTCATCATTAATTTTATTTAAAAGCTCGCCATGTTTGATCGTATGTTTGCCATTAATGCAACTTTGTTATTATCATAATAATAACGCACATACTCATTACTTATAATATATCATGCATATATTATAAACAGTAAACAAAATAAGGATGATCAATCGCCCCAATACTAACGGACCGTGTGAGCTAAACACGGGCCTAGGTCCAATCCTAGGGAAATGTATGGGATGCAAATGCAACTATTACATTAGCTTCCAATATTTACATGTCTTCGATCTTCATAATCATCATGGCCACCATCTTCCAATCTTGATCATCCACTATACTAATATTTACAAATAAATATCCATGGCAAATAGGGATACATCTCATGGGGGTGGGAACGGGCCATAAACCAAGCCCACTTTAAATTTGATAATTATTACAATCATTCAACACAAAATATCCTAGCATACACCTAGCAAATTGGGCTTGGGCTTTTGATCATCCTTCATGCATAATATCACATATCATACACCATCAATAAATATCACAATAATTAATTGATCCAATATTATATATCTTGATCCAATCACTAACCGCCACGATTATAAACTAAATTATTAAAGTATACAAACACCTTTGTCTACTTTCCAATTAATTTATTTATAACCGAATTTCTTATAAATCACAATTTACTATAAATAATTAAAGTCCAACTTCAATTATTTATTTTATGAGAAAAATTTGCAACTTTTGTAATTTTAAACTTAAGGGCCCAAAAACTTATTTTTCACCAAAAACATTTTGGCCCATTTAAAATTCACAAATATGTTAGCCATCCAATGGCCCAACAACTCAAGGCCCATGACACTTTGATATTTCAAAACACATTTTGAAAACCCTAGTCGTCATCGCCGTCGCCAGAGCTCCGTCGCCGGATTCCGGCCAACATGCAAAAAAAAAATTTTTAAATTTAAAAGTTGGGGTGGGGGGGGGTTCGGGCAGCCCCTCGGGCTGCCCTTGCTGCCCGAAACTGGCAGCCCCTCGGGCAGCCTGAGCTGCCCGACATGGGCAGCAACATGCTGCCCGAAGTATCCCCACAAAAGCCTCGGTTTTTGGTTGCAAATTTCATTCTCATGCGGTTAGAAATCAATCTCAATATAATATCTTGTAAATGCTACACAAAATCGTAACCATAGCTCGGATACCACTTGAAATGGGATCGGTTACGGTGACCGAAAGCGCAAAGGAAGTTTAAAAATCAAATTTTTACTATGAAATTTCGGCCACCATGTGAAAGTGTGTAGCAAATACAATAAAACACAAAAATGACATTCATAGTGTGTTGAGAAATTTACCTATCAATCTCAAAGATTGATGTAATGGCTCCAACCAAGTTGTTAACAACTTGGCTCTTCAAAGGCAAGACAAATCTACAAGCTCTCCTTGTTCTTGAGTCATTCCTTCAAAATCAAGCCCACCACCAAACTTAAAAGATCCACCTTACACTTGCACTAGAAAATGTATGGCATTTTTCTTTGAGAAGTGAGTGTTTTTCTCCTCAACAATTGAAGAAGAAAAGAGAGAAAATTTTTGAGAAAATTGTGTAAGAAAATTCGGCCATGGTGCTTGGAGGAGGAAGGAGAATGAATTAATTTTCTTGTCTTTGTGTTGCAAAAAACAAAAATGAAAAAGTTGCATGCCATGCAATTTTTTAATCAAAAGAATTCTCCAACCTTTCACCTCCCAAGCATGCTTTGCATGTGGGCTTGTAACAACTTACAAGGGCCCATGGACTTTTATTTTAATTGTCTCAAACACATTTGAGCCCAATTAATCCTTGCTTGATTTTACTCAAGCCCACTAGCTAAATAATTATTTCCAATTGGGCTCTACAAGGCCCAATGTTATTTAATTAATTCAACACTTGAATTAATTTAATTATTTGGACTCTACTAGGTCCACTAGTGTTTAATTAATTCAACACTTGAATTAATTTAATTTAGTCCATAATAATGTCTATGAAAATCACAATTTTCAAATACATTATTATTTGGCCAAATTTTAATTTAGGAAAACTTCCATAAATTAAAATTTACATTCTCTCATAGAAGTCAAACTTCTATTTTTCTTTACGGTTATAAACTCATTTATAAGCCGTTCAACACATTGAACTATTTTCTCATTTATAAAAGTCATACTTCTAATTTTCCTTACGCTTATAAACTCCTTTATAAGCCGTTCAACACATTGAACTATTTTACTTCTCAACGGGATCTAGAAAGCTAGTACTTGTGTGGCCCTCAATGGTTCATTGATACAACTAGCCGTGGGTTCACATCTCCATGTGATTCGGACTAAACATGTCCTTATATGAGCATACCCCAATTGATCCATTCTTACTTATCAACTCCTTGATAACAAGAACGTCAGAACTCAAGTCTGATAGTACCCAACCAATCATGTTAAATGCCTAGCAACATCGCTTACATGATTCCCTAGGTATCAAATGATAGTGCCTACAAGAACCATTCAATTATGGTTAGCGTACAGTACGGTCCCTTCAAATCATATATCCCGACCGATTCGACAACCATTGGTTTATCGAGAGTTGTCAACGAATCGATACTATGTGTCATGTCGTAGTTGCATCGATGGTGTAATCTATGAAACCCCTTTCATAATTACCACCATACTCTGATCAGAGATTTCAAACTACATATACATGAAAACACATAGGATATCCATACCCGTAGGTAAGTGGTGAATCCCTGACTACAATGCATCGACTCCTATGTGTTTCGACAGAACACCCAACCTTTCCACCTGATGACCCCATGAGAGTCGGTAAACAAGTCAAAGTGTAATTCTAGCACATAGAGTCTCAATGTTGTCCCGGGTCATAAAGACTAATGGTGTACAACCATAAACCAGGACTTTTCCACTCGATAAGTGGGAACCACTTGGAAAGTCCTTTTATGGAGGGTTGTTCAGTGCACTCTACAAGGAGCACCTATCTGCATGTTCGGACATCACAATGTCCCCTACCAATGAAACATGGTACTCACATCGCAGATACTAGTCTCGAACTCGAGTGGCCTATATCCTTCTTAGTGGCGGCTGAATCGACTAGGAACCGTTTAGAATATACAGTATTACAAATATGAGTTTCATGATACTCATCACATGAGCATCTCATATTCTTTCTACTATTTGTATATTCATGGTCTTTATCTATGCAACTAGCATGGGTATATAGATAAATATTTGCCAAAACAATAATTTCAAATATTATTAAAACAAAGATTTCTTATACATAGAGTTTCATTGTGAACACTCGGCCAACACTTGGCTCGACGGGCACCTACTCTAACAGAGTCTTGACAGAACAGTCAAACTTCTAGACGTTCGGTGATATCGCAGCTTAGGGGAAGATCACCTCCCCTATTGTAGATGTCGATACAGATCATACCGAAGTCTAGGAATAAGACGTACAGTCACCCCGATTGGGAGGGTAGGTGACAGCCATTGACGTCTTATTCACACCGGGATCCCTAGAGTTATAGTCAAGTCGAGTCCAGACATGATTTGATTCGCATTGCATGTTTATATGGATGTCATTCATAATCGCATGTTTCATGTTTTAGATTGATTATATGCATGTATATATGTTTGTACTGGGATTTGTTCTCACCGGAGTTTCCGGATGTTGTTATGTCTATATGTGTGCATAACAACAGGTGGGGCAGGATCTGGGTCGAGACAGAGATGAGATCGTGATAGCGTGGCGACTTCGGGCGCAGCAGAGGACTAGTGGTTTTTACTAGCTTTGTACTACTTGTAGATAGTAGTTTGTTTAAACACTAGTTTGTACGAATGTGTAATAATAAGACTTGTATTTACATTTGATGAAATAAAGTAGAGTATATGTTGTGCTTAGTTTTATTAACATTTGAAGTAATGTTAAAAGCAAAAATTTGACCCACTTTTTTATAATAACGATCCATTTAATCCCAAAGAAATGAGTTAGAGCCCGGGTCCCCACAAACATGCTTACCCTTAAGCTCAAGTTTGTAGACGTTATCAGGTGCTCGCTTCATTATTACTGGAATTCCCAACATCACGGTCGCCTTCCCTATGTATTCATACATTGCTCTATACGATAAATAATACATGACACAAAATGACATTAGCAAAATCTCATTAAGCATCACGAAAATTAAATTCCTCCCCTTCTCAGACCTAGTCAACACACAAATGATATCCATACACGTGTACGAACATAGCTCACTAGGAATAAGACATTGATGCGATCATGGTGGGCCAAACTCCGAGGAAGGTGTGGAAGACATGGGAGTGCGTTTGGGAGCCGAAGAAATACCATTCAAGCATTTGTTTTAAGCGGCCGAGAGTACACGGACCAGCACACGGACCTTTACACGGGGTCCGTGCCCTTTACATCCTGAGATGCGCGAGACCAGTGTCTACACGGACCCGACGACGGACCCAGGCACAGGGTCCGTGCCCTATGTTATTGGCGAAGACAGTGTCTACACAGACCCGTACACGGAGGTGAGCACGGGGTCCGTGTCCCTTGTTTCCAACTGAAGTCTATTTACCGAATGTACACGGACCCAGACACGGAGTTCTGCACGGGGTCCGTGCCTAGTGTTTTCTGCGCGAATTATTTCCTTCTTTAGAGTTTTATTTTGTTTGGTAACTAGATTCTAGTAATATTTTTGATATGTAAACCATATTGGACGAAATTTTACACACAATACATATATTATTTTGAGTTTCATCAAACTTGTGAGATTTTTCTCTCAACTTTTCAAGGCTTTAGCTTTGTTAAATCAAATCAAACTTATCAAATTTATAAATTTGTGGCGTTTGTCGATCGTGCTTGTGAGGATTGTCGTAGGCGTCGTTCTTCGATGGTTCGTATCAAATTTCGATTGTTATCCTCGTGTTTATTTGTTGCTAAACTTTTATAGTTTAGAGGTGAATAAAACATCAATTACTTGATTCAAAAGATCGGGAAAATACACGAGTCTTATTATCGTAATTAAATAGAGGGTGCGATTGCGTTTTAATCGTGTTTGCTATTTATTCGTATCGAGATTCACATCACCATTATTTCTTTTTGATATCTTGTTCTATTTTCTTTAGAGAGTCATATTTAATGGTCTCTCACAGTCAAAAAAAATATATATATAGTATATTCGAATTTCTTGTCTACACAGTCCAAGTGAGTCGGTTGCAATTGTTCAAAAGTTGAAACTTGATTGTTTGATTTACCCGAATACAAAGCTTGAGCACTTCCAAGAGTGTTAGAAACTGAATTCTGGAGTTTGACAAAATATAAACCAAAACATGAAAGCATATTCGGCAGCTGAACAATCAACTAAAATCAGTTGACATAAATAGTTCAGTTGAGAACTAATCAGTAAAACATTCAGCCGAATATATTAAAGCTTCACGACTGAAGACACCTCGGGAAAGCTCATCCAAACAGACAAAAAGACATATCAGACAGCAACTGAATGTGGAAAGCCGCACTGCATAGAACAATGTGTTTCGGTTATCAAGAATCTATACGCCGACTTATAATAAATGATGAAGCGGCATCCAAGAATATTGTCCAAGAAATAATAAAGTGGCAATCAACGAATACGAGAATTCAAAATTACCGTTGGAAGAGAAGTCTATAAATATGATTAAAGAGCAATTGACAAGTGACGCGATTGTTCAATCTTAAACTTGCCATTACTCTGTCAAAATCACTGCTCACTCATATCAGATTTACTCGTAGCATTCAAGGCTACACATTGAGCAATTTAGCACTGTGCAATACTGAAAATTCGACTAAGTGCTAAGTTCAGTTACTTACAGAGATCATTGTATTATACTAAGAGTTTCAGTTCAGGCAGTAGATAAGTCCTAACTGAAGTGGGTCTGTACAAGCATTGTACTCGATCAAAGTCTTTTAGTAAATATCCTATCCTTGAGATAGAAGGGGTGACGTAGGAGTTATTCAATTCTCCGAACATCCATAAACATACCGTGTTATCTTTATTTCAGCTTTTCAGTTTCAGTTAGATATTCTATCTATCAATCAGTTTTCTTTCCGCAACTGCTTATTCAGTTTAACTGGTTGATATTGACTGACAGGATACTAAGTTCAGTTTGTAAGAAAACTGAACTATCTTTTTCGAAAAACATTTAAATTCCTATTAGTGTTTATTCAACCCCCCCCCCTTCTAAACACTAATTAGCCAATAACCGATCCTAACAAGTGATATCAGAGCAAGGCATATTCTGTCAAAGATTATCTATCCTCAATCTAATCATTATGTCTTCATTCAATAAGATTCCAATGTTCTCCAGGGAAGATTTTGATGATTGGAAAATTAGAATGCAAGCTCATCTAGCTGCACAAGACGACGACATGTGGTACGTCATAACTGATGGACCCATGAAAATTTTGAAAGCAAACACAGCTGTGGCTATCACTGAAGGGGCACCTCACAGAATTGAAAAGCCTCGCGAAGAGTGGACTACAGAGGACAAGAGAAAGGCAAATCTGGACAACGTTGCAAAAGACATATTATAAAAAACACTGGACAAAGTAACGTTCAGTAAGATCAAAATGTGCAAAACTGCCAAAGAAATTTGGGAAAAGTTAATTCAGCTTTGCGAAGGAAATGATCAAACTAAAGAAAACAAACTTTCAGTTGCTGTGCAGAAGTTCGATAACATCAGAATGAAGATTGGTGAAACAATGGATGAGTATGATGAAAGAACAAGCTGTATTATCAACGAACTAAATGCACTTGGAAAAGTGTATACAAATAAAGAAGTTGCGTTGAAAGTAATCAAAGGACTTCCCAAAGAATGGGATGTCAAAACCATGGCAATGAGGGAATCCAAAGATCTTAACAAAGCTGAACTTCATGATTTATTTGCAGATCTAAAAGCATATGAGTTTGAACTTCAAACTCGAGAAGGTGAACCATCCACTCCAGCAGCAACCACTGCCTTGACTGCTGTTAGAAATGAATCAACTGGTTCAGTTGAGAAAACTGCTGATCAACTGAGCAATGATGCAATGTCTCTATTCATTAAGAAATTTGGAAGATTCATGAGGAAAAACCAAGGAAATTTTCAGAAGAGCTATCAAAGAAATAACTCCAAAGAGGAATCTAATGCATGTTTCAACTGTGGCAAATCCGGTCACTTTATTGCCAATTGTCCAAAGCCCAAAAAGGACAATCAAATCTCAACTGAAAGAAAGAAGAAGATATACGAGCACAAAAGAAAATCTAAGGACGAAAAGAAGCCTTACAAAAAGAGACATGAAGTACTTCTTGCTGAAGACAGCAAAGCCAAATGGGCAGAAACTGACAGTGAAGAGTCAGATTCAGAAAGCTCTTGCAGTTCAAGTGATGAGGAAGAAGTAACATGCTTAATGGCAGATAACATAGAAGATCAATCAAGCTGCGAGCAGACAACAGGAACAAGCATTGGATCAATATGGTACCTGGACAGTGGATGATCTCGACACATGACAGGAGATCCAAACTTATTGTCTCAACTGATCAAATACAATGGTCCAAACATCAGCTTTGGGGATAACTCCAAAGGTAAAACCGTGGGTAAGGGTAAGCTTATCCATGGTAATTTCATCATTAATGACATTTTATTAGTCAAAAATCTTAAGTATAATCTGATAAGCATTAGTCAGTTATGCGATAATGGATTCTCAGTTCAGTTTGACAAACATTCTTGTTCCGTCAAAAACACAACTGAAGAGATTATTCTAACTGGCAAAAGGTGTGGAAACACTTACAAAGTCAGTTGGAACGATCAACCTTATACACCAGTATGCTTTATTGCATCTAAATCATCTCAAAACTGGTTATGGCATAAACGATTAAATCACTTAAATTTTAAATCTCTTGCCTATCTGAGTAAGCATGAACTTGTAACTGGATTGCCCAAAATAAATTTTTCAAAAGAAAAACTTTGTTCAGCATGTCAGTATGGAAAACAAGTTCGATCCTCTTTCAAAAACAAAGGCTGTAAATCTTCATCCCGATGCTTAGAACTATTGCACATGGATCTCTTTGGTCCAATACCAGTCATGAGCTTAGGGGGAATGAAATACACCTTAGTAGTCGTAGATGACTTTTCAAGATTTACTTGGGTTATATTTCTCAAATCCAAAGACCATACTGCTGCACAACTGATTAAACTTTTCAAAAGACTTTTAAATGAAAAATCAGTTGGGATTGATCGAATCAGAACTGATCGAGGAACTGAATTCATCAATCAAACACTTTCAAATTTTTTAGAAAATGCCGGAATCAAGCATGAGCTCTCAGCAGCAAGAACACCTCAGCAAAATGGTGTAGCTGAGAGAAGGAATCGGACTCTTAAGGAAGCTGCTAGAACAATGCTTGCTGATTCAGGTAGTTCTCAAAGATTTTGGGCAGAAGCAGTAAACACTGCATGCTACACTCAGAACAGATCGATGATTAACAAAAATCACATGAAAACACCATATGAGATCTGGCATGGAAGAAAAAGCGTAATCACCTACTTCAAAATATTTGGCTGTAGATGTTTCATTCACAACAATGGTAAAAATTATCTAAAAGTATTCGATGTCAAATCAGCAGAAGGAATATTCCTTGGATATTCTTCAGTTAGCATAGCTTACAGAGTATTTAATAAGAAAACTTTGAATGTTGAAGAATCCGCACATGTTGAGTTTGATGAAACTGCACTAATTGATAAGCCAACTGATCAAGTTGAGCTAGCTGACCGTTTTACAGATATCAGCCTGGAAAATGATGACTCAGACGAAAATCATAATAATCAGAATATCTTTCATACACCTGAACCTGAGATATTGGATCAACCAGCTGAATTAGAAGCAGATCTTGACAATCAGCTCATGGAGCAAACTAATGGAAATCAATTATCAGCTGAATCAGTTCCAAATGAAACTGAGAACATTCAGTTACCCAACGAAGAATCTGCTGGCTGTGAAGCAACAAATGCTGAATATAGATGGAAGAAATCACACCCTCCAGAACTGGTAATAGGTAACCCATCTGATCCAGTAAGAACCAGAAATCAGATGCTAAATCTATTTATTCATTCAGCTTTTGTATCTCAATTAGAACCAAAGAAAACTGACGAAGCTCTTGCTGATCCTAATTGGATCAATGCTATAAGAGCTAAATCAGTTTGTTCATAACAATGTCTGGAACTTAGTTCCAAGAACAATTTCTAAAACTGTTATAGGTACAAAGTGGGTATACAGGAACAAACTGAACGAAGACGGTTCAGTTGTGCGTAACAAAGCCAGGCTCGTAGCACAAGGCTATAGACAAGAAGAAGGGATCGATTATGATGAGACATTTGCACCAGTTGCAAGACTGGAGGCAATAAGAATATTTCTTGCTTATGCATCTTTCCAGAACTTTAAAGTCTATCAAATGGATGTGAAAAGTGCATTCTTAAATGGCCAATTGCAAGAAGAAGTTTACGCTGAGCAACCGCCAGGTTTTATCAATCATAATTTTCCTAATCACGTTTATCATTTGAATAAAGCATTATATGGTCTCAAACAAGCCCCACGGGCTTGGTATGACACTCTTTCAAAATTCCTAACTGATCATGATTTTACTGTTGGATCAGTTGATAAAACTTTGTTTAAATTCTCGAAAAATGATCATATCTTACTTGTTCAAATTTACGTTGATGATATTATATTTGGGTCAACTAACCCCAAATTATGCAAGAAATTTGCTAAGTTGATGCAGGAAAAGTTCGAGATGAGCATGATGGGTAAGCTGACATTTTTTCTTGGTTTGCAAGTGAAGCAACTGGATTCAGGAACATTTATTAGTCAAACCAAATATACCAAGGAATTGCTGAGAAAATTTTGCATGGAATCTTGTTCAGCAGCAAGCACTCCAATGAGTTCATCAATTAAATTAGACACTGATCAAGGGGGAATATCAGTTGAAACGACACTATACAGAGGATTAATAGGTTCTTTATTGTACCTAACTGCTAGTCGCCCTGATATTATGTTTGCTGTATGTATATGTGCAAGATTTCAAGCTAACCCCAAGCAATCACATTTTTCTGCGGCCAAACGTATTTTGAGATATATTAAAGGCACAGAAAATGTTGGTTTATGGTATTCAAAAGACTCATCTTTCAATTTAGTTGGCTATTCGGATGCAGATTATGCAGGATGCAAGCTTGATCGGAAAAGCACAAGTGGATCATGTCAGTTTTTAGGAGACAGACTGATCTCTTGGTTCAGTAAGAAGCAAACATCCATAGCAACTTCCACAACAGAAGCAGAATATCTTGCTGCTGGAAGCTGCTGCGCACAACTGCTTTGGATTCAGCAACAATTGAAAGATTATGGGGTCGATGCAAAGGAGTCACCGATATTTTGTGACAATACAAGTACAATCGCTATAACATATAATCTAGTTCTTCATTCCAGAACCAAGCACATAGATGTCAGACATAATTTCATCAGGGATCATGCACTGAAGAAGAACATCAGATTGGAGTATGTTTCAACTGAACAACAAGCAACAGACATCTTCACAAAACCGCTACCAGAGGCTAAGTTTTCTTATTTTCGAAATATTCTTGGTTTAATTGATATATCTTCTATAACAGAATTAAATACAGAAAATAAGAACACAACAAATTAAGAATAATATTTTATTAAGAGTACCAACGTTCCCATTTTACATCAGAAATCATAGAACCAACTGTATCCAACCATTCTCTAACCCAATCATTCAACTCATAGATTCGAACTCTGGCAAATGCCCTAGACTTCGAAATCTTATCAACAACATGCCACTCCTTCCAAAGCAGTGCCTCTAAAAGACACTTATCTTCTACCAACTCTCTAACATGGCTAACCTCAAAACGAGCAAGAAATTTTTGTGCTCTCCTTTCCTGAGCACGAGTAGGAATGACACCATTGTCACTTACATTCTTCAAATCTTGAATCTTCTCCCAGGTAGTCAACACCTTGTGATAGACATATTTCTCCATCTTTATTTTAATCTCAGCTAAACGATGGGCTGACTGTTCAGTCACATGGACATGAGTGCTACTGCCCATATCAGAATCAGACATATTGAAAGCTTTACTGATAATATATCACATTGTGATTACTATTTATAGGAAAAGTAAAGAAGCCGAAGCGTTTCGAGTCATTAAATATGTCTTTCCTATTTACCAATGACTTTAAGTTATTAGTGAGTAAATAACTTGCATTAACTTAAATTTTATAATCAAATTATTAAAATAAATTCTTTACCAGTTTATCTGTTTGTCACAACTGATATCAGTTAGCGTTTAAGCGATTATATCTCATACCAGATCATTGTGCACAAAAACAAAATAAAAAGATACATTAATCAAAATAAATATTTCATTTATCCATAAATATTGGACAAGATTACATGATCATAAGTTTCTTGCACACTACTTATCCACATGTTCATCCAAACAGCTAGTGCTGCGGATGAAGTCTTGCTGAAACTATGAGAAGATGCGATGCCGTTGAGAGTCTCCAACTCCTTACGCAGCATCAATTCATAAAGGTGGCCCTCCTTAAAGGCATCCACCTCAGCAGAAATTTTTAAGTGCTTTCGCACTTCTCTTAACTGGGCCATCCGCCTAAAGGTGGTGACCCTTCCTGAGTTGTACAGGAGCTCTAGCTCCTGTAACTCTTCCCAGTAGGGAAGACAAGCATAGAAGACCTCGTTTTCTATTGCAGCTTTTTGCTCCTCAAGAGAAACTGAAACGATCCTTGAACTACTTGCTCCTGCCATTATCTTTTCAAAGGTTTTCTGCTGATACTTGTGACTAATTTTTAGTCTAATTTATAGGCCAGAACAAGGAAGACGAAAGGACACTTCTCTCTGCGACGTTTGATATGTCAAATCGTCTTTATTCATTACTGTCTATTGCCGTCACTTTTACTTAATGCATTTATTTAGGGGGAATGATGGTTTAAGAGATTAACTGAGAAGACAGTTGTTAGTGAATTCTTAACTGAAAGGACTCAGTTTTCCCTAACTGATCGTTCAGTTGAAAATTCTACTAATCTTCTCATCAAAGTTAATAAATTAAACCGATTATATTCCAAATCATATGACGTGACTATCTGCTAAATAATGATGGATTTTTAGTTTACAACGTGTACATGTTTTTAATCACTCAAAATTGCACACACATGGCACGCGTACATTATTTTGGAAAATACAAATTACTTCGGACTGACACGTGTCCCAAAATTTGAATAGTCACAAACATATATACAAATGCCCGCCTCATTTCAGTTCTACTTTTTGATTACTCACAAACTGACGAAAGAAAGAACACATATCTTCTCTAAATTTTTCTTTCAGCAGATTACCCAGTACGAAATGACGACTCAGATTCCCGCTTACATGCTTAATGCTATGACAATCAATTTTGGATCCGTTTTATCCTTCGGAGATGAAGAGGTCAAAAAGGTATTTCAAAAACTGGAAGATGCTGGTCTGAGAAAATTTCTGGGACAATCATCGCAGGATATATATATCCAAAAGAACTTCAAGATTTCTATTCCTCTGGCAAAGTTGATTCAGAAGGTATCATAAATTCTACTGTCAATAATCAGTCGCTGACTATATCTGAAGATTCTTTTGGGGAATTATTCTCTTTACCTTGCGATGGACTTGCACAACTTTCGGATGTCAAAACGTCTGATATTGATGAAATGCAAATTCTTTTATCTGCTGATGGACGGAAAATTAAAGTTTCCGATCCTAAGAAGGAACTGAAACATGAAATTCAGTTGCTTGCCGATATAATTGCTAAAGGGCTCTTAGCAAAAGCAGGATCATTTGCTACCCTTACATTGGAAAAGTTTCAAGCTATTACTGTTATTATGACTGATCAAAAATTCAACTGGAAACGGCTCATCTTCAACATACTGAAGAATATGTTTTTGTCATCAAAACAATCCAAAGGTTTTGCCGTACAAATCAGTTATCTTTTGAAAATAAGAGGTTTAGTGGATGCTGATTCTGAAAGATTATCGAAATTCAAAGTGTTCAATGCAAAGAATACCATGCCACCAAAAATCACCATGGATATTTCTCCTGCCAAATTCGTCAAGATCAAGAAGGAGATTGGGATTGATCAGGCAACTACAAAATCAGAAAAGAAAGTCAAAAACCTACCTCCACGGAAGGTCACTAAAAGAAAATTGATTCTGAGTACAACTGATTCTGAGAAAACCCCATCACCTAAGATTGTCAAGAGAACAAGAACTCAAAGAGTGAGGTCAGTTGCTGAAGTCACCATTGCTGCTGATCAGTCAATGACTACAAAGAGTCAGCAACCAATTGAAGCTGTTCCCTTGAACATCATTCCACCGGATGATTCAGCTAGCAAAAAGAGGGAATCAGTCAGGGCCAAAGCTCCCTTGACTCAGATACCTCGACCAATTGGTGTTGCACCCGCACGCCCGAAAGGCATCAAGTTTATAGAAGTGGTGGACTCAACTCGAACTGGATTAGAAATTCCACACCTCATGAGTTCTGACAAAGGAAAAGGGAAGATGATTGAAAAATCCCGACCAACGAATTCGATTCAGACCCACATTGATCTTATTTGGGCAAAGGTTAATGATTTTGCAGCTTCAAAAATTCAGGTTTATGATGATTGGAAGGCCTACCGAACTGAAATTTTTGCCAAGAAACTGAAGAACAAATCTCAACTGAATAAATTTATTAAACTGGAAGATTATGTTCTGAAGACAGTGAAAGCAGCCTCCATTACTCTGGCTATGGAAAGAAAAAACTACTTATTTGATCAAGTGCGAGCAAAGAAGTTGGCTCAAATTATCAGCAAATTGAAGAACAACTATATTCCCACAAATCCAACTGCCTATGCTGATCAAGCAGTAATCACTCAACTATATTCTGATCTGGTTGGGTTGTTATCTCAGATAAAATTTTGGGAAATGGATCAGGAATTAGTTATTCATCAAGGAAAATCAGTAACTGATGATATAAACGAAGATGACGAATCACTAACTGAACAGCAGCAACCATCGTCTGCACTGGCCCTTGTTACAACTGACATACCAGTTATAGAAAAGCTTCAGTCATCTCCAACTGAACAACAACTATACACAGAAGCTGAGCTTTCTTTTGCTCACATCGACGAGGTCATTTCAGTAATTGTTCAGGATTCTCATTTGAATAAATCCACAAATGACAAAGTTGATCATCCAGTTGATCAAACTGATGAAGAGGCTCATATCTCTGCAGAAGACTCAATTCAGCAAGCTTCATCTGCTGACATGAATATTTCAACAGAAAACCTTCATACTTGTCAAGATCCTCCGCTACAAGAACCGGTGCTAAATTCTTCACCATCTGTTATTCTTCAAACCAGTCATTCTGCTGAACAAAATTCACCTCCTCCACTTACAGTTCAAGGAGAAATAATTGAAACTGAAGTTTCAATTCCAAATGTTGATGATCCAGTCTCAACTGATCACACACTAGTCGTTTCTGAACACATCACCAAAGAACCAGGATCATCCTACAAATCTCCTCCTCAAAATGTTTCAGATATTGATCTTATTCTGGAAGAAGTTCAGCATTTACACAATAATATGGAGCAAATGATCTCTGCCATCTCTAAAATTCAGAACATGCAACTTTCTCATACTCTAAAGTTGGATCATCTAAATGAGTCCAACTTAGAAAAACTGAATGCTCTTAGAGTCCAAATGGACTCCCTTGTCACAACTATGGATCAAACAAAGCAGGGGTTACTTGATTCCTTATCTACAGATCAAAGTATAAACAGTCAAAGATTTCAGCGACTGGAAACCTTTGTTTCAAAGCAAATGGAGTTATTACAGATTTCCTTCAACACTATTGCTTCAAGCATCACAACAGATGTCAAAGTTCTCTCCCTTCACGTTCAAAAGCTAACGGACAAAATGGAGGTATTTGACAAAAAGGGGGAAAACAGCTAAAGAATTATCCGAATGAATCAGATTATCATTAACTGATGTCACTTTCTCCAACTGATGTTATTCTCTCAGAATTTATATTATCTACAAGGAACTCTATTATCTTATGATTCAGTTGCATAATCTATTATCAACAAAGAGCCGAATTAAATTTCTTGGTTTTGTCAAACACCATAAAGGGGGAAATAGTTAGAAACTGAATTCTGGAGTTTGACAAAATATAAACCAAAACATGAAAGCATATTCGGCAGCTGAACAATCAACTAAAATCAGTTGACATAAATAGTTCAGTTGAGAACTAATCAGTAAAACATTCAGCCGAATATATTAAAGCTTCAAGACTGAAGACACCTCGGGAAAGCTCATCCAAACAGACAAAAAGACATATCAGACAGCAACTAAATGTGGAAAGCCGCACTGCATAGAACAATGTGTTTCGGTTATCAAGAATCTATACGCCGACTTATAATAAATGATGAAGCGGCATCCAAGAATATTGTCCAAGAAATAATAAAGTGGCAATCAACGGATACGAGAATTCAAAATTACCGTTGGAAGAGAAGTCTATAAATATGATTAAAGAGCAATTGACAAGTGACGCGATTGTTCAATCTTAAACTTGCCATTACTCTGTCAAAATCACTGCTCACTCATATCAGATTTACTCGTAGCAATCAAGGCTACACATTGAGAAATTTAGCACTGTGAAATACTGAAAATTCGACTAAGTGCTAAGTTCAGTTACTTACAGAGATCATTGTATTATACTAAGAGTTTCAGTTCAGGCAGTAGATAAGTCCTAACTGAAGTGGGTCTGTACAAGCATTGTACTCGATCAAAGTCTTTTAGTAAATATCCTATCCTTGAGATAGAAGGGGTGACGTAGGAGTTATTCAATTCTCCGAACATCCATAAACATACCGTGTTATCTTTATTTCAGCTTTTCAGTTTCAGTTAGATATTCTATCTATCAATCAGTTTTCTTTCCGCAACTGCTTATTCAGTTTAACTGGTTGATATTGACTGACAGAATACTAAGTTCAGTTTGTAAGAAAACTGAACTATCTTTTTCGAAAAACATTTAAATTCCTATTAGTGTTTATTCAACCCCCCCTTCTAAACACTAATTAGCCAATAACCGATCCTAACAAATAGAGCCTTCAAAATTCGAGTGATACACTTGAGTGCGAGTGACTTTTCTTTGGAGTGAACGGTGAGTATTTGTTGTGAGCAAACAAAATCAGAGAGACGAGTGAATTTCTTTTGAGTGACCGTGATCATTTGGGTGAGGATTATTTTATTGCTACTAACCTTTTCTTGCAGGTACAAATTTGAAATTAAATGGAGAGGGAGGTAGGAGATAGTTCTAACCCGGGGTTATCTAAGGTCCAAATGGAGGCGTTGTCTGGACATTTTTCTAGGATGATGAAGATTGAGATGGAGTCGTTACATGAGCGTTTGGATAGGATTGAAATGAGTCCTAGTGGGGGTAAATCTAAGGTTAGAGACTTGGGTAGAGGCGAAGATGAGGAATATGATTTGGGGGGAGAAGAGGAGAGTCAAAATGAAAATTGGGGTAGGAATGGAAGAGGTAGAGGAGTTGGTAGAGGAAGAGAAGAAGCTATGAGGGGTATATTTAATGATGGGCATAGAGAAGATGGGAACATGGGTAGCATTAAGATGAAAATTCCTTCCTTCCATGGCAAATTTGACCCGGAGGCGTACTTAGAATGGGAAAAGAGGGTAGAGTTCATGTTTGAGTGTCACCACTACTCCGAACAAAAGAAGGTGAGGTTGGCGGTGGTGGAATTCTTAGACTATGCTCTCATTTGGTGAGATCAATTAGTGACCACTAGGAGGAGGCATAATGAGAGACCCATTGATTCTTGGGATGAGATGAAGAGGGTAATGAGAAAGAGGTTTGTGCCTAATCACTATTATAGGGAGATGTTTAAGAGGCTACAAACTTTGAGGCAAGGGTCAAAGAGTGTTGAGGACTACTATAAGGAGATGGAGGTAGTCATGATTAGGGCCAATATTGAGGAGGATAGTGAGGCAACCATGGCTCGTTTTCTTTGTGGCTTGAACAGGGAGATTCAAGATCAAGTGGAGCCTAGGCACTACTTGGACCTTGATGAGATGGTGCAAATGGTCATAAAAGTGGAACAACAACTCAAAAGGCGTGGATTTGGTCGCACCAACCAAACTGGAGGTACATCTTCTTCTTGGCAATCCAATGTTGTGAAGCGTGAGGAAAATAAAGTGGAGGCCAAGCCAAGATTTGACACTAAGCTAGAGGCACCTAAGCAAGGAGTCCAAGGTAAATCTGAAACTCCTTCTAATCGTTCTAGGGATACTAAATGCTTTAGGTGTCAAGGGTTGGGTCATATTGCTAGTGAATGCCCTAATAAGAGGGTGATGGTTTTGAATGCTTATGGTGAGTATGAGTCCCAAAGTGAGGGTGATGATGATGAAATGCCTGAGTTGGAGGATCTCCTGTTGAGGGATATGAGGCGGTTGTAGGTGAATCATTGGTGACTAGGCGTATCATGATTGGCCAAGTCGAGGAGGAGGAGACCAATCAAAGGGGGAACTTGTTCCATACTAGGTGCTTTGTGAACGAAAAGATTTGCAACGTTATTATAGATGGGGGAAGTTTCACTAGTGTGGCTAGTGTTGAGATGGTGGAGAAGTTGAGTTTGCCTACTTTAAAGCACCCTCAACCATATAGACTTCAATGGTTGAATGATTGTGCGGAAGTTAAGGTTAGCAAACAAGTACTAGTATCTTTTTCGATTGGGAAGTATAGTGATGAGGTTTTGTGTGATGTGGTGCCCATGCATGCTTGTCATATCTTGTTGGGTAGACCTTGGCAATTTGATAGGAAGGTAACACACGATGGTTTCAAGAATAGGTACTCATTTGTCCTAAACAAAGAACCAATTGTTTTAATACCTTTGTCACCAAAACAAATAATTGAGGATCAATTAAAGAAAAGAAAAAGAGATGAGGCCGAAAAAAATAGTGTCCAAAAATGTGAGATGGCCTTAGAAAAAGAAAAAGAAAAATATATGGTTGAAAGAAAGAGTGAACAAAAGAGTGAGATGACCATAGAAAATAAAAAAGAGAGAGAAAAAGAGGCCAAAGAAAAAGAAAAGAAAAATAATTTGATGACCCAAAGGAGTGAAAAGAGTGAGGTTGAGAGTTGTTTATTATTGCATAAACCATTACATGTACCTTTGTACAAAGTGGTTTACCCATATTGTGATGAAATCGCCGGTTCAATCCCGAGCATTGCTATTTCTTATTTGCAGGATCTTGGAGTTATAATGACAAGGGGACAAGTGAGTCTTGTCGAAGGGAGAACCCAAAAGTTTGAGCCTCGAGAATGCAAGTGCAATCACGACAAGTTAAGGTTAGTTGCCACTACAACAACTATGAGGTATGACTTTCTCCCTTACCTTAAAGTAGTGTTATTATGTTTTCAAGGAGTTGTAGGGTGGGTTGCGAACTTGAGGGTTAAGGTAGTATGTGTCAATTTATCCTTATTCACTGACTGCTATGGACTTGAGATGATTGATGACATGCATGTACCTATCATGAATCTTGATTTCCCCCAAGTTACTAAATTGTGGGGATTTGTTAACTACTAGTGTTCACATGCATTAGACTTGAATTCTTGCGAGGAGTTAAATGATTGCATGTGTAGTACACATGGTGTGTTCCCTTTGCATGTGTAAGGCTCGAGATTCTTAGTCCTCATTGACGTAATACTCGGAATATATGAGTATGCATGATATATATAATGAGGAGTGTTAATTGAGATGAGAATAGGAAATACATGGACAAGAGGAGAAAATATTAAAATTAGGACAGAACAGTTGGCGCACATGCGCGAAGATAAGTCTCGCATATGCACGACAATTCCAGTAGCATTGGCGCATATGCGCGGCATGAAGTGGCGCATATGCGCGACACCTCCAGTAGCTTTGGGGCATATGCGCTAGATGAAGTGGCGCATATGCGCGAGGAGACATTGCCGAGACCAGTAGGGCTCGCGCATATGCGCGAGTGATGTCGCGCATATGCGCGAGACGTGTAATCCAAAGGAAGAGCCATGTGCTTGTAGCCATGCAATATATATATATATATATATAATATGTCTTCATTTCATCAGTTAGCAACGAAAGAAGGAAAGCGTAAACCTCAGAAATCCCCTCCAAGCTTCAATAATTTTAAGACTTGATTTTACAAGATTCAATCATCCAAACGTTAAGCCGATTTCAGTTTTGAGCTCCTCTCATTAAGTGCTACAAGGTAATGTAAGTATTTTTGAATTCCAACATGGTTCAGATTTTATGTATTGGAGATATTAAGATGTGATTGCTACTAGATGTTCTTAAGAATATAGGCATCGTAAAAACACAACCGGAACGAGGAAATGATATCGTACTCAATTGTTACGATTTTTCAGCATGTTTATTGTTGAATTATGCAGATTTTGAGAGTATGATGTTCTATGAGGTTTATTATGGATTGTGGAAATTAGATATTGATATATGTTGAAAGTTGGATTGATCGGTATCGAGAAACTACGTCGTTATGCCGTCAAATTGTGTTTAGATGTACTAGTGATTTGTAGAAGTGTTGAATCGGGTTATGAATGAATAGAAGATATATTGATCATTGCCATTTCAGATTCATTGTGCCTCACTTTGACACCGAGACCTCGACATTGATACAGGTTGAACAACGCAAGGTATAATGCATGTTTGTTTGGGGAGATACGACTCAAATGAGATCCTATTTGAGTTTCCCAACAAAAATAACATACTAGATTTATTGTTTATATCGTAATATGATTGTGATTTGTTTATAGAATTGTATTCAAATATTTTGAGATACTTATGCATTGTTTACAGATTGTTATGCATTGCATTTAAGATAGGAAGTCTTGACAGAAACAGTCAAACTTCTAGATGTTCGGTGATATCACAGCTTAGGAGAAGATTCGTCTCCTATTGTAGATGTGGATACAGATCAGGCCGAAGTCTAGGAATAAGACGTACCGTCACCCCGATTGGGAGGGTAGGTGATTGATCGTCTTATTCACACCGTGATCCCTAGAGTTCTAGTCGAGTCGAGTCCAGACATGGTTTGATTCGCATTGCATGTTCATATGATTGTCATTCATATTAGCATGTTTCATGTTTAGATTGATTATATGCATGTATACATGTTTATACTGGGATTTGTTCTCACCGGAGTTTCCGGCTGTTGTTATGTGTAAGGACCATGTATCGTATTATCGTAAATCTTATATGATTATCGATAATTAATGGAATTGTCACGCGATTATGTATTTGATGTATATCGTGACAAGGATATTGAGAAAATGAATATTGTATATGAATCGACGTCGTACGAATTTGATTTGAGAGGCCGGACGCCAATTTAGTACAAACATAAATATTTGTACAGAACGTGTGGCGCCCGGGCGGTAGAAAATGACCGCCCGAGCGCCAAGGTGAGAATTGTGAGCATTCGGGCAGAAGGCTCCGCGCCCGAGCGGTAATATTTGACCGCCCGAGCGCGGCACAAAGAGTTCTCGGGGGCAGAACATGCGGCGCCCGAGCGGTAACTTTCGACCGCTCGAGCGCGGAACAACTTACGTTCGGGGACAGAATGTCTCGCGCTCGGGCGCGAGAATTCTACCGCCCGAGAGCGAGAGCGGTGGCAAGATAAGAACGATTTTGCTATTCATTTTCTTCATTTTTATTTTGCCAACTTCGAGAGACACGAGAGAATTCGAATTTCTATCGTCCGAATCGACTTCTAAACGCCGTCTAAACGCGAAACAAATTATATATTTGTTATCTGCGCGTCGAGGGCTTCTGACTGAGGTAATTTTCTTCTGGTTTCAGCAGCTTTAAATATCAAGGTGCTGGAATAGCATGTATTTGAAAATGAATTTCTGATATGTAGTAGAATAACCGACAATAAACTTATATTTGAAGTCGGAATTGAATTATGATATGATTTGAATTTGATATGAATTATTGAAGTTTCAAATGATAATTGAAACTCATATTAATGATTGTGGAGTATGTTATTGATTGAAATGAGTATGTAATTGATGTAGATAAAGTGTATCTTCCAGCTACATCAATTGGAACGAAGAATTGAGGTATGTTGCGACCGGGTAACATACGACAGGTATCTGTATTATATGATATATGATTGGATTGATTGGATTGGATTGGAATACGTGTCTATGTGCCTATTTGATGATTTGATGTGGCATACATGACATTGAGATTTGAGTATCGATGTACAAAATAAATGTTTTGTTAACACACATCATTTTATTCATACATCGATACATGACATGCACGTTGAGCTATGATCCTTGGATACCCTGATATGATTTGATTGGATTCCGGGGTTTGTGAACACAATGCTATGTTTGGTATTACATGACCCTTAAAACATAGACATTTGTGGCCCCATATGATTGGATATGAGATGTGGGATTGATGGCGCTTCGTCGACGCTATCATATGTGTATTCCCATATCGGCCGGTGTGCCAGCTCGAGCATTGATTTGATTTGATAGCGATTCGATTGATTCTGACATGTGCTCAGTGGATGGGCATTTGACCTGATACCTCCACGACATACATGCATTGCATACCATATATCATTGTTTAGATATCTGTGGTATATATGATTAGTTGTTCCATACGGAGCTTTGCTCACCCCCAAGGGGGGCTGTTGTTGTCTTTGTGTGTGGACAATGGCAGGTACTCCAGGATATCAGGAGGCCAGAGAGGTACTTCTGGAGGGAGCCACAGCTTGGGCTGAGGTTTATGTTTATGTCTTGTTCCCAGTATATATGTATATGTAGCTATATACCGGGGCATGTCCCGAGGATATGAGATGTTTGTATGTGATTGGTTTTGATTATGTGTGGGCGTGTATTATGATTTGAATTTAGATACTATTTTTAGTATTTAAAAATCAGAAGAGATATTTTGGGCTCGTCGTAAAAGAAATTTAAACTCGTTTTCCGCTGTGATTACTTAACCCTAATCAAATTGTGTTGTAATAACGATTAGGAGCTAAGGGCCCCACACTAGATGGTATCAGAGCATAGCTGGGAATGCTCTACTGAGTCTTGTGTACACGTAGTAGGCACAAATGAATTGTGCGTATGTGTTTGATTTATTTGTATTACTTGCTCTTACTTGATTTGATTTGAGTAAGTTCTGATGAGATTGATGATATGAGATGATGATGTGAAATTGATATTGATTTGTGATATTCATCATTTATTTGTAGATGGATCACACAGATGAAGTTGCGAGTAGTAATACTGAGAGGATTGTTGGACAATTTGAAGGATTGTCCATGGATGTGGTGATGGCTCGATTCCAGGATCTGAAACCACCGAAGTTCTTTGGCACTGAGAGTGCTGAAAGAGCTGAGGCCTGGTTGAAGGATATCGAGCACTTGTTTAATATTGTTGAGTATTCTAAAGCTCGGAGGCTGAAACTTTCTTTGTATCAGTTGAAAGACCGAGCTAAATCTTGGTGGGAAGCCGCTGAGATTGGATTGAAAGAGGTCGGGACTGAAGTCACATGGGATGTCTTCAAGGCCCAATTTCTGGAGCAGTATTCTCCTCCTTCTTATTATACTGCTCAGGAGAATGAATTCAATAATCTGCAGCAGGGAACGATGTCTGTTGCAGAGTATGCTTCGAAATTTTCTACTTTGTTGAAGTATGCACCTCACGTGGCTGGGAATGCAAGGGCAAAATATAACAGGTTTGTAAATGGTTTACATCCTGTTTTGTATACATATGTTGTTTCTGGATTGCCTACCAGCTACGCAGAGGCAGTTGAACGAGCTAAGGCAGCCGAGGCTGGACTTAGGCGGGGAGGTCCACAGTATACTCCTCCACCACCGGTGTCAGCTCAGCAGCCTACTTTGCGACCGAGAGGTAAGAAGTTCAAGAAGACTGGTTCTGTTTCTTCGTCTTCTTCGAGCTCTAGTGGATCTCAGAGAGGGAGTCCTGTGATTGCTCCCTATTGTAGTCATTGTGGCGGCAAACATACTATCGAGCAGTGTCGAGGTATGTCTGGTACTTGTTATCAATGTGGGCAGGAAGGCCATTTCTCTCGAGTATGCCCGAACAGGGGTACGACTTCTGCTCAACCCCAGCCAGGATTTAGAGGTGGCCCTAGTATGATGAGACCTGCTGTTCCTGTTCCATCCTTTCAGCAGTCAAATGTGCCACGATACCGAGGACCGGGTGGTCAGAGTGCCCAAGTTCCTCCTCAAGTGAGAGTGTATGCCATGACTGAAGATCAGGCAAGAGAAGCTCCTGGAGGTGTGATTGCAGGTATTTGCACGCTTTGCGATTATCCTGCACGTGTTTTATTTGATACAGGAGCATCTCATTCATTCATATCTCATGCATTTGTTGCATCTCACGATATCGAGTGTACCCCGTTGTATGATACTTTGTCGATAGCCACGCCAGCAGGGAAGATTATTTTGTCTGAAAAAGTTGTGCATAATTGTGTATTGATATATGAGGATAATGTTATATTTCTGAATTTGATTGTCCTCCCAATGCACGACTTTGATTGTATTGTTGGCATGGATATCATGATGACAAATCGAGCTACTGTTGATTGTTGTCATGGAGTGATTCGATTTCGACCGATTGATGGACCCAAGTGGAATTTTTATGGCAAAGGTTCCCAAGCCAAAATTCCATTGGTATCTTCCATGGAAATGTCTCGATTGTTGACTAGCGGAGATGAGGGTTATCTTATCTACGCTATTGATATTTCAAAGAAGGAGTCTTCTTTATCTGAGATTCCTGTTGCGAAAGAGTTTCCAGATGTATTTCCCGATGAGATTCCTTATTTTCCTCCTCATCGAGAAGTTGAATTTGGTATGATCTTGTGCCGGGGACTGCGCCTATATCTAAAGCTCCCTATCGCATGGCACCATTGGAATTGAAAGAATTGAAAGAACAATTACAGGATCTTCTCGATAAGGGATATATTCGACCGAGTGTATCTCCTTGGGGAGCTCCAGTTTTATTTGTTCGAAAGAAAGATGGTACGATGCGAATGTGTATCGACTATAGGCAACTGAATCGGGCTACTGTGAAAAACAAGTACCCACTTCCGCGTATTGATGATTTATTTGATCAGCTTCAGGGTACTTCAGTATACTCTAAGATTGATCTTCGTTCTGGGTATCATCAAGTACGAGTTCGAGACGAAGATGTGCCCAAAAATGCTTTTCGTAGGAGGTATGGCCATTATGAATTTATGGTTATGCCTTTTGGTCTTACAAATGCTCCTGCCATCTTTATGGATCTAATGAATCGGGTATTCCGAGATTATCTCGACCGATTCGTTATTGTATTTATCGATGATATTCTTGTTTATTCGAAATCGAAAAAGGAGCATACTGAACATCTGAGACTGGTACTTCAAACTCTTCGTACTAGTCATTTGTATGCCAAATTGTCCAAATGCGAATTCTAGATGGACAAAGTGGTATTTCTGGGCCACGTCATTTCGAGACATGGCATATCTGTTGATCCTTCGAAGGTCGAAGCTGTATTGAATTGGCCAAGACCTATGAATGTTCCTGAGATCCGTAGCTTCATGGGTTTAGCTGGTTATTATCGTCGTTTTATTGAAGGATTTTCGAAGATAGCTAAACCTATTACTCAACTGACACAGAAGAATCAGCGATTCATTTGGTCAGATGAATGTGAAGCTAGTTTTCTTGAATTGAAGACGAGATTGACCACAACACCTGTGCTTACTATTCCCTCAGGTACCAGAGGATTTGTGGTATGTACAGATGCGTCGGGTAAAGGTTTGGGCTGTGTTCTGATGCAACATGGCAAGGTGGTTGCTTATGCATCTCGTCAATTGAAATCTCATGAAACACGTTATCCTGTCCATGATCTCGAATTGGCTGCCATTGTATTTGCTTTGAAGATTTGGCGCCATTATTTGTATGGAGAAAAGTTTGTTATCTATTCGGACCATAAAAGTCTGAAATATCTCTTTTCTCAATCTGATTTGAATATGAGGCAACGCAGGTGGATGGATCTCCTGAAGGATTTTGATTGTGAGATTCAATATCACCCTGGATCGGTGAATGTTACTGCGGATGCCCTGAGCCGTAAAGTTTATGATTCTGTTTTAGCTTCTGTCAGTGTCGCCAAGGTACATGAAGATATATGTACTTCTGGTTGGACTTTTCACTCGAATTGGAATTCTGTCACTGTCTCAGCATTGCAAATTGAGCCGAGTTTGATATCGAAGATACGAAAGGCCCAACGAAGCAATGCTCAGATCCAAAAGTCGAAAGAACTTGTATCTGCAGGACATCAGTCTGGATTTCAGATTTCTTCTGATGGTTCTTTACGACTTAATGGTCGGCTGGTAGTTCCTGATGACTCTGATTTGAGATCTACCCTTCTTCGAGAAGCACATTGTAGCAAATACAGTATTCACACTGGAGGTCGGAAAATGTATTTGACATTGAGACCTCAATTCTGGTGGAAACGTATGAAGAAGGACATTGCTGAGTTTATTTCTAAATGTCTTGTCTGCCAGCAAGTGAAAGCCGAGAGAATGAAACCTGGAGGATTGCTCCATAGTCTTGAAATCCCGAAATGGAATTGGGAACATATTGCTATGGATTTTGTGACTCATTTACCTCGTTCACCCAAGGGCTGTGATGCTATTTGGGTTATTATTGATCGGCTTTCGAAATCTGCACATTTTATTCCGTATGAGCGGACTTATCCTTATAAGAGAATGGCCCGTTTATACATTGAGAATGTTGTGAGACTGCACGGTGTGCCAGTCTCGATTGTATCTGATCGTGATCCAAGGTTGCTTGTAAATTCTGGGGTAGTTTTCAGGAAGCGATGGGTACGCGTTTGGCTATGAGTACTACCTATCATCCTCAAACTGATTGCCAGACTGAGCGTACGATTCAGACTTTTGAGGATATGTTGCGTGCTGTTGTAATGGACTTCAGAATGGGATGGCAAGACGCCTTACCATTGGTTGAATTTTCTTATAATAATAGCTTTCAGACGAGTATCGGTATGGCACCGTTTGAAGCTCTATATGGGAGACGATGTCGATCGCCTTTATTCTGGGATGAAATTGGTGAGAAACAATTGACTGGACCTGAAATGATACAGGAAATGAATGATAAGGTTCAGTTGATTCGACAGCGGATGAAAGCTGCTCAGGATCGTCAAACGAGTTATGCGAATAAACGAAGACGACCCTTGGAATTCCAGAAAGGTGACCGAGTGTTTTTGAAAATATCTCCCTTTAGAGGTACTGTTCGATTCGGCATGCGAGGAAAGTTATCTCCTCGATATGTTGGTCCATATGAGATTCTTGATCGAGTTGGTGATCTTGCGTACCGATTGGCATTGCCACAAGCTCTCTCCGCTATTCACGATGTGTTTCATGTTTCTATGCTGAGGAAATATGAACCGGATCCATCACATGTGCTTGCACCTGATGAGGTTGAACTTGATCCTTCTCTTTCCTATGTTGAACAACCTGTTCGCATAATGGATCGAAAGGAAAAGATATTGAGAAAAAAATCGATTCCCCTGGTACGAGTGCAATGGACACGACATGGTGTTGAAGAATCGACGTGGGAATTGGAAAGCAAGATGCGAGATTCGTATCCGCATTTGTTTGATTCTACGACATCTATTCCATTGTATTCTATGTATTCTGATCCATACTCTGATTTTAGTTTTGATATGTACTATAACTGGTGACATATGTATGTTTGCCAATGTTATGTATATAAAGATGTTTGAGATTTCGAGGACGAAATCTTTTAAGAGGGGGAGAAATGTAAGGACCGTGTATCGTATTATCGTAAATCTTATATGATTATCGATAATTAATGGAATTGTCACACGATTATGTATTTGATGTATATCGTGACAAGGATATTGAGAAAATGAATATTGTATATGAATCGACGTCGTACGAACTTGATTTGAGAGGCCGGACGCCAATTTAGTACAAACATAAATATTTGTACAGAACGTGTGGCGCCCGGGCGGTAGAAAATGACCGCCCGAGCGCCAAGGTGAGAATTGTGAGCATTCGGGCAGAAGGCTCCGCGCCCGAGCGGTAATATTTAACCGCCCGAGCGCGGCACAAAGAGTTCTCGGGGGCAGAACATGCGGCGCCCGAGCGGTAACTTTCGACCGCTCGAGCGCGGAACAACTTACGTTCGGGGACAGAATGTCTCGCGCTCGGGCGCGAGAATTCTACCGCCCGAGCGCGAGAGCGGTGGCAAGATAAGAACGATTTTGCTATTCGTTTTCTTCATTTTTATTTTGCCAACTTCGAGAGACACGAGAGAATTCGAATTTCTATCGTCCGAATCGACTTCGAAACGCCGTCTAAATGCGAAACAAATTATATATTTGTTATCTGCGCGTCGAGGGCTTCTGACTGAGGTAATTTTCTTCTCGTTTCAGCAGCTTTAAATATCAAGGTGCTGGAATAGCATGTATTTGAAAATGAATTTCTGATATGTAGTAGAATAACCGACAATAAACTTATATTTGAAGTCGGAATTGAATTATGATATGATTTGAATTTGATATGAATTATTGAAGTTTCAAATGATAATTGAAACTCATATTAATGATTGTGGAGTATGTTATTGATTGAAATGAGTATGTAATTGATGTAGATAAAGTGTATCTTCCAGCTACATCAATTGGAACGAAGAATTGAGGTATGTTGCGACCGGGTAACATACGACATGTATCTGTATTATATGATATATGATTGGATTGATTGGATTGGATTGGAATACGTGTCTATGTGCCTATTTGATGATTTGATGTGGCATACATGACATTGAGATTTGAGTATCGATGTACAAAATAAATGTTTTGTTAACACACATCATTTTATGCATACATCGATACATGACATGCACGTTGAGCTATGATCCTTGGATACCCTGATATGATTTGATTGGATTCCGGGGTTTGTGAACACAATGCTATGTTTGGTATTACATGACCCTTAAAACATAGACATTTGTGGCCCCATATGATTGGATATGAGATGTGGGATTGATGGCGCTTCGTCGACGCTATCATATGTGTATTCCCATATCGGCCGGTGTGCCAGCTCGAGCATTGATTTGATTTGATAGCGATTCGATTGATTCTGACATGTGCTCAGTGGATGGGCATTTGACCTGATACCTCCACGACATACATGCATTGCATACCATATATCATTGTTTAGATATCTGTGGTATATATGATTGGTTGTTCCATACGGAGCTTTGCTCACCCCCAAGGGGGGTTGTTGTTGTCTTTGTGTGTGGACAATGGCAGGTACTCCAGGATATCAAGAGGCCAGAGAGGGTACTTCTGGAGGGAGCCACAGCTTGGGCTGAGGTTTATGTTTATGTCTTGTTCCCAGTATATATGTATATGTAGCTATATACCGGGGCATGTCCCGAGGATATGAGATGTTTGTATGTGATTGGTTTTGATTATGTGTGGGCGTGTATTATGATTTGAATTTAGATACTATTTTTAGTATTTAAAAATCAGAAGAGATATTTTGGGCTCGTCGTAAAAGAAATTTAAACTCGTTTTCCGCTGTGATTACTTAACCCTAATCAAATTGTGTTGTAATAACGATTAGGAGCTAAGGGCCCCACATTATGTCTGTATGTGTGCATAACAACAGGTGGGGCAGGATCTGGGTCAAGACAGAGACGAGATTGATATAGCGTGGAGACTACGGGCACAGCCGAGGACTAGTGGTTTTTAGTAGACTTGGACTATTTGTATTTTCTTTATTGTATTAAACACTAGTGGGATGAATGTACTAGAATAAGATATGGTTGTATGCTTGTAAATTAAATAAAGACTTATGGTTGTTTATATAACATTAGAATTAATGTTGAAAAGCGAAAATTTGACCCACATTTTATTATAGATCCATTTAATTCTAAAGAAAAGAATTAGAGCCCGGGTCCCCACAACAGGTGGTATCAGAGCGATAGATCCTTTAGATTGAGATAAGATAGAATGAGCGGGGTAGATCGAGTCTTCTTCCTTGCTTTATGATGTGCTAGCATGATTTATTGCTTTCATTATTGCATGTTGTATTGTTATCTGACTTGTATTACAACATGTATTAGTAAAGACTGAATCAGAACCGATTCTGGATCAGAGGTAAATGATCAGAGGAGGGCTGAGACAGTTTGTATAGCCTATACACTAATTTGTTTGAATATCAGATACATGCCTCCTAGAAGAGCAGCAGTGCCTCTACGACCCACAGCACCAGAACAGGGTAGCACATCCGGGGATCCGATGGATGTTACTGCTACACCCATGGAGACTCTGTTAAAACGATTCCAGTCTTTCAGACCACCTACTTTAAGAGGTACAGAAAACGCGATCGAATGTGAAAGCTGGTTGGAGGATATCGAGATGTTATTCGAGTCTCTCGAATACAGTGATGAGAAAAGAGTGAAACTCATTGGCCATCAACTGCAAGACGTGGCTAAAAATTGGTGGTTGAACATTAAAAGAGCATTGGAACAGCGTGGCACGAAGATTACATTGAAAGTGTTTAAAACAGAGTTTTATCAGCGATTCTTTCCTATATCCTACCGTAAAGATAAAGGCGTTGAATTTGCAAACTTGAGGCAAGGGCAACTGAACATTGAAGAGTACGTCGCTAAATTTTCTTCCTTGCTTCGCTTTGCACCTCATGTTTCAAGTAGTGATGAGGCCGTGGCAGATCAGTTTATAAACGGCTTAAATCCCGATATCTTTACGTTGGTAAATAATGGAAGACCCAACAATTTCGCTGAGGCATTGAACCGTGCTAAAGGATCAGAAGCAGGATTGCTTAGGCAACGAAGTGTTTCGTATGTTGCCCCGAGTCCGAGACCACCACTACCTCCAGTACAACCTCCTCCTAGATTCGACAGCGGCGGTAGTAGCAGTAGTGGGCGGAAGGATCAGTTGAAAGCAAAAGGGAAGCAGTTCAAAAGACCTGGGAGCAGTTCATCGAGCTCCAGTGGATCCAGACAGGGTGGTTTTGATCAAAGTACAAGGTACACGGGTGTATATTGTAGTTCTTGTGGTGGCAGGCATGCCACAGAGCAGTGTCAGGGTGTAGGGGGCAGATGTAACATATGTAGGCAACAGGGGCACTTCGCCAAAGTGTGTCCCCAGAGAGGCTCACAGAGATTTCAAGGTGCAGGTTCATCTGCATCCGTGGCTCAGCCTGAGAGGCAAGCATCATCGGTTCACTCCTTTCAGCCACCACAGGCACAGATGCAGCCCAAAACCAGAGGTAGCCAGACCGTGAGCCAACCTCCTCGACAACAGGCTCAGGTGTTTGCATTGACAGATGAGCAAGCACAGGAGGCCCCAGATGATGTCATAGCAGGTAACTGTTCTCTTTGCGGTTATCCTGCTTACATATTGATAGATACGGGTGAATCACATACATTCATCTCAGAATGATTTGCATTATTGCATTCCTTGCCTGTTGAGTCAATGTCGGATTTAGTGTCTATTACCTCTCCGTTGGGAAGTGGTTTGATAGCTGTGACTACGGTTAGACATTGCATCTTACAATTTGAGGGTTATGAAATTGATCTAGATTGCATAGTACTTGGGTTAGATGATTTTGATTGCATTGTTGGGATTGATATGCTAACAAAGTACAGAGCCACCGTGGATTGTTTCCACAAGATTGTCAGATTCAGACCAGAAACGGCAGAAGAGTGGAAATTCTACGGTAAGGGTTCCAGATCTCTGATTCCCTTAATTTCGGCTTTGACTATGAATAGACTGTTACAGAGAGTAACAGATGGGTTCCTTGTGTATGCTGTAGATGTACAGAAATCGAGCCCGGCATTGGCAGATTTGCCAGTAGTACGAGAGTTTGTATATGTATTCCCATATGAAATCCCAGGGTTACCTCCAGCTCGAGAGGTAGATTTTAGCATAGATCTTATGCCAGGTACTGTTCCTATATCCCGAGCTCCGTATAGGATGGCGCCTGTTGAATTGAAAGAACTGAAGGCACAATTGGAAGATCTTCTAACCAAGGGATATATCCGACCTAGTGTATCTCCTTGGGGCGCACCAGTGCTTTTTGTGCGAAAGAAAGATGGGTCGATGCGATTGTGTATAGACTATCGGCAATTGAACAAAGCGACAGTAAAGAATAAATATCCATTGCCGCGCATCGACGATTTATTTGATCAATTAGAGGGATCTTCTTTTTATTCCAAGATCGATTTGTGATCCGGATATCATCAGCTCAGAGTTCGAGATGTAGATATACCGAAGACAGCATTTCGAACCAGGTATGGACATTACGAATTTATTGTCATGCCTTTTGGTTTAACAAATGCTCCAGCGGTGTTTATGAGCTTGATGAACCGAATCTTTCAGAGGTATTTAGATGATTTTGTGATTGTGTTTATCGATGAAATTTTGGTGTATTCAAAGAACAGAAATGAGCATGCAGAGCATCTCAGAATTGTACTACAAATATTGAGGAATGAGAGATTGTATGCTAAATTGTCAAAGTGCGAGTTTTGGTTGAATCGAGTTGTTTTTTTGGGACATATTATATCTGGAGATGGTATTGTTGTAGATCCAAGTAAAGTGGAAGCTGTGATCAGCTGGCCGAGACCGACTTCTGTGCCAGAAATACGCAGTTTCATGGGTCTGGCATGATACTATAGACGATTTATTAAAGATTTCTCCAGTATTGCCAAACCAATAACTCAGTTAACACAAAAGAATGCACCATTTATATGGTCTGAAGATTGTGAGTCTAGTTTCGTGGAATTGAAGAAGAAGCTGACTAGTGCTCCAGTACTGACGATACCTTCAGGTACAGGTGATTTCGTTGTATATTGTGATGCCTCTCACAGAGGTTTGGGATGTGTTCTTATGCAGCGAGGTCATGTGGTCGCATACGCCTCGAGACAACTGTAGCCACATGAAGTTCGATACCCCATTCATGATCTTGAATTGGCGGCTATCGTATTTGTATTAAAGATTTGGCGTCACTATCTCTACGGCGAGAAATTTGAGATTTAATCCGATCACAAAAGCCTGAAGTATCTATTTTCTCAATCGGAATTGAACATGAGGCAGCTTAGATGGCTTGATCTGCTGAAAGACTTTGATTGCGAGATCAAATACTATCCAGGAAAGTCAAATGCAGCAGCGGACGCCTTGAGTCGAAAGGTTTGTTCCCTATCCTTATCGACGATAGGTGTTACAAAGTTAGTTGAAAATTGCTGTTGGTCTGGATTGGAATTTGATACAGATAGTAGGCCATTACGACTTGCCACCATTCATGTTGAACCTGATTTGATTTGGAGGATTAAAGAAGCACAAAGAATGAATCAGAACGTGCAGAAATCGTTTCAGATGGTCAAATCAGGGCATTTGTCAGAATACCAGGTACGTGATCATGTGCTGTATGTGAATAACCGCCTTGTCGTGCCAGATGTTTCAGATTTGAGACATCAGATTCTATCAGAAGCACATTGCAGCCGGTTTAGCATTCATCCTGGTGGCCGAAAGATGTACAATGACCTGAAGACACCGTTCTGGTGGAAGCAGATGAAGTCAGATGTTGTAGAATTTGTATCTAAGTGCTTGAATTGCCAACAGGTAAAAGCTGAGAGGAAGAAGCCCAGAGGTTTACTTCAGAGTCTATCCATTCCTGAATGGAAATGGGATCACATTTCCATGGATTTCGTGACGAAGTTACCTCGATCCTCTAGAGGCTGTGATGCGATTTGGGTCATCATTGACAGACTAACCAAATCAGCTTGCTTTATTCCGTACAGAATGACATATCGACATGATCAGATGGCGGAGATATATGTCCGAGAGGTAGTCAGATTACATGGTGTGCCGAAGTCTATCGTATCAGATCGTGATCCACGATTCACTTCACACTTCTGGCACAGTTTACAGCAGGCCTTAGGTACGACATTACGCTTGAGTACTGCTTATCATCCTCAGACAGACGGACAGTCAGAGTGGACTATCCAGACGTTAGAGGATATGTTGAGAGCCGTAGTGCTAGATTATGGCACTAGTTGGCAAGATTCTCTACCTCTTTGTGAATTTTCTTACAATAATAGCTATCAGACGAGTATTGAGATGACACCGTTTGAAGCTTTATATGGTAAGAAGTGCAGTCTCCACTGTACTGAGATGACTTCTCCGAGGTACCAGAACTTGGGCCGGATATGATTCGCAACATGACTGAGAAGGTGAAAATCATTCAGAAGAGAATGAAGATAGCACAAGATAGGCAAGCCGAGTAGCCAATATCAGACGTAGACCGTTAGTATTCGAACAAGGAGACATAGTATTTTTGAAGATTTCTCCTTTCAGAGGCGTCGTTAGATTTGGCAAACGCGGGAAGTTGTCTCCTAGATACATCGGTCCGTACGAGATTCTTGAAAAGATTGGCGACCGAGCCTATCGACTTGCTCTTCCTCCTTCGTTATCTGGGATACATGACGTTTTTCATGTGTCAATGTTGCGTAGATATATGCCGGATATTTCCCATGTTATTCAACCTGACGAAACGGAACTTGATCAGACCTTGAGTTATGTTGAGCATCCAATAAAGATCCTGGATCGGAAAGAAAAGCGGCTCAGGACGAAGACTATTCCGTTAATGAAAGTCCAATGGAGTCGTCATGGCATCGAAGAAGAGACTTGGGAAACGGAAGCAGATATGCGCCAGAACCATCCCGAATTGTTTACATGATGTAAGTAAATTTTCAGTCCTGATTTTATTACTTATCATGTATGTTTGGTAACTGCCTGAAATTTCGAGGACGAAATCATTTCTTAGAGGGGGAGAAATGTAAGGCTCGAGATTCTTAGTCCTCATTGACGTAATACTCGGAATATATGAGTATGCATGATATATATAATGAGGAGTGTTAATTGAGATGAGAATAGGAAATACATGGACAAGAGGAGAAAATATTCAAATTAGGACATAACAGTTGGCGCACATGCGCGAAGATAAGTAGCGCTTATGCACGACAATTCCAGTAGCATTGGCGCATATGCGCGGCATGAAGTGGCGCATATGCGCGACACCTCCAGTAGATTTGGCGCATATGCGCTAGATGAAGTGGCGCATATGCGCGAGGAGACATTGCCGAGACCAGTAGGTCTCGCGCATATGCGCGAGTGATGTCGCGCATATGCGCGAGACGTGTAATCCAAAGGAAGAGCCATGTGCTTGTAGCCATGCAATATATATATATATATAATATGTATTCATTTCATCAGTTAGCAACGAAAGAAGGAAAGCGTAAACCTCAGAAATCCCCTCCAAGCTTCAATAATTTTAAGACTTGATTTTACAAGATTCAATCATCCAAACGTTAAGCCGATTTCGCCTTGTCGTGCCAGATGTTTCAGATTTGAGACATCAGATTCTATCAGAAGCACATTGCAGCCGGTTTAGCATTCATCCTGGTGGCCGAAAGATGTACAATGACCTGAAGACACCGTTCTGGTGGAAGCAGATGAAGTCAGATGTTGTAGAATTTGTATCTAAGTGCTTGAATTGCCAACAGGTAAAAGCTGAGAGGAAGAAGCCCAGAGGTTTACTTCAGAGTCTATCCATTCCTGAATGGAAATGGGATCACATTTCCATGGATTTCGTGACGAAGTTACCTCGATCCTCTAGAGGCTGTGATGCGATTTGGGTCATCATTGACAGACTAACCAAATCAGCTTGCTTTATTCCGTACAGAATGACGTATCGACATGATCAGATGGCGGAGATATATGTCCGAGAGGTAGTCAGATTACATGGTGTGCCGAAGTCTATCGTATCAGATCGTGATCCACGATTCACTTCACACTTCTGGCACAGTTTACAGCAGGCCTTAGGTACGACATTACGCTTAAGTACTGCTTATCATCCTCAGACAGACGGACAGTCAGAGTGGACTATCCAGACGTTAGAGGATATGTTGAGAGCCGTAGTGCTAGATTATGGCACTAGTTGGCAAGATTCTCTACCTCTTTGTGAATTTTCTTACAATAATAGCTATCAGACGAGTATTGAGATGACACCGTTTGAAGCTTTATATGGTAAGAAGTGCAGTCTCCACTGTACTGAGATGACTTCTCCGAGGTACCAGAACTTGGGCCGGATATGATTCGCAACATGACTGAGAAGGTGAAAATCATTCAGAAGAGAATGAAGATAGCACAAGATAGGCAAGCCGAGTAGCCAATATCAGACGTAGACCGTTAGTATTCGAACAAGGAGACATAGTATTTTTGAAGATTTCTCCTTTCAGAGGCGTCGTTAGATTTGGCAAACGCGGGAAGTTGTCTCCTAGATACATCGGTCCGTACGAGATTCTTGAAAAGATTGGCGACCGAGCCTATCGACTTGCTCTTCCTCCTTCGTTATCTGGGATACATGACGTTTTTCATGTGTCAATGTTGCGTAGATATATGCCGGATATTTCCCATGTTATTCAACCTGACGAAACGGAACTTGATCAGACCTTGAGTTATGTTGAGCATCCAATAAAGATCCTGGATCGGAAAGAAAAGCGGCTCAGGACGAAGACTATTCCGTTAGTGAAAGTCCAATGGAGTCGTCATGGCATCGAAGAAGAGACTTGGGAAACGGAAGCAGATATGCGCCAGAACCATCCCGAATTGTTTACATTATGTAAGTAAATTTTCAGTCCTGATTTTATTACTTATCATGTATGTTTGGTAACTGCCTGAAATTTCGAGGACGAAATCATTTCTTAGAGGGGGAGAAATGTAAGGCTCGAGATTCTTAGTCCTCATTGACGTAATACTCGGAATATATGAGTATGCATGATATATATAATGAGGAGTGTTAATTGAGATGAGAATAGGAAATACATGGACAAGAGGAGAAAATATTCAAATTAGGACATAACAGTTGGCGCACATGCGCGAAGATAAGTAGCGCTTATGCACGACAATTCCAGTAGCATTGGCGCATATGCGCGGCATGAATTGGCGCATATGCGCGACACCGCCAGTAGATTTGGCGCATATGCGCTAGATGAAGTGGCGCATATGCGCGAGGAGACATTGCCGAGACCAGTAGGGCTCGCGCATATGCGCGAGTGATGTCGCGCATATGCGCGAGACGTGTAATCCAAAGGAAGAGCCATGTGCTTGTAGCCATGCAATATATATATATATATATATAATATGTATTCATTTCATCAGTTAGCAACGAAAGAAGGAAAGCGTAAACCTCAGAAATCCCCTCCAAGCTTCAATAATTTTAAGACTTGATTTTACAAGATTCAATCATCCAAACGTTAAGCCGATTTCGCCTTGTCGTGCCAGATGTTTCAGATTTGAGACATCAGATTCTATCAGAAGCACATTGCAGCCGGTTTAGCATTCATCCTGGTGGCCGAAAGATGTACAATGACCTGAAGACACCGTTCTGGTGGAAGCAGATGAAGTCAGATGTTGTAGAATTTGTATCTAAGTGCTTGAATTGCCAACAGGTAAAAGCTGAGAGGAAGAAGCCCAGAGGTTTACTTCAGAGTCTATCCATTCCTGAATGGAAATGGGATCACATTTCCATGGATTTCGTGACGAAGTTACCTCGATCCTCTAGAGGCTGTGATGCGATTTGGGTCATCATTGACAGACTAACCAAATCAGCTTGCTTTATTCCGTACAGAATGACGTATCGACATGATCAGATGGCGGAGATATATGTCCGAGAGGTAGTCAGATTACATGGTGTGCCGAAGTCTATCGTATCAGATCGTGATCCACGATTCACTTGACACTTCTGGCACAGTTTACAGCAGGCCTTAGGTACGACATTACGCTTGAGTACTGCTTATCATCCTCAGACAGACGGACAGTCAGAGTGGACTATCCAGACGTTAGAGGATATGTTGAGAGCCGTAGTGCTAGATTATGGCACTAGTTGGCAAGATTCTCTACCTCTTTGTGAATTTTCTTACAATAATAGCTATCAGACGAGTATTGAGATGACACCGTTTGAAGCTTTATATGGTAAGAAGTGCAGTCTCCACTGTACTGAGATGACTTCTCCGAGGTACCAGAACTTGGGCCGGATATGATTCGCAACATGACTGAGAAGGTGAAAATCATTCAGAAGAGAATGAAGATAGCACAAGATAGGCAAGCCGAGTAGCCAATATCAGACGTAGACCGTTAGTATTCGAACAAGGAGACATAGTATTTTTGAAGATTTCTCCTTTCAGAGGCGTCGTTAGATTTGGCAAACGCGGGAAGTTGTCTCCTAGATACATCGGTCCGTACGAGATTCTTGAAAAGATTGGCGACCGAGCCTATCGACTTGCTCTTCCTCCTTCGTTATCTGGGATACATGACGTTTTTCATGTGTCAATGTTGCGTAGATATATGCCGGATATTTCCCATGTTATTCAACCTGACGAAACGGAACTTGATCAGACCTTGAGTTATGTTGAGCATCCAATAAAGATCCTGGATCGGAAAGAAAAGCGGCTCAGGACGAAGACTATTCCGTTAGTGAAAGTCCAATGGAGTCGTCATGGCATCGAAGAAGAGACTTGGGAAACGGAAGCAGATATGCGCCAGAACCATCCCGAATTGTTTACATGATGTAAGTAAATTTTCAGTCCTGATTTTATTACTTATCATGTATGTTTGGTAACTGCCTGAAATTTCGAGGACGAAATCATTTCTTAGAGGGGGAGAAATGTAAGGCTCGAGATTCTTAGTCCTCATTGACGTAATACTCGGAATATATGAGTATGCATGATATATATAATGAGGAGTGTTAATTGAGATGAGAATAGGAAATACATGGACAAGAGGAGAAAATATTCAAATTAGGACATAACAGTTGGCGCACATGCGCGAAGATAAGTAGCGCTTATGCACGACAATTCCAGTAGCATTGGCGCATATGCGCGGCATGAAGTGGCGCATATGCGCGACACCTCCAGTAGCTTTGGCGCATATGCGCTAGATGAAGTGGCGCATATGCGCGAGGAGACATTGCCGAGACCAGTAGGTCTCGCGCATATGCGCGAGGGATGTCGCGCATATGCGCGAGACGTGTAATCCAAAGGAAGAGCCATGTGCTTGTAGCCATGCAATATATATATATAATATGTATTCATTTCATCAGTTAGCAACGAAAGAAGGAAAGCGTAAACCTCAGAAATCCCCTCCAAGCTTCAATAATTTTAAGACTTGATTTTACAAGATTCAATCATCCAAACGTTAAGCCGATTTCAGTTTTGAGCTCCTCTCATTAAGTGCTACAAGGTAATGTAAGTATTTTTGAATTCCAACATGGTTCAGATTTTATGTATTGGAGAAATTAAGATGTGATTGCTACTAGATGTTCTTAAGAATATAGGCATCGTAAAAACACAACCGGAACGAGGAAATGATATCGTACTGAATTGTTACGATTTTTCAGCATGTTTATTGTTGAATTATGCAGATTTTGAGAGTATGATGTTCTATGAGGTTGATTATGGATTGTGGAAATTAGATATTGATATATGTTGAAAGTTGGATTGATCGGTATCGAGAAACTACGCCGTTATGCCGTCAAATTTTGTTTAGATGTACTAGTGATTTGTAGAAGTGTTGAATCGGGTTAAGAATTAATAGAAGATATATTGATCATTGCCATTTCAGATTCATTGTGCCTCACTTCGACACCGAGACCTCGACATTGATACAGGTTGAACAACGCAAGGTATAATGCATGTTTGTTTGGGGAGATACGACTCAAATGAGATCCTATTTGAGTTTCCCAACCAAAATCACATACTAGATTTACTGTTCATATCGTAATATGATTGTGATTTGTTTATAGAATTGTATTCAAATCTTTTGAGATACTTATGCATTGTTTACAGATTGTTATGCATTGCATTTAAGATAGGGAGTCTTGACAGAAACAGTCAAATTTCTAGATGTTCGGTGATATCACAGCTTAGGAGAATATTCGTCTCTTATTGTAGACGTGGATACAGATCAGGCCGAAGTCTAGGAATAAGACGTACCGTCACCCCGATTGGGAGGGTAGGTGATAGATCGTCTTATTCACACCGGGATCCCTAGATTTCTAGTCGAGTCGAGTCCAAACATGGTTTGATTCGCATTGCATGTTCATATGATTGTCATTCATATTAGCATGTTTCATGTTTAGATTGATTATATGCATGTATACATGTTTATACTGGGATTTGTTCTCACCGGAGTTTCCGGCTATTGTTATGTCTGTATGTGTGCATAACAACAGGTGGGGCAGGATCTGGGTCAAGACAGAGACGAGATTGATATAGCGTGGAGACTACGGGCACATCAGAGGACTAGTGGTTTTTAGTAGACTTGGACTATTTGTATTTGCTTTATTGTATTAAACACTAGTTGGATGAATGTACTAGAATAAGATATGGTTGTATGCTTGTAAATTAAATAAAGACTTATGTTTGTTTATATAACATTAGAATTAATGTTGAAAAGCGAAAATTTGACCCACATTTTATTATAGATCCATTTAATCCCAAAGAAAAGAATTAGGGCCCGGGTCCCCACAGCATGAGTTGTACCTTGTTGTTGATTGTTTTGCCCGTTGCATGATTGAATATGATGATCCTTCCATTCATGGTGGATATATGTTTAAAGGTAGTAAATTTTTCATTTAACATTCATTGCATCAGACAGTTCTTATTCCTAGTAAACTATGGGTGTGCACTTGTGTTGAAATTTTTGTGTTGTTAACTAGGTCTAAGAAGGGGAGGAATTTAATCTTCATGATGCTTAATGCGATATTAACATTATCATTCTATGTCACTCGTTATTTGATGTTTGAAGTAATTGATGATTACGTGAAGAGGGCAACCAAGGAGTTGAGGTTCCACAGGTCAATGACGCACATGGGGGATAGCACCTACAGAATTGAATTTCGAGGTAAGCATGTTGGTCACATAATCTTTGTTATTACTAACTTGCTACATTTTTGTGTAGGTAGTAAAGATTTGAGGACAAATCCTTTTAAAGAAGGGGAGGATGATGCGATCATGGTGGGCCAAACTCCGAGGAAGGTGTGGAAGACATGGGAGTGCGTTTGGGAGCCGAAGAAATACCATTCAAGCATTTGTTTTAAGCGGCCGAGAGTACACGGACCAGCACACGGACCTGTACACGGGGTCCGTGCCCTTTACATCCTGAGATGCGCGAGACCAGTGTCTACACGGACCCGACGATGGACCCAGGCACGGGGTTCGTGCCCTATGTTATTGGCGAAGACGGTCTCTAAACGGACCCGTACACGGAGGTGAGCACGGGGTCCGTGTCCCTTGTTTCCAACTGAAGTCTATTTACCGAGTGTACACGGACCCAGACATGGAGGTCTGCACGGGGTCAGTGCCTAGTGTTTTCTGCGCGAATTATTTCCTTCTTTAGAGTTTTATTTTGTTAGGTAACTAGATTCTAGTAATCTTTTTGATATGTAAACCATATTGGACGAAATTTTACACACAATACACATATTATTTTGAGTTTCATCAAACTTGTGAGATTTTTTTCTCAACTTTTCAAGGCTTTAGCTTTGTTAAATCAAATCAAACTTATCAAAGTTTATAACTTTGTGGCGTTTGTCGATCGTGCTTGTGCGGATTGTCGTAGGCGTCGTTCTTCGAAGGTTCGTATCAAATTTCGATTGTTATCCTCGTGTTTATTTGTTGCTAAACTTTTGTAGTTTAGAGGTGAATAACACATCAATTACTTGATTCAAAAGATCGGGAAAACACACGAGTCTTATTATCGTAATTAAATAGAGGGTGCGATTGCGTTTTAATCGTGTTTGCTATTTATTCGTATCGAGATTCACATCAGACATAGTTCAGGCATGAGATAAGAATATATCCCAAATGTCAATCTCTTATATGCAATGCATGTTTCACAATCCCACTCAACATACCTCTTCATATGCAACCAACACATATAATCATGCATTTTATCAAAGATAAAAACACCACTATATGCATCACTAGTACTTAACTCATGCAATGAATATGGAATGAAGAATTTATTCTCCTTAAAATGGTACTCATTATGCACATAAAACTTCTCGCATTCAATCATGCAATTACCAACACCATCAACAACTAGATATGGAACACACGCGCAAAACACGTCACATGTGCTATCCATGCAACTAATATTCTCAATACATAACTCCATTACTTCGAAAACTTGTGAAGAATCACAATCAATAGTACCGAAACTTAAAGCATGTGGTTCCTCACTAATATCTAACCCATAAAATCCAAAACTCACATAATTAATAGGGTAAAGTAGCTCATACCTCATAGTCGTTGTGTTGGCAACTAACCTTACCTCCTTGCGATCGCTCTCGCATTCGTGCGGCTCAGCCCATCGGGTTCTCCCTTCAACAAGACCCATTCGCCTCCTCGTCATGACAACTCCAAGATCCTGCAAATAAGAAATGGCAATGCTCGGGATTGAACCGGCTATATCATCACAATATGGATAAACCACTTTGTACAAAGGTACATGAAATGGTTTATGCAACAATAAGCAACTCTCAACCTAACTCTTTTCACTCATTTGGGCCTTCAAATTATTTTTCTTTTCTTTTTCTTTTTCTTTTTCTTTGGCCTCTTTTTTTTTCTTTTCTTTCTATGGCCATCTCACTCTTTTGATCAGTCATTCTTTCGGCCATTTTAAATTCTTTTTCACTCTCACAATTAAATTTCAATTGATTCTCAAAAACACTTGGATTCAATTGAACCAATGAAACATTTTGGTCATCAACAAATTTATGCACAATGAAACATTTTGGTCATCAACAAATTTATGCACGACCTCAACTTCATGTTTAAGCTCAATAACAACCTCCATTTGAGAATTAAGCTCAACCGCAACATCAACCTCCATTTGAGATTTAAGCTCAACTGGCGATTTTACTACATTCACCTCCTCACGTGGACATTGGCTGATATCATATCCAAACTCTAGACACCAGATATTTGAATATCATAAGTACTAACATTTGAAATTTTAGATGTACCTTGATACCCATGCTTCAAAACCAACTTCGGTCTAGTCATGACCTTCTTCTCTTCGCTCGACCTTCGTGCGGATGTCAAAAACTGTGGGGACCCGGGCTCTAACTCTTTTCTTTGGGATTCAATGGATCATTAATATAAAAAGTGGGTCAAGTTTTCGCTTTTCAACATTAAATCTAATGTATATAAACAAGCATAAAGTCTTTATTTATTTTACAATCACAATGTACAAACACAAAGTACAACATGTTTTGTTCCGTCCATACTCAACAACTAGAAATTAAATACAGTACAGATCAAAAGTACAACTACTAGTTCTTCTGCTAAGCCCGAGATCACCACGCTATGTCCATCTCTCATCCTCTGCGTGACTCAGATCCTGCCCCACCTGTTGTTATGCACACTTACAGACATAACAACAGCCGGAAACTCCGGTGAGAAAAAATCCTAGTATAAACATGTATACATGCATATAATCAATCTAAACATGAAACATGCTATTATGAATGACAATCATATAAACATGCAATGCAATGCGAATCAAACCATGTCTGGACTCGACTAGACTAGAACTCTAGGGATCCCGTGTGAATAAGACGTCAATGGCTGTCACCTACCCTCCCACTCGGGGTGACTGTACGTCTTATTCCTAGACTTCGGTCTGAGCTGTATCAACGACTACAATAGGAGTCAGAGCTGCTCCTAAGCTGAGATACACCGAACATCTAGATAGTTGACGATGGCTGTCAACAACTCTCCTATCTTAAATGCAATGAATATCAATCAGTAAACAAAGCATGCTCATATTCATATCAGAATATCACAATGATCTTATATGCTTGAATACAATTCTATAATCAAAGCATAATCATGTAACAAGATTTGCATATAATTCTATAAACAATTCATAAACATGTTACCATATATACAATAATTCTAGTATGTGATTTTTGTTGGGAACTCAAATAATATCTTATTTGAGTTGTGGCTTCCCAAACAAACATGGCTTATACCTTTCTTGTTGCTAAACCTTTATCGATGTCGAGGTTTCGATGTCGAAGTGAGGTATGATAAATCTGAAATGGCAATGTAGAGATGCATTCTATCAATACACAACTCCAAGCAACTCGTATGTAATCCATATTCAATTTTGGTAACAATTGACGGCTTAACGACGTAGTTTCTCGATACTAATCAATCCATTCTCAACATATCATGATCAACTCTTAACATATATCAGATATTCATCAATATCAACTCATAATCATCATCATAGCACAGTCCAAGTTCTAAAATCTGAACATGCTCAATCAAAAATATGCTGAAAATCATAACAATTGAGTTTGATATCAATTCTTCGTCCCGGTTTCGAATATACACTCATAATCATCTTAAGAACACATATCTATGAGCGTATTAAAGTTTCTCCAACCCCTATATCTCAAATCATGCAGGAATTGAATGAAACTTACATCATCGTGAAGCTAATGATGAGAGGAACTCAAAACCAAAATCGGATTTAAATTTGGATACATAAATCTTACAAAATCATAACCTTAAAGCATGAGGAATGAAGCTTCTCTCCACTCTCTCCCTCGTCTTCAGCTGCTGGAAATGAAGAAAGAAGAGATTGAAAACACCTCATATTGCATGGTTAAGGGCAAGTGTCATTATTTTTCACATTACACGCAAGACCGCGGGTGCGGTGATTCAAGGAGTGTGGGTGCGCCATGCTCTCGGAAACCCTAACATTTTTAACAAAATAGTGACTGCGGGTGCGGTCTCTGCAAGACCGCGGGTGCGGTCTTGCTTCGCATAAAATGGCCAACTTTCAGTCCCTGCACCGCGGGTGCGGTCTGAGTTACACCGCGGGTGCGATATGGCTTCAGCTTTTCTTGCTAAAATCCATAATTGCATGACCGCGGGTGCACTCCCGTTTTGAGCACGGGTGCAGTCTTGCGACCTCTTAATTTTCATGTCTTTTCTCCGTTCTGTGCATGTCATGCATTCCCATATCTTTTGAGTATCATTTTAATGAAAACTAATAATCTCGAGCCTCACATTTCTCCCCCTCTAAGAAATGATTTCGTCCTCGAAATCACAAGTAATTATCAATTATACATGACAAGTAATATAATCAATACTGAAAATTTACTTACATCATGTAAACAATTCGGGATGTTTCTGTCGCATATCTGCTTCTGTCTCCTACGTCGCTTTTTCGATGCCATGAAGACTCCATTGGACTTTCACTAACGGAATAATTTTCGTCATGAGCTTCTTTTCTTTTCGATCAAGAATTTGTATCGGTTGCTCAATATAGCTCAAGGTCTGATCAAGCTCAGCTTCGTCAGGCTAAATGACATAAGAAATATCTGGCATGTACTTACGCAACATTGATACATGAAAAACGTCATGTATTCCTGATAGAGAAGGAGGAAGAGCAAGTCGATAAGCTCGGTCGCCAATCTTCTCTAAAATCTCGTAAGGACCGATGTATCTAGGAGACAACTTCCCTCGTTTTCCAAATCTAACAACACCTCTGAAAGGCGAAATCTTCAAAAATACTCTGTCTCCCTGTTCAAATACTAACGGTCTACGTCTGACATTGGCGTATTTAGCTTGCCTATCTTGTGCCGTCTTCATTCTCTTCTGAATGATTTTTACCTTCTCAGTCATGTCACGAATCATATCTGGTCCAAGTTCTGGTACCTCTGAGATGTCATCCCAGTATAGCGGAGATCTGCACTTCTTACCATATAAAGCTTCAAACGGTGCCATCTCAATGCTTGTCTGGTAGCTATTATTGTAAGAGAATTCACAAAGAGGTAGAGAATCTTGCCAACTAATGCCAAAATCTAGCACTACGGCTCTCAACATATCCTCTAGTGTCTGGATACTATTTTCTGACTGTCTGTCTGTCTGAGGATGATATGCAGTGCTCAGGTGTAATGTTGTACCTAAAGCCTGCTGTAGACTGTGCCAGAAGTGAGAAGTGAATCGTGGATCACGATCTGATACGATAGACTTCGGCACACCATGTAATCTGACTACCTCTCGAACATATATCTCCGCCATCTGATCGTGTCTGTAAGTCATTCTATACGGAATGAAACAAGCTGATTTGGTCAATCTGTCGATATCGACCCAAATTGCATCACAGCCTCGGGAAGATCGGGGTAACTTCGTCACGAAATCCATGGAAATGTGATCCCATTTCCATTCTGGAATAGCTAAACTCTGAAGTAGACCTCCGGGTTTCTTCCTCTCGGCCTTGACCTGTTGGCAATTTAAGCATTTAGACACATACTCTGCGATGTCTGACTTCATCTGTTTCCACCAGAACTGTGTCTTCAGATCATTGTACATCTTCCTGCCACCAGGATGAATGCTGAACCGACTGCAGTGTTCTTCGGACAAAATCTGATGTCTCAAGTCTGAAACATTTGGCACTACCAGAAGATTATTGACGTACAAAACATGCTCAAGCACCTGATATTCTGAAAAATGTCCTGCTCTGACCATCTGAATCGATCTCTGCACATTCTGATCTGTTCTTTGTGCTTCCTTAATCCTCATGATCAAGTCCGGCTCAACTTGAATAGCAGCAAGTCGTAGTGGCCTCCTATCTGTATCAAATGTTAATCCAGAGAAACAGCAATTTTCAACTAGCTTTGTAACACCCATGGTTGATAAGGATAAGGAGCAAACCTTTCGACTTAAGGTGTCTGCTGCTGCATTTGACTTCCCTGGATAATATTTGATCTCGCAATCAAAATATTTTAGCAGATCAAGCTATCTACGCTGCCTCATGTTCAACTCCGACTGAGAAAAAAAGTATTTTAGGCTTTTATGGTCTGAATAGATCTCAAATTTCTCGCCATAAAGATAATGACGCCAGATTTTTAGTGCAAATACGATAGCCGCCAATTCAAGATCATGAATGGGGTATCGAGTCTCGTGGGTCTTCAACTGTCTTTAGGCATATGCGACCACATGACCTCACTGCATAAGAATACATCCCAAACCACTGTGAGAGGCATCACAGTATACAACGAAATCACCCGTACCTGAAGGAATCATCAAGACAGGTGCACTGGTCAGCCTCTTCTTCAATTCTAGAAAACTAGACTCACACTCTTCAGACCATAGGAATGGCGCATTCTTCTGTGTCAATTGTGTAATTGGCTTGGCAATACGGGAGAAATCTTGGATGAATCGTCTATAGTATCCTGCTAGACCCATGAAACTGCGTATTTCTGGCACAGAAGTCGGTCTCGACCAACTGATCACAGCTTCCACTTTACTCGGATCTACAGAAATACCATCTCCAGATATGATATGTCCCAAAAAGACAACTCGATTCAACCAAAATTCACACTTTGACAATTTGGCATACAATCTATCATTTCTCAGTTATCGTTGCCTTATTCAATTGCCTGTAATCGATACACAACCACATCGATCCATCTTTCTTTCGCACAAAAAGTACCGGAGCGCCCCAAGGAGATACACTAGGTCTGATATATCCCTTGGCAAGCAGATCTTCCAATTGTGCTTTCAATTCTTTCAGCTCTATCGGTGCCATCCTATATGGAGCTCTCGAAATAGGAGTGGTACCTGGAATCAAATCAATACTAAAATATACCTCTCGCACTGGAGGTGTGGGGACCCGGGCTCTAATTCAATTCTTTTGGGATTTAATTGGATCTTTGCTAGAAAATGTGGGTCAAAAATTTGCTTTTAACATTACATATAATGTATAATATACAAACATAAAGTCTTTATTTATTTTACAACATAAGGTACAACATGTCCTGTTCCATCCATTCCTAACAACTAGTAATTAAATACAGTACATGCCAAAAGTACAACTACTAGTTCATCTGCACTGCCCGAGATCACCACGCTATGTCCATTTCTCATCCTCTGCGTGACCCAGATCCTGCCCCACCTGTTGTTATGCACACATACAGACATAACAACAGCCGGAAACTCTGGTGAGAACAAATCCCAGTATAAACATGTATACATGCATATAAACAATCTAAAACATGTAAAACATGAAACATGCTATTATGAATAACATCATATAAACATGTAATGCGAATCAAATCATGTCTAGACTCGACTCGACTATAACTCTAGGGATCCCGTATGAATAAGACGTCAATGGCTATCACCTACCCTCTCACTCGGGGTGACTGTACGTCTTATTCCTAGACTTCGGTCTGAGCTGTATCTATGGCTGCAATAGGAGTCAGGGCTGCTCCTAAGCTGAGATACACCGAACATCTAGATAGTTGACGATGGCTGTCAACGACTCTCCTATCTCAAATGCAATGAATATCAATCTGTAAACAAAGCATGCTCATATTCATATCTGAATATCACAATGATCTTATATGCTTGAATACAATTCTAAAATCAAAGCATAATCATGTTGCAACATTTGAATATAATTCTATAAACAATTCATAAACATGTTACAATAAATACAACAATTCTAGTATGTGATTTTGGTTTGGGAAACTCAAATAATGTCTTATTTGATTTGTGGCTTCCCAAACAACATGGTTTATACCTTTCTTGTTGAATTAAATCGAAGTCTCGAAGTCGGGATATAAACTCTGTCACTCCAAATCTGAAATGGCAATGTAGAGACATACAATATCAATTCCCAACTCAATTCAACACCTATCTAATTCTATACGTGATCTTGGTACCGTCGGACGGCATAACGACATGATTTCTCAATACCGATCAGTTCAACTCACAACATATATTCACAATCCATACTCTCAACTCATAATCATCAACTTAACTATGAGATACTATCTAAAATCTGCATATTTAATTCTAAATATGCTGGAAAAGTAATAACAATATCATTTGGCATTCGATAATCGATCCGTTTACGATTCTACAACATCTATCATCTCAAGAACATAATATGGAGTTCAATTCATCCTTTTCCCAACACATAAATATCAAAGCATGCTGGAATTGAATGAAACTTACATTACTTTGAAGCTAGTGATGAGAGGAGCTCAAAACCGAAATCGGATTAAAGTTTGGATGTATGAATCTTACAAAATCACAATTCTAAGTGAAGGAGAAACTTTAGGAGCTTTTCTGAATTCTTCCCCTTTCCCTCGGTGGTTGTTACTGAAATGAAGAGAAAGGAGGACACATGATCTATATTGCATGCTAAGAGACAAGTGTTAGCATTTCCAACCAGCACGCACGACCGCGGGTGCGGTACACCAGCAGCGCGGGTGCGCTGTGCCCACGGCACATTTGCATTTTCTAAATTTCGATGACCGCGGGTGCGCTTATTGCAAGACCGCGGGTGCGGTCGCACCACCGCGGGTGCGGTCGCACCACCGCGGGTGCGGTCTTGCTCGCACCGCCGGTGCGGTCTTGCTTCGCACAAAATTACCAACTTTCTGTCCATACACCGCGGGTGCGGTGTCTACAAGCACCGCGGGTGCGGTGTAGCTTCGACCTGCCTTGCAAAAATACATAATTTAAGACCGCGGGTGCACTCTTATTCTAAGCGCGGGTGCAGTCTTACAAAACCCTCATTTCTCATGTATTTTCTTCCCTCATTGCATTTCATGCATTCTCCTATCTTCCGAGTCGTTCGTCAATGAAAACTAATACCCACGAGCCTTACATTTCTCCCCCTCTAAGAATTGATTTCGTCCTCGAAATAGCAGGCAATTACTAAACATACATGACAAGTAATATAATCAAAACTGAAAATTTACTTACATCATGTAAACAACTCGGGATGTTTCTGTTGCATATCTGCTTCTGTTTCCCAAGTCGCTTCTTCAATGCCATGACGACTCCATTGGACTTTCACTAGAGGAATAGTCTTCGTTCTGAGTTTCTTTTCTTTTCGATCAAGAATCTGTATGGGTTGTTCCACATAGCTTAAAGTTTGATCAAGCTCAGCTTCGTCAGGACGAATGATATGAGAAACATTAGGCATGTATTTACGCAACATTGATACATGAAAGACGTCATGTATCCCAGATAGAGAAGGAGGAAGAGCAAGTCGATAAGCTCGATCGCCAATCTTTTCAAGAATCTCGTATGGACCGATGTATCTCGGAGATAATTTCCCACGCTTGCCAAATCTAACAACGCCTCTGAATGGGGAAATCTTCAAGAACACTCTATCTCCTTGTTCAAATACCAACGGTCTACGTCTGATATTCGCGTACTTGGCTTGCCTATCCTGTGCTGTCTTCATTCTTTTCTGAATAATCTTTACTTTCTCAGTCATGTCACGAATCATATCTGGCCCAAGTTCTGGCACTTCTGAAATATCATCCCAGTATAGCGGAGATCTGCACTTCTTGCCATATAACGCTTCAAACGGTGCCATTTCAATGCTCGTCTGATAGCTGTTATTATAGGAGAATTCACAAAGAGGTAGGGAATCTTGCCAACTAGTACCAAAGTCTAGTACTACGGCTCTCAACATATCCTCTAGTGTCTGGATAGTCCGCTCTGACTGTCCGTCTGTCTGAGGATGATAAGCAGTACTCAGGTGTAAAGTCGTACCTAAAGCCTGCTGCAGACTATGCCAAAAGTGGGAAGTAAATCGTGGATCACGATCTGATACGATAGACTTTGGCACACCATGTAATCTGACTACCTCTCGAACATATATCTCCGCCATCTGATCGTGTCTGTAAGTCATTCGGTACGGAATGAAACAAGTTGATTTGGTCAGTCTGTCGATAACGACCCAAATCGCATCACAGCCTCGGGAAGATCGGGGTAGCTTCGTCACGAAATCCATGGAAATGTGGTCCCATTTCCATTCTGGAATAGACAAACTCTGAAGTAACCCTCCGGGCTTCTTTCTCTCGGCCTTCACTTGTTGGCAATTCAAGCATTTAGATACAAATTCCGCAATGTCTGATTTCATTTGCTTCCACCAAAACTGTGTCCTTAGATCATTGTACATCTTTCGGCCACCAGGATGAATGCTATACCGACTACAATGTGCTTCAGACATAATCTGATGTTTCAAATCTGGAACATCTGGCACAACAAGACGGTTATTTACGTACAACACATGCTCACTCACCTGATATTCTGATACGTGTCCTGTTCCGACCATTTGAATTGATCTCTGTACATTCTGATCTGTTCTTTGTGCTTCTTTTATTCTCATGATCAAGTCTGGCTCAACTTGAATAACAGCAAGTCGTAGTGGCCTCCTGTCTGTATCAAATTCTAATCCAGAAAAACAACAATTTTCTACGAGTTTTGTAACACCTATCGTCGATAAGGATAAGGCACATACCTTTCGACTTAAGGCATCTGCCGCTGCATTTGACTTTCCCGGATAATATTTGATCTCGCAATCAAAGTCTTTTAACAGATCAAGCCATCTACGCTGTCTCATATTCAACTCCGACTGAGAAAACAAGTACTTTAAGCTTTTATGGTCTGAATAGATCTCGAATTTCTCGCCATAAAGATAATGACGCCAAATCTTCAGTGCAAATACAATAGCCGCCAATTCAAGATCATGAATGGGATATCGAGTCTCGTGAGTCTTCAACTGTCTTGAGGCATATGCGACCACATGCCCTCGCTGCATAAGAATACATCCCAACCCTCTGTGAGAGGCATCACAATATACAACAAAATTACCCGTACCTGAAGGAATCATCAGGACAGGCGCGCTGGTCAGCCTCTTCTTCAATTCCAGAAAGCTAGACTCACATTCTTCAGACCATAGGAATGGTGCATTCTTTTGTGTCAGTTGTGCAATACGGGAGAAATCTTGGATGAATCGTCTATAGTATCCTGCTAGACCCATGAAACTGCGTATTTCAGGTACAGAAGTCGGTCTCGGCCAACTGATCACAGCTTCCACTTTACTCGGGTCAACAGAAATACCATCTCCCGATATGATATGTCCCAAAAAGACAACTCGATTCAACCAAAATTCACACTTTGACAATTTGGCATACAATCTCTCATTTCTCAGTGTTTGCAACACAATTCTGAGATGTTCTGCATGCTCATTCCTGTTCTTATAATACACCAGAATATCATCGATAAAGACAATAACAAAATCATCCAAATACCTCTGAAAGATCTGATTCATCAAGCCCATGAATACCGCCGGAGCATTTGTTAAACCAAAAGGCATAACAATAAATTCGTAATGCCCATACCTGGTTCGAAATGCTGTCTTCGGTATGTCTACATCTCGAACTCGAAGCTGATGATATCCGGATCGTAAATCAATCTTAGAATATACAGACGATCCCTGTAGTTGATCAAATAAATCATCGATCCTCGGTAATGGATATTTATTCTTTATCGTGGCCTTATTCAATTGCCTATAATCGATACACAGCCGCATCGATCCATCTTTCTTTCGTACAAATAGCACTGGAGCACCCCAAGGAGATACACTAGGTCTGATATATCCCTTGGCTAGCAAATCTTCCAACTGTGCTTTAAATTCCTTCAGTTCTATCGGCGCCATCCTATACGGAGCTCTCGAAATAGACGTGGTACCTGGAATTAAATCAATACTAAAATCTACCTCTCGCACTGGAGGTAACCCCGGAATCTCCTCTGGAAACACATCTGCAAATTCCCGTACAACTGGCAAGTCTGCCAATGTCGGGCTCGATTTCTGTACATCTACAGCATACACAAGGAACCCATCTGCTCCTTTCTGCAATAACTTATTCATAGACAAAGCCGAAATCAAGGGAATCCGAGATCTGGAACCCTTACCGTAGAATTTCCACTCCTCTGCCATTTCTGGTCTGAACCTGACAATCTTGTGAAAACAATCCACGGTGGCTCTGTACTTTGTTAGCATATCAATACCCACTATACAGTCAAAGTCAGCTAGCCCAAGTACTATGCAATCTAGATCAATTTCATGACCCTCATATTGTAAGATGCAATATCTAACCGTAGTCACCGATATCAAACCACTTCCTAACGGAGAAGTAATAGACACGACATCTAACAAGGACTCAACAGGCAAGGAATGCGATAATGCAAATCGTTCTGATATGAATGTATGCGATGCACCCGTATCTATCAAAATATAAGCAGGATAACCGCAAAGGGAACAGTTACCTGCAATGACATCATCTGGGGCATCCTGTGCTTGCTCCTCTGTCAACGCAAACACTTGAGCCTGTTGTCGGGTCGGTTGACTCCCAGTATGACCACCTCTAGCTCGAGGCTGGGTCGGTGTAGGTGACGGCTGAAAGGAGTGGACAGACGAAGCTTGCCTCTCAGGCTGAGTCACTGATTCAGATGACCCTGCACCCTGAAATCTCCATGCACCACTTTTCTGAGGACAGACCTTGGCATAATGCCCCTGTTGTTCACATATATTACATTTACCCAATACACCCTGACATTGTTCTGTGGCATGCTTACCTCCACAAGTATTGCAATATCCACTCGTCACCTCTAAACTCTGGCCAAGACCTCTCTGTCTTGACCCGCTGGAGCTCGAAGAACTGCTCCCTGCCCTCTTAAACTGTTTGCCCTTTGCTTTCAGCTGATCTTTGCGTCCACTACTGCTACCACCACTTTCAATTCTGGGAGAAGATTGCACTGGAGGTAGTGGCGGTCTCGGACTCGGAGCAACATACGGAACACTCCGTTGCCTAAGCAATCCGGCTTCAGCTCCTTTGGCACGATTCAATGCATCAGCAAAATTGTTGGGTCTTCCCGTATTTACCAACGTAAAGATGTCTGGATTTAAGCCATTTATAAACTGATCTGCTACGGCTTCATCATTACCTGAAACGTGAGGTGCAAAGCGAAGCAAAGAAGAAAATTTAGCGACATACCCTTCAATGTTCAATTGCCCTTGCCTCAGGTTTGCAAACTCAGCACCTTTATCTTTACGGTAGGACACAGGGAAAAATCGCTGATAAAACTCTGTCTTGAATACTTTCCATGTGATCTCAGTGCCACGCTGTTCTAGGGCTCTTTTGATATTCACCCACCAATACTTAGCCACATCTTGCAGTTGATGGCCAATGAGCTTCACCCTCTTCTCGTCACTGTATTCTAACGACTCGAATAGCATTTCAACATCCTACAACCAGCTTTCACACTCGATCGAATTTTCTGTACCTTTTAGCGTTGGTGGTCGAAAGAACTAAAATCGTTTCAATAGCGTCTCCATGGGCGTAGCAGTGACATCCATCGGATCACCGGATGTGCTACCCTGCTCCGGTGCTGTGGGTCGTAAAGGAACAGCTGCTCTTCTAGGAGGCATTTATCTGATATGCAAACAGATTAGTATATAATCTATATATACTGTCTCAGCCCTCCTTGGATCATTTACCTCTGATCCAGAATCGGTTCTGATTCAGTCAATTACATGCTGTAATCAAATCAGATACAATACAACACATAATAGGGAAATCAATAATCATGCTAGCACACAAAAGCAAGGAAGATGACTCGATCTACCCCGCTCATTCTACTCTATCTCAATCTACAGAACCTACGGCTCTGATACCACCTGTTGTGGGGACCCGGGCTCTAATTCAATTCTTTTGGGATTTAATTGGATCTTTGCTAGAAAATGTGGGTAAAAAATTTGCTTTTAACATTACATCTAATGTATAATATACTAACATAAAGTCTTTATTTATTTTACAACATAAGGTACAACATGTCATGTTCCATCCATTCCTAACAACTAGTAATTAAATACAGTACATGTCAAAAGTACAACTACTAGTTCATCTGCACTGCCCGAGATCACCACGCTATGTCCATCTCTCATCCTCTGCGTGACCCAGATCCTGCCCCACCTGTTGTTATGCACACATACAGACATAACAACAGCCGGAAACTCCGGTGAGAAAAAATCCCAGTATAAACATGTAAAACATGAAACATGCTATTATGAATAACATCATATAAACATGTAATGCGAATCAAATCATGTCTAGACTCGACTCGACTATAACTCTAGGGATCCCTTATGAATAAGACGTCAATGGCTGTCACCTACCTCCCACTCGGGGTGACTGTACGTCTTATTCCTAGACTTCGGTCTGAGCTGTATCTATGGCTGCAATAGGAGTCAGGGCTGCTCCTAAGCTGAGATACACCGAACATCTAGATAGTTGACGATGGCTGTCAACGACTCTCCTATCTTAAATGCAATGAATATCAATCTGTAAACAAAGCATGCTCATATTCATATCTGAATATCACAATGATCTTATAAGCTTGAATACAATTCTAAAATCAAAGCATAATCATGTTGCAACATTTGAATATAATTCTATAAACAATTCATAAACATGTTACAATAAATACAACAATTCTAGTATGTGATTTTGGTTTGGGAAACTCAAATAATGTCTTATTTGAGTTGTGGATTCCCAAACAACATGGTTTATACCTTTCTTGTGGAATTAAATCGAAGTCTCGAAGTCGGGATATAAACTCTGTCACTCCAAATCTGAAATGGCAATGTAGAGACATACAATATCAATTCCCAACTCAATTCAACACCTATCTAATTCTATACGTGATCTTGGTATCGTCGGACGGCCTAACGACATGATTTCTCAATACCGATCAGTCTAACTCACAACATATATTCACAATCCATACTCTCAACTCATAATCATCAACTTAGCTATGAGATACTATCTAAAATCTGCATATTTAATTCTAAATATGCTGGAAAAGTAATAACAATATCGTTTGGCATTCGATAATCGATCCGTTTACGATTCTACAACATCTATCATCTCAAGAACATAATATGGAGTTCAATTCATCCATTTCCCAACACATAAATATCAAAACATGCTGGAATTGAATGAAACTTACATTACTTTGAAGCTAGTGATGAGAGGAGCTCAAAACCGAAATCGGATTAAAGTTTGGATGTATGAATCTTACAAAATCACAATTCTAAGTGAAGGAGAAACTTTAGGAGCTTTTCTGAATTCTTCCCCTTTCCCTTGGTGGTTGTTACTGAAATGAAGAGAAAGGAGGACACATGATCTATATTGCATGCTAAGAGACAAGTGTTAGCATTTCCAACCAGCACGCACGACCGCGGGTGCGGTACACTAGCAGCGCGGGTGCGCTGTGCCCACGGCACATTTGCATTTTCTAAATTTCGATGACCGCAGGTGCGCTCATTGCAAGACCGCGGGTGCGGTCGCACCACCGCGGGTGCGGCCTTGCTTCTCACAAAATTACCAACTTTCTGTCCATACACCGCGGGTGCGGTGTCTACAAGCACCGCGGGTGCGGTGTAGCTTCGACCTGCCTTGCAAAAATACATAATTTAAGACCGCGGGTGCACTCTTATTCTAAGCGCGGGTGCAGTCTTTCAAAACCCTCATTTCTCATGTATTTTCTTCCCTCATTGCATTTCATGCATTCTCCTATCTTCCGAGTCGTTCGTCAATGAAAACTAATAACCACGAGCCTTACAAATTGAATGAAACTTACATCATCGTGAAGCTAATGATGAGAGGAACTCAAAACCAAAATCGGATTTAAATTTGGATACATAAATCTTACAAAATCATAACCTTAAAGCATGAGGAATGAAGCTTCTCTCCACTCTCTCCCTCGTCTTCAGCTGCTGGAAATGAAGATAGAAGAGATTGACAACACCTCATATTGCATGGTTAAGGGCAAGTGTCATTACTTTTCACATTACATGCAAGACCGCGGGTGCGGTGATTCAAGGAGTGCGGGTGCGCCATGCTCTCGGCAACCCTAACATTTTTAACAAAATAGTGACCGCGGGTGCGGTCTCTGCAAGACCGCGGGTGCGGTCTTGCTTCGCATAAAATGGCCAACTTTCTGTCCTTGCACCGCGGGTGCGGTCTGAGTTACACCGCGGGTGCGATATGGCTTCGGCTTTTCTTGCTAAAATCCATAATTGCATGACCGCGGGTGCACTCCCGTTTTGAGCGCGGGTGCAGTCTTGCAACCTCTTAATTTTCATGTCTTTTCTCCCTTCTATGCATGTCATGCATTCCCATATCTTCCGAGTATCATTTTAATGAAAACTCTCGAGCCTTACAAGAACTCCTTCCACGAGTCAATTCCCTGCCTACCACCTCTCCTATTATTGTGATTTGGAACAAACTGCTTCCTCATCACCATTTTCATCTCATCCCATGTAACTATAGGGTCATCCCCACATCGTCTCCTACGCAGTACTAATTTATCCCAACAAGTAGCAGCATAGTCGGAAAACTCACTGCAAGCTCGTCTTACCTTCATTGCTTCGGTATAATCCTCCCGACTCTCAATACACACTCCATTCTCTCTTCCCACTCAAGGTACGCCTTTGGGTCGGCCTCCCCCCTAAAAGATGGAATGGTCATCTTTGTGCCACTCATTCTATACCCTTCCCGGCTTCTATACCACTTATCCTCATCAATTCTCCTATCATAATAACGATCCACGTGCCACAACTTATCTCCCCCAACTCTACTACCACGCCTATTCTCATCAACGCGCATATCATACATCTCCTCTTCTTCACACCTCCTATATTTTTTTTGTAGAGGGTTAAACTCCTTCTCCCATATCCTATCCAACCCTCCTAGCATCGTTTTAAATTGACGTTCGTCAATCATTATACCTGCAAGAAAAGGTTAGTAGAAACAATAAAATAAATAAACTTCCTCACCACAAATCCTCACTGGTCACTCCAATGAAAATTCACTCGCACTCGTCTTTTTTCCTCACCACAAAACCTCACAAATCACTCCAATGAAAATTCACTCCCACTCGTCTTTTTTCCTCACCACAAAACCTCACAAATCACTCCAATGAAAATTCACTCCACTCAAATATTTTCACTAAAGTGAGAATCCTAAAGGGGGCGCTTAAGTCTCGTGGCTCCCACGTATCAAACTTATGAGATCAATCCTGTGACGCCTGAAATTCGACTCACTTAGATCACACAAGGATAAGCAACTTTGGAAATTGACTAGAATGCGACTAAATGACAAGGACAAACTTAACGCTGAAATATAAGCGCTAAAATTCCAACAAACACCCAATTCAATTCAATTTTTCTTATTTTTTTTTCGGGTGAACAGTACCGTGAACAATAATTTCCGGAGAATGAACAGTACTTGAACAGTAACTCCGGCATGAACACTAACTCCGTTACGTGAACAGTAAACCCGACGTGAATAGTAACTCAGGAAAATGAACAGTAAAAATTTGTGATGCACAGTGAATCTGCGACGAACAGTGAAATCGGCGATGAATAGTGATTCCGGCAATGAACAGTGTTTCCGCCGCTATGAACAGAGTTTCCGCCGCTATTAATAGTAACCATCGGATGAATAGTGTCGACGTTGAACAGTACCGCGATTTTTTTTTTCAACAAATCCGTAGAAATCGCTACACGAAAATCGGTATTGAAAATCCTACGAAGAATCGAATGGATACTCTTACTTGAATCAAAAACCTTGAGCTCTGATACCACCTGATGCGATCTCGCCCACGAGATCTTTGATTTTTCCCGATCTTTGAGACAAGTAATTGAGATAGGTGTGATAATCGCCTCTAGATCATGCGGTCTAGCAACAATTGATTAACGGTAGGAACAATCGCGTTCAAGAGAACCTCCAAAGAACCCGCCTTTGGCAACACTCGTGAAAATCGATCGACAAACGCCACAAAAGATAAATCTTTTGATAAGTTTGATTTGATACGACGCAAAAGTTATAACGAACTTAAGCTTGGTTTGAGAGAATTCTCAATGATAAAAATATCATAAAAGATGAATAGTAATCAATGTGTTTACAATCAATAAAATTCGTCTATATATTGACAACAAATCAAAAAGATATGAAATCTACTTCCAAAGATAATAAAAAATCTAAAATAGGAAAAAAATATTCTCGCCTAAAACTAAAGGACACGGACCCCGTGTAGGCATCCGGGTACGGGTCCGTGTGTGCTCGGCAAAATAATCTCCGGGAAGACAATGGACACGGACCCCGTGTAGGGGTCCAGAGCAGGGTCCGTGTAGACTCGGGAGTTCTCCTTCTCGACTGTACTGGGCACGGACCCCGTATGCAGGTCCGTGCTCGGGTCCGTGCAGCCTCGGTTCTTTTGAACAATGCTTGACTAATGTTCCTTTGGCTTTTCCCATGCACTCCCATGCATCACGAGACCTACTTCCTTGCTCATCAATCCTTGTAGGGCCTCTCCGAACTTTCTTAGCCATCCTTTGACCGCCATGCCCGGCCAGATTCGCATCAGGTTGCCTAGGACTAAGAAGGTGTGGGGACCCGGACGGTAATCAAATTCTTAATCATAATTGGGACTAAGTAATCACTTTAAAACATGGTCTAAATTTTTTTTTTCTTAAAATGCGGAACGTAGTGAAATCAAACAAATATACATATCAGTATAAAATACAATACAAGTCCTGTACTGCATGCATTCAAACCAAACTAGGGTTTAACAACTAATTTCAAGTGTTCAAACCCTATTATACATCATAATCAAAGCCCGTAGTCTCCACTCTAATCACGATCTCTCTCTTCATCTCCTGGACCCTGATCCTGCCCCACCTGTTGTCATGTACACATACAAACAAGACAATAGCCGGATAACTCCGGTGAGAATAAATCCCAGTATAAATCAACGAAACATGCAATCATATAAACAAATATAAAGCATGTAATCAGGTAACAGATATATGTATCAAACTCTGAAACATAAACAATCATAGACTGTCGACATCTACGTGACTCCACGTTTCAGACTAGACTCAATCCTAGTCTAGGGATCCCGGTTTCCAAATGTGGTGTTCCTATATCGAATTCCGTAATAGTAGGAACTCTGATCCTATTACTCGATATAACCAAATATGGTGTTCCTATATCGAATTCCGTAATAGAAGAATTCCAATTCTATTTACTCAATATAACCAAACATCCGGTGTCCTGACCTAACCGTCATGGACTGTAGCTCTATCGCTAATATTCTTATCTTGAGACATCGTGCAATGTGCTCGTGGCGATCCCGCCACTATCATGCACTTCCGTCCCCAGATTTCTATACTATCTTGTGACATCGTGCAATGTTCCCGTGGCGATCCCACCACTATCAGGAACTTCTGTCACAAGATTACTCATCTACTACCTGTTATCTATAATTCAAGAGAACAAGTACTACAATCAAATCAATGAAAATATCAATGCAATAAAGTAAAGTATGTGATTTAGGGAAACTCAAGTCTAAACCGACTCAAGTCGATCTCCCAATACCACATTGACTTATACCTTTCTTTCGTCGGTTTCTGGCTCAGTCGAAGTCCTGAATTCACAGTCTGTCTGGCAATGACAATATCAATAATCTCATGTCAATATACCTTTCAAATCAATAACAATCTGATCAATCTGGATTTAATTCAAAATCAACGGCATAACGGTACAATTTCAATATCCCCGTTAATAAAATATCCTCAGATCACAGTTACAATCCATAACCCAGATTCAATACAATCCGTAATCCAATCACAATTCAAATCCGTCTGGTATAAATCAATATACCCTAAAAATTCATAGCAATTCCATAATCAGTCCGTTTCTCAATCTGACTTCGATTCTACGATGTCTAACATGTCAAGAACATCATATATGAATTCCATTCAATTATGACAATATCATAATTTCAAAGTATGTCAAAACGTAGTAAAACTTACGTCTAGTTATAGCCTACATCGATAGAAACTCAGTACCGCAGTCAGATTCAAAATCAGACGACGGATTTTCAGCAAATTCCCTCAGACCTTTTCTCGATTTCTTACTTAATTTTCTAAGGAATTTCATTTTATATATATCAATTCATGCATGTCATGAGGTGTGTGGGGACCCGGGCTCTAATTCGTTTCTTTGGGATTAAATGGATCATTAATATAAAAGGTGGGTCAAATTTTCGTTTTTTAACAATAAATCAAATGTTAATACTAAGCATAATCTTTCTTTATTAATTTTACAACATACACAATGTACAAGGTAGTAAACAAGTGTTGTTCTAAAACATCTTTCCAAACTAGGGTTTAATACGTAATACCAAAGTACAAGTAGTCCAAGTCTACTAAAAACCACTAGTCCTCTGCTGCGCCCGTAGTCTCCACACTATATCAATCTCGTCTCTGTCTCGACCCAAATCATGCCCCACCTGTTTTTATGCACACATACAGACATAACAACACCCGGAAACTCCGGTGAGAACAAATCCCAGTATAAACATGTATACATGCATATAATCAATCTAAACATGAAACATGCTATTATGAATGTCATCCATATAAATATGCAATGCAATGCGAATCAAACCATGTTTGGACTCGACTCAAATAGAACTCTAGGGATCCCGGTGTGAATAAGACGATCTATCACCTACCCTCCCAATCGGGGTGACGGTATGTCTTATTCCTAGACTTCGGCCTGCTCTGTATCCACATCTACAATAGGAGAATGATATTCCCCTAAGCTGTGATATCACCGAACATCTAGAAGTTTGACGGATCTGTCAAGACTCACTATCTTAAATGCAATGATTAACAATCTGTAAACAATGCATAATCAATTCAAAAGATTTGAATACAAATTCTATAAACAAATCACAATCATAATTCAAGATAAACAATAAATCTAGTATGTGATTTTGGTTGGGAAACTCAAATGAGATCTCATTTGAGTTGTATCTCCCCAAACACAACATGCATTATACCTTTCTTTGCTAAACCTTTATCGATGTCGAGGTCTCGATGTCGGAGTGAGGTATAATGGATCTGAAATGGCAATGTATAGGAGTATCATGTCAACATACTACTCAAGGTAGATCTTGTACAATTCAATAATCATTCTCGGTATAATTTTGACAGCATATCGGCGTGGTTTCTTGATACCGATCACTCCAAATCTCATCATATATTAACACTATATAATCCTCAGCTCATAACCATCATAATAGGCATATGATAGTATTCAAAATCTACATAATATAGTTCTCTATCATGCTGAAATTCATAACAATTGCTTACGGTACCATTTCTTCGATCCGATTTCGCATATACACTCATAATCATCTTAATAACACATATCTATGAGCATATTAAAGTTTCCCCAACGTATAACTTTCAAAACATGCTGAAACTTAAAAATACTTACATTTTCTTAAAGCTAGAAGCATAAGGATCAATAATCTAAGCTTGGATTGAAATTTGGATATGTAAATCTTGTAAAACCAACAATTCAAGCTAAGAAGAAACTTGAAGAGTATACAAGCTCTCTCTCGGTTCTTGCTGTCCAGAATGAAGGGAAAATGAAGACAACACATTATATATATTGCATGTAATCTCATACGTGTCTTCTTTAACACTTTAACACATTTCAGACGGCGCTCGGGCGGTAAGAATGTACCGCCCGAGCGCGGCAGTTTTTGTCCAAATCTTTTCGAATGACACTTAGGCGCTCGGGCGGTCAAAATGTACCGCTCGGGCGCGGAAGGTTCTGCCCAAAACATAATTTTGTTGAACATTGGCGCTCGGGCGGGCTCTTTCTACCGCTCGGGCGCCACTCATTCTGTTCAAACATTGCACCCTTCACCTTCTTTGACCAATCTAATCTCGGGATGATCCGTCTATAATTATATCAATCCCGATTAACTAATAAAATCACAATTTCACAGATTTAACATTTCCGGGCTTTACATTTCTCCCCCTCTTAGATATAAGTTTGTCCTCGAATTTGCAATAAGAAATTAAATCATATGAAAGGTGTAATGAAATCGAAAATTGAATAAACACTCACATCATAGAAATAACTCGGGATGTTTATGTCGCATATCTGCTTCTGTTTCCCAAGTCGCTTCTTCGATGCCATGACGACTCCATTGGACTTTCACTAAAGGAATAATCTTCGTCCTGAGCTTCTTTTCCTTCCGATCAAGAATTTGTATAGGTTGCTCGACATAGCTCAAGGTCTGATCAAGCTCAGATTCGTCAGGCTGAATGACATGAGAAATATCTGGCATATACTTACGCAACATTGACACATGAAAGACATCATGTATCCCGGATAACGAAGGAGGAAGAGCAAGTCGATAGGCTCGGTCGCCAATCTTTTCAAGAATCTCATAAGGACCGACGTATCTAGGAGACAAATTCCCACGCTTACCAAATCTGACAATGCCTCTGAATGGGGAAATCTTTAGAAACACTCTGTCTCCTTGCTCGAATACCAACGGTCTACGTCTGACATTGGCGTATTTGGCTTGCCTATCTTGTGCCATCTTTATTCTCTTCTGAATGACTTTCACCTTCTCCGTAATGTCACGAATCATATCTGGCCCAAGTTCTGGTACCTCTGAGACGTCATCCCAATACAGCAGAGATCTGCACTTCTTGCCATATAACGCTTCAAACGGTGCCATTTCGATGCTCGTCTGATAGCTATTATTGTAAGAGAATTCACAAAGAGGTAAAGAATCTTGCCAACTAGTGCCAAAATCTAGCACTACGGCTCTCAACATATCCTCTAAAGTCTGGATAGTCCGCTCTGACTGTCCATCTGTCTGAGGATGATAAGCAGTACTCAGGTGTAATGTCGTACCTAAGGCCTGCTGTAAACTGTGCCAGAAGTGTGAAGTAAATCGTGGATCACGATCTGATATGATAGACTTCGGCACACCATGTAATCTAACTACCTCTCAGACATATATCTCCGCCATCTGATCATGTCGATACGTCATTCTGTACGGAATAAAACAAGTTGATTTGGTTAGTCTGTCAATGATTACCCAAATCGCATCACAACCTCTAGATGATCGAGGTAACTTCGTCACGAAATCCATGGAAATGTGATCCCATTTCCATTCTGGAATGGATAAACTCTGAAGTAAACCTCCGGGCTTCTTCCTCTCAGCTTTCACTTGCTGGCAATTCAAACAATTTGACACAAATTCGGCGATATCTAACTTCATTTGTTTCCACCAAAACTGTGTCTTCAAGTCATTATACATCTTTCTACCACCAGGATGAATGCTGAACCGACTACAGTGCGCTTCTGACAGAATCCGATGTCTCAAATCTGAAATATCTGGCACAACAAAACGGTTATTCACATATAGTACATAATCACGTACCTGATATTCTGATAAATGCCCTGATCTGACCATTTCAATCGATCTCTGCACATTCTGATCTGTTCTTTGTGCTTCTTTGATTCTCATGATCAAGTCTGGCTCTACTTGAATAGAAGCAAGTAGCAATGGTCTACTACCTGTATCAAATGCTAATCCAGACAAACAGCAGGTTTCCACTAACTTTGTAACACCCATCGTCGATAAGGATAGAGCACATACCTTACGACTCAAGGCATCGGCTGCTACATTTGACTTTCCGGGATAGTATTTGATTTCGCAATCAAAGTCTTTCAGCAAATCTAGCCATCTGCGCTGTCTCATGTTCAGTTCTGACTGAGAGAATAGATACTTCAGGCTTTTATGGTCTGAGTAAATCTCAAATTTCTCGCCGTAGAGATAGTGACGCAAGATCTTTAATGCAAATACGATAGCCGCCAATTCAGTTCTTTAATTTCACGAAGCTAGACTCACACTCCTCAGACCATATAAATGGCGCATTCTTTTGTGTCAACTGGGTGATTGGTTTTGCAATACTGGAGAAATCTTGGATGAAGCGTCTATAATATCCTGCTAGACCCATGAAACTGCGTATCTCTGGCACAGAAGTCGGTCTTGGCCAGCTAATCACAGCCTCAACTTTACTCGGATCCACAACAATACCATCTCCAGATATAATATGACCCAAGAAGACAACTCGATTCAACCAAAATTAACATTTTGATAACTTGGCATACAATCTCTCATTCCTCAGTGTTTGCAACACAATTCTGAGGTGTTCTGCATGCTCATTCCTGTTCTTAGAATACAACAAAATATCATCAATAAAGACGATAACAAAATCATCTAGATACCTCTGGAACACTCGATTCATCAAGCCCATAAATACCGTCGGAGCATTTGTCAGACCAAAAGGCATAACAATAAATTCTTAATGTCCATACCTGGTTCGAAATGCTGTCTTCGGTATGTCTACATCTCGAACTCTGAGCTGATGATATCCGGGTCGCAAGTCAATCTTAGAATACATAGAGGATCTCTGCAACTGATCAAATAGGTCGTCGATCCTAGGCAAAGGATATTTATTCTTGATCGTTTCCTTATTCAACTGTCTGTAATCAATACACAGTCGCACGATCCATCTTTCTTTCGTGCAATTAGATAATCATCGACCATAGGCTTTTATCCCCTCACAGTTATCGATTTATATCGATGGGATATTTGCAACCACAGTCATAGATACTATTGATATCAATCCAACCATAGAAAAGAGAATACCATCGTATTGCTATCTATTGCCATGCTATTGCTACAGTTATTGCTACAGTATTCATGTTTCAGAGTTGATGGTATTTATGATTTCAAAGTCATGTTTTACAGAGTATACTATATATCATTGCTATGTAGAGTTCCACTTGCTGAGATTTATTCTCATTCCAGTTATTTCATGTGATGCAGATCAGAGTGGCGGCCCGGGACGTTGACTGTGGATTGGGGTCATATGCATACACCGTTGGAAGGAAGATTTTGGCCATGATCATAGGGATGATGTTTTGTATTTTGTTATACCTTTTGAATGATCATGTATTTATTTTGGTTGTAAAATGTTTAAAGAAAATGTATTTTGAAACTCCTTCCATATTTTAAAATTATTTTTATTCCGCTGCGTATTTTATTTAAAGAGGTCAGGGGTGTCACAGATACCATCAATTGAGAGTCAGGGACTCTGATATCTCTAAAACTGCATTCAGAACCAGGTATGGACATTATGAGTTTATTGTCATGCCATTTGGTTTGACGAATGCACCGGCGTTATTTATGGGATTGATGAACCGCGTATTTCAGTAACATTTGAATGATTTTGTTTTCATATTCATTGATGATATATTGATCTATTCAAAGAATATGATTGAACATGATGAGCATCTAAGGACTGTGTTGAGAATTTTGAGGGCTGAAAAGTTGTATGCTAAATTATCGAAATGCGAGTTCTGGTTGAAACAGGTGATATTTATGGGACATATTATATCCGGAGATGGTATATCCGTTGATCCCAGTAAGGTTGAGGCAGTGATTTCCTGGCCAAGACCAACATCTGTACCAGAAATTCGCAGTTTTATGGGTTTGGCAGGATATTATCGTCGATTCATTAAAGATTTTTCGAGTATTGCCAAACCGATTACGCAGTTAACCCAGAAGAATGCTCCGTTTGTTTGTTCAGAAGACTGTGAATCCAGTTTTATGGAATTGAAAAAGAGATTGACCAGTGTGCCTGTGTTGACAATTCCTTCAGGTACTGGTGGCTTTGTCGTTTATTGTGATGCATCTCACCGAGGATTGGGTTGTGTTTTTGTAATGCCCGAGAATTAATGATTATAATCAGACGTGATTAATTGGCATGATTAAGGTTATAAGAACTCAAATGAACCGTTATGCCGAGATCGAGCGTCGTTTCTTGATTAACCAAGGAAGTGGACAGAACCCTCGGCGCTCGAGCGGTAGAAAAGCACCGCCCGAGCGCCAATGCATCGCATATTTTGGTTCGGGCAGAAAGTGTGGCGCCCGGGCGGTAGTTTTTGACCGCCCGAGCGCCAATGGGGAACTCGGAGACAGAACTCCTCGCGCCCGGGCGACAGATGTTTACCGCCCGAGCGCCGAGCTCGCGCCCAGGAGGCATTTTATTACCGCCCGAGCGCCAGCCGGCATGTGGAAAGGGTGACACGTTGCCTTATGCATGTGCAAGGTATGATATATATATTTGGCAAGGAAGAGAAAGAAAAATAAAAAGGAAACCGAGGAAAGATTTGGCAACTTGCGAACAATCCGCCCGTCTGATTGTAAATCCGACTTCAGTACTGTGTTCCTATCAACACATGCTACAACTGGACGTAAGTTTTATTACGTTTAGACAAGATTTGATTTTATGATATTGTCAGAATTGCATATGATTCAGATATGGTGTTTCTACTGCCGTAGATATTATAGAACTGAAGTCAGATTTAGAAACAGACTGTTTATGGAATTGTTATGATTTTTAGAAATGAATTGACTGAGATTTAATATCAGAATTGTGTTATTACTGATTCAGAGTGTACAGATATTGAGATTATAGATGGTACTGAGATTGAATATGAATTCTGGTATTATATTTGTGATATTGAGACTCACAGGGTTACGAGACACTATTGTTGTGCCGTCAAGATATCAGTTTAATTAGATTGATCAGATTCAGATATGATTTAGATTATATCCTGATGTTGTTGATATGAATCAGATGGTATTTTGTTCAGATATTGATCAGATTATGTACTGAGTTGAGTATTGATCAGAACAGATTGTGAATACAGATTGTGATTTGAACTACACATTGATACAGTGTATTTGTTATTGTCATTTCAGATCGGATATGGACAGACTGGACTTCGAGACTTCGTCTTCCTCAGACGGGGAAGATAAAGGTATAATTCATGTGATATCTGGGAAGATATAACTCAAATCAGATCTCATTTGAGTTTCCCAAACAAATCACATACTAGACTATTATTTATGTTTTGATATGATTGTTTATAGATTTGTTTATAGAACTTGTATACAAATCTTGCTATGCTTTGTTTACAGATCTTGTGGCATTGCATTAGAATGATTATGTTTGTTTACAGATTGTGTATTCATGCATTAAGATAGGACAGTCTGGAGATCAGGCAGACTTCTAGATGTTCGGCGATATCTCAGCTTAGGGGAAGATCACCGCCCCTTTGTAGATGCGGATACAGATCAGGCCGAAGTCTAGGAATAAGACGTACAACACCTCGATTGGTAGGGTAGGTGACAGACAGTGACGTCTTATTCACACCGAGATCCCTAGAGTTATAGATCGAGTCAAGTCTAGACATGATTTGATTAGAACTGCATGCTTATATGAATGTGGCTCCTAGATCTTTGGACCCATCATTACTGCTTTCAGTTGGGTTAGCATGTTTTATGATTAAGATGGTTTATATGCATGTTTAGTTGATTTAAGTTGCATGCTTATTTGATTAATTTCATAGAGTATGAAATAGATTGTTTTATCCATGATAGCATGTTTTATAATTAGGTTGTTTATATACCTGCTTACCATGTTTTATACTGGGATTTATTCTCATCGGAGTTATCCGGCTGTTGTCTTGTTTTGTATGTGTGCATGACAACAGGTGGGGCTGGATCAGGGTCGAGATGAAGATGAGAGAAGACGAGTTTAGCGTGGTGATTCCGGACTTACAGTAGACTTGGTTTTATTACTTGACTTTAGTAGTTGAACCTTAGACTAGATTATTGTAATTTTAATACTGAAATGTATTTTATACAGATATGTATATTATTAGATGCCATTACCTTCCGCGTTTATATTTTAAAAAGAAAAATTTTTAGACCCTGTTTTATCTTAATTGATAATTAAATCCCAAAGATGATTAATAAGACAGATCAGCGTCCGGGTCCCCACAACAGGTGGTATCAGAGCGATAGATCCTTTAAAGGTAGATAATCAGAGCTGATAGTTCCTTGAGAGCTAGATCTTTAGATTAAGATAGTTAGAACTGATAGAGCTATTAGATTGAGTCAGAATGAGATAGAAGAGAATGAGCGGGGTAGATGAATTTTCTTTCCTTGCATGTGTGTGCTAGCATGAGATTTCTTATGATGTTGATTTACATTGTAATGCTAGCATGAGATTATGTTTTACTGCTTTTAGATACATGTTTACCTGATTATGTGAATTAGATTGGTATTATGTATCACTGAATACGAATCAGATCGGATTCATGACCAGCAGTAAGATGGTCAGGAAGAGATTTGAAATAGATTTGTGGTATGGGATTACTGATGTTTTTGGTAATCAGATATAGCTCCCCGCAGAATTCCAGAAAAAGGCAGTACGTCATATGATCAGACAGATAGAACAGAATCTCAGATAGATGTGGCAGAAATTCAGATGGAAACACAGTTACAGAGGTTTCAGTCGTTTCAACCGCCAATTCTGAAGGGAACTGAGACGTCAGTAGATTGTGAGAAATGGCTAGAGGAGACAGAAATGTTATATTTGAATTCCTGAATTTCACAGATGAGTGTAGAATTAGGCTTATTGAGAACCAGTTGCAAGAGACTGCTAGAAGATGGTGGTTACTCACCAAAGGAGCCTTAGAGCAGAGTCGTTTAGTGATCACGTGGAAGACCTTTAGATTTGAATTTTATCAAAGATTCTTCTCTACCTCATATAGACAGGATAGAAGTGCAGAATTTGCAAACCTGAGACAGGGTCCTTTGAGTGTTGATGAATACTTGGCACAGTTCTTCACACTTCTACGTTTTGCTCCTCTAGTGGCTAGAAATGATGATGCTATGTCTAGCCAGTTCATTCAAGGATTGAATCCAGAAATACGTACGTTGGTAAATGTAAAGCAATCGAGTAATTTTGCTGATACCTTGAATAGGGCTAAAAGAGCGGAAACGGTTCTGATAGGACAACCGGGAGCATTATATGATCTTCCAGCACCAGACCCACAGCAACTGCATTCTAGAGTTGAGACTGGTTGTAGCAGTGGTAAAAAGAAAGAACCCTTGCAAATTCAGAAGAAGCAGTTCAAGAGATTAGGAAGTGGCTCGTCTACTTCCAGTAGTTCCAGCCCGAGCTATACTGGAATATATTGCCGGACTTGTGGAGGGATACATTCCACAGAACAATGCCAGGGAGTGCTTGGTAAGTGCAATATCTGTAAGCAGACGGGACACTTTGCTAAAGTTTGTCCGCAGAGACATTTTCGAAGATCTTAAAGAGCAGAGTCATTAGTGGTAATGACTGGGAAACAAACCCAGAAATTACAACAGGTACTATTCTTTATGATTATATTGCAGATGTATGGATATGTACTAATGCATTATTATGAGTATCTGTGATGGAATAGCATGGAGATATGCTGTATTGATTGGGTTTGTTGGTACTGTAGTATTGAATTCCTTGATTGTTGAGGAAAATGTTGATATCAAAAATTTTGGTGATATGGATATATAAACTGCAGTAAGATATGATTGAGATCAAGTTAGATTATGATGTACTTGTGTTATCTGATTTTGATTGCATTCTTGATATTTATATGCTGAACAAGTATAAATAATCTAAATCATAAAACATGCTATCATGAACATATTCAAAAGTAATAGATTACATAATCTATGAAATCTACTCAAAATATGCATGTAACTCAATTCAGATACACATGCAATTCAAATCAAATCATATAAACATGCTATCATACTGAAAGCAATAAACATGGGTTTCATAGTCTATGAAACCACATCTATAAACGCATGCTGTTCTAGTCAAATCATGTCTAGACTCGACTCAACTATAACTCTAGGGATCCCGTGATGAATAAGACGTCAATGGCTGTTACCTACTCAACCGATCGTGGTAACTGTACGTCTTATTCCTAGACTTCGGCCATGGCTGTATCGTGGTGCTACAATAGGACAATGTCTGCTCCTATGTACGATACACCGAACGTCTAGAAGTCTGACAATGACTGTCAAGACTTTCCTATCTTAAATGCAATGAATAACAATCTGTAAACAAAGCATAATCATATTCATAACTGGATATCACAATTATCTTACATGCTCGAATACAATTCTATAATCAAAGCATAATCAGGTAACAATACAAACAATAATCTAGTATGTGATTTTATTGGGAAACTCAAATTAATCTAATTTGAGTTATATCTTCCCAGATATCACATGAATTATACCTTTGTCGTCCCTGTCTGACGAAGACGATGACCTGTATTCAACTCTGTCCATATCCAATCTGAAAAGACAATATCGAATACATAGTATCAATGAATAACTCAATTCACAATCTGTTCTGATCAATACTCAATTCAGTATACAATCTGAGTCATATCCATAATATCACAATCTAATCGAAATCCTATCTGAATCTGATCAATATCAATTTTACTGATGTTTCGACGGCATAACAACACAATCTGAATAACCCCGTCAATCTGAACATCACCAATATAATACTGGACTTCGTAATCAATAACAATACCAGTCATAATCTCAATAACAATACAATTCTGATATGAAATCTCAGTCAAATCGACTCCAAAAATCATAACAAATACATAAATAATCTGTTCTTAAGTCTGCCTTCAATTCTATACTGTCTACTGTAGCAGAAACATCATATCTGAATCACATGCAATTCTAGCAACATCATATTTTCAAAACATGTTTAAACGTAACAAAACTTACGTCCAGTTGTAGCCTGCGTTGATATGAACACAGTACCGAAGTCGGATTTCAATTTGGATAAACGGTTTCTTTGTAAATTGAATTCTAACCTCAAGAATATAAAATCTCTCCCCTAAACTCTCGACTTTCAGGCTGAAAGAATGGAGGAGAATCGAGGTTTACGCACATCTATATATATCCATCTCGTGCATGCAAAGCAAGTGGCGTTGTGCATGTTCTGCACGTTGCGCGCATATGCGCGCACAAAGTCGCGCATATGCGCCAGTTACTCGAACTAGCACTTTTCCTTCTCGCGCATATGCGCCAACCACTCTGTCCCTTCCGCGCATATGCGCCATTTAAGTCGTGCATATGCGCCAATCCTTCTGGACCTTCCGCGCATATGCGCCACTAATCTCGCGCATATGCGCCAAGGCTTCTGGAGGTGTCGCGCATATGCGCGCATGTCTTCGCGCATGTGCGCCAACCTTACTGTGATTCTCGCGCATGTGCGCCACTCTTGATCGCGCATGTGCGCCAACACATAAATTTGCACACACAATTTACACCTTTCTTATGTGTTCTAGTCCGATCCGTTCCATCTATCATTATCTCAATTACTTCAAAAATCATTCCAGATTAATTATCAATTACGGTAATCATACACAATTCATTTCAAATTACGGTAATTAAATTCTCGGGCATTACATTTCTCCCCCTCTTAGATCTGAGTTCGTCCTCGAACTCGCAAGTAATAAATTCAGATATATCAAGAGAAAGTTAGAACAGAGTTTAAATCAAACTCAGATCTCTAATTCCAGTCTGGAATAAGAATTATCTAAGTGTAATATCATAATACTTCTCTAATTCTTTCTGCTAGAATCAATCTCACATTACTGGCTATACAACATCCGTATATACCAATCTATAGCTTATGACATATCCGTACCATCTGTTGTTATCAAAGACATCTACAGTCTTTAGCTTCAATTATCACTCGTCATCATCTGACGTTGGTTTCTTGAATCTGTTCATTCTGAACTATCTGGATAACTAGTGCTAACATCCAGCACTATAGTTCGACCAATATCTGTCGATATCTGATTACTACACCCTGACTATCTGTCAATCTCTCTGACTACCTGCTAATCTGTGATAAATCTGCACAAGAGAGCTTATAATATAGTCTATCACAAGTACCACTCCATCAAACTCACAATATGATATCATCTAATTCAATATTCTAATCCATCTGATTATTTCTTTGACATCGATCTATGTCATCTAGTTCTGTTTGTACGTAATCTGGTACAAACTGATAGATATAGATTGAGAAATCTGTCAATCATAATCATATCATATCAAACTCTAAAAAAAATGGCTGTAATGTCATTACGAAACCATAGAAATGTACTCCCATTTCGATTCAGAAATATACATATTCTGTAACAAATCTTCGGATGTCTATCTTTCTATCTGCTTCTGTTAGCAATTCAGACTTATCAGTACAATTTCTGCCAACATATCAGTATCATTTCTGCCATAACTGATCTAATCTGTTTATATCACAACTATCTGTTCGAATATAATACATTCACAACCATCTGAATGAAAACTAACTCACTACTGTGCATTTCTGACACTATCTGTGCTTCCAGATTCGAACTATTCTGTATAAACAAATCAGGTAATAATATAAATTAAAGAAGAAATACCTACCTGGTATTCGGCTCTGATTATAAATATCAATTCTGTTATACAATTCTGAAACATTCTGATATCACATTTCTGGACGGTTGAACTCTCAACTGTTTACAATATTCGGTATCAACATACATGTAAACCCCCGTAATGTCAATCAGATTCGAGATAAAACAACCTATACAGATCTAGTGAGTTTAAGAAAACTCATAAAACAACGATTGCTGGCAATACTGATAATTCTGACTACTGATCAATCTTCACAGTGCCCAAATCATCTGCCATAACTCATCTGCAAATAGAATATGCTCCCAACCAGATAAGATATCACAAATACTGATGTAGAACAATAATAATACTCAGCAGATATAACAATAAGAGAATAAGATAATCAGAATAAGATAATCTGCAGATGATAAATTTCTGACATTCTTAGCATTCCTGATCTTTCTGTCTTAACTGTCTAAATCAATCAATCTTCAGATACTGTATATTCTGAATAAACACTGCATCAATAACTGCATACCGGATTCATACCTGAGCCATTTCTGTATACAATAATCACGGTTCTCTGAATATTCAATAAAATCTTCAAATATTCCATTTAATCAATCAGATGCTGTTAACATATCAAATATCATAGATATCACAAGCATAAAATCATCAAACTGTCCCTGAATCTAAGAGTTAACAATCTGTACCCTTCGATTAAGCTTCAATATCATTCTGTAACATTCTGTACACTCAATATCATTCTGTTCTGAATCTAAACCAACAATCCGTATCTGATCTGAATTCAATTCTGAAATCTATCTTTCTGATATAAAGCAAATCTAAAATCTTATCTAGGCAAACATCTGCCAACTCATACATCATTGGCAAATCTGCCAATTCTAGGCTCGATTTCAGTGGATCTACTGAATACATAAGGATGCAATCTGCTCCTTTCTGTACTAATCGAGTCATATATAATACAGATATCAAAGGAATTCTAGATCTAGAATCCTTACCGTGAAATCTCTACTCATCAGCCCTATCTGGTCTAAATCTTATACTTTCCTGACTGAAATCTATCATAGTTCTGTACTTGTTCAGCATATACATATCAATAATGCGTTCAACTCAGAGACACAAGTACATCATAATCTATCTCTATCTCCTTCTCATCTTACTGTAGTGTACAAAATATACAGAAATCTCTGATATCAACATTTCCTCAACAAGCAAGGACATCAATACTACAGTACATACACACCCAACATGTACAGCATAACTTCATGCAATTCTGTCTAAGATATTCTTAACAAATGCATTAGTATATATCAATACATATGCAATAGATTATAAAGAATAGTACCTGTGGTGAATTCTGGATCTGTGTTTTCACGTGAACTCTGTTCCCTACGATCTGCGGGAACGCTTCTGGGGACAGACTTTAGCAAAGTGTCCCGGCTGTCCACAAATATTACATCTACCAGTTACTCCCTGGCATTGTTCGGTGGAATGTCTCCCTCCGCAACTCCTGCAATACACTCCAGTATATCTCGGACTAGCACTACTGGAACTCGAGGAATCACTTCCTAATTTCTTGAATGGCTTCTTCCGAGCTTTCAACAAATCTTGCTTACCACTCGTACTACCGTGATCATATCGAAGAGGGGATTGCTGTGCCTGAAGTGGCTTCACACACAACCTTGTCAATTGTCTAATCAGACTCGCCTCAGCTCTCTTTGCTCTACTCAGAATGTCAGCAAAATGGTAAGGTCGTTGCAAATTCATGAATGCAACTACCTCTGAATTCAACCCTCTGATGAATTGATTCACTACGGCTTCATCATTCCCAGCTAAATGAGGAGCAAAATGCAGTAGAGTAGAGAATTTAGCAATATATTGGTCAATATTCAATTGCCCTTGGCTCAAATTCTCAAACTCTAATTTCTTGTTCTCTCGATACAAAGCTGAGAAAAATCTCCGATAGAATTCAGTTCTGAATATTTCCCACGAAATCATTGTACCTCTCTGTGCCCACATTCTTCTACTGGTAATCCACCAACTCCTGGCGGCTTCTCGTAACTGATAAGGCACCATTTTAACCCTCTGTTCATCTGTACAGTCAAGTAAATCAAACAAGATTTCTATATCATCAAACCAGTTCTGACAGTCTTCAGATGTCTCAGTACCATTCAGAACCGGCGGCTGTAATAACTCAAATTCTTTCATCTTTTCTTCTAACTGAGTTTCTGATACATCTCTCTGTTCAGACGAAGTACTGCCCTTTTCTGAAATTCTTCGAGGCGGTATATCTGAATATCAAACAGATTAGTACACAATCTATACAATCTGTCTCAGCCCTCCTCTGATCATATACCTCTGATTCAGACTCGGTTCTGATCCAGACTTAATAATTACATGCTGCAATCAACTCCGATAACAAACAACATGTAATAGGGAAAGCAGTAAATCATGCTAGCACACATAATGTAAATCAACATTGAAATAAATCTCATGCTAGCAATCACATGCAAGGAAGAAAATTCAGTCTACCCCGCTCATTCTCTTCTATCTCCATCTAAAGGATCTATCAACTCTGACTATCTCAATCTAAAAGATCTATGGCTCTGATACCACCTGTTGTGGGGACCCGGACGCTGATCTTCTTCTTAATCATCTTTGGGATTTAATTATCAATTAAGATAAAAACAGGGTCTAAAAAAAATTTTCTTTTTAAAATACAAGTGCGGAAGGTAATGGCATCTAAATAATGTACATATCTGTATAAAACTACAATTCAGTATAAAGATACAACAGTCTTTAACTAATCTAAGGTTCAACTACTAAGTTCTAGTAATAAAACCAAATCTACAGTAAGTCCGGAATCACCACGCTATCTAGTCCAGCCTCTTTCTCATCTTGACCCTGATCTAGCCCCACCTGTTGTCATGCACACATACAAAACAAGACAACAGCCGGATAACTCCGGTGAGAATAAATCCCAGTATAAAATATGGTAAGCATGTATATAAATAATCTAAATCATAAAACATGCTATCATGAACATATTCAAAAGTAATAGATTACATAATCTATGAAATCTACTCAAAATAAGCATGTAACTCAATTCAGATACACATGCAATTCAAATCAAATCATATAAACATGCTATCATACTGAAAGCAATAAACATGGGTTTCATAGTCTATGAAACCACATCTATAAACGCATGCTGTTCTAGTCAAATCATGTCTAGACTCGACTCAACTATAACTCTAGGGATCCCGTGATGAATAAGACGCCAATGGCTGTTACCTACTCAACCGATCGTGGTAACTGTACGTCTTATTCCTAGACTTCGGCCATGGCTGTATCGTGGTGCTACAATAGAACAATGTCTGCTCCTATGTACGATACACCGAACGTCTAGAAGTCTGACAATGACTGTCAAGACTTTCCTATCTTAAATGCAATGAATAACAATCTGTAAACAAAGCATAATCATATTCATAACTGAATATCACAATTATCTTACATGCTCGAATACAATTCTATAATCAAAGCATAATCAGGTAACAATACAAACAATAATCTAGTATGTGATTTTATTGGGAAACTCAAATTAATCTAATTTGAGTTATATCTTCCCAGATATCACATGAATTATACCTTTGTCGTCCCTGTCTGACGAAGACGATGACCTGTATTCAACTCTGTCCATATCCAATCTGAAAAGACAATATCGAATACATAGTATCAATGAATAACTCAATTCACAATCTGTTCTGATCAATACTCAATTCAGTATACAATCTGAGTCATATCCATAATATCACAATCTAATCGAAATCCTATCTGAATCTGATCAATATCAATTTTACTGATGTTTCGACGGCATAACAACACAATCTGAATAACCCCGTCAATCTGAACATCACCAATATAATACTGGACTTCGTAATCAATAACAATACCAGTCATAATCTCAATAACAATACAATTCTGATATGAAATCTCAGTCAAATCGACTCCAAAAATCATAAAAAATACATAAATAATCTGTTCTTCAGTCTGCCTTCAATTCTATACTGTCTACTGTAGCAGAAACATCATATCTGAATCACATGCAATTCTAGCAACATCATATTTTCAAAACATGTTTAAACGTAACAAAACTTACGTCCAGTTGTAGCCTGCGTTGATATGAACACAGTACCGAAGTCTGATTTCAATTTGGATAAACGGTTTCTTTGTAAATTGAATTCTAACCTCAAGAATATAAAATCTCTCCCCTAAACTCTCGACTTTCAGGCTGAAAGAATGGAGGAGAATCGAGGTTTACGCACATCTATATATATCCATCTCGTGCATGCAAAGCAAGTGGCGTTGTGCATGTTCTGCACGTTGCGCGCATATGCGCGCACAAAGTCGCGCATATGCGCCAGTTACTCGAACTAGCACTTTTCCTTCTCGCGCATATGCGCCAATCCGTCCGCGCATATGCGCCAACCATTCTGTCCCTTCCGCGCATATGCGCCATTTAAGTCGCGCATATGCGCCAATCCTTCTGGACCTTCCGCGCATATGCGTCACTAATCTCGCGCATATGCGCCAATCCTTCTGGACCTTCCGCGCATATGCGCCACTAATCTCGCGCATATGCGCCAAGGCTTCTGGAGGTGTCGCGCATATGCGCGCATGTCTTCGCGCATGTGCGCCAACACATAAATTTGCACACACAATTTACACCTTTCTTATGTGTTCTAGTCCGATCCGTTCCATCTATCATTATCTCAATTACTTCAAAAATCATTCCAGATTAATTATCAATTACGGTAATCATACACAATTCATTTCAAATTACGGTAATTAAATTCTCGGGCATTACAGTAATCCATAAATAGAATCCCTCCCCTTCTTAGTCCTAGGCAACCCCAAAATAAAGTCCATAGAAATGTCAGTCCAAGTTCTTTTAAGAATAGCACGCAAAAGTGTTCCTAAAGTTCTATTTACAACTTCAGTTTGTCCATCCGTTTGAGAATGACAAGTAGTAGAAAACAACAATTTTGTGCCAACTTTTTCCCATAAAGTATTCCAAAAATAGAATCCCTCCCCTTCTTAGTCTTAGGCTACCCCAAAATAAAGTCAATAGAAATGTCAATCCAAGTTCTTTTAAGAATAGCACGCAAAAGTGTTCCCAAAGTTCTATTTACAACTTCAGTTTGTCCATCCGTTTGAGGATGACAAGTAGTAGATTACAACTTCATTGTGAAAAGTTTAGCCCATAAAGTAATCCAAAAATAGAATGCCTCCCCTTCTTAGTCCTAGGCAACCCCAAAATAAAATCCATAGAAATGTCAGTCCAAGTTCTTTTAAGAATAGGACGCAAAAGTGTTCTCAAAGTTCTATTTACAACTTCAGTTTGTCCATCCGTTTGAGGATGACAAGTAGTAGAAAACAACAATTTTGTGCCAAGTTTTTCCCATAAAGTATTCCAAAAATAGAATCTGTAATGCCCAGAGCAATGATTGACATGTACGAATTCATAGATATGTTGTGAAGATTGTACATAACCATAAGAAATAAGAAATGATATCTATTGAGATTAGATTGACCGATATCGAGAATGTTGGATTATTTATATTTCGGTGAGACCGGAAGGACCGAACCAGGATCGGATCGTCCGATGCGTTCGGATCGTCCGTTCGGCGTTCGGAGCGTCCGAGCCAGGTGGCTGGACACATGGATGGCATGCAGAGTTCGGATCGACCGATCGTAGTTCGGATCATCCGAGACAGTTGGCTAGAGACGTGGAAGACATGCAGGATTCGGAACGTCCGAAGTGAGTTCGGAGCGTCCGAAGTGTGTCAGATCGGAGCGTCCGAAGTGGATCGGATCTTCCGATCATTGTCTATAAATAGAGGCGCGAGATTTCATTTGATTAGTAAGTGTTAAAGAAACATTTCCTAGAAAGTGTTAGACATTCTATTGCAGATTCATCTTCACGACTGTAACAGCAATTCTACGACGAAAGGTATAATACATGTTTTGTTTTGGGGAATCACGACTCAAATGAGATCACATTTGAGTTTCCCAACCAAAACCACATACGAGTTTTATTGTTTATATCTTGATATAGGTATTATTATTATAGATTTGTTTATAGATCTTGTATGCAAATCTCGCTATGCTTTGTTTACAGATCATGTTACATTGCATTAGATGTTTATTAGAACTTGTATTCAATTCTTATTATGCTTTGTTTACAGATCATGTTACATTGCATTAGATGATTATGCTTGTTTACAGATTTTGTATTCATGCATTAAGATAGGACAGTCTGGAGATCAGGCAGACTTCTAGATGTTCGGTTCTATCCCAGCTTAGGGGAAGATCACCGCCCCTTTGTAGACGTGGATACAGATCAGGCCGAAGTCTAGGAATAAGACGTACCGTCACCCCGATTGGGAGGGTAGGTGATAGATCGTCTTATTCACACCGGGATCCCTAGAGTTTTAGTCGAGTCGCATCTAGACATGATTAGACTCGCATTACATGATTTTATATGAATGACATTCATATCAGCATGTTTCATGTTTTATAGTATTTATATGCATGTTCACATGTTTATACTGGGATGTGTTCTCACCGGTTTTCCGGCTGTTGTTATGTCTGTATGTGTGCATAACAACAGGTGGGGCAGGATTTGGGTCGAGACAGAGATGATCGTGTTAGCGTGGAGATCTCGGGCCTAGCAGACGGACCAGTAGTTGTCTTTTGTTATGTACTGTATTTTATTACTGGTTAGTTGAGGACATACAGAACAGGACATAGATTTTATGTTTGTATGTTGTAAATTAAATAAAGAACTTGTGCTTGTCTAGTTACATTTTGATTTAAATATAAAAGCGAAAAATTGACCCACATTTTAGAATAACAATCCATTTAATCCCAAGAAAAAGATTTAGAGCCCGGGTCCCCACAACAGGTGGTATCAGAGCCGAGAGCTACTATAGATTGAGATAGGATAGAATGAGCGGGGTAGATCGAGTCTTCTTCCTTGCTTGATGATATGCTAGCATGATTTCTTGCTTTCCATATTACGTGTTGTTTGTTATCTGACTTAGATTTACAGCATGTAATTAGTTTAGATTGAATCAGAACCGATTCTAGATCAAAGGTAACTGATCAGACGAGGGCTGAGACAGTTGTATATTTTGTTTACTAATCAGTTGGATTATTAGATATGCCTCCTAGAAGAGCAGCCGTACCTCTACGACCAGCAGCGCCAGAGCAGGGGAGTACATCCGGAGATCCTATGGATGTTACGGCGACCCCTATGGAGACGTTGCTGAAGCGATTCCAATCCTTTCGACCTCCCACTTTAAAAGGTACCGAGAATGCCATCGAGTGCGAAAGTTGGCTTGAAGATATTGAGATGCTATTCGACTCTTTGGAGTACAGTGATGAGAAGAGGATCAAGCTAATTGGCCATCAATTGCAAGATATAGCAAAGAATTGGTGGTTGAACATTAGGAGAGCTTTAGAGCAGCGGGGTACCGAGATTACGTGGAAGGTATTCAAGACCGAGTTTTATCAGCGATTCTTCCCTGTATCTTACCGTAAAGATAAAGGCGCTGAATTCGCAAACCTGAGGCAAGGGCCATTGAACATTGAGGAGTACGTTGCTAAATTCTCTTCTTTGCTTCGTTTTGCACCCCATGTTTCAGGAAATGACGAGGCCATGGCGGATCAGTTTATAAATGGCCTGAATCCAGATATCTTTACGCTGGTCAATACTGGGAGACCCGATAACTTCTCGGATGCATTGAATCGTGCCAAAGGAGCTGAAGCAGGATTGCTTAGACAACGGAGTGCTCCGTATGTTGCACCGAGTCCGAGACCGCCACTACCTCCATCCCAAGTTCCTCCTCCTCGATTCGAAAGTGGTGGTAGTGGTAGTGGACGCAAAGAACAGTTGAAGGCGAAGGGGAAGCAGTTTAAGCGACCTGGGAGCAGTTCATCCAGCTCCAGCGGATCAAGACAGACTGGTTTTGATCAAAGTTCAAGGACTTCAGGTGTATATTGCAATAATTGTGGAGGTAGGCATGCGACTGAACAGTGCCAAGGAGTTACAGGCCGATGCAACATTTGTAGGCAACCGGGGCATTTTGCCAAAGTCTGTCCACAGAGAGGTGTACAGCAAGGCCAGAGTGGAAGAGCATCCGGTTCAGTACCTCAATTTGAGCGGCAGGCATCATCGGTTCACTCTTTTCAGCCTCCACCAGCACCGACTCCACCCAGAGGCCGAGGTAGTCAGACGGTGAGTCAACCTCCGAGGCAACAGGCCCAAGTGTTTGCATTGACCGAAGAGCAAGCACAAGATGCACCAGATGATGTTATAGCAGGTAACTGCTCTCTTTATGGTTATCCTGCTTATATCTTGATAGATACAGGTGCATCGCATACATTCATCTCAGAACGATTTGCATTGTTGCATTCATTGCCTGTTGAGTCTTTGTTAGATGTGGTGTCTATAAATTCTCCGTTGGGAAGTGGATTAATATCTGTAACTACGGTTAGACATTGCATTCTACAATTTGAAGGGCATGAGATTGACCTAGATTGTATAGTGTTGGGTCTAGCTGATTTTGATTGTATAGTCGGTATTGACATGCTAACGAAGTACAGAGCCACCGTGGATTGTTTCCACAAGATTGTCAGATTCAGACCCGAGATGACAGACGAGTGGAAATTCTACGGGAAGGGTTCCAGATCTCGGATTCCCTTGATTTCGGCTCTTACTATGAACAGACTGTTACAGAAAGGAGCGGATGGTTTCTTTGTTTATGCTGTAGATATGCAGAAGTCGAGCCCGGCATTGGCAGATCTGCCAGTAGTACGGGAATTTCCAGATATTTTTCCAGATGAGATCCCAGGATTACCTCCGGTTCGTGAGGTAGATTTCAGCATTGAACTTGCGCCAGGTACCGTACCTATTTCGAGAGCTCCATATAGGATGGCACCCATCGAACTCAAAGAATTGAAAGCACAATTAGAAGATCTTCTAGCCAAGGGATATATCAGACCTAGTGTATCTCCTTGGGGCGCTCCGGTGCTGTTCGTGCGAAAGAAAGATGGGTCGATGCGGTTGTGTATCGATTACCGGCAGTTGAACAAGGCAACGATCGAGAATAAATATCCTTTGCCTAGGATCGATGACCTATTTGATCAGTTGCAGGGATCCTCGGTCTATTCTAAGATTGATTTACGTTCTGGTTATCATCAGCTCAGAGTTCGAGATATAGACATACCAAAGACAGCGTTTCGAACCAGGTATGGACATTACGAATTTATTGTCATGCCTTTTGGTTTAACAAATGCTCCTGCGGTATTTATGGGCTTGATGAACCAAGTGTTTCAGAGATATCTAGATGAATTTGTGATTGTCTTCATTGATGACATTTTGGTGTATTCGAAGAACAGAAATGAGCATGCAGAGCATCTCAGAATTGTTTTGCAGACGTTGAGGAACGAGCGACTGTATGCTAAATTGTCAAAGTGTGAGTTTTGGTTGAATAGAGTTGTCTTCTTAGGACATATCATTTCTGGAGATGGTATTTCTGTTGATCCGAGTAAAGTGGAAGCTGTGATTAGTTGGTCGAGACCGACTTCTGTACCAGAAATACGCAGTTTCATGGGCTTAGCCGGATACTACAGAAGATTTATCAAAGATTTCTCCAGTATTGCAAAACCAATAACTCAATTAACACAAAAGAATGCACCATTTGTTTGGTCAGAGGAGTGTGAGTCTAGCTTTGTTGAATTGAAGGAAAGGCTGACCAGTGCTCCAGTATTGACGATACCTTCAGGTACAGGTGATTTTGTTGTATATTGTGATGCTTCTCATAGAGGTTTGGGATGTGTTCTTATGCAGCGAGGTCATGTGATCGCATACGCCTCGAGACAATTGAAGCCACATGAAGTTCGATACCCCATTCATGATCTTGAATTGGCGGCTATCGTATTTGCATTAAAGATTTGGCGTCATTATCTCTATGGCGAAAAATTTGAAATATTTTCAGATCACAAGAGCCTGAAGTACCTATTTTCGCAATCAGAACTGAATATGCGACAGAGAAGATGGCTGGATCTTTTGAAATACTTTGACTGTGAAATCAAATATTATCCAGGTAAGTCAAATGCAGCAGCAGATGCCTTGAGTCGTAAGGTATGTTCATTGTCCTTATCGACGATAGGTGTTAACAAGTTAGTTGAAAATTGCTGTATGTCTGGATTAGAATTTGATACAGATAGTAAGCCACTACGACTCTTTACGATCCAAGTTGAGCCCAATTTGATTATGAGGATTAAGGAAGCACAAAAAACTGATCAGAATGTGCAAAGATCAATCCAAATGGTCAGATCAGGGCATGTATCAGAATATCAGGTACGAGATCATGTGTTGTACGTGAATAACCGTCTAGTTGTGCCAGATGTTGCAGATTTGAGGCAGCAGATTCTGACAGAGGCACATTGTAGTCGGTTCAGCATTCATCCTGGTGGCAGGAAGATGTACAATGACTTGAAGACCCAATTCTGGTGGAAACAAATGAAGTCAGACATTGCCGAATTTGTGTCTAAATGCTTGAACTGCCAACAGGTGAAGGCCGAGAGGAAGAAGCCGGGGGGTTTACTTCAGAGTTTATCCATTCCAGAATGGAAATGGGACCACATTTCCATGGATTTCGTGACGAAGTTACCTCGATCATCCAGAGGTTGCGATGCGATTTGGGTCATTATTGACAGATTAACCAAATCTTCTTGTTTCATCCCTTATAGAATGACGTATAGACAGGATCAGATGGCGGAGATTTATATTCGTGAGGTAGTCAGATTGCATGGAGTGCCGAAGTCTATCGTATCAGATCGTGATCCACGATTCACTTCACACTTCTGGCACAGTTTACAGCAGGCGTTAGGTACGACCTTACACCTTAGCACTGCTTACCATCCTCAGACAGACGGACAGTCAGAACGGACTATCCAGACATTAGAAGATATGTTGAGAGCCGTCGTGCTAGATTTTGGCATTAGTTGGCAAGATTCCCTACCTCTTTGCGAATTCTCGTACAATAATAGCTATCAAACAAGCATTGAGATGGCACCGTTTGAAGCTTTGTATGGCAAGAGGTGCAGATCTCCGCTATATTGGGATGATGTTTCAGAAGTACCAGAACTTGGGCCAGATATGATTCGTGACATGACTGAGAAGGTAAAGGTTATTCAGAAAAGAATGAAGACAGCACAGGATAGGCAAGCAAAGTACGCCAATATCAGACGTAGACCGTTAGTATTTGAGGTAGGAGATAGGGTATTCTTGAAAATTTCTCCTTTTAGAGGCGTTGTGCGATTTGGCAAACGTGGGAAGCTATCTCCTCGATACATTGGTCCGTACGAGATTCTTGAAAAGATTGGCGATCGAGCTTATCGACTTGCTCTTCCTCCTTCTTTATCCGGAATACATGACGTATTTCATGTATCAATGTTACGCAGATATATGCCAGATGTTTCTCATGTTATTCAACCGAACGAAGCTGAACTTGATCAAACCTTGAGCTATATAGAACGACCGATACAGATTCTTGATCGAAAGGACAAACAGCTCAGAACGAAGACCATTCCACTTGTGAAAGTTCAGTGGAGTCGACATGGCATTGAGGAAGCGACGTGGGAAACGGAAGAAAACATGAGGCAGAAACACCCCGAGTTATTTATATGATATGAGTATGTATTCAGTTTTAGATTATCAAACTGTTTTAGATACTTTGTATGGTTACTTCAGTTCGAGGACGAACTTCTGTCTTAGAGGGGGAGAAATGTAATGCCCAGAGCAATGATTGACATGTACGAATTCATAGATATGTTGTGAAGATTGTACATAACCATAAGAAATAAGAAATGATATCTATTGAGATTAGATTGACCGATATCGAGAATGTTGGATTATTTATATTTCGGTGAGACCGGAAGGACCGAACCAGGATCGGATCGTCCGATGCGTTCGGATCGTCCGTTCGGCGTTCGGAGCGTCCGAGCCAGGTGGCTGGACACATGGATGGCATGCAGAGTTCGGATCGACCGATCGTAGTAAGGATCATCCGAGACAGTTGGCTAGAGACGTGGAAGACATGCAGGATTCGGAACGTCCGAAGTGAGTTCGGAGCGTCCGAAGTGTGTCAGATCGGAGCGTCCGAAGTGGATCGGATCTTCCGATCATTGTCTATAAATAGAGGCGCGAGATTTCATTTGATTAGTAAGTGTTAAAGAAACATTTCCTAGAAAGTGTTAGACATTCTATTGCAGATTCATCTTCACGACTGTAACAGCAATTCTACGACGAAAGGTATAATACATGTTTTGTTTTGGGGAATCACGACTCAAATGAGATCACATTTGAGTTTCCCAACCAAAACCACATACGAGTTTTATTGTTTATATCTTGATATAGGTATTATTATTATAGATTTGTTTATAGATCTTGTATGCAAATCTCGCTATGCTTTGTTTACAGATCATGTTACATTGCATTAGATGTTTATTAGAACTTGTATTCAATTCTTATTATGCTTTGTTTACAGATCATGTTACATTGCATTAGATGATTATGCTTGTTTACAGATTTTGTATTCATGCATTAAGATAGGACAGTCTGGAGATCAGGCAGACTTCTAGATGTTCGGTTCTATCCCAGCTTAGGGGAAGATCACCGCCCCTTTGTAGACGTGGATACAGATCAGGCCGAAGTCTAGGAATAAGACGTACCGTCACCCCGATTGGGAGGGTAGGTGATAGATCGTCTTATTCACACCGGGATCCCTAGAGTTTTAGTCGAGTCGCATCTAGACATGATTAGACTCGCATTACATGATTTTATATGAATGACATTCATATCAGCATGTTTCATGTTTTATAGTATTTATATGCATGTTCACATGTTTATACTGGGATGTGTTCTCACCGGTTTTCCGGCTGTTGTTATGTCTGTATGTGTGCATAACAACAGGTGGGGCAGGATTTGGGTCGAGACAGAGATGATCGTGTTAGCGTGGAGATCTCGGGCCTAGCAGACGGACCAGTAGTTGTCTTTTGTTATGTACTGTATTTTATTACTGGTTAGTTGAGGACATACCGAACAGGACATAGATTTTATGTTTGTATGTTGTAAATTAAATAAAGAACTTGTGCTTGTCTAGTTACATTTTGATTTAAATATAAAAGCGAAAAATTGACCCACATTTTAGAATAACAATCCATTTAATCCCAAGAAAAAGATTTAGAGCCCGGGTCCCCACAGAATCTCTCCCCTTCTTAGTCCTAGGCTACCCCAAAATAAAGTCCATAGAAATGTCAGTCCAAGTTCTTTTTAAGAAATGCACGCAAAAGTGTTCCCAAAGTTCTATTGATAACTTCAGTTTGTCCATCCGTTTGAGGATGACAAGTAGTAGATTACAACTTTATTGTGCAAAGTTTAGCCCATAAAGTAATCCATAAATAGAATCCCTCCCCTTCTTAGTCCTAGGCAACCCCAAAATTGTGGGGACCCGGGCTCTAACTTTTTCTTTGGGATTTAATGGATCGTTAATATAAAAAGTGGGTCAAATTTTTCGCTTTTAACATTCAATTACATGAAAGCTAAACAAGATCATTCTCTATTATTCAACGACATAATATACACACATAGGGTACAACATGTCTTGTTTCATCCACTCACAACCACTAGTAATTACATACAGTACATAACAAAAGTACAACTACTAGTTCTTCTGCTAAGCCCGAGATCACCACGCTATGTCCATCTCTCATCCTCTGCGTGACCCAGATCCTGCCCCACTTGTTGTTATGCACACATACAGACATAACAACAGCCGGAAACTCCGGTGAGAACAAATCCCAGTATAAACATGTATACATGCATATAAACAATCTAAAACATGTAAAACATGAAACATGCTATTATGAATGACATCATATAAACATATAAGGCGAATCATATCATGTCTAGACTCGACTCAACTATACCTCTAGGGATCCCGTGTGAATAAGACGTCAATGGCTGTCACCTACCCTCCCACTCGGGGTGACTGTACGTCTTATTCCTAGACTTCGGTCTGAGCTGTATCTATGGCTGCAATAGGAGTCGAGGCTGCACCTAAGCTGAGATACACCGAACATCTAGATAGTTGACGATGGCTGTCAACGACTCTCCTATCTTAAATGCAATGAATATCAATCTGTAAAAAAAGCATGCTTATATTCATATCTGAATATCATAATAATCTTATATGCTTGAATACCATTCTATAACCAAAGCATAATCATGTTACAACATTTGAATACAATTCTATAAACAATTCGTAAACATGATTCAATAAATACAACTATTTCTAGTATGTGATTTTGATTTGGGAAACTCAAATAATGTCTTATTTGAGTTGTGGCTTCCCAAACAACATGGTTTATACCTTCCTTGTTGAATTAAATCGAAGTCTCGAAGTTGGGATATAAACTCTGTCACTCCAAATCTGAAATGGCAATGTAAAGACATACAATATCAATTCCCAACTCAATTCAACACCTATCTAATTCTATACGTGATCTTGGTACAGTCTGACGGCATAACGACATGATTTCTCAATACCGATTAATGCCACTCACCACATATATTAACAATTCATCAATTTCAACTCGTAATCATCAGCTTAGCCATAAGATACTATCTAAAATCTGCATATTTAGTTCTAAATATTCTGGAAATTAGTAACAATCATATACGATACCCGATATTCAACCCGAAAGTTAATATACGATGCTCACTATGCCAAGAATCCAATATAACTAACATATTACAATTTCCCCAACATCTATAATTCGAGACATGTTAGAATTACACAAAACTTACATCACCTTGTAGCCGTCGATGCAAGGAACACAAATCTTAACTCGGAATATAATTCGGATGGTTAAATCTTAAGAAATCTTACTATGAAGCCTTGAAAACTTTGGAGACTTCTCAGCCTTTTCCCTCGTCCTTCGTTTCTGGAATGGCAAGGAAAGGAAGACAACTCATTAAATTTGCATGGCAGGAACAAGTGTCTATATTTTTCACATTACACGCACGACCGCGGGTGCGGTGTCTCAGGAGCGCGGGTGCGCTGTGCCCACGGCATGCCTCGCATTTTTCTGGGATTCTCACACCGCGGGTGCGCTCATTGCAGGACCGCGGGTGCGGTCGCACCACCGCGGGTGCGGTCTTACGCGCACCGCGGGTGCGGTCTTGCTTCGAATAAAATGGCCAACTTTCTTTCCATACACCGCAGGTGCGGTCTTAGTGGCACCGCAGGTGCGGTGTAGCTTCGACTTTTCTTGTTCAAATCCACAATTGCATGACCGCGGGTGCACTCTTGTACTAAGCGCAGGTGCAGTCTTGCAAAACCCTCATTTCTCATGTATATTCTTCCCTCATTGCATTTTATCCTTTTAATGAAAACTAATAGTCTCGAGCCTTACAAAAATAAAGTCCTAGAAATGTCAATCCAAGTTCTTTTTAAGAATAGCACGCAGAAGTGTTCCCAAAGTTCTATTGACAACTTCAGTTTGTCCATCCGTTTGAGGATGACAAGTAGTAGATTACTACTTTATTGTGCAAAGTTTAGCACATAAAGTAATCCATAAATAGAATCCCTCCTCTTCTAATTCCTAGGCAACCCCAAAATAAAGTCCATAGAAATGTCAGTCCAAGTTCTTTTTAAGAATAGCACGCAAAAGTGTTCCCAAAGTTCTATTGACAACTTCAGTTTGTCCATCCCTTTGAGGATGACAAGTAGTATATTACAACTTTATTGTGCAAAGTTTAGCCCATAAAGTAATCCATAAATAGAATCCCTCCCCTTCTTAGTCCTAGGCAACCCCAAAATAAAGTCCATAGAAATGTCAGTCCAAGTTCTTTTTAAGAATAGCACGCAAAAGTGTTACCAAAGTTCTATCTACAACTTCAGTTTGTCCATCCGTTTGAGGATGACAAGTAGTAGATTACAACTTTATTGTGCAAAGTTTAGCCCATAAAGTAATCCATAAATAGAATCCCTCCCCTTCTTAGTCCTAGGCAACCCCAAAATAAAGTACATAGAAATGTCAGTCCAAGTTTTTTTTAAGAATAGCACGCAAAAGTGTTCCCAAAGTTCTATTTACAACTTCAGTTTGTCCATCCATTTGAGGATGACAAGTAGTAGAAAACAAAAATTTTGTTCCAAGTTTTTCCCATAAAGTATTCCAAAAATAGAATCCCTCCCTTTCTTAGTCCTATAGGCAACCCCAAAATAAAGTCCATAGAAATGTCAATCCAAGTTCTTTTTAAGAATAGCCCGCAAAAGTGTTCCCAAAGTTCTATTGACAACTTCAGTTTGTCCATCCGTTTGAGGATGACAAGTAGTAGATTACTACTTTATTGTGCAAAGTTTAGCCCATAAAGTAATCCATAAATAGAATCCCTCCCCTTCTTAGTCCTAAGCAACCCCAAAATAAAGTCCATAGAAATGTCAGTCCAAGTTCTTTTTAAGAATAGCACGCGGAAGTGTTCCCACAGTTCTATTGACAACTTCAGTTTGTCCATCCGTTTGAGGATGACAAGTAGTAGATTACTACTTTATTGTGCAAAGTTTAGCCCATAAAGTAATCCATAAATAGAATCTCTCCCCTTCTTAGTCCTAGGCAACCCCAAAATAAAGTACATAGAAATGTCAGTCCAAGTTCTTTTTAAGAATAACACGCAAAAGTGTTCCCAAAGTTCTATTGACAACTTCAGTTTGTCCATCCGTTTGAGGATGACAAGTAGTAGATTACAACTTTATTGTGCAAAGTTTAGCCCATAAAGTAATCCATAAATAGAATCCCTCCCCTTCTTAGTCCTAGGCAACCCCAAAATAAAGTCTATAGAAATGTGAGTCCAAGTTCTTTTTAAGAATAGCACGCAAAAGTGTTCCCAAAGTTATATTTACAACTTCAGTTTGTCCATCCGTTTGATGATGACAAGTAGTAGAAAACAACAATTTTGTGCCAAGTTTTTCCCATAAAGTATTCCAAAAATAGAATCCCTCCCCTTCTTAGTCCTAGGCTACCCCAAAATAAAGTCCATAGAAATGTCAGTCCAAGTTCTTTTTAAGAAATGCACGCAAAAGTGTTCCCAAAATTCTATTGACAACTTCAGTTTGTCCATCCGTTTGAGGATGACAAGTAGTAGATTACAAATTTATTGTGCAAAGTTTAGCCAATAAAGTAATCCATAAATAGAATCCCTCCCCTTCTTAGTCCTAGGCAACCCCAAAATAAAGTCCTAGAAATGTCAATCCAAGTTCTTTTTAAGAATAGCACGCGGAAGTGTTCCCAAAGTTCTATTGACAACTTCAGTTTGTTCATCCGTTTGAGGAGGACAAGTAGTAGATTACTACTTTATTGTGCAAAGTTTAGCCCATAAAGTAATCCATAAATAGAATCCCTCCCCTTCTTAGTCCTAGGCAACCCCAAAATAAAGTCCATAGAAATTTCAGTCCAAGTTCTTTTTAAGAATAGCACGCAAAAGTGTTTCCAAAGTTCTATTGACAACTTCAGTTTGTCCATCCGTTTGAGGATGACAAGTAGTAGATTACAACTTTATTGTGCAAAGTTTAGCCCATAAAGTAATCCATAAATAGAATCCCTCCCCTTCTTAGTCCTAGGCAACCCCAAAATAAAGTCCATAGAAATGTCAGTCCAAGTTCTTTTTAAGAATAGCACGCAAAAGTGTTCCCAAAGTTCTATTGACAACTTCAGTTTGTCTATCCGTTTGAGGATGACAAGTAGTAGATTACAACTTTATTGTGCAAAGTTTAGCCCATAAAGTAATCCATAAATAGAATCCCTCCCCTTCTTAGTCCTAGGCAACCCCAAAATAAAGTCCATAGAAATGTCAGTCCAAGTTATTTTTAGAATAGCACGCAAAAGTGTGGGGACCCGAGTTCTAATTCGAATCTATCTGGGATTAATCAGATCTTTATAATAAATTACGGGTCAAATTTTTTTTTTTGATTTTACATTAAATCAAACGTAAATAAAACATAACATGTTCGGTATTATTATAACAAACATAAGGTACATACAAGATCTGTTTGGTACCAACATACAACTAGTGTTCAAATCCAAGTACAAGTCTAGTACAAGAAGTAGTAGTTTCTTCTACACCCGAGATCTCCACGCTAAAAACTCTCTCTTCATCGTCGTGACCCTGTACCTGCCCCACCTGTTGTCAAGCACACATACAGACAAGACAACAGCCGGATAACTCCGGTGAGAACAAATCCCAGTATAAAACATGTATGCATGCAATGTAATAAATCATGTACAAAAGCATAGCATAAATCGAATAACATGAATTAAAATCTAAAACATGCAAAGGAATACAAATCTGTATTCACATAAAATTCTTGACTCGACTCATTTCTAATCTAGGGATCCCGGTGTGAATAAGACGGTCTATCACCTACCCAACCACTCGGGGTAACGGTACGTCTTATTCCTAGACTTCGGTCAACTCTGTATCAAATGTCTACACGTAGAGAAAATCTGCAACTACGCGCCGATACACCGAACGTCTAGTCTGACACATCTGTCAGTCTCGCCTATCTCAGGACTCAAATACAAATCAATAAACAAGATATTACGTAATCAAAAGTAATACCAATCGAGTATGTGATTTAGGGAAACTCGTATCAAATCAGAATCGAGTTGTGCAATCCCGCGATCACATGAATTATACCTTTCTTGTCGAACAATATCTGTCGAGATCGTGAAGTCGGGATGTCACTCTGTCAAGACAATCTGAAATGACAATACACAAGTGCTCTATATCAAAATACAACTCAACCAAGTCTTGAACAATTCAATAATCATTCTCGGTCAATAAAACACAAGTAAGGAAATAGTGCTCATTCTTCTATCCAAGGTTCAAGGCTATCCACACCAAATCTGGAATGCATCATTCGAACTCCACCATATCAATGTCAATTTCCATCCAAGTCATGAAATTGATTAAACTCGTTCTATATCAAATTCGACGGCATAACGACGCAATTTCGGTATCCCAATAACTCAAACAACAATCAACTAGCATCAACAACTCATAATCCACCACAATACCAATCCAAAACATAATAATTCTGCACCCTCTAATTTCGGTCAACATGCTGGAATTTTTCACAAATTGCATATGACATCCGATAATCGATCCGTTTACGGCGTTATGATCTCTATCTACTCAAAAACACATAGCACCAATAAAATCATAATTCCTCCCACATATAATTTTCGAAATATGCTGAAAATTGATGAAGTTTACCTCACCTTGAAGCCCTTGAGTTGAGGAGCAAGAATCTAAAATGAGTTTCAAGAATTTACGGTTGGATCATCTCAAGGAAATTAAAAAAATAAGAAAGAAACTTTGAAGCTTTCTCCATGGAGCATTTCGGTCCAACCCTTGCAAAAATCTGAATGAAATGGAGTGGAAAGATAGCAACATGGCACGTTTCAAGTTTCATCTTGCATGGCATGACAAGTGTCAAATCCCACTTATTGCACTTTAGTCCCTCAATTTCTCCTAAATTGCAAATCAGCCCCTATTCACTCTTTTCAATTCAATTTCAATCCTAAATAAATTCAAACCTCTTGGAATATAATTCAACACTCCATAATTTTCTAATTCAATAATCTCGGTTTAAGATAATATCATCTTTATTATTTCGGGCCTTACAATTCTCCCCCTCTAAGACATGATTTCGTCCTCGAAATCTCAAGCAATCATATCACAGGCAATCAATTCAGAAATAATAGAAACTGAAATAGGAAACTCACATCAGTGGAATAACTCTGGGAATTCCTGTCTCATATCTGATTCAGTCTCCCAAGTAGCTTCTTCAATTCCATGTCGAGTCCACTGAACTTTCACAAGCGGAATGGTCTTGATTCTGAGCTGTTTCTCTTTCCGATCAAGGATCTGTACCGGTTTCTCAACATAGCTCAAAGTCTGATCTAACTCGGCTTCGTCAGGATGAATAACATGAGAATTATCTGGCATATATCTGCGTAGCATCGATACATGAAATACGTCATGTATCCCAGATAAGGAAGGAGGAAGAGCAAGTCTGTAGGCTCGGTCGCCAATCTTCTCAAGAATCTCATACGGACCGACGTATCTAGGAGACAACTTCCCTCTCTTGCCAAATCTGACAATGCCTCTGAAAGGAGAAATCTTCAACAATACTCTGTCTCCCTGCTCAAATACCAACGGTCTGCGTCTGACATTGGCGTATTTCACTTGCCTATCTTGTGCCGTCTTCATTCGCTTCTGAATGATCTTCACTTTCTCAGTCATCTCACGAATCATATCAGGCCCCAACTCTGGTACCTCAGAGATATCATCCCAGTACAACGGAGATCTGCACTTCTTTCCGTATAAAGCTTCGAACGGTGCCATCTCAATGCTAGTCTGATAGCTGTTGTTGTACGAAAACTCACACAACGGCAATGAATCTTGCCAACTAGTACCAAAATCTAGTACTACAGCTCTCAGCATGTCCTCTAAAGTCTGGATAGTCCGCTCTGACTGTCCGTCTGTCTGAGGATGATAAGCAGTGCTTAGGTGTAAAGTCGTACCTAGAGCCTGCTGCAAGCTATGCCAAAAGTGAGAAGTGAATCGTGGATCACGATCTGATACGTTCGACTTCGGCACACCGTGCAATCTGACGACTTCTCTGATGTATATCTCCGCCATCTGATCATGTCTATACGTCATCCTGTACGGAATGAAACAGGCAGATTTGGTCAATCTGTCAATGATGACCCAAATCGAATCACAGCCCCGGGACGATCGAGGTAACTTCGTCACAAAATCCATGGAAATGTGGTCCCATTTCCATTCAGGAATAGACAAACTCTGAAGTAAACCTCCGGGCTTCTTCCTCTCTGCCTTCACCTGCTGGCAATTTAGACATCTAGACACAAATTCTGCAATATCTGTCTTCATCTGTTTCCATCAGAATTGCGTCTTCAAGTCATTGTACATCTTCCTGCCACCAGGATGAATACTGAACCGACTACAGTGTCCCTCTGACATGATCTGTCGTCTCAAATCTGAAACATCTGGCACCACTAGACGGTTATTCACATACAGAACAGAATCTTTGACCTGATATTCTGAGATATGTCCAGCTCTGACCATATCAATCGATCTCTGCACACTCGGATCTGTTCTCTGCGCTTCTCTGATCCTCATAATCAAGTCTGGCTCAATCTGAATCGCAGCAAGTCGCAACGGTCTACTCTCTGTATCAAATGTCAACCCAGACAAGCAACAATCTTCTACTAAACTCGATACACCTACTGTCGACAAGGAAAGAGCACATACCTTTCGACTCAATGCGTCTGCCGCTGCATTCGACTTCCCTGGATAATACTTGATCTCGCAATCAAAATCTTTCAGCAGATCAAGCCATCGTCGCTGCCTCATGTTCAACTCTGACTGAGAAAAGAGATACTTCAAGCTCTTATGATCGGAATAGATCTCGAATTTCTCGCCATAGAGATAATGACGCCAGATCTTGAGTGCAAAGACAATCGCCGCCAATTCAAGGTCATGAATCGGATAACGAGTCTCGTGCGGCTTCAGCTGTCTTGAGGCGTACGCTATCACATGTCCTCGCTGCATAAGCACACATCCTAACCCTCTGTGAGATGCATCGCAGTATACAACGAAATCACCTGAACCTGAAGGAATCATCAAGACAGGCGCACTAGTCAGCCTCTTCTTCAACTCAACAAAACTGGCCTCACAATCTTCAGACCACACAAATGGCATGTTCTTCTGTGTCAACTGGGTAATAGGTTTCGCTATACTGGAGAAATCTCGGATAAAACGACGATAATACCCAGCTAGACCCATGAAACTGCGTATCTCAGGCGCTGAAGTCGGTCTCGGCCAACTGATAACAGCCTCAACTTTACTCGGATCTACTGCAATGCCATCTCCAGATATAATATGCCCCAAGAAGACAACCTGACGCAACCAGAATTCACACTTGGACAGTTTAGCATACAACTGCTCCTGTCGCAAAGTCTTCAGTACGATTCTCAGATGATCTGCATGCTCAGTCAAACTCTTCGAATATACCAAAATATCATCAATGAACACAATCACAAAATCATCTAAATATCTCTGAAAAATGCGGTTCATCAAACTCATAAACACCGCTGGTGCATTTGTCAAACCAAAAGGCATAACATTAAACTCGTAGTGCCCATACCTGGTTCGGAATGCAGTCTTCGGAATATCAACGTCTCTAACTCTGAGCTGATGATACCCTGATCTCAAATCAATCTTCGAGTAAATCGAAGATCCCTGTAGCTGATCAAACAAATCGTCGATGCGAGGCAAAGGATATCTGTTCTTCACTGTTGCCTTGTTCAACTGCCTATAATCAATGCACAGTCGCATCGAACCATCTTTCTTTCGAACAAAGAGCACCGGAGCACCCCAAGGAGATACACTGGGTCTGATATATCCCTTGGACAGAAGATCCTCCAACTGTGCTTTCAACTCTTTCAGCTCTATCGGCGCCATCCTATACGGAGCTCTCGAAATAGGAACAGAACCGGGCATAAGGTCTATGCTGAAATCAACCTCTCGAATCGGAGGCAACCCTGGAATCTCATCGGGGAACACATCTGCAAACTCACAAACCACTGGCAGATCTGCCAATGCTGGGCTCGACTTCAGTAGATCTACTGAATATACGAGAAAGCCCTCTGCTCCTCTCTGAAGCAATCTACTCATAGTCAGAGCAGATACCAAGGGAATCCGAGATCTGGAACCCTTTCCAAAGAATTTCCACTCTTCTGTCAGTTCAGGTCTGAATCTGACAATCTTGTGGAAACAATCGACAGTGGCCCTGTACTTGGTTAACATATCTATACCAACTATACAATCAAAATCAGATAAACCAAGTACTATACAATCAAGATCAATCTCATGCCCCTCAAACTGAAGCATACAATGTCTAACAGTAGTCACAGATATCAGACCACTTCCCAACGGAGAAGCTATAGACACTACTGTCGACAAAGACTCAGCAGGCAATGAATGTCTCAATGTAAAATGCTCAGATAAGAATGTATGAGATGCACCTGTGTCAATCAACACATATGCAGGATAACCGCAAAGAAAACAGTTACCTGCGATCACGTCATCTGGCGCATCCTGGGCCTGCTCCTCTGTCAAGGCAAAAACACGTGGCTGCTGTCTGGGAGGTTGACTCACAGTCTGACTACCTCCGGGCCTCTGTTGTGTCTGTGTAGGAGGCTGGAAGGAATGTACAGAGGATGCCTGTCTCTCCACCTGTGGCACTGGTGCTGATGACCCTGTACTCTGGAATCGCTGTGCACCTCTCTGGGGACAAACTCTGGCAAAGTGTCCCTGTTGCCTACAGATGTTGCAGCATCCAAAAACTCCTTGGCACTGCTCCGTGGCATGTCGCCCTCCGCATGAACTACAGCGTGCACCACTGTAATCTGACCCCTGACCTCTCTGTCGAGCTCCACTCGAACTCGATGAACTACTCCCGGATTTCTTAAACTGTTTGCCCTTAGCCTTCAGAAATTCTTTCTTGCCACTACCACTAGCTCCACTGTCAAAACGAGGAGGAGGAGGTGGAAACTGAACGGCGGTAGGCTGTGGCTGTGTCTGCCCCTGAACACTATAAGAAGCGCCTCGCTGCCTGATCAAGCCAGCCTCTGCTCCCTTAGCTCTGTTCAGTGCCTCTGAGAAAGTATTAGGCCGTCCCGTGTTCACCAAAGTGAAGACATCTGGATTCAACCCGTTGATGAACTGATCGGCCGTTGCCTCGTCGTTTCCTGCCACATGAGGTGCAAATCGTAACAATGCAGAAAATTTAGCAACATACTCCTCGATGTTCCACTGTCCTTGCCTCAGATTCGCAAATTCAGCCCCTTTATCTTTCCGGTAGGAGACAGGAAAAAAGCGCTGATAGAACTCATCCTTGAAGACCTTCCACGTAATCTCAATGCCTCGGTGCTCCAAGGCTCTCTTGGCAGTCAACCACCAGCTCTTCGCTACCTCTTGCAGCTGATGCCCTATCAACTTCACACGTCGCTCATCAGTATATGCCAAAGACTCAAACAACATCTCGATATCGTCAAGCCAACCCTCGCACTCCACTGCACTCTATGTGCCCTTCAACGTAGGAGGATGGAAAGACTGAAACCTCTTCAGTAAGGTCTCCATCGGCGTAGCAGTAACATCCATCTGTGCACCTGATGTGCTACCCTGTTCTTGCTGTGGTATACGTCTAGGTGGCATAAATCTGATTATCAAACTGATTAGTACACAATCAATATCATCTGTCTCAGCCCTCCTCTGATCATAAACTCTGATCGAGAATCGGTTCTGATTCAGGCTTGACAAGTATATGCTGTAAATCAAATCGGATACAATACAACATATAATAGGGAAAGCAATAAATCATGCTAGCAAGGAAGATGACTCGATCTACCCCGCTCATTCTATTCTATCTCAGTCTAGAGAACCTACAGCTCTGATACCACCTGTTGTGGGGACCCGGGTTCTAATTCGAATCTATGTGGGATTAATCAGATCTTTATAATAAATTACGGGTCAATTTTTTTTTTTTGATTTTACATTAAATCAAACGTAAATAAAACATAACATGTTCGGTATTATTATAACAAACATAAGGTACATACAAGATCTGTTTGGTACCAACATACAACTAGTGTTCAAATCCAAGTACAAGTCTAGTACAAGAAGTAGTAGTTTCTTCTACACCCGAGATCTCCACGCTAAAAACTCTCTCTTCATCGTCGTGACCCTGTACCTGCCCCACCTGTTGTCAAGCACACATACAGACAAGAAAACAGCCGGATAACTCCGGTGAGAACAAATCCCAGTATAAAACATGTATGCATGCAATGTAATAAATCATGTACAAAAGCATAGCATAAATCGAATAACATGAATTAAAATCTAAAACATGCAAAGGAATACAAATCTGTATTCACATAAAATTCTTGACTCGACTCATTTCTAATCTAGGGATCCCGGTGTGAATAAGACGGTCTGTCACCTACCCAACCACTCGGGGTAACGGTACGTCTTATTCCTAGACTTCGGTCAACTCTGTATCAAGTGTCTACACGTAGAGAAAATCTGCAACTACGCGCCGATACACCGAACGTCTAGTCTGACACATCTGTCAGTCTCGCCTATCTCAAGACTCAAATACAAATCAATAAACAAGATATTACGTAATCAAAAGTAATACCAATCGAGTATGTGATTTAGGGAAACTCGTATCAAATCAGAATCGAGTTGTGCAATCCCGCGATCACATGAATTATACCTTTCTTGTCGAACAATATCTGTCGAGATCGTGAAGTCGGGATGTCACTCTGTCAAGACAATCTGAAATGACAATACACAAGTGCTCTATATCAAAATACAACTCAACCAAGTCTTGAACAATTCAATAATCATTCTCGGTCAATAAAACACAAGTAAGGAAATAGTGCTCATTCTTCTATCCAAGGTTCAAGGCTATCCACACCAAATCTGGAATGCATCATTCGAACTCCACCATATCAATGTCAATTTCCATCCAAGTCATGAAATTGATTAAACTCATTCTATATCAAATTCGACGGCATAACGACGCAATTTCGGTATCCCAATAACTCAAACAACAATCAACTAGCATCAACAACTCATAATCCACCACAATACCAATCCAAAACATAATAATTCTGCACCCTCTAATTTCGGTCAACATGCTGGAATTTTTCACAAATTGCATATGACATCCGATAATCGATCCGTTTACGGCGTTATGATCTCTATCTACTCAAAAACACATAGCACCAATAAAATCATAATTCCTCCCACATATAATTTTCGAAACATGCTGAAAATTGATGAAGTTTACCTCACCTTGAAGCCCTTGAGTTGAGGAGCAAGAATCTAAAATTAGTTTCAAGAATTTACGGTTGGATCATCTCAAGGAAATTAAAAAAATAAGAAAGAAACTTTGAAGCTTTCTCCGTGGAGCATTTCGGTCCAACCCTTGCAAAAATCTGAATGAAATGGAGTGGAAAGATAGCAACATGGCACGTTTCAAGTTTCATCTTGCATGGCATGACAAGTGGCAAATCCCACTTATTGCGCTTTAGTCCCTCAATTTCTCCTAAATTGCAAATCAGCCCCTATTCACTCTTTTCAATTCAATTTCAATCCAAAATAAATTCAAACCTCTTGGAATATAATTCAACACTCCATAATTTTCTAATTCAATAATCTCGGTTTAAGATAATATCATCTTTATTATTTGGGGCCTTACAAAAAGTGTTCCCAAAGTTCTATTTACAACTTCAGTTTGTCCATCCGTTTGAGGATGACAAGTAGTAGAAAACAACAATTTTGTGCCAAGTTTTTCCCATAAAGTATTCCAAAAATAGAATCCCTCCCCTTCTTAGTCCTAGGCTACCCCAAAATAAAGTCCATAGAAATGTCAATCCAAGTTCTATTAAGAATAGCACGCAAAAGTGTTCCCAAAGTTCTATTTACAACTTCAGTTTGTTCATCCGTTTGAGGATGACAAGTAGTAGATTACAACTTTATTGTGTGATGTTTAGCCCATAAAGTAATCCAAAATAGAATGCCTCCCCTTCTTAGTCCTTGGCAACCCCAAAATAAAATCCATAGAAATGTCAGTCCAAGTTCTTTATATGAATAGCACGCAAAAGTGTTCCCAAAGTTCTATTGACAACTTCAGTTTGTCCATCCGTTTGAGGATGACAAGTAGTAGATTACGACAATATTGAGCAAAGTTTAGCCCATAAAGTAATCCAAAAATAGAATACCTCCCCTTCTTAGTCCTAGGCAACCCCAAAATAAAGTCTATAGAAATGTCAGTCCAAGTTCTTTTTAAGAATAGCACGCAAAAGTGTTCCCAAAGTTCTATTGACAACTTCAGTTTGTCCATCTGTTTGAGGATGACAAGTAGTAGATTACAACTTTATTGTGCAAAGTTTAGCCCATAAAGTAATCCATAAATAGAATCCCTCCCCTTCTTAGTCCTAGGAAACCCCAAAATAAAGTCCATAGAAATGTCAGTCCAAGTTCTTTTTAAGAATAGCACGCAAAAGTGTTCCCAAAGTTCTATTTACAACTTCAGTTTGTCCATCCGTTTGAGGATGACAAGTAGTAGAAAACAAAAATTTTGTGCCAAGTTTTTCCCATAAAGTATTCCAAAAATAGAATCCCTCCCTTTCTTAGTCCTATAGGCAACCCCAAAATAAAGTCCATAGAAATGTCAATCCAAGTTGTTCCCAAAGTTCTATTGACAACTTCAGTTTGTCCATCCGTTTGAGGATGACAAGTAGTAGATTACTACTTTATTGTGCAAAGTTTAGCCCATAAAGTAATCCATAAATAGAATTCCTCCCCTTCTTAGTCCTAGGCAACCCCAAAATAAAGTCCATAGAAATGTCAGTCCAAGTTCTTTTTTAGAATAGCACGCGGAAGTGTTCCCAAAGTACTATTGACAACTTCAGTTTGTCCATCCGTTTGAGGATGACAAGTAGTAGATTACTACTTTATTGTGCAAAGTTTAGCCCATAAAGTAATCCATAAATAGAATCCCTCCCCTTCTTAGTCCTAGGCAACCCCAAAATAAAGTCCATAGAAATGTCAGTCCAAGTTCTTTTTAAGAATATCACGCAAAAGTGTTCCCAAAATTTTATTGACAACTTCAGTTTGTCCATCCGTTTGAGGAAGACAAGTAGTAGATTACAACTTTATTGTGCAAAGTTCAGCCCATAAAGTAATCCATAAATTGAATCCCTCCCCTTCTTAGTCTTAGGCAACCCCAAAATAAAGTCCATAGAAATGTCAGTCCAAGTTCTTTTAAGAATAGCACGCAAAAGTGTTCCCAAAGTTCTATTGACAACTTCAGTTTGTCCATCCTTTTGAGGATGACAAGTAGTAGATTACAACTTTATTGTGCAAAGTTTATGTTGGAGTAGGTGCCCGTCGAGCCAAGTGTTGGCCGAGTGTTCACAATGAAACTCTATGTATAAACGATCTTTATTTTAATTATATTTGAAATTATTGTTTTGGCACATCTTTATCTGTATACCCATGCTAGTTGCATAGATAAAGTCCTTGAATATACAAATAGTAGAAAGAATATGAGATACTCATGAGATGAGTATCATGAAACTCATATTTGGAATACTGTATATTCTAAACGGTTCCTAGTCGATTCAGCCGCCACTAAGAAGGATATAGGCCGCTCGAGTTAGAGACTAGTATCTGCGATGTGAGTACCATGTTTCATTGGTAGGGGACATTGTGATGTCCGAACATGCAGATAGGTGCTCCTTGTAGAGTGCACTGAACAACCCTCCATAAAAGGACTTTCCAAGTGGTTCTCACTTATCGAGTGGAATAGTCCTAGTTTATGGTTGTACACCATTAGTCCTTATGTAACGCCCCGAAAATTTAAAGGTCCACGCGAACCAAATACATGCAATTATTAAATTCCTTTGTATTTTAATTAAATGTTTTAATTGCATTATTAATTATGTTATGCATACTTGCATGTTTAAATTATATTTTCTGCATGGTTGCATTAAAATTGTATTTTTAGGATTATTCAAGTGACGATCGAGGAACGGGGACCGAGGGCTGAAAGATGTAAAATATTTTTTAAATGATTATTTTTAATTATTTAAAATATAGTCGATGCTTTTTAGTATTTTCGAAAATAAAGGGTTTTGAGGTGATTTTATACGCCGGGACGTAAATTTTATCTGGTTGGTTTTTCAAGAAAAATACGAACTTTTTAGCAGTCCGGCTAATAAATTCACAAATTTATTTTTACCAAAACTTTGTTGATATTTTATTTAAAACCTAATTAGACTAATGGGCTTAATTTAATGGCTTAATAGGCCTTAGCCTAATTAGTAAACTAATTAGCCATTTTATTAATATAAAAACACCCAAAAACCCTACCATGAAACAAAAACTCACGGCAATCACTTTTCAATTCTGAAAAACTCTTCCAACCACACACCATCACACACGGCACTACACACACACAACTTTTGAAGGATTTTCGAAGGGTTCAAGTGACTTCAAGCCAAGGTTTCGATCCGTTCTTCGTCGTCAACGGATATTCGAGCGTATTTAACGCAAAGGCACGCCATACATCTCCTTTTCTCGTCTATCACATCATATTATTGTTTAAATTATATTTGAATGAAAAGCATGAGGTTTTTATGAATATTTTCGCAACTATTCATATGCATGAGTTTAACTCTTGGTTGTTGATCCAAAAATCATGTTTAATTGGTCTTAAGGGGCTGCCATGGTTAGGGTATGAATTAAGGGTGTTTTAAACAAGTTTAGGGGTCTTAGAACACACTAAAGCGCTGCAAACGACAAAGGAAACAAGATGGGACCAGGTTGCTGTCATGGGAATAAAGGAGTTCGGTTTTGTGTCCTTGTTGGCATGGCTGGACTGGGCTTGGTTCCAGGGCGAGCCAGAGCCGTGAGGGGTCTGAGCAGGGGTCCTAGCCATGCTAGGATTCTAAAAAGGTGGGCTGGGAGGAGTCCCGTCCATCGAGGACTCCCACCCGAGAGATCAACTTGCTGTCACGTTTGTGCACCTGCTGTGCAGGGATTTAGGGGGCTCGGTCTGGGCCTTTGGCTGGGTTGAACTAGGTCCTTTAGGGTCTAGAGAAGGTGGTCTAAGGTTGGGGCAGGGGCTGCTAGGGGTTGGTTCAAGCAGGACAAGAGAAAGAACCAGAAACGTGAGGATGGTATATTACGCGCAGGTTGCTGTCCTTGAAGTCCAGGGGTTCGCAGCTTGCTTTCTAGGGCGTGGGCTGGCATGGGTAGGGCCTGGGCTTGGTCCAGGGGTGGTCATGGTCGACTGGGCACGGGGATGGCTCGGATGGAGGTGACCTAAGCTAGCTAGGAGTCCTAATACAACTAGAACACAAGACACACACATATGCAGAAAAATTGGGTCATGTTCAGTAGGCTTTTTGAGCGGCTTAGGGTCATGTTTTGGGGCTGGGCTTGCACAGTAGGGTCCCTATATGGGTTGGCTAGGTTTTGGCTCGAGGTGGCTCGGGCGTGGCTCGGGTAAATTGGGAGATGGCTCGGTGTGTTCGTCGAAGGGTCTAAAACGAAAATTAAAAGGCTAAAAATTGATTCCATGGGTCCACGGGGGTGGCTCATGACATGGAAGGGTAGAATAAATAATAAAAAGTCTATGTTAAAAATTTGGGATCAAAATAACGAGTTTTGGATTTATTCAGAATTTAATCGCCGCACGAAACGTCAATTAACGAGTTAATTGAAAAGCCTAGTTTTATGCCTTATAAAATTATGAAAAATTAGATTTAAGCTTAAATAATTATTATAAGTCTAAGTTTTTAATTTGGGAATTTTATATTAATGTTTAGTTTAATTCGGGATTAAAACGCATAAATACGTCTTATTTAAAGATTAATTTAAAAGTCCTCGATTTATGCTAAATGAAAATATGAGAAAATTTGTGTAGGCTTAAATAATTATTTGGGACATGTTAGAGTTATTGGAATTAAGAAAATGTCAAAAACGTGAAATTTTACGTCTAGGGATAAAACGGTCATTTTACACCTAGAAATTAGTAAACGTCATGGCAGTGTCCTGAATGCTGTTTTATATGCTAATATGATTATTTGGAATGTTTATGAATTTTTATATGTTCAAATGTTATTTTAACTGTTCATGGATATGTATATGTTAAAATGTTATTTTTAAAACGTTTATGGATTTTATGGTTTAATTATGGACATTTCAAAGACATGTTGCATGCTTGGTTTAAAAGAAAAACGTTATATGCATGTTTAAATTTTTATAAAGTGATGAGAATATGAAACGTTGAAGTAAGTGAAGTAATTGTGACTAATACGATGATATGTTGGAAATTTCGTGAGGGTTATGGTCCCAGTGGGAGCCCGACGATCGTGTTTCCTTGTAGATATATACGATGATATGTTAATACGTAAGGCCAAGGCCCAGTTGACCGGTGAGAGTGTTGCTGGTGTCCCCGCCGCCCAGTACTGTGGTTACATGTAGATGGATCCATCGCCCAACACGTAGACGTAGACGTAGATGAACACGAAAGTCACAATTAACGATCTGAATTCAACGAAAGGAAAAAAGAATACGTATATGTTGATGATGATATGTATATGAACATGTTGATGATGACATGGATATGTTTATGAAAAAGGAATATGAAAATGTTTTTATTTAAAGTCTTATGCATCATGAAAATGTTTATGAAAACGATTATGTTTAATTTTATGCATCTTCATGGAAAAAGATATTTTAAGTACAAGTATTTTTCACCGTTATATGTTGACTGTATTACGTATTACTCGTTATCAAGATTATGGTGTGTTGAGTCTTTAGACTCACTAGGTGTGATGGATGCAGGTTATCATGATAATGCTAATGGAGGTCTTGATGGTTGATCCGACTGGACTGAAGGTGCACATGACCCGAGGACCGACGCTAGTTTCCGCATATATGTTATGATTTATGTTAAAAGATTTTATGACTTTTATCATGATTATGAATTATTTTTGAGAGGTTATAGTATGGGCTATACTTTTCAAATGTTATTTTCAGATTTAGAAAAATGTTAGTCGGTTGTTTATTTTAAAATGATGTCAGAAATATTTTATGAAATTTTATAGTTCGGCCGAATGCTATGTGAGGTTTAAAAAAAAAAATTTCTAGTACTTTTAAAGCAATAAAAAGAGCAGGACGTTTCAGTTGGTATCAGAGCAATGGTTCTGTAAAGGGTTGTGCCACCATCAGCGTCGGGAAGATCAGTCGTCAAGCCTCAAGTTGTAAGTTTTATATGCTCTATATGATTTTATGATATTACCTGCATAATAAGTACATGGATTAAATGTTTACATCACATATTTAGTAGCTAATGATAATATATGTTTTATATGCTTTGAATTTTTATACGTGATACAATATGAAATGAAAAATTATTTTATTTTATTTTAACGCATGTTGGTTTGTGGTGGAATTGGACTATGTCGATTTTTGGGTTTTAGTATTGACGTTCTAATTTTTGGGAATTAAATATAAGGAATAATTATTCGAGGATTGCAACGACTTTGGGAATAAGAAAATATATAAATTGGGATTTTAAATTGATGAAAAGTAAGGTTGGTTATAGGAATTGATTTTTGGGTAAATAAGTTTAGATTTATCAAAATTATGTTATGGGAAACCCGTAGAAATAAATTAAGAATGATAAAAACTTTTGGGTTAATCGTAGGATTTTCGAAATTAAGGACCAATCAAGATAATTTTTGGGAAAATTAAGAATTAACTTTGATATCTTTAAGGAATTTGGGAACTAGTTTAGCAATAAGTGATAATTGGATGGTTTAAATGATAAGAGTTTTGATGATTTAGACTTTTAAGAATATTTAAAACCTTGGGATATCTTGGTTATAGTGTTATAAGGAATTTTAATCAAGAGTTTTTAAGAATGAATCAATACTAGGCTTGAAAATTTAAGCGTTAGCATCGCGTTTGGGATTTTAAGATGGAAATTTGATAAGTCGACGAACATTATGGGTATAAATTAAGGAAAGTAATATACGATAATTTTGATTATCCATCTTTTAATATTGGGAATTTTAAGAAAAATTGAAATTTAGGGTTATAATAGTATAGCACTAAGTCATTATGGGTTTTCTTAAATTGCAAATCGCAAATAAGGATTTAGAAGGAAAATTTAATTGGGATCAAAGAGACGTAAGGACCTTCTAGAATTTAAGTTTTATCAGAGTAGCGTAACAGAAGCGTGAATTTTTGGGATACTAGAACTAAGTCTAAAACTTTGGGTTATTAAGGATAAGCGAATTTCGAGGACGAAATTCAATTTAAGGGGGGAAGATTGTAACGCCCCGAAAATTTAAAGGTCCACGCGAACCAAATACATGCAATTATTAAATTCCTTTGTATTTTAATTAAATGTTTTAATTGCATTATTAATTATGTTATGCATACTTGCATGTTTAAATTATATTTTCTGCATGGTTGCATTAAAATTGTATTTTTAGGATTATTCAAGTGACGATCGAGGAACGGGGACCGAGGGCTGAAAGATGTAAAATATTTTTTAAATGATTATTTTTAATTATTTAAAATATAGTCGATGCTTTTTAGTATTTTCGAAAATAAAGGGTTTTGAGGTGATTTTATACGCCGGGACGTAAATTTTATCTGGTTGGTTTTTCAAGAAAAATACGAACTTTTTAGCAGTCCGGCTAATAAATTCACAAATTTATTTTTACCAAAACTTTGTTGATATTTTATTTAAAACCTAATTAGACTAATGGGCTTAATTTAATGGCTTAATAGGCCTTAGCCTAATTAGTAAACTAATTAGCCATTTTATTAATATAAAAACACCCAAAAACCCTACCATGAAACAAAAACTCACGGCAATCACTTTTCAATTCTGAAAAACTCTTCCAACCACACACCATCACACACGGCACTACACACACACAACTTTTGAAGGATTTTCGAAGGGTTCAAGTGACTTCAAGCCAAGGTTTCGATCCGTTCTTCGTCGTCAACGGATATTCGAGCGTATTTAACGCAAAGGCACGCCATACATCTCCTTTTCTCGTCTATCACATCATATTATTGTTTAAATTATATTTGAATGAAAAGCATGAGGTTTTTATGAATATTTTCGCAACTATTCATATGCATGAGTTTAACTCTTGGTTGTTGATCCAAAAATCATGTTTAATTGGTCTTAAGGGGCTGCCATGGTTAGGGTATGAATTAAGGGTGTTTTAAACAAGTTTAGGGGTCTTAGAACACACTAAAGCGCTGCAAACGACAAAGGAAACAAGATGGGACCAGGTTGCTGTCATGGGAATAAAGGAGTTCGGTTTTGTGTCCTTGTTGGCATGGCTGGACTGGGCTTGGTTCCAGGGCGAGCCAGAGCCGTGAGGGGTCTGAGCAGGGGTCCTAGCCATGCTAGGATTCTAAAAAGGTGGGCTGGGAGGAGTCCCATCCATCGAGGACTCCCACCCGAGAGATCAACTTGCTGTCACGTTTGTGCACCTGCTGTGCAGGGATTTAGGGGGCTCGGTCTGGGCCTTTGGCTGGGTTGAACTAGGTCCTTTAGGGTCTAGAGAAGGTGGTCTAAGGTTGGGGCAGGGGCTGCTAGGGGTTGGTTCAAGCAGGACAAGAGAAAGAACCAGAAACGTGAGGATGGTATATTACGCGCAGGTTGCTGTCCTTGAAGTCCAGGGGTTCGCAGCTTGCTTTCTAGGGCGTGGGCTGGCATGGGTAGGGCCTGGGCTTGGTCCAGGGGTGGTCATGGTCGACTGGGCACGGGGATGGCTCGGATGGAGGTGACCTAAGCTAGCTAGGAGTCCTAATACAACTAGAACACAAGACACACACATATGCAGAAAAATTGGGTCATGTTCAGTAGGCTTTTTGAGCGGCTTAGGGTCATGTTTTGGGGCTGGGCTTGCACAGTAGGGTCCCTATATGGGTTGGCTAGGTTTTGGCTCGAGGTGGCTCGGGCGTGGCTCGGGTAAATTGGGAGATGGCTCGGTGTGTTCGTCGAAGGGTCTAAAACGAAAATTAAAAGGCTAAAAATTGATTCCATGGGTCCACGGGGGTGGCTCATGACATGGAAGGGTAGAATAAATAATAAAAAGTCTATGTTAAAAATTTGGGATCAAAATAACGAGTTTTGGATTTATTCAGAATTTAATCGCCGCACGAAACGTCAATTAACGAGTTAATTGAAAAGCCTAGTTTTATGCCTTATAAAATTATGAAAAATTAGATTTAAGCTTAAATAATTATTATAAGTCTAAGTTTTTAATTTGGGAATTTTATATTAATGTTTAGTTTAATTCGGGATTAAAACGCATAAATACGTCTTATTTAAAGATTAATTTAAAAGTCCTCGATTTATGCTAAATGAAAATATGAGAAAATTTGTGTAGGCTTAAATAATTATTTGGGACATGTTAGAGTTATTGGAATTAAGAAAATGTCAAAAACGTGAAATTTTACGTCTAGGGATAAAACGGTCATTTTACACCTAGAAATTAGTAAACGTCATGGCAGTGTCCTGAATGCTGTTTTATATGCTAATATGATTATTTGGAATGTTTATGAATTTTTATATGTTCAAATGTTATTTTAACTGTTCATGGATATGTATATGTTAAAATGTTATTTTTAAAACGTTTATGGATTTTATGGTTTAATTATGGACATTTCAAAGACATGTTGCATGCTTGGTTTAAAAGAAAAACGTTATATGCATGTTTAAATTTTTATAAAGTGATGAGAATATGAAACGTTGAAGTAAGTGAAGTAATTGTGACTAATACGATGATATGTTGGAAATTTCGTGAGGGTTATGGTCCCAGTGGGAGCCCGACGATCGTGTTTCCTTGTAGATATATACGATGATATGTTAATACGTAAGGCCAAGGCCCAGTTGACCGGTGAGAGTGTTGCTGGTGTCCCCGCCGCCCAGTACTGTGGTTACATGTAGATGGATCCATCGCCCAACACGTAGACGTAGACGTAGATGAACACGAAAGTCACAATTAACGATCTGAATTCAACGAAAGGAAAAAAGAATACGTATATGTTGATGATGATATGTATATGAACATGTTGATGATGACATGGATATGTTTATGAAAAAGGAATATGAAAATGTTTTTATTTAAAGTCTTATGCATCATGAAAATGTTTATGAAAACGATTATGTTTAATTTTATGCATCTTCATGGAAAAAGATATTTTAAGTACAAGTATTTTTCACCGTTATATGTTGACTGTATTACGTATTACTCGTTATCAAGATTATGGTGTGTTGAGTCTTTAGACTCACTAGGTGTGATGGATGCAGGTTATCATGATAATGCTAATGGAGGTCTTGATGGTTGATCCGACTGGACTGAAGGTGCACATGACCCGAGGACCGACGCTAGTTTCCGCATATATGTTATGATTTATGTTAAAAGATTTTATGACTTTTATCATGATTATGAATTATTTTTGAGAGGTTATAGTATGGGCTATACTTTTCAAATGTTATTTTCAGATTTAGAAAAATGTTAGTCGGTTGTTTATTTTAAAATGATGTCAGAAATATTTTATGAAATTTTATAGTTCGGCCGAATGCTATGTGAGGTTTAAAAAAAAAAATTTCTAGTACTTTTAAAGCAATAAAAAGAGCAGGACGTTTCACCTTATGACCCGGGACAACATTGAGACTCTATGTGCTAGAATTACACTTTGGCTTGTTTACCGACTCTCATGGGGTCATCAGGTGGCAAGGTTGGGTGTTCTGTCGAAACGTATAGGAGTCGATGCATTGTAGTCGGGGATTCACCACTTACCTTCGGGTATGGATATCCTATGTGTTCTCATGTGTATGTAGATTGAAATCTCTGATCAGAGTATGGTGGTAATTATGAAATGGGTTTCATAGATTACACCATCGATGCAACTACGGCATGACACATAGTATCGATTCATTGACAACTCTCGATAAACCAATGGTTGTCGAATCGGTCGGGATATATGAGTTGAAGGGACCGTACTGTACGCTAACCATAATTGAATGGTTCTTGCAGGCACTATCATTTGATACCTAGGGAATCATGTAAGCGATGCTGCTAGGCGTTTAACATGATTGGTTGGGTACCATCAGACTTTAGTTCTGACGTTCTTATTATCAAGGAGTTGATAAGTAAGAATGGAGCAATTGGGGTATGCTCATATAAGGACATGTTTAGTCCGAATCATATGGAGATGTGAACCCACGGCTAGTTGTATCAATGAACCATTGAGGGCCACACAAGTGCTGGCTTTCTAGATCCCGTTGAGAAGTAAAATTAGTTCAATGTGTTGAACGACTTATAAAGGAGTTTATAAGTGTAAGGAAAAATAGAAGTATGACTTCTATGAGAGAAATGTAAATTTTAATTTATGGAAGTGTTCCTAAATTAAAAGTTGGCCAATTGAATAATGTATTTGAAAATTGTGATTTTCATAAACATTATTATGGACTAAATTAAATTAATTCAAGTGTTGAATCAATTAAACACTAGTGGACCTAGTAGAGTCCAAATAATTAAATTAATTCAAGTGTTGAATTAATTAAATTATATTGAGTCTTGTAGAGCTCAATTTAAATTAATTATTTAACTAGTAGGACTTGGGTAAATTCAAGTAATGTTTAATTAGTCTCAAATATGTTTGAGATAATTAAATTTAGTCCATGGTTTTTATTTTGATAATAAACCATATAATATGCATGCATGGGAGGTGAAGGGTTGGAGACAACTTTTGCAACTATCAAGGCTTGGCATGCTACTTTTGTCTCTACTTTTTGCAAGTCCAAGACAAGTCTCCCTTCCCTCTTCTTTCAAGCAAGATGGCCGAATTCTCATAGCATAATTCTACCAAGTTTTCTCTCAATTTTTCTCTTCAAGTGTTGAGGAAGAAAAATACTTCTCTTTGAAAAATCCTTTTATTTTTCTAGTGCAAAATAAAAGGGGTTCTAGTTTGCTAGTGGTGGGCCTAATTTGAAGGAAAGATTCAAGAACAAGGAGAGCTTGTAGATTTGTCATCCATTCAAGAGCCAAGTTGTTTACAACTTGGTTGGAGCCATCATCAACCTCAAGAGGTTGATAGGTAACTATTTCTAAACACACTATGAATGTCATTTTGGTGTTTTATTGTATTTCCTACACAAATCTATGGTGGCCGAAATTTATATGCTAAAATCGAAATTTTTTGTGCTTCCGTTGCGTTTCCGGCCACCGTAACCGATCACCTTTCAAGTGGTATCCGAGCTATGGTTACGTTTTTGTGTAGCAAATACAAGATATTATGTTGAGATCGATTTCTAACCGCATGAGTGTATTTTTTGCAACAAAATACCAAGGCTTTTTTAGGGGTAACTTCGGGCAGCATGTTGCTGCCCGTGTCGGGCAGCTCGGGCTGCCCGAGGGGCTGCCCGTTTCGGGCAGCAAGGGCAGCCCGAGGGGCTGCCCGAACGCCCCTCCTTTTAAAATAAAAAAAAAAAAAAAAAATTTTTGTTACCGGAATCCGGCGACGGAGCTCCGGCGACGGCAATGACGACTAGGGTTTTCAAAAGGTGTTTTGAAATATCCAAGTGTCATGGGCCTTGAGTTGTTGGGCCATTGGATGGCTAACATATTTGTGAATTTTAAATGGGCCAAAACGTTTTTGGTGAAAAATAATTTTTTGGGCCCTTAAGTTTAAAATTACAAAAGTTGCAAATATTTTCTCATGAAATAAATATTTTAAGTTGGACTTTAAATATTTATAGTAAATGGTGACTTATAAGAAATTCGATTATAAATAAATTAATTGGAAAGTAGACAAAGGTGTTTGTATACTTTGTTAATTTAGTTTATAATCGTGGCGGTTAGTGATTGGATCAAGATATATAATATTGGATCAATTAATTATTGAGATAATTAATTGATGGTGTATGATATGTGATATTATGCATGAAGGATGATCAAAAGCCCAAGCCCAATTTGCTAGATGTATGCTAGGATATTTTGTGTTGAATGATTGTAATAATTATCAATTTATAAAGTGGGCTTGGTTTATGGCCCGTTCCCACCCCATAAGATGTATCCCTATTTGCCATGGATATTTATTTGTAAATATTAGTATAGTGGATGATCAAGATTGGAAGATGGTGGCCATGATGATTATGAAGATCGAAGACATGTAAATATTGGAAGCTTATGTAATAGTTGCATTTGCATCCCATGCATTTCCCTAGGATTGGACCTAGGCCCGTGTTTAGCTCACACGGTCCGTTAGTATTGGGGCGATTGATCATCCTTGTTTGTTTACTGTTTATAATATATGCATGATATGTTATAAATAATGAGTATGTGCGTTATTATTATGATAATAACAAAGTTGCATGAATCCGGCAAACATACGATCAAACATGGCGAGCTTTTAAAATAAAATTAATGATGAGACCTTTCAAAACTAAAAACCCTCATTTTGAATAAGATTCAAAAATTAATATCAAGCCCGAAAAGGGGAATTATAAAATTGGTTATAATTTCCTTGTCTTCCATCGACAAATGGGTGCATGACGAATCGCTACCCGTACTCGGGGCTCGGCTCATATTATTGGGGGGGCCCTTAGTACCGGAAAGCTGTGACATCCATTTGACATAGTGATGTGAACTACGTGGAACTCCCATGACTTCGGCTCATATTATTGAGGGAACTCTTGGCGACCGTCCATTAAGGTTCAATATCGATGGGTAAGGCTTGACACGTAAAGATGAACGACGTCATATTATTGGGTCCTAATCAAACGTGAGACAAAAGTTTACGTAGAGGGTTGCATTGTGATGCAATTGGAAACTACCTTTTATGAATTGTGATTGGCTGATATTATTCGGGATCATAATTCGCTAATTGGACCTTACGTACCTACTGAGGAAAGGAGTTTCCCGTTTTCATTAGAGGGTAGTGAAAAATGTCAAAACAGTGGGAGTAAACATTTATAAAGTTAAAGTCCATACTTTATATCTTACTAAATATTTTAAAATAGTCATTAACATTTATCTGTTTACTTTTCAGTACTATTTGACAATGTCTTCAATTCGCAATCCGCTTTCTACCATACTCGAAAAACATGTGTTAACCGGACCTAACTACCTCACTTGGCTAAGAAATCTGAAAATTGTCTTGAACTCGGAAAAGATTGCATATACACTAAATGAGTCGCCCCCTGATAAGACTCCGACTGACTGCACTCCTGAGGAATTGCAGACCTACAAGGATTGGTGTGACCATGACTTGAAGGCCAAGTGTTATATGCAGGCTTCTATGAATGATGAGCTGCAGAGGCGTTTTGAGGGTGCAAAGAATGCTGCTGACATTCATATGCACCTCAAGGAGCTCTTTGGTGAGCAGACTCGGCCTCTTAGGCATGCTACCGTCAAGGAGCTAATCACTCTGCGCATGCGAGATGGGGCCTCGGTCCATGAGCATGGCCTAAAGTTGATTGGACTCGTGGACAAGCTCGTTGGCATGGATTTGATCTTGCCTTCGGAGTTGACCACCGACGTGTTGTTGTTGTCCTTGCCTAGCTCGTTTGATCCTTTTGTGGTGAATTTCAATATGAACAAGATGGAGCCGACCCTTGAGGAGTTGGTGAATATGCTTGTGACTTTTGAGTCCACTATCAAGAAAGAGAAGTCGGTTCTTTATGTGGGTTCTTCATCTGGTACGAAGACCGATCCACGTGGGAAGAGGAAGAAGCGTTCTTTCCAACGTCCCAAGAAGAATGTGCCCTTGAAGAGGCAAGCTCCGAGTCCCGTTGTGGTAGCCACACCAGTGAAGGCTAACAAGACTGTTGATGTTTGTCATTACTGCAAGAAGCCTGGACATTGGAGGCGTAACTGCAGGGAATATCTTGCCCAGAAGGGTTCTGGAAACGGTATGTTCTATATTGAAGTAAACATTTCAATTAACTCTACTTCTTGGGTATTGGATACCGGCTGTGGCTCACATCTCTGTAATGATTTGCAGGTGATGGGAAGAAGTAGAAGGCTTAGAAAAGGTGAGACCTTTTTGAGGATGGGCAATGGAGCAAGGGTTGCTGCCAAGGCCGTAGGAGATGTTTACTTGCTTTTGAACAATGATTTTAAGTTAATTTTGAGAGATGTTTTGTTTGTACCCGACTTGGTGAAAAACATTATTTCCATTTCTATGTTGGACAAAGATGGATTTTCTTGTTTATTTAGCAAAGGTGTTTGCAACATTTACAAGAATGAATGTTTAGTTGGTACCGGGGAACTTGAAAACGATCTCTATAACTTAAAGTTGAAAGATATTCCACTAAACAATGTCCAAGCAATAACAACAACAAACAAGAGAAAACAAGATACTCTAAATTCGGCACAATTATGGCATGCTCGATTAGGACATATTTCCTTAAGAAGGATGAACAAGCTAGTGGGAGTTGGCATGTTTGATATGTCTGATATTAATGCTCTCACGACTTGTGAATCCTGTCTAAAAGGAAAGATGACCAAAATTCCCTTTAAGGGCCATGCGGAGCGAGCCAAAGGGTTATTGGATTTGATCCATACCGATGTGTGCGGTCCGCTTAGCATCACCACTAAGCATGGACATGCCTACTTCATCACCTTTACCGATGACTTTTCGAGGTATGGGTATGTGTATTTGATGAAATACAAGTCTGAAGCCTTTGAAAGATTCAAAGAATTCAGAAGTGAAGTAGAGAAGCAATTGGGACGAAGCATCAAGGCAGTTCGATCGGATCGAGGTGGTGAGTACTTGAGTGCCGAGTTCCAAGAGTATCTTAGGGAGAATGGGATTCTCTCACAGTGGACTCCTCCTGCTACACCACAGTTGAATGGTGTTTCGGAGCGTCGTAACCGGACTTTGATGGACATGGTTCGGTCTATGATGGGGTTCACGGAGTTGCCGCCATCCTTTTGGGGATATGCGCTTGAGACAGCGGCACTGTTGTTGAACAATGTCCATACAAAAGCAGTTGATAAGACACCATATGAGATATGGATGGGTAAGCCACCCAAATATTCATATTTTAGAATATGGGGGTGCCCTGCTTATGTGAAGCAGACAGTGGGAGATAAATTGGATAGTCGATCCATTTTATGCTACTTTGTGGGATATCCAAAGAATTCTGTTGGATATTACTTCTATCATCCCCAAGAAACAAAGGTGTTTGTTTCTAGGAATGCAACCTTTTTGGAAAGGGAATTTCTATTGAATAGAAAAGGAGAGATGATAGAAATCGAAGAAGTTCGAGAGACACCCACAATTGTAGAACCCACACTCGAAGAGCCAAGGGAGGAGATACAAGCTCCTAGAAGATCCGAGAGAGTCTCGAGACCACCTATGAGGTATGGTCTGCTTCTTGAAGAGGACCATGATGAGCCTAACCTAGGATGTGATCCAAGGACATTCAAGGAAGCATTATCTGATGCCGATTCATCCAAGTGGCTTGAAGCAATGGAATCTGAGATGAATTCCATGCATTCGAACCAAGTGTGGAATCTCGTGGATCCACCTGAGGGAATTGTTCCCATAGGGTGTAAATGGATTTACAAGAGGAAACTTGGGGCGGATGGGAAGGTATTGACCTTCAAGGCGCGATTGGTAGCAAAAGGATATACTCAAAGACAAGGAGTTGACTTTGAAGAAACCTTTTCTCCAGTCGCAATGTTCAAGTCCATAAGGATTTTACTAGCCATAGCTGCATGGTATGACTATGAGATATGGCAGATGGATGTTAAGACAACATTTCTTAATGGGGATATTAAGGAAGAAATTTACATGTCTCAACCCGAAGGGTTTACATCTGTCGGAAGTGAGCATATGGTATGCAAACTTCAGAGATCAATTTATGGTCTAAAACAGGCATCTAGGAGTTGGAACCTTAGATTCGATAGTACAATCAAAGAGTTTGATTTTACTAAGAATCCTGAGGAACCCTGTGTGTATAAGAAGGTCAGTGGGAGTGCTGTGACATTCTTAGTACTGTATGTTGATGAACTTCTACTCATTGGGAATGATGTAGGAATGTTGCAATCAACCAAGATATGGTTAGCAAGCAAGTTCTCGATGCAAGACTTGGGTGAAGCATCTTTTGTATTGGGAATACAAATCTATAGAGATAGATCAAAGAGATTGCTTGGTCTCACCCAGTCCACATACATTGATACCATCCTGAAGCGATTCTCGATGGATGAGTCCAAGAGAGGACATCTACCAATGTGTCATGGCGTGTCCCTATCCAAGTCTATGTCTCCCAAGACTGATGCAGAGATAGCGGCGATGACCAGCATTCCTTATGCATCTGCGATTGGTAGCATCATGTATGGGATGATATCTACACGTCCTGACGTGGCCTTTGCACTTAGTGTAGTAAGTAGATATCAATCCAACCCTGGTCTTCCACACTGGAAAGCTGTGAAAGACATCCTCAAGTACTTAAGGAGGACCAATAAATTGTTCTTGGTCTATGGGGGTGGAGAACTAAAATTGGAAGGCTATACCGACTCTAGCTTCCAAAGCGATATTGATGACTCAAAGTCAACCTCTGGATTCATATTCATGCTCAATGGTGCTGCTGTCTCTTGGAAGAGTTCCAAGCAAGACAGTACAGCGGATTCCACCACTGAGGCAGAATACATTGCTGCATCAGCTGCAGCAAAGGAGGCAGTTTGGATAAGGAATTTCGTCCAAGAGTTGGGCGTCATTCCTAATGGAGTTGCTCCTGTCCCGGTGTTTTGTGACAACACGGGAGCCATTGCTCAAGCAAAGGAGCCGAGGTCTCATCAGAAGTCCAAACACGTATTGAGAAAGTACCACATCCTCAGAGAGATCGTGGAAAGAGGAGATGTCGTGATTGACAAAGTCGACTCCGCAGATAATGTTGCTGATCCACTAACTAAGCCTTTACCAGGACCATCATTCGAGAAGCATCGCGAATCCATTGGTCTGAAGTATATGGGTAGTTGGCTCTAGTGCAAGTGGGAGATTGTTAGAGTAGGTGCCCGTCGAGCCAAGTGTTGGCCGAGTGTTCACAATGAAACTCTATGTATAAACGATCTTTATTTTAATTATATTTGAAATTATTGTTTTGGCACATCTTTATCTGTATACCCATGCTAGTTGCATAGATAAAGTCCTTGAATATACAAATAGTAGAAAGATTATGAGATACTCATGAGATGAGTATCATGAAACTCATATTTGGAATACTGTATATTCTAAACGGTTCCTAGTCGATTCAGCCGCCACTAAGAAGGATATAGGCCGCTCGAGTTAGAGACTAGTATCTGCGATGTGAGTACCATGTTTCATTGGTAGGGGACATTGTGATGTCCGAACATGCAGATAGGTGCTCCTTGTAGAGTGCACTGAACAACCCTCCATAAAAGGACTTTCCAAGTGGTTCTCACTTATCGAGTGGAATAGTCCTAGTTTATGGTTGTACACCATTAGTCCTTATGACCCGGGACAACATTGAGACTCTATGTGCTAGAATTACACTTTGGCTTGTTTACCGACTCTCATGGGGTCATCAGGTGGCAAGGTTGGGTGTTCTGTCGAAACGTATAGGAGTCGATGCATTGTAGTCGGGGATTCACCACTTACCTTCGGGTATGGATATCCTATGTGTTCTCATGTGTATGTAGATTGAAATCTCTGATCAGAGTATGGTGGTAATTATGAAATGGGTTTCATAGATTACACCATCGATGCAACTACGGCATGACACATAGTATCGATTCATTGACAACTCTCGATAAACCAATGGTTGTCGAATCGGTCGGGATATATGAGTTGAAGGGACCGTACTGTACGCTAACCATAATTGAATGGTTCTTGCAGGCACTATCATTTGATACCTAGGGAATCATGTAAGCGATGCTGCTAGGCGTTTAACATGATTGGTTGGGTACCATCAGACTTTAGTTCTGACGTTCTTATTATCAAGGAGTTGATAAGTAAGAATGGAGCAATTGGGGTATGCTCATATAAGGACATGTTTAGTCCGAATCACATGGAGATGTGAACCCACGGCTAGTTGTATCAATGAACCATTGAGGGCCACACAAGTGCTGGCTTTCTAGATCCCGTTGAGAAGTAAAATTAGTTCAATGTGTTGAACGACTTATAAAGGAGTTTATAAGTGTAAGGAAAAATAGAAGTATGACTTCTATGAGAGAAATGTAAATTTTAATTTATGGAAGTGTTCCTAAATTAAAAGTTGGCCAATTGAATAATGTATTTGAAAATTGTGATTTTCATAAACATTATTATGGACTAAATTAAATTAATTCAAGTGTTGAATTAATTAAACACTAGTGGACCTAGTAAAGTCCAAATAATTAAATTAATTCAAGTGTTGAATTAATTAAATTATATTGAGTCTTGTAGAGCTCAATTTAAATTAATTATTTAACTAGTAGGACTTGGGTAAATTCAAGTAATGTTTAATTAGTCTCAAATATGTTTGAGATAATTAAATTTAGTCCATGGTTTTTATTTTGATAATAAACCATATAATATGCATGCATGGGAGGTGAAGGGTTGGAGACAACTTGTGACACCCCTGACCTCTTTAAATAAAATACACAGCGGAATAAAAATAATTTTCTTTAAAATATGGAAGGAGTTTCAAAATACATTTTCTTTAAACATTTTACAACCAAAATAAATACATGATCATTCAAAAGGTATAACAAAATACAAAACATCATTCCTATGATCATGCCAAAATCTTCCTCCCAACGGTGTATGCATATGACCCCAATCCACAGTCAACGTCCCGGGCCGCCACTCTGATCTGCATCACATGAAATAACTGAAATGAGAATAAATCTCAGCAAATGGAACTCTTACATAGCAATGATACATAGTATACTCTGTAAAACATGGCTTTGAAATCATAAATACCATCAACTCTGAAACATGAATACTGTAGCAATAACTGTAGCAATAACATAGCAATAGATAGCAATACGATGGTATTTCTCTTTTCTCTGGTTGGATTGATATCAATAGTATCTCTGTCTGTGGTTGCCAATATCCCATCGATATAAATCGATAACTGTGAGGGGATAAAAGCCTATGGTCGATGATCATCTAATTGCATGCAATGCTCTGACTATGATTAATCAATCCAATAAAAACATTTGAACTCTGAATATCATTTAAAGCCGTCGTTTCGCAATCTCTATCTTTTCTCGTGTATTCCCTTTATAACAATAGTGAGACATACAATGCCTCCAATAGATAATCAATGAAATCAATATATAACAATGGATCAATGGAAGGGAATAACACTTTGAAACCTTTAAAACACAATACATATAATATCATGTGAGCAAAAAGGATGAAATTCCACTTACAACCCAATAGTACACCTCAAATAAACTCTTGGTTCACCACCTACAACAATAATCCATAAATAACACCAACATCAACTCTATAATCAAGAATCCATAACAATAAATCCATAAATCCACAAGAATAACAAACCCAAGTCAACTCTTAACTCAAAACCTTAAAAGAATCGCACCAAAAGCTTACCTAAGCTTCCTAGCACCAAGGAGAACGTCGATCTAAAGTCGAAAATCGAACTAGATCCAAGAATCAAAGGTAGGAAATGGATGAAATGGAAGAAAACCCTTGCTCCTTAGAGAGAAAAACGAGATTGAAGGGGAAAGAAGAAGAGAAATGAAGTCAAATCATCCAAAAAGCAACTTAAAGCTTCGCCCATACCTCAATAATGCATGACCGCGGGTGCGCCAACACAAGGACCGCGGGTGCGGCGCTGTAAGGACTGCGGGGGCGCTCCTGTATCGGTCCTGCCACAGCGTACTCTGCGCACAGCTTCTACAAAGATCGCCTCAGAAACGCCTCTTCCCATCCGAATTAGAAAACGTTGTAAACTACAAAGTTGTAGCTCTATGTCTTATCTTGACTCCCTCAAAATTTCAGATCATTTGGAGGTCTGAGTAAAAAGTTATGCTAAATCTCCCAACCTGTGTCACTGGAGGAACGTCGAATCACACGACACACTTCGGGACACTTTTGGCTTACCTTCCACAATGATTTGAACAAAACTCAAAATACGAAAGTTATAGCCTTATGTCTTATCTAACCACTCCAATTGGCCTCACCTCATTTGGATCAATATACCATTTATCATGAATTTAATCGTAACGCCGCTACAATAACACTGCACATCATCTATAACCAACCATACTAAAATCATAAATCAAAACTCTTAACATCCAAACTATACTTAAACTTACCCAAATAGCCAATAATCATACAAAATCTTAAACCATACCGTACACCGGGCTCGGCTATTACAATCTCCCCCTCCTTAGAGGAATTTCGTCCCCGAAATTGACGTCACTGCACAAACAACTCAGGATATATCTCTTTCATCTCATCAATATCATCAATATTCAACTTAACCATGCTATCCACATCAACCATAGAAGCCAAAAACCCATCACAACCTCTACAGCTTTCCTCTTAGGTGGCATCCTCTACTCTACAATGTGCTCAGAAAAGACATATCAATATATAACAACGGATAGATGCAAGAAAACATACCCGGACAGTTGAAAGTAGACGAAGTCATATGCATTGGTCCGAAGAACACCGCTCTGATACCAATTGTGACACCCCTGACCTCTTTAAATAAAATACACAGCGGAATAAAAATAATTTTCTTTAAAATATGGAAGGAGTTTCAAAATACATTTTCTTTAAACATTTTACAACCAAAATAAATACATGATCATTCAAAAGGTATAACAAAATACAAAACATCATTCCTATGATCATGCCAAAATCTTCCTCCCAACGGTGTATGCATATGACCCCAATCCACAGTCAACGTCCCGGGCCGCCACTCTGATCTGCATCACATGAAATAACTGAAATGAGAATAAATCTCAGCAAATGGAACTCTTACATAGCAATGATACATAGTATACTCTGTAAAACATGGCTTTGAAATCATAAATACCATCAACTCTGAAACATGAATACTGTAGCAATAACTGTAGCAATAACATAGCAATAGATAGCAATACGATGGTATTTCTCTTTTCTCTGGTTGGATTGATATCAATAGTATCTCTGTCTGTGGTTGCCAATATCCCATCGATATAAATCGATAACTGTGAGGGGATAAAAGCCTATGGTCGATGATCATCTAATTGCATGCAATGCTCTGACTATGATTAATCAATCCAATAAAAACATTTGAACTCTGAATATCATTTAAAGCCGTCGTTTCGCAATCTCTATCTTTTCTCTTGTATTCCCTTTATAACAATAGTGAGACATACAATGCCTCCAATAGATAATCAATGAAATCAATATATAACAATGGATCAATGGAAGGGAATAACACTTTGAAACCTTTAAAACACAATACATATAATATCATGTGAGCAAAAAGGATGAAATTCCACTTACAACCCAATAGTACACCTCAAATAAACTCTTGGTTCACCACCTACAACAATAATCCATAAATAACACCAACATCAACTCTATAATAAAGAATCCATAACAATAAATCCATAAATCCACAAGAATAACAAACCCAAGTCAACTCTTAACTCAAAACCTTAAAAGAATCGCACCAAAAGCTTACCTAAGCTTCCTAGCACCAAGGAGAACGTCGATCTCAAGTCGAAAATTGAACTAGATCCAAGAATCAAAGGTAGGAAATGGATGAAATGGAAGAAAACCCTTGCTCCTTAGAGAGAAAAACGAGATTGAAGGGGAAAGAAGAAGAGAAATGAAGTCAAATCATCCAAAAAGCAACTTAAAGCTTCGCCCATACCTCAATAATGCATGACCGCGGGTGCGCCAACACAAGGACCGCGGGTGCGGCGCTGTAAGGACCGCGGGGGCGCTCCTGTATCGGTCCTGCCACAGCGTACTCTGCGCACAGCTTCTACAAAGATCGCCTCAGAAACGCCTCTTCCCATCCGAATTAGAAAACGTGGTAAACTACAAAGTTGTAGCTCTATGTCTTATCTTGACTCCCTCAAAATTTCAGATCATTTGGAGGTCTGAGTAAAAAGTTATGCTAAATCTCCCAACCTGTGTCACTGGAGGAACGTCGAATCACACGACACACTTCGGGACACTTTTGGCTTACCTTCCACAATGATTTGAACAAAACTCAAAATACGAAAGTTATAGCCTTATGTCTTATCTAACCACTCCAATTGGCCTCACCTCATTTGGATCAATATACCATTTATCATGAATTTAATCGTAACGCCGCTACAATAACACTGCACATCATCTATAACCAACCATACTAAAATCATAAATCAAAACTCTTAACATCCAAACTATACTTAAACTTACCCAAATAGCCAATAATCATACAAAATCTTAAACCATACCGTACACCGGGCTCGGCTATTACACAACTTTTGCAACTATAAAGGCTTGGCATGCTACTTTTGTCTCTACTTTTTGCAAGTCCAAGACAAGTCTCCCTTCCCTCTTCTTTCAAGCAAGATGGCCGAATTCTCATAGCATAATTCTACCAAGTTTTCTCTCAATTTTTCTCTTCAAGTGTTGAGGAAGAAAAATACTTCTCTTTGAAAAATCTTTTTATTTTTCTAGTGCAAAATAAAAGGGGTTCTAGTTTGCTAGTGGTGGGCCTAATTTGAAGGAAAGATTCAAGAACAAGGAGAGCTTGTAGATTTGTCATCCATTCAAGAGCCAAGTTGTTTACAACTTGGTTGGAGCCATCATCAACCTCAAGAGGTTGATAGGTAACTATTTCTAAACACACTATGAATGTCATTTTGGTGTTTTATTGTATTTCCTACACAAATCTATGGTGGCCGAAATTTTTTGAACTAAAATCGAAATTTTTGTGCTTCCGTTGCGTTTCCGGCCACCGTAACCGATCACCTTTCAGTTTAGCCCATAAAGTAATCCATAAATAGAATCCCTCCCCTTCTTAGTCCTAGGCAACCCCAAAATAAAGTCCATAGAATTGTCAGCCCAAGTTCCTTTTAAGAATAGCACGCAAAAGTGTTCCCAAAGTTCTATTTACAACTTCAGTTTGTCCATCCGTTTGAGGATGACAAGTAGTAGAAAACAACAATTTTGTGCCAAGTTTTTCCCATAAAGTATTCCAAAAATAGAATCCCTCCCCTTCTTAGTCCTAGGCTACCCCAAAATAAAGTCCATAGAAATGTCAATCCAAGTTCTATTAAGAATAGCACGCAAAAGTGTTCCCAAAGTTCTATTTACAACTTCAGTTTGTCCATCCGTTTGAGGATGACAAGTAGTAGATTACAACTTTATTGTGCAAAGTTTAGCCCATAAAGTATTCCAAAAATAGAATCCCTCCCCTTCTTAGTCCTAGGCTACCCCAAAATAAAGTCTATATAAATGTCAGTCCAAGTTCTTTTTAAGAATAGCACGCAAAAGTGTTCCCAAAGTTCTATTGACAACTTCAGTTTGTCCATCCGGTTGAAGATGACAAGTAGTAGATTACAACTTTATTGTGCAAAGTTTAGCCCATAAAGTAATACATAAATTGAATCCCTCCCCTTCTTAGTCCTAGGCAACCCCAAAATAAAGTACATAGAAATGTTAGTCCAAGTTCTTTTTAAGAATAGCACGCAAAAGTGTTCCCAAAGTTCTATTTACAACTTCAGTTTGTCCATCCGTTTGATGATGACAAGTAGTAGAAAACAACAATTTTGTGCCAAGTTTTTCCCATAAAGTATTCCAAAAATAGAATCCCTCCCCTTCTTAGTCCTAGGCTACCCCAAAATAAAGTCCATAGAAATGTCAGTCAAAGTTCTTTTTAAGAAATGCACGCAAAAGTGTTCCCAAAATTCTATTGACAACTTCAATTTGTCCATCCGTTTGAGGATGACAAGTAGCAGATTACAACTTTATTGTGCAAAGTTTAGCCCATAAAGTAATCCATAAATAGAATCCCTCCCCTTCTTAGTCCTAGGCAACCCCAAAATAAAGTCCTAGAAATGTCAATCCAAGTTCTTTTTAAGAATAGCACGCGGAAGTGTTCCCAAAGTTCTATTGACAACTTCAGTTTGTCCATCCGGTTGAGGAGGACAAGTAGTAGATTATTACTTTATTGTGCAAAGTTTAGCCCATAAAGTATTCCAAAAATAGAATCCCTCCCCTTCTTAGTCCTATAGGCAACCCAAAAATAAAGTCCATAGAAATGTCAGTCCAAGTTCTTTTTAAGAAATGCACGCAAAAGTGTTCCCAAAGTTCTATTGACAACTTCAGTTTGTCCATCCGTTTGAGGATGACAAGTAGTAGATTACAACTTTATTGTGCAAAGTTTAGCCCATAAAGTAATCCATAAATAGAATCCCACCCCTTCTTAGTCCTAGGAAACCTTAAAATAAAGTCCATAGAAATGTCAATCCAAGTTCTTTTTAAGAATAGCACGCAGAAGTGTTCTCAAAAATCTATTGACAACTTCAGTTTGTCCATCCGTTTGAGGATGACAAGTAGTAGATTACTACTTTATTGTGCAAAGTTTATCACATAAAGTAATCCATAAATAGAATCCCTCCCCTTCTTAGTCCTAGGCAACCCCAAAATAAAGTCCATTGAAATGTCAGTCCAAGTTCTTTTAAGAATAGCACGCAAAAGTGTTCCCAAAGTTCTATTTACAACTACAGTTTGTCCATCGGTTTGAGGATGACAAGTAGTAGAAAACAACAATTTTGTGCCAAGTTTTTCCCATAAAGTATTTCAAAAATATTATCCCTCCCCTTCTTAGTACTAGGCTACCCCAAAATAAAGTCCATAGAAATGTCAATCCAAGTTCTTTTAAGAATAGCACGCAAAAGTGTTCCCAAAGTTCTATTTACAACTTCAGTTTGTCCATCCGTTTGAGGATGACAAGTAGTAGATTACAACTTTATTGTGTAAAGTTTAGCCCATAAAGTAATCCAAAATAGAATGCCTCCCCTTCTTAGTCCTAGGCAACCCCAAAATAAAGTCCATAGAAATGTCAGTCCAAGTTCTTTTTATGAATAGCATGCAAAAGTGTTCCCAAAGTTCTATTGACAACTTCAGTTTGTCCATCCGTTTGAGGATGACAAGTAGTAGATTACGACAATATTGAGCAAAGTTTAGCCCATAAAGTAATCCAAAAATAGAATCCCTCCCCTTCTTAGTCCTAGGCAACCCCAAAATAGTCCACAGAAATGTCAGTCCAAGTTATTTTTAAGAATAGCACGCAAAAGTGTTCCCCAAGTTCTATTGAGAACTTCAGTTTGTCCATCCGTTTGAGGATGACAAGTAGTAGATTACAACTTTATTGTGCAAAGTTTAGCCCATAAGGTAATCCATAAATAGAATCCCTACCCTTCTTTGTCTTAGGCTACCCCAAAATAAAGTCCATAGAAATGTCAATTCAAGTTCTATTAAGAATAGCACGCAAAAGTGTTCCCAAAGTTCTATTTACAACTTCAGTTTGTCCATCCGTTTGAGGATGACAAAAAGTAGATTACAACTTTATTGTGCAAAGTTTAGCTCATAAAGTAATCCAAAATAGAATGCCTCCCCTTCTTAGTCTAGGCAACCCAAAAATAAAGTCCATAGAAATGTCAGTCCAAGTTCTTTTTAAGAATAGCACGCAAAAGTGTTCCTAAAGTTCTATTGACAACTTCAGTTTGTCCATCCGTTTGAGGATGACAAGTTGTAGATTACTACTTTATTGTGCAAAGTTTAGCCCATAAAGTAATCCATAAATAGAATCCCTCCCCTTCTTAGTCCTAGGCAACCCCAAAATAAAGTCCAAAGAAATGTCAGTCCAAGTTCTATTTAAGAATAGCACGCAATAGTGTTCCCAAAGTTCTATTGACAACTTCAGTTTGTCCATCCGTTTGAGGATGACAAGTAGTAGATTACAGCTTTATTGTGCAAAGTTTAGCCCATAAAGTTATCCATAAATAGAATCCCTCCCCTTCTTAGTCCTAGGCAACCCCAAAATAAAGTCCATAGAAATGTCAGTCCAAGTTCTTTTAAGAATAGCACGCAAAAGTGTTCCCAAAGTTCTATTTACAACTTACGTTTGTCCATCCGTTTGAGGATGACAAGTAGTAGAAAACAACAAATTTGTGCCAAGTTTTTCCCATAAAGTATTCCAAAAATAGAATCCCTCCCCTTCTTAGTCCTAGGCTACCCCAAAATAAAGTCCATAGAAATGTCAATCCAAGTTCTATTAAGAATAGCACGCAAAAGTGTTCCCAAAGTTCTATTTACAACTTCAGTTTGTCCATCCGTTTGAGGATGACAAGTAGTAGATTACAACTTTATTGTGTGAAGTTTAGCCCATAAAGTAATCCAAAATAGAATGCCTCCCCTTCTTAGTCCTAGGCAACCCCAAAATAAAGTCCATAGAAATGTCAGTCCAAGTTCTTTTTATGAATAGCACGCAAAAGTGTTCCCAAAGTTCTATTGACAACTTCAGTTTGTCCATCCGTTTGAGGATGACAAGTAGTAGATTACGACAATATTGAGCAAAGTTTAGCCCATAAAGTAATCCAAAAATAGAATCCCTCCCCTTCTTAGTTCTAGGCAACCCCAAAATAGTCCATAGAAATGTCAGTCCAAGTTCTTTTTAAGAATAGCACGCAAAAGTGTTCCCCAAGTTCTATTGACAACTTCAGTTTGTCCATCCGTTTGAGGATGACAAGTAGTAGATTACAACTTTATTGTGCAAAGTTTAGCCCATAAAGTAATCCATAAATAGAATCCCTCCCCTTCTTTGTCCTAGGCTACCCCAAAATAAAGTCCATAGAAATGTCAATTCAAGTTCTATTAAGAATAGCACGCAAAAGTGTTCCCAAAGTTCTATTTACAACTTCAGTTTGTCCATCCGTTTGAGGATGACAAGTAGTAGATTACAACTTTACTGTGCAAAGTTTAGCTCATAAAGTAATCCAAAATAGAATGCCTCCCCTTCTTAGTCCTAGGCAACCCCAAAATAAAGTCTATAGAAATTTCAGTCCAAGTTCTTTTTAAGAATAGCACGCAAAAGTGTTCCTAAAGTTCTATTGACAACTTCAGTTTGTCCATCCGTTTGAGGATGACAAGTTGTAGATTACTACTTTATTGTGCAAAGTTTAGCCCATAAAGTAATCCATAAATAGAATCCCTCCCCTTCTTAGTCCTAGGCAACCCCAAAATAAAGTCCAAAGAAATGTCAGTCCAAGTTCTTTTTAAGAATAGCACGCAAAAGTGTTCCCAAAGTTCTATTGACAACTTCAGTTTGTCCATCCGTTTGAGGATGACAAGTAGTAGATTACAACTTTATTGTGCAAAGTTTAGCCCATAAAGTAATCCATAAATAGAATCCCTCCCCTTCTTAGTCCTAGGCAACCCCAAAATTAAGTCCATAGAAATGTCAGTCCAAGTTCTTTTAAGAATAGCACGCAAAAGTGTTCCCAAAGTTCTATTTACAACTTCAGTTTGTCCATCCGTTTGAGGATGACAAGTAGTAGAAAACAACAATTTTGTGCCAAGTTTTTCCCATAAAGTATTCCAAAAATAGAATCCCTCCCCTTCTTAGTCCTATGCTACCCCAAAATAAAGTCCATAGAAATGTCAATCCAAGTTCTATTAAGAATAGCACGCAAAATTGTTCCCAAAGTTCTATTTACAACTTCAGTTTGTCCATCCGTTTGAGGATGACAAGTAGTAGATTACAACTTTATTGTGTAAAGTTTAGCCCATAAAGTAATCCAAAATAGAATGCCTCCCCTTATTAGTCCTAGGCAACCCCAAAATAAAGTCCATAGAAATGTCAGTCCAAGTTCTTTTTATGAATAGCACGCAAAAGTGTTCCCAAAGTTCTATTGACAACTTCAGTTTGTCCATCCGTTTGAGGATGACAAGTAGTAGATTACGACAATATTGAGCAAAGTTTAGCCCATAAAGTAATCCAAAAATAGAATCCCTCCCCTTCTTAATCCTAGGCAACCCCAAAATAGTCCATAGAAATGTCAGTCCAAGTTCTTTTTAAGAATAGCACGCAAAAGTGTTCCCCAAGTTCTATTGACCACTTCAGTTTGTCCATCCGTTTGAGGATGACAAGTAGTAGATTACAACTTTATTGTGCAAAGTTTAGCCCATAAATTAATCCATAAATAGAATCCCTCCCCTTCTTTGTCCTAGGCTACCCCAAAATAAAGTCCATAGAAATGTCAATTCAAGTTCTATTAAGAATAGCACGCAAAAGTGTTCCCAAAGTTCTATTTACAACTTCAGTTTGTCCTTCCGTTTGAGGATGACAAGTAGTAGATTACAACTTTATTGTGCAAAGTTTAGCTCATAAAGTAATCCAAAATAGAATGCCTCCCCTTCTTAGTCCTAGGTAACCCCAAAATAAAGTCTATAGAAATGTCAGTCCAAGTTCTTTTTAAGAATAGCACGTAAAAGTGTTCCTAAAGTTCTATTGACAACTTCATTTTGTCCATCCGTTTGAGGATGATAAGTTGTAGATTACTACTTTATTGTGCAAAGTTTAGCCCATAAAGTAATCCATAAATAGAATCCCTCCCCTTCTTAGTCCTAGGCAACCCCAAAATAAAGTCCAAAGAAATGTCAGTCCAAGTTCTTTTTAAGAATAGCACGCAAAAGTGTTCCCAAAGTTCTATTTACAACTTCAGTTTGTCCATCCGTTTAAGGATGACAAGTAGTAGATTACAACTTTATTGTGCAAAGTTTAGCCCATAAAGTAATCCATAAATAGAATCCCTCCCCTTCTTAGTCCAAGGCAAACCCAAAATAAATTCCAAAGAAATGTCAGTCCAAGTTCTTTTTAAGAATAGCACGCAAAAGTGTTCCCAAAGTTCTATTGACAACTTCAGTTTGTCCATCCGTTTGAGGATGACAAGTAGTAGATTACAACTTTATTGTGCAAAGTTTAGCCCATAAAGTAATCCATAAATAGAATCCCTCCCCTTCTTAGTCCTAGGCAACCCCAAAATAAAGTCCATAGAAATGTCAGTCCAAGTTCTTTTAAGAATAGCACGCAAAAGTGTTCCCAAAGTTCTATTTACAACTTCAGTTTGTCCATCCGTTTGAGGATGACAAGTAGTAGAAAACAACAATTTTGTGCCAAGTTTTTCCCATAAAGTATTCCAAAAATAGAATCCCTCCCCTTCTTAGTCCTATGCTACCCCAAAATAAAGTCCATAGAAATGTCAATCCAAGTTCTATTAAGAATAGCACGCAAAATTGTTCCCAAAGTTCTATTTACAACTTCAGTTTGTCCATCCGTTTGAGGATGACAAGTAGTAGATTACAACTTTATTGTGTAAAGTTTAGCCCATAAAGTAATCCAAAATAGAATGCCTCCCCTTATTAGTCCTAGGCAACCCCAAAATAAAGTCCATAGAAATGTCAGTCCAAGTTCTTTTTATGAATAGCACGCAAAAGTGTTCCCAAAGTTCTATTGACAACTTCAGTTTGTCCATCCGTTTGAGGATGACAAGTAGTAGATTACGACAATATTGAGCAAAGTTTAGCCCATAAAGTAATCCAAAAATAGAATCCCTCCCCTTCTTAATCCTAGGCAACCCCAAAATAGTCCATAGAAATGTCAGTCCAAGTTCTTTTTAAGAATAGCACGCAAAAGTGTTCCCCAAGTTCTATTGACCACTTCAGTTTGTCCATCCGTTTGAGGATGACAAGTAGTAGATTACAACTTTATTGTGCAAAGTTTAGCCCATAAAGTAATCCATAAATAGAATCCCTCCCCTTCTTTGTCCTAGGCTACCCCAAAATAAAGTCCATAGAAATGTCAATTCAAGTTCTATTAAGAATAGCACGCAAAAGTGTTCCCAAAGTTCTATTTACAACTTCAGTTTGTCCTTCCGTTTGAGGATGACAAGTAGTAGATTACAACTTTATTGTGCAAAGTTTAGCTCATAAAGTAATCCAAAATAGAATGCCTCCCCTTCTTAGTCCTAGGTAACCCCAAAATAAAGTCTATAGAAATGTCAGTCCAAGTTCTTTTTAAGAATAGCACGTAAAAGTGTTCCTAAAGTTCTATTGACAACTTCATTTTGTCCATCCGTTTGAGGATGACAAGTTGTAGATTACTACTTTATTGTGCAAAGTTTAGCCCATAAAGTAATCCATAAATAGAATCCCTCCCCTTCTTAGTCCTAGGCAACCCCAAAATAAAGTCCAAAGAAATGTCAGTCCAAGTTCTTTTTAAGAATAGCACGCAAAAGTGTTCCCAAAGTTCTATTTACAACTTCAGTTTGTCCATCCGTTTAAGGATGACAAGTAGTAGATTACAACTTTATTGTGCAAAGTTTAGCCCATAAAGTAATCCATAAATAGAATCCCTCCCCTTCTTAGTCCAAGGCAAACCCAAAATAAAGTCCATAGAAATGTCAGTCCAAGTTCTTTTTAAGAATAGCACGCAAAAGTGTTCCCAAAGTTTTATTGACAACTTCAGTTTATCCATCCGTTTGAGGATGACAAGTAGTAGATTACTACTTTATTGTGCAAAGTTTAGCCCATAAAGTAATCCATAAATAGAATCCCTCCCCTTCTTAGTCCTAGGCAACCCCAAAATAAAGTCCATAGAAATGTCAGTCCAAGTTCTTTTTAAGAATAGCACGCAAAAGTGTTCCCAAAGTTCTATTGACAACTTCAGTTTGTCCATCCGTTTGAGGATGACAAGTAGTAGATTACAACTTTATTGTGCAAAGTTTAGCTCATAAAGTAATCCATAAATAGAATCTCTCCCCTTCTTAGTCCTAGGCAACCCCAAAATAAAGTCCATAGAAATGTCAGTCCAAGTTCTTTTTAAAAATAGCACGCAAAAGTGTTCCCAAAGTTCTATTGACAACTTCAGTTTGTCCATCCGTTTGAGGATGACAAGTAGTAGATTACTACTTTATTGTGCAAAGTTTAGTTCATAAAGTAATCCATAAATAGAATCCCTCCCCTTCTTAGTCCTAGGCAACCCCAAAATATTATTTTTGATGCACAATAAACACGAAGATAAACAATCGAAAGTTGAGCAACAAATAATTTGGTGTGTTATTCACCTCTAAACTAGAAAAGTTTAGCAACAAATAAACACGAAGATAAACAATCGAAAGTTGATACGAACCTTCGAAGAACGACGCCTACGACAATCCGCACAAGCACGACCGACAAACGCCACAAAGTTAGAAACTTTGATAAGTTTGATTTTTGATGCACAAAGCTAAAGCCTTGAAAGTTGAGAGAAAATCTCAAAAGTTTGATAAAACTCAAAATATTATGTCTATTGTGTCAATTGTCTAATGAATTTCGTCCAAAACATAGACCTTATATCAAAAGATTACTAAAATCTAGACTCCAAAATAATTAAAACTCTAAATAAGGTAATTTTTCTCGCCCAAAATTCTAGGACACGGACCCCGTGCCCACCTCCGTGTGTGGGTCCGTGTACACTCGGTAAGAAAACTTCAGCTGGAAAGCATAGGCACGGACCCCGTGCTCACCTCCGTGTACGGGTCCGTGTAGGCTCGGTTTTCTTCATTCTCGATTGTGATGGGCACGGACCCCGTGTACAGGTCCGTGTACTCGTCCGTGTAGCCTCGGTCATCCTCTACTTGATTGTGATGCAACCCGAACCCTTCGAGCCTTGTTTCCAAGTCTTCATTGGTTGGATGAAGGGCAACATTCAACATCTTCAAGCGTACTCTAGGGCTTGGTTCTGGGAACGCATAGTGGCTGGCTAGATTCGTATCACCTTCCCCTTCTTAGTCCTAGGCAACCCCAAAATAAAGTCCATAGAAATGTCAGTCCAAGTTCTTTTTAAGAATAGCACGCAAAAGTGTTCCCAAAGTTCTATTGACAACTTCAGTTTTTCCATCCGTTTGAGGATGACAAGTAGTAGATTACAACTTTATTGTGCATAGTTTAGCCCATAAAGTAATCCATAAATAGAATCCCTCCCCTTCTTAGTCCTAGGCAACCCCAAAATAAAGGCCATAGAAATGTCAGTCCAAGTTCTTTTTAAGAATAGCACGCAAAAGTGTTCCCAAAGTTCTATTGACAACTTCAGTTTATCCATCCGTTTGAGGATGACAAGTAGTAGATTACTACTTTATTGTGCAAAGTTTAGCCCATAAAGTAATCCATAAATAGAATCCCTCCCCTTCTTAGTCCTAGGCAACCCCAAAATAAAGTCCATAGAAATGTCAGTCCAAGTTCTTTTTAAGAATAGCACGCAAAAGTGTTCCCAAAGTTCTATTGACAACTTCAGTTTGTCCATCCGTTTGAGAATGACAAGTAGAAGATTACAACTTTATTGTGCAAAGTTTAGCCCATAAAGTAATCCATAAATAGAATCCCTCCCCTCTTAGTCCTAGGCAACCTTAAAATAAAGTCCATAGAAATAGAAATCCAAGTTCTTTTTAAGAATAGCACGCAGAAGTGTTCCCAAAAATCTATTGACAACTTCAGTTTGTCCATCCGTTTGAGGATGACAAGTAGTAGAAAACAACAATTTTGTGCCAATTTTTTCCCATAAAGTATTCTAAAAATAGAATCTCTCCCCTTCTTAGTCCTGGGCTACCCCAAAATAAAGTCCATAGAAATGTCAATCCAAGTTTTATTAAAAATAGCACGCAAAAGTGTTCCCAAAGTTCTATTTACAACTTCAGTTTGTCCATCCGTTTGAGGATGACAAGTAGTAGATTACAACTTTATTGTGCAAAGTTTATCCCATAAAGTAATCCATAAATAGAATCCCTCCACTTCTTAGTCCTAGGCTACCCCAAAATAAAGTCCATAGAAATGTCAATCCAAGTTCTATTAAGAATAGCACGCAAAAGTTTTCCCAAAGTTCTATTTACAACTTCAGTTTGTCCATCCGTTTGAGTATGACAAGTAGTAGATTACAACTTTATTGTGCAAAGTTTAGCCCATAAAGTATTCCAAAAATAGAATCCCTCCCCTTCTTAGTCCTATAGGCAACCCAAAAATAAAGTCCATAGAAATGTCAGTCCAAGTTCTTTTTAAGAAATTCACGCAAAAGTGTTCCCAAAGTTCTATTGACAACTTCAGTTTGTCCATCCGTTTGAGGATGACAAGTAGTAGATTACAACTTTATTGTGCAAAGTTTAGCCCATAAAGTAATCCATAAATAGAATCCCTCCCCTTCTTAGTCCTAGGCAACCTTAAAATAAAGTCCATAGAAATTTCAATCCAAGTTCTTTTTAAGAATAGCACGCAGAAGTGTTCCCAAAAATCTATTGACAACTTCAGTTTGTCCATCCGTTTGAGGATGACAAGTAGTAGATTACTACTTTATTGTGCAAAGTTTAGCACATAAAGCAATCCATAAATAGAATCCCTCCCCTTCTTAGTCCTAGGCAACCCCAAAATAAAGTCCATAGAAATGTCAGTCCAAGTTCTTTTAAGAATAGCACGCAAAAGTGTTCCCAAAGTTCTATTTACAACTTCAGTTTGTCCATCCGTTTGAGGATGACAAGTAGTAGAAAACAACAATTTTGTGCCAAGTTTTTCCCATAAAGTATTCCAAAAATATTATCCCTCCCCTTCTTAGTTCTAGGTGAAAGGGGATCGGTTACGGTGGCCGGAAACGCAACGGAAGCACAAAATTTTTCGATTTTAGCATATAAATTTCGGCCACCATAGATTTGTGTAGGAAATACAATAAAACACAAAAATGACATTCATAGTGTGTTTAGAAATGTACCTATCAATCTTAAAAGATTGATGATGGCTCCAACTTAGTTGATATACAACTAAGCTCTTGATGGCAAGACAATCTACAAGCTTCACCTTGTTCTTGAATCTTTCCTTCAAAATTAGGCCCACCACTAGCAAACTAGAACCCCTTTTATCTTGCACTAGAAAAATAAAAGGATTTTTCAAAGAGAAGTATTTTTCTTCCTCAACACTTGAAGAGAAAAATTGAGAGAAAACTTGAGAGAATGGAGGTGAGAATTTCGGCCATTATGCTTGAATGAAGGGGAAGGGAGACTTGTCTTGGACTTGCAAAAAGTAGAGACAAAAGTAGCATGCCAAGCCTTGATAGTTGCAAAAGTTGTCTCCAACCCTTCACCTCCCATGCATGCATATTATATGGTTTATTATCAAAATAAAAACCATGGACTAAATTTAATTATCTCAAACATATTTGAGATTAATTAAACATTACTTGAATTTACCCAAGTCCCACTAGTTAAATAATTAATTTAAATTGAGCTCTACAAGACTCAATATAATTTAATTAATTCAACACTTGAATTAATTTAATTATTTGAACTCTACTAGGTCCACTAGTGTTTAATTGATTCAACACTTGAATTAATTTAATTTAGTCCATAATAATGTTTATAAAAATCACAATTTTAAAATACATTATTCAATTGGCCAAATTTTAATTTAGGAACACTTCCATAAATTAAAATTTACATTTCTCTCATAGAAGTCATACTTCTATTTTTCCATACACTTATAAACTCATTTATAAGTCGTTCAACACATTGAACTATTTTACTTCTCAACGGGATCTAGAAAGCTAGCACTTGTGTGGCCCTCAATGGTTCATTGATACAACTAGCCGTGGGTTCACATCTCCATGTGATTCGGACTAAACATGTCCTTATATGAGCATACCCCAATTGCTCCATTCTTACTTATCAACTCCTTGATAACAAGAACGTCAGAACTCAAGTCTGATAGCACCCAACGAATCATGTTAAACGCCTAGCAACATCGCTTACATGATTCCCTAGGTATCAAATGATAGTGCCTGCAAGAACCATTCAATTATGGTTAGCGTACAGTACGGTCCCTTCAACTCATATATCCCGACCGATTCGACAACCATTGGTTTATCGAGAGTTGTCAATGAATCGATACTATGTGTCATGCCGTAGTTGCATCGATGGTGTAATCTATGAAACTCCTTTCATAATTACCACCATACTCTGATCAGATATTTCAATCTACATACACATGAGAACACATAGGATATCCATACCCGAAGGTAAGTGGTGAATCCCCGACTACAATGCATCGACTCCTATACGTTTCGACAGAACACCCAACCTTGCCACCTGATGACCCCATGAGAGTCGGTAAACAAGCCAAAGTGTAATTCTAGCACATAGAGTCTCAATGTTGTCCCGGGTCATAAGGACTAATGGTGTACAACCATAAACTAGGACTATTCCACTCGATAAGTGAGAACCACTTGGAAAGTCCTTTTATGGAGGGTTGTTCAGTGCACTCTACAAGGAGCACCTATCTGCATGTTCGGACATCACAATGTCCCCTACCAATGAAACATGGTACTCACATCGCAGATACTAGTCTCTAACTCGAGCGGCCTATATCCTTCTTAGTGGCGGCTGAATCGACTAGGAACCGTTTAGAATATACAGTATTCCAAATATGAGTTTCATGATACTCATCTCATGAGTATCTCATATTCTTTCTACTATTTGTATATTCAAGGACTTTATCTATGCAACTAGCATGGGTATACAGATAAAGATGTGCCAAAACAATAATTTCAAATATAATTAAAATAAAGATCGTTTATACATAGAGTTTCATTGTGAACACTCGGCCAACACTTGGCTCGACGGGCACCTACTCTAACACTAGGCTACCCCAAAATAAAGTCCATAGAAATGTCAATCCAAGTTCTTTTAAGAATAGCACGCAAAAGTGTTCCCAAAGTTCTATTTACAACTTCAGTTTGTCCATCCGTTTGAGGATGACAAGTAGTAGATTACAACTTTATTGTGCAAAGTTTATCCCATAAAGTAATCCATAAATAGAATCCCTCCACTTCTTAGTCCTAGGCTACCCCAAAATAAAGTCCATAGAAATGTCAATCCAAGTTCTATTAAGAATAGCACGCAAAAGTGTTCCCAAAGTTCTATTTACAACTTCAGTTTGTCCATCCGTTTGAGTATGACAAGTAGTAGATTACAACTTTATTGTGCAAAGTTTAGCCCATAAAGTATTCCAAAAATAAAATCCCTCCCCTTCTTAGTCCTATAGGCAACCCAAAAATAAAGTCCATAGAAATGTCAGTCCAAGTTCTTTTAAAGAAATGCACGCAAAAGTGTTCCCAAAGTTCTATTGACAACTTCAGTTTGTCCATCCGTTTGAGGATGACAAGTAGTAGATTACAACTTTATTGTGCAAAGTTTAGCCCATAAAGTAATCCATAAATAGAATCCCTCCTCTTCTTAGTCCTAGGCTGTAATGCCCGAGAATTAATCACGGTTAATTAACGATTATTGAGGATTAATTTAATGTGATTTTGAAAGGGCTAATCGAGACACGGAATGAGATCACGTGTGAAAATGTATGTGCAAGACAATAGCATCGGCGCACATGCGCCAAGTAAGTCGCGCACATGCGCGCAGAATCCAGAAGGATTGGCGCACATGCGCGAAGGGTGCGCGCGCACATGCGCGGAGCCTACAGTGGCGTCGGCGCACATGCGCGGTGTAGACGCGCGCACATGCGCGACGGGTCCAGTAGAGTTCGCGCACATGCGCGGCAGGAAGCGGCGCACATGCGCGAGGGTGGCCGAGAAGCTTTGGGCCGAGGCAGAATGTCTCGCGCATATGCGCGAAGGTAGTCGCGCATATGCGCGAGACGTGTTGCACGTTGGGTGTGCCACTCGGCCTTATGCATGTTTGTGTATATATATATATATATATACATGCAATAATTCTTCAGAAATCTCAGAATAAAATCGAGAGTTTTGGGGAAAAAGTGCTTTTGGATTTTATAATCCGATTTATGATCAATCCGTCCGTTAGATTTTAAATCCGACTTCGATACCGAGCTCCTAGCAACGCAGGCTACTACAGGACGTAAGTTTATTACGTTTTGACATGTTTTGAAATTATGATGTTATTAGAATTGAATACACGTCATATATGTTATTCTTGACATGTTAGACAGCGTAGAATCGAAGTCAGATTAAGAAACGGACTGGATATGTAATTGTTATGAATTTCAGAATGAAATTGACTGAGGGTGATGTCAGATTTGTACGGTGGTTGATTGTAAATTATTGGAATTGGTATATACTGATATAGTAGTACCGGTGTAGTCAGATTGTACTGTTGTACCGCCAGAATTTGATAAAACAGAGGTGTTGTGATTTGATTTGAATATTGATACAGAATATTGGTATTGTCATTGCCAGATTGATCAGTGACAGGCTTGGGTCGAGATTTCGATTGTATCAGAGTAACAGCAAGAAAGGTATAAATAAATGTTGATTCGGGATTGCATAACTCGAGTTAGGTTTGAATTGAGTTTCCCTAAATCACATACTTTATTTTATTGCATTGATATTTGCAGATTATCAGATTGATATGTTATTATATTGACTTAGAACAGGGTCAGAGTCCGAGTCTAGGGCTGACAGCCTAGCTAGGGCAGAACCGCCGAGTCTTTCTCAGAACCGATAAGACTCTAGACTTACGGTGTATCGACGAGCTTCAGATGTAGATCGACGTCTATCTCAGACACATTCGATACAGTATACCAAAGTCTAAATTAGGTTGGGATCCCTAGAATTGAGATAAGATAAGATTAGATCACAAGTCATTGATTCATGTAGTCAGATTAGATACATGTTTTGATGTTTGTTTATGCTTTTATATATGTTTTATATGATTGCATTTAATACATTGTTTATACTGGGATATTTATATCTCACCGGAGTTATCCGGCTGGTGTCTTGTTTGTATGTGTGCATGACAACAGGTGGGACAGGTATAGGGTCACAGAGGTGAAGACAGACTGAGATTAGAGTGGTGATACCGGACTTGGACTAGAGCTAGGGTTTGAACACTTGATAGTAGTTGTTGAACCTGAGTATGTATGATTGTATATTTTATCAGATTTGTACTTTTATACTGATATGTATATTAGTTTGATTCCATTACCTTCCGCATTTTAAAAAAAAAAAATTTAGACCCTGTTTATTACAATTGATTAATTAGTCCCAATCACGATTAAAAAGATGATTAGCGTCCGGGTCCCCACAACAGGTGGTATCAGAGCGATAGATCCTTTAGATTAAGATAGAAGAGGCTAGTGAGCGGGGTAGACTGAGGTTTTCTTTCCTGCTTTTGAATGCTAGCATGTCTTACTGCTTTATTACATGTTACTTCTTTATCTGATTGATATAGTTATATGTTTTATTGAGATTGGATCAGTACTGATTCTAGATCAGCAGTAAGATGATCAGAGGAGGTTGCAACAGAATTGTGGTATCTGTTACTAATCTATTTGATTATTAGATATGCCTCCGAGACGAGTACCAGAACAGGGAAGTACATCAAATCCTCCAATGGATGTTACTCCGACTCCAATGGAAACGTTACTGAAACGATTTCAATCATTTCATCCGCCGACCTTGAACGGAACAGAGAACGCTGTGGAATGCGAGAGTTGGCTCGATGATATAGAGTTGTTGTTCGACTCTTTGGAGTATACAGATGAGAAGAGAATAAAGTTGATCGCACACCAGTTACATGATGTTGCCAAAGACTGGTGGATTACAAGAAAGAAAGCCATGGAGCATAGAGGTACGATGATTACCTGGAATATATTCAGAACTGAATTCTATCAACGTTTCTTTCCAGTGTCGTACCGGAAGGACAAAGGAGCGGAATTTGCCAATCTAAAGCAAGGACCGATGAACATAGAAGAATACGTGTCAAAGTTCTCCTCCTTGTTGAAATTTGCTCCACATGTGGCTGACAGCGAAGAAGCTACTGCTGATCAGTTCATCAATGGCCTGAACCCCGATATTTTCACATTGGTGAACACAGGGCGACCGGATAATTTTACTGATGCCCTGAACAGAGCCAAGGGAGCAGAAGCAGGTCTGATACGACAGAAAGGAGCTTCCTTTGTGCCTCCAGCACCGAGACCACCACAACCACCTTTCAGATTTGAGAGTGGTAGCAGTAGTGGAGGAAAGAAAGAATTTTTGAAAGCTAAGGGAAAACAATTCAAGAAATCGGGGAGTAGTTCTTCCAGTTCCGGTGGTTCCAGACTGAGCCAGAGTTACACTGGAGTTTACTGCAAGACTTGCGGAGGAAGACATGCAACCGAGCAATGCCAGGGAGTGACTGGTAGTTGCAACGTCTGTAAACAGCCGGGACACTTTGCTAAAGTGTGTCCCTAGAGAGGTTCCCAAAGATTTCAGGGGGCCGAGTCATCAGGATCGGCAGCACAGACTGAGAGACGATCAGCTGCTGTTCACACATTTCAGCCAGCGCCAGCTCAGTCACAGCAGAGGCCCGGAGGAAGCCAGACAGTTGGGCAGCCTCCGAGACAGCAGGCCAGAGTTTTCGCTTTGACAGAGGAGCAGGCCCAGGAAGCCCCAGATGACGTTGTAGCAGGTAACTGTTCTTTATGTGGTTACTCTGCTTACGTATTAATTGATACCGGTGCTTCACACACATTTATTTCTGAACGATTTGCTTTAAGTCATGCATTGCCTGTAGAGTCTTTAGCCACTGTAGTTTCTGTATCTTCTCCTTTGGGGATAGGTTTGATATCCGTAAACTCGGTGAAACGTTGTATACTACAGTATGACGGGCATGAGATGGAGTTAGATTGTATAGTACTTGGATTATCAGACTTTGATTGTATTATCGGTATTGATATGCTAACCAAGTACAGAGCAACAGTTGATTGTTTCCACAAGATAGTAAGATTCAGACCAGACATGGCTGAAGAGTGGAAATTTTACGGGAAGGGTTCTAGATCGAGAATTCCTTTAGTATCTGTACTATCTATGACTCGACTGTTACAGAAAGGAGCAGAGGGATTCCTTGTCTATGCAGTAGATGTACTGAAGTCGAGTCCAGCATTGGCAGATTTGCCAGTGGTACGTGAATTTGCTGACGTCTTCCCAGACGAGATCCCGGGATTACCTCCAGTTAGAGAGATAGACTTCAGCATTGAACTGATGCCAGGTACAGTGCCGATTTCTAGAGCTCCGTACAGAATGGCACCAGTTGAACTGAAAGAATTAAAGGACCAGCTTGAAGATTTACTGGCCAAGGGGTACATTAGACCGAGTGTTTCTCCTTGGGGTGCTCCAGTATTGTTCGTAAGAAAGAAAAATGGTTCGATGAGACTTTGCATCGACTATAGGCAACTGAACAAGGCAACGGTAAAGAATAAATATCCTTTGCCTCGTATTGATGACTTATTCGATCAGTTGCAGGGTTCCTCAGTATATTCCAAGATAGATTTGAGATCAGGATATCACCAGCTGAGAGTCAGAGATTCTGATATCTCAAAGACAGCATTCAGAACCAGGTATGGACATTATGAATTTATTGTCATGCCGTTTGGTCTGACGAATGCTCCAGCTGTATTCATGGGGTTGATGAACCGTGTATTCCAGAAATATCTCGATGATTTTGTGATTATTTTCATCGATGATATTTTGATTTATTCAAAGAATATGAGTGAGCATGCTGAGCATTTAAAAACTGTGTTGCGAATTTTAAGAGCTGAGAAATTATATGCTAAACTGTCGAAATGTGAGTTTTGGCTAAGACAAGTAGTATTTCTGGGTCATATTATATCTGGAGATGGTATATCAGTTGATTCCAGTAAAGTGGAAGCCGTGATTTCTTGGCCAAGACCGACATCAGTGCCTGAAATTCGCAGTTTCATGGGTTTAGCGGGATATTACCGTCGTTTCATTAAAGATTTCTCGAATATAGCTAAACCAATTACTCAGCTAACTCAGAAAAATGCTCCATTTGTTTGGTCTGAAGAATGTGAGACCAGTTTTCTGGAATTGAAGAAGAGGTTGACCAGTGCACCGGTGTTGACTATTCCATCCGGTACTGGTGATTTTGTGGTTTATTGCGACGCTTCTCACAGAGGGTTGGGATGTGTGCTGATGCAACGAGGGCATGTTATTGCCTATGCCTCAAGACAGCTTAAACCACATGAAACTCGTTATCCAATTCATGACTTAGAATTGGCAGCCATTGTCTTTGCATTAAAGATATGGCGACATTACCTTTACGGGGAGAAGTTTGAGATATATTCTGATCATAAGAGTTTGAAATATCTGTTTTCACAATCTGAATTGAATATGAGACAGCGAAGATGGCTTGATTTGCTTAAAGATTTTGATTGTGAAATCAAATACTATCCAGGAAAGTCTAATGCAGCAGCGGATGCACTGAGTCGAAAGGTATGTTCTTTATCCTTATCGACGATAGGTGTTTCAAGTTTGATAGAAGACTGCTGTTTGTCTGGATTAGAATTTGAAACAGATTATAGACCGTTGAGATTCTATACGGTGCAAGTAGAACCAGAGCTGATTTTAAAAATTAAGGCAGCTCAGAAAGTGGATCAGAATGTACAGAAATCAATATCGATGGTTAGATCAGGACATCGATCAGAATATCAGGTACGTGATAATGTCCTGTATGTGAATAATCGCCTGGTTGTGCCAAATGTTCCAGATTTGAAACGACAAATATTGTCAGAAGCGCACAACAGTCGATTTAGTATTCATCCTGGTGGTAGAAAGATGTACAACGATTTGAAAAGACAGTTTTGGTGGAAACGAATGAAGAATGATATTGCGGAATTTGTTTCCAAATGTCTGAATTGCCAACAGGTGAAAGCAGAAAGAAAGAAACCAGGAGGATTATTACAGAGTTTGTCCATTCCTGAATGGAAATGGGATCACATTTCCATGGACTTTGTGACACAGTTGCCACGTTCCTCCAAAGGTTATGATGCGATTTGGGTCGTGATTGACAGATTAACCAAATCCGCGTGTTTTATTCCGTACAAGATGACGTACAGATTTGACCAGATGGCAGAGATCTATGTCAGAGAGGTGGTCAGATTACATGGAGTGCCGAAGTCGATTGTATCAGATCGTGATCCTCGATTTACTTCGCACTTCTGGCAGAGTTTGCAGCAGGCTCTCGGTACGAAGTTACATTTGAGTACCGCATATCATCCACAGACCGACGGACAGTCAGAGCGGACTATCCAGACACTGGAAGATATGCTGAGAGCAGTAGTGCTAGATTTTAGCACTAATTGGCAAGATGCATTGCCTCTTTGTGAGTTTTCGTACAACAACAGCTATCAAACAAGTATTGAGATGGCACCATTTGAAGCGTTGTACGGAAAGAAGTGTAGATCCCCTCTTTATTGGGATGATATATCTGAAGTGCCTGAAATTGGACCAGATATGATCAGGGATATGACAGAAAAAGTAAAGCTAATTCAAAAGAAAATGAAGGCAGCACAGGACAGACAGGCCAAGTATGCCAATGTTCGACGTAGACCATTGGTATTTGAAGTTGGAGATCGAGTGTTTTTGAAGATTTCACCTTTCAGAGGAGTTGTCAGATTTAGCAAGAAAGGGAAATTGTCTCCACGATACATTGGGCCTTATGAAATTCTCGAGAAGATAGGAGATCGTGCCTATCGACTAGCCTTACCGCCTTCATTATCTGGAATACATGATGTCTTTCATGTATCGTTATTGAGGAAGTACCTTCCTGATGCTTCACACGCTATACAACCAGACGAGGCCGAGCTTGATGAATCTCTGAGTTATGTCGAAAAGCCGATCCAGATTATTGATCGTAAAGAGAAGCAACTCAGAACGAAGATAATTCCGTTGGTGAAAGTGCAATGGACTCGCCATGGTGTTGAAGAAGCAACCTGGGAAACTGAATCAGATATGAGACAAGAATTCCCAGAGTTATTTCGATGATGTAAATTTTAGTATACAGTTTTTGTATATACTCCTTCTTGATATGATAAAATGCTTGAGATTTCGAGGACGAAATCATATCTTAGGAGGGGAGAAATGTAATGCCCGAGAATTAATCACGGTTAATTAACGATTATTGAGGATTAATTTAATGTGATTTTGAAAGGGCTAATCGAGACACGGAATGAGATCACGTGTGAAAATGTATGTGCAAGACAATAGCATCGGCGCACATGCGCCGAGTAAGTCGCGCACATGTGCGCAGAATCCAGAAGGATTGGCGCACATGCGCGAAGGGTGCGCGCGCACATGCGCGGAGCCTACAGTGGCGTCGGCGCACATGCGCGGTGTAGACGCGCGCACATGCGCGACGGGTCCAGTAGAGTTCGCGCACATGCGCGGCAGGAAGCGGCGCACATGCGCGAGGGTGGCCGAGAAGCTTTGGGCCGAGGCAGAATGTCTCGCGCATATGCGCGAAGGTAGTCGCGCATATGCGCGAGACGTGTTGCACGTTGGGTGTGCCACTCGGCCTTATGCATGTTTGTGTATATATATATATATATATACATGCAATAATTCTTCAGAAATCTCAGAATAAAATCGAGAGTTTTGGGGAAAAAGTGCTTTTGGATTTTATAATCCGATTTATGATCAATCCGTCCGTTAGATTTTAAATCCGACTTCGATACCGAGCTCCTAGCAACGCAGGCTACTACAGGACGTAAGTTTATTACGTTTTGACATGTTTTGAAATTATGATGTTATTAGAATTGAATACACGTCATATATGTTATTCTTGACATGTTAGACAGCGTAGAATCGAAGTCAGATTAAGAAACGGACTGGATATGTAATTGTTATGAATTTCAGAATGAAATTGACTGAGGGTGATGTCAGATTTGTACGGTGGTTGATTGTAAATTATTGGAATTGGTATATACTGATATAGTAGTACCGGTGTAGTCAGATTGTACTGTTGTACCGCCAGAATTTGATAAAACAGAGGTGTTGTGATTTGATTTGAATATTGATACAGAATATTGGTATTGTCATTGCCAGATTGATCAGTGACAGGCTTGGGTCGAGACTTCGATTGTATCAGAGTAACAGCAAGAAAGGTATAAATAAATGTTGATTCGGGATTGCATAACTCGAGTTAGGTTTGACTTGAGTTTCCCTAAATCACATACTTTATTTTATTGCATTGATATTTGCAGATTATCAGATTGATATGTTATTATATTGACTTAGAACAGGGTCAGAGTCCGAGTCTAGGGCTGACAGCCTAGCTAGGGCAGAACCGCCGAGTCTTTCTCAGATCCGATAAGACTCTAGACTTACGGTGTATCGACGAGCTTCAGATGTAGATCGACGTCTATCTCAGACACATTCGATACAGTATACCAAAGTCTAAATTAGGTTGGGATCCCTAGAATTGAGATAAGATAAGATTAGATCACAAGTCATTGATTCATGTAGTCAGATTAGATACATGTTTTGATGTTTGTTTATGCTTTTATATATGTTTTATATGATTGCATTTAATACATTGTTTATACTGGGATATTTATATCTCACCGGAGTTATCCGGCTGGTGTCTTGTTTGTATGTGTGCATGACAACAGGTGGGACAGGTATAGGGTCACAGAGGTGAAGACAGACTGAGATTAGAGTGGTGATACCGGACTTGGACTAGAGCTAGGGTTTGAACACTTGATAGTAGTTGTTGAACCTGAGTATGTATGATTGTATATTTTATCAGATTTGTACTTTTATACTGATATGTATATTAGTTTGATTCCATTACCTTCCGCATTTTAAAAAAAAAAATTTAGACCCTGTTTATTACAATTGATTAATTAGTCCCAATCACGATTAAAAAGATGATTAGCGTCCGGGTCCCCACATAGGCAACCTTATAATAAAGTCCATAGAAATGTCAATCCAAGTTCTTTTTAATAATAGCACGCAGAAGTGTTCCCAAAAATCTATTGACAACTTCAGTTTGTCCATCCGTTTGAGGATGACAAGTAGTAGATTACTACTTTATTGTGCAAAGTTTAGCACATAAAGCAATCCATAAATAGAATCCCTCCCCTTCTTAGTCCTAGGCAACTCCAAAATAAAGTCCATAGAAATGTCAGTCCAAGTTCTTTTAAGAATAGCACGCAAAAGTGTTCCAAAGTTCTATTTACAACTTCAGTTTGTCCATCCGTTTGAGGATGACAAGTAGTAGTGTGGGGACCCGGACGCTAATCATAGTCATAATCGTCATTGGGACTAATTAATCAATAATAAAACAGGGTCTAAATTTTTTTTTTAAAAAATTGCGGAACGTAGTGACAACAATCTAATATACAACTCAGTATATAATAGAGTACAAGTCCTGTACCGTCTACAATTCAGTACAAACTAAGGTTCAACAACTATTATCAAGTGTCCACACCCTATATACAATCCAAGTCCGGAGCCTCCACTCTAATCACGATCTCTCCTCATCTCCTGGACCCTGAACCTGTCCCACCTGTTGTCAAGTACACATACAAACAAGACAACAGCCGGATGACTCCGGTGAGAATAAATCCCAGTATAAATCAACGAACATGCAATCATATAATCAATATAAAGCATGAACATAGGATAGTACTACAAATCAAAATCAGAAATGTAAACAATATCAATCTGTCGACAATGCTCGTGACTCCACGATTCAGACTAGACTCAATCCTAGCCTAGGGATCCCGATGTCCAGATGTGGCATTCCTATATCGACAAACAGTAATAGAAAAGACTCCAGTTCTATCCAAGTCGATATAACCAACATCCAGTGTCTAGACGCATCCGTCATAGACTATGGTCTATCGCCATATCTTGTGACATCGTGCAATGTACCCGTGGTTACCTGCCACTATCAGGTACTTCTGTCACAAGATTACTCGTCTAATGCATGCTCCTATGACTCCATAGAACAAACATTTAAATCAAATCATTAAATACAATGATAAACAAATAGTAAGTATGTGATTTAGGGAAACTCAAGTACATCCTACTTGAGTCGATGTCCCAATGCACATTGACTTATACCTTTCGTTGCAGTTTCGGTCTGAAATCCAAACTCTGTCAATCCCTCAATCTGACAATGGTAATACCAATAATCTCATATCAATATACCTTTCGAATCAAATAACAATCTGATCAATCTGGATTTAATTCAAAACCAACGGCATAACGGTACAATCTCAGTATCCCCGTCAATACCAATTCAACAGACATCAATTACCGATCATAACTCATATCCATTACAATCTGTAATTCAATCACAATTCAAATATGTCTGGTATAAATCAATATTCCCTAAAAATTCATAATAATTTCATAATCAGTCCATTTCTCAATCTGACTTCGATTCTACGATGTCTAACAAGTCAAGAACACTAGATATGAATCCTATTCAATTCTGACAACATCATAATTTCAAGACATGTCAAAACGTAGCAAAACTTACGTCAAGTTGTAGCCTACGTCGATAGGATTGCAATACTGAAGTCGGATTACAATTCAGACGAACGGATTTCTCAGAAAAGGCGTAAGGATTTTTCACAACTCTACAGAGACTTTTCTCAAATCTATTCTCTCGTTTCTGAGGATTAAAACGTTTGTATATATATATATATACTTCGCACATGCATTTAGCCACCCGGCACAATTTCGCTTTGCATGCCTCGCGCTCGGGCGGTGAAAAATTACCGCTCGAGCGCGGCATCCTCTGCCCAAGCCCTTGGCTTGTCACGCACTGGCGCTCGGGCGGTCAAAACTACCGCCCGGGCGCCACACTTTCTGCCCGAGACATTTCCTATTGAACTTTGGCGCTCGGGCGGTTAAAAATCACCGCTCGGGCGCCACACTCTCTGCCCACAATTGCACCCTTCACATATATAATCTTATTTCATGTCCCGATTAAATCCTTTCATAATCATATCAAATTATATATCAATAATTATAGATTACTAGGATTAAATTTCCGGGCATTACATTGCTCCCCCCCCTAAAATACGATTTCGTCCTCGAAATCACAAACTGTCAATCGTATTAATAAGGAGTATATATACAAGAACTGTATAAGAAAATTTACATCAGTGGAATAATGCTGGGAATTCTTGTCTCATATCAGACTCAGTCTCCCAAGTGGCTTCTTCAACACCATGACGAGTCCATTGAACTTTCACAAGAGGAATCATCTTTGTTCTGAGCTGTTTTTCTTTACGATCGATAATCCGGATCGGCTTCTCGACATAACTCAATGTCCCATCCAGCTCAGTCTCGTCTGGTTGAATAACATGGGAATCATCAGGGAGATATTTCCGTAGCATTGATACATGAAAAACATCATGTATTCCAGATAATGAAGGCGGTAATGCTAGTCGATAGGCACGGTCTCCTATCTTCTCGAGAATCTCATAAGGACCGACGTATCGTGGAGACAACTTCCCTTTCTTTCCAAATCGAACAACACCCTTGAAAGGTGAAATCTTCAGGAATACTCGGTCTCCTGCCTCAAATACCAACGGTCTACGTCGAAGGTTGGCATATTTAGCCTGTCTGTCCTGAGCTGCCTTCATTTTCTTTTGAATCAATTTCACTTTTTCAGTCATATCTCTGATCATATCAGGTCCAGTCTCAGGAACTTCAGAGATATCATCCCAGTAAAGAGGCGATCGACACTTCTTTCCGTACAACGCTTCAAATGGGGCCATCTCAATACTCGTCTGATAGCTGTTGTTGTACGAGAATTCACAAAGAGACAATGCCTCCTGCCATCCAGTGCTAAAGTCAAGCACTACCGCTCTCAGCATATCTTCCAATGTCTGAATCGTTCGTTCTGACTGTCCGTCAGTCTGTGGGTGATATGCGGTACTAAGATGCAATTTCGTACCTAGAGCTTGCTGTAAACTCTGCCAGAAGTGCGAAGTAAACCGAGGATCACGGTCCGACACAATCGATTTCGGCACTCCGTGCAGTCTCACCACTTCCTTGACATAGATATCGGCCATCTGATCATATCTATATGTCATCTTGTATGGAATAAAACATGCGGATTTGGTCAATCGATCAATCACGACCCAAATCGCATCATAACCTCGGGAGGATCTTGGTAATTGCGTCACAAAATCCATGGAAATGTGATCCCATTTCCATTCAGGAATGGATAAACTCTGCAACAATCCTCCTAGTTTCTTTCTCTCAGCTTTCACCTGTTGGCAATTCAAACACTTGGATACAAATGTAGCAATATCAGCTTTCATTTTCTTCCACCAATACTGTGTCTTTAAATCATTATACATTTTCCTGCCACCAGGATGAATGCTAAATCGACTGTTGTGCGCTTCGGTCAGTATCTGCTGTCTCAGATTCGAAACGTTCGGCACAACAATACGATTATTCACATACAAAATATCATTTTGAACCTGATATTCCGATCGATGTCCAGCTCTAACCATAGCAATCGAATTTTGCACGTTCTGATCACTCTTCTGTGCCTCCTTGATTCTCACAATCAATGCCGGTTCAGCTCGAATCGCACATAATCTCAGAGGCTGACGATCTGTTTCAAAAGCTAATCCAGACAAACAGCAGTCTTCTATCAAATTCGAAACACCTAACGTCGATAAGGATAGTGCACATACCTTTCGACTCAGGGCATCTGCTGCTGCATTGGACTTCCCTGGATAATATTTGATCTCACAATCAAAGTCCTTCAATAAATCCAGCCATCGTCGCTGTCTCATATTCAACTCTGATTGCGAAAACAGATATTTCAAGCTTTTATGATCGGAATAAATTTCAAATTTCTCACCGTAGAGGTAATGTCGCCATATCTTCAATGCAAAGACTATGGCTGCCAATTCAAGATCATGAATTGGGTAACGAGTTTCATGGGGTTTCAGCTGTCTTGAGGCATAAGCAATCACATGCCCTCGCTGCATCAAAACACAACCCAATCCTCGGTGAGATGCATCACAATAAACAACAAAATCACCAGTACCTGAAGGAATCGTCAACACAGGCGCACTGGTTAATCTCTTTTTCAATTCAAAGAAACTGGTCTCACATTCCTCAGACCAGACAAATGGAGCGTTTTTCTGAGTCAACTGCGTAATCGGTTTGGCAATGCTCGAAAAATCTTTAATAAATCTGCGATAATATCCTGCCAAACCCATAAAGCTGCGAATCTCTGGTACCGATGTAGGTCTTGGCCAAGAAATCACTGCCTCGACCTTGCTGGGATCAACAGATATCCCGTCTCCTGATATGATATGTCCCAGAAATATCACCTGTTTCAACCAGAACTCGCATTTCGACAATTTAGCATACAGTTTCTCCGCCCTCAAAGTTTGCAACACAATCCTTAGATGATTAGCATGTTCAATCATATTCTTTGAATAAATCAATATATCATCAATGAATATGATAACAAAATCATCCAAATATTTCTGGAATACGCGGTTCATCAATCCCATAAACACCGCCGGTGCATTCGTCAAACCAAATGGCATGACAATAAATTCATAGTGTCCATACCTGGTTCTGAATGCAGTCTTAGAAATATCAGAGTCCCTGACTCTCAATTGATGGTATCCAGATCTCAAGTCGATCTTGGAATACACCGAGGAACCCTGCAACTGGTCAAACAAATCGTCAATACGAGGCAATGGATATTTATTCTTTACCGTTGCCTTGTTCAGTTGCCGGTAGTCGATACAAAGTCTCATCGACCCATCCTTCTTCCTCACGAACAGTACTGGAGCACCCCAAGGAGATACACTCGGTCTGATATATCCTTTGGCCAGTAAATCCTCCAACTGTTCTTTAAGTTCTTTCAATTCAATCGGTGCCATCCGGTATGGAGCCCTCGAGATCGGAACTGTTCCTGGCATCAACTCGATGCTGAAGTCTATTTCCCGAATCGGAGGCAATCCAGGAATCTCATCCGGAAAGACATCAGCAAATTCACACACCACTGGCAAATCCGCCAATGATGGACTCTTCTTCAGTAAATCAACTGAATATACTAGGAATCCATCTGCTCCTTTCTGCAATAGTCGAGTCATATTTATTGCAGATATCAAAGGAATTCGAGCTCGAGAACCCTTACCATAAAATTTCCACTCCTCAGCCATCTCCGGTCTGAATCTCACTATCTTGTGGAAACAATCGACTGTAGCCCTGTACTTGGTCAATGTATCAATACCGATAATACAATCAAAGTCAGATATCCCAAGCACAATACAGTCTAGCTCAATCGTATGTCCATCGTACTGCAGTATACAAGGTTTCACAGATTTTACTGATATCAATCCTGTTCCTAACGGGGAAGAAACAGAAACTACCGCAGACAATGACTCAATTGGTAATGCACGACTCAATGCAAACCTCTCCGAAATAAATGTATGTGATGCAACAGTATCAATCAATACGTACGCAGGATAACCAGAAATAAAACAGTTACCTGCTACCACGTCATCAGGTGCATCCTGTGCCTGCTCCTCAGTCAGAGCAAACATTCGGGCCTGCTGTCTCGGAGGCTGGCTCACCGTCTGGCTTCCTCCGGGCCTCTGCTGGGACTGGGTAGACGGTGCTGGCTGAAAAGAATGAACAGCAGCTGGTCGTCTACCTGCCTGAGCCGCTGATCCAGATGACTCAGCTATCTGAAATCCCTGGGCACCTCTCTGGGGACACACTCGAGCAAAGTGTCCCTGTTGCTTGCAAATACGACAGCTGCCAAATATTTCCCGGCACTGCTCAGTGGGGTGCTTCCCTCCACAAGTATTGCAAATAGGTCCAGTATAGCTCTGGCTCTGGCGAGGACTCCCAGAACTAGAAGAACTGCTCCCTGCCTTCTTGAACTGCTTTCCTCTCGTCTTCAAGAAGTCCCTCTTTCCACCACTACTGCTGCTGCCACCTTCAAATCGAGGAGGTGGTTGCTGGAATCCCGGTGCTGGAAGCATAAACGAAGCTCCTCTCTGTCTCATCAGACCTGCCTCTGCTCCCTTGGCTCTATTCAAAGCATCGGTAAAGTTGTTCGGTCTTCCCGTATTCACCAACGTAAATATTTCCGGATTCAGGCCGTTAATGAATTGATCTGCCACAGCCTCGTCATGATCCGCCACATGTGGAGCAAAGCGCAACAGTGAAGAGAACTTGGCCACGTATTCCTCGATGTTAAGTTGGCCCTGTCTCAAGTTCGCAAACTCGGCTCCTTTGTCCTTCCTGTATGACACTGGAAAGAACCTCTGATAGAATTCAGTTCTAAATATACTCCAGGTAATAATCGTACCTCGGTGTTCCAATGCCCTTTTTGTGTTGATCCACCAATTCTTGGCAATATCGTGCAATTGGTGCCCTATCAGTTTCACCCTCTTCTCATCAGTATATTCCAATGAATCAAACATCATTTCAATATCATCCAGCCAACTTTCACAATCCACTGAATTTTCAGTTCCTTTCAGAGTGGGTGGATGGAATGATTGGAATCTTTTTAACAATGTCTCCATGGGAGTGGCTGTAACGTCCATGGGAGGGTTCGATGTACTACCCTGTTCCGGTATACGTCGGGGAGGCATATCTGAAACTCAAAAGGATTAGTAACCCCAAACAATAATTCTATTCCAGCCCTCCTCCGATCATCTTACTGCTGATCCAGAATTGGCTCCCATTCATATTTAATCACACATGTTATCAAATCAAATCAGGTAAACAGATAAACATGTATTATAAAGCAGTAAATCATGCTAGCAATCATAAAGCAGGAAAGAAAACACAGTCTACCCCGCTCACTAGCTCCTATCTCAATCTCAAGGATCTATCGCTCTGATACCACCTGTTGTGGGGACCCGGACGCTAATCATAGTCATAATCGTCATTGGGACTAATTAATCAATAATAAAACAGGGTCTAAATTTATTTTTTTTAAAATTGCGGAACGTAGTGACAACAATCTAATATACAACTCAGTATATAATAGAGTACAAGTCCTGTACCGTCTACAAATCAGTACAAACTAAGGTTCAACAACTATTATCAAGTGTCCACACCCTATATACAATCCAAGTCCGGATCCTCCACTCTAATCACGATCTCTCCTCATCTCCTGGACCCTGAACCTGTCCCACCTGTTGTCAAGTACACATACAAACAAGACAACAGCCGGATGACTCCGGTGAGAATAAATCCCAGTATAAATCAACGAACATGCAATCATATAATCAATATAAAGCATGAACATAGGATAGTACTACAAATCAAAATCAGAAATGTAAACAATATCAATCTGTCGACAATGCTCGTGACTCCACGATTCAGACTAGACTCAATCCTAGCCTAGGGATCCCGATGTCCAGATGTGGCATTCCTATATCGACAAACAGTAATAGAAAAGACTCCAGTTCTATCCAAGTCGATATAACCAACATCCAGTGTCTAGACGCATCCGTCATAGACTATGGTCTATCGCCATATCTTGTGACATCGTGCAATGTACCCGTGGTTACCTGCCACTATCAGGTACTTCTGTCACAAGATTACTCGTCTAATGCATGCTCCTATGACTCCATAGAACAAACATTTAAATCAAATCATTAAATACAATGATAAACAAATAGTAAGTATGTGATTTAGGGAAACTCAAGTACATCCTACTTGAGTCGATGTCCCAATGAACATTGACTTATACCTTTCGTTGCAGTTTCGGTCTGAAATCCAAACTCTGTCAATCCCTCAATCTGACAATGGTAATACCAATAATCTCATATCAATATACCTTTCGAATCAAATAACAATCTGATCAATCTGGATTTAATTCAAAACCAACGGCATAACGGTACAATCTCAGTATCCCCGTCAATACCAATTCAACAGACATCAATTACCGATCATAACTCATATCCATTACAATCTGTAATTCAATCACAATTCAAATATGTCTGGTATAAATCAATATTCCCTAAAAATTCATAATAATTTCATAATCAGTCCATTTCTCAATCTGACTTCGATTCTACGATGTCTAACATGTCAAGAACACTAGATATGAATCCTATTCAATTCTGACAACATCATAATTTCAAGACATGTCAAAACGTAGCAAAACTTACGTCAAGTTGTAGCCTACGTCGATAGGATTGCAATACTGAAGTCGGATTACAATTCAGACGAACGGATTTCTCAGAAAAGGCGTAAGGATTTTTCACAACTCTACAGAGACTTTTCTCAAATCTATTCTCTCGTTTCTGAGGATTAAAACGTTTGTATATATATATATATACTTCGCACATGCATTTAGCCACCCGGCACAATTTCGCTTTGCATGCCTCGCGCTCGGGCGGTGAAAAATTACCGCTCGAGCGCGGCATCCTCTGCCCAAGCCCTTGGCTTGTCACGCACTGGCGCTCGGGCGGTCAAAACTACCGCCCGGGCGCCACACTTTCTGCCCGAGACATTTCCTATTGAACTTTGGCGCTCGGGCGGTTAAAAATCACCGCTCGGGCGCCACACTCTCTGCCCACAATTGCACCCTTCACATATATAATCTTATTTCATGTCCCGATTAAATCCTTTCATAATCATATCAAATTATATATCAATAATTATAGATTACTAGGATTAAATTTCCAGGCATTACAAGTAGAAAACAACAATTTTATGCCAAGTTTTTCCCATAAAGTATTCCAAAAATATTATCCCTCCCCTTCTTAGTTCTAGGCTACCCCAAAATAAAGTCCATAGAAATGTCAATCCAAGTTCTTTTAAGAATAGCACGCAAAAGTGTTACCAAAGTTCTATTTACAACTTCAGTTTGTCCATCCGTTTGAGGATGACAAGTAGTAGATTACAACTTTATTGTGTAAAGTTTAGCCCATAAAGTAATCCAAAATAGAATGCCTCCCCTTCTTAGTCCTAGGCAACCCCAAAATAAAGTCCATAGAAATGTCAGTCCAAGTTCTTTTTATGAATAGCACGCAAAAGTGTTCCCAAAGTTCTATTGACAACTTCAGTTTGTCCATCCGTTTGAGGATGACAAGTAGTAGATTACGACAATATTGAGCAAAGTTTAGCCCATAAAGTAATCCAAAAATAGAATCCCTCCCCTTCTTAGTCCTAGGCAACCCCAAAATAGTCCATAGAAATGTCAGTCCAAGTTCTTTTTAAGAATAGCACGCAAAAGTGTTCCCCAAGTTCTATTGACAACTTCAGTTTGTCCATCCGTTTGAGGATGACAAGTAGTAGATTACAACTTTATTGTGCAAAGTTTAGCCTATAAAGTAATCCATAAATAGAATCCATCCCCTTCTTTGTCCTAGGCTACCCCAAAATAAAGTTCATAGAAATGTCAATTCAAGTTCTATTAAGAATAGCACGCAAAAGTGTTCCCAAAGTTCTATTTACAACTTCAGTTTGTCCATCCGTTTGAGGATGACAAGTAGTAGATTACAACTTTATTGTGCAAAGTTTAGCTCATAAAGTAATCCAAAATAGAATGCCTCCCCTTCTTAGTCCTAGGCAACCCCAAAATAAAGTCCATAGAAATGTCAGTCCAAGTTCTTTTTAAGAATAGCACGCAAAAGTGTTCCTAAAGTTCTATTGACAACTTCAGTTTGTCCATCCGTTTGAGGATGACAAGTTGTAGATTACTACTTTATTGTGCAAAGTTTAGCCCATAAAGTAATCCATAAATAGAATCCCTCCCCTTCTTAGTCCTAGGCAACCCCAAAATAAAGTCCAAAGAAATGTCAGTCCAAGTTCTTTTTAAGAATAGCACGCAAAAGTGTTCCTAAAGTTTTATTGACAACTTCAGTTTGTCCATCCGTTTGAGGATGACAAGTAGTAGATTACAACTTTATTGTGCAAAGTTTAGCCCATAAAGTAATCCATAAATAGAATCCCTCCCCTTCTTAGTCCTAGGAAACCCCAAAATAAAGTCCATAGAAATGTCAGTCCAAGTTCTTTTAAGAATAGCACGCAAAAGTGTTCCCAAAGTTCTATTTACAACTTCAGTTTGTCCATCCGTTTGAGGATGACAAGTAGTAGAAAACAACAATTTTGTGCCAAGTTTTTCCCATAAAGTATTCCAAAAATAGAATCCCTCCCCTTCTTAGTCCTAGGCTACCCCAAAATAAAGTCCATAGAAATGTCAATCCAAGTTCTATTAAGAATAGCACGCAAAAGTGTTCCCAAAGTTCTATTTACAACTTCAGTTTGTCCATCCGTTTGAGGATGACAAGTAGTAGATTACAACTTTATTGTGTAAAGTTTAGCCCATAAAGTAATCCAAAATAGAATGCCTCCCCTTCTTAGTCCTAGGCAACCCCAAAATAAAGTCCATAGAAATGTCAGTCCAAGTTCTTTTTATGAATAACCCGCAAAAGTGTTCCCAAAGTTCTATTGACAACTTCAGTTTGTCCATCCGTTCGAGGATGACAAGTAGTAGATTACGACAATATTGAGCAAAGTTTAGCCCATAAATTAATCCAGAAATAGAATCCCTCCCCTTCTTAGTCCTAGGCAACCCCAAAATAATCCATAGAAATGTCAGTCCAAGTTCTTTTTAAGAATAGCACGCAAAAGTGTTCCCCAAGTTCTATTGACAACTTCAGTTGGTCCATCCGTTTGAGGATGACAAGTAGTAGATTACAACTTTATTGTGCAAAGTTTAGCCTATAAAGTAATCCATAAATAGAATCCCTCCCCTTCTTTGTCCTAGGCTACCCCAAAATAAAGTCCATAGAATTGTCAATTCAAGTTCTATTAAGAATAGCACGCAAAAGTGTTCCCAAAGTTTTGTTTACAACTTCAGTTTGTCCATCCGTTTGAGGATGACAAGTAGTAGATTACAACTTTATTGTGCAAAGTTTAGCTCATAAAGTAATCCAAAATAGAATGCCTCCCCTTCTTAGTCCTAGGCAACCCCAAAATAAAGTCCATAGAAATGTCAGTCCAAGTTCTTTTTAAGAATAGCACGCAAAAGTGTTCCTAAAGTTCTATTGACAACTTCAGTTTGTCCATCCGTTTGAGGATGACAAGTTGTAGATTACTACTTTATTGTGCAAAGTTTAGCCCATAAAGTAATCCATAAATAGAATCCCTCCCCTTCTTAGTCCTAGGCAACCCCAAAATAAAGTCCAAAGAAATGTCAGTCCAAGTTCTTTTTAAGAATAGCACACAAAAGTGTTCCCAAAGTTCTATTGACAACTTCAGTTTGTCCATCCGTTTGAGGATGACAAGTAGTAGAAAACAACAATTTTGTGCCAAGTTTTTCACATAAAGTATTCCAAAAATATTATCCCTCCCCTTCTTAGTCCTAGGCTACCCCAAAATAAAGTCCATAGAAATGTCAATCCAAGTTCTTTTAAGAATAGCACGCAAAAGTGTTCCCAAAGTTCTATTTACAACTTCAGTTTGTCCATCCGTTTGAGGATGACAAGTAGTAGATTACAACTTTATTGTGTACAGTTTAGCCCATAAAGTAATCCAAAATAGAATGCCTCCCCTTCTTAGTCCTAGGCAACCCCAAAATAAAGTCCATAGAAATGTCAGTCCAAGTTCTTTTTATGAATAGCACGCAAAAGTGTTCCCAAAGTTCTATTGACAACTTCAGTTTGTCCATCCGTTTGAGGATGACAAGTAGTAGATTACGACAATATTGAGCAAAGTTTAGCCCATAAAGTAATCCAAAAATAGAATCCCTCCCCTTCTTAGTCCTAGGCAACCCCAAAATAGTCCATAGAAATGTCAGTCCAAGTTCTTTTTAAGAATAGCACGCAAAAGTGTTCCCCAAGTTCTATTGACAACTTCAGTTTGTCCATCCGTTTGAGGATGACAAGTAGTAGATTAAAACTTTATTGTGCAAAGTTTAGCCCATAAAGTAATCCATAAATAGAGTCCCTCCCCTTCTTTGTCCTAGGCTACCCCAAAATAAAGTCCATAGAAATGTCAATTCAAGTTCTATTAAGAATAGCACGCAAAAGTGTTCCCAAAGTTCTATTTACAACTTCAGTTTGTCCATCCGTTTGAGGATGACAAGTAGTAGATTACAACTTTATTGTGCAAAGTTTAGCTCATAAAGTAATCCAAAATAGAATGCCTCCCCTTCTTAGTCCTAGGCAACCCAAAAATAAAGTCCATAGAAATGTCAGTCCAAGTTCTTTTTAAGAATAGCACGCAAAAGTGTTCCTAAAGTTCTATTGACAACTTCAGTTTGTCCATCCGTTTGAGGATGACAAGTTGTAGATTACTACTTTATTGTGCAAAGTTTAGCCCATAAAGTAATCCATAAATAGAATCCCTCCCCTTCTTAGTCCTAGGCAACCCCAAAATAAAGTCCAAAGAAATGTCAGTCCAAGTTCTTTTTAAGAATAGCACGCAAAAGTGTTCCCAAAGTTCTATTGACAACTTCAGTTTGTCCATCCGTTTGAGGATGACAAGTAGTAGATTACAACTTTATTGTGCAAAGTTTAGCTCATAAAGTAATCCAAAATAGAATGCCTCCCCTTCTTAGTCCTAGGCAACCCAAAAATAAAGTCCATAGAAATGTCAGTCCAAGTTCTTTTTAAGAATAGCACGCAAAAGTGTTCCTAAAGTTCTATTGACAACTTCAGTTTGTCCATCCGTTTGAGGATGACAAGTTGTAGATTACTACTTTATTGTGCAAAGTTTAGCCCATAAAGTAATCCATAAATAGAATCCCTCCCCTTCTTAGTCCTAGGCAACCCCAAAATAAAGTCCAAAGAAATGTCAGTCCAAGTTCTTTTTAAGAATAGCACGCAAAAGTGTTCCCAAAGTTCTATTGACAACTTCAGTTTTTCCATCCGTTTGAGGATGACAAGTAGTAGATTACAACTTTATTGTGCAAAGTTTAGCCCATAAAGTAATCCATAAATAGAATGCCTCCCCTTCTTAGTCCTAGGCAACCCCAAAATAAAGTCCATAGAAATGTCAGTCCAAGTTCTTTTTAAGAATAGCACGCAAAAGTGTTCCTAAAGTTCTATTGACAACTTCAGTTTGTCCATCCGTTTGAGGATGACAAGTTGTAGATTACTACTTTATTGTGCAAAGTTTAGCCCATAAAGTAATCCATAAATAGAATCCCTCCCCTTCTTAGTCCTAGGCAACCCCAAAATAAAGTCCAAAGAAATGTCAGTCCAAGTTCTTTTTAAGAATAGCACGCAAAAGTGTTCCTAAAGTTCTATTGACAACTTCAGTTTGTCCATCCGTTTGAGGATGACAAGTAGTAGATTACAACTTTATTGTGCAAAGTTTAGCCCATAAAGTAATCCATAAATAGAATCCCTCCCCTTCTTAGTCCTAGGCAACCCCAAAATAAAGTCCATAGAAATGTCAGTCCAAGTTCTTTTTAAGAATAGCACGCAAAAGTGTTCCCCAAGTTCTATTGACCACTTCAGTTTGTCCATCCGTTTGAGGATGACAAGTAGTAGATTACAACTTTATTGTGCAAAGTTTAGCCCATAAAGTAATCCATAAATAGAATCCTTCCCCTTCTTTGTCCTAGGCTACCCCAAAATAAAGTCCATAGAAATGTCAATTCAAGTTCTATTAAGAACAGCACGCAAAAGTGTTCCCAAAGTTCTATTTACAACTTCAGTTTGTCCATCCGTTTGAGGATGACAAGTAGTAGATTACCACTTTATTGTGCAAATTTTAGCTCATAAAGTAATCCAAAATAGAATGCCTCCCCTTCTTAGTCCTAGGCAACCCCAAAATAAAGTCCATAGAAATGTCAGTCCAAGTTCTTTTTAAGAATAGCACGCAAAAGTGTTCCTAAAGTTCTATTGACAACTTCAGTTTGTCCATCCGTTTGAGGATGACAAGTTGTAGATTACTACTTTATTGTGCAAAGTTTAGCCCATAAAGTAATCCATAAATAGAATCCCTCCCCTTCTTAGTCCTAGGCAACCCCAAAATAAAGTCCAAAGAAATGTCAGTCCAAGTTCTTTTTAAGAATAGCACGCAAAAGTGTTCCCAAAGTTCTATTGACAACTTCAGTTTGTCCATCCGTTTGAGGATGACAAGTAGTAGATTACAACTTTATTGTGCAAAGTTTAGCCCATAAAGTAATCCATAAATAGAATCCCTCCCCTTCTTAGTCCTAGGCAACCCCAAAATAAAGTTCATAGAAATGTCAGTCCAAGTTCTTTTATGAATAGCACGCAAAAGTGTTCCCAAAGTTCTATTTACAACTTCAGTTTGTCCATCCGTTTGAGGATGACAAGTAGTAGATTACAACTTTATTGTGCAAAGTTTAGCTCATAAAGTAATCCAAAATAGAATGCCTCCCCTTCTTAGTCCTAGGCAACCCCAAAATAAAGTCCATAGAAATGTCAGTCCAAGTTCTTTTTAAGAATAGCACGTAAAAGTGTTCCTAAAGTTCTATTGACAACTTCAGTTTGTCCATCCGTTTGAGGATGACAAGTTGTAGATTACTACTTTATTGTGCAAAGTTTAGCCCATAATGTAATCCATAAATAGAATCCCTCACCTTCTTAGTTCTAGGCAACCCCAAAATAAAGTCCAAAGAAATGTCAGTCCAAGTTCTTTTTAAGAATAGCACGCAAAAGTGTTCCCAAAGTTCTATTGACAACTTCAGTTTATCCATCCGTTTGAGGATGACAAGTAGTAGATTACAACTTTATTGTGCAAAGTTTAGCCCATAAAGTAATCCATAAATAGAATCCCTCCCCTTCTTAGTCCTAGGCAACCCCAAAATAAAGTCCATAGAAATGTCAGTCCAAGTTCTTTTATGAATAGCACGCAAAAGTGTTCCCAAAGTTCTATTTACAACTTCAGTTTGTCCATCCGTTTGAGGATGACAAGTAGTAGATTACAACTTTATTGTGCAAAGTTTAGCCCATAAAGTAATCCATAAATAGAATCCCTCCCCTTCTTAGTCCTAGGCAACCCCAAAATAAAGTCCATAGAAATGTCAGTCCAAGTTCTTTTTAAGAATAGCACGCAAAAGTGTTCCCAAAGTTTTATTGACAACTTCAGTTTATCCATCCGTTTGAGGATGACAAGTAGTAGATTACTACTTTATTGTGCAAAGTTTAGCCCATAAAGTAATCCATAAATAGAATCCCTCCCCTTCTTAGTCCTAGGCAACCCCAAAATAAAGTCCATAGAAATGTCAGTCCAAGTTCTTTTAAGAATAGCACGCAAAAGTGTTCCCAAAGTTCTATTTACAACTTCAGTTTGTCCATCCGTTTGAGGATGACAAGTAGTAGAAAACAACAATTTTGTGCCAAGTTTTTCCCATAAAGTATTCCAAAAATATTATCCCTCTCCTTCTTAGTCCTAGGCTACCCCAAAATAAAGTCCATAGAAATGTCAATCCAAGTTCTTTTAAGAATAGCACGCAAAAGTGTTCCCAAAGTTCTATTTACAACTTCAGTTTGTCCATCCGTTTGAGGATGACAAGTAGTAGATTACAACTTTATTGTGCAAAGTTTAGCCCATAAAGTAATCCAAAAATAGATTGCCTCCCCTTATTAGTCCTAGACAACCCCAAAATAAAGTCCATAGAAATGTCAGTCCAAGTTCTTTTTAAGAAATGCACGCAAAAGTGTTCCCAAAGTTCTATTGACAACTTCAGTTTGTCCATCCGTTTGAGGATGACAAGTAGTAGAATACAACTTTATTGTGCAAAGTTTAGCCCATAAAGTAATCCATAAATAGAATCTCTCCCCTTCTTAGTCCTAGGCAACCCCAAAATAAAGTCCATAGAAATGTCAATCCAAGTTCTTTTTAAGAATAGCACGCAGAAGTGTTCCCAAAGTTCTATTGACAGCTTCAGTTTGTCCATTCGTTTGAGGATGACAAGTAGTAGATTACTACTTTATTGTGCAAAGTTTAACACATAAAGTAATCCACAAATAGAATCCCTCCCCTTCTTAGTCCTATGCTACCCCAAAATAAAGTCCATAGAAATGTCAGTCCAAGTTCTTTTTAAGAATAGCACGCAATAGTGTTCCCAAAGTTCTATTGACAACTTCAGTTTGTCCATCCGTTTGAGGATGACAAGTAGTAGATTACAACTTTATTGTGCAAAGTTTAGCCCATAAAGTAATCCATAAATAGAATCACTCCCCTTCTTAGTCCTAGGCAACCCCAAAATAAAGTCCATAGAAATGTCAGTCCAAGTTCTTTTAAGAATAGCACGCAAAAGTGTTCCCAAAGTTCTATTGACAACTTCAGTTTGTCCATCCGTTTGAGGATGACAAGTAGTAGATTACAACTTTATTGTGCAAAGTTTAGCCCATAAAGTAATCCATAAATAGAATCCCTCCCCTTCTTAGTCCTAGGCAACCCCAAAATAAAGTCCATAGAAATGTCAGTCCAAGTTCTTTTAAGAATAGCACGCAAAAGTGTTCCCAAAGTTCTATTTACAACTTCAGTTTGTCCATCCGTTTGAGGATGACAAGTAGTAGAAAACAACAATTTTGTGCCAAGTTTTTCCCATAAAGTATTCCAAAAATATTATCCCTCTCCTTCTTAGTCCTAGGCTACCCCAAAATAAAGTCCATAGAAATGTCAATCCAAGTTCTTTTAAGAATAGCACGCAAAAGTGTTCCCAAAGTTCTATTTACAACTTCAGTTTGTCCATCCGTTTGAGGATGACAAGTAGTAGATTACAACTTTATTGTGCAAAGTTTAGCCCATAAAGTAATCCAAAAATAGAATGCCTCCCCTTCTTAGTTCTAGACAACCCCAAAATAAAGTCCATAGAAATGTCAGTCCAAGTTCTTTTTAAGAAATGCATGCAAAAGTGTTCCCAAAGTTCTATTGACAACTTCAGTTTGTCCATCCGTTTGAGGATGACAAGTAGTAGATTACAACTTTATTGTGCAAAGTTTAGCCCATAAAGTAATCCATAAATAGAATCTCTCCCCTTCTTAGTCCTAGGCAACCCAAAAATAAAGTCCATAGAAATGTCAATCCAAGTTCTTTTTAAGAATAGCACGCAGAAGTGTTCCCAAAGTTCTATTGACAGCTTCAGTTTGTCCATTCGTTTGAGGATGACAAGTAGTAGATTACTACTTTATTGTGCAAAGTTTAGCACATAAAGTAATCCATAAATAGAATCCCTCCCCTTCTTAGTCCTATGCTACCCCAAAATAAAGTCCATAGAAATGTCAGTCCAAGTTCTTTTTAAGAATAACACGCAATAGTGTTCCCAAAGTTCTATTGACAACTTCAGTTTGTCCATCCGTTTGAGGATGACAAGTAGTAGATTACAACTTTATTGTGCAAAGTTTAGCCCATAAAGTAATCCATAAATAGAATCCCTCCCCTTCTTAGTCCTAGGCAACCCCAAAATAAAGTCCATAGAAATGTCAGTCCAAGTTCTTTTAAGAATAGCACGCAAAAGTGTTCCCAAAGTTCTATTGACAACTTCAGTTTGTCCATCCGTTTGAGGATGACAAGTAGTAGATTACAACTTTATTGTGCAAAGTTTAGCCCATAAAGTAATCCATAAATAGAATCCCTCCCCTTCTTAGTCCTAGGCAACCCCAAAATAAAGTCCATAGAAATGTCAGTCCAAGTTCTTTTAAGAATAGCACGCAAAAGTGTTCCTAAAGTTCTATTTACAACTTCAGTTTGTCCATCCGTTTGAGAATGACAAGTAGTAGAAAACAACAATTTTGTGCCAACTTTTTCCCATAAAGTATTCCAAAAATAGAATCACTCCCCTTCTTAGTCCTAGGCTACCCCAAAATAAAGTCAATAGAAATGTCAATCCAAGTTCTTTTAAGAATAGCACGCAAAATTGTTCCCAAAGTTCTATTTACAACTTCAGTTTGTCCATCCGTTTGAGGATGACAAGTAGTAGATTACAACTTCATTGTGAAAATTTTAGCCCATAAAGTAATCCAAAAATAGAATGCCTCCCCTTCTTAGTCCTAGGCAACCCCAAAATAAAATCCATAGAAATGTCAGTCCAAGTTCTTTTAAGAATAGCACGCAAAAGTGTTCTCAAAGTTCTATTTACAACTTCAGTTTGTCCATACGTTTGAGGATGACAAGTAGTAGAAAACAACAATTTTGTGCCAAGTTTTTCCCATAAAGTATTCCAAAAATAGAATCTCTCCCCTTCTTAGTCCTAGGCTACCCCAAAATAAAGTCCATAGAAATGTCAGTCCAAGTTCTTTTTAAGAAATGCACGCAAAAGTGTTCCCAAAGTTCTATTGATAACTTCAGTTTGTCCATCCGTTTGAGGATGACAAGTAGTAGATTACAACTTTATTGTGCAAAGTTTAGCCCATAAAGTAATCCATAAATAGAATCCCTCCCTTCTTAGTCCTAGGCAACCCCAAAATTGTGGGGACCCGGGCTCTAACTTTTTCTTTGGGATTTAATGGATCGTTAATATAAAAAGTGGGTCAAATTTTTCACTTTTAACATTCAATTATATGAAAGCTAAACAAGATCATTCTCTATTATTCAACGACATAATATACACACATAGGGTACAACATGTCTTGTTTCATCCACTCACAACCACTAGTAATTACATACAGTACATAACAAAAGTACAACTACTAGTTCTTCTGCTAAGCCCGAGATCACCACGCTATGTCCATCTCTCATCCTCTGCGTGACCCAGATCCTGCCCCACCTGTTGTTATGCACACATACAGACATAACAACAGCCGGAAACTCCGGTGAAAACAAATCCCAGTATAAACATGTATACATGCATATAAACAATCTAAAACATGTAAAACATGAAACATGCTATTATGAATGACATCATATAAACATATAAGGCGAATCATATCATGTCTAGACTCGACTCGACTATACCTCTAGGGATCCCGTGTGAATAAGACGTCAATGGCTGTCACCTACCCTCCCACTCGGGGTGACTGTACGTCTTATTCCTAGACTTCGGTCTGAGCTGTATCTATGGCTGCAATAGGAGTCGAGGCTGCTCCTAAGCTGAGATTCACCGAACATCTAGATAGTTGACGATGGCTGTCAACGACTCTCCTATCTTAAATGCAATGAATATCAATCTGTAAACAAAGCATGCTTATATTCATATCTGAATATCATAATAATCTTATATGCTTGAATACCATTCTATAACCAAAGCATAATCATGTTACAACATTTGAATACAATTCTATAAACAATTCGTAAACATGATTCAATAAATACAACTATTTCTAGTACGTGATTTTGATTTGGGAAACTCAAATAATGTCTTATTTGAGTTGTGGCTTCCCAAACAACATGGTTTATACCTTCCTTGTTGAATTAAATCGAAGTCTCGAAGTTGGGATATAAACTCTGTCACTCCAAATCTGAAATGGCAATGTAAAGACATACAATATCAATTCCCAACTCAATTGAACACCTATCTAATTCTATACGTGATCTTGGTACAGTCTGACGGCATAACGACATGATTTCTCAATACCGATTAATGCCACTCACCACATATATTAACAATTCATCAATTTCAACTCGTAATCATCAACTTAGCCATAAGATACTATCTAAAATCTGCATATTTAGATCTAAATATGCTGGAAATTAGTAACAATCATATACGATACCCGATATTCAACCCGAAAGTTAATATACGATGCTCACTATGCCAAGAATCCAATATAACTAACATATTACAATTTCCCCAACATCTATAATTCTAGACATGTTAAAATTACACAAAACTTACATCACCTTGTAGCCGTCGATGCAAGGAACACAAATCTTAACTCGGAATATAATTCGGATGGTTAAATCTTAAGAAATCTTACTATGAAGCCTTGAAAACTTTGGAGACTTCTCAGCCTTTTCCCTCGTCCTTCGTTTCTGGAATGGCAAGGAAATGAAGACAACTCATTAAATTTGCATGGCAGGAACAAGTGTCTATATTTTTCACATTACACGCACGACCGCGGGTGCGGTGTCTCAGGAGCGCAGGTGCACTGTGCCCACGGCATGCCTCGCATTTTTCTGGGATTCTCACACCGCGGGTGCGCTCATTGCAGGACCGCGGGTGCGGTCGCACCACCGCGGGTGCGGTCTTACGCGCACCGCGGGTGCGGTCTTGCTTCGAATAAAATGGCCAACTTTCTTTCCATACACCGCAGGTGCGGTCTTAGTGGAACCGCAGGTGCGGTGTAGCTTCGAATTTTCTTGTTCAAATCCACAATTGCATGACCGCGGGTGCACTCTTGTACTAAGCGCAGGTGCAGTCTTGCAAAACCCTCATTTCTCATGTATATTCTTCCCTCATTGCATTTTATCCTTTTAATGAAAACTAATAGTCTCGAGCCTTACAAAAATAAAGTCCTAGAAATGTCAATCCAAGTTCTTTTTAAGAATAGCACGCAGAAGTGTTCCCAAAGTTCTATTGACAACTTCAGTTTGTCCATCCGTTTGAGGATGACAAGTAGTAGATTACTACTTTATTGTGCAAAGTTTAGCACATAAAGTAATCCATAAATAGAATCCCTCCCCTTCTAATTCCTAGGCAACCCCAAAATAAAGTCCATAGAAATGTCAGTCCAAGTTCTTTTTAAGAATAGCACGCAAAAGTGTTCCCAAAGTTCTATTGACAACTTCAGTTTGTCCATCCCTTTGAGGATGACAAGTAGTAGATTACAACTTTATTGTGCAAAGTTTAGCCCATAAAGTAATCCATAAATAGAATCCCTCCCCTTCTTAGTCCTAGGCAACCCCAAAATAAAGTCCATAGAAATGTCAGTCCAAGTTCTTTTTAAGAATAGCACGCAAAAGTGTTACCAAAGTTCTATCTACAACTTCAGTTTGTCCATCCGTTTGAGGATGACAAGTAGTAGATTACAACTTTATTGTGCAAAGTTTAGCCCATAAAGTAATCCATAAATAGAATCCCTCCCCTTCTTAGTCCTAGGCAACCTCAAAATAAAGTCCATAGAAATGTCAGTCCAAGTTCTTTTAAGAATAGCACGCAAAAGTGTTCCCAAAGTTCTATTTACAAATTCAGTTTGTCCATCCGTTTGAGGATGACAAGTAGTAGAAAACAGCAATTTTGTGCCAAGTTTTTCCCATAAAGTATTCCAAAAATAGAATCCCTCCCCTTCTTAGTCCTAGGCTACCCCAAAATAAAGTCCATAGAAATGTCAGTCCAAGTTCTTTTAATAATAGCACGCAAAAGTGTTCCCAAAGTTCTATTTACAACTTCAGTTTGTCCATCCGTTTGAGGATGACAAGCAGTAGATTACAACTTTATTGTGTAAAGTTTAGCCCATAAAGTAATCCAAAATAGAATGCCTCCCCTTCTTAGTCCTAGGCAACCCCAAAATAAAGTCCATAGAAATGTCAGTCCAAGTTCTTTTTAAGAATAGCACGCAAAAGTGTTCCCAAAGTTCTATTGACAACTTCAGTTTGTCCATCCGTTTGAGGATGACAAGTAGTAGATTACGACAATATTGAGCAAAGTTTAGCCCATAAAGTAATCCAAAAATAGAATCCCTCTCCTTCTTAGTCCTAGGCAACCCCAAAATAGTCCATAGAAATGTCATTCCAAGTTCTTTTTAAGAATAGCACGCAAAAGTGTTCCCCAAGTTCTATTGACAACTTCAGTTTGTCCATCCGTTTGAGGATGACAAGTAGTAGATTACAACTTTATTGTGCAAAGTTTAGCCCATAAAGTAATCCATAAATAGAGTCCCTCCCCTTCTTAGTCCTAGGCTACCCCAAAATAAAGTCCATAGAAATGTTAATCCAAGTTCTATTAAGAATAGCACGCAAAATTGTTCCCAAAGTTCTATTTACAACTTCAGTTTGTCCATCCGTTTGAGGATGACAAGTAGTATATTACAACTTTATTGTGCAAAGTTTAGCTCATAAAGTAATCCAAAATAGAATGCCTCCCCTTCTTAGTCCTAGGCAACCCCAAAATAAAGTCCATAGAAATGTCAGTCCAAGTTGTTTTTAAGAAAAGCTCGCAAAAGTGTTCCCCAAGTTCTATTGACAACTTCAGTTTGTCCATCCGTTTGACGATGACAAGTAGTAGATTACAACTTTATTGTGCAAAGTTTAGCCCATAAAGTAATCCATAAACAGAATCCCTCCCCTTCTTAGTCCTAGGCTACCCAAAAATAAAGTCCATAGAAATGTCAATCCAAGTTCTATTAAGAATAGCACGCAAAATCGTTCCCAAAGTTCTATTTACAACTTCAGTTTGTCCATCCGTTTGAGGATGACAAGTAGTAGATTACAACTTTATTGTGCAAAGTTTAGCTCATAAAGTAATCCATAAATAGAATCCCTCCCCTTCTTAGTCCTAGGCAACCCCAAAATAAAGTCCATATAAATGTCAGTCCAAGTTCTTTTTAAGAATAGCACGCAAAAGTGTTCCCAAAGTTCTATTGACAACTTCAGTTTGTCCATCCGTTTGAGGATGACAAGTAGTAGATTACTTCTTTATTGTGCAAAGTTTAGCCCATAAAGTAATCCATAAATAGAATCCCTCCCCTTCTTAGTCTTAGGCAACCCCAAAATAAAGTCCATAGAAATGTCAGTCCAAGTTGTTTTTAAGAATAGCACGCAAAAGTGTTCCCAAAGTTCTATTGACAACTTCAGTTTGTCCATCCGTTTGAGGATGACAAGTAGTAGATTACAACTTTATTGTGCAAAGTTTAGCCCATAAAGTAATCCATAAATAGAATCCCTCCCCTTCTTAGTCCTAGGAAACCCCAAAATAAAGTCCATAGAAATGTCAGTCCAAGTTCTTTTTAAGAATAGCACGCATAAGTGTTCCCAAAGTTCTATTGACAACTTCAGTTTATCCATCCGTTTGAGGATGACAAGTAGTAGATAACTACTTTATTGTGCAAAGTTTAGCTCATAAAGTAATCCATAAATAGAATCTGATATGAATCTTGACACGAATAAATAGCAAACACGATTAAAAATAAATCGCACCCTCTATTCAATTACGATAATAAGATTCGTATGTTTTTCCCGATCTTTTGAATCAAGTATGGTTGTGTTATTCACCTCTAAACTAAAAAAAGTTTAGCAACAAATAAACACGAGAGTAACAATCGAAATTTGATACGAACCTTCGAAGAACGACGCCTACGACAATCCGCACAAGCACGATCGACAAACGCCACAAAGTTATAAACTTTGATAAGTTTGATTTAATTTGACAAAGCTAAAGCCTTGAAAAGTTGAGAGAAAATTCTCACAAGTTTGATAAACTCAAAATAATATGTGTATTGTGTGTAAAAATTCGTCCAAAATAGTCTATGTATCAAAAGATATCAAGAAATCTAGTTTCCCAAAATAATAAAACATTAGAAAAGGAAACAAATCGGCGCAGAAAACATAGGACACGGACCCCGTGCAGACGTCCGTAGACGGGTCCGTGTACATACTATAAATAATCTTCAAGCGTCCTCTCGGGATTGGTTCTTGGAACGCATAGTGGTTGGCTAGATTCACATCAGAATCCCTCCCCTTCTTAGTCCTAGGCAACCCCAAAATAAAGTCCATAGAAATGTCAGTCCAAGTTCTTTTAAGAATAACACGCAAAAGTGTTCCCAAAGTTCTATTTACAACTTCAGTTTGTCCATCCGTTTGAGGATGACAAGTAGTAGAAAACAACAATTTTGTGCCAAGTTTTTCCCATAAAGTATTCCAAAAATAGAATCTCTCCCCTTTTTAGTCCTACGATACCCCAAAATAAAGTCCATAGAAATGTTAATCCAAGTTCTATTAAGAATAGCACGCAAAAGTGTTCCCAAAGTTCTATTTACAACTTCAGTTTGTCCATCCGTTTGAGGATGACAAGTAGTATATTACAACTTTATTGTGCAAAGTTTAGCTCATAAAGTAATCCAAAATAGAATGCCTCCCCTTCTTAGTCCTAGGCAACCCCAAAATAAAGTCCATAGAAATGTCAGTCCAAGTTGTTTTTAAGAATAGCTCGCAAAAGTGTTCCCCAAGTTCTATTGACAACTTCAGTTTGTCCATCCGTTTGACGATGACAAGTAGTAGATTACAACTTTATTGTGCAAAGTTTAGCCCATAAAGTAATCCATAAACAGAATCCCTCCCCTTCTTAGTCCTAGGCTACCCAAAAATAAAGTCCATAGAAATGACAATCCAAGTTCTATTAAGAATAGCACGCAAAATCGTTCCCAAAGTTCTATTTACAACTTCAGTTTGTCCATCCGTTTGAGGATGACAAGTAGTAGATTACAACTTTATTGTGCAAAGTTTAGCTCATAAAGTAATCCATAAATAGAATCCCTCCCCTTCTTAGTCCTAGGCAACCCCAAAATAAAGTCCATATAAATGTCAGTCCAAGTTCTTTTTAAGAATAGCACGCAAAAGTGTTCCCAAAGTTCTATTGACAACTTCAGTTTGTCCATCCGTTTGAGGATGACAAGTAGTAGATTACTTCTTTATTGTGCAAAGTTTAGCCCATAAAGTAATCCATAAATAGAATCCCTCCCCTTCTTAGTCTTAGGCAACCCCAAAATAAAGTCCATAGAAATGTCAGTCCAAGTTGTTTTTAAGAATAGCACGCAAAAGTGTTCCCAAAGTTCTATTGACAACTTCAGTTTGTCCATCCGTTTGAGGATGACAAGTAGTAGATTACAACTTTATTGTGCAAAGTTTAGCCCATAAAGTAATCCATAAATAGAATCCCTCCCTTTCTTAGTCCTAGGAAACCCCAAAATAAAGTCCATAGAAATGTCAGTCCAAGTTCTTTTTAAGAATAGCACGCAAAAGTGTTCCCAAAGTTCTATTGACAACTTCAGTTTATCCATCCGTTTGAGGATGACAAGTAGTAGATAACTACTTTATTGTGCAAAGTTTAGCCCATAAAGTAATCCATAAATAGAATCTGATATGAATCTTGACACGAATAAATAGCAAACACGATTAAAAATAAATCGCACCCTCTATTCAATTACGATAATAAGATTCGTATGTTTTTCCCGATCTTTTGAATCAAGTATGGTTGTGTTATTCACCTCTAAACTAAAAAAAGTTTAGCAACAAATAAACACGAGAGTAACAATCGAAATTTGATACGAACCTTCGAAGAACGACGCCTACGACAATCCGCACAAGCACGATCGACAAACGCCACAAAGTTATAAACTTTGATAAGTTTGATTTAATTTGACAAAGCTAAAGCCTTGAAAAGTTGAGAGAAAATTCTCACAAGTTTGATAAACTCAAAATAATATGTGTATTGTGTGTAAAAATTCGTCCAAAATAGTTTATGTATCAAAAGATATCAAGAAATCTAGTTTCCCAAAATAATAAAACATTAGAAAAGGAAACAAATCGGCGCAGAAAACATAGGACACGGACCCCGTGCAGACGTCCGTAGACGGGTCCGTGTACATACTATAAATAATCTTCAAGCGTCCTCTCGGGATTGGTTCTTGGAACGCATAGTGGTTGGCTAGATTCGCATCAGAATCCCTCCCCTTCTTAGTCCTAGGCAACCCCAAAATAAAGTCCATAGAAATGTCAGTCCGAGTTCTTTTAAGAATAACACGCAAAAGTGTTCCCAAAGTTCTATTTACAACTTCAGTTTGTCCATCCGTTTGAGGATGACAAGTAGTAGAAAACAACAATTTTGTGCCAAGTTTTTCCCATAAAGTATTCCAAAAATAGAATCTCTCCCCTTCTTAGTCCTAGGCTACCCCAAAATAAAGTCCATAGAAATGTCAATCCAAGTTCTATTAAAAATAGCACGCAAAAGTGTTCCCAAAGTTCTATTTACAACTTCAGTTTGTCCATCCGTTTGAGGATGACAAGCAGTAGATTACAACTTTATTGTGTAAAGTTTAGCCCATAAAGTAATCCAAAATAGAATGCCTCCCTTTCTTAGTCCTAGGCAACCCCAAAATAAAGTCCATAGAAATGTCAGTCCAAGTTCTTTTTAAGAATAGCACGCAAAAGTGTTCCCAAAGTTCTATTGACAACTTCAGTTTGTCCATCCGTTTGAGGATGACAAGTAGTAGATTACGACAATATTGAGCAAAGTTTAGCCCATAAAGTAATCCAAAAATAGAATCCCTCTCCTTCTTAGTCCTAGGCAACTCCAAAATAGTCCATAGAAATGTCATTCCAAGTTCTTTTTAAGAATAGCACGCAAAAGTGTTCCCCAAGTTCTATTGACAACTTCAGTTTGTCCATCCGTTTGAGGATGACAAGTAGTAGATTACAACTTTATTGTGCAAAGTTTAGCCCATAAAGTAATCCATAAATAGAATCCCTCCCCTTCTTAGTCCTAGGCTACACCAAAATAAAGTCCATAGAAATGTTAATCCAAGTTCTATTAAGAATAGCACGCAAAAGTGTTCCCAAAGTTCTATTTACAACTTCAGTTTGTCCATCCGTTTGAGGATGACAAGTAGTATATTACAACTTTATTGTGCAAAGTTTAGCTCATAAAGTAATCCAAAATAGAATGCCTCCCCTTCTTAGTCCTAGGCAACCCCAAAATAAAGTCCATAGAAATGTCAGTCCAAGTTGTTTTTAAGAATAGCTCGCAAAAGTGTTCCCCAAGTTCTATTGACAACTTCAGTTTGTCCATCCGTTTGACGATGACAAGTAGTAGATTACAACTTTATTGTGCAAAGTTTAGCCCATAAAGTAATCCATAAATAGAATCCCTCCCCTTCTTAGTCCTAGGCAACCCAAAAATAAAGTCCATAGAAATGTCAATCCAAGTTCTATTAAGAATAGCACGCAAAATCGTTCCCAAAGTTCTATTTACAACTTCAGTTTGTCCATCCGTTTGAGGATGACAAGTAGTAGATTACAACTTTATTGTGCAAAGTTTAGCTCATAAAGTAATCCATAAATAGAATCCCTCCCCTTCTTAGTCCTATGCAACCCCAAAATAAAGTCCATATAAATGTCAGTCCAAGTTCTTTTTAAGAATAGCACGCAAAAGTGTTCCCAAAGTTCTATTGACAACTTCAGTTTGTCCATCCGTTTGAGGATGACAAGTAGTAGATTACTTCTTTATTGTGCAAAGTTTAGCCCATAAAGTAATCCATAAATAGAATCCCTCCCCTTCTTAGTCCTAGGCAACCCCAAAATAAAGTCCATAGAAATGTCAGTCCAAGTTGTTTTTAAGAATAGCACGCAAAAGTGTTCCCAAAGTTCTATTGACAACTTCAGTTTGTCCATCCGTTTGAGGATGACAAGTAGTAGATTACAACTTTATTGTGCAAAGTTTAGCCCATAAAGTAATCCATAAATAGAATCCCTCCCCTTCTTAGTCCTAGGAAACCCCAAAATAAAGTCCATAGAAATGTCAGTCCAAGTTCTTTTTAAGAATAGCACGCAAAAGTGTTCCCAAAGTTCTATTGACAACTTCAGTTTATCCATCCGTTTGAGGATGACAAGTAGTAGATAACTACTTTATTGTGCAAAGTTTAGCCCATAAAGTAATCCATAAATAGAATCTGATATGAATCTTGACACGAATAAATAGCAAACACGATTAAAAATAAATCGCACCCTCTATTCAATTACGATAATAAGATTCGTATGTTTTTCCCGATCTTTTGAATCAAGTATGGTTGTGTTATTCACCTCTAAACTAAAAAAAGTTTAGCAACAAATAAACACGAGAGTAACAATCGAAATTTGATACGAACCTTCGAACAACGACGCCTACGACAATCCGCACAAGCACGATCGACAAACGCCACAAAGTTATAAACTTTGATAAGTTTGATTTAATTTGACAAAGCTAAAGCCTTGAAAAGTTGAGAGAAAATTCTCACAAGTTTGATAAACTCAAAATAATATGTGTATTGTATGTAAAAATTCGTCCAAAATAGTCTATGTATCAAAAGATATCAAGAAATCTAGTTTCCCAAAATAATAAAACATTAGAAAAGGAAACAAATCGGCGCAGAAAACATAGGACACGGACCCCGTGCAGACGTCCGTAGACGGGTCCGTGTACATACTATAAATAATCTTCAAGCGTCCTCTCGGGATTGGTTCTTGGAACGCATAGTGGCTGGCTAGATTCACATCAGAATCCCTCCCCTTCTTAGTCCTAGGCAACCCCAAAATAAAGTCCATAGAAATGTCAGTCCAAGTTCTTTTAAGAATAGCACGCAAAAGTGTTCCCAAAGTTCTATTTACAACTTCAGTTTGTCCATCCGTTTGAGGATGACAAGTAGTAGAAAACAACAATTTTGTGCCAAGTTTTTCCCATAAAGTAATCCAAAAATAGAATCTCTCCCCTTCTTAGTCCTAGGCTACCCCAAAATAAAGTCCATAGAAATGTCAATCCAAGTTCTATTAAAAATAGCACGCAAAAGTGTTCCCAAAGTTCTATTTACAACTTCAGTTTGTCCATCCGTTTGAGGATGACAAGTAGTAGATTACAACTTTATTGTGCAAAGTTTAGCCCATAAAGTAATCCATAAATAGAATCCCTCCCCTTCTTAGTCCTAGGCTACCCCAAAATAAAGTCCATAGAAATGTAAATCCAAGTTCTATTAAGAATAGCACGCAAAAGTGTTCCCAAAGTTCTATTTACAACTTCAGTTTGTCCATCCGTTTGAGTATGACAAGTAGTAGATTACAACTTTATTGTGCAAAGTTTAGCCCATAAAGTATTCCAAAAATAGAATCCCTCCCCTTCTTAGTCCTATAGACAACCCCAAAATAAAGTCCATAGAAATGTCAGTCCAAGTTCTTTTTAAGAAATGCACGCAAAAGTGTTCCCAAAGCTCTATTGACAACTTCAGTTTGTCCATCCGTTTAAGGATGACAAGTAGTAGATTACAACTTTATTGTGCAAAGTTTAGCCCATAAAGTAATCCATAAATAGAATCCCTCCCCTTCTTAGTCCTAGGCAACCTTAAAATAAAGTCCATAGAAATGTCAATCAAAGTTCTTTTTAAGAATAGCACGCAGAAGTGTTCCCAAAAATCTATTGACAACTTCAGTTTGTCCATCCGTTTGAGGATGACAAGTAGTAGATTACTACTTTATTGTGCAAAGTTTAGCAGATAAAGTAATCGATAAATAGAATCCCTCCCCTTCTTAGTCCTAGGCAACCCCAAAATAAAGTCCATAGAAATGTCAGTCCAAGTTCTTTTTAAGAATAGCACGCAAAAGTGTTCCCAAAGTTCTATTGACAACTTCCGTTTGTCCATCCGTTTGAGGATGACAAGTAGTAGATTACAACTTTATTGTGCAAAGTTTAGCTCATAAAGTAATCCATAAATAGAATCCCTCCCCTTCTTAGTCCTAGGCAACCCCAAAATAAAGTCCATAGAAATGTCAGTCCAAGTTCTTTTTAAGAATAGCACGCAAAAGTGTTCCCAAAGTTCTATTGACAACTTCAGTTTATCCATCCGTTTGAGGATGACAAGTAGTAGATTACTACTTTATTGTGCAAAGTTTAGCCCATAAAGTAATCCATAAATAGAATCCCTCCCCTTCTTAGTCCTAGGCAACCCCAAAATAAAGTCCATAGAAATGTCAGTCCAAGTTCTTTTTAAGAATAGCACGCAAAAGTGTTCCCAAAGTTCTATTGACAACTTCAGTTTTTCCATCCGTTTGATGATGACAAGTAGTAGATTACAACTTTGTTGTGCATAGTTTAGCCCATAAAGTAATCCATAAATAGAATCCCTCCCCTTCTTAGTCCTAGGCAACCCCAAAATAAAGTCCATAGAAATGTCAGTCCAAGTTCTTTTTAAGAATAGCACGCAAAAGTGTTCCCAAAGTTCTATTGACAACTTCAGTTTATCCATCCGTTTGAGGATGACAAGTAGTAGATTACTACTTTATTGTGCAAAGTTTAGCCCATAAAGTAATCCATAAATAGAATCCCTCCCCTTCTTAGTTCTAGGCAACCTTAAAATATAGTCCATAGAAATGTCAGTCCAAGTTCTTTTTAAGAATAGCACGCAAATTGTTCCCAAAGTTCTATTGACAACTTCAGTTTGTCCATCCGTTTGAGGATGACAAGTAGAAGATTACAACTTTATTGTGCAAAGTTTAGCCCATAAAGTAATCCATAAATAGAATCCCTCCCCTTCTTAGTCCTAGGCAACCTTAAAATAAAGTCCATAGAAGTAGAAATCCAAGTTCTTTTTAAGAATAGCACGCAGAAGTGTTCCCAAAAATCTATTGACAACTTCAGTTTGTCCATCCGTTTGAGGATGACAAGTAGTAGAAAACAACAATTTTGTGCCAAGTTTTTCCCATAAAGTATTCTAAAAATAGAATATCTCCCCTTCTTAGTCCTAGGCTACCCCAAAATAAAGTCCATAGAAATGTCAATCCAAGTTCTATTAAAAATAGCACGCAAAAGTGTTCCCAAAGTTCTATTTACAACTTCAGTTAGTCCATCCGTTTGAGGATGACAAGTAGTAGATTACAACTTTATTGTGCAAAGTTTATCACATAAAGTAATCCATAAATAGAATCCCTCCCCTTCTTAGTCCTAGGCAACCCCAAAATAAAGTCCATAGAAATGTCAGTCCAAGTTCTTTTAAGAATAGCACGCAAAAGTGTTCCCAAAGTTCTATTTACAACTTCAGTTTGTCCATCCGTTTGAGTATGACAAGTAGTAGATTACAACTTTATTGTGCAAAGTTTAGCCCATAAAGTATTCCAAAAATAGAATCCCTCCCCTTCTTAGTCCTATAGGCAACCCAAAAATAAAGTCCATAGAAATGTCAGTCCAAGTTCTTTTTAAGAATAGCACGCAAAAGTGTTCCCAAAGTTCTATTGACAACTTCAGTTTGTCCATCCGTTTGAGGATGACAAGTAGTAGATTACAACTTTATTGTGCAAAGTTTAGCTCATAAAGTAATCTATAAATAGAATCTCTCCCCTTCTTAGTCCTAGGCAACCCCAAAATAAAGTCCATAGAAATGTCAGTCCAAGTTCTTTTTAAGAATAGCACGCAAAAGTGTTCCCAAAGTTCTATTGACAACTTCAGTTTGTCCATCCGTTTGAGGATGACAAGTAGTAGATTACTACTTTATTGTGCAAAGTTTAGCCCATAAATTAATCCATAAATAGAATCCCTCCCCTTCTTAGTCCTAGGCAACCCCAAAATAAAGTCCATAGAAATGTCAGTCCAAGTTCTTTTTAAGAATAGCACGCAAAAGTGTTCCCAAAGTTCTATTGACAACTTCAGTTTTTCCATCCGTTTGAGGATGACAAGTAGTAGATTACAACTTTATTGTGCATAGTTTAGCCCATAAAGTAATCCATAAATAGAATCCCTCCCCTTCTTAGTCCTAGGCAACCCCAAAATAAAGTCCATAGAAATGTCAGTCCAAGTTCTTTTTAAGAATAGCACTCAAAAGTGTTCCCAAAGTTCTATTGACAACTTCAGTTTATCCATCCGTTTGAGGATGAAAAGTAGTAGATTACTACTTTATTGTGCAAAGTTTAGCCCATAAAGTAATCCATAAATAGAATCCCTCCCCTTCTTAGTTCTAGGCAACCCCAAAATAAAGTCCATAGAAATGTCAGTCCAAGTTCTTTTTAAGAATAGCACGCAAAAGTGTTCCCAAAGTTCTATTGACAACTTCAGTTTGTCCATCCGTTTGAGGATGACAAGTAGAAGATTACAACTTTATTGTGCAAAGTTTAGCCCATAAAGTAATCCATAAATAGAATCCCTCCCCTTCTTAGTCCTAGGCAACCTTAAAATAAAGTCCATAGAAATAGAAATCCAAGTTCTTTTTAAGAATAGCACGCAGAAGTGTTCCCAAAAATCTATTGACAACTTCAGTTTGTCCATCCGTTTGAGGGTGACAAGTAGTAGAAAACAACAATTTTGTGCCAAGTTTTTCCCATAAAGTATTCTAAAAATAGAATCTCTCCCCTTCTTAGTCCTAGGCTACCCCAAAATAAAGTCCATAGAAATGTCAATCCAAGTTCTATTAAAAATAGCACGCAAAAGTGTTCCTAAAGTTCTATTTACAACTTCAGTTAGTCCATCCGTTTGAGGATGACAAGTAGTAGATTACAACTTTATTGTGCAAAGTTTATCCCATAAAGTAATCCATAAATAGAATCCCTCCCCTTCTTAGTCCTAGGCTACCCCAAAATAAAGTCCATAGAAATGTCAATCCAAGTTCTATTAAGAATAGCACGCAAAAGTGTTCCCAAAGTTCTATTTACAACTTCAGTTTGTGCATCCGTTTGAGTATGACAAGTAGTAGATTACAACTTTATTGTGCAAAGTTTAGCCCATAAAGTATTCCAAAAATAGAATCCCTCCCCTTCTTAGTCCTATAGGCAACCCAAAAATAAAGTCCATAGAAATGTCAGTCCAAGTTCTTTTTAAGAAATGCACGCAAAATTGTTCCCAAAGTTCTATTGACAACTTCAGTTTGTCCATCCGTTTGAGGATGACAAGTAGTAGATTACAACTTTATTGTGCAAAGTTTAGCCCATAAAGTAATCCATAAATAGAATCCCTCCCCTTCTTAGTCCTAGGCAACCTTAAAATAAAGTCCATAGAAATGTCAATCCAAGTTCTTTTTAAGAATAGCACGCAGAAGTGTTCCCAAAAATCTATTGACAACTTCAGTTTGTCCATCCGTTTGAGGATGACAAGTAGTAGATTACTACTTTATTGTGCAAAGTTTAGCACATAAAGTAATCCATAAATAGAATCCCTCCCCTTCTTAGTCCTAGGCAACCCCAAAATAAAGTCCATAGAAATGTCAGTCCAAGTTCTTTTTAAGAATAGCACGCAAAAGTGTTCCCAAAGTTCTATTGACAACTTCAGTTTGTCCATCCGTTTGAGGATGACAAGTAGTAGATTACAACTTTATTGTGCAAAGTTTAGCTCATAAAGTAATCCATAAATAGAATCTCTCCCCTTCTTAGTCCTAGGCAACCCCAAAATAAAGTCCATAGAAATGTCAGTCCAAGTTCTTTTTAAGAATAGCACGCAAAAGTGTTCCCAAAGTTCTATTGACAACTTCAGTTTGTCCATACGTTTGAGGATGACAAGTAGTAGATTACTATTTTATTGTGCAAAGTTTAGCCCATAAAGTAATCCATAAATAGAATCCCTCCCCTTCTTAGTCCTAGGCAACCCCAAAATAAAGTCCATAGAAATGTCAGTCCAAGTTCTTTTTAAGAATAGGACGCAAAAGTGTTCCCAAAGTTCTATTGACAACTTCAGTTTGTCCATCCGTTTGAGGATGACAAGTAGTAGATTACAACTTTATTGTGCAAAGTTTAGCCCATAAAGTAATCCATAAATAGAATCCCTCCCCTTCTTAGTCCTAGGTGTGACACCCTGACCCGTAACGATAAAAATACAGCGGAATTTAAAATTTTCTTTCAAATGGAAGGAGTTTCAAAATACATTTCATAAAAGTGTTTACAAAATAACAACATGATCATTCCAATGACATAACAAAATACAAAATATCATTAGTGTGATCATGTTACAAAATGATACAAAATAATCATCCTTCCAATCTTCGTATGCATATGACCCCCATCCACAGTCAACGTCCTGGTCCGACGCTCTTATCTGCATCACATGAAAATAACTGAAATGAGAATAAATCTCAGCAAGTGGAACTCTTACATAGCAATGATACATAGTATACTCTGTAAAACATGGCTTTTAAATCGTAAATACCATCGACTCTGAAACATGAATACTGTAGCAATAACTGTAGCAATAGCATAGCAATAGATAGCAATACGATGGTATTCTCTTTTCTATGGTTGGATTGATATCAATAGTATATGTGACTGTGGTTGCCAATATCCCATCGATATAAATCGATAACTGTGAGGGGATAAAAGCCTATGGTCGATGATCATCTAATTGCATGCAATGCTATGGCTATGATTAATCAATCCAATAAAACATTTGAATTCTCAATAGCATTTAAGGCCGTCGTTTCGCAATCTCATAATATATCTTGTATTCCCTTTATAACAATGGTGAGACATATAATGCCTCCAATATATAATCAATGAAATGAATACATAGCAATGGCTCAATGGAAGGGAATAACACTTTGAAACCTTTAAAACACAATACATATAATATCATGTGAGCAAAAAGGATGAAATTCCACTTACAAACCAATAGAACACCTCAAACTTAGCTCTTGGTACACCACCTACAACAATAATCCATAAATAACACCAACATCAACTCTATATCCACAAATACAAGTTAAATAATCCATTAAACCAACCAAAACATCAACCTATAGTAACTCATCTCCAAAAACTACGATAGAATCGCACCAAAAACTTACCTAAGCTTCCTTATACCACAGAGAACGTTGATCTCAAGTCGGAAATCCAAATAACTCCAAGAATCAAAGATAGGAAGCACTTGAAATGGAGAAAACCCTTGCCAAAAGGAGAGAAAAATCGGAAATGGAAGATAGGATAAGGTGAGGTATGGCCAACAACTCCCAAAAAGCAACTTAAAATCTCGCCCATACTTACACCGCGGGTGCGGTCACACAAGCACCGCGGGTGCGCCATGCTCACGGCATTCCAAATAAATCCCATGCACGATCACCGCGGGTGCGGTGCTACAATTACCGCGGGTGCGGTGTACACCGCGGGTGCGGTGGTGCCACGGCCTTCCAAATGCAAAATGATGAATAGTACACCGCGGGGGCACTCATCTAAGAGCGCGGGTGCACTCTACTCACGGCAATGAACAGTACAAACTCAACTAAAATCGATCCAAAACGCTGAAACGAACAATCAACACCAACTAATACCTCAAATAAATAATAACCAATAATACTATAGCCCAAAACACAACTATAAACGACTAATCATAAACCCAAATAACACAATAAAGCTTAAACCGTACCGTACATCGGGCTCGGCTATTACAATCTCCCCTCCTTAGAGAAATTTCGTCCTCGAAATTGACGTCACGGCACGAACAACTCAGGATACCTCTCTCTCATCTCAGTCTCTGGTTCCCACGTAGCCTCCTCGATCAAATGGTTCCTCCAAAGGACTTTAACGATGCCGATCTCTTTGTTCCTCAAAACTCTAACTGTGCGATCCAGAATCTGAATCGGAATCTCATGGTAAGTCAGACTCGGCGTCAAGTCCAATGGCTCATGGCGAAGAACATGGGAAGGATCTGCAATATACTTCCTGAGCATCGATACATGAAACACATTATGGACTCTGTCAAGATCGGGCGGTAGGGCTAATCTGTAGGCTCTGTCACCAACTCTGTCCAATATCTCGAATGGACCAATGAATCTAGGACTCAACTTGCCCTTCTTGCCAAATCTCATCACACCCTTGAGAGGTGCTATCTTCAGAAAAACATGATCGCCAACCTCGAACTGCAAAGGTCTGCGACGAACATCTGCATAACTCTTCTGTCTCGACTGAGCAGTCTTCATCCTCTCTCTGATAACTGCAACAACATCGGCAGTCTGCTGGACCAACTCGGGACCCAACATCTTCCTCTCTCCAACCTCATCCCAAAACAAAGGAGATCTGCACTTCCTGCCATAAAGTGCCTCATACGGTGCCATGCCAATCGTCGCCTGGTAGCTATTGTTGTACGTGAACTCCACAAGTGGCAATTTAGAATCCCAACTACCAGAATAGTCAATAGTACAAGCTCTGAGCATATCCTCCAGAATCTGAATGACTCTCTCTGACTGACCGTCGCTCTGAGGATGATAAGCTGTACTGAAAGCTAATCGAGAACCCATAGCTCTGTGCAAACTCTTCCAGAACTCTGAGGTAAATCTAGGGTCACGATCAGACACGATCGACACAGGAATCCCATGAAGTCTAACAATCTCGGCAATGTAGTCCTCGGCATACTGAGACATCGAATACGTCGTCTTGACTGGGAGAAAATGAGCTGACTTGGTCAATCTATCAACAATGACCCAAATGGAATTGAAACCCTTCTGCGTCCTGGGTAAACCAGTCACGAAATCCATAGTGATATGCTCCCACTTCCACTGAGGAATCGGCAAAGATAGCAATGTCCCAGCAGGTCTCTGGTGCTCAATCTTAACCTGCTGACAAGTAAGGCACTGAGAAATGAACAAAGCAATATCTTTCTTCATACCTGGCCACCAGTAAAGTCGACGAAGATCCTGATACATCTTCGTACTGCCTGGATGAATCGAATAAGGTGCGGTATGAGCCTCTGTCAAGACGTCTCTACGAATATCGTCGCCAGAAGGAACACAAATACGGCCTCTGAAAGTCACCAAATCATCACCATTCAGACTAAACTCTGAATTCCCTCTAGCCTCAGCTCTAGCTCTCAACTCTGTCAACTGAACATCAGTCGACTGCTCTCTACGGATCCTATCCGTCAAAGTAGATCGAATGACCAACGCTGAAAAGCGAGCAATGGTACCTGGAATCACCAGATCAATCTCCTCTCTCTGCAATTCCATCAACAATGGTCTCTGAATCAAAGAACTCAATGAAGCACTCGACTTGCGGCTCAAAGCATCAGCCACTACATTCGCTTTCCCTGGGTGATAACTGATAGTCACATCATAATCCTTGACCAGCTCTAACCACCTCCTCTGCCTCATGTTGAGCTCTTTCTGAGAAACAGATACTTCAAACTCTTGTGGTCTGTGAAGATCTCACACTTTTCGCCATACAGATAATGTCTCCAAATCTTCAGGGCGAAAACCACAGCTGCGAGCTCCAAATCGTGCGTCGGATAATTCTTCTCATAATCCTTCAACTGGCGAGACACATAGGCAATGACCTTACCTCGCTGCATCAACACTGCACCAAGGCCTCTCTTCGACGCATCGGTAAAGACAACAAAATCTTCAGAACCACTGGGCAAAGAAAGAACAGGAGCTGTCGTCAATCTGTCCTTCAACTCTTGAAATGCACTCTGGCAATCGATAGACCACTCGAACTTCACAGTCTTCTTCGTTAGATTGGACAATGGCAGGGCAATCTTAGAGAAACCTGAAATGAAACGACGATAGTAACCTGCCAACCCAAGGAAATTGCGAACCTCTGAAACAGTGGTAGGAATAGGCCAACTCTGAATCGCCTCTATCTTCAACGGATCAACAGCAATGCCATCTCTCGAAACCACATGGCCTAGAAAAGAAATCTGATCCAGCCAAAACTCACCCTTCTTCAGCTTGGCAAACAACCTCTTCTCTCGCAACAACTGAAGAACAACTCTGAGATGCTCGGCATGAAGCTCTCTGGATTTGGAATAGATCAAGATATCGTTGATGAAAACAATGACAAAGCTATCCAGATAAGGCTTGAACAAACGGTTCATCAGGTCCATGAAGACTGAAGGGGCATTGGTCAAACCAAAAGACATCACAAGAAACTCATAGTGACCGTACCTGGTCCGGAAAGCTGTCTTAGGGATATCAGACTCCCTAACCTTCAACTGATAGTAGCCAGACCGAAGATCAATCTTTGAGAACACAGTGGCACCATGGAGCTGATCAAACAGATCATCTATCCGAGGCAACAGATACTTGTTCTTGACAGTTACTTTGTTAAGCTCCCTGTAGTCGATACACAGTCGCAAAGAACCATCCTTCTTCTTGACAAACAGAACCGGAGCTCCCCAAGGCGAAGAACTCGGACGAATAAAGCCCTTGTCTAAAAGATCCTGCAACTGAGTCTTCAACTCCTTCATCTCGGTAGGGGCCATCCGGTACGGAGCTTTAGAAATAGGAACCGTACCTGGAGCTAAATCGATCACAAACTCAACATCCCTATCCGGCGGCAAACCCGGAACATCATCCTCAAACACATCAGCAAACTCCCTCACCACATCAATATCATCTACATTCAACTTAATCAATCTATCAACATCCACAATAGAAGCAAGAAATCCATCGCAACCTCTACACAACTGTGGGGACCCGGGCTCTAAATCTTTTTCTTGGGATTAAATGGATTGTTATTCTAAAATGTGGGTCAATTTTTCGCTTTTATATTTAAATCCAAATGTAACTAGACAAGCACGAGTTCTTTATTTAATTTACAACATACAAACATAAAATCTATGTCCTGTTCCGTATGTCCTCAACTAACCAGTAATAAAATACAGTACATAACAAAAGACAACTACTGGTCCGTCTGCTAGGCCCGAGATCTCCACGCTAACACGATCATCTCTGTCTCGACCCAAATCCTGCCCCACCTGTTGTTATGCACACATACAAACATAACAACAGCCGGAAAACCGGTGAGAACACATCCCAGTATAAACATGTGAACATGCATATAAATACTATAAAACATGAAACATGCTGATATGAATGTCATTCATATAAAATCATGAAATGCGAGCCTAATCATGTCTAGATGCGACTCGACTAAAACTCTAGGGATCCCGGTGTGAATAAGACGATCTATCACCTACCCTCCCAATCGGGGTGACGGTACGTCTTATTCCTAGACTTCGGCCTGATCTGTTTCCACGTCTACAATAGGGGGGTGATCTTCCCCTAAGCTGGGATAGAACCGAACGTCTAGAAGTCTGCCTGATCTCCAGACTGTCCTATCTTAATGCATGAATACAAACTCTGTAAACAAGCATAATCATCTAATGCAATGTAACATGATCTGTAAACAAAGCATAATAAGAATTGAATACAAGTTCTAATAAACATCTAATGCAATGTAACATGATCTGTAAACAAAGCATAACGAGATTTGCATATAAACAAATCTATAATAATACCTATATCAAGATATAAACAATAAAACTCGTATGTGATTTTAGTTGGGAAACTCAAATGTGATCTCATTTGAGTCGTGATTCCCCAAAACAAAGCATGTAGTATACCTTCCGTCGTAGAATTGCTGTTACAGTCGTGAAGATGAATCTGCAATAGGAATGATTCTTAACACTTCTAAGAAATGTTTCTAATGCTTTCAAATCTAACGAAACCTCGCCTCTATTTATAGACAATGATCGGAAGATCCGATCCACTTCGGACGCTCCGATCTGACACCCGTCGGACGCTCCGAACTTACTTCGTACGTTCCGAATCCTGCATGTCTTCCACGTCTCTAGCCAACTGTCTCGGATGATCCGAACTACGATCGGTCGAACCGAACTATTGCATGCCATCCATGTGTCCAGCCACCTGGCTCGGACGCTCCGAACTCCGAACGGACGGTGCGAACTCTGATCGTACGTTCCGATCTTGGTTCGGTCCTTCCGGTCTCACCGAAATATAAATACTCCAATATTCTCGATGCCGGTCAATCTAATTCTCAATAGATATCAACACTATCATATTCTCAATCATAATCCAATACAGTACTTCTGTCCTAACAAGTCATAATCATACTGAAAATCATATATGATATCATTTCTTATTTCTTATGGTTATGTACAATCTTCACAACATATCTATGAATTCGTACATGTCAATCATTGCTCTGGGCATTACATTTCTCCCCCTCTAAGACAGAAGTTCGTCCTCGAACTGAAGTAACCATACAAAGTATCTAAAACAGTTTGATAATCTAAACTGAATACATACTCATATCATATAAATAACTCGGGGTGTTTCTGCCTCATGTTTTCTTCCGTTTCCCACGTCGCTTCCTCAATGCCATGTCGACTCCACTGAACTTTCACAAGTGGAATGGTCTTCGTTCTGAGCTGTTTGTCCTTTCGATCAAGAATCTGTATCGGTCGTTCTATATAGCTCAAGGTGTGATCAAGTTCAGCTTCGTTCGGTTGAATAACATGAGAAACATCTGGCATATATCTGCGTAACATTGATACATGAAATACGTCATGTATTCCGGATAAGGAAGGAGGAAGAGCAAGTCGATAAGCTCGATCGCCAATCTTTTCAAGAATCTCGTAAGGACCAATGTATCGAGGAGAGAGTTTTCCGCGTTTGCCAAATCGAACAACGCCTCTAAATGGAGAAATCTTTAAAAACACTCTATCTCCCGCCTCAAATACTAACGGTCTACGTCTGATATTGGCGTACTTTGCTTGTCGATCTTGTGCTGTCTTCATTCGTTTCTGAATGATCTTTACCTTCTCAGTCATGTCACGAATCATATCTGGCCCAAGTTCTGGTACTTCTGAAACATCGTCCCAATATAGTGGAGATCTGCACTTCTTGCCATACAAAGCTTCAAACGGTGCCATCTCAATGCTCGTCTGATAGCTATTATTGTACGAGAATTCGCAAAGAGGTAGGGAATCTTGCCAACTAATGCCAAAATCTAGTACGACGGCTCTCAACATATCCTCTAATGTCTGGATAGTCCGTTCTGACTGTCCGTCTGTCTGAGGATGGTAAGCAGTGCTAAGGTGTAAGGTCGTACCTAACGCCTGCTGTAAACTGTGCCAGAAGTGTGAAGTGAATCGTGGATCACGATCTGATACGATAGACTTCGGCACTCCATGCAATCTGACTACCTCACGAATATAAATCTCCGCCATCTGATCCTGTCTATACGTCATTCTATAAGGGATGAAACAAGCAGATTTGGTCAATCTGTCAATAATGACCCAAATCGCATCGCAACCTCTGGATGATCGAGGTAACTTCGTCACGAAATCCATGGAAATGTGGTCCCATTTCCATTCTGGAATGGATAAACTCTGAAGTAAACCCCCCGGCTTCTTCCTCTCGGCCTTCACCTGTTGGCAGTTCAAGCATTTAGACACAAATTCGGCAATGTCTGACTTCATTTGTTTCCACCAGAATTGGGTCTTCAAGTCATTGTACATCTTCCTGCCACCAGGATGAATGCTGAACCGACTACAATGTGCCTCTGTCAGAATCTGCTGCCTCAAATCTGCAACATCTGGCACAACTAGACGGTTATTCACGTACAACACATGATCTCGTACCTGATATTCTGATACATGCCCTGATCTGACCATTTGGATTGATCTTTGCACATTCTGATCAGTTTTTTGTGCTTCCTTAATCTTCATAATCAAATTGGGCTCAACTTGGATCGTAAAGAGTCGTAGTGGCTTACTATCTGTATCAAATTCTAATCCAGACATACAGCAATTTTCAACTAACTTGTTAACACCTATCGTCGATAAGGATAATGAACATACCTTACGACTCAAGGCATCTGCTGCTGCATTTGACTTACCTGGATAATATTTGATTTCACAGTCAAAGTCTTTCAGAAGATCTAGCCATCTACGTTGCCTCATATTCAATTCTGATTGAGAAAATAGGTACTTTAAGCTCTTGTGATCGGAAAAGATCTCAAATTTCTCGCCATAGAGATAATGACGCCAAATCTTTAATGCAAACACGATAGCCGCCAATTCAAGATCATGAATGGGGTATCGAACTTCATGTGGCTTCAATTGTCTCGAGGCGTATGCGATCACATGACCTCGCTGCATAAGAACACATCCCAAACCTCTATGAGAAGCATCACAATATACAACAAAATCACCTGTACCTGAAGGTATCGTCAATACTGGAGCACTGGTCAGCCTTTTCTTCAATTCAACAAAGCTAGACTCACACTCCTCTGACCAAACAAATGGTGCATTCTTTTGTGTTAATTGAGTTATTGGTTTTGCAATACTGGAGAAATCTTTGATAAATCTTCTGTAATATCCGGCTAAGCCCATGAAACTGCGTATTTCTGGTACAGAAGTTGGTCTCGACCAACTAATCACAGCTTCCACTTTACTCGGATCAACAGAAATACCATCTCCAGAAATGATATGTCCTAAGAAGACAACTCTATTCAACCAAAACTCACACTTTGACAATTTAGCATACAGTCGCTCGTTTCTCAACGTCTGCAAAACAATTCTGAGATGCTCTGCATGCTCATTTCTGTTCTTCGAATACACCAAAATGTCATCAATGAAGACAATCACAAATTCATCTAGATATCTCTGAAACACTTGGTTCATCAAGCCCATAAATACCGCAGGAGCATTTGTTAAACCAAAAGGCATGACAATAAATTCGTAATGTCCATACCTGGTTCGAAACGCTGTCTTTGGTATGTCTATATCTCGAACTCTGAGCTGATGATAACCAGAACGTAAATCAATCTTAGAATAGACCGAGGATCCCTGCAACTGATCAAATAGGTCATCGATCCTAGGCAAAGGATATTTATTCTTGATCGTTGCCTTGTTCAACTGCCGGTAATCGATACATAACCGCATCGACCCATCTTTCTTTCGCACGAACAGCACCGGAGCGCCCCAAGGAGATACACTAGGTCTGATATATCCCTTGGCTAGAAGATCTTCTAATTGTGCTTTCAATTCTTTGAGTTCGATGGGTGCCATCCTATATGGAGCTCTCGAAATAGGTACGGTACCTGGCGCAAGTTCAATGCTGAAATCTATCTCACGAACCGGAGGTAATCCTGGGATCTCATCTGGAAAAATATCTGGAAATTCCCGTACTACTGGCAGATCTGCCAATGCCGGGCTCGACTTCTGCATATCTACAGCATAAACAAAGAAACCATCCGCTCCTTTCTGTAATAGTCTGTTCATAGTAAGAGCCGAAATCAAGGGAATCCGAGATCTGGACCCCTTCCCGTAGAATTTCCACTCGTCTGTCATCTCGGGTCTGAATCTGACAATCTTATGGAAACAATCCACGGTGGCTCTGTACTTCGTTAGCATGTCAATACCGACTATACAATCAAAATCAGCTAGACCCAACACTATACAATCTAAGTCAATCTCATGCCCCTCAAACTGTAGAATGCAATGTCTAACCGTAGTTACAGATATTAATCCACTTCCCAACGGAGAATTAATAGACACAACGTCTAACAACGACTCAACAGGCAATGAATGCAACAATGCAAATCGTTCTGAGATGAATGTATGCGATGCACCTGTATCTATCAAGATATAAGCAGGATAACCATAAAGGAGACAGTTACCTGCTATAACATCATCTGGTGCATCTTGTGCTTGCTCCTCTGTCAACGCAAACACTTGGGCCTGTTGCCTCGGAGGTTGAGTCACAGTCTGACTACCTCGGCCTCTGGGTGGAGTCGGTGCTGGTGGAGGCTGAAAAGAGTGAACCGACGATGCCTGCCGCTCAAACTGAGGTACTGAACCGGATGCTCTTCCACTCTGGCCTTGCTGTACACCTCTCTGTGGACAGACTTTGGCAAAATGCCCTGGTTGCCTGCAATAGTTGCATCTCCCTGTCACCCCTTGACACTGTTCAGTCGCATGCTTTCCTCCACAGGAACTGCAATAACCACCGATAAACCTTGAACTTTGATCAAAACCACTCTGTTTTGATCCGCTGGAGCTCGACGAACTGCTCCCTGGTCTTTTAAACTGTTTCCCCTTCGCCTTCAGCTGTTCTTTGCGTCCACTACCACTACCACCACTTTCGACTCGAGGAGGAGGAACTTGGGATGGAGGTAGTGGCGGTCTTGGACTTGGTGCAACATACGGAGCACTCCGTTGTCTAAGCAATCCTGCTTCAGCTCCTTTGGCACGATTCAATGCATCCGAGAATTATCGGGTCTCCCAGTATTGACTAACGTAAAGATATCTGGATTCAGGCCATTTATAAACTGATCCGCCATGGCCTCGTCATTTCCTGAAACATGGGGTGCAAAACGAAGCAAAGAAGAGAATTTAGCAACGTACTCCTCAATGTTCAATGGCCCTTGCCTCAGGTTTGCGAATTCAGCGCCTTTATCTTTACGGTAGGATACAGGGAAGAATCGCTGATAAAACTCGGTCTTGAATACCTTCCAAGAAATTTCGGTACCCCGCTGCTCTAAAGCTCTCCTAATGTTCAACCACCAATTCTTTGCTATATCTTGCAATTGATGGCCAATTAGCTTGATCCTCTTCTCATCACTGTACTCCAACGAGTCGAATAGCATCTCAATATCTTCAAGCCAACTTTCGCACTCGATGGCATTCTCGGTACCTTTTAAAGTGGGAGGTCGAAAGGATTGGAATCGCTTCAGCAACGTCTCCATAGGGGTCGCCGTAACATCCATAGAATCTCCGGATGTACTCCCCTGCTCTGGCGCTGCTGGTCGTAGAGGTACGGCTGCTCTTCTAGGAGGCATATCTAATAATCCAACTGATTAGTAAACAAGATATACAACTGTCTCAGCCATCATCTAGTCAGTTACCTCTGATCTAGAATCGGTTCTGATTCAGTCAATCACATGCTGAAATTAATCAAATACCAAACAACATGTAATAAGAAAGCAATAATCATGCTAGCACATCATCAAGCAAGGAAGAAGACTCGATCTACCCCGCTCATTCTATCCTATTTCAGTCTAACGGAACTATCGGCTCTGATACCACCTGTTGTGGGGACCCGGGCTCTAAATCTTTTTCTTGGGATTAAATGGATTGTTATTCTAAAATGTGGGTCAATTTTTCGCTTTTATATTTAAATCCAAATGTAACTAGACAAGCACGAGTTCTTTATTTAATTTACAACATACAAACATAAAATCTATGTCCTGTTCCGTATGTCCTCAACTAACCAGTAATAAAATACAGTACATAACAAAAGACAACTACTGGTCCGTCTGCTAGGCCCGAGATCTCCACGCTAACACGATCATCTCTGTCTCGACCCAAATCCTGCCCCACCTGTTGTTATGCACACATACAAACATAACAACAGCCGGAAAACCGGTGAGAACACATCCCAGTATAAACATGTGAACATGCATATAAATACTATAAAACATGAAACATGCTGATATGAATGTCATTCATATAAAATCATGAAATGCGAGCCTAATCATGTCTAGATGCGACTCGACTAAAACTCTAGGGATCCCGGTGTGAATAAGACGATCTATCACCTACCCTCCCAATCGGGGTGACGGTACGTCTTATTCCTAGACTTCGGCCTGATCTGTATCCACGTCTACAATAGGGGGGTGATCTTCCCCTAAGCTGGGATAGAACCGAACGTCTAGAAGTCTGCCTGATCTCCAGACTGTCCTATCTTAATGCATGAATACAAACTCTGTAAACAAGCATAATCATCTAATGCAATGTAACATGATCTGTAAACAAAGCATAATAAGAATTGAATACAAGTTCTAATAAACATCTAATGCAATGTAACATGATCTGTAAACAAAGCATAACGAGATTTGCATATAAACAAATCTATAATAATACCTATATCAAGATATAAACAATAAAACTCGTATGTGATTTTAGTTGGGAAACTCAAATGTGATCTCATTTGAGTCGTGATTCCCCAAAACAAAGCATGTAGTATACCTTCCGTCGTAGAATTGCTGTTACAGTCGTGAAGATGAATCTGCAATAGGAATGATTCTTAACACTTCTAAGAAATGTTTCTAATGCTTTCAAATCTAACGAAACCTCGCCTCTATTTATAGACAATGATCGGAAGATCCGATCCACTTCGGACGCTCCGATCTGACACCCGTCGGACGCTCCGAACTTACTTCGTACGTTCCGAATCCTGCATGTCTTCCACGTCTCTAGCCAACTGTCTCGGATGATCCGAACTACGATCGGTCGATCCGAACTATTGCATGCCATCCATGTGTCCAGCCACCTGGCTCGGACGCTCCGAACTCCGAACGGACGGTGCGAACTCTGATCGTACGTTCCGATCTTGGTTCGGTCCTTCCGGTCTCACCGAAATATAAATACTCCAATATTCTCGATGCCGGTCAATCTAATTCTCAATAGATATCAACACTATCATATTCTCAATCATAATCCAATACAGTACTTCTGTCCTAACAAGTCATAATCATACTGAAAATCATATATGATATCATTTCTTATTTCTTATGGTTATGTACAATCTTCACAACATATCTATGAATTCGTACATGTCAATCATTGCTCTGGGCATTACAACAACAATCTCTCAGCCTCAAAGCAAGAAATAAAAGGAAGGACCAGCGAAGTACCTGCACTGGCGAGCGTTCCTCCCTGGCCATCATCTGCAAAAGTCACCTTCTTAGCAACACAATCGATAACTGCACGGTAAGTCGAAAGCCAATCCATGCCAAGAATAACATCGAAGGCAACCATAGGGATAACAATCAAATCAGCGAAGACAACTCGCTCCTCAAAACAAACAGGGCCCGCAAGGACAATCGATGTCGGGCACAAGACATCCCCCGAAGGTAAAACAACATTAAGATGGAGGGGAAGAATAGAAGGAACTATACCCAAAGATCTCAAAAATAATTCAGACATAAAAGAATGAGTAGCACCAGTATCAATCAAAGTAGTAGCTACTCTGCCTGAAATCAAAATAGTACTAAGGATCAATGAAGAGTCACGATTAATACCTTCCTTAGTCATCGCAAAAATACGACCCTGCACCTTCCCTTGGCTATCTCCCCTCGGGCAATTCCTGGCAACGTGGCCTGCCGCGCCACAACGAAAACAAGTATGAGTGCCCAATCTGCACTCTCCTCGATGATGCTTACCACACTTTGGACACTGTGGCTTCTCAGGATCAAATGGAGCAACTGGAACTGGCGGAGGTCTAGGACTCGGCTCCATCTTGCCCTTGCCTTTGAAACGATCCCTGCCCCTCTGATTAGAACCCTGGCCTCTCTGAGCAATGGCCTGGTGTCTCTCTTGCCTCTCCCGGGCAATATCCTTCTCGTCTTGCTCGGCCAACAATGCTTTGGACACTATCTCCTTGAAAGTAACAGCCTTGGACATGTTAATGTCCCGACGAATCTCAGCTCTAAGTCCTCGAATGAAATGAGCGCCTTTATCTTTGTCATTGGATGCAACATACGGAGCAAAAAGGCAACCCTCCTCGAACTTCAGAATATACTGGCCAACATCCAGGCTCCCCTGTCGAAGCTCCAAGAACTCCGTAACCTTCCTCGCTCGAAGTGCGTCGGGGAAATACTTGTCGTAGAACAAGTCAGTAAACTCTGACCACTTCAGTGTCGCAACATCTACTCCAACTTTCGTAGCATTCCACCAGATACGTGCAGCTTTAACCAGCAAGAACACTGCACAGCTAATCCTGTCTTTGTCCTCATACTGGAGATGATCGAAGATAGCTTCAAGCGCCTTGACCCACTCGACAGCAACTAGAGGATCGGTGCTATCTGCGAATTCCGGTGGATCCATTCTCTTAAAAGCAGAAAAGACGGCATCAGTGCCAACGGCCTGAGCAGCTTGACCTCTCACTTGGCCTCGACCCTGCCCTGCTCCTTGCAATCGGAGCAACTGTTGAATCTGATCGCTATGCACCTTAGCCTGCTCCTTAAGCAACTTGCCGAACTCGTCGACAACTCTCGAGGAAGAACTATCCTCACCCTCTGCCGCCTTACGCTTAGGAGGCATACTCTACAATTGCTCACAAGACACAATCAATATATAACAATGAATAGATAGATGCAAGAAAACATACCCGGACAGTTGAAAGTAGACGAAGTCATATGCATTGGTCCGAAGAACCGGTGCTCTGATACCACTAAATGTGACACCCTGACCCGTAACGATAAAAATACAGCAGAATTTAAAATTTTCTTTCAAATGGAAGGAGTTTCAAAATACATTTCATAAAAGTGTTTACAAAATAACAACATGATCATTCCAATGACATAACAAAATACAAAATATCATTAGTGTGATCATGTTACAAAATGATACAAAATAATCATCCTTCCAATCTTCGTATGCATATGACCCCCATCCACAGTCAACGTCCTGGTCCGACGCTCTTATCTGCATCACATGAAAATAACTGAAATGAGAATAAATCTCAGCAAGTGGAACTCTTACATAGCAATGATACATAGTATACTCTGTAAAACATGGCTTTTAAATCGTAAATACCATCGACTCTGAAACATGAATACTGTAGCAATATTTGTAGCAATAGCATAGCAATAGATAGCAATACGATGGTATTCTCTTTTCTATGGTTGGATTGATATCAATAGTATCTGTGACTGTGGTTGCCAATATCCCATCGATATAAATCGATAACTGTGAGGGGATAAAAGCCTATGGTCGATGATCATCTAATTGCATGCAATGCTATGGCTATGATTAATCAATCCAATAAAACATTTGAATTCTCAATAGCATTTAAGGCCGTCGTTTCGCAATCTCATAATATCTCTTGTATTCCCTTTATAACAATGGTGAGACATATAATGCCTCCAATATATAATCAATGAAATGAATACATAGCAATGGCTCAATGGAAGGGAATAACACTTTGAAACCTTTAAAACACAATACATATAATATCATGTGAGCAAAAAGGATGAAATTCCACTTACAAACCAATAGAACACCTCAAACTTAGCTCTTGGTACACCACCTACAACAATAATCCATAAATAACACCAACATCAACTCTATATCCACAAATACAAGTTAAATAATCCATTAAACCAACCAAAACATCAACCTATAGTAACTCATCTCCAAAAACTACGATAGAATCGCACCAAAAACTTACCTAAGCTTCCTTATACCACAGAGAACGTTGATCTCAAGTCGGAAATCCAAATAACTCCAAGAATCAAAGATAGGAAGCACTTGAAATGGAGAAAACCCTTGCCAAAAGGAGAGAAAAATCGAAATGGAAGATAGGATAAGGTGAGGTATGGCCAACAACTCCCAAAAAGCAACTTAAAATCTCGCCCATACTTACACCGCGGGTGCGGTCACACAAGCACCGCGGGTGCGCCATGCTCACGGCATTCCAAATAAATCCCATGCACGATCACCGCGGGTGCGGTGCTACAATTACCGCGGGTGCGGTGCACACCGCAGGTGCGGTGGTGCCACGGCCTTCCAAATGCAAAATGATGAATAGTACACCGCGGGGGCACTCATCTAAGAGCGCGGGTGCACTCTACTCACGGCAATGAACAGTACAAACTCAACTAAAATCGATCCAAAACGCTGAAACGAACAATCAACACCAACTAATACCTCAAATAAATAATAACCAATAATACTATAGCCCAAAACACAACTATAAACGACTAATCATAAACCCAAATAACACAATAAAGCTTAAACCGTACCGTATATCGGGCTCGGCTATTACACTAGGCAACCCCAAAATAAAGTCCATAGAAATGTCAGTCCAAGTTTTTTTAAGAATAGCACGCAAAAGTGTTCCCAAAGTTCTATTGACAACTTCAGTTTATCCATCCGTTTGAGGATGACAAGTAGTAGATTACTACTTTATTGTGCAAAGTTTAGCCCATAAAGTAATCCATAAATAGAATCCCTCCCCTTCTTAGTCCTAGGCAACCCCAAAATAAAGTCCATAGAAATGTCAGTCCAAGTTCTTTTTAAGAATAGCACGCAAAATTGTTCCCAAAGTTCTATTGACAACTTCAGTTTGTCCATCCGTTTGAGGATGACAAGTAGTAGATTACAACTTTATTGTGCAAAGTTTAGCCCATAAAGTAATCCATAAATAGAATCTCTCCCCTTCTTAGTCCTAGGCAACCTTAAAATAAAGTCCATAGAAATGTCAATCCAAGTTCTTTTTAAGAATAGCACGCAGAAGTGTTCCCAAAAATCTATTAACAACTTCAGTTTGTCCATCTTTTTGAGGATGACAAGTAGTAGATTACTACTTTATTGTGCAAAGTTTAGCACATAAAGTAATCAATAAATAGAATCCCTCCCCTTCTTAGTCCTAGGCAACCCCAAAATAAAGTCCATAGAAATGTCAATCCAAGTTCTATTAAGAATTGCACGCAAAAGCGTTCCCAAAGTTCTATTTACAACTTCAGTTTGTCCATCCGTTTGAGGATGACAAGTAGTAGATTACAACGTTATTGTGCAAAGTTTAGCTCATAAGGTAATCCATAAATAGAATCCCTCCCCTTCTTAGTCCTAGGCAACCCCATAATAAAGTCCATAGAAATGTCAGTCCAAGTTCTTTTTAAGAATAGCAAGCAAAAGTGTTCCCAAAGTTCTATTGACAACTTCAGTTTGTCCATCCGTTTGAGGATGACAAGTAGTAGATTAGTACTTTATTGTGCAAAGTTTATGTAATGCCCGAGATTTAATTATTCTAATCAGACATGATTAATTGACGTGATCGAGATTATACGAACTCAAATGAACCGTTATGCCGAGATCGAGCGTCGTTGCATGATTAACCAAGGAAGTGGACAGAACCCTCGGCGCTCGAGCGATAGAAAAGCACCGCCCGAGCGCCAAGGCATTGCAAATTTTGGTTCGGGCAGCAAGTGTGGCGCCCGGGCGGTAGATTTCGACCGCCCGAGCGCCAATGGGGAAGCAAGGAGACAGAACTCCTCGCGCCCGGGCTGCGGATTTTGACCGCCCGAGCGCCAAGCTCGCGCCCGGGCGGAAATTTATTACCGCCCGAGCGCGAGGCGTGGCGCGTGGAGGATGTGCCACTCGGCGTTATGCATGTACGTGATATATATATATATATATACATGCAAAATTTCCCTCAGAATAAAAGGGAAACAGAACAAAGGCTTCCGGGAGAAATTCCATTCAATTTGAATTGCGATCAATCCGTTCATTCGATTTTGAATCTGACTTCAGTATCGAGTTCCTAGCAACGTAGGCTACAACTGGACGTAAGTTTTGCTACGTTTTGACATGCTTTGAAATTATGATATTGTCAGAATTAAATGGAACTCATATATGTTGTTCTTGACATAGTAGACAGCGTAGAATCGAAGTCAGATTAAGAAACAGACTGAATATGGAATTGTTATGAATTTCAGAATGAAATTGACTGAGATGTGATGTCAGATTTGTACGTTGGTTGATTATAAATTAGTGGTATTAGTATATACTGGTGTGGTATTACTGGTATCGCAAGATTGTACCATTGTACTGGCAGAATTTGATAAAACAGAGATGTTGTGATTTGATTTGAATATTAATACAGAATATTGGTATTGTCATTGCCAGATTGAGTATTGATAGGCTTGGGTTCGAGACTTCGACAGAGTCAGAGTATCAGAGTGAAAGGTATAAATTAATGTTGAGTTGGGATTGCACAACTCGAGTGAGGTTTGACTCGAGTTTCCCTAAATCACATACCGTCATTTATTGCATTGATATTTGCAATTGATGAGATTTATGATTGTTGTCTATTGATTTATAGCCACTGCATGTAATGACTACTGATTCGCTAGTCATTGATTGATTTGCCTAGATACTGAATGCATCTATTGATTACTGAGTCGTTGAGTCATAGGCTGATTCGCCTAGTCACCGGCTGATTCGTCGGGTTATAGACTGATTCGTCTATTTATTGGCTGATTCGCCTAATTATAGCTGACTCGCTATATTTTGACTGATTCTTCTAAACTTAAGCTGATTCGCTTAATTACAGGCTGATTCGTCTGGTTATTGACTGAGTCGTCAAGTCTGCGGATGATTCGCCCAGACACCGGTATATGAATTATATCGATGCCGTTTAGGGATTGATTCATTCCTATCGACTGAGATTCGATATAATTACCTATATCCAGACATCGGGATCCCTAGGTTAGAGTTGAGTCGAGTCTGAGACGACGCGTTATCTGAGTCGAGTCTGAGTCTGAGTATGATTCTTTGTTTGATATTGATTTGTGGTTCTGATTTGATACATATTATCATTCATGTTTGTTGAGTTGCTACATGTAATGATATTGTAATTATGCTTTTATATATGTTTTATATGATTGCATGTTTACATTGTTTATACTGGGATATTCATATCTCACCGGAGTTATCCGGCTGTTGTCTTGTTTTGTATGTGTGCATGACAACAGGTGGGGCTGGATCAGGGTCAAGAAGAGAATGAGGCTGGACTAGATAGCGTGGTGATTCCGGACTTGGACATAGATAGGTTTTATTACTTGATTGTAGTAGTTGAACCTAGTTGGATATTGGTAGATCATACAGGATTTGTATGTTCATGTTTAATATGTAATTTGAGTAAATTACCTTACGTTTCCGCTTTGTATTTTAAAGAAAAATTTTTAGACCCTGTTTATAATTGAATAATTAGTCCCAAAGATGATTAAGAACATGATTAGCGTCCGGGTCCCCACAACAGGTGGTATCAGAGCTGTAGGTACTAGAACTGTAGATTCTTGAGATTGAGATAGAAGAGGCTAGTGAGCGGGGTAGATTGAGGTTTTCTTTCCTGCTTTTGAATGCTAGCATGCTCACTGCTCTATATAATACATGTTACTTGAATTATCTGATTTGATTTTGTAATATGTATTATTGGGCACGAATCTGAATTGATTCTCGATCAGCAGTAAGATGATCGGGAGGGGGAATGAATTGAAACAGGTATGTTGGATTGGGTCACTAATCCTTTTGAGTTTCAGATATGCCTCCTAGACGAATTCCAGAACAGGGTAGTACATCGAATCCTCCAATGGATGTAACACCGACTCCAATGGAAACCTTGCTGAAGAGGTTTCAATCATTCAAACCACCCACTCTGAAAGGTACTGAGACATCAGTTGAGTGTGAGAGTTGGCTGAATGATATCGAAAAGCTGTTTGAATTGCTGGAGTATAGCGATGAGCGCCGAATTAAGTTGATTGGGAACCAGTTGCATGATGTTGCAAAGAGCTGGTGGAGTACTATGAAGAGGGCCTTGGAGCAGCGAGGTACGATTATTACTTGGGATGTATTTAAAACTGAGTTTTATCAGAGATTTTTCCCAATATCGTACAGAAAAGACAAGGGGGCGGAGTTTGCCAATTTGAGACAGGGTCAGCTGAACATTGAAGAATATGTGACTAAGTTCTCGACCTTGTTGAAGTTTGCTCCTCATGTGTCTGAAAATGACGAAGCTGTGGCTGATCAGTTCATCAATGGCTTGAATCCCGACATATTTACATTGGTGAACACAGGGCGACCCAATAACTTTGCTGATGCCATGAATAGAGCAAAGGGCGCTGAGGCGGGCCTGATAAGGCAGAGAGGAGCTGAATTTGTTCCTCCGGTGTCGAGACCACAGCAACCACTTCCCCGATTTGAGGGTGGTAGTAGCAGTAGTGGAAAGACCGATTTTTCTGAAGGCTAGAGGAAAGCAGTTTAAGAAGTCTGGCGGCAGTTCTTCTAGCTCTAGTGGTTCTCAACAGAGTTATACCGGCGTTTACTGTGGAAATTGTGGCGGAAGACATTCCACTGAACAATGCCAAGGAGTACTTGGTAGTTGCCACTTTTGTAAGCAACATGGACATTTTGCCAGAGTGTGTCCACAGAAAGGTTCTCAAAGATTTCAGGGAACCGAATCATCTGGATCAGTAGCACAGTGGAGTAGACAATCAGCTGCTGTTCCTTCATTTCAGCCAGCACCAGCTCAGTCACAGCAAAGGCCAGGAGGAAGCCAGACAGTCGGCCAGCCCCCTAGACAGCAGGCCAGATTATTTGCTTTGACCGAGGAGCAGGCTGAGGAAGCACCAGATGAGTGATGTGGCAGGTAACGATTCTTGATATAGTTATCCTGCTTTTGTACTGTTAGATGCGGGTGCTTCACCCATATTTATTTCTTGGAAAAGTTGCATTGATCCATGCATTATCTGTTGAATCCCTAGTTACTGTAGTATGTGTTTCTATTCCTTTGAGAAAAGATCTTGTATCAGTGAGTTCTGTTAGATCTGGTATACTACAGTAGGATAAGAATGAAATCGAGTTAGATTATACGGTAGCTAGTATTGTACCGATGTTGTCTGAGTTTGGAACTGCATTACGGATATTGATATGCGGATCAAGTACAGAGCTACCCTAGATTAGTTCCGGAAGATGGTGAGAATCGGATCTGAGATGACCAATTAATGAATATTGTTCGATAAGGATTCTAGATTGAGGATTCCTTTGATAATCCGTACTAGCTATGACTCGAATGTTACAGAAAGAAGCAGATGGACTCCTTATGTATTCAGTTGATTTACTGAAGTTGAGTCTATCATTGGCTGATTTACCAATGATATGAGGGTTATTGATGTTGTTCCCCGATAAGATTTCAGATTTGATTTCAGGCAGGGAGATTGATTTTTTACCTTGATTGGATCTCAAAACCAGTTGAAATGGTGAATCCTGATTGAGACAGATGGCATTCAGGATGTGTTATATCCAAGGATGATATTTCTGTTGATTTTAGCAGAAATAAACTATAATTAGTTGGCTGTAGTAGATATCAGTGTCAGATATTTGCGATTGTATGAGTTTATCGGATCAGTACTGATTAGTGATGTCTTGAATTTGACTGAAGATAGTTGTTATTCTGAATTCGGGTTTGAATCAGATAGAAGACAGTGGTGGTGGAAACAAATGAAAACTTATATAGCTGAATTTGTAGCCAAATGTCTGAATTGTCAATAGGTGAAAGCTAAAAGAAAGAAAACTGGAGGATTAGTACAGAGTTTGTATATCCCCGTAAGGAAATGAGAACACATTTACATGAAGTTTGTAGGGAAATTATTGAGATCCTCCCGGAGTCGTGATGCGATTTGGGTTGTGACTATCAGATTGACCAATTCGCATGCCTTATTCCGTACTAGATGACGTACAGTTATGATTAGATAACTGAAATTTATGTCAGATGAATGATCAGACTGCATAGAGTGCCAAGGTCGATTGTTTTAAACCAGGATTTTCGGGTTACATCATACTTCTGGCAGAGTTTGCAGCAGGCTCTAGGTACGAAGTGATATTTTAGTACCGCATATCATCCACCGACCGAGGGATAGTCTGAGCAGACGATCCTGACATTGGAGGGTAGGTTGAAGCAGTAGTAGTGTTTGATTTCCACACTAAATGGCAAGATGTAGTGCCATTTGGTGAGTTTTCGTACCATCATAACTATCAGACGTGTAGTGAAATAACTTCTTTCGAAGTATTGCACGAAAGAGGTGTCGATTCCCTCTTTAGCGGAAAATATCTCTGAGGTTCCTGAGATTGAACCTGACATGATCCGAGATAAGACTGACAGAATGAAGTTGAGTCAGAAGAAAATGAAGGCAGCCCAAGATAGAAAAGCCGAATATGCCAACGTCGGACGATGACTGTTGGTAACTGAGACCAAAGATCGAATATATCGTTGATTAAGATAAACAGATTCGATAACAGCTGATGAAGTTGGGTTGTTACGAACTATTGATTGGTGTATACGGACGTTGTATGGCCAGTATTGTGAGATTGATTTCAGAATGGATTCATTAAGATGAGAATCTGATTTAAGCTCTGTATACATTTCTTCTGATATATCTGAATTGATTGCTTAATTAAGATGAGAATCTGATTTAAGCTCTGTATACATTTCTTCTGATATATCTGAATTGATTGCTTACGAGTTCGAGGACGAACTCAGATCTAAGAGGGGGAGAAATGTAATGCCCGAGATTTAATTATTCTAATCAGACATGATTAATTGACGTGATCGAGATTATACGAACTCAAATGAACCGTTATGCCGAGATCGAGCGTCGTTGCATGATTAACCAAGGAAGTGGACAGAACCCTCGGCGCTCGAGCGATAGAAAAGCACCGCCCGAGCGCCAAGGCATTGCAAATTTTGGTTCGGGCAGCAAGTGTGGCGCCCGGGCGGTAGATTTCAACCGCCCGAGCGCCAATGGGGAAGCAAGGAGACAGAACTCCTCGCGCCCGGGCGGCGGATTTTGACCGCCCGAGCGCCAAGCTCACGCCCGGGCGGAAATTTATTACCGCCCGAGCGCGAGGCGTGGCGCGTGGAGGATGTGCCACTCTATATATATATATATATACATGCAAAATTTCCCTCAGAATAAAAGGGAAACAGAACAAAGGCTTCCGGGAGAAATTCCATTCAATTTGAATTGCGATCAATCCGTTCATCTGATTTTGAATCTGACTTCAGTATCGAGTTCCTAGCAACGTAGGCTACAACTGGACGTAAGTTTTGCTACGTTTTGACATGCTTTGAAATTATGATATTGTCAGAATTAAATGGAATTCATATATGTTGTTCTTGACATAGTAGACAGCGTAGAATCGAAGTCAGATTAAGAAACAGACTGAATATGGAATTGTTATGAATTTCAGAATGAAATTGACTGAGATGTGATGTCAGATATTGGTAGATCATACAGGATTTGTATGTTCATGTTTAATATGTAATTTGAGTAAATTACCTTACGTTTCCGCTTTGTATTTTAAAGAAAAATTTTTAGACCCTGTTTATAATTGAATAATTAGTCCCAAAGATGATTAAGAACATGATTAGCGTCCGGGTCCCCACAGTTTAGCCCATAAAGTAATCCATAAATAGAATCCCTCCCCTTCTTAGTCCTAGGCAACCCCAAAATAAAGTCCATAGAAATGTCAGTCCAAGTTCTTTTTAAGAATAGCACGCAAAAGTGTTCCCAAAGTTCTATTGACAACTTCAGTTTGTCCATCCGTTTGAGGATGACAAGTAGTAGATTACAACTTTATTGTGCAAAGTTTAGCCCATAAAGTAATCCATAAATAGAATCTCTCCCCTTCTTAGTCCTAGGCAACCCCAAAATAAAGTCCATAGAAATGTCAGTCCAAGTTCTTTTTAAGAATAGCACGCAAAAGTGTTCCCAAAGTTCTATTGACAACTTCAGTTTATCCATCCGTTTGAGGATGACAAGTAGTAGATTACTACTTTATTGTGCAAAGTTTAGCCCATAAAGTAATCCATAAATAGAATCTGATATGAATCTTAACACGAATAAATAGCAAACACGATTAAAAATAAATCGCACCCTCTATTCAATTACGATAATAAGATTCGTATGTTTTTCCCGATCTTTTGAATCAAGTATGGTTGTGTTATTCACCTCTAAACTAAAAAAAGTTTAGCAACAAATAAACACGAGAGTAACAATCGAAATTTGATACGAACCTTCGAAGAACGACGCCTACGACAATCCGCACAAGCACGATCGACAAACGCCACAAAGTTATAAACTTTGATAAGTTTGATTTAATTTGACAAAGCTAAAGCCTTGAAAAGTTGAGAGAAAATTCTCACAAGTTTGATAAACTCAAAATAATATGTGTATTGTGTGTAAAAATTCGTCCAACATAGTCTATGTATCAAAAGATATCAAGAAATCTAGTCTCCCAAAATAATAAAACTCTAGAAAAGGAAACAAATCCGCGCAGAAAACATAGGACACGGACCCCGTGCAGACGTCCGTAGATGGGTCCGTGTACATACTATAAATAATCTTCAAGCGTCCGCTCGGGATTGGTTCTTGGAACGCATAGTGGCTGGCTAGATTCACATCAGAATCCCTCCCCTTCTTAGTCCTAGGCAACCCCAAAATAAAGTCCATAGAAATGTCAGTCCAAGTTCTTTTAAGAATAGCACGCAAAAGTGTTCCCAAAGTTCTATTTACAACTTCAGTTTGTCCATCCGTTTGAGGATGACAAGTAGTAGAAAACAACAATTTTGTGCCAAGTTTTTCCCATAAAGCATTCCAAAAATAGAATCTCTCCCCTTCTTAGTCCTAGGCTACCCCAAAATAAAGTCCATAGAAATGTCAATCCAAGTTCTATTAAAAATAGCACGCAAAAGTGTTCCCAAAGTTCTATTTACAACTTCAGTTTGTCCATCCGTTTGAGGAAGACAAGTAGTAGATTACAACTTTATTGTGCAAAGTTTAGCCCATAAAGTAATCCATAAATAGAATCCCTCCCCTTCTTAGTCCTAGGCTACCCCAAAATAAAGTCCATAGAAATTTCAATCCAAGTTCTATTAAGAATAGCACGCAAAAGTGTTCCCAAAGTTCTATTTACAACTTCAGTTTGTCCATCCGTTTGAGTATGACAAGTAGTAGATTACAACTTTATTGTGCAAAGTTTAGCCCATAAAGTATTCCAAAAATAGAATCCCTCCCCTTCTTAGTCCTATAGGCAACCCCAAAATAAAGTCCATAGAAATGTCAGTCCAAGTTCTTCTTAAGAAATGCACGCAAAAGTGTTCCCAAAGTTCTATTGACAAGTTCAGTTTGTCCATCCGTTTGAGGATGACAAGTAGTAGATTACAACTTTATTGTGCAAAGTTTAGCCCATAAAGTAATCCATAAATAGAATCCCTCCCCTTCTTAGTCCTAGGCAACCTTAAAATAAAGTCCATAGAAATGTCAATCCAAGTTCTTTTTAAGAATAGCACGCAGAAGTGTTCCCAAAAATCTATTGACAACTTCAGTTTGTCCATCCGTTTGAGGATGACAAGTAGTAGATTACTACTTTATTGTGCAAAGTTTAGCACATAAAGTAATCCATAAATAGAATCCCTCCCCTTCTTAGTCCTAGGCAACCCCAAAATAAAGTCCATAGAAATGTCAGACCAAGTTCTTTTTAAGAATAGCACGCAAAAGTTTTCCCAAAGTTCTATTGAAAACTTCAGTTTGTCCATCCGTTTGAGGATGACAAGTAGTAGATTACAACTTTATTGTGCAAAGTTTAGCCCATAAAGTAATCTATAAATAGAATCCCTCCCCTTCTTAGTCCTAGGCAACTCCAGAATAAAGTCTATAGAAATGTCAGTCCAAGTTCTTTTAAGAATAGCACGCAAAAGTGTTCCCAAAGTTCTATTTACAACTTCAGTTTGTCCATCCGTTTGAGGATGACAAGTAGTAGAAAACAACAATTTTGTGCCAAGTTTATCCCATAAAGTATTCCAAAAATAGAATACCTCCCCTTCTTAGTCCTAGGCTACCCAAAAATAAAGTCCACAGAAATATCAATTCAAGTTCTTTTAAGAATAGCACGCAAAAGTGTTCCCAAAGTTCTATTTACAACTTCAGTTTGTCCATCCGTTTGAGGATGACAAGTAGTAGAAAACAACAATTTTGTGCCAAGTTTATCCCATAAAGTATTCCAAAAATAGAATCCCTCCCCTTCTTAGTCCTAGGCTACCCCAAAATAAAGTCCATAGAAATGTCAATCCAAGTTCTTTTAAGAATAGAACGCAAAAGTGTTCCCAAAGTTCTATTTACAACTTCAGTTTGTCCATCCGTTTGAGGATGACAAGTAGTAGATTACAACTTTATTGTGAAAAGTTTAGCCCATAAAGTAATCCAAAAATAGAATGCCTCCCCTTCTTAGTCCTAGGCAACCCCAAAATAAAGTCCATAGAAATGTCAGTCCAAGTTCTTATTAAGAATAGCACGCAAAAGTGTTCCCAAAGTTCTATTTACAACTTCAGTTTGTCCATCCGTTTGAGGATGACAAGTAGTAGAAAACAACAATTTTGTGCCAAGTTTTTCCCATAAAGTATTCCAAAAATAGAATCCCTCCCCTTCTTAGTCCTAGGCTACCCCAAAATAAAGTCCATAGAAATGTCAGTCCAAGTTCTTTTTAAGAAATGCACGCAAAAGTCTTCCCAAAGTTCTATTGCTAACTTCAGTTTGTCCATCCGTTTGAGGATGACAAGTAGTAGATTACAACTTTATTGTGCAAAGTTTAGCCCATAAAGTAATCAATAAATAGAATCCCTCCCCTTCTTAGTCCTATGCAACCCCAAAATAAAGTCCTAGAAATGTCAATCCAAGTTCTTTTTAAGAATAGCACGCAGAAGTGTTCCCAAAGTTCTATTGACAACTTCAGTTTGTCCATCCGCTTGAGGATGACAAGTAGTAGATTACTACTTTATTGTGCAAAGTTTAGCACATAAAGTAATCCATAAATAGAATCCCTCCCCTTCTTAGTCATAGGCAACCCCAAAATAAAGTCCATAGAAATGTCAGTCCAAGTTCTTTTTAAGAATAGCACGCAAAAGTGTTCCCAAAGTTCTATTGACATTTTCAGTTTGTCCATCCGTTTGAGAATGACAAGTAGTAGATTACAACTTTATTGTGCAAAGTTTAGCCCATAAAGTAATCCATAAATAGAATCCCTCCCCTTCTTAGTCCTAGGCAACCCCAAAATAAAGTCCATAGAAATGTCAGTCCAAGTTCTTTTTAAGAATAGCACGCAAAAGTGTTCCCAAAGTTCTATTGACAACTTCAGTTTGTCCATCCGTTTGAGGATGACAAGTAGTAGATTACAACTTTATTGTGCAAAGTTTAGCCCATAAAGTAATCCATAAATAGAATCCCTCCCCTTCTTAGTCCTAGGCAACCCTAAATTAAAGTCCATAGAAATGTCAGTCCAAGTTCTTTTAAGAATAGCACGCAAAAGTGTTCCCAAAGTTCTATTTACAACTTCAGTTTGTCCATCCGTTTGAGGATGACAAGTAGTAGAAAACAATAATTTTGTGACAAGTTTTTCCCATAAAGTATTCCAAAAATAGAATCCCTCCCCTTCTTAGTCCTAGGCTACCCCAAAATAAAGTCCATAGAAATGTCAGTCCAAGTTCTTTTTAAGAATAGCACGCAAAAGTGTTCCCAAAGTTCTATTGACAACTTCAGTTTGTCCATCCGTTTGAAGATGACAAGTAGTAGATTACAACTTTATTGTGCAAAGTTTAGCCATAAAGTAATACATAAATAGAATCCCTCCCCTTCTTAGTCCTAGGCAACCCCAAAATAAAGTCCTTAGAAATGTCAATCCAAGTTCTTTTAAGAATAGCACGCAAAAGTGTTCCCAAAGTTCTATTTACAACTTCAGTTTGTCCATCCGTTTGAGGAAGACAAGTAGTAGATTACAACTTTATTGTGCAAAGTTTAGCCCATAAAGTAATCCATAAATAGAATCCCTCCCCTTCTTAGTCCTAGGCTACCCCAAAATAAAGTCCATAGAAATTTCAATCCAAGTTCTATTAAGAATAGCACGAAAAAGTGTTCCCAAAGTTCTATTTACAACTTCAGTTTGTCCATCCGTTTGAGTATGACAAGTAGTAGATTACAACTTTATTGTGCAAAGTTTAGCCCATAAAGTATTCCAAAAATAGAATCCCTCCCCTTCTTAGTCCTATAGGCAACCCCAAAATAAAGTCCATAGAAATGTCAGTCCAAGTTCTTCTTAAGAAATGCACGCAAAAGTGTTCCCAAAGTTCTATTGACAACTTCAGTTTGTCCATCCGTTTGAGGATGACAAGTAGTAGATTACAACTTTATTGTGCAAAGTTTAGCCCATAAAGTAATCCATAAATAGAATCCATCCCCTTCTTAGTCCTAGGCAACCTTAAAATAAAGTCCATAGAAATGTCAATCCAAGTTCTTTTTAAGAATAGCACGCAGAAGTGTTCCCAAAAATCTATTGACAACTTCAGTTTGTCCATCCGTTTGAGGATGACAAGTAGTAGATTACTACTTTATTGTGCAAAGTTTAGCACATAAAGTAATCCATAAATAGAATCCCTCCCCTTCTTAGTCCTAGGCAACCCCAAAATAAAGTCCATAGAAATGTCAGACCAAGTTCTTTTTAAGAATAGCACGCAAAAGTTTTCCCAAAGTTCTATTGAAAACTTCAGTTTGTCCATCCGTTTGAGGATGACAAGTAGTAGATTACAACTTTATTGTGCAAAGTTTAGCCCATAAAGTAATCTATAAATAGAATCCCTCCCCTTCTTAGTCCTAGGCAACTCCAAAATAAAGTCTATAGAAATGTCAGTCCAAGTTCTTTTAAGAATAGCACGCAAAAGTGTTCCCAAAGTTCTATTTACAACTTCAGTTTGTCCATCCGTTTGAGGATGACAAGTAGTAGAAAACAACAATTTTGTGCCAAGTTTATCCCATAAAGTATTCCAAAAATAGAATACCTCCCCTTCTTAGTCCTAGGCTACCCAAAAATAAAGTCCACAGAAATGTCAATCCAAGTTCTTTTAAGAATAGCACGCAAAAGTGTTCCCAAAGTTCTATTTACAACTTCAGTTTGTCCATCCGTTTGAGGATGACAAGTAGTAGAAAACAACAATTTTGTGCCAAGTTTATCCCATAAAGTATTCCAAAAATAGAATCCCTCCCCTTCTTAGTCCTAGGCTACCCCAAAATAAAGTCCATAGAAATGTCAATCCAAGTTCTTTTAAGAATAGCACGCAAAAGTGTTCCCAAAGTTCTATTTACAACTTCAGTTTGTCCATCCGTTTGAGGATGACAAGTAGTAGATTACAACTTTATTGTGAAAAGTTTAGCCCATAAAGTAATCCAAAAATAGAATGCCTCCCCTTCTTAGTCCTAGGCAACCCCAAAATAAAGTCCATAGAAATGTCAGTCCAAGTTCTTATTAAGAATAGCACGCAAAAGTGTTCCCAAAGTTCTATTTACAACTTCAGTTTGTCCATCCGTTTGAGGATGACAAGTAGTAGAAAACAACAATTTTGTGCCAAGTTTTTCCCATAAAGTATTCCAAAAATAGAATCCCTCCCCTTCTTAGTCCTAGGCTACCCCAAAATAAAGTCCATAGAAATGTCAGTCCAAGTTCTTTTTAAGAAATGCACGCAAAAGTCTTCCCAAAGTTCTATTGCTAACTTCAGTTTGTCCATCCGTTTGAGGATGACAAGTAGTAGATTACAACTTTATTGTGCAAAGTTTAGCCCATAAAGTAATCAATAAATAGAATCCCTCCCCTTCTTAGTCCTATGCAACCCCAAAATAAAGTCCTAGAAATGTCAATCCAAGTTCTTTTTAAGAATAGCACGCAGAAGTGTTCCCAAAGTTCTATTGACAACTTCAGTTTGTCCATCCGCTTGAGGATGACAAGTAGTAGATTACTACTTTATTGTGCAAAGTTTAGCACATAAAGTAATCCATAAATAGAATCCCTCCCCTTCTTAGTCATAGGCCACCCCAAAATAAAGTCCATAGAAATGTCAGTCCAAGTTCTTTTTAAGAATAGCACGCAAAAGTGTTCCCAAAGTTCTATTGACATTTTCAGTTTGTCCATCCGTTTGAGAATGACAAGTAGTAGATTACAACTTTATTGTGCAAAGTTTAGCCCATAAAGTAATCGATAAATAGAATCCCTCCCCTTCTTAGTCCTAGGCAACCCCAAAATAAAGTCCATAGAAATGTCAGTCCAAGTTCTTTTTAAGAATAGCACGCAAAAGTGTTCCCAAAGTTCTATTGACAACTTCAGTTTGTCCATCCGTTTGAGGATGACAAGTAGTAGATTACAACTTTATTGTGCAAAGTTTAGCCCATAAAGTAATCCATAAATAGAATCCCTCCCCTTCTTAGTCCTAGGCAACCCTAAAATAAAGTCCATAGAAATGTCAGTCCAAGTTCTTTTAAGAATAGCACGCAAAAGTGTTCCCAAAGTTCTATTTACAACTTCAGTTTGTCCATCCGTTTGAGGATGACAAGTAGTAGAAAACAATAATTTTGTGACAAGTTTTTCCCATAAAGTATTCCAAAAATAGAATCCCTCCCCTTCTTAGTCCTAGGCTACCCCAAAATAAAGTCCATAGAAATGTCAGTCCAAGTTCTTTTTAAGAATAGCACGCAAAAGTGTTCCCAAAGTTCTATTGACAACTTCAGTTTGTCCATCCGTTTGAAGATGACAAGTAGTAGATTACAACTTTATTGTGCAAAGTTTAGCCATAAAGTAATACATAAATAGAATCCCTCCCCTTCTTAGTCCTAGGCAACCCCAAAATAAAGTCCATAGAAATGTCAATCCAAGTTCTTTTAAGAATAGCACGCAAAAGTGTTCCCAAAGTTCTATTTACAACTTCAGTTTGTCCATCCGTTTGAGGATGACAAGTAGTAGAAAACAACAATTTTGTGCCAAGTTTATCCCATAAAGTATTCCAAAAATAGAATCCCTCCCCTTCTTAGTCCTAGGCTACCCCAAAATAAAGTCCATAGAAATGTCAATCCAAGTTCTTTTAAAAATAACACGCAAAAGTGTTCCCAAAGTTCTATTTACAACTTCAGTTTGTCCATCCGTTTGAGGATGACAAGTAGTAGATTACAACTTTATTGTGCAAAGTTAAGCCCATAAAGTAATCCGAAAATAGAATGCCTCCCCTTCTTAGTCCTAGGCAACCCCAAAATAAAGTCCATAGAAATGTCAGTCCAAGTTCTTTTTAAGAATAGCACGCAAAAGTGTTCCCAAAGTTCTATTGACAACTTCAGTTTGTCCATCTGTTTATGGATGACAAGTAGTAGATTACAACTTTATTGTGCAAAGTTTAGCCCATAAAGTAATCCATAAATAGAATCCCTCCCCTTCTTAGTCCTAGGCTACCTCAAAATAAAGTCCATAGAAATGTCAATCCAAGTTTTTTAAGAATAGCACGAAAAAGAGTTCCCAAAGTTCTATTGATAACTTCAGTTTGTCCATCCGTTTGAGGATGACAAGTAGTAGATTACAACTTTATTGTGCAAAGTTCAGCCCATAAAGTAATCCAAAAATAGAATGCCTCCCCTTCTTAGTCCTAGGCAACCCCAAAATAAAGTCCATAGAAATGTCAGTCCAAGTTCTTTTTAAGAATAGCACGCAAAAGTGTTCCCAAAGTTCTATTTACAACTTCACTTTGTCCATCTGTTTGAAGATGACAAGTAGTAGAAAACAAAAATTTTGTGCCAAGTTTTTCCCATAAAGTATTCCAAAAATAGAATCCCTCCCCCTCTTAGTCCTAGGCTACCCCAAAATAAATCCATAGAAATGTCAGTCCAAGTTCTTTTTAAGAAATGCACGCAAAAGTGTTCCCAAAGTTCTATTGACAACTTCAGTTTGTCCATCCGTTTGAGGATGACAAGTAGTAGATTACAACTTTATTGTGCAAAGTTTAGCCCATAAAGTAATCCATAAATAGAATCCCTCCCCTTCTTAGTCCTAGACAACCCCAAAATAAAGTCCATAGAAATGTCAATCCAAGTTCTTTTTAAGAATAGAACGCAGAAGTGTTCCCAAAGTTCTATTGACAACTTTAGTTTGTCCATCCGTTTGAGGATGGCAAGTAGTAGATTACTACTTTATTGTGCAAAGTTTAGCACATAAAGTAATCCATAAATAGAATCCCTCCCCTTCTTAGTCCTAGGCAAACCCAAAATAAAGTCCATAGAAATGTCAGTCCAAGTTTTTAAGAATAGAACGCAGAAGTGTTCCCAAAGTTCTATTGACAACTTCAGTTTGTCCATCCGTTTGAGGATGACAAGTAGTAGATTACTACTTTATTGTGCAAAGTTTAGCACATAAAGTAATCCATAAATAGAATCCCTCCCCTTCTTAGTCCTAGGCAACCCCAAAATAAAGTCCATAGAAATGTCAGACCAAGTTCTTTTTAAGAATAGCACGCAAAAGTTTTCCCAAAGTTCTATTGAAAACTTCAGTTTGTCCATCCGTTTGAGGATGACAAGTAGTAGATTACAACTTTATTGTGCAAAGTTTAGCCCATAAAGTAATCTATAAATAGAATCCCTCCCCTTCTTAGTCCTAGGCAACTCCAAAATAAAGTCTATAGAAATGTCAGTCCAAGTTCTTTTAAGAATAGCACGCAAAAGTGTTCCCAAAGTTCTATTTACAACTTCAGTTTGTCCATCCGTTTGAGGATGACAAGTAGTAGAAAACAACAATTTTGTGCCAAGTTTATCCCATAAAGTATTCCAAAAATAGAATACCTCCCCTTCTTAGTCCTAGGCTACCCAAAAATAAAGTCCACAGAAATGTCAATCCAAGTTCTTTTAAGAATAGCACGCAAAAGTGTTCCCAAAGTTCTATTTACAACTTCAGTTTGTCCATCCGTTTGAGGATGACAAGTAGTAGAAAACAACAATTTTGTGCCAAGTTTATCCCATAAAGTATTCCAAAAATAGAATCCCTCCCCTTCTTAGTCCTAGGCTACCCCAAAATAAAGTCCATAGAAATGTCAATCCAAGTTCTTTTAAGAATAGCACGCAAAAGTGTTCCCAAAGTTCTATTTACAACTTCAGTTTGTCCATCCGTTTGAGGATGACAAGTAGTAGATTACAACTTTATTGTGAAAAGTTTAGCCCATAAAGTAATCCAAAAATAGAATGCCTCCCCTTCTTAGTCCTAGGCAACCCCAAAATAAAGTCCATAGAAATGTCAGTCCAAGTTCTTATTAAGAATAGCACGCAAAAGTGTTCCCAAAGTTCTATTTACAACTTCAGTTTGTCCATCCGTTTGAGGATGACAAGTAGTAGAAAACAACAATTTTGTGCCAAGTTTTTCCCATAAAGTATTCCAAAAATAGAATCCCTCCCCTTCTTAGTCCTAGGCTACCCCAAAATAAAGTCCATAGAAATGTCAGTCCAAGTTCTTTTTAAGAAATGCACGCAAAAGTCTTCCCAAAGTTCTATTGCTAACTTCAGTTTGTCCATCCGTTTGAGGATGACAAGTAGTAGATTACAACTTTATTGTGCAAAGTTTAGCCCATAAAGTAATCAATAAATAGAATCCCTCCCCTTCTTAGTCCTATGCAACCCCAAAATAAAGTCCTAGAAATGTCAATCCAAGTTCTTTTTAAGAATAGCACGCAGAAGTGTTCCCAAAGTTCTATTGACAACTTCAGTTTGTCCATCCGCTTGAGGATGACAAGTAGTAGATTACTACTTTATTGTGCAAAGTTTAGCACATAAAGTAATCCATAAATAGAATCCCTCCCCTTCTTAGTCATAGGCCACCCCAAAATAAAGTCCATAGAAATGTCAGTCCAAGTTCTTTTTAAGAATAGCACGCAAAAGTGTTCCCAAAGTTCTATTGACATTTTCAGTTTGTCCATCCGTTTGAGAATGACAAGTAGTAGATTACAACTTTATTGTGCAAAGTTTAGCCCATAAAGTAATCGATAAATAGAATCCCTCCCCTTCTTAGTCCTAGGCAACCCCAAAATAAAGTCCATAGAAATGTCAGTCCAAGTTCTTTTTAAGAATAGCACGCAAAAGTGTTCCCAAAGTTCTATTGACAACTTCAGTTTGTCCATCCGTTTGAGGATGACAAGTAGTAGATTACAACTTTATTGTGCAAAGTTTAGCCCATAAAGTAATCCATAAATAGAATCCCTCCCCTTCTTAGTCCTAGGCAACCCTAAAATAAAGTCCATAGAAATGTCAGTCCAAGTTCTTTTAAGAATAGCACGCAAAAGTGTTCCCAAAGTTCTATTTACAACTTCAGTTTGTCCATCCGTTTGAGGATGACAAGTAGTAGAAAACAATAATTTTGTGACAAGTTTTTCCCATAAAGTATTCCAAAAATAGAATCCCTCCCCTTCTTAGTCCTAGGCTACCCCAAAATAAAGTCCATAGAAATGTCAGTCCAAGTTCTTTTTAAGAATAGCACGCAAAAGTGTTCCCAAAGTTCTATTGACAACTTCAGTTTGTCCATCCGTTTGAAGATGACAAGTAGTAGATTACAACTTTATTGTGCAAAGTTTAGCCATAAAGTAATACATAAATAGAATCCCTCCCCTTCTTAGTCCTAGGCAACCCCAAAATAAAGTCCATAGAAATGTCAATCCAAGTTCTTTTAAGAATAGCACGCAAAAGTGTTCCCAAAGTTCTATTTACAACTTCAGTTTGTCCATCCGTTTGAGGATGACAAGTAGTAGAAAACAACAATTTTGTGCCAAGTTTATCCCATAAAGTATTCCAAAAATAGAATCCCTCCCCTTCTTAGTCCTAGGCTACCCCAAAATAAAGTCCATAGAAATGTCAATCCAAGTTCTTTTAAAAATAACACGCAAAAGTGTTCCCAAAGTTCTATTTACAACTTCAGTTTGTCCATCCGTTTGAGGATGACAAGTAGTAGATTACAACTTTATTGTGCAAAGTTAAGCCCATAAAGTAATCCGAAAATAGAATGCCTCCCCTTCTTAGTCCTAGGCAACCCCAAAATAAAGTCCATAGAAATGTCAGTCCAAGTTCTTTTTAAGAATAGCACGCAAAAGTGTTCCCAAAGTTCTATTGACAATTTTAGTTTGTCCATCCGTTTGAGGACGACAAGTAGTAGATTACAACTTTATTGTGCAAAGTTTAGCCCATAAAGTAATCCATAAATAGAATCCCTCCCCTTCTTAGTCCTAGGCTACCTCAAAATAAAGTCCATAGAAATGTCAATCCAAGTTTTTTAAGAATAGCACGAAAAAGAGTTCCCAAAGTTCTATTGATAACTTCAGTTTGTCCATCCGTTTGAGGATGACAAGTAGTAGATTACAACTTTATTGTGCAAAGTTCAGCCCATAAAGTAATCCAAAAATAGAATGCCTCCCCTTCTTAGTCCTAGGCAACCCCAAAATAAAGTCCATAGAAATGTCAGTCCAAGTTCTTTTTAAGAATAGCACGCAAAAGTGTTCCCATAGTTCTATTTACAACTTCACTTTGTCCATCTGTTTGAAGATGACAAGTAGTAGAAAACAAAAATTTTGTGCCAAGTTTTTCCCATAAAGTATTCCAAAAATAGAATCCCTCCCCCTCTTAGTCCTAGGCTACCCCAAAATAAAGTCCATAGAAATGTCAGTCCAAGTTCTTTTTAAGAAATGCACGCAAAAGTGTTCCCAAAGTTCTATTGACAACTTCAGTTTGTCCATCCGTTTGAGGATGACAAGTAGTAGATTACAACTTTATTGTGCAAAGTTTAGCCCATAAAGTAATCCATAAATAGAATCCCTCCCCTTCTTAGTCCTAGACAACCCCAAAATAAAGTCCATAGAAATGTCAATCCAAGTTCTTTTTAAGAATAGAACGCAGAAGTGTTCCCAAAGTTCTATTGACAACTTTAGTTTGTCCATCCGTTTGAGGATGGCAAGTAGTAGATTACTACTTTATTGTGCAAAGTTTAGCACATAAAGTAATCCATAAATAGAATCCCTCCCCTTCTTAGTCCTAGGCAAACCCAAAATAAAGTCCATAGAAATGTCAGTCCAAGTTTTTAAGAATAGCACGCAAAAGTGTTCACAAAGTTCTATTGACAACTTCAGTTTGTCCATCCGTTTGAGGATGACAAGTAGTAGATTACAACTTTATTGTGCAAAGTTTAGCCCATAAAGTAATCCATAAATAGTATCCCTCCCCTTCTTAGTCCTAGGCAACCCCAAAATAAAGTCCATAGAAATGTCAGTCCAAGTTCTTTTTAAGAATAGCACGCAAAAAAGTTCCCAAAGTTCTATTGACAACTTCAGTTTGTCCATCCGTTTGAGGATGACAAGTAGTAGATTAAAACTTTATTGTGCAAAGTTTAGCCCATAAAGTAATCCATAAATAGAATCCCTCCCCTTCTTAGTCCTAGGCAACCCCAAAATAAAGTCCATAGAAATGTCAGTCCAAGTTCTTTTAAGAATAGCACGCAAAAGTGTTCCCAAAGTTCTATTTACAACTTCAGTTTTTCCATCCGTTTGAGGATGACAAGTAGTAGAAAACAACAATTTTGTGCCAAGTTTTTCCCATAAAGTATTCCAAAAATAGAATCCCTCCCCTTCTTAGTCCTTGGCTACCCCAAAATAAAGTCCATAGAAATGTCAATCCAAGTTCTTTTTAAGAAATGCACGCAAAAGTCTTCCCAAAGTTCTATTGCTAACTTCAGTTTGTCCATCCGTTTGAGGATGACAAGTAGTAGATTACAACTTTATTGTGCAAAGTTTAGCCCATAAAGTAATCAATAAATAGAATCCCTCCCCTTCTTAGTCCTATGCAACCCCAAAATAAAGTCCTAGAAATGTCAATCCAAGTTCTTTTTAAGAATAGCACGCAGAAGTGTTCCCAAAGTTCTATTGACAACTTCAGTTTGTCCATCCGTTTGAGGATGACAAGTAGTAGATTACTACTTTATTGTGCAAAGTTTAGCACATAAAGTAATCCATAAATAGAATCCCTCCCCTTCTTAGTCCTAGGAAACCCCAAAATAAAGTCCATAGAAATGTCAGTCCAAGTTCTTTTAAGAATAGCACGCAAAAGTGTTCCCAAAGTTCTATTTACAACTTCAGTTTGTCCATCGGTTTGAGGATGACAAGTAGTGGATTACAACTTTATTGTGCAAAGTTAAGCCCATAAAGTAATCCGAAAATAGAATGCCTCCCCTTCTTAGTCCTAGGCAACCCCAAAATAAAGTCCATAGAAATGTCAGTCCAAGTTCTTTTTAAGAATAGCACGCAAAAGTGTTCCCAAAGTTCTATTGACAATTTTAGTTTGTCCATCCGTTTGAGGACGACAAGTAGTAGATTACAACTTTATTGTGCAAAGTTTAGCCCATAAAGTAATCCATAAATAGAATCCCTCCCCTTCTTAGTCCTAGGCTACCCCAAAATAAAGTCCATAGAAATGTCAATCCAAGTTCTTTTAAGAATAGCACGCAAAAGTGTTCCCAAAGTTCTATTGACAACTTCAGTTTGTCCATCCGTTTGAGGATGACAAGTAGTAGATTACAAATTTATTGTGCAAAGTTTAGCCCATAAAGTAATCCAAAAATAGAATGCCTCCCCTTCTTAGTCCTAGGCAACCCCAAAATAAAGTCCATAGAAATGTCAGTCCAAGTTCTTTTTAAGAATAGCACGCAAAAGTGTTCCCAAAGTTCTATTTACAACTTCAGTTTGTCCATCCGTTTGAGGATGACTAGTAGTAGATTACAACTTTATTGTGCAAAGTTTAGCCCATAAAGTAATCAATAAATAGAATCCCTCCCCTTCTTAGTCCTATGCAACCCCAAAATAAAGTCCTAGAAATGTCAATCCAAGTTCTTTTTAAGAATAGCACGCAGAAGTGTTCCCAAAGTTATATTGACAACTTCAGTTTGTCCATCCGTTTGAGGATGACAAGTAGTAGATTACTACTTTATTGTGCAAAGTTTAGCACATAAAGTAATCCATAAATAGAACCCCTCCCCTTCTTAGTCCTAGGCAACCCCAAAATAAAGTCCATAGAAATGTCAGTTTAAGTTCTTTTTAAGAATTGCACGCAAAAGTGTTCCCAAAGTTCTATTGACATTTTCAGTTTGTCCATCCGTTTGAGGATGACAAGTAGTAGATTACAACTTTATTGTGCAAAGTTTAGCCATAAAGTAATACATAAATAGAATCCCTCCCCTTCTTAGTCCTAGGCAACCCCAAAATAAAGTCCATAGAAATGTCAATCCAAGTTCTTTTAAGAATAGCACGCAAAAGTGTTCCCAAAGTTCTATTTACAACTTCAGTTTGTCCATCCGTTTGAGGATTACAAGTAGTAGAAAACAACAATTTTGTGCCAAGTTTATCCCATAAAGTATTCCAAAAATAGAATCCCTCCCCTTCTTAGTCCTAGGCTACCCCAAAATAAAGTCCATAGAAATGTCAATCCAAGTTCTTTTAAGAATAGCACGCAAAAGTGTTCCCAAAGTTCTATTTACAACTTCAGTTTGTCCATCCGTTTGAGGATGACAAGTAGTAGATTACAACTTTATTGTGCAAAGTTAAGCCCATAAAGTAATCCGAAAATAGAATGCCTCCCCTTCTTAGTCCTAGGCAACCCCAAAATAAAGTCCATAGAAATGTCAGTCCAAGTTCTTTTTAAGAATAGCACGCAAAAGTGTTCCCAAAGTTCTATTGACAATTTTAGTTTGTCCATCCGTTTGAGGACGACAAGTAGTAGATTACAACTTTATTGTGCAAAGTTTAGCCCATAAAGTAATCCATAAATAGAATCCCTCCCCTTCTTAGTCCTAGGCTACCCCAAAATAAAGTCCATAGAAATGTCAATCCAAGTTCTTTTAAGAATAGCACGCAAAAGTGTTCCCAAAGTTCTATTGACAACTTCAGTTTGTCCATCCGTTTGAGGATGACAAGTAGTAGATTACAACTTTATTGTGCAAAGTTTAGCCCATAAAGTAATCCAAAAATAGAATGCCTCCCCTTCTTAGTCCTAGGCAACCCCAAAATAAAGTCCATAGAAATGTCAGTCCAAGTTCTTTTTAAGAATAGCACGCAAAAGTGTTCCCAAAGTTCTATTTACAACTTCAGTTTGTCCATCTGTTTGAAGATGACAAGTAGTAGAAAACAAAAATTCTGTGGCAAGTTTTTCCCATAAAGTATTCCAAAAATAGAATCCCTCCCCTTCTTAGTCCTAGGCTACCCCAAAATAAAGTCCATAGAAATGTCAGTCCAAGTTCTTTTTAAGAAATGCACGCAAAAGTGTTCCCAAAGTTCTATTGACAACTTCAGTTTGTCCATCCGTTTGAGGATGACAAGTAGTAGATTACTACTTTATTGTGCAAAGTTTTTCCAATAAAGTATTCCAAAAATAGGATCCCTCCCCTTCTTAGTCCTTGGCTACCCCAAAATAAAGTCCATAGAAATGTCAGTCCAAGTTCTTTTTAAGAATAGCACGCAAAAGTGTTCCCAAAGTTCTATTGACAACTTCAGTTTGTCCATCCGTTTGAAGATGACAAGTAGTAGATTACAACTTTATTGTGCAAAGTTTAGGCATAAAGTAATACATAAATAGAATCCCTCCCCTTCTTAGTCCTAGGCAACCCCAAAATAAAGTCCATAAAAATGTCGGTCCAAGTTCTTTTTAAGAATAGCACGCAAAAAAGTTCCCAAAGTTCTATTGACAACTTCAGTTTGTCCATCCGTTTGAGGATGACAAGTAGTACATTACAAATTTATTGTGCAAAGTTTAGCCCATAAAGTAATCCATAAATAGAATCCCTCCCCTTCTTAGTCCTAGGCTACCCCAAAATAAAGTCCATAGAAATGTCAGTCCAAGTTCTTTTTAAGAATAGCACGCAAAAGTGTTCACAAAGTTCTATTGACAACTTCAGTTTGTCCATCCGTTTGAGGATGACAAGTAGTAGATTACAACTTTATTGTGCAAAGTTTAGCCCATAAAGTAATCCATAAATAGTATCCCTCCCCTTCTTAGTCCTAGGCAACCCCAAAATAAAGTCCATAGAAATGTCAGTCCAAGTTCTTTTTAAGAATAGCACGCAAAAAAGTTCCCAAAGTTCTATTGACAACTTCAGTTTGTCCATCCGTTTGAGGATGACAAGTAGTAGATTAAAACTTTATTGTGCAAAGTTTAGCCCATAAAGTAATCCATAAATAGAATCCCTCCCCTTCTTAGTCCTAGGCAACCCCAAAATAAAGTCCATAGAAATGTCAGTCCAAGTTCTTTTAAGAATAGCACGCAAAAGTGTTCCCAAAGTTCTATTTACAACTTCAGTTTGTCCATCTGTTTGAAGATGACAAGTAGTAGAAAACAAAAATTTTTTGCCAAGTTTTTCCCATAAAGTATTCCAAAAATAGAATCCCTCCCCTTCTTAGTCCTAGGCTACCCCAAAATAAAGTCCATAGAAATGTCAGTCCAAGTTCTTTTTAAGAAATGCACGCAAAATTGTTCCCAAAGTTCTATTGACAACTTCAGTTTGTCCATCCGTTTGAGGATGACAAGTAGTAGATTACAACTTTATTGTGCAAAGTTTAGCCCATAAAGTAATCCATAAATAGAATCCCTCCCCTTCTTAGTCCTAGGCAACCCCAAAATAAAGTCCATAGAAATGTCAATCCAAGTTCTTTTTAAGAATAGAACGCAGAAGTGTTCCCAAAGTTCTATTGACAACTTTAGTTTGTCCATCCGTTTGAGGATGGCAAGTAGTAGATTACTACTTTATTGTGCAAAGTTTAGCACATAAAGTAATCCATAAATAGAATCCCTCCCCTTCTTAGTCCTAGGCAAACCCAAAATAAAGTCCATAGAAATGTCAGTCCAAGTTCTTTTTAAGAATAGCACGCAAAAGTGTTCACAAAGTTCTATTGACAACTTCAGTTTGTCCATCCGTTTGAGGATGACAAGTAGTAGATTACAACTTTATTGTGCAAAGTTTAGCCCATAAAGTAATCCATAAATAGTATCCCTCCCCTTCTTAGTCCTAGGCAACCCCAAAATAAAGTCCATAGAAATGTCAGTCCAAGTTCTTTTTAAGAATAGCACGCAAAAAAGTTCCCAAAGTTCTATTGACAACTTCAGTTTGTCCATCCGTTTGAGGATGACAAGTAGTAGATTACAACTTTATTGTGCAAAGTTTAGCCCATAAAGTAATCCATAAATAGAATCCCTCCCCTTCTTAGTCCTAGGCAACCCCAAAATAAAGTCCATAGAAATGTCAGTCCAAGTTCTTTTAAGAATAACACGCAAAAGTATTCCCAAAGTTGTATTTACAACTTCAGTTTGTCCATCCGTTTGAGGATGACAAGTAGTAGAAAACAACAATTTTGTGCCAAGTTTTTCCCATAAAGTATTCCAAAAATAGGATTCCTCCCCTTCTTAGTCCTTGGCTACCCCAAAATAAAGTCCATAGAAATGTCAGTCCAAGTTCTTTTTAAGAATAGCACGCAAAAGTGTTCACAAAGTTCTATTGACAACTTCAGTTTGTCCATCCGTTTTAGGATGACATGTAAGGCCCGAAATAATAAAGATGATATTATCTTAAACCGAGATTATTGAATTAGAAAATTATGGAGTGTTGAATTATATTCCAAGAGGTTTGAATTTATTTAGGATTGAAATTGAATTGAAAAGAGTGAATAGGGGCTGATTTGCAATTTAGGAGAAATTGAGGGACTAAAGTGCAATAAGTGGGATTTGCCACTTGTCATGCCATGCAAGATGAAACTTGAAACGTGCCATGTTGCTATCTTTCCACTCCATTTCATTCAGATTTTTGCAAGGGTTGGACCGAAATGCTCCATGGAGAAAGCTTCAAAGTTTCTTTCTTATTTTTTTTAATTTCCTTGAGATGATCCAACCGTAAATTCTTGAAACTAATTTTAGATTCTTGCTCCTCAACTCAAGGGCTTCAAGGTGAGGTAAACTTCATCAATTTTCAGCATGTTTCGAAAATTATATGTGGGAGGAATTATGATTTTATTGGTGCTATGTGTTTTTGAGTAGATAGAGATCATAACGCCGTAAACGGATCGATTATCGGATGTCATATGCAATTTGTGAAAAATTCCAGCATGTTGACCGAAATTAGAGGGTGCAGAATTATTATGTTTTGGATTGGTATTGTGGTGGATTATGAGTTGTTGATGCTAGTTGATTGTTGTTTGAGTTATTGGGATACCGAAATTGCGTCGTTATGCCGTCGAATTTGATATAGAATGAGTTTAATCAATTTCATGACTTGGATGGAAATTGACATTGATATGGTGGAGTTCGAATGATGCATTCCAGATTTGGTGTGGATAGCCTTGAACCTTGGATAGAAGAATGAGCACTATTTCCTTACTTGTGTTTTATTGACCGAGAATGATTATTGAATTGTTCAAGACTTGGTTGAGTTGTATTTTGATATAGAGCACTTGTGTATTGTCATTTCAGATTGTCTTGACAGAGTGACATCCCGACTTCACGATCTCGACAGATATTGTTCGACAAGAAAGGTATAATTCATGTGATCGCGGGATTGCACAACTCGATTCTGATTTGATACGAGTTTCCCTAAATCACATACTCGATTGGTATTACTTTTGATTACGTAATATCTTGTTTATTGATTTGTATTTGAGTCCTGAGATAGGCGAGACTGACAGATGTGTCAGACTAGACGTTCGGTGTATCGGCGCGTAGTTGCAGATTTTCTCTACGTGTAGACACTTGATACAGAGTTGACCGAAGTCTAGGAATAAGACGTACCGTTACCCCGAGTGGTTGGGTAGGTGACAGACCGTCTTATTCACACCGGGATCCCTAGATTAGAAATGAGTCGAGTCAAGAATTTTATGTGAATACAGATTTGTATTCCTTTGCATGTTTTAGATTTTAATTCATGTTATTCGATTTATGCTATGCTTTTGTACATGATTTATTACATTGCATGCATACATGTTTTATACTGGGATTTGTTCTCACCGGATTTATCCGGCTGTTGTCTTGTCTGTATGTGTGCTTGACAACAGGTGGGGCAGGTACAGGGTCACGACGATGAAGAGAGAGTTTTTAGCGTGGAGATCTCGGGTGTAGAAGAAACTACTACTTCTTGTACTAGACTTGTACTTGGATTTGAACACTAGTTGTATGTTGGTACCAAACAGATCTTGTATGTACCTTATGTTTGTTATAATAATACCGAACATGTTATGTTTTATTTACGTTTGATTTAATGTAAAATCAAAAAAAAAATTTTGACCCGTAATTTATTATAAAGATCTGATTAATCCCAGATAGATTCGAATTAGAACCCGGGTCCCCACAACAGGTGGTACCAGAGCTGTAGGTTCTGTAGACTGAGATAGAATAGAATGAGCGGGGTAGATCGAGTCATCTTCCTTGCTAGCATGATTTATTGCTTTCCCTATTATATGTTGTATTGTATCCTATTTGATTTACAGCATATACTTGTCAAGCCTGAATCAGAACCGATTCTCGATCAGAGTTTATGATCAGAGGAGGGCTGAGACAGATGATATTGATTGTGTACTAATCAGTTTGATAATCAGATTTATGCCGCCTAGACGTATACCACAGCCAGAGCAGGGTAGCACATCAGGTGCACAGATGGATGTTACTGCTACGCCGATGGAGACCTTACTGAAGAGGTTTCAGTCTTTCCATCCTCCTACATTGAAGGGCACAGAGAGTGCAGTGGAGTGCGAGGGTTGGCTTGACGATATCGAGATGTTGTTTGAGTCTTTGGCATATACTGATGAGCGACGTGTGAAGTTGATAGGGCATCAGCTGCAAGAGGTAGCGAAGAGCTGGTGGTTGACTGCCAAGAGAGCCTTGGAGCACCGAGGCATTGAGATTACGTGGAAAGTCTTCAAGGATGAGTTCTATCAGCGCTTTTTCCCTGTCTCCTACCGGAAAGATAAAGGGGCTGAATTTGCGAATCTGAGGCAAGGACAGTGGAACATCGAGGAGTATGTTGCTAAATTTTCTGCATTGTTACGATTTGCACCTCATGTGGCAGGAAACGACGAGGCAACGGCCGATCAGTTCATCAACGGGTTGAATCCAGATGTCTTCACTTTGGTGAACACGGGACGGCCTAATACTTTCTCAGAGGCACTGAACAGAGCTAAGGGAGCAGAGGCTGGCTTGATCAGGCAGTGAGGCGCTTCTTATAGTGTTCAGGGGCAGACACAGCCACAGCCTACCGCCGTTCAGTTTCCACCTCCTCCTCCTCGTTTTGACAGTGGAGCTAGTGGTAGTGGCAAGAAAGAATTTCTGAAGGCTAAGGGCAAACAGTTTAGGAAATCCGGGAGTAGTTCATCGAGTTCGAGTGGAGCTCGACAGAGAGGTCAGGGGTCAGATTACAGTGGTGCACGCTGTAGTTCATGCGGAGGGCGACATGCCACGGAGCAGTGCCAAGGAGTTTTTGGACGCTGCAACATCTGTAGGCAACAGGGACACTTTGCCAGAGTTTGTCCCCAGAGAGGTGCACAGCGATTCCAGAGTACAGGGTCATCAGCACCAGTGCCACAGGTGGAGAGACAGGCATCCTCTGTACATTCCTTCCAGCCTCCTACACAGACACAACAGAGGCCCGGAGGTAGTCAGACTGTGAGTCAACCTCCCAGACAGCAGGCACGTGTTTTTGCCTTGACAGAGGAGCAGGCCCAAGATGCGCCAGATGACGTGATCGCAGGTAACTATTTTCTTTGCGGTTATCCTGCATATGTGTTGATTGACACAGGTGCATCTCATACATTCTTATCTGAGCATTTTACATTGAGACATTCATTGCCTGCTGAGTCTTTGTCGACAGTAGTGTCTATAGCTTCTCCGTTGGGAAGTGGTCTGATATCTGTGACTACTGTTAGACATTGTATGCTTCAGTTTGAGGGGCATGAGATTGATCTTGATTGTATAGTACTTGGTTTATCTGATTTTGATTGTATAGTTGGTATAGATATGTTAACCAAGTACAGGGCCACTGTCGATTGTTTCCACAAGATTGTCAGATTCAGACCTGAACTGACAGAAGAGTGGAAATTCTTTGGAAAGGGTTCCAGATCTCGGATTCCCTTGGTATCTGCTCTCACTATGAGTAGATTGCTTCAGAGAGGAGCAGAGGGCTTTCTCGTATATTCAGTAGATCTACTGAAGTCGAGCCCAGCATTGGCAGATCTGCCAGTGGTTTGTGAGTTTGCAGATGTGTTCCCCGATGAGATTCCAGGGTTGCCTCCGATTCGAGAGTTTGATTTCAGCATAGACCTTATGCCCGGTTCTGTTCCTATTTCGAGAGCTCCGTATAGGATGGCGCCGATAGAGCTGAAAGAGTTGAAAGCACAGTTGGAGGATCTTCTGTCCAAGGGATATATCAGACCCAGTGTATCTCCTTGGGGTGCTCCGGTGCTTTTCGTTCGAAAGAAAGATGGTTCGATGCGACTGTGCATTGATTATAGGCAGTTGAACAAGGCAACAGTGAAGAACAGATATCCTTTGCCTCGCATCGACGATTTGTTTGATCAGCTACAGGGATCTTCGATTTACTCGAAGATTGATTTGAGATCAGGGTATCATCAGCTCAGAGTTAGAGACGTTGATATTCCGAAGACTGCATTCCGAACCAGGTATGGGCACTACGAGTTTATTGTTATGCCTTTTGGTTTGACAAATGCACCAGCGGTGTTTATGAGTTTGATGAACCGCATTTTTCAGAGATATTTAGATGATTTTGTGATTGTGTTCATTGATGATATTTTTGTATATTCGAAGAGTTTGACTGAGCATGCAGATCATCTAAGAATCGTACTGAAGACTTTGCGACAGGAGCAGTTGTATGCTAAACTGTCCAAGTGTGAATTCTGGTTGCGTCAGGTTGTCTTCTTGGGGCATATTATATTTGGAGATGGCATTGCAGTAGATCCGAGTAAAGTTGAGGCTGTTATCAGTTGGCCGAGACCGACTTCAGTGCCTGAGATACGCAGTTTCATGGGTCTAGCTGGGTATTATCGTCGTTTTATACGAGATTTCTCCAGTATAGCGAAACCTATTACCCAGTTGACACAGAAGAACATGCCATTTGTGTGGTCTGAAGATTGTGAGGCCAGTTTTGTTGAGTTGAAGAAGAGGCTGACTAGTGCGCCTGTCTTGATGATTCCTTCAGGTTCAGGTGATTTCGTTGTATACTGCGATGCATCTCACAGAGGGTTAGGATGTGTGCTTATGCAGCGAGGACATGTGATAGCGTACGCCTCAAGACAGCTGAAGCCGCACGAGACTCGTTATCCGATTCATGACCTTGAATTGGCGGCGATTGTCTTTGCACTCAAGAACTGGCGTCATTATCTCTATGGCGAGAAATTCGAGATCTATTCCGATCATAAGAGCTTGAAGTATCTCTTTTCTCAGTCAGAGTTGAACATGAGGCAGCGACGATGGCTTGATCTGCTGAAAGATTTTGATTGCGAGATCAAGTATTATCCAGGAAAGTTGAATGCAGCGGCAGACGCATTGAGTCGAAAGGTATGTGCTCTTTCCTTGTCGACAGTAGGTGTATCGAGTTTAGTAGAATATTGTTGCTTGTCTGGGTTGACATTTGATACAGAGAGTAGACCGTTGCGACTTGCTGCGATTCAGATTGAGCCAGACTTGATTATGAGGATCATAGAAGCGCAGAGAACCGATCCGAGTGTGCAGAGATCGATTGATATGGTCAGAGCTGGACATATCTCAGAATATCAGGTCAAAGATTCTGTTCTGTATGTGAATAACCGTCTAGTGGTGCCAGATGTTTCAGATTTGAGACGACAGATCATGTCAGAGGCACACTGTAGTCGGTTCAGTATTCATCCTGGTGGCAGGAAGATGTACAATGACTTGAAGACGCAATTCTGGTGGAAACAGATGAAGACAGATATTGCAGAATTTGTGTCTAGATGTCTGTATTGCCAGAAGGTGAACGCAGAGAGGAAGAAGCCCGGAGGTTTACTTCAGAGTTTGTCTATTCCTGAATGGAAATGGGACCACATTTCCATGGATTTTGTGACGAAGTTACCTCGATCGTCCTGGGGCTGTGATTCGATTTGGGTCATCATTGACAGATTGACCAAATCTGCCTGTTTCATTCCGTACAGGATGACGTATAGACATGATCAGATGGCGGAGATATACATCAGAGAAGTCGTCAGATTGCACGGTGTGCCGAAGTCGATCGTATCAGATCGTGATCCACGATTCACTTCTCACTTTTGGCATAGCTTGCAGCAGGCTCTAGGTACGACTTTACACCTAAGCACTGCTTATCATCCTCAGACAGACGGACAGTCAGAGCGGACTATCCAGACTTTAGAGGACATGCTGAGAGCTGTAGTACTAGATTTTGGTACTAGTTGGCAAGATTCATTGCCGTTGTGTGAGTTTTCGTACAACAACAGCTATCAGACTAGCATTGAGATGGCACCGTTCGAAGCTTTATACGGAAAGAAGTGCAGATCTCCGTTGTACTGGGATGATATCTCTGAGGTACCAGAGTTGGGGCCTGATATGATTCGTGAGATGACTGAGAAAGTGAAGATCATTCAGAAGCGAATGAAGACGGCACAAGATAGGCAAGCGAAATACGCCAATGTCAGACGCAGACCGTTGGTATTTGAGCAGGGAGACATAGTATTGTTGAAGATTTCTCCTTTCAGAGGCATTGTCAGATTTGGCAAGAGAGGGAAGTTGTCTCCTAGATACGTCGGTCCGTATGAGATTCTTGAGAAGATTGGCGACCGAGCCTACAGACTTGCTCTTCCTCCTTCCTTATCTGGGATACATGACGTATTTCATGTATCGATGCTACGCAGATATATGCCAGATAATTCTCATGTTATTCATCCTGACGAAGCCGAGTTAGATCAGACTTTGAGCTATGTTGAGAAACCGGTACAGATCCTTGATCGGAAAGAGAAACAGCTCAGAACCAAGACCATTCCGCTTGTGAAAGTTCAGTGGACTCGTCATGGAATTGAAGAAGCTACTTGGGAGACTGAATCAGATATGAGACAGGAATTCCCAGAGTTATTCCACTGATGTGAGTTTCCTATTTCAGTTTCTATTATTTCTGAATTGATTGCCTGTGATATGATTGCTTGAGATTCCAAGGACGAAATCATGTCTTAGAGGGGGAGAATTGTAAGGCCCGAAATAATAAAGATGATATTATCTTAAACCGAGATTATTGAATTAGAAAATTATGGAGTGTTGAATTATATTCCAAGAGGTTTGAATTTATTTAGGATTGAAATTGAATTGAAAAGAGTGAATAGGGGCTGATTTGCAATTTAGGAGAAATTGAGGGACTAAAGTGCAATAAGTGGGATTTGCCACTTGTCATGCCATGCAAGATGAAACTTGAAACGTGCCATGTTGCTATCTTTCCACTCCATTTCATTCAGATTTTTGCAAGGGTTGGACCGAAATGCTCCATGGAGAAAGCTTCAAAGTTTCTTTCTTATTTTTTTTAATTTCCTTGAGATGATCCAACCGTAAATTCTTGAAACTAATTTTAGATTCTTGCTCCTCAACTCAAGGGCTTCAAGGTGAGGTAAACTTCATCAATTTTCAGCATGTTTCGAAAATTATATGTGGGAGGAATTATGATTTTATTGGTGCTATGTGTTTTTGAGTAGATAGAGATCATAACGCCGTAAACGGATCGATTATCGGATGTCATATGCAATTTGTGAAAAATTCCAGCATGTTGACCGAAATTAGAGGGTGCAGAATTATTATGTTTTGGATTGGTATTGTGGTGGATTATGAGTTGTTGATGCTAGTTGATTGTTGTTTGAGTTATTGGGATACCGAAATTGCGTCGTTATGCCGTCGAATTTGATATAGAATGAGTTTAATCAATTTCATGACTTGGATGGAAACTGACATTGATATGGTGGAGTTCGAATGATGCATTCCAGATTTGGTGTGGATAGCCTTGAACCTTGGATAGAAGAATGAGCACTATTTCCTTACTTGTGTTTTATTGACCGAGAATGATTATTGAATTGTTCAAGACTTGGTTGAGTTGTATTTTGATATAGAGCACTTGTGTATTGTCATTTCAGATTGTCTTGACAGAGTGACATCCCGACTTCACGATCTCGACAGATATTGTTCGACAAGAAAGGTATAATTCATGTGATCGCGGGATTGCACAACTCGATTCTGATTTGATACGAGTTTCCCTAAATCACATACTCGATTGGTATTACTTTTGATTACGTAATATCTTGTTTATTGATTTGTATTTGAGTCCTGAGATAGGCGAGACTGACAGATGTGTCAGACTAGACGTTCGGTGTATCGGCGCGTAGTTGCAGATTTTCTCTACGTGTAGACACTTGATACAGAGTTGACCGAAGTCTAGGAATAAGACGTACCGTTACCCCGAGTGGTTGGGTAGGTGACAGACCGTCTTATTCACACCGGGATCCCTAGATTAGAAATGAGTCGAGTCAAGAATTTTATGTGAATACAGATTTGTATTCCTTTGCATGTTTTAGATTTTAATTCATGTTATTCGATTTATGCTATGCTTTTGTACATGATTTATTACATTGCATGCTACATGTTTTATACTGGGATTTGTTCTCACCGGAGTTATCCGGCTGTTGTCTTGTCTGTATGTGTGCTTGACAACAGGTGGGGCAGGTACAGGGTCACGACGATGAAGAGAGAGTTTTTAGCGTGGAGATCTCGGGTGTAGAAGAAACTACTACTTCTTGTACTAGACTTGTACTTGGATTTGAACACTAGTTGTATGTTGGTACCAAACAGATCTTGTATGTACCTTATGTTTGTTATAATAATACCGAACATGTTATGTTTTATTTACGTTTGATTTAATGTAAAATCAAAAAAAAAAATTTGACCCGTAATTTATTATAAAGATCTGATTAATCCCAGATAGATTCGAATTAGAACCCGGGTCCCCACATGACAAGTAGTAGATTACAACTTTATTGTGCAAAGTTTAGCGCATAAAGTAATCCATAAATAGTATCCCTCCCCTTCTTAGTCCTAGGCAACCCCAAAATAAAGTCCATAGAAATGTCAGTCCAAGTTCTTTTTAAGAATAGCACGCAAAAAAGTTCCCAAAGTTCTATTGACAACTTCAGTTTGTCCATCCGTTTGAGGATGACAAGTAGTAGATTACAACTTTATTGTGCAAAGTTTAGCCCATAAAGTAATCCATAAATAGAATCCCTCCCCTTCTTAGTCCTAGGCAACCCCAAAATAAAGTCCATAGAAATGTCAGTCCAAGTTCTTTTAAGAATAGCACGCAAAAGTGTTCCCAAAGTTCTATTTACAACTTCAGTTTGTCCATCCGTTTGAGGATGACAAGTAGTAGAAAACAACAATTTTGTGCCAAGTTTTTCCCATAAAGTATTCCAAAAATAGGATCCCTCCCCTTCTTAGTCCTTGGCTACCCCAAAATAAAGTCCATAGAAATGTCAGTCCAAGTTCTTTTTAAGAATAGCACGCAAAAGTGTTCCCAAAGTTCTATTGACAACTTCAGTTTGTCCATCCGTTTGAAGATGACAAGTAGTAGATTACAACTTTATTGTGCAAAGTTTATCCATAAAGTAATACATAAATAGAATCCCTCCCCTTCTTAGTCCTAGGCAACCCCAAAATAAAGTCCATAGAAATGTCAGTCCAAGTTCTTTTTAAGAATAGCATGCAAAAATGTTCCCAAAGTTCTATTGACAACTTCAGTTTGTCCATCCGTTTGAGGATGACAAGTAGTAGATTACAACTTTATTGTGCAAAGTTTAGCCCATAAAGTAATCCATAAATAGAATCCCTCCCCTTCTTAGTCCTAGACAACCCCAAAAGAAAGTCAATATAAATGTCAGTCTAAGTTCTTTTAAGAATAGCACGCAAAAGTGTTCCCAAAGTTCTATTTACAACTTCAGTTTGTCCATCCGTTTGAGGATGACAAGTAGTAGAAAACAACAATTTTGTGCCAAGTTTATCCCATAAAGTATTCCAAAAATAGAATCCCTCCCCTTCTTAGTCCTAGGCTACCCCAAAATAAAGTCCATAGAAATGTCAATCCAAGTTCTTTTAAGAATAGCACGCAAAAGTGTTCCCAAAGTTCTATTTACAACTTCAGTTTGTCCATCCGTTTGACGATGACAAGTAGTAGAAAACAACAATTTTGTGCCAAGTTTATCCCATAAAGTATTCAAAAAATAGAATCCCTCCCCTTCTTAGTCCTAGGCTACCCCAAAATAAAGTCCATAAAAATGTCAATCCAAGTTCTTTCAAGAATAGCACGCAAAAGTGTTCCCAAAGTTCTATTGACAACTTCAGTTTGTCCATCCGTTTGAGGATGACAAGTAGTAGATTACAACTTTATTGTGCAAAGTTTAGCCCATAAAGTAATCCAAAAATAGAATTCCTCCCCTTCTTAGTCCTAGGCAACTCCAAAATAAAGTCCATAGAAATGTCAGTCCAAGTTCTTTTTAAGAATAGCACGCAAAAGTGTTCCCAAAGTTCTATTTACAACTTCAGTTGGTCCATCCGTTTGAAGATGACAAGTAGTAGAAAACAAAAATTTTGTGCCAAGTTTTTCCCATAAAGTATTCAAAAAATAGAATCCCTCCCCTTCTTAGTCCTAGGCTACCCCAAAATAAAGTCCATAGAAATGTCAGTCCAAGTTCTTTTTAAGAAATGCACGCAAAAGTGTTCCCAAAGTTCTATTGACAACTTCAGTTTGTCCATCCGTTTGAGGATGACAAGTAGTAGATTACAACTTTATTGTGCAAAGTTTAGCCCATAAAGTAATCCATAAATAGAATCCCTCCCCTTCTTAGTCCTAGGCAACCCCAAAATAAAGTCCATAGAAATGTCAATCCAAGTTCTTTTTAAGAATAGAACTCAGAAGTGTTCCCAAAGTTCTATTGACAACTTTAGTTTGTCCATCCGTTTGAGGATGGTAAGTAGTAGATTACTACTTTATTGTGCAAAGTTTAGCACATAAAGTAATCCATAAATAGAATCCCTCCCCTTCTTAGTCCTAGGCAAACCCAAAATAAAGTCCATAGAAATGTCAGTCCAAGTTCTTTTTAAGAATAGCACGCAAAATTGTTCCCAAAGTTCTATTGACAACTTCAGTTTGTCCATCTGTTTATGGATGACAAGTAGTAGATTACAACTTTATTGTGCAAAGTTTAGCCAAAAAGTAATCCATAAATAGAATTTCCCCCCTTCTTAGTCCTAGGCAACCCCAAAATAAAGTTCATAGAAATGTCAGTCCAAGTTCTTTTTAAGAATAGCACGCAAAAGTGTTCCCAAAGTTCTATTGACAACTTCAGTTTGTCCATCCGTTTGAGGATGACAAGTAGTAGATTACAACTTTATTGTGCAAAGTTTAGCTCATAAAGTAATCCATAAATAGAATCCCTCCCCTTCTTAGTCATAGGCAACTCCAAAATAAAGTCTATAGAAATGTCAGTCCAAGTTCTTTTAAGAATAGCACGCAAAAGTGTTCCCAAAGTTCTATTTACAACTTCAGTTTGTCCATCCGTTTGAGGATGACAAGTAGTAGAAAACAACAATTTTGTTCCAAATTTTTCCCATAAACTATTCCAAAAATAGAATCCCTCCCCTTCTTAGTCATAGGCTACCCCAAAATAAAGTCCATAGAAATGTAAATCCAAGTTCTATTAAGAATAGCACGCAAAAGTGTTCCCAAAGTTCTATTTACAACTTCAGTTTGTCCATCCATTTGAGGATGACAAATAGTAGATTAAAACTTTATTGTGCAAAGTTTAGCCCATAAAGTAATCCAAAATAGAATGCTTCCCCTTCTTAGTCCTAGGAAACTCCAAAATAAAGTCTATAGAAATGTCAGTCCAAGTTCTGTTAAGAATAGCACGCAAAAGTGTTCCCAAAGTTCTATTTACAACTTCAGTTTGTCCATCCGTTTGAGGATGACAAGTAGTAGAAAACAACAATTTTGTGACAAGTTTATCCCATAAAGTATTCCAAAAATAGAATCCCTCCCCTTCTTAGTCCTAGGCTACCCCAAAATAAAGTCCATAGAAATGTCAATCCAAGTTCTATTAAGAATAGCACGCAAAAGTGTTCCCAAAGTTCTATTGACAACTTCAGTTTGTCCATCCGTTTGAGGATGACAAGTAGTAGATTACTACTTTATTGTGCAAAGTTTAGCCCATAAAGTAATCCATAAATAGAATCCCTCCCCTTCTTAGTCCTAGGCAACCCCAAAATAAAGTCCATAGAAATGTCAGTCCAAGTTCTTTTTAAGAATAGCACGCAAAAGTGTTCCCAAAGTTCTATTGGAAACTTCAGTTTGTCCATCCGTTTGAGGATGACAAGTAGTAGATTACAACTTTATTGTGCAAAGTTTAGCCCATAAAGTAATCCATAAATAGAATCCCTCCCCTTCTTAGTCCTAGGCAAACCCAAAATAAAGTCCATAGAAATGTCAGTCCAAGTTCTTTTTAAGAATAGCACGCAAAATTGTTCCCAAAGTTCTATTGACAACTTCAGTTTGTCCATCTGTTTATGGATGACAAGTAGTAGATTACAACTTTATTGTGCAAAGTTTAGCCAAAAAGTAATCCATAAATAGAATTTCCCCCCTTCTTAGTCCTAGGCAACCCCAAAATAAAGTTCATAGAAATGTCAGTCCAAGTTCTTTTTAAGAATAGCACGCAAAAGTGTTCCCAAAGTTCTATTGACAACTTCAGTTTGTCCATCCGTTTGAGGATGACAAGTAGTAGATTACAACTTTATTGTGCAAAGTTTAGCTCATAAAGTAATCCATAAATAGAATCCCTCCCCTTCTTAGTCATAGGCAACTCCAAAATAAAGTCTATAGAAATGTCAGTCCAAGTTCTTTTAAGAATAGCACGCAAAAGTGTTCCCAAAGTTCTATTTACAACTTCAGTTTGTCCATCCGTTTGAGGATGACAAGTAGTAGAAAACAACAATTTTGTTCCAAATTTTTCCCATAAACTATTCCAAAAATAGAATCCCTCCCCTTCTTAGTCATAGGCTACCCCAAAATAAAGTCCATAGAAATGTCAATCCAAGTTCTATTAAGAATAGCACGCAAAAGTGTTCCCAAAGTTCTATTTACAACTTCAGTTTGTCCATCCATTTGAGGATGACAAATAGTAGATTAAAACTTTATTGTGCAAAGTTTAGCCCATAAAGTAATCCAAAATAGAATGCTTCCCCTTCTTAGTCCTAGGAAACTCCAAAATAAAGTCTATAGAAATGTCAGTCCAAGTTCTGTTAAGAATAGCACGCAAAAGTGTTCCCAAAGTTCTATTTACAACTTCAGTTTGTCCATCCGTTTGAGGATGACAAGTAGTAGAAAACAACAATTTTGTGACAAGTTTATCCCATAAAGTATTCCAAAAATAGAATCCCTCCCCTTCTTAGTCCTAGGCTACCCCAAAATAAAGTCCATAGAAATGTCAATCCAAGTTCTATTAAGAATAGCACGCAAAAGTGTTCCCAAAGTTCTATTGACAACTTCAGTTTGTCCATCCGTTTGAGGATGACAAGTAGTAGATTACTACTTTATTGTGCAAAGTTTAGCCCATAAAGTAATCCATAAATAGAATCCCTCCCCTTCTTAGTCCTAGGCAACCCCAAAATAAAGTCCATAGAAATGTCAGTCCAAGTTCTTTTTAAGAATAGCACGCAAAAGTGTTCCCAAAGTTCTATTGGAAACTTCAGTTTGTCCATCCGTTTGAGGATGACAAGTAGTAGATTACAACTTTATTGTGCAAAGTTTAGCCCATAAAGTAATCCATAAATAGAATCCCTCCCCTTCTTAGTCCTAGACAACCCAAAAATAAAGTCCATAGAAATGTCAGTCTAAGTTCTTTTAAGAATAGCACGCAAAAGTGTTCCCAAAGTTCTATTTACAACTTCAGTTTGTCCATCCGTTCGAGGATGACAAGTAGTAGAAAACAACAATTTTGTGCCAAGTTTATCCCATAAAGTATTCCAAAAATAGAATCCCTCCCCTTCTTAGTCCTAGGCTACCCCAAAATAAAGTCCATAGAAATGTCAATCCAAGTTCTTTTAAGAATAGCACGCAAAAGTGTTCCCAAAGTTCTATTGACAACTTCAGTTTGTCCATCCGTTTGAGGATGACAAGTAGTAGATTACAACTTTATTGTGCAAAGTTTAGCCCATGAAGTAATCCAAAAATAGAATGCCTCCCCTTCTTAGTCCTAGGCAACCCCAAAATAAAGTTTATAGAAATGTCAGTCCAAGTTCTTTTTAAGAATAGCACGCAAAAGTGTTCTCAAAGTTCTATTTACAACTTCAGTTTGTCCATCCGTTTGAGGATGACAAGTAGTAGAAAACAACAATTTTGTGCCAAGTTTTTCCCATAAAGTATTCGAAAAATAGAATCCCTCCCATTCTTAGTCCTAGGTTACCCCAAAATAAAGTCCATAGAAATGTCAGTCCAAGTTCTTTTTAAGAAATGCACGCAAAAGTGTTCCCAAAGTTCTATTGACAACTTCAGTTTGTCCATCCGTTTGAGGATGACAAGTAGTAGATTACAACTTTATTGTGCAAAGTTTAGCCCATAAAGTAATCCATAAATAGAATCCCTCCCCTTCTTAGTCCTAGGCAACCCCAAAATAAAGTCCATAGAAATGTCAATCCAAGTTCTTTTTAAGAATAGAACGCAGAAGTGTTCCCAAAGTTCTATTGACAACTTTAGTTTGTCCATCCGTTTGAGGATGGCAAGTTGTAGATTACTACTTTATTGTGCAAAGTTTAGCACATAAAGTAATCCATAAATAGAATCCCTCCCCTTCTTAGTCCTAGGCAAACCCAAAATAAAGTCCATAGAAATGTCAGTCCAAGTTCTTTTTAAGAATAGCACGCAAAAGTGTTCACAAAGTTCTATTGACAACTTCAGTTTGTCCATCCGTTTGAGGACGACAAGTAGTAGATTACAACTTTATTGTGCAAAGTTTAGCCCATAAAGTAATTCATAAATAGAATCCCTCCCCTTCTTAGTCCTAGGCAACCCCAAAATAAAGTCCATAGAAATGTCAGTCCAAGTTCTTTTAAGAATAGCACGCAAAAGTGTTCCCAAAGTTCTATTTACAACTTCAGTTTGTCTATCCGTTTGAGGATGACAAGTAGTAGAAAACAACAATTTTGTGCCAAGTTTTTCCCATAAAGTATTCCAAAAATAGGATCCCTCCCCTTCTTAGTCCTTGGCTACCCCAAAATAAAGTCCATAGAAATGTCAGTCCAAGTTCTTTTTAAGAATAGCACGCAAAAGTGTTCCCAAAGTTCTATTGACAACTTCAGTTTGTCCATCCGTTTGAGGATGGCAAGTAGTAGATTACTACTTTATTGTGCAAAGTTTAGCACATAAAGTAATCCATAAATAGAATCCCTCCCCTTCTTAGTCCTAGGCAAACCCAAAATAAAGTCCATAGAAATGTCAGTCCAAGTTCTTTTTAAGAATAGCACGCAAAAAGTTCCCAAAGTTCTATTGACAACTTCAGTTTGTCCATCCGTTTGAGGATGACAAGTAGTAGATTACAACTTTATTGTGCAAAGTTTAGCCCATAAAGTAATCCATAAATAGAATCCCTCCCCTTCTTAGTCCTAGGCAACCCCAAAAAAAGTCCATAGAAATGTCAGTCCAAGTTCTTTTAAGAATAGCACGCAAAAGTGTTCCCAAAGTTCTATTTACAATTTCAGTTTGTCCATCCGTTTGAGGATGACAAGTAGTAGAAAACAACAATTTTGTGCCAAGTTTTTCCCATAAAGTATTCCAGAAATAGGATCCCTCCCCTTCTTAGTCCTTGGCTACCCCAAAATAAAGTCCATAGAAAGTCAGTCCAAGTTCTTTTTAAGAATAGCACGCAAAAGTGTTCACAAAGTTCTATTGACAACTTCAGTTTGTCCATCCGTTTGAGGATGACAAGTAGTAGATTACAACTTTATTGTGCAAAGTTTAGCCCATAAAGTAATTCATAAATAGAATCCATCCCCTTCTTAGTCCTAGGCAACCCCAAAATAAAGTCCATAGAAATGTCAGTCCAAGTTCTTTTAAGAATAGCACGCAAAAGTGTTCCCAAAGTTCTATTTACAACTTCAGTTTGTCCATCCGTTTGAGGATGACAAGTAGTAGAAAACAAAATTTTGTGCCAAGTTTTTCCCATAAAGTATTCAAAAATAGAATCCCTCCCCTTCTTAGTCCTAGGCTACCCCAAAATAAAGTCCATAGAAATGTCAGTCCAAGTTCTTTTTAAGAAATGCACGCAAAAGTGTTCCCAAAGTTCTATTGACAACTTCAGTTTGTCCATCCGTTTGAGGATGACAAGTAGTAGATTACAACTTTATTGTGCAAAGTTTAGCCCATAAAGTAATCCATAAATAGAATCCCTCCCCTTCTTAGTCCTAGGCAACCCCAAAATAAAGTCCATAGAAATGTCAATCCAAGTTCTTTTTAAGAATAGAACGCAGAAGTGTTCCCAAAGTTCTATTGACAACTTTAGTTTGTCCATCCGTTTGAGGATGGCAAGTAGTAGATTACTACTTTATTGTGCAAAGTTTAGCACATAAAGTAATCCATAAATAGAATCCCTCCCCTTCTTAGTCCTAGGCAACCCCAAAATAAAGTCCATAGAAATGTCAGTCCAAGTTCTTTTAAGAATAGCACGCAAAAGTGTTCCCAAAGTTCTATTTACAACTTCAGTTTGTCCATCCGTTTGAGGATGACAAGTAGTAGAAAACAACAATTTTGTGCCAAGTTTTCCCATAAAGTATTCCATAAATAGAATCCCTCCCCTTCTTAGTCCTAGGCTACCCCAAAATAAAGTCCATAGAAATGTCAGTCCAAGTTCTTTTTAAGAATAGCACGCAAAAGTGTTCACAAAGTTCTATTGACAACTTCAGTTTGTCCATCCGTTTGAGGATGACAAGTAGTAGATTACAACTTTATTGTGCAAAGTTTAGCCCATAAAGTAATTCATAAATAGAATCCCTCCCCTTCTTAGTCCTAGGCAACCCCAAAATAAAGTCCATAGAAATGTCAGTCCAAGTTCTTTTAAGAATAGCACGCAAAAGTGTTCCCAAAGTTCTATTTACAACTTCAGTTTGTCCATCCGTTTGAGGATGACAAGTAGTAGAAAACAACAATTTTGTGCCAAGTTTTTCCCATAAAGTATTCCAAAAATAGAATCCCTCCCCTTCTTAGTCCTAGGCTACCCCAAAATAAAGTCCATAGAAATGTCAGTCCAAGTTCTTTTTAAGAATAGCACGCAAAAGTGTTCCCAAAGTTCTATTGACAACTTCAGTTTGTCCATCCGTTTGAGATGACAAGTAGTAGATTACAACTTTATTGTGCAAAGTTTAGCCATAAAGTAATCCATAAATAGAATCCCTCCCCTTCTTAGTCCTAGGCAACCCCAAAATAAAGTCCATAGAAATGTCAGTCCAAGTTCTTTTTAAGAATAGCACGCAAAAGTGTTCCCAAAGTTCTATTGACAACTTCAGTTTGTCCATCCGTTTGAGGATGACAAGTAGTAGATTACAACTTTATTGTGCAAAGTTTAGCCCATAAAGTAATCCATAAATAGAATCCCTCCCCTTCTTAGTCCTAGGCTACCCCAAAATAAAGTCCATAGAAATGTCAATCCAAGTTCTTTTAAGAATAGCACGCAAAAGTGTTCCCAAAGTTCTATTGACAACTTCAGTTTGTCCATCCGTTTGAGGATGACAAGTAGTAGATTACAACTTTATTGTGCAAAGTTTAGCCCATAAAGTAATCCAAAAATAGAATGCCCTCCCCTTCTTAGTCCTAGGCAACCCCAAAATAAAGTCCATAGAAATGTCAGTCCAAGTTCTTTTTAAGAATAGCACGCAAAAGTGTTCCCAAAGTTCTATTTACAACTTCAGTTTGTCCATCCGTTTGAGGATGACAAGTAGTAGAAAACAACAATTTTGTGCCAAGTTTTCCCATAAAGTATTCAAAAATAGAATCCCTCCCCTTCTTAGTCCTAGGCTACCCCAAAATAAAGTCCATAGAAATGTCAGTCCAAGTTCTTTTAAGAATAGCACGCAAAAGTGTTCCCAAAGTTCTATTGACAACTTCAGTTTGTCCATCCGTTTGAGGATGACAAGTAGTAGATTACAACTTTATTGTGCAAAGTTTAGCCCATAAAGTAATCCATAAATAGAATCCCTCCCCTTCTTAGTCCTAGGCAACCCCAAAATAAAGTCCATAGAAATGTCAATCCAAGTTCTTTTTAAGAATAGCACGCAAAAGTGTTCCCAAAGTTCTATTGACAACTTCAGTTTGTCCATCCGTTTGAGGATGACAAGTAGTAGATTACTAACTTTATTGTGCAAAGTTTAGCACATAAAGTAATCCATAAATAGAATCCCTCCCCTTCTTAGTCCTAGGCAACCCCAAAATAAAGTCCATAGAAATGTCAGTCCAAGTTCTTTTTAAGAATAGCACGCAAAAGTGTTCCCAAAGTTCTATTGACAACTTCAGTTTGTCCATCCGTTTGAGGATGACAAGTAGTAGATTACAACTTTATTGTGCAAAGTTTAGCCCATAAAGTAATCCATAAATAGAATCCCTCCCCTTCTTAGTCCTAGGCAACCCCAAAATAAAGTCCATAGAAATGTCAGTCCAAGTTCTTTTTAAGAATAGCACGCAAAAGTGTTCCCAAAGTTCTATTGACAACTTCAGTTTGTCCATCCGTTTGAGGATGACAAGTAGTAGATTACAACTTTATTGTGCAAAGTTTAGCCCATAAAGTAATCCATAAATAGAATCCCTCCCCTTCTTAGTCCTAGGCAACCCCAAAATAAAGTCCATAGAAATGTCAGTCCAAGTTCTTTTAAGAATAGCACGCAAAAGTGTTCCCAAAGTTCTATTTACAACTTCAGTTTGTCCATCCGTTTGAGGATGACAAGTAGTAGAAAACAACAATTTTGTGCCAAGTTTTTCCCATAAAGTATTCCAAAAATAGAATCCCTCCCCTTCTTAGTCCTAGGCTACCCCAAAATAAAGTCCATAGAAATGTCAGTCCAAGTTCTTTTTAAGAATAGCACGCAAAAGTGTTCCCAAAGTTCTATTGACAACTTCAGTTTGTCCATCCGTTTGAGGATGACAAGTAGTAGATTACAACTTTATTGTGCAAAGTTTAGCCCATAAAGTAATCCATAAATAGAATCCCTCCCCTTCTTAGTCCTAGGCAACCCCAAAATAAAGTCCATAGAAATGTCAGTCCAAGTTCTTTTTAAGAATAGCACGCAAAAGTGTTCCCAAAGTTCTATTGACAACTTCAGTTTGTCCATCCGTTTGAGGATGACAAGTAGTAGATTACAACTTTATTGTGCAAAGTTTAGCCCATAAAGTAATCCATAAATAGAATCCCTCCCCTTCTTAGTCCTAGGCTACCCCAAAATAAAGTCCATAGAAATGTCAATCCAAGTTCTTTTAAGAATAGCACGCAAAAGTGTTCCCAAAGTTCTATTGACAACTTCAGTTTGTCCATCCGTTTGAGGATGACAAGTAGTAGATTACAACTTTATTGTGCAAAGTTTAGCCCATAAAGTAATCCAAAAATAGAATGCCTCCCCTTCTTAGTCCTAGGCAACCCCAAAATAAAGTCCATAGAAATGTCAGTCCAAGTTCTTTTTAAGAATAGCACGCAAAAGTGTTCCCAAAGTTCTATTTACAACTTCAGTTTGTCCATCCGTTTGAGGATGACAAGTAGTAGATAACAACTTTATTGTGCAAAGTTTAGCCCATAAAGTATTCAAAAATAGAATCCCTCCCCTTCTTAGTCCTAGGCTACCCCAAAATAAAGTCCATAGAAATGTCAGTCCAAGTTCTTTTTAAGAATAGCACGCAAAAGTGTTCCCAAAGTTCTATTGACAACTTCAGTTTGTCCATCCGTTTGAGGATGACAAGTAGTAGATTACAACTTTATTGTGCAAAGTTTAGCCCATAAAGTAATCCATAAATAGAATCCCTCCCCTTCTTAGTCCTAGGCAACCCCAAAATAAAGTCCATAGAAATGTCAGTCCAAGTTCTTTTTAAGAATAGCACGCAAAAGTGTTCCCAAAGTTCTATTGACAACTTCAGTTTGTCCATCCGTTTGAGGATGACAAGTAGTAGATTACTACTTTATTGTGCAAAGTTTAGCCCATAAAGTAATCCATAAATAGAATCCCTCCCCTTCTTAGTCCTAGGCAACCCCAAAATAAAGTCCATAGAAATGTCAGTCCAAGTTCTTTTAAGAATAGCACGCAAAAGTGTTCCCAAAGTTCTATTGACAACTTCAGTTTGTCCATCCGTTTGAGGATGACAAGTAGTAGATTACAACTTTATTGTGCAAAGTTTAGCCCATAAAGTAATCCATAAATAGAATCCCTCCCCTTCTTAGTCCTAGGCAACCCCAAAATAAAGTCCATAGAAATGTCAGTCCAAGTTCTTTTTAAGAATAGCACGCAAAAGTGTTCCCAAATCCGTCCCGTCTATAATCTCGCGATTAATTCAATAATCATTCCAGATTAATCTCAGATTACAGTAATCGTATCCAAATCATTTCAGATTACGGTAATAAATTCTCGGGCATTTTACATTCTCCCCCTCTTAGAACTGAGTTCGTCCTCGAACTCACCAACAATTAATCCAACCCTATCAGAAGAAATGTATAACAGAGTTAACATCCAAACTCATTCCACTAGTCGAATCAATCCCATATTGTGGGGACCCGTGCTCTAATTCTTTTTCTTGGGATTAAATGGATTGTTATTAAAACGTGGGTCAAATTTTTTGCTTTTTACATTAAATCAAATGTAACTAAACAAACACAATTCTTAGTTTAACTTACCATAAAATATAAAGTACAAGTCTTGTTCTTACAAACTAGTGTTCAATACCATCTATAAACAAACGGTAGTACAAGTCTAACAAAAGAACCACTAGTCCTCTGCTTCGCCCGAGATCACCACGCTATCAANNTACAACTTCAGTTTGTCCATCCGTTTGAGGATGACAAGTAGTAGATTACAACTTTATTGTGCAAAGTTTAGCCCATAAAGTAATCCATAAATAGAATCCCTCCCCTTCTTAGTCCTAGGCAACCCCAAAATAAAGTCCATAGAAATGTCAGTCCAAGTTCTTTTAAGAATAGCACGCAAAAGTGTTCCCAAAGTTCTATTTACAACTTCAGTTTGTCCATCCGTTTGAGGATGACAAGTAGTAGATAACAACAATTTTGTGCCAAGTTTATCCCATAAAGTATTCCAAAATAGAATCCCTCCCCTTCTTAGTCCTAGGCTACCCCAAAATAAAGTCCATAGAAATGTCAGTCCAAGTTCTTTTAAGAATAGCACGCAAAAGTGTTCCCAAAGTTCTATTGACAACTTCAGTTTGTCCATCCGTTTGAGGATGACAAGTAGTAGATTACAACTTTATTGTGCAAAGTTTAGCCCATAAAGTAATCCATAAATAGAATCCCTCCCCTTCTTAGTCCTAGGCAACCCCAAAATAAAGTCCATAGAAATGTCAGTCCAAGTTCTTTTAAGAATAGCACGCAAAAGTGTTCCCAAAGTTCTATTGACAACTTCAGTTTGTCCATCCGTTTGAGGATGACAAGTAGTAGATTACAACTTTATTGTGCAAAGTTTAGCCCATAAAGTAATCCATAAATAGAATCCCTCCCCTTCTTAGTCCTAGGCAACCCCAAAATAAAGTCCATAGAAATGTCAGTCCAAGTTCTTTTAAGAATAGCACGCAAAAGTGTTCCCAAAGTTCTATTTACAACTTCAGTTTGTCCATCCGTTTGAGGATGACAAGTAGTAGAAAACAACAATTTTGTGCCAAGTTTATCCCATAAAGTATTCCAAAAATAGAATCCCTCCCCTTCTTAGTCCTAGGCTACCCCAAAATAAAGTCCATAGAAATGTCAGTCCAAGTTCTTTTTAAGAATAGCACGCAAAAGTGTTCCCAAAGTTCTATTGACAACTTCAGTTTGTCCATCCGTTTGAGGATGACAAGTAGTAGATTACAACTTTATTGTGCAAAGTTTAGCCATAAAGTAATCCATAAATAGAATCCCTCCCCTTCTTAGTCCTAGGCAACCCCAAAATAAAGTCCATAGAAATGTCAGTCCAAGTTCTTTTTAAGAATAGCACGCAAAAGTGTTCCCAAAGTTCTATTGACAACTTCAGTTTGTCCATCCGTTTGAGGATGACAAGTAGTAGATTACAACTTTATTGTGCAAAGTTTAGCCCATAAAGTAATCCATAAATAGAATCCCTCCCCTTCTTAGTCCTAGGCAACCCCAAAATAAAGTCCATAGAAATGTCAGTCCAAGTTCTTTTAAGAATAGCACGCAAAAGTGTTCCCAAAGTTCTATTGACAACTTCAGTTTGTCCATCCGTTTGAGGATGACAAGTAGTAGATAACAACAATTATTGTGCAAAGTTTAGCCCATAAAGTATTCCAAAAATAGAATCCCTCCCCTTCTTAGTCCTAGGCAACCCCAAAATAAAGTCCATAGAAATGTCAGTCCAAGTTCTTTTAAGAATAGCACGCAAAAGTGTTCCCAAAGTTCTATTTACAACTTCAGTTTGTCCATCCGTTTGAGGATGACAAGTAGTAGAAAACAACAATTTTGTGCCAAGTTTATCCCATAAAGTATTCCAAAAATAGAATCCCTCCCCTTCTTAGTCCTAGGCTACCCCAAAATAAAGTCCATAGAAATGTCAATCCAAGTTCTTTTAAGAATAGCACGCAAAAGTGTTCCCAAAGTTCTATTTACAACTTCAGTTTGTCCATCCGTTTGAGGATGACAAGTAGTAGATTACAACTTTATTGTGCAAAGTTTAGCCCATAAAGTAATCCATAAATAGAATCCCTCCCCTTCTTAGTCCTAGGCAACCCCAAAATAAAGTCCATAGAAATGTCAGTCCAAGTTCTTTTTAAGAATAGCACGCAAAAGTGTTCCCAAAGTTCTATTGACAACTTCAGTTTGTCCATCCGTTTGAGGATGACAAGTAGTAGATTACAACTTTATTGTGCAAAGTTTAGCCCATAAAGTAATCCATAAATAGAATCCCTCCCCTTCTTAGTCCTAGGCTAACCCCAAAATAAAGTCCATAGAAATGTCAATCCAAGTTCTTTTAAGAATAGCACGCAAAAGTGTTCCCAAAGTTCTATTGACAACTTCAGTTTGTCCATCCGTTTGAGGATGACAAGTAGTAGATTACAACTTTATTGTGCAAAGTTTAGCCCATAAAGTAATCCATAAATAGAATCCCTCCCCTTCTTAGTCCTAGGCAACCCCAAAATAAAGTCCATAGAAATGTCAGTCCAAGTTCTTTTTAAGAATAGCACGCAAAAGTGTTCCCAAAGTTCTATTTACAACTTCAGTTTGTCCATCCGTTTGAGGATGACAAGTAGTAGAATTACAACAATTATTGTGCAAAGTTTTAGCCCATAAAGTATCCAAAATAGAATCCCTCCCCTTCTTAGTCCTAGGCTACCCCAAAATAAAGTCCATAGAAATGTCAGTCCAAGTTCTTTTTAAGAATAGCACGCAAAAGTGTTCCCAAAGTTCTATTGACAACTTCAGTTTGTCCATCCGTTTGAGGATGACAAGTAGTAGATTACAACTTTATTGTGCAAAGTTTAGCCCATAAAGTAATCCATAAATAGAATCCCTCCCCTTCTTAGTCCTAGGCAACCCCAAAATAAAGTCCATAGAAATGTCAATCCAAGTTCTTTTTAAGAATAGCACGCAAAAGTGTTCCCAAAGTTCTATTGACAACTTCAGTTTGTCCATCCGTTTGAGGATGACAAGTAGTAGATTACAACTTTATTGTGCAAAGTTTAGCCCATAAAGTAATCCATAAATAGAATCCCTCCCCTTCTTAGTCCTAGGCAACCCCAAAATAAAGTCCATAGAAATGTCAGTCCAAGTTCTTTTTAAGAATAGCACGCAAAAGTGTTCCCAAAGTTCTATTGACAACTTCAGTTTGTCCATCCGTTTGAGGATGACAAGTAGTAGATTACAACTTTATTGTGCAAAGTTTAGCCCATAAAGTAATCCATAAATAGAATCCCTCCCCTTCTTAGTCCTAGGCAACCCCAAAATAAAGTCCATAGAAATGTCAGTCCAAGTTCTTTTTAAGAATAGCACGCAAAAGTGTTCCCAAAGTTCTATTGACAACTTCAGTTTGTCCATCCGTTTGAGGATGACAAGTAGTAGATTACAACTTTATTGTGCAAAGTTTAGCCCATAAAGTAATCCATAAATAGAATCCCTCCCCTTCTTAGTCCTAGGCAACCCCAAAATAAAGTCCATAGAAATGTCAGTCCAAGTTCTTTTAAGAATAGCACGCAAAAGTGTTCCCAAAGTTCTATTTACAACTTCAGTTTGTCCATCCGTTTGAGGATGACAAGTAGTAGATTACAACAATTATTGTGCAAAGTTTAGCCCATAAAGTAATCCAAAAATAGAATCCCTCCCCTTCTTAGTCCTAGGCAACCCCAAAATAAAGTCCATAGAAATGTCAATCCAAGTTCTTTTAAGAATAGCACGCAAAAGTGTTCCCAAAGTTCTATTTACAACTTCAGTTTGTCCATCCGTTTGAGGATGACAAGTAGTAGATTACAACTTTATTGTGCAAAGTTTAGCCCATAAAGTAATCCAAAATAGAATCCCTCCCCTTCTTAGTCCTAGGCAACCCCAAAATAAAGTCCATAGAAATGTCAGTCCAAGTTCTTTTAAGAATAGCACGCAAAAGTGTTCCCAAAGTTCTATTTACAACTTCAGTTTGTCCATCCGTTTGAGGATGACAAGTAGTAGATAACAACAATTATTGTGCAAAGTTTATCCCATAAAGTATCCAAAAATAGAATCCCTCCCCTTCTTAGTCCTAGGCTACCCCAAAATAAAGTCCATAGAAATGTCAATCCAAGTTCTTTTAAGAATAGCACGCAAAAGTGTTCCCAAAGTTCTATTGACAACTTCAGTTTGTCCATCCGTTTGAGGATGACAAGTAGTAGATTACAACTTTATTGTGCAAAGTTTAGCCCATAAAGTAATCCATAAATAGAATCCCTCCCCTTCTTAGTCCTAGGCAACCCCAAAATAAAGTCCATAGAAATGTCAGTCCAAGTTCTTTTTAAGAATAGCACGCAAAAGTGTTCCCAAAGTTCTATTGACAACTTCAGTTTGTCCATCCGTTTGAGGATGACAAGTAGTAGATTACAACTTTATTGTGCAAAGTTTAGCCCATAAAGTAATCCATAAATAGAATCCCTCCCCTTCTTAGTCCTAGGCAACCCCAAAATAAAGTCCATAGAAATGTCAGTCCAAGTTCTTTTAAGAATAGCACGCAAAAGTGTTCCCAAAGTTCTATTGACAACTTCAGTTTGTCCATCCGTTTGAGGATGACAAGTAGTAGATTACAACATTATTGTGCAAAGTTTAGCCCATAAAGTAATCCAAAATAGAATCCCTCCCCTTCTTAGTCCTAGGCAACCCCAAAATAAAGTCCATAGAAATGTCAGTCCAAGTTCTTTTAAGAATAGCACGCAAAAGTGTTCCCAAAGTTCTATTGACAACTTCAGTTTGTCCATCCGTTTGAGGATGACAAGTAGTAGATTACAACTTTATTGTGCAAAGTTTAGCCCATAAAGTAATCCAAAATAGAATCCCTCCCCTTCTTAGTCCTAGGCAACCCCAAAATAAAGTCCATAGAAATGTCAGTCCAAGTTCTTTTAAGAATAGCACGCAAAAGTGTTCCCAAAGTTCTATTTACAACTTCAGTTTGTCCATCCGTTTGAGGATGACAAGTAGTAGATTACAACTTTATTGTGCAAAGTTTAGCCCATAAAGTAATCCAAAATAGAATCCCTCCCCTTCTTAGTCCTAGGCAACCCCAAAATAAAGTCCATAGAAATGTCAGTCCAAGTTCTTTTAAGAATAGCACGCAAAAGTGTTCCCAAAGTTCTATTTACAACTTCAGTTTGTCCATCCGTTTGAGGATGACAAGTAGTAGAATACAACAATTATTGTGCCAAGTTTATCCCATAAAGTATTCCAAAAATAGAATCCCTCCCCTTCTTAGTCCTAGGCAACCCCAAAATAAAGTCCATAGAAATGTCAGTCCAAGTTCTTTTAAGAATAGCACGCAAAAGTGTTCCCAAAGTTCTATTGACAACTTCAGTTTGTCCATCCGTTTGAGGATGACAAGTAGTAGATTACAACTTTATTGTGCAAAGTTTAGCCCATAAAGTAATCCATAAATAGAATCCCTCCCCTTCTTAGTCCTAGGCAACCCCAAAATAAAGTCCATAGAAATGTCAGTCCAAGTTCTTTTAAGAATAGCACGCAAAAGTGTTCCCAAAGTTCTATTGACAACTTCAGTTTGTCCATCCGTTTGAGGATGACAAGTAGTAGATTACAACTTTATTGTGCAAAGTTTAGCCCATAAAGTAATCCATAAATAGAATCCCTCCCCTTCTTAGTCCTAGGCAACCCCAAAATAAAGTCCATAGAAATGTCAGTCCAAGTTCTTTTAAGAATAGCACGCAAAAGTGTTCCCAAAGTTCTATTTACAACTTCAGTTTGTCCATCCGTTTGAGGATGACAAGTAGTAGATTACAACATTATTGTGCAAAGTTTAGCCCATAAAGTAATCCATAAATAGAATCCCTCCCCTTCTTAGTCCTAGGCAACCCCAAAATAAAGTCCATAGAAATGTCAATCCAAGTTCTTTTTAAGAATAGCACGCAAAAGTGTTCCCAAAGTTCTATTGACAACTTCAGTTTGTCCATCCGTTTGAGGATGACAAGTAGTAGATTACAACTTTATTGTGCAAAGTTTAGCCCATAAAGTAATCCATAAATAGAATCCCTCCCCTTCTTAGTCCTAGGCAACCCCAAAATAAAGTCCATAGAAATGTCAAGTCCAAGTTCTTTTTAAGAATAGCACGCAAAAGTGTTCCCAAAGTTCTATTGACAACTTCAGTTTGTCCATCCGTTTGAGGATGACAAGTAGTAGATTACAACTTTATTGTGCAAAGTTTAGCCCATAAAGTAATCCATAAATAGAATCCCTCCCCTTCTTAGTCCTAGGCAACCCCAAAATAAAGTCCATAGAAATGTCAGTCCAAGTTCTTTTTAAGAATAGCACGCAAAAGTGTTCCCAAAGTTCTATTGACAACTTCAGTTTGTCCATCCGTTTGAGGATGACAAGTAGTAGATTACAACTTTATTGTGCAAAGTTTAGCCCATAAAGTAATCCATAAATAGAATCCCTCCCCTTCTTAGTCCTAGGCAACCCCAAAATAAAGTCCATAGAAATGTCAGTCCAAGTTCTTTTTAAGAATAGCACGCAAAAGTGTTCCCAAAGTTCTATTGACAACTTCAGTTTGTCCATCCGTTTGAGGATGACAAGTAGTAGATTACAACAATTATTGTGCAAAGTTTAGCCCATAAAGTAATCCATAAATAGAATCCCTCCCCTTCTTAGTCCTAGGCAACCCCAAAATAAAGTCCATAGAAATGTCAGTCCAAGTTCTTTTAAGAATAGCACGCAAAAGTGTTCCCAAAGTTCTATTGACAACTTCAGTTTGTCCATCCGTTTGAGGATGACAAGTAGTAGATTACAACTTATTGTGCAAAGTTTAGCCCATAAAGTAATCCAAAATAGAATCCCTCCCCTTCTTAGTCCTAGGCAACCCCAAAATAAAGTCCATAGAAATGTCAGTCCAAGTTCTTTTAAGAATAGCACGCAAAAGTGTTCCCAAAGTTCTATTTACAACTTCAGTTTGTCCATCCGTTTGAGGATGACAAGTAGTAGATTACAACAATTATTGTGCAAAGTTTAGCCCATAAAGTAATCCATAAATAGAATCCCTCCCCTTCTTAGTCCTAGGCAACCCCAAAATAAAGTCCATAGAAATGTCAGTCCAAGTTCTTTTTAAGAATAGCACGCAAAAGTGTTCCCAAAGTTCTATTGACAACTTCAGTTTGTCCATCCGTTTGAGGATGACAAGTAGTAGATTACAACTTTATTGTGCAAAGTTTAGCCCATAAAGTAATCCATAAATAGAATCCCTCCCCTTCTTAGTCCTAGGCAACCCCAAAATAAAGTCCATAGAAATGTCAGTCCAAGTTCTTTTAAGAATAGCACGCAAAAGTGTTCCCAAAGTTCTATTGACAACTTCAGTTTGTCCATCCGTTTGAGGATGACAAGTAGTAGATTACAACATTATTGTGCAAAGTTTAGCCCATAAAGTAATCCATAAATAGAATCCCTCCCCTTCTTAGTCCTAGGCAACCCCAAAATAAAGTCCATAGAAATGTCAGTCCAAGTTCTTTTTAAGAATAGCACGCAAAAGTGTTCCCAAAGTTCTATTGACAACTTCAGTTTGTCCATCCGTTTGAGGATGACAAGTAGTAGATTACAACAATTATTGTGCAAAGTTTAGCCCATAAAGTAATCCATAAATAGAATCCCTCCCCTTCTTAGTCCTAGGCAACCCCAAAATAAAGTCCATAGAAATGTCAGTCCAAGTTCTTTTTAAGAATAGCACGCAAAAGTGTTCCCAAAGTTCTATTGACAACTTCAGTTTGTCCATCCGTTTGAGGATGACAAGTAGTAGATTACAACTTATTGTGCAAAGTTTAGCCCATAAAGTAATCCATAAATAGAATCCCTCCCCTTCTTAGTCCTAGGCAACCCCAAAATAAAGTCCATAGAAATGTCAGTCCAAGTTCTTTTAAGAATAGCACGCAAAAGTGTTCCCAAAGTTCTATTTACAACTTCAGTTTGTCCATCCGTTTGAGGATGACAAGTAGTAGATTAACAACAATTATTGTGCAAAGTTTAGCCCATAAAGTAATCCAAAAATAGAATCCCTCCCCTTCTTAGTCCTAGGCAACCCCAAAATAAAGTCCATAGAAATGTCAATCCAAGTTCTTTTAAGAATAGCACGCAAAAGTGTTCCCAAAGTTCTATTGACAACTTCAGTTTGTCCATCCGTTTGAGGATGACAAGTAGTAGATTACAACTTTATTGTGCAAAGTTTAGCCCATAAAGTAATCCATAAATAGAATCCCTCCCCTTCTTAGTCCTAGGCAACCCCAAAATAAAGTCCATAGAAATGTCAGTCCAAGTTCTTTTAAGAATAGCACGCAAAAGTGTTCCCAAAGTTCTATTGACAACTTCAGTTTGTCCATCCGTTTGAGGATGACAAGTAGTAGATTACAACAATTATTGTGCAAAGTTTAGCCCATAAAGTAATCCATAAATAGAATCCCTCCCCTTCTTAGTCCTAGGCAACCCCAAAATAAAGTCCATAGAAATGTCAATCCAAGTTCTTTTAAGAATAGCACGCAAAAGTGTTCCCAAAGTTCTATTGACAACTTCAGTTTGTCCATCCGTTTGAGGATGACAAGTAGTAGATTACAACAATTATTGTGCAAAGTTTAGCCCATAAAGTAATCCAAAATAGAATCCCTCCCCTTCTTAGTCCTAGGCAACCCCAAAATAAAGTCCATAGAAATGTCAATCCAAGTTCTTTTTAAGAATAGCACGCAAAAGTGTTCCCAAAGTTCTATTGACAACTTCAGTTTGTCCATCCGTTTGAGGATGACAAGTAGTAGATTACAACTTTATTGTGCAAAGTTTAGCCCATAAAGTAATCCATAAATAGAATCCCTCCCCTTCTTAGTCCTAGGCAACCCCAAAATAAAGTCCATAGAAATGTCAGTCCAAGTTCTTTTTAAGAATAGCACGCAAAAGTGTTCCCAAAGTTCTATTTACAACTTCAGTTTGTCCATCCGTTTGAGGATGACAAGTAGTAGATTACAACAATTATTGTGCAAAGTTTAGCCCATAAAGTAATCCAAAATAGAATCCCTCCCCTTCTTAGTCCTAGGCAACCCCAAAATAAAGTCCATAGAAATGTCAGTCCAAGTTCTTTTTAAGAATAGCACGCAAAAGTGTTCCCAAAGTTCTATTGACAACTTCAGTTTGTCCATCCGTTTGAGGATGACAAGTAGTAGATTACAACAATTATTGTGCAAAGTTTAGCCCATAAAGTAATCCAAAATAGAATCCCTCCCCTTCTTAGTCCTAGGCAACCCCAAAATAAAGTCCATAGAAATGTCAGTCCAAGTTCTTTTTAAGAATAGCACGCAAAAGTGTTCCCAAAGTTCTATTGACAACTTCAGTTTGTCCATCCGTTTGAGGATGACAAGTAGTAGATTACAACATTATTGTGCAAAGTTTAGCCCATAAAGTAATCCATAAATAGAATCCCTCCCCTTCTTAGTCCTAGGCAACCCCAAAATAAAGTCCATAGAAATGTCAGTCCAAGTTCTTTTTAAGAATAGCACGCAAAAGTGTTCCCAAAGTTCTATTGACAACTTCAGTTTGTCCATCCGTTTGAGGATGACAAGTAGTAGATTACAACATTATTGTAGCAAAGTTTAGCCCATAAAGTAATCCAAAATAGAATCCCTCCCCTTCTTAGTCCTAGGCAACCCCAAAATAAAGTCCATAGAAATGTCAGTCCAAGTTCTTTTAAGAATAGCACGCAAAAGTGTTCCCAAAGTTCTATTTACAACTTCAGTTTGTCCATCCGTTTGAGGATGACAAGTAGTAGATTACAACAATTATTGATGCAAAGTTTAGCCCATAAAGTAATCCAAAATAGAATCCCTCCCCTTCTTAGTCCTAGGCAACCCCAAAATAAAGTCCATAGAAATGTCAGTCCAAGTTCTTTTTAAGAATAGCACGCAAAAGTGTTCCCAAAGTTCTATTGACAACTTCAGTTTGTCCATCCGTTTGAGGATGACAAGTAGTAGATTACAACTTTATTGTGCAAAGTTTAGCCCATAAAGTAATCCAAAATAGAATCCCTCCCCTTCTTAGTCCTAGGCAACCCCAAAATAAAGTCCATAGAAATGTCAAGTCCAAGTTCTTTTAAGAATAGCACGCAAAGTGTTCCCAAAGTTCTATTTACAACTTCAGTTTGTCCATCCGTTTGAGGATGACAAGTAGTAGATTACAACTATTATTGTGCAAAGTTTAGCCCATAAAGTAATCCATAAATAGAATCCCTCCCCTTCTAGTCCTAGGCAACCCCAAAATAAAGTCATAGAAATGTCAATCCAAGTTCTTTTAAGAATAGCACGCAAAAAGTGTTCCCAAAGTTCTATTGACAACTTCAGTTTGTCCATCCGTTTGAGGATGACAAGTAGTAGATTACAACTTTATTGTGCAAAGTTTAGCCCATAAAGTAATCCAAAATAGAATCCCTCCCCTTCTTAGTCCTAGGCAACCCCAAAATAAAACCCTATCAGAAGAAATGTATAACAGAGTTTAACATCCAAACTCATCCACTAGTCGAATCAATCCCATATTGTGGGGACCCGGGCTCTAATTCGTTTTCTTGGGATTAAATGATTGTTATAAAACGTGGGGTCAAATTTTTTGCTTTTACATTAAATCAAATGTAACCTAAACAAACACAATTCTTAGTTTAACTACCATATAAATATAAAGTACAAGTCCTTGTCTTACAAATAGTGTCAATACCATCTATAAACAAACGGTAGTACAAGTCTAACAAAGAACCACTAAGTCCTCTGCTCGCCCGAGATCACCACGCTATCACGATCATCTCTGTCTCGACCCAGATCCTGCCCCACCTGTTGTTATGCACACATACAGACATAACAACAGCCGGAAAACCGGTGAGAACAAATCCCAGTATAAACATGTATACATGCAATAAAACAGTCTAATACATGAAACATGCTCACACATACAGACATAACAACAGCCGGAAAACCGGTGAGAACAAATCCCAGTATAAACATGTAACATGCATATAAACAATCTAAACATGAAACATGCTGATATGAATGTCATTCATATAAAATCATGCAATGTGGATCTAATCATGTCTAGACTCGACTCGACTAGAACTCTAGGGATCCCGTTGTGAATAAGACGTCACTGGCTGTCACCTACCCTACCAATCGTGGTGCTGTACGTCTTATTCCTAGACTTCGGCCTGATCTGTATCCGCGTCTACAATAGGGGCGGTGATCTTCCCCTAAGCTGAGATATCGCCGAACATCTAGTAGTCTGCCTGATCTCCAGACTGCCCTATCTTAATGCATGAATACAAAATCTGTAAACAAGCATAATGCAATGCTACATAATCTGTAAACAAAGCATAGCAAGATCTGCATACAAGTTCTATAAACAAATCTATAACAATCATAATCATATCAAGGTATGAATAATAAAACAAGTATGTGATTTTTGTTGGGAAACTCAAATGTGATCTCATTTGAGTCGTGATTCCCCAAACAAAACATGTACTATACCTTTCGTCGTAGAATTGCTGTCACGGTCGTCAATACGAATATGAAATGGAAATGTGGATACGCACTCTATCAATTTCTAATCTAAATCAACACATAACCAAGTTATTACGTGATCTCGATACAATTTGACGGCATAACGACGTAATTCTCGATACCGGTCAATCAAATTCTCATCATATACCAACATAGACCAATATCCCATTTCAAGAATCAATAATCGATCTCATAAATACATTATACTCTCCCAAATCTGCACATAACTCAAGTTATACAACTAAAATTCCATTAAAATAGCATATGACATCCGTTTTTCAATCCGGTTTCGATTCTACAATCCTCAACTTAACAAGAACACATAATCTAGTATAATTCATAATTTCCCCAATCACCATATCTCAAATCATGTTGAAACTGAAAGAAAAGTACGTCACCTCGTAGCTAATACGGAGAGGAGTTCAAAACCGAAGTCGGATTTGAATTTGGATGAGTAAATCTTACAAAAGTACAATTCAACCGTATGAAGAAAATGGAAGCTTTCCTCTGCACCTTTCAATTACTTCTGATGGAATGAAAGAAAAATCGTGTCAATATATATATACATTGCATGCCTCCATGCACATGGCAAATCCTTTGCATTACACGTCTCGCGCATATGCGCGGCCTTACTCGCGTATGTGCGCGAGACCTACTGTCTCGGCAATTCAACACCTCGCGCATATGCGCCACTCAACTCGCGCATATGCGCCCAAGCTTCTGGACCGACCGCGCATATGCGCGCCCTTAACTCGCGCATATGCGCGAGACCTTCGTCTCGGCATTTCCTGAATTTTGACAACTCGCGCATATGCGCGCTTTGTCTCGCGCATATGCGCGAGACCTTCGCATCTTTATAAATGGAAAACACCCCCCTCGCGCATATGCGCGCCACTTCTCGCGCATATGCGCGAAGGCTTCGACTTCCTTCGCGCACAGCCACGCATTTCTCCGCGCACATGCGCCAAAGCTTCGACCTTACACATTATTTTGATTATCTTTCACATCTTTATTGTACATTTTCCTTTCTTTTCTAGTCCAATAAAATACATCTACAATCATCTTAATTATCAACAAATCCATCTGATTATGATAACTAAATCTTCGAGCCTTACATTTCTCCCCCTCTAAGAAATGATTTCGTCCTCGAAATTGTAGATGATCAATTCAAGTACAACAAGATGCAATACAAGAAAAAGTAACCAATTACATACATTATGTAAATAACTCGGGATGTTTTTGTCTCATGCTTGCCTCTGTCTCCCAAGTCGCTTCCTCGATGCCATGTCGACTCCACTGAACTTTCACAAGTGGAATGATCTTCGTTCTGAGCATCTTTTCTTTCCGATCAAGAATCTGTATCGGTTGTTCCACTTAGCTTAAAGTCTGATCAAGTTCAGCCTCGTCAGGTTGAATGACATGAGAAGCATCTGGCATATATTTTCGTAACATCGATACATGAAAGACATCATGTATCCCGGATAGAGAAGGAGGAAGTGCAAGTCGATAAGCTCTATCGCCAATCTTCTCAAGAATCTCGTAAGGACCAATGTATCGAGGAGATAGTTTCCCGCGTTTGCCAAATCGAACAACGCCTCTGAATGGAGAAATCTTTAAGAATACTCTATCTCCTGCCTCAAATACTAACGGTCTACGTCTGATATTGGCGTACTTGGCTTGTCGATCTTGTGCTATCTTCATTCTCTTATGAATGACTTTCACCTTCTCCGTCATGTCACGAATCATATCTGGCCCAAGTTCTTGCACTTCTGAGATATCATCCCAGTATAGCGGAGATCTGCACTTCTTGCCATATAAAGCTTCAAACGGTGCCATTTCAATACTCGTCTGATAGCTGTTATTGTAAGAAAATTCGCAAAGAGGTAGAGAATCTTGCCAACCAATGCCAAAATCTAGCACGACGGCTCTCAACATATCCTCTAATGTCTGGATAGTCCGTTCTGACTGTCCGTCTGTCTGAGGATGGTAAGCAGTACTCAGGTGTAATATCGCACCTCAGGCCTGCTGTAAACTGTGCCAGAAGTGCGAAGTGAATCGTGGATCACGGTCTGATACAATAGACTTCGGCACTCCATGCAATCTGACTATCTCTCGAATATATATCTCCGCCATCTGATCTTGTCTATACGTCATTCTGTATTGGATGAAACATGCAAATTTGGTCAATCTATCAATGATAACCCAAATCGCATCGCAGCCTCTGGATGATCGTGGTAACTTCGTCACAAAATCCATGGAAATGTGATCCCATTTCCATTCCGGAATGGCTAAACTTTGAAGTAATCCACCAGGCTTCTTCCTCTCGGCTTTCACCTGTTGGCAGTTCAAACACTTAGACACAAATTCGGCAATGTCTGACTTCATTTGCTTCCACCAGAACTGCGTCTTCAAGTCATTGTACATCTTCTTGCCACCCGGATGAATGCTGAACCGACTACAATGTGCCTCTGTCAAAATCTGCTGTCTCAAATCTGCAACATCTGGCACAACTAGACGGTTATTCACGTACAACACATGATCTCTTACCTGATATTCTGATACATGCCCTGATCTGACTATTTGGATTGATTTCTGCACATTCTGATCGGTTCTTTGTGCTTCCTTGATCCTTATAATCAAATTGGGCTCAACTTGGATCGTAAAAAGTCGTAGTGGCTTACTATCTGTATCAAATTCTAATCCAGATGTACAGCAATTTTGAACTAACTTGCTAACACCTATCGTCGATAAGGACAAAGAACATACCTTACGACTCAAGGCATCTGCTGCTGCATTTGACTTCCCTGGATAATATTTGATTTCACAATCAAAATCTTTTAGCAGATCAAGCCATCTACGCTGCCTCATATTCAGTTCTGATTGAGAAAATAGGTACTTCAGGCTTTTGTGATCGGAGAAGATCTCAAATTTTTCGCCGTAGAGATAATGACGCCAAATCTTTAATGCAAATACGATAGCCGCCAATTCCAGGTCATGAATGGGGTATCGTACCTCATGTGGCTTCAATTGTCTCGAGGCGTATGCGATCACATGGCCTCGCTGCATAAGAACACATCCCAAACCTCTATGAGAAGCATCACAATATACAACGAAATCACCTGTACCTGAAGGTATCGTCAGTACTGGAGCACTGGTCAGCCTTTTCTTCAACTCTAGAAAGCTAGACTCACACTCCTCTGACCAAACAAATGGTGCATTCTTTTGTGTCAATTGTGTTATTGGCTTTGCAATACTGGAGAAATCTTTGATAAATCTTCTGTAGTATCCGGCTAAGCCCATGAAACTGCGTATTTCTGGTACAGAAGTCGGTCTCGACCAACTGATCACAACTTCCACTTTACTCGGATCAACAGAAATACCATCGCCAGAAATGATATGCCCCAAGAATACAACTCGATTCAGCCAAAACTCACACTTTGACAATTTAGCATACAGTCGCTCGTTTTGCAACGTCTGCAAAACAATTCTGAGATGCTCTGCATGCTCATTTCTGTTTTTCGAATACACCAAAATATCATCGATGAAAACAATAACAAATTCATCCAAATATTTCTGAAACACTTGGTTCATGAAGCCCATAAATACCGCAGGAGCATTTGTTAAACCAAAAGGCATGACAATAAATTCGTAATGTCCATACCTGGTTCGAAATGCTGTCTTTGGTATATCTACATCTCGAACTCGGAGCTGATGATATCCAGAACGCAAATCAATCTTCGAATACACAGAGGATCCCTGCAACTGATCAAATAAATCATCGATCCTAGGCAAAGGATATTTATTCTTGATTGTTTCCTTGTTCAGTTGCCTGTAATCAATACACAGTCGCATCGAACCGTCTTTCTTCCGCACAAACAGCACCGGAGCGCCCCAAGGAGATACACTAGGTCTGATATATCCCTTGGCCAGAAGATCTTCTAATTGTGCTTTCAATTCTTTGAGTTCGATGGGTGCCATCCTATACGGGGCTCTTGAAATAGGGACGGTACCTGGTGTAAGATCAATACTGAAGTCTACCTCACGAACCGGAGGTAATCCTGGGATCTCATCTGGAAAAATATCTGGAAATTCCCGCACTACTGGTATATCTGCCAACGCCGGGCTCGACTTCTGCATATCTACAGCATAAATAAAGAAACCATCCTTTCCTTTCTGTAACAATCTGTTCATAGTAAGAGCCGAAATCAAGGGAATCCGAGATCTGGAACCCTTCCCGTAGAATTTCCACTCGTCTGTCATCTCGGGTCTGAATCTGACAATCTTGTGGAAACAATCCACGGTGGCTCTGTACTTTGTTAGCATGTCAATACCGACTATACAATCGAAATCAGCTAGACCCAACACTATACAATCTAGGTCAATCTCATGCCCCTCAAACTGTAGAATGCAATGTCTAACCGTAGTTACAGATATCAATCCACTTCCCAACGGAGAATTTATAAACACAACATCTAACAAAGATTCAACAGGCAATGAATGCAGTAATGCAAATCGCTCCAAAATGAATGTATGTGATGCACCTGTATCTATCAAGATATAAGCAGGATAACCACAAAGGAGACAGCTACCTGCTATAACATCATCTGGTGCATCCTGTGCTTGCTCCTCTGTCAACGCAAACACTTGGGCCTGTTGCCTCGGAGGTTGAGTCACAGTCTGACTACCTCGGCCTCTGGGTTGAGTCGGTGCTGGTGGAGGCTGAAAAGAGTGAACTGATGATGCCTGCCACTCAAACTGAGGTACTGACCCGGATGCTCGTCCACTCTGGGCTGGCTGTACACTCCTCTGGGGACAGACTTTAGCAAAATGCCCCGGTTGCCTACAAATGTTGCATCGGCCTGTAACTCCCTGGCACTGTTCAGTCGCATGCTTTCCTCCACAGGAACTGCAATATCCACTTGCCACCTCTAGACTCTGGCCAAAACCTCTCTGTCTTGACCCGCTGGAGCTCGAAGAACTGCTCCCTGCTCTCTTAAACTGCTTGCCCTTCGCTTTCAACTGATCTTTGCGTCCACTACTGCTACCACCACTTTCAAATCGAGGAGGAGGAACTTGGGATGGAGGTAGTGGCGATCTCGGACTCGGTGCAACATACGGAGCACTCCGTTGCCTAAGCAATCCTGCTTCAGCTCCTTTGGCACGATTCAATGCATCCGAGAAATTATCGGGTCTCCCAGTATTGACCAATGTAAAGATATCTGGATTCAGGCCATTTATAAACTGATCCGCCATGGCCTCGTCATTTCCTGAAACATGGGGTGCAAAACGAAGCAAAGAGGAAAATTTAGCAACATACTCTTCAATGTTCAATGGCCCTTGCCTCAGGTTTGCGAATTCAGCGCCTTTATCTTTACGGTAGGATACAGGGAAGAATCGCTGATAAAACTCGGTCTTGAATACCTTCCACGTAATCTCGGTACCACGCTGCTCTAAAGCTCTCCTAATGTTCAACCACCAATTCTTGGCTATATCTTGCAATTGATGGCCAATTAGCTTGATCCTCTTCTCATCACTGTACTCCAAAGAGTCGAATAGCATTTCGATATCCTCAAGCCAGCTTTCGCACTCGATGGCATTCTCGGTACCTTTTTAGGTGGGAGGTCGAAAGGATTGGAATCGCTTCAGCAACGTCTCCATAGGGGTCGCCGTAACATCCATAGGATCTCCGGATGTGCTCCCCTGTTCTGGCGCTGCTGGTCGTAGAGGTACGGCTGCTCTTCTAGGAGGCATATCTAATAAACCAACGGATTAGTATACAAATATACAACTGTCTCAGCCATCCTCTAGTCAGTTACCTCTGATCCAGAATCAGTTCTGATTCAGTCAATCACATGCTGAAAGAAATCAAACACAAACAACATGTAATAGGAAAGCAATAATCATGCTAGCATATCATCAAGCAAGGAAGAAGACTCGATCTACCCCGCTCATTCTATCCTATCTCAGTCTATAGAACCTACTGCTCTGATACCACCTGTTGTGGGGACCCGGGCTCTAATTCTTTTTCTTGGGATTAAATGGATTGTTATTAAAAACGTGGGTCAAATTTTTTGCTTTTTACATTAAATCAAATGTAACTAAACAAACACAATTCTTAGTTTAACTTACCATATAAATATAAAGTACAAGTCTTGTTCTTACAAACTAGTGTTCAATACCATCTATAAACAAACGGTAGTACAAGTCTAACAAAAGAACCACTAGTCCTCTGCTTCGCCCGAGATCACCACGTTATCACGATCATCTCTGTCTCGACCCAGATCCTGCCCCACCTGTTGTTATGCACACATACAGACATAACAACAGCCGGAAAACCGGTGAGAACAAATCCCAGTATAAACATGTATACATGCAATAAAACAGTCTAATACATGAAACATGCTCACACATACAGACATAACAACAGCCGGAAAACCGGTGAGAACAAATCCCAGTATAAACATGTAACATGCATATAAACAATCTAAACATGAAACATGCTGATATGAATGTCATTCATATAAAATCATGCAATGTGGATCTAATCATGTCTAGACTCGACTCGACTAGAACTCTAGGGATCCCGTTGTGAATAAGACGTCACTGGCTGTCACCTACCCTACCAATCGTGGTGCTGTACGTCTTATTCCTAGACTTCGGCCTGATCTGTATCCGCGTCTACAATAGGGGCGGTGATCTTCCCCTAAGCTGAGATATCGCCGAACATCTAGTAGTCTGCCTGATCTCCAGACTACCCTATCTTAATGCATGAATACAAAATCTGTAAACAAGCATAATGCAATGCTACATAATCTGTAAACAAAGCATAGCAAGATCTGCATACAAGTTCTATAAACAAATCTATAACAATCATAATCATATCAAGGTATGAATAATAAAACAAGTATGTGATTTTGGTTGGGAAACTCAAATGTGATCTCATTTGAGTCGTGATTCCCCAAACAAAACATGTACTATACCTTTCGTCGTAGAATTGCTGTCACGGTCGTCAATACGAATCTGAAATGGAAATGTGGATACGCACTCTATCAATTTCTAATCTAAATCAACACATAACCAAGTTATTACGTGATCTCGATACAATTTGACGGCATAACGACGTAATTCTCGATACCGGTCAATCAAATTCTCATCATATACCAACATAGACCAATATCCCATTTCAAGAATCAATAATCGATCTCATAAATACATTATACTCTCCCAAATCTGCACATAACTCAAGTTATACAACTAAAATTCCATTAAAATAGCATATGACATCCGTTTTTCAATCCGGTTTCGATTCTACAATCCTCAACTTAACAAGAACACATAATCTAGTATAATTCATAATTTCCCCAATCACCATATCTCAAATCATGTTGAAACTGAAAGAAAAGTACGTCACCTCGTAGCTAATACGGAGAGGAGTTCAAAACCGAAGTCGGATTTGAATTTGGATGAGTAAATCTTACAAAAGTACAATTCAACCGTATGAAGAAAATGGAAGCTTTCCTCTGCACCTTTCAATTACTTCTGATGGAATGAAAGAAAAATCGTGTCAATATATATATACATTGCATGCCTCCATGCACATGGCAAATCCTTTGCATTACACGTCTCGCGCATATGCGCGGCCTTACTCGCGTATGTGCGCGAGACCTACTGTCTCGGCAATTCAACACCTCGCGCATATGCGCCACTCAACTCGCGCATATGCGCCCAAGCTTCTGGACCGACCGCACATATGCGCGCCCTTAACTCGCGCATATGCGCGAGACCTTCGTCTCGGCATTTCCTGAATTTTGACAACTCGCGCATATGCGCGCTTTGTCTCGCGCATATGCGCGAGACCTTCGCATCTTTATAAATGGAAAACACCCGTCTCGCGCATATGCGCGCCACTTCTCGCGCATATGCGCGAAGGCTTCGACTTCCTTCGCGCACAGCCGCGCATTTCTCCGCGCACATGCGCCAAAGCTTCGACCTTACACATTATTTTGATTATCTTTCACATCTTTATTGTACATTTTCCTTTCTTTTCTCGTCCAATAAAATACATCTACAATCATCTTAATTATCAACAATTCCATCTGATTATGATAACTAAATCTTCAAGCCTTACACATATTACTGGCTATACCACACCCGTATACGCCAATTGCAATCCATAACAAAGCAATACCACCTGTAGTTGCTATTCCATCTGTTTATTCCAATTAAGGACATATTCCATCATCGGTTCCAAATACCAATCGTCATCATCCGACATTGGTTTCCTACTTCTATTCCTTCTGCACTATCTTGATAACTAGTGTTAACATCCAGCACTAGAGTTCTATCAATATCTTTCAATATCTGAATACTACACGCTGACTACCTGTCAATCTGTAACAAGTCTGAGAGCAAAAGCTTATGATATGAGATAATTTATCACAAGTGCAGACCTCATCACAATCACATCAATCTAGTTATTACTTTGACAGTGATCTCTGTCATATAGTTCTGTTTGTACATTATCTGATACAAACTACTAGATATAGATTGAACAATCTATCAATCACAATCATCTCATATCTCTATCTGAAGAAAATAGCGGAAATTTTACCACAAAAGTAATAGAAATGTACTCCCATTTCTATTCAGGAATATACTAAGTCGGTAATAATCTTCTAATTCCTAGCTTTCTGACTTCTTTTATTAGCTATTCAGACATATCAGTACCATTTCTACCAACCTTACAACATAAATTGCTGTCCCAACTGATCTTATCTGTCTATACCAACACTATCTGTTCGAATATCATACATTCTGAATCATCTGAATGAAAACTGAATCCCCTACGGTGCATTTCTGACACTACTTGAGACTTCAGATTCGAACTATCCGGTATAAACAACTAGTTACTAATATAAAATACTGAAAAATACCTACCTTGCATTCGGCTCTGACTATCCATATCAAAAGCTGAAACAATTCTGAAACATTCTGATATCACACAATAACCAAACCCATATAAAACGCAAACTCATATAAATGTTATAATGATCTGATCAACAAAATACAGGTCTGACAATTCTGATCACTACTCGGGACTACTGTATTTCCCACCAACAATTCTGATACAATTGGAACTTCATAGTATCACACACTGAATAATAATTACAATAACATCAAATCAAACTCAGAGTAGAAATATCCTATGCTGATCTAGTGAGTTTAAGAAAACTCATAACATAATAGATTCTGGCTGGCTGACCAATCTTCATACTGTCCAGATCAACTGCTATATTTCATCTGCAAATAGAATATACTCCCAAACAATATAAGATGTCTCAAATACTGATTTAGAATCATAACAATACTCAGCAGATGTAAAGCAATACAAGAAAAGATAACCATAATAAGATAATCTGTCCAAATCAGATAAGAAAGTTCTGACATATCTGACATTCTGCTAATTCTGACATTCCTGATACCACATAGTCTGAATATAAACCTGTATCAATAACTGCATTCGGATCCATACCTGACCCATTGCTGTATACAATAATCACAGTTCTCGGAATATTTAACCCAGTCTTCAAATATGCAATATAAACAATCAGATGCTGTGGATATATCCCGGAATCATAGATATAACAAGCATAATTCTTCAAAATACCCCTGAACACATAATCTGTCAATCTAGAAACACCTAAAATGTAATGCCCGGAAAATTAATCCCAGTAATCTGTAATTATTGAATTATAATTTGATATGATTATGGAAGGATTAATCGGGACATGAAATACAAATAAGTGTGAAAAGTGTGTGTATTGGTGCAAAGGACTCACGCACATGCGCGAGCTAATGCGCGCGCATGCGCGCATTGGACAGTAGGCTTCGCGCATATGCGCGGAGTGACTGCGCGCATATGCGCGAAGGAGGCAGTAGGGTGCCTCGAGATGAAAGTTCCCTTGCACACATGCGCTGGTCGATGCGCGCATATGCGCGAGGCGAGGTGAGCGGCACGCGCGAGGACGAGGGTCTCGCGCATATGCGCGAAGACATGCGCGCATATGCGCGAGAGGCTGTGCGCTAAATCTCCAGCTGACACGTATCGATGTTTGCATGTAATATATATACATATACATTGCTTCATTTCTGAAATGGAGACAGCAAATCAGCCGAGGAATGAAGCGTAGCTTTTGGCAATTCAAAATCCTACCGTGCAAAATCCGTCTGTCCAAATCGTAATCCGACTTCGGTACGGAAATCCTATCGACGTAGGCTACACTTTGACATAAGTTTTACTACGTTTTGACATGCTTTGAAATTATGCTATTGTCAGAATTGAATAGGATTCATATATGATGTTCTTGACATATTAGACATCGTAGAATTGAAGTCAGATTAAGAAATAGACTGATTATGGAATTGCTATGAATTTCTGATTATAATCAGTTGATATTGGACAGATTTGGATTATGGATTGATTATAGATTGAGTTGGATATAGGTTATGGATTGTAACTGTTATCTGGTGATGTTGTATTGACGGGAATATTGAGATTGTACAGTTATGCCGTCAATTTTGAATTAAATCCAGATTGATCAGATTGTTATGGGATTGACTGGTATATTGATATGAGATTATTGATAATGTCAGTACCAGACAGGCTTTGAGTTCAGGACTTTGACTGAGCGGGAAACCGAGACTGCAACGAAAGGTATAAGTCAATGTGGTATTGGGAGATGAACTTGAGTCGGTTTAGACTTGGGTTTCCCTAAATCACATACTTTACTTTATTGCATTGATATTTGCATTGATTGATTTATATACTTGTTCTCTGGATTTTAGACAGCAGGTATTAGAGGAGTCATCTTATGACAGAAGTGCCGTTAGTGGTAGGATCACCACGGGCACATTGCACAATTTCATAAAATGGTGTATTGGCGGATGTGCCAAAGTATGTCACTGGATGTTTGGCTATCGATGTGGATAGGATGGTGGCTTTTTCTATTACTGTTAATCAGTATTGTATCGATGTGGATAGATTAGTAGCTCTTCTATTACTGTTAATCGATGTCATATCGATGTGGATAGAATTAGAGTTGCTTCTATTACTGTTAATCGGTACTATATTGATGTGGATAGAATAATAGCTTCCTCTATTACAGGTAATCGATACCGTATCGATGTGAATAGAACTGGAGTCTTTTCTATTACTGTTGATCGATACCATATCGGCGTGGATAGAACTGGAGTCTTTTCTATCACTGTTAGTCGATATACACATGCCAACTTCTGGAAACCGGGATCCCTAGACTAGGATTGAGTCTAGTCTGAATGATGTAGCTACGAGTATTGTCGACAGTTTGATATTGATTATGTTTCAGACTTTGTTACATATATCTGTTACCTGATTACATGCTTTATATTGTTTATATGATTGCATGTTTCGTTGATTTATACTGGGAGTATATTCTCACCGGTTTATCCGGCTGTTGTCTTGTCTGTATGTGTACTTGACAACAGGTGGGACAGGATCAGGGTCCAGGAGATGAAGAGAGAGATCGTGATTAGAGTGGTGGCACCGGACTTGGACTAGAGATAGGGTTGAACACTTGATAGTAGTTGTCAAACCCTAGTTTGAATAAATGTATTGTATTTTATACTGATATGTATATTAGTTTGATTTCACTACGTTCCGCACTTTAAAAAGAAAAAAAATTTTAGACCCTGTTTTTAATTGATTAATTAGTCTCAATTATGATTAAGAACTTGATTAGCGTCCGGGTCCCCACAACAGGTGGTATCAGAGCGATAGATCCCTTAGACTAAGATAGAAGCTAGTGAGCGGGGTAGATTGATTTTCTTTCCTGCTTTTGATTGCTAGCATGATTCCTGTTTTAATATATGCTACCTGAATTATCTGATATTGATATGGTATTGTATATTATTGGAATGGATCAGCTGTAAGATGATTCGAGGAGGATTGAAACTGGTAAGTGGTATTTGGAATTACTAACCCCTTCGATTATCAGATATGCCTCCGAGAAGGATACCAGAACAGGGAAGTACATCGAATCCACCTATGGATGTGACCCCTACTCCAATGGAGCAATTGTTGAAAAGATTTCAGTCATTCCATCCACCGACTTTGAAAGGAACGGAGAATTCCGTGGAATGTGAAAGTTGGTTGGACGACATTGAATCACTGTTTAACTCTTTGGAGTATACTGAGGAAAAGAGGGTGAAACTGATCGGACACCAGATGCATGACGTTGCTAAACACTGGTGGAATACGACAAAACTGGCTTTGGAATTACGAGGTACGGCCATTACCTGGAACGTGTTTAAGACTGAATTTTATCTACGGTTCTTTCCAGTTTCATATAGGAAGGACAAGGGAGCCGAGTTTGCAAACTTGAGACAGGGCCAGCTAAACATCTAGGATTATGTGGCTAAGTTCTCTACTCTGCTTCGATTTGCCCCTCATGTGGCTGGGAGTGATGAGGCCGTTGCAGACCAGTTCATAAATGGTCTAAATCCTGAAATCTTTACCCTGGTGAATACCGGAAGGCCAAATAATTTTACTGATGCACTGAATCGAGCTAAGGGAGCTGAAGCCGGATTGATAAGACAGAAAGAGGCTTCGTTTGTGCCTTCAGTACCGAGTTCACATATGCCTCCACCATTCCCTCGATTTGAAAGTGGCGGTGGAAGTGGGAAGAAAGACTTCCTGAAGGCTAAGGGGAAGAAATTCAAGAAAGCTGGAAGTAGCTCATCCAGTTCGAGTGTGTGACACCCCGATCCTCTTTTAAAATAAATACGCAGCGGAAATAAAATTTTCTCTTTTCAAAATATACGGAAGGAGTTTCAAAATACATTTCTTCAAATATCTTTACAAAATAAATACATGATCATTTAAATGACATAACAAAAACAAAACATCATTCCTATGATCATGCCAAAATCCTCCTTCCACGGTGTATGCATATGACCCCCAATCCACAGTCAACGTCCCGGGGCACCACTCTGATCTGCATCACATGAAATAACTGAAATGAGAATAAATCTCAGCAAGTGGAACTCTTATATAATAATAAACAATAATCTCTGTAAAACATCTCTTTGAAATCATAAATACCATCAACTCTGAACTGTAAACTCTGAATATCAATAACATAGCAATAGCATAAAAAATATGATGGTATTTCTCTTTTGCTCTGGGGATTGATATCAATAGTATCTCTGCTCTGGGTTGCTCGTATCCCAAATCGATATAAATACCGATAACTCTGAGGGATATAAGCCTCTGGGCGATGATCATCTAATATTGCATGCAATCTCTGACTATGTATTTATCAATCCGAAAACATTTAAACTCTTCTCTGGTTTTAACAATCACTTTAAACTCTATATTATTTCTTTTATTCCCTTTCAACAAAATGAGACCTACAATGTCTCTACTATATATAGCAATACATACTATGGATCAAATGGAAGGGAATAACACAATAAACTCTTTGAAACACATACATATATAATCATGTGAGCAAAAAGGAATGAAATTCCACTTACAAACCACAACAACACCTCAACTTAGCTCTTGATCACCACCTACAACAAATAATCCACAAATAACACCAATATCAACTAAATATCCAAGATTACAAGCTAAATAATCCATAAATCCACATAAACAACCAACCTAAACAACTCTTAATTTACAACCTTAACAGAATCGCACCAAAAACTTACCCAAGCTTCCTAGCACCAAGGAGAATGTCGAACTCAAGTCGAAATTCCAAACAAACGCTTGAATCGAAGATAGGAAGTGAAAGAAGTGATGAAAAACCCTAAAAATGGAGAGAAATGTCGAGAATGAAGGAGAGAAGAAAGGAAAAGCATGGCCAACCACTCCAAAAAGTAGCTTAAAAACTCGACCATACCTTCACCGCGGGTGCGCCAACACAAGGACCGCGGGTGCGCTATGGTTACGGCAATCTCAAAAATTCTGGAACACTAACACCGCGGGTGCGGCACTGCAAGCAGCGCGGGTGCGGTCTCTACCGCGGGGGCGGTCACTACATCACCGCGGGTGCGGTGTGCTCACGGCAAAGCACTATTCCCATGCAACTAAAATCGAACCGAAACGCTGAAACGAACAACCAACATCAACTAATACCTCAAGACAATAAAACTAACAATACTATAGCCCAAAAATACAACTCTGAACATCTAATCAAATATCCCAAATAACAAACGAAACTTAAATCGTACCGTACACCGGGCTCGGCTATTACAATCTCCCCCCCTTAAGGGAATTTCGTCCGCGAAATTGACGTCACGGCACGAACAACTCAGGATACTTCTCTCTCATCTCATCCTCTGGTTCCCACGTAGCCTCCTCTATCAAATGGTTCCTCCAAAGAACTTTGACAATGCCGATCTCTTTGTTCCTAAGAACTCTAACTGTGCGATCCAAAATCTGAATCGGAATCTCTTGATACGTCAAATTCGGCGTCAAGTCCAATGGCTCGTGGCGAAGAACATGGGAAGGATCTGCAACATACTTCCTGAGCATCGAAACGTGAAACACATTATGAACTCTGTCAAGATCTGGAGGTAGGGCTAATCTGTAGGCTCTGTCACCAACTCTGTCCAAAATCTCGAATGGACCAATAAATCTAGGACTCAACTTGCCCTTCTTGCCAAATCTCATCACACCCTTGAGAGGTGCTATCTTCAGAAATACATGGTCGCCAACCTCGAACTGCAAAGGTCTACGACGAACATCTGCATAGCTCTTCTGTCTGGACTGGGCAGTCTTCATCCTTTCTCTGATAACAGCAACAACATCGGCAGTCTGCTGGACCAACTCTGGTCCCAACATCTTCCTCTCACCAACCTCGTCCCAATACAAGGGAGATCTGCACTTCCTGCCATAAAGTGCCTCATACGGTGCCATGCCAATCGTCGCCTGGTAGCTATTATTATAAGTAAACTCAACCAAAGGCAACAAAGAATCCCAGCTACCTGGAAAGTCTATCGTACAAGCTCTGAGCATATCCTCAAGAATCTGAATGACTCTCTCTGACTGACCATCGCTCTGAGGATGATAGGCTGTACTGAACGCTAACCGCGAACCCATAGCTCTGTGCAAACTCTTCCAAAACTCTGAAGTAAATCTAGGGTCACGATCAGACACGATCGACACAGGGACACCATGAAGTCTGACAATCTCTGCCATGTAGTCCTTGGCATACTGATTCATCGAATACGTCGTCTTGACTGGAAGAAAGTGCGCTGACTTAGTCAATCGATCAACGATAACCCAAATAGAATTGAAACCTCTCTGCACTCTGGGAAGACCAGTCACGAAATCCATCGTAATATGCTCCCACTTCCACTGAGGAATCGGCAACGACAACAATGTCCCAGCAGGTCTCTGGTGCTCAATCTTCACCTGCTGACAAGTAAGGCACTGAGAAATGAACACGGCAACATCCTTCTTCATACCTGGCCACCAGTAGAGTCGACGAAGATCCTGATACATCTTCGTACTGCCTGGATGAATCGAATACGGCGCGGTATGAGCCTCTGTCAGAATATCTCTACGAATATCATCGCCAACAGGAACACAAATACGACCTCTGAAAGTCACCACACCATCACCATTCAAGGTAAACTCTGAATTACCTCTAATCTCTGCTCTATCTCTCAACTCTGTCAACTGAACATCAGTCGACTGCTCTCTACGAATCCTGTCCGTCAATGAAGATCGAATAACCAACGCTGAAAGACGAGCAATGGTGCCTGGAATCACCAGATCAATCTCCTCTCTCTGCAAATCCATCAGCAACGGTCTCTGAATCAAAGAACTCAATGAAGCACTCGACTTACGACTCAAAGCATCAGCCACAACATTCGCCTTCCCTGGGTGATAACTGATAGTCACATCGTAGTCTTTGACCAGCTCTAACCACCTCCTCTGCCGCATATTGAGCTCTCTCTGAGAAAACAGATACTTCAAACTCTTGTGGTCTGTGAAGATCTCACACTTTTCGCCATACAAGTAATGTCTCCAAATCTTCAGGGCGAAAACCACAGCTGCCAACTCTAAATCATGCGTCGGATAATTCTTCTCATAATCCTTCAATTGGCGAGAAGCATAGGCAATGACCTTACCTCTCTGCATCAACACTGCACCGAGACCCTTCTTCGACGCATCGGTAAAGACAACAAAGTCCTCTGAACCACAAGGCAAAGAAAGAACAGGAGCCGTCGTCAATCTATCCTTCAACTCCTGAAATGCACTCTGGCAATCTATAGACCACTCGAACTTCACAGTCTTCCTTGTCAGATTGGACGATGGCAGGGCAATCTTGGAAAAATCCGAAATGAAACGACGATAATAACCCGCCAAACCAAGGAAACTGCGTACCTCTGAAACAGTCGTAGGAATAGGCCAACTCTGAATCGCCTCTATCTTCATCGGATCAACAGCAATGCCATCACTCGAAACGACATGGCCTAGGAAAGAAATCTGATCCAGCCAAAACTCACACTTCTTCAACTTGGCAAACAACCTTTTCTCTCGCAACAACTGAAGAACAACTCTGAGATGCTCGGCATGAAGCTCTCTGGTCTTGGAATAGATCAGGATATCGTCGATAAAGACAATGACGAAGCTATCCAAATACGGCTTGAACACACGGTTCATCAGGTCCATGAAAACAGAAGGGGCATTGGTCAAACCAAAAGACATCACGAGAAACTCATAGTGACCATACCTGGTCCGGAAAGCCGTCTTAGGGATATCAGACTCCCTAACCTTCAACTGATAGTAGCCAGACCGAAGATCAATCTTCGAGAAAACAGTGGCACCCTGGAGTTGGTCAAATAGATCGTCAATTCGTGGCAACGGATACTTGTTCTTGATTGTCACTTTGTTGAGCTCTCTGTAATCGATACACAGACGCAAAGAACCATCTTTCTTCTTAACAAATAGAACCGGAGCTCCCCAAGGCGAAGAACTCGGACGAATGAAACCCTTATCTAGAAGATCCTGCAACTGCGTCTTCAACTCTTTCATCTCGGTAGGAGCCATCCTATACGGAGCCTTAGAAATAGGAACCGTACCTGGAGCAAGATCAATAACAAACTCTACATCTCTATCCGGCGGCAAACCCGGAACATCATCCTCAAACACATCCGCAAACTCCCTCACCACATCAATATCATCAATATTCAACTTAATCAGTCTATCCACATCCACAACAGATGCCAGAAAAACATCACAACCTCTACACAAAAGCCTCTCAGCATCAAGACACGAAATAAAAGGAAGGATCAGCGAAGTACCTGAGCTGGCGAGAACTCCTCCCTGGCTATCATCTGCAAAAGTCACCGTCTTAGCAACACAATCGATAACAGCACGATAGGTGACAGCCAATCCATGCCAAGAATAACATCAAAGGCAACCATCGGGATCACAATCAAATCAGCAAAGACCTCTCGATCAACAAAACGAACGGGGCACGCATACACTATGGAAGTCGGGCACAAAACATCTCCCGAAGGCAAAACAACACTAAGCTGGAGGGGAATAACAGAAGGAACTATACCCAAAGATCTCAAAAACAATTCAGACATAAAAGAATGAGTAGCACCAGTATCAATCAAAGTAGTAGCTACTCTGCCTGAAATTAAAATGGAACTAGAGATTACAGAAGAATTACGATTAATACCTTCCTTAGTCATCGAAAAGATACGACCCTGCACCTTCTCCTGGCTAGCTCCCTTAGGACAATCTCTGGAAATGTGGCCTGGCATGCCACAACGATAGCAAGAACGAGAGCCAAATCTACACTCTCCACGATGGGGTCTGCCACACCTGGGACACAAGGATCTCTCAGAATCAGACGGAGCAACTGGCGCTGACGGTGGCCTAGGACTCTGATCCACCTTGCCCTTCCCCTTGAATCGATCTCTGCCACGCTGACCTGAACTCTGGCCTCTCTGCATACTAGCCTGGTGCCTCGCCTGCCTCTCTCTAGCGATATCCTTCTCGTCCTGCTCTGCTAGCAACGCCTTGGACACAATCTCCTTGAAAGTAACAGCCTTGGACATATTGATATCCCGCCTGATCTCCGCTCTAAGGCCTCGAATGAAGTGAGCGCCTTTATCTTTATCACTGGTAGCAATGTACGGAGCAAATAGGCAACCCTCCTCGAACTTGAGAATATACTCATCCACGTTCATGCTCCCCTGACGAAGCTCCAAGAACTCTGTAACCTTCCTCGCTCGCAGTGCATCAGGAAAGTACTTGTCGTAGAACAGCTCAGTAAACTCAGACCACTTCAAAGTAGAAACATCAATGCCAACCTTGGTCGCATTCCACCACAAACGTGCAGCTTTAATCAGCATAAAAACAGCACAACTGATACGGTCTTTGTCCTCATAGTGGAGATGATCGAAAATCGCCTCTAAAGCCTTGACCCACTCTACTGCAGCTAAAGGATCGGAGCTGCCTGGAAACTCGGGTGGATCCATCCTCTTAAACGCAGAAAAGATGGCATCAGAACCAACTGCTACTGGAGCAACCTGCCCTCTACCTTGGCCTCTGCCCTGGCCTACTCCTTGCAGTCTAAGCAACTGCTGGATCTGCTCACTGTGAACCTTAGCCTGCTCCTTCAGTAACTTGCCGAACTCGTCGACAACTCTCGAGGACGAACTATCCTCCCCCTCTGACGCCTTACGCTTAGGAGGCATCCTATACTCTACAATGCTCACAAGACACCAATCAATACATAACAATAGATAGATGCAAAGAAAACATACCCGGACAGTTGAAAGTAGACGAAGTCATATGCATTGGTCCGAAGAACACCGCTCTGATACCACTAAATGTGACACCCCGATCCTCTTTTAAAATAAATACGCAGCGGAAATAAAATTTTCTCTTTTCAAAATATACGGAAGGAGTTTCAAAATACATTTCTTCAAATATCTTTACAAAATAAATACATGATCATTTAAATGACATAACAAAAACAAAACATCATTCCTATGATCATGCCAAAATCCTCCTTCCACGGTGTATGCATATGACCCTCAATCCACAGTCAACGTCCCGGGGCACCACTCTGATCTGCATCACATGAAATAACTGAAATGAGAATAAATCTCAGCAAGTGGAACTCTTATATATTAATAAACAATAATCTCTGTAAAACATCTCTTTGAAATCATAAATACCATCAACTCTGAACTGTAAACTCTGAATATCAATAACATAGCAATAGCATAAAAAATATGATGGTATTTCTCTTTTGCTCTGGGGATTGATATCAATAGTATCTCTGCTCTGGGTTGCTCGTATCCCAAATCGATATAAATACCGATAACTCTGAGGGATATAAGCCTCTGGGCGATGATCATCTAATATTGCATGCAATCTCTGACTATATATTTATCAATCCGAAAACATTTAAACTCTTCTCTGGTTTTAACAATCACTTTAAACTCTATATTATTTCTTTTATTCCCTTTCAACAAAATGAGACCTACAATGTCTCTACTATATATAGCAATACATACTATGGATCAAATGGAAGGGAATAACACAATAAACTCTTTGAAACACATACATATATAATCATGTGAGCAAAAAGGAATGAAATTCCACTTACAAACCACAACAACACCTCAACTTAGCTCTTGATCACCACCTACAACAAATAATCCACAAATAACACCAATATCAACTAAATATCCAAGATTACAAGCTAAATAATCCATAAATCCACATAAACAACCAACCTAAACAACTCTTAATTTACAACCTTAACAGAATCGCACCAAAAACTTACCCAAGCTTCCTAGCACCAAGGAGAATGTCGAACTCAAGTCGAAATTCCAAACAAACGCTTGAATCGAAGATAGGAAGTGAAAGAAGTGATGAAAAACCCTAAAAATGGAGAGAAATGTCGAGAATGAAGGAGAGAAGAAAGGAAAAGCATGGCCAACCACTCCAAAAAGTAGCTTAAAAACTCGACCATACCTTCACCGCGGGTGCGCCAACACAAGGACCGCGGGTGCGCTATGGTTACGGCAATCTCAAAAATTCTGGAACACTAACACCGCGGGTGCGGCACTGCAAGCAGCGCGGGTGCGGTCTCTACCGCGGGGGCGGTCACTACATCACCGCGGGTGCGGTGTGCTCACGGCAAAGCACTATTCCCATGCAACTAAAATCGAACCGAAACGCTGAAACGAACAACCAACATCAACTAATACCTCAAGACAATAAAACTAACAATACTATAGCCCAAAAATACAACTCTGAACATCTAATCAAATATCCCAAATAACAAACGAAACTTAAATCGTACCGTACACCGGGCTCGGCTATTACAATCTCCCCCCCTTAAGGGAATTTCGTCCGCGAAATTGACGTCACGGCACGAACAACTCAGGATACTTCTCTCTCATCTCATCCTCTGGTTCCCACGTAGCCTCCTCTATCAAATGGTTCCTCCAAAGAACTTTGACAATGCCGATCTCTTTGTTCCTAAGAACTCTAACTGTGCGATCCAAAATCTGAATCGGAATCTCTTGATACGTCAAATTCGGCGTCAAGTCCAATGGCTCGTGGCGAAGAACATGGGAAGGATCTGCAACATACTTCCTGAGCATCGAAACGTGAAACACATTATGAACTCTGTCAAGATCTGGAGGTAGGGCTAATCTGTAGGCTCTGTCACCAACTCTGTCCAAAATCTCGAATGGACCAATAAATCTAGGACTCAACTTGCCCTTCTTGCCAAATCTCATCACACCCTTGAGAGGTGCTATCTTCAGAAATACATGGTCGCCAACCTCGAACTGCAAAGGTCTACGACGAACATCTGCATAGCTCTTCTGTCTGGACTGGGCAGTCTTCATCCTTTCTCTGATAACAGCAACAACATCGGCAGTCTGCTGGACCAACTCTGGTCCCAACATCTTCCTCTCACCAACCTCGTCCCAATACAAGGGAGATCTGCACTTCCTGCCATAAAGTGCCTCATACGGTGCCATGCCAATCGTCGCCTGGTAGCTATTATTATAAGTAAACTCAACCAAAGGCAACAAAGAATCCCAGCTACCTGGAAAGTCTATCGTACAAGCTCTGAGCATATCCTCAAGAATCTGAATGACTCTCTCTGACTGACCATCGCTCTGAGGATGATAGGCTGTACTGAACGCTAACCGCGAACCCATAGCTCTGTGCAAACTCTTCCAAAACTCTGAAGTAAATCTAGGGTCACGATCAGACACGATCGACACAGGGACACCATGAAGTCTGACAATCTCTGCCATGTAGTCCTTGGCATACTGATTCATCGAATACGTCGTCTTGACTGGAAGAAAGTGCGCTGACTTAGTCAATCGATCAACGATAACCCAAATAGAATTGAAACCTCTCTGCACTCTGGGAAGACCAGTCACGAAATCCATCGTAATATGCTCCCACTTCCACTGAGGAATCGGCAACGACAACAATGTCCCAGCAGGTCTCTGGTGCTCAATCTTCACCTGCTGACAAGTAAGGCACTGAGAAATGAACACGGCAACATCCTTCTTCATACCTGGCCACCAGTAGAGTCGACGAAGATCCTGATACATCTTCGTACTGCCTGGATGAATCGAATACGGCGCGGTATGAGCCTCTGTCAGAATATCTCTACGAATATCATCGCCAACAGGAACACAAATACGACCTCTGAAAGTCACCACACCATCACCATTCAAGGTAAACTCTGAATTACCTCTAATCTCTGCTCTATCTCTCAACTCTGTCAACTGAACATCAGTCGACTGCTCTCTACGAATCCTGTCCGTCAATGAAGATCAAATAACCAACGCTGAAAGACGAGCAATGGTGCCTGGAATCACCAGATCAATCTCCTCTCTCTGCAAATCCATCAGCAACGGTCTCTGAATCAAAGAACTCAATGAAGCACTCGACTTACGACTCAAAGCATCAGCCACAACATTCGCCTTCCCTGGGTGATAACTGATAGTCACATCGTAGTCTTTGACCAGCTCTAACCACCTCCTCTGCCGCATATTGAGCTCTCTCTGAGAAAACAGATACTTCAAACTCTTGTGGTCTGTGAAGATCTCACACTTTTCGCCATACAAGTAATGTCTCCAAATCTTCAGGGCGAAAACCACAGCTGCCAACTCTAAATCATGCGTCGGATAATTCTTCTCATAATCCTTCAATTGGCGAGAAGCATAGGCAATGACCTTACCTCTCTGCATCAACACTGCACCGAGACCCTTCTTCGACGCATCGGTAAAGACAACAAAGTCCTCTGAACCACAAGGCAAAGAAAGAACAGGAGCCGTCGTCAATCTATCCTTCAACTCCTGAAATGCACTCTGGCAATCTATAGACCACTCGAACTTCACAGTCTTCCTTGTCAGATTGGACAATGGCAGGGCAATCTTGGAAAAATCCGAAATGAAACGACGATAATAACCCGCCAAACCAAGGAAACTGCGTACCTCTGAAACAGTCGTAGGAATAGGCCAACTCTGAATCGCCTCTATCTTCATCGGATCAACAGCAATGCCATCACTCGAAACGACATGGCCTAGGAAAGAAATCTGATCCAGCCAAAACTCACACTTCTTCAACTTGGCAAACAACCTTTTCTCTCGCAACAACTGAAGAACAACTCTGAGATGCTCGGCATGAAGCTCTCTGGTCTTGGAATAGATCAGGATATCGTCGATAAAGACAATGACGAAGCTATCCAAATACGGCTTGAACACACGGTTCATCAGGTCCATGAAAACAGAAGGGGCATTGGTCAAACCAAAAGACATCACGAGAAACTCATAGTGACCATACCTGGTCCGGAAAGCCGTCTTAGGGATATCAGACTCCCTAACCTTCAACTGATAGTAGCCAGACCGAAGATCAATCTTCGAGAAAACAGTGGCACCCTGGAGTTGGTCAAATAGATCGTCAATTCGTGGCAACGGATACTTGTTCTTGATTGTCACTTTGTTGAGCTCTCTGTAATCGATACACAGACGCAAAGAACCATCTTTCTTCTTAACAAATAGAACCGGAGCTCCCCAAGGCGAAGAACTCGGACGAATGAAACCCTTATCTAGAAGATCCTGCAACTGCGTCTTCAACTCTTTCATCTCGGTAGGAGCCATCCTATACGGAGCCTTAGAAATAGGAACCGTACCTGGAGCAAGATCAATAACAAACTCTACATCTCTATCCGGCGGCAAACCCGGAACATCATCCTCAAACACATCCGCAAACTCCCTCACCACATCAATATCATCAATATTCAACTTAATCAGTCTATCCACATCCACAACAGATGCCAGAAAAACATCACAACCTCTACACAAAAGCCTCTCAGCATCAAGACACGAAATAAAAGGAAGGATCAGCGAAGTACCTGAGCTGGCGAGAACTCCTCCCTGGCTATCATCTGCAAAAGTCACCGTCTTAGCAACACAATCGATAACAACACGATAGGTGACAGCCAATCCATGCCAAGAATAACATCAAAGGCAACCATCGGGATCACAATCAAATCAGCAAAGACCTCTCGATCAACAAAACGAACGGGGCACGCATACACTATGGAAGTCGGGCACAAAACATCTCCCGAAGGCAAAACAACACTAAGCTGGAGGGGAATAACAGAAGGAACTATACCCAAAGATCTCAAAAACAATTCAGACATAAAAGAATGAGTAGCACCAGTATCAATCAAAGTAGTAGCTACTCTGCCTGAAATTAAAATGGAACTAGAGATTACAGAAGAATTACGATTAATACCTTCCTTAGTCATCGAAAAGATACGACCCTGCACCTTCTCCTGGCTAGCTCCCTTAGGACAATCTCTGGAAATGTGGCCTGGCATGCCACAACGATAGCAAGAACGAGAGCCAAATCTACACTCTCCACGATGGGGTCTGCCACACCTGGGACACAAGGATCTCTCAGAATCAGACGGAGCAACTGGCGCTGACGGTGGCCTAGGACTCTGATCCACCTTGCCCTTCCCCTTGAATCGATCTCTGCCACGCTGACCTGAACTCTGGCCTCTCTGCATACTAGCCTGGTGCCTCGCCTGCCTCTCTCTAGCGATATCATTCTCGTCCTGCTCTGCTAGCAACGCCTTGGACACAATCTCCTTGAAAGTAACAGCCTTGGACATATTGATATCCCGCCTGATCTCCGCTCTAAGGCCTCGAATGAAGTGAGCGCCTTTATCTTTATCACTGGTAGCAATGTACGGAGCAAATAGGCAACCCTCCTCGAACTTGAGAATATACTCATCCACGTTCATGCTCCCCTGACGAAGCTCCAAGAACTCTGTAACCTTCCTCGCTCGCAGTGCATCAGGAAAGTACTTGTCGTAGAACAGCTCAGTAAACTCAGACCACTTCAAAGTAGAAACATCAATGCCAACCTTGGTCGCATTCCACCACAAACGTGCAGCTTTAATCAGCATAAAAACAGCACAACTGATACGGTCTCTGTCCTCATAGTGGAGATGATCGAAAATCGCCTCTAAAGCCTTGACCCACTCTACTGCAGCTAAAGGATTGGAGCTGCCTGGAAACTCGGGTGGATCCATCCTCTTAAACGCAGAAAAGATGGCATCAGAACCAACTGCTACTGGAGCAACCTGCCCTCTACCTTGGCCTCTGCCCTGGCCTACTCCTTGCAGTCTAAGCAACTGCTGGATCTGCTCACTGTGAACCTTAGCCTGCTCCTTCAGTAACTTGCCGAACTCGTCGACAACTCTCGAGGACGAACTATCCTCCCCCTCTGACGCCTTACGCTTAGGAGGCATCCTATACTCTACAATGCTCACAAGACACCAATCAATACATAACAATAGATAGATGCAAAGAAAACATACCCGGACAGTTGAAAGTAGACGAAGTCATATGCATTGGTCCGAAGAACACCGCTCTGATACCACTAAATGTGACACCCCGATCCTCTTTTAAAATAAATACGCAGCGGAAATAAAATTTTCTCTTTTCAAAATATACGGAAGGAGTTTCAAAATACATTTCTTCAAATATCTTTACAAAATAAATACATGATCATTTAAATGACATAACAAAAACAAAACATCATTCCTATGATCATGCCAAAATCCTCCTTCCACGGTGTATGCATATGACCCCCAATCCACAGTCAACGTCCCGGGGCACCACTCTGATCTGCATCACATGAAATAACTGAAATGAGAATAAATCTCAGCAAGTGGAACTCTTATATATTAATAAACAATAATCTCTGTAAAACATCTCTTTGAAATCATAAATACCATCAACTCTGAACTGTAAACTCTGAATATCAATAACATAGCAATAGCATAAAAAATATGATGGTATTTCTCTTTTGCTCTGGGGATTGATATCAATAGTATCTCTGCTCTGGGTTGCTCGTATCCCAAATCGATATAAATACCGATAACTCTGAGGGATATAAGCCTCTGGGCGATGATCATCTAATATTGCATGCAATCTCTGACTATATATTTATCAATCCGAAAACATTTAAACTCTTCTCTGGTTTTAACAATCACTTTAAACTCTATATTATTTCTTTTATTCCCTTTCAACAAAATGAGACCTACAATGTCTCTACTATATATAGCAATACATACTATGGATCAAATGGAAGGGAATAACACAATAAACTCTTTGAAACACATACATATATAATCATGTGAGCAAAAAGGAATGAAATTCCACTTACAAACCACAACAACACCTCAACTTAGCTCTTGATCACCACCTACAACAAATAATCCACAAATAACACCAATATCAACTAAATATCCAAGATTACAAGCTAAATAATCCATAAATCCACATAAACAACCAACCTAAACAACTCTTAATTTACAACCTTAACAGAATCGCACCAAAAACTTACCCAAGCTTCCTAGCACCAAGGAGAATGTCGAACTCAAGTCGAAATTCCAAACAAACGCTTGAATCGAAGATAGGAAGTGAAAGAAGTGATGAAAAACCCTAAAAATGGAGAGAAATGTCGAGAATGAAGGAGAGAAGAAAGGAAAAGCATGGCCAACCACTCCAAAAAGTAGCTTAAAAACTCGACCATACCTTCACCGCGGGTGCGCCAACACAAGGACCGCGGGTGCGCTATGGTTACGGCAATCTCAAAAATTCTGGAACACTAACACCGCGGGTGCGGCACTGCAAGCAGCGCGGGTGCGGTCTCTACCGCGGGGGCGGTCACTACATCACCGCGGGTGCGGTGTGCTCACGGCAAAGCACTATTCCCATGCAACTAAAATCGAACCGAAACGCTGAAACGAACAACCAACATCAACTAATACCTCAAGACAATAAAACTAACAATACTATAGCCCAAAAATACAACTCTGAACATCTAATCAAATATCCCAAATAACAAACGAAACTTAAATCGTACCGTACACCGGGCTCGGCTATTACAGAGTGGCTCTAGACAGACTAGTCAGGGCCAGAATTATACAGGACCATACTGTAGCACCTGTGGAGGGAGGCATTCCACAGAGCAGTGTAGAGGAGTGTTCGGCAATTGCCGCATCTGTAAGCAGCATGGACACTTTGCTCGAGTGTGTCCTCAGAGAGGTGCTCAGGGATCACAGACAGCTGAGTCATCTGGATCAGTTGCTCAGACAGGGAGACGACCCTCTACCGTGCATTCCTTTCAACCAGCACCGTCTACTCTGTCACAGCAGAGGCCAGGAGGGGGCCAGACAGCGAGCCAGCCTCCTAGACAGCAGGCCCGATTGTTTGCTTTGACTGAGGAGCAAGCTCAGGATGCACCTGATGATGTCGTGGCAGGTAACTGTTTTATTTCTGGTTATCCTGCATATGTATTGATTGATACTGGTTCATCACATACTTTTATGTCTGAGCGATTTGCTTTAATGCATTCATTGCATGTTGAGTCCTTAGCTACTGTAGTATCTGTCACGTCTCCGTTAGGAACAGGTTTGATATCGGTGAAATCTGTGAAATCGTGTATACTGCAGTACGACGGGCATACGATTGAGCTAGACTGTATTGTGCTTGGTTTATCTGATTTTGATTGTATCATCGGTATCGATACGTTAACCAAGTATAGAGTTACAGTTGATTGTTTCCACAAGATTGTACGCTTCAGACCTGAAATGGCTGAGGAGTGGAAATTTTATGGTAAGGATTCTCGTTCTAGAATTCCTTTGATATCTGCAATAAATATGACACGATTATTGCAGAAAGGAGCAGATGGATTCCTGGTATATTCAGTTGATTTACTGAAGTCGAGCCCATCATTGGCGGATTTGCCAGTGGTGTGTGAATTTGCTGATGTCTTTCCAGACGAGATTCCTGGATTGCCTCCGATTCGAGAGATAGACTTCAGCATAGAATTGATGCCAGGAACAGTTCCGATTTCGAGAGCTCCATACCGAATGGCACCAATCGAATTGAAAGAATTAAAGGAACAGTTGGAGGATTTACTGGCCAAGGGTTACATTAGACCTAGTGTATCTCCTTGGGGTGCTCCAGTACTGTTCGTAAGGAAGAAGGACGGGTCGATGAGACTTTGTATTGATTACAGGAAATTGAACAAAGCAACGGTAAAGAATAAATATCCATTGCCTCGTATTGATGATTTGTTTGACCAGTTGCAAGGTTCTTCGGTGTATTCCAAGATCGATCTGAGATCTGGATACCATCAACTGAGAGTCAGGGATTCTGATATCTCAAAGACATCATTCAGAACCAGGTATGGACACTATGAGTTTATTGTCATGCCTTTTGGTTTGACGAATGCACCGGCGGTGTTTATGGGATTGATGAACCGCGTCTTTCAGAAATATTTGGATTATTTTGTTATCATATTCATTGATGATATATTGATTTATTCAAAGAATATGATTGAGCATGCCGATCATCTGAGGACTGTGTTGAGAATTTTGAGGGCAGAGAAACTGTATGCTAAACTGTCGAAATGCGAGTTCTGGTTGAAATAGGTGGTATTTTTGGGACATATTATATCCGGAGACGGGATATCTGTTGATCCCAGTAAGGTTGAGGCAGTGATCTCTTGGCCGAGACCTACGTCTGTACCAGAAATTCGCAGTTTTATGGGTTTGGCAGGGTATTACCGACGCTTTATTCAAGATTTTTCGAGTATTGCCAAGCCTATTACACAGTTAACTCAGAAGAATGCTCCGTTTAATTGGTATGAAGACTGTGAGATCAGTTTTCTAGAACTGAAGAAAAGATTGACCAGTGCGCCTGTGTTAACGATTCCTTCAGGTACTGGTGGATTTGTTGTTTATTGTGATGCATCTCACCGAGGATTGGGTTGTGTTCTGATGCAGCGAGGGCATGTGATTGCTTATGCCTCGAGACAGCTGAAACCCCATGAAACACGATACCCAATTCATGATCTTGAATTGGCAGCCATAGTCTTTGCACTAAAGATATGGCGACATTATCTGTACGGTGAGAAATTTGAAATCTATTCTGATCATAAAAGCTTGAAATATCTGTTTTCACAATCAGAATTGAATATGAGACAGCGAAGATGGCTGGATTTATTGAAAGACTTTGATTGTGAAATCAAGTATTATCCAGGAAAGTCGAATGCAGCAGCAGATGCACTGAGTCGAAAGGTATGTGCACTATCCTTATCGATGATTGGTATATCGAATTTGATTGAAGACTGCTGTTTGTCTGGATTAGTATTTGAGACAGATCGTCAGCCCCTGAGATTGTGTGCTGTTCGAACTGAACCAGAGCTACTTTTGAAAATTAAAGAAGCTCAGAAAGGTGATCAGAATATACAGAAGTCGATTGCTAGGGTTAGAGCTGGACATCGATCGGAATACCAGGTTCGAAATGGTATTTTGTATGTGAATAATCGTTTAGTTGTGCCGAATGTTTCGGAATTGAGACAGCGAATATTATCAGAAGCGAACAACAGTCGTTTTAGCATTCATCCTGGTGGCAGGAAAATGTACAATGATTTAAAGACACAGTATTGGTGGAAACAAATGAAAGCTGATGTGACTACATTTGTAGCCAAGTGTCTGAATTGCCAACAGGTGAAGGCTGAAAGAAAGAAACCAGAAGGATTGTTACAGAGTTTGTCCATTCCTGAATGGAAATGAGATCACATTTCCATGGACTTTGTGACACAGTTGCCGAGATCCTTCCGAGGTTGTGATGCGTTTTGGGTCGTGATTGATCGATTTACCAAATCAGCATGTTTTATTCCATACAAGATGACATACCGATATGACCAGATGGCTGATATTTATGTCCGGGAAGTGGTAAGACTGCACGGAGTGCCGAAGTCGATTGTTTCAGATCGTGACCCTCGGTTTACTTCGCACTTCTGGCAAAGCCTGCAGCAAGCTCTTGGTACGAAGTTACATCTTAGTACCGCATATCATCCACAGACTGATGGACAGTCAGAGCCTATGATTCAGACATTGGAAGATATGCTGAGAGCTGTAGTGCTTGATTTTAGCACTGGATGGCAAGATGCATTACCACTTTGTGAATTTTCGTACAACAACAGCTATCAAACGAGTATTGAGATGGCACCATTTGAAGCGTTGTACGGAAAGAAATGTAGATCCCCTCTTTACTGGGATGATATCTCTGAAGTTCCTGAGACTGGACCTGATATGATCAGAGATATAACTGAGAAAGTTAAGTTGATTCAGAAGAAAATGAAGGCAGCTCAGGACCGACAAGCCAAATATGCCAACCTCAGACGACGACCGTTGGTATTTGAAGTAGGAGACCGAGTATTCCTGAAAATTTCTCCTTTCAGAGGTGTTGTCAGATTCGGCAAGAAAGGGAAATTGTCTCCAAGATATGTGGGTCCTTATGCGATTCTTGAAAAGATAGGAGATCGTGCCTATCGACTTGCATTGCCGCCTTCATTGTCCGAGATACATGATGTCTTTCATGTATCGATGCTGCGGAAGTACCTCCCTGATGATTCACATGTGATTCAACCCGACGAGACTGAGCTGGATGAGACATTGAGTTATGTCGAGAAACCGATCAAGATTATTGATCGTAAAGAAAAACAGCTCAGAACGAAGATGATCCCATTGGTGAAAGTTCAATGGACTCGTCATGGCGTTGAAGAAGCCACGTGGGAGACTGAATCTGACATGAGACAGGAATTCCCAGCATTGTTTCACTGATGTAAATACGTACTTGATTGTAATTACATTTCTTCTTAATGATATGATTTGATTGCCTGTGATTTCGAGGACGAAATCGTATCTTAGAGGAGGAGAAATGTAATGCCCGGAAAATTAATCCCAGTAATCGGTAATTATTGAATTATAATTTGATATGATTATGGAAGGATTAATCGAGACATGAAATACACATAAGTGTGAAAAGTGTGTGTATTGGTGCAAAGGACTCACGCACATGCGTGAGCTAATGCACGCGCATGCGCGCATTGGACAGTAGACTTCGCGCATATGCGCGGAGTGACTGCGCGCATTTGCGCGAAGGAGGCAGTAGGGTGCCTCGAGATGAAAGTTCCCTCGCGCACATGCGCTGGTCGATGCGCGCATATGCTCGAGGCGAGGTGAGCGGCACGCGCGAGGACGAGGGTCTCGCGCATATGCGCGAAGACATGCGCGCATATGCGCGAGAGGCTGTGCGCTAAATCTCCTGCTGACACGTATCGATGTTTGCATGTAATATATACATATACATTGCTTCATTTCTGAAATGGAGACAGCAAATCAGCTGATGTGAACGTGGCCGGGCATGGTGTTCAAATTATTGACAAGCAAGGGAGAAGGGCTCGTGATGCATGGGAGCACGTTGGAAAGCCGAAGGAACATTATTCAAGCATTATTTTGAAGAACCGAGGCTGCACGGACCCAAGCACGGACCAGTACACGGGGTTCGTGTCCATTACACTTGAGGAAGAGAAATCCCGAGCCTACACGGACCCGAGCACGGACCTGTACACGGGGTCCGTGTCTACTACTTTCGAGACATGAAAATTACAGTGCCTACACGGACCCCCTTCCGGACCTCTACACGGGGTCCGTGTCCTTTACGTTTGGACGAGATTTATTTTCCTATTTTAGAGTTTTAATTATTTTAGCAAGTAGATTTGATATCTTTTATATTTAGGGTTTTGTTACCTATATATAGGCTAGAATACCACAAACAAAAAAAACTTTTGTTCATTGATTGAGTTTTATAAAAACTTCTTTGAGAATTCTCTCAAACACAAGCTTAAGTTTCGTTATAACTTTTGCGTTGTATCAAATCAAACTTATCAAAAGATTTATCTTTTGTGGCGTTTGTCGATCGATCTTCACGAGGGTTGCCAAGGGCAGGTTCTTTGGAGGTTCTCTTGAGCGCGATTGTTCCTATCGTTAATATTTGTTGCTAAATCGTTCGTGATTTAGAGGTGAATATTACACAATTACTTGTCTCAAAGATCGGGAAAACAACACGGGTCTTAATACTGTAATTGAATAGAGGGTGCGATTTATTACAATCATGTTTGCTATTTATTCGTATCAAGATTCACGTCATTTGGTATCAGAGCTCAAGGTTTTTGATTCAAGTAAGCGTATCCATTCAATTCTTCGTTGGATTTTCGTGTAGCGATTTCTACGGATTTGTTGAATCTACAAAAAAAAAATAAAATAAAAAAAAAAAAAAAACCAGGTTACTGTTCATTGCCGGAGTTACTATTCATAGCGGCGGAATTACTATTCACGACGAGTATTGTTCACTCCGGAGGTACTGTTCACGATCGGGTACTGTTCACGTCAAAATTTACTGTTCACGATCGGGTACTGTTCATCCGCCGTCCTTACTGTTCAATACCGGCACTATTCATCCGACAGGTTACTATTCATCACCGGATTTACTATTCACGCCGGAATCACTATTCAAACCGGAATTACTGTTCACGGTACTGTTCACCCGAAAAAAAAAAAGAGAGAAAAAAAAAAATTTAATTTTGGAATCGGGTGTTTGTTGGAATTTTAGCGCTTATATTTCAGCGTTAAGTTTGTCCTTATCGCTTAGTCGCATTCTAGTCAATTTTTCAAAGTTGCTTGTTCTTGTGTGGTCTAAGTGAGTCGAATTTCAGGCGTCACAGGATTGATCTCATAAGTTTGATACGTGGAAGCCACGAGACTTAAGCGCCCCTTGAGAATTCTCACTTGAGTGAAAATATTTGAGTGGAGTGAATTTTTCATTGGAGTGAATTGTGAGGTTTTGTGGTGAGGGAAAAAGACGAGTGCGAGTGAATTTTCCTTGGAGTGACTAGTGAGAATTTGTGGTGAGGAAACTTTATTCTTTTATTGTTTTATACTAACCTTTTCTTGCAGGTATAAAAATCGACGAACGTCGATTGCAATCAATGTTAGGAGGGCTGGATAGAAGGTGGGAGAAGTAGTTTAAGCCTCAACGAAAAAAATATCGGAGGTGTGAAGAAGAGGAGATGTATGGTATGCATATTGATGAGAATAGGCGAGGTAGTAGAGTTGGAGGAGATGCGTTGTTGAACATGGATCGTTATAGGAGATTTGATGAGGATAAGGGGTATAGAAGCCGGGAAGGGTATAGACTGAGTGGTACGAAGATGACAATTCCATTTTTCAGTGGGGAAGCCGATCCAAAGGTGTACCTTGAGTGGGAAGAGAGGATGAAGTGTGTATTTGAGAGACGGAAGGATTATACCGAAGCAATGAAGGTAAGACGAGCTTGCAGTGAGTTTACCTACTATGCTAGTACTTGGTGGGATAAGTTAGTAATACGTAGGAGACGATGTGGGGATGACCCTATAGTTACGTGGGATGAGATGAAAAGGGTGATGAGGAAACAATTTGTTCCAAATCACAATAATAGGAGAGGTGGTAGGAGAGATGAGCATGGCTTGTATGATGATTCATGGGCATCCACATGGAGGGCGAGCTTGGAAGAGAAACACTGCGGTAGGCCAAAGAAGGAGTCAAGACGTGAAGCTAGCAAATATGAATATCAAGGTACATTTAAAAATTCAAATTCTAGTACTTGTGATATTATATGTTGTTGGTGTTTAGAGATTGGGCATTATATCACCCAATGTCCAAAGGAGGAGATGACTGTAGTAAAACCGCCAATTGATGTCAAATCTAAAGTGGGGGTTGAGAGAATTGAGAAGGTTGGTACTCCACTAACTTCTGACTTGAGTATTGAGTGTTGTGCTGTGGAGGGTGAGTTATTAGATGATGTGCAAGTTGTTTCTTTTGCTCAACTGCCTACGAATGAAATTTGTATTGATGAATCAATTTGTCATGAGTTGAAAGAAAAAAAAAATGAAATGGCCGAAAGAATGAGTGATCAAAAGAGTGAGATGGCCATAGAAAGAAAAGAAAAAGAAAAAGAGGCCAAAAAAAAAGAAACAGAAAAAGAAAAGAAAAATGATTTTAAGGCCCAAGAGAGTGAAAAGAGTGAGTATGAGTGTGATTTAATTTTTTATAAATCTCTTCAAGTACCTTTGTACAAAGATGAGATTTATATACCTAGTGACGATATAGCCGGTTCAATCCCGAGCATTGTTATTTCTCATTTGCAGGGTTATGATGAAGTTGTGATGAGAAGAAGAGCAAATGTGGGAGGTGTAAAAATGCAATGGGGTGATCCATTTAATGTTGAAAACACTCACCGTGAGGTAAGGTTAGTTGCCAACGCAACAACCATGAGGTATGACTTTCTTTCTTATCTTATTTCATTGGTATGTTGTATTCAAGAGTTTGGTGAGAGAGATGAAAGTGTGATGTCCAAATGGCCTAACTATGAGTTAACGATTTTGTCGAGGCGTCACAAAATTGAGAGTGGTGATATATTGAATGGGCTAGATTCAAATGTGATTGATTTTGAGTGTTCAAAGATTGTCAAGTTGATAAGGCTTTGTCATGGCAATGACTTGTGTGCAATTGAATTCAATTCATGTGATGAGTTGAATGATTACATGGATAGTACATTTAATGTGTTCTATTTGCACGATTCTTACTTGTTTGATGATGGCTTTGGAAATAGCACGAATGAATGTAAGAATTTTTATGTGCATAATGAGTACAATTTTAAGGAAAATAAATTCTTCATTCTATATTCATTGCATGAATTATGTACTAGTGATGCATATAGTGGTGTTTTTATCTTTGATAAAATGCATGATTATATGTGTTGGTTGCATATGAAGAGGTATGTCGAATGTTGTGGTGACGAGGGTCTTGCATGTATGAAGATAGCAACTAGGCTAGGGTTTTGTGACATGCATGACTTAATTCTTATTCCTAGTGAATTATGGTCATACACATGTATGGATATCATTTTTGTGTTAACTAGGTCTAAGAAAGGGAGAAATTTAATTTTCGTGATGCTTAATGGTATTTTATCATTTGGTGCCACTTGTTATTTGATGTTTGGTAAAGTTGATGAGTTTGTAGGAAAGACAATGGTGTTGTTGGGAATTCCAGTACTAAGAGAGCGGGCAAACGATAGCGTCTACAAACTTGAGCTTAGAGGTAAGCATGTTGATAATATCGTCCTTGTTATTACTAACTTGCTTCGTTTTTGTGCAGGGGGGCAAGATTTGAGGACAAATCTTTTTGAAGAAGGGGAGTATGATGTGAACGTGGCCGGGCATGGTGTTCAAATTATTGACAAGCAAGGGAGAAGGGCTCGTGATGCATGGGAGCACGTTGGAAAGCCGAAGGAACATTATTCAAGCATTATTTTGAAGAACCGAGGCTGCACGGACCCAAGCACGGACCAGTACACGGGGTCCGTGTCCATTACACTTGAGGAAGAGAAATCCCGAGCCTACACGGACCCGAGCACGGACCTGTACACGGGGTCCGTGTCTACTACTTTCGAGACATGAAAATTACAGTGCCTACACGGACCCCCTTCCGGACCTCTACACGGGGTCCGTGTCCTTTACGTTTGGACGAGATTTATTTTCCTATTTTAGAGTTTTAATTATTTTAGCAAGTAGATTTGATATCTTTTATATTTAGGGTTTTGTTACCTATATATAGGCTAGAATACCACAAACAAAAAAAACTTTTGTTCATTGATTGAGTTTTATAAAAACTTCTTTGAGAATTCTCTCAAACACAAGCTTAAGTTTCGTTATAACTTTTGCGTTGTATCAAATCAAACTTATCAAAAGATTTATCTTTTGTGGCGTTTGTCGATCGATCTTCACGAGGGTTGCCAAGGGCAGGTTCTTTGGAGGTTCTCTTGAGCGCGATTGTTCCTATCGTTAATATTTGTTGCTAAATCGTTCGTGATTTAGAGGTGAATATTACACAATTACTTGTCTCAAAGATCGGGAAAACAACACGGGTCTTAATACTGTAATTGAATAGAGGGTGTGATTTATTACAATCGTGTTTGCTATTTATTCGTATCAAGATTCACGTCATCAGCCGAGGAATGAAGCGTAGCTTTTGGCAATTCAAAATCCTACCGTGCAAAATCCGTCTGTCCAAATCGTAATCCGACTTCGGTACGGAAATCCTATCGACGTAGGCTACACTTTGACATAAGTTTTGCTACGTTTTGACATGCTTTGAAATTATGCTATTGTCAGAATTGAATAGGATTCATATATGATGTTCTTGACATATTAGACATCGTAGAATCGAAGTCAGATTAAGAAATAGACTGATTATGGAATTGCAATGAATTTCTGATTATAATCAGTTGATATTGGACAGATTTGGATTATGGATTGATTATAGATTGAGTTGGATATAGGTTATGGATTGTAACTGTTATCTGGTGATGTTGTATTGACGGGAATATTGAGATTGTACAGTTATGCCGTCAATTTTGAATTAAATCCAGATTGATCAGATTGTTATGGGATTGACTGGTATATTGATATGAGATTATTGATATTGTCAGTACCAGACAGGCTTTGAGTTCAGGACTTTGACTGAGCGGGAAACCGAGACTGCAACGAAAGGTATAAGTCAATGTGGTATTGGGAGATGAACTTGAGTCGGTTTAGACTTGGGTTTCCCTAAATCACATACTTTACTTTATTGCATTGATATTTGCATTGATTGATTTATATACTTGTTCTCTGGATTTTAGACAGCAGGTATTAGAGGAGTCATCTTATGACAAAAGTGCCGTTAGTGGTAGGATCACCACGGGCACATTGCACGATGTCATAAGATGGTGTATTGGCGGATGTGCCAAAGTATGTCACTGGATGTTTGGCTATCGATGTGGATAGGATGGTGGCTTTTTCTATTACTGTTAATCAGTATTGTATCGATGTGGATAGATTAGTAGCTCTTCTATTACTGTTAATCGATGTCATATCGATGTGGATAGAATTAGAGTTGCTTCTATTACTGTTAAGCGGTACTATATTGATGTGGATAGAATAATAGCTTCCTCTATTACTGGTAATCGATACCGTATCGATGTGAATAGAACTGGAGTCTTTTCTATTACTGTTGATCGATACAATATCGGCGTGGATAGAACTGGAGTCTTTTCTATCACTGTTAGTCGATATACACATGCCAACTTCTGGAAACCGGGATCCCTAGACTAGGATTGAGTCTAGTCTGAATGATGTAGCTACGAGTATTGTCGACAGTTTGATATTGATTATGTTTCAGACTTTGTTACATATATCTGTTACCTGATTACATGCTTTATATTGTTTATATGATTGCATGTTTCGTTGATTTATACTGGGAGTATATTCTCACCGGTTTATCCGGCTGTTGTCTTGTCTGTATGTGTACTTGACAACAGGTGGGACAGGATCAGGGTCCAGGAGATGAAGAGAGAGATCGTAATTAGAGTGGTGGCACCGGACTTGGACTAGAGATAGGGTTGAACACTTGATAGTAGTTGTCAAACCCTAGTTTGAATAAATGTATTGTATTTTATACTGATATGTATATTAGTTTGATTTCACTACGTTCCGCACTTTAAAAAGAAAAAAAAATTTAGACCCTGTTTTTAATTGATTAATTAGTCCCAATTATGATTAAGAACTTGATTAGCGTCCGGGTCCCCACATAAAATGTCTTCAAGAGAAATACACAATCAACTGGATTCTTTAGCCCATACCTTAATCTGTCAATTCTTCAATCAAATCATTTCTGATAGAGAACCCATCTGACATCTTATCTAAGAAAACACCAGTTAACTATTATATTACTATCAAATTTTAGGCTCGATTTCAGTGGATCTACTGAATACATAAGGATGCCATCTGTTCCTTTCTGTGATAATCGAGTCCTAAACCCTACAATTTTCTAAGGACTTCTGGATCTAAAATCCTCTTTATCAACTAGATCTGGTCTTAATCTTACTATTTCTGGAACACATGCTACGATATTTCAGTACTTGTTCAACATATAAAAATCAATCATGCTATCAACATCAGATAAAACAAGTACATCATAATCTAATCCAGTCTCATCCTTGTCTACCTGTAGTATATGATATGTCACAGAAATTTCTGATATCAACATATTCCTCAACAGTCAAGGCATCAATACTACCGTATACCCAGACCCAACAGATACAGCATATCTTCATACTACTCATTCACAGATACTTATAAAGAATGCATTAGTATATATCGATACGTATGCAATATGATCATAACGAATGGTACCTGTTGTAACTACTGGGTCTGTTTTTCACGCATTGCCACCCGATGGTCCTGCTCCCTGGAATCTTTGGGAACCCTTCTGAGGACACACTCTAGCAAAATGCCCATGTTGTCTACAAATGTTGCATCTACCAAGCACTCCTTGGCATTGCTCTGTGGAGTGTCTCCCTCCACAATTCCTGCAATACACTCCCGTATAATGCGAACTGGATCCACTAGAGCTAGAGGAACCCCTTCCAAATCTCTTGAACTGTTGCTTCCGAGCTTTCAGTGACGCTTCCTTTCCACTTGTACTGCCATGATCAAATCGGCGAGGGGATTGTTGTGTCTGAGATTACTGCATACACAATCTTCCTAATTGTCTAGTCATACTGGCCTCCGCTCTCTTCGCTTTACTTAAGACATCAGCAAAATAATAAGGTTGCTGTACATTCATCCATGCTACTATCTCTGAATTCAATCCTCTGACGAACTGATTCACTACAGCTTCTTCATTCCCAGCCAACTGAGGAGCAAAATGCATTAGCGTAGAGAATTTGGCAACATAGTCTTCAACATTCATTTGACCTTGTCTCAAATTCTCAAATTCCGCTCTTTTGTCCTCCCTATAAGACACTGAGAAAAATCGTTGATAGAATTCAGTTGTAAAGACTTCCCACGTGATCACCGTACCCCGTAGTTCTAATATACTTTTGATCGTAATCCACCAATTCCTGGCAGCCTCTCGTAACTGATAACTTACCAATTTAACCCTCTGATGATCTGTACAATCAAGTAACCCTAACATTATCTCCATATCATCAAACCAGTTCTGACATTCTTCAGATGTCTCAATACCACTCAGAATCGGCGGCTGTAATAACTGAAATTCTGCCAACTTGGTTTCCATCGGAGTCGCTGACATATCTATCTGCGGTTCTGGTATATATGGCTGCTCATACGAAGTACTGCCTGTTTCCAAAATCCTTCTGGGAAGTACATCTGATTACCACAAACATTAGTAACCCAATAATACAAATCTGTGCCAATCTTTTCTGATCATGATCATCTTACTGCTGATCATGAATCCAATCTGATTCATATTTAAGAATACATAATACCAATTCAAATCATATAATCAGGTAAGCATGTATCTTAAAGCAGTAACATATAGTCTCATGCTAGCATCACAATGTCAATCAACATGAAAATCAATCTCATGCTAGCACAGACATGCAAGGAAAGAAAATCCATCTACCCCGCTCATTCTCTTCTATCTTAATCTAAATTAGTCTAAAAGATCTATCAGTTCTTACTATCTCAATCTAAAGGATCTATCGCTAAAGGAACTATCGGCTCTGATACCACCTGTTGTGGGGACCCGGACGCTAATCATTTTCTTAATCATCGTTGGGATTTAATTAATCAGTTCTGATAAACAGGGTCTAAAAATTTTTCTTTTTAAAATGCAAACTGCGGAAGGTAATGGAATTTAAACTATATATATCTCTATATAGAAAATGCATTTCAATATTTAAAAGTACAAATATATACAACACTCTAATCTAAGGTTTCCCTACTAAAGTTCAAGTGGAAACACCAAGTCTACTCCAAGTCCGGAATCACCACGCTAACTCGTCTTCTCTCGTCGTCTTCTTGACCCCGATCCTATCCCACCTGTTGTCATGCACACATACAAAACAAGACAACAGCCAGATAACTCCGGTGAGAATAAATCCCAGTATAAGACATGGTACGCATGTATATAAACAAACTAATTCATAAAACATGCCATCCTGTATAAAACAATATATTTCATAATCTATGAAATTAAATCAAACAAGCATGCAACTCAAATCAGATAAACATGCATAAAACGATCTAAATCATACAAACATGCTATCATGCCTGAAAGCAATAACGATGGGCCCCATGATCTAGGAACCACATCCATGTAAGCATGCAGTCCTAATCAAATCATGTCTAGACTTGACTCGACTAGAACTCTAGGGATCCCGGTGTGAATAAGACGTCACTGGCTGTCACCTACCCTACCACTCGAGGTGTTGTACGTCTTATTCCTAGACTTCGGTCCGAGCTGTATCGACGGCTGGCAATAGGAGTAATGCCTACTCCTAAGCTGAGATACACCGAACGTCTAGAAGTCTGACAATGACTGTCAAGACTTTCCTATCTTAAATGCAATGAATAATAATCTGTAAACAAAGCATAATCATATTCATATCTGAATATGGCAATAATCACATACATTTGAATAAAATGCTAAAATCAAAACATAAACAAGAATATAGTATGTGATTTATTGGGCAACTCAAGGATGGTCTCGATTGAGTTGTTTCTTCCCGAATATCACATGAATTATACCTTTGTCTTCCTGATCTGATGAAGAAGACGTCTCGAAGTCGAATTTGTCCATATCTGATCTGAAATGACAATAACCAATACACTATATCAATGTGTAATCCAATTCACTATCTGTCTGGTCAATATCTGAATAAACTACAATCTGATTCATATCAACGATATCACAAGATAACAGAAACCAATACTGAATCTGATCAATCTGTACCAACTGATGTTTAGACGGCATAACACTACAGTCTTGTAACCCCGTCAATTCTTAACATCACAATGACACTACCAGAATTCCTAATCAATCTCAGTACAATCTATAACTTCAGTGTCTGTACACTTTAAAATGAATAACAGCATAATTCTGATAGCAATCTCAATCAAATCAACTCTAAAATTCCTAACAATTCCATAAACAATCTGTTTCTAAATCTGACTTCGATTCTACAATATCTACGGTAGTAGAAACACCATATCTGAATCATATGCAATTCTGACAATATCATAAAATCAAATCTTGTCTAAACGTAAAAAAAACTTACGTCCTTGCGTAGCCTGCGTTGATAGGAACACAGTACCGAAGTCGGATTTCAATTTGGATAGACGGTTCGCTCGCAAATCAATTTAAGAAAATAAGAACGAAGCTTTTCCCTCAAAATAGATTTCTGAATGCTTAAACTTTACATTGCATGTGCGCCCCTCCTCGCGCATGTGCGCGCACCCCCATCGCGCATGTGCGCGAGACTTTCTGCTCGGCACTCGTTGGCTAGCGCATATGCGCGACACACCTCCGCGCATATGCGCCCAACCTACTGGACCTCCCGCGCATATGCGCCAGCATCTTCGCGCATATGCGCCACTGGTTCTGGCCTTGCTGCGCATGTGCGCGCATTATCTCGCGCATGTGCGCGCATGTGGGGACCCGGGCTCTAACTCTTTTCTTTGGGATTTAAATGGATCATTAATATAAAAAGCGGGTCAAATTTTTTTTGCTTTTACATTAACTCAAATGCATATAAACAAGCATCATATTTTTATTTAATTACAACATGAACACATAATATACATATCCCGTCTGATACGTACTCAACAATCCAGTGTTCAACTACAGTACATAATAAAGTACAACTACTAGCCATCTGCTATGCCCGTGATCACCACGCTATATCTGTCTCTCATCCTCTGCGTGACCCAGATCCTGCCCCACCTGTCGTCATGCACACATACAGACACAACAACAGCCGGAAAACCGGTGAGAACAAATCCCAGTATAAACATGTATACATGTATATAATAAATTAGACATGAACATGCTATCATGAATGACATCATATGCACATGCAATGCAATGCGAATCAAACCATGTCTGGACTCGACTCGACTAGAACTCTAGGGATCCCGGTGTGAATAAGACGTCACTACCTACCCTCCAATCGGGGTAATGTACGTCTCATTCCTAGACTTCGGTCTGAGCTGTATCAACGGCGGCAATAAGAGTAATACCTACTCCTATGCTGAGATACACCGAAACGTCTAGCTATTTGACAATGCCTGTCAAAGACTCTCCTATCTTAGATGCAATGAATATCAATATGTAAACAACGTATAATCATATTCATATCTGAATATCACACTGATCATACATGCTTGAATACAATTCTGAAATCAAAGCATAAACATGTTAAAAGATTGAATATAATACTATACACAATTCATAAACATGTTACAATATATCTAATAATACTAGTATGTGATTTTGGTTTGGGAAACTCAAATAATATCTTATTTGAGTTACATCTCCCCAGACAAAACATGACTTATACCTTTCGTCGTAGAATCGCTGTCACGGTCGCCAATACGAATCTGAAATGGAAATGTGGATACGCACTCTATCAATTTCTAATCTAAATCAACACATAACCAAGTCACTACGTGATCTCGATACAATTTGACGGCATAACGACGTAATTCTCGATACTGGTCAATCAAATTCTCAACAGATATCAACACTATCTTATTCTCAATCATAATCCAATACAATATCCATCCAAACACAATAATTCTGTCCCAACAATTCATAAATCATACTGAAATTCATAGGAAAGGCATATGATATCATTTCTTTGATCCGTTTACGATTATATCATGCTCAAAACGTCAAGAACACAATATAACTATCATATTCCAATTTCCCCAATATCTGAATTTCAAAACTTACTGAAATCGAATAAAACTTACATCACTTTGTAGATAATGAAGAGAGAAGCTCAAAATCGAAGTCGGATTTGAATTTGGATGGCTCAATCTCCTAAAATCACAACTACAAATGAAAGGAAGCTTGGAAAGCCTTTCTTCCTCAGAAACCTCGGTTCTTGCTACTGAAAATGAGAAGAAATCGAGGCAACTCATATATATACTTTGCATGTTTTTTTACACATGGCTTGTTCTTTGCAATACACGTCTCGCGCATATGCGCGGCATTACTCGCGCATATGCGCCGAACCTACTGTCTCGGCAGATTTAGCACTCGCGCATATGCGCCACTAAACTCGCGCATATGCGCCAATGGTTCTGGACACTCCGCGTATATGCGCCACTACTCTCGCGCATATGCGCCAAGGCTGCTGTACATGTCGCGCATATGCGCCACTCTTTCCGCGCATATGCGCCAATGCTACTGGACTTCTTATGCATATGCGCGCATTCCTTCGCGCATATGCGCCATAGCTTCGGCCTTACTTATTCTTTTGACTATCTTTCACATCTTTATTATACATTTCCCTTTCTTTTCTAGTCTAATAAAATACATCTGAAATCATCTTAATTCTTAACAAATCCGTCTGATTATGATAACTAAATCTTCGAGCCTTACAGCGCAAGCTTCGGCCAGCTCCGCGCATGTGCGCCAATCCATACAGCGCATGTGCGCGGGGCTCTTTCTTGGCACACATATTTACACCTTTCTCATGTGTTCTAGTCCGATCCGTCCCGTCTATAATCATCGCGATTAATTCAATAAATCATTCCAGATTAATCTCAGATTACAGTAATCGTATCCAAATCATTTCAGATTACGGTAATTAAATTCTCGGGCATTACACTAGGAAACCCCAAAATAAAGTCCATAGAAATGTCAGTCCAAGTTCTTTTTAAGAATAGCACGCAAAAGTGTTCCCAAAGTTCTATTGACAACTTCAGTTTGTCTATCCGTTTGAGGATGACAAGTAGTAGATTACAACTTTATTGTGCAAAGTTTAGCATATAAAGTAATCCATAAATTGAATCCCTCCCCTTCTTAGTCCTAGGCAACCCCAAAATAAAGTCCATAGAAATGTCAGTCCAAGTTCTTTTAAGAATAGCACGCCAAAGTGTTCCCGAAGTTCTATTTACAACTTCAGTTTGTCCATCCGTTTGAGGATGACAAGTAGTAGAAAACAACAATTTTGTGCCAAGTTTTTCCCATAAAATATTCCAAAAATAGAATCCCTCCCCTTCTTAGTCCTAGGCTACCCCAAAATAAAGTCCATAGAAATGTCAATCCAAGTTCTTTTAAGAATAGCACGCAAAAGTGTTCCCAAAGTTCTATTTACAACTTCAGTTTGTCCATCCGTTTGAGGATGACAAGTAGTAGATTACAACTTTATTGTGCAAAGTTTAGCCCATAAAGTATTCCAAAAAAAGAATCCCTCCCCTTCTTAGTCCTAGGCTACCCCAAAATAAAGTCTATATAAATTTCAGTCCAAGTTCTTTTTAAGAATAGCACGCAAAAGTGTTCCCAAAGTTCTATTGACAACTTCAGTTTGTCCATCCGTTTGAAGATGACAAGTAGTAGATTACAACTCTATTGTGCAAAGTTTAGCCCATAAAGTAATACATAAATAGAATCCCTCCCCTTCTTAGTCCTAGGCAACCACAAAATAAAGTCCATAGAAATGTCAGTCCAAGTTCTTTTTAAGAATAGCACGCAAAAGTGTTCCCAAAGTTCTATTGACAACTTCAGTTTGTCCATCCGTTTGAGGATGACAAGTAGTAGATTACAACTTTATTGTGCAAAGTTTAGCCCATAAAGTAATCCACAAATAGAATCCCTACCCTTCTTAGTCATAGGCAACTCCAAAATAAAGTCTATAGAAATGTCAGTCCAAGTTCTTTTAAGAATAGCATGCAAAAGTGTTCCCAAAGTTCTATTTACAACTTCAGTTTGTCCATCCGTTTGAGGATGACAAGTAGTAGAAAACAACAATTTTGTGCCAAGTTTTTCCCATAAAGTATTCCAAAAATGGAATCCCTCCCCTTCTTAGTCCTAGGCTACCCCAAAATAAAGTCCATAGAAATGTCAATCCAAGTTCTATTAAGAATAGCACGCAAAAGTGTTCCCAAAGTTCTATTTACAACTTCAGTTTGTCCATCCGTTTGAGGATGACAAGTAGTAGATTAAAACTTTATTGTGCAAAGTTTAGCCCATAAATTAATCCAAACTAGAATGTGTAATGCCCTAGATTGAATATGAATAGACAGAAATGAAGAAATGTGATGCCTGAGATTATTGTAGATAGTTGAATACGAAACACAAGAACAGACGAGCGTAACGATGCTGGAAAATATGGAATTTTAGATGTGCAAGACCGCACCCGCGGTAAAATGAGCAGAAAATTAGTAACATTCCCGTAGCCACACCGCACCCGCGGTAGAAGTAGACCGCACCCGCGGTGCTGACACCGCACCCGCGGTAGTTACATGACCGCACCCGCGGTCTATGCATTATGGAAAATCATAGGTCTGCCGAAGCCACAGCGCACCCGCGCTCCTGCTGTACCGCACCCGCGGTGTTGCGTGGTGTGCAAAGAAGGAATCATGTGTTACATGACATGCAAAGTATATATATCTTGGCACGAATTTTCCTTCATTCCATCAGAAATAATCGAGAGTTGCAGAGGAAAAGCTCCAAACTTCCTTCCACTTTTAAATGGTGATTTCATAAGATTTAATCATCCAAATTCAAATCCGACTGCGGTTTTGAGCTCCTCTTGTTATTATCTACAAAGTGATGTAAGTTTTATGTAATTTCATCAGGTTTCGAAATTCAGATGTTTGAGAAATTAGAATATGATAGTTATATTATGTTCTTGACGTATTGAGCATAATATATTTGTAAACAGATCGAAGAACAGAAATCATATGCAATTTTTATGAATTTCAGCATGTTTAGGAATAAGAGATATCGATTTTGACTATGGTGTTATGCATATGATTTGAGTATGAGTTGAGGATAATATAGTGTTGATATTTGTTGAGATTGGGATTGACCGGTACTAAGAATATACGTCGTTATGCCGTCAAATTGTATCAAGATCACGTAGTGACTTGGATATATGTTGCTTAGATAAGAGATTGATAGAGTTTGTATCAACATTTCCATTTCAGATTCGTATTGTCAACCGTGACAGCAACTGTGCGACGAAAGGTATAGTACATGTTTTGTTTGGGGAATCACGACTCAAATAAGATTACATTTGAGTTTCCCAACCAAAAATCACATACTTGTTTTATTGTTCATACCTTGATATGATTATGATTGTTATAGATTTGTTTATAGAACTTGTATGCAGATCTTGCTATGCTTTGTTTACAGATCATGTAGCATTGCATTGTGCTTGTTTACAGATTTTGTATTCATGCATTAAGATAGGGCAGTCTGGAGATCAGGCAGACTACTAGATGTTCGGCGATATCTCAGCTTAGGGGAAGATCACCGCCCCTATTGTAGACGCGGATACAGATCAGGCCGAAATCTAGGAATAAGACGTACAGCACCACGATTGGCAGGGTAGGTGACAGTCAGTGACGTCTTATTCACAACGGGATCCCTAGAGTTCTAGTCGAGTCGCATTTAGACATGATTAGACTCGCATTGCATGACTATATATGCATGTCATTCATATTAGCATGTTGCATGTTTTAGATTGATTTACTGCATGTATACATGTTTATACTGGGATTTGTTCTCACCGGTTTTCCGGTTGTTGTTATGTCTGTATGTGTGCATAACAACAGGTGGGGCAGGATCTGGGTCACGACAGAGATGAGCGATGGACATAGCGTGGTGATCTCGGGCGCAGCAGAGGACTAGTGGTTCTTTTGGCTAGACTTGTACTACCGTTTGTTTATAGATGGTACTGGACACTAGTTGTAAGAACAAGACTTGTATTTTATGTTTGTATATTATGCTAATGTAATAAAATAGAGACATGTTTTATGCCTAGTTAGTAACATTTGATTGAATGTTAAAAAGCGAAAATTTGACCCACATTTTATATTAATGATCCATTTAATCCCAAGAAAAAGTATTAGAGCCCGGGTCCCCATAACAGGTGGTATCAGAGCAGTAGATCTTTTAGTATAAGATAAGATAGAATGAGCGGGGTAGATCGAGTCTTCTTCCTTGCTTATGATGTGCTAGCATGATTATTGCTTTCCTTATTACATGTTGTTGTGAGTTGATTTCGTTCAGCATGTGATTGACTGAATCAGAACTGATTCTAGATCAGAGGTAACTGACTAGAGGATGGCTGAGACAGTTGTATATTTTGTATACTAATCCGTGGGTTTATTAGATATGCCTCCTAGAAGAGCAGCCGTACCTCTACGACCAGCAGCGCCAGAACAGGGGAGCACATCCGGAGATCCTATGGATGTTACGGCGACCCCTATGGAGACGTTTCTGAAGCGATTCCAATCTTTTCGACCTCCCACATTAAAAGGTACCGAGAATGCTATCGAGTGCGAAAGTTGGCTTGAAGACATTGAGATGCTATTTGACTCTTTGGAGTACAGTGACGAGAAGAGAATAAAGCTAATTGGCCATCAATTGCAAGATATAGCAAAGAATTGGTGGTTGAACATTAGGAGAGCTTTAGAGCAGCGGGGTACCGAGATTACTTGGAAAGTATTCAAGACAGAGTTTTATCAGCGATTCTTTCCTGTATCCTATCGTAAAGATAAAGGCGCTGAATTCGCAAACCTGAGGCAAGGGCAATTGAACATTGAAGAGTACATTGCTAAATTTTCCTCTTTGTTTCGTTTTGCACCCCATGTTTCAGGGAATGACGAGGCCATGGAGGATCAGTTTATAAATGGCCTGAATCCAGATATTTTTACGTTGGTCAATACTGGGAGACCCGATAATTTCTCGGATGCATTAGATCGTGCCAAAGGAGCTGAAGCAGGATTGCTTAGGCAAAGGAGTTCTCCGTATGTTGCACCGAGTCCGAGACCGCCACTGCCTCCATCCCAAGTTCCTCCTCCTCGATTCGAAAGTGGTGGTAGTAGTAGTGGACGCAAAGAACAGCTGAAGGCGAACGGGAAACAGTTTAAAAGACATGGGAGCAGTTCATCGAGCTCCAGCGGATCAAGACAGACTGGTTTTGATCAGAGTACCAGGTATACAGGTGTCTATTGTAATTCTTGTGGAGGTAGGCATGCGACTGAACAGTGCCAAGGAGTTACAGGCCGATGTAATATCTGTAGGCAACCGGGGCATTTTGCCAAAGTCTGTCCACAGAGAGGTGTACAGCAATTCCAGAGTGGAAGAGTATCCGGTTCAGTACCTCAGTTTGAGCGGCAGGCATCGTCGGTTCACTCTTTTCAGCCTCCACCAGCATCGACTCCACCCAGAGGCCGAGGTAGTCAGACGGTGAGTCAACCTCCGAGGCAACAGGCTCAAGTGTTTGCATTGACAGAAGAGCAAGCGCAAGATGCACCAGATGATGTTATAGTAGGTAATTGTCTCCTTTATGGTTATCCTGCTTATATCTTGATAGATACAGGTGCATCGCATACATTCATTTCAGAGCGATTTGCATTGTTGCATTCCTTGCCTGTTGAGTCTTTGTTAGATGTTGTATCTATTAATTCTCCGTTGGGAAGTGGATTAATATCTGTAACTACTGTTAGACATTGCATTCTACAGTTTGAGGGGCATGAGATTGACCTAGATTGTATAGTGTTGGGTCTAGCTGATTTTGATTGTATAGTCGGTATTGACATGCTAACAAAGTATAGAGCTACCGTGGATTGTTTCCACAAGATTGTCAGGTTCAGACCCGAGATGACAGACGAGTGGAAATTCTACGGGAAGGGTTCCAGATCTCGGATTCCCTTGATTTCGGCTCTTACTATGAATAGATTGTTACAGAAAGGAGCGGATGGTTTCTTTATTTATGCTGTAGATATGCAAAAGTCGAGCCCGGTATTGGCAGATCTGTCAGTCGTACGGGAATTTCCAGATATTTTTCCAGATGAAATCCCAGGATTACCTCCGGTTCGAGAGGTAGATTTTAGCATTGAACTTATACCAGGTACCGTTCCTATTTCAAGAGCTCCGTATAGGATGGCACCTATTGAACTAAAAGAATTGAAAGCACAATTAGAAGATCTTCTAGCCAAGGGGTATATCAGACCTAGTGTATCTCCTTGGGGCGCTCCGGTGCTATTTGTGCGAAAGAAAGATGGTTCGATGCGATTGTGTATAGACTATCGGCAACTGAACAAGGCAACGATCAAGAATAAATATCCTTTGCCTAGGATTGATGATTTATTTGATCAGTTGCAGGGATCCTCTGTGTATTCGAAGATTGATTTGCGTTCTGGGTATCATCAGCTCAGAGTTCGAGATGTAGATATACCGAAGACAGCATTTCGAACCAGGTATGGACATTACGAATTTATTGTCATGCCTTTTGGTTTAACCAATGCTCCTGCGGTATTTATGGGCTTGATGAACCAAGTGTTTCAGAAATATTTGGATGAATTTGTTATTGTTTTCATCGATGATATTTTGGTGTATTCGAAGAACAGAAATGAGCATGCAGAGCATCTCAGAATTGTTTTGCAGACGTTGCGAAACGAGCGACTGTATGCTAAATTGTCAAAGTGTGAGTTTTGGCTGAATCGAGTTGTATTCTTAGGGCATATCATTTCTGGAGATGGTATTTCTGTTGATCCGAGTAAAGTGGAAGCTGTGATCAGTTGGTCGAGACCGACTTCTGTACCAGAAATACGCAGTTTCATGGGCTTAGCCGGATACTACAGAATATTTATCAAAGATTTCTCCAGTATTGCAAAGCCAATAACTCAATTGACGCAAAAGAATGCACCATTTGTTTGGTTAGAGGAGTGCGAGTCTAGTTTCCTAGAACTGAAGAAAAGGCTGACTAGTGCTCCAGTGCTGACGATACCTTCAGGTACGGGTGATTTCGTTGTATATTGTGATGCCTCTCACAGAGGTTTGGGATGTGTTCTTATGCAGCGAGGTCATGTGGTCGCATACGCCTCGAGACAATTGAAGCCACATGAAGTACGATACCCCATTCATGATCTGGAATTGGCGGCTATCGTATTTGCATTAAAGATTTGGCGTCATTATCTCTATGGCGAGAAATTTGAGATCTTCTCCGATCACAAAAGCATGAAGTACCTATTTTCTCAATCAGAGCTGAACATGAGGCAGCGTAGATGGCTTGATCTACTGAAAGATTTTGATTGTGAAATCAAATACTATCCAGGAAAGTCAAATGCAGCAGCAGATGCATTGAGTCGAAAGGTATGTGCCTTGTCCTTATCGACGATAGGTGTTACAAAGTTAGTTGAAAGTTGCTGTTGTTCTGGATTAGCATTTGATACAGATAAAAAGCCATTACGACTTGCTGCTATCCAAGTTGAGCCCAATTTGATTATGAGGATCAAAGAAGCACAAAGAACCGATCAGAATGTGCAGAAATCGATCCAAATGGTCAGATCAGGGCATGTATCAGAATATCAGGTACGAGATCATGTGTTGTACGTAAATAACCGTCTAGTTGTGCCAGATGTTACAGATTTGAGACAGCAGATTCTGACATAGGCACATTGTAGTCGGTTCAGCATTCATCCTGGTGGCAGGAAGATGTACAATGATCTGAAGACACAGTTCTGGTGGAAACAGATGAAGTCAGACATCGCAGAATATGTGTCTAAGTGTTTGAACTGCCAACAGGTAAAAGCTGAAAGAAAGAAGCCGGGAGGTTTACTTCACAACTTATCTATTCCAGAATGGAAATGGGACCACATTTCCATGGATTTCGTGACGAAATTACCTCGATCATCCAGAGGCTGCGACGCTATTTGGGTCATCATTGATCGACTGACCAAATCTGCATGTTTCATCCCATACAGAATGACGTATAGACAAGATCAGATGGTGGAGATATATATTCGAGAGGTAGTCAGATTACATGGTGTGCCGAAGTCTATCGTATCAGATCGTGATCCACGATTCACTTCTCACTTTTGGCACAGCCTCCAGCAAGCCTTGGGTACGACATTACACCTAAGTACTGCTTATCATCCTCAGATAGACGGACAGTCAGAACGGACTATCCAGACTTTAGAGGATATGTTAAGAGCCGTAGTGCTAGATTTTGGCACTAGTTGGCAAGATTCCCTACCTCTTTGCGAATTTTCTTAAAATAATAGCTATCAGACGAGCATCGAAATGGCACCGTTTGAAGCTTTATATGGCAAGAAGTGTAGATCTCCGCTATATTGGGATGATATCTCAGATGTGCCAGAACTTGGGCCAGATATGATTCGTGACATGACAGAGAAGGTGAAACTCATTCAGAAGAGGATGAAGACAGCACAAGATCGACAAGCAAAGTATGCCAATATCAGACGTAGACCGTTAGTATTTGAGGCAGGAGATAGAGTATTCTTAAAGATTTCTCCTTTCAGAGGCGTTGTTCGATTTGGTAAACGCGGGAAACTATCTCCTCGATACATTGGTCCTTACGAGATTCTTGAGAAGATTGGCGATCGAGCTTATCGACTTGCACTTCCTCCTTCTCTATCTGGAATACATGACGTGTTTCATGTATCAATGTTGCGAAGATATATGCCCGATGTTTTTCATGTCATTCAACCTGACGAAGCTGAACTTGATCAGACTTTGAGCTACGTGGAATATCCGATACAAATTCTTGATCGGAAAGAAAAGAAACTCAGAACGAAAATTATTCCACTTGTGAAAGTTCAGTGGAGTCGTCATGGCATCGAAGAAGCGACATGGGAGACCGAAGCAAATATGCGACAGAGACACCCCGAATTATTTCAATGATGTAAGTATTGATTTAACTTTAAGGTTATTATTGTTTATACTTGCATTGATAGAATGATGTGCGATTTCGAGGACGAAATCATGTCTTAGAGGGGGAGAAATGTAATGCCCTAGATTGAATATGAATAGACAAAAATGAAGAAATGTGATGCCTGAGATTATTGTAGATAGTTGAATACGAAACACAAGAACAGACGGGGCGTAACGATGCTGGAAAATATGGAATTTTAGATGTGCAAGACAGCACCCGCGGTCTGGCAAGCACCGCACCCGCGGTAAAATGAGCAGAAAATTAGTAACATTCCCGTAGCCACACCGCACCCGCGGTAGAACTAGACCGCACCCGCGGTGCTGACACCGCACCCGCGGTAGTTACATGACCGCACCCGCGGTCTATGCATTATGGAAAATCATAGGTCTGCCGAAGCCACAGCGCACCCGCGCTCCTGCTGTACCGCACCCGCGGTGTTGCGTGGTGTGCAAAGAAGGAACCATGTGTTACATGACATGCAAAGTATATATATCTTGGCACGAATTTTCCTTCATTCCATCAGAAATAATCGAGAGTTGCAGAGGAAAAGCTCCAAACTTCCTTCCACTTTTAAATGGTGATTTCATAAGATTTAATCATCCAAATTCAAATCCGACTGCGGTTTTGAGCTCCTCTTGTTATTATCTACAAAGTGATGTAAGTTTTATGTAATTTCATCAGGTTTCAAAGTTCAGATGTTTGGGAAATTAGAATATGATAGTTATATTATGTTCTTGACGTATTGAGCAGAATATATTTGTAAACAGATCGAAGAACAGAAATCATATGCAATTTTTATGAATTTCAGCATGTTTAGGAATAAGAGATATCGATTTTGACTATGGTGTTATGCATATGATTTGAGTATGAGTTGAGGATAATATAGTGTTGATATTTGTTGAGATTGGGATTGACCGGTACTAAGAATATACGTCGTTATGCAGTCAAATTGTATCAAGATCACGTAGTGACTTGGATATATGTTGCTTAGATAAGAGATTGATAGAGTTTGTATCAACATTTCCATTTCAGATTCGTATTGTCAACCGTGACAGCAACTGTGCGACGAAAGGTATAGTACATGTTTTGTTTGGGGAATCACGACTCAAATAAGATTACATTTGAGTTTCCCAACCAAAAATCACATACTTGTTTTATTGTTCATACCTTGATATGATTATGATTGTTATAGATTTGTTTATAGAACTTGTATGCAGATCTTGATATGCTTTGTTTACAGATCATGTAGCATTGCTTTGTGCTTGTTTACAGATTTTGTATTCATGCATTAAGATAGGGCAGTCTGGAGATCAGGCAGACTACTAGATGTTCGGCGATATCTCAGCTTAGGGGAAGATCACCGCCCCTATTGTAGACGCGGATACAGATCAGGCCGAAATCTAGGAATAAGACGTACAGCACCACGATTGGCAGGGTAGGTGACAGTCAGTGACGTCTTATTCACAACGGGATCCCTAGAGTTCTAGTCGAGTCGCATCTAGACATGATTAGACTCGCATTGCATGACTATATATGCATGTCATTCATATTAGCATGTTGCATGTTTTAGATTGATTTACTGCATGTATACATGTTTATACTGGGATTTGTTCTCACCGGTTTTCCGGCTGTTGTTATGTCTGTATGTGTGCATAACAACAGGTGGGGCAGGATCTGGGTCACGACAGAGATGAGCGATGGACATAGCGTGGTGATCTCGGGCGCAGCAGAGGACTAGTGGTTCTTTTGGCTAGACTTGTACTACCGTTTGTTTATAGATGGTACTGGACACTAGTTGTAAGAACAAGACTTGTATTTTATGTTTGTATATTATGCTAATGTAATAAAATAGAGACATGTTTTATACCTAGTTAGTAACATTTGATTGAATGTTAAAAAGCGAAAATTTGACCCAAATTTTATATTAATGATCCATTTAATCCCAAGAAAAAGTATTAGAGCCCGGGTCCCCACAGAATGCCTCCCCTTCTTAGTCCTAGGCAACTCCAAAACAAAGTCTATAGAAATGTCAGTCCAAGTTCTGTTAAGAATAGCACGTAAAAGTGTTCCCAAAGTTCTATTTACAACTTCAGTTTGTCCATCCGTTTGAGGATGACAAGTAGTAGAAAACAACAATTTTGTGCCAAGTTTTTCCCATAAAGTATTCCAAAAATAGAATCCCTCCCCTTCTTAGTCCTAGGCTACCCCAAAATAAAGTCCATAGAAATGTCAGTCCAAGTTCTTTTTAAGAAATGCACGCAAAAGTGTTCCCAAAGTTCTATTGACAACTTCAGTTTGTCCATCCGTTTGAGGATGACAAGTAGTAGATTACAACTTTATTGTGCAAAGTTTAGCCCATAAAGTAATCCATAAATAGAATCCCTGCCCTTCTTAGTCCTAGGCAACCCCAAAATAAAGTCCATAGAAATGTCAATCCAAGTTCTTTTTAAGAATAGAACGCAGAAGTGTTCCAAAAGTTCTATTGACAACTTTAGTTTGTCCATCCGTTTGAGGATGGCAAGTAGTAGATTACTACTTTATTGTGCAAAGTTGAGCATATAAAGTAATCCATAAATAGAATCCCTCCCCTTCTTAGTCCTAGGCAAACCCAAAATAAAGTCTATAGAAATGTCAGTCCAAGTTCTTTTTAAGAATAGCACGCAAAAGTGTTCCCAAAGTTCTATTGACAACTTCAGTTTGTCTATCCGTTTGAGGATGACAAGTAGTAGATTACAACTTTATTGTGCAAAGTTTAGCCCATAAAGTAATCCATAAATAGAATCTCCCCCCTTCTTAGTCCTAGGCAACCCCAAAATAAAGTCCATAGAAATGTCAGTCCAAGTTCTTTTTAAGAATAGCACGCAAAAGTGTTCTCAAAGTTCTATTGACAACTTCAGTTTGTCCATCTGTTTGAGGATGACAAGTAGTAGATTACAACTTTATTGTGCAAAGTTTAGCCCATAAAGTAAACCATAAATAGAATCCCTCCCCTTCTTAGTCCTAGGCAACCCCAAAATAAAGTCCATATAAATGTCAGTCCAAGTTCTTTTAATAATAGCACGCCAAAGTGTTCCCAAAGTTCTATTTACAACTTCAGTTTGTCCATCCGTTTGAGGATGACAAGTAGTAGAAAACAACAATTTTGTGCCAAGTATTTCCCATAAAGTATTCCAAAAATAGAATCCCTCCCCTTCTTAGTCCTAGGCTACCCCAAAATAAAGTCCATAGAAATGTCAATCCAAGTTCTTTTAAGAATAGCACGCAAAAGTGTTCCCAAAGTTCTATTTACAACTTCAGTTTGTCCATCCGTTTGAGGATGACAAGTAGTAGATTACAACTTTATTGTGCAAAGTTTAGCCCATAAAGTATTCCAAAAAAAGAATCCCTCCCCTTCTTTGTAAGGCCCAAAAATCTAATTACCGTAATCTGAAATGATTTGGGTATAATTATCGTAATTTAAGATTAATCTGGAATGATTTATTGATCAATTGATATGATTGAGGTTATACAAACTTGAATGAAGAAGACGGGCATCGTTACATTATGAGCGAAGATGTTCAACCGAACATCTCCAGATGTTCGGCCGAACATCTCGGCGCATATGCGCGAGATATCTCGCGCATATGCGCGACCTGTCAAGAAGGATCGGCGCATATGCGCGACGTAGAGGGCGCATATGCGCGGGAGGAACAGTAAGTTCGGCGCATATGCGCGAGAAGAGTGGCGCATATGCGCGCGGCATGCTGCACGGAAATGGGCCACTTGGCCTTATGCATGTACGTGGTATATATATATATATATATATATATATATATACATGCAAGAATTCCTTAAGAATTCAGAGAGAGAACGAGAGGCTTCCGGGAGGAATTTTGGTTCAATTTGATTTGCGAGCAATCCGGCCGTCTGAATTTAAATCCGAGTACGGCACCGTGTTCCTAGCAACGCAGGCTTCAACAGGACGTAAGTTTTACTACGTTTTGACATGTTTTGAAAATATGATGTTGTTAGAATTGAATACACGTCATATATGTTGTTCTTGACATGTTAGACAGCGTAGAATCGAAGTCAGATTAAGAAACGGATATCATCTGGAATTGTTATGAATTTCAGAATGAAATTGACTGAGATGTGATGTCAGATTTGTACGGTGGTGGATTGTAAATTATTGGAATTGGTATATACTGATATAGTAGTACCGGTGTAGTCAGATTGTACTGTTGTACCTCCAGAATTTGATAAAACAGAGGTGTTGTGATTTGATTTGAATATTGATACAGAATATTGGTATTGTCATTGCCAGATTGAGTATTGACAGACGTTGAATCGAGACTTCGATTGTATCGGAGCGACATAAAGAAAGGTATAAATAAATGTTGATTCGGGATTGCACATGTAAGGCACGAGAATTATCGATACTATTGATGTTGGAATTGTAGAGATAAGAATGCACAATTATGAGGTTTTGAGCAGCAGGGCCGAAGCCACACCGCACCCGCGGTGCTTAGACTACCGCCCCCGCGGTGTAGGTGACAGAAATTAGTGGAATTTTGCGAACAGACACCGCACCCGCGGTGCTAGCGTGACCGCACCCGCGGTGTGAGACCGCCCCCGCGGTCATGTAAGGACCGCACCCGTGGTCTAGGTGCTGCAATGTTAGAATAATTCACCGTGAGCATAGCGCACCCGCGCTCTTAAGATACCGCACCCGCGGTGTTGCATGTGAAAATGCCACCTTTGAATTTTGTAATAACACATGGCATGCTATATAAATACCTTGCATGACACCTCATTGTCTTCATTCTTCAGCAAGCAAGAACCGAGAACCCCTTTACAATTCTCTCAAGTTTGTTGATATTGAAATGGAGATTATGCAACAACTAGCCATCCGATTTTAATTCTGAGTAGAGATTATCGATCCTTGCATTGTTGGCTACGAAAGGATGTAAGTATTGTTCATTTCCAACATGGTTCGAAATATAGGTGTTGGAGAAATGATGATTTTCTTGAGAATATGTGTTATTGATAGGGTGCACATTATAGATATGCAATCGGATTGATTTTCGGTTATCGTATGAGGTTATTTCGAAATTCCAGCATGTATTATGTGAAGAATATATAGATTTCAGCTTATATGTTGATGCTTGGAAGAGATTATGAGTTATTGAGATTGATTATGATATTGTTATGTTGAGATTGAGTTGGTCGGTATTGAGAAATAAGCCGTTACGCCGTTGAATTGTATTGAAATCAATTACAGATGTGTACATTGAGTTAGTTGAGATGCTTGTTGATAGAGTGTGTCTACACATTGCCATTTCAGATTATATTGGTTATTGTGAACTCGAGACTTCGACTGCGACACCGACGATTCGACAAGAAAGGTATAATTCATGTGGTCTTGGGATTGCACAACTCGATTCAGATTTGATACGAGTTTCCCTAAATCACATACTAGATTGTTATTACATTGATTATGTAATGTTTCGTTTATTGATTTATATTCGAGTCCTGAGATAGGAGATATTGGCAGATTTGCCAAAACTAGACGTTTCGGTGTATCGTCGCATAGGAGCAGATTTGCTATATGTGTAGACCCTCGATACAGAGTTGACCGAAGTCTAGGAATAAGACGTACCGTCACCCCGAGTGGTTGGGTAGGTGACAGACCGTCTTATTCACACCGGGATCCCTAGATTAGAAAAGAGTCGAGTCAAGATTTAAATGTTGAATACAGATTTGTATTCTTTTACATGTTTAGATTTCATTCATGTTACTTGATTTATGCTATGCATTTGTACATGATTTATGACATTGCATGCATCCATGTTTTATACTGGGATATGTTCTCACCGGAGTTATCCGGCTGTTGTCGTGTCTGTATGTGTGCATGGCAACAGGTGGGGCAGGACCAGGGTCACGACGAGGATGAGAGAGTTGATAGCGTGGTGATGCCGGGCGTAGCAGAAGACTTTTTATGTTGTACTAGTAGTTTTATGTTGATACTAGAGATGTTATGTTGTTTTTGTGACATGTATAACAAGTAAGGCTACTAGATCACGACATGTAATAATTGTTGACTGATGTTTGTTTTAAATAAAAATGAGACGCTTTATGTTAACATTTGATTTAATGTTAGAAAGCGAAAATTTGACCCGCCATTTTTTAATAAAGCTCCAGTTTTTCCCAGATAGAATTGAGTTAGAGCCCGGGTCCCCACAGCACAACTCAAGTTAGGTTTGACTTGAGTTTCCCTAAATCAAGCATTTCAAGCCTGACTTGAGTCCCCACATGATTTGTTAATTGATTTACAGCATTTCAAGCCTGAATCAGAACCGATTCTCGATCAGAGGTATATGATCAGAGGAGGGCTGAGACAGATAATATTGATTATGTGCTAATCAGTTTGATAATCAGATTTATGCCGCCTAGACGAGTACCACAGCCAGAGCAGGGTAGCACATCCGGTGCACAGATGGACGTCACCGCGACACCGATGGAGACTTTATTGAAGAGATTTCAGTCTTTCCATCCGCCTACCCTGAAGGGCACAGAGAGTGCAGTAGAATGCGAGAGCTGGCTGGATGATATCGAGATGTTGTTTGAGTCGTTGGCATATACTGATGAGCGACGTGTGAAGCTGATAGGGCATCAGATGCAAGAGGTTGCAAAGAGCTGGTGGTTGACGACGAAGAGAGCCTTGGAGCACCGAGGCATTGATATCACGTGGAAAGTCTTCAAGGATGAGTTCTATCAGCGCTTCTTCCCCGTTTCCTACCGGAAAGATAAGGGAGCTGAATTTGCGAATCTGAAGCAGTGACAGTGGAACATCGAGGAATATGTTGCTAAATTTTCTGCATTGCTACGATTCGCACCGCATGTGGCCGGGAACGATGAGGCAGTGGCCGATCAGTTCATCAACGGACTGAATCCGGATGTCTTTACTTTGGTGAACACGGGCCGGCCTAGTACTTTTTCAGAGGCACTGAACCGAGCGAAGGGAGCAGAGGCTGGCTTGATCAGGCAGCGAGGGGCTTCTTACGGTGTTCAGGGGCAGAGACCGCCACAGCCTACTACCGTGCAGTTTCCACCACCTCCTCCTCGTTTCGATAGTGGAGCTAGTGGTAGTGGCAAGAAGGAATTTCTGAAGGCTAAAGGCAAACAATTTAAGAAATCGGGGAGTAGTTCATCGAGTTCGAGTGGAGCTCGACAGAGAGGTCAAGGCTCAGATTACAGTGGTGTACGCTGCAGTTCGTGCGGAGGGCGACATGCCACGGAGCAGTGCCAAGGAGTTTTTGGACGCTACAACATCTGTAGGCAGCAGGGACACTTTGCCAGAGTTTGTCCCCAGAGGGGTGCACAGCGATTCCAGAGTACAGGATCATCAGCACCAGTGCCACAGGTGGATAGACAGGCATCCTCTGTACACTCCTTTCAGCCGCCCGCTCCACAGACCCAGCAGAGGCCCGGAGGCAGTCAGACTGTGAGTCAGCCTCCCAGACAGCAGGCACGGGTCTTTGCCTTGACCGAGGAGCAGGCACAGGAGGCACCAGACGACGTTATTGCAGGTAACTGTTTCCTTTGTGGTTATCCTGCATATGTGTTGATAGACACAGGTGCATCCCATACATTCTTATCTGAGCATTTTGCATTGCGACATTCATTGCCTGTTGAGTCGATGTCGACAGTAGTGTCTATAGCTTCTCCGTTGGGAAGTGGCTTGATATCTGTGACTACTGTTAGGCACTGTATGCTTCAGTTTGAGGGGCATGAGATTGATCTTGATTGTGTAGTACTTGGTTTAGCTGATTTTGATTGTATAGTTGGTATAGACATGTTGACCAAGTACAGGGCCACGGTAGATTGTTTCCACAAGATCGTCAGATTCAGACCCGAGATGACAGATGAGTGGAAATTCTACGGCAAGGGTTCCAGATCTCGGATTCCCTTAGTATCTGCTCTGACTATGAGTAGATTGCTTCAGAGAGGAGCAGAGGGCTTTCTCGTATATTCAGTAGATCTACTGAAGACGAGCCCAACATTGGCAGATCTGCCAGTGGTTTGCGAGTTTGCAGACGTATTCCCAGAAGAGATTCCAGGGTTGCCTCCGGTTCGAGAGGTTGATTTCAGCATTGATCTTGTGCCAGGTAGTGTTCCTATTTCGAGAGCTCCGTATAGGATGGCACCGATAGAGCTGAAAGAGTTGAAAGCACAGTTGGAGGATCTTCTGTCCAAGGGATATATCAGACCTAGTGTATCTCCTTGGGGTGCTCCGGTGCTTTTTGTTAGGAAGAAAGATGGTTCGATGCGACTGTGCATTGATTATAGACAGTTGAATAAGGCGACCGTGAAGAATAAGTATCCGTTGCCTCGTATCGACGATCTGTTTGATCAGCTACAGGGATCTTCCGTATATTCGAAGATCGATTTGAGATCAGGGTATCATCAGCTCAGAGTTCGAGATGTTGATATACCGAAGACTGCATTCCGAACCAGGTATGGGCACTACGAGTTTGTTGTTATGCCTTTCGGTTTGACGAATGCACCTGCGGTGTTTATGAGTTTGATGAACCGCATTTTTCAGAGATATTTAGATGATTTTGTGATTGTGTTTATTGACGACATTTTGGTATATTCGAAGAGTTTGACTGAGCATGCAGATCACTTGAGGCTTGTATTGAAGACTTTGAGAAATGAGCAATTGTATGCTAAACTGTCCAAGTGTGAATTCTGGTTGCGACAGGTTGTCTTTTTGGGGCATATTATATCTGGAGATGGTATTGCGGTAGATCCGAGTAAAGTTGAGGCTGTGATCAGCTGGCCGAGACCGACTTCTGTGCCAGAGATACGCAGTTTCATGGGTCTAGCCGGGTATTATCGACGTTTTATCCGAGACTTCTCCAGTATAGCGAAGCCGATTACTCAGTTGACACAGAAGAATATGCCATTTGTGTGGTCAGAAGAGTGTGAGAGCAGTTTTGTAGAGCTGAAGAAGAGGCTGACTAGTGCGCCTGTCTTGACGATTCCTACTGGTACAGGTGAGTTCGTTGTATATTGTGATGCATCTCACAGAGGACTTGGATGTGTTCTTATGCAGAGAGGGCACGTGATAGCGTACGCCTCTAGACAACTGAAGCCGCACGAGACTCTTTATCCGATTCATGATCTTGAATTGGCGGCGATTGTCTTTGCTTTGAAGATCTGGCGTCATTATCTGTATGGCGAGAAATTTGAGATCTATTCCGATCATAAGAGCCTAAAATATCTCTTTTCTCAGTCAGAGTTGAATATGAGGCAGCGACGATGGCTTGATCTGCTTAAAGATTTTGATTGCGAGATCAAATACCATCCAGGAAAGTCGAATGCAGCGGCAGACGCCTTAAGTCGAAAGGTATGTTCTTTGTCCTTGTCGACTGTAGGTGTATCGAGTTTAGTAGAAGATTGTTGCTTGTCTGGATTGACATTTGATACAGAGAGTAGACCGTTGCGACTTGCTGCGATTCAGATTGAGCCAGATCTGATTTTGAGGGTCAAAGAAGTACAGAGAACTGATCCGAATGTACAGAGATCGATTGATATGGTCAGAGCTGGTCATACCTCAGAATATCAGGTCAGAGATTCTGTTCTGTATGTGAATAACCGTCTAGTGGTGCCAGATGTTTCAGACTTGAGACGACAGATCATGTCAGAGGCACACTGTAGTCGGTTTAGCATTCATCCTGGTGGCAGGAAGATGTACAATGACTTGAAGACACAATTCTGGTGGAAGCAAATGAAGACAGATATCGCAGAATTCGTGTCTAGATGTCTGAATTGCCAACAGGTGAAGGCAGAGAGGAAGAAGCCCGGAGGTTTACTTCAGAGTTTGTCTGTTCCTGAATGGAAATGAGATCATATTTCCATGGACTTTGTGACGAAGTTACCTCGATCATCCCGGGGCTATGATTCGATTTGGGTCATCATTGATAGACTGACCAAATCTGCCTGTTTCATTCCGTACAAGATGACCTATCGACACGATCAGATGGCAGAGTTGTATGTCAGAGAGGTCGTCAAATTGCATGGTGTGCCGAAGTCGATTGTATCAGACCGGGATCCACGATTTACTTCTCACTTCTGGCACAGCTTGCAGCAGGCTTTGGGTACGACTTTACACCTGAGCACTGCTTATCATCCTCAGACAGACGGACAGTCAGAGCGGACTATTCAGACTTTAGAGGACATGCTGAGAGCTGTAGTACTAGACTTTGGTACTAGTTGGCAAGATTCATTGCCGTTGTGTGAGTTTTCATACAACAACAGCTATCAGACGAGCATAGAGATGGCACCGTTCGAAGCTTTATACGGAAAGAAGTGTAGATCTCCGTTGTACTGGGATGATATCTCTGAGGTACCGGAGTTAGGGCCTGATATGATTCGTGCGATGACCGAGAAAGTGAAGATCATTCAGAAGAGAATGAAGACGGCACAGGATAGGCAAGCGAAATACGCCAATATCAGACGCAGACCGTTAGTATTTGAACAGGGAGACAGAGTATTTTTGAAGATTTCACCTTTCAGAGGCGTTGTCAGATTTGGCAAGCGAGGGAAGTTGTCTCCAAGATACGTCGGTCCATACGAGATCTTGAGAAGATTGGCGATCGAGCGTACAGACTTGCTCTTCCTCCTTCATTATCCGGCATTCACGATGTTTTTCACGTGTCGATGTTGCGCAGATATATGCCAGATGATTCTCATGTCATTCAACCTGACGAAGCCGAGTTAGATCAGACTTTGAGCTACGTCGAGCAACCGATACAGGTTTTGGATCGGAAAGAAAAGAAGCTCAGAACGAAGACCATTCCGCTTGTGAAGGTCCAATGGAGTCGTCATGGCATCGAGGAAGCAACTTGGGAAACAGAGTCTGAGATGAGACAGAAGCATCCCGAGTTATTCTTATGATGTGAGTCTTTCTTCCCATTGTGACTTTACAATCTTGTATACACCTGCATGATTATTTGCTTATGAGTTCGAGGACGAACTCTTGTCTAAGAGGGGGAGAAATGTAAGGCACGAGAATTATCGATACTATTGATGTTGGAATTGTAGAGATAAGAATGCACAATTATGAGGTTTTGAGCAGCAGGGCCGAAGCCACACCGCACCCGCGGTGCTTAGACTACCGCCCCCGCGGTGTAGGTGACAGAAATTAGTGGAATTTTGCGAACAGACACCGCACCCGCGGTGCTAGCGTGACCGCACCCGCGGTGTGAGACCGCCCCCGCGGTCATGTAAGGACCGCACCCGCGGTCTAGGTGCTGCAATGTTAGAATAATTCACCGTGAGCATAGCGCACCCGCGCTCTTAAGATACCGCACCCGCGGTGTTGCATGTGAAAATGCCACCTTTGAATTTTGTAATGACACATGGCATGCTATATAAATACCTTGCATGGCACCTCATTGTCTTCATTCTTCAGCAAGCAAGAACCGAGAACCCCTTTACAATTCTCTCAAGTTTGTTGATATTGAAATGGAGATTATGCAACAACTAGCCATCCGATTTTAATTCTGAGTAGAGATTATCGATCCTTGCATTGTTGGCTACGAAAGGATGTAAGTATTGTTCATTTCCAACATGGTTCGAAATATAGGTGTTGGAGAAATGATGATTTTCTTGAGAATATGTGTTATTGATAGGGTGCACATTATAGATATGCAATCGGATTGATTTTCGGTTATCGTATGAGGTTATTTCGAAATTCCAGCATGTATTATGTGAAGAATATATAGATTTCAGCTTATATGTTGATGCTTGGAAGAGATTATGAGTTATTGAGATTGATTATGATATTGTTATGTTGAGATTGAGTTGGTCGGTATTGAGAAATAAGCCGTTACGCCGTTGAATTGTATTGAAATCAATTACAGATGTGTACATTGAGTTAGTTGAGATGCTTGTTGATAGAGTGTGTCTACACATTGCCATTTCAGATTATATTGGTTATTGTGAACTCGAGACTTCGACTGCGACACCGACGATTCGACAAGAAAGGTATAATTCATGTGGTCTTGGGATTGCACAACTCGATTCAGATTTGATACGAGTTTCCCTAAATCACATACTAGATTGTTATTACATTGATTATGTAATGTTTCGTTTATTGATTTATATTCGAGTCCTGAGATAGGAGATATTGGCAGATTTGCCAAAACTAGACGTTTCGGTGTATCGTCGCATAGGAGCAGATTTGCTATATGTGTAGACCCTCGATACAGAGTTGACCGAAGTCTAGGAATAAGACGTACCGTCACCCCGAGTGGTTGGGTAGGTGACAGACCGTCTTATTCACACCGGGATCCCTAGATTAGAAAAGAGTCGAGTCAAGATTTAAATGTTGAATACAGATTTGTATTCTTTTACATGTTTAGATTTCATTCATGTTACTTGATTTATGCTATGCATTTGTACATGATTTATGACATTGCATGCATCCATGTTTTATACTGGGATATGTTCTCACCGGAGTTATCCGGCTGTTGTCGTGTCTGTATGTGTGCATGGCAACAGGTGGGGCAGGACCAGGGTCACGACGAGGATGAGAGAGTTGATAGCGTGGTGATGCCGGGCGTAGCAGAAGACTTTTTATGTTGTACTAGTAGTTTTATGTTGATACTAGAGATGTTATGTTGTTTTTGTGACATGTATAACAAGTAAGGCTACTAGATCACGACATGTAATAATTGTTGACTGATGTTTGTTTTAAATAAAAATGAGACGCTTTATGTTAACATTTGATTTAATGTTAGAAAGCGAAAATTTGACCCGCCATTTTTTAATAAAGCTCCAGTTTTTCCCAGATAGAATTGAGTTAGAGCCCGGGTCCCCACAGCACAACTCAAGTTAGGTTTGACTTGAGTTTCCCTAAATCACATACTTTATTTTATTGCATTGATATTTGCAGATTATCAGACTGATATGTTAATGTATTGACTTAGAACAGAGTCAGATTTATATGTTAATATATTGACCTAGAACAGAGTCAGAGTCCGAGTCTAGGGCTGACAGCCTAGCTAGGGCAGAACCGCCGAGTCTTTCTCAGAACCGATAAGACTCTAGACTTACGGTGTATCGATGAGCTTTAGATGTAGATCGACTTCTATCTCAGACACTCGATACAGAATACCAAAGTCTAAATTTAGATTGGGATCACTAGACTTGAGATAAGATAAGATTAGATCACAAGTCATTGATTCATGTAGTCAGATTAGATACATGTTTTGATGTCTGTTATGCTTTTATATATGTTTTATATGATTGCATTTAATACATTGTTTATACTGGGATATTTATATCTCACCGGAGTTATCCGGCTGTTGTCTTGTTTGTATGTGTGCATGACAACAGGTGGGACAGGTACAGGGTCACAGAGGTGAAGACAGATCGAGATTAGAGTGGTGATACCGGACTTGGACTAGAGCTAGGGTTTAAACACTTGATAGTAGATGTTGAACCTGAGATGTAAATTATTGTATGATGTTTTAGATTTATACTTCTATACTGATATGTATAGGAGTTTGATTTCCATTACCTTCCGCATTTTAAAAAAAAAAATTAGACCCTGTTTATTATAATTGATTTAGTCCCAATGATGATTAAGAACATGATTAGCGTCCGGGTCCCCACATTCTTAGTCCTAGGCAACCCCAAAATAAAGTCCATAGAAATGTCAGTCCAAGTTCTTTTTAAGAATAGCACGCAAAAGTGTTCCCAAAGTTCTATTGACAACTTCAGTTTGTCCATCCGTTTGAAGATGACAAGTAGTAGATTACAACTTTATTGTGCAAAGTTTAGCCCATAAAGTAATACATAAATAGAATCCCTCCCCTTCTTAGTCATAGGCAACTCCAAAATAAAGTCTATAGAAATGTCAGTCCAAGTTCTTTTAAGAATAGCACGCAAAAGTGTTCCCAAAGTTCTATTTACAACTTCAGTTTGTCCATCCGTTTGAGGATGACAAGTAGTAGAAAACAACAATTTTGTGCCAAGTTTATCCCATAAAGTATTCCAAAAATAGAATCTCTCCCCTTCTTAGTCCTAGGCTACCCCAAAATAAAGTCCATAGAAATGTCAATCCAAGTTCTATTAAGAATAGCACGCATGTAATGCCCAAGATTTTATATCATGTTAATATGAGATTATTGATTATTTGTGGACACGATTATAACCCGGACCATTTTGAGATTAATTTGAGAAGACTAAATTGTTGGGCGAAGATGGCGCGCCCGGGCGGAAGTTTTTAACCGCCCGAGCGCGAGTGCCTAGTGGAAGAGGGCCGAGAGTTACTCGCCCGGGCGGAAGTTTGTGCTCGCCCGAGCGAGACTGCTTGAATTTGCGAGGGCCGAGAGTTACTCGCCCGGGCGGAAACTTATGTCCGCCCGAGCGAGAGACGTGTTCGGTGAAAGAATGGGCCACGTCGTGTAATGCATGCAAGGTATATATATATATATATATATATATATATATATATATATGTATATCTTTGCTTCAGAAACGAGAAAATGAAAGGAAATCGAGAAATCAAAGCCAACCTCGTATTTTGATCTTAAATTGAGATTTTGCGAAAATCCGTCCGTCCAAATTTACATCCGACTTCGGTACCGAGTTCCTATCGACGTAGGCTACAACTGGACGTAAGTTTTATTACGTTTTGACATGTTTGGAAATTATGATGTTGTTAGAATTGAATACACGTCATATATGTTGTTCTTGACATGTTAGACAACGTAGAATCGAAGTCAGATTCAGAAACGGAGTGAATATGGAATTGTTATGAATTTCAGAATGAAATTGACTAGAATTGATATCAGATTGGTACAGTGGTTGATTGTAAATGTTTGGAAATGCTATAGACTGATATAGTATTATCAGTATCGCAAGATTGTATGGTTGTACCTTCAGAATTTGATAAAACAGAGTTGTTGTGATTTGATTAGAATATTGATACAGAATATATTGGTATTGTCATTGCCAGATTGAACAGTGACAGACTTTGAATCGAGACTTCGATTGTATCAGAGCTACAACAAGAAAGGTATAAATAAATGTTGATTCGGGATTGCACAACTCGAGTTAGGTTTGACTTGAGTTTCCCTAAATCACATACTTTATTTTATTGCATTGATATTTGCAGAATATGAGATTGATATTGTGGGGACCCGGGCTCTAACTCAATTCTGTTGGGATTTAATTGGATCTTTGTTCGAAAATGTGGGTCAAAAATTTGCTTTTAACATTAATTCAAATGTATAGATCAAGCATAACATGTCGTTAACTGAAATAAACAACATAATGTACATACAAGTCTGTGCGTACAAACATACACTAATGTTCAATGACAACTACAAACATAAGTGCTACAAATCTAGTAGAAACACTAGGAATCTTCCACGCCCGAGATCTCCACGCTATCAACTCTCTCTTCCTCGTCGTGACCCTGATCCTGCCCCACCTGTTGCCATGCACACATACAGACACGACAACAGCCGGATAACTCCGGTGAGAACATATCCCAGTATAAAACATGGATGCATGCAATGTGAATATCATATACAAATGCATAGCATAAATCAAGTAACATGAATATAAATCTAAACATGTAGAAGAATACAAATCTGTATTCAACATTTCAATCTTGACTCGACTCGTTTCTAATCTAGGGATCCCGGTGTGAATAAGACGATCTGTCACCTACCCAACCACTCGGGGCAACGGTACGTCTTATTCCTAGACTTCGGTCAACTATGTATCGAGGGTCTACACATATAGCAAATCTGCTCCTATGCGACGATACACCAAAACGTCTAGTTTTCGCAAATCTGCCAATATCTCCTATCTCAGGACTCGAATATAAATCAATAAACGAACATTACATAATCAATGTAATAACAATCTAGTATGTGATTTAGGGAAACTCGTATCAAATCTGAATCGAGTTGTGCAATCCCAAGACCACATGAATTATACCTTTCTTGTCGCACAATGTCTGTCGAGATCTTGAAGTCGGAATGTCGAGTCTGACAATAACAACTCTGAAAAGCAATGTAGACATGCAATATCAGTTCTCAATTCAATTAAGCACATATACAATTCAATACTCGGTTTTGATATAATTTGACGGCATAACAGCGTACTTCTTCGATACCGATAACTCACTAATAGTCTACTCCATCATACTCAATCACAAGCAACTCATACTATCATCAAAACATCAACATATATTCTGAAATCTGTAAGTATTCTAACTCATATATGCTGGAAATTTCGAACAATAGCATACGGTCTCCAAATTTCGATCCGGTAACGAATATATCATGCTCAGTATATCAAGAACACATATTCTAAATCAAATCTGAATTTCCTCAACATCTTAATCTCAAAACATGCAGAAATTGTATAAATCTTACATCACCTTGTAGCTAATTACGAGAAGAGCTCAAAACCGAAGTCGGAACTAAATTCGGATGGCTAAATCTTGAAAAGAATAACTTCAAAGTTGAAGAAAGGTTGAAGCTATTCTCCCTGGACTCTCTCGGTTATCAGCTAAAGTGGAAGAGGGAATGAAGACACCTCTATTTATATCTTGCATGTTATATAACACATGGCTCATTCTTCCAAGGGCACGCATGACCGCGGGTGCGGTAGCTCAAGAGCGCGGGTGCGCTGTGCTTACGGCGAATTAATCTAACATTGCAGCACCTAGACCGCGGGTGCGGTCCTTACATGACCGCGGGTGCGGTCTCACACCGCGGTTGCGGTCTTGCTAACACCGCGGGTGCGGTGTCTGTTCGCACAATTTCACTAATTTCTGTCACCTACACCGCGGGTGCGGTAGTCTTAGCACCGCGGGGGAGGTGTGGCTTCGGCCATGCTTCAAAAAATTCCACTCTAAATGTCATGCATTACCATAGCTTCAAGTCAACATCAATGGCAACAGATAATTCTCGAGCCTTACATTTCTCCCCCTCTTAGACAAGAGTTCGTCCTCGAACTCATAAGCAAATAATAATGCAAGTATATACAAAACTGTAAAGTCACAACGGGAAGAAAGACTCACATTATAAAAATTGCTCGGGATGCCTATGTCTCATCTCAAACTCCGTCTCCCAAGTTGCTTCCTCGGTGCCATGACGACTCCACTGAACCTTCACAAGCGGAATGATCTTCGTTCTGAGCCGTTTTTCTTTCCGATCAAGAATCTGTATCGGTCGCTCAACATAGCTCAAAGTCTGATCTAACTCGGCTTCGTCAGGCTGAATGATATGAGAACTATCTGGCATATATCTACGCAGCATCGATACATGAAATACGTCATGTATCCCAGATAATGAAGGAGGAAGAGCAAGTCTGTAAGCTCGATCGCCAATCTTCTCAAGGATCTCGTATGGACCGACGTATCTAGGAGACAACTTCCCACGCTTGCCAAATCTGACAACTCCTCTGAAAGGTGAAATCTTCAAAAATACTCTGTCTCCCTGCTCAAATACCAACGGTCTACGTCTGACATTGGCGTATTTCGCTTGCCTATCCTGTGCCGTCTTCATTCTCTTCTGAATGATCTTCACTTTCTCGGTCATCTCACGAATCATATCAGGCCCCAACTCTGGTACCTCAGATATATCATCCCAATACAACGGAGATCTACACTTCTTTCCGTATAAAGCTTCGAATGGTGCCTTCTCTATGCTCGTCTGATAGCTGTTGTTGTATGAAAACTCACACAATGGCAATGAATCCTGCCAACTAGTACCAAAGTCTAGTACTACAGCTCTCAGCATGTCCTCTAGAGTCTGGATAGTCCGCTCTGACTGTCCATCTGTCTGGGGATGATAAGCAGTGCTTAGGTGTAAAGTCGTACCTAAAGCCTGCTGCAAGCTGTGCCAAAAGTGAGAAGTGAATCGTGGATCACGATCTGATACGATCGACTTCGGCACACCGTGCAATCTGACGACCTCTCTGACATATAACTCTGCCATCTGATCGTGACGATAGGTCATTATGTACGGAATAAAGCAAGCTGATTTGGTCAGTCTGTCAATGATGACCCAAATCGAATCACAGCCCCGGGATGATCGAGGTAACTTCGTCACAAAGTCCATGGAAATGTGGTCCCATTTCCATTCAGGAACAGACAAACTCTGAAGTAAACCTCCGGGCTTCTTCCTTTCTGCTTTCACCTGTTGGCAATTCAAACATCTAGACACAAATTCTGCAATATCTGTCTTCATCTGTTTCCACCAGAATTGCGTCTTCAAGTCATTGTACATCTTCCTGCCACCAGGATGAATGCTGAACCGACTACAGTGTGCCTCTAACATAATCTGTCGTCTCAAATCTGAAACATCTGGCACCACTAGACGGTTATTCACATACAGAACAGAATCTCTAACCTGATACTCGGATATATGACCAGCTCTGACCATATCAACCGATCTCTGGACGCTCGGATCAGTCCTCTGTGCTTCTTTGATCCTCAAAATCAGATCTGGCTCAATCTGAATCGCAGCAAGTCGCAACGGTCTACTCTCTGTATCAAATGTCAATCCAGACAAGCAACAATCCTCTACTAAACTTGATACACCTACAGTCGACAAGGAAAGAGCACATACCTTTCGACTCAAGGCGTCTGCCGCTGCATTTGACTTCCCTGGATGGTACTTGATCTCGCAATCAAAATCTTTCAGCAGATCAAGCCATCGTCGCTGCCTCATGTTCAACTCTGACTGAGAAAAGAGATACTTCAGGCTCTTATGATCGGAATAGATCTCAAATTTCTCGCCATACAGATAATGACGCCAGATCTTCAAGGCAAAGACAATCGCCGCCAATTCAAGGTCATGAATCGGATAACGGGTCTCGTGCGGCTTCAACTGTCTAGAGGCGTACGCTATCACGTGTCCACGCTGCATAAGAACACACCCCAACCCTCTGTGAGATGCGTCACAATATACAACGAACTCACCTGTACCTGAAGGAATCGTCAAGACAGGCGCACTAGTCAGCCTCTTCTTCAACTCTATAAAACTGGCTTCACAATCCTCGGACCAGACAAATGGCATATTCTTCTGGGTCAACTGTGTGATAGGCTTCGCTATACTGGAGAAGTCTCGAATAAAACGTCGATAATACCCAGCTAGACCCATGAAACTGCGTATCTCAGGCACAGAAGTCGGTCTCGGCCAACTGATCACAGCCTCAACTTTACTCGGATCTACTGCAATGCCATCTCCAGATATAATATGCCCCAAGAAGACAACCTGTCTCAACCAGAATTCACACTTGGACAGTTTGGCATACAACCGCTCCTGTCGCAAAGTCTTCAGCACAATTCTCAGATGATCTGCATGCTCAGTCAAACTCTTCGAATACACCAAAATGTCGTCAATAAACACAATCACAAAATCATCTAAATATTTTTGAAAAATGCGGTTCATCAAACTCATAAACACCGCAGGTGCATTCGTCAAACCGAAAGGCATAACAACAAACTCGTAATGTCCATACCTGGTTCGGAATGCAGTCTTCGGTATATCAACATCTCTAACTCGGAGCTGATGATACCCTGATCTCAAATCAATCTTCGAGTATACAGAAGATCCCTGTAGCTGATCAAACAGATCGTCGATGTGAGGCAAAGGATACTTGTTCTTCACTGTTGCCTTATTCAACTGCCTGTAGTCAATGCACAGTCGCATCGAGCCATCTTTCTTCCGAACGAAAAGCACCGGAGCACCCCAAGGAGATACACTGGGTCTGATATATCCCTTGGACAGAAGATCCTCCAACTGTGCTTTCAACTCTTTCAGCTCTATCGGTGCCATCCTATATGGAGCTCTCGAAATAGGAACAGAACCGGGCATAAGATCTATGCTGAAATCAACCTCTCGAACCGGAGGCAACCCTGGAATCTCGTCAGGAAAAACATCTGCAAACTCGCAAACCACTGGCAGATCTTCCAATGCTGGGCTCGACTTCAGTAGATCTACTGAATATATGAGAAAGCCCTCTGCTCCTTTCTAAAGCAATCTACTCATAGTCAGAGCAGATACTAAGGGAATCCGAGATCTGGAACCCTTGCCGTAGAATTTCCACTCGTCTGTCATTTCGGGTCTGAATCTGACAATCTTGTGGAAACAATCTACCGTGGCCCTGTACTTGGTCAACATGTCTATACCAACTATACAATCAAAATCAGCTAAACCAAGTACTACACAATCAAGATCAATCTCGTGCCCCTCAAACTGAAGCATACAGTGTCTAACAGTAGTCACAGATATCAAACCACTTCCCAACGGAGAAGCTATAGACACTACTGTAGACATCGACTCAACAGGCAATGCATGTCTCAATGCAAATTGTTTAGAGATGAATGTATGAGATGCACCTATGTCAATCAACACATATGCAGGATAACCGCAAAGAAAACAGTTACCTGCAATGACGTCATCTGGCGCTTCCTGCGCCTGCTCCTCTGTCAGGGCAAAAACACGGGCCTGCTGTCTGGGAGGCTGACTCACAGTCTGACTACCTCCTGGTCTCTGCTGGGTCTGTGTAGAGGGTGGCTGAAAGGAGTGTACAGAAGATGCATGTCTCTCCATCTGTGGCACTGCAGCAGACGATCCTGCACTCTGGAATCGCTGAGAACTCCTCTGTGGGCACACTCTGGCGAAATGCCCCTGCTGTCTGCAGATGTTGCAGCGTCCCAAAACTCCTTGACACTGCTCCGTTGATGTGAATCTAGCCAGCCACTATGCGTTCCAAGAACCAATCCCGAGAGGATGCTTGAAGATGTTGAATGTTGCCCTTCATCCAACCAATGAAAGCTTGGAAACAAGGCTCGAAGGGTTCGGGTTGCATCACAATCAAGTAGAAGCTGACCGAGTCTACACGGACGTGTACACGGACCTGTACACGGGGTCCGTGTCTCATACATTCGAGATTGAGATTTACAGAGCCTACACGGACCCGAGCACGGAGGCATACACGGGGTCCGTGTCCATTGTTTTCCGGAGAATATTTTTACCCGAGTATACACGGACCCGTACCCGGAGGCATACACGGGGTCCGTGTCCTTTAGTTAGGCGAGAATATTTGTCCCTAAATTAGAGTTTTAATTATTTTGGTAACTAGATTTGATATATTTAAATATGCAATTTCTAGGTTTAGATTTTCCTTATCTATATATATGCTAGAAGACCATGTAAACAATTTAACTTTTGTTCATTATTGATTTGATATCAAACTTTTGAGAATTTCTCTCAACTTTTCAAAGCCAAGCTTTGTTAAATCAAAAATCAAACTTATCAAATTTTTTAACTTTGTGGCGTTTGTCGGTCGTTGCTTGTGCGGATTGTCGTAGGCCAAGTTCTTCGAAGGTTCGTATAGTTTTCGATTGTTTATCTTCGTGTTTATTTGTTGCTAAACTCTTGCTAGTTTAGAGGTGAATATCACATAATACTTGATTCAAAAGATCGGGAAAAACACACGAATCTTAATATCGTAATTGAATAGAGGGTGCGATTTATTTTTAATCGTGTTTGCTATTTATTCGTGTCAAGATCCACGTCATCCGTGGTATGTCGCCCTCCGCACGAACCACAGTATGCGCCACTATAATCTGAACCCTGACCTCTCTGTCGAGATCCACTCGAACTCGATGAACTACTCCCAGATTTCTTAAACTGTTTGCCCTTAGCCTTCAGAAATTCCTTCTTGCCACTACCACTAGCTCCACTGTCAAAACGAGGAGGAGGTGGTGGAAACTGTACGGTCGTGGACTGTGGCGGTCTCTGCCCCTGAACACCGTAGGAAGCTCCTCGCTGCCTGATCAAGCCAGCCTCTGCTCCCTTCGCTCGGTTCAGTGCCTCTGAAAAAGTTTTAGGCCGTCCCGTGTTCACCAAAGTAAAGACATCCGGATTCAATCCGTTGATGAACTGATCGGCCACTGCCTCGTCGTTTCCGGCCACATGCGGTGCAAATCGTAGCAATGCAGAAAATTTAGCAACATACTCCTCAATGTTCCACTGTCCCTGTCTCAGATTCGCAAATTCAGCTCCCTTATCTTTCCGGTAGGAAACGGGGAAGAAACGCTGATAGAACTCATCCTTAAAGACTTTCCAGGTAATGTCAATGCCTCGGTGCTCCAAGGCTCTCTTCGTAGTCAACCACCAGCTCTTTGCAACCTCTTGCATCTGATGGCCTATCAGTTTCACACGTCGCTCATCGGTATAGGCCAACGACTCAAACAACATCTCGATATCATCAAGCCAGCTCTCGCACTCTACTGCACTCTCTGTGCCCTTCAGGGTAGGCGGATGGAAAGACTGAAATCTCTTCAATAAGGTCTCCATCGGCGTAGCGGTAACATCCATCTGTGCACCGGACGTGCTACCCTGCTCTGGCTGTGGTATACGTCTAGGCGGCATAAATCTGATCATAAAACTGATTAGTACACAATCAATATCATCTGTCTCAGCCCTCCTCTGATCATATACCTCTGATCGAGAATCGGTTCTGATTCAGGCTTGAAATGCTGTAAATCAATTCAGATAATACAACAACATATAATAGGGAAAGCAGTAAAGCATGCTAGCATCTCAAAAGCAAGGAAGATGACTCGATCTACCCCGCTCATTCTATTCTATCTCAGTCTACAGAACCTACAGCTCTGATACCACCTGTTGTGGGGACCCGGGCTCTAACTCAATTCTGTTGGGATTTAATTGGATCTTTGTTCGAAAATGTGGGTCAAAAATTTGCTTTTAACATTAATTCAAATGTATAGATCAAGCATAACATGTCGTTAACTGAAATAAACAACATAATGTACATACAAGTCTGTGCGTACAAACATACTCTAATGTTCAATGACAACTACAAACATAAGTGCTACAAATCTAGTAGAAACACTAGGAATCTTCCACGCCCGAGATCTCCACGCTATCAACTCTCTCTTCCTCGTCGTGACCCTGATCCTGCCCCACCTGTTGCCATGCACACATACAGACACGACAACAGCCGGATAACTCCGGTGAGAACATATCCCAGTATAAAACATGGATGCATGCAATGCGAATATCATATACAAATGCATAGCATAAATCAAGTAACATGAATATAAATCTAAACATGTAGAAGAATACAAATCTGTATTCAACATTTCAATCTTGACTCAACTCGTTTCTAATCTAGAGATCCCGGTGTGAATAAGACGGTCTGTCACCTACCCAACCACTCGGGGCAACGGTACGTCTTATTCCTAGACTTCGGTCAACTCTGTATCGAGGGTCTACACATATAGCAAATCTGCTCCTATGCGACGATACACCGAAACGTCTAGTTTTGGCAAATCTGCCAATATCTCCTATCTCAGGACTCGAATATAAATCAATAAACGATCATTACATAATCAATGTAATAACAATCTAGTATGTGATTTAGGGAAACTCGTATCAAATCTGAAACGAGTTGTGCAATCCCAAGACCACATGAATTATACCTTTTCTTGTCGCACAATGTCTGTCGAGATCTTGAAGTCGGAATGTCGAGTCTGACAATAACAACTCTGAAAGGCAATGTAGACATGCAATATCAGTTCTCAATTCAATTCAGCACATATACAATTCAATACTCGGTTTTGATATAATTTGACGGCATAACAGAGTACTTCTTCGATACCGATAACTCACTAATAGTCTACTCCATCATACTCAATCACAAGCAACTCATACTATCATCAAAACATCAACATATATTCTGAAATCTGTAAGTATTCTAACTCATATATGCTGGAAATTTCGAACAATAGCATACGGTCTCCAAATTTCGATCCGGTAACGAATATATCATGCTCAATATATCAAGAACACATATTCTAAATCAAATCTGAATTTCCTCAACATCTTAATCTCAAAACATGCAGAAATTGTATAAATCTTACATCACCTTGTAGCTAATAACGAGAAGAGCTCAAAACCGAAGTCGGAACTAAATTCGGATGGCTAAATCTTGAAAAGAATAACTTCAAAGTTGAAGAAAGATTGAAGCTATTCTCCCTGGACTCTCTCGGTTATCAGCTAAAGTGGAAGAGGGAATGAAGACACCTCTATTTATATCTTGCATGTTATATAACACATGGCTCATTCTTCCAAGGGCACGCATGACCGCGGGTGCGGTAGCTCAAGAGCGCGGGTGCGCTGTGCTTACGGCGAATTAATCTAACATTGCAGCACCTAGACCGCGGGTGCGGTCCTTACATGACCGCGGGTGCGGTCTCACACCGCGGTTGCGGTCTTGCTAACACCGCGGGTGCGGTGTCTGTTCGCACAATTTCACTAATTTCTGTCACCTACACCACGGGTGCGGTAGTCTTAGCACCGCGGGGGCGGTGTGGCTTCGGCCATGCTTCAAAAAATTCCACTCTAAATGTCATGCATTACCATAGCTTCAAGTCAACATCAATGGCAACCGATAATTCTCGAGCCTTACAGATATGTTATGTATTGACTTAGAACAGAGTCAGAGTCCGAGTCTAGGGCAGACAGCCTAGCTAGGGTAGAACCGCCGAGTCTTTCTCAGAACCGATAAGACTCTAGACTTACGGTGTATCGACGAGCTTCAGATGTAGATCGACGTCTATCTCAGACACACTTGATACAGCATACCAAAGTCTAAATTAGATTGGGATCCCTAGAGTTGAGATAAGATAAGATTAGATCACGAGTCATTGATTCATGTAGTGAGATTAGATACATGTTTTGATGCTTGTTTATGCTTTTATATATGTTTTATATGATTGCATGTAATACATTGTTTATACTGGGATATTCATATCTCACCGGAGTTATCCGGCTGTTGTCTTGTTTGTATGTGTGCATGACAACAGGTGGGACAGGTACAGGGCCACAGAGGTGAAGACAGATCGAGATTAGAGTGGTGATACCGGACTTGGACTAGAGCTAGGGTTTAAACACTTGATAGTAGTTGTTGAACCTGAGTGTGTATGTTTGTATATTTTATCAGATTTATACTTTTATACTGATATGTATAGGAGTTTGATTCCATTACCTTCCGCATTTTAAAAAAAAAAATTTAGACCCTTTTATTATAATTGATTAATTAGTCCCAATGACGATTTAAAAGATGATTAGCGTCCGGGTTCCCACAACAGGTGGTATCAGAGAGATAGATCCTTTAGATTGAGATAGAAGAGGCTAGTGAGCGGGGTAGATTGAGGTTTTCTTTCCTGCTTTTGACTGCTAGCATGTCTTACTGCTTTATTACATGTTACTTGTTTATCTGATTGATATAGTAATATGTTTTATTGAGATTGGATCAATACTCATTCGAGATCAGCAGTAAGATGATCAAAGGAGGATTGCAACAGAATTGTGGTATTTGTTGTGAATCTATTTGATTCTCAGATATGCCTCCGAGACGAGTACCAGAACAGGGAAGTACATCAAATCCTCCAATGGATGTCACTCCGACTCCAATGGAAACGTTACTGAAACGATTTCAATCATTTCATCCGCCGACTTTGAAAGGAACAGAGAACGCTGTGGAATGCGAGAGTTGGCTTGATGATATAGAGATGTTGTTCGAATCCTTGGAGTATACGGATGAGAAAAGAGTGAAATTGATTGGACACCAGTTACACGACGTTGCCAAGGACTGGTGGATTACGAGGAAGAGAGCCATGGAGCATAGAGGTACGAATATTACCTGGAATATATTTAGAACTGAATTCTATCAACGTTTCTTTCCATTGTCGTACCGGAAGGACAAGGGAGCGGAGTTGCCAATCTAAAGCAAGGACCGATGAACATCGAAGAATACGTGTCCAAGTTCTCCTCCTTGCTGAAATTTGTTCCACATGTGGCTGACAGCGAAAAAGCTACTGCTGACCAGTTCATCAATGGCCTGAACCCCGATGTTTTCACATTGGTGAACACAGGGCGACCGGATAATTTTACTGATGCCCTGAACAGAGCCAAGGGAGCAGAAGCCGGTCTGATGAGACAGAAAGGGGCTTCATTTGTGCCTCCAGCACCGAGACCATAGCAGATACCTCCCAGGTTTGAGAGCGGCAGCAGTAGTGGAGGAAAGAAGGAATTTTTGAAAGCTAGGGGAAAGCAATTCAAGAAATCGGGGAGTAGTTCTTCCAGCTCCGGTGGTTCCAGACTGAGCCAGAGTTACACTGGAGTTTACTGCAAGACTTGCGGAGGAAGACATGCAACCGAGCAATGCCAAGGAGTGACTGGTAGTTGCAACTTCTGTAAGCAACCGGGACACTTTGCTAAAGTGTGTCCACAGAGAGGTGCCCAAAGAACTCAGGGGGCCGAGTCATCAGGATCAGCAGCACAGACTGAGAGACGATCAGCTGCTGTCCACACATTTCAGCCAGCGCCAGCTCAGTCACAGCAGAGGGCCGGAGGAAGCCAGACAGTTGGTCAGCCTCCGAGACAGCAGGCCAGAGTCTTCGCTTTGACAGAGGAGCAGGCCCAGGAAGCCCCAGATGACGTTGTAGCAGGTAACTCTTTTTTATGTGGTTACTCTGCTTATGTACTGATTGATACCGGTGCTTCACACACATTTATTTCTGAATGATTTGCATTGAGTCATGCATTGCCTGTAGAGTCTTTAGCTACTGTAGTGTCTGTTTCTTTTCCGTTGGGGATGGGTTTGATATCCGTAAATTCGGTTAACCAGTGTATACTACAGTATGACGGGCATAAGATTTAATTAGATTGCATCGTACTTGGATTGTACGATTTTGATTGTATTATCGGTATAGATATGTTAACCAAATACAGAGCGACAGTTGATTGTGTCCACAAGATAGTGAGATTCAGACCAGATATGGCTGAGGAGTGGAAATTTACGGGAAGGGTTCTAGATCGAGAATTCCTTTAGTATCCGTATTATCTATGACTCGATTGTTACAAAAAGGAGCAGAAGGATTCCTTGTATATTCAGTAGATTTACTGAAGTCGAGTCCAGCATGGGCAGATTTGCCAGTGGTACGTGAATTTGCTGATGTCTTCCCAGATGAAATTCCGGGATTACCTCCAGTCAGAGAGATAGACTTCAGCATTGAACTGATGCCAGGTACAGTGCCGATCTCTAGAGCTCCGTACAGAATGGCACCCGTTGAACTGAAAGAATTGAAGGACCAGCTTGAAGATTTACTGGCCAAGGGGTACATCAGACCGAGTGTGTCTCCTTGGGGTGCTCCAGTACTGTTTGTAAGAAAGAAAGATGGTTCAATGAGACTCTGCATCGACTATCGGCAACTGAATAAGGCAACGGTAAAGAATAAATATCCTTTGCCTCGTATTGACGATTTATTCTATCAGTTGCAGGGTTCTTCAGTATATTCCAAGATTGATTTAAGATCGGGATACCATCAGCTGAGAGTCAGAGATTCTGATATCTCAAAAACGGCATTCAGAACCAGGTATGGACACTATGAATTTATGGTCATGCCGTTTGGTCTGACGAATGCTCCAGCTGTATTCATGGGATTGATGAACCGTGTATTCCATAAATATCTCGATGAATTTGTGATTATATTCATTGATGATATCTTGATTTATTCAAAGAATATGAGTGAGCATGCTGAGCATCTAAGAACTGTATTGCGAATTTTAAGAGCTGAGAAATTATATGCTAAACTGTCGAAGTGTGAGTTTTGGCTAAGACAAGTAGTATTTATGGGTCATATTATATCCGGAGATGGTATATCAGTTGATCCCAGTAAAGTAGAAGCCGTGATTTCTTGGCCAAGACCGACGTCAGTACCTGAAATTCGCAGTTTTATGGGTTTAGCTCGATATAACCGTCGTTTCATTAAAGATTTTTCGAGCATAGCTAAACCAATTACTCAGCTGACTCAGAAAAATGCTCCATTTGTTTGGTCTGAAGAATGTGAGACCAGTTTTCTGGAGTTGAAAAAGAGGTTGACCAGTGCCCCGGTGTTGACTATTCCATCCGGTACTGGTGATTTTGTGGTTTATTGCGACGCTTCTCACAGAGGGTTGGGATGTGTGCTGATGCAACGAGGGCATGTTATCGCTTATGCCTCAAGACAACTTAAACCACATGAAACCCGTTATCCAATTCATGACCTAGAATTGGCAGCCATTGTCTTTGCATTAAAGATATGGCGACATTATCTTTATGGTGAAAAATTTGAGATATATTCTGATCATAAGAGTTTGAAATATCTGTTTTCACAATCTGAATTGAATATGAGGCAACGAAGATGGCTTGATTTGCTTAAAGATTTTGATTGTGAAATCAAATACTATCCAGGAAAATCTAATGCGCTGATGCACTGAGTCGAAAGGTATGTTCTTTATCCTTGTCGACGATTGGTGTTTCAAATATGATAGAAGACTGCTGTTTGTCTGGATTAGAATTTGAAACAGATTATAAACCGTTGAGACTCTATACGGTGCAAGTAGAACCAGAGCTGATTATGAGAATTAAGGCAGCTCAGAAGGTTGATCAGAATATACAGAAATCGGTATCGATAGTCAGAGCAGGACATCGATCGGAATATCAGGTACGTGATAATGTCCTGTATGTGAATAATCGTCTGGTTGTGCCGAATATTTCAGATTTGAAATGACAGATATTGTCAGAAGCGCACAACAGTCGATTTAGTATTCACCCTGGTGGCAGAAAGATGTACAATGATTTGAAGAGACAGTTCTTGTGGAAACAAATGAAAACTGACATCGCCGAATTTGTTTCCAAATGTCTGAACTGCCAGCAGGTGAAGGCAGAAAGAAAGAAACCAAGAGGTTTATTACAGAGTTTGTCCATTCCTGAGTGGAAATGGGATAACATTTCCATGGATTTTGTGACGCAATTGCCGCGTTCCTCCAAAGGTTGTGATGCGATTTGGGTCGTGATTGACAGATTGACCAAATCCGCATGTTTTATACCGTACAAGATGACGTACAGATTTGACCAGATGGCAGAGATCTATGTCAAAGAAGTGGTCAGATTGCATGGAGTGCCGAAGTCGATTGTATCAGATCGTGATCCTCGATTTGCTTCGCACTTCTGGCAGAGTTTGCAGCAGGCTCTGGGTACGAAATTACATTTGAGTACCGCGTATCATCCACAGACCGACGGACAGTCAGAGCGGACTATCCAGACACTGGAAGATATGCTGAGAGCAGTAGTGCTAGATTTCAGCACTAATTGGCAAGATGCATTGCCTCTTTGTGAGTTTTCGTACAACAACAGCTATCAGACTAGTATTGAGATGGCACCATTTGAAGCGTTGTACGGAAAGAAGTGTAGATCTCCTCTCTATTGGGATAATATCTCTGAAGTTCCTTAAATTGGACCAGATATGATCAGAGATATGACAGAAAAAGTGAAGCTAATTCAAAAGAAAATGAAGGCAGCACAAGATAGACAGGCCAAATATGCCAATGTTCGACGTAGACCGTTGGTATTTGACGTAGGAGATCGAGTATTTTTGAAGATTTCACCTTTCAGAGGAGTTGTCAGATTTGGCAAGAAAGGGAAATTGTCTCCACGATACATTGGGCCTTATGAGATTCTCGAAAAGATAGGAGATCGTGCCTATCGACTCGCTTTACCGCCTTCATTATCCGGGATACATGATGTCTTCCATGTATCGTTATTGAGGACGTACCTTCCTGATGCTTCACATGCGATACAGCCAAACGAGGCCGAGCTTAATGAATCTCTAAGTTATGCTGAAAAGCCGATCCAGATTATTGATCGTAAAGAAAAGCAATTCAGAACGAAGATGATTCCACTTGTGAAAGTGCAATGGACTCGTCATGGTGTAGAAGAAGCAACCTGGGAAACATATCAGATATGAGACAAGAATTCCCAGAGTTATTTCGATGATGTAAATTTCTAATACAGTTCTATGTATACTCCTTATTGATATGATTGAATGCCTGTGATTTCGAGAACGAAATCGTATCTTAGGGGGGGAGAAATGTAATGCCCAAGATTTTATATCATGTTAATCTGAGATTATTGATTATTAGTGGACACGATTATAACCCGGACCATTTTGAGATTAATTTGAGAAGACTAAATTGTTGGGCGAAGATGGCGCGCCCGGGCGGAAGTTTTTAACCGCCCGAGCGCGAGTGCCTAGTGGAAGAGGGCCGAGAGTTACTCGCCCAGGCGGAAGTTTGTGCTCGCCCGAGCGAGACTGCTTGAATTTGCGAGGGCCGAGAGTTACTCGCCCGGGCGGAAACTTATGTCCGCCCGAGCGAGAGACGTGTTCGCTGAAAGAATGGGCCACATCGTGTAATGCATGCAAGGTATATAAATATATATGTATATCTTTGCTTCAGAAACGAGAAAATGAAAGGAAATCGAGAAATCAAAGCCAACCTCGTATTTTGATCTTAAATTGAGATTTTGCGAAAATCCGTCCGTCCAAATTTAAATCCGACTTCGGTACCGAGTTCCTATCGACGTAGGCTACAACTGGACGTAAGTTTTATTACGTTTTGACATGTTTGGAAATTATGATGTTGTTAGAATTGAATACACGTCATATATATTGTTCTTGACATGTTAGACAACGTAGAATCGAAGTCAGATTCAGAAACGGACTGAATATGGAATTGTTATGAATTTCAGAATGAAATTGACTAGAATTGATATCAGATTGGTACAGTGGTTGATTGTAAATGTTTGGAAATGCCATAGACTGATATAGTATTATCGGTATCGCAAGATTGTACGGTTGTACCGTCAGAATTTGATAAAACAGAGTTGTTGTGATTTGATTAGAATATTGATAAAGAATATATTGGTATTGTCATTGCCAGATTGAACAGTGACAGACTTTGAATCGAGACTTCGATTGTATCAGAGCTACAACAAGAAAGGTATAAATAAATGTTGATTCGGGATTGCACAACTCGAGTTAGGTTTGACTTGAGTTTCCTAAT